>NC_137130.1:17628721-20148721 GCF_949319135.1 Squalius cephalus
GTGCTGATTTGCTGATCAAGAAACATTTCTTATTATTATCAAAGTTGAAAACAGTTGTGCTGCTCAATATTTCAGGATTCTTTTATGAATAGAAAGTTCAAAAGAACAGCATTTATTCTAAATAGAAATCTTTTGTAACATTATAAAATCCTTTACTATCACATTTGATCAATGTGATTCATTCCTTTAGACCAAAATATATTTTTTTTATCTAATTTTAAATCTGATCTTACAATTCTACAATACAGTTTTTTTTTTAATTATTATAGCTAATATATTATGAAATGTAAATCCCACAGTAAATCTGTTCCGCTCTCCACTTATTATTATTATTATTTAGCAAATATTAACTGATATTTCGTGACTTAGTTTCACTTTATTTTGATGGTCCCTTTAACGCATTCTGTTGACTATAAGTAGCGTTGCACCTACATGTCTACTAACTCCCATTTGAGTGATAGTAGAGTATTAGTAGACTGGTAGGGTTAGAGTTAGGGTTAGAATAAGTTGACATGCACTTGCAAAGTAACTTATAGTCAGTAGAAAATCTGTTGGAGGACCAACACAATAAAGAGTTAGCAGATATTAAGTCTACTAATACTCTAATGAGAGTTAGTTGACATGTAGTCGCAAAGTTTAAAGAGTGCATATTAATACATGTAGAGGATACTGTCTCAGTGGCAGGCTGTTGTAGCCCCAAAGTAACCTTTTTTCAGATAACAGGGGAACTTAAAATGAGGAAGGTTTCACAACAGTGTGATGGTACCTTTATATTGCAGAAGCACTCCAGTTAACCAGCATCATTATAATTGTGAGTTATATCTTGATATTAAAGATAATATTGAAAGGTCCTCTCTCACACACAGTTGTCTTCTTTAGGGTATAGGCTGAAGGGACCAGATGTGTGTGATTAATGGAGTGACTGAGGGCTGTGAGGGAGAAAAGCAAACGTGTTCAACATCAGGCACAGATTATGTCTACCTAAACGTTGCTGGAGCCGGTGCTCGGCCAGGGATCTGTGAATCTTCCTCGAAAACCGACCCCATTTCCACTGACTTGAGAGTTGAACAATATACAGTAAGTGAATATGTTACTATAACACCAGACATGCCACATCATATTATGTTTTCAAGATTTGACCTATTTTAACATCAAGAGTAGGCTATTGTAATTTAATTCAGTGTGTTCAGAAAGGGTTTCTCTCCTTAATTCTCTACTTAAATGCTATTTAACATACAACATTTAGCCTGTTGATTTCTGACTAGCGCACAACTGCCAGTAAGGCATGAGGGACTGAAGACCAGTAAAATCTCATCCTTTTTGTTTCTGTCTAAATATAAACCCAGAGTTTTGGGTCAAATTCTTGCAGACCCTCAGTGTGGGGTTGTCAGGGGTCTGACGGGCATCTTTGAGCCATATGGACCCGAAAACACAATGGCAAACGCGGCCTAATGGAAACGTTAAGGGGATCGATGCCAGCACTGCCCTCTCCACCCTTCACCTCTAAAGAGACACGGGTCGAACCCCCAAACCATCAACTGTAGGTCCGGATGCAATCACTCATGGCAACTGTCACCATGCCGACAGCAGGGGTCCTGTTTTCCCATTGGCTGAAAGGGAAGTCTGTCTCTCACAGACTGTCCATCTGTCTATCAAAGTAGCCCAAGGCGCTGGAAGACACTGTGGCCTTTCTCACTTTCAGACACACACAGAGAGAAAGACAGGCAGCGAGAGAAAGAGAAAAACAGGGATCCTTAATCACACAAAGTGTCAAAAAGTCATAAAGGCAGCATGTGTTAGAAGCAGCCATCCATACACACATACACCACTGACAAGTGTAACTGGAGTCTCAACACAACTCCTGTAGTCGGAGTGGATGAATCTGTCTCTCCCAACAGGTGGGAAGAGGAAAAATAGAGGCTCTGTATTTTAAGGTAATGTTGTGCTAAATCAAACTTAACATACATAAAAACATTAGGCAACCCATTTTATACTCCATTTATTTCTGTATAAGGCTGTATTCACTGTTTTATTGATCGGAAAACACATGCAACACAATAAATAATCATAAAACAGCAATGTCACATAAATATTGCATTTAATAATAATAATAACAAAGAGCATACAATCAATTACTGTGCAAAATAATATATTTTTTACTAACTAGGCTGTTTACAGTTGCAAGCCACAGCAACGGGTGTGTGTGTGTGTTGTATATTTTACAGTTTCAAACAGGTAAGTCAATCCCAAATTAATAAATACATGCATGCATACATACACCAATTTGACCCATTTAATAATGAACATTTTCAATCTAATGTGGTCAGGTTGATTCAGTCATATTAAATAATATTTTTAATTGTAATTATTTTAGTTAATTTAGATGTTACAGCTAGCACATTTTAGGCTGCCTGACAAACATGCAATACAATAATTAGGAAAAAATACATATAAACCTGAGAGATGAGAAGATGCTGAGGGTGACGTGGCTAAGAAGAAGGTGAGGAAAATTACTGGAGATTATGATTGTAAATCAGTTTCCATGGTAACTTTTTTTGCAGATGGTGTGTCAATCAAGGAGATGCAGACCATCTGTTTATGTAAACAACCCTTAGAGATGGCCAAAATTCAACCACAGCGCAGTTTGACGTCAGTTTTACAAATACACACACTCAAGAGTGTTAGTTAGCGCTTCTATTCATACCAGCATCCATTGCCAGTGTATTTAAACATGTGAAGGACATGGGAAGAAAATGGGGACAGCTTGTCTCTGAACTTCAAACTGACATTTTAATACAACTGCACATTTTACTTGAATGGTATATAACAACAGCTACAGCAAGATATGCATTCTTGAGTAGAGTCTGTGTGTGTGTGTGTATGTCCACCCGTGCCAATGAGTCAGATGGGCCACAGAATGTTGTGAATAAATCATGAGATTTGTGATGCTCCAAGTAGAGCATTTTATTCTGTGATAAGCTGAAAGCAACAGCACTGATGTCTCACTGTGTCTCTCATCTGACTCAAGCATGTTTATATCAGTGCTACTGGGTCATCAGATGTTTGAGAAGTCGATGAATCAGAAAAATAGGAATCAGGGAACATGTGAGTTGCAGGAAAAAATGCTCGTCACATTCACACGTCAAAGAGTCGGCTGAAATAATTTGATTGCTATAGGCTTTATAAGGGTCATTTCATACATTGTTTAATATACAATAATTTTTCCCATGAGATCCACTAATAAATGTTAGACAAAGCATTTTGTTTCCAAAAACAAATGTTCACTTTTCTTGACAAATTTCCACATTTTCTCTTGGCCTTAGATATAAACAGTTTATTTTTCGCTGCTGCCCTTTTTGCATGAGCAGCAATGTTAAACGATAGGATCCTTCAGAATGATATTTCACTGCAAAAAAAAATCTAATCAATAAGTTAAATAGCTTTAAATAAGTTTAATTGCTTTAAAGGAGAACTCCGGTCAATTTTAACATTGAGCTCATTTTTTTGTACATTTGGAGTGCTGTCAATACAGAGAACAACGACAAAAATCGGTCCAAAGTAATCGATTGCAGAGTTCACACGCATAGGTTTAATACCTATGATCACGCGCGTGAACTCGGCAATCGACTACTTTGGACTTCAACCGAAAAACAGGATGTAAACAAAGGTATTTGCGCTGGCTTAAATAACATCATTTTTATACATTTCTTTCACATCTACTGCAGTCAGACTCACTCGTGTTCACTCAGAAGGAATCACTCACATTTTCTGTGCACTTGTAATGACACATCAAGGATGTTAAGAGGCTAAAAGCAGGTTTAGTACTTGCCCCATTGAAGTCAACAGGGTGCAAATTTTAAAAATAGAATAACTCGGTGTAGGCAACACCGATTTTTGTCGTTGTTCTCTGTATTGACAGCACTCCAAATGTACAAAAAAATGAGCTCAATGTTAAAATTGACCGGAGTTCTCCTTTAACTTGTTATAAAAATATGTTAAGCAATTTTCAACAAGTTATACAAGATTCAACTAATATTTTAAGTCAGTTTAATGTAATTTAAATTGAAATGACTTAAGCATCCAAGTTGATTGTACTAAAAATTTAAGACAGCAACTTATTTTTACAGTGTTGAAGGGATCCATGACTCAAAAATTCAAATTCTGTCATTTACTGAAGAAGGTATTTTGCCCATAAAAAACTGTTTTTGCCCATACAATAAAAGTTAAAGAGATCCAACGTTCAGTAAACCAGAATTTACAGACTTGAGTATAAAGCCATTGCTTGCATATTTATATAATACACTAACAAGTATATATTTACTTTTGATTACCTATGTAGTATGAAATTAATCCACAATCATAAGTTTGCATTCAAAGCATGCCAACAAGCAATAGCATAAAGCTAAATTTGTTATCCTCCAAAAATATTATTTTACTTTTTGGTTAATTTACCTAAAGGGCAATACTACCATGAAAAGCATGCAAAGAACTGCACTTTAAGAATCTACCAGACAAAATACACCATCCAGGAACCCTTAAAATACTACTTCTCAAATACTATACCATTTAAAACAGATATTAGACAGCACCTTGCTAGTAGATACTAGACAGACCCTGCTTTCGAATATGTCTACTTCCATACTATGTATTATAGGCAAAAAAAAAAAAAAAAAAAAAAAGTATGTAAATCGAGTAGTATGTCCGAATTCAAAGTATTCTTAAACCAGCAGGCGAAAAGTTCCCGGATGACCTACTACTTCCAGCAAGATTCTGAAGTGCACATCCACTGGACACTATACCATCCTATGAGGCCATGGGAGAGGATTTGTGAATGGTAGTGAAGCGACACAACTGACATCGTAGGTGACATGACAGTGACAACATGGTGGATTTAGTACATCCGAATTTCATTCATACATACATTCATACTATAGAGTGGGGGAAAACGGTCCCCTTAAGGGCTGTGTAATTTTTTTTCTGTGAAACAAAAGTTAAATGTGTCTAGAATAGTTATCTTAGTTTTCAGTGAAAATGATATAAATTATAAACCAACAGTTGGGTTAAAATGCCCCCACAAAAACAAAAAGGATGTTCAGACCATGGTAACTACAGTAATTATGACACTGGGAAGCAATGCCCCCAGGGGTTGTCATATCATAACATGTTCTGCAAAAAAAACAAGCTTTAAAACACTTTTTTTTCTTACAGCTGAAAATTAAATAATTTAACGTGAAATACATTTTCTCTCAGGTACGTCGCCAGTGTACGCTTCACAGCGAATCTACATCACTCTGGTCAACGTAGTCCATAGCAACAACAAAAACGTATCTTGACACCATCAAGTGGTTATTTTGGGAGAAACAGTACAGGGGCGTTTTCCCCCACTCTACTCTATACAGAATGTAATGGTCGAGAAGTACGTTTCTAAACAAATGTAGTACCCACTACAGTATGTGATTTAAAAAGCAGCAACAGTCTTGCTAGCTGTGATGCTTTTGGAGCTAATCTTCAAGTAGGCTACTGTGATCGGCTGAGATTCAGCCACACAAAACTCTAGTCTGTTTGATTTAATCAAAACTGTTGTATGTCTAACAAACCACATTCATCCAGCATCCACCTGTAATGGCTTTACTGTGATTATGCCCATAAATATGTTAAAGTGCTCCCCAAAACAGCCCTGCTGCTACAAAGAGAAGCTAATTTATTAAACCAATGCAGCATGTTAGCAGAATAATTGTACATAAGTGCATGTGTGAACACTGTCGAAGCTTTTACGGCATCAGATAAGCAGTGCATGGCTTCACCAATAACACATTAACACTGCTTTCGCTCATGTCATTAATATCCACTGAATGAGTGTGTGTGCGTGTGTGTACAGGTTTATCTTGCATTGTGGGGAACTAACCCACCCTAATGTCCCCACAAGGATAGTAAAACCTGAGATCACCTACATTGTGGGGACCAGCCAGCTGTCCCGACGAGGAAAATGGATCAATAAACATAGAATTATGGTGTTTTATTTGTTTGTTTGTTTTTTTATGTAAAAAATAAAAAAGGTTTTCTGTGATGGTAGGTTTAGGGATAGAGTTAGGGGATAGAATATACAGTTTGTACAGTATAAAAATCATTACGCCTACTAAGTCCCCATAAAGATAGCTTAACCGAGTTGTGTGTATATATATACATATATATATATATATATATATATATATATATATATATATATATATATATATATATATACACACACACACACACACACAATTAAAGCACTTTGTCTACTCCAATTAATGTAGATAGTTCTAATTTTTTCATGTTCAGATACAGCAGTTATATACTGTATATGAAGCAATCATTCCTCGCTTATAGTACCGCTAACATGGGGTTGACAAAGGTCGCTGTAATTTGCAGAAGCTTTGTAATTAGCAGACAGGCAAGCTCCATTTCGATCACATCCTATGGGAACACGCTAATGTAGCACGCCACCAACTGCCACGTACAGATAGTAGAGCGTGATTAAACTCTCAAGCCACGCCACATTTTATTCACTGGAGATATTCCTGATCCACTGCCTGCAGTTGTGTTCTCAAAATGCAGTTAAAACAGAGGGAGATGAATGGAGAGAAAGATAGAAAGAGAGAGAGAGCAAGACGAAACACAAGCAAATGGAAAATCAGGAAGATTGACAGCAGAAGTAATTTATGGAAGTATGTGAGTGAAAAAACAGATGGAAGTGTCTGAACACAAAGAAAATAATGAAGAAACACAAAAAAGACCATTTAGAGGGTTTAAGCACTCAAGGTTTGGCTAGTTAGCATAGCCACATTAGCTTCTGTTGGTAGATGCTGCAACTACACACTGTGGGAGAAAAAAGCAAGTTTCTCCATTAAAGCTTGTTTCTCTGCTAATAACAAGGGTTTCTGAATAATACTTATAACCTATATGTAGAATTCAGAAACCCTTGTTAGTGGTGGCCGTTAAGTGACTTACAGCCAGCAACTGCTTACGCTTGCATTCGTGCACAAATAAGTGACTGAACACGATTCAAGGCCCTGATACACTCACTGCAAAGTTTTTTTTTTTGTTTTTTTTTTGTTTATCGTTCTTCCGAAGTTGGAAATAACTTTGCAGAGATATACTGTTAACGGACATCCAAATGCTGTCCACGCTGCTGAGAGTGACATTTATATGTAAATATTTGCTGTGCACATTCCTCTCAATAACAAAATAAACACGGTGAGAAAACGTACTGGTTACTTTCGTAACCTCGGTTCCCTTAGAGATAAGGGAACGAGTACTGCGTTGCAAACGCTTATGGGAAAACTCCTTTTCTCGAGAATATTGAAGCCTTTATTTTAAAACGCATTTGCTACAGCACAGGCGAGAGCATCAGACCCACGTGAGTGAGCTGATAGGCTGTGCTGTGGGCAACTGCACGAACCAATGGCGGATAGACAGAAGCGCGCGAGCCAATCAGGGCGCTTGGCGCTCTGTCACTGTCAAGCGCGCGAAACTACACGTGACCATAACATATAAATACAGATAGAATCCGCCATTTGACAGGTATAATCGACTGAAGCGACAAACCTGCCATAAGAAAAATAGCACGGCAAGGCAACGCAGTACTCGTTCCCTTATCTCTAAGGGAACCGAGGTTACGAAAGTAACCAGTACGTTCCCTTACGAGAACGTTCTCTCGTACTGCGTTGCAAACGCTTATGGGAACGTTTCCATTTAAAACGCCGTGCTATTAATCTTTTGGCCGCTCTGACTCACCAGAGTTCCGGGAAGTACAGAATAGCCAGGATAAAAAGAGACCGAACATCGGGCCCATCAATTATCCGTAATAAAGACTGGCCAGAGCCAGTCATTTAACCCACAAGGTGATAGCCGTGTGTTTAATATCAAACTAGTCTGGGTCCGCAGAGCCAGAGTCTAGACTGAAAAGACTGTAACTGCAAAGCAGGGACATTAAAGTTATAATTCATCGGATCTGGCCAAAGCCAGTCACTTAGTCCACAAGGTGAAAACCGTGTGTTCAATATCAACTAGACTGGGTCACAGAGCCAGTGTCTAGACAGAAGAACTGTAGCTACAAAGCAAGGGCATTAAAGCTATAATTCAACAATGTGGACGGAGCGGATATCCGGCCGCCGCACATATGCTATAGATGGGAATACCCAAGTGACCATGGTTCAAAACTAGTCTGGATCCACAGAGCCAGAGTCTAGACAGAAAGAACGCATGTCTGCAGAGCAGGGACATCCAGATTATAGAATCTCACAAATGTGGACGGAGCGGACCAGCCGGCCGCCGCACAAATGTCTTCAATGGGAATACCACTTGACCAAGCCCACGAAGAGGCAACACCTCTCGTGGAATGAGCTCTAACACCTATGGGACAAGAGAGGCCCAGTGAGGTGTAAGCCAGGGCAATGGCGTCAACTATCCATCTGGACAGTGTGGTTTTAGTGACCGGGAGGCCCTTGGATCGGCCCCCGAAACACACAAAGAGCTGTTCAGACTGTCTGAAAGAGGCCGAACGCTCCAGATAAATTCTCAAAGCTCTGACTGGGCAAAGCATGAGAGAATCGCTATCCTCCTCGGAGGAGGGGAGAGCTGACAGAGAAATAACCTGGGCTCTGAACGGAGTTGAGAGCACCTTAGGAACATATCCATGTCTTGGCCTAAGAATGACCTTGGAGTCATTAGGACCAAACTCCAGACAGGAAGCGCTGGTAGACAGCGCCTGTAAATCCCCTATTCTCTTTACTGACGCCAGTGCTAGAAGCAGGGCGGTTTTCAGAGAGAGAGACTTAGGATCAGCTGACTGAAGTGGTTCAAAGGGAGGTCCCTTAAGAGCCCGCAGGACCAAGGAGAGGTCCCAGGCCGGAACAGACGGTGGCCGAGGCGGGTTAAGCCTCCTGGCGCCCCTGAGGAAGCGAACTATAAGGTCGCTTTTTCCTAAGGAGGCCCCGGCTTCCAATACGTGAAAAGCAGCAATGGCTGCCACGTACACTTTGAGAGTGGAGGGGGAGCGACCCGCGTCCAACATCTCCTGTAGAAAAGACAGTACTCTTGGTACTTCACAAGTGTATGGGTCGAGGTCTCGAGCTAAACACCAGCTGGAAAACACTGACCATTTACTGAGATAGAGGCGTCTGGTAGACGGAGCTCTAGCTTCCTTTATAGTATTCAGGACGCCCTCTGGGAGGTTCTGGGGTACCCGTTGAGTGGCCATACATGTAGGGCCCATAAGTCGGGACGGGGATGCCAGATTGTCCTGTTGGCCTGAGTCAGGAGGTCGCGCCTCACTGGGATTGGCCACGGGTCTGCTACAGACAGCTGCATCAACTCTGGGAACCAAACCTGGGTCCGCCAGAGAGGAGCTACTAATAGCACTGCGCTTTTCGTGTTCCTGATCCGTTCGATGACCTGAGGGAGCATCGAGACCGGGGGGAACGCATAGAGAGGAAGGTTGGGCCAGTCGTGGGCCAACGCATCCCTGCTCTTTGAGAAAAAGATTGGGCATTGACAGTTGTCTTCTGAGGCGAAAAGATCTACTTCTGCCTTCCCGAAGACCTCCCAGAGTAGGAGAACTGTCTGAGGGTGGAGAGACCATTCCTCTGGGGGAACTCTGCCCCGAGAGAGCATGTCTGCTCCTGTATTCAACGTGCCTGGCACGTGAGCTGCCCTGAGCGAGCGCAGATTGGTGTGAGCCCATAGCAAGAGCTGTGAGGCTATGGCAAACAGGTTGCGGGACCTGAGGCCGCCCTGGCGATTTATGTAAGAGACCACCGACATGTTGTCCGTCCGTACCAACACGTGGTGTCCCGCCAGGTATGGGAGGAATGTTTTTAGGGCTAGAAAAACTGCTCTCATTTCGAGGCAGTTTATGTGTAGGCGTTTCTCCGAGCTCGACCAGAGGCCGGAGGCAGGCCTGCCCTCGTACAGAGCTCCCCAACCGGAGTTGGAGGCGTCTGTTGAAATCATCCTCCTCTCTGAAACTACCCCCATGCTTACGCCCTGCTGGTACCAGCTGGCGTTTTTCCAAGGGGCCAGGGCTTGAACACAGCGCTGGTCCACCTTGATAATCAAGTGGCCTGAATGCCAGGCGTGGGGTGGCACCAGAGGAGCCAGCCACAGCTGAAGAGGACGCATACGCAGTAGGCCTAGTTGGAGTACTGATGATGCAGAGGCCATCAGGCCAAGGATCCTCTGAAACGTTCTGAGGGGTACAAGAGAGCCCTCTATGAACGATGCCGTGAGCTGCTGAATCGTTAGAGCACGGGCCGGTGTGGGCCATGCTCTCATAAGTACGGAGTCGAGAACTGTTCCCAGGAACGTGATACGTTGGCTGGGCAACAGAACACTCTTTGCAACATTGACCCTGAGCCCTAGACATTCTAGATGGCTGAGGAGCCAGGCTTTGTGAGTATGTGACTCCGCCTCTGACTGGGTCAGTATGAGCCAGTCGTCGAGGTAGTTTAGGATGCGCATTCCCCGCTGTCTCAGGGGGGAGAGAGCTGCATCCATGCACTTCGTGAATGTACGAGGCGCTAGTGCCAGTCCAAATGGAAGAACTGTGTACTGGTATGTCTGCCCCTCGAAGGCGAATCTCAAGAATGGCCTGTGGTGGGGGTTCACTTGAATGTGAAAGTAAGCGTCTTTCAGATCTACTGAGAAAAACCAGTCGCCTGGGCGAATCTGCGCCAGGATATGTCTGGTCGTGAGCATTCTGAACGGCCGTGACATGAGAGCCTTGTTCAGATGTCTGAGATCTAAAATGGGTCTCAGGCCGCCGTCTTTCTTTGGAACAAGAAAGTATCGGCTGTAAAAACCTGACTCGCTCAGAGAAGGGGGGATCTTCTCGATGGCCCCTTTCGCCAGCAGACTTAACACTTCGGTGCGGAGGACATGACTCAATGTGCCCCTTACCGTGGTTTGTATAACCGCGCGAAAACGCGGTGGTCTGCGGGCGAACTGAAGCGAGTAACCATGCTTTATGATGTTCATCACCCATACTGAAACTCCGGGGATAGCTTGCCAAGCTAGAGCCCGCAGAGCTAGAGGCATTATCATATCTGGAACACCCAGAGTGGGGGGCTCGGACTGACATGTATGCATGTGGGAAATTATGCTCGATTTGTGCTTTGTGTGGGTCGCTGTTAAAACAGCGTTTGTTTGCAGGGGTGCGTGACATGTGACGGGCCCATGAACTGCATTTAGAACTGCTGCAGCCGCCTGAACTGAAGAGGGAGCCGTGAGCAGTAGTCGAGCGATTTTTGGGGCTGGTCCGGCCGCAGCGGGACAGTGACCCCTCTTTGTGCCGGTTAGGACGGCTTCTTGGGCTCGTGATCGAGCGTCAGCTTCGGCCGCGGGCCCTGGCGCTTAGGGAACGGGAACCGTTTCGCTGGCTTCATGTGCTTACTGGTCTCAGCCGCTGGGCGGGGCTGGAGGACCTGGGACACCACTTTCTCAGGTCGCGGCGTGCTCTTGGGGCGCCGTTGGACTGAGCTGGAGCGCTTTGGTAGAAAGTGTCTCATGGCGCTGGAAGCCTTCTGAGCTTCAGTGAAGCGATCGGCGAAGCCGCTGACAGATGGGCCGAAGAGACCTGAGGCTGTGACGGGCGAGTCGAGGAAGGCAGTTTTATCCGCGTCCCTGATCTCGGTTAAGTTTAGCCAGAGGTGGCGCTCCATTACCACTAGGCTGGCCATATTGCGGCCCAGGGCTTGAGCGGTGGTCTTCGTGGCCCTCAGTGCCAGATCCGTGGCACTCCTGAGGTCTTTAAATGTGTCTGGGTCCGGGCCTGACTCATCCATGGAACGGAGAAGTTTGGCCTGGAAGGCTTGAAGCGTCGCCATGGCGTGAAGTGCAGAGGCGGCTTGACCGGCGGCAGCGTATGCGCGGCTGGCAATGGCCGAAGTAGTTCTGCACGGCTTAGAAGGGTGCACCGTCTTAGACCTCCAACTACCTGCAGTGGGGGGGCATAAGTGTGCAGCGACCGCTTCCTCCAGTGGGGGGAGAGACACATATCCTTTCTCTTCAGCGCCGTCAACAGTGGAGAGCGTAGAAGAGGCAGATGAGCGCGTTCGCGCTGAAAAGGGCGCGCGCCAGCATTTTGTGAGCTCTTCGTGAACCTCAGGCATAAATGGAGCGGCGCGCTGACGAGGGGCCTGCTGGCGCCCCGGCAGGTACCATTCATCGAGGCGGCTTCTGGCGGGCTCAGCTGGAGAAAGCCAATCGAGTCCCAACTCGTCAACAGCGCGAGACATGACACGGAGAAGTTCGGCGTCAATGCTCGCTCGAGTATCAGAAAACTCTAGCTGAGAGGGGGGGGCGGGGTCCGCGGAGCCCGACCAATCCTCGCTCTCAGATGCCGCCATAGAAAGTGCGTCATCGACGTCATCCGGAGATGCGCCGAAAGAGACGAGTCCAGCCGCTTCAGACGAGGGGCGCTGCTCGCTCCGAGAGAACAGGACAGGCGAAGAAGGCGTGGGCGAGGCACGAGGAGAAAGGCCCGGCGTGCACTCGCTAAACTCACCGCGCTCAGGACGCCTCTGATCGCGCCGCTTCTTCCTACGGGGCTCGTGGGGCGCCGAAGACGGAAGGTGGGCGGAATCGGTCACCGTCGAAGACAGCCTTGAACGGAGAACGGAGACAGGCATCCGTCGCAGAATTGGCAGCCGCCTTTCATGAGCGCTGCCTCGGCGTGCTCAGGGCCGAGGCAGGCCGCACACTGGGTGTGTCCGTCGGATGCATGCAGGGAGACCCCGCAGCTCTCACAGATGGAGAGAGGCATTATGCCGCGCTGTGAAAACAGCGGTTTGCTCTTTTAGATAAATATGCAATGAAAAGGATATAATTTTTCGTCGGATGCCACAGGGAAACGCTCAGCTGGCGAGATGCCGGGATGCGAAGCTGTTCCGCTGGACGGCTTTTCCACGACGAGGGCTTCTTACGACCGGAGAAAATCAGCGACGAGGTGAGTCGAGCTGAAGGAGATTAAATCTGTCAAATGGCGGATTCTATCTGTATTTATATGTTATGGTCACGTGTAGTTTCGCGCGCTTGACAGTGACAGAGCGCCAAGCGCCCTGATTGGCTCGCGCGCTTCTGTCTATCCGCCATTGGTTCGTGCAGTTGCCCACAGCACAGCCTATCAGCTCACTCACGTGGGTCTGATGCTCTCGCCTGTGCTGTAGCAAATGCGTTTTAAAATAAAGGCTTCAATATTCTCGAGAAAAGGAGTTTTCCCATAAGCGTTTGCAACGCAGTACGAGAGAACGTTCTCGTAAGGGAACAGCAGTTAAGAAAGCATCTTATCATAGCGATGTGGATATGTTTGCACATTCTAAACATTGTAAGAATTCATTTAATGCGTCACTGAATGAAAGAGAGGCTCTTGGGAGCATGTGTAAATGTCACATCATTTTGATTTTAATTTGAGTCCTTCACATAAAAATCTGTCTACAGGCTTTTATAAACAGACAGGAAGTCAGGGAGGGTCTCGTTTTTTTAAAGTTTCATTACAAGCTGATCACACAATTGTTGGTAATAAAAAAAGTGATTAATATATTAAAATCTTACACATAACAGTAATTCATTTGATGCATTTTGCAGGTGTTTTATCCAAAGAGCCTTACATTGCACTCAGTTTACCATTAAATGTGTTCCCTTGGATTTCAGTTAAAAACGTTGGCATTGTTGGCACCGTCCTCAACCAGTAGCACTGACTACAGGAACACTGTGTTATTATGGGAACAATTTCAAAAGTAACCATGTGTTCTGACTATACATCTGTTTAAAAACAACATATATATAGCTAATATTTCGTTATATTTAGAATGCAACTCAAAGTGCTTTACACAAAAACCATAAACATTAAGTACAATAAATAAAACACAAGTAAAGGCAGCATAATACATAGAATACTTCTATTGAGATAAATGGGAATGCTACCGGATCGCTTTCTCCAGGTATTTGACACCTTATTCGCTTTGATTTTTACTGGGAATGAAAGCGAGGCTGTGAGGGATAGACATCCATCTCTTCAGTGGGTTGTACTGTTATTTAATGTGTTTTTGGATTGTTCTGCTGATGAACCACTGCAAAAATATATTTTCAAGTAATTTCAGAAGACAAAAAACATGAGCTGAGGAAAGTTATGTGATCTAGGAGCTTTATACATCTTTTTACATCGGATGCCATTGAAAACATAGTAAGTCTATCCCTCACAGCCTCGCTTTCATACCTGTCATGGCGCTGCTCTGAATAAGGTCTATAGACCCCCTTGGGGGGTCCGTCACTGATTGGTCCATTATGATGTGAATTTTTTTTAGAGAATAGGACTCACTCTCTCACCAGCAGAGGTCAAAGGTCAAATCACTTGGCTATAGAGGTACCCAAAGGTCATAGAACATGCCTCTGGTCATTTAACCAATCAACCACATGACCAAACAAGCAAAAGAGCACCATAGCACACCACTGAGTTAACCTGAATGAATGTATACATTTCACATATAACCACAGTGATTTCTGATCCAGGCTACACTAGCAAAAAGCTATGGCTTTTTAAACATGGTATTAGACATGACCATGGACGTGCCACTGTGTTCTTTAAAGTATTTCTGATTAACATGGATCTAAAATGGATTATGACTATGCAAATTATTTAGTATAATGGTTTGTCTTTATTTTTTGTCCTGTCTAATCAGAGTTGTTATTGTTAAGTAAAACAAAACAAAAATCTTTTTTTTTTTGTTAACTCAAATAAAGCTGAAATAAAATAAAATATAAATATTTAATTAAAAAATGTATTCCTAAAACGTAATCTAAAATTTAAATGAAAACTGAAAACATAATAAAATACAATCTAATTCACAATATTAATAAATACCATAATAGTATATAAATAAGACTAAAATAACACTAATATTAAAAAACAAAACAAAAATGCAATTCACACACACAAACTTGAATATACGTATGATTAGCATGTTTTTAACAGGATAAATATGGTGCAGCTTACAAAACTTGCACAACTGATATTTTTGAATTAACAAATCATAATATTTGTAAAAATATACTTACTACATTGAAAACAATATTTTAAAACAATGATTTTACATATCTTTTTTTTTAATACGATTTGTATTTATCTCTTCTATGTCTCTTTATCTGTCATTGGCCAATTAGAATCTGTTACCATCAACATCATACCATGGTACCACCACAGTACTTTTTGTAAGGGTGTAAGGGCCAAGATTGCGTGTTATAGGCAACCAGTATGTATGAGACCTGACCACACATTTTGTCTGCCCCATCCCGTGTGGGCAACAGCTGCCAATCATCCCTTATCCCCGTCACAAAACTGCCCTGTGAAGAGCAGCTGAGAAAAAACGTGAGAGAGTGCGAAAGAGACGGCAATCTTAATCCCTTCATCTCGTTGTGATGTGGCGCGACCTTGTCCTACAAATAGATTTGATGATAGGGGCTTTCCATAATAACCTGAAATACAGGGCCCCTCATATCAGTTGGTGTTGAAAAGCCGAAGTCTGGGAGACCCTCGGAGCTTAAGCTAACACTCCTAGCGCCTGTGCTAATATAATTACAGCTAGTCCAGACGGGGCACATGGGTCAGCCCACTAACCCAAGGAATGGCTCTGATCCTGGGCTAAGTGGGGTCTTCTCCCCCTTTGGGTTCTTATATAGGTTGTCACTTCTCAATATAAGATTGGGCCTAAATGACCTTCGCACTGAAATGTGTAATGAGAGATATTATGTGCTTTAGGAACGCGAAATATGAACTAGCCAGGGGACTCTCTTCCAGACTGACCTCTGAACCGCTGGGATTATTCCCGTGAGGGTTCGAGGAAGCATGGGGAGATGGAAAGCGTGCATTAGCATTTGCGTGGCATGGGGTGGCGGGTACAGAGCAGGAAAAGAAGGATTTAAACAAATACTAGGAAACATTTGTAAACTTGAAAAAGCAATAAGCACATTAGTGATGTTTGTCTAGAGCAATCTGTTCGAAAAACAAAACACATTTCCTCTGCTACGGGCCACAGAAGCAGTAAATCTGAAACTAAGAACACACATTAGCATTCAAACCCAAACTATAAACAACATATTGAGATGTTATAAAAAGTGTCCATTACATCATTGTATTTAGGTCTAGTCCTGTTGTGTAAAGCAGTTGAGCATTGTAACCAATCACAAAAATCTCTGATGTGCTCATGCATGCAAAGGCCAATCAGAAGTCTTGGAATGACAACCAATCCTAAGGAAGTTTCATGTTGAAATGATCTGATTTATAAAATGTTGTGCTTCTGTTAGCAGTAATACATAGAATGAGTGTATAAACATCATCTCAACACTCAAAAAGCTTTATATACTATATATATGTATATATATACACTGTATATATATATATGGATTTGGCAGAGCAAATTTTTTAAGTATGATATTTGTTGATATGATACTTAATCATAACACTTTAGCCCAAAATGTGGCACAGACACATGAGGCCACACCCTGAGGGTAAAGAGCGCACAATCACTGTAGGGCCAGCCCTGTTCTGAAAACACATGGGGTCCTTCAAGCGGTCCAGGCACCTTCCCCTAATGTCACAAAGGGCTGACATGAAAGGCCTGCCCTGATTATAGCCTGCAGGAAAATCGATCCTGGCTAAAATGAGTCATGGAAGAAGAAAAGAGAGAGAAAAAGAGAATGAAACATAAAGAAAGAGTAGAAAGGGAAACCACATATTCTCACTGACTTTGATGTATTTGAGAGATATTGTGTGATGTTCACAAACACATAATTATTGATCGGAAATCTGTTGAGAGAACCATGCCACCCTTGGAAACTGAGAAATGTTGAGGTAAACATTTTCTTTGAAGGATAAAGACTTTGCGCACACACACACATACACGAATGCACGCACACACACACAAACACACACATGCACGCACGCAATGTCTGATTCATGAATTAATTATTTTACTGAAACATCTTTTCAAAGAATCAGGTGAACTGGTTCACAAAACTTGTCTGAATTACCTGTTCACAAATCAGACTGAATTTGTCAGAGTGATCCTCAGTCAATGACTCAATGGTTCATTGTTTTGGACATGACCAATATTGTATATTATATTAAAATTAATGAATCATGATGCAACAAACTGAACTGGTAGGCTACACATGAAAATACAAACAAATACCCCTATTAATAAAAGATAACTGAAAAAAAAAAAGAATAAAGAAATAGCAAAATATGCCTACATATGTGGCTTAATTTGATCATATTAGCTATTTTAAAGCAGTTCATTTAAACAAACAGTTTGAAAGAACCCATTCATGAAAGCAAATCTTCCCATCACTAACACACGCAAGTGTGAAGTCATTATCAAGAAACTTGGCATCAAACTTGAGCTTGTATAAATAAATAAGCACGCAAACACAGAAGCAGGGAGTCGTGCTAGGAATTGGATGTGACCCTTCAATAACCTCCGCATTTATCTCCAAATTTCTTCTCATACTCTCACTCGCATACGTTTCACCCACCCACCAATTACGATCAATCTTTCTCCCCTCCCTATAGTGAGGTGTGAGCCTGCATTCAGGTTTGTTTGTATGCAAGCAGCTCTGATCGATTGCCTGTTTACCAGCCACTGGGAAGCAAATCCTCCACGAGCAATGAACACAGGAGCCTCGCTGAGACTCAGGATGAAGGGTCAGATGGCAGTTAGTCTCGCGCAGCCAGACTTTTGACTATTGGCATGGCCCAATTTCCAGCTTATTCTGGCCGAAGAAATACCTAGAAATGCTTAGACAAGAAAGGTGTTTGTGACCAACACATAAAGCAACATTATTCAAATGACTGGCAAATCAATCACAGTCTGTTTGGTTTTTACTGCCATTTAGGTGCAGGATGATTCGAAATACAAAAGGTTGAGGTCAGTAAGATTTTTTTATATTTTGAAACAGTAATACTGTAAAATAATATTACAATTTAATGACTGTTCTATTGTAATATATTTTACAATGCAATTTATTCCTGTGATAGCAAAGCTGAATTTTTAGCATCATCACTCCAGTCTTCAGTGTCACATGATCCTTCAGAAATCATTATAATATGCTGATTTGGTGTTCAAGAAACATTTCTGATTATTATCATTGTTGAAAACAGTTGTGCTGCTTAATATTTTGGTGGAAACTGTGATGCATGGTTTCCAGGATTTTTTGATGAATGGAAAGATCTCAAGAACAGCATTTATTATAATATATTTTTTAAAGTCTTCATTGATATTTTTTTGTCTGTGCTAAACAGAAATATGAATTTCTTTCAAAAATATATTTTTATTGTTATTTTCAAATTCAAATCAATCACAGCAACTTTGGTTCACAACCTGTAAAGAGGAGTACATTTACAGAAATGTAAAGATACAGAAGTGTATCTTTCAGTTGCAACTTTATATCTCACAGTTAAATATTTTATTCCTTTATTTCTTATGAACTATTTTTCAGAATTATGACCTTAATATGACCTTAATAATCCTGACAGTAGTTTTTTTAATGCCAAAAGAGGGTTTGCACAAGCACAAGCTGTTAGTAAATCTGGCCCTATTTCTCACAAAGTGAATTTATATGTAACATTATATTTAAAACAAGCTTCATCAAACTATCACCTTTTTCTTTTTCTCAAAGGCATAAGACAGAATCCCTAAGTATTAGCTAACTGTCTTGCAAATTATTTCTTTCACTCAGTGACAAAGCCTTTGCTTCTTCTTTGCTCTTTCCTTTGAAAGAAAAAAGTACCTACAGTATCAGTGTATCAAGCCCTCCTCAAAATGAGCTGTGTGTAAATCTTAGGGTGTTAACATATAATAAAGACCTATACCCTTATTTCTTTCCCCTCACTTAAGTATTCTATCATGCTAAGCAAATATATATTGGAACTGTTTCAATCTGACACGTCCTTTTCAATAAAAAAGAACAAATTATTTATACAAAGGCTAGCTTTACTTAAACATTCAATGTGCTGAACAGACACACACACACACAGGTTAGGTAGGTGGTGTCTGTCATTTAGCAGAAACTTCCTTCCTCTTGTTGGAATCGAATGATAATAAAGGTCTAGCAGCGGCCACACGTATCCATCCTATTCCCCAATCAGTGGGGCACAGGAAATGGACAACCTCTCACTGACTAGCAGCGTAATTACAAGCAACACGGCTCAGTGTAGGAGGGTTAAATACTGGTGTCTATATTTGAGGGGAAATAACATTCCTGGCCCTACTGACTATGTGGGTAAGCAGAGTTATCATCATAATCGTAATTTTCATTCTGATGCTTCTGAAGATATGCAGAAGGGTTATTTTCACAGAGCAATTTAGGCCTAATCTTGGTTTAAAAAGATGGATGGGACCAAATACAAAAAGATCATAAAGGTCTTCTTAGTTTAACAACCCATCATTCCATCCGTCATCTATGCATCCATCATCAATGATATTGCAAAGTATGCAAACTCTAATGCATAAGTACATAAGCAATCATGGAATCTGAGTGGGTTGCTTTGATAAATTCAGGACTCATGGAAATGGATGGAAATAAACGCACATAAGGCATCAGTGCAGACGGGCATGACTCTGGCCCATGGCTTGTTTGGCAATCCTATTTCATTTCATTTCTTCATCATTTCATTTCTATCAGGCCTCAATCCTGACTGCATGCAGGAGGTTGAAAGGAAGGAGGAAAAAGTCACTATCAGAGAAAATGACAGGAGATAAAAAGGGCAGGGATGGTGAAGATTACCCATGATTACCCGGGTGAACGCTACCGTGGGAGAGAGGGAAGCGGGGGCATGGAGAGTCAGGGAGAAAAGGAAAGAGCGAGAGAAAGAGAACGGAAATGCGGGCAAGCTACTAAAAGCCTCTCCATGTGATAAAAGGAAGAAATGCTTCCGTTTGCTCTTGATCTTTCTAAATAACTGAACAACGCCGTACTTCATATCAGGCCATCGTAACACAGCACCAGACAAATGAGCTTCGCTAAGAGCTCATATCCGATTCTCACAATTAGATTTGTTTTTTCCTCCTTTTTTGTAATGACAGTGACATGTTTTTCTACAGGAAATTTCCCACCATCATCCTATGTGCACATTATACCAGCTGCCTTCAGCCACTCTCTATTTATTCTCATCATGTTCGTTTGACAGTTATTGTGAAGCGTTTTGCCTCCTCGCACTGATTTTCCACGTCTCACACTAGCCGTGTTTCCACTGTCGGTCCAGTACGAGCCAGGGCTTTAAAAGTCCAGGGCCAGTAGCACCAAGCCCAAAACACACTATGTTTCCACTGTCAGGCCAGAAGCTCCACAGCGCTTCACTAAAACACGCCTCTCTGGAACAACGTCACACAAACCCATAATTTCACCAACAAATGGAAGTTTTATCAGAAAACAAATCAGAAAGAAATCACTGGAAACAGGGTGATCGCAAAACGAAAAGCAACCATTGGCTGGCATTTTTGTTGTTTACTTGAATATTTAAAACCCAAGAATCAATGTTTTACCACAGGTTTACAATGAAAAGTGATACATTGATCATAATGAATCAATTTGTGTCAAAATTGCACATTAGCCACACAGAAATAAAGTGGCTTACCTTTATGGCTTAGGTCTATTTAAAAAAAACAAAGAGGACAGACTTACTTATTCAGTCGCGTCTGTTTCTGTTTATTTGGTAGTTACAGGACATATTTACATCACATTTAGAAAGAATGATAATTTCTACAAATATGCTGCCAAAAATACAACCTGATGAACTTTACCACTCTCTCCCAGTAGGCAGGGGTGCAACTACTCAGTGTCAGACGGGTATGCTTAAAATTATTTACTTTACCAAACAAAACACTGAGAATCAAGAAGGTAATGAGGAATTCATGTTTTGTTTAGTTTAGCTTTGTTGTAAATTTTATATATGTATTCATTAAAGTGTTAACTATCATGAAATCAGTAACACTTTATAATAAGGTTTCATTAGTTAAATTTGTTAACATGAACTAATAATGAACTGTACTTCTACAGCATTTATTAATCTTAGTTAATATTAATTTCAGCATTTACTAAAACTTTATTAAAATCAAAAGTTGTATTTTGTTAACATTATTTAATGCACTGACTGTGACATTACATGAACAAACAATTAACAGTTGTATTATTATTAATTAAGATCCACAAATACAGTAACAAATGTGTTGCTCATGGTTAGTTCATGTTGGTTAAAGGGATACTCCACCGTTTTTTAATATTAAACTATGTTATTCCCTTATCTAAGACGAGTTGATACATACCTCTCTCATCTCAGTGCGTGCACTTAATCGCTCTAGCGCGCGATGACACTTTGAAAGCACTTAGCTTACCCCAGTATATTTAATGGTATCTAACAGCAATGAATTAGAAGTGACCAAACACATCAACGTTTTCCCTATTTAAAAACAGTTACACGAGTAGTTATACGACCAAGTATGGTGACACAAAATAAAACGTGGCGCTTTTCTAAGCGGGTTAAAAAGGATAACTATAATGTATGGCGTAATAGCACTTTTGGAAGTACTTCGACTCGGCGCAGTAAAAAGTCACGCCTGATCCTCTTTCCACTATTGACAGAAGTGAGAGGAAGAGGATCAGGCGTGACTTTTTACTGCGCCGGGTTAAACAGGTAAACTCCGCCTCAGTTTGTAACCACTCCTCTAGCCCGAGATGGCCCGCTTTGGACCAAGGTAATCGGTGGGCCAGAAAACCCTGACCGAGGCCCAATCAAGCCCCGGAAGTGACAGTGGAAACGCAACTGGCCCTGGCACCCACTAGCACGCCCGCTTTTGGCCTGACAGTGGAAACGCGCCTATTGTGAAATGTCACGTTTGTAGTGAAGATGGAGATGGTGATTTCGGACTGACCAGAGATCAGTTTCAGTTATGCCTCTCAACTCAATTCGCCAAAGAAAATAAATACAGCTGGTTCTGCGTCAGCAGCCTGCAATAACACAATAAGAGGAAAGGGACGTGAGTTTGGACGACTCCAAATACACACACACTTACAAGTTACACAATGACGACATATGGTATGGATGTTCTGCTGTGGAACAGGCTATACGCTCTGCCCGTTGTCTTCTCCAAAAAAGGTATGAAAAATAAGAAAAGGAAAGTGCTATTGGGTAGTCACCGGGAGAACTGACAGCGCCGCTCTACAACACTAAACAAAAAGCCCTCTCAAGACTCAATCTCAGCCCTTTATTTGTGCTTGTTTACTGTCGGCTAGAAACTCGCTCCGAAAGTTTCAGAGTGGCCTGCTTTCAGGGGATGAGGCAGAAAAGCTGATGCTCTTCCTTTGTGCCATAGGTTTTGGTTTAAATGAAACTCTGACTCTTGGGTCAAATAACACATTTTAAAAGAAGCTCTGCCGAATATGAGACTCGCCAAGCTGTTAAATTCACCTTTTAACATTTCATAAACCCATGAAATGGTTTGACCTGACCTATGTTGACATATTTCCAACTGAAACAGGAAGTTGGGGCAGGAAATATTGAAGGACTCTGGCTTTAAAAAAGAAAAGAAAAAAGAAAGTAAGTTAGTTTATATTGCAGCCCAGAAAAACCTTGATTTGTTACATGGTAATGCTATACAAAAAAAAAAAAAAAAAAGTTGTAAGTTAAGTAAACTCTACTTAACTAAGTTAAGTAAAATTAACAAAGAAAATAATTACATTTAACTTGGCCAGTAAAAGGTTGAGTAATTTCTACTTAGTTGAAGTTTCCTTTGCAATACTTTTTGCTCAAACAATATAACACTGAATAATATATATTGTGTAGACACCATATCTACATGATAGAAGTAACGCAGCATTTGAACACAGAGACCTCAATACTTGGTACACAATACACAATGACAACATTCAATCCATCGTTTTTGAGTATGAATGTGTCACTTGAGTAGAAAATGAACTCCAAATGTCACAAAATGGCAAGTTACTAAACCTAACAAACAGTGTAAATACAGCTGGAAAACAGCAATAAATCAACCTTATTAATTATTCAAGCCCCAGTGCACGATGGGAACTCCAATATCAGAAAAGTTGAGTTGTTTTAATTAATTTTATAACGTTGATATTTACGCTTTAATTTCTACAAGCTTGAATTGAGTACTAATATATAATGTAATTAACATTTACTAAGTTTAATTCTTGCCTGAACTAACTTTTATTGTGTAGAAATTGCATTCTTTTTTCTGTAGTATTTACTTCACCACAGAATCATTTTTATTAGTGTAGGTGGCAGAGGATACTAGGAATGCTAAACCACATTTCATTGGCCTAAAAACGGATATGCCACAAAGCAGGAGATGATGTCATTAATATATAGTCTGAGACCTCATAAAAATGTCATGTAATCCTGAAACTAAACATAAAATTTGTAGTATTTTGGGGAAAAAATAAAACAAAAGAAATGTTACAGCAAATTTTGTAATTAAATTTTCCAATTAACCATTTGTTTTGCTGCTAAAAAAAAAAAAAACTGCATAAAATAATTGATATGACATAAAATGCATTAAAGGGGTGGTATAATGCCCTTTTCACAAGATGTAAAATAAGTCTCTGATGTCCCCAGAGTGTGTATGTGAAGTTTTAGCTCAAAATACCCCACAGATATTTTTATATAGAATTAGAAAATTGTCAATTTTTGAGTGTGAGCAAAAACGCACCGTTTTGTGTCTGTTTCTTTAAATGCAAAGCTGCTGCTCCCCACACAGGGGGGCAGAACTACAACAGTTTGTATCCTTTTACCTCACACAGACATGCACTGAAAATTTCAAAAACTTTTAGCCTTTTATGTTCAAACCGGAGTCAGACAATGATGGAGAGACTCAAGAAGAAGTGACAACATGTAGAATGCAAAAGGACGTTTCTGAATGGTTAGTTGATGAATTTATGTAGCTGATGTGTAGTTATCTTCTAGTCAATGATTAGCATATTCTGTCTTGATAATCTATAAATTGTGTTCCGGGGGCGGGGTTTATGTAAATTTAAGGGTTGGTGATGTCACTAACCCGGGAGGAATGTCGTGTAGTCCCAACCAGCCGTTTGTTTTAGTCCTTAAAAAGCGATTTCTTTAAAAGCAAATATCTCCCTTTGCTTTGAACTTTGAGCATTGTAACTTTGCAGATGTTGTTTATGCTCAAACAGCAACATACACACTAACTAAAGTTAGAAAAGTGAAATCATAATCAACCACCCCTTTAAATAAGAAAAATGCAAAACGGATGCAATTTCACTAGAGGTCTCGGTCTTCTGTATTAGTTATTTTGCCTTGGTAAAGAAAGAATTCCTTAAAAAAAAAAACTGACAAAATACAAAGATAATATTTTAATCAATCACAATCGCTTGCTCACTTTTCTTGTGTAGCCAGATTGTGAGAAAGTGCGTTAAGAGGCTTCAGTCAGTTCCTCGAGCTGTAGGTGACTTCAGGGAAATCTGTTTACAGATTTGAAAGAAAGAGTCAATTTCAGCTGGCTTAGACCACACTGACCCAACCGTGATTGATGCCACAACGTGGCCTCAGGCAACATAGTCTGTTATGGGATGTCCTAGTGGAGAGAAGGGGGAGCAGCTTTTTTTCTTCACTGCAAAACACAAGTGCAAAAACATTCGCTCTGTTCCGAAACCCAGTCAGCTGCCTAGTAGGCAGTATTTTAAATCATCATAAGGCATCATGGGATCATTGTGATGAGGTAAGTGGAAAAATGTTCAAGATGTTGGGCCAAAAGCATCTGCCAAATGCATATATAATATAATATAATATAATATGATATAATATAATATATTATAATATAATATAATATAATATAATATAATATAATATAATATAATATAATATAATATAATATAATATAATATAATATAATTCAGAATAGAAAAAAAGTACAGTACAGAAAACACTTATAGGCTAATTATAAGATAATTAGTAAATTATTATTTAACAAACAAACAAAAAAATCCCTAATGCTGCATTGTTCCTCGTCTGTTTTGAATACATAATGTAATTCCTGCCTAAGTAGAATACTCCAAATCAGCAACTTATGAGGTTCCATTCTAGTTAGGATGCTGTCTTAGAAAGCAGCTGCCTTTGCAACAGAGCTGTAGACTTTTACGTTTCAGTCTGGCTTGTGGAGGTCATAAAAAGATCACGTGTGTGGATGGAGGAGACTGGTGTTTCTGGTCAGTAAGCGTGTGGTATGAGAGGTGTGGCTGTGAAAGTGATGCGTGTAGAAGTGATCTGCACCACACACAGACTAGAGTGTGTCTCCATCTCTGATGTTTTTGCCATTAAAGCACCACTCTAAGAAGGCAAATACACTGTTTCCCTTGGGTAAGAGGCTGTGTGAGAGCTTCCTTTTGTTTATTTAGTCAAGACCAAGAGCTTCCTCTCTGAGAATGAGACAAACAAACTCCACTAAGCTGATAGATAGGTCTGTCTGAGCATGGACACACACACACACACACACACATTATGTTTTCAGACTCAATAATGTAAACTTGAAATTAACCCTTTAGAAAAAAAAACAGGATATCTAATTTCTCACTCTATGGCGTGTGTGGTGTGGCCAGTTCTGCGTTCGCGTTGCTAATCCCTTTCAAAGATCAAAGGTCAATGGGGGTCACCGCTCGCATTTGCTGCGTTGAGAAACAAGGTAATGGAAAAAAGAAAAAGAAAAAAACCTCTGACAAACAACAGCCCTCATTACTCAACTCAATAACTGCTTTATCCATTCGTCCTTCCCTCCCTCTCTCGTGCCCTCCCACACATTTCCAATTTCGCCATACCGCAAAATCTCATCCCCTCATCCACCTCTCCACTGTTTCTCATTCATTTCTCTTTCTCTCTCTCCCTCTGTTGACAGGCATTAAGGAATGGCATTAACTGACACTCAATCCACAGGTTGGTCCAATAGAATTCCTCTTTTCCACTCACTGTTAAATCCTGGGCTTTAGACGTATCACTTGCCAGCTGCCACTATCCATTCTTCTTTTTCTTCATACCGCATCCCTCGCTCTCTGCTCATGTGTCCATTTATTTTGCGCTCCCCTACTGATTTTTCATTAAAGACGAGACTACAAATGGAAAGTCAGTGAAACAGAGGGCTTACGGGAAAAAAGTGATGAAAAGTTCAGCGCAAAAGGTAGAATTTAAAGTATGGAAGAAAGTGAATGACTTTCTATGGAATACAAAAAGAGTAATTTTGAAGAATCTTTACGCACACCTTTTCCATTCAACAACAGTTCATAGTTACCACTCTCAAAATCTCAGACAATATCATTAATAGTCTATATGCTACATTCAAAGTCTTCCGAGTTTATACAAGGCTATGAAATGATTAAAGGGACATATTCTAATTTAACTAATTCTTTAATTATTTCCTCAATCATTTCTTTCACTTAATTTTTTTTTTTTTTTTTTTTTTTTGTGATTGTCAATCTTCTTCACATGTGAAATGAGTCAAAATATTCCCATCTGAGTTGCCAAATAGGAATTGATATGCAAATGTTGGAGTATATCATACTCTTTTATTTAAAACAAGCAAACGCATTCCGGTTTTCAATGATATGGTCCCTTTATGTTCATGAAAGACAAAAGCATTTATGCCATAACAAGCTGTCTAGGGCTTTGCCAAGGCACCATTCTTAAATCACTTGAACACTTTTATTTTCTCTATCACCAAAAAGCATAAACGCATATCAACAGCTCCAATGTTTTTGTTCAGCAGAAACCAAAGTGGTATAAATTGCTGTTTATGTGAGAAAGAGACCATAAACCGTCCTGTCTGAGTACTGAGGGGACTATAGCACACTGAAGATGGGAGGACAGACACTTTATTAGCTACTCTTCTGTACAGATGGTGTAGAGCAGGCGAGTCAGGCCCTCTGGGATCAAAACCTGGGGCTTGATTAAGCACCGGCCCCAGCGAGGGTGCGCATGAGAACGGGGCCACCTGGAGGAGCTTCCCCTGGAGAACTGCACTCCCAACCCTGCCCTCCCTCCGCCTCTGTCAGGAGACGCCAAGGACACGAGTGCGAGAATGCTGAACAAAGGAAACCAAGATTGCGTCATATAAACAAATCATTTTTAAAACAGTTCAAGCGGGGCAGAGGGGTGAAATGAAATAAATAGCTTTCCCTGCTATCGCTTAATAAAATGTTAATCTGTTTGACCCTGAAACTTCCACTTACTGCCTGCCGCCCGGGTCAAACAGAAGGAGGGAGTCGCTCATGATTAAACCAGGAGAATATGTCTGAGCAAACAAAGAAGAACTGAAAACATTCCAGAGGAGACGAGTCGTGAAGTAAAAACTTTTGACAGTTTGACAAGGTATTTACTGTATATATATATATATATATATATATATATATATATATATATATATATATATATATATATATATATATACTCATACATACATACTTACATACTTACATACATATATATACACACACACATACAGTACATACTGTTATTTAGTCATAAATAGTTAATATGTAAATATAGGTAGAATAAATAGGCCTAGTTATTTAATTCAGGTTGTCAAACGTTAGTGGATCATGTTCACTACACCTTTGTTTACTCGATGAGGACACCAGCTGCAAATTAAAACTCACTGCAAAACTAGTTTAAATAAGTTAGTTCTGAAAAAAAGCCCTACTATCATTTGTTTGCAGATGCTTGATTTGATGTGTTATACTGTATGCCACTGTATAGAATCAGGTTGTTTGTAATGTTCTGGTTGTATGTGTGAGCCGTGATGCAATCTCTGATAAAGCCCCGTTCCAAGCATCTTACCGCAGGAATGCACAGATAAGCATCGTAAATAAACATCTGTCCTCCCTCTCTCTCTCTTCCCACTCTCTCCCTTTCAATCTGTCCATCTATCAGCCCATTCCTCCCACCACTCCTTCAATAACTCTCTCTCGTTCACTCCTAAAGTGTCGTCGGTGCAGTAGATTACAGATAAATCACCCATCTACCTCTCCAAATGAATACAGGTGCTGCCCACACCTGAAAGGAGGTTTCTCCTCTAATCTCTCATTCTCTCCCTCGTCTCGCCGTCATTTTTCGGAGGAAAGAGAGCAATCTCGCTTATTGCATTATTTACAAACCAATTTAACGGTGTTCTGCTCCGTGAATAACCGTTCGCATCCACCCCCGTAGGACAGATATTGCTAAGAAAGAAGAGGAGGAACTAGGAAAAGAAAGGAGGAAGTAAGCAGACGTGGAAAAGTTGTGTTTTGAAATGAATCACTCGATTACAACTTTGAGCATATGGCGCCCCGTCATCACCCGAGATGATGCTAATAAAATGAAGGCAAACGCAACTGACACGCTCGCATAGAAGCAGAGCCAAATTGTCTCTGATAAGCACCTGTCCCGCCGTTAAGTCAGAATAAAGAGGTTTGTTAATGATGGATAACGAATTCACGGAATGTACCGTGGAGACGCAACACTCTCGGCTCTGCCTCTGAAGTAGGTGAGAAAATCTTTTGAAAATAGTTTTGTGCTTGACAGCTATTTCTGTGGATTAATTGTTTCCCATATGAGTGTTTTCTCTCAGACAAGACAAATTGTTTATTAATTAGAAAGAAGTGTGTGTGTGTGTGTGTGTGTGTGTGTGTGTGTGTGTGTGTGTGTGTGTGTGTGTGTGTGTGTGTGTGTGTGTGTGTGTGTGTGTGTGTGTGTACGTACGCATGAATGCCAGCAGGGAATTAGAAAGAACCAGAGATTGTGTGTTTTCCTGTCAGTGGGGGTTTTGAGAAGATTAAAAGACAAAAGAGCAAATAATGCTGAGATCATCAGACTGTGTGTGAGAAAGAAGACTGAAGGAAAGTTAGAGTATGCTTTAATGTTAGGTTTTTTTTTTTTATATATCCATTTAATGATAGTCAATGGGGTCCGATGTTGTGTAAGACCCCATTGACGTTCAAAAAACAGTCAAAACAATCTTCAAAATACCTTATTTTACGTTGTGTAGAAGAAACGTGTTGGAACAACATGAGTGAGTAAATGATGACAGTTACTTGTGTCCATCATGACTTGCATATCATTGAGAGACAAATATTTACTTCTATATAAACTGGGCAGCATGTCATGACTCCTTTCAATTCTCTATAATCATATAAGTTCATTTAAAATGTAATTTAAAATGAAAATACATTTCTGAAACTAAATGCAGTATATACAACAGGAATGTGACACTATGCATTGCAAGAATTATTAAACTACTCGTCAAAAGTTTGGGGTCAGTAAGATTTTACGATTTTTTGACAGAAGTCTCTTAATGATTAATTTATTTGATGAAGTAAAAACAGTAATATTGTAAATAATATTACAATTTAAAATAACTTTTCTGTTTTAATAAATTACCTTGATATAATAAACCTTGATAAAAAAAAAAAAAATCTGAATTTGTGGATGACTTCAGAATTTATTTGAAACAAAATCTTATTTGAAGAAATCTTTTGTAATATTATATGTCTTAACTTAATTATATGTCTTTCCCTTTTTATCAACTTAATGCATCCTTTCTGAATAAAAGTATTCATTTCATACATACCAAACTTTTGAAAAGTAGCGTTCCGGAAGCTTTGATTGGGTAATCTGGGTGGACTAATACCACCTTGGCCCTCATGTGGCCTCGCACCTGGATATGACACAATTTCATATTTTCTTGGAACTGGATAAATATGTCCAAACAAGCCTATGATTCATAGATGCATGGCTTGGATTATTGACATCATTACTAGGAAGTTGCAACATGAACTTGCCACATGTTGCCACATGATCCATATAATGATAGTCAATGGGGTCCAATGTTGTTTTAGACTCCACTGACTTTCATTGTACAGGCAAAACCTTGGATTATTGACTTGCCACATGAACTTCATCGAAACCATTACATCTGCAGTTTCAGAAATCACACAGATGGTCCCTAATTTGAGCACAACAGGTGGTATTAATGTTATCTAAAACTTTATTCATTAAAACGAGGAAAAGTTATCCATTTATTAAAATATATTTCAAGAAGATAAGTATCCCGACAGGTTACACTGAGGTTGCAGTTTGATCCTAGTGATTCCAGAGATCCGACTCCTTCCCTGCCATCATTTTACCCTTAGGGCAAAGCTTCCCAGACATATATTAAGCCTAGTCCAAATCTAATAGCTATTTTGAACCATGAATCATTACTTAAAGCACAAGATTAGCCAGTCCAGGAAACGACGCCATATCCACTCGCTCAAACTTCTGTGTGTGCAGAAAAAGAATCATCCTGGAGAATGAATTAAAGTCGGATCAGCTGAAAGATCAGTGGTTAGAACAGCATATATTGAGAACTGGACAGGCTCTGGTAACTTATTACATTTAAATATATGATTCACTACTTCAAAATGACAAATGATGAAATTACTAACGATTTTCCTGATAACAGTGTCCTTTATAAAAGAACAGCAGAAGCACCAGTAACACTATAAGCTCTGAATGACTTGGGGCTGTACTCTAATACAATTTTACCCAGAAAAAGTACAATATATAGTGCATTACTTACAATAGTCCAATATATGTAATGAGATATTAACTTAATATCACAATATCATTAAACGTAAAACATCCAATGTGTGCATGTCGGATTTCTGTGAGAGGTAAAGTCTCGTTTTGATTGATCTCTCTTTCCATCTCTTCTAAACAAAGACGCACATATACACATTTCCCCAGAGCAGAATGAATGGCTTTGATAAGCCCCAGTAATACATGAGATACCTCTGAAGCAGCGTGACCAATCTGCAGTGTAGTGGCATGCAGGACCCTCTCTCTTGAAAGCAGGCCAGAGGAAACTGCCAGCCTGTGAGCCAAGATGGCCGCCAGTGCTGGTTCCTAGCCACTAGGAAGTGCCTAGAGGCCCGACTTCCTCTGGCGCCAGCCAATCTGAATCCACCCTTATTTGTTTTGCAGTGGTCTCACGGCCCCCGTTTTTGTCTCGGTTTCCTATTTGCAGTCTCTCTAAAACAAGCATGACCTGCGATATAACTGCCCCCTTCAGAGAAAAAGGGAACTAACAAAGGTAATTCAAACCAGCATTTTGCAGAGTTTGGGAAGAATTTTGTGTATTAATGAAAGTATTTCGACTTAGGCGTACCCCAAGGAGCGAGAGAGAGAGAGAGAGAGAAAGACAGAGACCGAAATAATAAAGAGGTCTGGATTGAGTTAGAATCTGAGGTTGATTTGAGTCGATAGCGGTCAAAGCACAAAGTGAAAGATTCACTTTTAGTCAGTTCTCTACAGGAGGGCACATAACTCTGAGCCCTACAGACTAAACACACAGTGTGCAACCACCGCCGAGCCATTCTCGCGTACAGTCACAATACTGGCATGAAAGCTATTCAGGTCTAATTAAAACGCATACTGCTGTGCCATTATCACACAATCAACTACTAAAAATATTCTGTATTTTTACAAATACAATGGGACTGTGTGTGTGTGTGTGTGTGTGTGTGTGTGTGTGTGTGTGTGTGTGTGTGTGTGTGTGTGTGTGTGTGTAAAGAGAGAAAAAAAACTTTTATAGTTTAAAATTGTGTTGTGGTTATGCAAAAAGTGATTAAACAAAATTGGTGCACTTATCTATTGACGTGTTATGCAATTTATGTTTTAAATAAGGATGATTTATTTTATTTTTTTGCTTTTTTTTTTTTCACAGGAATACTTTTACATTTTAAATATATTAAAATACAAAACAGTTACAATAGAACAGTTAACAATGTTCCTGTTTTTACCATAGTTTAGATAAATAAAAAAATAGCCTTGGTGAGCTTGAGACTTTTTTTCAAAAACATTACAAGAATCTTACCGACCCCAAACTTTTAAAAGGTAGTATAATCATCCTAATTCAAAACCCCCAAATATATCATTATATTAAAAAAAAAAAAAACGTATATTTAAATAAATAAATAAATACAACATTTCCCTTATTTTCTACATCATTTCCACCAGAAGACCAACGTGAAGCAAGTAACAATGTATTTGTGACTATGCTGCTGCAGAGCTTAAAAACCTGAAATCCCAAAAGGCCGTCGGGGGTGTTAATAGACTCCTGTACGTAGAGCATTTCTTCATGAACAGGTTGAATCCTGCATACCATTTTCAATTAAAACAGACTGCAATGAACTCCAAATTGAGACGTGTTTAATCAACACCTTTTGATGTGTTTGTGCGCGTGCGTTTAAACTGAATTAGAAAGCGTGAGATGAGGAGATGATAGTGGTCGTGTTCAGCATGTTGAAGGTGAGAGGAATCAGATGGTGTGAAGGAGGCAGATAGCGAGATCAAAGGGAAGTGCAGAAAATAAATAAAGGAGGTCTCATCTCCAGACACGGCCCTCTCCTAGCCGACAGAGTCTTAGTTTAACACATAACCATTTCTCTCATCTTTTCAGACTCTTTTTGAAATGGTTATAATCTACAGAAGGCCTGCAGATAGTAAAAGTACAGAAAAATAATGTATCTATGAATCAAAGATAAAAGCATCACTTTAATATTATTTCATTAAATAGACTGACTTCAGACTAAACAATGCATTAGTGTTGTTGTATTTGCTGACATTAGTGCAGTTTAGTTTTTCATGAAAGGTGTTTGTCCATCCAATTATGGTGTTAATAATTTAACTTGAAGTTAAATTAATACTAAATAAAATAAGAAATCACTCTAAGTCACATAAATGAATTAAAAATATAGTTATAAATATCAGTATTTCACTCAATTTACTTTCTTAAAAATGTATACTCTACAGGGACTTTATGGACAATTTGATCTGTGAATTTCTATTTTTGTTTATTTTTTTCTTTTCTTTGAAAACTAATTGAAACGAACCATTTAAATTTGCTAAAAGCAGTAAAAGCAATAGTGCAGCTACTTTATTCTTTTAGTTTTGGTAGTAATCATAATTAGCCTTTCATAAAAACATCTGGGGCCGTATTCACAAAACATCTTAAGGCTACAAGTAGCTCCTAACTTGCCGATTTAGAAGAAACTCATAAAAATAATGGGAGTGTCTCCTAATTGTAGGACTCCTAAATGTTTGCTCTAAGAGTATTTCACGGCATTGACGCAATAGGGCCTTGGGTGCTGAGCTTTTTCTTCATAAATGCAATAAATATTTTGCTATAATGTGCCATCGTCGGCGCTGATAGCCTTGTGGGCAGCTTGTGTGACCCGAGTTCGAGTTTCTGCTCGTGGACCTTTCCCGATCCCATCCACCCCACTTTTTTGTGTGAACCCTCTACCAGAGAACCCTCCCCCATCAGCCAATGACTTTTATTTATTTATTTATTTATTTTATTTATTGGTTTTAAAGAAGTACAACTCCAGTCAGAGGGGTACACTGAATAAACAAAAATAAGACAAATACATAAATTCTATCAGCCAATCACTATGGGCATAGTTAGTATGTGGGTTGACATCATTCATAGCAACGAGGTCAACCCCGCCCTTTCTCTTAGGTTAAAATTTCTCTCTATTCCTTAGTAAAAGTTGGTCTCAGCAGCTTTGTGAATAGGTTTTAAGAGAAAACTCTTACCTACATTTTTTTACTGCTATTTAGGAGAACTTATAGTTGTAAGATAAAATGTTTTGTGAATACGGCCCCAGAAGTCTATTCTCATTTAGTGAGATAAATGTGTGTGTCTGCACCGTCTGTAACCAGATAATTTCCCCCTCACATTCCTATTCCGTTCACCCTTGGGCAAATGAGACCAGATTTTCCTATAAAAGCTTGTACACAGCCTTGGAAGACAATGTCGCCAAGATATAAACGATCAAAATGCGTGGAGAAGCATCAAAAATGGACACACAGTCCTCCGGGTGTGCTGACAAGAGAAGTTTAACAGCCGTGATGGGATGTTTCTTTGATGTCCCTCCAACTAGTGTAGTTTTTACAATTGAGATCATAAGCAAGCAAGTAAGTTACGGGTGGGCAGCAGCTGGATCAGAATGAATGTGTGTGTGTGTGTGTGTGTGTGTGTGTGTGTGTGTGTGTGTGTGTGTGTGTGTGTGTGTGTGTGTGTGTGTGTGTGTGTGTTCCCTACGTTATCGGGACCAAATGTAATATAATGTGTTCAATCTCTTATAGTCAAACTTTTTTTTTTTCCTTTGAACCCTTTTAAAATATAAACAAACAATCAAACAAACATTATATATAAATAGAAATAAATGTTTTATTTTAACTTTGGCATCTACTAAGAAGAAAGTTCTGTTTATTTGTCTGTCTATTCAGCATTAAGACCCAGGACACTGAAGTTTCCATTTGGGATCCTTTTGATTAATGCTCATATGTGACCCTGGACCACAAAACCAGTCACATGGGTCACAATTTTGAAATTGAGACATCATATGAAAGCTGAATAAATAAGCTTTCCATTGATGTATGGTTTGTTAGGATAGGACAATATTTTGCCAGGATTCAACTATTTGAACATCTGGAATCTGAGGGTGCAAAAAATCGTAACACTGAGAAAATCACCTTTAAAGTTGTCCATTTATGTTCGCGATTGTGCTGCATTCACTCACAAAAATAAATGTTTTATATATTTATGGTAGGAAATTTACTAAATATCTTCATGGAACATGATCTTTACTTAAAGCTACAATAACAATATGTAATTTTTTCGCCGCTAGGGGTCGCTAACCTCTTACAATAAAAAAGGTTGATGACGCTAAGTGGAATTATGGAACTTGCCGTCATGCCGAAGGATCTAATAACGTTTATGGATGTGTGATTACATTGATGTTTTTAACATAACCCTGGTATGAAGCAGGGCGCGATTGCTAATGAGAGACAGATATCAGCGCCACACGCGAGTCCCGCGGATATAAAGGAATAAGGACGTTTCATTCTACCGAACTACACGCAAGTGCTGAATTACTACTCATACAGGTCAGTTTATTTGACGAATTAAACTTGTGAGGTAACGCAGCGCTGTTTCACTTGGTCTACACTATCACACTAAACTGCATTTGAGTGTGTTGAAAGTTATGTTATTCGATATGTTCGTTTGTTGGTTATATGAGACAAGGAGTAAGCTAGATCAACATTAGAATAACATACTGATCATATTCTAACATTTCATCATGTTGAGCTATATAACATTGATTCGTTTTATGTACATTTGCTCACCTGTCTAATAAAGTACATGCAAGAGCGGCATCTCTGTCAAGTCGAAGTTTGTCACGGACGTGGAGCTCACGGCATCTCGAAAACGCCACGCCGATATTGATCCTCGTTTTATTCTCCTTTTGTCCCAAAGTCTGCTGGCCATGGTCCATGATGTTTGAACGAAACAACAACAGCGTGAGCGTGCCGCTAGACGTAACACAGTTGTCCATGTCTGTCACCATGGCAGTCCAAGCGGAAACCAGGGATAACGCGGATATTACATCATTGACAGGCGACAAGTGAACAGGGACGAGCCATTATTTAAAATTGGAATTTCTCTGAAATTAAAAATCTTTGGGAACTTTTGGGATATTGTAAGTATACAAATGCAGGAAATATATCAGACTGTGCAAGTGATTTTTGGATATTTATTACAAAAATCTTACATATTGTAGTTTTAATATCCTATTGATTTTTGGCATAAAAGAAAGATCGATAATTTTGACCCATACAATGTATTGTTGGCTATTGCCACATACCCATGCGACTTGTGACTTGTGGTTTTGTGGACCAGGGTCACATATTTGGTGACTAAATACACAACAGTTTTCAGAGGTGAGCACAGAAACATGTGTTACCTTTGAAAAATAAGAGCTAAAAATAATGTTTCTCTGCTATACACATTATTGGCCAATTTTTTTTGAATATTCACATGTTAAACCAGCTAGAATTCAGGAATGATACACAGTCACCAGCATAATAGTCACAACAGGCGTTAGGAATGTTATTACTTTCAAAAATTATATATATATATATATAGAGAGAGAGAGAGAGAGAGAGAGAGAGAGAGAGAGAGAGAGAGAGAGAGAGAGAGAGAGAGAGAGAGAGAGAGAGAGAGAGAGCACCAATTTTCCAGCTCATCTAGTGGCAGCAGAGAATTCTTGAGTGAAAAGAAACATTATATGGTTTGCATGCAATGTTACATTAAAACACTTCACTTTACCAACCTCAGATGAACTTCTGCTGTTTTTTCCCCCCCTCCAAAACATGTGTGGTCCTGGTATTCTACTCTACTCATAAAATGGTTTTACATGTAGCCAAAAATATTGGCCAACGCAATTAAACACAATAAAGATAATTGCAAAATTGTGTTTCAAAGAAATCAAAGGAAAATGTGTAAAACTTTTTTTTTTTTTTATCCAGTGGAGGTTAATGATCATGAGAGATGAAGAAATTATATAAAGAGTAACAGATTTAACAGCAAAAAAAAACAAAAAAAAAACATGCAGATGGAAAGCTCACTTTAATCTACAATTAACAAAAAGATGCATTATGACTTCCATTTCTTTTTTTTTACCATCAAACACAAATAGTACATGTCTTATTTCAGTAAATAAATATGTTATATATCGTGTAAATTTTGTAAGTAAAAAAAAGAAGAAGATATAACATGAAGTGAAATGCAACTTTTAACATCTACTTAAAAGCTGGTCTGCTTTTCTTCTCTTGTACTCTTCATCAGCTTCATCAACTTAAATTGTTTGTACCAGAAGCTCAGCAATATGAAACAGATGGCACTATTAGAGCATTATCATATTTCTAAATGAAAATGAAGAGTGGGGTTATTGGAGGGATTCAGTCTGGCTTTGGCTGAGTTAGAGCTGTTGATTAGAGTGATAACAGGACAGAGAATAGAGCGGAGCTTGCAAAGTAAACCGCAAGCCTGTGCCAGAATGTTTTTGCTGTCCTGTGAAACCCCATTCCTCAATTTTGGGCAAATTATATTGTATTTATTTCTCTATTTTGCATTCTACTGGTGTCCAACAACCATAAGAATGAAACATTATGTCAAACACTTCATTCTGAGCCTGCCAAAAATACAGTACAATGTCCTTTTTGTGTCTCCATTCATATTTTAAGCAGACAAATTTCTTGATTTAATAATCAAACTTGCTTATTACAATATATCTGAAGGATTGTGTGAAGTAACGGCTGCTAATCACAGCTTTGCCCTAACAGTAATAAATTATAATTTAAAATATATTCAAATCTTACAGAACCCAAACTTTATAGATTATTCTCATGTGTTCTGCGGTTGTATCACTGCATTCAGATCACAATTAAGTGGCATTTAGTTTGGGCAAGCAACACAACTGACGACAAACAACAGCTGGCTCGAATAAAAGCCAAAAGTAAACAGACAACATTTGTCTTCTTTAGCAACTTTACAGCTACTCGCATGCTGGATTTCTCATTAGAACTTTGCTGCTGCTGGTGATCATACTGTGATTGAATTGCATTAAGATTCTCTTCATAATGAACAGATTTGGATTAATGTCAGCCTTTGAGAGATAGCACATCTAAATGTCAGAGCCAAATTACCTGTTGCTAACAGATGCGTGCTTTACACAACTGTCCGAAGTGAGCACAAATGTTTGTCGATGACTTTGCTGTAATAAAGAATATGAATCTTGATCAAAATAAATCTTGATATAAATCAAAATCTTTGCTTTTGAATCTGTTTAAAAGAAAATCAGATCAAAGTGTTGCTATGCAGTTGCTAGCATTAGTGGTTCTGGGTGTTTGCTAGAAGGCTGCTTGCTAACCCTAAGTATGTGCCTTTGCAAACACCACAATGTTTTTTGCTTAAAGGAGGAGGATGTGAAGGATATCGTTTATGGTGAGACCTGCAGGTCAGACCTTTCCGTGTGTGCAGGTTGTTAGTGATACGGCTGTTTGTAGTAGCCAGAGTATTTTCTTTCCTGTGCAACATCTCAGCACACTCCAAACACCTAAAAAAAACTGTTTGTGAAGGCCAGTGGCAGAGCTGGAGTCCAGTAATGAACAATTATCAACATCCACTCCACAGCCTCATTGCACCTTTAGCCCCCAGCACAACAGGACAGACATCACACATAATGATAGCATCAGAAAGGAAATATCCCCATACAGCGGAGAAGCACTATCTGCTGCAGTCAGCCATTCATCCATACAACCATCATCTGTCTATTTGTCTGTCTATCTATCTGTCTGTCTGTCTGTCTATCTATCTGACTGACTGACTGACTGTCTATCCATCCATCCATCCATCCATCCATCTTTTGCCTGTCTAACCATCTGTGTACCTACCTGTCCATTCATCCATCCATCCATCCATCCATCCATCCATATCAGGCTTTATTGCTCTCTGTGCAATTTCTTCTATCCTTTATGATTGTTACTTGTCAGATTGTGTTATATGAGCCCAGTGAGATCTTGGGTAAAAGCCAAGGCAGACACTAACATTCTTTTATTTCAGACAGTACAATATACTTCTTCACACAGACTTTGGTCATGATTGACTGATTCTGCGTTTTATCATCAATCACGTCAAATTCTGACATTCTCATTGACATGCAAAATTGAAATGGTACCGCAAAGAAAACACAAGAAAGCCCTTGCATTCATTTGAAAGACTGGAGTCTGACGTGGCTGATGAAAAAGGGAATTTATGCTCATTCTTTAGAGTGAACTCAAAGTAATTACAATCATAACATACACGGAATGAGATATTAACACATAGTTAGTTGCATATCATATAGACAAGCATACAGTACATAAACATTTTTAAATTAATGTCACACACATAGACATCAACATCCTCAATTGCTGTTTTCCTATTGATTTTTCATTAGACAGCCATCCAATAAGTATACGCACTGCAGGACTACAGCCCAAAATGTATTTTACAATGCCAGAATTTATTTCACACAGCAAAATTTTGGTTAAAAAAATAATAATAATACAGAGTGCACTACCTTAGTATAAAAAAGGTTAATTTCTCCATCAATCAGGGCCTGACTGAGACTCAAAGACTTTGGAAAACAGACTTCACCATCAAGACAACACGACGAGAAAATAATGGGCACTAATCTTCCCCAGCCGCCCTCTGCCCTCCCACACTCCCATTCTCTTTTTCATCAAGTCCCCACTCATTCTCTCGCTCTGTCTGTTTTTATGAGGTGCAACCATTCTCAGTTTTACAGTAATGGTGGGGCTCATTATCCCTCCATTTCATAATCCCTGCATGTGTGACTCTCTCGTTTTGGATGTGTGACTCTCTCGCTGAGGTGCTTTTTAAAGGCATGCCACCCTTACCAAAGGCTCTGGAAATAAGATGTTTTGGTCATTAACTTTTATTCCTTGACTGGGTGAGCCATTTACAAGAGAATGCCAGAACCTCACAATCATAAAAAAAAACTCTAAAATGCAGAAATGTGACAAGGAAAATAAATAAACCAATAAAGAGTTGGATAGTGAGATTATTAGAGAAATCTTTGAGCCAAATTATCTGATGCCAAAGTGTGTGTGTGTGTGTGTGTGTGTGTGTGTGTGTGTGTGTGTGTGTGTGTGTGTGTGTGTGTGTGTGTTGCAGTCAGAAAAATTGTTGAACGGCCTTGTCTTATTTTTTAATTAAGAGTTTCCTTTGAGACAAACTAGAACTGTGTCATGTGCAACAAAAAAAAACTGTCAAGCAATATTCACTGCATTACATTGGCAAATAAGACAGAAATAAAGGGAACTGTGGAATATGACTACTTTAGGTCTTGTAGTCCTTATCCTTATAGGTTAGATGGGATTACTTTCACAATTGATGGTTGAGTAATGTTGGTCATTAAAAATCTTAAACCGAAAGCCACAGCAGGGTAAGGTTACATATTCCTGGTGCATTGTGGATAACTTGGCCATCCTTTAGGATTTGGGTGAGAAATCATTGCATCAGGGCATTATGAGCAGCTGTGAACCCTATAATTTAGAGACTCTGATTGTATGTGTGAGTGTGTAGTAGTGTGTACACCCTAAAGTGCATATACAACATTTTATAAGCTAAACATTTCTTTAACTGTTTGATAGACATGATTTTAAACAAAAAATCGGATTTTAAATAATTTCATTTTTATAGATGATTTATAATATATGTATTCTAATCTGCTATATATTTACTATATTTTTGATATATTACTATATTATTGCAATATTTTTACAAGCTAAAAGTGCAGGCATATGTAGTGGCGTGACGTGCAGTGTGAGCTCCAGTGCGCACTCTGTCTTCAGATGACCGTAAAGACATTATTTTGGACCACTGCCGGGATAATTACTGAACGCATTTGTGTTGAAATTGATTCATTGACGGTCGATAAGCTTAATTGATTAAATTATTAACATTCCCAGTCATTTTCAATTCAAGTGCTGTAAACCATTAGTGGAGGTCAATTACAATTTTGATTATTTTACAATGAATCTGTTTTATAGATTGGGAAGAATACATCAGCCAAAGAAATTGCAAAGGCACGGCAGATATTATACGTGAAGCCACATAAGGGACACTACATTGTGATCTGTCATACAATGAATAAAACAGCTATAGCATGCTACACTTCAAAATGTCTTCAGAAATGTACAAAAAAAATAAAAAATCCAATCCTATCCATTAACGTCTCTTCCATGACTGGCAAAAGCTGCAATATGTTTTTTTACATAAAATTGTATAAAAATGCAGAACAACCTTTTTATTTTCAATAAATGGAATCCACAATATAAAGAGATCATGTCACAAACTTAGTCAGGTCATGTGATAATGGAATGTAGCATGCTTACCGTAGTAGAATAATGCCTATTGTTTCACTCACTAAAAAAGATAGTATGCAGTATACAGTATACTATAGTAAGCTTGCATTTTATTCTGTACATAGCCTTAAGCACGGAGAACGTTTTGATTAATTTTTTGATTGATTTGACAATTAAGATGATATTAATCAAACAATCAGCAGCATCAGGAGCTCTACGGTATTTTTATACATACCTGCTAACACTATTCATATTTCTTTCTAGTTACGATCATTAATACAACTACCTAGCTATTAATGTAAATGAATAGTCTCAAATTCAATTCCAATTTTTATGACAACAGTACATGTTACAAAAGCATAAACAATTCTTTATGCACAACAGACTGTGAATCCATATTAGATTAACTGAATTGTTCCAACAAGAGTCTTTTAAAATCCAGAGCTGTTCTGAGGGTAGTAATACAAGCTCCAAAAGTCTCAGCTGTGGAACATATTTCCACCCACTGTGGCTAAAGAGAAATGACTGCACTGACACTCCCATGGATTAAAACAAAAACACAATGGGTCACTCCTCGTCCTTTCCTAATGAGTCTCTGAAGAAACCTGCTTATCTGGGAAGTTTCCATGAAAAATAAATCAAAGACAATCATTCAGTAAAGCATGTTGCCAAATAAGCATCACATGACATGCACAATGGATATACATCAACCTGCCTTGACCGGTGTGTTTGCCATGACACACATGCCAGCGCACATATTTAAGGACATATCATTCCCTTGAACCCATCAAAGCAATTCCTTCCAGCCTCAGGATAAAGCCCTGCTGGTTCTGTCTTGATTCCTTTGAACTCAATTTAAAAGTAAATATGCTGTTCTCCTGCTGCGTGTCAAAGCATCAGACGCTCTGTAATGGTACCCTCACATACTTAGCAGTACACCTCAGCAGTTTCTCTACAGTACAGCTAGTGTGTGTATTCAGGAGAAAGAAAGAAAAAAGTGTGTGTGTGTGTGTGTAAGGGAGAGAGATAGAGAGAGGACAAGGGACAGAGAGAGAGAGAGAGAGAGAGAGAGAGAGAGAGAGAGAGAGAGAGAGAGAGAGAGAGAGAGAGAGAGAGAGAGAGAGAGTGCCTCAGGACAATTTTCTGTTTCTCTTTGCGAGCTTTAAGTTAAGAGCGTTGAATCTTTGCTCATGGCGGTTCAACCTCCAGCTCTGATGACCTTGATCTTTATTCTGCTACTGGCTCTGCAGTCTGAATTAGATGTTACAATAGCTAGAAAAAAGCAAGAAATGTTTAACTAAAAGACAAAATGCAAGGAATATATATATAAAAAAAAGAGAGAGACTAAAATGACTATCTGTGAAATATCTGTGAATGCTGACTTAAATGTTGGGCTTTTCTTCACCCAAAGCTGTTGTATGGCTCCTGGAATATATAGAGCCCAAGTCATGGACTTGAGTCCTACTTTGAGTGTTTGACAATTCAGAATCACTGCTGTTGTATTTAAAAGACAGGCCTATATGTGCAGATTCCTAAAATAACCACATACTGGAATAGATTGACATAAAGATTGACTTTTTTTTTTTTTTATCCTTTAACCACATTTGAATTTAAGATAATTTAAAACACAGACACATGCACACTTCAGTGTTGATATCTAAAGTGGATTATATTGGTTTTATATCAAATTTACACCAGCATGCGCTTAGCCAAAATGTTAAACAGCACCCATAGTTTCTCTATAATGACTTTGGCATGAAGGTGTTAGTGTAACCTTCCCACTGATCCCGTATTGGTGCCGACCTAAACACAGCAGCTCTGACATCAGGAGGATTTGTGTTCTTGTGTTTCTGTGCTTACTGTATGTCTGAGTCTGCCTACAAAGAAACCACCACTAAACTATATTTTCTGCTGATATTTTGTCTACTGTATGCAGCCAATGTCTAGATTAATATCACTTGAAATGTTAGTCATGCTCAGGCACAGATGTTCTTTGTCTGCTTAAAGTCTTATCCTGAACTTTTTAAAATATCTCTTTAATAGGATTGGCCAATATATCATAATATTATTGTCTTTTGGAAACTAGGTGACCAGTTTTGACTTAAAATAAATGTGAAACTGTTGGTTCATTTATTTATGTATGCATGCATTCATGCGCGTGTGTGTGTGTGTGTGTGTGTGTGTGTGTGTGTGTGTGTGTGTGTGTGTGTGTGTGTGTGTGTGTGTGTGTATGGATGGATGGATGGATGGAACTCTAGATAGATAGATAAACTCTGCCAAATGCTCAAAAAGCACAAATAACAAGCAAAATGTGTTTTCTTAGTCTCATATTGAGTTCCAAATGAAACAAAGAATTGATTAATGCTATTTTCTTTCAAGATGTTTATTCACACACACACAAACACACACAAATACAAACAGATGGTTTGATCGAGTCCAGTTTATAATCTGTTTGTGCAATTACTTTTTTTGATTTTCCCACAAAACATCAGTTGAAAACACAGTACTGTTTTTTTTTTTTCCTACCTTGTCCAAATGCTTTTCCCTTTTTTCTCTATAATTGTGTTTTTTCCCCCTCCAGAAGCATTCAGGAAGGTTAAGCTTTAGATGAAGCTTAATTAGTCTCTGGTTCAGCCATTATGTTCTCAGCGGTCTCGTCAGGCCACACAGTGATGTTGAGCTGGCATGGGGTCAATAAGAATCGGATTGCTTTCGACCAGTTGAGTCAGAGGGAAGCTGGAGAGATGGCACTGATGGGTTTCTAATGTCCTTTTGGACATTCTGCATAATACTTTGCAAACTTTGTGATTTGTGTAAACACTACATAATCGTTCACAAAGAGAAAGGTCTTAAAGGGATAATTCATCCAAAACAAAATTTTATTCATTATTTGGCGAAAATCTCAACCTTACGGAGTCCAGAAAGTGACCTGTAGAAGAAAAAATAATAATAATCAAGACCCACAAATCCGTGGTCACAGTTTTGCAGTTCGTCCCCTGCTTTATAAACAGTACTCACAGATTCTGAAATTGTTCCCTCGATATATTAAATCATGCACGCGGATTAATAAACCGTACCCACAAATTTCCAATCCATGCCCATGCTTTCGCAATCCGTTTCCAATTTTGCAAACTGTACTCGTGGGATTTGTGGCCCGTGCCTGCTCTTACATACTCATGTAAGCCAAGGTCAGGATTTCGCTAAATAAAATAATAAATGTCAGTTTTTTATTTATTTTATTTGCATGCCTTCAGAACCCTTGAAATATACAAGTATGTTGTTGATATGTTGATGATACTTAAACATCTTTTTTTAAAGCCCTAAGTTGGTCGCAGTTCACTGCCATTTACAGTATGGACGAGCGTGAGCAGGACCTGTTTCTGTTTCTGACCTCAGTTCTGGTCATTGCGCCCAAGCCTGAAAGTTAAATTAAGCTGAATTGAACTGAATCTCCAAGAGCAGGACTGACCACCTCAAGAAAGTAAGATCAATGATTGCAAACATACACAAAGCAAACATAGCTTATCTAAATGGGCACATTGCATATTTAAATTGCTTTATGCACCGCTAGTTATAAATACTATAATCTAACCCACACCCTAACAGATTTTTTTTTTTTTTTTTTAATGCTTAAAAAAAAAACGTAAACTTTGTTTGAATGTCATTTTTAGAAATGGGACGTCGCCAAAAGGAGGTTTTGGTTGTTTTTGTCAGATTTAGCTCACTACCTTTACAAAATTGTCCCCAAAAGTAACTAGGTAGGTATACACGCACACCCACACAAAAACACATGTTGGTATACCCAGGCCTGTAGTTAGAGGATTCGGGGCCCCCTGAAAAAATATTGATGTGGGCCCCCAACACCCTCCAATTTTTATATAAAAATTACAACTAATAAAAACAAACAAAAAGCAAGAAATTGTTAAATAATAATAAAAACCAATTCTAAAAAAGTAACAGCAAAAGAATGTTGGGGTTAGCTGGTGGTGTGACTTACAATTTTATTGGGTCCATCTGATGTTTGTCACTGACTGAATAATTAATAAATACTTTAGATCGGACTAAACCATTTTTAGGGAGGTAAGAGAAGCAGATATTTGGAAAAAATATTTAACCAAATTGCATGTTTTTGTGGTTTTCATTTAAATCTCCGGTATACTACTAATATAAGTATTAGAACTATTCATAAAACAGGGACCTATAGTATAACTTCTGGATTTTCCTATAATTGTCACTCCCTTTCACCCCACTAGCGACGGCCCTGGGTATACCTATCATTATGAGGACATTCCATAGGCGTAATGGTTTTTATACTGAGCTAATGACATTTTCTATCCTCTAACCCTAAACCTACCCCTTAAACTACTCATCACAGAAAACTTTCTGCATTACTACATTTTCAAGAAACACCACCTAGTATGATTTATAAGCTGTTTTCCAAAAAATCCCCACAAGGTGAACAATTTCTGGTATTAATGTATTTGTAAGGACATTTGGTCCCCACATAGTAGGGTTTAACAGAACCACACACTAATTAGCTTGTGATGCGTCTCTGTTAGCAAAAGCTTTTTGTTAATCTCAGACCCACAGCATAAGGCAAAAATCATCTCAAATTTTCATCAGGACGAAAAATGTATAGCACATAAAATTTGCATCCGGCACTACATCTGTTCCTGAAGGCAAAAATGACTGGTTAAGCAGTTGATTTTGCATGGATTTGAAATCATTACAGAAACTGTGCCATTAGAGAGCTGGCATTTCATTCGACTGGTACACCGAATCCCACTAAATATGGTAATAATTTAGCTAGCATTTGGAAGCAGTTTATTGATTTAGGTGTTGCTGTAGATGTGTTTCTGCCGTCCATTTGTGTATTTATGAATATTCCTATTTGTTTAATTAGTGTAACTGGGCAGCATGGGGGGAGAGTCAGGGCCAAATCTGAGAGAGGCTAAAGCCTACGTTTTATTGGATTTAATTTACTTAATGTTTTTTGCCAGTTATATATTTAAGGCAGAGAGGCTGAGAGAGTGCAAACAAATTTCACTGCCAAAAGCATCACACACACACAACAAACCCTATTTTATACTGATTTGGCCTCTCATAAATGTGCTGACAACTAAAAAAAAAAAAAAACTGACATCTTAAAAAAACCTCGTCTATAAACATTCCCAGTCAGTTTCAGTTCTGTCTGTTTTCAAAACTAATAATTTGTGCATTTTAAAGAACTAGACTCGTATTTCCTTAAGGAAATATCTGGACTTTCAGGGCAGCAGAAAATAGTGGTAATGTTTTCAGTAAATGTAGGTTTTTAGTTCTGTGTAAATTAAATGCTATCACAGCCGCCACAAACTGCCGTTGTCATTATACTCAGCACACGTCTTATTTTCTGTCAGCTCTGCATGAAAATAAACACATCATGTGACACCGTCAGTATAAAGGTTGGCAAAGAAGAATTTAAATAGACAAATTGCAATTCAGTATGCAAATATTACAATGATATCATCAATGTCGGGTCGTTTTTGAATGGTGAACATTATCAATGTATTTCTGTCAGGACCACTATCATCAAATATGATTGACAATTAGCATACAGTTTTGGATTGGCGGTAAGGTTCTGTTCTGGGCAAGAACTCATGGATAAGCCTAGCATGGATAAGAGCAGGGAGAGCAGCAATAATCCCCCTTAGGGTAAACACAACAGAACCAACATGAATGTATTGCAGATTTCATTAATTCAAGATTTTTAAAGTACAACATGATTCGAGGGGATTTATTTTTATTTTATTGATTTATTTTGATTCAAGGTGAATCAGAATGCCAAATCCTGACTGACTAGAGGAGCTGGGGATGGAGGAGGGTATTTAGCTCCTGAGAAACGCGATAGCTGCTGATAATAATGAAGGAGCTTATATATGTATACAGTGATGGGCGTTGTATTCCTATACGTAGACGTGGATCAGCTGAGAGTCAGCTGATGAGAGTTGACTAACGTGACCTGCCAGAACTGACGCTACGGTTGATAAGTTCTAGACTTTTATCTTACAAAATATTATAACGCTTATTAAAAACAGACACAAAAACAAACAAAAAACTTTTAATTGAGTCTGTATGTCAAATAGTTTAAGCTGAATTCATTGCTAAAAATGATGGTGAAGAAAAAGTAAAATGCTGCTTTATACATTAACAGATGTAATCTGCAGATTTACATTTAAAGGTGTCATTAGATAAAGATATGAATATTCATGGTGCAAATCTGTAATATACTATGCAGCTTCTGCCAACAGCTGAGGTCAGACACATAACTGAATCAATTTTTCACCAAGCCCAGCAAAACTGACTTTCACCATGACTAGCTCAAAGGTCAACAGCAGATATCATCCATCTTTTACAAGCAGGCTGGACCGTCAGTATACGGCTTGTGTTTGTGTGTGTTTTGGCCAAATCATTGCACAGATTGTATATTGACACTGATTATGTTGTCTACCATAAGTACAAAATGGATGACAGGTTAGTCAGAGCACAGATATAGCACTGCATATAGACATTACATTTTAAATGTACTGTCAATGTTAAAGGGACAGTTCACCCTAAAATGAAAATTAAGTCATACAGTAATTTACTCACCCTCGTGTTGTTCTAATGTCATATACACTTCTATCTTTTATGGACCACCAGGAGAATAAAAAAAAAGACATACTCATGCTTGTCCATTCGTGTTCGAGTGACTATTAGCCCGTATTCCAGACAACTTTTTTTTTTTTTTAAGTTTATATACTTAATTTTAAGGCAACGGGCTTCCTCACTTTAAGTTAAGTCAACTGATCACTATTTACAGTGCAGAAAAAGCACACAAGTTGTGAAAAATCAAGATTAATAAATAAGTGACATGAAATACAACTCCTAGAAATCCAAAAAAATTTATCCGTGTAGACAAATATCACCGGACCGGAACTTGGTTTGTCTGATGACACATTAAACATAAGAAAACGATAACTTCTTGTTGCAGATATTTTCACCTCAGAAAAGAAGGTAGGTACGTGGATTGTATTTCGTGTCGCGTTTTTGTTCATCTTAATTTCTCACAACTTTTCTGTGTGCTTTTTCTGGGTGAGACAGAGAGAATTGCACCGCTAACAGTGTCACATGAACGCACACGTCACATAGCCGAACACGAACGGCCAAGGTCAGGGTTTTTGTTAAATAATACAATACATTTCATATTGTAAACCCCGAGAACACTTGGAATATACGACATGTCGCATGGGATCATTCTGTGATAGCTTTGCATCTTTTTTTAAAAAGCTTGATGCTGGTCGCTATTCACTGGTATTATATGGACACGCGTGAGCGGGACATTTTTTTATTAATTTTTTTTATTCTCCTTTTGTGTCCATAAAAGAAAGAAGGACATAGACCATTAGAACAAGAAACAAGTAGAGTCATTTTCAAAATTAGAGGCACTTTTTTTTTAGGGTGAACTATCCCTTTAACATTGAAAATACATTTACATTTTTTATTCTTGCTTTACATATCACCTGCATATTAAGAGATGACTGTGTCAAAAAATATATTATTCTGTCAGCCATAAGTCAAATTAATCCTCAAAGGAAAGAACAGAAAGACATGATGTAAAAACAAGCCTTCTGTGAAAATACTGTCCTTTAGAGAAATATATGTGTGCTTTAATTAATCTGAAAAAAAGTCTCAAAATTTTACTAAGACAAATTATTTTTTATTATATTTTTGACAAAATGTCAAACTGCTGTCAATGTGGCGACCACAGTGGTCAAACAGAGGAAATATTTAAAAATGATGTGTATGTGTGCATGTGATGTAGGCCTACTTTTGGCTGAGAAACTCTTGGCACCCTGAACAAACTTTGCACATTTCCTCTTGTACAATGTGTGTGTGAGTGAACGATCGCGCTGTTTTAAAGTTCAAAGAACAACAAACAAGAGGAAATGTTTTACTACACCTCTGTATAACCATGCTGACATGAAAAACACTGCTGCCCATCCGTTCAGTGTGTGTATGTGTGTGAAAGTCAATGCGGTCCTGAAGAGCTCTTCTAAAAGAACCATTAAAAATGCTTGTTTCACATCAGAAAAACACACAAAAAAAAATTTGTTTGAAAATTAAGAGTAATCATATCTAAACTTTGAGCGCATATCTGGTACAAACACATTTAAAACACATCTTAGAGTAAAAAATGAGCTGCTGACTTTAAAGAAATTCAAATCCGTAAATATATTAACAGCACCGTGCATTGACCTTGCTAGTTAGCCAAATAACGTCATTTGTCTCAAAGCAGCCAAAGGGAAAAGTGTGTGTGTGAGAGAGAGTGTGTGAATGTGTGTGTTAGCCCAGAGACGCAAGTCACACATAACTCACTCATCTTGTTTATATAAAATGTTGGGTGTTACCATAAGCCTTGAATTTCCATGTATCACTTTCCTAAGACACACTCTGAACCATATTCTTAATTTAGGCTATGTCATTTTACCTCTCACTTAAATGAAGGAATGATAGAAAGAAAAGCTGTAGATGGTAATTTAGGTGTTTAATGAACTCATTTACCGCATTGTTAGGCACAATAAGAGCAGGTTGTTCCACAATTGCTGCTGTTAATGCAGATGAGGAAAGGTTTTAGAGGTTACTGGGAAATTAGGCTCTGACAGGCAGAATGATTAGGCATGCTAGAGATTACCTGTCTGTCTCTCTCTCTTTCACTCTTCATCCGTGTGGTGTCAGTGTTCTGGCAGACTGCGCTGTTATACTGTTGATGAACCAACACATGTTGACCTTTTTCCCACAATCTCATCTGTCCTGTCTAGTTTTATAATTGGAGGAGAAAGAGAAAGAGAGAAGAGAGCATTAGTTTTCATACTGCAATCAAGATGGTTTCGTGATGTTACGGGTATAAGGGTTCTTATCAACATTTATCTCTGTTATGCATTATGTAACTATGTAATTTAATAACTCCTTTAATAAAAAATTAAAGGGGAAAAGGTTTTGGAAACATCAACGTCACAATTGAAACTGTTAAAAAAAACATATACTGTAAAGTATCATGTGTAAAGTATATTTCCATAGAGCATTGGAGTGAATTCAGGTTATTTGGAACACTTCATTTCATGGCAAAAAGTGTCCCAATTAACCTGAATTCACCAATAGTTGTGCTGTTTTCTATCTCCTTAGTGCATGAAACATACCATAACTGCATTATTTAAGCATAAATGCTATTATTTATATAAAACATGAGAGAGAAAAAAAATCTAATTTTTTGTCACACATGAAAATAAGGCTCTGTCCTGATAAATGTGTTGATAATTCAGCTGATTAAACACTGACATACATATTCCAAAAAAAAAAAAACTTCCATTAGACAACATTCAAGAAAAAGAAAAAAAATGGTTGTAAAGATTAGACTTAAGACATAGGTGCAACTTTCTGAACAGACTGTACTCCATCCCACCCTACTGAATTTCCATGTTGATCCAGTCTGGTTAGTCTGTGTGGTTTGGTGACGGTATAAGAGCATAGCCATGCTGTTAACCAGCAAAACTTGGCTGGTGAAGCTGGTCAACCACAGTGCATTAGCAAACAGCACTAAATATATTGTCATATGGCGGTGTTTTGTGGAGAGAGAGAAATACTGCCTGTCAATTGCATGAGTGTAATAAGTGTTCTGAATGGTCATGTGCTTTATTTATACTTGATGGCCAATAACATTAGCAACAAACATTTAGCAGCTCCAAACCGTGTCCTCTGTGACATCAGAAATTAATGGACAAGGACACACAACACAACAACACACAGCTGTACACATGCATACACACGTACATACATGAACACTAGAGGGCTGATACTGCAGATTCCAAACATTCACTCTCACACTCACTTGTACACGCCGTTTTCTCATTAAAGCCATGTTTTTACTACTCTCATAAAGCATCTTAGAGGTGACCTTGGGAAGGACCACTATGAAATGATGTAATATTAGTTCCAATAAAAGGTGTGGAGAATACATTCATAAAGACTCCCAACACATATTAATAGTAAAATGTGCCATTAAAACAACGGGCAGATTTTTACAAAGTGTGCTTTGTCCTCTGAGGGCTACGGCAATCTATTAAAGAACAAATGTTCACATGTGAAAGCAGACAGACATGACCTTGACAAATGGAAAGAAAGAGTGTGGATTTTAACATCACACTATTCGCAGATGCAAGAGTCCTTTGATACCAGAGTAAATAGACACAAAGAAATTCTTAAGCAGTGAGTTTTATATCATGCCATATTGTCAAATGCAAAAGAATATATTCTGCAGAAATGTCATTTTGCTCTTTTCCATAAAACAAAAACAGATGGTGACTACTGCACTGAAGCTCCAAAATGCGACAATGAAGCAGTATAAAAGTCCCATGAAATAATGCAGAGTGGTATACAGTAACTGAATGAATTGGAATTGAATTGAATAGACAGAACGGGTGTGATGGTGCAGTAATGTATGAGTTTTGCACCAGCATGGCAGAAGTTCAAATGAAGTGAAGTGAAATGAGAGAAGTACAGCAGAGAGCGTTGCACAGGAAATGCATTTCAGTCTGTTCTCTTCTTCCACAGACTGATAGCTGAAAGGCAGGTATCCATCTTCACCTGTCTTCATTCAAACTCACACCTGATCGCCCGTAGCTACCTCATATTGAAATTACACATCTGTGTGCACGTCTATGCTCAAAATCTGTGAATTGGGTCTCCTTCATTTCATGTGTTGGAATTTGAATCAAACAGACCAATTCCAGCAGTAATTCAAAGAAAAAAAGTAAAGACTTTCTGGGAAATAAAGTGTTGTTCCACCTTGGTCCATAAAAGAAAAGTTAATTTATTAAATACATATTGTATACTGAAAATACTACTGTTCAGAAGTTTGGAGTCACTAAGATTGTTATTATTTATTTATTTTTTTAATTACACTTTTATTTAGCAAGGATGCATTAATTTGATCAAAAGTGACAGTAAAGACATTTATAATGTTGCAAAAAAATTCTAATTTAAATAAATACTGTTCTTTTGAGCATCAAATCAGCATATTAGATTTCTGAAGGATAATGTGATGTGACACGGAACACAGGCATAATGACTGCTGAAAATTCAGCTTTTTAAAATATTTTAAATAAATAAAAAATCCAAATATTACTGTTTACACTTTTTTTTAGGTTAAAAGGCACATGGGAAAACATACATCAATAAGACATGTTTGATGAATCCTGAATGAATGTTTCATTGCTATTTCTACTGTCATTAGTCCCCTCATTATTCAATTATTTTCTCTTCTGGATTGTTTTGCAAAATTATTGCAAATTTTATGAGCTATTAGCCTAGTCATTGTAGTATCATACGTATTGCAAGATTCTTTTGTTCGGTTTCTCTATGGCACTGAAAGAATGAACCTGAATGTCATAATGTTCAACAGAGAAATTAATTCTCAAAACATTCAGCTAAAATGACATGACAGAAAGAATTGCAGTGTTTCAATATGTAATATAGGATATTAAATTACATTATACAAAAGGTCATAAGCCAAAAAAGTAAGTTATCAAAATAACGTATCAAACACAGTTACAAATGCACACACACTGCACTGCACTAGAAAGGAGGAAGGAAAGTATCTGTCAAAACAAGGTGCTTCGCCTGATGAATGTGCGACTTTGCTCAGCATTTCTCTTTCTGTAGAGAAAAACTGAAGGTTGTTAAGGAACTAAATCTACAGTAAATAGGGAGATTTTACAAGCTCAAATTCCCTGTTTCTATGATTGGTCACTGTAATGTTCATAAGGGCTTCCATTGCTGGGATATTATCACTCTCTTTCTCGTTCGTTATAGATTTATGAGATGGGTACATTGTTATGTGAGTATTATTCTTCAGGCTGGTCTATGTGCCAGATCTCAGTTTATCTAACCCCTTCACATTTATCTCCTGTTTCCTTACCGGCCCCAACACGATGGGAAGGGCCTTCCTTTCTGTGTGTGAGTATGTGTGTGTGTGTGTGTGTGTGGACTCCATTATAGTTGAAATACAACATCTTTATGTCTAATATATGCTAGTCTTCATGAGTTGGAATTTGGAGCAATATATGGATATGGAGCAATTTAACTGCAATTCAAAGAAAGTTTGTAATGACATTCTTGGAAACAGTCAAAACTTAAGTAATGACAAAGTAATGAAAAAGTAACAACATTCTCTCAAACTGAAACCCAACATCAGTATGTCTGCTAGTTTAAGATTATTGTCTTAACATGAATTCTCGTGTTAAATACACATGCATCCATATGTCATGCTTTGAGTTGGTGTAGTAATAACAAATGTGACCCGTGCTGGCAAAAACAATTTACATTTTGGTCGAATTTGAGGTTTTCATAAAAATGAGTTCATTAAGCCCTCGTCTAGTGATCCCAATGCTCTAAATAGCAATTAAACATCTAAAAGTATCTTTATTTGTACGTTTTCTGAGAGGAATACTTTTACCTGGTCCATGAAAAATGTCGTTATTCTCTGCTCACTTCTCGACGACTGGCGCTTCCTCTCAGCATAAGTTTGGTATCATTTTAAAGTGCAGCATTACGACTTTGTGAATATTCATAGCAAATTCTCGATGGCATGAGTCTTAATGAGATGTGATTTTCAAACTCATGCTGAACAAAATAAAATGAGCTTACTCGCACTGACCGACACATCCGAAGCGTGCGCACAAAGACGCCTCAGTAGGTCTTATAGGCTGTCTGTCTCAATATTAATCAAACAATTGTGGTATCATGGGGAAAAAAGTTGAATATATATACATTTTTCTATAGATATTTGGTTTTGACTTAGTGTGTGCCAAATGTGGTGGTATTACCAGGGATTTTAAGGCATGTTTTCTATGTGATTTTGTTTTGGAATCTTCAGAAAACTCTATATTTCTCAAAACTCAATTTTTCTCAAAATTGACTTTGCTGATTCTATTGATTTCAAACAGGTGTAGCTTAGTAATTTTTTGTCTGATTCCAACAAATCATACATCATTTTGAAGGTTCTTTTAATAGAGAATGTTAAAATAATTAACTTTATTTTAAAGTTAAAACTTAAAAATTTGAAACTTAAATTTGCTCATTGCAACTAATTTTGCTAGCACGGGTCACATGTTTGTAAAAGGGAGTGCTTTATATATGGGAGCCTGCATGGACAATGGTGCAATTAACACATGCTGACTTATATAGTGCAAGTTGTCAAATTGTGCCATGAAACTTTTTAATAGTTTATTTAATGGCTTTCCAGCTAAATTAAAATGATAAAATCAAAACAAAATAATTACAACTAACAGGCAGCAAAGTATTAAAATGATCAAATAAATTATACAGTATATTTATAAATATTAGATTTATATATTAATGATATAATGTATGTATAATTATATAATTTGATGACTACAGTCACACAAACTCAATCTGACAACAATGAGATTTGCAATCAAAATGACATTTAACAGATTTTACCACAACTTAAATGCATGGTTGCAAGCAGGGCCTAAAATTAACCCTCACCAAGCGTCAAATGAGAGTAAAGATCGGCACTATCAATATCAGTTGCCAGTTTGTCAGTAACTAGGGATGTTAACCAATGGTTGACCGTATCAACGTTAACCGATCAAAGTTGTCGGTAGTCGGTAAAAAAAAAAAAAAAAAGTGATCTCTAAATTAGGTTATTATAGACAGTGGACAAAACGCTACTACAGTTAGCCATCTCATTCCAAGATCTTTTTGTGTGAAGTGAACAAATCCCTCACACTCAATTTTTCATAACTCGCCTGTTTGTACTTAATAAACCAATAAAAACATTTGCCGCAAGGTCACAGCGTTTGGGTTCGCCCGCTCACAAGGTTTGCGAAAAGTAAAGGCTACAGGCTAAAACACTCGAGGTTAAAGCGGCGTAAAGCGGCAGAGAGATGCGATAGAGTTGCGAACAGAGTTGTGAAATTGCAGGCGCGGCTCAAAATGGCTGTTATTTCAAATAGCGTAGCATATTTTAAACTAATCAGTTAACCGGTTTCAACCGGCTAATGAGGCTCGGTGGTCGGTCAAGAAAATTTTTAGTTTTCGCCATCCCTATCAGTAACCATTTTTTTTAATAATTCTAACAATGCAATATTGTGGCAACATGACCGTGAACAACGCTCTGTACAGTTGATGGGTCAGTGCTTCATCATCACGAAAGTTTCAGCCTTTCCAATGTAAATATTCATGCGCTGGAACACGCAAAAGGGAATTTGTTACTCACGTGCCGTATGGAAGTTTAAAGGGGTCATATGATGCGATTTCTTGTTTTCCTTGCAAGTATAAGATCTGCAGAGTTGCAAAGCTCAAAGTCTCAAACCCAAAGAGATATTCTTTGTAAAAGTTAAGGCTCAGCCACGCCTTCCTAAAACGCTTCATTCAAACACGCCCCCACAAATCTACGTCAGGGTGTGGAGGCAGTGTTTCATAACACCGCCCAAATGTATACGCAAAGAAAGAAGGCGTAACTTTTATTCTCGCTGTATTATTGTTGCCGCCGGTGCCGCCATGTCGTGGAAACACTGTGTTTTTCGTTGCGAAAGCCAAACTACTTTGTTTGGCCTTCCAAAAGAGGACGCAATTAGAAAACAGTGCTTAAGCTTTATTTACAACTGTTCCAGAACAGTACAACTAAAATTTTCGACTGTGTGCTGCGTACAAGGCTAAAAAGTGGGGGCAATTCCATCTTTGGATGTAGTCTGGTGCTTCTAATTTACAGACACAGCCTGTAAGTATGTTTCCATATTTTAATAATTTGCTACTGACTATTCAAACGCGAGTTTTGAGCAGTATAGAGTAACGCTTGTTTGTCGTTTCTACGATCACAAATGCAGACATAAGTTTTATGTTTACATAGTGTTTTCACCCCCGTAGCACGGCATGTAAAAAAGACAGTACAAATCATTATAATCAGTAACTTAATTATGTACCAAATGAAATAAAACCTTACCAATCTGATATGTTCTAGTCCAGTCGCGCTGGCAAAGTTGATCGATCTGCTTGGTCATCTGCATTTTCTGGATCAGATTTGGCTCGAATTGATAAGGTAGTACGACATTATCACCTGTCATTATTGCTTTGGGATCTGATGTTTCAAATATGGTAAGGGGTGTGACATTTCTGTCACACGTTTAAGGTTTTTGGGTCAATCACAATGCACTGGATCGCTGGCCAATCAGAGCACACAGCGCTTTCAGAACAATGAGCTTTGTAAAAATCTACGCGTTTCAGAAAGGCTGGGCATAGAGGAGCAACAATAATGTATGCTATGTGTAAAATAATGACTTTTTTTTTTAACCTAAAAACACAAAAACACATGACATTAAACCAAATACACAAAATAATGTTCTTTTTAGAACTGTCATATGACCCCTTTAACATCCAAAGCGGGTGACCTGAAAGCCGCATCTCTCAGACAGTGCGCGAAGTTGAGCTCTCTTTCATGCCTTTCTGCTCTTCAATGAACAAATTCACTCAAAATGATGTCAAGAAACGCCAGTCTCTGTGTGTAAGTGAACGCAAACACAAAACGCATGATCTGTGTGTGTTCATTCAGTCTTAAAGGGACAGCATCCTAATAATCCTGCTACTGTCAGTGTTTTTAATGTTAACCAAACAACAAAGGACAAAGAAAAAACACTCACTGCTCTTGAACTTTAAAAAGGATATGAAGACTATGCAGTGATATTTGTTTGATTAGCCTACTTTATTAAATTTTGGTACCTGAAAACTATTAAACTGCCTGAAGAGCACGGTTTATTTCATTTGTTTGTATTGTATTGTATTGTATTTATTTGTGCTTTTGCTTTTAATTTGATTGTTTGTTCTTATTTTATTAATGACTGTTTACTTGTCTTTAAAAATGTAGGCTATTAAATTTATATTAGTTTAAGCTAGTAGTTTTAGCTGTGGTATCAAATTGGAATAGAGAATTGTGAATTATCTAACATTTTTAAACATTCTTAGTTTTAGGCCCTGGGTGCAAGTTATACATTCAAATGTATTGTTTTAATTAAACTTAATTTAAATTCAATTTTGCAAAGTTGCAAACATTATTTTGTTGAGTTCTGTTATTACATATTTATGTTGATCAATTACATCAGCTTAATATTGTGTGTAATTTAGTTTTAGATTTCTAATTCCCAGCATGTCTGGATAAGGAGAATAAATGTTGAAGTGGGGGGGTTTATTTGTTTTTTTGTGAAAGTTATGTTGGTTGCACTTTATTTTACAGTAAGTGTACTTACAGTGTATACTTACTTACTTACCTAAGAAAGTACTGGTTAATATAAGGTAACTACATGGGTTACGGTTGGGTTTAAGAAGGGTTACTTACTTACTTAGTACTTAGTTATTATATTAATTGTAATAACTATAATAAGTACATCGTATACATAGGGAACAGGACTGTAAAATAAAGTGCTACCATTATGTTTGACATTTAAGAGTTTCTGTAATGTTGACGTTTTTGTGGTTACCATTGTGCTGAAGAGTATTATGAAGGTAAACACTAAGACTATGAGTAATGACTGTGTGAATGCCAGTGACAAGTAATATCTTACTTGCTTATTAAATAGATATACATGCTAAATAAGTTACATTAAGCATGTGCTATAATAGCTGTGGATTTAAACTGAAATATACGATTAATTGGTTCCAGGGCTACAACTTAAAGCTGCAGTCCTTAACTTTGGGCACTTTAGCGGTTAATAAACAAAACTGTATGTGTTTTGCTGAAGAACATTGTAGCAGGAGCTGCTTCGCTCTGTTTATATCTATGACGAGTCATGCATACTGGGCTACTCTGCAGCGGTGCTGACCCATGGATTCATGATGTACTTGCTTATTATATACATTTTGTAAATGTTGAACAAAAAGTTATGGACTGCAGCTTTAAGTAGTTGGAGTGACTTATTAACTTATTACAACTTAGTTCATTTAACTCAATGTTTCTTGTTGGTTGAACGTAATTTCACTCAAAGTTGTCATAACTTAAAAAAAAAAAAAACTTGTGTTAATATTTTTTGCTGAGCCAACACATTGTGGTAAAAATGAAAAATTCTCTCTCTCTCTCTCTCTCTCTCTCTCTCTCTCTCAGAGTCTAGGAGTTTGTCTTGTCAAAACTTTATCAAGACATATGATTAATGAGCAATCATTAGCGTCAGTGATTTCAGCTTGTATCCTCTCAAAATGCTGCTTTAACTCAGGAAATGTGTGTTTTTTGAAGATAATGCATATGCATGAAAAGATATGAAATTAATTACTTAAAACCACAGCTGGGAGTTGTTTAGTGTAATTAAAAGTGCAAAGAAATTACATTATTAATGGCAAAATTGTTAATTTTGAACATTAAAAGTGGATTGATGCTAAATTTCTTGAAAGCATATGTGCTTCCCAGTTTGGTCTACAGTCCATTCTCAGTTCAGAAACCATTTTCTCCTGCTTCAAAAAAATGGTATTTGCTCTGAATATAATGATCACACAAGGAATCCTTTTATGTAAAACTTGTTCAAATAAATGTGTGATTTGAAAGTGAAATAGTTTGAATCTGATTTAATCACATTTCTTGGCAAAGTCATATTATTTTCGTCTCTGTAAGACATTTCAGATGGCTGAATTATCACATATTCATATGAAAGCCCTTGAAACACTGACTACGTTTATATGCAGCCAATAACCCGTTCAAAACCAGAATATTAGCAATAACCCGGTCGCGCACGGGCATGTAAACACCGGCAAAAACCCGGATATGATCCCTGGGGTACCCCTTTTCTAACCCGAATATTTGGTCATGTAAACGCGTATCGGCATATCCCCATCAAAAGGAACATTGATTTGTGTTCTGCGCATGTTCTATTCGCAAGGAATCTTGGTCTTTTGAGTAGAGACGGCGCATACAGAAACCCGCGTGCAGTATACCGGAAGTAAACAAGAAGTAGAGGTAAACATGGCGAGACGCAGCACAGCACCACACTTTTGGAGCGAGGAGGAAAGCGCAAACGAAGGCGATCGCTATCTGCCCCGAACTATTCATTATCCGCGTGCTGCTGCTGTTGTTGTTGTCTTTGGATACAGGAAGAAGAATCGGAAATGACGCATATTGCGTCTTAAGGTTGTCCGTATGTCCAGACGCTAACCGTGCGTCGCCGTTTACAGAATATTGCCAATTGATTACAAATTCCATACATGAGTAACTCTCTCTACTCACGCATGTAAACGGGTTATTCCGAATGTTTCAGAAACCCAAATAGTGACCTTAACCCGACCATAACCCGAATATTGACAGCTTGTAAACGTAGTCACTGTTTTTATTGGGGGTGGGGGGGAGGATACTTTCATTTTAAATCACCAATGACTTTCATCAACAAATTAATTCTGTTAATTTCTCCTCATGCAAACAAGACTAAGAGACTAATTAACTAAATAAAATGAATGAATGAATTTTAAAAAATAGGTTAGAAAAGAATAAAAGAAGAGAAAACAATGACACCCGTGGCTTTTGGAGATGATATACACTTGGGGGGAAACCCCCTATTAAATAAAATCCAAGTTAAACTGTTTTGAAACAGTCCACAATAAGTATGTGAACTGGTAATATGTTTGGGTATAAAAGAAGCATTAACAAAAGACTCTGCCTTTGCAAGCAAAGATGGGTCATGGCTCACCACTTTGTGCCAAATTTCATTAGAGAATCGTCAAACAATATATAAAAAAAATAATACATTTCTCAATGCAAGATTGCAAAGTATTTAGGTTTTTCACCAACTACCATACATAATTGTGAAAAGATTGAGGGAATCTAGATACATTTCAGTCCATGTAGGGCAAGGTAGGCATTGACATATTCAACATTGAATATACATGACCTTCAAGCCCTCAGATGGCATTGCATCAGAAACCATCATGCTAATGTGTTATATATACAGCAATTTGGGCTCAGGAGAAAGCTATACATCTGTTCAATGCACTGCACATGCTACAACAGAGTGGTTTCCAGACACTCTACACCATGCTTGACTGGTGTGCCCACAGTCCAGATCTGTCTCTTATTGAAAATGTATGGCCCATCATGAAAAGGAGAATCAGACAACAATGACCACAGACTGTTGAGCAAACTGTCTTGTATCAGGAAAGATTGGGCAAAAATTCCATTTGTAAAACTTCAACAAGTAGTATCCTCAATTCCCAAACATTAAAAAAAAAGTGTAATTCAATTAAACTGTGACACAGTGGGAAACATGCCTCTGTCCCAACTTTTTTGGACTGTGTTGCAGCAATCAAAATCAAAATTTGTTTATATTTACAAAATCAGTGAAAACTTTTCTTTTGTACTTGTGTCAGTTAAATCAAGGTTAAAGAGAATTAACAAATCACAGATTCTTGATTTTATTACATTAATAAATTAATATTAAAGGTAAATGTAGAAGGTAGCTAATATATTTGCCAGAAAATAATTTGTACAGTACTTTACAGTAAAATGTATTTTCTTCTTAAAATGTAATATAATTTTAGTAAGGTTATTTACAGCTAACAATTAAAATGTTTTTACAGCACTGTTTGAACATTCTTTTCCTTTTTATATATTAACATGTTTTACAGTGTACCTGTGTGTGTGAGAATGCTGTGTCAAACATAACAGTGTGGGGATCAGCACGCAGTTTCATTTCCTGGAGATGATTGATGGCTCAGACTGTGTGTGTATTTGTGTGTGTGTGTGTGGTGGGAAGGAGTTGTCATGGCGATAGTGATGTAAACAGCCCAGCGGTCCTGCCTCAAAGGAGCTGATGTGACTGAGTCAGCACACACACGTTTCTACTGATGAAAACAAATTGGAGTTGTCTCATCTAGATTGATGTCGGCTTTAGGGTTCACAGTCACTTCACACACGCGCTCGCACACACACACACACACACACACACACTTCATTGACAAATCACCATTATGATTTTATTTCTGCACTCAGCTCAGATTTCGAGAGGCATGATTTCAGGAGCCACTGATGTAAAAAGAGCAGGACACACAGAGAAGGAGAGTCAGAAACATTAAAATATATGCAAGTCTGCTCAGATATGTAACCTTTAACCCTCCTGATCGCCTAAACCCTAGCCATTAATCGTCATCAAACACACACACAATATACACGCATTCAAACATACTCCTGGTTAATGGCTCCAGTATATCATGAGACTGAAGTTCATGAGCAGTTTTCCAGTTCTTTACTGAATTGTCAGGGGATCGTTTACATTATTTATACAAGCTTCTGTACTCTATGGTACAACCCAGACATCATATGGCTTTACTGAGGTTGTTTACATCTTTATAAATTCTGTGTGTGTGTGTGTGTGTGTGTGTGTGTGTGTGTGTGTGTGTGTGTGTGTGTGTGTGTGTGTGTGTGTGTGTGTGTGTGTGTGTGTGTGTGTGTGTGTGTGTGTGTGTGTGTGAGTGAGAGAGAGAGAGAGAGAGAGAGAGAGAGAGAGAGAGAGAGAGAGAGAGAGAGAGAGAGAGAGAGAGAGAGCGATGGAACAAGCCATTCAACACAAGCACTCTATTTTAATTAGACGGAAAGTGACTGCTTACCCACACCATAAATTTAAGGTTTCTTTAAAGGCACTGAGGAGATCATGACACCCAGTAGGTTATTCAGAAATTAACATTACCTCCCAGGCACAAAAAAGAGAGAATTTTCGACTTTAGTCTTACATGAAAAAAAAAAATATATATAAAAATTACAAATATATATGTATAAAATAAAATAATTAAATTAAATTATGTTGATGTGTAACAAAAGGGATAAATGGCATGATTGGCATAAAGATTGCAGCCTCTATAGATACAGAACTGCTGTCATCTCAAAACAAACATTTTCATGTGAATGCATTAACAAAAAAGCTTCACATTTCTGTTCTAGACTTCCATAGTAAGTGTATTAATGGCTCTTCGCTCTAGACACAAAATCATTTGTTGATGTGTGTGATGCACACAGGAATGAGGGAATATTCTCTGACTCGATAAGCAAAGATTTTCATCTTTTTAAACGTAATGTCTAATTTCTTCTTCCTCTTGTCTGTACACCTGAATTGATCCACCCAATCTATTGTGTGTCAATATGTGTTGGATCCTTGCCTGTTATCCCATCTGTAAGATTTGCAGCTGCAGGTATATGGTTGGTCTTGAGCACTTAAGAGAGAGATAATTATACATGAGTGGAGCAGATGTGTGAGTGTGTTTGTGTTCATGGAAGGCAGGTGGGCTAAAACACTCTGAAACACTAAGCCACTTCATTCTGAGACGAACAAGAACATATTTCATCCATTGTCCCTTCTCTTTCTACAGTATGTTTTGTGCACGATGCAGGCACAGTTCTACATGGGAGCGCTCTCTGATCAAATTGTAATAATGTGCATTGGCAAAACGGATTTCGCTGACCCAGAGAACAAACACAAAATCCATGCATCAACACTAGTAATCATGCATGATCTTGCACTTCAGCCTCATAATTTGCAGTCGTGGCATTCTGCTTTCATGCCTCCAACATGCACATGATGGCATTTGATTTATGACCTCAGCTTGCATATACAACATTTTATAGCAATCCATCCACAACCTAACTGCTTTAATTTGCTGTTCCAAGATACAGCTGCCCATAATAACCACTGATCTAGGAACAGTTTCAGATAGTCAAATCCAAACTTTAGCTATCAGTGAAGTACACAAAGCTATAGTCCCTGCAGAAAACTTCATACATGCTTGCCGATTATTTTCATGTACTGTATTTGAAGGAAGTCTCTTCTGCTCACCAAGGCTACATTTATTTGATCAAACATACAAAGAAATATTGTAAAAAAAAATCTGATAATTTGGTGCTCAAGAAACATTGTTTAATAGTTGTACAGCTTAATACTTTTGTGGAAAACACGATGAATAGAAAGTTCCAAAGATGTATCCTTGGTGAATAAAAGTAATAATCTAAAAAAATATAGATTAGATAAATAGATTAGATAGATAGATAGATAGATAGATAGATAGATAGATAGATAGATAGATAGATAGATAGATAGATAGATAGATAGATAGATAGATAGATAGATAGATAGATAGATAGATAGATAGATAGATAGATAGATAGATAGATAGATAGATAGAGTATCATTAAAAAATGAGTTACAATACCCAACCCATACAGAAAGAAAAAAAACTGTTCATTTCTTCAGACTTATTGTCAGCAACATTTTTCTGTGCTTTATACGGATAATTTTACCATAGAAATATGCACTATACTGGACTAGTTTTATACTGGCACTAGATCATTTCTCTCATTTCAGAAGTACCCGAGTTTGTCGTTGCCTGGTATGACGCTATAAGAAAAACTGTACCTTCAATGATAAACACAAAATACTGTGGCTTCATCCTATAAAATAGTCTATGAACCATGTTCACAAAATTAACTAAATCTGAAAGAAAAGCTAAAAACAGGGGGTTATAATTTGGGTTATAATGTAGTAATACAATTTAGCTAAAGAACAAAAGAACTGCTGTGCAGAGAGATAAATACATGTGTGTGCAGGATTCTGTCTAGTAGAGTTCACAGAGATCTGCCTTTGTGCTCTAAATCCTCTGCAAAAGTTGGAGGAATGCAGAATCAATGTGATCCTCTCAGACTGATTATGCCCAGTGTGTTTGATCCAGAGACAACTGCTGTGTCCTCTGTCCCCGTGTGCCAGCTGCTGCCCACCTACCATGAGGAGCTGCTCAATGAGCCTTTGAAGAGACAGTTCATCTAAAAAAGAAGATTTTGTCCTCGTTTACCCGTCCTCGTGTTGTTCCAACCCCCTTATGATTTTAGCATTTAACATTTTAAATGAAACACAACTGGAGATCTTAGGCAGAATGCCAGCACTCTTGTTCTTACAAGGATGGTGATGTATTGTTACAAAAAGTAACATTAAAGTATTCTGAGCATACGACTATGCTGAAGTCATATATAGCTTTGAAATCCATTATTAATAATGAATTAGTTGAGGGTTTGTTTTCCATATATGTGCTTTTATATGATATAGGCAACAGTGCAAAGTCACAGAAGATATGCTGTTTAAATCTAGTTTAGTTTAGGTTTTTTTAACAATATTAAGTAAACATTCCTGCACTGTAACAAGGCATATATTGGACTGAATTCTAGAATCCAGACCTGTTAATGAAAAAGTCTGGACATGAAAATAAACTTAAGACAGCAATGTCCTTTATCTGGAGAATGAAGGCCTGGTCTGTGTTTTTGGCACTGGTCAACCCATAAAAGTGGACAGGATGCTTCCCCTCCAAACCGACTCCATGTGTGTGTTGGTGTGGAGCCTCGAACCACAGAACAACAGGGGAACAGTTCAGAGATATACCATAATCCTGCCCACAAATCATCTGTGTATGTTTGGAGTAGAAACCACCCTGCCATATATCCACGCTAACAATGTGCATGTACGGAGCAAACGATGGTGACAGATTAATCGATACAGACCGGCAGATATAATAAGACATCTATCATTTCTCTCTCTCTCTCTGACTGCTTAAATGTGCTCCTTACAACAGACAGATGAATGGGATCTACGTTACAACTCTATAATGAAATAAATATGGCATTGTCGGGAAAATCTAGATGTACTAATACATCAATCAATACATCAAACAAAATCAGACGAATCAAAGAAAAAGGCAAAATCTGAAAATCAGGTTCATGTGCTGCAAACTAGCAACTCTTATATAGTATGATTATAGTTATTGATTCTTCTCTTTTAATGGTTCACAGTTGCCCTTTTCCACCAAAAGCATATTGAGTTCACTAAATAAATTCCAAAAAAATCCAAGCACTGAAGACAGGAACATCACTGTCTCATAAAATAAAAAAAGAACACAAATATGAGCGCCTTGAATAGATCTTTCCACCTACTGAAGCCCATGTCGGTATGTGGAACGTCAGTATATATGGAATCTCTGATGGTTTTCCTTCACTGCCCCATTTCAAATTCACCCACCCGATCGCGCCTGTCTGCACGGAACTCTGGCGTTCCTTATGGAATGAAAACACTCATTATGCTGTTTATGACAAAGCAAACTGATCGAAACGAAACGTTTGCCACACAGAGCAGTCGCAAAACAATAAAATGCATGAATTTTCACCAGATGACTTGAATAACTGGAAATAATCATCATAGAGTGATCGGGGAGAGAGGTGCATCCAAAAAATACTTTTTTTGCGAGGTGAACTATTTGGGAAAAAAACGTAAAAAATGTGGATGTTTACGTTTAAAGTCAACAAAATGTCTCTTGCCACAAAGTTTCAATATTGAACTGTTTTAACAACCCCTTCAATAGGCTATGACTATTAAATTATGATTTTTATTGTGATTACTATCAAAAATCTTAAAATAAAAAATATATTGTAATAATGATACTGTCAAATACAAATGAACATTTAATAAATTATAAATAATTTTATAGTAAAACTGTAAATTTATAATACTAATTTTTACAATTAACTTCTTTTTCAAAGTTTTTATTTTGATGGTTTTGGAGCACATGAACCGAGCTGCTCTAAAATGATAAAACCCTGTATTATGAGCCGCACACATAGAACATGGTGTCATGCTTCACTCTGAAACTGCAGCACATTTAATTAAATAAATTTGATAATCACACTAATCCATATCGCAATATCAATTTTATTTCGAAAAATTGTTCAGCCTTATTTCAACAGGTCAAAATTCCCAGACCGTACAGGCAGACAACACAGGAAATTAAAACTTTGCACCAAAGATAACCTTCCAGCTTTCTTCTCCTCCAAACAATTAGTTTAAAAAAACATGGCCTGATCATATCCCAGGCCCTGTACAAACAATTTCATATTACGTTGCTTAATCCTACGAATTAACAGCACGTCCATTGACCAAGGTGCATACACATGGCAAGGTTAGATAATCCAACTGTCTCTATCGCTTTCTCGTGCTTAACCTCCATAGACATCTTCTTGTTTTGCACGTTTTGTAAGTTCATGACCTTCATCAGCCCTATAGGATGCGGAGTAGATGGAGGGATTTACAGTAGACGTGAAAGTGCTGGTCTATATATAGCAGTGGCCCATATGGCATACAGACTGCTGCTGCCAGCTGGACCCAAAGGGTGAGGAGAGAGAAATGTGGCACTACAACGTTTGATGTGGGAAACGAGGGTGGACAGTGAGGGAATACTCTGGCTGATGGGGAGAGAGAGAGAGAGAGAGAGAGAGAGAGAGAGAGAGAGAGAGAGAGAGCGTGCAATGCCAATATAGCACATTCATTTGGATTGACTGCAATATTAGGAGGTTGAGGGTACAGTCAAGTCTTCATTCTTGTAAAATAATACCAGAATCAAGCAGAGATAATTAAACGTGCTGGCTGAACAAAAGAATGTGTGAAAGGAAAATGTGAAAGGGCGGTGTAATTAAAAAACGAGATGCTGCTAAGTAGTCAACCATAAGTTTGGCGTGGACAGAGCAAAAAAAAATCCTTCCAACTCGTCTCCTATGGGCAAATCATCACCATAAGCCCAGACTCACCCGGAGAAGGGCATGATCTGAAATGTGCTGAGAGACTCAAGGTCAATATTCACGCTGCCAATTGGAACTTCAAATCCGAAATGCTGTGTGTGTGTAAACAGAGGATGGGGGGTGTTAAAACTTGATCTGATGGAGCAAAGTTAAGTGGAAGTGAACTTGATCTGGACTCAGACCACATGGCATGACCATGCTGCACACTACTGCAAACGTGCCACTCACGAAAGAGGCAGAATTATGACAGACAGCATAAATTAAACTCAAGAAACATTAGCGAAAATATCAGAGACAATTTACTCGAAAGTGAACACTCTTTTTTTCTGCGGATGACTAAAGAGGCGATTTGGCAGAATGTTCAGGTTGCTTGTTTCCATATAATGGAAGTGAATGGTGCCCACACCCTTTTAAAGATTTTTAGTGAATATTTAAATACAGTTAAGCCTGTTACTCCAAAAAGTTTTTGACGTATGGTTTTATGCGTCTTTTTTTAGAGCTGCTAACTCCATTTCGTTGATGTGTACTACTGTGTGCATACAATGACAATAAAGATTATTATTTCTTTATTTTTTTTTGATGGTGTAAGATCTCCTGATGGTGTAAGAGCTCCTTTGCTTTCAGATGGTGTAAGATCTCTTGAGGGAAAACGTACACACACAGAGAGAGTTTTAGCACTGTACACCAAAACCCAACTGAGCAGGACCTGACTTTGACAAGTGTTACCCATTAAAGTTAGTTACTAAGAAATATCCTACAATTAAACATAATTAACGCCTTTGGTCTGGGGAGAGGTGTGCTTGGGTTACTTTTTCTGTCAGATTCGAGGTTTCCAAGCAGAACAGCGGTTGGCTGATTCAGTGTTTGGCGAGTTTAAAGCACAGAACTCACAGCAGCTCAATTGCTTGCAGGTTTTTTCTTAGATGGCCTCTCAGACAGTCTACTGGCCCTTAGCTTTTAGTTCCTTAAATTATAGTGTGACAGCACATATGATGCTGAGCTAGAAACATCCCACACACTCACATGCTGAGAACACAGGAAGGAATAAACTCTTAACTTTTAAATATTCTTGATGGTTAGATCTTCACAGTATGTATCATAGTGTATTTTGCTGTTTGCTATTAATAGACAGACAGACAGACAGACAGACAGACAGACAGACAGACAGACAGACAGACAGACAGACAGACAGACAGACAGACAGACAGACAGACAGACAGACAGACAGACAGACAGACAGATAGATAGATAGATAGATAGATAGATAGATAGATAGATAGATAGATAGATAGATAGATAGATAGAATTAAAGACAGATCACATGAGCACTAACTGTGATAATCACATACACAGACGTTCACTGCATAATTGGGAGGTAATGCTCCATACAAACACAGCGATTCACTTTCTCTCATTCACAAGTTAATAACCCACAACAAATGTGTCTCCCTCTGTCTTTCTCTTTCTTTGCTATAATCACCTCCTCTCACAAACACAGTAACGGGACTAAGGCGCCTCCTCTAAAATCCACTGACCGAATCCTCTCCATTAGATCTCAGTGAGAAAAAAAAAAAGAGCCTGTTAAAGTTAATGAGATAATCTACTTCACCCATGTTTCGGGCAATATTTCACCTCCTGATGTGAAGAGCATCCTCTGACAGATATTACGTATTTTTAAATGAAATCACTGAAGCCTACATTCACAAAAAGAGTGGAATGACTTTTATTTGTTCTTCTGCCATGAGATGGTCTAAGCGTATTTGATGCAGTGCTGCATATTGAAGCAAGATGTGAATTTACACAGCTGAGGGATGTTCCTAAGCAAAACACAAAGTAGATTTTATAATAAAAGTTACAACAAACAACTACACAGATCAAAAGCTGGGGTAATATATCAGCGAGGATGCATTAAATTGAACAGTAGTGAAAAATGTCTAAAAAAAAATGTAAAAAATCGAATAAATGTGGTTTCTCTTCATCAAAGAATCCTGCAAATTCAGCTTTGACACAGGAATAAATTATTTAAATATGTCTATACTGCACTTTTTTATGACAATTTGCTGAATAACATTATTCATTTCTTTAAAAAAATAAATCATATTAACCACAAACTTTTGAACCGTATTATACCAACAACATAAAAAAAAAAAAAAAACAGTATTTGATGCTCAGTGTATCACTGAACAATGCCAAAAGACACAAAGCTCTTAGTCTATCCTTTTGAATTTCACTAATAGTAAACATATCATTTCATATTTAAACCACAAATCCTAAACACTAACCTTAATCAAGTCTCAAATGGAAATCCTTACTTGTAAGCAGGCATTCTCCACATATTAACAGCATCTTCTCTACCACAAATTCATCCTTGTCCGGAGGCAAACTATCAAAGCCGGTTTTAGCCTCCCTCTAGAGAAATACATGGACATTTTGAAGCAGATGATCAAGTGTTGGCTGTAATTTGGCCTGTCTCTTTTGAGGTCCAAGAAGGGGCTGTCATTATTTTACAGGCGAAATTGGATTTGTCCCCCGATGGTCATGTGGATAAGCACTGAGCTCATTAATGTGCTTCCAAAGGCTTTGGTAAGAAATAGAGCAATCATGGGGTAATTTCACTAACAAACACTCATCACAGTCATCTTTTTCCGTCTAATAGCTCTACTACACAGGAACAGGAAGAGAGGGTGTTTGGTAAAAATCTACTATAGCATTGTTTTCCCTCTCTTTTCAGTTCAATGTGTTATCTTTGAATCCTAAAAAATGAGTTACACGGGTCTCTTTCTCTGACTTTATTTTCATTTCTATTTGTGTCAGGTGGCAGAACCAGAGGCTTTTGTTTGAGCTACAAAATGTGTCATAAGATGCATTGTGTACTCCCAGAACTTGGTTCATTGTTGACAGAAACATTTAAATCATGCAGTATTTGCTGAGATTTGTTGCTTGTACAAATCACATCAGTGACAAGCAGGGTACATAAAGGAAATGGACTGAATGAGAAAGAAAGCACATAAACTAGCTTGGTAGGCTATATGTTTGCAAACGGCTATTATCGTTCTACTCAGCGAGAAGAGTTAGTACTACACATCATGATATATAATAATCATGTTTAGCTAATATATTTGTGTCCAAATGGTGAACAGTAGTTTCCACTGTAAAATAAAGCAAAAGAAAAAAAGGAGCAGGTTTTTCAAACTGTGGGTCGCAGAGTGGGAAAAGGTGGGTCGCGCAAAGTCACTTGGCTGCAGCTAAATATGCGTTTCAGTGAATGACACACACACACACACACACACACACACACAGTTTAGTCTACGGCCGTACAATATACCAACATTAAATAGAAATCGCGACATTGCTTAATGCAATTTTCTAATCACAAAGGCCACAATTGAATTGAAATATGCGCTGCGTGTTTTGAAGCGCGTGCGACTTGTACGAGGGTCTCCGAGTGACTCGGTTCATTATTAAGCGGCTTGGACGGCATTATTAATGAGAAGAAACTCGTTTACCCCAATCACTGTGCTGCATTGTGCATGAGATTGCATTGCACCGGAGAATTCAAATGTCACAAAAGGCCGTTTCAGGTCTGTTTATTAATTTTGATCGTCTGTTCAAATCAGCGCTGTTGTCTTTCAGAGACATAAAGAGTTCGTTGGTTTCATTCCTTTGTGTGCATTTGGCTACCTACCAACATATAAGTGCCAACACTACACTTTGATCCACTTGCCTACAGTGGTTCAGGCTGCATGATTGCCGATTGATTAAAGAAACAATTTTTACATTTTTTTACCTATGGAAACTGTCTGTAAAAAGCATTTCACGTGTAGGCTACTGGCTACATACACGTAACTAGCATGAGTGTTTTCTGCACTAAACAGAACAGAACTTACATATGAGTTTAACAACACTCGCAGCGAGGATTACAGTGAGTGAGCATGTTTCAAGTTATAGACTGATTATAATCTTTAACATTTGCAAATGAAGAAATACAACTTAAATATTAGTGTTGAAATTTTACATTTGTACTATGAATTATATATTTTTCTAGCATATACTCGATTTCTGTCATATCAAACTTTTGATTAAGATTAATCTTACAGTAATGTCAATTGTTTTCTAATCTCAAATTGGAAATTGGAAGAATCTCAAATGTAAATTCACAATAATTCACAATTTCTCGAGGCTTACTACTTTTATAGAATGATAGAATCCATAAACAGTAAGAAACTTAATCTAACATTAGGCTAATTGGAGAAAAATTATATGCTATAACTTAATACAAAGTAAATATTCTCTAATACTATTTTAATACTTTCCCTTTGTTTCAATAGTCTGGCTATCACCAGAGCAAGCTCAATTTTTTAAGATTGAACATTGGTCTGGGGAGTCTGCTATGTATTTTCTACTGCACAAGAGGCGTGATCAACGGGCATAGTTCAAATGACTCTGTACACAATTGGATAGTCCTTCAACCAATCAGACCAACGATCCGGGTGACGTACTTTGCAGAGCGACGCGAAAACTCCAGGCAGGAAATGTGTAACCAAACGTGTTGATCAGCGGTTTGCAGAAGCAGCAATGGAATCGAGCGATTTTTGCAGGTTATGCAAAAAAAAACATGAAAGTTAGTGGTATTTACACCCACTCGAGTGATTTGTTTGCTAAAAAGAAGCTATTGAGCATCGTCGAGAGGTTAAAAGGAATTGGACAGAGCCGTAACGGCTCTGTAATTGGATTGGATTAAACCCGCCAATAGCACGCCAAGTGGATACGCCAAGTGGATACGCCAGTTTGTGATTGGGTCCCGCAAATTTGTAAAGGAAGCAGCAGAGATAAATGTACAGGTTTCCAGCCTGAGCTGCAGAGGGCGAAATCCAGGCGGGTAATCCATCGACCGGAAGTTGAAGCCGGCCGCGTGGCGCCATCTTGTAGCAGAACTTCACTTGCGCTAGCATTCCCATTGACTCCCATTCATTTTGGCGTCACTTTGACAGTGAATAACTTTACATCTGAGGCGTTTAAAGACTCCATTTGTCAATTGTTTATTTCCAATAATTGGGCTCCATTACCTTCTATGTTACATTATGGCCCCGTAGAAACAGTTTTTGTAAAAATAGGCTAACGATTGCGTCATAACCACTCGACTCTCTGTCGCACAGTAGAGAAATTACCGTACAGACAGGAGGAGAAGCTCGCAGGCAATCGGGGGGACGTCAAGGGAGAAGCCCTGGCGTTATATTTTAAAATAAATACTATACAAAATAATTAATCAGAATACTTACTCCTGCTCACTCACGCAAAAGAACTCTTTGCTCAAGCTCGCCGTCTCTGCAAGATTAACGTTGGCAGTTTGCACGCACAGCTACTAGAAGATTTACATCTGTCAGACAGGTTGCTCACGTCATCAAGCTTAGTTTGAGTCGGTTTGAGTCTGCGCGTCAGGGACGGAAGTGCTAAAAAAAAATCGATAAAAATGGGCTTCACTTGTCTCAATTGAGTTCCAATGAGATGGCTCTGTCCACTTCTTCCACTCTCTATGGCGAAATCAAATCGCCGGCAGATCAGGCTGGGTTTACCCAGTCTATTGTTTCAGTACATTGACAATATAAAAATCAATTACTTAATTTAGAAAAAAAATCTTTAAAATATACTTAATTTTAGTATAAGAGTATAAAATGGGCCTATGCATGAAATTATATAATGTTGCTAATGTTGTTGGGATCATCATAAGGGGTCCTTGGCGTCAAAAAGTTTGAAAACCCCTGCATTAGCTTAATTTAGTATCTTAGATGTAGACTTGCCACATTCATTCCAAATTTAACTGATTTACTGTACCGTGACATGCATATTTTCAGTTTACAATATCTTAACTCAGTCAGGTTTTAGAGCCGATTTTCTTTCCGGTTTATAAGCCATAACTTACAATTCCTAATACAACAATCCCACACCAGTGTGACAAGCAGACAGACTGTCAGAGGGTGGAGGTCCATCAGTTACACAGAACAGTTGCTGTGTAAGTATTAAATCACCCATTCAGAATCCAGCAGGCCTGAACAGAGTGCAGGATTAACTAGTCAAACAGAGTCAGAGGGAGAAGAGAAGGATTAGAGGAAGACACACAGCACATAGGATTTTCCCCTTTCACCTCTGACCCCACCACAACCTCTATTTGGTCTTATCATTCCCTGATACACTCCAAACACAAACAGGTATGTAAACCAATCAGAAAAGCATATAAACATTGTTAATATTTTAGAGTTGAATTACCTTTGCTGACAAGCAGTCATAACAATAAGAGTGTATGTAACCCAATAAAAGTCTATTTGTATGTACTTTTGATATTGGTATGTCTATAAGTTGCATAATCACTGCTTAAATTGTGAAACAACTTCAAAAAGTTTTCAACATACATCCTCTCAGTTTTATAATGCATAAAAGTCTAAACTGGAAGAGACTGAAGCAGCATCATATTTCCAAAACATTTTGAGTCTATATTTAAAGCAAAGGCTCTCTATATATCATAAACCAAATATCAATCAGCTGAGAGTTCAATGCTGCTAATTGTACAATTGTCATACAACCGTTTACACAAAAAAGTAAAAAAAAAGAAAAAAGAATTAGAATGGAGAAAACTTGTGACCGACTGCAAACCCGTTTTATTCGCAGCCGATTGATGATGATGATGATGAAAGAATTAAGTTTGCAGTTGGTAAGATTTTAAAATGTTTTGAAAGGAGTCTCTTATTCTCACCAAGGCTGCATTTATTTGATCCAAAATACAGTAAACTTGTGTACTGTGAAATGTTATTATAATATAAAATAACCATTTTCTATTTTAATATATTTTAAAAAGCAATTTATTTTTGCGATGACAAAGCTTAATTTTCACATGTCAATTTCACATTATTGTCACATGATCTGTCAATCTAATATGCTGATTAGATGCTCAAGAAACATTTGTAATCAATGCTGAAAAAAAAGAATGCGACTTAATGTTTCATGGATGCATGATCATTTGTTTTTGTAGGATTGTTATATGAATCAAAAGATCAATAGAACAGCATTGATTTGAAAAATAAATCTTTTATAACATCCTTACTGTTTCTTTTGATCAATTTAATGAATTCTTACTGAAGTATTTGTTTGTTTGTTTGTTTGTTTGTTTGTTTGTTTTTTTTTGGGGGGGGGGTCTCACTCACTGTCCCAAAACGTATACATATATATTAGGGGTGTAACAATATATTGTGTCACAATATATTGCAAAGCAAAAATACAACAATATGTACAGTATCGTGGATACAGTGACAATCTGTATATTTCACCCAAAAATTAAAATAAAAAATAAAATAAAAAAAGAAGTTTACAAAGTTGTGGTGTCACTACTACATTAAATTGCTATATATAATTTTGAATATAATGTATAATAATGCAATGGGGGAATATTTGTGGGTCCTGATAATGCCAAATGTCTTATGTTACAAGTAAAAAGTAGCCTATACATTATTTTAAAGGGGACATATCATGCTAAATCCACTTTTTTAGCCCTTAAATGCATTTTGTTGTATATTTGGAGTGTTTAGAAGTACAGAAAAGTTGAAATTATTCTCTTCAGGTGCTTCGTTGATATCTTTATATTCTGTTTTGGCCTTATTTTTCAACCTGTTCCGATTTTTCTGTTATCTATGACGTTTTGTGAACTATTACGTCACAGTATTTGCAGCGGAACTGCCAAATAAGGACACTGACTTCCAGCCCAACACTTCGAGCAATCCGCCATTTGTATTTCTCGCTGCAATTTTGTAGTCCAAGCTAAAAGATGCAGAAGTTACGAGAGGGTAAGTTAAAATGTTCGGTTGTTGGATGTAGTAACCCACACGATTCATTACACCGTCTAATGTAGATGAACTGCTGCGCTTGTGACAGGGCGCATGTTTAACTGAAAGAACGAGCAGAGAGAGAGACCCGGTCGCGCGCACACACTCTCTCTCTCTCTTCGGAGCCAGGCGAAAGTGTAAACAAGACTTCACCGTCTCCAAACTAGACGCTGTCTTGCTCTCTCTCCCTCGCACGTTAATCAAAATAAATCGACACAGTGGTAAAAGGTCGGAAGACCAAAGTTTAATGTGTAAATACAGTAACACACCATTGCAATACATCCATATGAAGACGTTGTTCTGCAGGTTCGTCGTCTTCATTTTCATCTCGCTCCGGCTCCGACTCTGGCTCAAACATGTAAGGCTGGCTGGACAAGTCTTCCGTTGTTGACATTTTGTTAATAACGTGTGAATAAAAAGTTTCTGTGCCGCTAGATAATCGTATCTCTGCTATCAAACTACAAAAATGGCCGAACGGGGTGGAGATGAACCTCTGCAGACTGGAGAGGGGGCGGGGTATGAAGTGTCTCAATTGTGTTTAAAGAGACCGCACTAAAACGAGTTGCTCTCAGACGCACATCAGAAAAGGGGTAGAAAAGGGGCCTGTGGAGCTATAATAATGAGGAATTCAGACCCAAGCATTGCAGTTCCGCTTTATATAGACTACAAATGTATGATTTAGATGTAAAAAGGAACGATTTAAAAGCATGATATGTCTCCTTTAAATATATCTAGTCAGTGACAGAGTGCAGGCATATTAATTTAAAATAATTCTGTATTTTCAGATTCAGAATAATGAATATTTGTATTCTGGTGTCACCATTGTCCTCTGCATTGGGTAACCAGCAAAATGTAGCATTTTAATCAACAGTACTTTTTTTTTTTATCCTTTTACCATATGTCTTGGAGTATCGCAATAATATTGTAATTTCAGACAGATAGAGAAAGTAAAGCCATGCAGCACAACAGTTACTGTATCAGTCACATACAGGACAACCAAATTGAATGTGTAATGGAACTATAACATTCTGCTGGTTTGAGTTGAACCTTACTTGACTGTTTTTACCAAGGCGGCTATGTTGATTTCACTTTCTTGGACCCCATCCCCCTTTCCCTTTCTCTCTCTCTCGATCTCTACTCTTATGGGGTTGGTAAACAATCACAAACGTTCAGTTTGATTTGTTTCAGTGCTGTGCTATTCCCCCTGTAAGAGGCAGTCATTACACTTTAACCCTGACTAATCAAGCATGTTTTCTATCATGTTTTCTACAGTATCTATCCTGCCTCAGGAGCGTGTTTACGTCAGAGAAAAGATGGGGAAAGACAGAGTTAGGGGGAAAATTGTGAAATGACTTTAGCATGCTCTGTCAACCCTCTATGAGAAACACTATGCTCATGTGTGCGTCCTGGACAACCACGTGGTTTTTTGTGTGCAAATCCATAAATCCTCCTGTATTGAAAGATTGTTATCCTGGCAAGAACACAATGTAAAATGAGCAGCATGTCAGGTGTGACCCAGAGCAGCACACAGTTGAACAACAGCAATCTGTAATGTCGTCAGTGCTGTTGAATGTTCTCAGACTAAGCATCTGCCTAAGCTCAGACACATTTAACGCCACTGGAAATATGCAAAACAAAAATTTATCATGTTCAGAATTATTCATTAGAAAGAGAAATGTGTTCCCAGACATGCAATGATATATGACTTTAATATGGGGCTTTGTTCACACAAGATGTGCAAGTGTAACTGCTGTGTAAATGTGTAGCACAGTGAGGGTCCAAAACTTTTGCCACATCTGGCAAAAGGAAAGTAAATACAGATTTTAACAGCCATAAATATATACACACACTGGAGCCCCTTTTGCCTTCAAAACTGCCTTCATTTTTGGCATGGATTCAACAAGGTGCTAGACACATTACTCTGAGATTTTGGTCCATATTAGCATGATAGCATCACGCAGTAGCTGCAGATTCACCAAAATTGGACAATAGAAGATTACAAGAAATTAAAAAGTAGCCGCTGTCGACCAATAAAAATTACTATTGAAATGTCTCGTGGGGAGGTGCTTATAAAGCCCCTCCTCAACACCATATATAAGCACGAAAGTACTCTTTAGACCATGTCATGTCTGTCCTCTGAGTAACATCTACAGGTCAGCATTTCTTCGATACTCCCAGGAATACTGCAAACGCTTCACAGAGCCACCCCACTCTGCATATGCACACGCACGAGCGCCCTCATACTGGAAGGTCATTGTGACTGTAGCTGTTATAATTACCACTGAGAGTAATTAGCTTTGCTCTCTGAAGGTCTCAAAACCCCTGAACACACCTTTACACTGTCAGCGGCCAGGAGTAAACGTGTGTGTGTGTGTGTGTGTGTGTGTGTGTGTGTGTGTGTGTGTGTGTGTGTGTGTGTGTGTGTGTGTGTGTGTGTGTGTGTGCGCGCGTGTGTGTGTGGCACAGGTGATGTATAATCAGCTCTCAGTGGAGGTGTGGAACATTACTGTCTGACATAATGACACCCTGCACTGGACGCAGCACGAGAGAGAGAGAGAGAGAGAGAGAGAGAGAGAGAGAGAGATAGAGAGAGAGAGAAGAGAGAGAGAGAGAGAGAGAGAGAGAGAAGAGAGAGAGAGAGAGAGAGAGAGAGAGAGAGAGAGAGAGAGAGAGAGAGAGAGAGAGAGAGAGAGAGAGAGAGAGAGTTTTTTGAGTTTTAACACACTTTATTAAACAACAGTTATCTGTTATTTAACAGAAGAAAACAACAACAACCAAAAAAAAAAAGCAACACTACATGACTTTACCTTAAATCACATATAAAAAACAACTCATTATTAAGTATAGAATACATACCAACATCACAACACCATTCAATCTCAAAAACATTGATTGCATTCATCATCTTGTAATAATTAAAATCAACGAGAATTCTTGATTTAAACATATTCTTAAAAACTGATACAATATGTTGCCCATTTCTCTGTTCTATTTCATTTCTTCTGGAAATATAAATTGCTAATTTGGCCTGGCCAACAATAAAGTTCATTAATTGACACTTATATTTCTGTAGTCTACTATACTTGAAGCCAAATATAAAACATTGCTTCGTAAAAGAAATCCCTAATAAAGAAAATAAAAAATCTAAAAGATCAAGGAGTGGAGAGAGTCTGTCACAATTCATAAAACAATGGAATATTGTTTCTCTCTCTGAACAGAAAGGACAAATATCATTTACAGTAGGATTCAGTTTCGTCACAAAGGCATTTACAGCGATTGCACCATGCAGTATTCTCCACTGGAGATCACCTGCTCTTTTAGTCAATGGTGGTTTGTAGAGTACTCTCCACTCTGGTTTTATTTCCTCTACCACTCCTAGTTTGTCTCTCCATACTGTGTCAATTCTGTCTTTTAATGTATGTTTATTTATTACCTTCACAATACATTTGTATAAGATCTTTCCTTTAACTGTACAAAAATCAACATTTTCATTTGTTTTCAAACACAACAGAGGGCTATTATGTGAGGATTCTTCAATATCAGGTGTACTTCTGATGTCTGGGAAGAGGTCATTAGCATCAGGGACAATATCACCCATACTGTAACTCTCAAGTAGAGCTTTTTCCTTGGAGTTTAAAACCCCATCCAGTTTGTTCAGAAAACTACTAACAACTCTCACTGATCTTATGCCCAGATGTATAGCAACAGTTCCTGCATCTTTTAGTCCAGGTCCAGTTTTTTCAACAATATCTTTCAATTGCAAAAGTTTCTTTGACACAAGCAAGTTTTTTAGCCCTGGAAGGTCAACTCCTGACACATCAAGGCGACTTCCAAACACCACCGGCTCCTCAAGCAACCAGAAAAGAGATGTGGCTGACTCTGTCCATTTATGTTTAAAAAGTCTCCACACTTTAAAAAGACTTTTATAAAATGAAGGTAGTCTAGACAAATCCAGGAGAGTATAGTCCATCAGAAACAGTGCAGCATGAAGTCCCATTCCGTTCACCCCAGATAAAATGGTTTGTGCTAATGGTCTCCATACTAGATTCTGGGGACCCATCAGCAGTCGCTGAATGAACTGTAACCTAAAAGTCGCTCCTCTGCTGACCAGATTCACCAAGCCTTGACCTCCTTCATCTCTTGGCAGGAAAAGCACACTTTGAGGAGTCCAGTGCAAATTGTCCCAGAAAAAATTGACCATTTCTGCTTGAAGTTTTGGTAACAGTCCCAGAGGCGGATCGACACAAGCAAGTTTATGCCATAAAGAGGAGCCCACCAGATTGTTGATTATGAGCGTACGACCTCGATAAGACAGTTTGGGAAGTAGCCATTTCCATTTCTGCAAACGTCCTTTGATTTTTTCTAATGTACAATCCCAATTTTTTATAACAAAGTCATCATTCCCTAGAAAAATGCCAAGATATTTAAACCCGCCTTTCTTCCAAATTAAACCTCCAGGCAAACTGGGAGGACTCCTATCCCAATCGCCCATTAAAAGGGCCTCACTTTTTCCCCAGTTAACTTTTGCAGAAGAAATTTTTTTAAAACTGTTAACAATAATCTTCAATTTTTCAATATCATCAGCACCAGATATAAAAACAACTACATCGTCTGCATAGGCAGAAAGGTGCAACGTGACATTACAGTATGGTATAGTAAAACCACTCAACTCATTTCTTAATTTATGAAGCAGAGGTTCAATAGCCAGGGAATATAACATGCCTGACATGGCACATCCCTGTCTCACTCCCCTCTGAATCCTAAACGGAGCACTCAAACCACCATTGACTTTGAGAACACTCTCAATGTCACGATACATGGCCTCAATCATATTTATAAAAACCTCACTAAAACCAAAAGCTTCTAAAGCCTCTCTCAAATATGCATGCTCTACACGGTCAAAGGCTTTTTCTTGGTCTAATGAAATTAGACCGCCATTTACACCAAATAGCCTTGCAACCTCCAAAACATCTCTGACCAATGAGATGTTATCTAAGATTGACCTATTGGGTATGCAATAATTCTGATCGGAATGTATTACTTGACTCAGAACTTGACTTAACCTTGTAGCTAAAGCCTTTGATAATACTTTATAGTCTGCGCATAAAAGAGATATCGGTCTCCAATTGCTTATGTTTTGGAGATCTCCCTTCTTGGGCAAAAGGGTAATAACAGCTCTTCTACAGCTTAACGGTAACAATCCTCTATTCAAACTATCATTAAGAACCAAAAAGAAATCTTCTCCAATCACTGGCCATAGAATTTTATAAAAATCAACAGGAATCCCGTCAATGCCAGGAGTCTTCCCATTTTCCATGCTCATCATAGCGGTATATAATTCATTTTGTGACAAATTTTGTTCAAGCATACTATTAGACTCTTCATCAATCTTTGGAAGATTATTAAGAAAAGTATAATCATTATCTTCTCTTTGAGACAATTCACATTTATATAAGTTTGAATAGAATCCGACAGCATGTTTGCGTATCTCACTAGGCTCAGTAAGCTCTTTCCCTGTGTCCGAGCGTAATGAATGGATGATACGACTTTGACCGTTTTTTCTTTCCAAATTGAAAAAAAATTTAGATGGTGCATCCATTTGTGAAATGCTTTGAAAACGTGAACGTATTAACGCCCCTTGAGCTTTGGTACCCAACAAATCTGCAAGCATTTCCTTTTTGGATTTACTGCTTTCAAAACAAACACCATCACTTGTAGAAGCTGTTGTATTCAAAAGTTCTATAATTTCATTTTCTAGAATCTTCATTGACTGGGCCATATCTTTAGTGGCATTAAGAGTGTACTCTTGACATAATTGTTTAATGTGAACCTTGCCACAATCCCACCATTGTTGTAAAGAAATATAAAACTCCTTTTGTTTCTTGAAATTTTCCCAAAACAAATAAAAAATTTCAATAAACTTTTTATCATTTAAAAGGGATGTATTAAAATGCCAGTAAGCACTCTTTAAATAACCAGAATTAATAAAAATATCACAAACAACAGAACAGTGATCGGAAAAACCTACAGGAATTATTTTACATTCTCTGGCAAGATTTACTTGATGATTAGACACATAAAACCTATCTAGTCTTGCCATAGAAATAATGTTATTTCTACTATGTGCCCAAGTATATTGCCTATTCTTGTGATGCACATTCCTCCAAACATCACATAAATCAAATGTTCTTAACAATTGCACGAGCGCTTTTTGTGAGGCAATATGTGGCTCTAAGTGATTTCTGTCTAATTTATCATTTTCAGTGCAGTTAAAATCTCCACCGAGAACAAATAATTCTTCTGGGCTTAGGTCTTTCATAACAACACTAATTGTATCAAAAAAAGCAATTCTTTCAGCCCCTTTCGTGGGGGCATAAATATTTAAAAAAGTCATTGTAGTGCTTTCAAAAATAGCTTTAACTTTTAAAAAACGGCCTTTAACTATTTCTTCTATTTCACAAGAAATTGGCAGGGATTTCTTTGAAAACAGAATAGCTACTCCTCCACTATTGGAAGACATATGACTCAAACAAATTTCTCCATCCCATTCTTTTTTCCAGTCTACCTCATTATTCAAGTCACTATGTGATTCCTGAACAAAAGTGACATCAATATGTTTTTGTTTAATAAATTCAAACAAACACATTCTCTTCTGACCGTCTCTGGCACCATTTAAATTGAGAGTTCCGATTTTAAAATCTCTCATAAAAAATGATGTTTTAAAAGAACAGAGATAATTAAAAGAAACAGTCAGCAAGGCAAAGACTTCTACCAGTAAGAAGAAATTATACCATATCTTGTTTTTCATCATTAAGATTTTGCTTTCTAAGTTTACTCACAATTTTCCTAAGACGGAAAACTTCTTTGTCTGCAAAAGCACCTTCTTTCATTAGAATTTTTGCATCATTAATGAAAGTTGAGCGATCAGGGAAGTAATCTTCAACCTGAACCCCAGGTAAACCTTTAGTTTCTTTCAAAAATTTGCTAATGTCCTCAACTTTATATACTGTGGTCTGACTATCATTTTCGTTTTGCGATGAAAGATAAGAACAATCAGAAATATTGGAATCTGAAGAATCACTGTCATTCTCTGGGACTAAACTTTCAGCCTCATTTTTGTCTTTTTTGGTTTGTTTAAAGACTTTGGTCTGTTGGACTTTTTTCCTTTTATTTGGAACTTTGAAAATTGACTCTGTTTCCATCTCCAATTCTCCAACAACACCCTCACTGACCTGTTCAGTAGTTGTCGTTTTATCTGTATTGATGTCACTGCTCAAATTAACAGTGTCAAAAATCATAAGATCAGAAGCAGAAAAACGACCTGCAGTAACCTCAGCCATAGTGGGTTTAACCCCAACCGACCCACCAGAACCTGACGCAACAGCAACAGCAGCAGCAGGGGCCACAACATCCTCTGTGACAGACACAGCTTCAGAAGGATTACTCTGAGTGTTAGTCTGTACAGTAGCATTTTCATCTATTTTTTCGGGACAAGCACGTATCAGATGTCCAATTTTGCCACAGCCAAAGCATTTCATTATACTTTCAGATGTTGCATAAACTGTATAGTTAAAATCCTCAACTTTAACATTAAAGGACAGGTTCAGCTCATCAGCATTGTTTTTCAAAATCATATAAACCTGTCTCCGGAATGACACTACATGTTTCAACAAGGGTGATTTACAACTAAAAGCAATTTTCCTAATGGGAGAAACAATCTTACCAAAGGAAGACAATTCTTTAGCAATACTTGCATCCGAAACAAAAGGAGGAACATTCGACACAACAATCTTTCTAGAAGGGCTACTTAACGGCAGAACATGCGTAAGCGCATCATTAATCACGACTCCCGTTTGAACAAGCTCATTAGCTTTTTCGATCGCGTTTAAAAATAAAACAACCGCGTTGTTCATTTTAGAAGCAGAAACAATAGCGTTGCAACCAACTACATTGCCAACCGCTAAAGCACATTCCTCCACACTGAATTTACACAAAATCTTAATCCCATGACGCCGAGTTAGACCATCACTACTCGCAACACCTGAAGCAGCCATGCTTCCCGGCAACAAAGACGCCGGGAGCAGACTTCCACAACTTTCTCTAAAGAAAACTACTCCTCATACACAAAATAACACACAAAAAAACATAAACAAACAAACAAACACAAAAAAGTTAGAAAACACACTCAGGTGTCACTCACCACTCACTCTTCTCACTCGCTCCGCAAACGCTCACACATGCGCACAAGAGAGAGAGAGAGAGAGAGAGAGAGAGAGAGATCATTAACTCCAACACACTTAATGAATTTGAACGATGAAGTCAACTCTTCTTTTATGGATGTATATTAGTCAAGGTGCCAAGGGCATCATTAAAAACGTTGCCTCTTTCGTTGTCTTTTCTCTTTCGGCTCCCATGCTGCAATGCAGTGCTATCCTTGTCTCCCTCCTGTTCCCCTTTTTCTCCTCAAATATGTCCTTCTTTCTTTTTTTCTCCTTCAACAACTTCGGAGAGACAGAGTGGTTGTCTATTCCTCTGTCTTTTGCGCTCTGTGTGTGTGTATGTGTGTGTGAAGGTGATAAGGTACAGAATCATTCTAAATGTGTCCAGAGGCTCTCCTCTCACCAGGACTGTCAGGACGAAATGAATAATCTGTTGCTAACACACACACACACACTCTCTCTCTCTCTCTCTCTAACAATACAGTAGAGAACATGGGTTTCAAACAATACACAATTTTTTAATACGACACTGGGGTCACCAACACACACAGTTTGATTGCCTTGTAGAAAGACACTGAAGGTGTGATATGTCTGCAATTGGAAAACCCCGCGAGAATCTAAGAAAAAATATACTTATTCTACTGTACAAACAATAAAATGTAAACTTCTAAGAAATCTTTTGACTTTACTATCAAGCTGTCAAGTAAGAATTTCCCAATTTTTTACTCACCTGAACTTTACAGCTCACCTGAACTCAGTGAAATTATATGGACAAATGCTGTTGTTTTTTTTCTTCTTGACTGACTCTACTTAGACTGAAAGTGAAATCACATTCATTTTCTACAAAGTAAAATAGACTTAATAATGTATTGACCTTTCACGACAGACTTACATTACAGAGAAACTTAATTTAAAATAATTTAAAATAAATGTTAATATATTTTAAAATGTGATTTATTCCTGTGATGGAAAATCAGAATTTTCCAGCAGCAATTACTCCAGTAACATCCTTCAGAAATCATTTTAATATGCTGATTTGATACTGACCGACCCCACACTTTAGTAGTGTATGTATAATAATAAATAAAAAAACAGCTCAAAAGTTACCACTTGCTCCTAAAAAGCATTTTGAATAACAGTTAAACTCAAACTAAGTCTCTCAAACAGCTATCATTTTCATATTTGTCTTGTTTAAAATCAAATGTTGTCACTCATCTTAAAGCTGGCTGGTTTAGTTCAAGGCTTGTGCTTTTGGACTATGGGGAAAATTGATCGGGAAAAATATATTCTAAATCCAAACCTGCCCACAGAATCACTGTTGTGGTCAATTGACTTCAGTTCGCATTCCACCCTGGCCATGAAACATGGTTTGCTAATTGCTAATGTTATTCACTAAAAGTTTCTTTTGGAGTACATCACCATTTAGACGACCTCAAAGCGAACAGACATTGATCAAAACTCCCACCAGTGGCTCCATGAGGTCTTTAACATTCAGATAAGGGTCTGAACTCTGAAGCTTTGAATATGTGTGGCGGAAACATGCTTGACCTTCAGCTGTGCAGTTCCCTGATAAACGACTGCAGTGCATGTGTGGTATCTGCTGTTTTCAGAGAATAACCATCATTACATCATCACAATAAAGTGTCTAGCGCTTTCAAACGTACATGTCAGCACTTTCAAATACCACCGTTGACAAGAGCTCAGGGTTGCAATTGGCTCAAGCCAAAAAATGAAAACGCATGGCACCTCTCCACAGGAACATCACAAAGTGTGAGTGTGTGTGTGTGTGTGTGTGTGTGTGTGTGCGTACACTTACTCTACAGTGTTTTGTTTTACCTTGTCTCAGCACCTCAAAGCCGCCTCCCCTCAACACCTGCCTCGGATGCTTTTTTGTGTAATTTTTTTCTAAACACACGCACCACCTCAGCATCAATTCCCCATCTGTCTTTCCCATCTATTTAACACTGACGTGCACAAACACGCATATGCATGCATTAAAGAGTAGCAAAACACGTAAGAGAGCGATTAAATGCCGCGTTGCTACGGCGACTCGACCTTCGGAAGAACGCCACAGAGCCCGTAATGATCCACGAGACCATCTGTGACTGCCGCCCTCTGCCTCACCACAACCCATTATGACATCGCTGTCTCATCTCCACGGGGACAGACGGCTTTATTAATAACTCAACACTCTTGGCAAGCGTCTCTCTCTCTCTGATTCCATCATATAGTGCAGGAACAGTGATTAGACACTCAATTCCCTGGATAAACCAACTTTAGCCAGTGGAGACACACATACATACACAGTCAGCATCCATTGATCGCTGGTAAGGGCTCACGGGAGGATCAATAGTGGATTTCTCAGTACAAACGTGAGTGTTAAAGGGTCAAGGCCACACGCCGAGTATACGACTACAGTTAATTCTACATCACCCAGGTTCACACACACACACACACACACCTGAACTGCATAAGGTGCGTGAATGTAAATGTATTAACTGGTCACACAATTAAATAGATTCATTCTGACACAGAGCTTAACAAATGCCATCATTTTCTCCAAAGCATCAGGTCTCACATGTTTATCTGAAAAATCTCACATAAACATCCTTTTTCAGAAAAGCATAAGCCGTGGACTTTAGATCGACCTTTAGGAAAGATCTCTTTAACATCTCAATTGTTTCTCCAAGCTGCGAGATTACATGGTGATTAAATGGAGATTTGTTGCTTTAGTTCCTGCTTTTTCAGTGTTTCTCCACAGAATAAGATATACATAACAGTGTTATTTTAATATTATATTTATAATAATATAGATTGTATTAATATAGAATTAGCTTTATTTATATATTTTAAGTTTGCAAAAATGTCGAGTGTGTATTATTTTTCAATAATCCAACTTCCTATCGTACATTATTCCTTACAAATTATAGCATACAAACATTAAATTGTTGCAAAATGTTACAAAATGTACTTGTAACATTTGAAATGTCTGATTTTAGTTTTTATTTAGATAATATAGTATAGAATTTTACTCTTATTTTTTCTGCCATAAAAATAATTTCAGATATTCAATATCAGCACATCCCAATCCATAATCTAACATAATCCACTCAGAAGAGATTTCAACTCATCTCAAACTGTGCTCAGATTTGCTGAGATACTATCCACATTTGTTTTTACAGCTCTATACGGTTTCAATTGTTTTTGTACTTAACTGTACATCTGATGCTCAAATGACACATAACTGAGATCTCCATTAAAAGCAAACTCTAAGAAATAACATGTTACTCTGGACACACTCTGACATACAGACACATTCATCGGCACACAAACCTTTACAAACACACACAGACCCGTCAACCCTCAAAAGCAAGAGGCCTTCAGAAGAAGCTTCACATCATGCTTTCATCTGACAGATCTCAGATCCACTGTCTCATTCAGAGAAATCTCAGCTCAGGACTTTAGAGAGAGAGAAAGAGAGAGATGGGCAGAAGAACAGCTGGGAAAGAGGGGGCGAGACACAGATTGAGAGGAAACTGCACTCCTAGCGAGGTGGAGGAGTCTTAATTGCGAACTCTGTACATGACAAAGCCAAAAGGATCCAAGGGAGAGGCATGGAGAACACACAGAGAGACAAGAGAGGGAGACGAGACAGAGAGAGACGGAGAGAACAAAGAATGTGAACACACATCAAGAATATAGTCATGTATGGGATGGGATTTTAGATGTGGAATAATAGAGAATATTCTGCTTTCTAATTCCAAATTCTCCCTTCTTTTATATTTTTTTTATTTAGGGTCCAATTCTCACAATTAACTAACTATTAACTATGACCTTTGTCCCAATAAACTCCTAATTACTGCTTGTTAATAGTAAGGTGTTACGTTTAGGTATTGGGTAGGATTAAGGGTTGTAGAATATGGTCATGCAGAATAAGGCATTAATATGTGCTTTAAGAACTAATAAACAGCCAATATCCTAGTAATATGGATATTGTTATAGCAATATACTAGTTCATAGTGAGAATTGGACCCTAAACTAAAGCGTTACCAAAGATTTTTATATCAAATAAATAATGCTCTTTTTTCATTAAAGAATCCTGAAGAAACTATATCATGATTTTCATAAAAAATATGAAGCAGCACAGCTGTTTTCAACATTGATAATAATAAGAAAATGTTTCCGGAGCAGCAAATCAGCATATTAGAATGATTTCTGAAAGATCATGTAACACTGAAGACTGGAGTAATGATGCTGTAAATTCAGCTTTGCTATGACAGTATAGTGTAATGCAATAGTTTTTTATTACTGATTTGAATGTACCAGTAAAAATCTAATGGGCATTTAATTTTTGGATTGCATCGATGGCCATTGTTGCTTTCTCCTTAGAGCATTGAAGCAGAAAAATAAAAACATGGACTGTCAATTTCAGTCCTACAGCATGAGTGCTGCTGAAATCTGGAGGGAGCGGGAATATTCAGCTGATATTGACGGGCTCCTGGCTGGGCTGAAAGTGTTGACTAAACATCCTTGAGAAATGCGTGTAAGAGACAGATAACATATTATTCCAATGCTCAGTACAGTGAAGCACAGTCCAAGACATTCAACTTTTTTAAATAGTCAGAAAACAGCTGTTCGCTGTCCAGTAAAAAGTACTCTAGAGTTGAATACTGTACAGAGAACACATAAGACATGCAGTGCCCTCCAAAACTTCAATACATTTTAATTATTCGGAATAACATGTTTTCATAGTTTGTCTTGTCCCTTATAAATGCAAAGTCATCACAAAATGATTTATGCTGATTCTAAAACCCCACTTTGCATGTGCCATTTCCAAACGTACACTACCATTCAAAAGTTTGGGGTCCATAAGAAGTCTCTTATGTTCACAAGGCCGCATTTATTTGATCAAAAATACAGAAAAAGAACTAATAAACCTTTACAAAGTGTTACAATTTTAATATTGTGAAAGATTATAATACATTTTGAAATTGAATTTATTCCTTTCATGGCAAATCTAAATTTTCAGCATCATTACTCCAGTCTTCAGTGTCACTTGATCCTTCAGAAATAATTCTAATATGCTGATTTGGTGCTCAAGAAACATTTCTTTTATTATCAATGTCGAAATGTTTTTGTGAAAACCGTGATACATTTTTAAGGATTCTTATGAATGCCTTTACTGTCACTTTTTAATCAATTGAATGCATCCTTGCTGAATAGAATAGAAAAAAAATCCTAATGACCCCATTCTTTTGAATGGTGGTACATTCCTGTAGCTATTAAAACTGTTTTAATTGTGAATAGGAAAACTAATTCATATCATTAGCAACAAACTGACTAATAACAATTAAACTGTTTCCCTACTGCCCCTTCTGCCTGACTGTTCGGCCCCATCAAATACGCTATTGGTTGAGACAGATGACATATCAGACTTCTCAAAACAAAGCAATGCTTTTAAAAGTGCAATATATGGCTTGTACATCAACCAGAGACAGAAGAAAGTACTTTAACATCCAAAAAATGACAAAGCATCTATAAATCCATATTCAGCTACATTTGCAACATGATTTAGGTTAAAAAACTGTATATGTAAAACTCTTCCCAGAGGAGTGATAGAAAACTGCATATTTTAAAAGCTTGAGAAGCAGAGGTTGATTATAAAGATTAAATTTGATTTGACATTAGTGTAACTATCAGAATGACAAACAATTGCTCTTCTTTTTTAATTAAAGCACTTGACAATTTTATGCTTGTTCTGTCATCCATTATCCGTCTGCTCTCCATTTTTTTTTTCCCCAATAATTTTTTTCTGATCTGACCCTTAGGTCACCACTTCTCTCTGAAGCTCATTAAGCACAACCATTAATTATCACTCATTTCTAATTAATGAATTCATTTATTTTGGATTATTCCTGCCCACTTTTATTGCCTCTGATTCTCTTTGACCGGCTCAGGGCTTTTGGGGTCACAAGCGCTCTCTGTTGTCAAGCCTCTGTCACCTGCTGTACAGTTACAAGCGCTCAGCATCCATTTAGAGATGTCTCTATGGATAACGAGCAGCAGAGAAGCGCTGTGATTTACATTGGTCTCTAATAGAATGAGGGAAGACACACGGGGGAAGGTTAAATTAGAGATTGGATTCATCGACTGCAATGAAAATGGGAGGCTTTTCCCTGTGGAGTGACAAAAACAAATGCAGAATTCTTAAATAAGAACAGCTCTATTATGAGGCTTATTTTTCCACGTTTTGACATGGTCAACAAAAGCCATTCATTTGTGTTTTTAGAGTGGATTTAAATATTGAAGCCACCTTAAAAGCAAACCTAGTTTAAAAGATTTCACCTACTTATATATAGTTGCTACTACAATAGCTTCTTGTGTATTATTTTTGAATTAGTTAGTTTAAATTATAAATAGCTGGTTTGGTAATATTCAAATTATTTATCATTTATTTATAAAAGAGTCATAGCCATACACACACATTGTGTTTTCATGTTTTATGAGGACATTCCATAGACAACGATTTTTATACTATACAAGCTATATATTCTATCCCCTTACACTAACCCTACCCTTAAACCTACCCATCACAGAAAACTGTGTGAACTGTCGAAACAAACAAATTGACTAGTTGGACTTTTCAATGTCAGATGAGCGTGCTTTCGAAGAGTATGTTTTATTTAACTTTAAAGCTGTGCGCATTTCACAATGCGGCGAAACATTCCAGCAATATAACGATTGGTCACGTCGCACTGCTACTTTTTGGAAAAACTAGCTCGTACTGGAAAGCTATGCTATTGCTAACAGAGACTATTTTAAAATGATGTATAGCATAGCTGTGTGTTTACCTTCAAAATAACTCAAAGTGTCTGTTTGTTAAATCAAGCATAGCTAAGGTGAAGACAGAGTCTGAAAGGTTATGTCAAAACACACAGTTCCATCCTAACTCATGCGTGTGATATTACATGATATCACCTCAACCTGTTCATTCTCAAGATATAATGTAAGGGGGTCAACATGTGTAGCAGTTGAGAGAGCAGAAATCTTCAAGTGTCCATTCAACTTTCCTTATACAGACCATATCTGTTCGTTTACACAGCCTGGTTACAAAATCAACTGTTTAAATAAATAAATAAATAAATAAATAAATAACAGCACTGATTTACCTTAATTATATGTCCAAAACCAAATATACCACCAATAATTCAACTAATGTCCAACTAGATATAGGATTCTCATCTGATTCCACAGACCTTAGTCAGGTTATGGGATATTGAATTTAACACGGATGAAAACGAAGCTGTGAGGGTAAGACCTGGACCATGTAATTTTCGCAACTCACAACTTTCAAAACTGTTTTATTGAGTTTCAGTATATTGTTAAACCACAGTACAATCCATTGAACTCACTGCACTATCCCTCACAGCCTCATTTGCATTCCTGTCAAAAAATTACATATGCCATTACCTTGACTAAAGTCTATTAGTACAAAAAGAACCTTATAATATGATGTGATTAATGTATTTAAGCCATGATTATATTTTATGTGGCAAAATATGGTTTCTTTTGTTCTCATTTCCAAACCATTAGTATATATTGTATAGGTTTGTGTGTGTGTGTGTGTGTGTGTGTGTGTGTGTGTGTGTGTGTAGTGTAGTTAATAAATTATAGTAATCCTTGACATACTGTATGGAGTCATTAGTTAACATGACCTAAGAATGAACAATACAGTACTTTACAGCATTTATTAGTCTTTGTTAATGTTAATTTCAACATTTTCTAATACATTATTAAAATCAAAAGTTGTATTGTTAACATTAGTTAATGCACTGTGAACTAACATGAACTAACAATGAATTACTGCATTTTTATTAACTAACATGAACTAACAATGAGCAATATCTTATTGTAAAATGTTCCCCAATCATCTTTATCATGAGCTTTATGCTCCCATTATCTGATCTGCTCAGATCAGTTCTTGCTTGTTCAACAAATCCTTTGTTTTCTTTGCTTGTTCTGTCTGTAACTAACTTCCTCAATCTTATTTTGTGCTCTGTCTTTCTCCACTATCCTCTCGTCCCCTCAGTATTTGAGTTGTTTTTTGGTCTTTCATTTTGTATCTGTTTTTCCCTCTCCTCTGTAATCTAACAGGTCAGGAGGGGCCCATAATACCCATTACTGTAAGTGTGTGTATGTGTGTTTAAAGAGCACAGGAGAGGGTTCATATTGGATTCTGAAATAGGCAATCTGATGATTTTACATAGAGCAAGGGAGCAAAGAGCTCACACTATTTCACGGGTCACTTCAGAGGAAGAAATTAGATTTCAGGCCACATTATAAGATTTCTCTCTGTGTGTGTGTGTGTGTGTGTGTGTGTGTGTGTGTGTGTGTGTGTGTGTGTGTGTGTGTGTGTGTGTGTGTGTGTGTGTGTGTGTGTGTGTGTGTGTCAAATAAACTCTATTCAGGGCTCTGTAATTGGCTGCCAAGGACAACTGGTTTAAAAATAAAACAACATGGTGATCTGCACTGCACTGGTTTTCCTAATTAGAGACTGGAGTATTGCTGTTTCAAAATGATAAAATATCACCAATTATAAGAACACGTGTTAATAGTCTCAGACTCAACACACCAGGACCACCCACAATCATTCATAGAAGCACACTGAGCATAAAACTTGAAAAGACCAGCCATTTTTACAAGGTGCAGGACTGGCACAATTAGTGAAATTCTGGTTAATACCAATAAGTCAATCATTATTTTATAATATTTAATGTAATAATTATATAAGCCTTTCAAATAAAAAGCATACTTGAACAAGAACTTCAATCTGGAAGAGATTTTAAAGTCAAAAGTCAAAATTCTGGCAAACTGTTTAAAACGACAAGCTCAACCACAATGATCATGGGCTAGTGATTTAAATAACAGTGCTGATGGTGATGGGCAAATGATCTCAGCTGTATCTAAGTTGTCAAGAGAGAGGATGACGTCACTCACTTTACCAGTGTTGAGATAGAGACAAGCGCTCCTCCACCGCCCAGATCTTCTAAAATAACTTCCTGTATTCAGACACGTCCTCAGATGCCTCATTCTCTCTCGCTCTCGCATTCTTTCAAGCCATCTTTTCCCTCTTTCTGTCAAAAGAGGATAAATAAAGGAAAAGCAGCTGCGATAACAAGCCGCATTGATCTCTCTCTGTCTCAGTGTGTGTGTCTGTGTGATCTGATCTGATGCTTTCTAGGTTGAGTCATAGCTTTAGATATCAGTATGCATCTCTCTCACACACACACACTGTGCTCTGTTAAATGAATGACCTCTCACTTTTGCTTATCGTTTAGCAGGAATGCTGTCTCTATCTGTTTCTCCCTTTCCCATGCCTTGTCCCAAAAAATCCTAAAAATTTACCACAAGCACTGTAAGTGCGTGTATAGTTTGAGAACAAATGTCACCAAGGTGCACCTTCGTCATTATATTTTAAGGGCTTTGTTTTGACTGATAGCTGTGTGGGGAAAAAGTGTCCTATATAAAACAGTAAATGTAAAACAGCGGATTCCAGACAAAGCAAAAGCCTCTACCATCCGCACCCATTTGCAGTTGATCGAAAAAGTGATAGTGATTGGTAAAACAATTAATAATTATATATTATATATATATACACACATATACATATACATACACACACACACACACACACACACATACACATACATATATATATATATATATATATATTAGGGCTGTCAAAAGATTAATCGCGATTAATCGCATCCAAAATAAAAGTTTGTGTTTACATAATATATGTGTGTGTACTGTGTATAATTATTTTGTATATATAAATACACACACATGCATGTATATATGTAAGAAATATTTGCATACATATACTGTATATATATTTATATAGTTTATATTATATATAAATATAATTTTTTTATATATATATAAATAACAAATTTTTCTTAAATATATACATGCATGTGTGTGTATTTATATATACAAATTTAATTATACACAGTACACACACATATTATTAAAAACAAACTTTTATTTTGGATGCGATTAATCGCGATTAATCTTTTGACAGCCCTAATATATATATATATATATATATATATATATATATATATATATATATATATATATATATATATATATATATATATATATATATATATATATATATATATAAAAAAATTGACAGATGACAGAAAAGCATTAAACAATACATAATATTTAAAGTATAAAAATGAAAATTACATTTATATAAAAACAGAAATGTAAATGTACTTATTTAGATCTCAAGTCGCCTTTATTTATATATATATATATATATATATATATAGTTTATACAATACAGAGTTTTAAAGCAGCTTTACAGTGATAAACAGGAGAAAATAATGATCAATGATGTAAACAGAATTAAAATCTGCTGTAAAGAAGCTCTAAAAGAAGACAATAGTAAACATTCATAATTCAGCTGAAGTCAGTTCGGTGTTGATTCAGTTCAGAATAATAACTCTTTAGAAGTTCATCAATTATGAAATGAGTTCAATTCAGCTATATAGCAGCTCTATATAAAACAGTGCATCATCATCCAAGTCGATTCAGTCCTCATCCAATAGTGTCAGTGCAGTCAAAATCAAGAATACTGCTAAATATTAAATGTCTGTGGTCTGTGTCAAATAAGTTACATTTGCATGTCAAGGTGGGATGACCACAGCACAGATCGCACATTTTCACACATCTGACCATAGCACAGATCACATTTCCTCTCTAATGAACTTCATTCTCTAATTATCACTTCTCTATATTTTAGCTCTCTAGTGTACATCTTCATTTCTCCATTTATACTCTCTCTTGCACTGCATATATTCATCATGATCAAACTCTGTTGTGAACAGAAAAAAAAAAAAAAAAAAACTTCAAAAACAGCTGTGAGAACACGGGCCAAATCTCACACCTTCATTCTCTCACTTCTCTCTTCACTCTCTTCACTTATTTCTCATGTTATTCCAGAAAAAAATGTGCCAGCTGTACCTGTTATAAAAAAAAGTGTAAAAGCCATTGTGCTAATTAAACACTGATTTTACACCATCTACCTCAGAAGGGTTTCCATAAAAATGGTTGTGGACGAACTTGTGCTGATATAAAGTTAAAGATATATTTAAAAAGTTACAATGGGCTAAAATGTTTACAAGCCATCTTAGCATAGCTCTCAGATGGATGAATGGATAGAGCAATGTTCAAGATTAAATACTAGCATACTGAATAGTTGTCACATGACACATACTATGTTGAATGTTCAGTGTGTAGAATTTAGCAACTGTCTCTGTAATAAATTAGGTCATCAAGAGTGAAGAAAAAAATCTAGTTCAAAATCGTAGTTAATGTGTGGTATACATTCCTCACACTTGGAATGGAATGGAAGTTTAACACATTGAATTGTAGGATACAGTATCCAGCATAGTGTGCTCTGGTAGTATACTTCACACAGTGATTCTATATTGGTATTCCATGCATACAGAACATATGCATATACATACTGCAAAACTAGAATTATAGAAGTATGCCATTCCAAACAGCCAGAGAGAGAGAGAAAGCTGTGCCATTGGTATAAAAAAAATCCTGCAGATATAATGTGGATTTGACTCGGCAGTGGCTCGGTAATAGCAGCAATTTTCTCGCAATGTTCCGCTTTTTATGAGCGATTAGGTTTTGTGTGGAAATTTCCCTTTTTCATTTACCCTTTGTGGCCGATTCAGCTTTTAAGTTCCTGTTTTGACTTAATAGCTCCTGAAAGCCTCCATAACATCACAGAGCAAACAGCCGTGAGTACTTTTTTATAACGTGAACGTCCCGATGGAAACGTTCGATTCCCTTTCGATACAGTTCACTCGCATTGCATCAGTTATCTAAAACTCCTGTTTTCTCCGAATTCTGAAGCCTGATTGGTTCACGTCTGTGAATTACACAGACAAATGGCATTTCAGCCCGCCAAAACATGCTCACCTGTCAGATCTTTCGACTGAGGAGCGGTTTAGCACAGCTCACTTTAGGCAGCGCAGTAGCGCGGCAAGCTATGCAATGCTCGTTCCCGTTATCTCAGGGAACCGAGGTTACGTTGAGTAACCATTGATGCTATGTGTGAAGTTTTGCGATTGAATGTCATATGTGGTAGTGCATGTATGAGATACAGTGGCTGGAGACCTTGTACACACACTGCTGCTAAATACGGGTGTCTGGATAATAAAAACCATTAAAATACACAACAATAATAATGTGTCGTTATTTGCTCATGCACCATGTCTTTTCAAACCTGTATGACTTGCAACCTGTAGGCTATACCTCAAACCTGTATCAAAATATATTCTGTGTTTTTTAGCAAATTTTTAGTTGAACTACACCTTTAAGGAAATTAATTAATTAATATCTGATGTTACTACTGCAGATATCAGACTCCCCAAAAAAATGTATTTGAGGCAAAAAGTTGGCAAAATCAGAAATTAGTAATAAAATAATTAAAAACAATATTCCTCTCCAGACAGGACTGGTTTTTCTCAGAGGACTCCTAAATTAGCTGAAAAACAGTAGATTTGTTCCATATTTTTTTTCTTTTTTTCAGAGGATGTGTGAGACAAATACAAATGCGTTTGATTTGGTAGGAATTTAAATCACTAATTAATTTCATCTGTGGAATGCAAATTTACCTGCTCTCATCAGGGAAAACTAGTCCCAAATTTCCTGTCGACAGCCAGATGATAATACATCACTAAACATTACTTTGACGAAAAAAAGCAAAAGCCAAAAGCCAGGTTAAACTTTGCATGTTACTTGTTGACAGCCACAAGATGCCATAATGTTGTTGTTGTTACAGTTATCATGCCGACCTTTATGAGTGTGACTCCTATATTCAGAACACATTGAAAGTAAAATGATAAATTCTCACAAATAAATAAATTCAGTACACACACAGAATTTATTCCCACAAATAATTATAGACATCAACCCTACATCTTTGTATGCTGGCTCAGATGTGTAGATGGTCAATTTAAAAGTACTTTATAAGATTTCTACATGAGTCTTCCTTTAAAACGAGTCTTTGGGACCAAGAAGAGCCAGTGTGTGGCTCTTCTTGGCCACACACTGGCCAAGAAGTAAGTGTGTGTGTGTGTATGCGCGTGCGTGCGTGCGTGCGTGCGTGCGTGTGTGTGTGGTCCTGTCAGACCACTGAGGGGCTCAGACACACAAAAAATAGCCAGCTGAGCGCTAGGAGAATGAGCTCGTTCTCCCTCAGTACTGCCTTCATCACTATTTCCATATTCCTCTGGTGTCCCTGATGTTGAGAAGAAACAGATGTCTGTACGTCCTCTGCCCTGTGAAGTCACCGTTAAAAACATCACGATCAGTTTCTCTAGTCTTCACGGCCCGAGTAAGTGTTTGTGCTCTAATCGCAGCTAATGAAGTTATGGCAATTACAGGACTTCTGTCGGTTGGTCTCTGAAGAGTTGAGTCAATCGCATGAGCTCACGCAGTCAAACTGACCATATGCCCCGCGAGTGTGTGTGTGTGTGTGTGTGTGTGTGTGTGGTGACACTGGGTGTGCAGGGTGTAATGGCGTGTGCGAGACCCCTGCATCAGCCCATTAGACACACTAAATGAGTTAATGTAATGTGCACACACACTCACACTGCCCGTAACTCAAACGCTCTCGACTCGTGTCGGAGTCAAGCCTTAAACACTCATCGTCAAGAGGTTTAAATATCTGTTCATTAAGAGTGTATATTTTCAAAAACACAAGCACTCGAGAGCTCGCTGTAATAATACCTATGTGTTTACCTGTGAACAATGTCTAATTATTACCAAGAATGAGATGCTAGTTATTAAAAATCCTTACATAATAATTCAATAATATAATAATTTTTTTATAAGATTCTGTTTTATAAGATTATAGATAATCAAACAGTAAAACAAATTATTGGTCATTGAAAGAAAGAAAGAAAGAAAGAAAGAAAGAAAGAAAGAAAGAAAGAAAGAAAGAAAGAAAGAAAGAAAGAAAGAAAGAAAGAAAGAAAGAAAGAAAGAAAGAAAGAAAGAAAGAAAGAAAGAAAGAAAGAAAGAAAGAAAGAAAGAAAGAAAGAAAGAAAGAAAGAAAGTTTGTCAAAATATGACATTTTAATTTGAGAAAGTCAAGACCCCTGAGGTGGGACAGGCCAAAAAATCCATTATTTTAATGAATGTTATGCTAGATAACCATTATCAAACATATCTAAGATTCATCAGAATAAATATGAGATTTTTTCTTTTTTTTTCATGAAAAAAGGGGTACTCACTCTATTCATACTTTTCAGGCATGTTAAACTGATTTATGGATGTAAATCAGACTGTAAATAGAAAAAAAAATCTAAATATAACATGCACAAAGTACTGAGTGCGAGACAGTTCTGAGAACAAGTAGTCTAAATGCTCTCCAGCTAAAAATGTGAGCTGAAGAAGAGAGAAGAGTGGTGTTTTCACTGTGGTGAGATAATGTCTTCCAGATCTCCCCAAGGAATAATTGCACCCAAATATGTCCGTATAAGACTGCGGACCAAAGGAACCATTCAAATCATTTCGAAGTCAAGATCTGATGGATTTCCAAGCATTAATGAGAGATTAACATGAGAGCGTACTCTAAAATCAAGAGCTCTTGACTTCATCAGTGATGCTTTAAATCTACAACTAGAATGCAGAATTAGCATTAGATTTGGCTTAGTAATGCAGTAGCCCTTATTACATAATTAACAACAAACTATTTACACAAAATGCCTACACTAACAGTAGGAGCAATACTATTTTTTTGGTGTGCTTATGTAGAACAGCTGTTAAAATCACAAGCCATATTCTTAATTTCACGTCAGGGCTCCTTGTTAAATTAAATTAGACTGTGAGATGAATTCTCACAAGTGCACCCTTAAAAGTGAGACACTTGAGTCCAAAAATGGCTCCAGCTCTCTCTTTACTGTGTGCAATATTGAATAAAAGCAGCACCTGATAACACTTTAAAATTCATGCCACAGCAAAGCAAATTCATGAGTTAGATTGCTAAGGAACGCATGAACTTATATGAACTGATAAAATACTTTTTTAAAAACATCTGCCAAGTACATTCATCTAATTGTCACTGTAAAATCACCTACATAAATAATAATAAATAATAATAATAAAGGAATTATTGTTACTAATATTTTAATTAATATTCTGCTTTAAGATCAACAGATAATGAACAATAAAGTGGCTTGAAAAGTAATGCACCATGTAAATTATCTACAAAATATATATATATCTACATTTTTCCATAGGCACATATTTTGATATGGCTGGAAAATCTGTATTTTTGTGTTTGCTTCACAATTTTATATATGTACTGCAATACTGACTTCCAAATAGCAACCCTAAGTCACTTGAAAGACACTCATCAACACGTCTTGATGAAAGAACGCTGGATTCATCTATTTTAACTCCACCTCATTTGAAGCGGGGTGAGAGGGCAATGAAAAACCACATATAAAAAGCAACACCAACCTTCTGCTCTTCAGCTCTGCGTAGAGGCTGTATTAAAAGAGTTGATATTTAAATGGGAGTGGAAAGTCACTCCAGGAATATAAGTATCCATCAGTTTAATTACCGTGGTAATTTTCTCTGATGATCTGACATTCTTCACCGACCGGAACGACTGAAAACGCTTGGCGTGAGGAACATTTCTGGACTGCGTTTCCACAGACGCTTCTGACACCATCATGCCAGATGATGTCATGTCTGAGAGAAGTGAGGAGATGGTTATGGTCATTAGTATGGTAATGATCTGGATTAGACCTTCATTAGTAATTGTTTCAAGGTCAAAGTTTAGATGGTGTATGAAACTTAAGACATTAGCAGCATTTTAATTAACTTGCTCTATTCTTTTTCACAAGTACTTTTAATAGTACTGTAGTAGCATTATGGTGGTAGTAGCATTATTTCTATGAATAATTAAATTGCTTTTATAATTTGTGACCAAAACTGGATTTGTTTCATTCTACTATAATTTTCTTCTACTTTAGAAGAAAAGTTTAGTATGAATTTCCTGAAACTTTTGCAAACCATCTTCAGCAAATCATCAACCAGGTGCTTACATTTTTTTTTTCACAATTGCTAAAACACTAAACTCCAATTTCTGAACCAAATTCTCAAAGGCCTAAACCCATTTGTCAAATAAATACTCTTTCTTCAAAACCTTAAAAAAAAAAGTTCAGGTAGTTAGACACCATTTGCAAATCTCATGCACTCTTTTTTGCAAAACTCTAAACACATTCTCACTAACTAAAACACCTTTTGCACTGTGATGCACTTGTGTTGCAAAAGAGGAGGAAGAGGATGAGGACGAGAAAGAGCAAGGTGTGGAGAGTGTTGTCCTCAGGCTGGACCCAACATGAAGACGTGATGCTGAGGCAGAATTAATCTCTTATTGACTTTGATTTTGTAGTTGCACAATGTTTTTGAGTGTACTGTAACATACTTTTCATTTAGAGTTTTTTTCTTTGATCTTTTGTGCTTTTGCAGTTGGACTACTGTATTTTTACAGTATGCAAGTACTGAATATGCAGACATTCAATATACAATATTCAATACAATACTATACTCACAGTACATAAAGTATATGTAATATAGTCACCTTACTTAGTTGCGATTAGTATACTTTTTATGTAATTGCAGATTTTGTTTACTGTATACAATATACATTCTGTTCTGTAACAACATGTTCTGGATGCGGTGTTCTCCCATTTTTAATGTAGTGTCTGATGAATGATCTGTAGTGTTTATACATTGACTGATGTGTGTATGACCTGAAAGCTTTGTATGATTTTCAGAACAGGTGAAATGGTTTTTAGGCGTGTTTGATTTTGCAAGAAGAGTCAGGGGTTTTGTGAATGTAGTTTGAAGATTTTTATTTTTTTTTGGTTTGGTTTGGTTTAATGTTGTGAAAAAACAGGTAAAGTTTTCAAGAAATGTCTCTTAGCAATTGTGAAAAACTGTAATAAACTGAAGTAGTGTCACTCCGTGATTGATTCTTTAAGCACAAATACACCCTTTTTAGGTAAACTGCTTTATTCAAAAAGCATTTTGTGGGTTGAGTATGTGACTCATTATTCATTGTTTTAAAACATGTCTGAAAGCTCTTGCTAAAAGTATGCTATGTTATTACCATAGTACATGTACAAAAAAAGTACATAAAAGCCTTAAACAAAATTAACAAATCACAATTAACAGAAAAATAGATGTTTATTTACATTTCTATTGATCATGACAGCAGATATTTATCAAATGATGATGATTAAAAAATGCTGTTTAAATTCCTTTCAGCTTTAAATGTTTAGCCATGTTTGTGTCATTACCCGATTTGCGCAGTTCCGTTGAGTGAGTCGATTAATCAAAAAAAACAAGACAGCACATGCAAATAAACAACGCTATCGCTGTGTGCAAATTCTTGGTGAATTCCCCACTCTTTGTCACTTTGAAGAGGCTCACGTCAAACTTTAAGATCTTTTTTTTGCTGATGTACAGCCCATCACATTACTAACTTTACTATACAAATATTTGAGACAGTAGCCTAAACAATAACTTGAGTCTGTTTTTCACGAACACCTGATCACAATCAAAAAGTGTTTAAACACCATGCTATTGATCAAACACTACATCTGTATTGGTCCAAACAGAACCACTTGTAAACACAAAGTCGCCACAGAAGTGTGTGGAAACATTATGAGAATGGTTTGGAAGTGTTCATTGGAGTCGGAATGCAAACAGTCAGACGGTCATATCAGTTATAGATTTCACTCTCAAACAATTCATATCTCGCCCTGTTCACTGGGTTTTCCCTCAGGAAAAGAGATACATTGAGCCACACACTGAGCTAATTTACATTCATAGAGTCTGTTCTCGATTCAACAGTCAGCATATTTACTTAGTTCAGTGCATGTTCTTTGATTTTGGGCTAGGTCTCTTTCAATGACAAATCTGGCCCTGGTTTATTCCATCTCTGAAACAATGCATCTTGCTTCTGACAATCGGTGTAAACATAATTACTCCGCAGAAAATCTAAAAAGCATCTCTGGTGCTTTTCAGAAAACACAGAAAATTGGTTTTAAGTTTGAATTTGTCACTGGGCTGTCACTGGCTCAAGTTTGGATCCCTAACTGACAATAATGCACTTGGGTAGTTTTGTGAAAATAAGTTAATTAACATGAACTGATCAAATGTATACCTTCAATACAAATGTAAGTTGCTTTGGATAAAAGTGTCTGCCAAATGCATAACTTTAAATTAAATGTGACTTACAATAGATATCATTTTACACCATGCAAGAATCTTTACAAAAGTACCATGATATATAGCATGGTACTAAAAGATTACAACATTTACTTAAAAAAAAAAAAAAAGCAATGATACTACCATAGTACATGTCCAAAAACAAAACATTACTATGGTGTAAAATACAAAATAAAAAAATAAAATAAATTAATTAATACATGATAACACCATGGTATTTGTATTCATTATTTTGTTAGATTCATCTTCAGTGATCAGTTTGTACCAATATAATCCAAAACATGAAGTAAAAATAATAATATATTTAAAAGGTAGGGTAGGCAATTTAGGAGAAACTAGCAATAGCAAGCTAGCTTTGAAAGCATAAACCCACCATCCCTTTACAGCACTCTCCAAAGTCTCCTCCAGAACACATAAATGCACACATCAGAGTCTTCAAAGCGTCATGAGACGAGAGATGGCGTAAATTACCTCCTGTCTCAAAGAAAATAAAAATGAATGTAAACAACTTACAGAGCTCTCACTTGTACCACCTGACTGCTGCAGTTTCATTTCGGCATTGATAGCGCTAAAATAGATACGCACAAATCCATGTCAGAGGACGTGAACAGCTCCGGGTAGAACGTCACTGGTTGCCATCTTGTAATTACGGTTATAACATGGTGTAAACTCAGCATAGGCTGATTGTTTTGGTCCAGGAGAAACAGTAAAAAGCGGCTGCTGTTTGTTTGCGGACCGAATGCAATGAATGGATGGACATTTTTTGGTCCTGAGACTTCCACAGAAGATGTGTAAAAAAAAAAAAAAAAAAAAAAAAAAAAAAATTATACTAAGACCACCTTTATTATTGATTGCTAATATTATTGATTGGATGTGAAGTTCACTTCATACAGTATAACAAAAGTGTTTATTAAAAAAATTGCCTACACTAACTTTAAATTACTCTTATTTTTACTCTAAATGTGCCAGAGCAGAAAAACTGCAATTGAAACGATTTGTTGATACTGCCCTGATTCTGGCCTAAAACCCAATTAGTTATTCATTTAAGTCAAATTAAAACTGTAATTCAAACCACTTACTTTCTTTTTTTTTTTTATGTCATTACAAAGTCTTAAAAGACTTTCCACATCAGCCAGTATCAGAAAACTCAATAAATTCAGATTACAGTAATCCACTTCATATGGAAACCCAGTGCCTTTAATCTTGTAAAGTTATTCTGTGGTACTCTGTGTCATACGCCACAGAGCTTATTAAAGACGGAGGGATTCAGAAAGGCCACGACATCTCACTTTATTATTTAAATTTTCAGGAAATTCATAAATAATTTAGGGCATTTTTTTTGCTGAGAAGGCTCAAAGGGCCTGGAAATATGTGTACCGTTGACAGTAGACACTGATTAGCATAAAAGAACGTCTAAGGATCGGCGGTTTCTGAATGACAATGAAAAATGAGATTTCTTTATGGTTCTGATCATATTCTACTCACAGATGTGCAAACATGATAGGTTCTACATATCTCCGACTGACACTCAAGCACATGTGTGAAAGGCCTGTGAAGGTCATTTTTTGCAAAGGCCAATGTTCTGTGTAAAGTCCGCACTGTCTTAGAAAATGAATGGCTTGTGATGTGTATTTAACTATTGTAGACACTCAGTAAAAATCTGACATTTAATGTGGCTGAAGTAGATGCATCATGACCTGACTGCATCAACAAACACACACAAGCACAGTCTCCAGTTACAAGGCCTGTCCCATTTTCCTCATTTATTTTTGTTTCATTATGCAGGAGGGACTGTGTAGCTGCTCTGTATTTCTACTCTCAATAATTTACCAGTGTTCTTCACTATCTCTCTGAAGAGACTCCGCGCAATAGTCTGTTCAGTCACGCATCAAAGTAATTCAGGTCATCCATGTGGACAGAACGTAAATACACATGTGTTTGTTTGTCAGCTGAATTATAGATAAATATAAGAATTGAGAGAGTATAGGGGGAGGTGACAGAGCACTTGTGGAAAACTAAATGGGAAAAGCAAAGAAGTTCTTCTATTCTTGTTGGTAAAGGCAAAACGTTGTGTTATTGCTATATATATATATATATATATATATATATATATATATATATATATATATATATATATATATATATATATTTACACATACATACATACATACATACACATATATATATATATATATATATATATATATTTACACATACATACATACATACATACATACATATATATATATATATATATAACTTGCATAACATCATAAATGTTTTTGTCGCTTTTGATCCATTTAATGCATCCTTGCGGAATAGATGTATTCATTTCTTTAAAAACTGAACATTGTAGCGTGCCTCCCATACAATAAATTGCAATAAGCTTTGTGCTTTGTTACTTTTGATATGAAACCAAGTCTCAGATTTCAAATTCTGTCCATTTTATTATGAAATTCAAACAATACTGTTTTGGCGCTCTTTAATGTTAATCTGCCTCAGATCAAGTGAAGCAGCAGTGCGGAGCAGCATGTAAACTGATCATCTCTTCCACTTTACTACTAGTTACAGCACGAAATAAACATGAATGAACATCAGAAGGTATGTTAAAAGATATAGTACAATTTATCAAAATCCATCTCATGTAAACATTCAATGCGTGTTTCAGCCGTGGAAAGACGTCAATAAAACAGCTTGTAAATGATGTGATGTAATGTCACATTTATAAATATAAATACCTCAGAAAAGCCATCAATGTCCATAAACTCGATATAGTCAGCAAGAAAAATTAACTCTAGAAAGGAGCATTTTGCTAAATATATGCACCAGCTTACATATTCATTATATTTTTTACTGTTCTCCAATAATTAATGCATGTTTGAATAAATACATAAAGTTTTTATGAGAGCAAGCATATAAAAGTTAGTGTACCGTTTTGAATTAATCTAACTGAATCGGAATCAAATCGCAAGCTTGTGAATCGAAATTGAATCAAATTGGTAAATTTGTCAATACCCAGCTCTAGTTTTTTGTCCAATCAGACGCTCTCTAGAATAAGAATGTCCTAATACATAACACTAGCTAAAACCAACTAGCAAGTAGCACAGCATAGTTCGTCATGTCCCACCAAAATGTCCTGTTTCAATCGGAATTCTAACAGAAAAGAAAACTGCACTTGTCAAGCAAGTTAATGGGGTCTTTAAAGGGACTTTGGTGAAACCTCTAGAGGTCCTTGACTGCCTCAGGCTGAGCTTAAATCTCAAAATGTCTCACAAATGATTTTTCATAGGAGTCAAAAAAATAAAGATGACAGCGCTCAAGACAACAATGAATTGATCTCTATAGATCATCTGATAGCAGTTCAGAAGAACAAATGTGTTCAATAAAACCACAGCCATATTCTGTTAGTCAGCAGAATATTTAAATGAACATGAATTGGCTGTGGGAGATGTTTAATTTCCATGGAGAGGTAAACCTGTTCATTTAATGAGACACTGTCCAGCCAACAAATACACCCGCTAATTAAGGTGACGTCACAGCCCAGGATAGACGCCTACACACGCTCACATTCATTTGTCAAAAACAAGCACAACAACAAAAGAGAGACGAAATGCTACGACAACATCTCTGTATCAGAAACTACCAGCATGACGTGAAGTCAAGAGTGGACACTTTTTCAAAGCGTCTGCCAAGCTAACAGTGTGTGAACACACACACACACACACACACACACACACAGAGAGAGACATTACAGCTCTAATGGACCAGGCCCAGATATATTATATTCACGGATTTCAAGTGAAGTGCTTTTGGGTCCTGACAGTACATCGCTAATGCCGCTGTCACATGCGACAGCACTTGAACTTTGCTATGCCAGCATTTGCCGAGTTCTCCGTTGAGGTTAGCTCAGTTCATTTAACAGGACGCTAGTGAGCGCACTGATAGACTGACGGTGGAAATTCACTCAATGTGATTTCAGCGACAATACTGCACTTAAGACTGCTCAAAAATTGCAATTCTTTGATATTCAAAAATATTAACAGAACTAGTTTGAAGGCCACAGGATTAGCAAAAAATAATTTAGCATTAGCCTACTTGAATTTACATTGGTCATTTAAAAAAAGAGAGCTTAATCATTGTCAACAAAATGTGACGGCACTATAAAAAATAGAAGAAGATAAAGCGATGAACAAGGCTCAAGCGGGAGTGTGTGGATGCTCATATCACAGTTAAGCATTAATGACAACACACGCGTTAGCGCTCAAGGAATTCAGTCAATGGTGAACGAGTGACTCTGTAATGGACTGTATGGCTCTTTCAGAAAGCACGCATTCTTAGCTGCAGTGAGAGTGGGAGTTTTATCATCTAAAAGAGCAAAAGTTGTTGAATGAAAAACACTTGAGATCAGAGGCTGGTCGGGCTGAAAGCTGCGGTCAGGAATCTTTGATAGATTAGATGCCTCATAAAGCAACTCTCTGGCCTTGACAATGTGAGAGCAGTACCAGCTCTCTCTCTCTCACACACACACACTCGGTGTCATTGTGCATGACTGCATGTGCTGAAAAATGACAATATGCTTAAAGCTGAAGAATTCAATGCTCTCTCTCTCGCTCTCTCAAAGACACATGCTCTCTCTCTCTCGCGCACTCTCAATTTACTATGCGTTACTGGCAAGATATAAACTGTACATGAGTAATGCCAAATCAGTGCAAAACAAGTTGTAAAAAAAAATGCAATGGAATAAATATGTAATAAAATTCAATGAATGAATGAATGAATGAATGAAAACAAAAAAATAAAACAAAAAAGGGAAAAAAGCAGTAATGATGCAGTATTTTAACCATGCGTAAAGGATGTGAAATTTTAGACATGTTTTTTTCTTTACTAAATGGCAATACTACAATAATGAACATGCATATAATAAAAAGGTATGCTTCTCTCTCATTTCTGATGCCATTCAGGCTCTTCTATATTATTTTTTTTGATCTCTCCTCCACTCTACAAATGTTTAATCTATCATCTTTTGGTTGCTTCCATTTCCCCCCATTGATCCTGAACTAACATGGAAACACTTCAAGCATACAGGGACAGAAATGAGGTTGTGTGTCTGTGTTAAAACTCAAAGATGTACTTTATCATGCAGTATTCATCATAGCTGACTGAGCTTTGAAGAATAAAATTGATGCAGAATTTACACTGACTTGCACGTGTGTGTTGTGTGTGTGTGTAGAGGTCAGGACCCTGACAGGTCTCCTCATGTGTGTTCTACATGAACTTCTTGCCAGATGTGCTTTTGACCTTCCTTTCAAATGTTAATGCATAACTAGAAAACCCTCGGGCTTGAACACACGCACACACACAAAACTGTCTGTCTTAACATGTAGAAGACTCAAGGACCGTTCGCTTGGAATGCAGGGCTACATACATAAATGATGTGTGATTCATCAAGTTTCTGTATTGATGACGATAGTCAGAAATTTGCATACATTATCACGCACTTTTTTTTCTTCCAACTTCCTTCTAAAACCATTAAACCTCAATACTGAACTCCAAACCGCAATCCTCAGGGAGACGTGACTTCCTGTCAATGCTTCAATGAACTCCAAATGTGAACTCTCACCTTATAAACATCTTATAGAGGTCAAAGGGGAAACATTTAACAACCTCATTTACTTTCACTGTAAAACAGGAGCAGACTGAACACACTCACACACTAGTGTAGTTGCTGAATCCTAAATATAGACAGATGTCTGTGGTAATTGTGCTTCATCAGATGTCTTCAGAAGGAACCTCGACTCTCGCTCTGGGTGTCCAAATATGAGGAAAGTCAGACCTCATTTTATGACATTCTTGAACTGCACAAAATTAAACACTTCTGAGTCCAATCAGAACAGAACATAAACAGTCTTTCCTATCGGTTCTCACATCATCTGAACCAAAAATCAATTATGGAATGTGTTTTTTTTTTTTTTTTTCAGGTTGAAAATATGTCTCTCGTTCTCCCATGAATTCACTAAGCAGCTGCATAACATAAATATCAAAAAAAAAAAAAAAAAAAAAAAAACTTAATTTATATTGATTCTATATTAATTTGAGGATTCAATAAAGTGCAATTAATAAAGTGAAATTATTTAGTATTATTATCATAACTTTTATTATTAGTATTATTGATCTGCATACAACCCTAAAATTGAGTCAACACAGTCTGCAAGTCCAAATAAATGGCATTATCAGTGGGCACAATTAATTTGTCCCCCCGAGCCTCTTCAAGTGTTGTATGATAGTTACTCAGAACTGTGGTCTACAACCACATCATCACTATCAATGTTTTCAGTAGTTCTCCCATTGGACTCCACTCATTACATAAAGACATTGAAAAAAAACATTACCACTTTATATGAGCTCAGAAAGAGCTCATGTGCATTTGTCAAAAACAAGCACAACAACAAAAGAGAGACAAGATGCTATGATAGCATCTCTGTATCAGAAACTACCAGCATGACGCAAAGTCAATTTCCGTTTTAGTGGCTATAATACCTTTTTTTGGTAACACTTTACCATTTCATTTGTTAACATTACATTAGTTAAAGGAGAACTCCGGTCAATTTTAACATTGAGCTCATTTTTTTTGTCAATTTGGAGTGCTGTCAATACAGAGAACAACGACAAAAATCGGTGTTGCCTACACCGTGTTATCCTCTTTTTAAAATTTGCACCCTGTTGACTTCAATGGGGCAATATTTAAACCTGCTTTTAGCCTCATTTAGTCATTACAAGTGCACAGGTCATGTGAGTGATTCCTTCAGAGTCAACACGAGTGAATCTGACTGCAGTAGATGTGAAAGAAATGGATAAAAATGATGTTATTTAAGCCAGCGCACATACCTGTATTTACATCCTGTTTTCGGTTGAAGTCCAAAATAGTCGATTGTCGAGTTCACGCGCATAGGTTTAGTTACCTATGATCACGCGCGTGAACTCGGCAATCGACTACTTTGGACTTCAACCGAAAACAGGATGTAAATACAGGTTTGTGCGCTGGCTTAAATAACATCATTTTTATCCATTTCTTTCACATCTACTGCAGTCAGATTCACTCGTGTTCACTCTGAAGGAATCACTCACATGACCTGGGCACTTGTAATGACACATCAAGGATGTTAAGAGGCTAAAAGCAGGTTTAAAACTTGCCCCATTGAAGTCAACAGGGTGCAAATTTTAAAAAGAGGATAACACGGTGTAGGCAACACCGATTTTTGTCGTTGTTCTCTGTATTGACAGCACTCCAAATTGACAAAAAAAATGAGCTCAATGTTAAAATTGACCGGAGTTCTCCTTTAACTTGAGCTACCAATCAACAACACTTCTACAGCATTTATTAATCTTTGTTAAGGTTAATTTCAACATTTACTTAAACATTTTAAACATTTAAAGTTGCATCAGTTTACATTTATGTACCGTGAATTAACATTTGTATTTTTATTAATTAATAATAATGAAGAATTCTAAATGCTGTAAAACAAAATAAAACTTTGTTCATTGTTAGTTCTTGTAAGCTAACAAATGAGATTTTATTGTATACCAGTGTACCAGGGAGTCTTTAAAAGGAGTAAAATTTAGTTTTATTAAAAGAATCTTATTAAAATGCTACAACAAATAATATTTACAACAATAAACTGACATTATACAGTACATAAAAATAACATAGCATTGCCTTGGACAAAGGGGGGCCTTGGAGTGAAAAAGGTTTTTGTAATTTTTTACAGAAAAAATATTGTCAAAATGCTACAGTAAAAACATTAATTGTTAACTGTAAGTTACCTTACCATATACGGTGAAAAAATGTGAATGTTTAACAGTAGTGCATGTAATTTTACTGTACTTTTTGCAAGTAAAAAGTATGAATAACCATATAATTTACAGTAAAAAACAACAGTAAAAGGACATTTCAAGAATAACATATGATTACATTTTTATAAATAATTGTATTTCTTAACATTAATGAACATTTGTGTGTTTTGTGTAACATTTTATGTTATTTAGTTAATGTCTATTGTATTATTTTAGTGTCATGTGTATGACCCTGTGCACCATCTACATACAGTACGAGTATAGTCAATGTTTTATAAACAGGGCACTTACGATGAACTGACTCATCATGTGGCTTTTTTTTTTTAGTGTGCCACCTGTATTATTTGTGGTGGTTATCACTACATCTTATGGTAAAAAGGCAGAATTTGTTAGTTAAAGCAGGTATATTAACATTATATCGCTTAATAGTTTTAAGTTGTAAAATATACAGACATCCTGTAAAACTGGAAACATTGTCACAGTATTTTTTACGGTGAATTTCTGGTAGCTGCCAGGTTTTTACCATAAATTTAAAAGAATATTTTTTAGTGTACAACTACTTTTTTGTTTTTACACTACAGTAATTCTAATCAATAATGATTTTATATTTTACACAGACAGACAGATGGTTGACCTTAGACAACACCAGTCAAACCAGAACTGACTCCAGTTATGTCCAAGGCCTCTACAGGTGTGTTTATGAAAATGAGAGTATGTCAACAGAGCAAAGTTCCAGGCTCTCCTAAGGTCCAGCCATTCAGTTTATAGGAGTGTCATCCATTCAAATGTGTGTTAAACACGTCTTCTGAAGAGTCGTATCAGCACACTGTGTTCAATTAAGGCAAGACGTTTAGTGTAAAAACCAATTTACAGCTTTCAGGAAAGGTGTAACAGTCACACTTCTATAACACCACAATGAGAGAAACCTTCATTTCCCACCTTGACACACACACATACGCTTACAGACCTCAGTTCCATTCCCTCAAAACAGAGACAAACCTCTAAAAATGTGCTAAACGTATTCATCGACATCTCTCATCCTCAAAATCAGCTATGTGTCCCTCTCTATCCTGTGGGTAAAAATAGACACTTCCTTTCCCACTTCTGCAAACCGGCACTTTTTGTCAAGGTTACCATGGCAGCCAAACTTGGGAGCTCAACTAGCTAGAGGAACGCTGGGACCCTGTCCTTGTAACAACTGATATCATCGGCCCATAACCCCTGGTCGAGCAAATTTGCATGATTGTTCTTTTATTCTTTTGTAGTCGGCCTGAGAGCGCTATTACGGTTATTGCGTATTGATTATGATAACCTTTGGCAGGCCTATATGATTCAAAGCCTTAGGCCTGAGTCAATCAATAGAGCATTAGGATTCTCAAGCATGCGTGACTTTGTCTAGATAGCATGTTGTAGAGCTCATACCACAGATTGAGACACGCAGGCTTGGCATGCACTGTATAGAACGGAATATGCAGCATTTGGTGGATGAATAAACGTTATGCGAGTCGCATGAATGCCAAATGGGAGCGGATATTTCAAACGTGGAGACGACGGTCGGTGGTAACTCCGTATTCGGGGGATGAGGTGTAATTTGTGATTACACAGCCTGTTGTGTCATCCACTCCTGAGCTCTCAGCCCCACTGGAGTACACGCATACAGCATGATGAAGCACGTGTCAAGGTCAGCCTGACGTGTCCTGGACGTACTCCAGCGTGTCTCTAATCACCGAGGGCCAGCGGAGTGCTCCTGGAGGCGTGCTTATCAGAAAAACATTTCCGCTCTCCTTCGCTTTGTGTCTGGCCATCTCTTTTCTGACAAATGTCTTTTCTCTGCTCGGCTGACTTGCTGCAATGGATTTGTTACACAGCGGCCTACACAAAGAGAAAAGTATGCCAACAATTGTGTGTGTGATTTCTCCCTTACAGAAGACACTATGGTGGTGTCATAGTACAGTGATTGTGTCAGATGGTAATACCCTTTTATTTTGTGTATGCTAAAGGATAACCATATGTGTGTACTGTGGTATTTACATGGTACTCAATGAATGTAAGAACTCCAAGGAACAAATCCATGGTGTAAATATGGCACCATGTCTAAAGGCATTACTTTTTAACCAGTGTTGTGGAAGCAGATACTGCAGTGCATTTAGGGTTTAGCCAGAACACACCGCTTTAACTGTCAGCCTCTCTTATCTTTAGTTTCAAAAAGGTATTGTGTATTTGTTCAAATATGTGAGGGAAAGGAATATTCACACCAAGACTCAATATTCCCTATAAACAAGACTCAGAAAAGTACTTAAAAAATGTTTTGTTCATCCATCTTTTCAGTGATGTGTCTGGATCTGGTATCAAGGAAACTTACAAGATCCATAAAGGTATCAAACAAGCCAGAAATATCTTCAGTGTCACATGATCCTTCAGAAATCATTCTAATATGCTGATTTGCTGCTCAAGAAACATTTATCAATGTTGAAAACAGTTGTGCTTCTTAATATTTTTGCGAAAACCGTGATACTGGCCTTTTCAGCATTCTTAGATAAATAAAAAGTTCTACAGAACAGCATTAAAATGAAACTGAAATAAACTGATCAGTTTAATGATTCCTTGCTGGAAAAAAGGGTAGTGTATATCTTATGAAACATCACATTGCGGTATTTTGTTTATCTGCAAATATGTATTCTAATTATGGGAAAAAAGCCAGCTGACTTGAATAGCTCTATTTGGAAAGAATTAATAATTGTAAAATGATTGGGGTGATTTTTTTAGTGAGTGCATCTGCGAAGGAAATTAAAGACATTTTTAAATGAGAAATCGTTGAAAAGTAAAGTTGAAACAATTTGGGGAAAACTTGAAACATTTGGGTGTTCATCATACTTGGGTTTACTAAGAGCCAACTCAAACCATAAAATGGATCTTTTTTTTTTCTGTATAATTTTATTTTTATAAGATACATTCATACTGTTTTTGACCAATTCAGTATAACATAAAATAATAATGCATATAATAAATAAAGATTACAATTTATTGCAATAAGTATTTAGATTTTTATGATTTTATGAATTATGGCTTTATTTTCATTATTAAAATAAATTGAACAAATTTGAAAATATATTGTAATAATTTATATTATATTAAACATAAAAAAAAATCAAATAAAATTACAATACTAAGGGGTCATTTACAAAACAAAATTTGTATGCGTTTTGGGGGCCTAAAAAAAATGCAAACTTTTGAAAACGGTTTTCAAAGTGCAAGTTTTTAAGAACGATACCATTATCGTCTCCGTTAATGCGAATTGACATCATACGTATACGTATTATGTGTTCAGCCTATAAGCGTGAAGTGTTTCTTTACAAAGTGAAGAACTACTGGCCTGGCATACATAATACAGCATTTTCGCGGATCCATTTTGACATTGCTGTCATCTGAACGCGGAAAACGCAAAGGAAAATCATTTCCGTATTTAGTACATCATTGTCATGTAAACGTACCCTAATATTTACATCTTATTTTCTTCATTTTCAAATGGTATACCATCAAGCTTTTATTTTGACAGGTTGCCGGCAAATAAATAAATGCGCTGCCAGTTTCAGAGTGAAGGCACTGTATGTTTATTTACACGTGTGTGGCTCACAGCATCTCAGAATGGCTTGAATCACAAAGTTTCTGTCAAATAAGTTTAATTTTTTTGTTAAAGGTAGGGCTGGGCGATATATCGCATGAGATTGTTATGCGCATCTCGTCAGTAAAGCCGGTTCCTTGATTAGTAGTAAATCGCCATCACCTGCTTTCAGATTGAGCGGCATTTACAACACAGTGCCGTAGTTAACTGACAAGCTGAGCCATATCGCATTAATTATCGCAGGCGATATCGCAGGCAAGCTTGTCAGTTAACTACGGCACTGTGTTGTAAATGCCGCTCAATCTGAAAGCAGGTGATGGCGATTTACTACTAATCAAGGAACCGGCTTTACTGACGAGATGCGCATAACAATCTCATGCGATATATCGCCCAGCCCCAGTTAAAGGTGCTAAAACATTTATGGAATAGCATGTATAATATATCCCTATTGGCTGACAGATATGCAGAGAAATCACATCTAACCCTAACAGCAAAAAAGGATTTTGACTGCGAGACAGTGTGGTTTTACCTCTAGAAAAATTTAGCAAGTCCTACAACACCATTAACATGAGTGAAATCCAAATTGTCATATGGGTTGTACTTGCATTAGAGCATGAGAATGAGCAGAGTGCTTTTTGTTTCTTTCTTGGCGTGAAGAGGCCTTGAGCTTGAGGCAGATTTCATCCTCTCAGTAAATCTATGTAAATTAATCATACGGAGCAGGGGTGATTGGTTTGGGCCGTCAGTGGCCTGTCTTCTACAGTTAGGGATGACTTCTTTTAGACAAATTTCTGTGTTTGTGCAATCAAATGGTCAAACCACCGAAAACCAGTCAACTGCAGACCATTTAAGTTCCTTTAGACTTATCTAAACGTCTGGGAGACAAATCGGATGATTCTTCCACTGTAACTGTTTGCTTTTTATAATTTTAGAATATTGCTAACCCGCCAACCCTCATTAAATAAATAAAAAAGCAAACACTCTTTAAGAGGAAACAAGTGCTAAGCTGCATTACTGCTTATCAAACCCAACAAACACACACGTAATCAGGGCTTTGGTTAAACAAATGAAGACAGTCAAATGATAGCCTCTGAACACTGAGGGTGGTATTCGCCCAGATGACAGCTCTTCCTGGAAAAGCTTCTTCAATTGAGTGTTATACAAGGAGTGACAATTACTGTTACGGTAGAATTTGCTGATTACTGTTCTCACAATCATCTTAACTCTTAAAAAACTCTTCATAATAAAATTCACAAATCCATCCACTACTGGACATTCATTCACAAATCAAAACTTTTAGTCTATTATGACATGAGTCACGTTTTAAAAAGTGGGAACAGTCAATAAACAGACATGCTGGTTGTCATCCCAAAATGATTAAGGCATGTTAATATTCACACATATTAATTAGGCTTCACATGGATAATTTAACTTAAGGGGCCCTATCTTGCACCCAGCGCAAATGACTTTGTACACCGACGCATGTATCATTCCTATTTTGCACCCGAGCACAGCGGACTTTTCCCTCCACAGACGCACGTCGGTAAACTAGGAAATGCATTTGCGCTCCCCGGGGCGGTTCAGCGCAAAGAGGAGGCGTGTTCCGGCGCAAACGTTCCCTGATGCTATTTTGCAGGTTTAGAAAACAATTCCGCCACTGACCAGAAAAAACCTAGTCTAAAGTCAGTGGCGTGTTGCGCATGTTATTCATATGCTATTTTAAGGGCGCATGCTTGGCCATAATCAATGTAGCGTGTGCACAACGCGCATGCACTTTGATTCTCTCATCTACACAGAAGCAGCAGTTTTCATTTTTGCAAATCATACATTATTACAAGGAAAAATATTAGGTATTGTAGGTCTTGATAAGCCTAGGGCTTCTACCTATCCATTTTCGAACAGTGTGATTATTATGCTAAAAAAAAAATTGTTTTGTTTTTCTTGTTTTTGTTTTATTTTTATTGATGGATATTTCATGTGTTGCTGTCTTTGGTTTAATTTATTTTTTAATAGTTCGAAATAAAGATTTCATTCATTTATTCATTCATATTAACACACAAGGAAAATCATTGTTGTGTCCATGAAGATGTAAAAAAATAGGCATAAATCTAGCTTACACATTTACCCAAATTATCATATGCCTGTTTAACCGAAGCTAATTTGGGTGGTTTTCTCCCAATGTCACTTCTCTGTCTTTAACGGCCCTGACGAGAATGTCGGTCTCCTCGGCTGTGAACCGCTCCTGGCGCGCGCCTGGCAAATCCGCCGTTATAATAGGACTCCGCTATAGTACAAGCGCGCCTGCTCTTAAAGGGAATGTGAGATGTCGCTCTGATTGGTTTATTTCACGTTACGCCCAAACCACACCTATGAATAATGAAGCTACTTCAGACCAACCCATTTTAGATTTGCGTCGGGCGCAAGAGTCATTTATCCCGCCGGTATAATAGCAACAGCGCCCAACACCTGCCCACAAAGCTACTTGCGTTTCGCACTTGAAACTTGCGTTTCAGATCGTTAAAATAGGGCCCAAGATTTTTCAAGATCTTTCTCTGTTTCTATGTAATGTATTTATCTGGAAATCAGGTCTGTAGTGGAAAATGTCTTGTCTGGTATTTATGGAAAAAATGAAATTATTTGTCAAAACAAATAATTTAAACAACATTAAAGTTCTAGCTCACTCAAACATTTTTTTTATTTTTTTTGTCCATACAATTGATGTCAATGGAAACCAAAACTGTTTGGTTACCTGTATTCTTCAAACTATCTTCGTATGTGTTCCATAAGAAAATATGTCATACAGGTTTGGAAAAATAAATGTAGTCCCCAAGATGCTATTTTTGACATAATACTAATTGAGTCATGGAAAACAAGACAGATCAGAGCGCACATCTGAATTATCATGTGTGCTGAAGAGAAGATTACCGTTGCTGCTTTCTATGAGTGAAAACAACCCATCAACAAAATGTTACAAATAACAAATTCCAGAGCCATATCTCTCACTTGCATTCAGGTATAACAAAAGGCACGATGATCAAACTAAATCCAAATGCTTTAGCTGAGCTTCAGTCTCATGAATAAACCAGTCCAATGTTTCTTCACCTAATAAACTCAAGTCATTATGAGACAGTGGGAAATGGAATTAGATTCCTCTGTCTCACCTCTCAACCTTTCCATGCTGTGTTTTCTACCATTTCAGCTTTATACTCTGATTAAGTGATCAGTCTCTCTCATACGGGACTCGGTTTCAATACGCTTCTGGGCTGTCCGCCAAATGCACCATCCGCCAACCCAACCCAACAATGACAACCATTCAATATTTACCTTCAGGCCCTGTTGGTACACGACCATTCAACTGCCAGTGTCACAGTCAAGGCGGCCCTAGAGGAAAAGCTTAAATCTTAAATCTAAGGCTTAAGGCTTAAAACTCAACCCAGCCCTGATTGTGCCTTTGACACAGCTGCATAAACAGTAGTTTCCTAGGGCACAGGAAAAGATAATTCAAAGCTCATTCGCTCTCAGAAGCTTTGATACTGCGGACATGAAGGTGTGTGCATTAGAGAAAAAGCACTGCATGCTCCGCTCTTCAGGAGATCAGAGACAAGAGTGGCTCTGTGTCTCACCTGAGCTGTCACGGAGGAAAACCGAGATTACCTGGCTCTCGGTTTCTGCCCGCGTCCTTCAAGCTGAGAAGTTCTTCAGTTGCGCTGGGAGGTCATATACTTGAGGAACCATGTGGGAGAGAAAGACAGTAGCTATCTTAGGAAAAGCATTTCACAAAACTATTCGTACTATTTCTTATGTACGCAGTATGTATGCCTTGTATGCAATTTTTCTGCATGTATAGAAAAAATAAATAAATAAATAAATATTACATATACATATACATATATATATATATATATATATATATATATATATATATGCTAAAATGTGCAGTATACAACAAAGCACACTCTGAGGAACACTGTATACTGAAATGCAATGTGCGAAAACATCCATTTCAATCTGACTAATGAACCAGTAGTAGTAAAACCTGTACAATCTTTTTCTTGACTTTTTCACAAAATTGCATAGTTTTTAATAGTATTGACATACATTTTTTTTCTGTCTATTAAAAAGACAACATTTCTCAGAGATTTGAAATGGAGACATTTGTCACCACTTAAAATAATTGTACTAATGAGCCATGTGGTCCCATTGATATTTTTATGATTCTTAATTTTTACTTAGTTGTAAATACATTTATATTACCTGTTCTAACAAGAAATGATATAAGCATTAATAACCAAATTAAAATAGCACAAAAAAATTCAAATTATTAATTTTATAGGTTTGCTGATGCTCTTGGGAACACGTTTTTACCTTTTGTATATGTTTACAAACTACACAGAACCATTCACAGTTTCCATTTGAAGGAACTGATGTGTCAAATGTACCTGATGTGTCAAATGTACCTGATGTATTGCTGCTAGCCTCCCCATGCAAAAAAAAACTAAAAAAAAAAACTAAAGTAAAGTATTTCCTAAATGATAACCTGAGGACAACTGCTGAATTAACATGCATACTATGGTTACCGTTGCATATTATTTTTACATAATACATGTAAAAAATACTAGGTAGTATACTGTGCAGTACGCAATATACCAGTATTCCATTTCATTTCAATGCATTTTCAATCTTGTCCTGTGACACACAGTGTAAAAGCAGTCAAGCGGTCGTGGTAGAGTATTGCCTTACAGCAGGTATTCCCCCCGCAGTACTTTATGCTGTCACTCAGTGGACCGTGTGAAATGCTTGCTGGGAATTTTTCAGAAATTTGATACAATAACAGTGGGATATACACTTAAGAGGCTTCATTTAATCTTCACGGTGCAGACAGAAATTTGTAACATCATGGAGTATGCATCACACACACCGGATACTACACCAAACCTACATCTCTCAGTGATGGTACCCCAGGAACTGTTTATCTCCTCATTGTGTTGTCACTGCAGGCCATTCTGTTCATCTGTTCGGGCTGAAGCATTTAACATTATTTCTTGTTGAACCATTTAACATTATTTCTTGTTGAAACCCGTTAGAGGGTCACAAACAATGTTGATTCCGTTTCTCAGCTCTGAAATTGTTTTCATGTTATCAGATTATTTTTGACAAGCTCCTTATAGCTTTCAAATTTTGTGCATGCTGTAATGATGTCAGTGTTTTCTGTCAAGTTTTTTTTTTTCTCCCTCTGTCTCTCTGCTTTCCAATGACTCCAGGGACTACTCTCTTATAATATCAAGGAAGCAGAATAAATGCAGCAGTTTGGGGAAGTACTAAAAGACACTTCTAACTTAACTACATTTTTCAGTTACTGTAGCTCAGCTGCAATGAAAATAGCATGGATTTACAGGAACAAGCTAATTTTGCAGATGAGCAGCTGTGACAAAATGGTATAATTGCTATTTTTTTGTGGCACAATATTGCACATACAGCTTTGCAGCCATAAAAACTGAAGCAATTATCAAAAACCCTCTACCAAACTCTCCCCTTTTGCATGTAACTTTTTAAGATCTGTACTAGTGTTGTCAAAGTACCGGTACTTCGGAACCAAGTCGGTACTGAAAATGTGATGATACCAGCATTTCTGTAGTACCGGGTATATTCGGCCACTAATAGGCAGCAGCTGCTTTAAGTCGCTTCTGTGTTTTTATCTAAGCGCGGGGCTCCAGACTAACTTTTTTACTTAGAGCACTGTCTGTAGCCGATATATACCACGATATAGTGTCTGTGTATATTAAACTGCAAAAAGACTATTTAAATATTAACCCTGCATGTTCTGCTTGTCTCTGTGTGAATGAATGGTGCAGACGCGCGGTTTCATTTACCTCACACACACTGAAGCACGAGTGACGCTCGCGCTGTTTTCAGTCTCTGCTACCTCACGATATGAGGACATGATGAAATTCATCTCCAGAGCCACTCTCAGTCTCAGAGTCACTTCATGAGGACTTTACCGTTTAATTTGAGAAAAAACTATCGGCATTTCATACACACACAAGGTCTTCACGGCAACCTGTCAAAATAAAAGTTCGGTTTAACGTGAAGAAATTGACAGAAATAATTAGGCTACTGTACAGTAGATTTAGATACGTCTCCATTAGATTTTTTTTATAAGCAATATTTACGTTTAAACAGCATGTAGCCTTTAATGCTTATGTATTATTTACTTATGATTACCATAAATAAAGTTATTGAATTGAATTTTATATTTTTTTCAAATAGTTAAATAAAATAGAAAAATAGTTTTTGCTGTGGTACCGAAATTGGTACAGAGAACCGTAAAATTTTAATGGTATCGGTACCGACTACTGGAATTTTGATACCGTGACTTAATCTGTTCTGTTTTAGTTTACCCACAAATGATAAAACTCTGTGATCATTTACTCACCCTCATGTCGTTCCAAACCTGACATTCTTTCTTTATTTCTTCCGTGGAACATAAAAGATATTTATACATGGGGGGTGAAGATGCTAAAGCTGTTTCTCAGCCAGGTGAGAAGGTTGAACTATGTTGACTCTTCTGCAAAGACTGTTCGATAGAACGCATTTTTCCATTCAACTTCACTAAAATTCCTTTTTTTTTTTTATGTAAACATACTTGTCAGATGTGTTTGACCATTTCACTCTCATCCTTTGCAGCGTCTCGTGCATGACACAAAGTTCTAAAAACACGGCGCTCAAATTAAAAGCAGCTCAAAATTACGCAAGTGGTAGCCTACGTCGTTTGTTAGCTGGGAAGGATTTGCATGCAGGTATGTTCATTCTATCCATCAGGATCAGTGTCCATATGTTTTATTAGCATTCATGTTAGTATTGTGCATTTACCCATGGCAACTGTAACCTGATTCCATAATCTTAACCTAAAATACCACCAATTCTATATTTTTTATGACTTTGGTGTCTCATACCAAATTACTAACTTTATTGCACTAACTACTCTGGGACGGTTTATTATTCATCATTGTAATGAGTATAGCGATAGTCTTACAATTTATCTATATGTTAAGTAAAGTGGGATGTTACATTTGTGTGTGTGTTAACCGTTATTTATGAAATAAAAAAAGATTTGCTTGGTTCAAAATCAAACAATTTGGGTTGGCGCTTAACATCCATGGGAAAATGTGTCCCATGGCTAAACCAGTTGAGAACCACTACACTATGTAATTGGTACAACCTGTGGGCTGCTGGTGGTACTGCAACAAGTGCCAAAATGACGAGATGGTCCTCACTGCAGAGCATAAAATCCGGGGGGAGGAGTCGGATAAAATCCAACTCCTCCCACCTTACATACCTAAACCTACCAATCTCCACCCCCTGATCCCTAAACCCACCCCTAAACCTACCCATCTCCACCCCTAAACCTACCAATCTCCACCCCTTATATAAGATCCGACTCCTCCCCTCGGATCTTGTGTACTGCATTGAGGTGCTACTGAAAATGACAGTATTCCAACTTATGTAGAGTGACTCCACCCAATGTGTTTTGAGCCTCAAAGGCGTGTTAACAGTCTACAAGAGTCTGAGGAGAAAGCCGTGGTATCCATGTTTTGTCTTGCCACATTCTAGTTTGATTGCACTTTATCTTTGATGGTGCAACCGTTTTGCATCTGAATTTTGCCTCAGGTATCTATAAAAAAATTTGATATATATATATGTATATATAATTATGGCACTTTTAGAGTGGTAATTCGTAATTGTTTTGGCTGCCGGGGCATTTGCCAACAGCGAATACCAAGTGCTTTCCAACAACGGCAAAGGTTCAAAATAACACCACATCCTATTTAAGTACTACGTAACACTCTGGGAAATACCTGCAGCACAGTCCAAAAATTAAATCCAATTAATTTTATTCATATCTTTGTGTTAGTGAAAAGTGGTTAAAATTGAAAATGTATTAAATCATACTAAATGTGACATTTAAGTTAGCATTTTCCTAGCTTTTATGGTGATCTAGGTAAATTGTTTACAAATTATTGTTTTCTTTTTCATGTGGGATTTATTGGGTGCAAATCAAAAGATAAGATTATTTCTAACCAATGAAGGATAAGTTAGTCTACCATCACAATTCTTCACTTTATGTAACACTTGCGTAAACAATGAAAGACTCGAACAGTAATACATTCTAAGAATGATTAGATGAACCACAACTGAAGCCATCGTAAAACACCCTAAAGACATACAACATTGACCACTGATGTCTAGGTTGTCAAGTTGACATTGTTTGTCAATTGAAATTAACCTAAAATGACATTGTGTTTACACCACACACAGTCAGAGTGACGTAAAACTGCGCAACTTCCATTATGATCAACATCAATTGTCTATGACAAAGTAGGCAACAGTTTTCAGCTTGTTGTCAGATTTTTTAAATACATATTTGTGTTTGCTCCAATTGCCAATTAAAAGAAACAATTACAGAACAAGGAAGAATTTGAAAGATTTATTTGAGAGAATTTTAAACCAGCATCAGCATTGACAAGCGAGTGCATTGAGAGAGTTAAATGGAATGGAATGATGATAAGAAAATCTGTCTAGGTGCAACAAGTTTCAACGTTAATCTTAGATCCGTCTTGCGTGTTAATGCAGCCATCTGTTCCAAAACTTTCCCAAACAGCCTCCAAACAATACGGTAAATCAAACAAGACATTACAATGATTAAAGTGGGTGGATTTAAAAGGTAATTGAACCCACCACGCCTCTCGCAACTCAGAATTTACATTTAAACAACAAGCCTCAGGTGGATCACTGTTTACTCTTCATGCATTATTTATTAATTCATTATTTTTAGCAGTTACAGTTTTTACAGGGGACGCTCTCGCCAAACATACTACCACTGCTTCAGTAGTGCCACAAAAATGGTCTATTTGGAAACAAAGATGCATTTTATTGTCGAGGCAAAGTATGTAGTGATTATTTTTATTGTAGACAATAACAGTCTGTTTGCACTGCTTTGTCATTTGCAATGGCAGCCAAGTCATTTATACTATCAGTGTTTATGTTCGCAGACGTGTTTATGTATCACAAAGGCAATTTATGCTCATAAAAGAAAAAAGGCTCTGTAAATATGAAACGCTCCAATTATGGGTGTATTTTGTCTGCAAGTTTGTGCACTTTTCATCAAACAGGAATTGATTGTGAGCTGTAAACACATTAAAACATGAACAAACATGTTTCATTTAAAGCCAAACACATTTTTCCATTGTAACAACATTGGCAGTGTCATTCTAATATTTACCACACAACCGATTGGATAAGCAAGAAAACCAAACATCAAGCAGGCCAATAACTTGTTCGAGGCTGTAAAACGAGAGTGCACATGTTAACGTGGAAGCGACAGCAGCATTAAGAACAGGATGTCCATTAAAAGAAAATGACAGTAGGCCATCAATCGACAGAGTGTTTTAAAGCTTTGTGAAGAGGCCATGGCGTGATTAAAAGCACTGTCCATTAAAAATATTGTGCCGCAATTAAATTATGCTTAATTAAGCCGTACATTGCAATTTAGAGGAAGTATTGTACTACCAGAAATAAACTTCTTTTCCTACCAGGAAAACATCTAAATGGGATGGTATGTATCTCTTTCAGGCATCTTTGGCACATAATTTACTGTGTGGATGTGGACTCAAGATGCTTACTGTCTTTTACCTGAGGCCTGTCTCACCTGAGGCAACACTGCGGGCATGAAATAACAGCAGATAAGGATACAACAGCATGAAAGGATTGAGAAGAGAGCTAGTGGTGTGAATGTGTAGAATAATGTGTCCTCCAGGTACACATGCAGAAGAGAGTTTGTGTTGAGTGGTTAGGTCAAGTTCACAGCTCAAGCTCACTCAATAGTGCACATACTGTAAATTCTGACTCAAAAGACTCATTCAATTCAACAATTAGACTTACGGTACACTGGTTGCATTTGTAGGCTTTTGATTCACTATAAAGTACTGGCTCATATGAGTCTATTGTTTGTAAATGGGGTTACAGAAATTGTTTAGCATAATACTCAATACAGACTGCAAACTCACATTAATTAAAAAATATATTAACAATAGGGTCCAAATTATGCGACTGACTAAGTTAGTTCATCAGAATGCAGTGGCAGCTGCAGGATGGGAATTGTTGTACAAATATGTAAAAGACTGATCGTGGGGTTTTAAGGATCAATATTGAGATTGTTCAAACAAAGAACAATCAGGAAAAAAAATAAAAATATTTAACTAAACTAAAATCTTACCGACCACAAATTTTTGAATGGTACTAGATATTTTTACCCAGCCCAGGGTCTGAGATCCACCTATAAATAAAATTAGTCAAATCTGCCAAATAATATTTGAATGCAATCTGTATTTTAAGGAGGAGAAGATACAGTAAATAATAAGACAACTTTCAATACAGAGATGCCTTGCAAACACACAAAATCTATAATATGGCTCTTTGGAGCTGATCAATGAGCGGCACTGTATGTGAGAAATGTGCATACCTGAGGTTCTGTACCATGTACACACATACATCAGCACTCTAGACATCCAATGTTTGCACTGGATTAGACACACAAAAGCCCTGATGACATCATATCCTCGCTTGAGCTGGAACACAAAGGTAGCGTCCAACAGACGGGCAGCCATTAACATTACAGAGGGTGCTGAAAGATGGAAAGTGTGTGCGCAACTCAGAAGGAATGCAATTTCATTGTCTCGCCACATTTATGCTCCTATAATACTCCATCTTTCTTTCTAATATGACTGCATTAAGAGTCGCTCCCAGGGCAAATGCCCAACACACAGTATTGTCAACAAATTTGGAGCAGTGTGAGACTGTGAGTTATAATCAGCATATCAGCCCCTACAGAGTCTCTCACATGTCTACGGGGTGGAATAAAATCTCGACAAGTGTTTAATTACATTACTCTTTCCCCCTCCGTCCTAATCCATGTAATCTCCTCTCTCTCCAACTCTTTCTCTTATCCAGGAACTTTGATGTTACCCGCACACACACCCCACAGATACCCTTAAGCCCCGGTGGCCGAAGACCAAAAAGCGTCTGATGGCGTGCCTGATTGCTGCAGATTCTGCCAAACGTCTGATTACATCTTCCCGCATGTCTGCCCAGCGCCGCCTCCCGAAAGGAAGCGATCAGGAAGTGCGGGGTCTAGCAAATGTGGCTACCATATGGCTCTGATTGTATTGCCACTGACACAGAGGGCGGTGGATGGATGTGATAGGATAATGATGGGGATCGGCCATGTGTGGATGCGATTCTGCGAGATGAGCCGAGACAAAGATTCGTGAGGAAGAGGTACTAAAGAGAAGATTGGATTAGGGATCAGGGCATATGAAAACATCTGTCAGATGCAAAAACCTCAGTTTCTCTCTCACTCCACTTAGGCCTTGTTTACATCTATTATTGACATCCATCCCAAGTGATCTGATCAAAAGTGGGCAGCAGGTGTAAACAGATCACTTATACCACGTTCACTTTTTTATGTAGTCGAAAATAAATCACATTGGCCAAGTAGAAACTCTAATCTGTCCTGATGCATCCTGGTCAACATCGAATTACTTGTGAAACATGTAATAATTCCACCAAGACATGAGTTTTAAACTTTTCCAGCTGTGCACGGCTCTAAACGAAAACAACCGTCCAATCAAACTCTTAGAAAAACTCCATATACACAAGACTATCTCTGGAATATCTCCAGTTTGCCTGATATGTGCTTCCTCTTTAAAAACAAAACATAAAAAAGCTTGAAATGTCACATTTGAGGCGATATCAACAGTACATTTGAGAGCAATAGTCTGATTTTTCAACACAGACTGACATGCATTTGGCATGAACAGAGCATAAATCATTCGGTCTCCGCTGACCACTTGTGATCTGATCACCCTAAGGCAGATGTTAAAGGGATAAAATCACCCAAAAATGTAACTCTGTCATCATATAGCCTACACAGGTTTACATTAGGGCTGGACCCGAATATTCGAATATTCGTTCGGTGGGTTGGTATTCGATTTGAAAATTTGACATTCGAATATTCGTTTTGTTTTTTTCAGCACACCTGGCATCCCCCTCGAAACGGTTCTTATTCGCGCTTAAAAACACTATAAAATCTGACGAAATACAATACTCTTTTTTACAATTATCTTATATAGCCTAGCCATTTTTAATAGGATGGACAGTTGAAGGAACCCAACCTCATTATAGGCCTACTTAATAAATATATATTGCTTCTTCTTGGCCCACTAAAGTGTTCCTGCAACGGGAGTATTCTCTGGCTAGAGTGCAGAACAGCGGAGTTTGTATGGACAGAAGTGCATGCCTGAGCTTGTATTTTGGGTTAAGCTGCGTTGCTTTGACATTGTGGAAAATAGAATAATAGAAACAAAATGTATTAAGCTTTTTAGCCGTTATTATCAATCTAAATTAATCTCGTTTTTAATTTAACTTAATTTCGTTTTTCTTTATTTAAATAAATTTTTTTCTTTATTTAAATTTCATTTTTCTTTATTTAAATTTCGTGTGAGGTGCGCCGCTTCCCGCTCGCGTTGTTCTGTAGTTTATTAAAAGTTTATTAATTCTGAACGCGTCTCGTCTCGCGAGTCTATATTGCACCAAATGTGACACTGCACTCCCTTGTGAAGTCGATTGGATGAACGGTTCTCGAAATAATCAAAATGCAAACGGACAGACAGACACAGAGAATACTGCCTTTATTAGAAAGAAGAATATGTTCAGTCCCCTCTCTCCGAAGCTTCGAATATTCGATGTTCATTACTACCGAAGCTTCGAAGCTCAAAAAATGGTATTCGGACCAGCCCTAGTTTACATACAGGGCATAAGATGCTAAATGTTATTCTTACTACAAATTCAACTAGCATGAATAACTCATTCAAGTTTCATGAGGTTTGGTAGCTATGGAGGATTTTTGGTCTGCTCCTCACAACATACTCTCCAGGATATTCATAACAAGTTATGTTTTTTTTGGCGAATTGGTGGACAGCTCGTATGAATTTGTATAATGTCATTTGTATGTTTTTGTATGATCTGCTTACACCTGAATGAGAGTTAGGTTTAAGAGGCAGACATTCAAAGTCCTACGTTTTATACCAATCAAATCATATGAATTCATAGGAAATCAACCCTGCAAATTAATTTTCTCATGAGAAAGCTATCATATGGCTTAAGAAGAATTGGAATAAGGCACACACTTTGCATTAACTATTTTAATGGTACTTTTATGATGTTTTTGGTCCCCTTCACTTTCACTGTATGGAAAAGAGCATAGTGAACATTATTTAAAACATCTCTTTTTGTGTTCCACAGAAGAACAAAAGTCACACAGCCTTGGAATAACATTTGGGTGAGTAAATGAGAAGCACACCATTTAAATTTTTAGGTGAACCTTAATATCAGGTATAAATAGGGCCTGACCCACATCAGGTGTGATGAGCAGTGACTGGTTATCATCATTACTGAGAACAACCAGCAACATTCTCTAATCTATGCTGTGATCTCTCAGATTGTGTGTGTGTGTGTGTGTGTGTGTGTGTGTGTGTGTGTGTGTGTGTGTGTGTGTGTGTGTGTGTGTGTGTGTGCACATGATTTCAAAGTCTATATATCCAGGACTTCAATCAATATCCATTGTATTTCAGCATTTTACTGGCCTTTTATTGGAGGAGTCAAAACTCTGACTTGCATTAAACTGATTGAACAAATCCCACAACATTTTCACAGATGCCAAAATGCCCAAAGCGATCACAGTCTGCTAATAAAGCAGCACAAAAGAGCCACTATCCGCCTTTTCAGAAGCTACGACTGAATATGAGAGAACAGACATATACTTTTGTAATCAAAGTAAAAGTCTATAAAACTAAAAATGCGAGATGAAATGAAACAGAGGGAAAGAAAACAAACAAAGACAGACACTATTAAATTTTGTAGACCAGACAGACGTCAAGTTCATCTCCACCACCACTTTTCTTTCCTCAATTTTTATGACTTTAATTGCTGCCATTTAATAATTTTCAAACTATTTCGCCTGAAGGCAGAAGCACCCATAAATCACCATCAGAGTATGAGCGGAACATTCTTTCTCTTTCACCTCCCTCTCTTCCTCCTTTTATCATTCTTTCTCTTTAGCTTCATTCAACTGTCACATGTCTGTCTTCCATTCAGCTCTGAGGTTTATGTGCATGTATGTCTTTGTGTCCTTTTCTCTCTGGGTCTGCACAGATATATATAGTAACATATCAGCTATCTCTCTCTTACACTTTCCACTCATCCATTCTTCTGTCAGTTTTCCTTTACATCACTTCAAACCATCCAATCTCTCTCTGTCAAAATATCGAGGGCTGCAATGGCAGGTGGAATGAGGAAAGTGAGGGAACATATATATGTATTCATGTGTGCATGTGTCTCACATTGAGTGTGAAACAAGTAAAAAAATTGACATTTGCACTGAATATATGGCAGGATGACCAAATGCTCTGAACATGACACAAAGGGGATAAACTGACAACACGTTATATATAATAATATAACATGTATAGAACCTCATTCAAGTAAGCAGAAAAAAAGCAGCTTGTCACCACGTTACCACAATGACCGGCAGCGAGTGAACTGACTTGCCTTAAAAGGTCCTAACTAGGCATGACAAGATAAAAGCTGGCTATGTCTCAATGTGATCCATTGTTAGTAGGGTTGCAAACAACATTGCGTTCCATTGGTTATTGTACAATGCAGATGAAACACCTCACTAAAATAGAGTTTCCTGCAATACTTTAGGGATGCTGATGCCGATACTGATAACCGATAATTCTTTACATTTGAAAGTCGATAACCAATATATTGGCCGATAAATCTGAATTCAAATTTTTATATACTTTAATAGCCTGAATACAAAAACAAAAGGTTCACCATTAAAATACATGGCCCAAACACTTCAACATAAATCAAATACAGTAGCCTAGTTTGAACCAGTGTAAGAGTCCTTAACTTTTAAAATTAATTTTACACTCCTATGGCCAACTTTCTTTATTAAATGGTAACACTTTATAATAAGGTTTCATTTTGATAGCATTAGTTAACATGAACCAACAATTAATGAACAATACTTCTACAGCATTTATTAATCTTAGTTAATGTTAAGCTCAACATTTTCTAAGACATTTTTTAAGATCCAAAGTTGTATCTGTTAACATTAGTTAATGCACTGTGAACTAATTGAACATTTTATTACAAAAATAATGATCTGTATATGCAATCCCAATTATAGCTTTTAATGTTTTGCACTGCTGTCTGATCGCGCGCGCCAAACCTGAAGAGAATGAGCACCGGGAAACTGAAGAACTTTTCTAGTGGGAAGTTTAACTCAACGAAACGCATCCTATGTGAGATTAATCAGATATTTATATTACATAAACTTAATATTAGGACAAAATGATGTGAATGCTGCACAAGCAAACTTAACTGTGCTGGTCAGAACGTGTAATCCCTGCATGTTCTAGAGGCGCTATTTCCACAACAACGCGCTGAAACGGCAACTAAACCCAGAGAATTCACAACGTTTTATTACAATAGTGTTCTCATTATAATGGCATGTATATGACAGTCCCAATTATAGGTATAAATGTGAATTGCTGTTTGAGCTGCGCACGTTAAAGTTGATCACCGGAAGCGCTTTACTGCATCGTTCATTAACTTAACCAAACGCATTCTATTTGAGATTAATCAGATATAGATACACACACAAAATAAACATATTACAACTTACAATGGCACAAAATGCTGCGAATACTCAAGTGAACTTGACTGTGCTTGTCATGAACTACATAGACGCGCTCTTTCCGCCACAACGCACTCATCGCCCTGAAACGCTGGCGAACAAGAATCCACGACATTCTTTTAGTCGTGTTTTCATTATAATGTTATGAAGCTTATATGACAGATTTGTGCTGCACATGTTGCACTTAACTGTATCTTCTTTTTCGAAGTGATTCCAATCATTCAAAACCATCATGGCGAACAGTGCGCATCTCTCAACTGAAGTAAATAATCTTATCTATAGGCTTTGATATATCGGCCTAATTTTCTTATCGGATCGATAACATCAAAAATGATCATTTATCGGCCGATATCGATATGTGGTCGATGTATCGTGCATCCCTACAATGGCATGGCAACACTGCAACTGATTCTACAACATGAAACCAAGCAGTGTAGTCGGATTACAAAACAATTACATTTTAGGAGCTGGTACTTTTTATTGAATCAAACACATGCAGCTTAAAACTAACTATGAGACTTGGTGCAGACACTCTGTAGCATGCTATAAATGATTGTTCTCTCTCTGTTTCTCTTCCAGGCACTGTCTGTTTGTGCTTGAGCATCAATCAAACAGAAAAGATGACTGTCCACACACAATGAGGGAAAATAAACAAGTGGCAGGCCTTTATGAGCTGTCCAGCTTTTGTTCTATCTCCATCTCTATTTCTGTCACATATGTACAGCAGCTCTATCACTCTCTCACATTTGTTTAGAGAAGTAAAACGGTAAAAATAGAATCTGCCCTTTTTTTTCTCCTCATTTTCATCAAACTAGACTAGAGGGCAGCAGCACCTGTGCGCCTCCACTGAGGTGACTTGTTCAGACCTGTCTGGAGATAAACAGACTCGTTTAACAGAGTGATGCATCACTGTTGCTTCATTTACATATGGATTCATTTCCTCAAAACATGCTCTACAGGAATGGGTGATACTGATTTTCTTTTTAATCAAAAACCAAGTAATAACAAGGCCAATGTAGCTATCGTCGATACCAATACTGATACCTATATTAAATAGTTTGTGATTTTTTTTTTCCTCTGAATAAAAAACAGGTCTAAACTGCAAATTATCAGATATCGATTTTTTGTATCATTTCTTAACAACAATTACTGAACAGGATCAAACATTTAACAACTTTAAAATTCAAAACATCACACAAACATATTGTAATTAATGCCACATTTAGCTTCGTCATTAGTGATAGTTCCCCCACTTTAAAGACTGATATGCAAGTGTTTTAATTCTAAATAATAAAATGACTAGTTACTAAAACTAATAAAAAATAGATTCAAATTATTTTATAATATTTTAGTTTATATTTTAAGTAAGGGTTGATCCTCTCAATACATCAGTTTACTTTACTTATTAATTTCCACAAAACATGCTATATTATGAAAGCGAGTACATGTACTTTTTCCTGGGCAAGTCAAAGGTCAGCCCAAAAAGGGCCTTTAACATTCTCACATGTCATCCCATGTCTTTAACACTCTACAAAAACACTCCGAGGACTTTCTTTGTGTTGACTTCACTTTTTTGTATTTTATCTTTAGCTTTATCAGTTTGTGGTTTGAGGAGTGAAGGTCTCTATGGACGAACACACACACACACACACACACACACACACACACACACACACACACACACACAGGCCTGACTGGCATGACTCAACTTCCTGTGTTTACCAAAACAGCACCTATATATAGAGTGTCCATTGGTCTTATTTAGAAATAAGGGACCACACCTTTCCTTTCCCAGCGAGAGAGGAAGAACCAGTGTGTCCATACGGGTGTGCATCAGGATTATGATCATAACAAGACGGGTGTGAGACTGTTTGCGTGTTTAATATTTGTAACATGAGTCAAACGCCTATACGGATCTCATTACTTGGAAGTGCGAGAACTACATGTACACTGACACAAACAAATGAGAGGGAAACTGAAAGAGAGAAACAGTGCACAAAATAGAGAATATGAGTGAGTGGGTGGGAGGATTATGGGCAACACTCCCACAACATTTGACCCTTTGACCCTAAGCTACAATGGAGACGGTTGGAGAGGAGACTGTCCGCCACAGACGTAAATATTTGGCGTTGACAATCGAGATGCTGACACAAGCTGCCCCTCAAATAATCACCTGTCCATCACACACACTTCTCTCCTGTAGGAAAACACACTTCCTGCAAGACAGATAAATAAAGATTGTCATCTAACCCAGGTGCTCATGGGAGCCGGCGACGAATGTGAAAAGCCTTCACATGACACTGGGAAAAACATCACACTGCACTGCTAAAATTAACTCCTACACCTGAAAGCTGAATTTCTTCCTCTCTGCTCACACTCTCACCTGTGTTGAGGTGTTATAATGGTGTTATTTAAAGTAGTTTCATTTCAGGATGTAAAAAATACTCTCTCCTATCTCACTGTGCAGGGACAACTAAAAGTAAGATATTCACAATGCATAAACACTATGAATATGACAAACTTTCAACTATTATTAGAGCTATTCTGTTTGGTGCCACTAGTGGAACAAATTCAAACTGTAGCTTTAAAGCTACAACAGGCACAGAGGGTCTAAACTGCATAACTAGCTGGTTCTTGCTAATTGTAGTTTTTATCTGTAGAAATATAATGTCAAATTTATTTTGACAACAAATTTGTTTTCTTGTCATTGAAAAGTACAATTCTGGAGCTGATAGTGTTTTGTTTAAACTACACTACTGTCCAAAAGTGGGGCCAGTAATTTTTTTTTTTTTTTTTTTTTACTTTTATTTAGTAAGGACACATTAAATGGATGAAAATTATAATTTTACCAAAAAAACAAAACAAAAAGTTAAGCAGCATGTGTTTTAGTGTTCCTTGAGCATCAGCATTTTAGAATAATTTCTGAAGGTTCATGTGACACTGAAGACTGGAAGATTCAGCTTTGCCATCACAGGAACAAATTACACTTTAAAATAGATTAAAACAGAAAAAAATACTGCCTCCAAACTTTCAAATGGTAGTGTATAATCATCATATGCCTCAAGCAAATAGATTATCAATCTACAAATCAAATTCAACTGAAATGTCTTTGATTTTGGTAAATAATTTCAATATATCCTTGTGGGATATGTTAGCAAAATGACCACCTGTTCCACCTCGTCTTTGAACTCCTTAAAATCCTCCAGTTGACTTAAGTATCAGAAAAGAACATTGCGTCACTGCTCATTAGCATAAAGTTCACATCACATCACTAAGACACACCCACATCACATCATCAATGGTCTCTTTAAAAATAAATGACTACCAGTCATTTTGTCACTTCAAATCGCTGTCAAAGTGAACGCCTCTTGAGAGAGAATCAGACATAAGGCTGTAGAGGAGGATGAGAAACAGAGGAAATTACATCAAAGAAAACGGAGAGATGAAAGAAACGATGGAGGTGACAGAAACACGAGAGTCATTAATTCATTTTTATTAAACTTGCAGTAGTGGATTAGTGGAGTTTCAGGAGTGCTGCACTGGCCTGTCAAAAAAAGTACAACTTTATTTTCTGCACCGTTACTGTAAAATCAACACTTTTACACTGTCAAACATGATCAATCTTTTGCTTAAGAGGTTGTGTCATCATGTTCATTATGTTTCATGCCTGAGAACTGCAGTAAGGGGTCAAAGTTCATCAAGCTCCCTGGAATACGACTGCATTCTTTGCGGTGTATAATGTGCAATTACAAAACCAAACAGAATTCTCGTATTCGACCAAATCGGTGATGTTTGAATATTTATTTATGCAAGTGGGACAGTAAATACACACACTAAACATGAATATACACACAGAACGAGACGAGATGTCTTATATGTTTGTGTGTGTTGGGCAGGAAAAGAATGTAAAGAGTGTTTGCGTGTGACTCTGGTTCCTCTTCCAATAAACATGTCACTCAGAAAGAACATGAACTGCCACTGGGACATCGAGATGGGGTAATGTAACTGCCTCGGGTGATGCTGGGAAAAATTTGAAACGCAGCAACTGGCAGAACAGCTCAGAAATCCAGTGTCAAAACAGAGGGAAATAGGAAAGAATATTCCTCCCGAGCCTTCCACATCATTAATCATGTGTGCGCTCAGCATTTACATGGTGCCTGTTCAACCACAAACAACGAAATGCCTTATTTAACCGCTAATAACAAAAGTGCATTAAGAGCCATTACTTTGCCATTGCCATTTTAAAATGGCTTTCTGCACTCACTAAACAGGACACACACAGTTAGCAAAGAGAATGAATCATTTCTCTCTATCAGTAAGCACACAAGTATGGATGTATTCCAACCGCTAGCAGATTTAATCAATCATTTTACTGAATTGCAAAGCCAAACTTGAAATTGTAGATCTTTGTGATATATTTTTTACACTACCATTTAAAAGTTTGGGGTCAATAAGATTCATATATTTTTCTGACAATGAATACTTCGATCAAAAGTGACAGTAAAGACATTTATAATGATCCAAAATATTTATATTTCTAATAACCGCTGTTCTTTTGAACTTTCTATTTGTGCCCACTGGGCTATAATACAATATTTGTCAGAGTGTATCAGTTTCCACAAAAATATTAAGCAGCACAACCGTTTTCAATATTTATATTATTAATAAGAAAGAATAACAAATCAGCATATTAGAATGATTTCTGAAGGATCATGTGACACTGAAGACTGGAGTAATGACGCTGAAAATGCAGCTTTGAATCACATGAATAAAGTTCATTTTAAAATATATTAAAATTGAAAACCATTAAATTGTAATCCTATTTCAAAATATTACAACGTTTGCCGTATTTTGATCAAATAAATGCAGCCTTGGTGAGAATATGAGATGCTTTTCAAAAACAATCTTACAGACTCTAAAGTTTTGATCAGAAAAACACTAAAAATTTGTGGGTTTTTTTTTTTATGGCAGATGCTGAGAGCATATAATATAATGTCAATGATACATAAAGGCTATAACAGTGGTTCTCAATTCCAGTCCTCGTGACCCACTGCTCTGCACATTTTGTCTCTCCTAAAGAGCTGATGATCTGGTTCAGGTGTGTTAAATAAGGGAGACATACAAAATGTGCAGAGCAGTGGGTCACAAGGACTGGAATGGAGAACCACTGGGCTATAATACAATTTAATGATGGCAAATGAAACACATTTCTAAATATAAATTAATACTCTAAGAAGTTAACAGACAATACTTACTAAAAATTCACAGATGTGGAATGACCACTTCTGTCAATTGTCAGACGATCTCAAAATGTTCAAATATTTGACGATTAAAGGTGCTCTAAGTGATGTTCGGTGACGTCACTTCTTGTTGACGTTCAAAGTATTGTCAAACAAAACAGAGGCTAGCTCGACCCTCCCTCCTCCTCATCCCGTCCCCTCCCCCTCCCCCTCCCTGCATGCTTCCTGAAACAGTCATGAACGCCCTTCTGCCGGCGGAGTTCTCTTTTACGATGTAAATTCGGGACTTTGCGCATTCCTTCTCCTTTTCCCTCTTCTTTGCTATTTGTTCATCGGAACGTCGTCTCTTTGGTCGTGTGTCGGCCATATCAAAATTCAAGAGAATATAGGCTAATTCTAACGTTAGTCGTTGTCTAGGACATCTCTCCTCTAGCTAACTTCCCTCTTCATGCTTCTCTCTCCCCCACTCCCCACACCCCCCTTCATGTGCACGCGCACTAACCCCCCAACCCCCACCCCCAAATCATTCTTGTCGGTTATTGGCTGGAACACTGTTTGTTATGTTTCGTGGTCCAGGCTGGGCCAGTTTGTTTTTGATGCCGTTTGTGGAGCCTGGGCTGTCTACAGAGACCGCGTTTTTTCACAGTGTGTTCAGGGGACAGGCAGCCAGCGGATAGTGAGGAGATGTTTGCTGTATGTGACAAAAAATGTTTCAGCCAAAAAAACGTGAGACATCGTTTAGAGCACCTTTAACTGAATTAGCCATTATTGATTCAACACAATTCATAGTTAATGTAACATGGCATTCGTTTTATTTTAGAAAATATATTCTTGTCAAATATGAAAAATGAAATACAGAATTTGCATAACTCTAGGTTTACATAGACTGAAATAACTGGATTCATGGGAACTGTGTCTTGTAATTGGATGCTACTTGTGATTTATTCAAATAAAGAGCACATTTTTCAAATTTTCTAGAATAAACCCCACAGTTTAAGTCTCATTATTCATCCTGTTAAACTGAAAGACAGCTGTGAAAATGAAAACTAAACAGCATTCCAAGGAAGAAACTAATAAAGCAGAACAAACAAATGCATAAAGCAGGAAATGTTACAATAACCAAGTACTGTGCTCTCGCAGCAGGAAAAGCTGTTCAATTATCAGGAAGCTGAAGCTACATTAAACCTGACAGATTTATTCATCAGTCCCCATACTCAATTACATTTGACTTTCTACATCATACATTTGAATAAGTAATAAATAAAATACCACATTCATGTGCAACATTTCAGTTACAAACATTACCTCAAATGTCTTGAACACACTGAAAACTGAACACATTTTGGTCATGGTGTGTTGAGGTGTGTGTGTAATGAGAGAGAAGAATGAGGAGTTTCTAGACGTTTCACAGCTGTGCCAAAAAAAAAATGCTAATGATTCGATGGAGAACAAAAGATGGAGAAAAGGAAGAAGAGGAGGAAAACAGGAACAGCTCACTAGAAACCAGGTGTATCATTTCAGGTGCTTTAATAAAGTTAGGTTTCAGAAGTGAAATAAAACATGAGGACAATGATATGATATAAACTTTTTGAACCTGAGATCACAGAAAAAAACTACAATGTCAAAACCTTTTAACCATTTAAATCTTTGTTAACTGTATTTATGTATACTACTATTCAAAAGTTTGAGGTCGGTTAGATTTTTTCTCTCTTATGCTCACCAATTACTTATTAACATTACTTATTATCAATGCTGAAACAGTTGTGCTGCTTAATTATTTTGTGGAAATTAATATTTTTTTTAGGATGCTTTGATGAATAGGAAGTTCAAAAGTACAGTATCTGTATCTGAAATATAAATCTTTTGTAACATTATAAATGTTTTTACTGACACTTTTGATCGAATTAATGCATCCTTGCTGAATAAGTGTTAATTTCTTTAAAAAATAAAAAATAAAAACTTAGACCAAACTTTTGAATGGTAGTGTATGTAAAAGTCCCAGTGCGCTCTATGGCCAAATCAATCCATAACTTCAGGCATGGAGAGAGATAAAATGAGAATAATGATAAAAAGAAACACAACATGAGAGAAAGCAAGCAGTCTTTGGTGTATTTGTTACCAAAAAGAAGACAAAAATTATTTAGCACAGAGAGAGCAGCAGAGGATTAAACGTGTGTGTGTGTAAGTGTAAGTGTAAGTGTAAGTGTAAGTGTAAGTGTGAGAGAGAGAGAGAGAGAGAGAGAGAGAGAGAGAGAGAGAGAGAGAGAGAGAGAGAGAGAGAGAGAGAGAGAGAGAGAGAGAGAGAGAGAGAGAGAGAGAGAGAGAGAGAGAGAGAGAGAGAGAGAGAGAGAGAGAGAGAGAGAGAGAGAGGAAAAAAAACAGCCATAGCATAGAAAAACTGAACCGGAGATTGAAAGACAGAGAGAGAGGATTGACTTCATTATCTGCTGCTCGTCCCCTGTGATTTGGGCCCATCCTGCTTTAGAACCACAGGATGATTTGTGCAGACAAAAGAAACGGAGCGATTGGCCTCGTCTGCAGAGGTAGAGAAGAAAGGGTGAGATAAATGAAGAATCTGTGTAATTTCACCGCTGGAATTAAAATGACACAACAATGACACTAATTGCACAGCAGTTTCTTCCAGTTCCTTTGTGTTTATCTGCTTTGGAACGTGTGTGTACGTGTGTGTGTGTGTGTGTGTGTGTGTGTGTGTGTGTGTGTGTGTGTGTGTGTGTGTGTGTGTGTGTGTGTGTGTGTGTGTGTGTGTGTGTGTGTGTGTGTGTGTGTGTGTGTGTGTGTGTGTGTGTGTGTGTGTGTGTGGTTAGATTGTTCTCTGCGCTAACAGCATTTGTTGGGGAAAAATACATACCTCCAACCGTTCAATTCACCTTCAGATGCACAATCACTCCTCAATATAATAAAACTCCTTTCTCTTCTCTCCAACGGTGTATAACTGACGCCAAGGTCATTTTGAGTGGATATATGAAGCCAGTTGAAGTAGCCAGAAGTACAGTTCATCACATTAACTAAATACTGTTTATCTTCATTTTGATCTGTTTTGTCATTTCAAAAACACTTGTACTGGGGCATATGTATTTCCAAAGGAACTACTGCTGTACACAGTAAAATATAACTTTTAAATCTCAGTTATAGCAATGTTTCAGCAATCACGTCGTGTGTGTTTTTATCAGCTCTGTAGAATCAGAATGAACAATTAACAATATCTAATTAGTTCAAACTGGTTTACAAAAAGGTCTAAAACTGGTTGTGATTCAGTTTGATTTATTTGTACAAGTTCACTCAGGCACTCAATTATTTGCAGTGATTTCTATAAGACAGAAAACAAAGAGGAGTGATAAGGTGGTGAATATTTGCCTACAATCCATTGCAGGAAACAAAACTTGCAAATGTGTTCTATGGAGTGTCAGCGATGAAGCAGCTCTTTATTGCACATACAGCTTGTGAACAACTCTGTAATGAAAAATATGTGGAATTTTTTTTTTTTTTTTTTTTTTTTATGCTGGGACCTGCATCCCAGTGGAGATGAAATGCTAAAAATGCCTGTTTTAAAACAAAGGGGGAAAAAAATGTAAGACGTTTTGCTTGTAAAATTGTGTCTTTGCTATCCTTCTTTAAAATAACCGCTACTTTGCTTTGATATTCTGTTATCAAATAAAACGATTTATACATTTAAAAACGCACTGATTCTGATGTGAAAGGTTCAACAGATGAAATAATAAAAAAAGGGAAAATAAAATAAATTGGGGAAAAAAATAATATACATTCTATGACATTGGGAGACTCAAATCTTTTAAATTCTTTCACAAGAAAAGAAAAAAAAACAGATTCATTCAGTGACCATTTATGTAGATGACTTTATTGCTATACTCATTTGGGCTCATTCTTGTTTATTCGGTCAGTAAGTCCAACCAAACCTGACAAAATTCGATTGGGTTTGCAATAGGGGTATATACAATTCATACAGTGAAGTCTATATGTAGTATTTACTTTAAAAAATATATTTTTACATTTGTTTATTCAATTTCTTACCTTCTTTAAACACCTACTGTAGTTGAAAAAAATTAAAGTACTGTTTATTACATTTGTATCATATATTGTAAATGTCCTATTATTTGTAATTTGCATATTCGTTGTTATTTTTAATAACAAAGATAAAATCAAGTAAAAATATTTTGGTCATATCACTCACCCCTACTTTGGCCGATATGGTCAGTGAATTTATTTATTTATTTATTTTTGCTACCTTGTAAGTTTGGCTGTACTGCTCAGTGACTTGCAAAATAGTCTTAAATCCAACATGGAAAAAGAATCGTAACAAGATAGTGGATCAGGATCCTGCCTGAAAAAAATCATGATATGATGATTTGTCATATCGTGTACCTCTAGTCACACAGTTGATGCATACAGTATGTGTAAATCTGTCACTTACAAGTTTCAATGGTTAGCATACTCCCTTAGAAGGCAGCTGTCTATGTAGGCAGCTCACTAGGTTTTGAAGCAGTGCTTAAATTTCACTTATAAAGTACTTTCAGTGTACATTCATGCTTTGTCATTGTCCTTATCTCCATCTTCAGCGCTTTCATAATGCCTTATCTGTTACGCCGGTAATTTTTCTTATCCTTCTATTGAGTGCTCAGAGTGTCTCATTGATATCCCACGATGCCACAGCTGCTGCAGTCAGTATGTGCTAGCAGGTAATCAAACCCTCTTTTGATAATGATAATAACGATCGTAGCACTGTCATTCTGTTTGTCATGGTAACAATAGCGACACACAGAGAGGATCTTATCTGCGCAAGCTTCCCTTCTGAGCAGAGCGGAACAGAGATTTATCATACACATCAGACAAAAACATAACTTTGAATGAGGAGTTTTACAGTGTGGTGAAGTGGACTCATTTGCAAGACTGTGAACCACACAAATATCGTTCCACACAGCAAACTTGCAATTGATTTCAGTGGAGTTTGACAGCATGGTGCTATGCTAACAGCACAAATTATTGTAAAGTAGGGCTGCACAATATATCAAAAAATTATCGTTATCGCGATAATATTATATGCGATATCCATATTGCAGAGAGGTGCGATAAATGAAAATTATTTTATGTGCCAAGCATTTGTGTGTTGCATGCATAGGTTGTTTATCCAAATTTGACCAATCAGATGGGGCCTTACTATCTTTATACCCGCCTCCCCAGTAGGTGCTATTATGCCATTGGCGAGACCGGGCTCAAAGGGAAACCTAGGGGCTCAGAGCAGAGAGTGGAAAATAAAAACGAATGTTGGGAGTAGAGACAAGCAAGGAAAATGACAACAGCGAAGAACTTGTGCCTAAAAAGAACTGTACGTCTGAAATATGGCAATATTTTGGCTTCAAGAAAGAAGACATGTCACAAATGCAGGTACTGTGTAAGTCGTGCCGAAAAATTGTGGCCACGTCGAGAGGAGATAAAACTAATCTCCACAGTCATCTGGAACGCAACCACTGGGAGCTAGTGAAGACTTCAAAAAGTGTCAGCCCAAATCTATCAAAACTGCTAACAAAATGCCAAGTAAAGGTCCTTGCACACTGTAACTGTAAAACACACATATGCGTTTTTTTCGTATTCGTCATTCGGTGGCTCTGAATTGTCAAAACACCTCTCAAAATGCTTGCTACGGATGCGAAAAACGCAGAAATCGAGCCGAAGGACGAAAGTTTCGGAGGCAGTGTGTAAACGTGATACAAAGTGAGGTCGTAAATCATATAAATGATTTTTTTTAAATGGCTAATAAAAATAGCATTTCTCTAGGGAAATGTTATATCGCAAGAAATATCATTGTCACAATGCTCAACAACAATATCGCATATCGCATATTTTCCCAGTATCGTGCAGCCCTTTTCTAAAGCATAAAAAATACATAGCACACACAAATATTAGGTAAAATAATACATTTTTAAATACACTAAACTGTTTTGTCCGCTATCTTGGATATGTCTGATCTCGTCGCATTGCCACAAAGAAAAGGTGCAGTCACATTAGCGAAATTTTACAGGCAAAAAAAAGGTTCATTGTCTATTGTCAGTAGTCACTTTCAAACCAAGCAGCTCCCTGTTGGTCAATGCAGCAAATTCACATGACCAACTTGTTGTGAAATCTGCAAGGGAACATTTTTTACCCTCACGTGAAATTCCAGATGGCGTGGATTCCTACTGAAGTAACTGGATTTTCCCCACAAAAATTCACTGAACAACGACAAATGTGACCACACCTTTAGAATTTGGCACACAAAAAAAGACCCCTAGGGAGTAGGGGTGTAACGATACGCGTATTCGTATTGAACCGTTCGGTACGAGGCTTTCGGTTCAGTTTTCGGTACGCATTTTCAAACCGAACGGTTCGTTGGATAATTTTTCCTGCCGACTAAAATTTTGTCATTTCAAATGTAGGCGCGTTGCGCGTGGCAAGCGCGCTCATAAGAGACGCCAGCACGACCACAACATTGCCCAGCATCAAATGGCAAACGTAATGCAAGTGGAACAAAACTGCTCGTTATTGTGTGGTTGAAGGACCGTTTATCAGTTTGGACCAGTGCATCACGAGCCGATCGTGATCATGCGACACTGTTACTACACTGCGCTAATAAGAGATCCAGTAAAGAAAGCATTTGAATTCGCCACTGAAGTAATAACATCGCTGCGAAAGCTAGTGAGAAACATTCACATTTCTCCGTTATTAACGGATCAAACAGCGCTGACGTGGAAACCTGGAAGAAACATTGTGCCATGAATGAAATATTCAGTGTCCACAGATCTGCAACATTCACCATGGATTTACTGTAACGTACTGTAGTAACACTAACTGTCTGCAACCATGGAAGTTTGCCAGGAATAGTAGGCTATAATGCCTTCAAGTAACATTACATCAGTTTTATTTTGACATTATGAATACAATTGCTGCCCTCAAATGTTAATCTGAACTAAAATAAACCTTTGTTTATAACTACTACAATATTACATTTCATTTTTTCCAAGGAGCTGTTTTATTTTATATGCTCCTAAGAAGAGTCAATTATAGCTCTAGAATTGCTCAAAGTAAAAAAATATCATACTTTATGATGTTAGTTTTAATATAAAAAAGAATTAAAAAAATTAAATCAAGGAAATTTCTCTGGCATTTATTTCTTTTTGCTGTATCAAAAACGTACCGAACCGTGACACAAGTGTATCGTATCGAAACCGAACCGTGAATTTTGTGAACCGTTACACCCCTACTAGGGAGGCAGAATAATTAAATGCACACCATTGGAAGGTTTTTCATAAAACTTTTCAGTAGAAAATTCCAGCTTTCATTACAAAATACCAGTACATAAAAAAATCATTCTGTTGATGCTGTGAAATATTGCCTATGTAGGCAGCTCATTAGGTTTAAAACAGAACATCACTGTGTGTGAATGTAAACAAACTTCACAGCTTCTGCCCGTATTGCTCACATACACACTAACTGAATCTCTCTCTCATTAGGGTGCGTGTGTGTGGCTTCTGTCTGCCATACTGCACTAAACCTGCTGATAACCTACACGCAACTACTGGATAACCTCCTAACAACTCGCATCTGCGATCTATTCACAGGTCAGGGGTCAATGGTCTGGCAGTCCAGCACGGAATAGGAAATGACTGACAGCTACAACGATTTTCCCGTCATTCTGCAGAAAAAATGTTAAGTGCGAACGTTCTTATCATCAGGATGCTAACTGTGCCCAGCAATGCTGGTGACAGCGGTGGGAAAGGTCACAGGTTAAAGAGAGAATCGTCACCCGTGATGTTGAAATGGGTTTTTAATGACAAGATGCTCGTGTGATGTTTAGGTAAGCTAGTAATGGAAACAATGGCATTCCCACATACAGATGCAGCTCTGTGCAAACATACACACTCTATACTGTGCTGCATCCTGATTTTTGGTGTTTGTCTTAATGAAAATGGAAAAAGAAAAAAAAACACTCTTCTAGCATAATAGCATAAAAGACTCTTTTACAACTCTATTATCTTCAGTCTAATACATTGTAACACCTGGGTCTTGGGAGGTTAAAATCTAGGGCTGAATGATTTTGAAAAAATATATAAATACTATAGGCTATTTAAAATTACTATACAATATAATACTACAAATATTTTTAATTTCAGTTTCCAAACTCTCACCATTGTTTGAGTCAGAAGTTGACATGTCAGGTTCCCCAAACAAACGGAGCAATTTTGTATTTTTTTTTTTTTTTTTTACAGTTACACCCTTACAATATTTGAATATTAAATGTGGATAGACATGTCTAGTCATTTTTCTGATGACGGTACAGAAATACTGACTGGGGCGACGCGAAGTTCTGTTACTGTCAAATAGGGCTGGGCGATATATCGCATGACATTGTTAGGCGCATCTCGTCAGTAAAGCCGGTTCCTTGATTAGTAGCAAATCGCCATCACCTGCTTTCAGATTGAGCGGCATTCACTACAAAGAGCCGTAGTTAACTGACAAGCTGAGCCATATCGCATTAATTATCGCAGGCGATACGTCCGTGATATTAATGCGATATGGCTCAGCTTGTCAGTTAACTACGGCTCTTTGTAGTGAATGCCGCTCAATCTGAAAGCAGGTGATGGCGATTTACTACTAATCAAGGAACCGGCTTTACTGACGAGATGCGCATAACAATCTCATGCGATATATCGCCCAGCCCTACTGTCAAATAAGACGAGTACTTTAGGACCACAGGGCTCCAGAACAAGAGATGTATATGTCAGTTTTTTTTTATATTCAGAAGAGCGTAATAGGTTTACACGAACAAATAAGAGAGAAAATAGTCCAAGGTTGCCTTTTTACAAAATCTCTTGAGTCATGAACAGTGCATTTTTCACAGAAATTAGTTTTCTCAGATGAACAGATGACTGTCGCTATACTCTCCTTTTACTTATTTCAAACCTCTCTCACTTCGGAAAGAATAAAATCACTCGGATCGGCAACATTGTGCTTTTTGTGTTTGTGGTCAGAGATAAGCACTTCAAAGCTGGAACGCTCTTGAGTTTGTGTATACGTCTGTAAATGGAGATAAATATAAAATCTCTTGGCTAGTTTTCTGACAAAATAAGGAAGCAGAGGAACTCATAACACTATCAGACTGATGTAACGCATCTGAAACAATCCACAGGGTTCCCACAGTCATGGTAGACCAAAGCACTTAATATAAGTATAATCTTAGAAAGCCACGGAAAAGTCATTGAAATGTCTATAGTGAATACAGACTTTCTAGTTTTGCTCTGCTCCGAAATATTTCATCAGCTAGTGCTTGTGTGCAGTAAAACAAGCCCGCAAGCTAGCATGATAACATCACTGTTGTTTGACGATCATTTTGTAGACTTACTACACTAATAATTATGACTGTTTAAAATGATTCAAAATATGAGTAGTACATGACATACAAATGAACAACCTCCCAGTAAAATCTCTAAAAATGGCCAAAACAAGGCATGGTACTCTGTTATTGTTAGTTTTTGTTGGCACGCTCAAACTCTTAACAAATCTCCTGTCTTCTGACATCTTCTAAAAGTCAATAAGGGGATTTTCTGCCCCAAGATACACAGTTACTATTATAGACTACATAAAATTGCTGTCGTAGCGAGATCTCCTAATGCCGGTGGTCAACTCTGACAGCTAGTTATTAGGCCAGTGCTAAAGCATTCATAATGCGCCAAACTATGACAGCTAGTAACTCCCAGTTCCACAGTTGCTATAGCTAAAAGAGAGCTTTACCAATATATCACGCTCTCAGAGAGACAGAGATTACTGAGGTAACACCTGGTCTGATGAAGATTAGAAGGAGAAACTGTCTCGACATGACAATCTGAACACAACCAGCTCTTCGCATTAACGTCTACATCTGAAACCTTGACATTGACTGATATTGAGAGAACACAAAAACATCTTGAGATTCTGAAGGGACAGTTCAGCCAAAAATATTAAATCTTTCATTATTTACTCATACTCATGTAGTTCCAAACCTGTATGACTTCATGCGGAACATAAATGGATACATTTACCATCGTTTACGTTGCTGTTTTCCATACAATGAAAGCAGGAGGGAAGTACCAGTATGTAAAGTGTGCTACATTCCAAGCCTTATGAACGTAAGCCATAAAACAATCGTTTTAAAAGTAAATTTAGGCATTACAACATTATATTGTACACTACAAAATGTGGACATTCATTTTGAGATTTGCTAAAGATTACACTTAACAGTGTCATTAAATTATTGTTGTTAAAGGTTAACTTTGACTATTCGACAGCAAAGTTAATCTCAATGTAAAATAGGAGAAATGTAATTAAATATTTTAGTAGTTAAATATTTACTTAATATTTGATTAAATAATGAAACATTTTCGACCAAAACTGATCAATTTAAAAAAGAAAATGATAACAGTGTCATTAAATTATTGTTGTTAAAGGTTAACTTTGACTATTCGACAGCAAAGTTAACCTCAATGTAAAATAGGAGAAATGCAATTAAATATTTTAGTAGTTAAATATTTACTTAATATTTGATTAAATAATTAAACATTTTCGACCAAAACTGATCAATTTAAAAAAGAAAATACATAATAATACTGATGTGGTACCAATATAATAAAGTACATCTCTATTTCTGAAGATTTGGAAGTCATATGAACTACTTTCCATGATCCATTTAGGAGAGTGATTTCCAAACAGGGGGTGTCAGCAAATTTCCAAAGCAAATTACTTAAAATGACTTAATTATTTTGATATAAATTATAGTATATGATAATACAAACATAAAAAGTTGTTCAGCTTGGAAACAATTATTTAATAATAATTGGAGCTTGACTGTTTATGAGCATTCTTCGAAAAACATTCTCCATTTACATTCCAAAGAATTATAGGAGTCAAATGGGTTTGGAACGACATGAAGGTAAGTAACTGATGTCAGAATCTGAATTTTTGGATGAATTTTCACTTTAAGAGATTTCAAAGTTTAGTAAAGCGGCACACAAACCCACTAATCAACAATTAAAGACAAGCTCACACCAACACATAAATGACTATTGCTTATGTGTACCACATGACATCTAAATTATCACTCATACACACACTCATCCAGTGAGAAAACATTTAATTACCACATATGAGTACACACACACAACGAGCTAGACTGAACACGAGAGAGAGATCTGACATGTTAATTACAACAGAACCCACAGATGGCACAGAAACACGCCTCAACGCGCCTCTCAGAGTCTCACATGTAAAACACACACACACACAAAATCGCTCTGTGTTTTCCTTAAAAACACACACTCTTCTGAACTCACCCAATGGGAAAACGGCCCAAAGTTTCAGTGCTGGTTCTGACTGTTGGACACTGATTCCAGCATGTGTGACTAACATCCCATAGAGACTGGGCCATAATCCTGTTTTCTCTGGACCGTCTCCAGTCTTTATAACACACACACACACACACACACACACACACACACACACACACACACACACACACACACACACACACACACACACAATCACACACAATCACAGAGATCAAAACGCACACTGTAATTATCCTGCTATGTTCCTCCTCATGTCAGGATAATTAGTAGGATTGGATGAAGGATTTCATGCAGCTTTTCATATTTCATTCTTCTTTCCTTTAAGCTCAAACTATGATGTTAATGTGTCTCCCAGAAGCGCAGAATAAAGCGTGTCAAAGAGTGAAAAAAACAGGGCTTTGGTAAACTTATATTAAAGCACTGACATCTCATAAACACATGGCACTGCTCTTCTTATCCTTCTGAAGATTATTTTTGTTATTTTTAACAAGGTCCCTGGTCATTTCAGTTTGATATTAGTTTACGCAGCACAGATTGTTTTGTGATCCAGTCGCAATGTGATTAAGACTTTGCGAAGAAGCTGTTATTGAAGGATGGGTCAGTGCAAACCTGCAGCCTGTGCGAAAAATGCAGAGTTGATAGTCATTCCACATGCAAATACAATGTCAATGCATTTAAAGCATAGCAGAAAAAAAAAAACAATGTTGAAATAATGACTTTTTAAGGGGCAAAAAAAAAGAAATCCCCTTACTAACATAAGTGGACCTCTGGAGAAAACATTAACTTAAAAAAATAAAATAAAAAACATGCTATGTTCAAAAACTCTTGACTGACATAAAAAAGTGACTCAGACAAACTACCTTTCAAATGTTTGGGGTCAAATGTTTTTTTTTTTTAAGATATTAAACCTTTCACATTATTATCAAAGCATACTGGGAAAAATGTATTAAGGTTTCCACACACAAAAAAATAAATATTAAGAACAACTGCTTTTAACATTAATAATAAGATTTTTTTTTTCTTGAGCAGCAAATCAGCATATTAGAATGATTTCTGAAGGATCATGTGACTAAAGACTGGAGTAATGATGCTGTTTTAAATTAAAATAATATTTTACAATATTATTTTTACAGAATTTTTAATAAATGCAGTCTCAAAAAAAGACTACAAAAGGTTTTAAAAACATCTTACTGACCCCAAATGTTTATATTATCGTAAAAAATAAAATTATCAAAATGTTTCACTTCACATATAATGTATAAAAAACAGAAAGAGTGTCAAACAAGCTTATTTGTAGGAATACCATTTAACTGGAGGTACACAACACAAGTTAAAACTAGGAATTAACATTACACAGATGGTTATAAGCCTACCATATAGTTCAGATTAAACTGTCATGTTACAAGATATTTACTCAATATTCTTAGTAATATTTGGATAGGCATACAGTGGCAGGTAAACAGAACGATAACAGATCTACAACAGTAAAAAAAAAAAAGGGTGATTATGTGTCATGATAAGACTAATCAAACAGACAAGTGAACTGGTTGGACAAGCTAACATACAGTAAATCTACCACAAAAAAACAAAAGAAACCTGCAATGTATCCAATATAGACTAGAACTAGTGCAATATATTGGAACTTTATTTGAAATGAATTTCTCAAAGGGAATAAATCACTTGCTGAATTGCAGTGATACTGTGTGAAAACATGACTGCACACTAGATATAAGGCTTACTCTGTGTTTTTCAAAGCATGCCCCAGAGCAAGTCTGCCGATGCAAACATGAAAGTGCACAAGTACAAAGAGGTTCGTGTCAGTTTCTTTGCCCATATTAGTGATACAAGCGAGAAATTCTTTCTTCTGTTTATCTAGGTTACTGTGTAACAGGGTACACATAACCACCTTAAGCTCACTCAAACTTTCCTGGCCTCGAGAGGTCACCAGAATTCGTGTCGATAATTGTCGATAATGCATACTTCGAATTTCGTTAGATATGGTTCAAGGCATTCCAACAAGCCTATTGAACAAAATGTACACTTTGTAAAAATCATAAGGCATTCATTCCACGATTTGCTGAGGTCACGCGATGTGCAATGGTTCATCCACAGTGAAGCCTCAGAGGAGTAAACGGAGAGAGAGAAAGAGGCATGGTGTTACTTGCACAATAACACATTTGTATTTATTTCCTCAACACATTAAACAAGCATCAAAGAGCAGCATATTTCCCCCATGACTCCTCCTGAACCGCCATACCTCCATAATATTCATACGGTATGTGTTTGAGTGCAGGCAGAGGAATCTGACTTCAAGGCTAAACAGAGAACGGCGACAATCAACAAGAGTGGAACCCAACAAGTCATTACACACACCGTCTAAGTAACCGTTTTGCATGTTTTTGAGATGAGGATCTGTTGTAACTGCCTTTTAATGGTATTTGGCTCTTAAAAGAAAAGGCCGCAAGTATGCACACACGCAGCTGCATGCAAACACACTTGGCCTGTGCTAAAGGAAAAAGGTAGGCTAAACACACTATTTCACTGACAGATTTAAGAAAGTATTTTTAGAGATAAAGTACAGTTAGAGGTATATTTTAGTATAAAAAAAAATAAATAAATATAAATAAAATTTTGACTATCAGCATATCTATAAGTTCACTTGTAGTATAGTTGCAGTACAAAAAAACTTAGTTGTAAACTAGTTGTGTACTCAAAGTTTATTACTGTTACACTTAAAGTATACTTAAAAGCATACTACTTTTATATACTAAAAAGTGGGCCAATTTAGTCCCAAGTGGTATTGAAAAAAGTACACTTATATTATATTTCTAGTACATTGATATTAGTATACTTACTAAATAACTTAAAAGTATGCTTAAAATGAACTTGAAGTATACTTATTTTGTAAGGGATAGCTTTTAAAAAAAAATGATGTAAGAGTTAGTTGACATATAGTTGCAAAGCTATATAGTTGGTAGAATGTCTAAAGTGAACCATCGAAATCAAGTGTTACCAAAATAAATAGAGACTTTATAAGCTAAAAATGGACAAAATCATGCAACAATTTAGCCTGGGAAAACCCAGACAACTTCCGGCAAATTTAGATTTGCTCTGCAAGTAGTCTGGCAAAGAGCTCATTCAAGCCCATTTCCATGGCCTCGAAATCGCGGCACCAATCAGAAACGTTGAGGCGGGCTTTATAAGATGACGATCGCTCTGACTGGTTTTAGGTCTAGCCTATCCAATTGCGCCCGAGGCATTTGAGCGACGTCCACTCCGTTGGTGAAGCGCACCAACTTTTAAATGCATTATTATATTCAAATTGCAAACACATGAGGACAGTCTCCATGAAAGACCCACTGACAGATGAACATGCTACTACATTTCTCTCCGAAACGGTAGGAAATTAAATTAGATTTAATAGAGGCTTTTAACTGTGACAAGATGATTGACAGGGCAGTTTACGTGACAGGATACACGCGACAGATCCGTCCGATAAAGATGACGAAGTAGTATGTCCCAAAGCTTGCCTACTTTTTTGCTACACATTCAAAAGTAAATACCTTTTCATCACAAAAAGAGTACATACTTTTATGGCGTAGTGTAACTTTGGGACACCGCATATGGCTTTACATGATGCTGATCGCTCTGGGGTGCGTTTCCCGAAAGCATCGTTGGCCAACTATGGTCGCAAGTTCCGTCGTTACCAATAGAGTTCAATGGACATTGCGATGAACTTGCGACCATAGTTGGCCAACGATGCTTTCGGGAAACGCACCCCTGATTGGTTTTAGGAGTTTTAGGTCTATCCAATTGCGCCCAGAGGCATTTGAGCGACGTCCGTTGGTGACGCCCCTTTGGAAATGAGTTATTAAAAGAGCTTTGCCAGACCATATCTCAGTTACTACTGAGAATGGTCTGGTTTTAACCAGGCTAGCAACAATTACTAAAAATGTCAAATATAAAGATAATATCTAATTCAAAATATTAATAAAAACAATAATAGTAAACAAATAATCCTAGAATAACACAATCCCATTAAAAATAACAATGAAATCACAATTATAAATCCATTTGAAAATTCTACTGTTAAAAGATAATTACCTGAAATATAAAGTGATTGTTCCTAACAGCAGCTGACAGACCAGGATAAAAAGCTGAAATGAGAGGCCTGTTTGTTCTGTTCTCTCCAGCTGCTGCCAGCGGGTCACGCATGGTGGACAGACTATTGATACCCAGCCTCGATCATCCCAACTGATAAGATTCAAAGTCAGAAAAATATATAAAACACCCACATGCTGTCTCCGTCTCGTTTTTATGTTTGATTTCACATGAAAAGAAGTCAAGAGAAGATTGAAATGAAAGCATGAGGAAGATTTACACAATAGAGTTAAAAAAAGTCTTCACAGTCAGTGAAATGAGCTGCTTAACCTTAAGAAAATGTTGAGGTCAAACTAAATATTAAATTAATCTTTTTATTTTCTATTCATATTATAGCCTATGAGGTTTGCAATTTTGGAAATCTAAATACAGTTACATTTTTATAAACGGTTTTGTTATTTTCTAGCAATACAACATTAAATTAAGATTAAAATTAAATAGTTTATGGAAAAAAGGCAAAAATAAGTAACATAACAGTGGACAAATATTTATATATTTATGCATGTCACTCATGACACCTGTGCCCCTCTGAATAAAGCATAAAACATCTTATCTAGTATCAAGATTCATTACATCATGTTTAACAGATGATTACAGAGCGAGAGAATTTGAGATTGAATGCGGGACTTTCCACGTGGCGATGGAATGAATGTGATCACGTCAGCACATGCTCCGATGGGAAGATAAAGAGAGTTAAAGGGAAATTAAATGATTGCCCTTCACTTCACTAATTGTAAATGATTGAAAAGATAAAGATCTATTCAACCTCCAGGCTATTTGGGGAAACAAACTAACTCTCTTTATATCAGAAAACTCAGTGGCGTCTTTGTATTACACACACACACACACACACACTCTTAAGGTTGACACCTGTCGTCACAGACGTTGTGATTGTTATATGAACTCTTAATGTTTGTTTGTAATTACTTTCACTCAAATGCACCTCATGACTCATCATGAATTCCTCATATACTGACTAATTCAAGTCTCGGTTCACAAGGACAGTTAACACCCTGAACATTAATAACACCCTGACAAAGGCCGAACAACCTGTCAACCAGTCGATTAGGCAATAAATCGATCAATCAACCAGAGATGGTTCAAAGCAGACTATTAAAAAAGCCAAAGCAGACTAATAAAAATTTCACAGACATTGACTTGCACTAACAAGAATAGGCCTACAACATCAAAAAACATCACTCGATACATTCACACTTGAGTGTCAAAGTGAACATTATGAACAACATCATCGCTGTAATCATTCTAACCAAAAAGCTGTTGCAGATCCATTTTAATGCAAGAATTAAAATGCAGTATTATAGACTGTACATACCATATTTATATCTTTTTTATAATACTCAAAATTAAAAAGCAATATTTAAATGTGTGGTGAATTCCACAACTCTATTTGAGTGATGTTGAAACTGAATCACTTGCCAGTGTGTTTGCACTGGCAATGCATTTACAGTGATTGTTTTGAAATTATTATAAAGTATGTGTAACAAACGCGAAAATTGCTCAGGAATACATTTCTCACATTTAATTCAATCATGTGAAATGTAGAAACTTGTTAATTGTCAATTAAATTGATGATTAAAATAAGTAAATACAGGGGCACGCAGCAGAAAGGGCATGTTTTATAATAACTAAATTATCATTTGATAGCATTTTTACAACTACACTTCCTATTAAATCTTATTTTAAGGCTTCAAAGCAAGGGCAGCAAGAGATGCTTGTAACTGCTTATTTTATGTGGCACTTTTAATAATGTCAGCTTTCACAACATTCTTGATTACAGTAATGCAGTGTGCAGACAAATGAACATCCCTCTCCTCTCTTAAGAGACACTTTAATGGGCCAAACACATTTGGTGATTTTAAAGAGAAGTCAATGGACAAAGTGCAAAACTAATTTTGCTGCAAAGTATCTGTATGCACATGAGTTCCAAAGAAGCATTTAAGCTAAAGTCAGATGAATAATAAATCTTAACAATAAAAGTTTACATTTCTGATGCCTTAGAATAATCTCTTTAAGTGCTATGGTACTTTAGAAAAATGGCAATATACCGATACTTCAAGGAACCTGTCCTGGAGAGATTCACTTTTCAACAGACAGCACAGCAGACGGATACAGCAGCTCTTTCCCTATCATCATTATCACCCCATTCTGTCAGACACACCATGCTGCACACCCTCTGTTGGCCCAGGGGGCATTAACAGAGCTTTGTTCGGGTGCTATGGGGGGTTAATTACTGTATGAGGCCTATGTCAGAATGCTCATTATAAAACTGAGTTTTGGCACTAAATTCTCATATGTAAAGCTGTTGTAAAATGCCGATAAATGCACACGTAACTACACGTTAGGCTATATATTAAAGCATCAAGTTGCTGCATGGTTTGTCAACCTCAAACAGCCTGAAGTTGATGTAATATTGTTAACTATATTATATAGGCCTAGTTATATTATATATATTATATAGCGGCATATTTTTGGCTTATATTTTATGCCTTTTTTCTCTTTCGGACAAAAAACGAAAATGCAATTTTCAGCCGATAATTTTCAGCAGGCGAAATTTCGGTGCATCCCTAGTAAAATACCTTATTTTGTGTTCAGCAGAAGAAAAAGTCATACAGTTTTGGAACTCCATGAGGGTGAATAAATGATAACAGATTTTTTTATTTTTTGGGTGGACACTCTCTACACTCTCTCACAAGTTGTAGTTTTTCATTCAAGACCAATATAGTTAGTTTTTTTTAATCCTGACCCTTGAATGAACACCTCTCTAAATCACATTGGGACAGATTTACAAAACAAACCATGCTGAAATATAACAAGATCAGTAAAAAAAAATACTTTTTTGCATTATAGATTATTTTCTTTTTTTAAGTTGCTTCTAACAGTTTTAATTTTTGTTCATTGCAACTATGTTTCACTGCATAATTATTAAAGTATGACCGAACAATACAGGCTTTTTGAATCTCTCTCACACACACAGACCTCAAGAGAAATTATTTATTTAAACCTGCTTGGAAATGTGTTCTTATTGACAAATTAGCATTTACTGTAGAAAAACGACATGTTTTTTAAAGGGTCGGACTCGACATAGGAAATTGCATAGGGAGGCGATTCAGTTATACATTTTGTTATTTCAGGTCCAATTCTGTAACTCTTTTCCTTTAACTATTTATCATGTCTTTTCACTTCTTCCAACCAGCAGATGCCTGCAATCCCTCAGTCCAACACGGCAGCATGGTAATGCAAGTGTGAAGTGAAAGAAAAAAGAAAGCAAGCGAAAGAGAAGGTACGTGTGTGTCTGTCAACACGGTTCTCGCAGGTTCATATTTTAAGCGTGAACATTAAAGATGAATGCACACGTCAGTTCAACCCTGGTGCCCTTGTGTAAACAATGAGGCCCTGTCTTTCAGCTCTCTCCCTCGCTTCAGCCCTTCCCTCCCTATCCGTGACAGAAAGTTAGAGAATTCCCCCCCTAAAGCGAGAGAGGGAGGGATGAGGCATTAAAAATATACTTCCTTCTTCCATTATGAGACCACATCTTTTGGACTTCAAAGAACGTTTAAAATCAATAGTGGAGTGTCTATGTCATCTGTTTGAGGTCTGTCTCTGTGTTTCTTTGAAGAACATCAGGTCTAAAGGCCTATTGCCAAAAACCATCACAGATTTATGACTTTTAATTATCACAGATGAATGCTCCTGGAGTACCGCTCTCTTTCTCACTCTCTTGTTCTTGGCACGGACTAGATTGTCAAGTTGCCCCCGTGAGAGGAAAGATGCCAAAAATGAGTGGAAAAACCACTGAAAATACTCAGGAAGAGAGAGGGCGTTTGAAAAGAAAACTAGAAAGAAACTGTAATTGGAAATTGATGAAGTGTCAAGGATATTGAAAATTAGGGATGTGCAAAACTACATATTTTAAATGTTGACTAGTAGCCGGTTGTCTAAAACAGTCCTGTCTAATACGTTATTAGATAGAACTGTTATACAAAGAAAGTATACACTATACGAAAAAGCATTAGCGTTTGCCGTGTGGTTGATGCCCAATGTCGCTAACTCTAGACCCTACTCTGAAGTAGGAGCTAATTTAGTTACCCCAACAGGCGTTCCTAGAACTAAAATCATTCCTAGATCCTGCGGTGCGAATATGCCAAAAAGCGGGTACTTCCGCCATTAGTTCTAGGAACTATAAAAAGGTTCCTCCGGTGCGAAAGCCCCTATTATTGCAATAATTGTTTTATTCTTGCCTTTATCTTGTTCACTAGGGTTGTAAAACTGCTTTAGAACAATATTTATTGCGAAAAAGCACTATGCAAATTAACGGAATTGAAACGGAACTGAAACGTTTCTCTGCAAGCTAATAAAGGGTGGGGAAATTGTTCGCCGTCAGTAAATAATTTACATCATATACTCTTATGATAACAATTGGAGTGTCAACAATACCCATATGCAGGCACTGCGATGTCCCAGTCCAAAACAGTTTTTGAGTCACCAGTACACTGAACTGAGTTGCAAGTGCAACCATTAACCAACTTTAGGCTTGAGATTTCCTGTTACTCTAATTCTAAACAGCCTATATATATATTATATATAAAATAAAAAAATAATTTAAAAAGCTGATTTAGCCAGTTCTGTATGATTAAACTCTGTTTAATCTCTAAAATGTCCATCTTTAGTGCTGACACCTTCAGCACTAGCCAATTCACTGACGTAGACTGGCATGTAATATTTACAAAGAATTTTTTTTTAATTTTAGTTTCTGCCATATTCCCCTGCAGCCTTCTGCAGTTCTGTTGCTATATTTATGATTTAAGGTTATGTTAGCTGAAGCTGACCATACAAAACATAGGTATAGAGGATTTGAACCCAGGTCCCCTCACAAAGAAAACTTAGACCACTAACATAACTCTCGCTATCACTTTATGGTCTGCTGCATGTGTGCATTTAAATTTTAATGAATAAAAAATGTGTTTATATGTTGACATTTGTTGCTTTAAATGGCAGCATGTTATCAGCATGCTAAAATCTTCATTGAGATGTAGAATCCCTAAATTCATTGCCATAAAACACCAACACAAATAAATAAACTAAAAAATATATAATTAACTATTCAGTTTTTGGACAATAAATAAACTACTCAAAACGTCTAATCCATCCATAATTAAAATTTGCCTTCCCGTCCAAAATGCTCCTGAATGAGTATGAGTGTGTGCGCATGGCTTCTTAAGAGACTATTTTTCCCATCTGTCAGATCACACTCTGGATTATGAATTTTAGATTAATTACATAGTCTATACACATTCATCAGTAGTGAGAGAGGTATGAAAGCATTGTGTGTGTGTGTGTGTGTGTGTGTGTGTGTGTGTGTGTGTGTGTGTGTGTGTGTGTGTGTGTGTGTGTGTGTGTGTGTGTGTGTGTGTGTGTGTGTGTGTGTGTGTGTGTGTGTGTGTGTGTGTGTGTGTGTGTGTGTGCCAGTGCATGATTATTCACCAGGAGGAGTTGCACCCCCTGTCCAAACACGTTCCAGAACACACACATTGCCCCAGGAGTCTTTGTTATCATATTATTTCATTTGAAAGAGTTTGAAATATTGTTTCTGCCTGTCTGCTGTCCTGCAGAGAAACTGCCAGCAGCTGCTCATTAGCTATGGAGCCGATTTCTCACCCGACACCCCTTCGTGACTCCGCCCACATTCTGCTACCATGGCGGTTACCATGCCAACACCAAAGGTCCCATCTTAGAGGTTTGGTCAACCCCACCAGGATGCTTAAGGGTTGTACCAGGCATTAACTGTCTCTTTCTCTCTCTCTACATCTGGATCACATTGCTATCACAAGCATGTCTACAGTGTCTTGTGCCATGCTGAAAGGAGGTATTGACCTCTGACCTCTGGCTTGAAGCGGTGAAGTACAATGACCTGTGACCCTTAGGGTTATGGATGAATGAGGTGTGGGGAACACTCAAAACGGGATGACAAGAAAGCTAAACGACAGCTTGTCAGCATGGACTTTTTCACAGCACCAACAACAGTCTCTATCTCAGTCTGATCTGTCCAAACAAACTCACACTTAGCGAGGAATTCATTGAGAATAACCTGCACCCAGTGATAGTGCGCATATATATATATATATATATATAAATTGCCAGGACATTAAGATGATAAATGATTAAGAATAAGACACATTAAAATAAGCAAAAACAACTACAAATCAAGACATTTCTTAATTTAACTACCCCCTCAAAAACATATGAGGAAGTAGGGCTGGGTATTGACACACATTTCACAATTCGATTCTGATTCACAAGCTTGCAATTCGATTCAATTTCGATGGCCTACTATTATTGAAGGTAAAAATTAACTGATTTGTATACAAACACTTAAATTAAATTAAATTAAATTAAATTACATTAAGCATTTAAATGGTGGCTGTCATAAAAACTTGCCAGATTTATTCAAACATGCATTAACAATTGAAGAATATTAAAAAATTATAATGAATATGTAATATGCTGAATATATTTAACAAAATGCTCCTCTCTAGAGTTAATTTTTCTAGCTGACTAACGAGTTTATGGTCGCTGGATATGGTTTTTCTGAGGTAAATGTGACGTTACATGACATTGTTTACAAGCTGTTTTACTGACGTCTTTCCACGGTTGAACATGACTGAGCGATTCAATGTGACATGATACGGATTTCGATAAGTTGTACTCTATCTTTTAACACACTTTCAGATGCTCATTCATGTTTATTTCGCCCGGTAACTGGTATTAGTTACGTGCGGAAGCTCCGCGCTGCTGCTTCTCTTGAGCTGAGCTGCGCCAGAGCGATCTCACGCCACAGCGACAAAACGGTATTTATGTTTTTGAATTGCGTAAGAAAATGGACGTAATTTGAAATCTGAAACTTTGTTTCATATCAATAGTAACAAAGCCTAAAGATAATTGCGATTTATTGGATGGGATGCGCGCAACAATGTTCCATTCATTCATCAACTGAAAACAGGATGATTAGCCTAATCGATTCTTGGGATTTAAGAATCGATATCGATTTGTAAAAATGAGAATCGATTAAAATCGAGCAATCAATAATTTTTTACCCAGCCCTATGAAGAAGCATACAGTAATTTTAAAAGTCTGATTTATAGACATGTAAAAGTCATGTGAACTAATAAATCTTAAAAAGCCATTGATAATGACATTCTTATAATGAATATACATTTTACTAGTTATGACAAGCTCTAAAATATTATATTGGGTGGAAATTGTGAGGGAAAAAAATATCCTCAATCAGTAAATCACAAACAACTGGAATATTCATGTAAATTTGTTGGTTAAAAGGGGTGGGGAACCCTGAAAAACATTCAGCTCGTAAAAATCTAATCCTGAAATGTAATTATATAGGCTAAATTTGAATTGTTTTTATGGGTCATTTAAACTTTTGAATGGGTCTTGGAGTCAAAAAGGATGAGAAGCACTCATTAAACTGATATTTCAATAGTATACAAATAATATTTCAACAGTAGGCTATATAATGAAAAGCATCTAAAAAGCCTGACAAAGATTGAAGTCTCTAAACTTCCTTTTGAGAGCGGTGACAATATAATTATAGTAACCGTTGTAGGCTGGATGTGAAAATCTTTGGTCGGGCAGAATAATATCAGATATACGACACAAACTCTGTTGGTTGGCCAATTCTCCACGCTCAGACGACTTGGTTTAACAACCTGCCATATCTAATTCAGAATAGGCCGACTAGTCTTGAGTCTCTCATTTAATTTTGACAACTCTTGCATCAATGAGGGAACAGAATACAGGACAGGAGAGACGATGAGAAAGGAAATACTTGGATGGGTATCCATTAAGCCAGATTCTGAAAGTGATAGAAAACTATGGAAAAGGGAATGTTGCTCGTCTTGCGTCAGGACCCCCGGAAGTACACAAATCTAAACATTTCAAAAAGAAGAAACCTTCAAAGATCAATGCATTTCAAAACCACAGAGGGGAAGTGAGGGTCATAAAGCTTTGAGAACTCTCTAATCTCGCGTTTCACCTCCATACACGTGTCAGTCATGTTTACATGCGCCTCCCCACGGCACCTCAGTGACGGATATCAGGCCCAACAGACTCGCAGACATAACAAAACCAAACCCGACACGTCGGGCGAAATAATTAAACTCAATCAGTCTGTCAACAGCATGAAAACATTCTTGCAGCTCAACTAGAGCATGTTACACCAACATTATGCTTAAAATGTGTTGCTAATCTCAAGTAGCAGCTTTTGGGATTTGCTGTAATGTGCCGTGTTAAAGAAGTACTGTCACAAATTGAATATTTGGATCCGCTTTCTGTCACAATAGGCTGATAAGCCTGCTCATAAAGAAGTTGTAACACAGTGTAAAGATAAAAGAGCTTGTGACTGGAGTATGTTTTTTGTGTAGGTGGTGATAAGTGTGCTGTGCACATTACTGCGGAAAAGTAAGGTGAGAAAGGTTTTTTTGTGTGTGTGTTTGTGTGTGTGCTGAAGTTAACACACACCTTTCCTTCAGGGTGAAAGAGAACTATCATTATCCAATTCATCTTAGAACACTTCAAATATATGAACCTAGCACTCAATGAAACACAATGAAAACAATGCACAAAATGAGGCATCACTTACATTGACAGTCTTACTTTAACTAGCTTAAAACTTGCTGACGTCAGAAAACACTAAACTCACCAAACAAGTTGCCAAATGGTATTTGTGTGAGTGCAAATAGTGCACTAAAATGAACAATTCTGTGCATCTGGTGTTACATGTTGAATCTGGGATCAAACTGAGAGTGTTTTGAAGTTTCTCATTAAATAAAAAAATTGTGGGGGGGGGGGTAAATTAGTTCAAATCAAGGCACAGTTTTGAAAGCAACTGAAGAAGTTACTCTCTAAAAAGTAGGCTAATTTGTACAATGAACTTAATTAAATCAAGGAAAACTTTTCCACATAATTAATACAGGTTTGTATGACAGGACTTTAATAATGTTTTGTTAAATGTACACTATGTACAGTAACTTTTGGCCCTCTAGTGCAGTGTTTCCCAACGTTTTTTGTCACGACACACCACTATATAAAAACAAAATTGCACAAAGATGCATTGCTTCAAATGACATATAAATCTAGAAACTATATTAAAAGTAGTAGCCTACTCACATTTAATGTGAAACTTGAGCTTAAGTCAGGTAGGAACACAATAATGATGTTGTTGGTGATGATGAAACTAGTGGTCGACCGATATTGTTTTTTTGATGGCCGATGCCGATATCTTAGAGAGCAGGATGGCCGATGGCCGATATAAAGCCGATATTTTTATTATATACTTTATATTTATTTTAATCAATATTTTATCAATTTTAAATAAATTAGAAAACAAATCCTTATGCATCTCTTTCTGTCAGGACTTTTACGTGCTTTTCTCAACTCAGTGAAGTGACGTCAGTGTCCAGGTTAGCAGTAGCATGAGCCGTCAGGGGTGTTTGGCTCGAGGTCATGGTGCAAAGGACCCTAGGTTGATTTTACTCCGAACCATCCCTTTAAAGGTGGGCTAAGCGATATTAGAAAAATGCTAAATTGGACCAACACAACAACATGTAACCAATCAGCATTAGGGGGTGTATGACGGTGGAGGAAAGAGAACGAGCAAGAGGGAGAAAGAAGAAAAGACTGAGGAAAGAGAGATGGCTGAGAGACATTACAAAAGAGAAAAGCTCATAAGAATATCAGTGTAATGGTCAGGAAAGAGCTTTAGGACCTATGTTAAAATTAGAAAAGCTTTCCAGCGCCTGGGAAGGGAAGGCCTGAAAACAGACACGGAGGTTGCTTTGATTCCGTTCCATACACGAGTAACACTGGTTTTGAGTGTCATTGTTTGTCTGGAGCTGCTGTGCTGTTGGCAACTAACAACAAACTCTTGTTTAGTATTTATTCTTGTGTATGTAAGGTTATATTAGCCTAATTTTTTGTGCTTCCTTGTTGTTCGTTCGTCATCTTCGCTTTATTTTTTGTGAAGCATTATTTAGTTGTGCTTCTGCTACAATAAACAGACATCCACTCTTGCATTGATTGTGTTATGGAGGCCAGCTAGTGAGAGCTCTACAGGCTGATGACTGTTAGCAAATGCGGTGTGCACTGGTTAGCGTCCTTGTTAGTGCACCAGCCTCGCAGTCGCATGCCACTGATTGGGGTTCAAGACCAACTCGGAGCAGGGCAGTTAAAATTGGAGGGTGAGCTTTGAAGAGAGATTTCAAATATCAACAATGATCGACTTTGAGAAAAAACATACTGCACCTTTAAGAGATATAACCAGCAGAGCAGATTAGATAGAAAGGATCTCAAGCTGAGACATGCTGTGTAGCTATACCCAGTTATAGACTTCATTGAAAATAAATTTCACCACAGCACAACAACAACAACTTAAAATGACCCTTCACATCTGTTCAATAAAGTAACGTACGTTACTCACCTGTTGAGTAATAAAACGCCATCTCCGTTTTTCAAATCCCTCAGTTCACCGAAAACCCAAGCCAATGTTGATTGTCACTCTCCTCTATTCTGCGGGGCGGGGCTTAACGGACGAAGGTTCGAGATTTAGCGGCTCCATGTCAACCTTTCTCGCTCGTTTTGACGACTAAAATATGGCACTTCCACACCATACATGCGTCAAATAGCCGAAGCAACGTACTCTTCTCTATGCAAATAGAAAAAAACACCAGCAAATTAAGAAAACATCTTCATCAGTTTGACAACACATGCGCTGTAAATACTGACAAATACAAAAACGAGCGGCAAAAGTTCTCAACGCAACAAAATACAGCTGCAAATACACACAACGCACATACAAAATAAAAGTTAAAATAAACACACACAAAAAAACTCACCTTTCTTGTCATCAACAACACCACTGAAGAGTATAGACATTGAACAATAAGCATTTCCCAGCCATACAGGTTCTTGTTGAGTCACCTTGAAACATTTCCGTATTTGCAGCGTTTCATGTTTTGTGTGAGTATAATTGATATTAAACATTGCTAGTGCTTCCTGAAGCCCGTGCAGATGTTTTCCTTCCAAAATGATGTTACTTCCTGGAAGTTGATGTCATAATGACCTTTTGTAAGGTAGCCTATATTTCCAAGGCTAACAGGAAGGTAAGGTAGTAATATAGAGGACAGGTAAACACAATGGATCACACTCTCCCCCAAAAACATGTTTTGTTTGAAAAAAATTTATTGAGAAAGGAAACGAAATTTAGAAACTGGAAAGTTTCTTAATTGATTGTTTTTTGTGTTAAAAGTTGCATAGCACCTTGAGAAATGGCAAAAAAAATATATAACATCGGTTCACAGCAAAGTATAGTAAGATTCACCTCATGTTAAATAATATTTAAATGAACTATTTAATATAATAATATAGGCCTATATATTATATTATATTAATAATAAATACATATTATATTATATAAAATGAAATAAAGATATAATTTCCATCTTTAAAAATATTTTTGTTTAATCCTAATATTTTTTAATACTTTATCAAGTTGGCCTATATAAAGAAATACATTTCTGTATATTATGTGTACATAAAAATGAACTGCACTGGTCAGCAAGTTTTGACTTCCTCTTCCTCTCCACTTCAGTCCCATTCTGAGGACATCCCGTGTCTCCATTCTTGAAGGAGGGGGATATTTTGGTTGTTTTTTTCCCCCCTTTCTTTCTCCACCCTTCCTTATTTCACCACCCATCTCTCATGTTCTCTTCTGTCACTCAGAGCCACGTTAACCATCCCGTCTCTGAAGTTTCCTGTTGCCTTAGGAGAGAGACACTGACAGACTGACTCCATCTCAAGTCGAGCAGCTGTTGTTGTAACTAATCCTGCTTATCTCTGCACTTCACAGTTTGGTAAATGCTGAATGAGTTCAACCACTTACCTCTGTGTGTGTGTGTGTGTGGTGCTGGGTGAACTAAGGAGAGGAACTGAAATATTCCATGTATTTTAATAAAAAATATATCAGCCATTGCTTCTTAAACACATTTTGTCTCACACACGCTGCACTTTTCCTGCTGAAACTTCATCATCATAAATAATTGAATCTCTTTTCACTCGTTTTCTGCAGCTACATCAAACGGAGATGAATTTAGAGAAGAATTTATTTAAGTGTTCTACTCTAAACGCTCCGCAAACACACACATTTATATGATATGAATGACTCTGTGTGTGCATCTATCATCACAGGTTCTTCACATCTTTCGTCCTTTTTTACCTCCTAATTACTCATCATTCAGCACTACACTGTTTGTGTGTGTGGTGTGTAAGGTGTGTGTGTGTGTGTTTATCATTAGTCTGTTTATGTGGCCGACAGGTGTAAGGTGTAATCTATCAAGGCCTACAGCCCTTCAGACTTTAAGGTTTTCAAGGCAACAAGTTTCTTTTCAGTGTAGGCCTATTTTAATTATTTAGTTTTAGGTTCATTTAGGAATGAGGACAAACTTGTATGCCTTGTGTCACTATAAGTGACCCAAAATATTACTGGTAATTTCCATAAAATTGAACCTAAAACTATACAAACACATAGATCACCCATAAATGTACATTAGAAGAGCAAAACTTTACCTGATAATATGGTGGATGGCAACAGCTGCTAAAGTAGTATTGGCCTAGAAGGCAGGGGTTAGCAAAGGGTCAATTGCCCTCAGAAGTTTACTAAATCTGACAAAGCCTTCCTGTAAAACATGTTCTTCAGTTATATTTTAAGGGTAGGGTGTAGGTAAGTCTGTAGTCATTATAACCAGCTTTGAAGGAAAACAATAGTAGTTTATTGATGTCCTAATTTAAACAGCTAGGTAAACGTATGTATGTGTGTGAGTGGACATTCCTTTATTCACACAGTACTCAAGAGGGGTCAGATATGTTTACTCATGTGTTTGTGTGAGGGAGGTTGTTTGCGACCCTATAAAAGTTTGTTTGTTCAGCAGGACGCAGGAGTTAACAGGAGCTGACCTGCCACTCACAACCCGGCAGGATTCTGGGAACGTGCGTGAACACAGACGCGCTTCGCGTTACCCGTCGCCGTCAATCTCTCTTACCTGTCGCATCTGTCACATCAGAGTGAGAGAAAGAGAGAGGGTCAGTAAGAGAGGGGCATCCGAGAGATAACACGAGGTAAACGGATCAGGATGCGTTCCCTTGAGACGCTATTAAGACCCCCGTGAGAACAAGACCAGTTATCCAGAGGAACCTCAACACTTAACACACACTTCCTGTGCATCTCCTCCCCCAACAAACATGTCCTTGTTGTTTCAGATGGGAAGGTGACCTCACTTCTGCTGTGCTCTGGTTCCCACTGCTGTCATAGAGGGAAAGATAAATGAAACATCACTATTACACACACACATTTCATGAATTTAATGCTGGAAGATTTCCATAAATAGACCAACCCAACCCACACAGAATCCTCTCTGCATCATGTTTGTGGACTGTAAATCACAGAATAATGAGGCAGCAGTGAAACAAATAGCAACTTTATGAGATAAAGTTAAGTAAGTTGAATTTGATTGGAGCTTCTGTCGTAATGTTGACTCCATGTATTAATGTTTAATGGCAGCATAAATATTAAAGAGTGTACAAGCACAAATGAGCAAAGCAGCAGGTCACGGGGTTTATTAGCGCTGTGGGGGGCAATCGGCAGGTATTCTCCAAATCTAAGAGAACAGCACATCTAACATGGCCACTGGGCGGCTTTCTGCCCTCTGTTTGTCATGACGCTGAGGGGCAAACACACTCACACACTCATACCAACACACACACGCACGTACACGACTCTTTAACGCTGGATGACATTAACATGCTGGCTGCATAGGTTACTTCCAGCAGGCTCTTTGTGTATCGCTGCTGTGCTGTTAGCGGTTGTTTGTTGTGTGTGTGTACATGCGTATGCAGCAAAGAGCAAAGTTAAACATACACAGTCCTATATACACTCTCTGATTTACATTCTAGGAGAAACACACAGCTGAAACACAAAACTCCAAAGAGCTAAAATGCACAAGGGAGGGTGGGGAGGGATCAGAAATCAGAACAGATCAGAAATGTGTGGAGACTGATCAAATAGGCTTTTCAGGTTGAATGTAGTGCCGACCCACGTGGACACTGAGTGTTTGTGTATGATTGGAATATAAAAGCAGGAAAGAGTGGGGCAGAAGCAGTGTTCCTATTCAGAGTGTCTCTATGTTTACTGATCCATATACACTCATGAGTTTCATGTAAGATGGCACACACACACACACACAATGCATGAGTGAATACCTCCATGTGTATTAATGTAAATTTATATACAATTATTATATATTATAAAAAAATATATATTGTATATATGCTATTTATATTAGTATTAATTTGTAAAATTATTCTCTAAATCCTTAAATTTACTACTGATAAAGGAATGTTGTGGTGCTTAATATGAAAATGAATAAAATTTGGTTAAATTATATTATGTATGTGTCTTCACTGTTATACATACCCCACATTTTGTGTACTTTCTCTCTCCAGTTCCTGTGAATTGATATCGATGTACACTTGTTCCCTGTGCTGTGTGAAGTGGCCTTCAGACCGAACATTATAGTACCTGAAATATCTCTTAAGATGGCAGAATTCCCTCAGAAGTCGACTTTGCAAGGTGCTATCGGGGGATACAGGCTATTAAACACACCCCCAGAGAGAGCTGAGGGCACCTGCACTTATGTGTGTGTGAGTGTGATTCAATCTTTTATTCCTTTCATTTAGTTCGTTTACACCATCATGACTTCCTGAAATGGGTCAAACAGCAGTGTCTTGAGGGGTTGTTTTAAAGAGTCACTTTAAGGGTCAGCCTCTAAAGATCCTGACAGGACAGAGTGAGGCTATTTCCTGCCTCTTAATGTCTTGAAGGTCTGTTCTCTTCTCTTGAGTAATATTATTTTCTCCCACTCTTGCCCTCCACCTCTTTGTGAAATCACAGACTCCCTCATCTGTCGTGTGTAATTCACCCAAATGGCCTCTGCCATTCCTTCATGATGATTGTGTCAAGATCACATCAGTTCACCCCAGACCAACTGTGGTAATGTGCGGAACACTGTAGCATACTTCTATACTGCTCTTATTATGAATGCAGTATGTGTGTATGTAGGCCTCTATATCTATAAACAGTGTTGGGGAAAGTTACTTTTAAAAGTAATTTAAATTATTTTAGGCAAGTACTTACTTCATCCAACACTGTTTTGTTCTTTGTGTGTTGACGTTTACCTTTATTGTTTTACAGATAACCGCTCCAAAAGAGTGAACTGTCTGTATGACTCAGACTGAATCCCAACCATTTTACCGTTTTATTGCAAGGAACGACTCATAAGTATGATTCATTGCTAATTCTAATTCTAAACAGTTGACTGAAAATTCCCGACACTCCCGACACACAGCCACTTAATCAGCAAAATAGCTCTGCTACTGAAATAGGCTATAAAAACTAGAAACCCTCCTCAAAATTAATGTAGATTAACCAACGCTATCTCACGACCAATTCGTACAAATTCATATGAGTATGAGGTGGCTAATTCGTACGAATTTGTAAGATTTGTCTAAACCCCAGTGATGGGTAGGTTTAGGGGCGGGGTCAGGGGTAGGTCATTCGTGCGAATTCATACGATGACGTTTAAAATATTTTTGTAAAGGTAGATTTTCACACAGATTTACTAAATTAAATATGTAGAAACACACTAATATGTACTGTTTCATAGTAGTGTACAGTAATGCTAGCATTTCATTCTGAACACTGACAGTAGCTGCGTTTCCCTTACCCTTCAAGTTGCGCAAATTGAAAGTGCGAATTAAAAATACACCCAATGGAAACACTTCAATTTCACAAAAACTCCCATATATCGCAAAAAAGTTTTTACGCTCGCATATGGTGGTTTTTTAGGCAATTCGAAAAAGGAATATTCTGCACTTTTTTTCACATTTACAGGTTACCTGGCCTACGTAAAAGTTGATCATTCATTTAAGATGGCACGGTATGTTTGGACAGAAGACGAGACAGAGTTTGTAGCAAAGTTCGTTAAACAAAATTAAAGTAAAGACAGCAGCCCCTCACGGACGACTGCTGTCAACAAAACACAAATAAAATCCAGGCCTGGCCTCTCTCGATTTTCACTGTCGTCGCTCCTCTAGAATCAACATTTCTTTGTTGATTCCAAACAACAAAGAAATGCCAAAATTTATCCAGACCTTGAAGCAGATAGGAGGGAGAAACACCTCATATGTGGCCGCTCCTAAGTATAAGTGGCTTTGCTTGCCATTAATGCTTGGATAACAAGCCTACGTCTCCTTTGGTTAAAAACAATGGCCAGTGCGGTGGCTGCAATATACGTAAACCTTCCAAGGTTTTTTTTGGAATGACTTATCACAAGAGGATATCATAAAAGTTTTGTGCAAATCTGTAATGGAAACCAGGCTACTGCCTCTCTTTTGCTTTTGATCTCTCTTCAAAACTTAAGTGATGGCTGCTCTCTCCATCCCTCTCTCCTCCTTTGGCCATCTCGATGATTCTCTCACTTCAACTGCATGTCGTCAAGCATCTAGAGTAATTGGTTTAAATAATGACACTGCTCAACAGAATAACACAGTTCTCCACATGCACAAAACACTCTTAGAGCCATCAGGGAATCTCTGATATTTTCAGTTAAGATGGTGCAAGCGAGACGCCGCTCGACTCTCCAACGAGACAATGGAGACGTTATAATGTGATACTGATGAGATCTGGGATCGGTGGGGAAACACTGTATTATGGATTATGGAAATGTGATTATTCATTCCACTGAGATTCTGGAGGTGTTGATGTTCAGACATGAAGCGAGTTCGGCTTTATCTGATGAGGCCATTGTTGAGATGATCCTGACAGAAAAAGGTTTCATTTTTTCTGATGGTGGTCCCTAATGGCTGATCATTAAGTCATTTGATATTTAGTGGCTTGAAAAGTGACACATGTCCTTTCTTTATCCTTTAATTTACTGTTCAGATGGTTCAGCCTTTTCATTTCCTCTCGCCTCAAAATAATCACTATATTTTGGCCCCTGTACTGTCCTGCGCTTAATGCTGCGGTCCCTTGTTTCTGCAAAAGAATTTTCTGAACTTCTAGTCAGCTCAAATTAGTTCTGTTTTCTTGGTCTGTTTCTGGATGATTTTCTGTGTATGCTCAGGGAATGGTGGTATGATCGATCAGACCTCCTCTAACTCATTTTTACTCCATTTACTAATTGACAAAACTTCCCTTTGTTCGGGTTTAGCCATTTGAGAAATCAGTTTCCTAATCCTGCGGCCTATATGCTATTGACAAATGTGTTCTGCTGTGGTTTCACATTCAGACCTGCAGGACCTGGTTTGATGTTGCTGATGGATTATTTAGGAATACATTTTGATTTTGTACACTTGGCAGTTGAAATGTGTAGAAGAAAGTCTACCACTGACAGATCTTCATTGTTAACTGAGCACTCCACACAGTGTGTGTGTGTGTGTGTGTGTGTGTGTGCGTGTGTATCTGGTATTTGTATTCCCAAATGCCTTTTTTTTGTCCCCAAGTGGAAAACAGCTTATAAATCATATGAAATTAAGTTTTTTTTGAAAATGTAAATGTAACAGTTCATTGATAAGGGAAGAAGGAGGCGGGAACCGGCGAACGTTCAAACAACTGTTAATATAAAAATAAACAAAACACTAAACGAAAGTAAAAGCGACAGCCCCTCGCAGACGACTGCCTCACACACATAAACAAAACATAACATAAATGTCCAGGCCTGGTCCTCTCTCGTCCTTCACTGTCGTCGCTCCTCCTTTTATAGCTCCTCCGTGAGATACGCCCTGTTTGTTTGTGTGTGTGTGTGTGTGTGTGTGTGTGTGTGTGTGTGTGTGTGTGTGTGTGTGTGTGTGTGTGTGCGTGTGTAAGTAAAAGTGCTGGAATGCACACCAGCACATGGTCTGAAGAAAAAAGGTTCCTTTCATCATCATTAAGTCATCATCACTGACACAGCTCTCGTGTCAACAACATCAAAATCAAAGAGGGTGAGCTCTCATCCATTTTTCTTTCTTCATTACTTTGTCCAGTAATGAAAAAGTATACTTTAATACTTCAGTTTTGACACAAATGCTAGCCGAACACGCTAGCCTTTCAAAGTATACTCCATTTGATATCGTACATGAACACAGGTGTTAGACACATGCAGACTAGGAAGTTTCATCTTTGTCCAGTGTCTGTGCTATTTCTCTCCAGAAGTTATGAGTGATAAAATGTCTTTGTACTCATTTAAACTTAACCTTCTCACACAAGTGCTTGTGTGCCTGCCTAGGTGTCAACCTAAAACTATAGAATCCAAACCAAGCATCTATTTTTGTTGCTATCTCCAGTAGTTGTTGTTGTTTCATCTCATCTATTCCTTTTTTTAACTGTGAAACAACAAAAAATCAAGGCAAACGTGAGCGTGCAGACCGGGTCTGACTTAGTGATTTGGGGACCCTAAGCAAATTCCAGTTATGGGGCCCTTTTATTTTTATAACCCTTATTTTTCTGTCTCTCTCTCATACTTTGTGGTTTATTTACCCCCTCACAACTTTTCTATTGGATAGTGTAGCTAAATTCAGTATATGATTAGTCATCCTGATGTTGTTCTTGTCACAGTTCTGTTCTGTTCAGTTTAGTTCAGTTTCTGTCATGTCTGTATTTGTTCTTGTTTGTTTCTATGGTATAACTCATTTGTTATTCATCACGTTCAGGAGCCGGTTGCATAAACATAGCCATGGTGTTACTGTGTCTTAAAAACTAGTATTACCAAGCAGTTAATAGGGGTTAGTTAGGGGTAATCAGTCTTACTGTTCGGTATCAAATTAGACCAATGTATGTTTTTATGTTACTGACTTTAAAAAGTTATTAACAAAAAAATTGGATGACTAACTTGTAAGACCAGTCTTAGCAGTTTATGCAACTGGCACCAGGTGATTTAGTTCCTCATTTACTCATTGTATAAATATTCCCTGTTATGTTTATTCTGTTGTCAGTTCTCGTTATGTTTACACATTTAAGGAGTTGTTGTTATTGAGTTGTTGTTGAGTCAGTTCCTGTTTATTCATTCAAGTGTTCTGAAGTAATACAGAATAAAATATTATTAAGGAAAAATCTTCGGTCGTCGCTCTCCTGTGTACATTCATGCGAGTGCGTGGCAGTACACGCCCAGGTAAAACATACAAGAAAAATGATTTCGAGAAATCAAGACAAATAAAATCATGACACAAAACACAAGGCCTATAAGCCTCAAAAGTATGTGTATACTTTCTTCTAGTGAATATCTCCGTTGTAAGACAGTCAGACAGTTAGGCTACACGAAAAATGTGTATAAGCTATACTTAACTCATTTATTCTTTTCTTTGTGTTAATAATTAAAATGATTTAATTCTAAATTGATTTAACTAGTTTAATCATTTAAAACTAAACATTTAAGCATTTTGTTGTTTATAATGAATTTGTTATATTATAACGAAATCACTAAAAAGCTGTCACACACTTCAGTTTGTCACACACGGACCTCACGAAGTTACGTTATAATCAATGAAGCTCTCTACACTGCATTCTGAATCTCTTATTTACATCATGTCTACACTTTTTTTGTTACATTGTCTACGTTTACAAGCTGTCAATATTCGGGTTATGGTCGGGTTAAGGTCACTATTTGGGTTTCTGAAACATTCGGAATAACCCGTTTACATGCGTGAGTAGAGAGAGTTACTCCTGTATGGAATTTGTAATCAATTGGCAATATCCCGGTGTAAACGGCGACGCACGGTTAGCGTCTGGACGTACGGACAACCTTAAGACGCAATATGCTTCATTTCCGATTCTTCTTCCTGTATCCAAAGACAACAACAACAACAGCAGCAGCACGCGGATAATGAATAGTTCGGGGCAGATAGCGATCGCCTTTGTTTGCGCTTTCCTCTTCGCTCCAAAAGTGTGGTGCTGTGCTGCGTCTCGCCATGTTTACCTCTACTTCTTGTTTACTTCCGGTATACTGCACGCGGGTTTCTGTATGCGCTGTCTCTACTCAAAAGACCAAGATTCCTTGCGATTAGAACATGCGCAGAAAACAAATCAATGACTACGTTTACATGCAGCCAATAACCCGTTCAAAACCGGAATATTAGCAATAACCCGGTCGCGCACAGGGATGTAAACACCGGCAAAAACCCGGATATGATCCCTGGGGTACCCCTTTTCTAACCCGAATATTTGGTCATGTAAACGCGTATCGGCATATCCCCATCAAAAGGAACATTGATTTGTGTTCTGCGCATGTTCTATTCGCAAGGAATCTTGGTCTTTTGAGTAGAGACGGCACATACAGAAACCCGCGTGCAGTATACCGGAAGTAAACAAGTAAGTTAGAGGTAAACATGGCGAGACGCAGCACAGCACCACACTTTTGCAGCGAGGAGGAAAGCGTAAACAAAGGCGATCGCTATCTGCCCCGAACTATTCATTATCACAAATAACTCAGCACTCACGAATTTGAAACCAATAGATTTGTCTGTGATTGGCTACATTGCTCAACACTGCAAAGCACTTTGTACAAAGAAACCTTTGAGCGCAAACTCAAATACGCACTGGAGAGTTTGCCTAATCTGTTTTGGCGCAGACAATGAACAAGGATGACATTTTCTAGTGTGTATATGCAAGAAGTGTACTTTGAAAGGCTATGCATTCGGCTGTACATATAAGTGCTTGTGTTAAAACTGAAGTGTACTTTGGGCTTTGGAAAATCTATCTCCACCCACACTGTAAGCGCATAGTAGGAAATGAGGAAATTTGTGACACACATTGTACACATAGCATATGCCTGATTAATGTCCCAATATCACCTTATTTTGCAAAGGGGAAGTTAGCTTTTTTCTGCAGAATAATGAGCTGTTTTGTACAGCTATAAAAAATTATTGGTAGCCAGACACATTCAATTTACTCGTGTGACATAATTTCAAAGGGGGGTTCGAAACAGCTTGCCTTTTGCTCTGGCTGGTAAACACCTTAGCCCTCTATGGTGTATCGTCATTGAAATTTGTATTTAAAATACAATAATAATCTTCAACAACAACAAAGATTACATTTTAGTATTATCATGACATCCCCTTCAGCTAATAAAATTAAAATCTATGTGCCATGTGCTTGACATTTTTGTCAACAAGGAAGTGAAGGAGACATTAGCACATGTTAGGTCACATGCTGTCAATACTCCATTGTGAGTTCATTTTAGGCTAGATACTTTAAAAATATATAATTTTACATCCAAAGTTTTTGGTCATTTTTAATGCACGTTTTGTAAAATCAATAACTCAAGAACAAAAAAATCTGTGCGTTATGTATAAATGACAAAGTCCTTTTAGGGGAAACATATTTTCTGTGGTAGCTGGCACTATTGTTCAGTACTGGCAGGCAGTATAATAGCTTTTCTGCCTGTGTTTTAGGTTGATGATAGTAAGTTTTATAGAAGACAGAGAGAAAAAAGCTGTACCTTTTCCAGAAAGTATTGATGATAGGGACGGCATGCAGTGAATCACAATTTAAGGTTGCAGTAAGAAAGGAATTAGTTGAAGATCAAGGAGGCTATAGAAACAGTGAGGGTGATGGCAGAAATGAAGAATATAAGTCATAGATTGTTGTGGAAGAGTCTTCTCTGGTTGATTTCTTCTGACCTCCATCGAGGTCAGACACCAGTAAAAAACATACACACTGCTGGAGAGCTGCTTTATTGTAGAAATTGATGTTTTAATTCTTGTCGAAAGAGACATGGACATGTTTTCCATGTTTAATACTGTAAAACTGCTTGCTTTAAAGCAATATATTGCTTAAAGTGGTATATAAATAAACATTACGTGACTTGATTTTACTAGAGATTTGAATTGCACAGCTTGTGCATACATACAGGTATTCACATCGCTGATCAGATGCTTTACATATTCATCTAAACATTGATCTGCAGCGTGGGTGGCATCAGGATGTTTGTTAACAATACACTGCTGAAAAGGTATTTCAAACTTCTTTTCACCCCTAAGTGAAGAATGAAAAAGATCTTCACCATGAGTATAGCGGGGCCTTTAGACTGTCTGGCGGTCATCTTGATAATGCAGTCAAGCAAGTAGAGCTCCTTTCTGCTTGAATCTACTTGAAAATCTGACTTACATGTTATCATAAATATTCATTTTTTAGCTCAAATCTGATTAAAAAAAGATTTATTTTCATTCGATGAGACCAAATGTTGAGAACTCTCATCACTGAGAATATCAGAGAGATGAGTTCAGTTGAGCTTTCAAAATCCAATTCCCAGAATTTCAGTTGGGCTTCAGAATGATCTGTCTCTTTGCACGCTCCTAAAATACATCTTTACGCATTCCTCTCTGTCAGAGTTCTTATTCTGCTGTGTAAAGTGTGTTCGCATCGCAGTCAGAGCTGTGCTAACAGAGAAAAGCATCAGCATCTGTTTATCATCTCTGCTTGACTTCATCAATCAAAAGAAAAAGATCAATACAGAGAAAGAGAGAGAGAGAGAGAATGTGGGAAAGATTGAGCATTTTCTGTGCAATTTGCTTCTTCATGTTCACTTATTTTCCAGCGCCTGTCCATTTTTTGCCTCTGTCAGCTTGTTTGAGTCCCAATGTGTTTTTGATCATTAACCTTTCTGTTCTCTCTCTCTCTCTCTGAGTGTCTGCGGTGGGCTCATCTCAATAGCTTTATCTTTCTTTTTGTCTTGTGATGAGGTTAGATACTGAAAGCTGAGCATCATATTGTTTGAGCCTCTGCAAGAGAACATTTCGCTCAATATCAATTTAAAAACAAACACAATTACAAACACTGACTCAGCTTGGAATGTTTTTTTTTATCAAAGGCCCAATTGCACCACACACACACACACACACACACATGCACAAGAATGTGAGGACAGCCTCTTTCATTTGCATTCTGTCACAGGCTTGTCAAATTGATTGACATGTATTTTACATTTTCCCATCAAAACATGTTTCTGTCATTTCCTGTCTGAATAGGGGCAATGTGACCCAACTATGTGTGAGTGCATTTGTGTGTGTGTGTGTGTGTGTGATCATGCAGTAGAGAACGGAGACACGTGGAACATGATTTACCCAGTCAGTGTAAAAATCAGAGACTAGTGTGTGTGTTTTAATGTGCGTTAGAAATTCTGAAGCTGTTGGGCAGAATTTCATTTGGTGGATGATAAATCAGGGGCGGAAAAAGAGTTAATAAATGGATCCTTGACATGACACAGGGAAATGTGACAATGACATGAAATAACATTTTTTGAACAGGATCCAATTTGAAATGAGTCGGACGTGTCATCACTAACTGTCTTTAGGCTCGTCTCTGTTGTACAGTTGACCCATCCGATGACAGGCTTTCTTCCTGTACCTGTGCCCCAGGAGACCACCGTGTCCGATCAGAATCTTCCCCACATCTCGAGGTGTTAATGTGAGGGGCGACAGCTGTCAGTGACCTCTGAACTTTCCCAGGGTCCTTTGTTCTGATCTCTAGTACTGTGTCGATTTCTCCGGTCCATAAACATGTCAGTTTTGTGTTTGTGTGCTGTGAGTCCAACCATATGCATATCCACATCTAACCTTTGATGTCACCTAAAGCAGATGCTGACAGGTAGAACAAATGCTGTTAACCTGCATGAAGATATATACAAAGGTGAAAAAAAGTGCGCTGAAGACAAACAGAGAGATTAGAATTAGTATGTATCAATTCATAGTACATTGAAAACAGTAATGAAAAGTAGTAAACTGGTGTATTTCTGGTGAAGTTTTAAAAAGTGTGTTTGTGCATGCTAAAATATCCCACAGCCTCCTGCGCTACGAAAGAGGAGGAGTTTGTGATTCTCTTTCCACATGTTGTTTTTGTTAACTAAAACTAAAACATTTTTTAAAAAAAATAATAAGTTGAAGTTGAGGTACTAATATTAATAAAACTAAATTAAATTAAAGCTAAATAGAAATATTCACTATATAAAAAACGAATAGAAATTACACATAACAAAATTACTAAAACTTATACTAAACTGAAATGAAAAAACATATAAAAGTGCATTAATAATGCTAAAATTACGATGTCTTTCTGCTTATAATTTACAAGGAAAAAATACATTCAAGGTTATAATTATCAATGACATGCTAATGCTATGCAAGCCTAAAACATTTTTGAAAAAAGTCTTTATTATTTTGTTGAATGCATCTTGATCGGTTCTTTCAAACATCATAACGTGTGTGTGTTGGGTATTTGTGTTGCTCATCATGAGCTCAAAATGTCCTTTTATTTAAAGTATAGGTTTGTGGGCAAAACAAAATGTATGTATTTATATGCATTTAAATCCCTGAGTCTTTTTCTTCTCTTCAGTTTTACCTCTTCAGGTTCTCCATTCATCTCTTTTCATTCCTTTCATCCATGTTTGACAGAGAGATACTACAGATGTTGTTTAATCTCTTTAAACTTGGGTTTGGGATTGTTTGCAGGTAGATTATTGGTTAATCTTGCTGTTAAGTGACAGGCTGTCTTGGAAGACAGGATCCTTCTGTCCTGTGTGCTGGCGTAGGATCATAGACAACATCCAAAACAGAAAAGTCATCCAAATCAAAACAATCATCATGCTTCCAAAACATGAGTGAGTTAAATCATGCGATTTATTACTGTTATCGTCACAATCTCCATCATTCCATCTTCAGAGCTTTCTTAAAGATGAACTTCACTTTTTCCTGATAAATAAATACATTTGATAGGCCTATAGAGTATAATTACATGTCTGGAGCAGCTGTGCAAATTACCATTACCATTGATTATATTGCCATACCATTGATATATTTTACCATAAAGCTACTGTGTGTAATGTTTGAGATGTTACCTGTTTTTCTGAAAAATGGAAGACTAAGGGTATTTTGGGGGAACCTGTTTGAAAACCGGCTTTTGCCGCTCCTGAATGTGCATACTTAGAACAGGTAACAGAAAAAAGTATGTGAAAAAGAAGCATGTCTGAAAAAGCAGTACTCATAAAACAATGGAGGAAAAGTACCCGGATGACTTACTACTTGCGGTGAGATTCTGAAGTGCGTATCCAAAAGACACTTTACTATCCCATGAAGCCATTTCTCATGCATGAGGCCTTGTGAATGGCAGAAATATCTACTCTGAGAGAATGCGATTTCGGATGCAGACATTTTGTTGGTGCCACTAGTGGCTCTGAAATTACACACTGCAGCTTTATAGGATTGTTCACCCAAAAAGACATTTATTCATTCTTATATCGTTCCAAACCACAGACTTTCTATTGTGAAACATAAAAGAAGATATTTTGTAAAGTGTTTTTTTTTTTCCTTCAGTAGAAGTCAATGGTTCCCAAAACTGTTTGGTTACCAACATTCTTCAAATTATTTCCTTTTATGTAATTTCCTTTTATCACAGAAAAAAAAAAAAAAAGAAATCTTACAGGTTTGCTACTAAATAAGGATGAGTAAAGGTGATTTATCCATTTAAGACACCTATATGTTTTACTTAATCAGGCAAAGTTGTCGTTGCCTCCATCATCCACCGTTATGTGTGGCGTGTTTATACAACACATGCATATTTTATGAAAATTCTAGCAGCACAGTGAGATATTATGTAAACGGTACCTGATCCAAATAAAATCTCCTCCACCATCGTAAACAATTAAAGCTCTGAGGACCACTGCCATAAAAGTCTGATAGATCACATAGTGTGTGAAGATCTCAATATTCTGAAGACAATGAATACTGAAGATTCACAAACAAAGAAGCTAAAGTGAACTGAAAGCCAGAGAGGCAGAGGGAGATTACGTGCGGTGGAGAGATGAGACTTATGGAAATGTGTTTAGTCACACTTCAGTCAGCTTTAGACAGAGAGATGATGGAAACTACACAATAGCAAATGCAAATGTGGGTGTGTGTTGTTGTAGACAGAAGTAGAGGTAACAAACACACTCTCAGAAAAAAAGGTACAAAATCTGTCACTGTGGCAGTACCTTTTCAAAAGGTACACCTTTGTACCTAAAGAGTGCATATTAGTCCCTCAAAGGTATTGGTACCAAAAGTGTACATATTAGTACCTAAATGGTACATATTAGAACCCTTTTGAAGGGTACTGTCCCAGTGACAGCTTTTGTACCTTTTTTCTGAGAGTGCACGACATACACACTGCAAAGTTTTGTTGCAAAAGCAGTTTATAATAAACAAAAAGAATGAATCTAATTTGCATTGAACAAGAACTGAATTTCAAGAATTGAATTTATTTAATTCTCAATCAATAAACTTTGATGCCATTTTTCTCAGTTCAACCATGCGTATTTAATGAGAATGAGGTTTTCACTCTCGTAAATAACTCTGTGTGCATGAAGTACTGTTGCTTTAACAGTCTGAGCAGTTTCTTAAAGGGGGGGTGAATTGCTGTTTCATGCATACTGAGTTTTTTACACTGTTAAAGAGTTGGATTCCCATGCTAAACATGGACAAAGTGTCAAAAGTTAAGTTGTACGTTTGAAGGAGTATTTTTGTTCCAAAAATACTCCTTCCGGTTTGTCACAAGTTTCGGAAAGTTTTTTTCGAGTATGGCTCTGTCTTACGTAAGATAGAGCGGAATTTCCTTATATGGGTCCTAAGGGCACTTCTCCGCGGCCGCGCGCGCACTCGCAGACCAGAGAGAGAAGAGAGCGAAAGCAGTACGTTACAGCGCTATGCTCGGCTTTTAGGGAAGTCAATGTCACCAAAGAAGTGGGTTTTTGGTTGGCAGGGCAAGACAACCCTGCACAGATTCCCAAAGAACCCAGCGTTAAGGGAATAGTGGATGGAGTTTGTTTTTTCGAAGCATCAACGGAGGTTGTGCATGACTCTTTGTTCCCTGCATTTCGACGATGATTGTTTTATAAACAAAGCCCAGATCGACTTATTTGCAGATCGTCTAACGTTAATGCTTAAGGATCGAGCAGTCACGGTGAGTAAACTACTTCAAATGTCTCTCTGTGTTGTTGTTAGATCAGTTAGCACAGCTATAGCACACCGCCCACACGGCCCGCCCCCAGCCGCTCGGTTTTTTCCGGAAAGACTCGGTACAGCCAATCTTTAACTTATAAATATAATAAAACTAAAGACGTTTTGGAGATATGAAGGATGCAATACTACTCTATAGGTACTCAAGATTAACAGGAGATTGAGTGAAAATGAGCATTTCACCCCCCCTTTAAATTTACACCTACTCTCACACACACAATTTTGTTATTTTTAACACTATAGCTGCACATAAGCCATGTGTCATAATTGGTTTCTTTCTGAGGTCAGAGGTCATATAAACAAAACAAATAATGAGATGGTTACCAGGCCAACCTTAGATGGTGGTATATGGTGTAGGCCTATGTGCATTATGTATTAGCATAATAAGAGTGTATGACACACTGTGTGTGCATTTCTATGGGGGCTATAATCCATCTGCCCTCTACAACACACCTAAACCCTCATGCTTATAGTCACTCATATATAAACACATTTAACAGAGCTGTCGGTCAAAATGAACTCTTACAGTTTTAAGCCCTGTTTACAGTATTAAAGAGAACAATGATGTTTTGTGTAAAAGTCAAGAATATGCCAGGCACATATCATCTAACCCCAAAAATGAAGATAGATAAACATTCACACATCTCTGTTGGACTTCATTTGACCCCCATATTCAGTTACTGGACTGAAGTACAATCATAACTGAGTAGTATTTTATTTTTCTACAAATTCAACTAGATTAAAAAAAGCCTGTCAAGACAAAATTTGATGTTGAAAGCCTGGCCAAAAGTTTGAAGTAGTTTTAAAAACTTGAAGTGTGAAGGTTTCAAGCCAGGTAGATTTTATTTCTATAGAATCGTCAAAAAGCAAAATTACATTTTATACAATATATCAAAGACAATAATAATTATTTAAAAATGTTAAATAATAAATAGTTTTAAAAAATCTGTCATATTTCACTTTGATTTGGGTCTCAACATTGATTATATATGTGGGTTCTAGCATTAAAAAAGAGTTTGAAACACTCTAAACTTCACTCAAGCACTTATAAAATCCTGAAATCCAGTGAATTGTTTGGATACCGTTCTGTGATGGCATCAGATGAGAGAGCTCTACCAGTCTCTTTATCGCAGTAAACCAAAGCTCAGCACTGTAAACAGCTTTAGTGAGTGTTTTCTCACAGACGCTGTAATGTGACACTGGCGCTCTACCTGAAGGGTCTGGGGTGAAAGTGTGTGTTTGGGGTTTTGAGTGACTGTGCATTTGTGCGAGAGAAAGTGTGTGTGTGTGTGTGTGTGTGTGTGTGTGTGTGTGTGTGTGTGTGTGTGTGTGTGTGTGTGTGTGTGTGTGTGTGTGTGTGTGTGTGTGTGTGTGTGTTACTGAACACAGCAGTTAGGTGTAACGTTACACCACTTTTCCGATTATTGTGACAGGTTCCCACACACTCCCACAGGCTGGATGAGACTCACACACCCAAATATCCCTCCACACACACAATGTGGATATGTGGAGTTTTTACTGTGTGTGTATGTGTGAAGTGTCCTAGTTCAACGTCATTCTTACATTACAGGAATGTTCTGGGTCGGACAACAGATATGTCGTCCTATCTTACCGCTACCGGCTGTTAAACTCGACTCACACATTCAGCATTGTCCATGTTGTCATCATATACCTGCATGTGTGTGTGTGTGAGAGTGAGAGAGGAGAAGTGAGAGAGGATAGAGGAAAATTGTTTTCATCAGCTTGAGTGCTGCTTGAATAAAGGATGCCATGAGGAACACACACACACACACACACACACACACACACACACACACACACACACACACACACACACACACACACACACACACACACACACACACACTGTTATTTCAAATATAAAAGCCTGTAGCCCATACGGAAAAGACAATAGAGACTTGTTCTCTTTGTTATGAGAGGAGATTGCTCTCTTCAACACACACACAGAGAGAGAGGTTGTGTTTTCATGTTTTATGGGGACTTTCCTTAGCCATAATGATTTCTATACTGTACAAACTGTATATTCTATCACCTAACCGTACCACTAAACCTACCCATCACAGAAAACTTTCTACATTTTTACATTTTCAAAACCCATAACGTAGGGTTTACCAGGACCACACACACGCACGCATGCACGCACGCACACACACACACACACACACACACACACACACACACACACACACACACAGATGAATGTATACTAGGATGAGATCAGCCCATCCACCTGTAGTATGAAACAGACAAGTGTGCTGTAGGGCTACTTCTGAACAGAGAGAGACAAAAAGAGAGAGACTTTAGAAATTATAGTCAGTATATTCCCACTTTTCTGCCTTTTTTCGTTTTCTATATTTCATTGTCATTACTCTGTAGATTTAAGGAAAATGTATTTAATTATATTAATTATTATATATCTGTTGATTATTGCTGTTGTTGTAGTACAGGAACTTTCTACCATACACAGCGATAAACTGCTGTGAGCATGTAAGACATACTGCTGCACAAATAGCATATATTAATTACCCTGCTCTTGTAATTGAAGCTCTGAGACTGGCAAGAGCAGCTTCCTAATCCTCAGTTCTCATCCTGCTGGATCTGTCTGCTGCCTTTGACACAGTTAACCACCAGATCCTCCTGTCAATCCTAAAGACAAAGGGCATCTCGGGAACCGCACTCCAATGGTTCAAATCTTACCTCTCAGGTAGGTTCTTTAGGGTGTCGTGGAGGGGTGAGGTGTCTAAGACCCAACATCTAACTACTGGGGTGCCTCAAGGCTCAGTGTTTGGACCACTTCTCTTCTCCATCTACATGTCATCACTTGGATCTGTGATTCAGAAACATGGCTTTTCCTGATGATCCGACGGTAGCCGCTCGCATCTAAGCCTGCCTGACAGACATTTCTGGCTGGATGAAGGACCACCATCGGACCACCATCTTCAACTAAACCTTGCGAAGACAGAGCTGCTTGTGGTCCCGGCCAACCCAACACTATACCACAACTTCTCCATTCAGCTAGGTTCATCATCCATAACTCCATCAAGGTCAGCCAGGAACCTTGGAGTTGTGATTGATGATCAATTGAACTTTACAGACCACATTGCTAGAACTGCCCGGTCCTGCAGATTTGCCTTATACAACATTAGGAGGATCAGGCCCTTCCTATCAGAGCACGCTACACAACTCCATGTCACTTGTTCTATCCAGACTGGACTATTGTAATGGTCTCGTAGCTGGTCTTCCAGCTTGCACTATCAAACCTCTGCAACTGATCCAAAATGCTGCAGCTAGAGTTGTCTTTAATGAGCCGAAGAGAGCACACGTCACTCCTCTCCTCACAAAATTGCACTGGTTGCCAGTTGCCGCTCGCATCAAATTCAAGTCACTGATGTTTGCCTACAGAACAACCACTGGCTCTGCTCCTTTTTACCTAAACTCATTACTTCAGACTTACGTGCCATCCAGAAACTTGCGCTCTGCAAGTGAACGTCGTCTTGTGGTGCCATCTCAAAGAGGCACAAAATCGCTTTCTCTGGCCTTTTCCTGGTCTGTTCCCGGCTGGTGGAATTCAACCAGAACTCAACCAGAGCGTCTGAGTCCGTAGCCATTTTCAAGAAACTGCTAAAGACGCATCAGCAACACTGGATCCATTAATACTAACATTTTATCTTCTATTCTATATCTATTTATAAACAAATTAATAAAAAAAGTACATGTACTGCCTTAGATTAAACTGGGAAGGGTCATAGCACTTGCATATTGTTGTCCTATTGTTAGTTTCACTGCTTCTATTGTTCTCATTTGTAAGTCGCTTTGGATAAAAGCGTCTGCTAAATGAATAAATGTAAATGTAAAAACTCATAAATTACCCACAGCAGATCTCTACTGGTGGCTTTACAAAAAAACTCTTAAAGCGCGCTGCAAAATGCTATAGTGAATGGTAACCACATTTAAATGTTGAGCAGCAGCTCAATGGCTGCAGTTGCGACATGAGCTAATCAGCTTGTGCTAGTTGAGGCTGTAAATTTCATCAGCTGCGTTAAGGACCCATCAGCCTGCGCCATCTAGAATTTCATTACAGAACTAGGCATATATATTCAGAAGTGCAGTGTAGAAAGAAAAATTACTGTAAGCACTTTCAAAATTCCAAAATTGTTTTGTGTCATTTTACACAGAATACAGCTGACTGTATCAGGCATATTATACTGAATGAATGAACAAACGAACAAATAAAAAGATAGATAGACAGATAAAGGAATACATATCGTGGCATCGTGAGAGGTAGGGTATCACCTAAGTGTGGGTTGCTTCACAAATTGAGTCCAGGCAGAGATCAAGTCACTGGTTTCTTTTTAACAATCAACTCAAAACTCCAAAACGTTTTAACCAAAACACTCTTCCAGGTTCTCTTTATGCTCTCTAACAAAAAACAGCCAGTCTCTCTGTTCTCAATTTTTGAGACCCTCATTTTAATTTTTTTTTGTCTCTGCTTTTCATTCTTTGCACAAAGAGCACATGAGAGCAAAACAATGTTGAAACATTTATAGAGGGCGCACGCTTCATAATGGCTCTGTTCTAAAACCAAGTGAGTTGTCTTTTTTGATTTTAGCTTAGCAACATGCTAATGTCACACTCAAATTCAGCTGTGGAATCATCTGAGTAACATTGACAGATAGTTGCCTGTACAGACAACTGGCAGCAGAGCAGCTCAATAGAATTTAAAACGAACCAAAATCCTTAATGACATTTTTTCTACCTATTTTATTGTTTTTTTCAACCAGTGTCATATATTCATTCTCTAAGGGTTGACAAAAAAAGTAGGCTAAATAATTTTAACATATCAAGTTTCAATATTATATTAATATAATATAAACACATTTTTATGTAAATTAAGGCAATATTACTCCTACCATTCTTATTCATTGGTGACATCAAATAGATTTCTCTTGGTATAATTACAGCAATTATATGCAAATGAGTGGTATATTCACAAGTTGAGTAGCCTACATTTTCACTAATGAACGCATGTGCGTTTAAATGGGCGCAATCGATGGGATGAAAGTTGAAAGGATGAAGACCTCCCAGTAGACCAGATTAGTTTGAAAGTGCCTGTCAGCGGTTGGTCTCAAACTAATGCAACATAACAAGACCACAGTGATCGATCATTACCAGTCAGAGATATTACACGCTGCTCCATTGATTTACAAACGTCACAGCATACACCTATTGAAGCATGTGAAATGGATGGAAAGACAGACAGACAGAGGGAGGGAGACAGAAAGGATTTATTAATGCTGTTACACCGTGCCCTAACCAGGCTTGAAAGTGACAAGCAATAAAAGCTTTCTTCCATGAGTTTTTGTTCTAACCAACCACAACGAATGACATTTTGTCAGTCGCTTGGTGTTTTATCTCTGCAGTGTCAAAGTGGTTAGCCCCGCCCACTGTGAAATCTCATTGGACCTATATACAACCCAGAACTGTACAATAAACACAAAATATTATTAGCTGAATGTCATGCTCCGTGTGAAGACAAATAACTTGTTGCTGAAAGCATATAACACGTTGCATCAAACTTTGAAATGGTATTTTACTTTTTAGTGGTAAAAATGCTTTTTATTTATATTTTAGGTAATTATATTTTATGCTTTAGGTATTTTATTACGTATATCTCCCATTCAAAGGTTTGTGGTCAGTAAGCAGTATATATATATATATATATATACAACGTTTCAGTAACTTAATTAATCTGTCGATGTTAAATAAGCCATTCTTCAGAAATGTTTTGTTGACAACGACTTTTCAAAGAATCCATCGGTGAATAAGGACTGCTGGTATCATGGCCTGGCTCTTTCACTTTTATTCTGTAAATGAACAGCCGCGACTTTTCTACACAGAAACAGAGATAGAGGCAGACGCTTCCATGAACACAGAAATGACTGCGCAGAGCATTCAGACCGTGGATGATCCTAATTCCTGACCACAAAGCTCTCTCACACACACATACAGGGTGAAATAAAAAGCTCATTATGTTCATGGACCTGAAGGTATGGCTGTATTCTCCCATCTCATATCAAGGCTGTGAATATTAAAGGATTCCCCTCTTTATTTCTCACTCTCTTTCTCTCTATCTCTCTCTTTTTCCCCACAGGCTCTGAAGTGGAAATAAATTGCAATTACACCCATCCAGTTTCTTCTTCCCTTTCCTTATTATTTCATTTTCATGACAACAATTTGTGTCCTCGTGTTCTGTCTAATCCTGAGACACTGTGCTCATGAGCGGCATGCACAATACCCATCTGTGTGTGCGTGTGTGTGTGTGTGATGAGGTGTAGAAGTTCAGAAGAGTGGGGGGTAAGATATCGATCTTAACTTGAGAGTGATGCTCTTCTGATCTCTGTTGGGTTCTGGGCACACACAGACACACGCACACACAGACACACACGCACACACACACAGACACACACACACACTCCTGGGGTAGATTCCACAGTCCAAAGTGTACCCATGGCAACAAGAGAGGTGTAAGACCCACAGCTAAAACATAGCCGAGGGTCTCATTTGTGTATGGCTGACTCTGAAAATGAAAGAGAGCACCGTGAACATGGTATGATATTTGGGAAAAACATGCAAGAAAATATGAGACATCTTCAGGCAGAAAAGGTGTGTGTGTGTGTGTGTGTGTACGGTTGCGTGTCAGAGCTCCATGCGTCAGTAACAGCATCTCATTAAGGCCAATTTAAAAGCAGCTGCTTCAGTTTTACCACTCAAGTCTCTTGATGTAGCTAACACCCGTTTTAGCTATTAAGTGGCGTTTCTCCAGCCGAATTTATAATGCAGAGAGATGGAAATAAAAGGAAAATGTATATGACCCTATAGATTAAACTCAGCGCTTTTGAGATGCTATCTAAGCACTGAAATGCGAGCTAAAGCTGGAAGGCATTACGGCTCTTTACTGTGAAGTTATTCATCATTTTCCCCCTTTTTTCCTCCATCTGTCTCCATTCACTCCTGTTTGCATATATATTAGTGTGTGTGTGTGTGTATGCGTCTTAACAATTCTGCCCATTGTGAGACTGACATATACACACAAACAAATTTGCATATTCCCAATGAACCAAGTGAGTAACAATAAAACAAAAATGTAACGTTTTAAAAAAAGGAGCGATATTAAACTTATAAGAACTTCAGCAATGCTTGTAGGTCTACTGTTGCAAATGCGATATTACTTTTATACAACAGTTCAATAAACAAGAAGTTGATACTGAATAACTTACATTTTAGACCGACGAAAATAGTTCCACCTTATAGATTCACCTTCGCGTTTCATTAATGAATGAATCAGTTGTTGAACGAATCGCTTGAGTGAATGATTCAATGACTGTCACAGTGTCTGTTGTGTTCCACTGGGTGTCACTAGAGGTCCCTTCTTTCCAGTCTCCATTCTTCCTGGAACCACATTTCCCATGATTCCTTGTTTGTTCCCATCACTTGTGATTACACCCAGCTGTTCCCATTTATGTTGTTAGTGTCTGTGCATAAATACCCTGTTGTGTTAGTTCATGTCATGGAGTCATTATTGTATGTCACTCGTCTACACTAAGGTCTGTTTCTAGTCTGTTCTCGTTTTTGTTCTTGCTTGTTTTGTTTTATTGTTATTCTGACGGATTAAATGGTTTTCGACACTGGCATGGACGACTACGATTCTGATTATTATAACTTAGACACTTGCATGGATGACGATGATTTGGACTGCCCTGAGTACTGTGTTGCTGCATTTGGATCCACCCATTTCTCCGCTAGCAATCATGACAGAATGACTCCATCATCAAGTGGATCCAGCAGCATGAACCTTCTACAGGCTTTTGCATTTGTGGCCCGTCAAAGGGAGGAGGCCATGACGCTCAGGTTTCCCAAGGACTTTTCGTCCAACGACGGAGAGTCGTTTAGAGGAGAGCGTCTGGCCCGGTTTTCGGGGGCCCGTGGAGCTCGCAGAGGAGGAAGTAGTAGAGGTGAGTCCCGGACTCAGTCTCTACTTCGGTCTTCCTTCGACCATGGGTCAGTGATACACAGACCAGAACACCCTTCGCCGCTGGTCCTGTCCCGTCCTGAACCTGCACCTCGCCAGAAGGGACGACGGAGGAGGAGGAAGACTTCCTCCGTGTCTGTTCCGGTGGTCCCAGTTCCGGTGGTCCCAGTTCTGGTGGTCCCGAGTCCGGTGATTCCGAGTCCGGTGGTCCCAGAGGTCCCCGTGCAGCCCGTTGTTGTCCAGGAGGTCTCCTTGCAGGCCGCTGCGGTCCCGGAGGTCCCCATGCAGCCCGCTGTTGTCCCGGAGGTCCCCGTGCAGCCCACTGTGGTCCTGGAGGGCCCCGAACAGCCCACGGTCTCCCTGGAGGTCGCCCCCGAACAGCCTGCTGTCTTCCCGGAGGATGTCCCAGAACTCCCCATCATCAGTCCTGCCATGGCCAGGAAGGCTGTGTTCCTTTTTTATGTAGTGGCAGTTCTGCAGGCATGGAGGAAGCAGATGAGTTCTGCTGATCCTGAGACTGTTCATGTCACGCCTGTCGATTCAGAGACTGTGGTCACGTCTGCCGAGCCTGTTCACGTCACGTCTGCCGAGTCTGTGTCTTCGGACAAGATGGCCGCCACAGAGATTGTTCACGTCACGTCTGCCGAGCCTGTTCACGTCACGTCTGCCGAGCCTGTGTCTTCAGACAAGATGGCCACCACAGAGACTGTTCACGTCACGTCTGCCGAGCCTGTGTCTTCGGACAAGACGGCCGCCACAGAGACTGTTCACGTCACGTCGACCGAGCCTGTTCACGTCACGTCTGCCGAGCCTGTTCACGTCACGCCTGCCGAGCCAGTGTCTTCGGACAAGATGGCCACCGCCGAGCCTGTTCACGTCACGCCTGCCGAGCCTGGGTCTTCGGACAAGATGGCCGCCACAGAGACTGTTCACGTCACGTCTGCCGAGCCTGTGTCTTCGGACCAGATGGCCGCCACAGAGACTGTTCACGTCACGGCTGCCGAGCCTGTGTCTTCGGACAAGATAGCCGCCGCCGAGCCGGTGGTGTCTGTTCCTGAGCCGGTGGTGTCTGTTCCTGTTCCTGTTCCTGAGCCGGTGGTGTCTGTTCCAGTTCCTGAGCCGGTGGTGTCTGTTCCAGTTCCTGTGCCTGAGCCGGTGGTGTCTGTTCCTGTTCCTGTGCCTGAGCCGGTGTCTGTTCCTGTGCCTGAGCCGGTGTCTGTTCCTGTTCCTGTGCCTGAGCCGGTGTCTGTTCCTGTGCCTGAGCCGGTGTCTGTTCCTGTGCCTGAGCCGGTGTCTGTTCCTGTGCCTGAGCCGGTGTCTGTTCCTGTGCCTGAGCCGGTGTCTGTTCCTGTTCCTGAGCCGGTGTCTGTTCCTGTTCCTGAGCCGGTGTCCGTTCCTGAGCCTGTTTCTGTGCCATGGCCTCCTGAAGGGTCGTCTCCTCCCTGGCCGCCCGAGGGGTCGTCTCCGCCGTGGCCGCCCGAGGGGTCGTCTCCGCCGTGGCCGCCCGAGGGGTCGTCTCCGCCGTGGCCGCCCGAGGGGTCGTCTCCGCCGTGGCCGCCCGAGGGGTCGTCTCCGCCGTGGCCGCCCGAGGGGTCGTCTCCGCCGTGGCCGCCCGAGGGGTCGTCTCCGCCGTGGCCGCCCGATGGACTGTCTGTTCCGCCCTGGTCGCCCGATGGACTGTCGTCTCCGCCGTGGCCTCCCGAGGGGTCGTCTCCGCCGTGGCCTCCCGAGGGGTCGTCTCCGCCGTGGCCTCCCGAGGGTTCGTCTCCGCCGTGGCCGCCCGATGGACTGTCTGTTACGCCCTGGTCGCCCGAGGGAGAGTCTCCGCCCTGGCCACCCGATGAACTGTCATCCCCTATGTCTATTCCCTCCCATGGTCCTGACCCTCCGTCCTTCCCCCTAATTCCCCACAGTTCCACCTCCTTCCTGGACTTTTGTCGAGTTTTGTTTGCTGTCGTGGAGCGTCTGGTAGCCGCTCCGTAGTGGGGGGGTTATGTCACAGTGTCTGTTGTGTTCCACTGGGTGTCACTAGAGGTCCCTTCTTTCCAGTCTCCATTCTTCCTGGAACCACATTTCCCATGATTCCTTGTTTGTTCCCATCACTTGTGATTACACCCAGCTGTTCCCATTTATGTTGTTAGTGTCTGTGCATAAATACCCTGTTGTGTTAGTTCATGTCATGGAGTCATTATTGTATGTCACTCGTCTACACTAAGGTCTGTTTCTAGTCTGTTCTCGTTTTTGTTCTTGCTTGTTTTGTTTTATTGTTATTCTGACGGATTAAATGGTTTTCGACACTGGCATGGACGACTACGATTCTGATTATTATAACTTAGACACTTGCATGGATGACGATGATTTGGACTGCCCTGAGTACTGTGTTGCTGCATTTGGATCCACCCATTTCTCCGCTAGCAATCATGACAATGACATTCTGTTTCTGAACAGCCACCTACTTGTGTAGCAATGCAACCTGCAGAAAATGTAATTATTAATTAAATCACAACATTATAAATATGATATAATTTAACGTGTTATATAATGTTATATAATATAATTTTGAATAAAATTAAAATAAAAGTTTTACTTTTCTGTTCAAAAGCATTTTGATGCAAATGTGAATTAAATTGACTGATGTCTGAGGAAGGTAATTCATCAAATCAAGCTTAATTCATTTAATTTATAAAACCTTAATATAGATTTTTTTACTACTTGCATAATTGAATTCGATTTATTATAATATTGCATTTTAATTGAATACTACCCTTGGATTCCCACATCCAGATTCGATCTTCCACAGGTGTCCTTTCATTCCATTAGAGTGTAATCTAGTACCATCATCTTCAGTATTCTCTCTCTCTCTCTCTCAGTCTGTCTTTTCCTGGCTAATGTCCTGTTCTGTGATTCTTTACCCAACAGCCCTCGCATTGTTCTCCTCTCCTCCTCTCACACTCATCTTTCACTGCGTTCCCTCGCTCCGTTCCTCTCTCTGTACCTGATTGTCTTCAGATGACCTGCCATGAGATGACAGACTGACAGAAGTGTGACAGGAGTGTGATAGTGATGTCCATCACAGCACGAATGTGAGAAGAATTGAGTTAAAAGTACCTGCTTCAGTCATAACAAAGTTGGTTAGACTAGAACTTAAACTAAAATATAATGAATGGTGTAGAATATTATCATAATGTTGTAATCATGCTAACCCTTAACCAGGGAAAGAGTCTAAACTCAATAACAATTGTCATTAAAAGTAATAATTAAAATTTAAATTAAATAAAGGCGAAACTTTACCAGTACAGCTATTGACGTTCCTACATTCACCATTTACGTCATTTTTAAATGAGTGGCCGGTTTACTCCTTACTTTTGCTATGTCATGACAAATGCCACATTTGAGACATGACTCAACTTATAAAGACAGGAGGAACAATATAACTGGAAACACATTGCAGGGAGAGACAGAAGGTTTCAAAAGAACTCAACCTTATATATGAACAAACCGGGCGTCATTCTTTCTGTAAGACATACAAAATGAATCAACAGAGAAGTTTCTCACGCTGACTCCAGATGCAGAAGATGCAAAGTCATGACAGCCAAAAACTTTGGTGTGTTCACCAGCATGAGCTAATAATATTATATATATATCAATATATTTTAGTGCTGTCAAAAACAATTAATCGCGATAATACACACACACATATTATGTAAACAAAAACTTTTATGTCATTATATAATATATATTGTATGTGTGTGTATGCCTGTGTATGTATATATATATATATATATATATATATATATATATATATATATATATTAGGGCTGTCAAACGATTAATCGCGATTAATCGCATCCAAAATAAAAGTTTGTTTTTACAAAATATATGTGTGTGTACGGTGTATAATTATTTTCTATATATAAATACACACACATGCATATATATTTAAGAAAAATGTGTTATTTATATGTAAAATATTTATATATAATATAAATTATATATAATATAAATATATATACACAGTATATACATGCAAATATTTCTTAAATATATACATGCATGTGTGTGTATTTATATATAGAAAATAATTATACACCGTACACACACATATATTTTGTAAAAACAAACTTTTATTTTGGATGCGATTAATCGCGATTAATCGTTTGACAGCCCTAATATATATATATACACACACACACACACACACACACACACATATACAATACATGTATAAATACATGTGTGTGTGTAAAGTGTATATATAATATTATATAATAAAAAAATATATAGATACACATATATTATGTAAACAAAAACTTTTGTTAGATGCAATTAATCGTGATTAATCGATTTGACAGCACACATTTTTTACATAAAATATTGTCCTTTTTTTATGTATATACATATACTTTATGAGAGGTCATTCAACTTTTATATACGTCATATTGTTGTGATTTGTCTTTGATTAATTATGCACTAAACTTATATTTCTTATTTTCATCATGCAGGTGTATTTAATAAAATAAGTAATTAGGCCCAGAGGAACTCAGGTAAATTTGTGTTTGACAGATGCATTTTCAATCCTGTGTTTTTCTTGCACATCTTCAATAAAAATTCTAGACCAAATTTCCTGCTGTTGTCCTGCTCAATCTAGGGTCCACTGGGAAATATTTGGCTCACTCTGGGGTCCCAAATAGGAATGTCTGTGATTGAAGTATATGGGTTTTTTTTTCCACATCTCTTCGTTTGTTTTGACCTTCGTTGAATACCGTAACTAAATCTAAATTTTCTCGTTGCGCTGCCTGGTGCTCCTTCATTATGGATTTAGACCTTTTTGCCAAGTTTCATGGTAAAGTAACAGATGGTGGTTCAAGTACTGCTGGCATCCCATCCGACATAAAAAGAAAATGAAATCAATAAGGAGAGTCTAATCACAGAAACTGCTCAAAAAAGCTGTAATGAATCCCTTCCATTATTATACACATAGCCTAATGGTATAAATATATCACACACATATAAGTCTTGTTTATAGGTTTCGTGATGCACTTCCATAATGCTCACATCCAGACAGACACTCCCATCTTAGTAAAAAATAATGAGATCTCTATCCCATCTGAATCAGTACATGAATCACAGATGTCCTCTGTTCATACTCAAACGTCAAATTTCATTTGAACAGTGTTCATGTTGAGCTTTATTGTATCGCTGATTAGTAAATCATTACAGTCTCATGTTCAGACTTGCTATGTGACGCAGGTATCAAACACAAACACAAACACGTAATGAGGCACATTATATGGTATGATAGCTTTCAGATTGACAGCTCTCTGTGGAGCACATGACAAAAAAAATGTAATTCATGTCAAACATGTCTCAACGACAGTTTACTGAAACTGTATTTAGATGAATTCACACAGTTTTGTTAATGAATAATGTGGTTAAGATGAAGGGCAGACAAACTCCCCACATACTATAAGAAATCGAAATCTAAAAATCAATTGCTCTTCCGTATAAATAGTCTGTAGTACTGTGTGAAGAGTTCATACATACACAAATGAAGTGTGAGAATTCAACAGGTCACTTTAGCATAGAGCTCACATGATCAAAGGCTTTAATACTATCTAATCACAGAGGCAAGGAGCTAATTCATCAATTTATATTTATGTATGCAAAGATCCACCGCCGTTATTCCAACAATGCAAATGAGCGGAGAATCAGTGTGTTAATTCAGATCTTTTACACCCAAACCCCAGCGTGGCCTTAAATCCCGACCTCAGCTTTAGTCACACATGAGGGAATTCTAGAAATAAAATGATTTTAATAAATGCATAATTCTGCCTGAATTTGTGCGCACAGGGGGACAGACAGAGTGTGTCCTGTGTTATTCGAGCAGTATGGTGGTCTCACGGGGGCTTTGGAATAAGGTTTTATGATTATTGTTGTTGTGTGTGTGTGTGTGTGCGTTTAAGCATCAGCTAAAGTTCCTTCACATCAAACTGAAATGATTGTTATGGCAATGTTTTGATGGACAGCTCAAAGCTTCTTCAGTGACAGTTGGAAGTGACAGAGGGTGGGGTATCTATTGTGACACGCCTCCTGAGAGCTGTCAATCACATTGATTGGTAGGCTTCAGTAAGCTGAAGCTCTCTAGACGTTTGGCCGTTTGACAGTCCATGACAGTGGAAGAGGAGCTACTGTGGGAATGAGGACAGTAAACAGTGTTGTTAAGTTTACTAATAAGCCCAGACGGAGTCTGTGGAGCCATTTACATTTTGTAAGTTGACTTTCGGGAGAAATCTGTGGAATTCTGCAGAACTGATTTAAATGTAATAATTTAGTATTCATATTTTTTAATATATATCGTATATTTAAAATATACACACTGTTATATCGTACAAAAATTTTTGGTTGGTAGGATTTTTAAAATGTTTTTTATACATATAGTGCTCACCAAGGCTGCATTCATTTGATTAAAAAACAGTACAATTTTATATTGTGAAATATTATTATAATTTAAAAACCTCATTAATCCCAGAGGGGAAATTTACACTGCTTTAAATATATTTAATAACTGTTATATATTACATAGCTGTTATTATATAACTGTTTTAAATATATTTTACAATGTAATTTATTCCTGGCGAAGCTGATTTTTTAGCACAGTCTTTAGTGTGACATGATATTTTGATTTGGTGCTCAAGAAACATTTTATTATTATTATTGCTAAAAACAGTTGTGCTGCTTAATATTTTGTGTAGACTGTTACTTTTTATATTAACAGAAATCATTTGTAATATTTTAATAATTTTTCTTGAAAAAAAATCTTACTGACCCCAAAATGGTATTGTAGTACCCTGGAAAGATGGGTCAGTTTATTTGGACCAGCTTGCTCCTCAGAATCTCAACCTGTAAGATTAATTATTGATGTATATATTTTCTATCGGGTGTTCAAAATACATAGTTTTGTGTTTTATATTGTGAACGTTTCCTCCTAACCGGTTAACTCACATTATAACTTTTACATCAGTCATTCACGTTAGTGCTCGACTAACGTATGCAGTGTTATTGATACAGTTCCCGCAATAAATTAGAAATATACACATCGGTTTGTTGATGGACATACCATTCATAGCGTCCACCCCTTTTAATTTGATAAATATGGTTTTGTCCAATATCCACAACTGTGGTGTTTCACCCTTGTAAAGGTCTTGATTTCTTTTGACACACCACACCAAAGGGGTTTTTGTGGATCGACTTATTTATTTAGTCAAATCAAATCAATTAACCATAGGAATATTCCCATCAACACTTTGTTGTCTGTCAGATCGATCTACACGTATCTTCCTCACACAGAGGGATTGACTACTCCAAAATATTTGTCTGGTAATTGTGTTTAAACAGTACCATTTAAGACAAATCTTCCTGGTCCTACTGGGGATGTCTTAAGCCCCAAAGGCTTATGTAGTCGTCTACCTAATACAATCAATCCTACCAACACAGGAAAACATTAAAAGCAACTTATCTATGATGGAGGATGACTTTCAGCCCCGTGTTTCTTGGGAATATCCCGGACGAGCCCCCAGATCTGTTAGATTAAAATTTAGGCTTAAATTTAGACTATCCGCAGCCTCGAAGCAGCTCTCAGTCATCAGTTGGAAACAAGCAGCATGAGATCTCGGGAGAATGATCAAGCAGACACCGACACAGTGCAGTACCATAATATTCTCAAATTTATTATGGAAGAAGCGTCATATTTATACACAAGATAAAGCAGAATCATTCACGATGTCCAGTCCACCCATTCACTCAAAGATCATCCCCTACCATACATGGCATTTTAAGAAATATAATAACAAATAAGAGAGATGTTCAAATGTAAGTTCCTGTTTGCATGTGAGTGTATAAGTGTGTCCAAGGCCTAGATCTTGTTTTGTCTAGGTGTGTCCGTGATTTGCATATAACATAACGGAAAGAAGTTACACAAAGGCAAACTTACACAAGTATAGTCAAAAGTGAAGCCCAAGAAATTAGAAAATATTAACAACTTGTTAATGCCGATGGTGAGGAATTACAGTTGCAACATCTCATAATGTACCTCAAACTGAGTAGCGTATCACTGAGAAACGTCCTGCTCGAGTCGTCCTTGCGATGGAGGTTCGGGTTGAATAACTACTTCTTCCATTGTTTCATCATCGGACTCACTCATCGGATTAGCATTCTCCAGAGCTAATCCAGTAAGGTCATGGTGTAATTGCACATAGATACAAGTTTGACAAATAGTGGGCTGCACCTCCAATCCTGTGGGATTGATTTTGGTTTTGTATTTATTTAGTCATATTTACATTCATGTGTCAGCATATTTTAGTGACAGATAATCATTTTCACATTGGCCAACCTGAAACTGCACTTGCTGAAAGCAAATACTGATCCACACACACCCAAACACACCCAATGCACCTCTCACGAGGCCGTGCGCTTAAACATACTCAACATTTGTCTTCTCTAGTGGAGGGCGTATTGTGTTGTCATGTCCAGATGCACAATAGCGGTTAAGCAGGCTCAGGATTCAGAGTGAGGTGAAACGCAACCAATGGCTATAAATAAAGACAGCCACGTTCCCCTAAGCCGAGGTGTGGAGATGAGCAACTGTGATGTCCACATTCTGGACATTAAACTCGTTTTATCCCGATTTGCTTCACTGATTCCTCTCTCAAGTGTTTTAGCTTTTGTTGTCAAAAACAACGGATTATTCATGCAGTGATGACTCTTGTCAAGTGGGGAGTTTTGACATCGTCTACATGTGTTTAGTGTAAACACTGACAAATGGTTTTGTCATGAGCCGTATGTGTATGGACAGGCCTTCTACTTGAATCATACAGCATATTTGGATGATATTACAAAAAATGTGTTTTGGTGTCAGTAATGCTGACTGCGATGCACCTCTGGTCCTCTCTGAGACAATACGATCATTGTTTCCCAATTCACATCCATCCTGGGCCTTTCATTGATAGTCCTGAACTATCAACACATCCAGTGACAAGAGAACTAGACACTCCTTGAACGGCAAATCCCAGAGAGAAGGTCTATAGTGTTAATCATATGAAAAGAAAGAATCAACGTTTTGAAACAATAACATTATTATCCTTCTCTCAGTATTTTTCCCAACCGGAACAAAGAGTTCAACTGCGATATGAAGCTCCTCCAAAAGTAATCGGCATTCGGCACAGATTATTTTCGAGTGGATCTCCAGGGACTTCAAGCTCTCAAAATTAATTTAGACATATACAGTATAATCAGAGGTATGCTAAATGAATAAAATGTGCAACATGTGGTTCAACAGGAACAGTTGGAACTATACAGTTGTTCACCCTAGATCAAGATGAGGTTTAATCATGTTTCATCTTGTTTGTGTGACACACAAGAAGCTTAGTCATTGATTTGAGACTATTTATGAACCTTGAAACTCATGACCTCTTTAAAATGCTCCTTTATTCTTCGCAAAAGTAAGAAAACCTTTTATAAAGACCTCTTTGATTCATTTTTCACTTCAAAAGGGGAAAACGATATGGAAGAATGTGTAAAGAGACAGAAGAGAGATGAAGAAGCTCTCCAGAGTGCTGGAAGGAAGTGCTCTAGGGAGACCACCATGTAGATACTCCACTGCTTCACACCATGGAAAAACAAGAAAGAGCACAGGATGACAAAACTCAGCGTGCAGTCAAAGAAGTGAATGTTTGTACAGCCTGAGCGATGATCTTCAGATAAACTTGAGGAGAGAGAAGAAACACACTCAGTATAATTCCTCACTTCCTCTTTTGTTTCCCCTCAAGTGCTAAAGCACGCAGATGGTAGGCTACACATGAACTTTGCCTTAAATAATGGCAACAAAAGACATGGAAAAATTCATGTGCGTAACACTCTTCCTCTAGGCATTGACATTTGACAGCTGCCACTAAAAACTACAATAATTAGGGCTGGGTAAAAATATTGATTAATCATGATATTCATTTGAAGATACTTTACTATTTGCGAGTGTTTCCTGTACTGTTTTGAATGGTGGCGCAATGCTGAATCTAAAACCCTAAGGCAAAAGTTATTTGACCCAAGTTGGAAGTCCCAGTTGAATGTGATTACACAAAAATGGCATGTGCTGTGCACAGTAACTGGCTGTGTGACTAGCTCAGTCTGATTTATGAACAAATGAACTGGTTTAGTGAATCAGTAACATCCCGCTTCATCCGATCCATGAACACACGACTTGTGAGCCGATCCTTTGGAGTGAATCAAAAATATACAGCTTAATCAGTGTGTTCCGATTCCTGAACAAATTACTCTTTTTTTAGTGAGTGCCAATGTGGTCCGATTCATATAAACACACGATTCATGATCTGATCATTTTTAGTGAATTGTAAATATACAGCTTAACCAATGAGGTTCGAATCATGAACTCTTTTGAACAGTTTATACAGTGTGTTCCGATTCCTGATCAAATGACTCTTTTGAACAGTTTCTTTTAGTGAGTGCCAATGTAGTCCGATTCATGATCTGATCCTTTTTAGTGAATTAGAAATATACAGCTTAACCAATGTGGTTCGATTCATGAACTCTTTTGAACAGTTTTATTTATTCAAAAACACACTGCGCAAGTGTAGTCCGATTCATAAACACATGAATTAAAAGTATAGGCTACAGCTTATTCGGTGTGGTCTGATTCACAAACTCTTTTGAACCGTTTTTTTTTTAGTGAACCAAAAACATAGTGTCATCCGATTCATGAACACGTGACTTTTTAGCGAATGAAAATATATAGCTTAACCAGTGTGTTTTTAATTCAAAGCCAATTGTTTTAATAAACAAAATCTAAAGTTTATAACTGAAATGTTCATGGGTTCATCATTTTATAATGTCCCACATTTACACAACTAAAATATGCCCAAATGAATCGAAATCAAGTCGATACTCAGCCGTAACCTGATATTATTTCTTGAGAAGATTATGAAGCCCTCTGAACTTGTATATTTAATATGTTCATGGTTGAGGAGAATGATCAAACGTTGCACCACAATATTGTTAACAGCTTGTGAACAAACCTCAAATGTGTCCGGGCAGGTTTTCATTCATGAATGTCAGACAAAGAGATGGTGAAAAATCGAATTGAAACCAACAACCTTTGCCTGACACAATGTGTCAAACCCCATTGAATAAACATAAAAGAGAACTGAAAATTCCATAGGAAAAACATTTTATTGAAAAACATTTTCAGTTTGTAACAGACTGGTGGAATGTGTGCCATTTCATTTCTATGACTTTTATAAGGTTGCACGTCCTGACCAGATCTTACTGCGAGAGAAGGATGGGCCATCAAGAAACGATAGCAACAGAAAGATAACAGGGAACTGAGAAGTTGGGGAAAAAACTCAAATGATAATACTGAGCTTGTTTACAAACTGGGTAGAAGAATCCAACAGAAAAAAAAAAAAAGAACTAATTAAATAAATATCTATGGTACACACGTATGGCACAAATATGCAGCAAGCAGTCAGTTTGGCAATTCTCTATCTCATTTTCATTTTTAAACCAGATCACCATAGGAACAGTGCAAAAGGGTTGAGTGGGAGGGGTCTGACGAGTGCTAGCTAAAATACATAGCAAAAAATTCCAATTCTATACAAAAACATCTTACTTAAGAGTTTATAAAAAACGATTTATTGGGTTCGTCGTCAATATTTACACAAGTTATTTACCAAAAAAATTAGTATGCTCTCTTTTAACTGAAGTGATTCATGTTTTTTTTTTTTCTTAACTTTTTTTATTTGCTAGAAATGTGAGAATAAGGCTATTGTAACAACCGGGGATCCATATACAATACAAACAATAACGTATTTACAGCCTCTTACCTACAGATGTACGGTGCAAAGACTAGAGTCTTGTGAACTCAGGGTGACCATACAAGCAAGGCATTTTACAGTGGGCCGAAGACACTTCTCCCAGCGTTTCACAAACCTTTCCGTCGACATCGGTGCAACATCTTACGCTACTAGTTATGTCCTACCACTCCTAAAATGTTACAGGAACGTTTGCAACCAGCTTGCCGGGACAGTGTCTTCGGATTCAAAGAAACTAAGGAGATTGTCATATTTAGCCCATGTGGGACAGCAACCGAACAGCAACATGTTTGTAGTTTTTGTAGTATGTTTGTCTTCTTTAGTTTAAAACAACTGCTCAGTCTTCAATATGTATGTGTGTGTGTGTGTGTGTGTGTGTGTGTAAGTGTAAGTGTTCATGTTTCACAGTTTACCTCGAACCTACAGCACAAAGTAAAAAAAAAACAAGTAATAGTAATAATAATAATAACACACCGGGGTTGTAGTGTTTTCTGATGCTGTATTGTTTCATTTAATTTTCAGTGGTTAAGAACACTTTCCATAGGTGAACGTATATCATCTTTTTTTCTCAATTGTTATAAAAATAAATAAAAATTGCATATTTGCAGATTTCGTGGCCTCTTACAGAGGCACAAAGCTCCGATCACACAAGGCTTGGCTTCTCGGTGAGATTCAAGAACCTCCATGAACAAGTGAAAACAAAATGGATGAACAGTTAATGTGCGGCTGTGGACATTTTCAAATTTCAAAGTCCACCTTTGGTGAATTACTTCAATTTCATTGTAAGAAACAAATGAAGATAACTGCGGCATTGCTCACGAAGCGGTTCGCACAAATGACAACACACACGCAAGGAGTTCTGAAATCCACTGGGAGCTGCGGGTTGTGGGATACGCTGGCCTCTGCTCGGTGACTTCCTCTCTAAAACGCACGCTAAATCCACTTGTGACCTCCATCGATTATAATGTGTCTTTTCCCCTCCAGAAACCTCCCACAATTTGAGCCTGAAAGATCCCATTTCATGCAATTTACTACATTTAGCCTGTGCTCGTTCTCATCTGGTATGCTTGCTAACCCACGTCTACTGCTTTCCTTCCAGATTAAGGGGCCTAATTTCAACCCAGAGCACATCTGAGCTTCATCAACTGAGACAGGCAGGCCGGAGAAGTTGGTTCAGTCAGGACTCTGTCAGACATGCCCTTCCTTTGGTCCGTTTCTGGCCCTTCTCTCTCATTCCTTTCGGCTATTTTAAAATCCAACATGCTGTTTTCCCTGAGGGCTCCTTCCAAAGCCGCCCCTACCCTGGCCATGAGCGCATGTGCTTTTTGTGCGGGTATGTGTGTGTGTTTGTGGTGAAAAGGCAGCTATTCGTGTATGGATCGATGGAAAAACGACACAATTGAGATGGAGAAATATCTGTTAATGAAAAGGATAACTCGAAGCTTGCATAATGTGCAGATTCGCCATAAATTATTCATTTTCTTGCCGTTTCAAGCCGACCTGTCTGTATGCTATCATAAATAAGTTCTATGTGAACTTTTTCCAACCATTTTCATCTACAGCTAAACAAATCCATAAAGAAAGGCTAATTAAATCTTTTGTTTCATTTAAAACTAAATAATTATGATGCAATTTGATGTCCCTGTGCTTTTGAGCAAAAAAGTAGAGCAGCAGTTCCACATTTTTCCACGGCCTGCACTGGCCACTGGTGAGCGAGAGTGTTTGTGATGGCAGAAATACTAGAAAAACAGGAACATTTGCAGCCACATGCCTGGGGAAGGCAGCCATTTTGTGTCAAAAATGACAGATTTTTGCCAATAAGCCTTGAGTGATTCGCTCCCTGCGATCTCTCTGTTTTAATGTGTTTGTACTGCATGTGGGTAAGGTGATGAGGCTTTCAAAGTGCTGCTAAAGTGTTCATGTGGGTCCTCCACCTTCCCAGCAGGCAACAGGACAGTCAGCAACTGTACCAAATATTGACGTTCACTCATTCCTTCCCTCTCTATCTCTCTCGTTCTTCCAGCCCAGGCAGCAGACGTTTACAAAATGAAATGTGTATGTGTCTTCCACGCTACTAAACGGCACATAAACCAGCACAAAAGGATCTCTATGACGATACCAATTAGTCTTCTACCAAATGAATCTGCAAGTGGACTTCACTGGGAATGACAGAAAGAAATGCAAGTACGATGCATGACCATACAAAAGACTTCAAGTAAACATTGTGAGTCATTTTGTAGAGGTGAGTAAATGAGGAGAGCTAACGTAAATGAAAACAGTACGAGTGAACGTGCAAAAACAGATGGTGTCCATTCAAATGTCCAACAGTACGCTCCGGAGAGCTTCCTGCTTCCTCGTTAAATCCACTTTTGTAGCTGTGACCAATGGGCTGCATTCACTTCCTGTTTTGCGACGGATCAGCCAATCGGCCAAGCTAAACAAACAGCTCGAGTTCTTATTTCTTGCTGTGTGATACTGACATGTCACTTCTCTTCTCCATCTCCATGTGTTGTGTCTTTAAGGGAGATGATGTAGTAGACAAAAGAGAAGAATCATTTTTCTGACCTCTCTTTTCACGCCCACCCCCTCAACCCCACTCTCCCAGCTCGTCTGATTCACACACGCTCCCTCGTACACACACTATATCCAAAATAGTGCATATCAATCCCCCGAAAGGGTGTCCGTTTTCCATTTTGTCATTTTCGATTTGTTTGTTTCATTCTTGCAGGTGCAAGAGCAGCGAATCAGGAGCGTCACTCCACCATCAGCAACATCTATACCGAGAGTAATAATCAGGATTATTTTAAAATAAACAAGAAACACAAAAAATAAGAGGGGGCAGGACGAGGGTGAGCTTGGGCATCGATGCTGCCTACAGGGGGTTCATCGAGGGGCATGTGAGGGGTTAGAGTTAAAACGTCCAAAAGAAGCGCGTCCGGTTTCACACTTTATAATAGATATTCGCTGGGCTCTGTGGCGGCATTTCCTGTACGATGTAAACCGGGTGCCCGTAATCGCCGCTGACTTTCTCGTAATGTGGGCAGAAGACGCTGTCAGCAGTCCGCAGTGGGATGATGATGTCGCTCGGCTCCGAGCCGTTGTTGTTGCCGCTGCCGCCACCCCTCTTGGGCGTGGCTAGCGTGCTGAGCGACAGCGTGGTGGCATGCTGAGGTGAGTGTTTGCGATGGCGTCGTCGATACTTCAGCAGGAGGAAAACCAGCATGATAATTATGATGATGACGATGACGCTGGCTGAAGCAATGCAGGCGAACAGGGCGACCTCTGAGCCGATGACTGATGACGATTTATTTCCATCTCCCTTGTCTTCTCCATGATGAGATGCATCTAAGAGGGAAAATAACAATGTAAACTTAGCAAAAAAGCAATGAGCAACTAGTATTAAGGGTCGTTCACACCAAGGACGATAACAATACATTTTTAATAATCATTCTAATTCTGAGAAAAGGGAAGTCCTATAATGATAACATCAAAGAAGAACAATTTTTTTCCAGCACATTGATAGCCAATCAGAATCCACCCGACTTTAAAAAGCTTGAGCTTTTAAAGTGGCAGGCGACATAACTGCAGCACACGCTTATAATAAACAGAATGTTATGTCGGTTGGTGTGGACGCAAATATAGTTATCTTTATAGTTATTTGAATAATTATCGTTCTTGGTGTGAATGGGACTTTAGACGAGAGGAAGTGGCACACTCATAAGCAATTAAAAAGATGCCTTGACACAAAATAAAATATCTTTTATGTATGGTGAAATAAATTAACATGTATTTATTTTTTAGATGCTTTAATCCAAAGCAACTTCCTAAGGAGCGAAAACACAAGCGATTGATCATAAAAGAGCCGACGGTATTAGCAGTGCCGTGAAAACAAATTTTGAGAAGAAACCAGAGTACAAAGCTTGAGTAGAAGCGTAAGTGCAGTATAGAAAAGAAAGATAATTTTTATTAAGAACGGCCTTTATCTAAATAGCTTAAATGAATTAGTTATGTAATTGTGGAAGTCATCCGTTTTCTGAAAGACATTTTGAACTTTCTAAAATGCATATTAAGGACAGATAACATTTCAGAAACACTCTGTGTTCATGGAAAGCAGTGGACAGAGTGACCTCGCACGGCTTTGGTCTCCAGTGAGTTTGTCTGGGGCGGCCTGAGGCTGGCTGAACAGATGAGCTGCTAACACTCAGGTACAATAATCCACTTGTAAAACAGCCTAAGACACTCCACGCAAATGACTTTGATGTCCATATGCTTCTAAGTGGAGGGAAAGAAGCTGAATTCTACAAATGAATGTGTTCCAGAACGTCCATCTTGTTCTGTCACATTAACGATTTGCTTGTCAGAAGGATTTTATGAGAACGAATCAGTGTGCATGCCGTTGTGACAGAGGGCTGGCACTTGCTCAGCAAAAAAGGGATGAAAAAGCAGAGAGAATGATGAATAAGTGAGCATCCCCTTACAGGTGTCTGAGGTGATAAAGTGTGTGACGTACCTTGCTTGTCAAGTACTTCATTCGATTTGGTGTCCTTGCCCCCTGTGTCGGGGTGTTTGGGAGGGTAACTGGTGGGGTATTCTTTGGGGGAAATGGGATCGGAGGGGTCTGCAAAACATAGATAAGAAACACATTCATCACTCTGATATATGTATGCATTTTCATGTGGAGAGCTATTACTTTCACACTGCTCAGCGTAATAAAAGTGTGCATGTGTGACTGATAGCGGCCATGAGAGTGAGTGTGTGTGTGTGCGTGTGATTAAAAAACAAGCAGCCAAGATTAATCTAGTTAACTTCAGCATGTGTCTGTATTTTTGTGAGAAGGCGAGAAATTCAGTTGCTTGTGTTGTTGGGTGTGGCCTATGGTAATTACTACGGATGTCACTGGTGAGGTTATTTATGAATTCATTAACACTGTCATTAATTACAGTGCAAGGTCTGCAGCAGGTTCGAAGGGCTTTGCTATTATTTTACACCCTCGTGCCCACAGTTATTAGACACCCACATACACACGGCAATGGAAAGAACACTCACTTTGTCCAACCTTCATGATGATTTTCATCGACTTGGTTTTACACACCCCTCCTTCCTGATTATCCAGCCCTTCCATCGTTCCATTAGATGTAGCTGAGAGATGACGGAAAAAAAACAGCTTTAGCAACATACTATCAACATGCGTTGCTAAGTTGCAAATACATTGAGATTGATCAAAGATGGTACAAGCTATCTACATGATGTAACTGCAACATTAACATAACTAATGAACATTCATGCAGCTTTATAAAACAGTCAAGTCTCTGTGCAGAACCTTCATAAATCATAAATCTAAACTTTTAGCAGCCCTAACTGTGCCATTTTTGAATTAGATGTTTAAGTACAGGGCAAAATTGTTTGTTTTGATGGTGAAAGATGAAATGGTCAGGGCCCCCGCTGAAAGTGCGGCATTGCTCTTTAACAATTCAATAGGAAATAAGAAGGATTAAAGGAATAATAAAAAGCTGATTTTGTTCACCAGCGAGGCAAAGGCCTCTAGCACCAGGAGCGGTTGTTAATAATTTAGCGAATAAGGCATGGAGAGAGAGTGCTATTAATGAATGTGAGGTTTGGAGTGTGTTTAAGACCGCGTAACGCTTCAGTCACAGCAGATGTTTGTCAAGAAACAAGTGAGTGAGAACAAAATAGATGAAATAATAATAAAACAAAAACAGTCCTCCATTTCTTAAAGCAGATGTTGGACTGGCCTTAAAAACAAAGTGATGAAAACCTGTTTTCTGCATGCAATTTAATGTACTACATGCAACAAATTTAATTTCACAATTAAAATAAGCAGAATTGAAATAAAGAGCAGTATTCTGGCCACTGGTCCCACGTGTCCCATGTGGGCTTTTAACCGAACAATGCAGCTATGGCATGTGCGTGTGTGTGTGTTGTGTGTGTGTCCGCGCCCAGCAGGCTTGCGGTCTATTGGGTCAGTAACACAGAGCTAACGAGCTGCCAAGGGCTTAATGTCTGGTCAGCGTCCAGAACAATGTGGCCTGCATTCAGAGAAAAAGAGAGAGGGTGAGACAGGGGAGGGCGGTGATGTTGGAGTCTATGAGGCGCCTGTCCCCCCATCATCACTTTTTCCCCCCAATGCTGCCACTTTGATGAAGCGTATGGAGTGCAAGTGAGTTTATATGTGCGCCATGTGACAGATCTTTCTGTTCTCTGATTCTACTTCTTCTTTGTCTGTTTGTAAGGACTGCAGCATGACACCATCTCTCTCTGTTAGTTCTTTGACCTATGGCTTTTTAGTGTTGAGAAGAACACAAGCTCATTACATGTAAAGCTCCTTAAAAGCTTGCGTTCCTCTCAGTGTGTTCATTTCATAAATCTGGCAAAAGAGCCTACACCTACACACACACACACACACACACACACACACACACACGCACGCAAACACACACGCAAACACATCACTAAACAATAATCACATGATCTCACATTCCAGGTCAACAGTATATTCACCGTCACATGTCATTTAGTTTTAGTTTCAGTGACTGTTTGAAAAGTTTGAAAACTGTCTTCATAGGTGAGTTTTAACCAAAAGAGGCCACTCACACAGGCGCATATTGTCCTATGAAGCTCTCATAAAAAAACATGTCTAATTTCAGTTTAACTTAAACTAGGAAAACAGGTTTAATAAATAGCTTAATAATTTAATTGAAAAAAAAAAGACTGAAAAAATTAGAGCAGTCTAAAAACAATAGAGGTCAATGAAAAGTGTTCGATGACAAAAAACTACTTTTGAGGGCATCCTCAGTTGAAAAAAAAAAAAGATTCATAAATAAAATCTGTTAATAAATTCACTGTATTCTAAAGCTGAAATGGTTTTATTTTAGCAGTAGTATTTGGGTTTGGGTTCGTCTGCAATATATAGTCTTATATAAAAACAACATTAAAACTTAGTTTAGGGTCCAATTCTCACTATGAGCTAGTTGCTTATTATCATGCATATTACTAGGATATTGGCTGTTTATTGGCTGTTAAGCACATATTAATGCCTTATTCTGCATGACCATATTCTACATCCCTTAATCCTACCCAATACCTAAACGTAACAACTACCTTACTAACTAATAATAAGCAGGAATTAGTAGTTTATTGAGGCAAAAGCCGTAGTTAATAGTTAGTTCATAGTGCGACTTGGACCCTAAACTAAAGTGTGACCAAAACGACTTAGTGGAGACTAGGTTATGTCTCCAACTAGATAAATGTGTCTGTGTGCTGAAGGTAGACACAAAAAAAACCCGATACTGACACTCAAACCTGCTTGGTGAAACCCTATCAAGCTCAAACAGGCTGTGAGGTATGTAAAGTCCTGGCATGACAAAAGGGCAACCAGTGGGACAGGACCAGAAACAGACACTGTGCAATAGGCATTAAATGCGTATTTGCGTAGTATCAAACATATAATTATTTTAATTTATTTTTTATTTTTATTTTGTGTAATGCTTTAGCAATACAGCTACTCAAATCTGATTGTGATTTGTGATGAGCTGAAGCTGTTGTAGCGACGTTTGACCTGATCAACATGGCGTCAGGGTCACAGAATGGTGAACAGCACTCAGGCCAGTAATGAGAGCTGACACACAACAATACACACGCACAAACATTGCACATCTACGCTAATAAGATGTGGCATGGCACCTCGAAAAGCCCTCACTGCCTTTGAAAAAAGCCAAACAACATATCTCCCGCTTTGTGTTTCACTCTCTCAAAGTCAATAATGCTTTATTGGTATGATTGTTAACGTTTATAATATTTCCAAAGTGTATAAAGTACAGAAATGACAACAATGAAGTACATAAGAATAAAACATGAAACAAAAAGGGGAAAATGTAGGTTAAAAATAGAATACAATGGAAAATAATTTGAACACAATATATTATTTAATATTATAAATCACTTAACACCCATCAGTAATAAATGCTCATCATCGGTGGTGTCTCCCTCAGGCAATGTTACATAACTAGCTGCTAAGGGGCATCGTTCAGTATGGGGAAGTCTGAAAACAAATTCAGAGAAGGTGGAATTCTTTCTCTCTGTTTCTGGCCTTTAGCCTGCAACTCAAATACCTGCCGTGCCGAGTGTTTCTGTCAATCGCAGGACACATTAAACTTTCTTACTGTTCTATTAGATTGGCACAATAGATGGATTTCAAGAATAACCACTCACAGACTCTGTCCTATAATTGAAACGGATGAAACAGTAATTAAAACTGCAGACGAAACCTCCATCGCAAATTGCAATCAGATTTTTTTGGTTACTAATGAACTATTATTCTATTATTTATGGACAAAATTAGTGAGTGCACCTTTATGATTTATATAGATGTAGTTTGTCAATCTCTGCATTCAGTTATCACATCTTTCTGCAGATCTTTTTTTTTTTTATGAAACATTCCTGCTCTCTCTCTCTCTCTCTCACCATATTTAGATCATGTATCTCTCTTCTTGCTCCCAGCTCGAGGGCAATCTGTCAGACCAGATCACATCAAGCTCATGTTCACACACTCACACACAATCATATCAGAGTCATCAGCATCAGGCTGCATATGAACAATAGAAGAGCCATTTTAAAGTTTGGTCAGCACACACAAACACACACCAGGGCTCAACAATAAAGCAATACACAAATGTACGATGACCTGGGGTCAGTGTGGGTGAGTTTTATGCCAGCTGACCGACTGCACGTTTTTATCATGTACATATTTTGAACCAGCAAAAGTGTGTTTATATACACATCAGTCAAGATGTAGAAGAATGTTTGGTTACACTTTACAATAGGGTCCCATTTATAAACATTAGTTAATTTATTAACTAACATAAACTAACAATGAGCAACACATTTGTTACGGTATTTATTCATCTTTGTTAATGTTAGTTAGGTTACACTTTATTTTACGGTGTCTTTGTTACACTGTAATTATACATTTAAGTACTGAGTTATATTAAGTAGCCTAACTACGGTACATATACTATAGTGTTAGGATTAAGGTTTGGTTTAGGGTTAGTTGCATGTGATTATGCATAATTTACAGTTATTACTACAGTAACTACATGTAACAATGACACTGTAAAATAAAGTGTTGCAGTTAGTTAAATACAGTATTTAGAAAAATACAGTCATTCATTGTTAGTTCATGTTAGTTCACAGTGCATTAACTAATGTTAACAAATACAAATTTGATTTTAATAATGTATTAGTAAATGTTGAAATTAACTTTAACTAAGATCAATAAATGCTGTAGAAGTACTAATGTTAACTAATGAAACCTTATTTTAAAGTGTACAGATTTTTTTTTTAAAGTCTCTTAATCTCACCAAGACTGCATTTATTTGATTAAAAAATGCAGTAAAAATAGTTACAATGTAGAACATGATTATAATTTAAATTAACATAACCATTCTATTTTAATGTATTTTAAAATGTAGGCTAATTTATTCCTGTGATGGCAAAGCTGAATTGTCAGCATCATTACTCCAGTCTTCAGTGTCACATGATCCTTCAGAAATCATCTATAATATGCTGATTTGGCGCTCAAGAAACATTTCTTATTATTATCAATGTTGAAAACAATTTTTGTTTTTGAAACCATGATACATTTCAGGACTTGATGAATAGAAAGTTAAAAAGAACAGCATGTTTTTATTTAAAAAAAAAATTTATATTAATGATTAATATTAATATTTTAATACAAATGTACACACACACACACACAGAGAGAGAGAGAGAGAGACAGATGTTTGGCTTGCTGAACACATTTATAAGGGGCTGAAATCATCTGATTGGTTTCTGAGCAGATCCAATTGATAAAGACAGAGTGATTAAACTGAGCTATTAGGATTAAACTTTTTAATTAATGACTTATCGAATAAACCCCCCAACCACACACAGCAGCCATACGTCTCTGCGCTTTACAACACACACACACACACACACACACACACACACACACACACACACACACACACACACACACACACACACACACACACACACACACACACACACACACACACACACACACACCAGCTGTACACCAGGGCAATTATCATCTACAATGCAGCAAAATTAACTCAATTCTCTTTCTCCACCTCCTTTTTCTCCTTTTCACTTTTCTCTCCACAAATTAGAGTCGCTTAAGAGAAACTGAGAGAAAACAAAATAAAGGAGGAGCAAATTTTCCCAGAACTGCAAAATTGGATTTTCTCCTTATGCTGGAAGTGAACTCTCATTGTGAGCGAGAGTGAGAGAGTGAGAGAGAGAGCGGCTCAGGTCTGGGCAATGTGTTTGACGCTGTGTATCAAAGCAGTCTCTGTTTGTGTGTGTGTGTGCCTTATTCCATTTGCTAGATCCCTGTGCTCCTCTTCCACCTCACCCGCTGTTTATACAGCTTGCTTTGAGCCTGAAGTTTGTGTGTTGTGGCCAGGTGAGCAGTTATTGTTCTCGCAAATGTGAAAATTCAACCCACATGCAAAACGATACAAGGCACATAGGAGAAGTCATTTGTATTTGTGGATGTACGCATTCATGGTAAAATGCCACTCACAAACAGAAACTTGGCATCTCTGTAGCTCTGGAACTAACAACCATGTAAACAAATACTAACAAATGTGATATAAACGTGTCATTATTTGCACCACGACTCACTAAAACATAACTAATGTAGTTCACGTCGCAATGTCAACATTTCCCGATACTAAAAAAACACATAAACAAATCCAAGCAACTGTAACTGGCCAGAATAGTGCGGCAACGGTGGTGTACAGAATACAGATATAACCGCCATCATACTCACAGATAATGTAGTAGTCCTTCCCCCTGAAGAACTCCAGGCCCCAGAGGTTTGGACTGAACTCCTGGAATTTGAGGGTGAATTTAACGTCCTGGTCCGGTTTGACGCAGTTGAGAAGAGGCGTGTCTGCCTTTGTGACCTGACAGGACTTTAGCTGTTCCAGAGGAACCATATAGAGTTTATAATACTCCACTCCTTCCATTGAACCACCCTCCACGCGTGGACAAACTATGTCCATCTTATCCCCGATCTGCGGATACAGCACCAGACCCTGTCCTGGCACGAACCTTTGAGAAAAAGAGAGACAGAGAGAGAGAGAGAGAGAGAGAGAGAGAGAGAGAGAGAGAGAGTGAGACACACCACAGATGATAAATCATATTCGCACTGTTCTCGGGATCAAAAATACGCTGGATCATGAAGCATGGTGTTGATCAATAATTAAAAGAAGGGTGATCAATAATTTAGCAGAGACTATAAAGGATAAAACAGGTTCTGAAAAACTTGCTGGATCATAAAAACGTAGGAGACTGAGACGATCTTAAACTGCATGCTTGAGTGTTTTTAAGTTCCTTTATGAGAAATCGGAAAAGAAAATGGAGCAGCTAGAAAGAGACAAAGGTGTTGACTCATGGCTCACACTTAAGAATAAAGGTAAATAGTCTCTCTGATGCCAAGTGCTCAAACAGCAGCGCTGTGAAAAGAAAATGATGTCATGAGAAATAAGGAGGAAAAAGTGCAGCAGCTCGCATCAGGCGACGCTCCCAGCCATCCACCTCAAGGGACTAAAGCAGGAGTAGATGGGAAAACTGTGTGCGTGTGTTTGACGTGCAACGGGGTAGCTGTCAGGACTATCTGTACGACAGATCTAGCCACGCAAATCCTCAGGAGCCGAACACTGGATTGCTATCTCGCTCATGTCTTATCTCTACGCTAGCTTATTTAAAAAGCCAAGAACAGTTTGCTTGCATATGTTCGTGGTGTGTTTGAATATTTGCCTTGGGATCGTTCAAAAGAATAGGGCGAGACTCATAAATTCCCCAAGTAAAACATGTTCACACCTCAAAAGTTTACACACACACACACACACACACACCTATAAAACCACAAATCTGCACTGTTTTCCCAAAAGGAAATTGCTTGAAACATTTTCGACAGTATCTTTTTCCACTCTTTTCACAGTGAATGCCATACGAGAACCATTTTGGGTTCAGTGAAGAATTTTTTTCTTTAGTATGAAGAACATTTTAATAATCTGAAGAACCTTTGAAGAAACAGTCCATGGATGTTAATGGTTCTTTCATAGATGCCAATAAAGAACATTTAACGAGTGACACATTCATATATGCCACATGCTAATTCTATTAACTTCTATTTTATTGCATTTAATGGGCAAACAAGGACAACTGAGCTGTGAATAGGGAGAGATATAGGCCAAATGCAGCATGCTAGATGCGATAGACATCTTGCAGCCCACAGTCATTATCCTAAACCACAGGGTATACAAGGTCACCCCGCAGCCCATACACACACATTTTGTTATTAAAAGGGTGTTTTACTTGTCTGTATTTTACAGGGGCTGCTGCTAAAACATTCTAGTTTTAGTTTTGAGGGAACAGGTTGTAAAAGTGGGGGGTAGTTGAACAAATAAAGCCAGAGGTCACACTCATGTTTGTAAATGGCTTTAATCCTTGTCTAAAAGACACGCTTTAACCCCCCAACTTTAGCCTTGGTGATTCTCCCAGTGGTCATAAATATTCTGGGACATGTGAATGTGAAAAAGAAAAGGATGACAGAATAAGGGTTTGCACACGTTTAACACAGACCGCTCATTCTGTTAACAAGACTGCAGCTGCACACAGAGAAGCCATTAAGTCGGAAAAGGCGTGCGTGTGTGTAAGAGCGAACGGTCAAGACATGTGCAGCACATCTAAGAAGACATGGTCGTGCCACTCGAGGATGTTTCTATGTAATTTAATTTGTGATCCACATTTTTTCCCTCATATATCTCTGTTTTTTGCATCTGTTTTATCTTTTCTCTTTTTTTTCTTCCCACTGACTCATTTACTCAAACTCTGATAGAAATATTCATTTTTGGCAGCATTTCTAAAAGCACTACAAAATGAATCCATTTAAATAAAGTTGGCTATAGACATTAAAGGAAAAGAAAATAACTTACTAACAGCGGCTAATGAGTATAATACTTTCAGGACTTTCTCTGGCAACTTACACACAATATAAAACTGAAGCTGAGAAACAGGTGGGCTGGATGGACGGCTGAAAGGCGTTAAAGAGTAAAGGATAAGACATCTGGTTTTTTATTTCCTTTTTTTGAAGGACTTCTTAGGGGTCAAAAAATACAGATTAATTTGCTAAAACCAACACATATTTTCCTGATAAACATGTTCAATACTTTTTTTAACCAATGTTTTCATAAATCTCACTTTCTTTAAATACTGCTTTTACATATGAATCTTTGTCCATCATCTTTTCTCTCTCTTTCTTTTCCCATGTTAATCTCTAGCTGTGTGGGCCGAGCCGTGACACAGTGACAGCAGTAGCCTAATCCTGCCCCAATAGGAACACAGCGCTTTAACCCAAAGATCTGAAACAACACAGGGCGACGGACGCATATGGGCGGAGGGAACATAAGCTGTTTGACTTTCAATCATCAGACCAATATGGAGGTTCATTGGGCATAGAAAGACGTTGATGGAAAGCGGGGGACAAAAGAAATCGACAGACATCTCGCGGTTTAATCGCTCCATCATGCTTTGCAACAGAGAACTGCGTCGGGTGAGAAGGCAAAGCAACCAGACAGGCGCCTTATTCCTTTGTCACCCTATCCCTTCATTCTTTCCTGGTTTTCTCATCCATTCAATCCGTAATCCCGAAAGACCCAGTCCGCTCTCCTCTCACATTTCAGAGCAACATGAATGCCATTTTAATAATCAACTTTTATTCTCTTTGTTGCGTTACTAGACGTCGCACTTTTCCCTCATTCCCTTTCCTTTCTCTCTCTCCCAGCAGTGAAACAATCCTACCTATCCGCTAATATGATGACGACACATTTGGAAAATGATTAACTCAGCATCTAAAGCATAACAGCCTTTCGCCAGCAGTCTATCATTAAGTTCTTGCACCCCTAAACGCAGAAGGGGGGAGGGGTAGTTATTATTCATTGCCCACTCGCCCCTCGTTCATTCATGCTGTATCTGCATGTGTATGAAGCCATGGATGTGCCCCCGTCAGAACCCTGCTAAGCGATGTAATCTCCTAATGAAGAGAAGGGGGAACCTCCTTTGACTGAAAACGTGTAGAGCAGACTGCTTTTGTTTCTCCACCTCCGACAAAATGGATTACCAGAAGGAACAAGAAAGAGAGGGAGAGAGAGGGAGGTGGGGGGGTCTTTACATGCCTGATACATCCAAGGTAAAGTAGTGGAGGGGTAAACAGCAGTGCACACTAGATTGACACACATTTTTGCAAAGGGAGGAAAGAAAAAACAGCTCAGTGATTCAGTATTGTGGGAGTTGGTGACGGTTGTCTTATGTACAGAAGGCCATAGGGAGTAGAGTTCGGATTTTAAGCACACTCCTCCCATTATGCATCATTGATACTTTAGATGAAGGCATGTCCCATAGCATTGTTCGGTACTCACAAACTTAGTACCTATGGGATTTCACTCTAATCATCAGCATTTATTGAGCATTCGTGTATCTAAAATGAAATCGGAGTCGATAGAAGACGGGAGTCAGGTTCTTAGTTCATCTATTATTAAAAATGAATTCATATCATGAAATACTTTATTGCCAAAAGAAAGAAAGAAAGCAGAAAGAAATAAAGAAGGAAGGAAAGAAAGAAAGAACGAAAGAAAGAAAGTGTAACAAGATTCCTGCCATGCCCGACCGTTTTGCTGTTTATCTTGTCTGGTGGTAAAAATACAGCCGCCAACGCTAACAATGCTATTAGTGCCATCACCCTTTAGTCCTGCGGTACAAAGAACTATACATTGAACTATCCCAACAGAACGGCAGGAATGTGTGCAGTGAGCAATTCCATGGAACGCCAGCTTGCCTGGGAGAATGAGGCCTGCATATTTACAGTGAAATACAATAGAGAGACATGCCGTTAGTAGTCAATTCATGGTCACTCGGGGTCTACATCAAAGAAGATGTCACAATAGATAACAACATGATGGTGACACTTCACATTCAGTGTCAAGTTAATATACAGATTTAATGAATTGAAGTAATTTTGTAATTAAAATTACAAACTATTCCATAATATAATTACATACTAAGAACGATTACTTGGTATTTCGATATGTAATCACCCATAAACGTTTGAACACAAATGTGTAATGTAATGAACAAGCTTACTTCAGGAATCTAAAATACGCACACACTTTTTACCACAGAATTGCCATGACCGTTCTTAATTAATGTTTTTTTTATATATATTGTACTAATCTTTGAATTAATTACATTTTACTCTACAAGAGGACATAGTGCAATAATTAGTGAAATATACATATTTTAAAACACTGCAAGTTATAAAAATGTATATTCACTATTGAGATGTTTACGACATTTCCATCACTTATCCACATCAATTAAAAATATGGTTGAAACATTAGTAATTTTAACTGTTAAAGTTCCCTAAAGAGTATTTTACAAAAAAAAGAAAAGTCTAAAAGAAGGTCTTATAGAAGTAAAGTAAAAGTAAGCAGAGTGGGCCAATCATTCAGCAAAATTGAATCTCTCAATGCAACACGTCATCTTCTTCATCCCCTCACGGCAGAGTTTCCTACAAATACAGCAACAAACAGTCGCCTATTCCTTCATCATGCATCCATACCAGCGTGTTTTCTCTCTCAAGAGCATTTAAGACAAAACAATAATTGGAACTGGCTGTTTGTATGTATTATAGATAGATAGATAGATAGATAGGATAGATAGATAGGATCTGTAAGAAGATCCTCTCAAAAATGCAATCGCTGCTCATCATGTGCAGAGAAAAGCCTTTTAGATCAATTACACTCTTATTAATTAACGTACTTAAGCACACTTGCGACACCGCCAGAGGACTAAAGACAGCCGCTCTATTACGGTTTGTAATAAAGACCGTGATTATCAACACAGGGCACCTGTTATGCGGTTTATCCTTCCTGCCCCTTGCCCCATACATGCAGGGGTAAAAGAGAGGAGTCTTTTTCTATTTAAAAAAACGGGCCGAGAGCGAAAGCTGAATTATTAAAAGAGCGTGGAGTTTCTCCAAGAAGCGCTCGAGACTCCCGCGCGGCGCTCGAGACCCCTTCGGATTTCAGCGTGACTTGATGTTTCGATGTTTTAATGCATGATTCAGCGCCGATGTGCTGTGCGCGTGCTCGTCTTCACATTTCCACGACTGACTTAAAAAAAAACATGCATCTTTTGAATGCGACTACTTTTACATTTCAGAAAAAAATAGGTAATTCAGAGATGAGTCAGAGCTTTTTAGAAAATTGTACACGCAATTACTTTGATAGGCTTATTCATCACGCCTAAAAACTAGAATAAACCAAAGGTGGCATATTAAAGTAGCCTAAACCAGGACTAGGAAAAACCATGAAAACAACGAAAAAGGAACATTTGCACACACACACAAAAAAAAAAACCCTGCTTGGATTTTCTATAGGATTACGATGGTGAGAATTACACAAACATTTTCTGAGGTAAGTTAACGTTAAAGGACTTTGGGCCTACGTCGTTCAATAAAAAATATGCCTCAGTTGGAAATGTAACCAACATTTGTACAATGACCGTTTCATATTTGTCTTTATAAACATGAAATGCCACTCCTACGATTTCCTTTAATTGTTTTTGTCGAAATCATTTCGTGTCATGAAATAATTCACATCACTGTGGGTAAAAATCCTCTATGAGTGATGACCTGAGGTCCTGTGGGGCCATTCAAATATGTACATTTTTCTTCCTTTCTCCCTCAAATTTACAAGTTAGCACCAGGAACTATTAATTACTGTGAAACAAGACTTTTTTTTCTTATATTAATGTACTAAACCCCTGTGAGTGGAAACAACAACGCGTCACTCCCCTCTGCTCGATGATCCACATCACCTGGCTGCTATTAATTTTCATTTTACAGTAATGGATGAACGCGTTAACGCCGTACGGTGGCATTTATCCTCCTTTAAGTGTATTTTTTTCTTCAGAGTGTTGCTCTAAGGCAGTGTGAGAGGGTTATATGTGACTGACGGAGCTCTACCGCCTCGCGCACTTACTTGGTATTCGTGGTGTTCCAGTATATGGAGTCCAGGATGAGCGCGCGGGACAGGTTCACCTTGCACGCGATGAATAAAACTCCAAAGTAATATCTCCACAGAGAGTCGCCCATGGTCCGTTACGACCGTTACGGTCAAATTCCGTTTCCGCGGGAATCTCTAATTCGAAAAAAGAAAGAAAGCGTCTTGTGGGATGCTGCTCGTGACAATCCAAACTCAATTTCCCCGCTCCAGGAGAAAAGTTAAAAAAGAAAAATGCAGAATTTGAGCCCGGTTAGAAGTGAACCATCCCGTTGGGAAGAGCTACTCCTCTATTAGTCCTGCTCGAGATGAGATAGAGCAGCACCGTGGACAGTGGACAGTTTCTCATTCGGTGAAAAAATACGACTGAGTGGAGCACTCTCCGATCAAACGGCCGTGGGGAGCACGTACATTCCTCACAGGAAGGCGACCCGTGTCGTCGCCGCCGTAGTGCTGGGTGTCCGTGGAGACATGGAAGTTAATCCCCCCGGAGTGTGGATAACAAGCCAAGCAGGTAACGTTACCAATTCCAAATACGAGGTATTCCGTTCAGGCAAACGAGGGGAAAAACCACCGGAGTTCCCAAAATGATTAAGGCAAGAATGAAATAATTGTAGCCTGTTTGATGAAGCAAACAAATAAAATAAAAAATAAGAATGACTAATGGTTTAAAATAAAAATAAAATAAAATGAAAGGATGAAGTCAAATGAAAGTTCTCATGGGTCGCCGTGGAACCCGCACAGTAGCAGAGAACAGCTGCGGCTCGAACCCTGCAGGTCCGGATTGAAATGCTGTGCGCGTGAATTGCGGGACTGCTCCGTTCTCTGCGCGATTCTGTACTGCAAGTAACAGCTAGCGTCTACAACACGGAATATTTGTCAGAGCGAGTTTTTCGCGGACTCCTCCCACCTAGTCTCCCATTGGTCGAGGAAAGAAGCCTGTCAATCAAGCGGTTGCCCGGCGACTGGTCGAGCAATGAGAGAATATATCGGACTTCAGGTCGCCAGCCCAGATTTGAAGGGATTAATGACATTTCTGCATTTCAAAGAGAACTCGTGATAGAATGTATATAATCGCAACTATTACAATAACGACATCAAAAAAAAAAAAAAAAAAAAAAAAAAAAACAGCAAGCCGTAACTAATAACTATTAGGTAGTCTACTAATAACTTCATAATATACTACCTTCATGCTGACTAATAATTGGTACTTGGAGTAATGCTTAAACACTATTATTTCTCGTTATTATACTTTATAATGTAATTATGTTTCTATTAAATATTGTATTTTATTATATCTGTTCCACGGCAACCCCACTCCCTCATGGCCAATAGTTTTAAAATGAAGGCATTTATTTAGGTTGAGGTCGAGAGAAAGCTGCCTGCTGAATGCGAGAGGGATTGATTCAGCAGTCAACAGCGCCCACTAGCGGTCATGAAGAACCAACTCAGCGTTCAAGTAAGTACATTTGACTATTCTTCTTACATTTGTTTATGTATCCATTAAATTACAGGTTAAGTACGACAATTTCACACTATATTTGTATTTTAAACTGGCAAAATATCAAATCATTCAATTTAGTTTAGAGTAGCCCATATGATGATATACACAGACTACATTACTCTTAAATAGTAAAATTATCTGTATAGTTAATTTGTCAGATGCAGTTGTCAAATGCCTTACTGTGTTTTCGCAAACGGAACAATTTAAAGAAAATAATTGAAATAAAAATAATAAACTATTATAAGTATAAACAGTAGTAATAAAGTAATAAACCTGTTTTCAAACTGTATTATAAACTAGCTATATATTATTTTATATTAATTATTATATTATATTATATTATATTATTCAGACTGTTTTAACTACTAAGTTAATAAACCGGCCATGTCTGGTATTTAGGAAGCACGCCTAAAGATAAATTAGGACGCAAGTGTAAAGAAAGCCGGTGTGAAAAGCATTCACACTTTCCAAAGTCTGTAATTGAATCAGCATTTACTGTTATCGGTGTGTATTTCTTCCCTGGTTTAAGAGACCATCAAACGAGCAGATTCCACATCGAAGCGATAATTAACACACTACACATGCTGAATACACAGACTAAATGATTGCTGTGCATTAACAAAGCGCTGTATTAACGTGTTACATCAAAGCAACGCCAATTGCCTGTTTATTTGTCCAGGCATCTAATGTAGGCAGCCTATACACTTCTTGTGCTACATAAAGACATATTTTGTCAATATAAGCACTAACTTGGAAGTGCCAAATTAAATAGACAATCTTAAAACTGTGTTTCAAGCACCACTTACAAAGAGCTCCAAGCGTCCAAGGGTAATACATTATTTACTGGGCAATAGTAGTCTGTTTCTGAGAATGCTCCCACACTACCAAACAAAAGCAAACAATAAGACGAGCTAACACAATTCCAGAAGAAGGTTTCCCGACGGGAAAACACGGAAACGACGATTTCCTGAGCTATCTTAAAAATAACCAACAGATGAGCTGTTAAGTATCTTGGTAAAGAAGTAAACGTGCAATTTCTAGGATATGTTCTTTTCTTGAATTCTCTACCAGAACAAACACCGTTAGTTAATTTTAACAACTTTTACCATTAGGCCTACATTTATATTAATCGTATTGCACGTGCATAACTAGGCTAATAAACAATTTGATGGAAACATATTAAACCATTTCTAATAAAGACATTTGTTTATAACTATGTAGGCTATAACTTGTTTTGTTTTATAACTTGAAATAGTTTTCCTGACATTTAAATATTTAAACTAATTTTCATTATCAATTTAAACATCTCAACCTAAACGTTCCCAAAGAGTCTTGACACTCCGTAAATTAAAAACAAACAACGCTTCACACCTTAAAGATAAACTCTGAGCAACTTCTCAGCTCTTTGAAATCACAGGGTCATATCGATGTTTATTCAGTTGCACGCGAATAATCTCACGGTCCGTGGGTCCCTCGGAGCCTATAGCGTGATCAAACAAAGTAGCTTCCCTGACGAGAACACACACACCTGCTGCTGGCCTCCTTACACACACATGCAACAGTCAAGTATGTGCATTTCTCCAGTTTTTGTCAAACTTTACGCATCGCTTCTGAGCAGATCATAATAGCTGTTATAACTTCTGTTTTGTGGTTAACACTGTTCACTATGTATAACAATAAAGGAATTGTGGAGTTCAGCGCGCGCAGGGCCGAGCAGGATATACGAGCACAGTTTCGGCGTTACATCAGTACTTCATCAGCGCTGCATTGTTAAAGCTGACAGTGACTAATACACGCGAGACTGTATCATGCGGGCTCGTCAAAAAACCACACGTCTGTGACAGAAGAGTTTGCCAACATTCCCATTAGTCTTACACAGGCCACCTGAGAACCGTAGGCAGCGACCAGAAGTAACCTCGAGGTCTATAAGAGGAATCAGAAATAAACTGAAATGCAGATTGACGTTGGTTCTCACTTCTGTCTTTAACTCGTACGAAGGAAAGTTCACAACATTACACGATAAACGTCTGGAAAAGGTGATTTTAAAAATAAATTCCTTAAGATTTAAAATTCTGCTACAATAAAGGGTTATTAAATAACATTGTGCTAAAACTAGTGTTGTGGGATGTGTCTCCAATGTGTTTAGTTTAGGACAGCTCAGTGTGTGTGTGTGAAGGAGAGTGAGTGAGTGCGCGTGTCCGAGGCGCGCCCCTCCCCCGTCTGATCCCCGCGAAGCAGCGGATGAGAGTGTGTGAGAGTGACACGGTGACCAGTACAGGTAGTTAGCGAGTCCATGTGCAGTGTATTTCAGTGCAGCTAGAAAAATAAAGCACCTAAACTCTTCGGCAAGACAGCCTCTTTGTTTTTATATGCTACCATCACACTAAACAGCGTGAAGTTTAGGGAGTTAACCCCGGGAGGAGAACTTCCGGCCCTGGAGAAGACGGATCTCCCCTGTGTCTCCCAACCACGGTTAGGAAACAGAAACAGGAAAGGTTAACACTGGCGACCACGAAGGGACATTCACGTTGTTAAACTGGTGAGCAATGAAAATAAAAGGACAATATAAAGTAAAGCCGAGTGACTGTAATACAACTGTAATAGTGGCGTGGCTAAACTAATATAACATGGCGGCCGCTCGTTATCCCTTTGATGTTTACGGACGAGAAACTAACTACTCAAACCCGTTCATGTCGCTAACCAATGTTGAGGACAACAGTCAAGGTACTGTGAAAGCTTATGAACGCAAGGCTGAGAGAAAACACGAACATTATAACCCATTCCTGTGTGATGAAAGTTGCACTAACACACTTGCAAATGGAGAAGATCTGTTCGCGCCGTTCGACAGCCCCGCCCATTTTTCGCCCACAAATCCCTTTTGCAGAGGCAACAGTCAAAGCCACGGCTCCGTGGGAAGGCCAGACATGCACATTTTCACATATCCCGCTCCAGACATGCCATTTAAGGGGCACTATGAAGTTACAAATCCCTTTGCCAATGCTCACATGGGAAGTTTTGTACAAAGCACACCAGCTATATCCAAACCTGAAGCCGTTACGCTTCCTATGCCCTATTCTTTTATTAATCCCGACATGACTGTGAAACATGGACATTTCCCACTGCGCCAGCCCTGTCCCTCATCTCCAACACATAAGAGCCGCTCTGCGTCCCGTCAGCCTCCTCTGTCGGACAGTGATGAGGACTATAACCCCAAAGAGAGAGTCCCCACTCTCCGTCCCGGCCAGTACGACGGCAGCACACCGTGGAGAGAGTTTCTGCACAGGTTTGAGAGCTGCGCAGAGGCAAATCACTGGTCAGTCAAAACAATGGCCATTCAGCTGAAATTCTGCCTCACCGGAGCTGCAGGCGCCATCGTCCACAGAAACCCTCGTTCGTCTAAATGGGACTACCGCCGCCTGCTGGAGGAACTCGAAATTGCTTATGGCCCTTCTTCAGATCATGCAGCGGCTGTAGCAGTAGAGCTGAGGCAAAGAGTGCGTAAATCTGGTGAGGCGCTTCATGTGTTCAGAGATGACATTTATGGAAAAGTAGCTATAGCTTATGGTGATTGGTCAGAGGCTGAGCAAGACGCTATAGCTGTTGAAGTTTTCACAAACGGCCTGGGTGATGCAGAGCTAGTTCAAAGACTATTAGAAAAACGTCCAGCTACATTAGCCAAAGCTTACGAGATAGCTCACCGTCATGACACTACCAAGAGAGCTGCTTCCTATGTCACCAGCATCATGCAGCCAGGGGCCCGCAACCTCACTGAACGCAGGCCCCGGGCTGCTGTTGTCAGAGAAAGAGACAAAAATGAGACTGTGACTACCACTACCTCTGCAGTTAGCCCATCACTCAATCACTTTGTCCCACGCACATCTGCAAAAACACTAAAGCAGCACAAGAACTTTAAAAAGGGTGACATTCGCTGCTATAACTGTAATGGTTGGGGTCACAAACAGAGCCAGTGCTCGTCCCCTCAAAGAAATACAAAGACTTTCTTTTCAAGCGCCGCCAAAGAAAGCCCGCTGACCACTGTGTTCCACCTTAAAAGCCAGCATCGTGAAATGAACATTCACATGCGCATATCTGAGCTGGAGGTATGTGCAGTCCTGGACAGTGGAGCGCGGAGGAGCGTGCTGCCCCTTCACCAATACAACGCCATTCACCAAGACGTGAGACCACCGCTTCAGTCATCCACCGTAGAGACTTTGCTCGGGGTGGGACCAGGAGACGTGCCAGTGCTCGGTGAGGCCAAGATACCGGTCAGTATCAACAACCGTCAAGTTGAAGTGGACTTCCTTGTAGCGGATATAGAGGGCAATGAGGTGCTGCTTGGCCATCCTTTCCTCACCCAAGCTGAGGCCCGCCTTGATTTCGGTAAGCACCGCATAATTCTGTTTGGGGAAGAAGTGCCCTACTTTCACCCAGAAACTGTTCCAAAGTCACACGCTGTAAGAGTGGCCAGAACTGTTGTGGTTGAAGCGGGACAAGAGTACCTTGTCAAGGGCAACGTGCACTTTTGCAGAGAAGCTCAGGGAGACATGATGCTGAGCCCCACAAAAGGCTTCGTTGAAAAGCACAAAGTACTCATTGCCAGAGCCCTAGTCAATGCACAGCCCACCAACATCGTTCCATTACGCCTCTTTAACCCTGGCAACAAGGCTGTGACTATTAAAGAAGGTGCCATTGCAGGCCTCCTCCAGCCAGCTGAAGCTCTGCCCTCGTCCAGTGTCCCCACAGCGGCAGACTTTCTAGCCAGCCCCCCTGCAGTCCCAGAGCACCTCCGGGAGCTCTATTCCCAGAGTTCCACTGACTTTAATGACAATGAAAAACTTGAACTATCTAACCTGTTGTGTGCCTATGAAAGTGTTTTTTCTAGGGGACCTGGTGATCTGGGCCGGACCAGTCTTGTGCAGCATGACATCATAACCCGGCCGGGACCTCCAGTGAAGCAGCCTCCTCGTCGCATGGCTGGGGAAAAGCAGCGAAGTGCAGAACGGCAGATCAGTGAGGGCCTCCAGAGCGGCATCGCCACACGCAGCCACAGCAGTTGGGCCTCACCGATCGTTATGGTGCGTAAAAAGGATGGGACTTATCGCCTTTGTATAGACTACAGGGCACTTAACAACCACACCATCACCGATGCGTACCCGCTACCCCGCATCCAAGACACGCTGGATACTCTCGCCACCGCCAAATGGTTCAGTACTTTGGATCTTGCTGCAGGTTATTGGCAAGTTGAGCTAACACCAAGGGCCCGCCGTGCAGCCGCCTTTTGCACCCGCAATGGGCTATTTGAATGGAACGTTATGCCGTTCGGCTTATGTAATGCGCCGGCGACGTTCCAACGCCTTATGGACCGTGTCCTTGCCGGCATGCAGTGGGAGACCTGCCTCGTCTATCTGGACGACATCATCGTGCTGGCCAAGGATGTGCCTGAGATGTTGCAGCGACTGAGCCAAGTGTTCCAGAGACTCAAACAGGCAAATCTCAAACTGAAACCAGCCAAATGCTGCCTGTTCCGCCGTCAAGTTGTCTATCTAGGTCATATTGTGTCCGAGCACGGTGTGGCCACTGACCCCAATAAAGTCAACAAAGTCCAAGCTTGGCCCACTCCCACATCAGTCCAAGAGGTCAGACGTTTCATTGGCCTCGCCTCCTACTATCGCAGGTTTGTGAAAGACTTTGCCTCCATTGCCGAACCGTTACATAACCTGACAAAGAAGAATGCACACTTCCAGTGGCACGCTGAACACCAAGCCGCCTTCGACACGCTCAAGCACCACCTCATCACAGCCCCTGTCTTAGGCTATCCACTGGACCATGGTGAAATGATCCTGGACACCGATGCCAGCGACTCAGGTATCGGCGCTGTTCTGTCGCAAATGCAGGGTGGCACAGAACGGGTGTTGGCGTACGGTAGCCGTAAACTAGCCAAAGCTGAACAGAACTATTGCACTACGAGACGGGAGCTGCTAGCCATTGTCGATTTCACATCCCATTTTCGGCAATACCTACTTGGAAGGCCTTTCAAGGTACGAACCGACCACAGCAGCTTGCGCTGGCTCACGCGAATGAAAGAGCCGGAAGGTCAGTTAGCCCGGTGGCTTGAGAAGCTAGCGGAGTACGAGTTCGAGATCATCCATCGCCCAGGTCGCTTGCACACAAATGCTGACAGTCTCTCCCGCAGGCCCTGCCGCCAGTCCTGTCCTTGTAATCTGCAGGACCCTTTCTCGCAGCGGAGAACCACAAGTCACCAAGCAATTCAGTGTGATTTGGACTCTGACACCAGCTCCCTATTGCTGAGTCCGGTGGGGGTAAGCGCTGTCAATGTTACCAACACAGACACTTTAAAACAAACAGAGATTATTTATGTGACAAACACAAACGAGACCAGACTGTTTCTTGGCTGGACTATGGAGGAGTTGCGCCAGGCTCAAGCTGCTGATACAGACATTGCACCAATCAGAGCTTGGTTAGAGGTCAGCAGTGAGCGGCCCCCGTGGGTCACAGTCTCCCCATGCAGCCCAGCTACCAAAACGTACTGGAGTCAATGGAGAAGACTGTACTTCAGAGATGGAGTACTGGTACGCCGCTTTTACTGTTTAGACGACACACAGTTCTATCCTCAAATTGTTCTTCCTCGCAAAATGCAACCCGATGTGATGCGCCAAATGCATGAAGGGCCAGTAGGTGGACATTTTGGTATTGAAAGGACTGTGGCCAGACTTCAAACCAGATACTACTGGTACCACATGAGAGAAGATGTGGCCCTCTGGTGCCGGACTTGTACAAACTGCGCATGCAGAGCCAGACCCCACAAGACTCCACAAGCACCCATGGGAACTGTCAGAGTTGGAGCCCCCATGGAGCGCATTGCACTGGACATTATGGGCCCACTCAATGAGACAGAACGTAAAAACAGTTATATACTCGTAATACAGGAGTATTTCACAAAATGGACTGAAGCGTTCCCAATCCCTGACGAAAAGGCTGTGACAGTGGCAAACGTGGTAGCAACTGAATGGGTATGTCGCTTTGGAATGCCTCACTGTCTGCACAGCGACCAAGGGCGCAACTTTGAATCAGAGGTATTCCAAGAAATGTGCCGTTTGTTTGGCATCGACAAAACCCACACTACACCATTCAGACCGCAGTCCGACGGCCAAGTTGAACGTTTTAACGCCACCCTCCAAAAGATCCTGGCCTCCACTGCAGAACACTGTCACTGGGATTGGGACCTGATGATCCCATATGCAGTGATGGCCTACAGAGCAACCAAGCACAGCGCTACTGGTTTCACCCCCAACTTCATGATGTTCGGCCGTGAAATAAGCGAGCCAGTGGACCTTGTGGCTGGTTTGCCTCCGGACTCAGATCATGCACCTTCCGCCCCTGAGTATGTGCAACAAATGCGTGAGCGGTTGGAACTAGCTCACAACATCACCCGAGAAGCTCTCGGTGAGTCAGTCACGCGTGCAAAAAGACAATACGACAAAAACGCTTGCCACACACAGTACAAAGTCGGCGACGCGGTGTGGTATCTCATCAAAGGAACACGTCATGTCAAAAACAAAGTCAAAAAGTTCCTCCCCTCCTACGAAGGACCTTACTTTGTTATGGGACATTTAGACGATCTAGTCTACCGGATCCAAAAGGGCCCCAGAACTAAGGTCAAAGTCGTCCACCATGATCAACTCAAATGCTACCGCAGCCGTGAGCCTCTGGACAATGCCTGGGTCCTGGACCAATCCCAGAACTGGACGCCTTCTGAGATCCTGCCACCAGCTGTGGATGGGCACCCAGCGGACCGGGAGGATCTCGGCCTGGACAGCCTCTACTCTACTGCCTCGAGTGATGGTTCCAGCGACTCCCGGCCGTCCACTCCACCTGCTGCTAATTCTCACATGATCGGGTCTCTTCCATCCACTCCTTCCCATGTGATACTTGATCATGGTGGGGGTGCGGTGGAAGAGCCTCACCACCAGTCTCTGCGCGAACCTCGACCCCAACGTCAGCGCCGAGGACCGTCCCGGTATGGGGACTGGGTCACTGAGTGAGTCACCTATGACAGTTCATATTTGCACTAGAGACTTTACAGTTCACGTTTTTGGACTCTAGTCTAGTTTGTTCTATATTATTTTTTTTCTACAAAAAGCACTTTTGTTTTCACGTTCAAAAAAAAAAAAAAAAAAAAAAAAAAAAAAAAAAGGAGAAGAGTTTTTCAATGCTTTTACATGCTTGCACTTTATTGCATCCAATGTATGTTTTGATTATTACTGTATTAGTCAGACAGTATTACCTCTGGTCACCGAAGAATAGGATTTAAAAGGTGATGTACTCTTATGTTTTATTAGAGACTATTGCATTTCCGTTGATGTTTCACTCTTGTGTTCACTGTTGAATGAGCTTTAGAACTTTTAGCACTGCTTAGGCACTTGTTAAATTAGTATAACCTACCCATTTAGATTTACATACTATTTGGGACACAGCTATCTCTTCACATTTTAGGCCTACAGATATAGAGAGTGTGTGCTAAGTACATTTAGATGGAATGGAATTAGTGTTAATTGCCAGTCCATGGTGGGGGTAGTGTTGTGGGATGTGTCTCCAATGTGTTTAGTTTAGGACAGCTCAGTGTGTGTGTGTGAAGGAGAGTGAGTGAGTGCGCGTGTCCGAGGCGCGCCCCTCCCCCGTCTGATCCCCGCGAAGCAGCGGATGAGAGTGTGTGAGAGTGACACGGTGACCAGTACAGGTAGTTAGCGAGTCCATGTGCAGTGTATTTCAGTGCAGCTAGAAAAATAAAGCACCTAAACTCTTCGGCAAGACAGCCTCTTTGTTTTTATATGCTACCATCACACTAAACAGCGTGAAGTTTAGGGAGTTAACCCCGGGAGGAGAACTTCCGGCCCTGGAGAAGACGGATCTCCCCTGTGTCTCCCAACCACGGTTAGGAAACAGAAACAGGAAAGGTTAACACTAGCATAAACTAAATTTCAACTTTTTTTTTTTAATTGTTGGGATGTAACTGTGGTTTAAAAAAGATCATGACACTACAAAGTGTTCATTAGAAAGATATATACATGCAGATATTTCTATAAACACGTTTTCAGTTATCATTTGCTTACTGTATAAAAGCATTGTAACATACAATTAAAACTGTTCATTAGTAACTTTAAAATTTAAAATAAAAAATAATTTATACTTGTCCTTGAAGAGTTCACACAACCTGAACGTTTTTCATCTTAATTAAAGGCAGTTATAATGGTAACCAGTTTACCTTTTTCTTGAAATGAGCCCACTATTCCTTTTAATGAGTACTGTTTCTTGGGATTATGGTGCTGCAAATGATTTATAGGACAATTATAATATTAATTTAATGTTTAATTGGAATCTTCACAATCTGCATGACTTTGAATTTTATAGTAACTAAATCTACAAAATGGCAGTAGTTTTCTTTTTTTCTTTTTCCACAGTTTAGATTTTACTGTAATTGTCCATTCAATAAAATGTCTGGTGTGTTGCACAATATATGCATAGTTAAAATAATGGGTAAAAATTAAACAAGAGTGCAGCAAATTCCCAGAAAAGAACATTAAGGGTCTAAAACTATTTTGTGGTTTGCAGAGAGCACAAGAGACATGATTCAGCCAATGTTGTGTTCATGGGATTTATTGGTCAACACACTAAATGTCCCAGTTCACAAGGAAAAGGGTAATTTACCACAATACAAGAACACCCTCAAGCAAACACACTCATACACACACACACACACACACACACACACACACATACAAACTCGCTCGCATACACACCCTAACTAGTCTTACCTGTGATTCCCGATTTCCTTAAGGTACCAACAGAGCACTAGACATTACAAGACTTTGTAACACTGTAACCTTTTTTTCACTGAAATGTTTGTATTGTGAATGCTAAAGTTCTGGTCACACATATGTTCTACGTTTCAAAATGAGCGATTTGAGTAAAGTGTATCAAAAAGGACAAATATGATCTAGGTTACAATGCTATAAACGCAGCTAATATCAGGTGATTATGGGATTATGTATTAAGCAGCATTTAAGGAACTATATGCTTTGAGGTGTTCAGTCTGCAGTCTAAAAAATACAAAATACTCACACTCCCACACATACGTTCACTAATAAGCATAAAACAAAAAGTCTGCCAATTTACATTTTGTTTTTAAAAACATTTTTGTGTATGCTGATGCTTTGAATGAAAGTACAGTAGTTAAACTGGGGTTGTACCATTCAAGCTCCCAAACCACTGACATATATTGACCAACCAACCACGCACACTCATATACACAAATATTTACACTTATTCATTCTTATTTGCTTGCCATTGAAAAGGGAAAAAAAAATCTAAAGGTGCATCCAACATAATAATGTCAAATATCAATACAACACACTGAAAAAAAAAAAAAAAAGAATCAAAGATGGCAAGCTGATCTGTAAGTCTGTGGTGGTGCTGCAAGTCCGGTTATGAAGCGTGAGGATTCCAATTTTTTTTTTCCTTTCCTGGGTTTATGAATACCAATTTATGTGGGCAGAGCGCACAGGGCAGACCTCTCTTTGAGACTCCGATTCACTTCAACATGAAGCACTCATCAGAAGAGAAGAGAAGAGAAGAGAAGAGAAGAGAAGAGAAGAGAAGAGAAGAGAAGAGAAGAGAAGAGAAGAGAAGAGAAGAGAAGAGAAGTCATTCTGTAGCTTTGAGAGTGAAGGAGAGGCGAGGTCGGGACTTGCCCTTCCCCAATATCATCCTCTGTTCCTCTTTCTGTTGTTTCTGCCTCTCCTGCTGTAACTTCATGCGTTCCTCGTGGATCTTTCTTTGTTCTTCTACTATACGTAGCTGATCCTCAGCCTGAAACAAACACATGAGCAAAAGTGACTTTTTCAATCAGCCAAGGCATAAATAGGTTCATTTTAGGTCATTTGATACACTAATACATGAAAATGTACCTTAATTAACAAGCATTAATGAAAAAACAATGTTCATTGTATTTGATCCAACCATATAGATTAAAAAAATGGGGGCAAGGTTGGCACTGCCAAGCATCCATTTTGAAACATTTCAGAGAGGACAGGTACCACTATGCAAGTGCAAGTGCAAAAAAAATAAAATAAAATAAACCCTCCAGTGTTCACAATGACTTAAAGCAAAAACATTTTCTGTCCATTTTGAGGGAGAGCTACTTTACGGACACACAAAAGCCTATAATTGTAATGACTTTGAAATGAATAAGCACAAAAAGCACGAAGTATCACCACAAATGTTTTATCAAAAATGAGAAATAAAAACTTCTTCAAGAGCTTTTAATTATCAGTGGACATAATCTTCAATATGAATCCACTGGCTTGTAAACTCATTTCAGCGTTCCCACCAATTTTGATCAATGAATCCATTCCATGACCATTCCAGATTAGAGCTAAAATTGGATAAGGATTCATAGAAACTGCACTCACAAAGATCTATTTAAAACAAATTGAATATTTAAGAGAATATTATTATTCCCTAAAGAAATTTCCAAGTATTATTTGATTTTCAGGCCTGCATATCAACATTTCCTGATATTTCCGGGTAGAGGTGTATATATACACCGGTATTGGCGGTAATCCTGATATAAAAAAATTATATCATGAATACCACACTAAATAACATTGAAAATATTTCAACACCTGTCAAACCATCTGTTTGACACTTCAATATAGTAGGTGGCGGTATTGCATATTAACGTTATTCATAAAACTGAAGGAAAAAATCTATATATTTTTCAAAATTTCTATAGAAATTGCAATATTTTATATTTACATAAATAGCCTAATGAAAATACTTTTTGTGTGGACAACCAATTCTGAGAGAGCATATAGAATTATACTAATTAACTATTACATTTAAATATTTTTGTTTCATGTACATATTTTTCTTTTATGTTTAGGAGTACATTCATTTTTGTTTTGTTGTGTTTGGCTTTTGTTTCTCATCTTCTAAAACGAGACATATGTTTTGTTGTCAAAATAAAGCAAATAAATACGTACCAGTTTAGCTTGAGCATCAGCAATCTTTCGGTTGTTTTCTTCCAAAATTCTCTCCAGCTCTGCTCGTTTGGATTTTTCTTCCTCCTAAAGGGGTGACACGGTGACATGTTAGGGCGGGCAGACAAATCCACTGAAATAGGTCCCCATAAACCCAGTTGCACACTCAAACACGTCTACACTCGCACAAACAGGTACCAGCCAGCGACACTCGCACAATCTTTCATGTACTTACACACGCTCTCCACATTTCACATTCCGAACTGCAGCATCAAATGTCTGAAGCTAACCTCTATGTATGCAACAATAAGCAAAAAAAACCCACCCACGAATGTATTCAGGCACACCTTTAATCCCCGCCACGTTTAAATATATATATATATATATACACATCCAAACATCCATTTATGCATTCATTAGGATCCATACAGAACAGGTATGTAAAAGATAACACATCGACAACTAACGAAGAATCTCATTCGTTTGCAGATGAAAAAATAAAATAAAAAAAATCAATCAGTTCGTTCTCTCTCTATTTTTTTATTTATTTATCAGCATCCATAAGCAAGAAGTTTCAAAAGAAAATGAGAGAGACAAAGAAAGATTAACTTAAATAAAGGAGAGAGTGAATAGTAGTGGCTCACCAATGCTCGTATACCTACGCCTTTCTCCTTTGACTGTGTACTGTACCTACACAACTGCTGATTAAAGGGGTGAGTATTTACTGCCTGGTCCCGTGTGTCCCGTCCTGGACAGCGCAGCACCTCCCCTTTAAAAATTTCTGAGCTACTAGCACGAGCTAGTGCTCTTACACAGCAACACCACATGCAGTATATAGCACAGTCCAAGAAATGAATTATGGTAATCATACAACATTACCGTGTGGGGACGTCAGGCTATTAACGTTAAAGGATGTTAAAGACTGCAAAAACACAAAGGTGGGATCATTCGTTAGATGTGTTTGTTTGAAAACAAAAACAGTGATGTGTTTGCGTCTAAGCTCAATGGCACAGTAACGTTGAGTGTGGATGTAGAAGTGTGTGTGTCTGTGTGTGTGTACCCGCACGCCAGCACTCCTGAGGAAAAGAAAATTGTGAGGACACAGAAGTACATTTAAAACACTGCACTTTTAATGACGTCAAAACGGAAGAGTCAAAGGAAAAATGAAGATAGAAATCAAAAAAAAAAAAAAATCAGCAATTAATAAATTTAAAACACAGACGACAGAAATGGATGAGCAATAAAGAGAGGGGTGAGCGTTTTGTGATTGATGGTGCAAATGAAGACCAAATCATGTGCAAACGCTAAATGTAGAACAATACAGATTCATTTAATGGTTCAGTACCAGGGCTACAAATGATGGGGACAAATCTAAAACGTACAGAAGGAGGGCACATATCTAACCCTATTAGTGCTGAGCCGCTGAATTTTGTGTGTGCTTGTGGAATGGAATTAGTTTCTTTTTCATAACTCGTTGCATCTTTACAATTAGAGCACAGTAACCCTCCTTTATGGTATGGGTGGAATTACAAGCTATGGATTTAGCAAATTAACTAGTTTAAGTGTGGTCTAGTGGCCGCAAAAGGTCTTGTGTGTTTGTAACATCCAAAAACCACATTACGGTAGTAAAGTGTAGTATGGTAAGCTATCAAAGTGTATTATGGTGGAAAAAACAAAAAAGGCCAGTTTAGAATGCCGAGTGACCTTTTTAAGAAAAGCGTTTTATTGAAGACAAACAGTTTCATACATTGGGGACAGTAAAATGATAAAAGACATGGAGTAAAGAGAGTAAAATAAAAGGGGAGAGAAAACATGGGAAACATTATATTGGTCCCTTACAGCCGTGGCAAAACGTTCACTTGAAACCCCTGAGAGTGCACTAGAGGTGTGTGAGATTCAATAAAATCACATTAAAGCATTACAGAAAAAGCACAGAGCTTGTCTATCAACAGAGTAAACGAGACCTTAAATGTCCTTAAATATTAGTGTTCCCTAGCAACTTGACTGAACTTCTCTAAGCATCACATCACACCTTGAAAATGTTGCATTCTGTAATTTATTTCATTCCCCACCCAATCAATGGAGCTTACATCCATCAGCTACCCTGCATCTCCTGCTCTGTCTCGGGGGAAAACGAGTGTCAGGTTGTGCCACGGCTGAGGGTGTGCGGTTTGCGGTTGCTCTCCGCTGTGTTCCGAACGACCGAGCGTTACCTCTCTGGTTTTCTGGGCGTTCAGTTCCGCCTGCCTCTGCCTCTCTAGCTCCTGCAAAAGCTGTGCCTCCATGATGCGTTTGGCCTCCTCCACCCTCCGCAAGACCTCATGCTCGATCTCGTCACGTCGCTTCTCAAGCTCCTCCTCCACCCGCCTCGCCACAAGCTCCTCCACACGCCTCGCCGTCTCCTCCTCAATCAGACGCTCCTCGATCTCCTGCTGACGGCTGTGGAGGAAACAAGAAAGAGAGGATCAAACATGGCAGACCCTTAAATTATACTCAATGATACATGTAGAGCGAAGAACAACTCATACAAGAAGAGGTCCAAGTTGGGCCAGAAGTCCCTTGTCCTGACAACATTTGACTGGCCCCCATTTAATTTTTTTTAATGCAAAATGGACAAGTTCAAAAATATAATATTTATATTTAAAATAATACATAAAAATAAAATATTTTTAAATTAATATTTACTTTAAAATGTAATATATTTATTTAATTATTTTTGCAGAAAAGGGTTAATGTGAAAAACTTTAAATTTTGCAATTGTATTTAGCTTTTTGGAATATAAATACATATATATGTATATATAAATAAAAATATATACACATACATATATATATATATTATTTATATAAATATTAGGGCTGTCAAACGATTAATCGCATCCAAAATAAAAGTTTGTTTTTACATAATTTATGTCTGTGTACGGAGTATAATTATTTTCTATATATAAATACACACACATGCATGTATATATTTAAGAAATATTTGCATGTATATACTGTGTATATATATATTTATATTATATATAATGTATATTATATATAAATATTTTATATATAAATAACACATTTTCTTAAATATATATATGCATGTGTGTGTATTTATATATAGAAAATAATTATACTCCGTACACAGACATAAATTATGTAAACACAAACTTTTATTTTGGATGTGATTAATCGTTTGACAGCCCTAATATATATATATATATATATATATATATATATATATATATATATAAATACAAATATTTTCACACATATCTAACATACATTTTTATTTTAACAATTGATTTCTTTTCAAAGAAAATGAGCAATTATACAATTATAATTATACAATGAAACTCCAAGATAGTCATAAAAACGAACATTTTTAACATGCAAAATTATAGACAGCAAAACAAACTGATTAATTTTCAACCAAATCTTACTGATGCTACCAAGCCTATAAATCATTAATGTAATTTCACTAAAACGTAATTTATGTTAGCCGCTTTGATAACCTTTACCTAGCAGACAAATTAAAAAAGATAAGCACATTTCACAACCAAATGTCAAAGAAATGCATTTCACAAAATGCATTGCTGAGCCCAGAAGAGGCAGATGATATTGTCCTGTCATCTATAATTCTGAAATTAAACATGATGTGCACGCTGACATCATAAACCCATAAAGGAAAGTATGCCCCTCAAAGGGAAGGCCAAGATTACAAAAGCATGTTTTACCTTTATTTACACTTTAAGCATGACTAAACCATTAGAGGAGAGCAAGCTGTCACACCTGGCCTTAAGAAGAAACACAAAAACACAGACACAATACTGAACCAAGTGACCATTACATTGCCCAAAGCCAAAACAAAAATTAAACAACAGCAGCCATCTTTTGATTTGATTTCAGTGTCATGAAACTCGATCCAGGGCCTCTCTTTGAGTTTAAAACACCCTGAATGTGGTTACAGTGCACTCTGGGTGAAGATCAGGCCTGGGGCTGCAGCACTTCTCTTCCTGTTCTTTCACTACATTCCCCCTTCCTTCCACAAACCTCTTAACATTATACTGGTGGTCTCCAATCACAAAAGAGAGATGTCAACAATCTGTGATAGTTACAAAAGCATATCAGCTTACACAGGCAGCAGATTTCAGTGATGAGATGACCTGATGTGTGACAGCTGCCTATGAGAGTCCATGGAGTGATGAAAGTTCAGTGAATACAGATAGGTAACATGAAACGTCACCTTTTTTGCACACTAGATCAGTATATTAGGTTCTTATAAATATTAAACAACAAAGAGTTGCTACTTGAAACATGAAACAACTGAACTGAAGTGATAGTGCTGCCCAACCAAGTGACACTTCATACATGTTTAAGTGAGTAAGGCCACGTCTGGTACATAGACAGTAACTTACACACACACACACACACACGTATATATATTTATATATGCAATAATAGTCATCTTACATCTTCCTCTGCCTTTCTATCTCTGCTCTCCTCTCGTCCTCTTCTCTCCTCTGTTTCTCATCGTTGCTTCTCTTGCTTAATGTCCGGCCGAACATGTCGGTTCGGTCGGGTGGTGAGCCACCCCTGTCCCTCCTGCTGCCGGATCTCGAGCGGGACCGTCTGCTCCTCTTCAACTCCTTCGATCTGCTCCTTTTCTTGTTGGATTTGGACTTGGACTTGGAGCGGCTCCGTCTGCGGCTGTGTTTAGAGTGTTTGGACCGGGACGAGCTGCGGCTCCGGGAGCGACCCATATTCTGCACGAATAAATCCGACTGACACTACTAAATAGGGTCTTATGAATGCAGTAACATCTACAACGACCTCGTGTAATATTATATTACGGTTACCTGTATAATTGTTTATTATAAGCTCGTTTAATAAGGATGTTCGTTGCTTTCTGCTCCAGTGAATCTGCGGAATCAAACAATATGGCGACCGCCTCAGTCTTCCTTTTCCCAGAATGCATCAGTTAGTTCGGGTCTTTTCGGATATCTCCGGGCTGATACCGAATGAGGAGGAACACACGACGAGCCTGGGGTGTCTACCGTCTGCGGAAGCACAAAGCTAATCTGAGGTATCTTCAAAACGCTGTCAGTGACTGCAAAGTAGTTTCAAACACTGCATACTGCAATGCAGCAGTATTTTAGTATTACACAATACATCCTACAATACAGTTGAGGTTGTCTACATATCTTAGTAAATCAAAAGGTAATACAGGTTGTGTGCTATGAATACAGGAAAAAATGGTAACCGTCCACAGTATTATACTGTCCACATTCTGTAACAGAAATTGCGGAGCCCCGCACATTAATATGCAATAATATTCGTTCCCCCCTTTTACAGTCTATGGTTCCCTCACTAAATCGTGCGGACGTTTTACGAATTTGTTACCTCGATTTATAAATCGTGCACACGATATAGCAAATCAAGGGAACAAAATTGTAAATCGTACGCACGATTTAGCCTAGTATTTTTTCCTATTTGTTTTCATGTGCTGCAGGCCCAGGGATAGTTTTGTAGGCCAAAACCCGGAAATGGGTTAGCACTTCCGTTTTCACCTTCCCAAAAATTATTACACTATGCATTATGTTCTCAACCGTGTAGAATGAACAAGTTATTTTGTAATTCCGATAGCCTCCGTTGAGTGCATGAAGTGTCCAACACTTGATTTTGTCGTTTAATTTAGTGCATCGTCTTGGTAATTAAAGTTCACTTTTTCGTATTTGGAATTTTCAGTGTGAGCTCTTTTTAAAGTATACAATAAAACTGAATATCAATAAAACTGAAATATACAATAAAACATAGAATATCATATCATATATGTATGAAAATTCTATCACATCTAGGGAGTTTTTAAATGGATTTTGGTGTAAATGCCTGAAATATGGTCTGTGGTTAACACAAGCGCAAAGTATCTTCACATTTTATTCTATGACATAAAATAAATCAGTAAACCCCATGTCATTTATTTAAAGCTTTTACTTTTTTTTTTTTTAAAAAAGGTGGTTGCCAACAAGTGGCCAATGGGACTATAGAGGCGAACATCATCAAGCCGAACAGGTAAGCTTATCTACTCACTATTCTGGGTTTACTTCCTCATTGTGTTGATAATTGTGTCTTTTCAAACTATTCTAACTAACTAGACTACGTTAGCTTTATACTTTTGGTGATTGTATAACTTCAAAATTCATAAACGTTGGATTGTGTTTTTGCAGATGAAACCAGGGTGATGCTAACTTCTGGGTTGGCCCACAAAAATATGTAATCAGCAGTTCTCTATAGCAGAGATTTTCAACCATCCTCCTGGATTCCCATAATCCTGCAAATTCACAAATCCTTTCCCGTGGCCTCTTGGGATAGGAAAGTGTCCATCGAATGCACAGGAGTAGGAAGTCATCCAGGTACTTTTCACCTACTCTCACATACTGATTTTAGCCTGCTATATATAGTAAGGAAGTAGGCACATTCAAACACATTGTGGGTCTCCAGGAACAGGGTTGAAGACCTCTGCTCTATAGTATGAATATTATTTATATAAGCCGTTGAGTGTAACAGTGGGTAGTATATTTTATCCACCTTATTTTTAACGTAAGAGCAGGCGCAGGCATTTGTAAATTGAATGTGGCTTCCGGTGTCATCCACCCCTTCTAGGCGTATACAAAACAGCTCATTATGCTGCTTGGTCATGTAAACTAGTATTTTTGCCACATTATTTTAATGTATTGTCATAATTAGAAACACACAGGTTTGTAGCACTTTTTTTTTACGTTTACTGCACTTTGTTATTCTTTTAGTTGTTTTGAATAAATCAGAAATCTTGCATATTCACAAAAAATAACTTCCTTCCATGTTAGAATATAAGATGGATGCTGTTTATTTTTAAAAAGTAGTGAAATTGTAGGCATTATTCCACACTAAACAGTAGTGTGCAATCATATGACCTCATCACATTGTGCATTTAATTCAGTGAGGGACATTTCAGTTACCATCCTGGAAATAAAAATGGCATTTTAATTACATTTTACTGAAAATTGTCTTTTGACATAAGGCAATCAAATAACTAAAGAAAAAGATCACGGTAGATATTACGAACTACACAGTTCATCCATCACAGTGGAGATGATAGGCTAAGTCAAGCAAATTACTATAGTATACTGCACAATTTGGAAAATGTAGGAAGAGTAGTATGGTAGTATGCTATTCTGAACATAGCCACTTTCCAGATGTTAAGAGTTTGAAATGGCAGGTTAGCAAGCTATTCTCTAATGGGCAGGTCAGAACGAAATCTACAGACCTTTTTGCATTGTCTGCTCTGATTTTTGGGGAGGCTGTGTGGCTATAAACATTGTAAAATGTGTCAAATGGAGCTGAGAGTTCCACGCTTTTATTGGTAGCTGAAATCATAAATTTCATAAATTAGCCAGAATAAAAAAGACAAGCATGCAAGTGGTGCAATGTGTGGAACTTTGTGAATGACAAGAATGCAGAGCTTTTTGTAGAGTTAATTGGGAGCAGATTCTGTTTGGGCCTTCTAATGGGTGATTTGATGGGTGATCTGTGCACATGAGAACAACAGCTTAGTTGCAACAACAACCTGGTTAGGTCTACCATACGTTCCAGAAAAGAATAATAATTTTCTTGGCTTGTTGTTTTTGACTAAGTCTTTCTTGTTCCACTCTACTTGTCCTTTTTTGTTGTTTTCCTCGAGAGATAAGCTTATCCTAGCTCTATATGAAGACCAATTCATAACTTTATTTTTGTCAGGCCCATTTGCTGACAGAATGGTCATTCTAAGTTTAGGTTCAATCCCATTCGAACTCCAGGGGAGCATTGTGACAGGCAGTTGCTTATTCTGAAAAACTACAGGCTAAAAATATTTAGCCAGGGCTATTTTAAAACACACATGAGCAAAGCCATGGTGACTCTGTTAGGAAATCCAGTCAAGATAAGAGCGAGAGAAATGACTTTCTCTCATATTTTGGCATGCCAAGAAATTAAATTGGGTTTGAAATTTTGAATCATTCAAATTTTGTGCATTAAAATTAAGAAAGAAATAATACAGGGGGAAAAAAGTAATGTTTTATTTTCTCAATAATGCTAGTTTATTTATAGCTCTAACGTAACGTACCAGTTTAGTGTTTTGATTAATCTTGATTTTTCGAAATGTTGCGCTTGTGTGCTTTTCTTGGGCAAGCCGGAGTGCAGACCAAAAGTCAGGATTTGTGCTAAATAATAATAAAAAAATTGCTTTCTATCTCACCAAACCCTCCTCTCTGAACACTAGGAAAATACGGCACAAGTCGCATGAGATCATTCTTTGATGCATCTGCATCTTTTTTTAAAAGCTGGTCACTATTCACTGCCATTATATTCTAAAATGGCATTATATTATATTCTCCTTTTGTAGTCTGACAAAGATAGAAGGTCATACTCCATTAGAAAAACACCAGGGTGAGTAAATAATGACTGCATTTTTATTTTTGGACTATCCCTTTAAGTAGTACTGTGCTGGACAGATATCTACAGCAAAATAAACAATATAGCAAAATCTCTATAAATTGATTTTTTTTTATTATCACCATGATCTTTACCGCCCAGCCCTTCTTCTTTTGTGTTCCAAAACACGAAGAAAGGCATACAGGCTTGTGTGAACTGTCCTTTATATATTTAGGCACTTGATTTTATGGCTGAAGCTCGGTTTCCAGGTCATGGGTCACACATACGGTGCCCTCCACTAATACTGGCACCCGTTGTAAATATGAGCAAAGGAGGCTGTGGAAATAAATCTGCATTGTTTGATCTTTCATTAAAAAAATTCACAAAATTCGAACCTTTCATTGAAGTAAAGATCCAACCACTGCAAGATCCAACCACAGCCCATTATAAGATTTCTAGCAGAGGCCGTCAGGTTTTGATTTTTTAACTGTTAGTATTTGCTAGAATCCATGATACCATGTATCTGAACAAGATGTCCAGGACCTCCAGCAAAAAAATACGCCCACAACATTAAAGATCCAGCAGTATATATAGGTGGTGTTTTTTATGCCTGTTAGCACCAAACCCATCTAGTATGTTTGCTGCCAAAAAGCTCTTTTTTTTGTTTCATATGACCATAGAATCCGGTCCCTTTGGAAGTTCCAGTTGTGTCTGACAACTGAATATGCTGGAGTTTGTTTTTGGATGAGCGAGGAGGATTTTTCTTGAACCCCCCCAAACAACTTGTGATGAACATTTTCAAAAGACTCAACTAATCTCTGCAATTCTCGAGCTGTGATCATTCGAGAGTCTTTGGTCACTCAAACTTTCCTCTTCACCGTGCATTAAGACGATATACAGTAGACAAATGTCCTCTTCCAGGCAGATTTGTAACATCTTCAGTTGATTGGAATTTCTTAATTATTGCCCTGATGGTGGAAATGGGGATTTTCAATGCGTTAGATATTTTCTTGCAGCCACTTTCTACTCAACACTCTTTTGCTGCACATCAGAACTATATTTTTTGGTTTTACTCGTTGTGATGAATGATTAAGGGAATTTGGCCTTTGTGTTTCCTCATATTTATACTCCTGTGGAACAGGAAGTCATGGCCGGACAATTTCATGCTCCTAGTCACCCTGGTGTTAAAAAACGTAAATATGAATGAGAATAATATACTTTAATAATATACTAATTTCTAGAGGTGCCAATAATTGTGGCCAACATGCATTGGAGAAAAACATTTATTTTATAATAGTTTCTACCCACGTCCAATTGTTTTACTTCAATGAAAGGCTAGAATTCTTTTAATGAGAGATTTAAACTGCAGATTTATTTTCACAGCCTCCTTTGTTTATATACCATGGGTGTTAATATTAGAGGAGGGCACTGTAGCTTTGTGCCTTTAACATATTGCCAATTACCATCAGTAAGATGAGGCAATAGTATCCGCTATATTGGACAAACCTTCACACTCAGTGTTACCAACATAACCTCAACACACTCTTCTTGTATTGAGCTAGTCCCTTTGTTCCTTCATCATTCAGTGAGGTGTGTTGTAGTTGAAGAAAATTTGTTCAGTAAGAACGAGAGAAAGTTTTCATGAGTTAGTTCGGTGTTCATGGTCATCACTGTGTGACAGAATAAGGCACAAAGTTGCTTAGATGAATAATCCAGGAAAAGTGGGAGAATGCTGTCAGTTTAGGCTGAATTTGAGATGCAACTGCAGATTTTGGGAAGTTTGCTGTTGAAGTGAAGTTTTTGGCTTGTAGTTCAGAAAAGCTAATAGAAAGATAGAGCATTTTCACTTCCTGAAAAGCAACGTAGTAATAGCGGTAGATGTTAGGGATTTGCTTTTACTTGAGGAAGAAGCCAACTTTTTGGTGTTAAATTCATGAACACAAGCAAACTGATGACTGTTGTTTGCCAGAGGAAGTCAATCAGTATTATATGTGTCAGACATGATCAATAAGCATCAAACTAAATGACTTACTTCCCAGCTGCTACACTAAGAATCACTGCATTTCCTTCCAGTGGAATAACGTCACACAAAAGACAGACGTCACTGCTACCTTAGGCCAGACCACTCTTTCAATCAAGCCATTTTACAATTCTCAAACATATTAACCTCATCTTTAAATGATTAGTTGAGCAGGATAATACCACTGCTTTTTCCCGCTCTCCCAACATGAATGGCCTTCATGCTACTCGAGTTAATGAAAAGTCGCTGCGCTCTTTCTTCCCCCTTTTTTATTCGTTTGATCAAAGATGGCCTCTCCTCTCTGGCTAACCTCTCCTCTCAGTTGGCCGTAGCCTCTGTCTCTTGAGGGTGAGGGCACTTAACAAACACAGGATCCCACCGCTGGGGCACATTGTCATGTTGATGTCCCAAGGGCCCCTACACAAAGGGCCATTGAGGAGAGGAAAGGAGAGAAAGAGCTGAGACAGAGAGAGAGAGGGAGAACAAGGCTCTCAGGAGGAATTTCTTTAACCCGTCATGCAGCGTGTGTGTGTGTGTGTGTTGAGCGGGGGAGGGTCATATACCGGCTATAGCTCCAGTGTTGTTGGTCACTGGACTGATCTTGGTCACCGACTTCTTAAAGTCTCCTGGGGTTGGTTCCGCAAAGAGTCACCTTACTGTGTGTCTGTGTGTGTGGTTTCATGGAAATTCAAGAAGCTTTTCAGGCTGACATGCTTCAGTTGTTTGTTAACTCTAGATATATCATTCCTTTAGGCACCACTAAAACTGTATACCTGACCTACATTGGATAACAATTTACATCACTTTTTTTTTTATTTCTCATACTTAGTGATTTGAACAAACTTCTCACCCTAAGAATTAAAATTTGTCACATATACACATCGTGCTGTTATGTTTGCCTGTTTTAGGACCTGCCCCAAATGGTGTGTTCTGATCTGATTTATGCTTGAGGTCTCACACAAGTTGTTGAATGTGGAATCTGACCTTATTGTGTCCCATTTTACATTTTAGGTTGAAGGGTGGCTACGGGTCGAGCTAGATATCAATTTACTGATTTAATTCTAATTTGAAAGCTCTTTTTTGAGAGTCAATTCTGATTTTGATTTGCTTCGATTAGGTGCTGATTCATTTGAGCAAATTTCAGTTGCAATGTATTTTATGTTGCTTGTATATAAAAGTATATACTGTATACAAAGCATACTGTGTACGAATGTACATGTATATATATTTATTTATTTATTTATTTATTTATTTATTTATTTATTTATTTATTTATTTATTTATTGTTCTTTTGAACTTATGTATTCATAAAAGAATCCTGAAAAAAAGAATAATTTTCCACAAAAAATATTGAGCAGCAATACTGTTTTCAACATAATAATAATAATTGTTTTTGAGATCCAAATTAGCATAGTATAATGATTTCTGAAGGATCATGTGACACTGAAGACTTGAGTAATGGCTGCTGAAAATTCAGCTTTGTATCACAGGAATGAATTACATTTTTAAAATATATTAAAATACAAAACTGTTATTTTAAATTTTAATAATATTTCACAATATTACTGTTTTTTACTGTATTTTATATCAAATAAATGCAGCCTTAGTGAGCATAAGAATCTTAACTTAACTTAAATTAACTAATCTTTTGAATGGAATTGTACACATTATTTTCTAAATGTATTTTATTAACGGTTTTCAGTACAGAGACAGAGATTTGCAGGTGGGATCTTTGGCCAGTATAAGCAACCATTCCAACACCCCTAGGGGCCGTTCACACAGAACGCGTTTTTTCATTCCAACGCGCTATTTTCCATTGTTTTTCAATGTAAACACGTGCTAGACGGATGTGTATGACTGTTGCGCTCGCGTCTTGTGTCTATTGTAGCGTCTCGTGCATGACACTGCGTTCTAAAACTCAGCGCTCAAGTTAAAATCAGTTCAACTTTTAAAAAACGCATCTCAAGACCTTGCCTTTTTCCCCATTCCACTGCCCGCGTCTCACGTTTTTGCTTTTTGTGGACGAGCTCTTAGACCCACATAGAAACACACCAAAGCCACTCAGAATATCTTAGCAACCACATAATAACCACCCACAACATCATAGAGTTGTGGCAATGGGTTTTGCATGTACAAGAGCTACAAACTTTCATAAAAAATTTAAGAATCTAGTTAAAGTGCTTCCCCAATTACTAGCAGCAGCAAACAAGACAATCCCCACATCCTCTATTGTTCGGCCAAACAGAGTGCCCAGTCAACCCCTCAGTGGTTTAGCCAATGTTGTTATGTTTCAAACAAACAGATTGCAATTCTGTTTGGTGCAGCTAGTGACACACTTCCCTTCATAAGTGTTCAAAGTTTAAATATGGATCCAATCCATTAAATCCATTAGACGTGGACCCAAAGCCTCTGTCATTGTAGAACGAAGAGAGTTAGAGAGCTCTCTGTCAAAGAGCATTGAGCTCTAAGACCCTCTTTCATAATAAACGGCTATATGGGATGGAAGGCTGTGACAGGCCAAGCAAAGAGGTGAAAGGTCATTTCTGCAGTATTCGATTGACCTTAAAGGTGGACACAGATGAAATGTACAGGTCTGTCTCATTCACTCTGTTCCTTCTCTTGTTTCTTCTCTTGTTTCTCTTGGTAAGAGGGAAGAATAGGTTAGATTCCTCTGTTTATTAAAAAAAAACAAGTTATTTAACCCTTCTCTCTTTCCTTTTCCCTTTTTTTAATTGTTTAATCTCAACGAAAAGATCCTTGAGAAAAGAAAACGGCAGGCAGTGAGACTTTGGCAACACAGGAAAAAGAGCCTGAGAAAGTCCCTGCAGGAAAAGAGCCACATCCATCACGGCTCCAGACCTCCTCTCCTCATCTCACTCTCTGTCCCATTCTCTCTTTACCTGATCTAGAAACAATGGCCATTTCCTGCTACTGAGTCTTGAGACTGGAAGCTGGAATGACAGAATGAATAATCATGAGAGAGAGAGCGAGCGTGAGAGACTGTTCTGCAAGGAAAGAAACAAGAGGCTCTAAAGCTGACGTCACCTTTGTGTATGTGTGAGCTCACACACATGTGCTTCCATGCATTACTTACATATGTTTTGATGGTCAGAATAATTTATTAACAGAACTGTACAAACATCCTCACGACAGACCACACAATGAAAAGCATGGATAATTTATAGTGTTCTGGATATATCCTGAACTTTCCACGGCCATGAAAGGCTTTTGAAATTGTGTTTTACACTCCTGGAAAAGATTTTTTGTTTCAAGTTGTTTAAACAAATCAATTGATCTGATTCACAAATTTGTTTTAATGATTTTGTTGTGTGCCAGTTGGATTTAAAGTGATTTCTAAAAGTCCTTGTCCATTTATCACAAATGTACAGACCACATAAAGTAAAATTTGCAATCTTTTTATTTGAAATCTTTAGGAATCAAGTAGTGCGAGAAGTAAGTGTGGGAAGTGTGCACAAAAAAACTTGCATGGTTTGCACTTACATGCATGGGAAAACTTTTGCGTTGCCATGGGTAAAAGTAGACATAAACCAGATAACGGTAACAAATGACCACAGAAGTTTGTCTTGCATTTGCAAACATTTTCATGTGAGCATATGGAAGTGTCACTGTTTTTTCCCCTCACTTTAGGGGCTCCTATACAAATGACTGGAAAGATCATATATGTTCATTAGTCGCAGCATTTCAAACGGAAATAGTCTTACTTACTCTTCGTTAGTTGTGTTCCACAAGAAAACTATTTGAATGTATGTACTTCTACAAATATTAGATAATACATACTGTAAAGTAGATAGCCATCGCCAAAAGAGTTTGTAAAGGACTCTGGACACTGGAAAACTGGGTGTGGACAATGAATACTGTGATGCAATATCAAACTCTTTTTAAATGCCTGTTAGCCTCATTCTCTGCATCCTTAAAGACCCCCTTAGGACCCTGCCACACTCTTTGTACAACAAACACACACGCACAATGAAAGTTCCTCATGTTTGACTGATGCCCTGCATCACAGTTAGATGTGATTGATACATTATATCCATCACCTCGGCTGTCCGGCGCACAGTTTGCCATTGCCTTCTCAGTCTCCTCTCCCTTTTTCATGCGGCGTGTGCGTGTGACTGTCACTAAACCACCCTTTTGTTTCTCACCTCGTCCGTCTCACTGACGCTCAATGAATCAGGGTTTTAAAGTGGGCTGGGGTTTGCATTTGCACATGCATGCCCGCTCATGTCAAACACTCATATGAATATCGTTATGATCTGAGAAGCAGTTTGAAGCTGTGTATCTGTAGGTGTATGTGTGCTGTTGTCTTGAGGTAATAGTGTCACAAACATTTTATTGTCCATTTTTTTCTTCTCCAAAGCATGAAGGTTTTGCTCAGGGAGGATCATACTATAGTTCTGATAAGAAAATGGTGAAAGATTTAGGTTTATTGTATCACTTGAAACTAAATTGTAAATTTGTAAATTGATTTGAACCATTCTCTCAATGAAAATAAGGTACCAATAGGCTATATGTGCATATTTGATCTTCTCTGGGATAATAATATGCTATAATTATATGTGTGTGTTAGGGGTTGCACAGACTAGTCGACTTGACGACTTTAATGCTCTGCCATTGACGCTTTAAGCTTGACGACTACTAGTTGATCATGGCCTATAAATGGTGCAACTGGATAAGAAATCATTGAAGTCCACTTTTACACTCTGTTTCCAACAGTCAAAATGACGAATAAATGCATACCCAGAGAGCGTTCAAAAAGATATGTTTGATTATACCATCTGGATGCTCAAAACGGATTGGGTGAATGCACGTTTTAAACAACTTATTTTACACGTAAGTTAATCGCCTTTCTAAACGAATGCGCTGCTGCATTGTAACGCACACACATGCAGACAGTAGCTCGCACAATACATGCAGATCGCGTGCACACAAAACATTCAGTAGCTCAGAAATTTATTGTCAACATTGTTCTGTGATTTATCAATAAAATAGCTTAAACACTGAGAAGTTCTAGAATACATTTCTTAGTAACTAAAACCCACAGCTTCACTATCAGTAGAGAGATGCTGTCCGGTAGAATTAATTCACACGCAATCGTGTGTGTGTTTAAATGCCTATACCATATTTTGGGGAAGCTAAATCTGACAAACTCTCCCAAATCCTCCTTTTGGGGATGTCCTCATTTGTAAAAATGGTATAAAAATAAATGAATAACTTAATTGTAAAAATGAGGAAAGTAGCTAGCTAGCTTTATATAAAATCCAATAGAAGTCTATGGAATGTCCCCATTTAGCAAAGTAAATGTGTGTGGTTGTGTGTTTGTGTTTCAGTAGACAATAAGGGCTGAAGTACATGGCGAAAATAATTAATTAAACAAGAATTTATCCTATCATTATTTTGAACATAAATGAATCTTTCTAATGTTTTACATGATTAAAAAAAAAAAAAAAAAAACTAATTGTCAAAACTTAACTCTGCTGTATGTGTCTATGTATGCAAGCTCAACTGGTCCCTGAGTGAGCCGCTCATGCCGTGGTCTAGTTATTGACCGCTGGGGTCAGGTGTGATTGACAGCTCTATTAAGGCTGAGAGTCAATGTGACACTTACATTCTAAATGGAGGAGTGAGAAGTTTCACCTTCTATCACCTCACAGTGACACGGAGCTGCTTAGCGCTGACACTCTCCGCCACACTCTTTTGATCACTTTAAAGGATGCCCTTTAACCCACCGCTCTGACACCAACTCTGTATTATACACGCTCACAAACAGCAGAGCAGCCATAAGTAATACATCTATAAAAAGATTCATTAAAGATATTTAATACAGCAATCATTCTGAAGAGTGCAATAGTGGACACATTTCTATCCTGTAAGACCACATGAACTGAAGAGCTGACAGATTCGAAAAGCTGAAAAGCAAAAAAAAAGGGTGTAAAACTGTGAGCTGAGTGTCTCTTTCAAGTGTACGATTTAACAGCGACCAAGTGAATTATTTTCACAGATTTTGATCATACATCATAGCTTAAAGAACATACAGGTCAAAGGACAGTGCCAACATGATGGATGTAGTATGTCTGGGAATGTATTTGTCCTACTATAATGCATTACGGAGCCCTGCACATGACACACAGGGGGACAACAAGATATATTGAACTCAAATTAAGGACTTGTTCCTAAAACTTACCTCGTTTTAGTTAAATTGGCTACAATTTAACTAAATTCAAACAAGGGAATAAATTAGTACTATATAACCATGATTTAACTAAATAAAGTGAAGCAATGAATTGCTGGGCTCCGTACTGCAGACCTTAAGAACATACTTCAACGGTCAAGAAGTACTTTTTTCTTTGTACATACTCTGAAAACTTGATTTTGATATGCTTATTAGCCAAGTGCAGCAGGTCAAAATAGAAAGCAACAGAGGCATTTGGTGAAGACAGCTTGTGTTTAGGGATTCGAGTTTGGTGTATAAGAAGTGAGATACTTTGGCTGATATTTTTGAGTAGTTTGAGTGTGTGAGCACCTCTGACCTTCCAGACCTTCAGTATGTAGGTGGCAATTCATGGGGTGAGACAGCTGCTGCCGGTGTGTGTGTGTGTGTGGGTGTGTGTGTGTGTGTGTTTATTTCTTTCTTGCGAACCTACATATACAACTCTAGCATTCCAGCCCTACCACAGATACACACACATGCATGGACAAACACATCAATCTAAACTAGAAGTGGGTGGTAATAGTGACTTGATGTTGACCCGAATGTGACCCTCAGTCACTCTCTCCTCCCTAAACTGGGCTCATTTGCGTAGGATGCTCCCACCCCTCGTTCCCATGTATCTGCAGCAGATAACAGTTTTATCTCTTCCAGTGCTACGCACACATACTACATCTACACCTGTTCAACCTAATGTGCCATGCTAAAATGAGACCCATCTGACAACAACAACAATAGAGATTAGACAAATTCAAACACAAATTATAGATGAGTTTTTGTGTGTGTTGAATTTATCAGGATCCCCTGTTGCCCTCAGTAACTTAACACCCTCAAACCCTGCATTTTCTTAAAAAAATAATTAATGATAATTATGATTATCATCAATAGATGACATTCCTGTGTTGTGTGTAGCTCAGTCAGTTGCTCACGTTCCCCATCTGCCTGTCACACACTCTCACACACTCTCATCACAGGTGATCTCTGCCATCTGTTGCCACCAGTCAAAGTTGATAAGATATGCAAAGTACAGAAATGGCAACACACTGACACTCATTCACACACATATATTCAACATGAGGGCCTTGAGGACAGACTGAAAGGGTAGTGTGCGATTAAGTTGTACAATATCTATATTGTGGCATGTTAGTTGATTAAAATAAGACTAAATAATATAGCCTACTTGATTGCTGTTTCCTATAAGAAAATGTTCTGTTTTCTGTTGGCTGAGCCCAAAAAAATAAATAATCTAACATAGCATTTTGCAGTATAAAGCCAGCTATAACCAGGGACACCTTAAGATAACTAAAGGACCCTGGGCTACAGCATTACAGTAGGCCCTCTACCCCAGATAAAAAAAAAAAAAAAAAAAGCTTTCCTGTTGAAATTTATCGTCGATAACATTTAACATTTACAACACTATGTATGCTGCGTAAAAATATAAGACAAATATAGGTGAATATTCAAATTCACTCTTTGCCAGTAGGTGGCGCATGTGGAACAGCAGACTTATAGCGGTTACGCAAACAAAGCATAAATGCTTTTATAAACACTACTTATAGGCATTATATGGAGGTAATATGAAAAGAAAATGCCATCAAAACCTTACTGGACGAAATGCGCGTTTACTGGTACCGCTTCATGATACAAACACCATAAATTATACAAAATGTTTGTTATCTATCAGCAGTATATCAAAACAATAACTTGGCATAAATGTGGGCAATTTGGTGATTGCAAACTGCTCTATAGACGCAAGCACGTAGAATGCACAACAGCACTGCGTCTTTATTTTGAAACATGCAGTGCTAATTAAATCATAGCCTTTTAAAGTTTAATTATTAAAACATCCAGAAATTAAAATTGGACCCAAGACTTTAAAGCGGCACCAATGGAACACAGTGACTCAACCCGCACTCTTGCACTGAATGACGTAACAGAAAACTATAGTTGTCCAGTCCGGGTCCCGTTCACACAGCGGGGCTTTACCGAAAATGTTATTGGCCATTTTAAATTAGAAAATTTATGGGCATGAGTTCATTTATAGAATGCTGTTGTCACTGCTGCAAACTCCCATATATGCAAAGAATTATTAAAAAATATATATAATTTTCGTGCAGACAGTAAGCCTCTTCCCAGTGTAGGCCCCTGGGCTTCAGCCCATGGAAGCCCGTGCTTTAAAGGAGAACTCCGTTCAATTTTAACATTGAGCTAATTTTTTTGTAAATTTGGAAGTAGGGCTGTTGCGGTGACGGATTTTTTCCACCGGTTAATCGGCGTGTAAAAAAACCGGTAATCCCGGTGTCACCGGGGTTGCGTGTCGGGGATTTCGGGTGGCCGAAAATGCGGACGTGCACACGTCTCAATTTATTTTCACTTTAATTAGCGGCAATTCAGTAGCATTTGTTTGAATTAATCATGGGTTAATTTATTTTATTCTTAATAAAAATACACAAAACAATAAGACACTCGCTTGTATTACACACATCTTTATTGCAAAATGAATAATAACTTAACACACCATGTAAAAACTAAACAAAGGCACTTATGAAACACCTTTAAAGTGCATTTATTAACAAAACGAACCACTGCACACATCGTGCAAGTATCAAACAAGAAATTATATTAAAAAAATCACTATTCGTTAAATAAACTGCCTGCCTTTTTCAGCAAAAAAAAAAAAACAACAACACCGCACAACCATCGAATATGAAACGAACGAACATCAAAAACTTCGTTAAATAAGGTAGCCTACCCGAATAATCACTGGACACTTAAGTGCAAAAAAAAAACTAATATAAAAATTATACTCACGTTTGCATTTCTCTTTGAAACCAGATCTTCCGCCATCCTTTGCCAGTTAGCTCGCCTCACTCTCCTCAAATGATAAATGAAATCGGACACCTGCTGCTTTACTGCGGCGCTCGTTCCGCTTACGCTAAATTACGAAGGCACGTAGTCACTAACTGAATTAAGTGCTTTATTACTATAGGCTAAAACTTCAACACGATGGGGACGGTGCCGGTGGTCAAGTGCTATGACCGGTAGGTGGGTTAAACACCGTGTATCACCGGTAACACCGACTATCGCAACAAGCCTAATTTGGAGTGCTGTCAATACAGAGAACAACGACAAAAATCGGTGTTGCCTACCGATAATGCCTAGTAATCGTTTGTCGAGTTCACGCGCATGATCATAGGTACTAAACCAATGCGCGTGAACTCGACAATCGATTACTATGGACTTTGACCGAAAACAGGATGTAAATACAGGTATGAGCGCTGGCTAAATAAATATAATTTTTATTCATATCTTTCACATCTACTGCAGTCAGATTGACCCGCGTTCACTCCGAAGGAATCACTCACATGACCTGTGCACTTGTAATGACACATCAAGGATGTTAAGAGGCTAAAAGCAGGTTTAAAACTTGCCCCATTGAAGTCAACAGGGTGCAAATTTTAAAAAGAGGATAACTCGGTGTAGGCAACACCGATTTTTGTCAATGTTCTCTGTACTGACAGCACTCCAAATGTACAAAAAAATGAGCTCAATGTTAAAATTGACCGGAATTCTCCTTTAATGCACCCCTGGCTATAACAGGCTAAATAGATGTAAGAAATAAATATGCAATAACAAATAATTCCAATAAAGAGATTATTTCTGCAATTTGGTATGCAAATATCACATTGACTTCATTACCAGTTACATTTTGAACATTAAGGGGTCGTTCAAACATAACGTGTTTTTGAATTGCACCCCTAAGACTAAACATTACATTCAGGCAGTTCAAGTTGAATTAATTGCAGAAAATGTTGACAAAGATTATTAAAAATGTAATGTTTGAGGAACCTCACAAGCACTGTAGTAAATTGTTTGTTGTTTGAGATCTTTATTTCGGAAACAGACTGTCAAATTTTTAATCAATTTGATTTGTGTTAGAAGATTTGCGACTGTTAAGCTGCAGTCTTGCTGAACTTTACTGACCTGAGGAAACTGTCCAGTGTAAAATGGATGTGTCAGTACTATTTAATGAGTTCTTGTTAAGCACTGAACCAGTTGTGCGTGTTTACGTTGTGGCAGCAATTCCGGGCTTTCTGCTCGAACGTCACAAGGAAAGCCCCTGCACAAAGGTGGCTTTTATTTTCATTATTAAACATTTTTAAATACTGAGACACAATTGCATAACAGACTTTATTTTTATTTTTTGCAGGAATATTTTTGTATACCTTCCCCATTTTATGCATCGTTCCAAGTAAGCACATGTGCTACGATGTCTGTTAAAGGGTGCATCATTTAGAAAAGTGTTATTATAAACATCTGATGAACATCTTAAAAAGGTTGTTTTTGTTTCATTACATACCCCAAAAAGTTCTGTTACTTTTTTCAGATGAAAACATAAAAACAGAATAGACGCCTAGGTGACTTATGCATGTAAAATTGTATGCTTCTACTTAAAACTTCATAAGATAGATCTACCTAACACATTCAAAGGTTCCTCCAGCAATCAATCCAAAGAACTTGTATGACTGCTACACACACACACACACACACACACACACACACACACACACACACACACACACACACACACACACACACACACACACACACACACACACACACACACACACACACACACACACACACACACACACACACACACACTCATCTATTGTTTCATTTTTGCTATTGTTTACAGCTGCTTTGTGTCTCATGGTGGGAATCTCTTGTACATAGAATAGAGAGTTGGGAAAAATTACTGGAAGGAAAAGAGTCTTCTGTCATTTTGTGTGACCATCATACGGTCCATGTGCTTATTTAATTACTGGATGCAAGCCAGAAAGACAAATGGAGAATCACAGTTTGAGAGAAAGACAGAGGTGTGATGTGATGTGATGATAATAGCATGCACAACAAACAAGAGACAGAAACAAGCGAACACACAATTACATCGCCTGAGACGGCAACACTCTCTCTCACACACAAACACACGCAGAACAATAGTCACAGATTTAGAATGCTGTGGGAAAAAGAATACAAACGTACTGTCCATCCAGCACACACACGTCACACGGTATATCCTCCCCACCCATTACATCACCCACCATCACTCCAGAGTCACTGTCCTGTCTTAAAAAGATATGCCAAAGCTATGGGCTGCAAGTGCAGTCTCCAAAACTTTGGATAATCACAAAGACACATATCACACTGTATCACAGTCAGCTCTAACAGAAATTCACATTTTGCATATATTTTATAGCAGCATTTGTTTGCTGCATGGCCTAGGTCTCACATCAGTTCATTTATGCAGATTTCTATATTTCTAAATTATGATATTAGGAGTTGGTCAAATTTTGATGTGCTGTGCATTGTTTTGAAAGTGTTATGATAGTGAAAACTGGACAGAATCCCCAAATGTGTTTTTGTCAGCCTGTGTTGGGAGGGTCAAGCAGTGTTATATGTGATTCAGGAAGGTCGGTGTGTGCTAAAATAGCCCGTCCTTTGTGGTTTAAAGGAAGTTATACAAAAGGAGGGACCTGAGAACTGACAGTGAAGTCAGAACAGACAATGACACCCACGTAATATTGACCAAAACCTGCAAATCTGCATGGAAATGCATGACATGACAACACTTGTACTTTTTGTGTAGAGCAACAATCTTCATCTGTGTGTCCAAGTATATATAACACAATGTGTAATTGAATGCATAATATGATTTCAGTTGAATTAAGAAGCTATTAAATGAAATGTAAAATATGGAAAGAATTGTTAGTTTGTTTGACAGAAAAAAGTGTCTGTAAGATTATAAGTGTGTGTTAGTGTCGGTAAGATTTTCTTTAACGTTTTTGGAAAAAGTGTCATGCTGACCATGGCTGCATTTATTTGATCTAAAATACAATAAAACAGTAACATTGTGAAATAATAAAAAAAGTACTTTGTTCATGTAATGGCCAAGCTGGATGTTTGTGCTACAGCTGCAGCACAAGTGTCACACACAAAAGTCACTGAGAACACCCATTTATCAATATATGATGGTGAAAGATCCTTTGGTAATTCATTTATGATTCAGTATTAGACATTTAACAAAAGTAAAGTCATTTACATGCATTATACGGTGAAATTGTTTTTCAGTTGAAGCTTGACTAGCAAAATCCATCCATAAATAACAAAATAACATTCCAGCCTGGCTTGACACTTCCATGTTGAACTAGTTTTATTAACCAGTATGAGTCAGCACACAAATATAGTAACAGATTCAAATATGAACATGGTTCTCAAAACGCTGCCCTCTTCCACTTTCCTTCATTGCAAGGCTTCTGTCATTCACACCCCCACTGTGATGTCACCATCTGTAGCCCTAGACCTGTCTGCCACCAGTGTGTGTGTGAGTGAATGCACCATCTGTCCTCTACGGTCTTCCCCTTTATGCTGTTATATATGCTGCTTGTGAGTATATCACTAGCACACCTCACACACATGCATCTCACACCATTAACACTCTCCATTTCATTCATGTACTCAAGGCATGAAACCCTTGAGACAGTATTACATTTCTCTAATCATGTACATATGAGCCATTAGTCGAGCGCTCATGTTCCTATTGATTCCTTTGAGCATATGTCCATGCAACGTTTCATTCCGTCTTTACAAAGTGTCAGTTTGAGTTCACTGTGTGTATAACCATGATTTATGTGCGTCTTGCTATATTGAAAGCCACTTTCAAAACAAGCATCTTTCTGTTGGTCAGTACACAAATTCATGTGACCAACTTGAACATGAGTGAAATTATTTAACATTACAAATTATTTAAGGGAATTTAGGCATTTTAGAATTATAATGTACAGTATGAAAATGGATAGGCCTATTCATTTTGAGATTTGCTAAATATTACATTTTATAGTGTTATTAAATTATTAATGCTTTTAAAGATTAACTTTAAGTCAGTGTTAGATGATGAGAAACATAATCTAAGTAGAAAAGTAGTAGAAATAAGCATGCACAATTAAATATCCAGTATCGACTGACGCGATAAATCTTTAAAAGAAAAACCTATAATATTTACCGATAGCCGAGATGATGCTGATGGTTTGTTTTTATTAGTATGTATTTGTTATCATGTCATTAGTTTAGCAACATGTGAATCATTTTTATGAGGTTTCATTTCCGTTATGCTGCTTTAGAAGGCACTTGTCTATGAATAGGCAATAGACAATGAGGTGGATATATTCATTAAGGTAGGAGGACTTAAAAGTTCACAACACAGAGACACACGGCTGTGACCTTTTGATTAGTTTCCCACACTCTACTGTACATCAATCACCTCTGCAAGTCTTAAGTGTGAAAACAGACACTGTAATAATTGAAAAGTGAAATCTGAAAGACAGCTCAACAACAAATGGCTGATCAAGGAGATGCCTGTTGATGGTTGATCAAGAAATGTGTATTTGTATCTTACAGGGTGCCGGACACTGTTTTCTGTTTCTGCATGCGTTAAAGTTAAACTCCTGTATAATAGCCAATACGATAATAACCCTTAACAGTGTGTCTGAGGATGCCACATCAAACATCAATACGCCCACAGCAGGCAATCTTGGCATTAAAATGTTAAAATGTGTGTTCTGTGAACTTAAGTGTCAACCCTGCTTTGGGTTAAGGGACCTAAATTAGCAGTGACACCTGTTGTCGGTTTTTTAAACTGCAGCAGGTCTAAACTGGTCTGGAGAGTTTTTCACCTAGAAATCGCTAGTAAATTCTTACAAAAGAGAGCACATTGAAACATTGAAGTAGAAAGACTGAAATAGTATTTTCTTGTAAAACATACACCAATAATCTGTTTTATTTACAACTTTTTTTTTATTTTTATATTGTACGCTGGAGCTGTGCCATAGCAAATCTCAAATATAACAGTTCATTTCAGAGGATTATTGGGGCGGTCAATCTTAGTCATTAGAGTTTGTATTGAGCGGATTCGCCATGTCCGTTTCTAAATCAAATGGTAATATCCCGTTCCTTTTCCAAAAGCTTAATGAACTCTAAGAACACTGTCAGTGAACAGAAAGCATTACCCTTGAGAACGCAAGAGAGGATGTATATTAGTGTGGGTGTGTTTCTAACTTTGCCTTTTACGTTTATTCATTTAGCAGATGCTTTATTAAGACATTTTTTTTATGGTGTGCTTTGAGGACACATCTGCTAAAAAAAAGTCAGCTATATCTGAAGGAACAGTTTTGGGAACATCATAAAAATTGAAAATGGTATACTAAATAATGTCTTTTATTTAGTGTTCTCATAAATATGGCAAAAAAAAAAATCTATAGAAGTCACTGGTATGTCCCTATATAGAGAGTTAAGTAAGCGTGTGTGACTGTGTGGGAAGTGAGCCGTGAGTTTTTCCGTGGTGTTTTCTCAGCTCCAGTCATTACCACTGCGGAAATGCTAATGGCTGTTTGAATAAGAGCAGGTTCGAGGGGGCACTGGGGGCTCAAGGCTTTGTTTGACTTGCTGATCCTGTCTGGCCGGCGGCTCTCAGACGCTGTTGTTTTTAAATTACGTAGGGGATATTGCTGGCCAGGCAAAGATATACAAGTGGAAGCCCAATGCTTTTAAAAACCACGGGAAAAATGCTGAACGTTACAAATTATAAACCCTTGTCTTCAGCTCGCCTCTCGCCACAAATGATTTATGTTTGAAATAATATTGCTACAAATCACTTCTGCGAGGCCTCCGATGGGCCAGCCTGTTTTTGGATTTAGGAGTAATGATGGATTAGACAACGTCTCGGGTCCTGTTACACTATAGAAACCTTGCATGCGGAGACACTACACTTTTTAAACGTATAAAACCTGTAAACACATGATATCACTGTTGTTTATCAGGCGTTTTAATGCTTTAACATTCCTTTAAAAATTTATTAAAATCATGTATGAGAGCATGCTACTGATTATGAGGTGTATTAAATGGCATTGTGAATGTGTGCCAATGCTTTAAGGGGATAATTACAAAATTAAATAAAAGTAAATAATGACATGAATAAAATTAAATTTAAAATTGAATAAAGTTATAAATTAAATTTAAATTAAATAATAAAAAAAAATTAAATATAATTAAAATTAAATTAAATTAAAAACACAATTAAGCCCTATAGTGACTTTTATTTTATAGACACAAAAGTTGAAATATGCACCAAAATATCTTTGTTTTTGGTGTGTTTCACAGAAGAAAGTCATACAAATTTGGAATGATGTGAGGGTGAATAAATTAGAGAATTTTTACTTTTGAGTGAACTATCCCTTTAAATATACTTATATAGCTTTGCAATGTATTATACACACAGACTTAAAAAGTGCTACCAAAATGAAATTTGCCCTCCTGCTTTCTCACGGATTATTATGACCATAAACTTTAATATCTTCTTAAAGGGCGCAGAGTATTTCATTAGAGTGGAATGTCCAGCTACTCAACGGAAGAGCGCTCTCACTAACATGATAAAGGATGTGTTTTGGACAAACCGACTCAGCCGAGCAGAACCACGTACATACCTAATTATCTCTCGCCGCACCATTACATCCAGGAATCTAAACAAAAGAGGTGAAATATGCATCATCAGATGGCATTAGAAGGACAATAGCATATTTATGGGCTCTGCCAGAAAACGCACAAGCAGCTTATATAGCCTATATTTGAACATAAATAGTTACTTATCAGATGGATTGAATTTTCATACAAATTAGACATAGTTGAGTTGATTAAACCTAAATTATGCAAAGCAGTATCTACTGAAGACCATAATTACACTTACCATATAAACAGATGAAGAGTAGTATTTGGTAATGTTAAGTTAAAATACAATGCAATTTTTTAAATAACTGAGACTATTAGACTAACAAACTGAGAACTTAAGAAAGGTTGATAAGATCCAATATTCCTCCCTCTCTGTATAACTCTCTCATTCATCTTTGGCTGAACAGTGAAAAACATTTTATTACCATCTAAAAGTCACAAAACTGCTGTAACACAGCACTGCAAATAGCTTTTACAGGAACGTAAAATGTGTTTGTGTGTGTTTTCACCTTACAACCCACACACACAGTGCCCAAACTAGTGCAAATGGACACTCACTATTTTACTGCGGAGATTTATTGCCCTTCTTATTTCTCTTTCTCTGGTTGGGTTGGGAAACATCTGGAGGTTACAATGGCTTCCACAAACTCCACCAAATCCTTAACCCACAAACACACATGCACTAATTACAGCGAGTGACATTGCCAGTGCTGTTGTCAGTTCTTTTTAATGGGGCAGTTGTGGATGTCACAATTTATAACATCATCAAAATGGAACCAGCATATCCTGCCCAGCCCAAGACACCATGCAGGGATTCAAAGTTATATGATTTTAATTTTTCTACAGACATTACTGTAATAGAGAGTTGTGATTCTAGTTTAATACAATGGTTTCATTTGTTTTATTTGGTCAAAATCCTGAAACTTTGTTCATTTCCAGTTTTGGCATTTATTTGGCATACTTTTAAGATGTAGCCTAAGGTTTCTCACCAAAGGTTACAGCTTTGCATTTTGTTTAATAAGGATTTATCATTATCAAGAACAGTAATTAGAGTTTTTTTTTTTTTTTTAATCTGATACATCAGGGGAAGTTCACTAAGCTTGATTTGCATTTAATTGCCTGCACTGTCTGCATTGTTTTAGCGCCTGCTTCACTAACTGGATTATGCACATTAGGTAATGCTAACACGCTCACAAAATCTGTTTTGGTGCAAAGGTGTTGTTTAGTGATAGGAACACTGAAATACTATATGCACAAAAGTGGCACAAATGTTAAGTGCCTTATTTGTCAGTTTGTTGCAGCATAACTCCAGAGAATTGAAAGTTGAGATCTACACTCTCACAAATGTGTATTTCTGTTCCTCTCCTCCGTTTCTCCTCCAGTCACGTTGACTCTATAAGTGAGATGGATGGTTATGATTATTCACAGAGAACACAGGAAGAACAGATCTCTCCATTGGTGTGCCGACTGCCAGTGGCTATCCTAAACAGATCTGAAATTGAGAACTGTGGTTTCATTCTGTTCAGACATTGGCCTGGGAGAAAAAGTGAAAAAAAAAAAACAGAGAGAAAAGCGAGATCAAGGTTTGATTGCTGAGTGGTAACATCCACAGGTTAAGCTCTGCCCTCTAACATAACAGACCAAACCTAATCATGGCGAGATCATCTGTTTTTCAAAGCACAACAGCACCGTTACAGATTTCAATCAGCACTTGGGGAAACCAGCAACACAAAACAGCCTTTTTGATTAAGACTGATTCATCAGATTGAGGAAATATGAGGGTTCTGTTAAGAATGAGATTCTAAGCAGAAAATCCTGTTTCATACTAATTTGGAGAGCAGTTCCAAAAGTTGTATCACCACTTCCATCTCTCTCTCTCACTCTCTCTCTAACTCTGAACTGAGCTGCCTCGCTGTCTTCTATCTACTTGAAACTACCTTCTAAGGTTCTAAGCATCCTAACTGAAATAGAACCTCAAAAACAGGCCTATATTTAATCAAAATTATGTACGTTTTTTGAGGTAAATTTGAGGAATTCTTCAAAATGTAGTTAATCATGGTAAAATATGTTAAAATGCTCTGTGAGTGCTCTTAAAGGGATGGTTCGGAGTAATTTCAACCTAGGGTCCTTTGCACAATGACCTCGAGCCAAACACCCCCCCCCCAGAAGCTTTTTTCCCTTGGTCAAACGTGTGCGTGTGTTTGAACAGGCACAAAGAGAGAGAAGATGAGGAAGACATAACTTTGGTTCTAAAATTTAGGGAGCTGCCTACAAGATATAAAACAAGATATTAAAGACATCACAGATGTTCTCCCAACACAAAAGCTGTTCAAAAAGGTTGACAATAACATTAAACTGCCTTTTAAGATAACTTTTACCAAGGCAGCATCATATCCTTCATTCAAGGAAAAGGTAATCCCACTGCAACAAGTTAAGTAAAATAATTTATTGCATCCCTATTTAATTTAAAAGATATATATATATATACAGATATATATATATAAAGATATATACACCCAAAGTCTTGTGTGCTTGATTATTAAATATTTTGGATAATCAGATTATGCTTACATATTTATATTTACACTTTTTTTTTCCAACCATGCAATACATTATTTTACTTAACTTGTTGCAGTGGGATTACCTTTTCCTTGAAGGAAGGATATGATGCTGCCTTGGTGAAAGTTATCTCTTAAAAGGCAGTTAAATGTTATTGTCAACCTTTTTGAACAGCTTTTGTGTTGGGAGAACATCTGTGATGTCTTTAATATCTTGTTTTATATCTTGTAGGCAGCTCCCTAAATTTTAGAACCAAAGTTATGTCTTCCTCATCTTCTCTCTCTTTGTGCCTGTTCAAACACACGCACACACTACTGAACATCCACGTTAACCTTTGACCTCTGAGGTCATCTGATAGAGTTCAGTTTGATCCTCTAATTGTGACACTTGGCATACTCTCTCATGCCTGATCACACTCTTTCTGTCTGAGTCTCTTCCTTTCTCACAAACAAGCACAAACACACACGCTGAGCTCACTGACCTTTTCTGACATACAGTTCCCTATGGGTTCAGTTTATCCTCTAATCTTCGGTTTAGAAAAATCGGATGTGTAATATGGTATAACAGGTCATAGTTAATGGACTGTGTGGATAACATGAACGACCCCAAAGGGCTTCTCAGTTTGCAAAACTACCAGGGTCTTGCAAATTAATGCCAATGCGGTGATGTTGACGTGACATTAATCTTACCCAATGACCTGAAATAACGTTCATGAAGATCGCTATGCAAACGTCCGGTCCTGCTGTCTACCGCGCTACACACACACAAAAAGACACGTGGTGTCCAGATTACCCTCAGACAAACACACAATGTTTGATAGGCACAAACAAACGCTTTATGTTCACGGCATTCACTCGTTCTGTGCTTTATCTTCCTTGTTTTTCTTGCCAGATCATGTTTATTTGCCCGGGTGTGAGGTGAAAGCATGTCTGGTTCTCACTGTGCTGTTGTGCTTTCTTCAGGTCAGCCACATTTTGCTGCTGAGAGCTTGAGCTGATGTCCACTCCGCCATGCCGCTCACTATTGTTCTAGTGGGAAAAAGTTCACAGATTTCATAATCTACCGGAATCATCCACTCTGAAACGGGTTACATGAGAACAGGCTGCTGTTTTGGTGCTCACAGTTTAAGGTTTGGAGGTATTTGTTGGGTAAATGTTTTCTTTGGCCCAGCTATAAAACATGTCAAAAGACTGTCTGGATGTTTTACTTTATATCGATAGACATCCTCAGCCTTGAGGTGTTAACAATGTCTTGTTGTGTGTGTAGGGAGATTGGCTTCTATTAAAGCTTGTTGTGTTAACCGTTGTACGTGGCTGTTTAACACTACGCCGTTAAGACATTAATGCATCTAAACAACAACAGATTTAGCCACAAGGGAATCCTGGAAGACATTATCCGCATGTGCTCCAAATCCTAGTGAACTTCCTTGCTGTTTGCTGCCTATATAGGCAGCGTTATAACCTTCATGGAGTTATAACCTACTTGTTTCAGAACATTCAGAGAACATTCAAAAGTATTGTTCCCATAAATGTTTGCAAAATGATCAAATGGAATGTTCCCTTTACATTCACATAACCACCAAAAAAGTTTTTTAAATATTACAATAAATATTTGTCTCGCTAAATCTTATTTTATTGAATTTATACACTCACCTAAAGGATTATTAGGAACACCATACTAATACTGTGTTTGACCCCCTTTCGCCTTCAGAACTGCCTTAATTTTACGTGGCATTGATTCAACAAGGTGCTGAAAGCATTCTTTAGAAATGTTGGCCCATATTGATAGGATAGCATCTTGTAGTAGATGGAGATTTGTGGGATGCACATCTGGAAGTAGCCATCAGAGGATGGGTACATGGTGGTCATAAAGGGATGGACATGGTCAGAAACAATGCTCAGGTAGGCCGTGGCATTTAAACGATGCCCAATTGGCACTAAGGGGCCTACAGTGTGCCAAGAAAACATCCCCCACACCATTACACCACCACCACCAGCCTGCACAGTGGTAACAAGGCATGATGGATCCATGTTCTCATTCTGTTTACACCAATTTCTGACTCTACCATCTGAATGTCTCAACAGAAATCGAGACTCATCAGACCAGGCAACATTTTTCCAGTCTTCAACTGTCCAATTTTGGTGAGCTCGTGCAAATTGTAGCCTCTTTTTCCTATTTGTAGTGGAGATGAGTGGTACCCGGTGGGGTCTTCTGCTGTTGTAGCCCATCCGCCTCAAGGTTGTGCGTGTTGTGGCTTCACAAATGCTTTGCTGCATACCGCGGTTGTAACGAGTGGTTATTTCAGTCAAAGTTGCTCTTCTATCAGCTTGAATCAGTCGACCCATTCTCCTCTGACCTCTTGCATCAACGAGGCATTTTTGCCCACAGGACTGCCGCATACTGGATGTTTTTCCCTTTTCACACCATTCTTTGTAAACCCTAGAAATGGTTGTGCGTGAAAATCCCAGTAACTAAGCAGATTGTGAAATACTCAGACCGGCCCGTCTGGCACCAACAACCATGCCACGCTCAATTGCTTAAATCACCTTTCTTTCCCATTCTGACATTCAGTTTGGAGTTCAGGAGATTGTCTTGACCAGGACCACACCCCTAAATGCATTGAAGCAACTGCCATGTGATTGGTTGATTAGATAATTGCATTAATGAGAAATTGAACAGGTGTTCCTAATAATCCTTTAGGTGAGTGTATATTTTTAATAAGCTTGCTGCATTCTGTAATTGCCTTAAACACAACATAATCAGCTGTTGTTAGTTTTTTTTTAAAGCTGCATGAACGCCTGAAAGTTTTGTTATAGTTTATTTTTTGATTGACAGAAGAATAACCAGTCCTTATCAAACTGCAAGCATAACATGATCAAAAATGCTTCTGACTGCCTCCAGATGTGGAGGAATCTCAGTATACTGGACCTTGTTTACATCTGCATTTAGTATTGTCTCATTTTGAATGGATTGCCTGAATCAGTGGTGTAAACAGGACTTAAGAGTCCTGCTTTGTCTTAGAGGTTTGTTCTAATGTGTGTGGTCCTGGTAAACCCTACGTTATGGGGACAAAATGTCCCCACAAGGATGGCAAAATCTGAAATCCTTGTTGGGAAATTTTGTTCCCCATGAGGAAAAGATATAAGGGAATACAATATACAGTTTGTACAATATAAAAAACATTACTTCTATGGAGAGTCCCCGCAAAGATAGTAAACTAGACACACTATTGTGTGTGTGTGTGTGTGTGTGTGTGTGTGTGTGTGTGTGTGTGTGTGGACACAGAAAAGCCAACTCACGCATTGCTGCCAGGTGACACACATCTGTGTGTTTACGACATCTCCTCAGGAGGTCACAGAGATTAATGAACCTGAAATAACTCCTGTTAGCAGGTGAGAGAGAGGGAAAGGGTTTCCAGGTGTGAAATGGAGGAGGAAAAGAATAGAAGGACAGACGGAGAGATAGAGGAGAGTGCTTGTCATTGATTAAATGAATTAGTATAGAGCTGACTGAGCTTACACTCCACTCCTTGTTTTATGCTGTGTGTGGGAGTTTAACTTCTCTCCTAAAAAAGTTAGCTAAGTATGACAAAAACATAATTTTAAAATAAATTTGAGTGAATATATGCACTATTGTTTAATAGTTTGGGGTTGGTAAGATTGAATGCTCACTTAAGCTGAATTTTATTTGATCAAAAATACAGTAAAACAGTTACACTGTGAAATATCATTACAACTTAAAATATAAGTTTACATTTTATATTTTAAAGTGTAATTTATTCCTGATGGCAAAGCTGAATTTCCAGCATCATTACTCCAGTCTTCAGTGTCACATGATCTTTCAGAAATCATTCTAATATGCTGATTTGGTTCTCAAGAAACATTTATTATTATCATCAATATTGAAAACAGTTGTGCTAAATATTTTTGTGGAATTTTCCATCTATTTTTCCTTTTTTTTAAATGGTTTTATGGCAGTTGTAAAGTAATAATATCAATGTATTAATTCATAATATTATTACTGTTGATTTCTCACCATGTTTTTTTTTTTTTTTTTTTGGTGTTTTTAAAATTTTATTTTTAAACTTTACAATTTCCCTAGATTTAGTGTATTACTATTGCCCCATCACAATAATGGTCTTCTATATTTAATATCACTAACCTTGAACCATTCTTTACCGCTAAAAATATTCTTAAAGCTGAAGTGTGTAATTTCTGTGCCACCATACTCTATTTACACTCTCTTGGGAAATCAGCCTACCAGTTGCCTTCTTACAGTTGTCTCTACACATTAAGCAGGGATAGGAGAAATTCTTTTAACATCCAAAAACTTGCTCACTTCAGCTTTAAATCTTCAGTCATTCATCACAAACAGGTTTTTAGAAGAGTTGGCCAATCAAAATGGAGTTTCCACATGCATTTCTAGCATTACAGTGCACAAGAAAATTGCACTTAAAAATCCTCTCCTCTCGGTTCACTTTTAATTCTTTCTTCACCCTCTCTCCATCTCTAAATCCCATGACCTGGAGCAGAGTGCAGGGATGAAACAGACTCAAAACACTGACTGGCTCTCTGTGTCAATTAAATACTTGTGCGCTGAAAGAAAGAGAGGTCGAAAAACAGAATTGATTGACACTTTAGAGTTAATCCCCATATCAACGACTCCTGGAGAGATGGGATACACTTAGAGCACAGGGGATCACCGACGGGAAAGAGAGAGAGTGAAATGAGGGAAGGAAAGGAGAGAAAATGGGGGAAGGGATCAGAATACATTATGGACACATACACAGGCTTAGACTCATCCATCCATCTTTATTCCCTCCTTTTCTCTGTCCAGGCTTCAGGGGGGATGTACGCTGCTGTCCGTGCCTGAGGTGAAGGCCCCTCGCTGGGCAGAGGATGCAGCAGCAGTGGGCTTGGAGGTCTGGTGGTGTTGCTGCTGGTGTCCTGCTGAACAAAAGGTCTATGAGTGAAACACACAACAGCATTTTAATGAGCCACAGTCTGTTAATATTTTAACACTCAGTTAGGACTCTTCCAGACAGCGGGGCAGCAGGGAATGGAAAGGAAGGTGCTTGGAGAGATGGATAAGTGCAATAAAATGAGCTCTGAACTGCATGAGATGAGTTTTTGAGGTTTAATCACAATAGATGTCCTAAAGGGTTCAGTCTCTGAGACTAACTGATGTGTGTGTAGTGTCTCATTTGTTTCTAAATATTGCTGGTTTCATTGCGGAATCCTCAGAAATAGAAATTGAACACATCTACAAAATTAAATTCATCTAAAGTTTGCATGTGGAGGAGAGAAAATGAACTGGAATTAGAATCAGGCTAGGCTAGAATTACAAGTAGAAATAGTCAGAAAGAAAGAAGAGAAGGAAGAAGAAAGGTAAAATACTTGTTTGTCTCTAAAGGGATTAGTAGAGGAAATCACTTACCCATCAGCCCCTGCGTGGTAGAGTGAACATCCACCGGTGTGGAACGCTGCTCTTGAGACACACCCACCAAAGAGGATCATGGGATACTAAATCCACAACAATGATGAATCAAGCAGAGTCAAATTTGAATGAATATATATATATATATATATATATATATATATATATATATATATATATATATATATATATATATATATATATAATTTTTTTTTTTTTTTTCTGGACTGGAAAAGGCTGTTTCTAAATTTTATATGTTACCAGTTAAGTTTTTCTTTCTTTCTTTCTTTCTTTCTTTCTTTCTTTCTTTCTTTCTTTCTTTCTTTCTTTCTTTCTTTCTTTCTTTCTTTCTTTCTTTCTTTCTTTCTTTGCAATATAATTTAATATAAATTAACAAAATAAATTACTATTAACATTATTATTATTATTGGCTTTTTTAAAATCTTATATAGGACAGTGGAGGCAGAAAATTAAGGGAAAAGGTCGGGATATCGACTTTTTTCCTCACAAGCCTGTAAACTTTCCACCAGTGCTGCAATTGGGCTACTTTTACACTGTTGCAGCGGGTTGTTGTTTAAGTCTGCGAGTTGAAACGACCCACCCCCCGGTACGAGATTGGGTTAGTTTTGGCCTCAGTTGGGCTAGTTTTGATTAGCAATTGGGTTGGTTTTGTTATGCAGACCTGGCAAACCTGCTTTCCACAGCACAGACTCATCCTTCATTTTAAATATATTTGATAAAATTATATTAAAATAAAAAAAAGATCATGAGCAACAAGTTGTTGCATTAATGGCTCTTCGCTGCTCCAGACTTTCTCTTGATTGACAACACACCAGCATTAGTATTGAAGCTCTTTCAGAAGTGAAATATTTATCTTGGTCTTGTCTGTAATCCATCCCTCTGGTTTTTGTTGTCTTCAGGTTAAAGTTGAGATGCCTCTTTTGTCCTCACATGTCACAACACTGTTAACCAGCAGCTGCTGCAGAAAGGCCTCATGGGAATGCCTTCCCTATACCTGTGCTAAAAGCTTTTCCTTCAGGTGTGTGTGTGTGTGTGTTAACCTTTGACAGCACTGGGGTTCAGATGCGTTAACACTGACTCTCTCACTGTGTTTGAAAATAGTTAAAGCGAAGGAGAAGAAAGGAAAGAAAGGAAAAAAGAGGAAAAACAGAGAGGAAATCAAGGGGACAGACCCTTGGGCAGACGCTTTTTTCCCTCCGTTCAAAGGAGCCGCCGGATCAGCCGGAGACTTCAAGTGAAACCTGATAATGTTAGTGGTCAGAGAAACATTTACAGGTGGCATACACATTACTCTCTGTTGCTTGATTCCCCCCAACCCAACCCCCCGAACCCCCCGCCCTTTCTCCTTCTCCGAGACAGAAAATCTCAAACACCTTTTCTTTCCCTCGGGAAGACTTTGTTCTGAAGTGCTCTGGGATCATTGTTGTGGCTCTCCTTCAAGCGTGTTTCATTTTTAAACAGTTTCCTCTCTGTGATGCTCTCAGATATGCTCCTCTCTCTGAGAAGGCCGATAAACAGACAAACTATTTAACCGGCGAAAGACAAGGGATTTTTAGTGTGATCGCAAGTCAAAGCCATATGTTCTCCTCTCTCTTTCTCTCCCCCTCGCTAATGAGTGTATTTCTCAGCTCCTCTGCGGATTAGGCATGCAAAGAAAGAGTGAAGGAAAGAAAAGATCCAATTGAGAGACGGCGAGGTCCGCCGAGCTCAATGGGAGAGAAAAGCGGGTGAGAAAAAGGGGGCGAGAGGTAGAATGGCATGATCTGCAGGGGGCAGACCCTCACTCCAGGACCTTCCTCTCTTTCTGTCATCTCTTTTTCCCCCTGTCCTCCTCCGTTCTGCCTTTGGGATTCAAATGCCGTCTCATTAGTTTTTATTGGATTGAAATGTTTCGCGAGGTCCGCGTTCACGAAGGGTTTGGTGGTGGGATTCGAGAGGCTAAGAGTGCACCAAATAAGTTGTATCCTTTTGCCTTTCTTTCGCTCGGCTTTTCACAAGCTCATTCCCATCCCTCCTTCTGCGCCCGCTAATTGTGCTGTCGTCTTCACGCTTCAATTTGCGGTGAAACCGCTTAGAAGTTAAAATAAAGGAGCCGTTTTCTCTCTCTACACACTTCAGTCCTCTGTTTGTGCTTTTTTGAGTGCAAATTGATGTGTTTGACTCTCATGAGAGACGAAAGGAATGGAGACTCGTTTTAAATATTTATTCATGTCCAGCTTATAAAGCTTACAAAATGCAGTGCTATATAGAATTATATATGCATGTCAATTATTTTACTCGCCAAAAACGGAACAGCAAGTGCCAATAATTTCACTTCACCAAAATTTGAAATGGAGACAAATATTACATCCATGAAGTTTTAATTATTTTTAGCCAGTTGATATTCATGCCCCCCCTTTTTTTAAACGAAATAATGTCCTTCTCTTAATGTTCTTTGCTTACAGGGTCAGTCTCCTGCTATTGTGTTGTTTCCTGTGCTGGCTCCTGTTATCAATGGAGATCTGCCTCTGTAGCTTTCTACAGCCTGGGACAAAAACACAAAGAGCCACTACACACACACACCTACACACACACACACCTACACACAAGCACACTTTCCTAGGCTTACCCCAGTTCAAAGTAAATTAGGCATATGTGTCTGAGACTTCTTACTGTTCTCAAATCTGATTTTCTTATGGGTGTTTCAGCTATTGCCCTTGGACTTTTAGGAAATAAACTCACTATTAGTGAGTATATTAGTGACTATATACAAATCACTATTTAATAAATAACAGTGTGACAAAGTTAAAAATACAGGCATCTCAAGAGTATGATGTATTGTGTTTACTAACATTATGGATATGATGGAAATGACTGTGATGGAAATTTGTTTTCGATTATTTAAAGGTTGTGATTCATACTTTCTTGATGGATTTTCATATTTTAGGATAAGGGTAAAATGATATAAGGTGCATATATAATAGAATAATAGCAAATGTTGAAGTTGGGTTTCCATGGGGACTTTCCACAGACATAATGATTTTATACTGTACAAACTGTATATTCTATCCCCTAAACCTATCCATCATAGAAAACTTTCTGCATTTTTACATTAAAAAACAAACAAACAAACAAAAAACACCATTAGCATGATTTATTAGCATTTTTTTTTCATGGGGACCAAAAATGTCCCCAAAAGAGCAAAGGTCTCTGGTATTGCCATCATTGTAAGGATATTTTGTCCCCATAATGTAGGGAATACATGACACACACACACACACACACACACACACACACACACACACACACACACACACACACACACACACACAGACAGTCATTTAAAAACAAATGCTAACAAAAGTGCCTTGAGTTGAAGAAACCCCCATATGATGAAATACTAATATAGAACGTATTGTACATACTATATTGATCTCTGTAATGCCTTTCCATTATAAATGTCCATATGTGAGCTCAGTGTGGGCACGGGTAAGACATGGACAAAGGCCTTTTTCTTACAAAGATAACAAACACACACACGAATACACACAAAGATAACACCCCTCCCCTGCCAAACTGCCCCTCGACCTCCCCTCTCGCCCCCAAATCTACTCTCATTGTCACTAATCCCATCCCAAGATGTTATCAGCTGTGTGTGTGTGTGCCTTATCTTCTGCATTGGTTATCTTAGAATAGGTCAAAACAGCAGAGTGCTGCTACCGGTAACTTTCACCTCAGGTTAAACTCAAGCGTGCTTGCAAGCGGACAGACACACACATTGAATCACCCCAGCAAAGTGTTCTGATTCTTTCCGAAAATTGCGCCTGATCTCTGCGGCATTCATCAGACCACCATTATGACGTTACATCGCACTCGTTCTCTGGGATTAAACCCTGAGAACTGATTACTTTTTTTTTGTTCTGTCGTCCACTCACCCTTGTTTTCTTTTCTTTCTTTCTCTGGCTAATAAGGATGACATGACCTAATCTAGGATCAGCGCTCTTACTGCACAGTTTTCTTGACCCCCTCTCTTCTTTTAGTCTTTCGCCTCATTTTCTTTCCTTCCCCCAACATCCTCTTAATCAGCTCACTTTCCCTTGTTCTTCTACTCACCCATCCACTTTTCTATATAGTTTGTCTCTTTCAATTCCCTCACTATTCAAACAATATAATTGGTCATATGCTAGGCTAACATGTGAATTAGCTAATTGGCCTTTGCTGTTCTGTCTCATGTTCGTCCATCCGTTCTTTTATCGTTCTTTGTTACGTCTCAGTCACCCTGTGTGAGAAACTGAGCGCTTGCTGAAAGCACGCTAACTCTGTTTTGTTTCTCTGTAATGAATTAGTGTATGTCTAGGAGCGACGGTATATCCTGACTCTTGTTATTCAACTCTCATTTTGTTATTTTTCTCCTGTGTAGCGTGTGATTGAAAGCGCTAGCTTTCCTCCCTCTCATGTGAACGAGGGATGACAGAGAACTACATGAACCTTGCTGGCGGGAGGAAGGAAAATTAGACAAATACGGTGGACAAATACACAGAGCAGGTGTTGAACGAAAACAGTCATTAATATAATGCCACGTGTTTGATTTGGCTTATGAATATGAGGTATACTCAACTTGAAAGAATACACTGCCACAGCATCTAACATCTGTATCAAATAGTAGCCATATCGTTCAAATCATACTCAAATATTAGTTAGTCAATGTGTATGTGAGTTTAAACAATTTAAAACAATGAAACAAATGTGATGACGTTGCTTTGGATCATTTGTCGGAACTTCCAGCTATAAGAGAAAATATAGAAACAATTGCCTCCTTTTTTTTCTTCTCGTTTTGTGTCTTTGGCGCTCTTCTTGACATTGTAACACATATTTATGTGAATTCTGAATATGTCAAACATTCATTGTTTATGTCTACATTTGTTTCAAAGTGTAAACTTTACACACCCAGAAACAATTCCTGCAGATCTTTTAACAAAAGAGAGATTTTTTTAATCTTCAGCTTGCATGTTCTGATAGAGCGATATCAGATCAACTGCACATGCAACAGATGGACTGTATTGTGCTTGTTGTAAATATTTGCAGGGTCGTATGAGTATGAGAGAATGTGCATTTTAATAGTGAAATCAGATTAGGCATAGATCACAACACACACACACACACACACACACACACACACACACACACACACACACACACACACACACACACACACACACACACACACACACACATTTTTCCTGAGGGCTGATGTAAGAGCAGGTGGAGTGATATACTTCACTTTGTTGTCATGAAACACAACCCTTCCCCCAGGCCACACAGATAAAGAACCGCACACACAAGTATTGCTTTAAGATCACCAGATATATTTGTGCTATAAAACAATTATTGGTAGCACAATCATTTAGTCATGACCAAATTTTATTTAATGTAACTAGTAGTTGGTGAGCTTTTAATCGGCCTTTGTTTTCTATTTTATTTTAAAATGTGTGTGAATAAACTTGTGACAATGAAGCTGAAACAGTAATAGTCAGAAATCATTGTAATATACTGATTTGGTGCTCACAACACTTCTTAATTCGGCTTAGTATTTTTCTGGAAACTGATCAACTTTTTTCTTTCCTCAATAGAAAGTTCAAAAGAACAGCATTTATTTATAATTGTAATTATATAAAAATCTTTACTAAACAACACTTGCTCATCCTAAACTAAATCTCATTGTGTGATTTCATATCTTACAATTTGAGACTATATTTCTCATAGTCTTTATTTCCCAGTTATTTAGAATTGCCTATATTCTTCAGAATTGAAAATGGTGCACAATGACATTTTAAATCAAAGCTTCACTGTTTAAAACAAATGTAAAACTTAAGTTCAGTTGCTGCCTTGCATTTTTTAAGCATAGCCTAATCAAATTGGTAATTGGTAAGTAATTTAAGCTTAAATTATTTTAAACTGACTTTTAAAACATTGAATCTTGTATATCTTAAAAAATGAAGTTGAACCTTGATATGTTGATGAGTAATGGAAAAACATGTTGCCGTGACTCATTGAGCTGCTCGAAGATGTTCAATAGGCCAATGATTCAATATGATGTTTAATTGATTCATTTCTACATTCTCTAACTAGAGGATTATTTCTGGCATACACTCACCCATAATGGATGAGATTGCAGAAGGAGAGAGACACACCGAATTTCACACATACAGGCAGTGCATGAAGTAATGCATTTTTAGCAGGGTATTAATTGACTGAAGCAGCCCTAAACTACATTAGTTAGTGTAATGTTGGTTTAGTAAAATGTCTGTTGATGTTACTGGAATATGTGACTCCAGGTGGTGCTGTACAGTCATTTCAGATTATATATATAAGTAAGTCTCTGGAAAAGTTTTAGGGCAGGTGAATGTGTCATACAGAGTTTATGCTTAAGTTTAGCAAACATTCAGTCAGCTTTGACGTGTGGGTTGTCAAATAATGTAATAGAATAGCATAATGTGGTTTCAATTGAGATATTTAGATTCACTAAACCGTGTGTCTACGGTTCCCTTAGGGTTGGCTGATGGGTCTAAATGAACTGTGGGCCGTGTGGATGTTCTTTTATGTTGACCGGTTTGTCTCATTCCGTTCATTCCTGTGATTAGCAATGCTAGCCAGGAGCCGTGTAGCTACAATGCGTTTCTCACGCGCAGACAAGCGGCCTATTGCTCTGTCCCTCTATTTCTTCTCTCCTTTTCTTTGACGCCCTCCTTCGCTTGGCAGGAGGGTCAGAAAAAAGGAGATTCACACTTTCATTCTCCCGTTCTTTTCCTTTCCTCCCCCTCGTTCCTGAACATTCCTGCCGGTGGGACAACATTCCATGGCTTTGTTTAGGGTCAGGACGGGCTCAGAGATGTTTAATGATGGGGTTAGCCAACATTTCTCCTTTCTTTTATGAGAGACTGGGAGAGGGAATCTGAAATGTGCAATCATGTGTTGTTGTTACTTAAGGACACAGTTTCTGAACGGGATTAGATTACACACACACACACACTAGCACATATCAGCAGGCTTTAACTGAGGTATCGGTGAAAAAGGCAAATATAGTCTCACATACACACACCCCAACACACACTCTATTGCCGGAGGGATGCAGGTGTGAAAAGCAATAAAGCACTGTAAGAAACCGGGAGGTCTGGGCATTTGGGGGAATACTCCGGGTTCAGAACATTGATAGTACTTTGTCGTAGTTATCACCTTATTTGGGCTAAATATGCAACTTTTAGACCTAAACTAAATCCACCAGAAACACATAAATGTATAAGACATTTCCAATTAACACCAGTAAAGTCAACAAATCTGATGACTCTCACATGAAACATGCAAGGATAGAGAACAAAAGCTTCACATTTCAGCTTTTAAACTCTCCAAAATGCTTTTAACTTGTATTGAAACCAGGAATATTCCTTTTATTCAATAATAAGAAATTTATATTGATAAAAGATTGATCTTTTCCTCACACTGAGCTAACATATACAGTGCTATGCATAAGTTTAGACACCCATGCTAAAGTTGACTAAAAAGAGGAATAAGAAAATCATCTTTTGGAAATTGAACTTAATGCCTTAATTGAAAAAATTAGGAAAAATCCAACCTTTAAGGACACCAATTTTCTTTGTGAATGAATAATGTATCGTAAATAAATAAATGTTCTTCCTTAAAATACAGGGTGCATAAGTCTGGACACCCCTATGTTAAATTCCCATAGAGCCAGGCAGATTTTTATTTTTAAAGGCCAGTTACTTCATGGATCCAGGATACTATGCATCCTGATAAAGTTCCCTTGGCCTTTGGAATTAAAATAGCCCCACATCATCACATAACCTTCACCATACCTAGAGATTGGCATGGTTTTATTTCAGTTAGCCTAAAAGCTAGTTTGATTTGCATTGAGAGATGATCTTATGGAAAGTACTCCATGCCAATCTCTAGGTATAGTGAAGGGTATGTGATGATGTGGGGCTATTTTAATTCCAAAGAACATTTATTTATTTACGATACATTATTCATTCACAAAGAAAATTGGTGTCCTTAAAGGTTGGATTTTTCCTAATTTTTTTAATTAAGGCATTAAGTTCAATTTCCAAAAGATGATTTTTTATTCCTCTTTTTAGTCAACTTTAGCACGGGTGTCTAAACTTATGCATAGCACTGTATTCTCTGAAAATATTTTGCACAAATCATATGGACTAATGTAATGCTTTTTGTTTTGCCATTTTTGGACCTCCATCTGTCCCTATTCACTTTCAGTAACAGTCAGTACAATTTTTTTATAAGAAATAAATCAATACTTTTTTAAGTTGATCAAAAGGGGATCAAAAGTAAATGCGTTTTACAATCATGTTACAAAAATATATATATATTTAAGAAAAAATGCTGTTCTTTTAATATTTCTATTCAATAAATATCAACATTTCCACAAAAATATTAAGCAGCACAACTATTTGCAATGTTTCTAATTTCAATGATAATAATATGAAATGTTTCTTGAGCAGCAAATCAGCATATTAGAATGATTTCTGAAGGATCATGTGACTCTGGAGACTGGAGTAATGATGCTGAAAATTCAGCTTTGCCATCACAGGAATAAACTACATAAAAAAATAGTTATATATAGTTATATAATAATTATATATATATATATATATATATATATAATATATATATATATATATATAATTATTTTCATTTTATATTGTAATAATGTTTCTCTATATTATTTTTCTTACTGATCAAATAAATACAGTCCTGAGCATGGGAGGCTTCTCTCAAAAACATTAAACAATCTTACCGACCGCAAACTTTTGAATTGTGGTGGTGAACATTCGACTGAACATCATCTTAGGTGTTCCATCAACTTCAAAGAATATTCCTTTTGGGCTGAAGTGTGCTTTTAAATAGCAATTATTAGTACACATCACACACAGTTATTATACAAAAAGAAGAACAGCCAACAACATCATTATGTCATGCCTGGATCTGCTCGGTTTCCTGTTTTGTGCATTACAGCATTAGTTGGTTCTCATGGCTGACCTTCTTGAGTAAGGCTCAAACACACGCACACCTAAAATCAGACTTGGCTTGACCTTAAAGTGAAAAGAGTCATTCTCTTCAGGTGTTTAGATGCACAATAATAGATTACACACTTAAATACACACCTCTCATAGCTTTGCCATTTGTGATAAGGCAAAGAATGTCCTTTAATCTGCTAAAAGTCCATTGAGTGAGTGAGAAAATGCCTGTGTGTTTTTTCTCTCTGCAGTAATTCAAAAGCACGTGGAGTTTCACACAATATCTAACTTCCTGTCGCTGTGGCATTAATGCAGGAGCCCAACGGTGCAACAGCAGGACCCACAATAACAATCAGGCATGCGAGAGACAGCTCTTCTCAGTTCACATACCACCTGTGTGCGTGTGTGTGTGTGTGTGTGACCCTAAAAGCTCTCCACTGAGTCATTATAGGTGCAAAAGATTTCTGTGTTTGCTCACTGTAACACATGATAGTGTATCAGCAACCAATGCTTGAAATTCTCCCAGGTCGTTCATTGCAGATCTACAGCATTGTTTCCTTCGCTTGCATAAAATGGTCAGATAATGATAACGAATGGAGGTGTGCTGAGACGAGAATGTGAGAAAGTAGATCAATGGACGGTTGCGACCCTCAAATATTGATGAGACGAGACTCAAAGAGAAATATTTAACATCATCAATAATCAGTAAGCGCATAGTTAATGTTATCTGTATGAATGTTTTTTTGCTGACCTGATTTTGTCCACTGGACCTGAACTTTGAAGAAAAAATATAGATGGTCTGTGCCTTTTAAAGTATTGATTTTTAAGATCAAAGCTTTTAAATGTTAAAGACTAAAAAAAAAAAAATTAAAGCTTATATCAGATATTTAGGAGCATTTTTTATTTTATTATTAATCTATTTGATGTGTAAATTGTGATTCATGATAAACTGATCTGTAATATATTTGCCATCACATAACTCTCATGTGATCTTAGTAACTCCTACATTATTTTAAAGCCCTAACACACTCTGTCCCGCCTGTACTTTACTCTATTTTTTACACACACACACACACACACACACACACACACACACGCACACAGAGTAAGCTACAAGAAAAATGGCCATAAACTTTAAATCTTTACTTTCACTACTGAGACCTCTTGTACTGGCCCTAAATTATTGTATAAGGCCGACTTAATAACTCAACTCTACAGGGAAGATTTTTAGTGGTGTACTTTGCTGGTCAGCATGAACTTTTCTCCAGTTCCACATTTGCTCATTGTGCAGATTTTAGTGAGACACAAATCTACTGGACGACTGACCACTGCCCCAGGTGGTTTATGGGATGCAGGTGGGATAATCAGGTTTAACGCCTCAAACACACTCACACACCTGGTCATGTGCTGCCCTACCCTGGCACAAAGAAACCCTTTTTTGTTAAAGCTGTAGTTATCAATAGACCCAGCGAGAGCAGTTGTCACAAATAGTTTTGAAACTATTCTTTTCAACCACACACAGTATCATTATTTCTGTTGCAAATTCAAATTATCACAGAAGTACTGGTATAAAAATTTATAGTTCGGATATAAACACTGATATCTACGATAGCAATCAAAATAAGAGTTAATCACCTTAATCACCGTTAATCAGTAACTTGAAAGACACTTCAAATAAAGATTATATCAATTACATTGTTACAACAGTAGGTGATGACAAGTTACTCTTATAAAATGCATTTGTCATTTAATCATTAATTCAAGAGATTCGTTCAAAAAACACTGATTCATCCAGTAATGCAACAAGTCATTGAATCATTCATTCAAACCAAATTTTCATAATAATTAAAACTCATTCAAATTAATAAAATATTATAAAATAGACTGCAGCAATTAACATTTTGTCAGTACCTCTAGTAAGTTACGTTTTTTTTAGTTGTCTGTTCAGAATTGTGATCTCTATTTTAAAACAAAATTGGTTATTCTCAATCTATCCAATCGTGCAGCTATATGTGTATGAATCTAAATCTAATACAACTATATAGATATATTTAGTGTACTTTTTTTTTTTTTGTAGTAAAAATTGCAAATACCATAAAAATGAATAGAAAATAAAACGCTAACACATTTAAGAGTCTTTGGTCCTATTTTGTACATTTTTACAAAATGGCAGAAATTGTAATAGCTAGAGTATATTTTATATAAGCAGAATATGTCACTAAAACACACCTGTCGCTACACGGACCGCATTCTGCACTCAAGGCAGTCCTGAGGTCAGAGATGTGGCCTGGCAGGTGTTGTATATGCTCTGAAGCATGGCATGATGGCACTTATATGCAGGCACCTCAAGAACTGAGTAGCGGGGTAATTTTCTCAATCCCACAACCCCATCTTCACTTTATTGTTTGCTGTCACCTCTCATACTGTCACTATCAATTCAAAATGGCATAGTAAAATGTATATATGATGGGTCATTGGACAACTACAGTTTCCCAGCCTTTCTTTTCCATGCAATGTTTCCTGGATGTGTGAGGAAAGTGGGGTTGTTTCCGGGCCACTCAGAGGGGTGTCTGCATGAAACTCTTCCATCTTTGCTTTTCCCATGTCCCTTTACTCACATACCAGTTCTATTCTCTTGTCTGTTACATGAAAAACTGCATCACATTATTTGACAGGACATAAAGGTAATGTTTGTTTTAGGTTGATTTTCTTAATCATTTATTTTTTGTTTCTTTATTAAAGTTAGTAAAGTTAGTTAATTATATTAATTATAAAGCTTGGAATAGCAATCAATAATAGAAGTGGTCTAAATATATACCCTTTACTCAATTTGGAAGCGGTCGCATCGTCATCATAGTGCGGGTGATTTGTTGTTGTTGCATCAGTGGCCAATGAGCTGCGGTTCAACATTCAAATACCAGTAGTGTTGCTGTTAGCAGTCTGGAGCGCACTTTCAGAAACCCTCCCTCTTCCCCAGCTCCACCTGTATAGATCTGTTATTGGAGGTTATTTCATGTATGTTATATGCTCATGTCTTAGATGCTCACAGCAAAATGTCTGTGAATGTATTGGCAGTGGCAAGTCTCTGTGTTTTTTGCTCTTAAGCAGCAGCAGCGTAGCAGATCTATTCCGCCAAGACCAAATACATTCACATTGTCATATCTTTACCATGCCAATATCTCAGAGAGTTGTCATGACAGATCAAAATGTGGCTGCTGTTTGTTTGCTGGCAACCTGTGCAATCAGAGCAATCAGAGCTCTCTAAGTTGTTTACATTGATTATCATTGTGCTTGGGACATTAAAGGGTTAGTTCACCCAAAAATGAAAATTCCCAAAAATAAATTTCACGTAGTAAAACAGCGCAGCGCATCTGTGTTGTACGTCACACGTAGGCTCACTATTGGCCGACGCTGGTCATGTGTGTGATGCGTGTGACGTATAACACAGACGCGCTGCGCTAAAACACTACGTGAAAAGACTCGAGGCCCAGAGAGAAGGAAATGAATAGTGGAATAAAGTCATTATTTTTTATTTATTTTTTTGCGCACAAAAAGTATTCTCGTCGCTTTATAAACTTAAGATTGAGCCACTGTAGTCACTTGGACTATATTAACGATGTCTTTAATGCATTTTCTGGGCCAGCAATTTATAATGTCTTAGAAGCCTATGGAGGAGTGAGCCAGCTCTCAGATTTCATCAAAAATATCTTAATTTGTGTTCCGAAGATGAACGAAGGTCTTACGGGGTTGGAACAACATGAGGGTGAGTAATTACTGACAGAATTTTCATTTTTGGGTGAATTAACCCTTTAAGTAATTTAACGCCCTTTGCAAACTCTGCTTTGGCTGTGCTGTTCTTGTGTTTTGGAGGAGGCATGGCTTTGGAGTTGCTCCGAAGGCTAGCTAGCTTGCTATTCTAGCCTCTCTGAAATTGCCTACCCTAACTTTAATGATAAAATGCTCACCCTGTTGGAAACTGTAACAAGGAGTTTACATATCTTTATCTTGAAATCACGTTGACCTTGTGCCTCATTCATGAAACACGAGCAGAATGTATTTGTGTGTAAACTGTTTGTGTAAAACCATTCTTATGTAAAATATTACATTCAGTTAATTTACAGAGAGTCCCACTCTGTCTAAATGGCTCTCGGTTTGAAGAAAAATATTTTTCAGTTAGTTTGTGTGAGGCCTAACTTTTACCCGATTGACCTTAATAAATTAGACAGACATATTCCCTGGCTTGGCTTTTTGACAAATAATAGATAACAGTGTATACAATTTAATAGAAAAAACACAATAAAACCCTTACAAAAAGTAATGAGGGGGCACCATGGTACAGTGATAGTATTAGATTGTGTTTTTTTCCAATCAGTGTTATTTTTTTATTTATGTATTTTTGTTATTTTGTCTGTTGTCTTTGTTTTTTGCTGAATAAATGTAGTCTAAAAGTGCTTTCCATTGGACCGTCAGTGGACTGCGAAGTGGACTTCACAGGGTTTCGCCATCTTAAGTGAGATTCCAATCCAAAGGAGCGAACATTTTCAGTTCGAAGAGTATTGTGAACAGCATAGGGAATAAGGGAACACCGATACATCACTTCACGATAGTGGAGAGGACAAATCACCCAACTGTCATTGCGCACCGCGTCACCAGTCAGAACTAACTATGGAGCTGTTGAAAGAGTTTTTAAAAAAAACAAAAAACTTTGAGTGTTTACAATGCGGCTGCACGTGGCAAGGAAAGCGCATGAGATGAGTTCGCTGTAGTTCAATTATTAAGTCCCTGGATTAAGAATACATACGCACATAGGTTACCAAATCAGAATTTATTTTTACAGTACAGCTTCAAATCTGTTAATAGTCAATTAATAGCGGTATTATATACAAGTAATAAACATAAGTTTTGATTATATTTATTAGATAGGCCTACATAATGTGTTTTGTATATGTATTTTATATGTATTTTAAATTTGATAGTAAAGTAAATTACAATATTTATTTGTTATATCATGACATAAATATATCAAAATATCATAAACTTCGTTGCCTAATTTTTTTTGCATTTTATGTACTTTATTTTTAGTCCATTAACTCTGATTGATTGCATAATTTTAGTCAAGTAAAATACTTTTTTAAACAATTTAGAATTTCTTTAGCAAAAAATTATTAATATTTCTTTACTTAATTTAATCTATCAACATAAATACGTAATATGTGAAAATGCTTTTTTTAAACCTGAAGAGCGACAACATTAACACTGTTTCACTTTTTTCATTGCATATGCAGGCAAATATGCAGTCCACACTTAGCTCCATGTTTTTGGTCATATGATAGCCGAATAAAGCCCTTTTAAGTAGATAATAATATCTTTTTACCTCCTGTCCTGTCTGTCAGACAATGATTAGAGAACGGCTTTGTTTGCTCGCTCATAATGAAAGAAAAAAAAAAGGAGTCCTAAGAACATGAGGTCAGAGGCCAAAGCTGTCGGGGGGTCAGAGGCAGAAGTTTGCTTCTGTGACAAGATGAGCTGTATTGAGGAGATTTGACCTTCTGTGACCTTGCTGTCACACTGGACGTCTACTAGAGTGGGCACTGCGGCTTCAATGGACTCCAACCTGAGCACATATATTTGTGTTTTTGTATCACACTTTCTCCTTTCATGTTAAAGCGAAGAGAGAGACTCAACAGAGTGACTCAGAGTAATAGTGAACCTGACAAGGCAGGATATTAACAAGTACACATTTACGATCTCAGACTTGCACATATAAAATTCACACACACACACACACACACACACACACACACACACACACACACACACACACACACACACACACACACACACACACACACACACACACACACACACACCAATATAAATCCATTTTGCCCATCTGTCTGTTTGTGGAAAGGTAGAGAGAGTAGTCGTGTGTTCTGGCCTTTGCTGCCCTCTAGTGGATAACCAGTATCACACTGTCAGTCTGACGATGGTTTCACACCTTGAATATTTGAAACATTTTACTTTGTAATCTGGCCTATAGTTTTACACATTTACTTTTGATCAAATTGAATGCATTTCTCTGTCACTGCATAGAGATTTTTGAAGCAGAACATTATTCTCAATATATTCATGCATATTTATGTTACGTTGCTAATGGGCGGCATTAAATATGTGAGTTTTGTGAACAAGAGTTTCTCACGCCATACCTCATAGTTATGTCTGTACTCACTGAGGGCTCCATTTCCTGCTATTGAAATAACAGTTCTCTTCATTTCTGCTGCCTTATAAGCCCTTAAACACACACACACCACTGATGATTCAACATAACCTCACGCAAATCTGTCCATAGCCTAGTAGCCTAGATTTAATGCTTTGGCATGATTTATAAAGACAATATTGAAGACCACTTCAAATGCCCTCACAACTCAGTTTGGACATTTTCAAACTCATTTAAAAGAACTTCTATGTGAATATATTAAAAAATGTAATTTATTCCTGCAAAGCTGAATTTACAGCGGTCATCCAGTCTGCAGTATCACACGATCTTTCAGAAATCATTCTAATACGCTGATATGATGCTCAAGAAAGATTTATTATTATTATTAGCGATGCTAAAAACAGTTGTGCAGCTCAATATTTTTAGGATTCTTTGATGAATAGAAAGTTCAAAAGAACAGCGTTTCCAAAAGTTTCCAAATTGCTGTCACATTTGGTTAATCCATCCTTGTTTAATAGAAGTATTAAGATATTCTACAACTATATAAGTAAGATACAACTTGGCTCATATTAAAAGGAACAGTTTTCGGTTTAGGATTTGGGTAAGCGTTTGAGCTTTATGAATATATGTTTAGGAGATTTTACGGTCTTGTACAAATTATTATTACTTGAGCCCTTTATTTTCCATCCCATCCCTCTGTTTCTCTACCCCTTCTTCCACTCAATCTCTCTCTCTCTTTCTCTTTGTCTGATCAAAGAGCCCCAGTTCTGTCAATGTGAGGTGCTGTTTGGGATTAACACACCTCCGGTTCAGGGTTTAATCTAGACACAGACATGGGAACCGAGCGCACTGGCCATATGTCCCGGCGGAGACACGGAAAGAGGTCGGACCACACCACCGGGCCTCGGCCTTAGACCTAAACACCTCTCAAGATATTCATGATGAAAGGTGTTCTCTGAAACCGCGCTCTTTTTATTTGCTCACAGCTTTGTCTCAAAAGTTGCTTGTTTATCGACGGGCTTAAAGATTCTGTCCACCTGTCGTTGTTAAAGAGAAAGAAAAAAGGCTCTTCTCTTTCTCTGTCTTTTACCCGTCCACTCTCTCTAAGATGAAGTGACAGAGCAAACATACATCACACAGCAGTGGAGTTTGAGTGTGACCGGGCCGGCTATTCACCCTGTGTGTTTCATAAACACTGGATTAACCCCACTCACACACAGCACCTCACTCACAGGGTGACGCCCCTGCGGCCGTAATACAATCTGACATTGTTTGTGAACTCCAGCACATTCCTGTCTCTAATTCTCTAAAAACTGTCCCGCACCTCCTGCACACTGAAACATTAGCTCATGTCCACGCTTTCATTCTTTAAAGAGCCAATATGATTAATACACGTCTTAATAACGATTTAGATAGATTTAGATAAATGGGCCAAAAAAAATGAAATCCAGATTCAAAATAAGTGAAATAGGGCAAGCATCACCAAACTTATTATTAATCTGTTATCTCTAAATTGCATGTCTTCTATTTTAGCTCTCATCCAGTTCTTTGCCAATAAAATAACCAGAGTATCATTGAGACCCCCCTCCCCCCCTAAAGCAGGGTCTATCAGCCTTTTTTTTTCCATATGCTTATGTTCAATACTACTTTACTGCACTATGTTTACTCTACATTACTCTACCTCACATGCTTAGGCTGTTTACTGCAATCCTGCATGAGCAAATTTTAGGAAGCCTCTCTATATCACGTCATCATGTCATGATTAATCGAATTTCCTTGATAATTTAAGATAAAATTACAATTTTATAACCAGCTATCATGTAAATTTTCTTCCCCAGTCCAATCAGAGACATTATCTGGTCTGGTCTTAACAGTGTGCCCTTCTTAATTTATTATAGATTGATTTTTAATAAAAATATTAATAGTAAAACCAGAAAATTTTAAAAAGACTTAGGCCTATATATAAAAGGCTATGGTTTAAAAGGTGAGATTTTCATTCTGTGAGAGTGTCATCTAGTGGCTGAATTAAGGTTCTGCATGTGAATGTTGTGGACTGTGGATTTGTCCAGCTCTAGTAAACCTTACTATTATATCTTGCTTTAATCCATTTATTAGTTGTATGGGTGCAGAAATATATTAATATGTTGACATATGTATATAGAGAAATGATGACATATTGTTAAAAAGGTTGAAGTCGGTTATATTATAATGTATTTTATATTACATTATAAAATGTTTTGTTGCTTTCTCTTTAAATGTATGGTCTCCATCTAGTGGCCTAATTGTGCTCTGCATTCAGTGAACATTTAAACTCCTCATGTCGTTATTGTAGTTTGATTGTAAATCTAATGAAATAATTACAGCTTTAAAAAATATACAAAATATTGCCATTAATAAATAATGGATTAAATAATGTATTATCACCATTACGTTTGATTTAGGTGCTTAAATTGTACTACACTGCATCTCTAGAGAAAAAGAGAAGACCATTGCTGACCATTTGACATTAATGCAACAAACATCTCTGGAAATATCTAGAATTCTTCTTCTAATAACATTTATAATTATTTATTATTATTATTATTATTATTATTATTATTATTATTATTTTTAGGAGACCCAAATCTGCAAGGTATTCTGGTCTGATGTGGGTCCCCCTTTTATTATTTTTAAATTTCATTTAATTTTTTAATTATTATTATTATTTTATTTTACTGTAAAATCACAAAGACTGAGAAGGGGAGATGGGCTTCAAACCACATGCTATTATACCGTTTCCTGTTTTTGAACTGAGCCAAATAGGGTTATGGTGCACCAAAAGATATATTTAAATGTACACCCTCAGACAGTTGAAACGGAAAGTCATCTGGTTAGACTTAATAAAAGAGAAAGTAAAAAAGAAAAGATACAAAGAAAGTCATTATATAAAATTATTATTATATATATATATATATATATATATTAGGGATGCCACAATTCTCAATATAATATTGAACCGTTCGGTACGACATCCACGGTTCAATACGCGCTTGTGAATTGCGTTTTTTTCGGTTTTACGTTTAAATAATTTATGTGAGTTTTATTTCTCTCCGAATTGACTGTTTGTGTGTGCCTGTAAGTCTACAAGCTGATAAGGAAATTCCCCGCGAGTAAATATTCAATTTGCTCTAAATTTAGGGGGCGCTTAAACATCATTCCACACTTTAACATGGCGAGCGGCGGTGAAGTGAGGCTACAGTACGAGGAAGCGCCGGCGTCTTTCAAATCCGTGGTGTGGGGACATTTCGGTTTTGCCGTTGAGTATAGTGCCGAGGAAGAAAAAAACGGTAAACAATAAAAATAACTGTGTGCAAGCATTGTTTTACACGTGTAGCCTACTCAAACGGAAACACTTCCGACATGACTGCACATCTGCGGCGCCATCAATATCACTGTCTGAAGGCACAAATATGTTTATTTGAAATGGTCAATTTAAAGGGGTCGCACACCGGACGCGCAGCGCCACGTCTTTTAAATTCGAACACGAACGCTACACACACCGTCGGCGCCTTTCGGCTCAGGACCGTGTTCAAAATCCTGCCGCGCCACAGAATGCCATCTATATAGTTTTACATTAAATGTACATTTATTTGTCTCAAATCGTCGTTTATGTATATACTGACTTCACCCTGTGCTGCAATATACATTCAGTTTTACATTCATTCACAGAAATCAGCTGCTTGAATGAAAATTGCTGATGTTATCGGATTTTCAGGTGATATTGTCAATTCATTCAGTTAACGGATGCTCTGAGATAAAGAGATGTCAGTGTTAATTGTATATTATACAATACAATAAGAAGTGGACTTTGCTTAGCTTTTAAGTAAAATAAAGGAGTATTGCAATAAATCGTTTTTATTTTTTTTTCTTAACCTCTTACTGTTCCTATTGCCTAAGCACAGAATAACAAAAAAACACTATTATGTGTCAAGCCATCAGAACCGAACCGAACCGAAAACCGTGGTTAAAAAACCGAGGTATGTATTGAACCGTGGGCTAACTGTATTGTTGCATCCCTAATATATATATATATATATATATATATATAAATTAATTAGATTTTTTTATTAATTTTAAAATTATCTGTGCAGATATCACAGTAATACAAATGCAAAAACAAAACAAAAATATGATGTAAATTACATAGATCACTACCTTCAACATTAAGACCAGAAAATCAAAGTGATTTGACCCCAAAAACCAGGCCTAATTTATCCAATCTTCTCCAAAATAAGAGCCAGTCTGATCATCATATTTATCTCTATGGAGCTGAAATGGTGCTGATCTGCTTTCATCTGTCCTTGTGAGCTCTAACAGCGGCCATCTTGTCTGAAACTGTTGTCACAGGCCTCAGGAAGTGAAGAGTGTGTGATAGCAGAAGCCCCATGTATGCACTAATGCTTGCACATCTTGAGAGACGTAGAGTTTGACTGTCCCATGTGACTTGTACACTTCCTTCAAACGACACTTTCTCTCTGTCTCTGCTGAAACAGGTTTTGAGCAGTATTTTTCGGAACCCGACAGAGAACCAGGTACGAGTGTCCACTTTATACTTTTTTAGGACGGCAGTACTGGGGAATGACAGAATATTTAAGAAAATGAACAGAGATGATGCGACTAAAGAAATGTTTTCTGGTTGACAGCTGGTTACTGAAGATTCACTGATGGTTGCTTACATTCTAAGCTAGATGCAAACCTGTTTTTTAGTTAGATCTTGATCCTGATTTTATATCTCTATCCTGATTTTATATCTCTATCCTGATTTTATATCTCTAACCTGCATATCAAATAAATGATGCTTAAAGAAAAGTAGGTACGCAGAGGGACAGATATATGTTATTTTACATGCATATCTAGAGCTAATTATTTTGATTATACATTTAAAAGTGTATAATATAATAGGATTATTTGCCTTAATATATGACAATTTGTCAGGTCAGAAGTTAAAGAAGTTGTGTTTTTTTAACTGAAATGCTGTGATGCCTTGATTAAATGTGAACTAAATATTTGCATGCAAAGTTCCCAAAACTTATGCCAAAATGTCAGAACTGATAAGATGCTTTTTTTTTTAAATACTAAGAATATTTTCTTCCAGTTGTAACTTTTATTGGCAATTCAATCCCCTTAAACAGAGGATATTGCAGACTGTTGCCCACTCTTGTAAGAAAGGCGAATTGTCATGCACGACTGAAAGTGGCACTGTTTCCGCTGTGCTTTTTTTTTTTTTTTTTTTTTGAAGATTTATTTATTTCCTGTCATGCTACAGTGTGTTATCATAGCGGCAACAGATTTCATGGTTTACCAGCTACAGAAACATTTTAAATAAATATACACATAGAAACAGTCTTGAAGACAAAATGGGATTTTTGCATAAGTCTATAAACTGCCACTGATCTTGATATCTGTACGCTGCGACCATGGCTTGTTTACAAATTATAGTCCAAGTGATTTCACAAAAATTTAAATAGTGGCTGACAGAATTATCGCCTGTCTAAAACCTGTTAAGAACTGACAGAAATGGCTGTTAGTGTGAAGGGCACTATAGAATTTTGCAAGTGCTGGTTGTTTATTTTTGACGTTAACCATTCAAAGACAAATTATTAAAATATAAAAATGTTTGTATTGTTTTAGAGTCTATATATGTGCATCTACTGTAGCTTAAAATGTAGTAGTTGAGAAGCTTAGATTCTGGGAAAAAAAAGGCTTGACAGATCATTTCCTCCACTCTCTGTCCGATGGTGCAATTACTCTGTCGAAACATTCACAAGAAACATATATAAAAAGTTGCTAACAGACAGCAAAATAAATAATGACACAATAGTGAAATATGCAGAAGAACACGTCCAAATGTAGTGTCTATATGCACTTAAACATTTTGCGTTGTATAAACATTTTATAAAAGCTCATACTTCAGGAAGTGAATTCAGTCCATAACTTGAAAAGACCTGTAACATTTTAAGATATATTGATGCAATGGAATTCTAGTTTGATGTCTGCCATTTTCATTGTAAGCAAAATAAATTTGAAACATTATTTTACTGAGGCATGTGCTACTAAAAAAGCCAACTAATGGTAGGTAAGAAGGGAAGTTGTGACCGGGCCTACACTCTTACAAAAAATGTTCAATGGGGTTCTATACTGTATATAACCCATTGTTTTATGACAAAAAGTTTTTTTAAGAGAAATGTCTTAAATGGTTAAGATATTTACCCCTGGTTTCACAGACAAGGCTTAAGCTAGTCTCAGACTGAAATGCATTTCTTAAAATGTCAGTGCCATTGTTTTGTCTTGAGATGCACAACTGTAATGTTTTTTTTAAGGCATGTTTATAAAAAACTACTTAAATATCCTAATTTGAACTAAGGCCTAATCCTGGCTTAATCTAAGCCCTGTATGTGAAACCGGGTCTTACGTTTTTATTTATTAACATTTTTCTACTTTAAGCGTGTTTACGAGCTGTTTAACTTATAAAACTTAATTAAAATTAAAAATGAATTCAAACCAAATTAATTCATTAAAACTAAATCTATAAAATGATCCCATGATTGGAACCCCTAAAAGGTTCTATATGAAGCGCCTGACAGAACCTTTAAGGTTCTATATAGAACCTTTTCTTCTAAAGGCCCGCTCACACCAAGAACGATAACAACAAAGATAACTATAACAATAACTATATAAGTGTCCACAGCAGTGGATGACATTGTTTGGTTTATTCTAAGGCTATGTCTACATTAATCCGGATACATTTGAAAACAGCATTTTCGTTTCAAAACATTCCCTGTCCACTAAATAGCAGGCACAACAATCCCGGTACAGACATGGATATTGTTGGTACAATATCACACGACGAAAATGCAAACTTTATTATTGTCTCCATGTAAACTACAAAAACGCTTTGTAATTTTTGAAAATTTGTGAAAGTGGTGACGTCATGCTCATACATATTACGTGTTCAGTCTATAGGTGCATACTTTTTCTTTACAATGTGGCATTGCCAACTTTTCTTGCATGCATGATGCAGCATTTTAATCATTTTCGCACATCAACTTTGTTGTCTGTACATGAAAAACTCAAAGGAAAAAAGTACCATTAAATGCTTAAGCTCTTTCAAAGCTCTTTCATACTTAAGATTAATGTTTTTATTGTTCATCAGCTGGAAAGTTCATTCTGAAAGGGATTCTAACTATATTGTTCACTGCCATTATCGTTATACCATGGTATTTGATTTTGCTGAAGCCATCAGCCCGCATTATTTCATCTTATTTTTGAAAATAATCATGTTTAATAGTGGAATTCCTGGTGAAAAACTACATTATGCATGATGCTGTATAGAAAATTACACCAATCAGAGAGTCAAAAAAAGCAGCACGGTCCAAAACAGCTCTTTAGCTCCATTCACTGTAATCGGATGATGTAATCGAGTCGATCTCCCTATGCTTTCAAAATAATGTTTGTTATATATATGCATATATTGATACATTGTTTTTATAATCAACATTTGTAAATGAGTAGTTTTATATTTCTCCATCCTTTTTAATTTGATGTTGTTCGCAATGCTTTCTTTCCCTCACTAAATCCATTAAGTACACAATCTTTCTACCTTTTGTCTTTTTGTCCGATTTTCAAAAATGGCTTGGTTCATATAACTCTTTAATGAAGACTATTTTAAAATCCCTATGGGAAAATGAATGAAAAATTCTTCTGGAACCAGTGCCGCTGAAAAAAACCGCTCTCTACTGTTATACCATGGTCTGTCTGAATACTCAATTCTGATTGGCTGGAAGGTATGCAATAAAACTGTTTAAAGGGTTAGTTCACCCAAAAATGAAAATTCTGTCAGTAATTACTCACCCTCATGTTGTTCCAACCGCGTAAGACCTTCGTTCATCTTCGGAACATAAATTAAGATATTTTTGATTAAATCTGAGAGCTGGATCACTCCTCGATAGGCTGCTAGGTGACCGAAACTTGCTGGCCCAGAAAAGTTATTAAAGAGATCGTTAATATAGTCCAAGTGACTACAGTGGCTTAATCTTAAGTTTATCAAGCGACGAGAATACTTTTTGTGCGCAAAAACAAACAAAAATAACGACTTTATTCCACTATTCATTTCCTTCTCTCTGGGCCTCTAGTTGGTTCACGTAGTGTTTTTGCGTACCGCGTCTGTGTTACACGTCACCACGTAGGCTCACTATTGGCCGACGCCGGTCATGTGTGTGATGCGTGTTGACGTGCAACACAGACGCGCAGCGCAAAAACACTACGAGGCCCAGAGAGAAGGAAATGAATAGTGGAATAAAGTCGTTATTTTTGTTTGTTTTTGCGCACAAAAAGTATTCTCGTCGCTTGACATACTTAAGATTAAGCCACTGTAGTCACTTGGACTATATTAACGATCTCTTTAATAACTTTTCTGGGCCAGCAAGTTTCGGTCACCTAGAAGCCTATGGAGAAGTGATCCAGGTCTCAGATTTAATCAAAAATATCTTAATTTATGTTCCGAAGATGAACGAAGGTCTTACGCGGTTGGAACAACATGAGGGTGAGTAATTACTGACAGAATTTTCATTTTTGGGTGAACTAACCCTTTAATGCACAGGTAGTTCCAAGTCAATTTAATCACCATTCTAACAAGCCTTTAATGCACTGCTTTCATTAGCCGTGTTTCCACTGTCGGGCCAGTGCGAGCCAGGGCTTTAAACGGACCGTGCTGGGCTAATAGCCTCGGACCTGTTTTTTTAACAGAAAGGTTTTTTACATTTTTAACAGAAAGGTTGAACTGTGTTTTCAGAGCAAGGATATTTTTCATAAAATGTCACTTTTTCATGCAATTTATAATTTGAAGTTTCTGTTGGCCAAAACTATCCTTTGATTATTTTTGTGTCTGACTGATTGATGTATTGTTCATATTTTCAGCCAATCAAAAATTGTAAATGACAGATTTTGTGTTATTGCTATTTTTTCTTCAGTGTCAGCGATGCAAAAGCAGCCAGCACTGGTGCTTCCTGGAGCTGTTCAGATGAGGATCAAGAGCTCTCAGAACAGTTCTGGAGAGAGACTTAGCCAGACAAAGTCTATGGTCTTACCAGAGCCTGACACACTACAGAAACCTGTGAGCATGAGCGCAATCACACATTAACTGTCTATCTACAATATGTTGCATGAGTGTGTGAAACTACATGCACCGTACATGCACAGCTTCCTGTTGCGTTGGCTGTTTTTAGAAACACAGACGCAGAACAGCAGAGGGCAGGCCAGCACTGCTGCACAGGGCCGGCTGCTATTACTGCTGGGAAAATTGTGCCATTTTCATCAAACTAAAGCTAACACAAAACTTAAAAACAGCAGCTTAATAATCTGCTTTCTTGTTACCATAATAATAATTTTGTGTGGTAGTATGTACATTTTTATGATAAAAAAAACAAACAACTTTCACTAAATTGTAATTTTAATCAGAATTATGATGTAAAATTAAATATCGATGGAATTAAATTCAATATTAGATGTTTTGTAGAAATATGTAACATGCATGTAAAATAAAATTTAGTGCAGTGACTGTAAAAGCCAAACCTTTTGCTGTAGGAGAAATCAAATGACCTGGTAGGAAATAATCTGTAGTTTTATAGAACATTTAAGAAAGATCCATGTGTATTACTCCAAAAAAATAAATAAAATAATAATAATAAAGAAAAATAAGTAAATTATTATTTTAAAGTAAATTACAAAACATTTCTGGTCATATCATGGTCCATAATTTCATTCAGGCAACACATGCTCTTTGTTTAGATCAACCGTCACCGGAGGAACCAGTCTCAGCATAACATTGATGGTTCTGTTGGGCCGCAGGTATGATCTATCGTACCTCCTCCACTACCACCATCGTATAAAATTGTTTTTTGTTTTTTTGATATGGGAGCCAGAAGAGCCTGCAGTAAATGATTTACACTCACAAAAGCTAATAATATAATGATTATTTTGAAGAATGGAAATCTGAGCTGTATAAACAGAGTTTAGTGAGAGTTTCATTACATAAGAAATGGGAAGCATGGTTCCAAAACCTTTCTTTTTTTTTTTCACCAGCAAATTAACCAATAAAATTAATTAAAATGCAGCAGCCAACCAGTGTTTTTAGGCTACTGTAGGTTTTTTTTTTTATTCTGGAAGACTAAATTTTTTTTGTGTGTTTCTGTTCTGTTACAGATTGTTTTAAAAGGAGAATATTTGAACAAAGCCAAAATCGCTGAAGGAGGAAAGAAATTACGGTCTGTCTGTCTGTCTCAATCTATCTATCTATCTATCTATCTATCTATCTATCTATCTATCTATCTATCTATCTATCTATCTATCTATCTATCTATCTATCTATCTATCTATCTATCTATCTATCTATCTATCTATCTATCTAATCTAGTTTGGTCACACTTTATTTTGGGGAACACATATTCACTCTTAACTACGAGTTTTACCTCAATAAACTCCTATTTTACTGCTTATTACTAGCTAGTAAGGTAGTTTTTGTTGTGGTTAAGTTTAGGTATTGGGTAGGATTAGGGGATGTAGAATATGGTCATGCAGAATAAGGCATTAATATGTGCTTTATAAATAATAAAAACAGCCAATATGCTAGTAATATGCAAGCTAATAAACAACTAGTTTGGTGACATATATTCACTATTAACTAAAGTTTTACCATGAGTAATAATCTCAATTATTTTCACAGAAAAAACTGGACTTCAACCTGGGTTGTTCTTTGCTCCAATCAACTATTATTCTATAAAGAGAGCAAACAAGAAGCTGTTGCAAATTTGGTAAGATCACGGCACATATTTGCATACACCCACTGCACCTGTATTTAGGGGGAAAATCAATGAGCAAATGTTTGTCAACTGATAAATGTTACCTTTATAATAAAATAAATACTTGAATAATATGTAAAATCAGAAAAATAAAACAAAAGGATTTAATGAGTAGCTACAGTTGGGAGTTAAGCAGCATAACTGTTAGCAACTGGGTGGGGAAACATAATGATTTCCATATTTGTCTCAATTCTTAACTTTGCTTTGATGCCGACTATTTAAAACACTGCTGAAAAAAGAAATACTTATCATGCACAGGACTTTACAGCCATATTATTATTCTGCTGATTTGAGCCGCATGTTGCAGTGATAGAGAAAATGAGGTAGAGAAGAATAGAGGTTTACTACCTTCACATGCTTGTAAATGGCCATCGATGGGGTCAACTCATATTAGTTTCAACATCACTCATGGTCAAGTGGCCATAAAGCCCCCGAGCTCTCTGCCATTTCTTAGGGCGATACACACAGAGGTTATCAGGATGAAGTTAAGTATTTTTGCCACCTCATTAAAACCGTAGGACTGTATGAAATGCCTCTTTACATAGCTTAAAAGCCTGACATGGAGCTTTTTTTTAATTTTTTTATTATTTTAATACAAAGCAAAATATAAATGTGAAAATCTCCTGACAAATGTCATCTATTATTATAAAATGTTTGATTTAATAGGCGATCTGCCCTGTATCAAAACATTGTGTTTTTAAATTGTTTATTATTTCACAAAGTCACGTAAGACATGAGAAACGTGGTGTTTCTATTAGTATCTTGGCAAACATGTTAATGTAATTGTACTTTCTCCACAGAAACCAGGTGGTAAAGCAGATGGTGTGGATCTGTGTGGGGCTATTATCGAGTGGACAACAGAGAAATCCAGTCGAAAGAACGTGATTCAGGTAGGACAGTCGAACACATTCAGCCAAAGTTCATTCTTTCATCCATTTTATCATCTGTTAGAACAGGAAAAACGGCAACACTTTACAATAAGGTTTCATTAGTTAACATTAGTTAACTTATTAGTTAACTTGAACTGATAATGCACTTGTTAATTTCAACATTCACTAATACATTATTAATATCAAATATTGTTTTTGTTAACATTAGTTAATGCACTGTGAAGTAACACGAACAAACAATGTTTGTTATTTTTTTATAGTAATATTTTTTATTAACTAACGTTTACAAAATGAACAAATACAGGAACAAATGTATTGCTCAAGGTTATCTAACATACATTAACTAATGTTAACAAATAAGACCTTATTGTAAAGTGTTACTGGCAAAACTATTCAAAAACTAATAAATGCACTGTAATCTCAATAGCTATTTAATACAGATGCATATTATCTAGTAAATCTTAATAGTGAAGATTTGTCAGAAGTGCCATCGGTCTTGATCTTGTGTCACAAGGTCTCACTTCTAATAACATCTTGGGCTTCCTGCTTCATCTTTAATAATCTATCCTTCCTTTTTCAGCTCAAACTTTGTAAGATCACAGCTTAACCAAACTCCTCAATACATTTATGAAGTCTCAAAGGATTGAAACATCTACAAAGAAACCTAATTGCTCAGTGAGCTTAGCGTCCACTTTCACCAGGCTTGATATTGTCTCTCGAAGCTGGTGTCATACCTCTTAAAACCCCTCAAGAAAAAATATACACAGTCTTTTATCTGCATACCAGTGATTGGATGGATCTTTCAGGATGCAAAGTTCTTTAACATCCAAAAGCATTTCCTGACATTTCTGTCCAGTCATTGTTGTCACGAAGACTTTTTATTAGGACTTATCTAAAGCGAGATAATCTTTCGGCTGGTGTTTTAGGGTGCGCCAAATGCTTATCAATAGATTGATAGCAGAGTTAGCTCTCATAATGAGGCAAAACGAGGATAAAAAGCCGATTTCTGATCTCATTGCGCACTTATAATATCTTATCACCACCACTGTACTTGCTGTCCAGTATTTTGCCCAGAAATCTTTTTTTTATTTTCTGCAGGAGAGATTAAAAAGGCATTAAGCAGTAATCTTAAATAATCCCAAACTCTCACACAGAAAAAAGTGCTTGTAATGATGGTACAAGCCATTTCGTAGTCTGCCACCGCTGTCAATCAACCTCAACCGGGATTAGAAATTAGTGTGCAGGCTCGTTAATTCAGCAGCGTGGAGAGTTAGATTTGCAATCTGTGAGGCATTCAGCCGAGGTCTCGAAGATCTGTGAGGCTTAGGGCAAGACAAAACACTTGTGTCAGATTGAGGGATAGTTGTGATTAAGGAAGTTCACGTTCTTTCATTGGAGGTTTTGATCAGTGTCTTAAGCATCTGGAGTTGACTTTCATTCCTTTTTGTGCTTCTGTCACTGCTGATATTAACCTTAAACGCTGGTGCAGATCCTAATATCTCTACTAATACCAGGATTACAGCATTTATCAGTTGAAACTTAGCAGCCTTGAACCTCAATCACAGCGCTGGAGGTGCTTTATTTAGCATGTTTGCAAATTAACATATTTAAAATGGCCATACATTTGGAGATTGTGCACCAAGGGATTGTGCAAAAGTTTGGAGTTGGTAAGATGTTTTTTAAAGAAAGATCTTATGCTCACCAAGGCTTTATTTATTTGATCAATCATGCAATAAAAACAGTAATATTGTCAAATATGATTACAATTTAAAATAGCTGTTTTCTATGTTAATATATTTTAAAGTGATGGCAAAGCTGAATTTTCAGCATCATTACTCCAGTCTTCAGTGTCACATGATCCTTCAGAAATCATTCTAATATGCTGTTTTGGTGCACCAGAAACATTTCTTTTTATTATTATTAATGTTGAGAACAGTTGTGCTGTTTAATATTTTTGTGGGAATCGTGATACTTTTTTTTAAGGATTCTCTGATGATTAGAAAGTTCAGCATCTGTTTGATGCAAAGACATTTTTTCTCAAATTTATTTATTTAAAAAAATCACCAAACTTTTGACTGGTAGTGTCAAGAAATCTTTCATATTACTGTGATTTATGTCAACAAGTGAGTAAAAAGAACTAAGAATCTACTTCACTAGAAATTCTCATCACGGTGTTGTTCAGCAGTTTGACATACACAGCCTTTCTGGTTAATTTAAAAGGGTTATGAACCAAGGGAGACATATGCATTTATCACTTTCAAAGCTCCCACAAAACTCATAAGCACAGATGAAACTCTGTCTAGTGCTTCTGAGAACGTTTCTTTTAGAGAAAACAACTGATTTTAGCCTGTGTGGATTTATGCACATTTATGCAAATCACATCAAATTCAATACAGAATGAAAAGTTTCTAATTTGACCATTTGTATAGTCAGATTAACAGATTTCAAACCAAACCCCAAGCTTTACTGAATGGACAGTTAAAACATTGTTCAAAATATCTTCTTTTGTTTTACGCAGCAGAAAGAAAGTCATACAGGTTTGGAACCAGCATTATTATTGTAAAAAAAAAAAAAAGAAGAAGAATTATATGACGACAGAATTAAAAATGTTTGGTAAATTAACCCTTTACGTCTTACCTGTGAGAAAAAAAGACAAGATCAAAATATTTTCATTGTACTAAACAACCCACGGAAAAGTATTATCTTCCAAAACATTCATCCTGAACACCAAAGTCCTTTCTCGCACAGCCTATCAGTTTTCAGTGCAGCAGGAAACAAAAAACCGCCAGACAATGGAAATCCAATTCTCATCGCATCCGTGTTTGCGTCACCTGCGTGAAAAAGACTATCAAATCCAGCAATCCTGTTACACAAAAGCGACTGCACTAAGACCTTACAACTGCCTCATATTATTGACAATAGTTGCCTGACATGAGTGTTTGAGAATCAAGAGGAAACATCTGAGGCTGATTGAAATATCATATGCTGGCATGTGGCGTCAAGCTGGAGAGACAGCAGAGCTAAATCTCAAACATTGCACACTCCTTTCACCTGACACACACACACTTTGAACATGAATTAAAGGGGGAATCCTTTGCTGAGGTCAGTCAGACAGGGCGAACATAAATGAATAAATAAATCAATCCTCAAAAAGTGGGCAGAGTATAAGCAGCAATTATGAACCAATTTGTACTGTTTGGAACAAGGCCAGTGGAGGTTACTGCAATGTTTATAGGCACTGTGATAAATAGCATGTGGTTGATGTCCATACACCATCTCCTCAACTGTCCGTGGAAGTGAAGATCTTTGGCCAGGCACTGTCAGATCTCGTGTCTCATGCACTCGGCACCTTTCGGGCATGTTTACTGCAGATTTTGACAGACTGACAGGCTTACAGTGAGTAGCAGAGATCTGACTCTTCAAATGGTTTGCCTAGAAGGACTGCTAAGTATCGTGCTTTTGAAAGGACACTTTACAGAATTGAGCTAATGAAGTGATGTTTTGTGTAATTACAGAATGTTGTTTAGATTGTCACTCACTGCGGTACATGTAAACAGGCTTAACCTGACTGTCACGGCAGTGCTGGACTTACTATCAAAATACATTTGATCCAAATGACATCAAATTGCAGGCTAAAGGCGTAGCGTATTTAGCCATTTGTGAGCAATGTTAGGACAATGCAAGATCTGTTTTTAAAAAGTACTACATTTCTCTTTCAAAACATTTTTTTTATCTCTTCATTTAAACCACTTTTCACTCTCCTACTAGTTTTTCTTATTATTATTATTTATTCCATGACAGTGTAATTTCCACCATATCTCAAATGATGTTTAGTGTATTAGACTTCCAAAGACATTTTAAACTCTATAAAATAAAATGGCTGACTCTTTACTAAGGGTTATTTCATTACTAGGATTGTATATATCCTAAATACATGTAATTCAATAATATTGTCACCCTTTTTGCACAAAATTACAGTTAAATCGGAAATGACACAAAACATTTTGTGGTAATTTCAGTACAGAAAGTTTAATTGAAGCTTAGCTATTAGAAATAGTTTAGATTATCTTGGATTTTAAAATGTAATAAATGTATAATATTCTATGAGACAAGGGTAAAAGGGTAAAAAGACATTTGAAAAGTAGTAAAAATTATTTATGCTACAAAGTTGCCAATACACACTTATTGTCACCTTTAAGTTGAAATCCGTTTGAATAAAAATCCACTCTTGTGATATACAGTACAAGAGTCCAGTAGAAAATAGACATTGTGTAGTTTCAAGCACGTAGATATGAAATATATTACTGCACCTCTAAGCTTGCGACCACGCAATCTTTTTCTTAAGACCACTTTGCAAGAGAGTTGAAGTAAAGGTTTTTGCCTGCCCTCAAAGCTGCTTAAATTGTATTGAGCGTTAATTTCAGTGTTCAAACAATATACTTTATATTCTGTAATAATCATGGGATGAACGGAAGGATTTGAGATTCAGACAGCAGATTACAAAGGAGATTAGAGCAGCAAAATGACTCTCTCTTAGCAAGAACATACGATTTACAACGCCTCAGTACAAATAGTTATTGTCCAAAAAAAACAAAGAATTCACTTTTCTTTTTTTCTTTTTTTTTCAATTTAAGAGGGTTTTGAACCCTAATTCAAACCAACCTACAAAAACCACTGCTAGAGAAAACACATTGTATAACAGTACTTTTGACACAAAAGACCTTGTGACATCTTCCCCTGGTCGCTTTTATGGATCATTATTATGTTATTTCTCACTTTGAATTTCAATTCAGCTGTTCAGTTGTGGAAGCTTTTGTATTAGCAAATTACAACTCACAATTTTAATCAAATCGACTGATGGTTCAATCCTTTACGAGAATAGCTCGCTCATTTAAAATTGCAATCTGGTGAATGTCGGGTACAGAAACAGTATTGCCACTCGTGAAACACTTTACGAAGATTTTGTTTCTGTGGTTGTTATTAATATTTTTAATGCGGCCTAAACCATTGAATTAAACATTGTGCGTGAGAAAGCATCAGGGGAATGCAGTGCATCCTCCTCCATTCCCTCTGATTTTGCTTTTGTTTTCTCTGGGAAGCCAGTAGCTCTCTAAGCCAGACCCATCTCAGGAGTTGTGGAAAATTGGAGATAATTAACCCTACTATCTAATGCGCTTCAAAGTTGAGTTGTGTCTTTATGTAGCTTTCAAATTAATGTTTAATTTAACAGCAAAACACAAATGTTAAGTCACAAATGGCATTCTGGTCTTTGTACTGCTCTGCATAATTAAACATTAATGAAGAGTCAAAGTGAGAGCCCAGATATTCAAATTCCTCCTCATTAAACAGTGTGATTAAAAGCATAGGGCTTTTATATGTTGTACTCTTTCTTATTTCCACTCACACAACACAAAACTTTCCACTAGTCCCAGTTTTCCAATCAGCTACTCTACCACTTTTCCTGACCAATAATATTCTTTCACAACATTTTAAAATATATATATATATATATATATTGTTATTTTTTTTTTTGTGGTGGTTGTTATTTTTAATAAGAAATTGATAAGAAATTGTCTAACAACCTATCCAGGGCTATTTTCACTGGCAGTAACAAAACACTGAGGATTTCAAATGAATTCGCCAATGTTAAATACAGAATTGTAATGTCATGTTATGTAATATTACACTGTAACGTTCCTATTAAGTCACTTTCACTTATATTTAATGCACACAATAACAAGTTTAAGTTGAAAGTTTAATGTCACATACACAGTGATGCAAAGACAGTGAAATGTCATTTTTTGTAAAAAGTAAGAAGAAAATATATGTAGCTACATTATTTAAATACAAAATAAATGAGAGTTAACAGTGAGGAGAAGAAAGAGTATGATTTTAGAAAAATATATACAGCGTTAAGCCCAGCACAGCAATAAAATCATAAATATTGCAGTATGAATTGTACAGGATTTGTTGTGTAAGCTGCCCATAACAGTATTAAATGTCCATAGAAATATGTGTGCATACTAAAAATATTGGCATTATATCTATGGGCCCTTCTTTTTCATGGGCAGCACCACATGCAGAGATGAAACATGGCATAAATTATGAGAGCTTGATTCCAGGGAGGTATTGGTGAATATAGCAATGGATAGTTGGAAAGATGATTATCGTTTTTTAGAAATGGGACAGAACTCATGACTCATCAGCTAACCCTCTCAGATAATCTTCATGAAATCAAAGACCAATGTGACGTTTGGTTTTGAAACAGCTTGATTTACAGGATGAGCTATTTTGAAAGACGTAAAAAATGTGTTTCAGTTTAACTTAATCGAGCTTTGGTGTTGAATTTATTAAAGCTGGTTTGGCTTTGAAATACTATTTGAATTATTTGATACATTGCGTGCTGGGTTGTGAAACATTATCTCTGTGCTGTCTTCTGAATCAAAGTGGAACGGCAATACGTCAATGGCTCATTTAATTTTGAATGTCCGAAAAGAATGTTGTGTCACATGTATAAAATATCTGTCGAATCTGCATAAAAGGGGATCAGTGATACTGCACGAGCTTCATGCGTTGTTTTAGCAAAACCAGAAAGAGATGTGAAACTCCCATCTGAAAGTTTCTTATGACCTGCAGCACAAATATCCTTCATTAAAGTGGGTCTGTTTCACCCGTTCAAACCGCCAATGAGGATTCCAACAAGTCCACCCCACTCCAAACTATTACTGTCATGTCCGCAGGCACCCGGCGAAGGAAAGAAGGGGCTTCAGAACAAACATGCTCTCTCGGATGTTCCACTCTGAAGAATAGAGGGATCGCAAACACACTCTGACAAGAATTGTGCCCCTAACCATTCCCTCTGTATTCACTCCATCCCCAAAGAGACTGCGTGATTCCCCCTGCCACCCTCTCTCAAAGTCAGAAAAGTCTGTTTTAAACAGGGAAAACTTTGGACGTCTATGTGTAGTGACTGTATGGGGGGGAGGGGGGTCGTGGTGTGTTCTCTGATCCGGCCTGGTATTTTTAGAGACTGACCACTCTAAAATGATTTTAGGTTTTTAGAAATATGCAGTGTCAGCTCTCTTTAAAATAACAAGTATCTCTTCTGTGCAACGGTATTTGACAATTCTGACCTTAGCGTTGGTGTTTGCTTGCATTCTTCTGGGAATGCCACTTATTCTATGCGACTGTGCCATGTGATGTTACGCCAGTCTGGAGAAATATGTCTAATGTTTAGTCAGGTATCACACTAATAATTTGTCATCTGAAATTTCTTATTTCTCGTCTAACTTCTTCCCATAATGTTTATTATTGATTTGCAATGGTATTTAAATAAATAAATAAAATATGTATTAATATATTGTATATTTATATTATACATTAACATTCAAAAGATTGGAGTTGGTAAGTCTCTTGTGCTCACCAAATCCGCATTTCTCTCATAAGTCTCTTATGCTCACCAAGGTTAAAACTCTTTTTCAGCATCATTACTCCAGTCTTCATTGTCACATGATCCTTCAGAAATCAGTCTAAAATGCTAATTTGTTGCTCAACAAACATTTCTTATTATTTCAATTTTTGTTTTGTTTTTGATGAATAGAAAGTTCAAAAGAACAGAATTTATTTGAAATATAAATCTTTTGTATCATTATAAATGTCTTTACTGTCACTTCTGTGTAATTTAATGTGTCCTTTCTGAATAAAAATATTAATTTCTTTTAAAAAAATAAAAAATAAAATTCTGCCCCCAACTTTTGAAATACTTTTTTCCTTCTGATCAATGTAAAATCAATATTTCTTTGGTTATAGTTATACAGAAGAAAGATAAGAAAATGCAAGCAATAAAATATCATACTATTTTAGATTTTAACTTAAAACCAAATATGCAAAATCGGCAATAGGGTGGAGAAGGTAGACACAATTACAAAAATAATATAAATTTTAAGATTTTGATGTAGTACAGTTTGATTTCTCCATTAATACACAGGTCTGTTATGGCAGGGAGTGTTCACACAAAGTTTGCCAGCTGTATTTGTTTGAATGCCACTCTTTTAACTTAATTTCAACCCTCTTTTACCAACAGATAACCACCCTAACTGGTCAGGAGTTTTTGCTGCAGGCAGATCACTTTCCAACCATCTGTAAATGGCATGATGCCCTCCAGAAAGCAGTGGACAGTCTGGTATGTTATTTCTTAAAAGACAAAATAGCTTTTTGCACATTTGTACTTTAACATGGACTGATCTGGGAGGTGAATCTTTACCTATACTTTATATGAAGGACTATATTTTTTTAAAAAAAAGGTTAAATACACTAATGATAAGCATCTAACATTAGGATAAATTAGCAAATGTTGATTTTATTTCTGGATCTATCCGATGAATCTTTTATATGATGTTGTGGTTTAGTCGAGTGGACCTGGAGGCAAGAGCTGTGGTAGAGTGGCCCTAAACAGATCCAACAGTACAGAATGCTTGCCCAGACCAACCTGTGAAGCCACCAAACCTAAACCAAAAGAGACCAAGTCTGAACACAGACGCTCCATCAGTGAGTAACACGTGTGTGTGTGAGTGTGTGAGAGAGTGAGAGAGGTGATAACTGGCAATCAGCACATAGAGTTCAGAACCAGTAAGTGTGTCGAGGTTGCAGCCTTGCTTCACCACTGTTTAATATCCACATTAATGAGTTAGCAGTACAGATGACAGTCTGTTCACAGACTTTATTTCTCCAAAAGAAATTTAGGTCATATTTCACCCCAAAATCCAAAGAAATGTAATTTTTTTTTGTATAAAAAATAAAACGGACCCGATTTTAGGATCAGGAATTTTTTGCATTGTAGCATTATTTTTTAACATTTATTTTCATGACAATTAAGCAGTTCTCAATACTGTAATATATATATATATATAAAAGATTATTTATGTTTTTTCACTTATGTTAAGTATTTAGATACAGTTAAAAATTACATCACTAAAACTAGAATCTAAAGGAGAATACACATTTTCAGTAAAAACCCCACAACAACAACAACTCAAAAGCAAAATGAATAAAATGTGCATAAAGTGGTCATATGATGCAATTTCTTGTTTTCCTTTTTCTTTAGTGTGTAATGTAGCTGTTAGTGCAATTATAAGATCTGCAGAGTTACAAAGCTCAAAGTGTCAAACCTAAAAATATATTCGTTGTAAAAGTTAAGGCTCAGCCACGCCTTCCTAAAACGCTTCATCTACACTGACATCTACAAATCTACGTCAGTGTGTGGAGGCAGTGTTTCATAACACCGCCCAAATGTATACGCAAAGAAAGAAGGCGTAACTTTTATTCTCGCTGTACTATTGTTGTCGCCGGCAATTTCGGCATTTTTCGGAGGATTGTATCCTGAACCTGGGAGAGTACAAGGCTGGCTGTGCACAAAGGCTGTTTCTAAAAAGTGGGGCAATTCCATCTTTGCAAGTACAGTCTGGTGTTTCTAATTTACAGACACAGCCTGTAAGTGTTTTCATATTTTAATAATTTGAATATTCAAACGCGAGTTTTGCAGACATGGTTTTATACACAGTGTTTTCACCCCCAAGTTGCGCGGCGTGACGTGTAAAAAGACATAATAATATAACTCATAATAATCAGTAATTATGTCCCCAATGAAAATAAAACCTTACCAATCTGATACGACCTGGTCCAGTCGCGCTGGCAAAGTTGATCGATCAGCTTAGTCATCTGCATTTTCCGGTTCAGATTCAGGCTCGAATTGATAAAGTAGTACAGACATTATCACCTGTCATTATTGCTTTGGGACCTAATGTTTCAAATATGGTAAGGGGCGTGACATTTCTGTCACACGTTTAAGGTTTTTGAGCCAATCACAATCGCACTGGATCGCTGGCCAATCAGAGCACACTGCACTTTCGATGAGCTTTGTAAAAATCGACGCGTTTCAGAAAGGCGGGCAGAAAGACAGAAACAATAATGTACAGTATGTGTAAATATATTACTTTTTTTAACCTAAAACCGCGTAAACACTGCATTAAACCAAATACACAAAAATAATGTTATTTTTAGAACCATCATATGACCCCTTTAATTGTCATTAATCAATACTTTGTCATGCTACCATATAAAAATCATAATGGTCCTTAAAAAAAGGCTTCATTATTTTTAAGCAAAATATAATTTCCTATTTTCCTTTTGGTTTGGGGGTGAAATGTGACCTGGACATGATTTTGCACGATTCATTCTTATGATTATTTTTTTCATCACTTCTTCCTCTGTGCGACTGTGGTCACATTCTGAACAGGAAGCACAGCAGCACCTTGACCACATGCAGTTAGGTTACTGTAACAAGACCATCCGCGTCTGGAGTAACATGACATCTATAATAAAATGCAGACACGTTACCACATCTCATCTCATCATTTACCATATGAGACAGAGACCAACAGAAGCTGAATTTCAGACAATATATACGATTGTTTGGAACTCCACTGGGATGTTGAGTAAGATGGATTCAGTCTGCTCTCTGTCAATCATTATTATAAATTACAAGCTATTTGACACTCTCCAAGCGTTTCTGTCATTGGTAATTGCAGCATTTTCTGCCCTGAATGAGTATCAAAGAGAATTAATTTACTACTATACCGAATACTGGGCAGTCGCTCCGAACGCTCACTTGTCACATACTAATCACTGGACTTGTCAAGATGGTGTAATATTGACACTAACTTTGGCCGGAATCAATAAATAAATGCTGTGAAATGAGATATGCACGTACACTGGAGAATATTTCAACAGAAGTAGCTTTTCTGGTGTGCTTTTGAACAATGTGGAGAAAGGAGACAGTCTTATTTGCATGAGGAGGACTTGCACAAAGACAGCCTCAAAAGAATGTGGCGAGTGTTCAGTGACAGCATTGTTCCTGTGTCTCCTCTGATCCCCCGCACAGTGTTCAAGCTGAATTACAGCGCCTCAGACAGCGCGGACAAGAATGGAGTTAAGAACAGACTGAAGAAGTTCATCTCCAGACGGCCCTCCATGAAAACGCTACAGGAAAAAGGCCTTATTAAAGGTGAAAGATCTGACATGTGCGCTCCATGCATTAATGTGATGCTCATTGCCAACTATCAGTTTTGAAAAATCCAACATTTTTTACTTATTCACTTAACAACTTGCCCAGTTGTAGCCCAGTTAATAGTCATAATTACATGCTACACAATTGCAGGTTACATATTACGTGATGTCATACGAATGTGCAATCTTAGGACATTCGTTTATTTTGGCTCCCATATGGTTTCCATATTAAACACAACTGTGACCCAGTTAGAAAAAAAAAGGTAGCAAGACAGTCTTTTTCATTTACTCATTATTCCAGTTCAACAAGCAATCCCTGATGCGAATTCTTAAAGACTGTAACTAATTTATTTTATTCATGGCATACACCAAACATAACATTAAAGGATATTTTAAGCATACTTGGAACTCTCGGATAAAGGTAATGATATCTTTAATTTCTTCTGGTGTCAAATAGACCCTTTAATGTAGTATCTGTGGGGGTAAATGGTAGATCAAAGAGGACAATATTAAGGGAATGAATAAAACTACTGTGGGATTAACAGAGTAGCGCAGGTGGCTCCTAACACAGCTATCGCTGGCAGAGCTCCAAGGCGAGCTCGCCCGCTAAACAACCATCTGAAATTAGGACCGTTCCATATTGTACCGATGCTTTTTAATAGTAATTTATGTAGAAATGCCCCTCCTGCCAGATATTTCTCTAGGAAAGTTCTGAATGCGCATTTGTATGCAAAGGTGGCTTGCTTGCAGTCATTTATGCATTTAGCACATCGCCACTTCCCCCCCCCCATTCCTCGCGGGTGCCGAAATGAGAGCAGGACATCTTTGATGTTCCAGAAGCCTCTGGGACAGCTCGCCCGGTCCTATATGAACTCAAAAAGCCAAATGATGAGGACATTTACACCTCTACGCTTACAACTGTAGTTTTGCTCATTATGGAGCGTTCTGATCTTTGAAATATGACTGCCCCAAAACATTTCACTTTGCATTTCATCTGTGAAATTCCTGGGTCACACTTTACATTATATTGCTCGTATATTGCACCTCGTAATCTGTAATTAGTTTCGAAGCAGCTTGTAATTACTCATTGCTATTATCTGCAGCTGTCAATAATTTATTTTTTTAAACATCTAATTAATTACATGATATGCTGATTAATTAAGCACAGATACTTTTTAGATATTTGTTGAAAAAGCTCCCAAATGAAGATAATTTAAGACATTGTGGTGGCAGATGAGTAAATAATTGAAAAGACAATACAAAGAAGTCAATATATTTGACATTTATTTTCTATATGATTAACATAAACTAAATGAAAAAAAAAAAAAAAAAGATTCATAGTCGTGCACCATGAGTGAGCGACACTATTGTAAGATTCTGAGTTAAATTTAATGCATTATTTTTCATAATTAATTGTACCAAATTAACACATTAAATTGACAGTTCTATTAATAATTAATAATAATAATGCTGTTGTTGTTTTTCATAATAAATAGATTGAATCTATAGATCTACCGTTACTATCATAATTAAAAATAGCATTAATTATAATTATTATTATACATTTTACTTTATTAATAATGTTAAGATTTATTATTGTATTGGTATTATTAATAATAATTACATTAATGATCTTATTAATTATTATTGTTCGTTCATTGGCAGGGGGGAATAGGCCTGGTTTCTCCCAAGTTTTTTTTTTTTTCTTCATTTCTGTCACCTGATGGAGTTTTGGTTCCACCTCTGTCTTGCTTAGTTGGGGACACTTAATATTTAACAATATTATTGATCTGCCTGCATTGACACCATTGTATGAGAACTGAACTGAGATTGACGATGACATCACTGTTTTTTCCAGAGCGGCTGTATAGATAAATTAACTACTAACTTTTAATACAACAGAAATGAACCATCACTGAACTTACTTAAGCTGGACTAAAACACTGTTTTCTTCTAGATCTGCTGTACAGCCGAAAAAAATGTTTGTTGCATTATGTTCCCGTTATCTCTGTAAAGCTGCTTTAAGACAATCTGTATTGTAAAAATCACCATATAAATAAAGGTGACTTGACTTGACTTATTGATAACAGTGATGATAGTTTTATATTAATAAATGAACACCTGTGACATGGGCACTGTAATACAAAGTGTTAGCAAATCCTACTTTAGCATTATACATTTGTAAATATTCTCACTGACACGTTTTTCCTTAGACCGAGTGTTTGGATGTCACATGTTGACCCTGTGCGAGAGAGAAGGGACCACTGTGCCCAGATTTGTCAAGTTGTGTGTGGATGAAGTAGAAAAACGAGGTATGGCTCAAAAAATGATCTTTTTAAAAAAACAAATGGATGTTGTTTTTATCACATGCCTGGCTGACTAACAGACAGATGTCTTTACCCCGTCCTCACAGGCCTGGAGGCTGATGGGATATACAGGGTGAGTGGCAATTTGGCCGTTATCCAGAAACTACGCTTCCTAGTTGACCAAGGTGAGTTTAATTCTGTAATTATCTATTGTCAGTGCTTGGTTTAAGGCCAACAGTTGCATCAGTGTTCATCTAAATGATATATTATTGTTTTAGTTCTAAAGGCTTAGCTGAAAGGTATGAATTAGTTAGTTTGTAATAGGCACCACAAATTGTTTGATAAGGATTTTCAGTGTGGTTTGATATGCAGTGAAATGCAGGCAGGACAATGTGGTCGACTCTCAGGGGGCGTATTAACATTGACATAATGATTAGCATTTTTTAATTTCCTCATCAAACGACTGTTGTTTTAATTCTCTCTGTTGGCTTCTCTGACTCTGTCTCTCTGTTTCCCCAGAGGAGGAGCTTGACTTGGGCGACAGCCAATGGGAGGACATCCATGTCATCACCGGAGCGCTAAAGATGTTTTTCCGTGAACTGCCAGAGCCCCTGTTTCCCTTCCGCTTTTTTGACTTGTTTGTGGAAGCCATTAGTAAGTAGTGAAATCGATATGAGCAAATCAGTGTAATTGCTAAAAATATTTTGGTATAAGAACCTTAAAATGTATTACAAGGAATGATTAATTACCTTTCCCAGAGATGTTAGACTTCAGAATACTCAAAATGTGCTCAAGTATTCTACGGCAACATCAAGTTATTTCTTATTCATGGTTTACAGCTTAGGTCCTCCTAACTGTAATTTAAGCCACGGATGGATAGAGCGCTCGCCACTCTTGGGTTGAGTTGTGTTATTTGGGATTGACCCTCTTAGGCGCATTCTTGCAGATCTGTCAGCCAAAAGGGGTCGCTCTTTGACAGGGAGGTGCTGAGATCATTCAAACTCCCTGTTTGGGGAATGGGGGAATTTCTCAGGCCAGAGGGCAAAGTCAGGGCCTGTGGTCCAGACAGAAACTGTCACCAGATCGGCCTTAGTGTCACGTGTAACCTCCCTCCAGCAACACAGAGCAAACTCTGGGCCTCATCTTGAGCGTCCAGCTGACGCCAGTGTGTTTCTCTTGGGCAATCTACCTTCTGGAAGGCACGTACCTTCTGAAATATATGTATGTACCTTTGTGCTTGAAACAACATTTGTCCTACACTTTTGTTTTACGACTTGTTCGATTTCTGACGCCCTGTTAGTTTTAAAACAAACACTTTCAGATTAGTGGCCGTGTGAACTACAGAGTGGCGATAAACTATGTACTAAGCCGTATATGGGCATGTAAATAGAGAGTAAGTAAAGAGCAAATAGGGAGTGCAGAACATTGTAGGAACAATTGCAGCTTTATGGTCCTAAACACTGTGAACAGGAATGATGGAAGATCAGTTTAGAGCACACTCAACCCCCCTTTCTAATATATATTTATAAAAACAGCTATATATTTTCATGTATAAAGACTTGCGCTACCATTTAAAAGTTTGGGGGCAGTAATTAAAAAAAAAAAAAAAAAAAAAAAAAACTTTTATTCAGCAAAGAGACATTAATTTGATCAAAAGTGACAGATGTTTATAAGATCTCTATTTCAAATAAATTGAAGAATCCTGAGAAAAAGTATCAAATTTTCCACAATCATATTAAGCTGCGCAACTATTTTCAACACTGATAATAATCAGGAATGTTTCTTGAGCAGCAAATCAGCATTTTAGAATTATTTCTGAAGGATCATGTGACTCTGAGGACTGGAGTAATGATGCTGTAAATTCAGCTTTGCCATCACTAGAATAAATTACATTTTAAAATATATTAAAATAAGAAAAAAACATTATTTTAATATTACTGCTCTTACTAAATTTTTTATTAAATAAATGCAGCCTTGGTGAGCATCTATCTTCACAATATTTTTTCAGAAATAATTTTCTTAAACTTTTAGAAAATGGTTTAGTATACACAGCGAATATAAAGCATAATATTTGGAAGGTCACCCATTTAGATCTCACCTCCAAATTTTATGTAATATTTTTATTTTTTTTGCATTGTCAGCATGACCAATCGGAATCCCAGAAATCATGATTGTTTTCACACAGGTTTCCAGAATTCCCCCTCAATGTTTTGTTAGTGCTACAGAGTCACTATGTCTACGCTGTTTAGGGAAATCGAACTATAAACGGCATACTTGTTTTATTTTAGCATTGTAGTTTGATTTTCACAAGTTTGTTTAAATCAATGAATATTTTATATTCTCAGAACCTTGATCTAAGGACCAAAAGGCTAGTGCGCTCACTGTAATAAGTGCAGGGCTATCATTATTAGCACTGCATCTTATAATATCCCCACTGGAAGGAGATATGCGTGAGACAGAATGGGAACAGGCCTGGGGTGATGTTGTAATTTGCTAATAAATATTTACTCGCGTGGCATGTAGGCCAGAGCACCGCAAACTGTTTGTATCCAATTAATCAGTAGATGAGCCTGATCACTTACAGATAGTGTTTAGACAACTAATTATTACTGTAAAAGGCCCCTAATAGCAGGAGGTATAATTAGTTCAACCTGCAACATGTCTCACCAAAACAGAGTATGCGGTAAGACCATTTACTATACTAGTCGTGCTGTATACTGTGAATAGGTTAACCTAATTTAAATAACTTTTTTGACTTGAATAGGATATGTTAATTTATATATTACAATAACTTGACAAAACGTGACCTTCCATTCCTTGTACTGTATGACAAGTGAACCAGAAGTAACATTGACGTATTGTGATCTCTTTCTTGACTCATTATTTGATGAGGCTTCCAATATCTTTTTGCAGAAAATAATAAACAAGAAGTTACAGTTAAATAAATGCAAAAAAATATATATATATATATATTTTTTGCATTCATATATATATAAATATAAATTATGTGCCTTTTATGTGAGACAAGTCTACTGCTGTAGAACAGGACTGTTTACACTCTACACTTGGGAAATGTAACTTGCTGGCACAAAGTCTTGATTCTAGTATGTAGGTTACTAAGCTCCTCCCCTGTCTGTAATATTGGAATGGTTTAATGAAGCTTGCAGCTCGTCTTACATTTCATTTACTGAAACTGTCCAACAGCCTGTTTCACTGATCTCACCAGATCACTGACAAGCAATTTCAGTGAATCCTGCTGATATTTGAGTGGCTCAGGTCTTCTGCATTGGTCCATCACTGTCAGAAGAGGACAGCTTCTCTAAACATGGCTGCCCTTTATTTGGGTGGTATTAACTAAAGGTCTCTGGAATGGTACTTTGGACAAGGATCCATTCAATTAGGACAGCTGCCCAATCACAGACTGCTTCTGGAAGTCTTTGTGGAACTCAAACTCATTTAGGCTTATTGGACGTTTGGGCAAATTATTCATATGTAATCTTCAGGCTTAACACCCAACATTTAAACGGCCCCTTCTCTCACGATTTGTGAGAAGCTCTGAGCACATTTCATCTTCTCACTTGCAATGTATGTTTATGCACAATATGTGCTCACTCCCGCAAATCAACATTTGGGCTTCCCAGGGTCCTCAGGTGAACAGTTGGCCTAATTTTCCATTCTTTCAGTCAGTGCCTGTTGTGGATGTGGCAGCCACCAGCTCTTGGCTCACGATGGACTAAATCTATTATTCATATTGCCTGGTATCTTAGCGACATTGTCCTGCCACCTGTCCAATAGACAAGCTCGCCTTGTTATACAAAGTGAAGACATACTTGTTGACAAATGGTGGCTTTGTTCTCCGGGCCCACACACACAATCCAACGTTTGTGTAGTAATCTGGAAAGTTCGTTCAGAGGGACTGTATCGTTATATCACATTTGAAGATGACCAATTGCATATTTTAAAAAACTAGATCGTAACATTTTCCAGTTTGACTTTTAACATTATTTTATATGAAACTTGTCACAATGGTAGTGTGAAATGTGCTGAAATAATACCAATCAGAGCTGCGTCAGACAGTACATCTGTCATAACATAATTGTTTGCCTATTCTGATGTTATGCTCTTTCAGCTGACAGTTCAAACTTCAGCCTGTGAATCACAAGTCTTTACATTCTATGCAGCTTTCCTCATTTGTGCAAAGTGGCCTCATTGCCATGCAAAGCTAGCATGCAGAAATATTTTCAAACGCATAAATCTCTTCCCAGTCTCTATATTTCATCAAGAAGTTTTTCATGTTTAATAAATTACAGCGCCGATCCTCTAAGACTTTGTTATTCATAAAGCAAAGTATTCAATTGGGATACATTTAAAATCTTAATCATAACCTGCAGGACTATTTGCAGTGTGCTAATATTTGCCTTGACGGGGCTTAAAGAAGCCCGCAGACAAAGCTCGCAGATGGGCTTATCCTGGGAAGCAAAGCTGTACTGCAGTAAAGATGGTCTCATTGTTTGTAATTGGATTATATTCACAGATTTTTGTAACCAAAAGTACATCTATTCTTTACTGTACATCAGCTCTTTTCTCAAAACAATGATGCTCTCAGTTTGATTTATAGAGTTTACACTGCAATGACACATTTGTGCAGCCATGGGTACATACATTTTTTTTTCATCTGAAGTATAATATCAAAAAGTGGCATCCTGTTTTGTCATTTAACAACAGAAAAACACATTTGCCAGCAATTACCAATGATACCTATAATTAAAAAATAATAATTTTGAAAATAGTACACCAGATTTATCTCTAAATGGCAGTTTCATCAGCATTTTGTTCTTTTTTTTCTGTACGGCAATAATGCAAAATTGTATGCACAAAAAATACTAAATGTGCACTTTTTTAAAATTTATTATAATATATATAACTATTTTTTAATCCATGCACCTTTTGTGTTTTTCATATAATTTTGTATTATTAAAATACATACTAAATTGTAATTGTATTTATTATATATGATATGATATTATATTATTATATTAGAGTTTTTAAACATACATTTGTGTGCCTGTACTTTCACATTAGGTTTATAAAAATAAAATGAAAATGCATGCATAATGGATTTGATCTAAGAATGCCCACTGCATGCCTTCATCAAAACATTGCCTTCCTTTTAAGAGTAATCCCCTTTGATCAGAACACTGTAAGTGTAATGCTTACCATGGTGAATTCATGCTGATTTAGGGTGTAGGCATTTTGAACGTGTTTTATATTAATGACACTGTCCCACCATCTGTCCAAAATACAGGACAAGGGACCATCTCCAATATGCTAGCCACCAAAGGCAAAGTAATTAATGACAGCAATAATGCCAGCAATAATGACTAGATTAAATATTTTACAGGCCGACTGCCATGCAGTGTCAAAGCCAAAAGAAAGCTAACGGCCTCCACTGAGCTAATGCTTGAAGAGAAAGTCATAAAAAAAAGATATTGCTTAAATAAAGTAATGACTGAATGTTGATGAAAACTGTAGTGAGGATTTCTAGTTCATAACACACATTGTTTCACTAATTATGTGGCCTTGACATTAAAAATACTGTGTTAAAACATTATTATTTCGATCATAATCATCATTTGCATGATTTTGAGGCCTACCGTTGTAACTTACTCCATAAAAAAAGTACAAAACCGTGTCCCTCTGCTAGTGGTACCTAGAGGAGCGGGTCAGAGATTCACTCTCTGTCCTAGAACATGGTCTCTGTCTGTGCTCAATTGACAGACCTGGCATCTGACAGGGGCATCTGCTCGCCGAGCCTGTGCCAGCGCGGTGTATACACGGAGACATCTGCTCCATTAGTGCCCAGGGGGCATCCTGGGCAGTACAGTAGACTGGGGGCATAACTAATGCCAGCTCCCTTCCATAGCACATCCCATGAATAGCATGGTGTAGCTGTTAGCCATCCTCAGTAGGAATAACCAGTGATGTTTTCTTAGAGGGAGATAGATTTTGCTCTGTTCAAAATGTGTAGACATACATAATTGATTTACAGCATTGCAGTTTTCTATTATTATGATATTTAATCAATAGAGTTACACTAGGTACAGTATCATTTGATGGCGCATTTTTAACCTTAATGGGTATCTATAATAAATTGCATGCTTTAAAACATCTTTGGTCAGCATTAGAACTTTCTCTCCCATATGAAAAGTATAATGTGAATGTCAATAGTATATTGTAGATGCCTGTATGCATGTTTAAATTGATGGTGTGAGGCATTTTTTGTGAAAACGTAATTTGAAAGAGAATTTGTAAGCATTCTATATGAATGTCTTAAGTATGAGAAGATTAATTAATCAAAATGTGTCACAGAATACAATTGTTTGGTGTACTTGATGTACCATATATGCAGAGGATTCAAAAATATTACTTTTAAAACAAATAATAAGGACACATTCATTTGATCAGATGTAAGGGATTTTAGATTGTTACAAAATATTTATATTTCAAATAAATGCTGTTTTTTTTTTACTTTCTATTCATCAAAGAATAATGAAAATAAATCAGTTTTCACAAAAATATTAGGCAGCACAACTGTTTTGCAATGTTGATAATAGTAAGTAATGTTTCTTGAGCCCCAAATCAGCATATTAGATTGATTTCTGGAGGATCATGTTACACTGAAGACTGGCGTAATGACTTAATTGCCATCACAGGAATAAATATATTAAAATAGAAAACCGTTATTTAAATGGTATTCTTTTTTTTACTGTGTTTTTATTAAATACATGCAGCCTTTGTAATTATAAGAGACATTAAAAATCTTACCGACCTCAAATTTTTTAATGGTAGTGTATATATGTAAGGAACTTGTGACTTATAATCTTGGAGGTCCGTTAATACTCTTTTAAACAAATCCGTTCCGGTGAAATTTGACCTGAGGGAGTTTGGAGTGCACACAGGTGGCCCCGTAAAAGCTCCATTTCAACATCTGCTCAGGTTCCATAATGATATTGATCAAAAGCATCGATTCAATTATTAAAATACCCTCTAATCCTCCAGATTCTTGTCAACAATAAATTACCCTTTTACTTATTTTACCATACAATCTTCTTCACATCAACAGTGTTTGAAATAATACAATCAGCTACATTACTATATCCATCATAATGGATTTAGAGAACTTCAAAGTGTCAAAGGTCAGGTACTGACTCTGATGTAGAACAGTCAGTGCACAGGTTGGTGTCTCTCAGGAGTTTGCCATGAGGTCATCAGCCATCTGACATGTAAAGAGCAGCGGGGTCACGAGGTCACCGGTTACAGCTTGTGTTACAGCATAACAGCTTTTAATGGACGTGGACTATTGCGGACCATTAGCACCATTCGCATGTGCTTTCATGTAGGAAACTTGAAAACCTGCCTGCAAAATTATGGCATTATAGGGGTGTATATGCTTTGATTTTACAGATGGACAGGACTATTTTTGCTAGAACATCTTTAATTTCTTCCATCCATGAGATACTGATTGCATAGAATCAAAATAGTTTTGCTGAGGAGTGTAATAGTGTCAGATAACCGTGCAATTATACGAAATATATTTGCATAGCTTCATAATTACATAAGGTTATAACTGCATAACACAGTTTTATTAAATGCTGATTGCTCCTTTTTGGCAGCTTAAAAAGGGATTAAGTTGTACATAAGTTAGAAAGAAAATTAAAACAGACATAATGAACAATTAAACATACCAAAAGTAAGAAGAAATAATCAGATAAATGGAGTAATCTGTTCGATTACGGTACATATTGGCTGTCTGGTAAGTCAGCATTTTGGAATGGGACACATTCTGCATGTGGCCTTCTCGAGCATGTCTATATAATTAATAGAGAGAGGGATAATGGTCCAGTATTAGGGAAAATTTTGATGTTAGATGAGCTATGTTAATGAAAAAGTGATGGAAAAGACATTAACTTCTCGCTGAACCTAGAGGTTCAAATGAAGGAGCAATACTCAAATCAAAACATTTCATCATCTCTTCCTTGCCAACAGAAATTAAGGAGCCCACACAGAAGGTTCAAGCCATGAAGAAACTGATCCATCAACTCCCCAAACCCAACCACAACACCATGAAACTGCTCTTCCACCACCTGAGGAGGTATGTCTCCACCCATAACACCAAATAGTAGATCCTACAGGACTTTTTAGGGGCCTCTGAATCATTTTAGGTGGGTAGACTGGATACCATCTACGTTGATAGTTTTCTTGTTGAAAGTCACGAGTAAGAAATTTTACACAATAAATTGACCATTTGTGTTCAATTGTGAGATCTTTGTATTTTCCCCTCAGTGTCTGTTTTAACTATCTGAGCTTGATTGATAGCTTCAGAAAGTTTGTGCAAACTTTTCACAAACTTCTGTGGTGTGAAACCTTGCACTCCTTTCACTAATAATAGTCAAGCTCAATGAAAAAGACTTAGTTTGAAAGCATGTTTCTTTGCACGTCTCAACATATGAGCTCTCATTAGGCAGTTCCTTTTTCATTTTTGCAAGTCTACATTGTTGAAATTGCAAAGGACTGACATTTACATGACTATCTAGCTATCTAATGACCTAGCTAGGCTTTCTTCATGAAGGAAATAGTGACAGATTTTTCTATATTAAGGAAATAATGATTTTATTTTCATTTTGGGGTGAATAATCCCATTGATGACTATCTACCAAGTTACCAATCACAGGTTGTGTCTGCTCTGCTCCACTAACTGACCAAAACCAGGCTAGACTATAAAGGGAACTTCCCATTTTTACCATTTTTAGTTTTTTTCAGTGAGACCAACAATAATGCCCAATCTGAAAACCTTCTACTAAAGGCCTCAGTAAACAGGATGCAACATGAACAGAGGACTTAATATGAACCATAATGTGTGTGTGTGTGTGTGTGTGTGTGTGTGTGTGTGTGTCAACGCTCAAGTCCTTGTCCATGATAGCGCTACTGGCACAGCCAGAAGGCCATATGGCTAGTCTCCATCTCCCAGGAGGGGTGTTCTATCCCACTTTACCCTTCTGCACATTTACCACCCTGCACAGGAGGGCCACAGGACTCATCTCAGATTGATGAGCGCCCCCCTCCTCCCTTCCCCCAATGGAACATGCCCTTTGGCACTAGTGCTAAAGTCTGTTGGGTTGCCCATGCCAGGTCTCCCAATCAGAAAACACTAATGTGTGACTGAGAGAGAGACACTCAATGAACGACAGTCGATTTCTAGACAGGAACATGATATTCAGAGAGTCTGAAAATGTGCTGAACAAAACTAGGTCTGCATTCCATGAGATTGCTTGATGATATATTTTTTTTTTTTTTTCTTTTTTCTGGTTAACATGCTACAACTCAAACCTGCTGCCTCCTGTTCTACAGTATTGGTCATGAGTTTTACAAATGCATTTGCTACAGCTAATGAAAAAAAAAAAAATTTTTTTTAAACATTATTCTCAATTTTTAACGTTTAATATGGATTATTATTATTATTATTATTTTTATATCATTATTGTAAATGTGTTTTGAGCTTTTTTGTGTTATTTACCCCCACAACTCTATCAAGGTTGTCATTATATTATATTATATTATATTATATTATATTATATTATATTATATTATATTATATTATATTATATTATATTATATTATTCTGCTAATTGTTTACCATTTAATATTGATATTATTATTATTATTAGTAGTAGTAGTAGTAGTTGTACTTTTATTACTATATATTTACTGCAGATTTGTATTGAGCTTGCATTTTTTTGCAATTTGTTTTTGCTTTTTTGTTGTTGCAATTTGTAGTTTCTTCTGTCTTTACAGATGATATATGTACACATATATTTCACTGTGAATGTAAATCTACACAAGCTGCCCCTCTAACCCCAACAAAGTACTGTACCCCCATAGTTGGGAATCACTGTTGGTTTTGCAGCGTTTCCAAATCTGTAGTCAAATCTACACACAGGCACGAGGGTAAAGCATTACCATAAATTCACTGAATGGCGGCATTAGAAAATTCATTCAGCTTTTATTCTGCTTACTAAAAAGCTGTTACAGTGGAACTTGTGGTAACACTGAAAATCCCTGTAGTGCCACCAAGTCTGTTCCTTCTCCACAGCGACGTTCTCGCTGCTCCTTTCTCTCACTATTAGAGCAATAAAGTGCTTCGAATCCAAAGCACAGTGCTTTGCTTTGTGGGTACCACACCCTGACCAAGTGATGTGGTTCTGTTTATTTTATATTCTCACTTAAGTCATACTTGTTTCTGTCTACTGCTTTCCCTCTCTAAATATCAGGATGACTTTCCCATGAATAAAGGCAAGGAATGTGCGGTCACAGTGAATTAGGTTAAAGTGTGTGTTGTATCTGTTTTCTAAGACAAATGTAGTCATTTTGAAGTCTGGAGTAAGATGAAGAAAGAACAATGAGGTTATAGGTGCCATGCAGCTTATGGTACAATGCATAAAATGCATACATAATTAGCTTGTTTCGTCAAGCAACTTTGGCAGCTGTTACTCGATACCTGCCCAAATGTCACTTTTCGCCTATACACTTCCTGTCCTCTAAAACAGGTATAGTTAACTGAAGCGTGTCTCTGAACTCCTACTGTCATGCCTTTGTAGGTTATATTTTGCGCTGACTTGGCTCATCTAAAAAGTGGTGAAAGTCAAAAGCTCTTTGTTGTGGGCGCTCTCTATGCCCGCATGGAACCAATGTTCTTTTTTTTTCTTTTGGTCCGTGGAGCCTGGATTCAATAACCAGTTGTGAGCTCGCATTGTGATGATGTGGTCAAGGCAACCAGATTTTCTCAACAGTACACTTGCTCAGTAGTGCTATTTATGCCATTTTTTGTGGGAGGTTTTGTCACCACCGCTCATATTTCCCGTTTACCACAAGTGATTTAAAAGGCCACAGGTTTTGTTTTTTGTTAGTAATTCAAGGTTCCGTTTGCCTTTGTGCTGGGAAAGAAACCTGGAGAAACCTCTGATCAGGAAAGCCAAGAAAAAAAAAAAAAAATTCTTCTCATCTATGTTTGGTGTTTCTTAAATTAGATTGAAGAGAAGTGCTGCTGTGCAAATTTTGATATCCACAACAACAGTATATGCACAGCAATGTATTACCTTGTATGGGGCAGACAGGAAATAATAATAATAAAACAATAAAAAGAAAATCTGAATATTGTAAGTGGAAAATCAAAGTCACGCTCAAGCCCCCCTGATAATAGCGAGCCTTTCTTTTATTAGTTCAGTCAATGCCGTCGTCTTATAACACGAAAATGACACAGTTTAAAGCTTGGAGCGATTCTGTAACCCCCACCCCACCTCAATTTATTATTCGTCCCATGATTCTTCAGGAGCCAGTTAGGCTGACCCAATTAGCACTGGCCTCCTAGGCGGGGAATGACGGCATTGTGCGCTATCCTCCATTTCCTGTCATGCCCCGCTTGCAAACGAGATGCTAATTAATAACCATTGGCATCTTGAGCCGTACACGTCGGCTTATGTACGGGATATCAATGATTTGTCAGATTCAACCAAGCGTAACGCAGTCACCTCCGGTCAAGCTGCCCACAGCCTGGCCCTTACCCAGACACCAGAGCAAAGCAACTTCACTGGGCTCCAAGTCAGCTGATGGTTTAATGAGCGCATTTTGCCATAAATACCCAGATACTGAGGACCAGATTGCATCCTTCCCTTTTCCAAATCAACAAATTTCTTTACTGAAAGTGTTCATTTAGATGAGGTGTAAAAAGATGCATTCTCTTACATATCTGGGGATAAGTAGGTGATAGACATTATTTTAACACAATATTTTGTTTTAAAAATGATAATGGGGTATATATTATAATCACACACACACACACACACACACACACACACACACACACACACACACACACACACATACTGGTTTCCATGTTTTATGGGGACATTCCATAGACATAATGATTTTAATACTGTATATTCTTTCCCCTAACCCTAAACCTATCCCTAAATACAACACTCACAGAAAACTTTCAGTATTTTTACATTTCCCCCCCAAAAAAATCATTCTGTATGATTTATAAGCTGTTTTCTTCATGGGGACAAAATAATGTCCACATACGGTCAAAAATTACTGGTATTACTATCCGTGTGGGGACATGAGTTCCCCATAACACAGGGAATACCAGGTACACACACACACACACACACACACACACAGACAGACAGAGAAACAGATATATAAATATAAATATATATATATATTTTTTTTAATGCATGTTATATATTTATTTATATTCATACATGTTTTTGCTTACATGCATGCTGCTTAGGTCATTTTGGTTATAGACATTGTGTTAATACAAACTTATTTTAATAATAATAATAATTTATATACATTTATAGACATATATACAATGTTATCATATATTATTTTAGAGCAAAAAAAAGAAAAACTATATGTGTGTATATATATATATATATATATATATATATATATATATATATACACACACACACGTTTACAATTATTTTTTATATGCATGTTATATTTTTAGTTTAAAACGTTTTGAAATTCAAATGAAAAATATGTACGCTTATGTGTTTTTTTTTATTTTAATTTATTTTATTTTTTTGCATTTTATATAATTTAGATATATCATATTTAAATATGCCACTCAAGACAAGTCATTTCCTTTACATGACTCTCTTTGATGACAGTGTGTTTACAGGCTAAAGAACAGATTTTTTTATTTTTTTGCCTGCTAGAAAGCGTCTTAGTATTGCACTTCCCAATATGTGATACTACTGTAATTGAAAATGATAATGACTGTAATTAAGCTTCTATCATGATTTTAATCGATCTGGCATTACTGATAGAGGGGATGAATGTGAAGGTGGGGGGTGGGGGGTGGGGGGTGGGGGGTGTGGGGGTCATGTATATAGTGGTGTCACAGTGGCATAATTACCAAAAAAACACTAAAAGGTTCAACAAAAAGCTTCATATTTAATGTTTTGAAAAATCACTTCGGGAAATGAAGTCTCTCTCCTTAAGATCATTAGCAGACCATTAGCAATGGCAGCCGAGATCCTTACATCATAGTGCGCTAATTAGGTTAAAATGCTCATGGCAGGACAAGCGTCTAGCTGTGATGTACAGGGGAAACGAAATGGCCGAGGTTAATTATACACATTAATGGGGAATTATTGAGAGCGCTTGGCCTGCCTCTTAAGTTGTGTTTCTCAGCTGAAATGGCTTCCTAAAGTCCTAATAACACACGCGGAGGGACGTCACATGTAGCACCATCATTACCTCTTTACAGCTGAACGTGCCTAGCTGAGGAAGCCTGTGCGTGAGTATTTTGACAACAACACGGGGATTATAGATTGTTGAATTGCATTGCATAATTGTAGACCATTATTTTGATAGATGTGACCATAAATGTAGATGGCACAGGACGTCAGTTACACTACGGTACAATATATGTGAGTGCAGCAAACCCAACACACTCCTAATCAGTACCTTTCAGGACTGGGCCGCTGTAAAACCATGCAAAGTTTACTTCAAAATGTTAAGCCTGCTTCCCACCTCTTAGTCAGGATCCCGTTGACAACTTGGAAGGCAGCCCTCCACCACAATCCCTCCCTCCCTCCCACCCGTTCCAGGCCTCAACCCATAACAGAGCCAGAGGGCTCCAATCTGGCTCCTTCTAAGAGTCCTCCAATACCCCAGTATTGATTGTCTCTTCACCACAGCCAAACCTCAGCTCAGAGACATTCTGCTAAAAGAGCGCTTAGATGCCTCCAAAGACCAGGCACAAGTCCTCAAAAACACCCTGCCGATGGTCCGTCACCAATGTTCTAAGTAGGTTTTTATGACAGGAAACGTGCACACTTTAAGCTTGGAGGAAATGGTTGTACTTGTACGCCATTGTCAGTTCTTCCATTAAGGATCTTCACGAGAAACTAAATTCACTGATATTGTATTACATCGATGATCCTGTGTTTTTCTGTTTTACAGACTCTTGACGAAGTCAAAGAAAAACTTAATGTCAACCCAGGGCATCAGCATTGTGTTTGGACCGACTCTCATGTGGCCCGAGTTTGAATCAGGAAACATGGAAGTCAATATGGTGTACCAGAACCAAATAGTGGAGTCCATTCTCATTGAATGTGTGGAGATCTTTGGACCAGGGGGCATGTAAAGTGATCCCAGAGTATTCTGGAAAGAGACTGCCAAAAAACAAAAACATGTTGGCTGGCTGGATGTTACGCCCATGTAAAATAATTTCTTGCTCCTTTCTTGCTGCCATTTGAAAACATTTTTTTTAACAGTCACATTTATAATTTTAATATATAAATTTATATTTTTATTTTTGTATAATGCAAATTTCACATTGTATCATACCTGAAACCATCATTGACAAAGTTGAAAAGCTGTATATTTGTAACGATAATGGTAGGGAAATAAAGCAGTTTTTGTAAATGGGTTTTGTATACTGATATTTCGCATTGCATCATTTTAATTTTGGATGTAGGCAATTTTTGCCAGTTTTTTGTTAAACTTTTATTTGGCACAAACCTAAACCAGGGGCCTCATTTATAAATCGTGCGTACGCTAAATTCCACAGCAATGTTCATATTTATAAGAACAGACTTTGATGTGAAAAAATGCTTAGCACCATGTCAGGTTCTAAGCAGACTTGCACTTTCCTTGTGGCAGAGAGTCGGAGGACTGCAGGTATTTGGAAATCGCACGACATTCTCATGTAAAGCATTTGGACGTTGACTGGCGCTCTTTTATATGTTAATGACATTAATTAAGTTGTGTTTACGAGATGGAGATCTGAAAACATTCAGCTGCGCAATTTCAAGATCATTCGTGATTTAAAAATTTCACATCTGGAAGAGAGGCGTACGCACGTTTTATTTGTGCGTACGTTCGTTTTCTGACTCACAGGTACGCACATTGGAGGATTGATCGCACGATCAAACGTAGGATGGTTTCTACGCAATATTTCATAAATGAGGCCCCAGATCTTGTGGTTATTTTCTAGCAGCGCAAACTTGCTGTTGCAACAGGTATTTGCTTTATTATATTGCGACGTTGTGCTTTATTAATGGTAGACATGTACATGTATTTGGTTGTTTTTATTTTAAGTCAAATTATTTTTCATTAAAACAGTAAAAAATATATATGCCTTTCAAGAATATTTCATGTTGTATTACAAAGTCTGAGTTTTCTGCCTTTACTTCTGCAGCCTCCTTCTGTCACTCTATGGGCTCTTTGCATTGTCAGATAACGTACAGCGTGATCACATCGGTTTCTAATCAAACTGCCAAAGTCCTCTCCAATTCTCGAACAGCAGTCTCTTTTTATTTGCTTCCCGCAGGCCAGTACTGAGACTGTCTGCATGGAATGTGTTTTTAATTCCATCCCAAAGATAAGAGAGAGTCTGTAATTACGGGAAGAGCCATCCATCCTTGTAGCATTTTCCCTGCATCAGATCCCTCATAGTTTGGCATCTCGAGCAGTAATGATGAAGGGGTACTGGAGGAACAGGAGGGCGACATAAACCAGATTTGCGGGCTGTGCGTCTTTCTAAATCTCGACTGAAAATAACGCAGTGAAATGAGCTGCAGCTTTTAGTGACCTCTCTGGCACAGCTGCGCTTCACTCTGGGACCTTAACGAGTTCGGCAGGCCACCAAGACCTTCATCTCAGAACCTTTGAAAAGAAACAGTTTGGGGTTTTTTTCTTCACAAAAAGTTTACTGAAAGCTTGGATCTTGTATTGAACACATTGTCATTATGTCTTGACACCTAAAAAAAAGTTTCACATGCCAGGCATGCTCAATTGCTTCAACGCTGGACGAGAAGGAAAAAGAAAAAAAGATGGCACTAAAAGCCATGATTACGATTCTAATGCAGTCAGAGCTTTAAGTTAAACACACCCTGTGAACTCAAGTGTCTTCTATTTGACACTTGAGTTCCAATAATATAGGATGTAATTTAGGTGAGATTGTACTTAAAAATGTCAGGCAGCAAGTCATTTCAACTCAAATAACATTAAACTGACTTAAAAAAATGAATCTTGTATAACTTATCAAAATAAAAAAATTATGAGTTAAAGCAATGTAAAAACATATGTTGTCATAACTTATTGATCATATATTTTTTACAGTGTACATACTGTTTATATATATATACACATGGTGTTGGGTAAGTTACTCTAAAAAAGTAATTAAGTACTAGCTATACTAATTACATCTTCAACAATGTAATTAGATTACTGTACTAATTACTCTCTCTCTAAAAAGTATTGGTATTACTTATTACTTTCTAAATATAAAAGGGCAGACACAAAATGCACATTTGATTCTTTCTAATAAACAATAATTGCATAAATTATTCTTCAACTGACCAAAGTGCATAAAGGGAGGTTACATTAAAAACATTGTACAGTAACATTGAAATTTGATGGTAAATCCACTATTGTTTTATATAGAATTGTCGTATAGTCTATACAGTATTTAATGCAATTACATCAGAAGTAACTGTAATTAAATTAGGCTACAGAAAAATTAAGAGTAATCCCTTAATTAGATTACTTAGTAATTAATAACACTCAACACTGTGATATATATGGTCTTGGTCAAAAGTAAGCACTAAACATGTTCAGTTCATTCTTGCATGAAATGCTTCAAATAACAAGAAATCAAAATGTGTGGGTGGATGGACTGAGGTGGTAAGTAACCCAGGGGAGACTATTGGCAGATATTTGCCATGTACACGAAGCGAACGCCCAGATTTATTTTGTGCTAGATCCCATGGTCACATGACACTGCATGGGCATTGTGCAACACATCTCACACTTTGAGAGCCATCGTACTGCAGGTGGTGCTTTGCTCATTAATATGTGCAAAATTAACGTCTCCCATCAAATTGGCTTGTGAAAAGGTGTGGTGCATTTTGAGTGTTTGGAACGTGGTGTGAAGTGACTGAATCTAAAAAAAAAAAGAAAAAGCCAAAGTATTTATTTCAGTATTTCACAGATTGTTTGCTGCAAAGATTTTGACCTTGCCAAGTGTGTGTGTTTGAGTATATATGTTTTTTAAAGTATCTTATGCTTACCAATGCTGCCTTTACTTGATCAAAAATACAATAAAAAAGTAATATTGCAAATATTAAAATAATTTTCTTTTGTGATATATTATAAATGTAATTTATTCACGTGAAGGCAAAGTTGAATTTACAGCATCGTTACTTCACTCTTCAGAGTCACATGATCCTTCAGAAATCATTCCAATAGGATGATATGCTGCTAAAGAAACATTTCTCATTATTATCAATGTTCAAAACAGTTGTGCAGCTTAATACTTTTGATGATTCTGTGATGGCATTTATATACACTTATCGTCATTATTTGGTAACAAATAACAAGTTGATCAAATTATCAGGTCTGCTACCACTGTGACCAGTGTGAAGGGCTCTATTGACGCCATGCGGTCGGTGGGCAAGGGGCGCACAAAGCCGTATGAAACTGTGGCCTTCATGTTTTCTCTACATAAGCCAAGACGTTCCACTTCTAATGATTTCATGTAATAACTGGAGACCACTGCGCTTTTCCGAACCCCGACAAACTCCCACACACCCCACCCCCACATTTTGTTTTCCCATCCTTCTTGGCAGAGCTTCATGGAAACGAGCGTCTTTGTAAGTCCGCAAAAAAACTGAAAAAGAAACGCAAGAAAGGGCCCAAAAGTAAATGAAAGCATAACAATACAGTGTCCCTGTGAGATTCCTGCCATGTTCTAACCACCAGGCCCCATTAAAAAGAGCCTGGGCTCCAAGAGAACATGGCAGCATATTGATAGCATATGAATGAGTCATACGAGGACAACTACATCTCTTTCTCTCTCTCTCTCTCTTATCCATTCCTCTGGTCTTCCTTTAAGATCATAGATCAGGGCAATGTTACACAAACTCGGAGTGAAAAGATGAGTATTCTACCTGTCACTTCAGCCAGGACCACCTTCTCATCATATGAGGAGAAACACAAGTGATATAATCACACAAGTGTACTGTATAACCACAAACAGTAGTACACACTTTCCCCTTGGTAATGGTATAATTGGACAGCGTGCCACAACATGAGCTGGTGTGAAAATAAGACTAAAATAAATAAACTTGCATCGAACAGCAAGCAAAGAAAATAAAAAGCCTCTTCATGTACACTCCATCCCTAACAAATCATCTACAAACCTATTTAAGGACCTTCCCTTGTGTTAGAAAATAAATTACTTTAAAATTATAGTATAGTATTGTTGTTATTTATTTCTATTATTATTATTAGATACTAACAATGGCATTTGACGAATAAGAACTAACAAAAATAAGGTAATAGATATTACAGGTGCTAGTCAGTGGGGTTAAGCAAAGAATTAGAGAGCTGACCTGTTGACCTAGAAGGTTTAATTAATATTCCCGTAATTAAACGAAAATAATACAAAAATAAATACATATTTAATACATATGAAGAAATAAATCCTTCCTAATTTGGTGGCAGCCATGCTCAAACTGCACTGTGACCACTAAATTTTGCTCAAGTCAGAACTTGAGGGTTCTCATTAAAGTGCCATTTCCATTTTCCATTTCCTAAATCCTTTTGCTGGTTTCAGAAGAGACTGTGATGGTTCTGTGCATTTCATTTGCAGTGAGTTTCTGCTCTGAACTCTGTTCCTGTTACAGCGATGATCTCAGAAATGACAGAGAGAACGCTATACAAGTGTTCTTACCTTCACTTCCAATAATCTAATTGATAGACCATTATCTGATAACGTTCAAAGCTCTGAATATCATAACTAAGCTGACCTTAAACAGACGAGTATTTATACCTGACGCTGTATCAGATCAATTCACTTTAGTGATTCCCCTGTCAGATATTAATATATCTACCAATGTAGCCATATAATATGAATGGCAGCTTTCCAAGCTCTGTGCTGCTGGGAAGGGGGGGGGGGTTAAGAAGACCACACAAGTCTTAATTCCATTTGTTTTACCATCGAATTCGGCCGGCATTAAATATGCTTCCCTAGAACACCATCAGTGAGAAAACAGCAACAGGCCAATGAAATGGTTTAATGTGCACTGAGTTTTATAGAGGTTGCTATTAACTTTTTATATGTGGGGTGACATTTTGTGCCGAAACGGCATGTTATAGGCTTTATGGCGTCATTAGGGCCTGACCTCAGGTTGGCCTGGGGTAGATGGCAAACTCATATGACAATGCAGGATAAGGTGCAAACAAGTCAATCACATTCATCTTCTCCTTATAAATAACACAAGTCTCAAGTATTCACTTTCAGATGAACAAAAAGGCAAATCATATATGATAATGTAGACTCATTCGGCACACAAACGTGTCTCCCTAAAATATGAAATACATTACATATGGAGGTAGGATATTAGGACTATTTTTCTATGAGCTATGAAGGAAGCACCCCTATTAATGAGGAGTAATGAGACTAATCTCGATTGCGTGCGAGAAGACGGCAGCGTGATTATATTTGCGCCTTTAATTCGAATCCTCCGTCCGGCGCACCTGAAAAATCGATGCATCTGATATAATAACGCCTGAAAGTCCGCAGCTTTATTAAAAGAAGGTCTGATAATAAAGGAGGAATCCTTCAATAACTCCTGCAATAAAAGTCAGGCCTCTTTTAATAACACATATGTTGGCAGGCCCGAGGTGGGCCGTGTGATTGTGGCATTGCTGTGATGTGAAAGCAGACACTTATATCTTTATGGAAAATCTGACAGGCCATTGTTAGTTTGCCCAGATTTTACATTTTGCAAACACATATAAATAGCTAGTTACCATGCCCCCTTAATTATGCAGCGGGTTCCCGGCTGCAACGCACAGCCAGATCTCCGACGCAAGGAAAATAAAAGAACCATATTTAGATTCAACCACAGTCCTGGGGAAGCCTTGCATCAACCTTTACTGAGCCTCGGGGGACTTTGTCACAACCTGGCAACCTCAGGTGGAGCGAGAGCCCACAACGTTTCAAGCCGCAACTTGGCTGCCGCTCTGTCGGAGTGGGAACCAAAGACTCCAGAATTCCAGGCTGGAGTCCTCCGGCACAAAGGATAAAAATGGATATGAACTGAAATATGAGGTGGGCCCGCCTTTGCGCGACACGAAAGCGGTTTCAGGTTTTTTGATTGTTTATTTTTACTTTGTTCTTTTTTTTTTCATTAACCACAAATATGAAGTTGCTTTTTTTTTTTTTTCAGCATACGAGGACATTAAAATCACATATACGTGTTTTTCTTAAATAATAGCAGAGAGGTTTTCTGGGTCATAAACTCTCTTTAACAATGAGGCTGGATTTTAAATCATAATGTATTTCTTGGGGGTCACGAATCATGACATGTGCTCCTCTGTTGACATCATGTCACTGTCTGCTCTCAGGAGGGACCTGAAACCGTCCCCCAGAGTGTCCCAGGAGAAAGCGCTGAGGTTCACCTAGGAAACAGAGAGACAAAGAGAATACGAGGGAATGAGATGGAAAAAGCAGAGAACTGTGAAAGTCTTATGACAGATTTGGAATCCGATTGTTTAATGATTAGTGAAGTAGTGGTTCTCAAGTGGTTTCGTCTCAGGACGTAGATTTTAATAATTTCATCATTTTAAATTCAACATCAAGTGAGACATTTTTTATTGTATATTTATTTTTATTAAATGTGTATATCAAGTTAATAATTCAATAACTCAAATTGTGGATGACAAACAAGGTGTAAATGATGTCAAACCATATTTAATGTAGCCTGTTTTGTTTTTTTCTTTTATCTTGGATTAAAAATTATACAAGTGGCAAATCCACCTCAAAATACAGTGGATGCATGACCTTTGACCTCAAAAACAAAAGAAACAGGAAGCATTTTCTTTCCCTGTGAAAATAAGACTAACTCTCTTTTCCTAACTGTGCATGATTACATGTTTTTATTATATTGCATGTATTTTTTTGCATGCAGCATTGCTATTTTTTCTCCTGCTATCCACAGTACTTGATAACAGACTTGCGATCCACAAATGAATGACATGACATGACTGATTTGTTGTATACCTTAACGGGATTTAGAGCAAACAACAAAAAAAAAAAGGCAGGTCATAAATATGATTCCTGCAAGATGCACGACTTACAGGAATCACAGTGTTTTAAGACTAAAAAGCACTAAAAATGTTAGAATTCTCTGTAGAAGTCTTTGTGGTTGATTTGATTCCCAGTGAAATGAACATTATTTACCTGAATAACATGTCGTCTGACTAATTGTGGACGCTTGCAGAAGGCTTGTAGTCTTTTGCACAGCTGTTCAGGTGTTGAATACAGATATGTTGCTACAAGAGGAAAATACATATTTGATAAGTAAGAAACCTCAAAGAGCAGATGAGATCGCAGGCACTTTAAGCATTAAAAATTCAGCTGACACCATGCTGTGTGTGATGCTGTACATTATTGAACTGTGGTTATATTTATTTATTTATATAAAAATGCCAGAATGGTTTATGGCAAATTCTTCGATTGTGCTTTAAGATGAATAAGTCATTATACACAGAAGTTGAACATAGCCGCTTTGCCTGTGACAATAAATCTTCTTTTGCATTTGAAATTGAGCTAGTTTTCTCATCACTGGCAAATCCTAAAAATGAGAGAAGAATTTTACCAGGGAATATTTCAGGATAGACCAAAGCCTTCGGACACAGCGGATAACAACCACAATGGACCGCTTCTAACCTGAAAGAGAAGATTTATGTCATATAAGGTTCAATCAGTGCTGTATTGACCAAATCTATTCAAATGACTCCATTTCCCCAATTAGAAATTTCTGAATCAGTGCCCATAAAAGTTCAGCACAATGAGGCTGATGACAAACCAAAACAGCTGCCAATATACTAAACAAAGCCATCATAACTAGAGGGATCATTATTTTTCCAACTGACCGACTGACAGATGGAGCGGCACCCTGGACTACACCTTGATCAGTTTCAACCGTTATACACAGCAGATCAAAGCATTTTCAAATCATTTTTCTACTTCAAATACCTAATGAACTAATGCTACCTCATAACTATGGCATAGTTTTGCACACTATCTCATGCTTTTAGTTCATCAAATAGTTCAATCTAGGGCAAACTTTGCTCCCAACTGATTCAACTCATTTGAACCCCTATTGCTGGCAGTGGAAATGACCGGCTGTTTAAATATTTTGTAGAATGAATATTAATATTTAATAAGTCTATCCATCTATCCCTTCACCATCAGATCCTCATCTCATTTCCCATGCTAAAACCATGCATATTTTAATATCCGATTAGCCCTCTGCCATTCACGGCAGAAAATTCAAGATTCTGATTGAGCAATGGGACAAATCTCCTCCTTTGTGAAACGTCTCAGAGTCACAAAGTTGTGTTTCAAAGTGGTTTGTATCATTACATATTTAATGGTCACTCACACACCGCTAACAGCAAACCTTCAGATTTGTGACATAAGAAAACAAAGTATAATTATTATTTATTTATTTATTTATTTATTTATTGCAGTTTCAGGAATAATGGATCGAGCAGTTTTTGTGGGTTCATATATTCGCACCAAAGCAATGAAACATGCCTTTTTATTTACATCTCTTTATCCCAACGCATTATAAGCCAGTTGGAGAAAAAACAAAACAACGAACACATCGCCTAGCTGTAATTTCTCTACAAAGGAAAAGAAAAACAACAGCACAACAGTCACCGTCCTTGAGCAAACACCAGACAGTGAAGGTTTAGTGTAGTATTACCTACTCTGCAACGTCAACATCCCCTTCCCTGATCAAATTCACAGTGAACACAGTAAATCAAAGTTTCTCGGCTGGAGTCTATGACAGCCCGTCGTATGAAACTGATTAAGGTCAGTTCCATGTCAATGCAGTTAATGTGTGAGCGTGCAAATGCTTATCAGGCTTTTCATCTCAAATATAATTAGGCGATCATTCTGCTTGGCTGCCTTACTGTTTTTCTGGAGGGCACGGATGGGCGTCTGCTGACAATTAATCAGATTAGGCTAATTTCCACAATAACGAGGACAGAACACGGTGGAGAAAAGTCCCCTTGCGTGGCGTGGAGCTGACCAATGAGACGCAAGGACTGATCGGCGAAAGCATTTGAGCAGGTGATTCAAGTTCTGGAGACTTGCGGCCTTTTTCTCATGTCATTAGTCCTTTGTAGCAAAATTGATTTAGTAAGTGGATGTTGTTTCAACTTCAGGCCCTTTTATGTCCCAGGGGTTGATTTTTATTGAAACGAACAGATGGTCACGTTATACTTTTCAAATGTCTAATGTACATATTTCATTGCTTTACACTTTCCCCAGATTTTGGATCTTAAAATATTAAAATCTACCAAAAAATTGGATTTGGATCATCTAAACAAAGGGTGAATAAAAACATGATACATTTCAGTATTTATTTTGTGAAAATTAGACTTTTTTTAATATATATATATATATATAGCAACTTGTTGGGGCATAATTTCAACCAAACCCAAAACTTTTTCCCAAAGAAAGTTTTTTTTCCCTCTAAATTTAGTTTAATTGTTGAGGATACAAATGTATCAAATGTATCTCAGTAAAGAGTACGCTTGAGATGAAGTATGAGAAGTGATAAATATTACTATTATTTTGTTAAATGATGCAATTATGAATTGTCCAAATATTATTTATGTGCATGTGCTTAGGATACATAACATACTAGCTATTAGCTTTAGACATTCACCTTAACAATACAAATTAGTGTCATTTTTATCAAAAGAATGGTAGTAGAAATGACACTGTGGTGGGATTTGTCCAAATTCTTAAAGATAAAAAAGAGACAATTCTCCTGTGGTGTGCTCATAGTTAAAGAAACACCCGGGCATCAATTACCCATATTCAGCTCAATTCAAAAGGGATGTTTTTGGGAAGTTAAACATTATTAGGAAAAGCCGACAGCAGGTGTTTGATCAGTGTTTGAACACACACATCGCCTGAGGACATAAACTTAAAACGCACACAGCTGAGGAGTCTCCTTATTCCTCCTCTCCGCCGGACTTTGATCTAATGAAATCGAGAACAACCTCAGTCGTATGTAGTAAGAGTCCCAGAGGGAACGCGAGTCTAAACCGTTACCTCGCAAAGCAAAGGATGTTTCCATCCAATCGATATCACAGCCCAGAAAATGCATCAATGCTGTCATCTAATAGGATGTATACATTTAGCGTAGAGAACAAGGATGACCGAGTCCCCTGTGTGGAACGAGCCCCTGCTAGCACACTTTGGATGAGTGCTACCTTGGCTCTGGGCATTATCTAACAAACTCTTCAAAAGTCAAGCACAGGTGACTGAAGATATTGATCCAGGCGATACTGAACACATGAAGGCTGGTGCTTTCAAAGGTCGCTCCGAAGCACACGCAGTACCCTCCTGACTGTGAAACAACCCCAGAAGGAAAGGACAGGCCTTTGGGATTGAAAGCAACCTTTCAATTAAGCCATGAACTTTTCTGGGCCTGTTTGGGGTTTGGAGAATTACACGCTCAAGGTAATCTTCACATTTTGTGCTAAAATGCAGCATGATGGAGCTGTGTTTCTGCATAAGCGTTGACTTTGTATAGTTTCACATAACTTTGGCCGCTAAACAAATGGGGTATGCTATGAATTCTGTGGTAATTCACTAATATGAATGACTACATTGACTAAAACTGATACCTTTTCCTAAATTTCACAAAAGCAGCAAACAACACTTGTGCTAATCAACATAAATAAACCACTGTGGTGACTTTCTGTTTGGAGAGAACATATTTCTGTGACAGACAGCAGATGAAACTCACATTGCTACTCCGAAAAACTCGTGCTTGGCTGTGGAAACGACGACATCTGCTTGGCACAGCGCTTTGAGGTAATCTTCCTTACTGGGCATGAAACCCCAGTGCTGGATGTGGTCAACCAACTGTTCTTTGGCTTCTGAAAAGATGTCTATAGTGGGAAGGAACGGAGAAAGGGACAGAGGCCTCAATATCGACGTGTAGTAATTAGCGGAGAGAGGGATGTTTAAAGTTTTGGTCATATTTTGCGAGGAGATAAAATAAGCAAGGCCATCATAAATTTGGACATAAAATGGAGAAGGGCACAAATAATCAATAATGTGATCCTATTAGCAAAATCAAAATAGATTAAAACCGTTTCAATGTGATTGCCTTCCGAGCAATCGTAAACATAATTTCATAACATGAGCAACCTTTACGATCTGTTTATTTCTTTTGGTCCCGTGGCTGTTTATGCCACTATAAAACTTTGCATCTCAATATAAGAGATTGTGTTTCCTGTAAGTCTCGCTTTGGCAGCGCCAGTGTGTGCGGGCACATAAATGAAATGAACACGACACCATAAATACTTAAGACTGTCCGAAAGATATTAAAACATAATTGTCGACTAATGAGGAGTGTATTTTGCCAATGAAAACATTGCCTGTGTGTGATAAACAGACAATCTTTGAACCTAAAGCGATACACTTAACAAATTTGTTTCAAAGTTAAACATGTACTGTAATTACATTTGTGCATGACATCAGAGACGTCAAACAACTAAATCATTCCATGAAAGAAAGAAAGAAAGAAAGAAAGAAAGAAAGAAAGAAAGAAAGAAAGAAAGAAAGAAAGAAAGAAAGAAAGAAAGAAAGAAAGAAAGAAAGAAAGAAAGAAAGAACATTTTGGTGAAGAAAAAAATTATATGCTACTAACTGGAAAATTTTGTCTAAAATAACTGTTATCACACCATAAATGCTTAATTATATCCCCATCCCTAATCCATACAGCACATAATGTACCTGGAACGTCAGTGAAGGTCTCTCCCAGGACAGAAACTTCAAAGCTCAGCTGTCGTTCTTTGAGTTTCAGTAAGGTCTGGAAGAACAGCTGTGGGTCTTTGTCATGTTCCCTTTAGCCAGAAAGACAAAACACTGATTATTTCACAGTTTGGAAACAATAACATAAATACAAATGAATTAATAGCAGGAAAGTAACAAAAAATATTACCAAAAAGGAATTAAAAAATAAAGTGTAGAAAATTAAAATCAGTGCCCATCATATTAACATTTAAACATATAGCATATTTTATTTCATCATATTTATATTATATTATGCATTAAACGAGGAACATCACCAACCACACAAGTACAAGACTTTTGATCAATTTAATGGACCCTTGCTGAATTGCATACACACACACACACACACACGAGAGAGTGAAAAAAGTTGTTTATTAACAGTTGTTAGTATTATTAACTAATAATAATATTAATCTTTAACAATTATTATTAGCATCTTTAACTAATCTTTATTTTTGTAACTATAAAATATCCATGCAAAATTTGTGACCGTTTCTGCTTTTCATTATTTTTTAAAGACCTTCAACTTTTCTGTTTACATATGCTCCGATGTTATTGTTGAAATAATAAAAAACATACGGAGAAAAGGTAAAATCTGTGATAAAAAAAAACAGAAAAATGTCAGTGTTTGACATTTTTAATTTTGATTTCGCAGAAATGTGTAAACAAATGGAAATGCTAATACAATTATTTACATTTTAGGGTGCGTGGTATAAGTTCTCAAAGTTCCTCTTGGAATCACAGCTCGTATACCTTAATTACACATCTGAAGCTGAGGCCACATGTTCTGTCACTGTGATCCAGCCAGGACGCTGATTGCTGGTGTGCTTCCATTAAAGTTCTGAGCTCAGCCAAGAGATCTGGTGAGCAGCTTCACAGCGATCACTGGCAACGCTTCATTACCTCAAAAATAGTTCACTCTGAAGTCTAAAGTGTGCCTTTAAATCCAAGTCACACTTTACAGGTTCTGAGAAGATTAAATGAGGAGTACTTCAAAGAATATATTTTATTCAATTCTATTTCAATTTTATTTTGTACTGTGAGAAAATCAATGAGTATTTTGCCCAATCTTATGCACATGTATAAAAAAACTAATAAAATTTAAAATAAAATAAAACTATTTTCTGTATATCTTTGAGCCGGATGATTACTCTTTCCAAAAAAAACAAAAAAATCAATTGCTTTAAACAATTCTGTTATCAAATGGCCGCAAACTTGTAAGTCTTCTTTCTCACGTAATTACTTCCGAAGTGCATTGCGGTTTTATTCTGCAATCAAAAAAACGAATGCGGCTAACCAACAGAAAGCACATCTGATGAAGAAGCTTCCCTCCGAATACAACGACCCTCGGTGTGCTGGTTTGAAATCCTTCTCTCTGGCCTAAACTGCGCGCCTGAAGTCCTTTCAAAACCCTGACAGTAAAATGGTGATCCATGCGGCTCATCCTCTTGATAAAGCAGAGGTACGTTACCGAACAACGGCCTTACAGAGCTCATACACGTTGCACAAAAGAGGCTTTGACAAATCTCTGAGCTCGTCAGCACTGTCGTTCGGTATACTATCTGAGAAAGAGCTCTCTTCACAAAAATGACGACGTTGAAGGTCAAAAACAATTACCGGGGCAGAAGCGCTTTGACAAAAGACACCTCCCACTTGGGTGGAATCTCCTTAGATGAGGTATTAGTGAGGGCTTATTTCCTCTCATTTCCGGTTCTTTTATGTTGCCTTTTCCCTCTTGGCTTGACGTTGATTCCCTCATTAATTTCGCAGCCTCTTTGATTCGCTACATTGTGGATGTGATTGCTACCTCCTCCGGACTAAGACTGGTTGACCTGCGGGGAGGTGACATGGCGACTGCAGGGATGCCTATTACCCGGCCTGTCAGTCTAGTAACTAAAACAGCCTTCATGAGGGCCATGATGCCTTATTTCCAACTGACAGCATAGCGGAGGGTTAATTAATATGTCAGTTATGTTATGCAGGGATTGCTGGGGCTCAACGTGCCTCTCGCGCTAAAACTGGAAGAGTGGAGACCCGCACAAACACAAGTTCACTAAAATGCACTTGCGGCTGCTGCTGGCCTGTGACGTCTGGTCTGGGCAGATTAATAAACGTACATCACAAGCATATTAGCGATTAATTATAAGAAACTTTCTACAAGCTACACTTAAGGGACATTTTAAATGCAGATGTTTATGATAGGTGCCAAACATGGATGACCCAAATAAAGTTTGAGGTGGAGATTATACTGCAAGTATGGACAAATGGACACGATTGCTCTTACTTTCTAAGCGGTATTCATAATAAATACTTGTATTTATTATTTATACTTGGGCTTTCCATAGACAATGGTTTTTATACAAACTGTATATTCTATCCCACTAACCCTACCCATAAACCTACCCATCACAGAACACTTTCAACTTTTAATTTGATTTATAAGCTGTCATAGGGACCAAAAAATGTCCCCACAAGGACAAGGATTTCGAATATTGCCATCTTTGTTGGGACATTTTGTCCCTTTAACGTAGGGTTTACCAGGACCACACGCACGCACACACACACACACAGAAATATCATTTTTTGTAGCTTTTGATCAATTTAATGCACCCTTGCTAAATAATTTCCTTCAACAACAATAAAAAAATGTTACTGACCCCAAACTTTTAAACAGTAGTGTAAATGCCCACATATGTGTGTGTGTGTGTGTGTGTGTGTGTGTGTGTGTGTGTGTGTTACTTCCCAATACTAAATTAGGGGGTTTTCTTGCCCTTTGACCTTAGAGTGCAATGATACAGAAACCAAATAAAACAAATACAAAAAAAAAGGGGTTCTGCAGGGACCCGGCGAATCCTCATTAGCAGTCATCCGGTACCACTTAAAAGAATATGATCCTCTCATTTAGACAGCTATGATTAAATATTCCCCTTTAAGTCGCACCCATGAGGTGCATGTTTTAAAATTCAAACTCTATTTACTGCAAATGCATGACGTTAAAGGATTCAAATCAGAAGGAAGCGAAAGGGCTAATTAATGGGGCTCTTGAAAGCCCAGGATTCAGTTATCTGGGGATTGATTAGGGTCAGCTGAAAATAGCGGAGGCAAAGACTCCGGTGAAACAAGACAAAACAAACCATGACCGTGTCGATAGTTCTCACTGTTCCTCTGCAGGGAGGGGTTCACAGTGGGGTCCTAATAAGGGGGTAACTATACACGAACGGTTGTGAAAATGTATGTGCTGACGTCTTTGATAATATGTTTACTCTCAGTAAATGATTTCTTTTCCACTTCTCTACTATTACGTGACCCTGAATCATTAGTTTTAATTGTGTGCAAACATCAAAAGTCAAATATTTTCTGGAATTCTGCCTTCGCTCGCAAGTCGACTTTAAATCCTTTGTGCCGTTTTCAAAACTCCTTCCAAGCGCCATCCTTCTCTAATGGGGGTCTTGACAGAACGGCTCTGGCGATGAGCAGGGCGCAGGAAGAATTGTGGAACCAGTCACGATCCATGCCAGCACAGTGTGGTGACGAGTCAGTGCCCGTGTCTTTTTTACTTGGTCATTAGTGCCCGCTGCACAGTCTGCGAAGAACAAGAGATGCACAAATATGTCTGGATTTCAAGACAGGCCACAGAAGAAAAAGAAAAAACATTGCGTAATTGCCAGCAGAGAATGATCGCCTGAAATACAAAGGTCCAGCAGAGGGAATGCAAGCCCATGTGTCTGATGCTGTACTTTAGTAAATGTCTTCTTCACTGCAGTTTTTTTTTTTTTTTTGGAAGAACATGTGCCTGTTGGTCACCGTGAAAAACAAGGTTACCCTCTTAGGTAAATGGGCTTTTCAGAAGCAATTTTAAGCCCTCATCACATGCACCTGCAAACAGCTGCCCTCTCTGACCATACGCCCCAGTCAGCGCCTGCAATAAGACAGTCCTGTAATCCAACGGATGAAGACCTATCCAGGCCACATGGAGATTAACAATCTGCAACCAGTGATGATGACAAAAAGAGAGGCTGGAAAAAAGGATGAAATGGGACACACTGTCAAAGATAATCCAAGCCCCTTCTTATTTTCCAGCAGCTCTCGCCCTGTGTAAATCCCAATTTAACTCGGACCAAAGCCAACGTTTACGAGGCATGGATGTTAACAGCGCTAATCCATCTGTGTTTTGCTCAGTTTTGAAGAGATTACACAATGGACGCTTTTGTTACTGATACAAGAGTAGGTGAATGACAGATACATAACACAAACAAACATTGCAAAATCCCTGTGCCAGCATCAAACTTCGACACCGGTGGTCTTTTCGGTTGTTAATCTGATTTATGGGTGTTTTTTGGTAAGGAAACATATCATCACTGCCAAGAGATGAGCAAAGAGTCATGGGAGAAATATGTGGCTTGAGCAACAGTTTCTTTTTTTTTTCTTCCTTTTTTTCTCAGCCCATGGCAAATGAGGTAGAGATACAATGCTGTTTGACTTCCACTCATGCCAAGAAGAGGTCTAAAATATGGGGAGTGGAAGATATTTAAACTTCAACAAAAACCACAAAGCAATCCTGCGGGCAATAAAATATTTTCTCATCCCTCCCCCATCAGTCCCTGTGAACACAACTCAATGGCACAGACGTTCCCTTCTGTTGTCGTTTCTGCAATTGAGAATCTGTTCATACAAACTTTATAAAAAAAAAAAAAATTGAAAGGAATCAAACACCAATGGCACTGATAATATTCTAACGCCAAGACTGATCTTGAGAAACAATGAGATGATGCTGAAATATATTACACAACCATCGAGGGGGTCGAACTGCTTAGAACCAGTGGTCTATCTATGCATGTTATACCAAAACAAGCATGTTATCCATTTTCCATGCCTCTGCCGTACTGTCAAACAATTCCCTGGGCAATCCAAAGCAAACAACTCACAGAATGGTAGTTGTATGCAGGTTAATGTTCAAGGCACTTTTATGTCGCGCGTGTTTGAAGTCTGCTGAGAAACAAGGTCCTCACATTATATTTCTATGTGAGTTCTTTGTTTAGTGGGAACAGTGACAGCTAAAAGCTATTATTTCAACAGGAAAATGATCAACAATCTTCTAGAATTTTTCAACTCTGCAGTTTCCCCAATTGTATGAAATAAGGGTGTCAGCACTTTCATGTACCATGGGTTGATTTTTATGACAACAGGATTTTTTTGTTTTTAAACGAATGCCATGCTGTAGTTATTTATTTTATCTACTTATCAGATGCCTTATGCCTAACATTTTATTGTTGTACCCTTGCCTCAAACAAAAGTTAAACTATGATTACAAACAAAGAGATATAAAATTATAAACTATTCCTATATTTATAGTGTGAAAAATTCACAAAAGTCTAAAATACATACTAATTGTGTGTATTTAAGTATACAACAAATTCTAGATATGAAATTAGCCTTAGAAAGACTAATATTCATCCATTAAGTTGTTTAAATTGTTATTTAACCACATAACATTATCAAACACAAATGATGTAAGAGTGTTTGTTTTACTAAATTATATATATATATTTTGCATGCAAGTTCACAAGATAAAAGGTGCCCAAAGTTGAAGAAACATTTTTACAATGCATTGTCATTATAATAATTAAAAAAAAGAATCAGTCAGTTAATGTTAAAAGGTGATATATTTAATGTGTTTTGTTAAATCCAGATTTCTATAAATAAATGCATGTTAAATAAGCTCTTGATGAATAAATCTTTCTAATGTTTTCATGAACGTCTTACCAGCGATGTGGCCAGACTATGTGGAGTGGCCGAAGTTTCCCTCTCTCATCATCATCATCATACGTACGGGACACATTGTCCAACGTCTCCTGGTGGGGTGTGACACTCGTGGGCTTCAAGGACTGCTGTGGCCCCGCCACATTGAGAATCTTCTCAGGTAGCTCAGAGTCTATCGTGAGGTCTGGACAACTGCTGGAGTTTATTATAAGGTCATTAGTTAGGCCCCCAAGAAATAACCAGTCTTAGCCATTTTAATGCACAAACAGCCTTCAGTGCTACAGAGTGTTACCTTGGACCTGAGGTTTGAACGTGGCTTTGAGCAGCATGAGCGTGGATATCATCACACCGCACTGAATGCCTGAGACGTTTGTGAGCAGGGAGGAATCTGAGGGCGAAAGAGGAAAAGCCATATAAAACAACATAAGAGAAACTATGGAAAAACTATTTTAAAAAAGAAGAAAAAACACACTACGACTGTAAACACATTCCTGATTCAAACATGTTTTTCTCAAACGTTCACTGATTTCTATAATGAAAAACAACATAAGGAGCAAATAATTCATATGCTACACCAGTCAGAACATTACATGTTTGAGCAAAATAAACAAAGAAGGTAACTAAAACCACATTTTAAAAAAGAAAAAAAGGGCCCTCATGTGGCATTTCTCTCTCCCCGGCCTTAAAATATGTCGAGCACACAGCCGGACTGATGTATTCTGCAACCACGATGATTATTACAAGTCAAAGAAGTTAAAACAAGTCACATTTTCACGTAATTCTCTGCCAAAAGCAATCCATAAAACGCAGAAAACACTTTCTCCGTTCTCTGCGACTGCACAGCCCATGCGCTGCCTCCATGGCACCGCGAGTCCTAATTGTAGGTTGTGTGATGGACGCGAGCCAATTAGCTGCTTGAGAGCGAGATTCCCCCATGCTTACTGACGCTCTATTGTTTTTTGCAGTGGAGCAAAACCAAAGGCAATGTTAAAATCCAAAAAGAAACAACCTTGAACCGCTTTATGAAATGACAGATATATGACACTATACCTTTAGTCCAGATTGAATAAGTCCAAAACAAGTCAAAAACATTTACAAAAGCCATTCAAGATATTCATGATGCAACATAATTTTCCAAAGATTAATGAGCAGATCACTAACAGCAAACACTTGGCTGCTGATGAAAGCATCCATTACAGTTACAGGAGACCTTCTTTCTTTTTAAAACAAATTATTTAACATTGCAACAAATCAAATAATAAAAATAATGCAATAGTACAGTTCATTAAACTGGCTTGAATAAAGAGGATGTCCTAAGTGGCACTTATATATGTATTTTAGTGAGCCAAAGTCTCTGTGGTGGAGGGAAGCAATACAACATGACAAACTACTAACCGATTTAGCACGACTTCCCACAATATGTTTATAATATATGTGGATTCTTCCAAGTGCTGGAGAACTCATCAACTTCAAAACAAAAGGGGCTGTAAAGGCAGTCGAGTATAAAGAGAGTTTCTCTCTGAGTTACGTACAGATTGCTGCCTCGACTCACCACAATGTCGGGTGTATTTCTCCCGCCCACTTTTTCCAAGTTAGTTGTGTACCGGTCATAAATAATTATACGAGAAGAGAAAGCAGCACTTTATTTCCCTTTTCTCATTGGTTCTTTATCTTCTCAACCGTGTTGAAAGCGTTTCCGGGTACAGGACACACAATCGTGTATATGCTTGTGCATTTTGAGATGAAATCAAGTTCTGGAAGCGTTAGTCAAATACAGATACTGTAGGTAAATTGTGGTCTGAATGGAAGAACCTTCAAAGAAAGCTGTTAAAGCCACAGAATAAATGTCCACAGAGCATTCGCTATTCGCTCTTTTGAAGTTGTCGTTTCAGATGCAATGCTCTAATCCCCTTTCCATCTCAGTAAATATGCATTCAGCAGCGATCAATGGCCATCCAAATATGAAACGGTGTCATTATTATTCTCCCAACGTCCCTGAGAAAGACAGAGTATCAATGAGAGCAGTCACTCAACAGTTCACCTCCATTAGATTAGCCATTGATAAAAGTGCCAGGGAAGAGTTTCACAATGGATGAATTAACTAACAGATGTGGACAGGAGAGCCAGGCTACATAAAGCTGCACTAAAGAGATGACAAGAAGGTGGTTGTGGCAAGGTATGAGGGATGGAGCTGCTTTGCAAGCTGGGAGGAAAATTTCATTTCGAGGGCCATTTTGAAAATTACACGAGGAGGTTTTGACTAGGCAATAAAAACACAGCCGTGTCCACTGACAGGAGAGGGAGAATGCCACCAATTAGCTTATTTATAAATCAGGCGCAATTTCAGAGATGACTTTTACCTTGCATTTGATTAAATGTGAAAGGACGGTTGGGGAAAAGAGGGAGGAAAGAAAATCAAAGTCAAAAATCATTTCATCTAATTTCCTTTATTGGCAATAATCACAAGCGGTCTCTTTTTCCCAGGCTAATGAAAAATTCCATTGATCTTGAGGTTGGCCGTTGTGACGGCTTAGAAGCGGAGAGAGCTACGTGCAAACTTTCTCCGGCAGTTCTTCTGGGGAGCTCAGGACAGCTAAAAGTAACTGGGTTCATTACAAGTTAAGCTCAATTGTAGCATAATGTTGATTAATACCAAAAATATATTTAACTGGCAAATTTTTTTTTTTTTTTTAAAAGCAAAAGTTATGATGATAATACAATCGAAGTACACATGGCCCAAAGGGTATAAAAATGCAAATATTTTAGTTAAAGCACTTACATGTATGAACTGAATTGTAGAGACAATGACTTTCTTTTAGAGCTGTTGTACAGCCAAAACAATCTCTGTTCCATTCATTTCCTATTATCACTGTAAAGCTGCTTTGAAACAATCTGGATTGTAAAAAAGCGCTATATAAATGAAGGTGACTTGAATTGACTTGACTTGTAGAGTTGTCTAAATGGTCACTTTTATTTGTTATTTGCTGATCAAGAAGCTCCAATTTAATGGAAAAATTATAGATTATATCAAATATTTCATCCTTTGAGAGCACTTTCCTTTTAAAAACATCTCAAAGTCAGATTGAGATGCATGAAATGATAGCAAAAAAAGTACCAAAGCTTTAGTTACTTTGACAACTGACTTTACTGGCATTGAAATTGAAATATTTCCTATACATTTACACAAATGTAAACATTCATTTTTGAAAAAGAAGAAATGAATGTTTTTATTCAGCAAAAAATGACCAAAACCGACAGAAAACATTTATAATTACAAAAGACTTCCACAAAAATATTAACTATTATCAACATTGGTGATAATAAGAAATGTTCTTAAGCATCAAATCCGCATAGACTGGAGTAATGATGCTGAAAATTCAGCATGCCATCACTGTCACAGTTTGTTTTCATTAGTCACATGTTTTCCTTTGTTCAGTTTTCCCACCACTCCTTTGTTACCATGGTCACCATCATTATGAGTTCATTTGGTTCAGCTGTGTTTGATTAATCATCCTCATTTGTGTTTGCTTTATAAGTCTGTCCCTCACATCCATTCTCTGTCCGGTCACCGTTATGTAGAAGTGTGTGTTGCTCAGCCTGTTTACCTGTCTTCTGGATTATTATTAAAACATTGTATTGGAAATTATCTTCTTCTTTGTCTGCCTTCTTGCAACCCACCGTGACAATCACAGGAATAAATCAAATATATTCAAACAGAAAACAGTTATTTTAAATTGTAAAAATATTTCAGCATTGTTTTTATAGCATTTCTTAACAAATAAATGCATCATCCTCGTAGTAAACCTTACAGGCCCCAAACTCTTGAATGGCAGTGTAAAATATTCAAGTTTTGTGGCTATAAACTATATGCTATCAGCCCCATTTGTAATGCTGTAACCATGATGGGTTTTTTTTTCTTAAAATTATTTTTGGTGGTAACAGACATCATGCCACAAACACTGTCAATTTAGCTTAACTTGTATTGAACCTGAAACATCCCTATAACACTCTCTGCCCACTGAGCGAAAGCGAACGATCACGCAAAGGTTTAATGCGGCCAAGTGTGTCATTTTGAAAGCACCGTGGCCAGCATTAGTCTCATCAGTGTGGGTGCCCTGTAGGGTGGCTTGACAGAGGTCTGGTATGATGGGCACAGGAGACCTGAAGAGAGCCTCTGAGATGTGGACAGAGAAGGTCATTACTGCACATTAACATCTACATTCATTATTACCAACTGACCTCATAGTCAAACGCCAAAGTTCCTGTCCCAACTGCGGCACACATCCTGGACTTTAGTCTACTCTACGTGACACGGAGAATAAAAATATCATACCTCTGAGGGCGTTGGGATGAGGACTCCAAATTTTAATGACAAAGACTGACATGCAGTACAGCTGAAGTAGGTCAACAGGAGGTAGCCAAACAGAAGGCTACTAGAGGTTTCCAGCGACACTACAGACTTGCCCCATTTCCATTTAACGCAAATGACAGATATGATCGCATCGGGTTATGGAATGCGTTAGCAATAACAGACTTTCTGTATTATGTAATGTGCATATGGCTTACCAAATCTGACATGGCTTGTGCAGTTGTGTCAAAATCTGCCCCTTCTATGACATCTGTCATGTGAAACAGACGCATAACAGCATGATCACTTCAAACAAAACCTCGACATCTCAGTCCCTTACAAGCACATAGCTGTTCATCAGTTGTTAGATGTTAACAGTGGCAATGGAAGTATTGTTTTATTCTAAACAGAGATATTTGTTTGCTTAATGGAAGATTGCAGATTGAAATTAGCTTAAAATGATAAGAAAGTTATAACAATTTGTGTAAAGGTGGTGTTACCATAGAGACAGAACAGTAAGCAAATAAGCCCAGTTCTGTTTCAGTTACACATGTAACGTGAGCAATAATGTCATGTTTCACTGTCTGCACTTTGCTTACATGCTCTCTTCTTTTTGTTAACAAGCTGAGCAGGTGTAAGCAGGATGAAAACGTCACCTCTGTATCGAAAAGAGAACTCAAGTATTTGTTTTCCAAGACAACAGTTGAACTCCAGAGGACATTTTTGAGCCCTTGCTGGGCACTGTGGAAAAGAAAGTGACCAACTGAATCTAACTTCAATCTTTTCACAACACAAGGCTGTTAGCAAGATATACATACGGCGGTCACTTCAAACTAGAAAGTCAAGGTTTCTCAAACAGGGGTTCGGAAACAACTGAGGGGGTTTTGAAGGAACTGCAAGAGGGTTGGCGAGTTGATGAAGAGCTAATAATTAATTACATCAAATGTAAAATTAAAAGAAAAAAATAATCATTTAGTTTAGTGCTGCAAACTAATCAAATAGCTTTATAGTCTGATGCGCTGTGTGTTTTAAAGCGAAGCGCAGCACCTGAGCAGCTCATGATCCGGTGTATTCAACATCTGAGAGCTTTTTGGTTCACAGCAAACTTTACATACTATTTAATTATTATTAAAATAGAAATATTATTAATAACACTTTGATTGGGTTTCTACAATGGTCTGAGGTCTTTTGAGGTCTGAGACTAGAAAATTCACAGGAGCAAAGAGGCTAAGAGAAAATTCACAGGAGGCTAAGATAAAGAGCAAATAATCAAAGATGACACATTTTTACTTGTGTTTTATAAATACCTGCATGTCCTGATTACATCATGGCAAAACCTATGGCCACAAGCCAGCTGCTTGGGACAAATCTCTGAAGCCAGGGGCTTTATCCTTGATTCATTCCTATTTATCACGGTTCGCTCCTAGCACTTGAAAGCACCATATGGACTCAATTGTGGTTCGTTCCTGGCACACGTGATCTGGAGATCAGACGCATGCCATACCTTTGGGCTTTACCATTGGATTATTTTCACAGGGCACATACTGAAGAGTCTTCGTGCCACAAGGATAGAGATCCCTTTTGAAAATGTCCTCAAAGCACGAGGTGGTGGAATCCGATGTCAAAGAAACAAATGAAAAAAGGTGCCCGCCAGATGTTTCACCGACAAGATTAAACGCTCAGCGATTTGATTAAGAAAGCCCATCTCCTCATCACCCCATCCTGCCCACATTAAGGCTTAAGAGCAATCAAAAAAGAGAGTGCTACAGGATGAGTAGCAAGGCGCATGAGGATTTGGAGCTCGGGTGCCAAGTGATGAGTTTCTGACCGCTGGTGGCTACCGACCGACTCCAAGGGAGTACAGTGATAATCAAGGCCTCCACGGGGACCTGAGCAAGTATGAAAAGCAGGATTAGCAGAAGTTCAACATCAGCAGATCCATCGCAGCTTTATCACAAAAGCAGCTTTTATTAGATATGCGTATTTACAAAACATGCTTGCGCTGGACCAACAGCAAATTTTCCAATACATTGGAATGGTTTCCTAAGCCGCCCAGTCCACAACTCACATTTCTACAAAAAAACACCCACTCGCTTCAATTAAATAATGTAACCCACACAACTATGAAGCCGTGGCACTGGTTTATGTAACAAGGTAATCGGCGTCTTTGATGCGACTTTATTACTTCGATATGGGACCAAGGCGCATAATTTCCACTGCGCTGTTCCCTTTGAACCGTTCTGAGACAATCTCTACAGCAGGATATCCTGCCATCTGCTTCAGTAACAGAATCGCTCCGCCAGTCAGTCATTGGCGGCAGGCCGCCTTACAGAGAGTCACATCCATGCCTTTGAACTGCTTTTTAAAAAGCAGCCAAATACCCTCTTTTCCCCACCAACTTTGAAAAGTAGCTTCAGTTATCTGTGCTGAGTTAAATGGGCTAATGAAAACCTGGTCCTCCTGACAATGAGAGTCTAGCGAGAGATTCCTGTGATGGATTTTCCCCTCAATGAGCTTGATAGCACTGTGGTCCCCATCTTAGGAGGAACTGTCATTGTTTTAGATCACAGCATTGGGATCAATACAGTGCTGGCCATCAATCTTAGCATTCCGATCGGGTGCGTGGGACTTTCTGCAAACATCTGATGCCAGTTAAGTGCTATGGAAACCAAATTCACTCTTCTGCCAGAGCGGAGAACAATGGAAATCAGAGCAGCATTACATTCGAGTCCTTCCAGGAGTGTCTTTGTGATGTGGCGGTGATGTGTTCCTTAGGGCTGAAACTCTTGAAAGGACACCTGATTGTCATGTGACTTTATGCAAACATGTCCAGTTGGGCTGTTGTGTTTTAATACAAAGACTGGCCTTTAATAGCGGCCACCAGCGTTGTGGATTTCAGTGATTGATGATGTGGTATGGCCCCGCTCAGCTGGGCTCCTGCTCACTAGGGTCAATCGCGATTGAATTACGGCTAAACGCAAAAAGCCAATTAATAAGTGAGGTCTGATGAAGTTGATCCAAAGGACACGGCGAGGGAATAGAAGCCTTTAAAGTAGAGATTTCTTTGGATTATACTACATTCAATGAGATATTACAAAAGATGTTTTCATTCTGAGGTTACTTTTACCTTGTTTATTTTTCTCCATCTTTCTCCACTAAATGGGGATGGTGACTGCGGGCTAACCCTGTACTTTGTTTACTTTAAAGGGAGTTTCCTTATACTAACCTTTGTGGGCTGTCCTCTCGCGACTATACCGTACGTTTTACATCAGTATTCTTGACGTCTTTCTTTTGTTTTTAACAGCATCTGTTGAGAATATGGTATGACAGTAGAGCCAATATTTTAATAATTATAAAAATGTTACTTCTTTTTTGTTTCTTTTACAGAAAAAGAACAAAAGAATGAAAGAAATAAGAAATATGCATCACATAAACAAGGGACCAACAGGAGCCCACCTGCGAGATATTTCATATCAAATACTCTGTTTCTTCTCTTGTTTGTCTCTGGGAATATTTTTAAATTCTTAAAAGGCTTGGACAAAGTTGGTTGCTGAGAAAAGAACCCAGGGCATGTTGACGGATGGCCGGCCATGCATATAATCGTTTCCTTACACTCTGTGAGTTTGCTTTGGAAGGGGCGAATTACCATCTGAAAATGAGCTGAGAAACACTGTAGGCGAGAGCCCTGCGTCATCAGTGTCAGCTTACTTACAGCGTCTCTTAGCCATGATACGGACACACATACTTTTGCAAAAATGCACACACACTAGTGTGGACCAACATTACTAATGTCATCTTAACCCACATTTTACACACAGGGCAAATTTGTCATCCAACCAAGCGTAGGGGCACATCCATCCCCTCATAGAAACAAAACATATAACAAACAACACACAAGTAGACATATAAACAGCACCGATAGTGCTCTTTATTTGTACATGCTATTAGAGGTATAACATTTCTCGGTAAAAAAAATCAAATAAACAAATGCTAACCGTTAATTCTAACTTGCACCGTGGTTAATCTCAAATCTGATGAGGCATCTATAATAACGCGTAAAACAGACAGACAGTTCCGCTAATGTATGTTTCTGTCGATGGATACACTCTGGACAGCTACATTCATGTGAAATGCATGCAATGAACTCTTAGTATGTAGATCTATTGCTGACATCACAGTTCCTCACATGTTGGTGTGTTGCAGTTCAGTATGGCAAGTGAAGGAGACAAGCTGTTGATAGAACCGCTGCCTGCATCATATAAATCTTTTGTCTGGGTTAATTTCTGGTATCCCAATACGCTGTTACAATAGAGATGGTTAAAAAAAATTAAAAAAAATAAAAACAGTCACTCTATGTAAACTTTGTTCAATGTGAATCCTGTATGCTCTAATATGACGAGTCATTTACGACGTCATCACCCGGGTGTTGATGCGCAGGTGAGACAGAAACAGCACACATTACCTTCTGTTCAAAACAGGCACTCTGTGCTAATTCGGACAGGCACAAAACAGTAATGAAAGTGCAGGGCAGGGCTAAAGATGTTCAAGACAGTTGACGGAATAGTCTCTGTCCCGATCGGGCCAGTGCTGCATCGTCATATAAAGGCTGGCCCACACTAAAAGATTTTTAAAAATCAAGTCAGATTTTCAGATGTGAGAGACCACAAACATGACGATGAAAAAAACATAGATTTAACAGTTTTGTTCCTATAGTGTGTGGAGTGCGTTTTGGTTGATCGGATCACAAGTGAACGACGTTAAATACAGGTGTAAACAAGGAAACTTTTTGAGATAGTCGAAAACGCATTGGACCGGATTGCTATCGTACTGTAAGCACTCATGTGGTCGAATGATGTCCTACTCTCCGCCTACTGACTTAATCTGTAAACATTATGGGAAGTGCACTAGCCACTAGCCAGATGGCATTTAAACTTTGGCTGGAGACGAAAAACATACCAAGCACAATGTTCTCTCACCATTCCTGATTTCTAACATGCACTCATCGCGTTCAACGTGGTTTTGCGGCTGTCAGAGCAGACAGTTTTCTCTGGTCTTGTTCATATGCAAATTGGTTATTTCAAGCGTAATTTCGTTCATTAGATCGAAATATCAGAAAAAGCCCACACATTTACCCACCCATAGACCCTCCCCTCGAAGAAATCAGGACAGAAGTGGTTGAAAATGGATAAAAGAGACAGATTTAAACACCAGATGTAAACAGGAATGTGTCTCCCTCGTCTACTTGTGATCCGATCGACCAAAATGCATCTTAATACCAGGTATAACAGATTCTATTCACAAACAAGCAAATTCCCAACTGTGCACACGCAAAAACTCGCAAAATCTCTCACGGTCAAACATGAGCAAACAAACATGGCGGACGACCAGCAAGAAGAAATGGTGATAATAGTGTTAGGACTGCTTTTTACAGTAAATTAGCGGAAAAAAGAAAAAGGTTATGCTTCCGTCTTCCGTCAGCTCGCTTTCTGATTGGGTATGATTTCGTTCCATGTGACAATCTACAGAGTGCATGTGTGTTTGTCCTCTGGGTTCACCCCACTCAACAGGATTTCTGATTGTAAATATACAACATGTTGGAAATTTACAATTTGAGATCGATGCTGCCCTGACGTTCTTCCGAGCAGATTCAATCATTTTTTTAAAAAATTAACACACCTCACACCACAGGAAAATCTGATTAAAAAATCTGTAGAACCATCAAGACATTCAGGACTTTACCTAGGATTGTCGGATGGGGAGAATTGGGACCAAAATCGGCTGCTCTTGTAGTCTGCCTTTAGTCTAACATTTGTCGTTGAGTCATAGCCAATACTGTTTTAAATAGTCTGTGCGTTGCACTTCATCTTTTTATAGCATTTTGATCAAATGACAGAAAAAAACGGAGCGCCCACAGAGCTACAGCTACAATAAACTTCATAACCTGTAAGCTCTTGAAAACTTGTGATGCACTGCCTCAGAAGCGGCCATTCTAATAACGGATAAACACAACATTCGCCGGTTAAAAACTTTTGGTAAAATGTTAATAATATAATGACATGCAAATATTTGATCATATATAATGACGCAATATCAACTTTGACAACACAGTGTTTGATTATTTAAAAAATACAGTGTTTTTTTCCAATTCCTGAAAAGTAGCAGTTTTGGTCATACAAGGTTTCCGACCGTCTTAAGTGAACGTAAATAGTTGAGAAAGACAACGCATGTGTAGGCCTATTGGTATTTAGGATCCGTGCATTATGTCTTAAAGTGACAGCAGCCTAATATGCTGCTGTTGTTTTGGTGTTAATGGCTAGGTTTTTTAAGGTTAATGATGTTAACGGCTCTTGACTGAATAACTTTCGAAACTTTAATAAGGATTCATTTTTATACAGTGAAGCTTATATGTGGTGTTATTTTACATTTTATTACTTTACTAAATGTCTCTACCTGAAAAGTACTATTAGACCTATCTGAAAAACTTAAAGAGCATTGTTTCATTTATTTGTATCTTTGCTCTATTTGTTCTTATTTTCGTTTTTTTTTATTTGGTAGTAGTCCTTTTTTTCCTGAACATAGCACATACCAAACCGTACTGAAACTGATCCTAAAACCGTGATACAAACCGAACCATGGGTAATTTGAATACCCCGGCCCTATTATATATTGCCTGATTCATCGAAAGAATAATTCAAATCAGATAAGAACAAAAAAGTGCTCACCAAGCTGTGCTAGACACAATTTCTGATATTTTATTTATTTCAAACAAAATTTAGGTAATAGCATATTATTATTTATTTAATTTTGTGAATAAGGTGCAATCTATAATAAGCATAATTAACACAGAAAGGAGGAGTGTTTGTGCTGAAAAAAACTATACACATTTTTATAGTCAATATATATTTAGCATCTGGTCAAATTGGATTGTGAATCGTTAGTAAATAAGATAAAGGAAAGACACAAGAAATATCATGTACAAAAGTGACTCTGCTCTTCGCTAAATTCACTCAAACTGTTTCCATCAATACAGTATTCTTTCATTCAGTTTGCATGTCTAAAACACAAAAGTATTTTCCGGAACAAAAAGGGAGAGCTATGTTATCAATATAGGTGCATTAAAAAAAAAAAAAATACAGCAAAGCATACACAGCTGTTTTAGTGATGACAAACACTGAAACGTGACCTCAGTGGTCTGGCTCTTCTAAATCACGAAAAACAAACTTGAAAACACAAAGCGGCTGGATATTTCTTTTAAGTTTGCATTAAAAATCTTGATTTTGTCAACAAAGAACTGACTAATGCAAAAAAAAAAAACTTGCATCAGAGAGATAATGGAAAACATGCCTCGCTCAGACCTGAAGATAAACATTTTAGATATACAGATTGAAAGAAGAGAAGGCAGAAAAGTAATGGACTGCAAACATATAAAACAGAAAGATATAATAAAAATATATGACATGACACTTTTATGCTGAGCTAACACATATAGAACACATGAGATTCAGATTCAAATGAATAGATTACGCTTTTATAATATTGGGTGTTTGTGAGTGTACATACAGTACGTACATAATATTTTATTTATTCAAATATCTAATTATATTTTATATAGTAATATATTCTAGTAATATTTTTATTTTATAAATGTATATATATATATATATAAGTGCCATCTGACATTTTCTTCTAGAATGGTCATTTTTATAAAGCTTGTATATTTAAGTTAAGTAATTTCACTTAAATGACAATTAATAGGTAATGTGCATTGCCATTTAAGTGAAATTATTGAACTTAAATATACGAGCTTGATAAAAATGATCATTCTAGAAGAAAATTTCAGATGGCACTTAGATGCTTTTGCATCTGAACTCTTCATATATATAATAACATATATTTAATTGAATGGACACAAACTGATCCCTTTAGAATTATATAAAGTTTTATGTTTTTATTATGAAACCTACTGACAATTTTGCAACCAATCTGCAACTTTTCACACATTTCTAATTTAATCGCGACATGCACATCAGAATGACAAAGACTGCTATACAGCTAAGGGAGAATGTGAATAGTATGCACTACATGGTTATAGCCTCTTTAATCTTTAAACCAGCACACATAAGCCAGCCCAAGAATGCCTTGAATCAAAATGAATTTACAATATTGTTCCACTCGTTTCGGGTCCTGCTTGCTGTTCATTAGGAATCTAACAAGAAGCAGGAGTTGCTTCTAGCCGACTTATTCTTGACATTGTTTTGGAACGGGGCGATGAAAAAAACAAACACCCATGCTTGCTGATCGAAGGTGACAGTTCGGGAAGCAAATTCTGAAGCCAATCTAGACTGCGCAAGTCAAAACGAAGTACGCAGAACAGTGAGATTTTAAAGCTGTAGGGGGGAAAAAAGAGCAGTGTGCTCAGAGACCCCAAATAAAAGTAGAAATCAATTCAGGGACCAGCGAGTGAGACCACAAGGACATCACGCATTTTAAATATTTGCTTTTTCCTAGCTATTTCCTCTAATCAAGCAATCTCAAAATGCAAGATTATTTTAAATACCAAAAAAAAAATGCATTTTAAGTCATGATAACCAACTAAAAAGCAATATATAATTAATGGACACAGCATGAACAGTCAGTTCACTACAGTTGCTTGCGTCCACATGAGCCGAAAGGTTTCTGAAAATGTTTTTGGAAAAATGGTGCATTTTAATAACCTGCCATTCAATGCAGATGAAATTCCCCGAGTGAAAATCCTCACTAATTATTATACTGCGGTTGCTCAGCCACACAAAAATCAAACACAAATTTCTACACCATCTACAGTCAAACAGACTATAACACAAAGAAATCACTTTCTGTCCCAGTGGGCATGTTGTGTATGTCCATGCATGTGCGCCCAAGCACAAGCACGTATCTGTAGCCGGAGCGTGTCAAGTGATCCACACAGGATATTAAAGCTGTCTATTCTAATCACTTTCTTACACAACTTTGCCCACTCGCCATTAACCACGCTTGCATACGCGATCAGCTTTTGGGGGCGGATTAAGAGTGAACTTGCTAGCACATTTTTTAATCAGTGGAGGAGTGATCCCTAGAAGGCTGTGGTGAGGGATATAAAGAACAGACCTTGTGACATCAGGAAAGCAAATCGGGAAGTGGAGGACACGGCACTTGGGCCGGATGAGCCGGTCCAGATCTTTAGGCCGATGGTCGGGCATGGTCTTCATGAAGGTGGAGATGGAGGAGAGGAAGGACTCCATGTTGAACGAGGAGTTGAACGCCACCACATCCGCAACCAGGCTGGGAAAACATTTTCATTTCAGATGATGGAGGAAGATAAACACTGACAAAGCAAGCCACAAAATGTCACAATATTTCTCCGGTCCTTAATTAATTCTCGAAAATGAGCGTTATTGAAAACAACATACGTTTTGAAAAGCGAACTTTACTCTTATATGGAAAGCTGTGCTTAGCAGACATCTATAGTAACTAGTCACTTAAAATATCTAATACATGTTGATTAGAATCCACAGACACAAACAAACCATGTTTTTAAATGGCACACCCCAATTGCCAGAATCAATCACTGCATTGCACTCAATTAGAGAGTGAATTAGAGGAGCCGAGCTCTTTTTTGTGTCACTGTTCTGCCACGTTAATAAAGTTGAGCAAGCAAAGGGCCTTTGAATTATTGACATGATACTCTGACAGACAACAATCACAATGTATTCCAATTAGAGCTCTTAAAACCCTTTCTTTCAAGCATCAAGATTGATTATGACATTAGGCTTTAAAACATTGAGTTCTTAAGAATTAGAGCGCCATTATACGATCCCATAATTAACCAACCACATCATGCCAAGTAACGCGCATGATAAACTATTCTGTCTCAGACACACTGTCTCTCTTGTGAATAAAAATCCAATCTGGTACAGAAATGGTACTTGTTATTAACAGACTACTGACATACTAACATACGTAATGGTGACCAGATTTCTAGATCAACCACTGATATATAAGTGAAACGTCTAATGTTATTAGCTATGAATTAAAAAAAGGCATTTACACTGCCATACTACTCTAAATTATATTTAGTCATCAAAGTACACTATGAACAGTAAAAACTATTTAGAGTAACTCACAGCACTTTCATTCTCATTACACTAATGTATTTTAGTTCTGCAAAAATTTGCATATACTTTTTTTCTACAGTGGAAAATAATGATGAAATTGAAATTACATACTGTGTGCTATGGTTATTTATTCTAAATCCAGCATGTATAATATCCAGCACATTAGATATGTATGGTATGTATGTATGGTATGTTTTTCTTCCACAGGTACTTTTGTAAAGTTCAGTAGACTCTGCTATTACCATGAGAGGATCTGGTTGTAACCGTATTGGAAGTCTCTTTCTTGTCTCTTTCGGACTGGATAGACCAGCTGGTTCTCATGGAAGTAGAGAACCTTCTTAAGATGAGCGAGATCAGGCCGCAGGGCTACAAGCTCAGCAAGATTGAGGATGGAGCTTGTGAACAAAACCCTGCGAGACAGAGAAAGAAAAAAAAAAAAACATTAATTTGCTGTCTGCCATGGCACACTTGAATATCAATGCTCCATCATAGGTCTAAGCACTGATCCTCATTGTAACAAAAATTGTTCTGACCACAAAGGCCTGTTGTAATGAGGGGGAAAAGTCCGCTAATATCCCCTTTTTCAAGGCATTGCGATTGGAAAAATGATTAAATAATCATGTTGAGAATTGTAATAAAACAATAAGATAAAAAATTTGATTCTAAACAGTCAGTAGCCTATGCATTGATCATGTGTGATTATGGCACACTGGGAGATTAAAATTGCAAAAATCTCCAGTCAAAACTGTTCTTATGAGTGTGTTCTTAAAACTGTTCACTTTTCAGAGTGTGAGCTCCTGTTGTAAGTACTTTAACCCATATTTGAGTATGGGTGTGTAAGATTATTTGAATGTTTTTGATACTTTTTTATGTGTTATTCTCACCAAGGCTGCATTTATTTGATCAAAAACTGAATAATATAACAGAATAATATGATAAAAACAAAATAATATAACTCTAATATTGTGAAATATTATTACAATTTAAAATAACTGTTTACAATTCAATAATGTGATGTTAAAGTGATGCTGATTTTTAGCAGCCATTTCTCCAATCTTTTAAGTGTCACCGATTTGACACAAACATTTCTTATTATCAATGTTGAAAACAGTTGTGTTGCTTAATATTTTTGTGGAAACCATCACACATTTTTTCCCCAAGTTTCTTTGATGAATAGAAAGTTCAAAAACCTTTTGTAACATTATAAATGTATTTACTGTCATGTTTGATCAATTTAAAGTGTCCTAGCTGAATAAAAGTACTAATAAAAAAAAAAAAACCTTTCTGAAACTTTTTAACAGTAGTGTTAATATAACTAACATTGAAAAAGTTGACTTTTTGAAATGCAAAAATGTATAAAAAGCCTGCGACAGAGGTCTCAATTGACTAAAGAGTAAAAAATGAAATCCAAGATCTGCAAAAAAAAAAAAAAAAAAAAAAAAGCATCATTTGAAACACAAGAGGACACAGAAATCTCTGCACACTCTGCTGAAAGAAACAGTATTGAGGTTAATGAACACTGCTTTAAGATGTTATATACACAAGTAGGAGACCATTGAAAATTTTACCCTTGTATGTGCTAAGAGCCATGGGACAAGGGCTTTGAAGTTCAGTTCTGGTCTCCCTAAATGAACCCAGCCCCCTCTTCTAAGCCCCCACCGCCTGTCAGTCTAACCCTCCAGCCCGCTCGCCAGTCTCTTTGATGTGGGGAGCCCGCGGCCTCGCGACCGTGACTCTGTCGCTGTCAGAAGAGTCCCTTTTATGCTAATCTACGACCAGCTCCCCCTAACCAATTCCTAATCTTAACTATACGAAAAACCAATCACACTGCTTTAAGATCAGCGTGAAAGGGGGACCTTCTACCACCCTGTGCCCTCGTAACTGTGCGGCAGGATTACGTCTCCATTCCTCAACTCCATCAGGACGAGCGCCGAACGGCACCTCCCAAATCCTTGCTTGCACACAACTCTGAAATCAAACCAGATGATGGAAGTTACTATTTTTAGTCTTGCTTTCCTCTCGAAATTGTCAAGTGGAGTGCGTCCAATAATAATGAAACAGGAAGGCTTTCTCTGGTTCCCTTTGAACTGGAGGTGAGGACAGACACTCGAGTTTAATGCAACTTTTTAGGTCAGTCCAGTTGATGTGGTTGATGAGGCAAGTAGGCAGACGGTAAACGGTATTGGTCCTATAAACCTTAATGAGCGATGGGCCCACCAAAAGCCAAAAGCTAAATCTGACTCATCTATTTCAGTGGAAAGAACTTTAAATCTCAAATTAATGTACTCAATAGATATAAACTTCATCCAAGGTGTGTAAACCATCCTACACAGGAGCCATTGTTGGCTTTCATTAAACTGTGACGTTACCGTAACTGTCGCCCACTGACTTTTTCCAGCACAAACTATTAACCGTAACTAAACCAGACATTTTGGCTTTGTGAGAACCTGTAAGATAAGAGACACAGTGGGTGGGCAAACTGCTCTGTGCTGAGTCAGGTTTGTAACATTATCAAAGGTGCCGATATGGAAAAGCGAGCGTTGCTCTTGGCGCACTGTAGTTTTGGTAACATTTTATGATAAGGTTTCATATGCTGACGTTAGTTAACTGGTTAAAATGAACTAACAATGAAAAATAGTCATTTCAACATTTTCAAATACATTATTCAAATCAAAAGTTGTACCTGTTAATATTGTTTAATGGACCTGAGCTGACATGAACTAACAATAAACAATTGTATTTTTCTTAACTAATGTTGGCACAGATTACTGTACCAAAATACTGTAACAAATGTATTGCTCATTGCTAGTTAATGTTAGTTAATGCATTAACTAATATTAACTAATGGGACCTTGTTGTAAAGTGTTACTGTATCTTTAGTACCTCTTCGTTATTTTGTTTTGCAAGCATGAGAAGAGATGAACCATTTTGAAATCACTATTCACTATGAAATGGACCACTTTCAAATATTTTCACAATAGTCGCCATGAGGGCAAGTTGCAAACGTCCTGACTGTTGATACAAGTTTTGAAAGTGCATCCAATTGACACGTGAAGGGTTATGACTGTGCATATTTCATACCTGACTTAAGGAATGAAACATATGTTTTTCCTTTTGCTTAACTTCGAGTGCAGTGAGATTGCAGCTGAAGGAATGCTCAGGGCTTCCCCCACCCACCTGCGGTTTCTCCGTCCCTTAAAAGGAAGCAAGAAAGTCCCCATCGGATCCTATTCTCTAAATGTGTTTGTGTCCTTGTTTATGCAGTTTTAGAAACTCTATTTGAATCAACACTTCACAGAGTTCCATAAGTGTAATATAAGTGTATAATCTCCCTATGTAGTGCACTTTAGGTGTAGGCCCACATTTTAAAATATCATCGTAAATTGAAAATAGCCTGATTCTGGTAACACTTTACAATGAGTTTTGATTAGTTAGCATTAGTTAATGAATTAGGTATCAAGCTGCTCTGTGCTGAGTCAGGTTTGTAACATTATCAAAGGTGCCGATTTGGAAAAGCAAGCGTTGCTCTTGGAGCACTGTAGTTTTGGTAACATTTTATGATAAGGTTTCATATGCTGACGTTAGTTAACTAGTTAAAATAAACTAACAATGAAAAATAGTAATTTCAACATTTTCTAATACATTATTCAGATCAAGTTGTACCTGTTAATATTGTTTATAACATAACCTAACAATGAACAATACTTTTAGAGTATTCATTATTCTAGATTTATGTTCATTTCTACACATTTGTATAAATGAACATTAGAATTTAAAAACACCAAATAATACATTTAGATGAACAAATGCTAATTAAATAAATAATAAAAATGTTTTTTTAATGTCAGTTCATGATATCTGATGTATATAACTTTAAAGTCATCATGAAACCAAAATCGACAATTCTTTCGACAATAAAAAATAATATCTTAATATCTTTAATAAAATATTATTTATCTGTGCACATCAATTTTTTTTAATTCATGTGCCCTTGTAATTTTTAATCAAAATAACAACATAACCCCTCCTTCTTGCAACGACATCTCTTCTCTTCTCTGATGACATGTTTACTGGCATCATGAGGGCGGGACAACCTGTCACTCACATGACATCACAGCAATAGCAAACCACAACCATCCAAGACCCAATTAATTCCCCATGGACAAAATCAAGTCCCGTCCTAAATTTTTTCTTGTTCGAAAAGCTATTTCACTCGGATATATGTCACAATAGGGAAGAAAGACTTTGAACAAATTGAACCTTATTGTAAAGTGTTGCTCAGGTTCTTCTGTTGAAAATAAAACAGGCAGCTATAATTACACTCCTCACATTTAGCTCAGCGTTGGTGTTTATCTTGTATCAGCTAGATAATCAGATCGTATAGTGACTGATCAAACTGTGTACCCACATGTACGAGCAACACCTTTAACTTTGATAAAATTTGTTTTTGACTTTTAAGAACATCCTAGTATTACGTGTAAAAATGTCAAACCACATTACACTGGTGTTATTACACAAAGCTACTGTGACGTGTTAGTAGATATTTAAAAAAGATGACAATAGCTTGATAGCTATGTCTGTGATTTCAGAAGAAGGAAAAAGCTAAAAAAAAAAAAAAAAAAAGTGGTGAATTTACAATAGCAGCGCAGAGAAAATTAGCATTAGTTAGTAAATATCTTAGGTTAAAATATATAAGCATTGTATATACATAATGCAAAACAATAAAAAAAAAACAGTATGAAATCTGATCCATATTTTTATGGAGAGGTTGTGAGGGAAATGCAGAAATGTGTTCGATTCAGACAGGATTTCAATTTCTAAAAAAAGTCTTTGGTATATGTGTGCATCTAAAAGATTTGCTCCTGCAAGTTTAGCTGTATAGCTACAATATCCTCAGCCACGCTTTGCAGTAAATAGGAAACCACAGCTATGTGGCTTTAAAGTATGGGACTTGGGGGATGACAAATGTTTGAAGTATGAGTACAGCAGAACTGAGTAAATCAGTAAGTGCATTGTACAACGATTATACTTAACCTGACAACATTTAATGTATGAAATGGTGTTCTTTGATTTGGTAAATAATAAATGTTCACGAGAACCCAATAAGCACATGAAGATTTATTTGCAGATGACACTTGCCTTGACATTCTTTATCTAATGCATTGAAATAATGAATAGAATGTCTAAAACTGTCTAAATATTTTTGTGCCAGTATATTTACATATTTATCTCTTTAACAAAACTATAAAATTACTTTAAGGAACACAACCAGACTGATGACCTCTGCTGACCTGTACGTGGAACTTGCTGGAACTGCTTGCATGAAGTACAGAGCAGAAGTTCTGGCCCTCCAGTGCCATTTCTTCGCAGGTAGAGTGAAGCTTACACAGTCTTCAACACTTTGCTTGAGAAGATCGACCAGCTGTTTGTGGGAACCGCCATAGAACGCCTCCAGCAAGAGCGCACTCATGGATACAGGCCCAACCAAACCTGATGTTTACTGTGAATGCAAGCTATTACTGTAGAGTTCAAAAGAACAGAGAAAAAAATCAATCAGAAAAGAATACTAAAAACATCACATTTCAATGACTCACATAAAAAAGAAGGCCATAAACAACAATCATAGCGAAAATGATATTTTAATAACCTATGATTAAAAACCACGTATTGGAGAGGGTGTTAATAATAATTGCACTGGCAAAATTCGCCCACGTACAGTACTTTCCAAGTCACCTAGAATTTCATCATATATGTGTCATGGTTAAGTCATAACTGGAGTGTATAATGAGTTGTGCAGCAAAAAAAAACAAAATACTTCAGCTGATCATTTGGAAATGTACCTCGCAATTTGATTATGTTGTTTTGACAACTTAACTCACTTCTTCAGTAAGACGACAATAGATAGATGAATAGATAGATGTACTACTGAATGCACTAAGGCCATAACCAAAAGCTCTTCCTCAATAGCAACAAAAAGTTGGATTCATTTGAGTAAATTGGTTCAATTGGACATAGAAAGAAAAAGAAAAAAAAAAAAAGATTCTGTGATCCGCATTCCTTTCTACACACCATTTTAGGTTTTCTTTTCAATGGCATAGTATTGAGTGAAATGCTGCTGTCACTAAGTTTCCGATAAAGGGGTATTTTTTTCTTTTTATGTGAGTGAGTCATTCATTCAGATCCCCCTTATTGTTAATGTGGCAGATAAATACAGCTTATTTGTGGAAACAAAAGACACAGCTAATGTAGTTAGCAACTTGTAATAGCTAACTACTTTTTAAATACCTTTATGTAGTTAGCTTGTTTTGCTAATTTCAAGCTTGTAGCTTGAGAAGCTACTGTTTCAAAATAACTTCCTGAGCAATGAACAATTTAAACAGGCAAGCTGTCGCTCTCAGACAACACTCAAGTTTAACTTCAAAAATGACATTAACGTGTTTGTACAAATTTAAGTGGTATCTTGTGGTGCTTCGACCATACTTTCTTTACCAGTCTAAACAGTCAACACCCATGTGATAAACACTGCTGAGCTAAGCACTTCATAGCAAGCAGAACTGTGAAAACCAATCAAAACTTTGCAACAGGGAACTGGAAATGTAACAACTTAAGTAGGTTTAAACATCTAACCTGAAATGCTGGGGTTTTCCAATCGCTCGGATACACAGAGTGGGATTTTCTCACACAGTGATTTACCTCTACCCTTTTACCTCAGAGCCTCCATTTTACACAGGTAAGGCGTGAAAAGCATTCAACCTCAAGATGGAGCGGAAAGTGAGGGGTTAATGTTGTCGCATTCAGCCCCCCACACAGTTCATGTGACAGGGAAACCCCGCAGTGCCTGGTCTCACAACCAAAAGCAGCACCATCATGACTGTCGATGGATGCTGAGTCATTGCTGCATTCAAAAGGCTCGCCTGTGTAAGCGTAAACTCCAGCAAATCAATGGGACGCCGTAACAACACCAGAGAGGGGATTCAATTTCTACTGATTTAGTCAAAATACCTTTGAAGGCGGCATGAAATATTGCATTTACATGCCTAAGACTATTATAAATAACTAGCTAATAACCTTTTGCCAAGTCATGACCATATGAAAAATAAAAGCATGAAAACAAGAACAGAATAAATTGGCATATAAAATTGAACTATTTATACTGCATATTACTCATATAAATACATTTATAAGAAGCTTGATGAAATTAATCTACATTAACATCGAAAGTGGCACGTTTACCCATTTGTCCACCTACAGAATTAACCATAGAAACTCCTTCATTCTTTCTTGTAGAAAAACATACCCCCCCATCCACCCCTCCCGAGGAGACAGGCCATTATCTACACTGCATTATTCCAGATGAAATACAGGATTTCCTTTGGCTCTCAAAATACTGGAGAAGAGGCAGCGTTAGAGAGATTCTGCCTCAAAGTACAGAAAAAAAAAAACTGGGATGCAGCTGATACATCCGCAGGGGCAGTGCACGAAGACGTCATATTAAGCGCCAGTACCAATCCTGACGATTAAACCCATCAGTAAAAGTGACTCTACCAATGGCACCAATAAGTGCCAGTACAGGGGGGCGGATAGCATGGCACTGCCCAGTGACAAGCACCCAGAAACATGGCGCATTGGAGCGTGTGAGCCAACTCTCAACACCTCATTTTAACAGCCTCTAGCCATCCGTGGATGTCTTGAGTGTGTATGCGTGTGTGTGTGTGAATGTGTGTGTGTGTTTGCGTCATCACCCACGATGGACTCTGACAGGGCAGGAGGAGGCCTTAAAGTGATGTGGTCTTTCTGGAGGGCTAATTCAGCCAGAATGAAACATCCGATTATGTACTCCCACACAGCAGACCAAAGCCACGGCTGATCACTTGAAATTAGACTTGAGCGATACGAGGAACAACATGAGGACGAGCCTTGACCGTGCTGCATCAGGATTGTATCCAAAGTAAAACACCAAATAAAATAAACTGGGCTATTAAAATGATGTACGCATATGGGTCAATGATATGATGCTCATCTTTTCCAAAACAAATGTATTTGATTGTATGCATAACGTCAAAAATGGGTGATTAAACTGTCCTGACATCATAAGGAAACAAGCCTAAAGAATTAAATTATTCTACAAAAAAATTATTGGGTAGTACTAGTTTTGCATAATATTTTATTTATTTATATATTTATTAATGATCATAATAAATATTTATTTTCTTATGATAATGCTGATTATTGATGAAGTATTATTATTTTTAGTAAAAACTATTTTAACAAAACTGCTTTAGTGCATATTATTAATAATCGAAACACTTTTGTTGGAAAATCAAAGCCATGTGGTGGTACCAACTCAGGTCATGAGTTTACCAACATGCCAACCATGCATGAAAAAGTACATATAACATAATTTTCCTAAAACATAACATTAATAATAATTCTTTATTTGCTTTGTTGCAAACACTCTTATTTGTTATTGACCCATGCACCACTGAGGTGGTCATTTTGAAAGTCAAAAAAGTCAAGTCACCACAGATTGGTAGTGTTATGTGATGAAGTGCACAATAAGAGCTGCAGTAGACACATATCAACGTGCCTTGTTTTCACAAGTTGGTCGCTCAAATTAAAAAAAGCGAAACCTACACACAGAGGAAAAAAATATTAGTGCCGTCACATATTGTCTGGGTCACGAATGAGTGGGCAAACAGTGAAGCTCTTTCAAAGTTCACTGTGCGCATAAATTCAGACAATGGGCCATCTCCATAGCTTGCATTCAGATGACTTCATAGTTGAGCAATATTTTAACCTTGTAAATACTTTGGCTATGACTCTACATCGCCTAAGATGTGAAAACTTTTACATTACATGTCCTAACGTTTGTTAAAAACCACATCGAATAAAAGAAAAAGCTAATTAACTATTTTTTTTTTCTAACTATCCAACTAGGCTATCTAACTACCATTTCCAATGTCAATGGATAAAAGAAATACATTTTCATCAGCTCAAGCAGCGTGAAATAACTGTCAAAAAAGCTTTTCTGCAATGATATTGTTTAACAAACTGGTCTAATGAATGTTGCCAACACAACCTCTTCAACCTCCAGTCCAGACAGTCTCTGCTGAACTGAGTGGCATCCCAATCAACTAAAACACTATTAAGCCTTGTAAAATGATAGTCATTTGTTCCTGAAACCTTTTAATTCAAAGTGCTCAGAATGACATTGGCACTTTCAGAAGGTTCACCACACGCACCGAGGGCACAAAGTACTATTCATAAATGCCTTTGATCTCACGTTAGAAAAGCGAGAGGAAGTTCACATTTTCCACGAATTAAATTTTTAGACCATCCAAGTGTCTGTTCTGTCTTTTAATAGAGTGAGCCGTGTCCTCATTCACCTCGTCAGAGGCTTTGTGTTAACGGTAATCATTAAAGGAAAAGAAGCTGCTCTGTAATTACATGCTAGCACTTACATGCTAATCACTGCACACCCGGCTGACAGAGATGAAGCGGCGAAACGGCAGGCATGGTAATCATGTGCCATGAATTGAAGAGTTTAACCTGATTCTTTATCATTTATGGGTGACAATTAGGGGACAGACTACAGCATTCTGAATTAGACTAGGCTTTTAATAATACAAAAGCTAAACACATTTGATTCCTGTACAGGTCGTCTGAAAGAAAATTTCCTTCGGAGGGCTCATTTCAAATGTCTAGTAGAAGAAAATTGTGTCTATTACTGTTAAAGATGTGATAAGATAACAGAAAATGGCCTCTATCACCGACATGGAAGGCATGAAGTTGATCAAATAAAGTTCAAAGAGCCTTGTTTAAACTATCAAGACGTAACCAAAATTAAATAAAAGAGAAATAATATAAAAATCAAGAAAATTATGAACATTTTGTGGCAAAGTAACGGCCTCTATCACAAGTAATGGCCTCTATCACCGACATGGAAGGCATGAAGTTGATCAAATAAAGTTCAAAGAGCTTTGTTTAAACTATCAAGACGTAACCAAAATTAAATAAAAAAGAAATAATATAAAAATCAAGAAAATGATGAACATTTTGTGGCAAAGTAACCTCAAACAGGCAAAACTGTAACTGGATAATGACGTTATTTCAAAAGGGTATTAGCTACGTGAACTGCAGTTGAAAAATATCCCAATGCCGAATTTCTCTTTTTGTCATTACTTAGAATTAAAATTTAGGGCAGTAAAATCTAATTCCTCATTGATACAATTTACTGGAATGGATTAAATGTAGAAACAGATTTTACCAAAAGTCCCTCAATTCTAATTAGCTTTCCATGTCTATGTATTTCCATTTGTGGGTTAAAAAAAAAAAAAAAAACGTTTCCTGTTTAAAGTCTAATGCAGCACACAGGTTCTCCTTCATTTATGGGTCATAACACGCAAATTAAGTAAAACAGACCAACAAAAACAATTAAATATATAAAATAATAATAATAATAATAAGAGCATTATAAAGGCAAACATTTCTGCCTACTGTTATCTTCCAAAATTATGGAACAGGGCAGGTAAATTCTGGGTTATTTGTAATAGTCTGCGATGTTAAAAAGTCATTTTACATCCCTTTTCTCTTTTCATTATGACAATATGGATTAAACAATGCACATTAAGCTAGATGGGTGACAAAAACATCAAGACCAACTTTGAGACATTTCGAGGCTACATTCTTCATTTCCTCTCACTGACTCATTTCAAGCAAAACAGCTGGTCCAGCTGAAACCATGCAAATGATGATCTAAAGAAACTACTCTGCATCATATTGCAGCATTTAGAGTAAAGGATGATCATATTCAGTACCATATTGATAATCTAAATAAAATCACTACAGGAATATCTGAATATATCAGATTTTGTTAACTCTCATTTATCTGCATGTATTGCATTTGTCCACTATTATAGCATATCTACTGTGACCACTGATTAATAATACAATATGATATTCTGAAGTGATATTTCATAAAATCTTTGTCTCTTATTTCAACCTGAAAACTGACTGCCATTTTAAAACATCTTGATTTTATTCAGCAAACCTAGATTAAGGAGTTGGAAGCTAAAGCCACATATTCATTTCAGTGCAATGACAATAAAATGTCAACCCAAATGGCATCTATATAATATGGCATTAAATGCTGGCAACGCCTTTCTTCAAAAACTACCTTCACGTTTCTAAATAATGTTTGCAATATCTTTTAACCAACTTTTAATCATTTTAGTGTATGTATGATGTCCTTGTTATGTTCACATAGGTCGGTGTGCGTAGTTCATCAAATTAACTATGAACATGTACTAACGTGTGGTGTGACAAGCAAAGAGTTTCTATTTCTTTCATTATTTTGAATTCTGTATCTATAGTTTAATCATTTCAAACCAAGCAATATTCTTCGTATGAAATGCTTGGAAAGGGTGCTTAAAAAAAACTTACTTTGATATGTTGTTATCTAATGCAGACATCAAACACAGCCTTCAAATATTTTGAGCCACAGTATGAGGAAGTTGTAAGGAACGTTGAATTTAATACAAACGACAGCGTTTTTTTATTACATTAATTCACATCACAGCAATGAGAACAAATTAACTTTAACATTTGTTTAGAAGACAGACACTACTATCGCTATAACTGCACAACTGCATACTCGTTTCTGCCTTTAGTCAAGCAAGCTAATGATAAAGCACTCGTTGATTTTAAACTAGTAACGGAGGCTGAAATCGGCAAAGCAAAACATTCGCGTGTTTAATTCAGTCTTACCTCTTCCTGATAGGAAACACGGCGCGTATTTACGTCATGACGTCACTGTGCGTGATTACGTTCTTCCAGCGCTGTACCATGAAGTCGTTTGCAGGCGTCATAATGTGCTAGTATGAACCTATTTTATGAACTATGGACATGTGGGACGTGCCATATATGATAAATAATATAATTTATAATATAACACATTTTGTTTTAGAGCGACAAAGTTAGTATTTTGTCAAAATGCATTTGTTTTATGCTGGAAATCCCATGTCATATCAGTTTAAGCCAGGTTTTGGAACATGCTGGTTTGTTTTCCAAGGAGGTCTACTAACCCTAACCAGCTTGATCAAGGTCTACAATGTTGATCTCTGTCCCACCAGCTGGTAGTCCAGCTGATCCATCATCTAGATCAGCTTGGGCCATAATGACCAAATGACCAGCTTGGTCTTGCTAGAATCCATATAAAACCTCATTTGTTGGTGGATTTTTTATGAGAGCAGTTATATGTGGAAACTCATACAACTGAAAACATTTTCGGGAATGGCAGAACAGCATTTAATAAATATTAATATCTTCTGATGTTTAAAGGACAGTCAGTTATGAAGCTTATTTGTCCCACATTTTATCTGAACCCCCTCTTCTTAATATGTTGTCAGTATACTTAGCCTACATTTTGCACTCAATGTACATTGTTAATTGCTAAACTGCTCTCACACATACTTATCTGTCCATCATTCAAATAACGTAAAAGTTTAGCCTTTTATTGATTGATTCATTGATGTTTTACAGTTACCACAGTTTTACAGTAGTAAATATGTAATTTTTGGTGAAAACTACAATTATAATGGTAAATGTTGGTAACCAAAAGGGTCATGTTTATTGTTCATATTTAATTGTGGAGGTGTGTATACTTTAATTGTATTTCATTTTTGATTGTTTTAGATTTAGATTTTTAAACTTTTATTTACCCCAACATATAACCATTTTTTATTTAAAACAAATCTGGTTTTGCCAGGTTTGAATTCATAATTTCTATATATTTTTCTGTACTTACATAGGCTATATTGCCTGTTATTGTCAGTAGTCAGCTTTAATGAGTGACTGATATATTAACTGACATAAATGTCCTGGGCCTTTTATTTATTTGTATGTGTGTTTAATAAGTGGGTTGTGTACAAAGGTCAGTGTAGGTGAAGTACAGTGTGGTCAACAGCACGTACAACAGTCCATTTAGATAATCACCTGAATGGAAGACCACATGAATAGAACAACTACAGGTACAGTCTCAGACCAGATCAATTACACTTGTAATACACTTCTATTTTAATTAGAATGTTATTTAGCATATTATTTCATATAAAGTATCCCAAATATTATCATTCAGTGTCAGAACATATACACATTTAAGTGGCTTTCCCACTCATGCATGATGCATTTATTTATTTATAAGTTACCCCATCAAAATTTGGACAGCAGAGAAAATGTGTTTTGCAAAAAAAATGCAGCTTATGTATAAGTACTATGTGGTTCAATTTGATAGGGCCATTTATACAGTAACCTTAGCTTCTAAAATGAAATGGACTGTACATCCCTGCAGGGAGAAAAGTGTCTTGAATAGTTCCTTGAAAATTAAACTTGAGATGAGTATGTGAGTTGAGAAAATTAGCAAGGTCATGGTTAATGGAACTCCATAGAGTTCCAACATTGAGACTTCACAGCCAGTTTGGCAGCCTGCAGCTGATGTTAATTTAGCGCAACCCAACATCATTCAACTTCAAAGAGACTAATAGAAGGCTATCATACTGTGAGGGACTTTGATAAGGTGGATTATATTGCTATGTGTAATCCACATCAAAAGGTAAAGGTTCCAGTAATTAATTAAATGATAGCACAGAAAATGATACTGGGGAATATTAAAGTCTGATGTTTGATAGCTATTTTTCTCCAATTTATGGAGGTGATTTATAATATGGATGACACACCTTATTACTTGCACAATAAGGCACTCACGCACGCACACGCACACGCACACGCACACACACACATTATATCAAAGATACTAAATTGCCAACTATTTAAACACATTTTTGTTCTTGGCTATATGGAAATGGTTATATTGTATTTAAAGCAATAAATTAAATGTGTCGATATCTGTCAACTTGTGAGGAAATTTAAGTGAGTTGTTAAGTGAGATGTTACACAGGCTTTCAAAATTAAATTGGGCTACATTTATTCGAGCAAGGTCATTTTCAAGAAAAATTACAAATTAAAAATTAAATTATACTTCAACAGACATTTCAAAGAATCCCAACAACCACATCCCCCCTCCCCCCTTATTTCTTTAGCTAAAAAAGGGAAAAAGGAAAAACAAATAAGATGAATAAAGTGGAATTTTTTTTTCCTTTCAGTCAAAAATACAGTGTTTTCACAATATTGTATCAAAAGTTCCCAAATTGTAGATTCTCGGTAAGTGTAGTATGAAGAGCAATTCACAGCAATCACTCCAGATACAATAAATGCTCTCTTTACGTAAAATTTGCTCCACTTGTAAGGATCCTTATTTACTAAAATATATCTATATCAAGGAACTATAATACTGTACACTACAGTATGAAATAAATATAATTAGGAAATATAAAATGAGTCACATAAATAAAATGGTAGTTTAAAATAAAAATGAACTTTGTATTGAACAAAACAAAACAAAACAAGATAATACTGACAGATGATCTTAAAAAAAAATACAGAAAATTGCACAAACAATATGTAAACTAAACAACTGCAGTCTAATACTAATACTGACGTAGGTATTTCAAATGACAAGGTGAAATATTTCATTTAATACTAAAGCAGGTGCAAAGAGAACACTAGTTGACTTCGCTTTATACTGTACAAGGATGGCACTTGCAGAAAACACAGGTGAAAGGGTTTGCATATAAGGCTTTTCTCGAACGAAAAAAAAACAACAACAACACAGGGGTTCTGACGTCACCTCATACAATGAGCCTTCGTCATTACAGTTATCCAGACTCTTTCCATCCACCCCTGGCCAACTTTAAGACTTTGTACTTTTAAGAATCATATAGATATTATTTATTTAAAGTCGCTTCATAAAAGCCATGGTGAGACGCCAAAACTTGAATGGCTGGTCAAGGAAAAGAAAGGTAAAACCAAGGGTATCACAGTAAGTGATAGACGAAATATAACACTTACACACTACTGCGTCTTCAAGCGCAGTATAAGTACATATAGGCAATGCTTTTTACCTAAGTGTTTTTTTGTTCATTTTATTTTTGTTTTTTATTTTTACTTTTTTCTAATACTTTTTTTTTTCGTCAGAGTGCAATTTCCAGGCTTGTGCTACGACCACAATGAAACACAGGAGTTATGGAAATCAGCACCACACAGCTTTCTGGCTGAAACCTCTGTACATTTTAAAAACCTTTCTTTAAATTTTATTCTGACAATCGTTATCACTTGTATTTTTGCATAATATGGATTCCTTCATGTTCCATCCTAGTTTCTGATGCCTGATTTTGAAGTTCCACTCTTTATTTCAATGAGTGCAAGCCTCAGGCGCACGTTCAGATAACCAAGACGTGGCAGTGTGGTACAAATGTGAATCTGGCTCAAAGTCCCTCCAAAAGGGGCGGAAGAAGGGCACGATGCAAGCTTGAGGGAGAAAGAAAACAAGAAGCTTATTCCGAAATGCAGTAGTTAATCAGCATCCTCATTCTCGCAGTCAGGATTTCTTTTGCTCGCTAATTTCCCCTCTTCCGAGCTCTCGTCCTCTGTCCCTCCCATTACTTTGCTCTCTTTCTCATCTTTTGCTGTCCCTTCAGGGCTCTGAGTTTCAAATCTCCGCCCCTCTACCTCCATTTCCTCTTCCTCCACCAACCCTGTCTCTTGCCTGTCAGTCACTTCCGGATACGCCTCCTCTGCCTCCCTGGCCCGACCCTCAGTGCCGTCTCTCAAGATGGTGTTTTCTCGTGTGATGTCCTCCATCTGGTCCTCTGGATCCGAAAAGCCCAGGGGCCCGAGGCCCTGAAGGTAAGCCCGACGCATCAGGAGCTCCGTGGGCTCCAGGGGTCCGCCATTGTCGTGGCTATCTTGTTTGGCGGCCTCGCGCTCCTCCGCCTCCCGTTTGCAGTAGGAATAACGGTGGTTCATGTGCTGCGAGTAAGAGCCGGAGTGGGAAAAGCGCTTGCCACATTTGTCACACTGGTAGGGTTTCTCGCCCGAGTGTAGACGTGAGTGCTCGATGAGGTGGTGCTTGTGTTTGAAGGCCTTTTTGCAAATCTGGCACTGGTGAGGCCGCTTTCCTGCAGAGACACAAAAAGAGAGGAGCCAACAGGTTAGCACAGCATCCATAAAATCTTAAAGCTATAAAAAGCTATTTGAAAATCCTCTCTTTGGAGGATGTACAAACTTGTATCAAATATATTGTTTGCATTACAGTCAAATGTAAGGTAAAATATTACAATTTACTAAGACACATATCCTTGAAGAAACCACACAAATCCCTCCTTCCTAACTTGTACCTCATGATGAATTCTACAAAAAAAAATAAAAAATTGGGGGATTAGTTTGGGTTAAAAACTGAAAGAAAGAAAAAGTTCTGACTAAAAACCCCTTCATTTCAAACAGCGACAAACCCCACCGGTTTATTTTAGATGTTACCAAAAACAGTGCAGGGAGGTGAGGGGGAAGCCACAGTCCTGAGGCGCTATTCTGAGGTTGTCTGTGACTGTTCTGAATGCAGCCAAGAAGATCAGGTGATTATCACTCCATGCCGCACAAGGTGAAAGTGAGGCAGTCAGCATCCCTGACAGAGTTTATGACATCATGACTCGGGATATAAAAATGCTTAGATAAGACATACATCTGTCTCGTGATGCCTTGTGTAATACAAACACCAAACACTTCACCTCCCGCACACCTTCCTCTTTCACCAGCTTGGATCACATTGTCTACTTACAGAAACTAGGAAATTAATTCTACTCTAATCAGTGAAGTAGGAGGCACTTGCCATTTGGCATTCAATAATTCCACCAGTAACATACTTGCCATAAAAACCCACACATTTGCCATCAGTTCCAAGCACATGAACAGATGTACTATATTCTTGGCCATGAATAGCCCTGGCATGCCTGCAACACCTTCCATAGCAGCCATACTTGAGATGGTCCCCTTCCCCACCTCCCCTCATCAAGTTCAAAAATAGACGAGACGGCAGATTCCTCTCTATGAATTCCGACCGAAGAATGTAAGTGAGGATGATGCAAACGTGTGAAAGAGAGGAGTTCCCCAGGAGGGTAGGTCACATTGTGGTGTAGAAATGCCACGCACACATCAGGCTTTCACACACCTGGCACACTGTGCCATGTTGGTATGCCAGAAAACTGTATTGACAATGTGTCTCTATATCGACTGGTGTTCCAAATGCTCAATTTAAAAGCAACGAAAGATTTTTTGTGGTTCAATGAACAAAACGCAAATACGAGATATTGTGTGTGTGTGCATCTGTCATTTAAAGTGGTAATTATTTTTGTAAATTTTAGCTGGATTATAAATATTGTCTGTCACATGCTAAATAAAATATAAAAAAAATCCCCTTTGAGCCTGTCAAAAGGAAGAAAACTGTTACACCTTTGTCATGGGTTTAAAATGTACAACAAAAGTATGGCAATGGACAGAAAAAAATAGGTATGGAAAAAATAAAGAAGGAAAGGAATGAAAGAAACGGAAAAAAAAATAACACAATGTGATCAAAGGGAATTACTTGGAGGGGGGTGGACGAGGATAAAAAAAAAGAGTTGTCTAAATGTGATATACCTGTGTGCTCATATTTGTGTCTTAGGAGGGAACTGGTCTTCTGGAATGTTTTGTCGCACAAGTCACACGCGTACATACCACTTTCAGTCTTCTTAATCTTCTTCCGGGCGAGCAGCGACTCGCTGTCTGTCAGGTCCTCTAGCCCTGACAGATAGTCCCCTGTGCTGTCCAGTAGCTCCCCCTACAAAAGAAACAGATTTTAGACACTTCACACAATCCTAACCTGCCACAAATCCTAATCCTAACCTGCCACCTAGGAGACACCCCCTGCCCCATGTTTGATCCCACGTCTGGACAGAGCTTATCTCTGTAACCTTTATAAGACCTTTATCGCCTGAAGAGGTCTCAAAAAAGGGACATATGGCTTGATATTAAGAAGACTTTACAAGGGTTCTCTCAGTTTAGTACAGAACGTAGTATGAATTAATGTAGGTAACAGAGTATGGAAATGCTGTAAACAACATATTTTTAGGAAACAATAACCTTTAATAACATCTAAAATTTAATGTATGGACATTTTTATTAGTTTCTTTATTAATCTATTTTAGACTTTTAAATAAATCAAACTTTGGTTAAGGTAAAATGCATGATAAAACATTGAATTTTAATGTGCTTTATCACACTTTTTGAAAGGTTTCAACAAAAATAAAATGGAATACATAGGGAATTATTTTTCCCAGTACCATAACATTCGAATTACCTGGAAGCCTGGTTTCCGCTGGTATTTCCGCCGTTGCTGCATCTCAGCAAAAGTGGCTGCCCCTGCTGCGTAAGTGTAAGCCATAGGTGGTAAGAAACTCATGGGATCCAACCCTGGGTAAGGCCTGAGTCCCGGGATGCTGGCTTGAGCCGTAGACATAAAAGTAGGTGGAGGGAATGCTCCGTGAGGTGGTAGTGAGGTGTACATGTGTCCACCACCGAAGGGGTTTATACTAAAGATGGGGCTTGAGCTTTTCTCCAGCTGATTTTCATTGACCAAACTATTGGGCCCGTTGAACTCCTTCTTGATGTGGGCCAAATTTAAAGGCTCTGTTCCTGATTCACGTGCAGAGGAGTTGCTAGTGTGGTCAACAGAAAAGCCATTGTGTTTGGGTCTCTGTTCTGCCTTGTAAACTTGTTTAGGCAAAGACAAGTCCAGTGGTTCCCCATGTGCATCCTCAGAGACGAGGCTGTTAGGAGTGTACGAACTGCTATGTGAGTGTTTGGATGATGATGATGAGAGATTCAAAGGTGAGGGTGTCTCACCTCTTAAGTGGTCCACAGAGTCAAGTGGCTTTTCATTGGTCTGCCTGATGCCTGTAAACTGATGTGGTTTGGACAACTTGTGCCCTGAATCCCCATTGGTGATAGCTTGGATCTCCGCCGTTGAGTCGCCATATTGACTCAGAGAAATAGGTGACCGGGCAAATGTGGACTCCCTGCTCAAGCCATGGTTGAGCTCGCCACTTCGCTCAAGGGGAGGAGATCTTTTCCTTGAGAAGCTATGGTGAGATTGAGCTTTCCATTGTACAAACGAATCCTTCACAAAAGATGAGGAGATCACACCATCATGCTGCTCTGAGCCGATAAGCCCCCTGCGGCCGGTTGGTACAGTATCATTAGGTTTGAGGACAGCCTTGATCTCCTCGTTCATCTTGCAGAGATAGCGCTCGTGTTGATGTAATGGAATAGGGCCAGAAAACGTCTCCTTGCAATACTGACAAGAGAATGGTGCGTACTGCGCATCCCTCTCCTGTGCTTTGTCTTCAGATAGAAGATCCATGGTGTGGCTGGGTCTTTCTTTTTTAATATCCACCGCTCGTCTCTTAGAGTCTTCTGTTAAACTCTGGAGACATGCTTTGGCTTCATTGACCTTTTCCAGTGTGTAGTCAATGATAGTCTTGGTGGGACTGTTGTGTCCAACGCCAAGGAAGTCTTGCTGGGAAGCCAGTACTCGATTCTGCTCCTCCATCTGGGAGCCTAATTCCTTCATGTATGCTCTAAGCTTAGAGATCTCTTCAGGGTTGCCATCCAATTTCTGTCGGCAAACTGTGTTGTCCACAATCTGAAGAACCTTCTGAACCTCACTCATGTTGTTGATGAACGCTGGATAGCCCAATAGATGAGAATCCGACCCAATGCCTAGATGTTGCAGGGGGTTCTGAGATGAACTGTGCATCCCTGGAGGACTACGGCCACCGCCATTGAGAAAGGCGCCTGACCCACCATATTCTTGTTGAGATGCGATCATAAGACGGTATTCATTGAAGTCCATGGGCTCAGACTTGATGTCTGGGTGGGCAGATGGGTCTTGAAGGCTCATGGACCTGCCATTCTCCAGTTTGTGACGGAGCTGAGCTAAGGCAGGACTGCCAGGGGAGGATGCAGCAGAGTTTGGTGATGAGCCAGGCTTGCTGTTGACTCCATGGCGTACCCGTCCATTAATAGAGATAAGGCCAATGCATTTCTTGCTACTTATGTGGGAGCTGTAAGAGCCAGAGTGGGAGAAGCGCTTCTTGCAGTTGGAGCACTCATATGGCTTCTCACCTTCAAAAAAATCAAAACATGTCTTATTTTTTATTATTGCATAAATACAAAAATTAAGTGATGTTCCTTTACATATTTTAGACATTTAACTTTTCCCCCATTCCATCATTCAACTTAATGATTGATAGGATGATGGGATCCTACAATAACAAATAATTATTGCATAATTATATAATTATGGTTTTAAATATGCATCATCTAGCTAGACTATCCAAACCACACTGAATCACCATTAGGCAAATTGAAGACATATGAATAAGATTATATACATTATTGGCATTCTTTTTACAGCACTTATGAAAAGAGGCTTTCAACATTTTATTCAATGAAACACTTACCACTGTGAATGCGGAGGTGCTCCTTCAAATGATGCTTGTATTTGAAGGCTTTTCCACACTCTGTGCATTTGAATTTGCGGTTACCAGCCCCTTCGTTTAGTAGTTGAGGCTGTGAGGGAGAGAAATATTATAGAAATTGATACAGGAAGAAAACAGTCATGATATAGTTTATAATTCCTTCTGAAGGTTAAATCTGTTAATAGTAATAATAATACATTTTATTTATATTGAGAATCATAGACAGAAAATATGTCAGAATTGTATTTAAGTATGTGTGACCAAGGTTGCTGAAGCAACAGTTCAAGTTCGAGATCTTTTTTTTTCTGCATAATTAAGTTCACAAGATCAATTGGTGGTGACTTTGTACCTTCTCAGTACCTTATCCGTTAAACTACTATCTACATGCTTTAAACATTTACTGTCTAGGTTTAGTTAAACAGTGTAGGCTGTATCTGTATTCACCATTCAAAGTTAAACGTAGGTGCTCTTCCTCCATTTGAAATTCAAATGTGGGCCCCAGATGCACAACAAAAACAACAGCGTTCACCCTGCACCCCACACACAGACACAAAAGGTCTGTGAAAAATATGTGGGAGTCCACGTTTGTTTAATAGTCACTATGTACAGTACTATGCAGAAGTTATTTCTTCAAAAGTTCAGTCATACTCGTGTACATAGGCCAGTTTAAGATGTGTATTGGCGTTTCTATTTACTGTAGGAGTGTATGCAAATATATATACAGAATGCACATTGATATGTAATACTAAGCCTAGCAAGGTGAACCTAGGAATTAATGTTCAAAGCCTTCAGGAAAAGAACCCTTTAGAGCAAATAAACAAACACTTAAAGTCATTTAAGGATTACGATACTCTAGATCACCAGGAAACAAAAGCCATCTGGTCATGTTTAATTCAGTCTGGAGAGGTGTACATTCAGTATGTGTGTGTGTGTGTGTGTGTGTGCATATGTGTGAGTGTGAATCAGTCAGTAAGATGAGAGTGCAAGGCAAGTATTACAAATTCTTTTTCAACGTGCCCAAGACTGCTTAAGGTTCAAAGTTGAAAGCCTAAATGCGGGATATCCTGTTATAATCCTATCAAACAACCGAGAACCCTTTTACCACATCAAAAACTGACATTTTCCTTCAGTAATAATGCAATATAGAGTTTCCTCTTCAAAATAATTCCATATCACTGCATTTTTTCACAGCATGCTCACGTTGACACCGGCCTAAAAGGCAAAATTAACATCAGCTTTCCCTGCATCTTTTGAGTTGACTCCACTCCAACAGCTGATGCGAGAAGTCAGAAGGCCTATAGGACTCAATGTGCTAGAACAGCCCACACATGGCCGGCTGTGGGCGGACACTCAGGGGAGTATGACAGTGCACAGCTGTGGCTCCAGTGTGAAGGATTCAAGTATTAAGGAGCTTCCGGAGGAGCTTTTTCAATGCTGGAGCTATCAACAGGCTAAAACATGTTCTGCGCTGACGTGTACTTAATTAAATGCTCAGAATGCGAGATGCAGCATCTTTCACAATGAATTTCTATAATAATCATTAAAAAAACATTATTAGGAAGTAACGAGTGTGGGTACTGGCTGAGGTGGGCCTTGTCTCACCTGATCTCTGGCAGGCTTATGTGTGGCCATATGGCGCTCTAGCTGGGTGCGGTAGGCGAAGGTGTCACTGCACAGGGGACAGGGGAAGCTCTCATCGTTTTTCTCATGTCGGTACTTGATGTGCTCCTTCAGAGAGGTCAGCCGCTTGTAGCCCCGGTCACAGTAGGGGCAGGTCAACAGTTGGGCAAAGGCATCTGGCGTCCTCAGTGCCAGATCTGGGCAAAATTGAAAGGAGCAAACAGAGTGAAGGAGGGGGATTGAAGAAAAAAAAAAAAAATCAGCATATGTAGGACAAACAGTTGCCATATGAGGCCATGGGAGAACGATAGGTAAAGCACTGCATTCAGAAATTTGAAACAGCCAAGAATTACTTAATTTATTTGTTTATTTTTTATTCACTTGTTTTTTTAGATTTAAGATATGACAAATCTATACATATATAAAAAATGTATATAATGCATTTTTTTTAATCACCTGTTTTTTTTTTTTACATTTAAGATATGACAAATCTATATATATATATAAATTATATAATTCAAATAGATTTGGAGAATTATTTTATAAAGTACATTTTTACACTTTGTCCACCCACACTAATTTTCAGATAAAATCAAATTAAGTTACATTTAATTTATTAATAATAATAATAATAATAATAATAATAATAATAATAATAATATAGATAGGTATTGTGCAATATTTTAAATACAAATATTTCTTACTGGCCATGAAACTGATTTTTACTTTATTATTTATTAAAAAAATATTTTTTTGTCTCTTTGACAATGTGGCCAAAAACAATTTCTACTCACTTGGTGAGTCGTAAATGTTAGATCATCTTTTTATGTATTGCGTTTTTACATGTATAGTTTAATGCCTACCGTTTTCATTTTCATCTTGTCCGTTGGCCTCTGGTGTTCCCAGTCGTGTACCCTCCTCTGGGTCTTCTGGATAAATGATAACAGTATCCTGCAGGTATTCTGCAATGCTCGCTGCATGTCCCTCACCGTCATCCAGTTTCCTCTTGGCAAAGAAGCTTTCCAGCTCTGAAGAGGCATCAATACCCTTAACTGCATACAGGAAGTGGGGAGAAAGAGCACAAATGAATCCAGTGGTTGATGCTCAGTGCCATTGGAAAGGACCAAGCTGAATATTAGGACACTGGTCCCGCTAAGTGTGATGTAGTGGAGACCAAACCATTAGAAGGCCTTTCAAGGTGGAAGTATTTATTTAAGTTACAACATAATGGCCACTTCAAAGACTAATAGGAGCCAGCTTGATCATCAAGCACTCTTTAAGCATCCTCTTGCATGTTTGAAAATGCTTTAAACATTTCCAGCATTATGGGTAATTGAGTTATATGGCAATTAGGCGTGCCGGGGTAACTGATCTCACTTTGTATTGCTCATCGTATACATAAAATCGGACTCAATAATCTAATTATGGATCATGTGTTACGTGTAATTGCACAGAACAAGATTTTAAACGTGATTTTTGTAAACAATAGGTTTTTGGATGCTTTATGGAGAACAACTAAAAGATACTGACAGGATGAATAGACAAGAGTGCCTTATAGAAAAGTAGATTTATAAAAAAAAACATGAGGTAATGTGGGTAGATAACTAATAAAATGACAGAAGTTATTGCAAATTATACTTTTTCTTTAGATGACTGGACTCTTTGGGTAAGCAAATGAAAATGTTATTGTTTTTTTGTAATCAATTTGAAAGTACATGGACTGAACAAATTCGATTTTGGTCTTAAACTCAATTTGGCTGCAAAATGTGATTTGCCATGCACTCGCGCTCAACTAAAAAATGTTTACTTTCCATCTCCCATGGACACATGAGGAAGCATTATCTCAGATGCTGAAGTGTGTGCCACGCACGAGTTTACGCGTGGTCTTAAGAGATGTTACACACTCACATAAGAAACATTTCATGATGAATATGCTCAAGATTTGATTAAGTATCTTGATTACTAAAAATGGTTGACCCAACTCTCTAAATATAGTTATTTATTGTGTATCTACTGTATGCATGAATATTTCAAAATAAAGTGATCTCACCTGTACCATTTCCAATTCCATGAAGAGAGACGTCAGGGCTCATGGAATTGTACTCAGCTTTTCTCTCCTCTGTAATAATGCCATGTAGAAGAGAGAAAACACTTTGTTTTAAATTATCATGATAATCACAAACAAAAACAAAAAACATTTTGCATAACCAAATCTTCTGCCCTTATCAGTTCATTTTAATGAACATACTTAATGTGTGTTTAAGTGTAATTAGATTAGATAAATATGACACAGCAAATGAAAAATAAATCCTCCAGATGATGAGAGGACATCAGGAAGGGATATATCTCAAACATGTTGACAGAAGCTCAGAGAATGATACACTTCTCTTAAGCGGGGCATAAGAATCATGTCAAGGTATTTAGGGAGGAGAGGAGGGTGGTCTGAGAGAAGTTTGCTCAGATATACTGCAGCTATTGTGTTTGTTCCTCCTCCTCCCCCTCATGTGACCTCGTACCGGCAGTCACAAGTATCATAAGCTTCCCCCACAAAAGGAGGATATACAGCACCTCTTACACCACATCACAGGGGGAAAACAAGGGTACTCAAGACTCCTGACACACACACACACACACCCGCGCGCCTCCACGGCATAAGTACTGTTTAATTTCAAAACTGCCTTCCACTTCCTTCCTCATTATCTAAGTATGACAACCAAGAGAGCTTCTGAAAGTCGGCAAATTCTCTCACTTTTCACCACATTTAAGAGATGTCTTTCAAAGCTGTGTTTGAAATCATTGTGAGAGAAACTTCTCAGAGCAATGCTTCTTGAAGGGATGTTTTGAGCATCAAAAGCTTTACTTGGATGCGTTTCATTGAACAAAGTTTTAACGAAACAAGACATTTGCTAATAGGGGGCTTGCCTTCACGAACCCCCTTCCTGGTGAAATTGTCTCCTCCTGTGCCGTGCAGATAAAAGTGCAAGGCCTGGAGCCAGCGAAAAATATTCTCAGAATTGTGTTTTCCTTTGAGGTACATTGGCTTAAAACTTCTTTGGGAGGGTTAGCGATTAGCAGTATTAGCATGTGGATATTTTAAGGTCATTTGAAGGACCGAACGTCATGTGTGGCGCACCGAAAACCCAGTTTAAGGGAAGCCAAAGAGGTATCAGAGATTAATTTCGAGTAAATAAGTTTCCTCGAGTGACAAAATGGCAACTACATTAGAGTCTCAGTTCTGCTTGTGGTAGCTGCAGGCCCCCTGAGGCAATGGTGTGATTTTAACCACTGCAACACAAGAGAAGTTCCAGATCTCTTTTGGTGCATAATTAAATGATATTTTGTTTCAATTGTCAATTTGACATGGACTTATTATGCTTGTAAATATGCTTGCAAACACTGGAGATACAGTACTGATAAGTGCTGATACTACCAAGTACTGATACTGCTATACAGTGTATAATACAAGAACTTTACATATTTATGTTCTTCTTGTGTATAGTAATATATACAGTCTGGTCCAAAAGTAATACATTGAATTTTGTTTAAACTTCAAAATAAACAAAGTTTTAGGGCTTAACACAATGAAAAGTACTGATATGTCTATATTTAATATATAAATAATATATGCTACCACTCAAAAGTGTGGGGTCAGTATGATTTAAAAAAAAAAAAAAAAAACTTTTATTCAGAAAGGACTAAATCAATTGTTAAAAAGTGGCTAAAACATTTACAATATAAATGTTGAACAGATTTGTATTTCAAATAAATGCTGTTCTTTTGAACTTTCTATTTATCAAAGAATCCTGGATAAAATGTTCACGGTTTCCATAAAAATATTAGGCAGCGCAATTGTTTCAACATTGATACAAATAAGAAATGTTTCTTGAGCACCAAATCAGCATGTTATAATGATTTCTGAGTGATCATGTGACACTGAAGACTGGAGTAATGGCTGCTGAAAATTCAGCTTTGCCATCACAGGAATAAATTACATGTTCTTTCAAAAACATTTTTGAACGGTGGAGTATATTATTTTAGATTTAGCTGACTAATCAAATAAGCAATTTAATTCAAATGAAACTAATGATTTTATGTTAAATTTTTCACTCAAATGCAATTCTGATCATATCATTTTTAATCGGAAAAAAAAATATATAAAAAAACCCCTTTTATAAATCAGAAAAATGCTAATTAGAAGCATTTTCACAAGTGGTCTGTTGAACCCTACTGTCTTAGAAAAGCATATAAAGCATATAAAGACTTGAGGTGCATCTTCTCAAGCAACCACAGCAAAGAGGAAGATGATTCATGCAGCCTCTTTTAAGATGCTGCATCTACCACAGTATTTTTCTTCCAGCTTCATCTCTTCATCTCTTCATATTTAATCACTAAGATAAAATAATGCTATGCTACCAGAGGCGTGGCATTCAAATAAACTCAGATGATGTTCATTTATCTAGCATATAGTGTGAACATCAACTAAACAAAACACTGTTCAAGCGAATGACACATCCCTGAAGACCCTGTTTAGTTCTGTGACTGTGACACTCTCTGAAGTTAAGTGATGCATATGGTTTAGTCATTAGCTGAGACTGATTGCTGGGGGTCTGGGTTTTTTCTTTCTTTTTTTATTTTTTCAAACCGGGCGACTCGCATGAGTTCTCCCTTCACTCTGTAACTGTCAGCCAGGCCCAGGGAATTGTGGGCCTATTATGTATGTAAATGGCCATCATAATGCTAAAAATTTCATTTAAGGCCTTTAATGAGTCTTCAGCAGGGCAGGCTCCTGCTAAATGATAGCTCTGCGATCCTAATTAAGAGAATTTATCTTTAAAGCCTCACTAGCTTGGGTCTTGTCCGTGATCTTGATCGCTTTCGGTTTAGGGTGGGTGAGTCAAAACGAAGCCAAAAGAAAGGGGTGTGGAGTGATGATGCACTAAAGATTAGGTGTAACCTACTTTGTGACAACAGTAAGAAACCAAAGTAGAAAAGTGAGCTAATAGTCTAAAAGTTGCCATTACATTTAAAATGCCAGACAGCTGCTAGGTGTTGGCCTAGTAAATAAAGCCGCTCTGTCCTGGTAATATGAAAACTGCAAGTTTGATAGATAAAACAAATGAACCTCAGCTATGTTTCATTAGTTAATACCACAATTCGCTCTAATATTCTCAGCTCTCACTCTTACCTGAACCATTCAGGTCTTCGTGGCGCCAGACATGGGCCCCTGCCCCATCCTGGCTTTCGTTTTCTTCATCCCCCCGGCAGGAGAGCAGGGCATGGGCCACCCGGGGTGAAGCCTCCAGGCTCGGCACACCTGCTGGACTGCCTTCACCCTCAGAACCCAGCAGTCTGTCCTCCTCATCGGACCCTGAACCCGCATCCACCACGTTTTCATAACTCAGCACTGAGGACAGAAAAGAGTTCATGTGTTATTATGTGAGATTACCGACATCTCAAAAGAAGTTTGTGCAGTCTTAGTGGTATGGCTATATGATTACAATCTTAAGGTCTGTTAACCCACTTCTCACATATGCAATAAGCACATGGTAATAAAGACAGAACAGGACAATTGAGGTTGCCAGTGAAAATAAATGCGGGGGGGTGCTTGAATCCAGCAGCTTGATTAATGGGCATTTGTGTAAAATGTACATAGCTTGATAAAAAGTAAAAAGCAGGGTTGTCAACCTTTTCTGACCCATGGATAATATAAATAATCTAAAATAATTATGTAAATTGATTGTAAATAAATACTTGAGTAATAATATATATTATTTATTATTATATTAGAACATTTCTAAAGTCGTGATGTCAAGATAATGGAAGCCTCACAAGACCAGATTACTTGATATACAACAAAAGAGAGCATGATAAAGCAAACCAAAATCCCACACAACTCTGGGGGTGAGAGGTGGTGAGGGTCTAATAAACTATGAAGCTTACATCATGGGAACAACAGTTTAACGTTCAGGTTCATTCGAAGTTCTTTCCTTGCCTAATACAGCATACATCTCCCCAGGCTCTCCGAGCACCTTATCTCAGAGGCACGCTGCCAAAGCAGTGAGAACTAGTGGGAAGTTTCTCTAATGGTTAGATTAAAACCCTAATTGCTGATTTCAGGACAATTTTCTCCCTCTTCTGAACACAGAGTTTTAAAAAACAACAAACTTTCCCTTCCATCAGTGCTCTATTTCCCAGTTCGTTGGCGTCAAATGGACTCAACTGGGCTGTGGAACGCTCCATTCCCTCCTCTGTACCTTAACTACCCCTAATCTCTCCCTAGGAGCCCATTCACTTTAAAAAAATGCCAATGATGTCTTTTTTTCACAGGTTCCCATGCAAAAAAGGCTGACCGCTTCCCTTTGCCGGTTCTCGCCAGAGGACGTGAAGATTAGCTGCACGTATCTGATCATAATATGATCTTTGTCTGATCCGTGGGGCTGCATTTGCTCCCCCGGACAACTGCGCAACAGGTGCAAATTAAAAGGGGAACCATCTCGGGTACAAGGGATGGTCGAAATGCACTGACCCGGGCTGAATACCAAAGAGTGGGGTGAGGTGGTATGGCGGGGGTGAGGGGCGTGGGACAAAAAGCTTTCTAACTAAGAGGTGTGACCAGCGGGATTATTTAAGAGCGACTTCAGGCCGAGGGTGAAGACCCCCCCTCCTTGAATGAAAAGGAGAAGGCGAGCAAGAGAAAGCAAAAGAGAGACATAAAGGGAGTGGTTGAAAGTAAGACATGAGAGGCTCTTTGTGTGGTCCGAGTATACCTTGGACGTAAAGCAACTTTATCTTGACTTTTTTTTCCATCCTCTGTTCCCTCCTCCCACGTTTCATCCCTTTCACTCAAACCCATATATTTCTTCATCTTAAGCCCAGTAATAAGTGCACTTCACTTTCTTGCCCAGGTAACGTACGAAAGACAGCACTGAATGTTGGTACCGGAGCTAAAAAGCTGCAGCCAATCATTCAGAGTTTGAATGGTGGGAGTGTTCTGAAGGAAAAGAAAGAAGTGGGAGGACTGGGAAAAGAATCAAGAGGATGAATACAGAGGTCAGAGCTGAATATTAATAATAGTGAACTGCTTAGCGGTTTGACTTTAAGCCCACACAAAACACTAAACTCTTTACATCACATTTCCCTGTTCTTGCTTGTGTTTTTCAACAGCATATGCTAGCCATCTACATTCCTAATGACATAGCTTGAATACTTGTGTGGATGCTTGAGATGTTTTTTTTTTTTTACAGAAAGTCAGTATGTTCTGAAAGTATGTTCTAATTTGACTATAATTGCATAGATTCTCGCATGACACAAATATAAATAGAAAACGCTAAGGTTTTAAAACCATTTTGGAAAAAGGAACAGACATGTTTTGAACTCTGACAAGCAGATACTTTGCCTGTTTGTGTGTGTGTGTGTGTGTCAGTAATAGAAAAGCAAGTGATGGGCACTCAAAGCAATCCATCAAACAATTTGCCTCTAAGGTCACATGGGTCTGACATATGTGACTGAGATATTGTATGCAGCTGTGCACTTGTGTGTGTGGGAGTAAAAAAAGAAAAAAAGACATCACTGTATAAATGTTTTCACCATTGTAATGAGATGTTTGTTTTCATCCATCTAACTAGTCACAATAATATAATATAATAACAATAATAATGTAATTTCTATAAATGTTTGCATTTTCAGGTAATAAAATGTGAACCTCGTCATCTGTAATAAAATTAAAATTGATTAAAAAGTGGAATGAACTCCTGCAGGTTGTAACTTTGATTTAAGTTAAATTTTCAATTTTGAATATTATTATTATTATTATCATATGTATTAATATTATTTTGTATATACTAGTAAAATTAAAGTAAGAATAGAAGTATGATACTTTGTAACTTTATTTCGGATCTACCAATCAAATGCGCTTTCTCCTGTGTAGTCCAGCCCCCATTGTAATTCTATTGGCTGCCATTTTAGTGTGTCATTCCGGCAGCTGTCCTGCTGTATAATTCCTGCAGTGAACGGTCCATTGTGCTCACCCTAGAGACAAAGAGGCCACCTCTCTTCTCTCTCGCCCTTACTTCTCCTTTCTCCCCTCCCTCCCTTCTCTCTCTCTCTGTGCCATTTCATATTCTCGAACAACCCCACCTATCATTCTGCTAGCTGTCCTTTGAGCATTTCAAGATGGCTCTAAAAGTCATCCTTAACAAGAACTCAGTAACAAACTACATAGGCAGAATCTTTTAAATGCTGATGGTGGAATTAGCAAACAAACAGAAACAATACCTTGTGCCTGTCCAGTTTGGACAAACTAAGAGTTCCCGCTAACTGGGAGAGGTTCACACATTCCATAGCCTGGAGTTGTGCAATCACACACACACATGTTCTTCTGAGCAGTTTAGCTGTTTAGACAGGTATGTGTGTGCTCTGTCACAATCTCTTACAATCCTCTCATCTCATATGCGGAGTGTGTTCCCAGCGCTCGGGGGAAAACTGCATGCACACCTGCAAACTCAAAGCCACAATGTCCATTGGAGCCATTTCACTGGTACGTGGCGAAGGATGATTCAAGCGCTCGATTATATCAGACAGGAAAGGCTTCGGTTACAGCGAACGCTCAACAATCACATCCATCTGAACTGAACGACACCTCCGCTGGCTCACACACCTTTTCAACATTCACTGTTCCCAGGTAATCCGCCTGCTATCCATCTTTTCCCCTTCCTTTAATCTCGTTTCCGTCTGTTCCTAGCGCCCGAAACAGAAAGGTGAGCGCGTATTCCACATCCATATTGAGAATAAGACAGCCTGCCGCAGGTCTTTCCCAGGTGCCTCTCTGCCACGGTAATGAAACCCGGCGGAACAGACGGTGGAAAATAACCACTCTGTTCTCTCTCTCTCTCTCTCTCTCTCTCTCTCTCTCTCTCTCTCCTGTGCGGTGCGCATCACCTGAGTGTGCAGTGGGGGAGGGGGTGACTAGGTAAGACTTCAAACACTTGAAAGGAGGTCGCTGCCTAGTGGCTATAGCCTGGAAATGATCCATGTAAATCAAATCAGCCATCTTCCATTCATGCGCAAAAAGGGCGAGGGAGGGCAAACTTTTACCTGTTTCGTGCTTCAGAAAACAGCACAGAGGTAAAGAACACGCTGAGACAGCCGTCTGATCTAAAATGAATGGGAAATAACTGTAATATCAGATACATTTTTTTTTAAATACAAGGGAACTGCCACATTCTGAAAGGGAATGATTTGATTTCACCTGTTGGATGTAATAATAAATTGTATAATATATCCAATTTTAGGTCTAAAAAATAAAATAGCTTTAAGCAGTCTATGAGAACTTGGTCGACAGTGCTCGTGTCCTATACTGCCTTTTGGAAACACATTCCTTTAACAATAAAATAAAATAAAAATACCTGTGCAGTATTTAAAAGGTACATTATAGCATTAAAAAATTAAAATCTATTCAGGATTTAAGAGTACATTGGCATTAAGAAAAATAAAATAATGCACAGGATTTAAGAGTATTTAAAATGAAATGAAATTAAATAAAAAGAAATACAATTTCTGAGAAGGGAAAGGAAAAGTATGTTCATATGCTTATATATGCTGAAACTTGTCAATCTCAGCAAGAGCATATAAATAGCCATGGAGCAGTTCTGTACAAAACTACACACTTTTCAACAGTGAATCCGTGACTCCCACGCAAGGCTGCAAAGGCCTTGAACCTGACAGATAGCGTCTGGATTGAGTCTATTTTTTCTTGTAAGGTTAGCATGCAGATAACTGCTGGTGAAAGTGCTGTTGTTTATGGTGCATGTGATGGGGGGAGAAGGCTCTCCATGTTTGTTTTAAGGCCGGGCAGCCGAAGAGGTCACACTGGTGCTGGGGGAACAAAGGGCCCAGGAAGAGAGGGGCCGCTTTTGTGCTGCGGTGATCCTCAGTGAAAACTCAGCTATGCGTGAACCATTACTGCAAACCTGGAGAGGGTGTGTGTGTGTGTGTGTGTGTGTGTGGTGGTCTTTGTTTTCCCTGTATTTAAGTATTTCAGTACTTGCCAATATTTGTGAGAGTGAAAAAAAGGAGAGCGAGAAAGACGGCTTGTGCGCGCGCACTTATCTAGTGTGCACCCATCAGTAAATGGGTGGCGGTGCTCCACAGACCCTGCCGTGAAGCGGCAACAGTAGCCTGGCCCTAATTGAATTAAACTCCCATTTGTCTACTATAGGACCCAACGCAACAGGCAAGAAGGAGAGAAGGGGAAGAGAGGAAGCGAGAGAAAGAGAGAGAGAGAGCTCTCTGAGGCTTGCTCATGCCGCCAGACGGCCCACCTTTCCCCCTTCCTCCCCCACGCAGACCCACCATCTGTGCCCACCCCATGCACATGTTACCCCTCTCTCTCTCGACAACTGTTCTGGGCCTCTACCAGCCTCAGAGTGCCTGTGTGTGTATGTGTGTGTGTAAGATCGTAGGGCTGGAGACACACAATAGCTCACTGGGCTACCCTGAGGAGGAGAAAAGACAGGAGGAGAGGAGAACACAATATGCTGCACAGAGGAAGATAAAGAAGTCAACCTCTATCTCAGACGAACTATCAGTCAGGTTGCACTCTGGGAGAAAAGAACAACCACAAAAAGCTCAAACCGCCTCAGGGCGAGAGAGCTGAAAAGAGACGACGCAAATTACACACGCTAACAAAACCTGCAATTTTAGGTTTTCTTTCCTTTGAGCACAACGTCTTTGTAGCGTGATACCCTACCATAAAATCGGCAGGTGAGGGTTTAGAAGCACGGGCAGATGAATTTGTTGGCCGAGTTCGGAGTCTATCAATTTTTTTTGGAAGTTAATATGGGTCAATTAATATGCAAATCTCCCGGCAGATGCTCGGTGGCTCTCAGCATGCGATTGGCCCGTCGGTCACTAGCTGTTCAAACAGTTTCACGAGCAAAACAACACCAGGTTCCCTCTCGGAGAGAAACCAACGAGACACTTTACATAATTTTTTGTTACATAAGCTTTTTAGAGAGGTACAATTAATTCTGTTTCTCAAGTAAGAATGCAAAGAACTCAAACAACAACCACATACTTGTTTTTTTAAGATTTAAAAACAGGTAGTTTACTCAAAACTGAAAATTCTTTTATTATTTACTCACCCTCATGACATTCCAAACCTGTATGACTCTTCTGTGGAACACAAAAGAAGATATTTTGAAGAATGTTGGTAACCAAACAACAGTTTTAGTTACCAATGGGGGAGAAAAACTGAGACATTACTATATCTTTTACGTTCCACAGAAGAAATAAAGACAGTTTTGAACTGGCACGAGGGAGCATAATTGGGTGAACTATCACTTTAAAGCACATATGTATGGTGTGAATACAAATATATCTCCTCATATGCCATCAATATAACTCCTATTGCACTGCCTGAAACAGCTTCCAACTTCTCCACTTCAGGAAAAATTGATTGCAGGCTTTTCATTATTTTTATTTAAGGCTGATTTCACGGAACACAATGATCTTTTCATAATACCTGTTTACTATCAGACAAAAGGCGAAACTAAAAGGAAACAGCTTGTGTTCTGCTAAGACTCCTCAGTGGCATTGCCAGAGGTGCTTGTTGGGTTTCTGAAAGCTAACAGGTCCAGATGGAGCAAAAAAATAAGACCTCAAAGGGGGGCTTTAAATGAAGGCTCCAGACCAGCAGACAGGTTGCTAATGAAATATTCATGTAAGGAGTGGCTCTATCTATCTATCCATCCATCCATCCTGCCCACAACCTTCCCACACTTCCTTCTTCTGCCCTCCACCATTTTATGGTGTGCTTCATTTGAGAGGAAAAAAGAAAACAAGCACTCTTTCACTGGCACCACAAAGACAAACTCAGTCTCTACCTTATCATAAGAAACCCTCAGAGAATTTAGCGATGCATGGTTTGATTTCAAGCCTTCTTCTCAAAAACTTCTCCTTTTTGGACGTTCTTCAGTGTGTCTTGGCAAGTGTTCACAGCATATGACCGCTAATTGTACTTTCACAAGTGCTGCCTGCATGGGAAACCGTTCGTTTATAACAATTCCCTAAAAATCCCTCACATTCTCTGAGTTGGTTGGTGCTTCAATTATGGATAGAGAGTTGTATGTTTGATTCAGAGAGAATAATTCAAGCCTAGAGGTGCAGTCGCATTTACATTGTTCAGAAAATTTTCGCGATCAGGAATTTTATGTGAAGGTGAAAGATTTCCCCTCGGGTTAAAGTTGGTTGTGTTGATAGACAGAACACTGCTTGGTTTGAAACTGACTTCTGTGTGAGCTGTGTTTCATACTCTACACTATTGACAATATTTTTTGCACCTCAAAAATCCAGCTGAGATTGGTGTCTTCCTCTTAGGCCATGCGTTTCCGTACCATTTCACACACCTCAAGCTCAGCTGAATGCGATTTTCCTGCCTATATCTCTCCACATACATGGGCCGCTCGCATCTGCTGCTGCAGGGGCAAAGATGGCTTTGTCAAACACACATGCATGCTGGATGGAAGCTGTGCTCTCCTGTGTTCGGCAGGCCCAGGATCAGCTGGGGTGGTATTAAACATGCACAGGGTTGCCTGTGAACAACTGTCAGCGCATCTGCTGCGTTGTTCTTCAGCCTCTCTCTCTCCATCACTCCCACAGCCCCATCAATATCACTCTACTGCAAACAGCTCCTGGCTACTGCCGCGAGCGTGTGTGTACATGCGCCTTGCGTGCTGTGTGTGCCAAAACACGAGTGAATAACACAGTTTATGCCCACATCCAGTTGTGTGTATGTGTGCATGTCCATTTACAGCAGCCTAACTTGTTTCGTGTGTGTGTGTGTGTGTGTGTGTGTGCAAGAATCTGCTCTCAATATCATAATGAAATAAAGAGCCTGCTTTAAGCACATGCAAATTCAAAAGCGCGTAATCAGGGCAAAATTAATTTTGCTGTTGCTGATTAGAGACATTAATTAATCTGTGTGAGGTGCGGGCCTAATCTGAAGTTGAATTACACCTCCTGTAAGATTAATTAGGACAGGAAAATAACATACGGCACTGCCAGTGCAGATTACAGTAAGCCTTATTCCTTTGACTTGAAAAAGAGCCGGGCAAAACCTGAATCACCATGCGTCTCGCCGCTTAAGTACTTTGTTGACGATTGTGGGAGCCGTATTCTCAACTAGTTAACAGTTAGCAGGGATTTCAAAAGTATTTAATTTTATAAAGGTTTTTGAATTTGGGTTGTGGCTGATACGTAAGGTCGCAGTGCTTATTTCACGTTTTAAGATACTTTCGAAATGGATTCAAATGGATCGTTTGACCCTGCAGAAACGTTACACTGGGAAGATCATTTGTGGAAAGTGCATGTCTGTGTTCGACTGCCAACATGTTTATGGGTGTGTGCGACCTGAGGTGTTCAGAGAGCTCATGTGCATGGATCTGTGGTGTGGACTGTGGAGACCACAGCAAAACCTAACCAGTTGCCAGCTGGCAGTGTAGGTGGGAGCCTTTTAAAGAGGTCAGTGTGTGTGAGAGTGTGTGAGTGAATGGGGACAGTCCACATCCAATGAGAAATAGAGCCCCCTTGGTCCAGGACCTTCAATCAGAGTAGCTCTTTCTGATGTTAATGAGGGAGTAAAACACATCTGTTCAGCACCCCCTCCCGTACACACATCCTAGCACATACACACTTGTGTGAGGAGTTTGGTCACCTGAATAGTTTCCCCAGCAGGTAGCACACAAGGGAAAGATTCGGCCCTTTATGTGGTCATTCTCTGACAAAGGTCAGATGACCCATGGGATGCACCAGGGACCCATATTTGGCCCTTCTGTATTGTCATTCTGAATTGTTATAGAGGCAAGAACAGAATGAATGAACAACAATATACACAATGCTGACAATAGTACTGATCAGTGACTCATGTTGGCTTGAGCATAAAAATATACTTAAAATTTAATTTATATACATATAAAATAAATACTGGCTGATATATTGATATAGGCAAAAATATATATGTGAAATTAAGTTAGAACATATACAAAATTTTTTCGATATTTACATGCATACATTTAAAATATCTAATTAATATAAAAATCTAAATATATTTATATATAAATTAAATAATTTAATAAACTATTAAAATAATTTAATTAATTAAAAAATCTAAACATTCTAAATCTAATCGGTTTGTAAGTGTATGTGTGTGTAAATTAAAAAAAAAACTTTGTATATACTTATATGGAGATTTTTTATATAAATAAATTCACAATTAAAAATATTTAAAATAAATATTACATTATTTTAGGATTTAAACAGATTTCAATCTGTTTAAGATGATTTATAAAACATCAACATTATTTTGCAAACTGGGAAACATGCAAAGGATGAATATCTCTGGTTTTCTGGGAGGAGGTTCTGGATTAGGAGCACATCAAAGAGTGTGAAAGTGAGCTACTTTGATGATGTTTACAGTAACACACCTGGGGTAACGCAAGGTGCTAATTAGCTCAAGTGGATAATTAGAATGCCGATTACAGGAATCAAAAGGTACTGCAGAGCTTAAAGCTACAACCTCCCTCTGTAACCACTCCTTTGGGTAAGCTCTCTCTCTCACACACACACACACACACACACACACACAAATAGTCCAGGGGGAAGCCATAAACATCTCCTTGGCTCAGGCGATTATAAGACAGGCTTAGAGTGGAGAACCAGTAAATATTGAGGGGGCCATTGTTCCCTTCACTTCCTCTGTTCAGCGATGAGGATTCGTCTTTCTCCTTGATGACACCTCCAGGGAGCACACGCGGATCATATTATCGTCTAAAACGGAAGTCGTATTCATTCCGTCGACTGTGTTAAGGCTCTCAGAAGCCACATCATTCGTAATGCTGAGGACCGCAGGGCTTTCACAGAACAGGAAAGACCCATGTTAACTCCTGAGCAGCCAGGGTTTGCCGCTTTGTTAGGGAATCATCCATGATTTAACGCAGGGAGTGGCAAAGCGTTAGCCGAGGCCATTTACAAACAGGCTGAATTATTGGCATTAGAGTTACTGTACCCTGGACAGTCACTTCAAGAACATTTGCAGCTCAATGCAGCTTGATTTGTGACTAAATCCCTCATGATAATGGCCATCAGGAGGAACCACCAAAGCAAATGAGTGTGCTGTAAAATATGAATCAAATTATTGCAATTATATTTACTGCAATAGTCTAGAAAAGTTCGTTTCTCATGTTACCAGATGGTCACTCATATTAAGTTATATGGATATCACCATAAAACTCTTTGTTTGTTAAAAATGGCATCAGGTAGTTTGTGTTGAAACCTACAGACTAAAAGGGACCATATAAATGCCCTATAAGACTGAGTTTCTTATTTCACACCCCAATGTTTATTGTTCTTTTTCATTCGCCACAACTCTACTGTATAATTATCCCTATTATGTTCATAAACTTTCAACGCTGGCTCTGTTATTGTTGATTTTAGCTATTGGGTAATACAACCGTGCCTCTAAAAATGCAATACAGCTCAAACCTTTCAGTTAAAAATGGCTAAATAAATACATCAATAAATAACACGATCTTTGCATGGTCACCTCAAAAGAAAGCTGATTTCTGACCTTCTCCCAAAGTTCCATGGAAACCAGAGCTAGACAGTGGCCAAAAATACATGTTTTCTTAAAATACAAAAGCCTGTGAAACTGTCTGTTTTGGGGAGTTTTGACTTCAACAGGTGCCAAGAAAAACCTCCACGGTCTCAAAACCTGTTATTTAAACAAGGGTGAAGGACCGTAGGTCACATTCTCCCATATACGGCTTCTCGTTTTCTGAGCTCTTATAAGGCAGTTAACTGTTTGAGCTCCATTTAAATAATATTTCAAGGCATTATAAATGAAAGATAAAGAATTTAATCACTTCCTTTTTTCCCCCCTGAACATTTCTCAAGTATGAGCTGATAAATAGAACATTTGCACGTTAAACCACAACTTTCTTTGGTACATGGATTGTCACAGTAACTTAGAGGCAACAAACAAAAAAACCCAAAAAAAAACTATTGCTGCTTTGTTTGTCACGTGTTCACTAACACAAGCTCTTTTCTGCCCTTGTGCTGCTCTTATCAGTCATGAGGGGGATAAGGTGTGACCTGGTAAGGGTGGCAAGTTCCACTTTCAGAGGTGTGATCACTGGGGCCCAGCAATTGAGCCAGAGGCGCGTATAGAAGGAACTTAATCAGCCTTTAGCACCTTGAGATGGGTGCTGAGCAGACGTTAACCGAAATGGCAGCTGCACCTCTTTTACACACGGACTACAATTTTTGTAGTCATGAAGTATTATTAGGAATTATTTCCAGCTATAGGTTAGGTATGTGTCGTTGGCGAATTAACTGTCATTCAAAAAGATAAAAATAAATAAATAAACAAATGAATTTCTCTTGTTTGTTTATATACATTTAGGTAATGTGTCAGTCCTCCATAATTACCTCTCGTTGATACAGTGAACTCAGCCCTGAAACAATCTTAGCAGCGTTATTTAGGTTTCTTGGCATAAACAACCTGGTGAGATTGTGAGTCACTGTAAGCTTCATTTGAACTCAGATAGAGTATCACAAAGCATGTGATATACAGGCCGCTGATGTGCGCTACCGTGCCTTCACACACACAGCTACACACATATTTTCCTTGGGTCCTCTGCCTGTTTACCAAATATTTTCTGTTACCATGGATCGCACAGAGAAAGAAGCGAACATCTGACCGAGAGGCTGTGTCACTTGATTGAGCTCAACTTCCTTTCAAATGAAGAAGAGAATCTATAGTCGATAGACAAAGTTGTTATATCAGAATGTCATGCCCCTGGGATTTACGTTATGTCATGTTTTTCTGTACCAAAACCCTTTTTCTAAATGTACACAATATTAATTAAAACAAACTATAATATGAACTGTGCTGTCACTTACAAACTACATGCCTTAGTGCTACTATATGTACACTACAGTTTTGTTTTGTTTACTTTTTTAAGAAATGAATACTTTTATTCAGCAAGTACAAATGAAATTGATCAAAAGTGACAGTAAAGACTTTTACATGGTTACAATTTTAAATAAATGTTGTTGGTTTTTTTAGCTTTCTATTCTTCAAATAATCCTGAAAAAAATGTATCACGGCTTCAACAAAAATTCAAACTTAGCCATCACAGGAATAAATTACCATTTAAAATATATTAAAAAAGAAAAGGATATTTTAAAATGTAATAACATTTTATAAATATGTAACAGTATTACTGTTTACTGCATTTTTATCAAATAAATGCAGCTTTGGTGAGCACAAGAGACTTATTTAAAATATATATATATATATATATAAAAAAAAGTCTTACTGACCCCAAACTTTTGAACGGTTAGTGTTAACATATATATTCTAACATTAATATTATAGTAAGACTATACAAATTCGGTCAACATTTACATGTTTTTTTTTTTTTTTTTTTTTTTTTTTTGATAAATTATGTCCAGGCTGATTTTTTCCATACAAAGGAAGTGAATGGGTACTGGATCTGAGAAGCTCTAAACATGGCAAAAAGCATCCTAAAAGCATCATGAATGTAGTTCATACAAATCATGCACCAAGTCTTTGAAACCATACATTACATTTGTGTGAGGAACAGACTACAATCCACAATATAAGCTGATATTCACTAAAAATCTTCCTCTTAGGCAAAGGCAAAGGCAAAGCGCACAAACTTCATCTAGGTTGTGGTCAAATAAATAAATCAATCAATGGTGAAATTAGTCATGATGGTGAACATCATCTTTAAATAAAGGGGGAAGAGGGGAATATTTTCAGTAAATTAGAAACATTTCTTTCACAACCGCAAAACGGCTTGCTCAAAAGATTCTTAACATAATGACAAGGCCATTTTTTTTTTACATTTCTAGAGCTTGAAAACAGTCCTTATTCACTTGTATTGTATGAAAAAAACAAAAACAGCTTGGACATTTTGCTAAATATTTCCTCTCATATTCTATAAAAGAAAGAAAGACATACAGGTCTGAAATAGCATGATATTAAACAATAGAATATTAATTTTGGGTGAACTATCCTTTAATATCAGTACAAATCTATTGTGGTAAGGTTGGTTAGGTGAACAAAACACAGTCACATAGAAGAAGAAAAGAAGAAGAAGAAAACACTTCACCTCATCATACCGGTAATGTTGCTGCAACAGTGTGTCGTTTGTCAAAAGGGAGGGAGGGAGGGGGGGGGGGAAAGCTCTGTAGCTGTTTGTCTCCGATAAGGCCCTAACACATGAAGATATGAACTGCTCTGTTTGTGAATGTGAGCATGTGTTTGTTTGAGAAAGGTATTCTCCCTTTTTCTCCTAACTGTAACTAATTCTACTTTTACACATTTTATATCACATTCATTTGCAAGAAAACCGGCTTTGGGGAATCACCTTGATCTGTTTCGAAAATCTAGGCGTTCTTCAAATCTAAAAAGTTGCCTCAGAGAAGATGAGCTCCAGTCTAATGTCATACAGTATGCCCGTGTAAATGCTAGAAATGATGAAGCCATTCCGGCTTCAGCAGCCCGCTAGCCTCTCAAGGGGACGCAAGGCCTACTTCCAAAAAGCTTGAATTATTTATTGACCTAGGTGGGAGTGCTCTCTGGAAATGTTCAAACCCTTTTTGACAAAAGAAAGCAACATGTTTAATTCCTAATGTTTCAGATCAAAACAAAAATACACCATCTTCACTTTCTCCATACATCATTTAATAATGACTTTACAGGCAAACAGTGTGCAGTATTATTTCACTCGGTTGCTATATTAGAGTTCCTGATTTACAATTTTGGCAAAAAATAAATAAAATAAAAATAGGTGCCCTCAAAACACACATTCACGTTCGCGCACACAAACAAAGCACTACGACTTGATCTTTGCCAGGTGGCAAATAGTACCTCAAGGCACCCTGGCCCACACATCTTAATGTGCAGTATGTCAGATGTGCCGGGTTGACCTTTCACCTCTGAGAGACTGACTGCAGGGAACCCTTTGTTTCACATCTAACACATTTCAGACCTTACTATGTATTGTAATCTCTGCAACTGGCTTGCGTTGGTCCGGGGCATAGAATTCATTCTGGGGTTTTTTTTTCATTCCCTTGTGAAATATTAACTGGTTTGTATGTGATGTAATTTATGCGTGCTGGCACAGAAGCATGCCCTGCCAGTGGAGTTCATTTTTGGTTCTACATTTCTGAGCACAGACTTCACATCTCAGCATGTTTAAAAAGTTAGGAAATTTAAATGGATAGACATTTCTATGATAATATTGTTTGGTATGTTCTTTCTACTTTTTCCAATTTTTGACTAGTGTAACCGGAGGGGAGTTTGACATGGAGCTTTGTGTGTGCGCGCGATAGTGTCGTGATGTAAATAAGAAAAACAAATCGTTGCAAAACCTCCGTTCTTGTTTGCCGTGGATATTCTAGTACGAGTGTTGTTCAAGTAGATCAAGGGAGCAGTATAATATCTGAGATTAAATGTGTGGGGCATCTGGGGTTCTCTCGCCGAACAGGATTTATGCAATTATTCTATGATGAATAACACTACAGATATCACCAGAGCCTCATGAATATTCGTGAAAGTCACTGTATGAAATGATCCCATTCCAGTACATCACACACAAGACCATTTGTAGGCTTCCATCTCGCACACATTCAAGCATGTATGTGTGCATGCACAAAAAATAATGTCAAACTTCTTTTTGTCCTTCTTAAACAGACAAAATGCCATTTTTAGCCACTCTCAGTGTGTCCTTCCACCTATTTGTTAATTTCCTGTCAAAGAGTTTTGCAGTAGTGAAACTATATAACTCAGCAGACCTCGGTCGAATGGCCACTGCAGCTCAACGACCCAGATGAATGTCCACCCATAACACACAGGCCTATACCATGCAAATCTGACCTCTAGCCATGATGTTTGACTACCACTGAACACTGAGCTACAGTACACACTTGCTTTCTAAATGGGTCAGTTGAGTAAAGGACATTCACAGTACATCGCCACTGTACAAGCCACAACTAAAGATTCCACTGCATCACCAAAACATGTCAAATGTGTACTACTTGATTTTATACAGTAATATAGATATGTTGTTTCCTAAACAAGATGAAATTCTCAGTGGGTTTTGAGGAGAAACCACATCATTAATCAAATAAAACATAATAAATAAATAATTTATTAATAATCAATTATTTCATGAAAAAATACTTTATAATAAAAAAAAAGTAAAAAATAAAATAAGTTAAAAAAAAAAAAAAAAAAATCAATACTACATAAATAATTAAATAAGATCACAGTCAGTCACTAACACTAAAAGTAAATGTCTCGCAAAAACAGCTTCATTAAAGATGCCTCATGTGTGCTGAAGATAAACTACACATGAAAGTGAATAACACATTAAGATAAACAAGTTTGTTTAGACCAGTGAAATGTAAATTCTGATACTGGTCTCCTCACACCTGTCCTTGAGCTTACCACTTACAGATATCATTTACAGGAAACAGAACTAAATACAATACTTTTTTTTAAAGGATGACTATTCTCACACTTAATTAACACTTGTTTTTTCTCTTTGCAAATATTTTCCTGTTGTCCTCAGCAACCTGAATCCAACCCATACATGTCTGACTACTGTGTACCAATAAGATAATGTGAAAAGTCCTATGGGGGAATTAATTCAAGTGTTGAATTAATGGCAAATAAACGGGTCCTCAATGGAACTGCATTATACCTCGTCTAGCTCCACACAGATGATTCGTCATGTTGATAAGTGGACAAAGGCCTAGATTACCCTAACAAACCCTGCTTTGTGATCCTGTCCTCCGGTTAAAGAGGGCACAGGGAGTAACGAAGCAAAAGGTACCACCGTCTGTCAATTTGAATCAATTTACACATCAGGGAACGGCAAGCCGTGTGTCCCCCAGTGCTACCTTCACAGTGACAGATGTACGTCTACAACATGTGACCTGAGAAAACGACCCCTAAAAGCCACCTGCCCCCTGGGCACAGTGCGGGTAATTTGTCCCACTGTTCCTATTTGACACTGTCGATGGCGATGGTTGTCTGAGGTAAGAGGAACTGACAACCATGGACTCCCCAGGGCAAAACTTTCCATCCAAGTGAATCGGTAGGATGAAGGTTAAAAAAAATTCTAATAAATGACTTCTGAGTAGTCATTTGGTCTTCATTACTCCCTCCTCAAAAACAAAACAGGACTATAAAAGTCTGTTGCTTCCTTGGCAAGTCATATTTTGCAAGCAACATGATAACTGTAAAATACATACCTTTTATCTTGTGTGTTTAAAAAATATACACTGTATTTCAGAATGGCAAATGGTTTTAACACTCTTTAAAAGTTTAAAATGTAAATTCATTTTGGTCAAATATTATAGAATCTATCCTGGCAATTGAACAACATTAGCATTAGCTCCAACCGTACTACTGCCTATGTGCAATCCCTAAAGTATAATACAGCCTTAAAAAGCTATCGGAGCAAGACTAGCTAATCTATCCTATGATAACAAGAACATAGATTAAAGGAGAAGAGTTGGCTGCACAGTACAATTTATAAACAAATTTACAGTGGGTCATAATGCTAATGAAAAAACTGAAGAGTTGGTAAAAAAAAACTCTATTGAGATGGCCCACACAACTGTTTCCCTCAGTCATACTGTACAATAATGATCAATCTCAGTGGAAATAACTTTTACTCCCATTTAACAACAACCCAAATTTCCTCCATGTGGGCCTGTGGCCAACACTGACGATTAGTTCTCAGGCTAGCATGTAGCAGCTGGACTAAGCTAGTGAAAAAATACGTATGCCTCCATCATGGGTGCGGAATGTGACAGCTCATGCTCATAGCATTTTTCCCCATCCGCCTCCTTTTGATTCAACAAATCGCCATAAACTTTTCCTGTCATCGAAGTGCATTGTGGAGTGCAGTGGGTCCCAGCGGGGGAAGAGCCATTCTTGCTAGCTTTTCACACTCATATTTTATTTCCTTATTGTGTTTGGACTCCAGCCTACAACATCCAGGTGGAGATGATTTCAAGGGCAAGCGCCAAAAATGTGCTCTAGCAGCCAGGGATGGACAGGGATAACTAAGCAAGCTCACCTCTTGGCGCTGAGCTGCCATTTTGTGTCCAGCTTTGTATAAACAGGTCTTTCTTTGGAACATGTGGAACACAACGAAGAGATTCAGTACATCAAGTGCACACTTAACCAACAAATACACTGTGCTAAATGTAAAATTTAAGTGGATATGTGAGGAAGCAACTCTGATTGTATGAAGCAGAAGTCATTGAATCAGCCCTTTTTATCAATAATTAGCCTACCACAGTTGTTTTCTTTGCCACTTCCTGTTTTATCACATGACTGCGCTAAAATACGGAAGCTGATTTTAATGTGAAAACCTAAAAGACTAATTTGGGGGAGAAAACCCCAAGATGTTATGGGAATCAGTTTTTTTTATTTTTTTTATTTACATTTCTCATTGTCATGAATTAAACTATATGATGCCCAATAAGAACTCGCCTCAAAACCATCAACACTCTGTTAAATGATAATTCGCAGAAATTATATTAAAGCTAAAATCAAGCTATCACAAAATAATTCTCTGAAAAACAGAGAAATATAAGATAGCACACATAGTATACATAAGTGCTCAAATTACAAAGTGACATGCCAATTCAAGCAGTAATCCAATTCGCGCCAAGCACAAAATGACACATAGTTCTTGAGAACTCGCTATCTACCTGGTTATTAGCAAAAGCTACATTTGCTTGATGAAAGCACAGCCAAAAGAAGGCCATCCCCAGGAAAGGAGGGCTGGTCTGGGCTTCCTTTAACACAGCAGGGTCTGGTAATAAATGCTCGGCCTTTTGTTCCCCGCACAGTTGGCAGGAGGTTAGCCAACAATACAGCAGCCATAATGCCCTCTCCCAAGGGATGCTAGAGGCTAACACTGATTCTGTTACATTGAGTCGCAGCAAAAAGAAAGGCTAGGTCATGAACTACTTTTTGAATCACCTCAGCATCAAGCCATTGTTTTGTTCTCACACTAAAAACACGCTTTGAATCCAAAGTTCTTTCTGTCATTTAGCTGGTCACATAATTGTGAACATGCACTACAGCGCAAGGTGTCTTTGATGCATATTGTTTTCCAGGCTTACTATTTTTAGGTGTATGTGACTGACAGCTATCTTTGGACCGCTACGGTGGGAGACTGCAAGATCAAAAAGGCTACAGCTGTCTGAACCCCAGCTTGTCTCGCAACCTTAAAGATCACCCGCCGACAAGACCTAAATTGCTGATACAATCTACCCATAGATGGTGGTTCCCTGCTGTAGGAAAGGCCTGTAGGGCTGTAATCCCAGCAGACCCTCAAATGGCCTGAAAATTAGGCCAGAACTTTAGTCTAGACTCATGAACCCTGGTGGTGTCAGGTTGCCAGGCCACCTGAGTTAGCATGTGGCCCTTTATCTCCACACCAGCATGTAATGTGTGCACCTCTGCGGGGAGGTAGTAGAGGAAGGGGTCTCCGGCAAGCGTGCTCAGGTGTTTTAACAGCTGCCGACCCCCTTTAAGCTGTGAGGGTGGTTAAAAGCACTAGGAAGTGACCGCTTGATCAACTCCAGATGTCGAATAATAAGGAGTGGGGGGACGACACCTACAGAAGGTAGGACTAAAAATGTCAACCCGCCACGTCTCATTCCTGAGTCATGCTGGCATCTTACTGCCTTTAGCCTGGCAGATCACTCCCAGAGATACTTATTACTGAGGGAGTGTCGCAGTACAGAGTAAATCAGGAAATAGGGGGTGGAGCTTGAAGATCGAAGTGCACTTCCAAATAAATCCTTCCATTACCGGCAGATTATGCCTCACGTCTCCCCCCACAGACACCTTTAAGTCATGTAGCTTACCGGCTGCCTTACCGGTGAAGTCGGCAGTGGGATAAACATTTTGAAAATGGAAACCCGAGAGCAACTATCCAAAGCCACAGACTGGGACCTGCGCCACCATCTCTCTGCTCTTTAAATCCCAAAGCATTGAGACACTAGCATACCCACTCAAGGTGCACTCTAAAGCAAGTGCGTGGAGGACCCTTCTCTCTTTCTTTCTCTCCTCCTGTCTTTCTTCCCCAATCAGTCCTAGGTCAAATTGACTATAGGCTCCAATTAGCAATTGCCTGGTTCTATTGTGGGAAAACAATTTGCCACTTAAAATGGGACTTCTCAAAATGCTCAAGCTGTTTTGCTTAGAATAGTTTTAAGAGCACTAGTCGTTTTTAAGAGTCTTGATAGTGCAGCAGAAATAGGGATCGGTGTGAGGACATTATCGTATCTTAAATAGAAGTGTCGCTGAAAAGCAGAATGAGTTACAGCTATTATCTTAAAAAGCTCTCTGTACTTCACACACCCATCCTCACGCATACACACACGCTCGCTCTCTGTGCATTTCCACATTTTACTCCCCCTAAACACTGGTCTTGTTTTTCTTCAGCCACAATCCTACATGAAGTCTGTTAAACACTCAGCACATGTACAGTATGTAGGAAGTACTCGCACACCACTTCTTCACACTGTAAGTTCAGTTGTATCAGTTCAGTAGCGTCACTTTTCAAAATAGCCTTCACTGTCAGCTTCTGTGGTATAGGTGTGGAACAGTCATGCCCTCAAAGAGACGAACCATTTAATAGGTTAATTTAAACAGCTTCAAAAAGACAGTAATAAACGCTTACATATGCAGTTATAATCGAGCTACAGCAGATTTTTGCACAGTCGGTCTACAGTCGTCATCTGTCTGTTAGTATGAATGAAATAGAAAATTTGATATCTCCACCTCGCTTGTGTTGCATATGACTTTTGAGTTAAAAGCATGTTGTGTGTCACCTCTGTCTTCTTTCAGGGGATGTGCATAACACCAAGGACAATTGTAGTCTGATTAAGGTGTATACATGCTGGACAGAGTCGAGCAACAATAGCATTATCTAGCTCTGTTAGTCTAACTTAAAAAATCAGACCATTACAACTGCAGTCTGACTTAAAAAAGACTAAGAAATTTATGAAGATAATAAGAAATTATATTTAATAATAAATTATTGTTGTTGTCTGCAGAGAACCTAAATATTGTGTAATAATATAATATAATATAATATAATATAATATAATATAATATAATATAATATAATATAATATAATATAATATAATATAATATAATATAATATAATATAATAAAACAGTTTATCTTGTTTGGTGATGTATTTTTCAAGCCTATTTTCTGTTATTGATTTAGCTGTGTCATTGGGCGAAATAAAATAAATGAATCATATAAAAATAATAAAAATTATATTATGTTTTATATTATATTATATTATATTATATTATATTATATTATATTATATTATATTATATTATATTATATTATATTATATTATATTATATTATTTATATTACCCAAGGAAAGATAAAATTTATATTGAAAAAGAGCTGGAAAAAAAGCACAAACAAATACTACATTACTTAGTATTTGTTTTAATTGTTTTAATTATTTTTTACATAACCGCTCTGAGTTCTGGGTTATATTTTGCAAATCATTCCCAGTTTTCTTGGGGACACCTTTTCATTGGTTCTCCCATCTTGTTAAGCGAATGCATTTCTCAGCCAGGCAAAAACGAAAAAAAAAGAGAGAAGTATCCTAGAATTTTAGTGGGAAGAACATAGGCCCACCCACATGATGCAGGCTAGGCTGTGCTACACATTAAAGAACAGATTTTGCACAGTTGGAAAACGGGATTTATTCATTTCCCCAGGTGGAAAGAGATATTGTTGCCTCGCTTAAAGGGGCCCTGTGAAACCATGCAGCTTTTATTAGAACGGTTTAATATTAATCATTCTGTTAGCTGCTGTGAAAAGCAACTTTAGGTTTCATAGTGTCACGTCCCTTATATACAACAGCACAAATATTTCCACAGATCTCCTCAGACAGAGAGAAAAGCTGTTTTTCTACACTCGTAACCAAAAGCTAAAGGACTAAGACTAAGACAAGAAATGCTCACAGTGTGTCTGGTAGACACTCAAAGTTTGTTTGTTTAGAGTGTTATTTATTTATATATGTTTGAGAAAGCTTCTATTGGACTCAAACCATGAGCAGTGATTAAAATTTGTATTCGAATCAAGAAACGAATGGTTTCCTGAAGTCCAGTTGTTGCATTGCCAACCCAGAAGTATGGTAAACGTGTTGCTAGTTAAGATCTAATAATAACAACACAGCTCCACACAAGCAAAGATAGTCATCACGTATGAACAGCTGGACGTGCAATAAGCACAGTGAGGCTGCTTATCAGGAATGAGTCAAATACTTAGCAAACCATATTGCAATTGTGACTTTGTTACTGAGCAGCAGAGGAAGTATAATAAAGAGGAAGTCTAAAGCTTTCTTCAGGGCGTCTTTAACCAGCAGACAACGCAGAACATCGTCTTTTAGCTTGTGTGAAATGTGTGTTTTTATGAAGATGTTCTTACCTATGTTGATTAATAGATGCAGCACCAGGTGAGACAGAGAAGAGAAAGAGAGAATTAGTGCATACAATTAAAATAATGACCAAACACATAAAATGAATTGTTATGTGTTTATGCATATTCACCATATATTATATTAATTATATTATATTTTAAACTCTTATTTTTGCCATTATAAAATGCTTGATATTTTATTCTATGGGATAACCATATTCAAGGCTATACAACATATCACTTCTTTTGATCTTAGGTTCACATATATATTTTCTCCCTCTTTCACATGATGTGAAAACATTTCCCGACAGTTTTGGCTCTTGCTTTAGGGAGTGTTCGAAAAATAATTACTTTTCCTTCAATTGGTTTGAATAGTAACTGTAGACATAACCAGATCTTAATGAATGACCTTCTGGTCTAGTGAACGTATGCACATCTAACATGTTAATTACTGTCTGGTATTGCTTGAATCAATTTGCATTTAACCTAGATTTCCAGTTGACAGGGATTACACCATGTGATTAGTGTGGTCAATATGAACTAATACAGACTACCTTTACAAACGCTACAGACTTCTGCCTTTAGCATATTCATTGGATTTATAGTTTTGTTTTATTTTGAGAAGTTTCCTGCATCTACTTTATAGAAAGAGAAAAAAAATAGTAAAGAAAATACAACAATTGTAACTTAATTGGTCAAGACTTCAAAGTCTAATGCTTTAACAGTGTAAAAAGATAAAAATGAAACTGGAAAATATTCTTTATTGATAACATCTATCATATGGAGTATATAATTACTAAACTGTTAATCCGTGGTTAATATGCCTTCCCTCAAGCTGTTCATAACAAACCAGGCATTACACACAACACTATGGTCTCACTAATTCCCATGTCTCAGACATGCAAACAAAAGACCCCCTTAGACAAGAGGTATGACCCCCACCCTGGCCTAGTGGGTCACCTATTTGTGCCTCCCCGTCTTCTTTCCCACGCCAACCTCATACTCATTAGGGCCCTGCATAAGGAAGAGTGTCTGCTGGGGCATTAGTTTCAGGTGAACTGGTTGACATGGTGCCCCAGAAGGATTCCCACTCCTTCCACCCTTCCCGTCCTGTCTCCTGTCTCACCCCACTTTGTTTATTTGTTTGTTTGCTTCTCCCTGCGTACTTGGTTGCCAGACAGAGATAACTGGTCCCCTCCATTTCAGCAGCGACTGCCATAAACAAACGACTCATCATGTATAGTAACATACACACACACACTTATGACAACCTTAGCAGAAAATATGTCTACTTTTACGTGGTCTTAGGAAGCCAAGCAAATGTAAAGTGTGTCATCTTAAAGGCCACTGATATCTCATCCAGTTCGCTTTAGTTAATTTCAGATGAGCCCTGGTTCAAATCAATGCAACAGGAAGTTCCCCACGCACTGTAACGGCTCATGTCAGAGTGCCTAATTTAGGACACAGTTGAATCTCCACCCTTGCAAAAGTGTTTTGGAGAAGACGTCAGCAGACCTTCTCATTCTTCACAGAGAGGTGCAGTTATCACATAACCTGTGGAAAAGGGTGGGCGCCATCCCGGTTCTTTAATTAAAAGGGAGAGACTGTAAGCAAACTCATCCTTTTAAATGTTTACAGATGGCCATGTGTCAACAGCTCGCTGCTGATTGCCGTCAGTAGAGTAGCAACAGACAGCTGGAGCATACTGCTCCTCTCAAACATTCGACTATAGTTATCTCATGTGGTATGACTGTTTTATGCCACTTCCTATGTTGAGAAACATTCGGAGTAACTATTTCAAACATAAAGCTGCAACTTTTGACCAAACAAGCATCTTTCCAGCAAATATTTGTAACCGAGCAGCTACAAAAACATATGCTTCATTCTCACCTTATACTATTATATGTTAGTCAACTCACAATCACAATAAGAAAGCCAGTTAAAAGACATTCACCCTGCAGTCATGGGAAATAAGTGTAGGACTGGCCTGGGAACTGTTTATTTGACGCAAGCGTGCTGTTGACAGTATGCTTAGCTGAAAGAAAAGAAAACTAAGGTAAAAAGCAACAACAAGTGAACAAGGGTAAATAGCTTGTGCAGACAAATTTATAGATAACATTCACGGTCAGTTCGGAGGTTCCTGGAACGTTTTCGGCCAATGGTTTTTGTTGGCACTACTAATGTAAACTACTCTTCCTTGATTCAGATGAAATGGGAAATTATTGGCTGGTCCCAAAGACATCAGCTACCCTTACATGACATGGGATTGAAACTCAAAAATCCATCCAACAGAACTCGGTTCACAGCACCCACCGCAAAAATGCAGGGATGTACTGTGGTGTATTTTTAGGGAGAACATGGAAAATGAAAATGGTAGTGCTCTCTGTGGCTTCTCAGAGCTCTTTGCCTCCAGGGACAGTAACCACCCATTCTAAGGAAAACAACATGTACAAGTACAATGTCTGAAGCAGTGACTCGTCCAACATAAAATGAGCTGGCTTTTCAATAACAAATATCTCAGCAAAAAGCAATTCAGTTCCACCTATTTCCTTTCTATTCTAATGTGCTGTTCTGTCAAGTGAATCATTTTTGAGATTGTGACAAATTGTCTCTCAATGTACTGTTTTAGTCATCTCTCTCATTAGACTGTGATGGGTATATGCCAATGGCCACATACCAATGCAAAGAGAGAAGCCTCACATGGAAAAAATACATATATTCCCCCCTCCTCACATCACTTGTATCATTACACTGGCCCTTGACCCTATTGCATCTGCTCTCTCTAGGGGAGACATACACAAACAGCAAAGGCTGTTTGTCAGAACTGACGCCATAAGTTTCTGTTTGACTGTATCATGTCTGACGAAATAAAATTAACAAATCTCACATTGAGCTCCTGTGTGGTTATTTCAACAGCTCTCTTGGCAAATGAGTCAATCACCGGTCTGAGTAATCTTGTTACCTGTGAAATGCATGCATGCCACTTCTATTGGCACAGAACTACTGAAAAGGAGGCTTAGCTTAGGCAAAACAAACTAGGCGTTCGAAAGAGCCATAACTGTCTTACTGGCTATGATTTTGTTTTGAACGACCTTAAAGGACCTCACGGTCTGAGGAACCTTTCACATTACAGATAAAAGGATGACTAAGCGTCACAGAATGTCTTTTGGTTCTGACTCTGCAGAAAGCACTCTGCAATATGCTAGGTGCTATTGGGAATTAAAGAGCACCTTCTTTTTATCACCCTGATGCTTTACACCACATTTGTGGGGAACCATCCGTCTCACGGGAGCTCACAACATTCTGAAGCACCTTGTCAGATGCCGCCTGACCTAGTCGCTCCACACAGCACCCCAGGGGAGAGAAATAAAAAAGAACGAAACAATGACTGAGGGGTTGTGTGCAGCCAAGAGGAGAAATGAGGGGAGGAGGGGAGGTGACAGCGACAGGGAAAGAGAATGGGAACGCTCCGATGCTAAGCCCACCGCTCTACCATTTCCTCCCCCTCTGCATACACACACACACAGCCAGGCCATTGTACACCCAGGGGGCTTTGCAGATAAATGGCCGCATGTTAACCACATTTGACGTGCTGCACAAAAGGGGACACCGCGGGTCCCATGACGCAACCTGCAACAACTGAAACCCACCGCCCCCCTGCTTCCTCACCTCACCTCCTCCTCCTGCTTTGCCCATCCTAACGGAGAGAAAAAAAGACATGAGGTGCAGCGATTGGGTGAGGCTGGGACGTCAAGTGCAGAGAGAGGCAAGACAATTTGTCGCTAGGCTGTAAAGACTCCTCAGCATTATGCCTGACTGGGCTTTTTGACCCAATGCCATGTCAGAGCAGTGACAGGCCCAAAAACTGAAAAAAGAAGACTTGAAAGTTTGAAAGACTTTTATTTGAAAGACTTTCCTTTCTGTAAATTTCCAAAGAAAAACATAAATGTAATTGTTGGAAATTGAAAATAATAATTATAAATAATAATGTTAATTTGTTTTCTTAACCTAAACAAATCTAAAGTGACATTTCAAAGCTGGTGAAATATAATGTAGCTTAACATGATCACTCGACTTTGATTAATTAAACACTCCATAGGTATGATGAATTTACTGTCATCTAAAAGATTGATGGGACTTTCAGGACCCCTAAGCATCCGATTGAATCGCATTTGTAATGACAGGCCTGCAAACAGGCTGTTACGGAGCGGAAAACTTTACTTTGAGCATTTGCCATGGACCTCTCTTCCTTTGGAGTCCATTCAGGTACAAAAATTGACCTCTGAACACCAGAGCATGGGAGCCAGCCTTCACTTTCACTCCTGCACCCACTCTCACAAGTACAGAGCCAAAAAAAGTATGTTTGGGGGGAGGGGGGAGTGCTCGCTTTGCAGCGCCAGCACTAACCTTTTCAGCCTCGTCACGTCTTTGATGCCTGACGGACTACACAAAAGCACCTGCTCCATCCCCGGAGAGCTTCTTTGGTTCCCCCCGCACCAACCCCTGCTGACCTCACCGGCATTCCATGCCTTTGGGGGGCCCTTCCCATGGCTACCTCTTCCTCAGCTGCCCCCAGACCCTCCCGCAGCCGCCCCCTTCACCCCCCTAATCCCACAGTAAACACGGCAGGGCCGGCCTGTTTGGAGGATGCACGGGACTTCTCACAGAGCTCCAAGGAAAGGTGCACCATGGATAGGACCTCGTTGCGTGGGAATATGGGAGGAGAGGGTACAGCACCTCATTGAGATGCAAAGGGGTCACTGGCAAAGTGAAAACCTCATAAAGTGACAAAGGCCTCTCCAGGTTGATGTGGAGATGGGTAAACTCTTTTTAGTTAATGCAAATGTAGGATTCAATGTGGTGCGATAAAATAATTTAAATCAATGCTGTAGTCTTGGCTGCCATAACAAATGGTGTAGTTTATAACTGGAAAGTTCACAGGTAAAAGTTTGATTGGTCGAATAAGCAATTATTCAGTGTTTCCTCCCACTTTTGTCTTCAGTTTAACAAAACAACATTGTCATGGCTATCCGTGTCCATCTGTCTCAATGTGTGAGATATTAGAGAAAGAAGGAAGAAGGGAAAGAAACATCGAAACATTGTGTGTGTGTGTGTGTGTGTGTGTGTGTGTGTGTGTGTGTGTGTGTGAGAGAGAGAGAGAGAGAGAGAGAGAGAGAGAGAGAGACAGAAAGAGAGAGAGAGAGAGAGAGAGAGAGAGAGAGAGAGAGAGAGAGAGAGAGAGAGAGAGAGTCAATCAACTAGTGAATTGACAGCTCTGAGCTTTTTTTTAGCTGTGTCCTGTTTTTTAATACAACATGGGAAAGGAATTTCCAATACTAGATACATCGTATACAAGTGGAGGACATTGTAAAATGGAGAAAATAAGCTCTGCACTATCAATAAGTAGTCCTCACACATAACATGTAATAACTCTCTGTCTCACGCCTCAAACCTCAACACAAGTATCACTATCCTTGCATCCCTGCATGTTTGCACAAAAGCTGGAGTGTGAAGTGAATCAGCAGGCAGTGCCACCCTCGCATTACAAATGGCTTGATTGGTCCTTCCCCTTTTCCATTTCCTGTGTACCTTCCCAAAGCATCATGTGACCTCTACAACATCTCTAACACTCCCCTCCCCTCTCCTCCAATCGCTACCCGCCATACCCAGCCAGCGCTGCTAGACAGCGCACTAATTGCAGACATGCCAGGCTACCACCATAATAAAGCTGGGAGTTGCTTTGAGGGGGGGTGGCATGGCTTGCTCATTTGCGAGGATGGCTGAGGAAGGTGCCACACATGAATATTTCATTAGCTTTAATTGCTGAGGAACACTTTCTTTATGGCAGTCTCGCCAAAGAGGCCGCCGCTGGTAATAACGAGGCCTGGCCCATTGTAAAACTTGAAAAGATGATGGCATTAAGACCAGTGATTTTGCCAGCCTGAAAAGGTGGGTTCAGTTGTACCATCTGGATCTGTGGCACACATGGCAATTCAATCCTGCTACTGCCTAGCAATTGGAACACAATTAAGGCCTGACATCATTCAGTTACAGTAGACCCTCAGGGCACCTTGTACATCAATATAAGGAAGTCTAGCATCATTCAGTCAAGCAATTGAACTTTAGCACTTCACAACCAAGGTTAAGTAGAAACAGACCAAACCCTGCTTGTTTTTTTAATTATGAAGAAAAAAAAAAATTCCCACACGCACTATTAAATAAACTTTACTTTAAACACCTTTGAGCAGCTCGGGTTCCCTATTGTGAATAAATGCACCAGTTGAAGAGAGTGAAAGAGCTAGTCCATGCAAGAGTCTCATTTGTAGTAACCAGAGGCTGCTTTGACGGGGCCATCAGATCCAATCCTCCTGAGTGCTAGCGCTTACACTAAGGAAGAGGATCATTTAGCCCAGGAATGTAAAGCACAGGACATCCTCCCTGATAAGGAGCAGGCATGCCTTGCCCGAGGTTGTGGGCCAGGAGTTATCGACTTGAAAGGCAGCAAGTCAGCACTACACTCCTTGGCTTCTGTGAGCGGAGAGTCTCCTCATTACTTTAATTGCTAGACCTGCAAACCTCAAAAAAAGTTATGCCCTGTAATCTCAGATGAGAGCCCTGCTGGTGGACAGTAGGAAAAGCAGTAAAACTGAAAAGGCAGAGCTCGGTGACTGCTTTCAAACCTCACCTCAGATAATGATAAGACACAGCAGATTCGAGGAGTGACGGGGAGTGAGGTGCTACAAACGCAGTCTGTCTGTCAAAGCGGAGGCATAGAAGGAATGCTGTCAGGAGTAATTCCTCAGTAGTGTTCATTTCCTGAGGTAGCAGGTTGACATTTGCTTATGACAGTGCCCACAGCCCCTCTGTCCCAGGCAAGTGCTGGGAATAGCACCACACTTTCACACTGTAGAATCCACATCTGTGTCATAGGAAGATGTCAGAGCCCATTGTCAGTCCTTTTACTTTCACTTTTATGTTGCAAATTGATGACTGAATAAGTATGAGTTTAGATAACAAGGCTGATGTAATTACAGCTATTTGCCCTTCTAACATAGACGTGCATGTTTAGTCTGATCTCAGAGCAGTGCCTGTGACTGTGGGTCAGAATGAAAGAGGCCATTACACTCAAGCTAATCTCTGAGAGCAATCTATTCCAATTACTTAACCACTGTATCACAGGCCAACATCTCCACCCTCATCACAGCAAAGGGAAGATACGCGCTGATAGACTGTGTTTTCCTAGCAGCTCAGTGAGGGGAACCTTCAAACGCAGATTACTGGCAACAAGGCCGCAGCCCATGGACACTGACTCTTTCGGCCTGTAATATAGATCTGGCATTAGGGCGGGAGCATTGTCAACAGAGTGGGCTTTAAGAGGCATTCACCCATACATGGGAGGTCTGGGCCCACAGATGTCATGACACCTTAATCCACCGATCCGTTATTGATTGTTCCATGTGTCTGTGACCTTGCCGGAGGTGTTCCACTAATCAAACGGGACATGTCCATGTGAGTGCGTACGGTGTATGTGTGGGGTTTGTGAGAGAACATCCATATGTGTAGGCAAACATAAGTCGGACTTGAGGGAACAATTAACGGTGATTCCAAACTGTCGAGAAGTAGTGAAAAATAGAGGGGTTAAATGCAAGAAAAATAACTTTTATCAAAAGCTTATCAATTTTGTATGCACGTTATAATCACAACAACACAAACACACAGACATCCCAGTCACGCTCAACCTTAGTTTCATTCATTATCACCGGGACTGTTGTTTCTGCTGCCTGCAGTGACATACCTCATTATTGACCTTGGTAAATCCTCGCTGTTTAGGCTAACGGCAATTCGGCGCCACAAAATGTCACAGCGCTACTCTGCGCTCACTCATGAAGAAAATGTGCACATGGTTAGTTAGGGGGAAGACGCACAATAAACTCTGTCAGTCACCTTGAACGACAAACATACACGTCCACGGCCGAGCACCTTGAACAACAACAGATAACTTGTAAAGTACAGCCTCTGACTATGGAAACATCACACACTATCTTAATCACCATGGCCGACGTGGGTGTTTTTGGCATTCTTAGGCCAACTACCCACACCCAACGTAGCGATGGACTGCATAAAACACGAGCTGTGGTATTTGAAGCTGTATCATCTAGTAGAGAGTGGGAGAGCAAGAGAAAAGAGGAGGGAACAGACTCACTACTGTGAATTGCCCATTCCGGTTAGTCACAAGTGACACAGGACTAACGAAGCCTCCGGTGGTGTTCTCCTGTCCCTCTTAGCGGTGACAGATGTTAGGAGAACAGAGTCAGATAAAGCTCTCTGCACTAGCTTGGAGAAAGAAAAAAACTGGGGGATGGGTTTAATGTAGCTTAACTTGGAATAAAAACACCATAGTTATGCCACGGTTAGACAGTTTCCTGCCACAAAGTATATAGGAATCTAAGCATCTCCTAGCAAATATTCCAAAATATCCCAAGCTTCAGCGGGATTCTTTGAATCGGCATGTACTCAGACCACAATGCACTTTGTGCAGATGCTCCCGAGACAACTCCTCTACCTAGACCCTTCTAATCTCTCCCGTCCAGAGAAGAAGTTTGAGGCACACAATGGGGGCACGTCTCTACACTAATGTATGTTCCCTTGTCTTTGGCAGATAGCAGACTGCTTTAGCTTTAACCAGCCTCCCTGGGCCACCAGCATACAGCTTAATGCGATAATACGGCCGCCCGGTGAAGCATTAGGCCTTCTGCACCCCAGCAAACAAAGGACCCCCTCTTTCCAAGCAGGGTCCGTCCCCTCCCCAGTGTCCATAGGTGTTTGCTGAAGTAAATCGGCCTAAATCCTGCACAGCTTGGCCCAGCTGAAAGGGGAGGGGACTTGAATGAAGGTGTACAGATAATCTCCTTTTCTTACAAACAAAAAAAAAAGTCGAGGGGGGAGGGAGCGAAACAGATAAAATTAAGAATTCATATCACATGGTGCATTTGAGTATTCTTACGTTCCCTCTCTCTCTCGGTATGCCTGTGGATTTGCATTTGTGATCCCTGACCTATTGAGGTACAGGGGGAAAAGCGAATGAAAGGCTAACACAATAATGGATGTCTTGTCTGTCAGTGAAAAGGCACAGGCGTTTGGCCCCTGACTGGATGTTTTGTCTCACTTCGTGCAAGCGATGGACTGCTAGAAAGTGTCGGTCCTGAGAGTGGCATCTGTCCCGCCACCCATACAAATCCATGAATCTCTATAACCAACGTTGTTTCTCTTATCTCTATATCTGGGTCGTTGGCTTATCTTGAATATGGCAGATGTATGGCAACTTTATGGGGGGTATTTTCAAAAGAAACTAGTCAAATAAGTCAGCTAAAACTGAGTGTGTGATTTTGCTACAAAGTGACAACATAAACAACTAACACCTAACGTCTGTAGCAGCACTTTAAAAATGAATTCCACTTAGTCTCAAGCACTTGTGATATTTCTTTTGGGTCCATAAAACAATCTGTTGCTTGCCCCTCCATTCCCCCTGCCCCCAGCTCCCCTCCCGTATACACACGCTAACTTGTTTTCTCTCACTCAATTCTTTCTAACCTTATCAGTGTCTTTCTTTTTTTTTTTTTTTTGTCTCTCTAAGTCCCTCCCTATTCTCGCTCTCTTTAGTCTGCTATTCGGCCGTTAATAGTTCCAGACTGGCATCCAGTAACATTATCTAGCCATTAGTAAGGACCCCGTCCCTCGCTGGGGCAGTTGACTGGCGTGGGCAGCGTAACCAAGGGAGTTTAACAATCGCAAAGAGGCACCAAAGTTATGTCACTCTACCTCTATACCTCTAGCTCGAGATCATAGTTTCCACCTTTTCTCTCCTTACTCGCTCTCACTCTCCCTTTCTCCTTTCTCTCTTGCGCTCTTTTCATCTCTGGCTTTGGGATGCTGAAAGCGAGAGAGTGGCCTGGCGGCAGTGAAAGGGCTGAATTGTGATTAAGAAGGAGGAGAGGAGCTCCTTTTCTTTGTTCTGCCCTCGGGGGTGTTTACTGAGGGGGTGTGTGGTGGAGGAGGGAGTGAGGGAGGGAAAAAATAGAGAGAGAGAAGGAGAGAAAGAGAGAAAGAAGGAAAGGGGGTGGCTGAAACATGGCATAGCAGATATGAAAGGCATTCAGGTCAGCACAGATGATGGTACTACTGGAGAGCTACTTGAGATTGGTGTGTGCATGTGTTTTAGAGAGTGAGACTACTATTTGTATATTTGCAAATAAATAACTGCAAAAAAATTGTTTTAAAGCTGTATTTAGTAGGAAGTGGTTAAAGGAGGGTGAAAGGTATCTGCTGCAGCTGCATTCACAATGGCCCGGTTGTGCGCAATACGTGCCAAAGACAGTACACTAGACACCCTGGTACTGCCGATTATAAGAGCATGCCAATGAGATGCCCCAATGACAAGCCATTGTCTTAGCGCTTTGTCTCGGTGAACCTGCTAGCCTCTTTATGCCACCCGAACAAATATCACACAATGTTCCCTTCATAGAAACAAGTGATTTAATCTGTTAGCTGCAGTGACTCAATACAGTGACTTCTCACAAAGGCTTCTGATCATCTGTATTAGTAGCTCTAGCATCGGTTTCTAAACGGGCCAAAAAACGAGAATGAATCACAAATAAATTTGAAAGTGACAACTGTAGTACACATCATAGACAAATTATGCCTAATAAGTGAAAAAAAACATGAGAGAAATTAAAAACCGACACAGCTGAGCATCACATCAAACTTACAATGATGTGTCATTAAAGAGAAAGCAACACACAACAACAGAACCATGACAATCTATAGAAAGCTGCAACTTTATAGTCTTGCGCCTCTGACAGTTTTGTCAAGCTGGCCCTCACAGCTGGATGTGACGTGCTGTGAAAAAAAGGGGGAGGTTGGGGGTGTGGGAGGGTAAATGACAACCACAACACAACTGCAGCCAGAGAGCGGATCAAGTTTCACATAGGGCCTAATGTGACCTCCCATTGGGCCCTCAAAACAGTGGGGTGGGGCCGCACTGCAAAGAGAAGAGAACCTGAACTACAAACTATAAAAATAAATTTGGATTCATTTTTTAACAAATCTGTCATTTTAATATTCAGTTTCATATTTAAATTGGATAAAATGTGTCTGAGTTAATGAGGCGATAAAGTAAACAATTGAATTTTTACATTCAATAATACATTTTTAACTGATCATTTAAAATAATAATATAATTGTATGTAATTATATGTAGGCTTAAGTGTGTAGCTGTTCAACAGAAAAGTATCCAACTTGTCAATATTATTAATGAGTGTGTATTCTTTCTATTATTTACATATATAATAACGGCAAGTGAAGTCGATTCAACACATTTTATTCAACTCACGTCTCATACAAGACCCGTTTTATAGTCATCGCCGGATATGTATTATTTATCTACTCCTCTACTTATTTTCCTCAAATACATTTTCTGTCATTAAAAAGAAGGGAAAAAGTCAATTTTCCTGAAAGTTAAATAAATGAGTAACTAATGTTTTCCCTGGTAAATGTTTTCAAATAGCCTAGCTGAAAATAATTATACTAATTTCTATCCGAATCACGAGAACTTCAGTCATTTTTGCCCCCATTTGAAAATAGTTTCAACCCATCGACTTTATTCAGTGTTATACACTCCGCGACAGGCTACATTGATTTTAATAAAATCAATAGATCGCATTTAATAAAGTATCGAGGTCAAACATAGCTAACAGGGTCCGAGAATGTATATAAATTCTACTCCCAAAAGAACTAAAGCAATATTTACATTTATTTACATAAAATACAGCTTGATCAGCATAATAAGAAGTGTTTTAAAAAATATTACACTCTGATTCAATTAAATTCAATCTTTTCTTTTTACAAAAAAATATATTTATCTATAAAAGAAGGACGGAACAGCGTGGGTAATAGTCTGAAGGTGTTTGTAGATGTGTTTGTTTTTCTTTGTGTCTAAAATTCTCCTCAGGCCAATAGCCTACACCAGGACTTTTCTTTTTGTTTCATTTCCTTAGGATCCCAACAAAAACAATCGTTTCTTCAATTCACGTCAATGACCCCTTCAACACAAATCCAAAATCATGTGTTTAATAAGTCATAACGGTTGTGACTATTTATAAGTTGAGAAAGTGGCGAAAAGTGTCCCAACACATAACCTGTAACCGTACAGCACTACTTTACTCCTGTACAACTCCACAGAAGACAGAAGTCCATAACAAGTATAAGTGTAAAAGTTTGACAAAACAAATATAACACCCAAAACAACTTTCATACGTATTTTAAATTATTTTAGAGCCGTATTGTGTCCAGCAGAAGACACGCGTGCGCGCACGCACTCACGCACACATAACGGTTTTGTGCTGTGAGATAATAGACGCTCACATCTGAACTCTCCCTCTAACTCCTACTCTATTACAACTTAAACATTTCCACGGCAAGGAAAACAACTTAAATCAGTAGGCTTATAGCTACCTTAAGCACACTGCAAAATAGTTTACACTGTTGTTGAGTTTTCCGCACTCTTCTGTACAGCGCTTCAGTTGACAACGCACAATTTCACCCAAATCCAACTGTGTTTTAAAGACGCGAGAACAAGCCCGAGACACGTTTTTCGACATAAGATACTTTCTTACCGTTCTTTCTCCTCGGGTTGGCCTGTTTTCTCCTCTTACACCGGGGACCCTCCGCCATGATCTCCTGCTTCATTGATAAGAATGGGTCAGATGGCAGCAGTCCGCATGGGCTCCGCTCCTTCATCCAAGATCTAGCAACCAACACACACACGGCAACAATTGGACTCTCAGGGCAGGAAGGAGGATGTGTGTCGCTCACAGGAGAGCAAATGATATTTTGGGGGTAGAGTGACTGAGATGTCCGAATGAAGTTATCCAGGAGGGTTTGTTTAGAGGGACCGTGAGCGTCCTGCGCGTCGTCTGATCTTTTGAAGTGTGTGTGTGTGTGTGTGTGATCGGACAGCAGCGCGTGAGTGCGCGAATGAAGGGGGACGGACACACCGACACCTTCAAGTCACCATAAAGCATGTGCTGTGCGTATAGAGCATATCATAGAATGAAAAGCGATTAAAGTTTCCGGCAACTTGTGTTAGCGGACATGGCTTTATGTAGTTTTTTTTTTTTTTTTTCTTCTTCACTTTTCACTTCTTTTGCTTTAAGTTGTTATAAGCATCGGTTCTGGTGGGCTACTTTCTTTGTGAGTCTGATGGATGTAAATATTGGCTTCATAATTTCTCCACTGCCTGACTTATACTGATTGACCGAATTTAATTAAGCATAATTACTTTTCCTCGGAAATGACAGGATATTCCCGTTATGTTATAAAGTAGCATACCGTGCTGATTAAAAAGGTTTGCATATAGTTCCCTTTCTTTCTCTCTCTCTCTCTTTTTTTTTTTTTTTTTTTTTTTTTTTTTGAAAATATGGAAAGGGTCAAAAACATTACGTGTTGCATTTGAGTAAACTCTTCTAATTATTGCTTAGAATAAATCTTACATTACATGTCAGTTTATCACAATGTAAAATGTAAAATGAAATGTGCAGTATTGTGATGGCGAATGCTTAAAATAACACACGGAATCAAAGCTTGATAAACAAACAAATAAACACGGCACATTACCCTCTCATCACAGTTTATCTCATTCTCATCACAGTCGTCTTGGACAATTCGTGGATACATATGACAAAATTGAATTTTTTTTTTTTTTTTTTTTTTTTTTTTTAGCTTATTTATGGAATTTAATGTTTAAGTATTTAAACTAAAACTATAAGTCATGTGCCTAAAATCGAAAATAAGACTGAAATGAGATGCGGATGAAAAAAAAAGTGTTGTGTTGTTTTCTAAAGGGAAAGCATCCGTTTATGAGAGCCGCGTAAACATGCACTGATAAATTTAACGAGCGACATCATCACCATCATCCCTGCGTGAAGCTGCCGGTGTGTCAGCATCCGTGAGGCGCGCGCACCTTTCTCACCTTCTCACCTGAGCCGACTGAAGCCAAGTTGATTGAAATCTCATATTCGGGAGGGGGTTAAAAAAAGTAAAACAGGCTGTATAAAAAGCATCCACAAGGACTCAAGTACACACGAAACAGGCTCACCTACCCGATTCTATATGAAAAATCCCCCAAAGAGCCGGTTAGAGGGGAGGAAAACGCCACAGAGATGTTTGGAGCGCTGAGGAGGACTATAATGAGGGACCGTTATTCCTGATGGACAGGTTTGGACTGATCTCTGTGAGCCACAACACGGAACAAACCTGAGGACGCACTGACGTGTTCCGCCTCTTCAGATGACATTTCTGCGCTCTCTCTTTTACTTTTGCGCTCCGAGACTCTGACACACACGCCACCTATCTTTACAGGGCGGGATAGATGGAGAAACACTGAAGTCGTCTGATGAATCAGATCAGGTGCTCGCGTCTATCGCTCTGCAACACACAGGTGTGACTTTGGAAAGGTGAGGCTGTGGACATTATATCCTGTAAGCGGAACAGAGCAAGAATGGTTAGAACTCGAGCATCGACCGCATGATGTTAAGGAAGAGGAGCTGAAAAGATGCACGAGAGGCTGCCGGTGCTGCACTGATCTGACAGGTAGCTCACCTGTGTGTGGTTGTGTGCGCGCGCGCGCGCTCTCTCTCTTTCAGGCATTTCATTGTTAGGCTATTTATTGTCTTGCGCAGGGATGAATGCTGCATTTGCAATTTTCACGCGTATGTTTTATATGTGATTCACTGTGTAATTTACGGGCTGCTTATGGGCTCCAGGGTGAACAATACAATTAAAAGTGATAGTTTAGTGACTCTGTTGCATATTTCAAGCCAGACCTGATGAATTCGTTGCAGCAGGCGACCAAGAATAATTTATTTCCACCAAAATCTAAGCTATCATAACTATATATTTTTTCAAACGTTTTTCCTCCTTTCCTCAGCCTTTTTTTACCCCTCAGTCTTTCATTTTAATACAGCACTCCGTGATATATTAAAGGCACTGTGATTGGTACAGTGTGAAGAAATTTACCCTCCCTAAATTCATGCATTTTTTTTTTTTTTTGTTTTTGTAGGGATTATTAATTGACCAATAAAATGCCAGTGCTGTTTGATGTACTCATTAAAGACCAATTGGATTTCACTGGAGGCGTTTATATTAATCGATGCATTTTATTTAGACATTGCTTGAGCATTGAGATCTTACACGGAAATCCCTCGTTGCTCATGATGCATACAATAATAATAATAATACATGTACTATATTAATAGTATTACTATATAATTATTAATTATTGCAATTGCTGTTATTGTAATGTGAAATACTACTTTTTTCATAAAACATGGGAACGCTACACGCTGCTTTTACTCTTTTTCCCTCTTCATCCATTATTTTTATGAATGTGTGTTGGTGCCTCTGCGGAGTGTGGCGTGAAATTGGATCATAGTCGAGAGAATAAAACCCTAACCTAGAAATTTATTTGTGTCGATTATTTCTTTGTATTCTGAGACACTATGACCTATTTTCTGGAGAAGTAAACGAAAGAATCGAGTGCAACAAGGACGGTGCTCAGTTAACCGTTCTGTGTGTGCTGTTGTGTCAATTGGCAGCAGAAGTTCTGCTGTATTACTCATTCACTTTGACTAGAATCAGCTCCCCTCGCGAGATTTCTCACTAATACATTCCGAGGATAAAACGGCATATATTCAATTCCTGATTCTTCAACTGCCATTCGCAATGATAGAAACCAATGTGACCTCATATTCTTACGTTTCACCCACATACTTCTGTTCCCAAATGATCCCTTTGTCTCATTTATATCAAGATTCCTCTGCTTTGCCCTGAATTTAGTTTTGTTAAATTGTTAAGATTTAATTATTACTACTACTTAAACGTTTGTTTTGGAATCACTAAAAAAAGTGGGTAGTTAAAAATAAATTAATAATAAAACAAGAACAATATCTGTCAACTATTGGTCAAGTGTGAAATGGTTGAAAACAGAATAACATTAACCGTTGATGAACCAGTGATTGTTGAGAACAAATCAAACTACCAGAGCATTTACAGAGAGCAAAATTGTTCAACACTTCCTGTTGCATCATCAGTCTGTGGGAGTTTATTGCTTTCAAAAAACATGAGAGCAGAGAATAAAATCTAGCCTTCACTCAGAAGAGTTTGACAGGATATCAGATAGCACTAAGATTTATCTTTCAGTTTGAAAAAAAAAAAAGAAGAAAAGAAATCAAGAAAACAACTGAACAGTTTTTTTCTGTCTTTTCTAGTACTGAAAAACTAGTTAGGCCTTATTATACCACAAAAACCCAGAACTAGATAGCTGATAAAACACCTGTGGGCGCAAGATGGAAAGAGGGAAGTTCTGCCACATCATCTACAGCACCATTATCCCCTCGTAGATGTGAGTGATAAAGTTTAGTCTAGGCATTGTGAGTTTAAAATCAGCAAATTCTTGGAAATATAAAAGAGAACTGAGAGAATGAGTCAACAAAAACCTGAGGAAAGGTTTACCATACTGTGACCATGTGAGCTCCTAGTCACCTCCCCATCAAACCAACACACACACACGCATACTGTTGCCTAAGTATCTTGCAACATTGCAAGAGACACAATCTCTGTATGAACTGCCCACCAGGGTGAGACACTGGAAAAAACAACCTGTTTTTCCCCAAATGATGCATATTGTGGTCTTGTTTGTGTGTACAAACTAACACTACTTCCGTGACACCTATGATGCTGCTCTGTCCCATATTTTCATTGTCACCACTCTCGCTCCATCAAGTTGCACACGTTCCACCCCCCCCCCCCCCCCCCCCCCTCGATGTCTGGGCCGCTCTACGTCTCAGGACAATGGATGTCTGCATGGGGCGAGGGTCTTGCCCAACCTATTGTCAGTTTAGCATGGCGAGGCTTTAGGTGCAGGTCAAACGAGACGGGGGCCATTGATGTGCACGCAGACGGACACAAACATCCCTCCCCTGCGTCCCACAAGCATGACCTAATCCAGCTACAACCTCTGTCAACATAAACACATGACTAATCTGAGTGCATCTATGGCAATAATACCGGTCTAAGTGGAAAAGAGAAGAGTGGGGGAGAGCTATGGCCTAATCCTGAGGGGGGAAAAGTACAGATTAATAATAGACCTTGGAAATATAACACTATTTTAGGGAGGGGAGGTCAGGGCTTGGTTTCACCTAAAATTGAGTGAGTGATATGCAGGGGCATATGGTTGCTCTATCAGCTTACAAAATAAAGGAGGATTAGTGCTTTTGGACGAGGTTCTGTGACGTGATTAAACTCGTATCTTGAAAAAGACTTTGTGTTAAGGGGCTATTAATTGTGTGACAATCTTCACTGTTTGTCAGATGCTTATAAAATATTCTAAAATCAAGTCTTGTGCTACACAACTTCAGTGCTGCACGTCCTTCTTTTCAAATAAAAAGGGAGTGCTTTAAGGTCTACATGGAATTTTGTATTCTGCGATTTGTCGACCTGAACGTAACGAGTCATAACGACTCTTCATTCCGAATCTTACACTGTGTGCAGCATGACTGTGACCTCCTGACCCTCTCTGAAAGACATCAGGACAGCACAGATGGGAGGCACACCTTAGCCCCTGTATGATTCACTTTCGTTCTGATTACTGCTTTAATATGGCGTAACAGCTCTTTTCCTGCCCAGGTTCCTGTTTAGAGGCCTTCCTGTAAATGTCATGTGTTTCCATGAATAAATCAGACTTTATGACTACACAATTGTAGTATTTCTATATACTAGCACTTGAATTGTATACAATCAAAATGTTTGCTATATGTTTTAAAGTAACTAATAAAAAAAGGTAATTGTGAGATGGTTTAAAATAAGTAAAGTCACACTGTGAGAAATACAATCGCAGTAAATAAAGATGCAAACATGTGAAGTCAAATTCCGACATACAAATTCAAAATGTAAATTTATAAAGCTAATTTAGAAAAACAAGGTCACAATTTTGAAATTAAAAGTCACAGTGCAAGATATAAAATCAATAAATAATTGGATCACAAAAAAAGTCACAATTATGAGAATAATGCTGCAATTGTGATATAAAAATTCACAATTACCGAGGCAGAAATGGGCTTCCAATAGTGGCATCAGCTATTTAAGACATGATATCATAAATGTATATTCCCACAACAACCTTCATGTTTCATATAAGTAATACATAACTGATGTAATGTACAGCATCATTCAAATGGCATTATGTCTTTTAGTGCTTGTTATGTTTTTACCCACAGAGCCTGATATTTGGACCCCCCACAGCCAAACGGATTTAGACCCCCCAGCAGGCACAGGAGTATGATGTAGCAGGTTAAGCCAAATGATACATTTTACTCACGTATGCCCTACTACGATCGTTGTAATTCCACCCATCCCCAGCCATCCATCTATCCTATCATCCCTCCATCCTTTTCTCTCTGCCCCTCCTCCTCTAATGCATCTTCAGATTAAGGTAGACCAAATGTCACCACTGGAGATTACCGTACCTAGTAAGCTATTAACATTTATGGCCCATGGAGGGATTAGAATACCTAGCTGGCTATTAGAGCCAGAGGTCCGGCAAGCGAGTCGGTGACTAATGTGAGTGTCACAAGCAAATGCAGCGCAGTCTGGGCTGAAACCCAAACTTCAACACCTGTCAGGAGTCAAGGGTGTTTGCTGTGCCTCCACACACCTGTTGTGGGTCTATCAAATCATGGGGCCCGCGTGATTCGTGCCAGGTGGTGACATTCAGATGCACGTTTACTTGTATACACACACACACACGCACACACTCACATGCACAATCATGAGCTCCCTGAAAGGATGCCTAACATAAGCTGTATCAGTAAATCCCTGCCACAACACACCTACGCTCAATTTTTCTTGGCAGATGATGTCAGTGGAACAAGAGAACACTTTTTTTGAGAATGTAGAAATGATCTAATTAAACCAATTAAAATTTCTTAAAACAATGATTTCAGTCTGTAAAACAAATTGATGATCTTTTAAGTTCTAACAATAAGCAAATGTTCTCGATAAAAGACATTTAATAATAAATAAATGTGGTAACTAAAAAAACTACATGTTATTATGTGGGTAAATGTGTTGTTTCCTGTATTAAAATCAAATGCCGTCAACAATGGAAAATATGACACCTCAAATATGGACAACGCACAAGGTGCAAGTGACAACAACGAGTCAGATACTACAGACCACAAGTTGGGTGGTCTAGACACAAAATACCACAAAGTCTTCCGAGATGCATCAGTGCTGAAGTGTTGTGATCATTCTTGGGGACTCAAAGGCTGACAATGCCGACATAAACCATGGCAGTATTTTAATCAATTTAACTATGAAGACAGAATAACATATATATATATTATTTTTTTCCCCTCCAAACCAAGATGGCCAAGGGTCAGTCAGACATGCCAAGTTGCTCCGGAATATCCACCCATTCCTTCTATCCTAGGAGACTCTTGTAGGTAAAAAAAAATATTGCAGCATCAAGAAATATCTAATGAGTCATATCACAGTCAAATTTTCCAGGTTTTGATTTTAGATTGAGAGAAAACTCTGATTAATCACATGTCCACTGTAGTGGACGTCATGCATCAATTGCTATATTTCAGCTACAATTCATAATTATAATGTGAATATTGTTTTTGAAACTTAAAACTTAAAAACTTAATCTGCAGTGATTTTTTTTTACTGTAAATAAATGTATTTGTATTATTAGAATGTAATTTTCATTGACATAAAAAAAGTCATGTGATTACATAATGTATGACACTTGTAATGCATTACTTTACTTGTTAGATCAAAAAGTAATCGGATTTCATGATGCACGTTATTGTAATGCGTTTTTTTACTCATAACATCAAAAAGTAATCTGATTACGTAATGCATGTTACTTGTAATGCGTTTCTTTACTCAACATCAAAAAGTAATCTGATTATGTAATGTGCGTTATTGTAATGCGTTTCTTTACTCATAACATCAAAAAGTAATCTGATTACGTAATGCATGTTACTTGTAATGCGTTTCTTTACTCTTTACATCAAAAAGTAATCTGATTAGGTAATGCACATTACTTGTAGTTAATTACTTGTTAGATCAAAAAGTAATCTGATTAGGTAATGCATGTTACTTGTAACACATTACTTTACTTGTAACATCAAAAAAGTAATCTGAATGCGTTATGAATGTTACTTGTAATGCATTACCCCCAACACTGATCATTTCAGATGAGACTGAAAAAACGTATCGCTAGGTTTTCTCAGAGGAGGGCTATGATAGAAATGTGCATGTCCATCTTGAACATAAACAGAATTATCAGCTAATAAGGGTAAATCTCCATACTCTGGTGCACTGGAGGAGCATCTGAGTGGTTTCTACAGTTGTACCTTGACAGGCTGTAGAAAATTCTGATGGAATCACGTCCTCATGTTCTGATATCAAAGATACGCGAAGTGCAACTTGTATGAAGTTGTATGAAGCCTTTGCAATATTCTGCATTTATATTTTTTGTATATAGTTTTCACATGATTTTATATAATTGTATTGATTAGTTTGTTAAATTCACATACTTTATCTGTTTGATTATTGTCTTATATTTAATTCAGTATATCTTCAGTTTAAACCATAACCGCATGCTGTCCACTCAAGTGGACATCTGAAGATCTCTTTGAAAAATTTGTAAAAAAATTAAATAAAAATAAATTCTTGCTTTTCATGCCCTAAGAGCAATAAAAACACATAGGAAAAAAATCCTGACTGAGGTTATCATAATTCATGCATGAAAGTTAATTGGTTTGAGTAGGACAAACTTAAATTAAACTAATTAGTTCAGTCAAATAAACTTTTATGAGTATTTTTCTTTTTCTTTCAAGTTCACAGAACTGATATATTTTAAGTAAACTGAACTATTTCATTGTTTTGAGTTTTATGAAATTATTTATTTTAATTTAGACAAACTTAAGTTTAATTGAAACGGCTGGGATGTCTATTTCCCAGCATGCTTTGCCGATGGCACTTGAATGGGAGAGTAAATGCTAAAATTAAGTGTAATATAATGTTTTATTTGTGCAAGATTAATGGTAAGTGTGAGATTTAGTAGTGATTAATGTTTTGTTATGCTAATTTAGAAGAATTTATGTTAATGTTGGTTTTAGGATAGTTACCATCATGGTGACAAGTGGTGCATGCGGCTTGATTTGAGAGCAAATACAATCTTTATATTGTTGTACTCATAAAGCAAGTGCTGTATAACATACTTTTGTTAGCATGATAACATAATAGTATGTTAGCAAACTAGTTTGTTAAAACTATAAGTTAATACTAATGAAAGTATTCACATTGAGATTACATGAAGGTTTTAAGTTAAATGTATGAAATAGTGTACTCTGATTTAAATTGTTCTTAACTTGAAATGTTTAAGTACAAACTTAAAATCTTAAGTTCTGCTTACTTAAACTTTGAATTTCAAAACTTAAAAATTTGAGGCAATCGATTGCCTTAAATTTTTTGAGTTCTGCTAACTTATTCGGGTTTACAGTGTGTGTGTGTGTGTGTGTGTAACAATTATGCAAGTTGATATTCTGATCATATTTTTTTTCCAAGCACATTTTACCAATTCCAAACCACATAAATGTTAATGACTACTATTAATTTTGTATTTAATCATTTGTAAGTGATATATAATTGTTAGGAAAGGCTGTAAGTGAAAAACGCCTTATATTCTTACATTCTTTTACAGTTGAAATGGGCCAAAAAATAGATTTAACTCGCACTAAAAACTAAAAAAAACTAAAAAAAAAAAAATGCTCATGAGAAGGAAGCAATACTAATTCAATACTAGAAATTGCTAAATTAAGGTGTGACCAATGGACAGCAAAACACTCATTGGTTCAGCAGGTTCATACAAAAACAGGCCAAGAAGAAAGACACATGTTAACTAAAAATAATAATAACAATAATAATAAAAATGAAGGTGAAGTATTAGTTGTGAAAACATCAGTAACCCTATATTCTAAAGTGCCACCATTTTCCAGAATGACAACCTAGTCTCAAGAAGTACAAGGTGTCAGGATCTTTTTAAAAGAAAGCCTGCTTAATAATTATGCACACCTGAATAAAAGGCGTTTTTCACTTCTAGCCTTCCTTAACAATTAAATCACTTATAAATTATTAAATACAAAAACATATATAATAGTTATTAAGATTGATGTGGTTTGGAATTGGTAAAATGTGCTTGGAAAAAAAAACATGATCAGAATATCAATTTGCATAATTGTTATGCACACACTGTGTATATATAAAATAAAAGAGAACATCCCAATCAAATGATGGGATTTGTGGAAACTGTGGTTGCTAATTATTGTGACCCAACATTTGCCTCGCATTTCAGGATGAAAAGAGAAATATGTCTTCTAATGTCTTCAATTATTGTGTATACCAGGGATGGGCAACTACGGTCCTGGAGGGCCACTGTCCTACAGAGTTTAGCTCCAACCCTGAAAAAATCACCTGCCTGTAATTTTCTAGTAATCCTGAGGACCTTGATTAGCTTGTTCAGGTGTGTTTGATTAGGGTTGAAGCTAAACTCTGTAGGACAGTGGCCCTCCAGGACTGAAGTTGCCCATCCCTGGTGTATACCGAGCTGCAGCGGACACATTTGTAAACGACTTTACTTGGACCCATTGTGTGATCTGTCTCTTTAATACCGCATGGTTTATATACATGTTGCTGCTGATTGGGCTGACATTTTTGACACACCCACCAAAAAAGAGAAACTTACAGAGAGCCTAAGTCCCTCTCCTTCCGGTGGACCACCATGGGACCTTATTTCGGAAAAATATTGTATGGTAGTCAATGGCGAGAGACAACAAATATTTTGATCTCGTTTGAATTGTGCCCTGAATTGCACATATGATGTTTGTCAATTTAAAGTCAAGAAAGTCGCAGTTTGATGTAAAACTGTTGAGGTATAAGACTGTGAAAATACGTAATTACAAAGACTACAACCCGAAAAGGCGCACATGTTACGTCATACTCATACATACAATGAATGAAGCTAACTTTACTGAAGCTAACGTCTGTAATTTTTTCTATAATCTTACGTTATAATCATAACGTTACGCCGTCATGCCTGAGTGTTTTGTACCAGACTGCACACATACGAGCAACGGATCTTGCTCGTTGTTTCGCTTCCCGGGGTGCGAGACGAGAGATGTAGTTCATTGATTGATTTTCAAATAAAACTAGATGTAACTCTTTTGTTTTATGACAAACTGCGACTTTCTTGACTTTCATAATTATCTTTTAAATTGACAAACATCATATGTGTAATTCAGGGCACAGTTCAGACGGAATAAAAAGATAAGATGTCTCTCGCCATTGACTACTAGGGCTGGGTATTGACACAAATTTCACAATTCGATTCGATTTCGATTCACAAGCTTGCAATTCGATTCGATTTCGATTACGATTCAATTCGATTCAATATCGATTATTTTGGATATCAGGTACAATACATTGCAAATTTTCTCAAGGAAAACAAATCTCTTAACTAATGCTGTAAACCATGGGAGTCAGTTGTAGCCTATAGGCTTCATTAGCCTACTATTATATTGAAGGTAAAAAAAATTAACTGATTTGTATACAAACACTTAAAATACACTTTTATTTATTTTTATAATAATAAAGTTATATGAAATTATATACAATTTTAAATGATGGCTGTCATAAAACACTTTCCAGATTTATTCAAACATGCATTAAATATTGAAGAACATTAAAAATTATAATGAATATATAATGTGGTGCATATATTTAACAAAATGCTCCTCTCTCTAGAATTAACTTTTCAAGCTGACTAACGAGTTTATGGTCACTGGATATGTTTTTTCTGAAGTTAAATGTGACGTTACATGACATTGTTTACTAACGTCTTTGCACGGTTGAAACACTGATTGAGCGATTCCATGAGACATGATACGGACTTCGATAAGTTGTACTCTATCTTTTAACACACTTTCAGAAGCTAATTCATGTTTATTTCGCGCTGTAACTGGTATTATTAAGGCGGAAGAGTTGCTTCCGTTGCTTCTCTTGAGCTGAGCTGCGCCGGAGCGATCTCACGCCACAGCGCCAAAACGGTAATTATGTTTTTGAATTTCGTAAGAAAATGGACGTAATTTGAAATCTGAGACTTTGTTTCATATCAATAATAACAAAGCACAAAGCTTATTGTGATTTATTGGATGGGATGCGCGCAACAATGATACATTCATTCATCAACTGAAAACAGGATGACTAATCGATTCTTGGGATTTAAGAATCGATATTGTTTCGTAAAAATGAGAATCGATTAAAATCGAGAAATCGATTATTTTTTACCCAGCCCTATTGACTACCATACATATTTTTTCCGAAATAAGGTCCCATGAGCCGGAAGCGGCTCTCTATTTCAAACCCGTATTCGTATTTGCACACCGTTTCCAGGAAACATGTCGTTCAACCCGGAAACCGTAGCAAAACTGCGGAAGCGGAGTTCCTGTCAAGCGTCAACGCGTCAGGAAAACATACCCAGGCAAGAGAAAATGGATCAGAGTCTACACAACTTCGCAAACAGATTTGCCAAATATTACATTTGCCGACGTTACAAGACTCGTGGAGGAAAACGTCCGTCCAAAAAAAAAAAAAAAAGGGTACACATTTTTCCACGAGGAATTTGTTCATAAGTATTAAGGTAAGCAGAGAGCGATCAGGCTAACTGTCACTGAACTGTTAACTAGAATTACAAATCATTAGCGTGTCCACTTCGACATAATGTAGGGCAGGGATGGGCAACTTCGGTCCTGGAGAGCCACTGTCCTTCAGAGTTTAGCTTCAACCCTATCAAACACACCTGAACAAGCTAATCAAGGTCCTCAGGATTACTAGAAAATTACAGGCAGGTGATTTGGTCCCTCCAGGACCGAAGTTGCCCATCCCTGATGTAGGCCTATGTATATAGTGCAGGGGTGCCCAATCCTGCTCCTGCCGATGGACTGTCCTGCACAGTTCATCTCCAACCCTAATCAAACACACCTGAAGCAACCAATTAAGGTCTTCAGGATCACTTGAAAATGAAAGGCAGGTGTGTTTGATTAGGGTTGGAGATGAACTGTGCAGGACAGTCGATCGGGAGGAGTAGGATTGGGCGCCCCTGGTATAGTGGATATATCCATATATAGACTACCTTATAGTCATAATAGTCTGCTTTTAATGAAGCATTATGGTATCTGTCTATGGTTGTCCAAGTCCAAGTCTTGTGTGTAGCGACAATAATGTTAGCCGAATGCTATCATCAACAGTTAACATTTTTCTCTGGCAATATCTGTGTTTATGTGCGTGTGTTTGCGTGTCAGTATCAAATGTAGGTTAGTATACGGGCGGGTTTTTGTGAGGGCTAGATGATACCCATCTCAGAGGAAAAATGAGGTGTCTCACAAACTAGAGGTTTGACCACTGAGTGCACAAGTTCCCTGTTCGTATGGTGGCAACCTGCGCTTCTTACTGCCTTGTGCCTTGCCGTAAAGTTTGGTCCTTCATCCCGCCAGATAGCCTGAATCCCTTTCCGTCAAACTTCACCATCAACAGGGAAGGAAAGAAACGACAGATATGGCTACTTTTGGGAATAACAAGAACAGTCCAATACACTACAATAACTTGCTCGTTGCTTGTGCCATTACCTGTTGCCCTGACTGGTGAGGAAGAAGATTACCACGATGATTGCCTATTTCCGGTCACATATAGGGAAGTTGTATGAAAGGTCTATAGACCTTATGTAGCCCCGCCCCTTTTCAGCGCTGCACTCGTTGTCTTTAGACTTCTGGTCTGTATTTTCACAGCGATCTTACGTATTTATGAATGAACGGCTCGTTTTAAAATCTACTGACATTTGTTAAGACATCTGCTTTAAACATTAAAATCCTCATGATAAATTTCGTTAACTTTACATTAAGTAAATCCACTTCAAAAGCTAATTACTCCTGGACAACAATGCCATAGAAATATGAGCGACTGCAAAAACGGAAGTTCAAAGACAATATTCTAAAGATGGCGGCGCCCTCGTTTCTCTGGCGCATAAGGTACAGAACCGATCACCGGTGATCGAGAAGCATGCCGGTTAGAAATGTGTCCGAGTGTGGTTCGCCTTGCTCTGATGTCATGCTGACGTATGTCATTGAGGTCGCGTCGGATTCTGCAGTCGGGCGCAGTTGCTCTCCACCGACTGCTCTGATCAAAAGCACGATGTGAAACGACTTGCTGATGACACAGCTGCTGATTGGTTTAAACAACCGTTATGTATTGTTCTGTTTTAACATGTTTGATTTTAAAACTCTGATATCATGTTTTTATGTGTATAAACATTCCCAAAGTCTCTGACAAGTGCAATCTTTATATAGGTTATTTAATTATTGTTATATTTAATATTTATATAAAGTAAATATTAAAGTCTGTAATTAAAGAAAATGATTGATAAACGTCTTTCGAATGGAAATAAATAACAGTAGGCTACTTTAGGTGTCTTGTTGATTATATTTATTTTCATAGGCTAAAAGCAACAGAACTTAAATTACATCCAGTTTATCATCAACACGGCGCATGAGTGTGAATCCCGCAATATCCACCTCTGATCTCTGGTCCACTACGAAATCAGGTGTCTGATCCACTACGAGGGTAGGCCTACTATGATATTAGACTACATAGCCTATAATAAAAGGTAATGAATTTCAAACCTGAACCAAACATATTTTTATTGAAAGATCAACAGTCTGTCATTAGTCTTTAGTCTGCCACAAAAAAACAACAACATTAAACTCATGATTTTAAGATATTTCAAGCCTTTATTTGTTAAAATTTTGATGATTATGGCTTACAGCTTATGAAACCCCCAAAATCAAAATCCCAGAAAATTAGAATATTACATGAAATCACACAGTAATTACACAGTGATACCATGGTCATTGAACCAGGTTTTGGTTCTTTTGGCAGTGTGGGCAGGTGCAAATCCTGCTGGAAAATGAAGGAAGCATGAAGTGCTCTGAAAATGTCCTGGTAGACGGCTGCGTTGACTCTGGATTTAATAAAGCACAGTGGACCAAAGTCCTCTTTTCTGATGAGAGCAAATTTTGCATCTCATTTGGAAACCAAGGTCCCAGAGTCTGGAGGAAGAATGGAGAGGCACACAATCCAAGATGCTTGAAGTCCAGTGTGAAGTTTCCACAGTCTGTGTTGGTTTGGGGAGCCATGTCATCGTCTGGTGTTGGTCCACTCGACGCAGCCGTCTACCAGGACATTTCCAGAGCACTTCATGCTTCCTTCAGCAGACAAGCTTTATGGAGATGCTGACTTCATTTTCCAGCAGGATTTGCACCTGCCCACACTGCCAAAATAACCAAAACCTGGTTCAATGACCATGGTATCACTGTGTAATTACTGTGTGATTTCATGTAATATTCTAATTTTCTGGGATTTTGATGTCATGGGTTTCATAAGCTGTAAGCCATAATCATCAAAATTACAACAAATAAAGGCTTGAAATATCTCACTTTGCATGTAATGAGTCTATATAATATATTAGTTTCACCTGTTAAGTTGAATTCTTGAAATAAATAAATTTTTTGATGATATTCTAATTTTATGACCAGCACCTGTAAACATACATACATGCAAACATGCATACATAAATTAATAATAATAATAGTGCCATCTATTAGTGAGATTGGAGTGTTCACCTCAATGAGTCAAAACTTGTTCTGCTCATCGTTGTACTTAAAGAGAGATGGGAGTTTTTTAGCCTCTTCCTTCTGACAAACAAGAACAGTAATGTGACGGGGAGCCACACAAGCAGCAGATGTCAAAGAGCACACCAACAGTCTGCAAAGTTCAGTTTGTACAGTATACTATACTATAGTAAACATAACAAAAAAACATAAAGCATTTTATTGTAAGCTAACATGATAAAGAAACTAACTACTGGTGGTATAATAAGCCATGCAAAGAGAAAAACACAATTGTGCAAAACAGCAGGAAGTATACGTAGATGAAATGTGTGACCTGTTCTTGAACAGAGGTAAATGAACTAAAGTGCTGAAATGTGCTTCAAAGGTCATGATAATGTGGAAAAGGTAATGAAACCTCTTACTGGAAAATGTGCAATAGTTGCTGATACGGCTAAACAGACTCTTTAATTGTGTAAAAAAAAAATAAAAAAAAACATCTATAACTTTTAATTGCTTGGAAATGTCCATGAGCTTGAGTGGGGTATGCAACCTTTTATGACGACTATTTTACTTTTTAATTTTTCTTGTTAATAAATGTGCCAATCCTAAAATAATAAGGTAGATGTGAGGGGATAATTGAAATGTCTGAAACAAAATATTTTTAAAAATAATAATACATTGTCTTAATCTCTTTTCTTGTGCTTATCACTTGCTTACCAATGGTTACCCCTTCATGATGTTGCTGACCACTGAGCTAGTAATTAAAATAGTTACTGATTTTAACTGAAATGAAATTAATTGAATTCATAATATCAACTTTTACATTTTTCCACATTTATACTGAAACACAAGAACATTCTGTACAAGTAAAATACTGTACATTACTTTTACTTTCATATTTTGCAGTGTGACACCACATAACATAACTCTAGTGTTCATTGCAAAAGTGAAAAAAGACAAACACGATTCTCAATTTGCACTCTGAACCATCTTTGAAAAGTTTATATAAATAAAAGTTACAGTAACTTGTTGCCAACCTCAGGGGAAGCCATTATGAATAGGCTGAGAAATCACCATTCATTTCACATTCATATTTGAAAGCAATTTCTCTTTTAAGATGAACTAGCTAATAATTACAAAACAGACAGCAAATTTGCCTCTGGCGTGACTGCTAAACCTGAGCTAATGAAGTGTAGCTCATGTTGTTGTCAGTTAAAGGACAGAGGTAAAGACGGTTGAGAGAGGAAATATTCAAGTAATATCACTTCAAGTGACACAGAAGCCACAATGAGCTCAGAATTGTAATCAATGGTGCCCAGAGTGATGTGTCGAGCTCCTGTCAGGCAGACAAAGAGACAGGCTGTCAGGTCAGGGCTAAATTTACTCTTGAGCTGGTCTCTGGTGTTTCCTCAGGCCTGTCATAGCTGCCCTCAGGTTTGCCGATAAAGAAGGCCGGATACTCAAGTGTCTTGACAAGTCTGACAAAGGATAGGAACTGTAGGTTTGAAGCGTGTGTGTGTGTGTGTGTGTGTGTGTGTGGACAGCATTGATGCACAGTGTCCCTGAGCTCGAGAAAAGAATGATACAGGAAATCTGCACTCTCCAGATGTACTAAAAGAGCGTGGAAAGCCATTTGTCCTTCCGAACATACATTTATAAAGTTCACATATTTCCAAGGACCACTGAGACCGTGAGCACCTGTGATCAATATACAAGCACACAGCTTGATTATCTCAGGATTTAGTTGTTGTTGCTTAAAGGGCTAGTACACCAGAAAATGAACATTTACTAACAACAAAAGAAAAGAATGTCTCAGTTTTTTATTTTATTTGTCAGTACAATGAAATTCAATGGGGTCCAGTGTTGTTTTATGGGAATATCTTAATTTCATAGTTTATTATTTTGTTTGTTTTTTTTGTTTTAAGAGTTTTTGTTTTATTTTTGCCTTGAAATGTAGAGAATATCAGTGAATTAAATTTTGTAATAAAAAAAGTATAATATTTTGAATATAATAGTTGGATATGCCTCAGCCCTCAATCAAGTTTGGTTTTTGGCCCTTCGTAGTAAAACGTTTGCTCACCTCTGGCAAATATATACATACTCTTTTACAGTCAGTTTTCCCTATCAGTTCAACTACTGTCATGGCAGAGCAACAGTTTGATAAAAATCCTGCTAAGAAAGTTAGTTAAAAATGACATGTTTATATTTAGCCACCTGAATAATAACACATGTGGCGAAAGGCAAAAGCAATGGAAAGTAAACCTATCTCTCGGCTTGAGTATACTTAGGTTTGCAACAACCTCAGCAAAACCAATAGTGAGGTCCAAACACAAAGGCCACAAACGAAATGCATCCGAAAGTAAACAAGCAATTCAAAGGTGGCTTCCCCTCTGATTTCATGTCACATACTCCTTCCTTTCCTTCTTTCTGTGCCACATGTGCCCATATATGACCCTATAAGAAGTGTACAACCTCAGTGAGCTTCAGCCCTGTGTTGGACCCTTAATCGGTGCTCAGGAAACAGCAGAACTAATCTTCTGGGGGAAGCAGCGAGGTGAAGCCTGGTGGGCTGAAGAGGGAAGTCTGCAGGAAGTGACCAGCCTCTGATTACTGTACACACGGCTGTCACGGCCGTCATCACCTCCCCCGCTACACTCCAAGTGTGTGTTGTACGTGGGTACCTTCTCCCCATCATACCCTCTCTCTGTGTGTTTGTGTGAAAAAAAGTGTTTGAACTATTTTTTTTTATGTACATTCACTGTCAACACCTCACTTGTGTTGTGCGTGTGCTGAATAAGGCGAGGTATGAGCCTCATTATCGGTGGCCTGTTCACAATGGAAGTGCGTTCTGCTATGATAGTCCAACAAAGGGTTCTGGAGCAGAGTTCACTAGGCTAAACTGATGTTTCTTACACAAAGTCTTCTCTACTGATCTACAAAGGCTGAAGCACACACCTAAAAAAAAGTATTCTGATAAAAAGCAAGAAATGGTTAAGTTGTCTTGTTGGGTAAGCTGTGTCACCCCATTTAATCTAGCAAGCTGTGCATGATATTTGCCACATTACTACACATTTAGAAAGGACCCACAATATGCAGCTGCTCTTTTTCCCACATTTTTGCATGTTAAAGCAAATTTTCTAAGTTTGTCAGAGCAAACTTATCCAGGTCTAAATATATATTACATGTTGGTAAAAGTAAACATATAAAACCATATTTGGCTAAGGACTACATAAATTATTAAACCAAGCTTGTATTTTTCCTAAAATGGTTGATTTGGGGTAATATGTATCAGATGCTTTGGGGTCTGGGGCAGGATGTACTATATAAAATATAATAAATACAATAACAATCAGTGCTGGGTAGATTACTTACAAACTGTTGTCCATTACTGAATACAAATTACATGATAAAAATTGTAACATAATCTATTACATTACACATTTTAGGTAATATAATCGGACTCCTTTTTGATTACTTTAAGATTACTTTTGATGTAACTTGATTATAACATTGATTTTGAATAGAATAATCTTGTACCATATTGAATTATTATTAATTTATTTTTCATCAACAACATGAAGAGCATTAAACATTACGCTATGGTTTCCCTAACTAGGGTTTGGTAGGGGTTCATGAATGTATAAAAAGGTAATAATTAAATAAATAATAAAAGTTAGATAAGAAGAAAATAAAAACAACCCAAAGAAAACACTAACTTAAAAAAGATTAAATATTTGTTTATGCTGTGCAGCCTCTCAATTTTCTCAAAAAATTATAGTTGCCTGACTAGCGAACGGGTTTCTGTGTGTGCAATTCCACAAAATAAAACAATTTAAAAGTTATAAAAGAATAATTAGGGAGAATCAATGAACATCTGTAAATATTTACATAATTTTGTAAATATTACGTAATCAATAAAACAGTAACTGTATTTTGATTTTGAGTATTTTAAAATGTGAAATTATCTAATAACAAGTATTTAATTTCTGTAATCTGATTACGTAATCCAGATTACATATAATCAGTTACTACACTGCACTGATATATACAAATATAATTAATAATAAAATGAAAAACATTGAAAATGTTTCACAATAAAGTTTTCTGAATATTTAACCTTTAACCTGTTTAATACCAATTTTTTTCCTAGACGTGAAAATATCCAAATGAAGTACCATTAGTTGCCCCTTGAAATAATCAATAATTATTTTAGAATTTTTTATGGAAAAGTGTGTGAACAATTGTGACCGGTGGGATAACGTGTATAGGCTACTGAAAATTCTTGTATAGCCTATCAGTCCAGTTATTTAACACATTTTTAACTCTTTCATGTAATTTTAGAGTTAGGCTACTAATAAACATAAAAACCTTTATTCAACACTTATAACACTTACTGAGATAAAAGACAATAAAATAAATGAATAAATAATTACAAACACATGTATTTTCCCACCAATCACTATTGTTGCCATCAACATCTTTACTCATTCTATGACCACTCAACAAAACGGAATAATTGTGAATTCAAATATAAATACTAGACACCTTAAAGATAATGTGTACCAAAAATCTTTGTAATGTCTTTATGTTAAATTGCTTTACTAACCTTTTGTGTTGGAGCTGTGATGCAGCCATCATCTAGCGATGGTGCAAACAAGAATTAAACTGCTCTGGGGTGCGTTTCCCGTACAACAAAGTAACTCGCTGCTTAACTACCATAGTACATTGCATCGTTGAAGAAATCAACTAGTCACGACTGTTTCCCGAAACCATATTGTCGCAAATTGGTCGCTCAACCACTTTGGTTAATGATGTCACGCAGGTGGTTGAGTAATAACTTTATTTTAATGTATCTGTTTGAGATCGAATTAATGCTAGATGTTTTGCTATAATTTACGGACATGGCATCTGAGGACTGTTTCAAAATTATCTCAGTTATTTTGCTCTATTTCCAGATTCAATCATGGGCTCGTTCTTACGTGGTACAGCGCTCGCACATGCGCACGGTGCTTTTAGGGCGCTTTCACACTAGCACTTTTGGTGCGCACCGGGTTCGAATGACGTCAGAGTTCGGCTCGTTTGGATGATGTGAACGCTGTCTTCCGAACTCGGGTGCGCACCCGCGAACCGTACTCGAGTCCGATTAAAAAGGTGGTCTGGGGTACGGTTCATGTGAACTCGGGTACGGTTCGCTGCTGATATGAACGCAATCGAACCAAACCGCAGAAGTGAACCGCTATTGATGACGTATAATGTGTCTTCGGCGGTCTGCCCGCTGTCTTTGAAACGTTTTCAGAATTTTTGCGGCAGACAGACGCAGTGTGTTTCTGTATGTCTATGTTGAAAACAAAACCAAAGGTTAAAAAGAAGAAGAACAAATGTCAACCGAGCAAGTCTATCCATTTGGGTGCCTTTTCATTCGCGGTTACCAAGCAACACCATTACGCCAGCTGCAGCCTGATGACGCAAGCGTACCGCGGTTCGGATAGAAATAATATAATGTGAACACAGTCCATCGGGGGCAGGGGGAGGGGGGGAGCAATCGAACTCGGGTTCGGAACAGGCAATCGAACCAAGTGTGAAAGCGCCCTAAATCTCTTGACAAACTAAAAGTCGTAAATGACAAATTTATTCTAAATAAAAGATACAGATTGCACTGAATGTCAGCTTGCTTATTTTGCTCAAGACAAGGATTTATTAAGTCCACATGTCAGGCAAAAAAGAAACTATGCTCTTAACCACAGGTCAAGCTGTCGTTCAAACCACACAACTTTGCGATGATGTTTTACCCTGGTAATTCAGAGTTCTCGCAAGAGCACAAGTTGAATTTCCTCAGCGAGTTACTCTGGTGTCGAGTAATGATGCTCATTAAATATGCCCCTCGATCTGAGCTGCACCAATCACATCAGGTTATCTGATATAAGCGGGCCAGAGGCGAGCTAGACAGATGATGACAGCGCTGTGACGTCGAAGTCATTAGTAAACATTGCAAGATGGCTATGGATGAATACCAGTTGTTTGAAATGGCTTTGGCCACTACAATGAACGAGTTAGACTTGGCTTTTTATCTAAAACAGGAACAGAAGACGCCGCTCAAATCGTTCCTTTGCAAGAAGGACGTTTTTGCTGTTTCACTGACCGGATACGGTGAGAGTATAATCAGAGAATGTCTAATAAGGCTCCGCTGGTAGCTGGGGTTTATTGTTGTGATTGGTCGTAGTGTTATCCAATTGCGTGCAGCGAGATTTTCAAATGCACGCTTGGTGCCGCCCCTCGAGCTGGCCGATTTTCATTAGTCGACCATTAACCTTTTAGATTTAGGTCTGGATTTCCAGGCTAATGGTGTTTGCAAATGTTCGATAGAACTATGTTTTCGGGAAACACCAACTCATTGAACTATGCTGATAACGACGGAACTTGCGACCAAAGTTGGCTAATGATGCTTTTGGGAAACGCACCCCTGGTCATGTGACATTTTGCACTAACCATGCATGTGAAACAACACAAATTTAATTGAGACTCTTTATTCTTTCCATATTTGCTGGAAATGCACTAAAACAGCAGTCAATAACATTTTTTAGAGCTTCATAAATGAACACTCTCTTTATGGTCACTATTGTGACCAGTGGGATTAAATGGGTTTTAATATGTATTTTTCAAAATAAGAGTGCATTTTATTTAAAATGTAAGTAGTTTAACCCTCTATGGAATGCATTATGTTCTAACCATGAAATGTTTTTAAATCAGTTTTTATTACTTGAAATAGCTTCAATCATACAAATCCAAAAATATTTTTCGGGGGGTATTTAGGGAAACGTTGCTATATGGCAATGCTGTATACCACATTGGAAAATGGTCAAAAAAGTAAGATTTTCTATAAAATTAAGATTTTCTTTTCTGTTTAAATGCACATTTCTTTTAGAAATTGATAGATTGATATACTTGGAACTCAAATAAAAAATAAGTAGATCCCTATCATGTAATCCCTATCATTCCCAATCATTTGGCTAACTCATCCTCACTCTCATCACATGGAAGAGCTAACTCTGCACTCTTCCTATTGCCCTTTTCGTAAAATATTGCTGTATTAATTTTCTGAAAAGAAGAAATCATTTTGTTATTTATACATAAATACATAAATACTTCAAATAAATAACTGCAATCATATTGTTGATCTATAAAAAATCCCAGTGGGGAAATACATTACTGCAATTCCACTGTGGTACTGCATTGCCATATGGCAACATGCCTATTTTTCCATAGTGCCATAAGGAAACATTGATATTTTCTCAATTTACTGTAAAACTATGTTAGACAAAGTTGATTTGTGATTAAAAATATCTAATTTACATATCAAAGCTGCAAAAAATCCCCCTTGAGAAGAGATGTTTAGAAATGAGGTTAAAGGGATAGTTCACTTTGAAATTAAATTTTGGTATGTTTTAGCTTACCTCAAGGGCATCCAAGATGTAGGTGTCTTTGTTTCCGCAGTAGTTTCAATTTTGATATTTTTAGGTCAAACCGTTCTTGTCTGTCAGTCATATAATGCAGGTCTATGGTCACTGTCTCAAAGAGCATGCACAGAGAAGTCCAAATTAAACAATTCCCCATCGCAAGTACACACTGATGACCTAAGACACGAAACAAGCGGTTTGTGTGAGAAAACGAACAGTATTTATATTGTTTTTATTGCAGACTAAGCCAGAACGCGCGCACACGTCACACACCAGGAAGCGCGCGCGCCCTCAGATCACTTGGACGTGGTTGTGTACAAGAGGTAAAAACGATATAAATACTGTTTATTTTCTCACACAAACCGCTCGTTTCGTGTCTTAGGCCATCAATGTGTACTTACGATGGGGAATTGTTGTGCATGCTCTTTGAGGTGGTGACCATAGACCTGCATTATACGACTGACAGACAAGAACGGTTTGGCCTAAAAATATCAAAAATTTAAACTACTGCAGAAACAAAGACACCTACATCTTGGATGCCCTTGAGGTAAACTAAAACATACCAAAATTTAATTTCAAAGTGAACTATCCCTTTAATAAACCAATTTCTGGATCACTTCAAGAGGTGTCTTCAGTGTTAGGGTGACAGTTGGAAAGAGTTTTGGAGGGACATTCAAATGTCATTTGACTTAAAAACAGCACATCATTGGCTAACTTAAGGTAGCTTTTTAAGGTGCCTTTTTAATTCCCATAGTGCAATATATTGTATTTTCTGAATAACAAGGAATAAATTAATTGTTGCCAAATGGCAACTCTGTACCATAAAGCGTTTAATATTTTTTCAATAATTAAACTTACCCCTTAACTTGATACAGCTAATGTATGGCAAATTGGGCCCTAGACCACTATTTTTAATAGTAATGTTTCTATAGCTATATTTTATAGATTCCTTATTCTAATTTTGGTTGATAGATAATTATTTCAGGAACTCATTTCTTATTGGTTTATAGAGTATATCTAAAATAATAAGTGACACAGCTTACTCCACTCCTCCTTACTTGTGCAATGCTGCAATGATGTCTTCCTAATGTGATTTATTTTCTTCAATAGAATCGCATTATGGGTAATGAATAGCAAAATGTACTGTAAGATACTAACCATGTTTAAAAATAAAAAAAAAAAACAGATTAATGCTTTGTGTCTGTGACTTATTTTCTACGTTAAGTTTAATGTTGATATGTGCCTCTGTTCCTTCTTAAGAAATCTATTGACACGTTCAGGTTTTAAAACAGAGGATGTTTTAACTGCATTCACCACAGCAAATATGGTACATCAGGCCCTTTATCTGTTTATTCAGTTGTCATGTTCATGTATTAACTGTAAATATATCTAAGAGTGGTAAAAAAAAGTCCTGTCATAACGATTAGAAAAACAACTCAACAGAAAAGATAAAAAAAGAAAAAGATACTGCCTTGATGAAATGTCAGCTCTTTTGTAAAGCACACCGACTGCACCAACAAGGAGAGGATGGATGTTTGATCCCACCCGCTGTTGTGTGAAGCACTTCAGACACAGAAAGACAGAGACTGCGAGAAAGAGAGAAAGACTGCGAGAGAGAGCGAGAGAGGCCACAGAGAGGATTAGGTGTACCTGTGAGGGGCCTGTCAGGTAGATTTAGCAGCAGAGATGATAAGCGAGGGAGTGTGTAGGAGGACGAAAGCGGGAATGAATGAGCGTTTCACAGTGCTGTCGGGCAGACAGAAGAATAAGACACTATTTCTATCACAACATCAGGTTAGTCTGTCGGAGAGGAGTTTGACCGAGTTAAACAGGATGTCACGTTATCAGGGACTGCTGAAGGGAGTGAGGGAGAGCGAGAGGGAAGAGGAAAGATAGAATGTAGTTATGCACTTGAAACTGACCAGAGCCACAGCCGCTGGCTCAGAGCACCATGGGAAGAGGTTAGAAGTGATAAGCTAATAATGTTCAGTTTACAGCAATGCTCCTAAATATCCTTTAAAAAAATGCTACACTACCTCAAGAGCAACTCAAATTATTATGTGTGAAGTTAATATGTTGGTTGGACTCATATAGGCAATTTATTTATGGTCTTCCTGTCTTTCATCTGTGATTATCCGATTTCCCTTCATGCTTACTGAAAACAGCGACTGCAGTAAACATTTTTGTATAATTCACTTTGAATTCTTCCATGGTTGCTTGTTAATGAAGTTTGTTATTTTATTCTTCCCAAATTTTCAACGGACTTTGGAATACACTACATACTGTATTTCTAGAGGAGCATGTACACAACTCTTCACTCATCCACATCCTGCTCTTTGGTCCAGTAAAATAAAAAATAAAAAACATAACTAAATGTCATTACCATTAAAAAATTTGGGATCTGTAAGATTTTTTTAATGTTTTTGAAAGAAGTCTCTTGTGCTCACCAAGGCTGCATTTATTTGATCAAAAAATACAGTAAAAACAGTAATACAGTGAAATTTTATAACAATTTAAAAGAACTGTTTTCTGTTTTAATACATATTTTAAAATGTAATTTATTCCTGTGATGGCAAATCTGAATTTTCAGCATCATTACTCCAGTCTTCAGAGTCACATGATCCTTCAGAAATCATGCTGATTTGGTGCTCAATAAACATGTCTTATTATTATCAATGTATAACAATGATTTAACTGTTATTACACAATTGTGCAGTTTAATATTTCTCTAGCAACTGTAATGCATTTTTAGGATTATTTAATGTACGATCAAAAGAACAGCATTTATTTGAAATATTATTTATTTATTTATTTAAATGATACATTTCATTACTCTCACTTTTGATCAATTAATTGTATCATTGCTGAGTAAAAATATCATATTATAAATATTGATATTTTATTAACTGTGCTAATAAAGTACGTACACTTGTTCTTGCTTCAGGTCTGAACTTTGGTCATTGGCAGTCTGGGATTTACTTAAGTTGACAAATACTCAACATTCCATAATTCAACTAATTTTATAAATTGTGGTTTTCCAGTGCAACCACAAAAATGTAGCATTTAAATGATGTTGGCTTGGAGTGAGAGCACTCGCAGCAAAGTATTCTGGGTTTATTTCAGCTCTCAAAAGAAAAAAGAAGTCTTCAGAATTTAAGTGCAAAAAGAAAAAGATAAAAAGGAAGTGTTTTGCAGCAATGTTCAACATTACAGCAAAGATGTTTGCTCAGTGGACATTTTTGTAGTATTACAGTATAGACATTTTCTTGTATGAGTGTTATGTTTTATTTCAGCTTAGAACAAACCTTAAGACTAGGATGCTGAGGCAGGTCAGGTTAATGCTGTCAGCGCTGCTTTGGTTTATGTCCATCTTCCTGGAAGCTCCGCCTCCCTATCACCACTTAAGATAGCCCTTCAAATGTCTCTTGTCCTCTGCCGTGTTCCTCTCAGTTGTTTTCCAGAACAGATACAAACAGCATTCCTCTTTGTGAAACCTGGGACACAGACATACTGCTCCTGTAGCTCACACATTTAAAATGTATCAGAAGAAATATAGAAATCACCAGAATGATTAATCAAATTCACAAAAAATATTTATTATATATTTATCATATCATATATAAACATTTTTCATAAAATGTTTCATTTCTGTATAAAAATATAGCTGCTGAAAACAGTAATATTGTAAAATATTATTTCAACTTCAAATAACAGTTTTATATTTTAATGCATGTCTTTCATGTTTTAATTGAATGTGTCCTCACTGAATAGAAATATATATATATATTTTAAATCATACTGACACCAAATTAATATATATTATATATATATAGTTTGGTGTCAGTAATTTACATATATATATATATATATATATATATATATATATATATATATATATATATATATATATAATAATCTTGCCTTTACTGCAAAATGTGCATGAGTAATGAATCAAAATAAAGACCACACCAGGTCCAGAATTTCCTCACACTTTTATAGTAACAGTACACCTCTTCACTGGATGCACTGTACATTTAATATGAGCTGCTACAAGCACAGCTAATCCACAACCTCTAAACAACTGTTAAATATCCCATGCTATCAGTGTTCCTGGCCCAAACTAGATTCACATTACCAGTCATCCTGGGTCAGGTGTTCCATTTTAACTGTAAACCCCACAGAACGAGCCAAAGTAAACTAGTGCCGCAACTCACAATGGCAAGGGAGGCTTTAGTGGGAGGGAAAAGGGACCCCTTTATGGCTGATTTTCTGGATACATATTACTTACCTTTAAAAAGCAGAGCTGTTCTCCAGGGACCCATCCAGAATCCGGCCAAAGTGTTAAGGCTATTGTGTTAACACACAGCTGGAAGCCACAGCTACTTCTGTCATCGGGCCCAGCTACAAATGTGTTTGTGTCTGGAACTGCCTGGCCAATTTCAAAAACCAAAAAAAATATTAATGCTCATATTGAAGCGGGAGTCGTCTTTTGTTGACCCAGCTCGTTTCATTACAGTAATGAAATTTCACTCCGTGACGTGGCGCCATAGACATCTATAGCTTGTGTGAGATTTAGAAGCGTAGAATATTGGCATAATGCTACATGTCTGAATGATTGAATGCCCTAGGTTACAGGTTTTTAATGATACATAAGATCTTCTCTAACAACACAAGCCTCCGTTTTGACGCCAACACAATGGGCAATAGACACAAAAAACAAGCGAGTGAGTAATATGCAAATTGAAGGTATTGTTATAAAATGTGAAAGTTCTGACACTGCGTTTCGGAATGCACACCCATTATGATGACTAAACATTTTTGTTGAACAATAGTTTCTGCTAAAAAAATGGCTGTGCAACTCTTTTAGAGAGCTGCACACTGGATATCATCACTCAAACTGTTTGTATAGAAATCTAAGTTGGTCTTAGGGCGTCATATCAGGGTTGTGTTTTCAGTCTCTTGTTGTTCTTGGATTTTATCCTGTGAAGATCTTTTTCATTGTCACTTCATTGCCTGTTTGACTGTAAGGGTAGCCTATGCTAAGTTTATGACAGATATAAATGTGTGAGTTCACACTGCTGATGTGCTACTAAAAAGTGCAACTGACTTACCTCTGATATGAGAAAATATTAGGCCTCCAGGCTAAAGAAAGTAGAGTGATGCAAAAAACGTTGACTGTTTTTGCTAGAAAAATAATTTAAACACATGAAACAAATTGGCTTTAGACAGTTTCAAGTTAATTTGGCTTATTTTGGGTTTATCCAAATTTTTGGGGAAATATAAAAATAAAGAGATTGCTAAAAAGAGAAGAGATTTTGTAAATGCATTGTACTCCTTTGAACCTACCTTTTGACTTCTGTGACATTGAAACTTTCCTGTCAGCATTCTCTGTAATTTCTTTGTTCTGAAAAAAGGGAACTGGTTAAGAATTAAAAATATATAAGTGACCCAGCAGCACTTTGTCAATATGTCACAATGGCTTGAAATAAATCAATCAAATAAATACATGCATACACATACATAAATAAATACATATATACATACATACATACATACATACACACTCTCATTATTATTTACATTCTGATATATAAAATTACACAGGTTTCATTATTAATGGACATGGTAATCTGATTTGAAGGGCATGGTAATCACCTTTTTTAGTGCATGCAATTGCACCTATTCCTAATAATTTGGTTTCTTTACATTTCTATGGCTGAATTCTTTGGGAACTTATTTCATTTCTCCAAAAGAAGAAGTAAAAATGGAAATCTCTAGATTTCCGATAGCTGGCATGGAAGAGAGGGTGTATAATGGCAGGGTTTGGGGAATGTTGGGAACAGCAGCTTGTCAAATGATTATGGTTTTTGTTGGCGGAGGGGATCAAAAAAGGAGTCTGGTGTGTTGGCTTGGAGGTGCCAGGTTGCTGGGACAACAAATCAAAGATGAAGCGTCTGGTATGTCTGACTGGGTACTCATCACTCACGGCCAGAGCCTTTAGTGAGGGGGAAACCGAGCCCTGCCTGAGTACACAGCTCCCTAACCTCCCACCGTAGTCTCTTGTTATAACAGACAATGTTGACAGAGCGTTCAGCCGCAGTTTGGAAACGCTACACCATGTATCTGCAGAAAAGGTAGAGGCTTTCAGTTATGACAAAATGTGTTTAGATTGGGACAGAGCCATGGAGCGGTGGTTTTCATGGCCATGCGTGATAGCGGAAAAAAGTTCTTCATGTTATTCTTCTTCCCGTACGAGAGACACTGTCACCGCTGGTGGCTAATGGAGTTATACGCAGCACACACGCCCACAGCAAAGAATGACATGTTTGATTTAGTACATTGGTTTGGGAAGGAAAGGACTGTAAAGACATGGAGGATATCTTTGAAGGGTGAAATAAGAATCTTTTTTTTTAATGGGTATGAACCCATTTTTGAAAGTGAAGGTAAAATAACTTTTTTTTTTATGTAATTGATTCCTGTGATGCCAAAGCTGATTTTCAGCAGTCATTACTCCAGTCTTCAATATCACATGATCCTTCAGAAATCATTAGAATATTTCTATTTTAATGGTCAAGAAACATTTCTTATTATTATCAGTGTAGAAAACCAGTATACATTTTTAAGGATTCATTGATAATAGAAAGTTAAATAGAACATCTAATTTTAAATAGAAATCTTATATCCAAACATTATAAATGTCACTTTTAATAAGTTGCATCCTTTCTTATTAAAAGTACTTATTTCTTATACAAAAGACAAAATCCCAACTAAGCCCCAAACATTTGAATGGAAGCCACACAATGCATAAGGTAAATATATTGCAATGTGGATCAGCATCTCAAGAGTACAGTATTCAAATACTTGCTCTTAATTAAAGACAAAAGCATGTTTCTATAAAAGGTAAATAACGTGTTTACACAAAACAGCTCAGAGCGGCCTCTCTTCTCTCGTCTGTTACATTTCCTGTCTAAAAACACAAGGATGGAATGTGAAACCACCCCCTGATTTACAGCAATGAAACACATCAAACAGAAAAACACTGACAGTAATAGTTGAGCCATTTCCCTTCACTCAGAGAAAGCATATTTTAAGTAACAATTATGGCTATGAAAACTCTACATGGAGGGAGGCGCCTTGACTGCATGCCAGGAGTATCTTTTGTGTCTGGAAAGTCCACATCAGTCCAGGAGCCCGGGTGAATAGTCACCGAGTGGTCGGAAAGGGAAACTATTACTGATGTTTTCTTTTGTGAGATGAAAGTAACAAGGAGGAAGCAGCCATCATAAATTCTTTGTTTCATAGGTGTTTCTCCAGCATGTCAAATCAAGCAATCCTTTTAATCTTGCCTGCAGGAACTTTCATCCCTGTTTGAGATGTATGTTATGGAAGAGTGCGAAACAATCAATAGCATCAATAGTAGGAGGGAAATAGTCTGATATAGGGAGTGCTTGATTAAACGCAACCGGAAATAATAACAACTCGAAATTAAAAAAATTATAATAATAACATGCGCACAAGTGGAATTGTGTTTTGGAATTGCTGGCACCATTGTTGGCATTTGTGCATCTTTGGCATCAAGAGCAGGTTGTGGGAAATAGCATGCTAAACAAAAAGTGGGTGTGTTGTGAATCCAACAGTCTCAATGTATGCCATTATTATGACAGAAGTGACAAACTGGCTTGGTTTACCAGAAATCGTTTCTTGTGCATTCTTAAGTTCTTTGCCAATGTATATCACACAAACACAAAACTAGAAAAGAAGCATATACAATAAATTTGCTTTTTCCAACAATATAAATAAGGGCCAAATCAGCACAAGTATTTCTCTCAATCAATAGCCTAATCTGACATCTATGAAAGCCTCAGAATACATAATATAAATAAAAAATAAAATAAAAAAAAACATCTGTTAGCAGAGGTGTCATGTTCCTAATTTGTTTTAGGGGGCACCAGTGACACTTCCTCATAAGTCATCTAGTAGGCCTGCTGTAATTTTTGTTTAGTATGAAAGTGGGCTAATGTACATTCTGATCCAATATACATTTTAATAATGAACCAATTAAAATGGTAACTGATTATTTCCCTGCATTTTCATTGTTCAAACTTCACTTTACTTTCACTATAATAATTACTACAGTGTCTACAGGTTAGTGTTAATTTTGTCAGCTATTTTTACATTTAGTCGTAGTCTTAGTCCTGTGTCAAATGTACTTTTTAGTTGTTATTATATTTTGTCAACCTTGCCCTGTTTGCATTGTCAAGTTTTAGTCAACTAAAAGCTTTCGTCATGCTGCATAATGGTTAAATTGATAATAGGGTAACGATTATTTTGCTTAAAATTATAATCACCACAATTGTTGTCATTTGAGAAATTTATATTTGCATTTTATCAGAATTATTGCACTTTAATATACAAGTACAAATCTAGAGAATGTCTCATATAGTCTCATAATGTCTTAAGCATGGTTTATTTTACCTAATCTAGTTTCCTGATTTCTTTTTCATAGGCTATTTGTCATAAATTAACCCATTCTCTACATTATGAAAACAAGACATTTCTCAAAAATTAAAGCGGTGAAATTTCTAGCCTAATTCCAAATTACAATCATGTTTTGTTTTTTTAATAAAAATTTTTTAATTTTTTAATAAATTTTTTTAAAAAAAAAAAAAAAAAAAAAAAAAAAAAAGAAGAAGAAAAAAGACTATTTACTGTGACACAGAACTGCGTAGGTGCATTTATTCATATAGTCGAGATTCATGTTTGGAATTATTACAGGTTTGGTCGCAGTTTTAGTCACAGAAACCTGCACAAGTGGCTCGTGAAGGAACACAGACTGGCTAAATTACACTTTCATTTAGCAAAATATCTAAAATGGAGATCGCTGAACTCATGTTTGTCTGTGTTTCTGATGTTTTCAGATCATCCGCGCTTCTTCAGCAGTGTAGAGAGGCGACGCATGGTTGCCAGATTGCAAATATTAAGTAAAACCTCGGGTAGAAAACGTGTTCTTTTAACATAAAAGTTCTGATCGGGGGATTTAAATTCTTCAAATCTGGCAACCGCAAGCACGAAAGCTCATAGCGGCTTATTAAAAACAGTCTATAATACAAAAACAAAGAGAGGTTAGAAATGCTTTTATTTTTTCGTCAACGATATTGCATGTTGATATAGTCACAGTTATTGTTTAATGACGTAGGTGTCCTCTCGTTAATGCCCCGTCTTAGTCATGGAAGGAAAGGTTGTCAATGAATATTTTGCGGCATATATTTTGTTAACGAAATGAACACTACTACAGGCCCAATTCCCAATGGCCCAAAGGTCATTATTTCAGAATATTTCAAGTCCTGCACCGATTCAGTCTTCCAAATAGCTTAAAAATGACAAATGAATTTAAACCATCAGCTTTGGACAACCACCCGCAAGCAAAACTTGGTTCTGTACGAAGCACAAACCATGAGCGCCACAGTGCCAACAGCCCACGGCTGAGTCAAAGGAGAGAGGAGCCAAAGCGTAACAGTGGCTGACGACAACTGGGGAACGACCAACGGAGACGAAGCCGAAGGATCCACTGGCACTAGAGACCCAGACGATACCGCGGTGACGAATATTTGAGGCAGAGCCAGAGTACCCGAGAGCTGAGGCAGGACAGAGGCGAAGCCGAAGGGAAGGAGGAGCCTGTAAGTCCGTGGCGGAAGTGGAGTGACAACTGACCAAGGGGGAGCCGGTGGGACGAGGGAACCCGGTGAAGCCGTTAGGCCGAGGGTGTCTGGTGGAGCTGAAGGTGGGAGGAGCCAAGGCGCAAGCGCTCCTCTCGCTCAAGCGTTGCTGGTGGTTACTCGATGTCACAGCAGGGTATTCCCAGAGATGGCGAAGGGCTGCAAACCTCCAGCAGAGGCGGTGCTGGAGGACTGGCTGAGCTCTGCAGTGACATGGCAGATGGAAATACCAAATTCAACAAAACAGTCTCAGTGCTTTCTAGAAACAGAGATGATGATTCAAAGAAAACTGACAAATCAACTATTTGAACCAAATAGTTCAAAGTGCTGTCTAGAAACAGCGATGAAGAACACGAAAAGAGGTGGGATAGGGTGAGAGTCGATACCTCCGCACTAAAGTCCATCAGCCAGTCCTCAGTCTCTATTTCCACCAGTATACCCTCAGCCTCTGGTGTCGTGGGCTCACACCCCTGGTCAGACTCACTGTAGGGCTCCTCTGGGCAAGAGTCAGCGATGTCCACTTGTCCTCGTGCTCTGGCTAACGCATCGCGGCTGGTAGTAGCTCTCTGTCTGCGGGGGGCTCACATGATTTCTCCGTAGTCGAAGGTGGTGAAACTGGCTCTGGGTCCGGCTGTGTTCTGGACCGGGGTTAGACATTCTCTAGACACCAGATGATGGCGTCCCTCCAATTTAGTCCAAAGGTGTCTGGGTGGTCTACAGGGTGGTAATAATTAGCCCAGATCCAAAACAATGACTTCAGGGTCTCATCGCCAAAGGGGCTGGTGACGACAAGATGGCAGAATTTCTCAATGAACTCCAGTAAATTGTGGCTCATCTGAGCAACAGTGGCAAACTTTGTTGCCTATTCCATACTAGGGTTGGTTGTTCTGTCACAAGATGAAGAAGATGATTCCACAGGTTTTAATACGAAAAGTCTTTAATAATAATTAAGTAAACATAAATACAGCAGGTGTAACAGAGCATGCGTGCGTGCAACAAAAGCAAACACAAACAACGACTGACAAACACAGAGTGAAAGTGAGGAACTTGACTTGAATACACAAGGTGATGAACTAAATGACAAACAGCTGTGATAAGTGTCCATGGGAATGGACAAGTGGCGAGAAATTCAAACAAAGGAACACATGTGATGAATGAAAACAAAATGAAAGTCCATGAAAACGAAACTAAGGACAAACACAACTGAATATGTGTGACATATTTTGGCTTCAAAACGGCCAAATTCACCAAAAGACGACGTCTTTTGTAAGTTGCATTCAAAATCCACTTGGCTCAAAAATCTGGAGGAATGACTGTGAGAAGTCACAATTACTTAAAATTTTTTTCTCTACTCTGAGGCAAAAAACAGCTTTCCATAAATATCAGACCCTTCCAGACATAATATATAAAAAATATACGATTTAATACAATCAAAATCCCATTCATTTATTTAAAAAAAAATCACAAATTGAGAGCTATTATGAGAAATTTTGATATCACATAGAATCTCCATCTTCAAGAGATGCTACAACAGGGAATTTCCAAGGCAAGGCACTCAAATTGGATAATAAACTACTGAAATGAGAAAACAAACAAACAGACAAACATCCTGTTGTATCTACTTTTAGACATGAACACAAGGGCTTTATTGTGCACAGTTTATGACAGAAAAAGACCTACTCACACATATATTTAAAAAGGTCATAGAGTATCATGCAGAGCACAACTGTCCATGATATGTCATGATAAAAGAGTGAATGTAAGAAAGTTTGTCAAACCTTGAACTGTTCCTTCCTGGTTGTGTATCGCACCTAGGCACTCCTGAAGAAATAGAAGTTGAAGGCCAATATTTCTAAGGATTGTTTCAAAACGCAAGAAAAAGACGCATGCAAATCTTAAAGAATTAGTTCACATAACATTGGAAATTATGTCATTATTTACTCACCCTCATATCGTTCCAAACTCGTAAGACTTTCATTCATCTTCGGAACACAAATTAAGATATTTTTAATGAAATCTGAGAGATTTCTGTCCCTCCATTGACAGTCTACACTTGTGTCTTTAAAGAGTTTGTAAAGATATTGTAAAATGTATCCATATGAATCAAGCTATTTAGTCTAAATTTTCTGAAGAGACACAATCTCTTTATATGATGAACAAATTTAATTTAGGCTATTATTCACATATAAACATTCAACAACCGACACATCAGTTATGGTAAACGGAAGCTCAAGCATGCTTGCTTGACGTGCGAGAAACAATGAGGTTCATTCCCATGTGTTACGCAGCAAGTTTGAGCTAGAGCCACTGAAAAACAGAGTTGCGACACTCTCTAAGACCCAATTAAAATTGAGGAATGTGAAGTAACGCATGTAGTGGAGCAAGCAATAGTTCCAAACAACCAGCATTAAATCCCACTCATTTTATTGTTTCTCAAGCACACTCGCTGGTAAACTGACAAAATAACTTTTTGACAGTTTAATGCATTAGCTGACCTCTCTAGTAGTGGTATTTTATGAAGCACATTATAGTTTATGTTTATCGTTAGATAATATAATAGATAGTTCGACTCTAATTGCAGTTAGATAACATGAGCAACACTTCAATAGCTACCATAACCAGATGCTAGTTGTAATATTTTAACAGATTTTAGTCTTTTTGCAATCTTTCTCACACTGTAGGAGGTTGAATGAGTTTCTACGAAAACTGCCCATTCAAGCGCCTCCCTGGATATATTATATAATAAAGTTTATATTCAATAATATTCAAGTTTATATTTATGTTCAAAGTTTCCTTGAATGCATTTTTTTTTTTTTGCCTTGTTTTTTTTTAAAACACTATTTTAAACTTCGTGTTGTATCTTGAGTATCATAAAATAACATTAGGATGTGAGTAATTAACCTTTTAAGCAAAATTAAACCTTAAATAAATAAATTAAAAATAAATGAAATGGAAGATCAGAAATGTTTACTTTTTTTAAAGTACTACATTGTTGATCGGCTACCCTAGTAAATTTTCATTGTCACTGAATTATTAGTATGTTGTTGTTTTTTTACAGATTTTATGAATTTTTTCTAAATAAAAAAAATAAGGGACAAGCTAAAACCCTTGATTATAAATGTTAAAACAAATGTAATAATTGAAAAAAATATATAGATTACAGTGAATCATTACTGATATACCCAACAATGTACACAAATTGAAAAAAGAAAAAGAAATCATGTATAGTAATAAGTGTTATATTTATCATGAAAATGGGCAATGAAAATGCTGCAAAATGTTTTACAATATATATATATATATATATATATATATATATATATATCAACTTCAATATGCTTAGTGTTTAAATGGTGTTTTTTATGACTAAGACAGGTTTAAAATGGATTTTAAAACCAACCAGGTTTAAAACCATCATTTTAAGGCAGTAAGATCATGATCTTTACTGGGACACAAAAAGGCACAGAATCCCAGGAATGACCTTTTGACCGTATAGCCTTGCTTTCATGCTGATCAATATTTATAAATAAAGTGAATAAAAGCCTAAATTAAACCGATTCATCATATAAAGCTACCATGTCACTACAGAAAATTTGGACTAAACCGTTCGATTCATATGGATTAGTTGTATGATCTCTTTATTAATTTTTTGAAGGATCAAAGTGGTAGTTGCCTAGCCTGTCAATGGAGAGACAGAAATCTCTGATTTCATTAAAAATGTCTTAATTTGTGTTCTGAAGATGAACAAAAGACTTACGTGTATGGAACATGAGAGTGAGTAAATGACAACAATTTTAATTTTATGGATGAACTATCAAAATTTTTCACCCAAAAATTAAAATTCTGTCAGTAATTACTCACCCTCATGTTGTTTCAACCCCGTAAGACTTTCTTTCATCTTCGGAACACAAATTAAGATATTTTTGATGAAATCTGAGAGCTGTCTGACCCCTTCATAGGATTCTAAGGGATCGAAACTTGCCGGCCCAGAAAAGACATCGTTAAAATAGTCCAAGTACCTACAGTGGCTCAACCATAAGTTTATCAAATGACAAGAATACTTTTTGTGCGCAAAAAAACAAACAAAAATAACGACTTTTATTCAACTACTCATTTTCATCTGTGTAGGCCTCTGAGTGAGTTCACATAGTGTAACAGAGCAGCTCTTCTTGGCCAGCATCACACACGACGGTCGGCCAATAGTGAGCCTACGTGGTGACCAGACATGCTGCTCTGTTACACTACGTGAATTCATTCAGGCCCACACAGACGAAAATGAATAGTTGAATAAAGTCGTTATTTTTTTTTACTTTTTTTTTGCGAACAAAAAGTATTCTCATCGCTTGATAAACTTGTGGTTGAGCCACTGTAGTCGAGCCACTGTAGTCACTTGGACTATTTTAACGATGTCTTTACTAACTTTTCTGGGCCGGCAAGTTTCAATCCCATAGAAGCCTATGGAGGAGGGAGCCAGCTCTCAGATTTCATCAAAAATATCTTAATTTGTGTTCCGAAGATGAACGAAAGAATTACGGGGTTGGAACAACATGAGGGTGAGTGATAACTGACAGAATTTTAATTTTTGGGTGAACTATCCCTTTAAATACTTCTGCGTGCACCTCCATTGAATGAGTGCACGTCACAGCACAGCGCAACTTCACTTTGTTTTTGTTTTTGATTGCGATGTAAAGAAAATATTACGTGAACCAGCCTAAAACACAAGTGACGAAGTACCTCGCCGAATATACACCTACCTAGTCAGGTACAGTCTAATATTAATAAAAATTAACATAATTCTGGCACTTGCACTCACAATGTTTCTGACGCCGCGTCGGTTAGCCTCGCCGTTTCTGAGAGGTGCTGCTGATATACAATGCCACGGCTATATAACTTATACTTTAATTGAGTTTTGAGCCTGTAGTCTGAATTGAATGTAATGAGATAGAGATAAAAAATAAAAAATAAAAGAAATTGTGCTGCAAAATAATGGCAAGATAATATGTCTATTGATCGAAGTGCTGTCGACTAAGTTACACAAACATGCAGCGCGACCAATCACAGTCCGTTTCACTAACAAATGATTCCTATGAGCAGAATATTTAATAAGAGCGAATCAGTCTGATGAATATTCACTTAATGAACACACTAATCATTACTTTCAGCTGTGTTCACTAATAGGCTATGTTATATTAGTTCTGTTCTTTTAAACTGTATTTAATTCATCTAACTTTTAAGTAGGCTATGTTAGCTAAAATTACACCCTTCTCTTTTAGCAACAATCTTAAAAAATGAGTTTTTTTTTTTTGCAAAGCGGAAGGTTATCATATCACCTTACGTTCCTCTGTAATGACTTAAAGGGTTAGTTCACCCAAAAATGAAAATTCTGTCAGTAATTACTCACCCTCATGTTGTTCCAACCGCGTAAGACCTTCGTTCATCTTCGGAACATAAATTAAGATATTTTTGATTAAATCTGAGAGCTGGATCACTTCTCCATAGGCTTCTAGGTGACCGAAACTTGCTGGCCCAGAAAAGTTATTAAAGAGATCGTTAATATAGTCCAAGTGACTACAGTGGCTTAATCTTAAGTATGTCAAGCGACGAGAATACTTTTTGTGTGCAAAAACAAACAAAAATAACGACTTTATTCCACTATTCATTTCCTTCTCTCTGGGCCTCGTAGTGTTTTTGCGCTGCGCGTCTGTGTTGCACGTCAACACGCATCACACACATGACCAGCTTCGGCCAATAGTGAGCCTACGTGGTGACGTGTAACACAGACGCGGTACGCAAAAACACTACGTGAACCAACTAGAGGCCCAGAGAGAAGGAAATGAATAGTGGAATAAAGTCGTTATTTTTGTTTGTTTTTGCGCACAAAAAGTATTCTCGTCGCTTGACATACTTAAGATTAAGCCACTGTAGTCACTTGGACTATATTAACGATCTCTTTAATAACTTTTCTGGGCCAGCAAGTTTCGGTCACCTAGAAGCCTATGGAGAAGTGATCCAGCTCTCAGATTTAATCAAAAATATCTTAATTTATGTTCCGAAGATGAACGAAGGTCTTACGCGGTTGGAACAACATGAGGGTGAGTAATTACTGACAGAATTTTCATTTTTGGGTGAACTAACCCTTTAAACTAGGAATCTATAGCAAAATAAGTTATTGTTATATGTGCCATGGGAAAATGTTCAAGCAATCTAGGCTGCTCTTCATTAAACTCTGGGAGGGTCAGCTTATTTAATTATATGTATTTAATTTAATTAGCTATATGTAATCTCTTGATTAATTTTAGCATTTATTTAAAATAATTGTTTTAACACTTCATGTTTTTTGTGGTCAAAAGGATGTTGCACCAGTGTTTACCATTACCACACAGAAGTGATGGCAACATCAGGTTGTTTCCCCAGGTGTGGTTTGCTGAATGATGAAATGTCCTGGTTAATGATTTCACTGAACACCTAGCCAGGACAGTGTTCTAATAGACAATCATTTGTTATGATATATTATGAATAAAATAGATCTTTTAATATTTTATTTAGTTCCAATATTATGTTCCCTACATTTGAATGGATATAATGTGGCCTTAAAATGTTTGGATATTTTGAATTGTATTGCATTAGATAACGAAATATGACCAAGTGTTATCTACTGCAAACATTACGCTAGACACTTTCTCAAAGCACTTTACCTTGTCTTGTCATTTTTATGCGCTGTGTGTGTGTGTGTGTGTGTGTGTGTGTGTGTGTGTGTGTGTGTGTGTGTGTGTTTGTGCTTCAATGCAAACAGCATTACTGTAGAACAGTGATTAAACTGATTTGGAATTGGAAACCATTCTAAATTGGCCCTCTTGCCAACCAGAATCGAGTATTCAGACAGACCATAAATATACTTAACAATATATCAGTTGTTTAGGCTACTCATTCAGAACCTCTCTTTTATTAAATGTTTTGTTTGGAAAGTTTGCTTAAGTTATCTTTCTTTAAAATCATTCCCATTTGGTTTGATATTTTATTAATGCAATGACATATGTGACCTACAAGTGTCCATATATTTTGGGGGCTATATTTTGATCATTTCCTACTGTTTAACCATCATTATTGGCAATTATGTTCTTTCTCTCCCTCCAATTTTTTTTATAACCTTGGTAACAGACCTTACTGTCAGCAGTTCATATTTTAACACTTTCTAACCCCTATACCATAAACACAGCCTGCAGCCATTCACCACAGAGTGTCTCTATGAGCAGTGACCTGACAGAAGTGTTAACTACAGCAACTCCTCACTGTCTCACTAGCCGAGCTACCTTGCCAAGCTCCTCTCGTCTAGTTAATTTTAGTGATGTGATTCCAGCTGTCACTCTGTTTAATCCTATTCTTTACCTCAGTGCTCTCCACTTCACTCACACCTTCCATCACTCCAGTCCTCCGCACAGGCTATTCAGTCCTCATCTCGCTCTTCAGCTATGTGGCCACACAACAGGATTTAAAACTCATTAAGGGATTTCCCAACAACCTCTCTAATGAGTTATGAAGAGGCTGTATCAGGGTTGATTAGTGAGTTTGCTTTTGATGGGCCACTTCAACAATTGTGCCCGTAGCCGATTTGAAAAGGTTGGGGTCATGGCACGGCCTCGGTAACCTTTGCTGAAGAGGTTAGTGGTCAGAAATGATATCCGGTGGAGTGGCACAAAGATTCCAGTGAGGAACAGGATGAGTCTTTGATGAGCTACCTGAGATTACTCCTGTCCCCTAATCAAAAACATAAGATAGCCTAAATAAATAATAATCGTATAAAAAAATGTAAAAGTTGCAATGTCCATAACATTAGTCTTGCCCTTGTAGTTGTTGTTTTATTGGACATAAGCAACATAAAATAATCAGTTTGTGATTTACTCATGAGTTAAACTATATGATAAATCTGTAAGTTGCTTTAAGTGTTCTTCCAGGGTAAATCTGTAAAATAAAAAAGCTGCCATTTTATTTTAGAAAGGCAGTCCTTCGCAAAGGAATCATCATATTTGGAGGTCATTGCCATCAAAAAGTTGAAAACCTTTGAGACAATATATGACAAAAATATGCTAGGTTTAGGCAGTATTGCTAAAGCTTTATTATTATCTCTTCAAAATCTTTATGTAACATTCTGATGATATGAATATATAAGACAAATTCACAAAGGATCTGGTTGTTTTTGTGAGAGGTGGCATTTCACTAAGGGACTGGCTAGTAAACAATTCTGGGAATGACACAATGACCTGCACTTTTTTTTTGTAAAAGGGGAAACTGCTAAATGATTCCTTTGTCATTAGGGCAAAAAAAAAAAAGTATAATTGAGGAAATATTGCAAAATACAGTAGGCTTCTGTAAAAAAAAAAAATATATATATATATATTTTTTTATTATTATTATTATTATTAATAATTATAGATTTTTTAATAAATTAATTTTGTTTTATTGGCAGGTGTGATGAGAAGTTGGTGTTAGAGAAGTTAGTGTTAAATCTTAACTTATAGTTGATTCTAAACTAGACTAGGTAATCATATCAGAAATCAGAAGCTTTAAGGTCACAAGTCAGTTTAAAACTAATTTACAGTCTGGAGTCAAAAGTGCCTCATTTGCATGCATTCAGTATCTCAAGATAAACTAAACCTTTGAGTAGCTTAACACATGAATGTGACAATTTTATACAATGTCATATGTGCTTTATTTCACTTTAAATGATGATAGAACCATGTGAAATGCACTTTTTCTTGCGTTTCAGACTGTCAGAAGCATGTAAAAATGCATCTGACATTTTTGGTGCACTCAAAAAAATAGCCTCCAGTCTCATCAAGTGATTTGGGCAGCTAACACAAAGACACATGTGTTTTGGTAGCCCATTACAGCTAGGATCACACTGAAACGTCCTTTTTTTCTTCTGACACACACACACACAGAAAGTCAATCTCCAGTAAAACAGATGACTCCACTGAAATGTTCTGTGAATAGAGATGCTTGTGTGCTATCAGAATCTGGAACCCTGACAAGGGCTGTCTCTCCTTCCATCACAGAGACTCTAAAACCCTCGCTTCATACGCTGCATTTCCTGGGAAAACAGCTTTTTTTTTGTGAGTTGTAAAAAGCATTTTGCTGCACGTTATAACTAACATCTCTATGAATGTTCTAGCTAATATCTAGTTCAATACCAGGTCCAAGCATCACAGTAAATGTTTAGGTTAAAGATTTATATCACGTATTTTGTGAGAAATCCATAATAATCTAGGGATGAATAATGCAAGAACTCTAAGAAAATACTTGTAGCCTCAGTACTGTTTGAATGATCCCACCGATAAAATCAGAATTTGCACATTGCAGGCCAACCAGTAATGACAATTATAAGACATAAAGCACTATTGACATCTGCTAATGGCCTGATCATCTTTCTAATGGGCGATCTCGAGGTCAAAACAATTACCATACTAATGAAGTAGATAGTTGCTGAAGTGCCATGGGATCTAAATTGCCATCACCGTGACCTTTGTGTGCTTTGTTATTTGTACACTGTACAATGTAGAATTTCAAAAATGAGTTGAGGTTTTGTTTTCTATGGGTAATGCTTTTAAATGGAGAGCGCTTGTCTGTAACTATGGACAGCATTACATAAAAGACTCTACAACTGTTTCCTAACTGAAATTCCTACAACTGCACATATAAGTCTCAACACTATACGCACGGTTATTTTAAGCTGAGGAACAAGCACTTTATTATACCACAAGACAGTAAGTTACTAAACAAGACAGCAAAGTCAACAACTGTGTAAATAAAGCTGGCAAAGAGTCAAAAAAGCCCCACCCATATTAAGATTCATCGGTCTGTGGAACTTTACTGAAACACTAGTTTCTGGTTGTAAATAGGTACCTATTTGACCTACCTGTAAATAGTTACCTAATTTGCTCCTGAAATAGGTAGTACTTTTAAATTAATACGTAGCGACTATTGAAAAAATATGTTCTATATTAGTATAAATGTGTTGTATTGGTGCGTTCACGCCATGTCGTAATTATGAGATTACAACTTGTAAAAAGCGTTCACGTCCTTGTAAAACTCGTAATTACAAATTGCAAACTGAGGATTTTCTGAGAGCTCCGACTTGTAACACCTGACCGCTGCAGATTCAATTTGGAATTGATAGTGTTACCAAAGAAGCTCATAATTCCGAGTCCGAGGACATAAACAGCTCATAGTACATGTCGCATGTTGTCATCTCATAATTACGGTTATTACGACATGGCGTGAACGCAGCATATGAATGTAATCCAGACATACTACATTCAGAATGTGATCTATAGTGTCAATTCCCTCGCCATTGGTGTGTTCGACTTGAAGTGGCGCTGCACAGACCGATCGGTGTGTGACATCAAAGTACCGCAAGAGTGATTCGAAAGCATACGGGGCCGTCTGCTCTCGTGGTACTCTGATGTCATACAGCGATTGGTCTGTGCAGCGCCGCTTCAAGTCGAACACACCTAATCACAACTCCTCGTGGGATAGTAAAAACATCCATCGTATGTGCACTTCAGAATCTTGCAGGAAGTAGTAGGTCATCCTGGTAATTTTTGGCAACTGTTTTATGAATACAGTAGGGATGAATATAGTAGGGTAGTATGCACATTCAAATGCAATCTTTGTCCCGTTGACCTTCCCAGTATGCAGTGGGCAAGGCCTTTTTGAATTGAAATGCATGAATGTACACTGTACAGTAACTCACCTGCAGTGTTTGTTGGTTTAAAAAAGTGATAAAAAGTAAAGCTGCATCAAGCTTTAAATTGCACAATAGGTTAATGAGCCAGATCGAATGAAGAAAGAAGCTAGTGCCTCTCATTTCACAAGGGCTTCGCAAGATTTTGAGAAAAATTCCAAGAACATTAAATCTGGCTATTCACCTCCAAAATACACTGGATAATGGTTATAAGCTTGTATTTCTGAAAGTTGTATGTTGTGAGAAATATAAGTCATTGACTATTTTCTGGCTTTATATACTGGATCTAAGTATAGTTTGGCAGTGTACTAGCTTTATAACCTTTATTCTTTGTAGAGTGAATGTGATACCTGATTCTGTTCTTTTAGCTCTGACTATTGTTTATGGAAAACCCATGTTTTGTTATTTGCTTCACACCGCCTTTCCTCCTAGTGACAGTGTTGACCCCTGGGAAATCATTTCTCAACAATTATAACTCAAAACACAGACTGCACAAGCAGTTATCTGCATTGAAGTCATAATGAAGGAAACATTTAAAACAGTACAAGCTAAAAAAGAAAAGTCTAATTATTCCTGGCTGAAACGAGCATGTGGATGGTACAAATCTAAAAGGGAAGTTGTTCTGATTACTGTGGCAGATGCATTCAGTTGAGTCATTCTAACAAAACAAGAAAATATTGTTGCATTGTTTGGGAAGAATTAGTTTGACATCCTTAGAAGCTAGGGGGATTCAGGCAACAGTTGTTGGATGCCATGTTTTTTATGATTTAAATGACCCATTCATTACTCATTTATGAGGATAGACATATTTATAAGTAATTTGCTATTTTTAACACCATCTCTTTCCTTCTACAGCAGTAAAGCAACCTGCCTGTCATAAGCTGCACGTTGCACGTCATGTCTGAGGTCATGTGTGTACAAGAGTGATGAGAGTGAGGCAAGATGGAGGAAATTTGCTGACTTAAACTGTGGCAAAGGTGACCAGGACTACAAGTGCACTGACAGCTTTATGAGCTGCTGGCCTGGGAGGAAAACGCTGGAACATGAGGCGCTGGCGGAGGTCCCAGATTTACACAGGTACTAACCAAAACAAGCTGGCGTCATACCAGTGCACCTCACAGCAGCTGATGAGCGACAGAAATTCTGTGCATACTTGACCTACCTCCATTTACCATTGTGACTTAGCCAGAAAATTGATGAAATAAGGGAAGTATTGAGTTTGAGACACTTGTTCCATGGCTTTTAAAATATTTAGGAACATACAGCAGTACAGTCAGTACTTCATCCTTCACTGAATTAGCATAGCTTTGTCGAGGATGTCGTTCATTTCGGATTCATTTTCCAGCCAACAGCAACTTGATTTTGTGGACAGTGCTGTGTGTTATACTAAGAGGCACTTTGAGGGGCGTTCACATTCACAGTACTAGAGGTTGCAGAGAGACTGTATTGTTGGTTGTAGTGGGTGTTCCTACAGCTAGATGACCGACAGTTATTGGTGGGCTGCACAACTAGGCATTGCTTTAGAGAATTTGATCACAAACGGTATGGTAAAAAAACCAAGATGGAATTATTATTTGCAAATATTTTTTATATATTGCTGCTAAAAATGACCATTCTGAAGGCAAAAATGCATGTATGTATTTAGAGATTGCAGCATAATATCGTCAAGATGAATGCTTATAAACGTAAGAATCAAACAAGTAATACTTTTGCAATTTCTGACACTGCTTTCCACGCATCATTTTGATTTAATAGATTAAAGTGTTTTCAAATTGTCATCTAGGGACCCCCAGGGGGCCTCAAGGGTGTTAGGAGGTCCATGGAAAAGTTCCAAGAAAAACTGTTAAAAAAAAGTAAACATGAATTAGAAATAAATAATAAATAGAATATAAAATAAGTTAATATGATTACTGTTTCATTCTGCTTTCTAAGGACCGTTTTTTTTTTTTTTTTTACAGTACAAATGGGGTCAAGGTAAAGTAAATATAATTGAAAAGAAATATTTTCCAGATACTATTTTACGTGTTTTATGGTCTTCTATACATTAATGGGTCTTTATCCATCCTTCGGATGAGACGTTAAAATGAGGTCTTGACTCTCTGTGGTCATTAAAAATCCCAGGATGTCCTTCGGAAAAATAGTAGGGTTTAACCCTGGCATCCTTGCCAAAAATTTGCCCATTGGCCTCTGTCCATCATCATGACCCATATATAGTGATTGGCTTCAACACTCTGACTCTGTCTCTGTGGTGGGCTTTCTGGCGCACTATGGCTGTGCCGCATCATCCAGGTGGATGCTGCACAGAGGAGATTCCCCCCTTCATATGTAAAGTGCTTTGAGTACCCAGAAAAAGTGCTATGTAAATGTAATGGATTATTATTATTATTATTTATACATTGAAATATATAGCTATATTTTAGAATGGAGTTACCTCACAAGGGGATCATATTTGGGGGTCATTGCCACCAAACAGTTTGACAACCTCTGAAATAACACTCAATACAGCTAAACTTTTCTGAGTTTTGTCCCACCGCCAGTGGTCGTGAATGTCTATGTCACTGGAAATCACGTAACTTCTAGTTGCTTTCTCAGTGCAAATCGCTGTATGTGAGTTCCCATGAAATGTTTAATTCAAAACATTGCTCTCAACACTTACAGCACTTTTAAAGCAAATCTTTAAAGCTTACGTTTCCTGAACGTCTGCTAAATAAAATCATGCTTCTGTCGCACTTCCAAAACAAGCTTGTTTAAACATCTGGGACGGTATAGTCGCTTTTTTCAAGCAGAGTGTAAATGCTGTGTTTACACTTGACCGCCACATCTCATTAAGCAGCCTCTGCACTCTGACTGCCTAAATACTGCGTCACCCTCTTTCTCTCAGTTTGTTTTCTCTGTCATTCACCATGTATTTGCACTCACTCAGCCTGTGGGTTTGGCCCCTGGCAGCAGCGCAAACGGGTTACGGTGTAACCGCACCCCTCGCCTGCTTCATCCTCCCGATCGTCCTCTCAGCCATGTGGTGTGAGGTAACACGGCTGACCACAACTGTAAGTAGTTCCACCTTCAGCTCATGGAAACCTGGGAGAAGGCTAGACCGTACAATTATGACCAGCATCTTCCAGAAGAAAAATACATTTCTCACTGTTAGCGGTTGAGGAATGGCAGTAAGGGGCTTAATGATGAGGTGGAAGGGCCAGAGAAATTAAATGACATCTGATGACCTCCATTATTAAGATTCATTAAGGCAGCACTGGTTCTGTGTAACCTAGTTTTAAAAACACTGACAAATGCTGACTCTTGTCAATAGCTTTAGCTGAACTAATGTGAAAAGGCTGATGTGCTACAGTCAATATACTACTGGTTCAGAGTGGAGTCGGCGCCAGGATGAATTTCTTAAGGCAGTGTTTGGAATTTTGGAAGGCGGGGGGGGGGGGGGGGGGGGGGGCACATTTGTCACTTTGCCCTAATTCGATGTAACGCTGATTAAACGAGTAGCTATTGTCGTCGTCTGAAGGAAAGAGCGATTCGTTACTGTTTGTCATTATATGCATAATCCTAAAAACATATGTACACTACCACTCAAAAGTTTGGAATCATTAAGATTTGTGTTTTTGATAGAAGTCCCCCAAGGCCTCTCACCCAGGTTGCATTTGATTATTTGATCAAAAATACAGTAAAACAGTAATATTGTGAAATATATATATTTTTTAAAAGTTTTAAATATTCTAAAAAATAATTCCTAGAATATATTGCAACAAGCTAACTGAAACCTTTTACCTGTAAACTTAGCAACATCTATATGTGTGTTGTATGAATAAGTGATAAGGTTCCATTTTGTGAAGGCGTTGACTGCTTGAACCTTGGTGCTTAGTTCATAAAATTGTTTAAATATTCAAATATTCCTTTTTAAATAACTGTCTTTCAGTGTTCCAACTTTTAAAATCTCCAAAACAGAAGCCATAAATTAAAACACATGTGTGGTCAATATTTCACTGTTTCTATGGTTACACATGAAAAAAAAAAAAAATCCGTTTAGAAATGTAGGTGATGTTTTCTTGCCCATTTTTGCACAATATTCTCTCTTGAGGAAAGCTGTAGCTCCTTCACATGTGAGATAGAGGCCTAAAATCCACATATACTGCAATCTTTCTTGAAAACAAAGTTCAGTTTTGTGAAAGCCAGTCTTCATTTCATCTTCGATTTGAGCGTGACTCAAGACCAATTTACAGATGAAGCCTGTGGGCACTTAAGTAGCATCAAACACTTGAAAGCCTTTGATTTTAGTCTTGCATGCTGAATATGTCACAGAATTTACAAACAAGAAAATCCGTTTAAATGCAAGCGGAGGTATGAGGTTTAGACTCTTTTGTGTTGTGAGTTTGTGTATGGACCTGAACTCGCAGAGTTCATTGATGGAGCCAAGATTGTGTTTAAAATGTATGCTGCATGTATGTATTTTTAAATGAGTTTCATCCAATTACATGTGAGTCTTTCAAAGTTTTAATAAAATGCAGATACATTTTAAATTATGTGTCTCATCAAACACAGTAAGAATCACTCATTAAGAAAAGTCAGGAACAGAAATTATAAAAGTCAAATGGTTTAAATGTAAATTGCACAATAGGTTAATGAGCCAGATCGAATGAAGAAAGAAGCTAGTGCCTCTCATTTCACAAGGGCTTCGCAAGATTTTGAGAAAAATTCCAAGAACATTAAATCTGGCTATTCACCTCCAATATACACTGGATAATGGTTATAAATAATATCTCAAACTAAGTTAGATCTGTAGGGAATATGATTATGGTTTTGAAGTCATGGCAGAGCTTCAAAGACCCTGCTTGCTCGTGTCTGATGCCAAAGATTAAGAACACAGATGAAGTGCTCTTAGCTGTGAACGCTTTTCTGCATTAGAAAATTGTGAGGAAACACCGACTGTCACTCAATGAAATAATAAAGTGAATGAACATAATTTGTCTTACAGTTTATTAAAAACGAATCATCCAGTAGACTTTAGCATTAACAGTAATTTTCATGACCTCTAACAACTGTGATCATTCAGTGAATATACAACCTTGCTTGTCTTCACACAGGATGCGTTCGTGTATTCTGGCAAAATCATACGAAATCATATAAAGTCATATAAAAATGTATGACCCAAACCTAAACATAAAGTCCAACCCTAAACCTTAAAATTAGACTTTGAAAGTTACGAAACCATTGTATTGTCTTTTTTTTTTTTTTGGGGGATTTTTATAATTAATCACACTAAATAAAGTGTTAATTGACAGCACTAATAAATAAAAAAATCCTTTACCATCACATTTTTTAGTACTTTGACTTCCAAGTTTGGGTGTTATTTTTGTACTTTTATGCAAATTTGTTTAATGTGTATAATTCTTTCATTTACGTGTCACTCCAAAATGTTCTGAACTATTTCTTTAATCTTTTGTCATCAAAAATGTTTATCAAAAATGGCTCAGAAAACATTCACCATCACATTTTACAGTTCAGGCCTCTCATTCCAGTGATGATCTGATTCCATTTTGGGAGCGTGTATGACATTAAATGCCCCTTTCAGAACAAGGTCATCATGACAAGCAGTTCTTGATCTGTACACAGGAAGGGACATGCACGTATGCGCGGACCCACACACACATTTTTGTCCACAAGACTGGGGGCAACTCTTCATCACAGGAATTCTTGGGGAATTTCTGCTCTACCTCGCAGGCAAATGAAATTAGTGGGGATTGTGGTGACAGAGTGGCCATTGTGGGAATCATACAATGTGCTTCTTCATCCTCTTTGCACTGCTTGGGGTGGAAAGTCCTGTCTTGAAGGCTGGTTCACTGGCCTGCAGGGGTGCTGTTATCCTCCCCCCTGCCCCAGACATGGTGGGATGCTGGCCAAAAAGGAATGATAAACTGATTACAAGTCAAAGGGGGTTTGGCCCTTATGGTCATCTGACGCACATGCTTATTTGATACCTGTATCAATGGCAAACTCGATGAAGCCAGTTTTTATTTTGGACAAATTTGATTATCTAACAAGTTTGTAAAGTCACATTTTCTCATGCTAATTACTGTATATATATAAATACCAGTGTACTCAGTTCATTTACAAACAATGAGTATCAGTTGATTTCTGACAGCCAGAGTAGCAAGTTTACTTTATTGCTGTCATAATGTAGGAGCCAGCTGTGATGTCAAGGTTGGCTTTGTTAAGAGCCTACTCCGTAACTTAATATTAATAAATATTCTAAAATAGCTCTAGTTAAATTTTATGCGGCACTTGTGCCATAAAATTTGATTTGCAAGTAAATTAGAGTGAGTTATACACGTTCAAATGCTGACTTCTGTTCAGCACTCAAGATTAAATTGTTTTTCAAAGTTGCAGAGAAACTGATGAGCCCAGCACCTGAGGTTGGGAAAGAGCTGGAGATTTCCATGGCATCATAACAGACCTTGTGATGTACTTACTATTTGGCTTGAAAGCAAAATCAAACATTATGCAGTAAATGAGAAGCTTTTTGTAAAAGAAAAGAAAATCACAAAGGTTTGACTGACAACAATGTCATTGTATGCTTTAGGTAGTGATCTTTACCAGTCTGGTAATGCATGCATACAGACTGCATGTGGAATGCCAGCTTTTGCATTTATTGAACACAGAGGACTTTACATTTCAAGCTTGGCAACTCGCGGGTAGATGAAATCTCATTGTTGGGACGGTATTCTAAAAATATGAGATGATCTGTTCGCCATTAAGGAGGTCTTTGTGGATGGCAGTTGGTCATACATTCCTTTGCACAATTACACATTGCCCCCTGTTCTAGGAACAGAGGTAGCATTATAACTGTAGTGCACGATTGCATTTGGGGTTTCAACTGACAAAATAAAAATGAAATGCTAATACAAAACATACATGGGGTAGCTCTCATGCTTGTTCTGAACGTTACATTTGATTTGATTTGTAATGTTTTCAGGAGAAAGTACATTTAAAAATCCCTTTGTCAAAATGGCAAGTACAAATAAACACACTCTTTGTTCATAGTTTGTTCATATTTTTGCCTCCGGGTGTAGTTATTATTCTGTGTCTGGCCTTGGAAGTCTATATATAAAGATATAATTTTACTAAACCTTGAAAAACATGTCTTGGATGGTTCTGAAATGTGACTTTGAAGGGTGACGATTTTTAGTAGCAACTAAACTTGCTATGCTGTCTGCATATATAACACTTAATCGCATCGCATTGCAATAAAAATAATCAATCTGATACTTTTTTTTTTCTGTGAAATAGAGGAAACAGTAACTGCTTTATCTCTCTCAGCCTTGGATTTCTTTTCTTTCTTTTTTTTCAACAGTTGAAAGTTTGATGACTGTAGCTCAAGTTATATTTGGAGGTCTAATAATATATAACCTTTTTCCAATGTGAATATCCACAAAGGTACAATCCACTTATCTATCTATTTATTGATTGATTTATTCATTCACTTACTTTGATTCTTGCTAAGGACCTCCATGTAGTATGCTAACAGGTGCAGGCATGGACTTCAAGGAAATATCCTCTTTAATATCAAGTAGTCACACAAAATGTGAACACTAGCAATTATGATGATGCAATCAATGCAACTCTATTTATTGATTGAATCTACAGCATATCTAAACTAGACCAGTTTCCTCCTCCTTCCAGGCAATGTCATTTGCTAGACATGCGTTGTTCCAAATATATGTCATAAAAAAAAAAAAAAGCAGTGACTTCTCTCATATGTTTTAGAAGTTTCTACTCTTATTTTACAGGGCTGTGGCACAGTTGCCAGCTATTTACAAGCCTTCACTAATTACCATCAACCCATCAACTCATAGAAACCAAGAACACAAAAGCCACGCTGGGCTTAGCAAACAGATTACTACTCTTAGAAGTACATGCAGTAAAGATTTAATCAACTCGCTTGAATTCTGGCACAGAACTGAAGCGACTTTATTGAAGCTGTGCGTGATTTATCACTCTATGATCCAAGAACTAACATTTCTTACCTGTTTATAAGCATGGACTCCAGTCTCATGCCAGCAAAATGCAAACAGTTATTACCGGAGACCCTGACTATATTTTTCATGTACTTTACCGCAGTGAGTTCTTAAGTAAGTCCTGCATGTCCTTAATTTGATCTTCTCCCTGAATTACAGCCACCCAGACGGTGGTTCCCTGGAGGATTCTGACTGTTGTGGCAGCACTAATTTAACCACTGACCTCCCAAATGATATTGTCTCTCTTTCTTCATCCAGATTTTTTCCACATTCTCATTTGAGCACATATCTTTTCACCATGTTGTTTATCATGTTCCCTTTTTCCCCCTGGAGAACTCCTGAGCTGAACAAAGATAATCTCACTGCATTCCTCCGTTTCCTCCTGGTGGGAGGTAGTGCTCTGATTCCAGTGATGAGCACATCTTGACTCGCGGCACTGGCCCATCTGGGTTCAATATGCCCCTTGTCACTATTTCATCTGTGCCTAAACAAATCCTTTGATTTGGGTAATCACAGGCTGCAGTGTAATTTCGTATTTTTATCCTAAAGCCAAAAGATTCTACCTGTGTCTGGAACTGAGCAACTTTGTTTTAAGAAATCTATGAATTTATGAAATCTAATCATCTGCCTTAGGAAAGATGTGAATAGAATTAATCAAGTAGCAGTTGATTGCTTATCATTGGATAGTATCAGATAACGTGAACTTTAGAATTAGCATTTTTCTTTTTTTGGACAATCTAAAGCAAGTATTAGACTGGAAGTATTTTTCTGTTTTCTAATGTGCCACTGAGATTGTTCTCAAATAACAGGATTAATTTTATTGCAGTGAATACTCATTTAAAGGGAGATTTCATCCAAAAATGAACCTGTATGAAAAAAAAAAAAAAGGTTTGGAAGAAAGCGAGAAAGTTGCTTTTTCCCACTCAGTTAAAGTGATAATCATTCACGATAATTAAATGGACGAACCAACTTGGACATTCTGCTAAACTTCTCCTTTTGTGTTCCTTACAAGAAATAGTCATAAAGGTTTGAAATGACACGAGGGTGAGTAAACCCTAATTTTTTTTTCAAGAATGTGTCTTGTGTAATGCAGCAATACAAATTCATAGTAGTGCAAAATCACAGTGTGCAAAAACATATAAACAATATTTGTCTCTGGATCTTGGCATCTGTGGTTTTCCAGAGTAAGGTTTCAGATGTAGTTTTAGATTGGATTAGTGGTACTAAAGTGAGCAGAAGGGAAACTCAGCAGCTGCTGGTGCCCCCCAGGTGAGCGGGACGCCCTGATGGCTTAAGGCTGTCTGAGATAATGGCACTGTCTCACCCCTTCATCTCCCACTGTCTTTACATCCTACCAGTGAGAGTTTAATGATTAATCCTTCAAAGTGTACTAGAGATGTCTGGGTAAACATTCACTCATATTTCCTTCTTGTAATCTAATGGCTCATTTTTTGGTGTTTTGTTTTATTAGTAAGATGAAACTGTGATAGCACTTTCTACAATTGTTTGATCCTCAAGAATCTTATAAAAGAGTTTCACAGCTGTACTGATAGACCAATAGAAACACTTTACAATAAGATTCAATTCACTGTATTCAAATTCATAATGATAAATAAGATTCAAATGCACGTAATAGTTTTAAATACATTGTCATGAACAACCATTTTTACAGCATTTATTAAATTAGGTTAATATTAATTTATTATACTATTTTTGTTTATAGTTAATTCTTGTTTGTTCATAATACATTGACTAATACATTTAAAACGTTAAAACTACTTAACATTTTCTATGTAGAAATTAACAAAGACTAATAAGTGCTTTAAAATGGGTAAAAGAATGAATGCATTAGCTAACGTTAACAGATTTAACCTTATTTTAAAGTGTTACCAAAATTTGTTTAGACATTTAGACAAAAAAGTAAAAAAAATGTTTTAATGCATATATTTCTATGGTAAATACTGTCATACCTCCCACTGTAGTGAGAAAAGTTAATATAATTTTTTTCTGTAAAAAAAAAAAGTGCCTGTATTGCTATTACTGTGTGTGTATCTAAACAGGAATGGATGTAAGTGTATATAATTTATGTATATTATTTATTTATTATTTTATATATATTGTGTATAATATACTGTATATAAGTTTGCTGCACTGTGCCCCGCACCTGTAACCAACTTTTTCTAGAATTTCTCTACAGAGACCAAACCTTTTTAGTTAACATTCAAATGGTTGCTTTAATATATGTACATACGATTATATCAAACAAATTACATTGTTAAAATATGACTAAATTCTTTAAACAAACATCATTCAGGCTGCATAAAAAAAAAAAAAAAAATCATGGTCATTCACTGCTTCACATTTGAAGGGGATCATTATCTCATAGACAAAAGAACACACAAGAACAGGTGACAGAGGCCTCACAACAGTCTAAATTCCCACTGACTGTGGCCCCTTTCGGCCTAGCAGATGGCACAAGGCTTGTTGCTAGGGATAAGGAGTAAGGAATCCATTTTTTAATTCCAGATTATTTGCTTCAGCATGGCAAGCAATATCCAAAGCTTTCCCAAGGCCAAAGGGGGAGGAGGATGCATTGAGAGAAGACACAGGCCAGGTCAACAGTCACTTTTATAGGCAAAAGGACTTGTCAGTACAGCTGGCTGAGCTCGCTGAGGCCTCAAAGAAACAGATTTGCTAAAAGTTGCTTTAGTCCGCTTGAGGTGCCTGAAAAGGGGGGCAAAAAAAAAAAAAAAATGTTTTTAACAGGTGAAAGATTGCTGGCTCTCTTAATTAATGAAAACATGTACTACCTTTTTTGCTCTCAAGTTTGTTGTGTAGAAAAACAACCGGTCCACTGGACACACACAAACATTGGATAAGTGGGGATTCCAGCCAAGAGGGAAGTGTTGGTGGTCTCCCAAGACGTTTGATGAAGGAGCTCTACCGCAGCAGCTGATGTTTGTTTTGATCTCACCGATCTCTTTATCGGGCTCATTTGTAACAAGAAACAAAAACAGACTTTTTTAGTTCAGAGAAAACAGTCATGTCCACCTAGACAAACCTATTGGCAATGATGTCAGATGTGAAGGGCCAAAAGTAAAAGCACGATAAGAGGGTTCAACAAAGGATATGGGAATGTCACAACTGAATTTCACAACTAATTTGTCACATATTAGGAAAACAGTACAAAATAAATCAATTTATTATAAAACGGAAGCAAGTCAGGTTGAGCAAGTAAGCTCATCAATATACTGTTCAAACGAAGTAGGGCATATTTCACCTATCCATCCAATAGTTTTGGGGTCTTCTTTGTATTCATAACTATGAGTCCGTAACTTCTGGATTTCAACTGATAAAACTCAATGCCTCTCCAGTGAGACAGACAAAAAAAAGGCTTTTGTGAAAGTTTGAGTAGTTCTGATGTAATGACAGGAGCTCTCCATGCAAATGCTAATGTGCCGTGTCTCAGTGGATCTGATGTCAAGACTACATTTACACTCCATTATATGCAAAAGCAATAATACATGTTTGAGAATGTGATTTAGCGCCCTTTCAGGGAAAAAAAAAATACTGAAAATACAAATGAAATGGCTGTACTTTGATAAACTCATTTCATCCTGAAACAATGCAATATAATGGCTAAGACTTCTTTGGCTAAATTAGGTGTCAGCAAATGACTACTGTGTTTAAGCAGGCCACCAATTTCCTTGTAGTTAGTTTCACATTAGTTTGTGCTAGCATCTGAGTTTCAACTGGGAGTAGAAAAGAAAGTTCCACAGTTTCAATATGCCGTGCATTTTTCTGTATGATCTGAAAGCAGTCATTTGGGCACATCTGCATACTGACTGACACGTCGACAAGCTGAAGCTACATTTTCAGCTTAATTTTAAATGGCCAATTCATTTAACTTGTACAAGGTAAAAAAAAAAAAAAGTTTGGCTGGTTAGTGTTGTTCAGGTGAACTATATGTGTTAAATTTTAATTGTTCAATTTTAAATGTCAAAAAAAAAATTTGTTTTGAACTTTCTTTTCATCAAAGAAACCCGAAAAAAGCAGTTTCCACAAAAATATAAAGCAGCACAGCTGTTTTCAACCCTGATAATAAGAAATGTTTCTTGAGCACCAAATCAGCATATTAGACTGAATATCTGAAAGACCATGTGACACTGAAGACTGATAGGACTGATAGTAATGCCTACTAAAAACTCAGCATTAAGATAATATATATATATATATTTTTTTTTTAATTATTTGAAATATTGGCTTTTAAAAAATTGACTGTTTTCTATTTCTCCTTCAGTTGTCTTTGACATCACATGCTGTCCACTCCTCATTCCTCGCCTCAGGTTACAAGAGGCGTTGCAGCCTCCACCTGTTTCCCTCATGACTGACATCATCCCAGCCCTATCGCATGCCGTCACGTCAGTGGTCATGTGCGACGCGCATAACAAGCAAACACCGTGCGGACAGGCTATTTGTCTGGGCAGACAGCGTGGCGTCTCGCAGTCTGCGTGAAGACTCTTTCGTCATGTTACATTTCCTCCCTCTCTTCCATCTCTTCCTTTATCTGTGTCCCTCGCTCTCCTCCTCTCGTTCCCTGCAGCTCAATTTCAGACTCTCTCACATCCTGATTATAATGTCGTTATCTCATTATAACGGCCATAGATGCAAGAGCGAGCAAGCTGAGTTTAGCACACAACCAGTGTTTACTGTGGTAAAGCTGATGTACTTGTCCATGTAAAGATGAAACTAACTTTTCAGAACCAAATTCCTACATTCCGTAACCAGTACTGTTCGTCTGGACTCAGTCAGGTTGACAGGTACTTTAAATCGCCTTTATGAGCAGTATCTATGCATCTCTGTGTGCTGTTTAATATTTTCTTTCAGCTGAAGTAGAATTATGACCTTTGGATTTGTTCCATATAGATTTGCAATGTATTTATCTCTTATTTCATTAATTTTTATAGAGCGGACAAATCTTTGCTAGCCACTGTCATCAATTACTCTTCAGAAGTGAAGTTCCAGTGCTCTACCAGTGATTCATGGCCGAAACGTGTCCATTTTTCTACTTCATCTTCCTTTGAAATATACTGTAGCTTTTATTTACTAACTGTTGCTCAGTGAATCTGATCATAAATAAAGAATGATTGTTATACTAACAAAAGAAGAGTAAAACATAACAGATGTGCACCATTAGAAGAGAGTTACAGGAACGGTCACAATTCAAGTGGGCATTACAGTGCCAAAACACCAAATGACGGAATATACCACAGTGGATCAAAAGAAATAAAATATTATCATATTATAATGAAAATGAATGATATTCTCACTTATAGGTTTCTCTGCAGTACAGTGAGGGTACTTAGAAGAGCAGAGCAAGGTTAGATTAGAAAACTGTCTGGTCTCGAGTCTCTTTGATTTAGATATTTTATGATTATTGACAAACATTGGGTGGCTTTAAGAAAACCTCAAGTTGCCCATCCAGTCCAGGCACCAGGATTTTGCTTGTTCTCGCCCTTTACTAAAAATTGAATACTAAGAATTTTTATATAAATGTTAGATTAGTTATGCAGAACTGAGCTCTTGCTGACTTGCTGCTTTGACCTCAGAGAGTCAAGAGAGACTCGTCAGTTTGCTGAATATTAAATTCAGAGGTAATTTGTTTGAAACAAATTCGTGCAGCAAGCAAAAGGATGTCTGAAATGTAGGAAATGAAATGAATGTAGGAAATACATTAAAGTGTGTTCCTATGATTATCAAAATACTATATCATGGTGTTTTAACCATGTAACTACATTGTTTAGATTTGGCTTAAGCAATGTTGCTTGTACGTGAAGACCAGTTACTGGTTCTTTTGAGGGGACCCTGCCATTTAGCCTATTTTAATTCTCATGTTGAACACTCCCCTGAGAAGTGTTTCTCCTCATCTCTTTCTGCAGCTCTTAAAGATTATTATTATTATTGCAAAAATCAGCTAAAACAGCAGGATTACTAACTCGTGTAACACTTCACCTTTTAACCATTTGAACCATTTTTTTTAACTTATTTTAAATTATAATAATAATTCAGAATGTTACTGTTTTCACTGTATTTTTGAACAAATAAATATAGCCTTTAGGTTTCTTTCAAAAACATAAAAAAATCTTCCAGACCTCATGGTAGTGTAGATAAATAGATTAATAGATAAATAAATAGATAGATAATGTTAGTAGCGTTATTACTTTTAGTTAGTTACAGCCCCACACTGGTAATATGACTAGTGCATACACTGCAAATAATCATTTGTCTTGACATTGTGGGATCTACTGTATGTATTTTTAAGTATGCAAAAAAAATAATGAGGAACTGTCACTTTTTCTGATTGTACTGTTTTCTAATGCAATGATGTTAGCTGTGTTGAATAGCTTAACTCCATGTAACTAGCGTTTAAAAGAGCGCAAACCTGCTGAAGCTGCACTTGACATGTTCATTCCTTCCTGACCTCATAGCATATATGACTCATGCTGAATCAGATCATCTGAATAAACTCCAGCCATACTGGGAACATGCTAACCAATTTCTCTGTAGGGAGGAATCTTTGGCATTAAAAATTACGGCGAGGAAATGCGCCCATCGGAGACCTCTAAAGTGTTGCAAAGGGGAGGATGTCATGCCGCGTATTTGCTACAACACTCAGAGGATGTGGCTTACGCACATTTTTAATTATCCTTGTCACCCTAAGGCCGGGCCTCAAATGTGTTTGTGTCTTTGACTCAAATGGCTCAAGTGAAACTCATTTCCACAAACAAAAACCCGAAAAGTTTTCCTCACGTAAATCAAGTGCGCCGAGCACCCCGCAGTTCTCCTCCCTGTCACTTCCCTCAGAGCCCTTTGGCAGGGGCTCGCAGTAACTTCTGGCCACGTTCTGGAGGAGATCCACCCCGGGTAATTGCGGCCTCCTAATTGCCCAGGCACCGCTGGGCTTTGTGAGGGGAGACAGCGGCCCGTGCTCGCCGGCAGCCCCCCCTCTAAATGAATGCCATGTGCTGGGAGTGAACGCCCGAGTGAGTGGCTGCGCCGGAACGTTCTTTGAGGTGGCGCCGTGACGCCTCCGGCTCCATCGCTCCGGCCCGGCGCTGCCAAGAGCAGCATAGTTCAACTCTTACGTCTCTCAAGACACACCTCTCTCTCTCTCTGTCTCTCTCTCCTGGTTTATTCTTTCTTTTGTTTTTTTTTCTAGATGTCTGTCTCCATAACACATCCTCTCCTTCTCTCACCCTGTTCTTGTCTTTGGCCATCTCTGTTTCTCTCTCACTCTTTATTTCTACTCTGTTTAAATGATGTTCATGGGACGTTACTGCTCATTAGCAGCAAAGTTTAAGCCTTCTCTCTAGAAATGGGGAATGCTGGCCTCGGGAATGCCAGCATGTGCCAGCCTCTCTGCATAGGCGACCCTGCTGGTTTTTCTCTTCACTGGCCCTGGCTTCATCCAAGATTCTATGATGTCAGTCAGAGAGCCTGACATCTGGGAGGCTAGTTAGCACACCAGCACTTAAAGAGGCCACGTGTGTTTGGTGGGAAACCCTCATGCTGCTGTCCAGCTCTCTCTCACACACGCACAACACAAGGCCCCTTTAAAAGGCAGATCCTCTTGACCACATCTCTGATTCCATCAAGAGATTTTGCCATTCGGAATTTTGGGAGCAAACGTGTAGGACAGTATGCACTAAAACTGTATGCATATTGCTCTACATTCAAAATTGCAGCACAGCTGTTCTGCACCCTCTGCATTTTTCTTCATGGTATTGTGTATGGACAGAAGGTAGATTTAGGCCCTGTTTACACCTGGTATTATGATGCATTTTGGTCGAAACGATCACAAGTAGACGAGGGAGACGCATTCCCAGAGACACATTCCACTTTCAACCACTTCTTTACTGATTTCCTTGAGGGGAGGGTAATTGTATGGGCTTTTTTAGATCTTTCGATCTAATGGATGAAATTATCTCATGCAATTGAACGCACTGATGATGACGGCAAAAAAACACGGAGAGCAGCAGCTTTCGTTTCTGCTCTGACAGCTTCAAGACCACGGCGAACATTGTGAGTGCATGTTAGCAATCAAGAATGGTGAGAGAACATTGTACTTGGTACGTTTTTTTGTCTTCAACCCAAACTTGGGTCTTCGGCCGACAAAGTTTAAATCCTCTCTGGCTAGTGGCTAGCGCACTTCCCATAATGTTTATGCGTTAGATCAGTAGAAGGAGAGTGGGCGGTCTTTTGTGGCTGTTCGACGCGTTCAGCCACATGAGCGCCTACCATACGAAAGTGGATAAGCTCAAAACGTTTTAGACCCTGTTGTTTAGACTTGTGATCTGGTCAACCAAAACGCATCTTAATACTAGGTGTAAACAGGACCATGAAAGTGATGTGTGCAGTAGATCTACCTACAGACAGATAGATAAACATCTATAGATTAGTTAGTGGTGGGAAAAATGGTGGAAAACAAACACTTAATTTGAATTTCTATTCTATCCTATCCTATTCTATTCTATTGTATTCATATTGTCACAACAAACAATGGCAAAAAGGTAATTGGCAAAGCTTACCCTAATAGGCCCCAATATAGATAAACAATGCAGTCATCTCTGATGTGTTCTGAGGTAAACCCAGAGTTTCGTAATGTGAGCAAAGGTGTTGTAAAATGGAACTATTATATCTCAATATGCATCATGGGAAACAGCGTGACTAAAATCTGTGTTCTCGCTATTTTATAAATGGGGGATTTTTACTGAGAGACTCGCCAACATTTTTTTACTCCTTCCCAAAAATCTTTACGAGATAGGTGCATTTTTTCCCAGGCTAGAACAACAGCCTGTTCCCTGTGGAACTGAGTGACTGACTGTAAGTCTCACACACACACACACACACACACACATCAGACACCCCCCCCCCCCCATCTTGCCCTACAGAGAAGCAGGAAACGTCTAAGAATAGACTCGATTAAAGGTATGTTATGGCAGGGACACATGAGAAGGATGTACTTGTGTAAGAGAAAGATTTGCTCCTCAACATTCCTGCCTCTGTTTCTCATGTGAAAGTTTGGGAAAGAGCCCAAGCAGCTGAGAAGTGGCCCGTTTATTTTCCTTCAAGGTTCAACATTCTCTGTGTCACAGTTCAGAGAAAAGAGTAGTGTATGTGTGTGTCTCTCTCTAAGCATGTGTGCACATGTGCATTTCAAACATGTTAGTTGTTTTTAGAACAAATTAGTGGCATGTTTCCTGTACAACACCTTTGATAGTCTAGTCTACTCGTGTATTTTCTGTTCTAGCCTATTCTATTCCAGGCGTTCTCAACTGATTTTACTTTAGGACCCAGACATTTACATTAGTGGTGACCTTACACAGTTCCAAAAATGTTATCGTACCAAAGCAAACAAAAATTATTTTAAAATTATGGTCACACTTTAGATTAGGGTCCAATTCTCACTATTAACTAACTATTAACTACGATAACCTCAATAAACTCCTAATTAATGCTTATTAATAGTTAATCACTCATTGCTCTTGGCTAATGTAGCTTTAATAATAATCAGTATATATTTAATTCATACAGTGAATACTAAGCAGTGTATTATTTTTACATTTGATTATTCCGTTTATGTTGTTAAATAAACCTAATGTAGACCTACATGAAACCCTAAACCCTGTGGTTTACACTGATGTTAAAATAACACTTCTTATGCTACAGTAAAACACTGCTGTTCACTTTCAGAAGTTGTAGGGATGTTTTCTTGACAAAAAAGAATGTGAAACACGTATGTAGGTTGTATAATTTTAAAGATATTTTAAAGATATTTTAAGTTTATTTTACACACTTTAAGCATTATTGTATCGCATATCGAATATCACATTATTTAATGAGTTATTGCATTTTTCTTAAATATTGTGCAGCCCTATTAGTAAGGTAGTTAAAGGAGAAGTTCACTTTTAAAATGAAAATTCTGTCATCATATACTCACCCTCATGTTGTTTCAAAGCTGTATGAATTTCTTTCTTATGCTGAACAGAAAGGAAGATATTTAGAAGAATAGCAGTAACCAGACAGTTTTTGGGTCCCAATGACTTCCATAGTATATTTTTTTCCTACTATGGAAGTCATTGGGACCCAAAAACTGTCTGGTTACTGATATTCTTCTAAATATCTTCCTTTCTGTTCAGCATAAGAAAGAAATTCATACAGCTTTGAAACAACATGAGGGTGAGTATATGATGACAGAATTTTCATTTTAAAAGTGAACTTCTCCTTTAAGTTTAGGTATTGGGTAGAATTAAGGGGTGTAGAATATGGTCATGCAGATTAAATAAACAGCCAAATAACCTAATATGCATGCTAATAAGCAACTAGTTAATAGTGAGAATTGGACCCTAAACTAAACTGTTACCAAAATTATTATTGTAATTATTCATTATTACAGCACATTCTGAATAGGAACAACCATTTTGGGTCAGGACCCGCTAGTTGAGAACTACTGATCTATTCTATTCTATTCTATTCTATTCTATTCTATTCTATTCTATTCTATTCTATTCTATTCTATTCTATTCTATTCTATTCTATTCTATTCTATTCAGCTGTGCTCCAAGACTGTTATTGACTTCTATAGGTTGTTTTAGTTTTAGTTTTTTGTGTGCTTTTTTGTAGTCGGTGTGCAGATGTACACGGCCATGCATGTGTGTGCGCTGTGCTGTGTGTGTGCACGTATGCAAACACTCCCGTCTGCGCTGCACCTGAGCAGCACTTAATGAACGGAAACCTTGTAAAATTATCTTTGTTACAGGCACTCAAATAAAAGGACTGCCTTCCAAATTTCAGTAATTTCATCCTGCCAAAGGCAATGCAGTCCCTCTGCAGCCTCTCTTTTTCATCATCCTTAAATCAAGCTTTTCAAATCTGATTAGAGATATCCCTCCGATGAATGTATACAAATGAAACGTTTGATGAAATCTTGTGCGGCCCTTCTCACTCAGAATTTTCATACGCACGTTTATCTCTCTCGACACCCAAGAGAAGTCAAGAAAATGTTGAGCACACATTTCTAGGCAGGATCATTTGGGGCAATTACAAACACATGGCACCAAAGGGAGGAATAAATTGTAATTTGAGTGTATTGGCTGAAAGCACAGAAAGCATTTCAGGAGACTCCGTACCTGCAGATATGCTAGATATGAAGGATTTCTCTGAATGCATGTTTTTAAAAGTGTCACATGCATTTGGCAGCTCATTGACGGACTTGCTGTTTTATCTTTACCACTTTTGCAGTGTTTATTTTGACTCCATCATTCCTACTCTAATGTTGACAGAATTAAACTGACTTCAACCAAATGCTGCCACTAGATGAGGTAAAGGCCTTTCGCACTCACGGTGCATTCGAAACCAGAATGCGATCCAAAGCGAGGGACGCCACATCTGGATCTCTCTCCTTGTGAAATTAGTTCAAAGACTCACAGCTCCTTGATTATTTAAACATTGTTCAAGCCAATTGAGGCGCCTTCTTTTCAGAGGGGATGGAACTGTATAAAAATACACCGCAGTCACTTCAACACCCCTGTAAGAGCACGGAAAAGAGGGGGGAGCGGAAAAAGAGAGAGAGTGGCTCCATACGGAGGACTTCTGTGGGCAGTGTGTGTTTGCTTTGAATCCTCTCAAGACATCATGTCGCTTCGGGGAGCCTTTTGACGTGCTCTTTACTCTTCGCGTGAGGCTTTGATGTGGTCTGGATGAGGGTTATGTAAATCAAACCCATAAAATACAGAATCGCGCTCTAGATTTGAGCCTCTACTATACTGTTGTGGCGTATATAACATTAGAACAGATTGTAATGAATTATAAGCGAGCACAACCTTGCCCAGAACGAAAACTGAGACCGTTAGTGGTGAATAAAGACTCCAAAAGTTTGTGACACCGTGTTTGTTTGTGTTAATGAAATGTGACGCCAGCTTCGTCTCCGGCTGACCTCCAATCCTACAAATTTGGTTGAACTGAACTGGGCTATTTTAGGGCCAAGGTTCGAAAGTCTGACGCGACTTGGATGTGGGAAAAGTTTGTCCTCTACACTCCCCTGTCGCCTGATGCATTCCAGCTCAACAAGTCGAAGAGTGTAAGGGAGTGTGGTCTAAAAATGTGTATTAATGTGTAGTATGTTGACATAAGGGATTTAGAAACGTGAGAGTCAAGCCATCACTGTTCAAACAGGTCAGTGTCACTATCTCACACACGTAGAGCGCAGGAAGACTTCCTCCTTGGCCCTCTCTCTGCCTCGCTTGTATCAGAGGAATGGCATTCCTGAGCCATTTCATTGCAGAACAGGAAGTGGGTCCAGGGCCAAAAATGATTAGGGGCTGGGGAAAACATAACATCCCCAGTGCCTGAGTGCTTTGGTGGGAGTTTTGTGGCCTGACACTGTGTCAAACACATGTGAGATAGCAGTCCCTTACACTTAAGAGACCAGATCCATGGCGCTCTGGCTGCGGTACCTGACTCCCACCCTGAGAAAGCAGCCATAGTCCAAGCATCGGGGGATTCTACACAAACAAGGGATTGGAGGAATCAAAACTGTGCTGTTGATTTAGTAATAACAATATGTTGGATGTGTCTCAGTGTTTTACAATACGAATGTAGTGTAATTGAGATATATTAGGCAATATGTAATTACTAGGCAAAGTAAATTGACATATTCCTCCTCAAAAGGAGAAAAAAAACAATATTGTCTTTCTCAATACTTTCTGAACTGTGGAGATGAATTCAGTCTTTTGTTACATTAACAAAACAGCAGTGCTATTAAAGTTGAAAATAAACTACTCTATTGCAACGCTGATATAACATCTTATTTTTCCAAAGCCAAAACAGCATCAGTCGAATGCAAACGCTTCGCGTATAGGTGATGGAATACCAGGAGCTCCACCGATTTGATATTCGACTTGTGTTTCCCGCGCAGTTTGGGATTATGCCCCATCCAGATCCACTTGGCAGGATGTGTGCCTCAGTTATTAATATTCCACCAGAGCTTAGAGAAAATAAACTCCCTGTCAGAGCGTGTTGCCATAGCATCTGTGGCCGCCACAGAAGTCAAACTTTATTTGGCAGGTCCAAAATGGCTCCGCATGGCTCATTGTTCTCAATGGCTTCATTTTACAAAGAGGCCCCTTTTCAGTAGACGTCAAATTTCCGTTTATTTGCTCTCTACATTAATCACGTCTTTTATGAACAGAGTGTAACTTTTTTGTCTTGTTTTTTGAAAAGAGGAAGAAAGGCCAGCAAAACAGGAAGTTTCTAGCAGGGCATGAGACAAAGAATCAAACATTTTTAGCAAATAAAATATAAAGTGTTGCTTTGGAGTCCCGCTGGTTTTAGCCTATTTTGCACATTTCAAGCATGTCCATTTTCTTCCTGCCTACCCAATTGAGCAATGATAGATTAGGCATATTTGCATAGACTGCAATAAATTGACTTTTATAATCTCGGAAAATGAAATTTCCAGGTAGAATCTCCTATTAGTATGAAACTGTAGTTTTGTTCTATATACAAAATAATCATAGTTGATACACTCAAAAGGTCAGTAAGAGTACCTAAGATTTCTATTTCAAATAAATACTGTTCTTTTTAACTTTCTATTCATCAACGAATCCTTAAAAATGTTATCATGGTTCCCACAACAACATTAAGCAGCACAGCATTGATTAAAAAAACACCAAAACACATTAGACTGATTTCTGAAGGATCGTGTGACATTGAAGACTGGAGTAATGGCTGATGAAAATTCAACTTTGCCATCACAGGAATAAATTAAATTTTAAAATATATTAAAATAGAAAACAGTCGTTTTAAATGGTCATTTTTACTGCATTTTTGATCAAATAAATGATCAAATTGGTGAGCATGAGAAAAAAAATCTTACCAACTCCAAACCTTTGAACAGTAGTGTGCATGCATTATATTTGTGCTATAAGTTTATGGTTGTGGCTCTGTGCAGATAACTGGTCCATGTTGCATGGTTTTGTTGCTCTTTTCTCTCTTGCATAATACTTCACTCAAAGGTGTGACAACACTATTGCAAATAGTGCAGCAAATTGTGAAACAGTAAAGCAGCAATTTCCATGATTTATTATGTTGCAGTGCATGCTGGGAATTGGGGTCTTCCCCCAGCACAGCATACATCAAATATATATTATGGTCAATTTGTGCAGTTATTGTACAGTAAATTGTGCAATAGTAGACTGGGCTTTTTATATGTACTGTTCCTTTGTTTGAATACTTAGTTTCATTGAATAACAATATATTGTATAATAACATTCATATTTAAAATGTAATTATTTATTACAAGTAATGTATTGTATATTCAAAGAGATCTGCAAAGTAAGCCAAACAGCAGGATGGTGAGAGGAGCTTGAATTAAGGAGGACAAGGATTTCCTAGTGTCTCAGGCAGGCCAAATGTATTGTTCTTTCTACGAGACAGGCTGAAGGAGTCAGGAGCCAAGGAATACACTTTATAGACACAAATACTCGTAAATTGGGAATGTCACCTTAAAGTCAGGGCATTTTTATTATTGTTGGTGGAGCTGCTGAGAGCCTCTGATAGTTTATTCTCTGAGACTCCAGCCGTTCCCAAGTCCAGGAATCCACGGTGTTCCTCTTGCCTGTGTGTGTGAGGGGATGACAGGGTGCCAGGGGGCACTCACTAGACCTTGGGGTGATTGATGGCTAATGGCTAACCTATCTGCACACAGGACAGGATTATGTTGGCTTTCATTAGAAAGATTGAATTCACTTTTGTCACAAAATTGTTTTGTTTTGTAAAAGTGGATACTTAGAGTGAAGGTACTGTACTAGACAGTTTAATGAATGCTGCTAAATGTGGTGAGAACTGCTTTTCTTGCCAACAGTGATTCTGTGGAAGGTTTGATGTCATTAAAATTTGTGGTCGCTCATTTTTATGATTTGCCCACTTGAATGTTTGACTGAGTTTGTTGTGGTTGACTAATTTAATCTGCAAAACCTTTGTTTCTAAAATATAACAATGACACGTCTAATGACATCTGTTATTTGCATTTCTATAGAAACAAATGAGTCACTCTAGGCATGAGATAGATAGATACTGTAGATGGATAGACAGACAGACAGACAGACAGACAGACAGACAGACAGACAGATAGATAGATAGATAGATAGATAGATAGATAGATAGATAGATAGATAGATAGATAGATAGATAGATAGATAGATAGATAGATAGATAGATAGATAGATAGATAGATAGATAGATAGATAGATAGATAGATTCTAAAAATTCTAAAATTGTTTTAAAAAAATGTTTTTGCACAGGTTTATGGTTCATTCGGTTATCTAAAAAGCAGTATCTATGATTTCCCCTTGCTGCCAAGTGGGATAGGGGCAACAGACAAAGGAAACATTCATATATTCCAATTAGATTTGACACACTTCACTGGCTCCAGTGTGTATGGGGGTCGGAAGGTCCATTTTCTGTCTGTTTTCCATTTTTGTTGGTGTCTGCAAATTAACAGAGAATGAGTGTGTTGCATTTTTATTTTACCTCTTTAATTATCAGTGTTTGAAATGAATGCACACACATACAGCCTTTAATCATTTTTTGTTGTGAAGGAGTCTTGCAAAATACAATTTGCATTATACAAATAAATATAGTATTTGTATAATATTGACCAATGCAAACACATACAAACATGTACTTAGGTATATTATACTATACTATACCTATATAGAATATAATTCATATTTTACAAAGCTGAAATGATTTGTAAATGTGTGTCTCTAAAGTTGTTCACACATGAAAGGTTTTACATTGTAGACGCCATCAATGCATAATAGATTTATACTTATACTGTGTGTTGTTATTAAATGTACATGTGCTAGAACCACTTTACATATGAATATCTGTGAATACTAATGATAGATAGAGTAACTGACTTTTTTTCCCCTTTTTTTTTTTTTTGCTAACAAGCGACCATGACAAGTTTAATTTGAAGGCAGTTGATGTAGAGATCATACCCCCATCTCTAGTTCAGATCGCGTTCCCTGATCCCTGCAGTTAACGTGGCGGTGTTTCTCAAAACAGTAACTCAAACCTTTTTTTGTGCTGCAAGCAGCCTCGCTTCAAATAAGGTAGACCACAGACCAGTGCTGTCAACTCCACACAGGTTTGTCAAATGTCAGCCAAGCCACGGTGCCGTTTTCAAAGGGACCACAGCTAAAATTATATGTCAGATGAGAAGTCTTAAAACTGTTGACGAAACAAAATGAGGAGAAGAGGCTGATTTGGTCCGGACTGTTTTATTTTTCAGTCCTGTTTTGGGAAGCCTCCCTCAAATACCTGTGGAGGCTGGAGATGAGGGACTAACTACAAAACCTCGACTGCTCAGCGGACTGAATTTTAGACAATTGATTGTGTTTTATGTCAAGAGGTACCGATTTCAAGACCGCAGCTGTGCATAAACTATTTAGTGGAAATGTCAACTTAACTACTTTCCATCATTTTTCTCGTGGAACATATCCGTGTGCCTAATCAAATGGCAAGGTCTATGAATGATGCCATTTTTCAAAGTGACAAGTGTACGTAGTCCTCTCCAATCATATCATGTTATGTGGCAGTATTTTACAGTGAAATGACATTTGGAAACAAAATTCAAAAACACTGAGCATGACATTGATCAATTAATGTGCGATGAGGTTCAGAAAATGTATTAGAACAAGAATATGACACATTCCTGAATTTGACAACTTACAAGCAGTGCAGTGTTGCAAAAACAGCCGGAGGAGTACAAATTAGTGGCCATACTGTGTTCATGGACTGAAACCTCAGTCACATATACAGTGGGTTGAGAAAACAAATGGATGTCCAGAGCAGCCAACCAAAAGTGTGGTAAAGATTGGTTGGTCTGAGGACTGAGCTGTCGTGGAGAAAGTTCAAACCTCAGTGCTTTCACATTCTCAACAACCCATAGTGTGGCATGACCCCATCCACCGCCCCGTTCCCTACTGTATCAACACACTGCTTGACTGTATACTCATGACTCAGGAGACCATGGAATTATCAAAATTAGTATTAACTACTGGATTCTGTATCAAGCACATTCTCCACAGCCCTTGAGCAAATAAAGGCCTTAATATCTTTTTCTTGGAAAGGGTTTCTCCTTTTGTCTGCTGACGCCAGGAAGCTTTTTCGCAACAGGGTGAGTGAAGCAGGAATATGAGGTCACAGGGCCTGCGTGTATGGGTGTGACTGGTAGGAGGCATCAGAGGCTCGCTATCGCATTCCCTGTGAGAGGTCCCTGCGTTCCAGGATTGAGGCTGAGGTCTGGCACATGGATGCTCAGTTAATTTTACTCTCCATGCTTATTTCACTTGGCAGGCAGTCTGAGGATCTTAAATGCGATTGCTGACCATGATGGTTAGCATCCTTTGACCGCTGTTTTTAAGTGAGTTTTCAAGTGTTCTATCAACCTGATCATTTGAGTGGTGAATATCAGGCAAGCGGTTTCAAGGCGGTTAAGATGCATATCCAGGGTCATGCTGTTTTAAGAAGAGTCACACAACTGATTTATATTTGTGTCACTTTTGCTTGGACTGTATGCTAACTGCTAACATAGTAAGTTATTTCTAAAACATCGGATGGATAGATATTATTTATACAATAAATATTGTAAATATGATCTACAATATTTATTCAAACTAGGCTATTAAGTGGATTAGAGCTAAATGTTACAACATCTGTGGAACTGATTTTGGTGTCACAACATAAACCAATGCACAGACACACATGTCCTCAGATGAGCTTGTAATTCCATGGATAAATGCTTTTAAAAAGCTAAGTTATATATTTAATTATTTCCCTTCACTATCTGCAGGACGCTTACAGTAATCTGATTATATCTTCAGCATGTGAGCGGTTTTTCAGGACCATACATTGCTTTCTGCCTATCACCCTTCAAACATAATGCAGGTACAGTACTGTACATTGGAAAAACACATCCAGTTGTATCTGAGAGCGGAGAGGACCCTGGTAAATCCTTACCTCTGGGTCTGTCCTCACAGGCTCCGCTGATCTGTGGCACTGCTATTGCATATGAGATCAGGCATGTTGAGACCATTGTGTATCCCTGAACAGATGCCTTTCTTCCGGGCTTGGTACCGAGGGAACACATTTTTGTTGTCACAATTTCTGAGGCGCAAAAAGGTTAAAACAAGCCATAATTCCATGTAATGCCTCCAAATGCCACAAATCTGGAATAGCACATCTATTTGGCAGATGTTGGAACAAAGTGATACAGAAAAAAAGCATAGGGAAAATGTGGGAAAGCATATTTCTTTCATTTGGTAGCTTTAGATGGAGAATTGCTCTGTAGTGATATGTTAAAGTGAAAAAACAACACATTATGGTATTTAAAAGAGTGAAGTCTGCACATGATTATATATTTCTGTGAATTAAGAACCTTTCATATATTAACAACAAAGAAAATCATGTCTATTTAAAACACTGATGAAAGGGAAGACGATATACATGTCTCGATAAAAACATCAGCCCTAAGAGAAATGCAGCATTTTAGTCATCTGTTAATGACCTTGTTGCTCTGGAAGAATAATAGCATCGCATCTCAGACATTTCTGTAACAAAGACAACGATCATCACCATTGAGTGAAAAGAGTGGAAAGTGATCCATGAACTGGAAAGCTCCCTCAGCACTGTTAAATTAAATGAGTTTAAACTTTTATGAAAGAGAGACACCAAATTATAGCTCAAATACTTCCATCGACAACATATAATTTAAAATTCACCAAGGAGATGTCTCTGCTGCCAAAGAGTGCGGTTTTCTTTTGAATGTTTTTTGCATATGACAGGCTGCAATTATTCAATCCCAGTAAAATGTCACTGATGTTTTTAAACAGACATGTGCCTCTCACCTCAATTAATCAGTCCGGCTCATTTTCTAGAGTTTTTACCACGTTCATTCAGGTTGTTTTGAGTTACATTTGAAGAGAGGAGCCTTGAAAATGCTTCAAAAAACTAAATAATGGAACAATAATCATATCAAATTTGTGGTGAGACGCTGCCAATGTAGAGGGTATACTTACTTCAGCCTGAAGTAATTCAAAACTCTTCCAGTTCATTGGTGGATTCATTAAAGAATCATTTCACCTAAACAGGAATTGTGAAGCATTTTCCAGAAAGCTGGTCAACTGATCATTTTGAGGTTCATAGCTACATCTTTGTGGTTCAAGGAGTTTCTGGATTCATCATGCTCTCCTTTGATTTCAGATGGTGTCAAAATGTAAACCACAAATGAAAACTCTGCAATATGTGGTGTAGTAGTGCACTATACTATAATGTAGCTTTGTAATATTCCGGGTTCAGTACAAGTTAAGCTCAATAGACCGTATTTGTGGTATAATGTTGATTAAATCAAAAATTAATTTTCCATTTGTCCATCAATGTCTTAAAAACAACGTTTAGCCTACAGTGAGACAATTACAATGTGAATGAGACCAATCCATTAATGCTAAAATATTCACTTTTTCAATAATCATGACACCGGATATGACAGGTGGTTTGGAAATTTGATGTATGGATGGATGGATGTTTAATAGTATAGCCATTAACCACAACATGATTTTAGTGGGAAAATGTGTTAAGTTAAATCCAATTTAACAATTTGTCACCATGGCTAAGCCCTAAAATGACCATAAAATGACAAGAAAAGCTTCACAGCTGAAATAATTAACTTTTTTTCTTTCTTTTTTTTTGCACAAGAATTATGTAAGTGCTTTTATAAAATGATTAATTTCACCTATCTGCTTTTAACTGACACATTTTGCCCCCTTTATTTCCATTTAAAGTGCCTAAATGTAACCACTTTTTTTTTTTTTTTTTTTTTTTTTATAACAAAGGACAAGTAAAACAAAAAAAGATTTCATGTGGTAATCAACATTATGCCACAAATGCTGTCAGTTGAGCTCAACTTGTATTGAACCTGGAAAATTCTAACAGCAGGGAATGCACATCAACTGCACTAGACAAATGATTCTGGATGGGGGTGAATGGATGAGGTTGTCAGAAGCTGAGCATTTTGTCTATGAAATGGAGCTTCTGATCTGCTTCAGTCTAAATAAATTTTAAATTCACAGCTGGAAGCCAAGACTGGGATCATAGGTTAAACTAGGCACAGAAAGGTGGGGGACTGTAAGTGGGCATCCATTATCTAAGAGCTGCATAAATACTGAGGTTTAAATGCTGAATTATGCATCCAAAGCCCAGATTAAACTAGCCCTCAGTATAAATGGGATTTTGGGAGTTCAGTCCACTTAGCTCATGTCCATAGTGAATTTTACCTTGTTGTGATTTGCAGGGGGTGGGGGATTTGTCCAAATATGGATTGGGTTTAAAAATGTAATTAAAAATGTAATTTAATTAAAAAAAAAAAAAAAAAACAAGACGCGAGTCACCTAAACAAATGTTGCATCTGTATTTTTGAGTGATGGAAACAGCTGGTGTCTTGCATAAAATAAATGATTTTATTCGTAAATATTGGCCCACTAAATCTAAATTATATTGTTAAATGTGTCCTAAGATCTGTTCACTACTTGTTTGTGGGCAGGTTATGGAGTCAGTCACTGCATATATCGGCTATGAGTGCGATGCAGGCCTGCAGTCTGATTGTGTGGAGTATTTTACAAAAGTTTAAAAGTTTTAAGTTCATCTATAAGCACTAATTCATTAATGAAGTTATTTTTTATTATATATAAAAATGAATTAATAAAATCAACCCATTATGCTGGGTTAAATAACCCAATTTGCTGGGTAAAATTAGCCCAACATGTGTTCTGTCCTAGTTTACCCAGCCCTTTAGCTACCCAATTTGAGTTGTTTTTAACCCAGATTGCCCTTTTACATGTAGCGTAAACTTTTGAGGTGACGATACACGGCAACTTTTTTGAGCAATGTTGCCGAGCGATGTTGCTTGGGCACTTTCCCATTGAGAATGGGCAACAAATTTCCATCTGGATACTTTAGATCGGTCGTGGGCACTGTGTCTCACCTGGTTGCCCGTTAATAGCAAAATTGCTCAAAAAGTTGCCCCGTGTATCATCACCTTCACTCTTTACAGATAGTCCAGCATGCTTTCCTCCCCTTTTAAATTCACAGATCTCACTGACTGCTTGCAATTGGCAGCATTAACCTTGTCTCTTGAGCTGTATGAGTCTTGCGGTGGACTTCCTCTCAACTGAACTTTTAATCGAATGGAATCTGATTGGTTGTGGTTGTCCTGAAGTTTTGAATAACAAAACCAAAATCCTTGCCTCAGGATTAGAATCATCATCCCTTCAGAGTGGTGACTATGATATCAAAGCAGTGAGTGATGACAGGATGCCTTCTGAGACAGAAAGGGCATTGGAAAACACATGGCCTCTTTTATGTTCCAGGCGTAGATATTTATTTAAATTAGCAGATTTTTCTTTTTTTCTTCTTCTTTTTTTGTTACATTTAAAACTTTTTAAAACTGGGAAACTTTTTTATCATGCCTTCTTTTATTATGCTGTTGAATGCTTGAATCTGATTGGTTGACGGACGTTCTAAGGTGTGCAATTATTTTCAGGGAAACTCACGGCTAAACTAGTTCCAGGCAGGTCTTTCCCGCATTACAGTTCCATATAACTTTGCCAAATGATTTCAGTTATTTCAAAGGTCCTTGCAGCCCACAACAGCAAAACAACTAAACCCCACAACGGCATTGACCAAGCAAATAAACATAGCAAACAATAGGATAAAAATGACAAATTATTTCCATGTTTTTTGCAACAAAATTACTTTTTATTATGTACAGAAAGCACATACTCTGTTTCTCCTGCTCTCTCCTACTCAAACACAAACATTACGGATACACACTCGCACAGAAACATATTCTATATTTATATATAGTATAAAAAAGTGGCATTTCCAGCATTGAAAGTTATCTAACACAGAGCATCATTTGAGATGTGGTGGAATTTTCTGTTAGTTCTGGAAAAAAAAAAGTACTGTAAATCCATTGTTAGTAGACAAATAAAATATAGAGAGCGTGAAGAGTGTTTTAGAGTTACTGTAAGCCCACAGGGCCAATTTATTTTATTAATTTAGTAGGAACCACATTTTTGAGTGAATTGTATTCCTCTTACTATGGGTTGATTCATTCCTAAAATATATTGGCACACACCTTCATGAAGATCTACAATATGAAGACCTCCTTGCTTAGATAACCCTGAAGATCGGGTCACACTGCACTCGGGTCACAGATGAGGAGGTCACACTGAACTCTACACGAGATTAAGGGGGAAAAAAGCATTTTTATCCATGGTTGTCTTGACCGCCTGTTCAATTTCAGCAGGACACGTCTGGCCCCAGCTCATCGACAGCAATATGCCCAGTACATCTGTATCAGCATACTAAACACTTCTTGTATCTGACCGGATTAGTTCAGATGTTCACAGGGACAAGAGCCCCGTGCTCTGGAACTGCCGACACAGGTGGCGTCCTGCTCTCAATCCCGTCCTAAAACGGCTTTACAGCTGCCTGTCAGAAATAAAAAAAGAGGAGGCAAAAACATCTGTCCGGAGATTGCTTTTTTAAGACTGATTAATGAAAATAAAGCTGCTCCACCAAATCCACTACCTTGTCTGAGTAGTATTTCCAAGTTAAATGTCCATGTGGTGAGATAAAAAAAAAAGTCAGGAGTGAAGAGGTCTTGTAAGCCTGGGCTAAATCCTCGGCCTGCTGGCTTAATGTGTGGCTGTCTGCTGTTATAAGGTGTATTAGAGGTCATGTAAATGCTGTATATCGGTGCTTTTTCAGTGTTTTCAATGTTGATGTGTTGCTATTGTCATTGTTTTTCGTTGAGAACATAACCAATTCGTCTTTATTTGCAGAAACATGGCCCACTATGTTTGGTATAATGTATGTTGATGATCGACACGCTTAAACAAAGGTCTCTCACGCACATATGAAAGTATGTTGAACATCATTACATTTATTTAACACTTACCTAAACTGGTATTAAAGGAAGAAAAATATGACATTAAAAAAGTTATTTACAATCTTTGCATGGTGGAATTGAATTATCATTGAATTGCCCCTGAATGCAGTAAAACTGAATGCACTACATTTTGAAAGAAGAAGAAGAAAAAAAAAAAAACACTTGGGATTCAAAATTTCTGAAGATCAAAAATAATCGTGATTATTTTATTTTGTAAGTATGTTTGCAGTTTTTAAATGGCTGCTACTTTTAATTTTTTTTTTTTTTTTTAATTCATCATGGTTTAGGGTTTTTTCTAACTTCATAAGCCAGCTGTTCTCTCTCAGGTCCTCTGTACAAGAAGGCCATCAGGTTGTTTCTGGTTTATTCATCATTGATTCTCCGGAGATTTATTTTAATGTTCTGAGTTCTCCTTAAGAGAACATGCTGGACCATGGACCTCCACAGGTGGGAAATGAATTAGAGGAAGTAGAGTTCATTGTGCAGTGCATACAGTTTTGATTCCAGCTGAGAGCTCTTTGTATGTGGTCACTAATGGCTGCTGAGAGCCCCTCACTCGTTGGAGGTGTTGATACAAAGGCCATATCAGGCATGAGAATAATCACAGTTTGCTCATGCACTTACTGGGAACTGCATTCTTCACACATGCGTTTCACAGCACACTCAAAACAGAGCTCATGCTACAAAGCAGTGCATATATATTTAAATTGACTGATGAAAATCCTAAAGACTTCACAATGTTACAAAAGATGTTTTTTTCTTCTTTTGAACTTTCTATTCATCAATAAATCCTGACAAAATGTATCACAGTTTCTACAGAAATATTTTTTATGAAGGATCATGTGACACTGAAGACTGGAGTAATTGATGCTGAAAATTAACCTTTGCCATCACAGGAATAAATTACATTTGAAATTGTATTAAAATTTAAAGCAGTTTTTTTTTAAAATTGTATTCATATTTCATAATATTATGGTTTTTCCTGTATTTTTGATCAATAAATAACATAACATAAGAGACTTCTTTCAAAAACCTATATTCTTACTGACCCCAAACCTTTGAATTGTAGTACAGACATTTAAAGCTGTTTTTTAATCATTGACAACCCTATTTAAAATGTTTTAGAGTGTCAGTATAAATTAAAAATTATATGCTATGTTGTAGCATGACTGTTGAATCTTCAATAAATATGACAAAAAATGTAGTCTGGGTTCATCAATTTTCCCTTTATGCTCCTGACAACATTACTTTTTATTACTTCCCAATATGCTGTTTGGGAAAATATTGCAAATAGTGAATAGATGTGTTAAGATGGTCAGCGTGATTAGCCTGTATTACTTCTCTTCTAAAACTGACAAATCCGGCGTAATCCGTCATCCAAGATAACATGCGGAAAAGTTGAAGGACACATTGCCAGAGAGAAATTACCAATATTTCTACTTAAAGAAGCACTCTGGGACTTTTTGATGTGTGTGCTTAACTGGCTGGCCCATCATTTCTGATTACACTAAAAGCATCTGACACATGCTAATTATATTCAATTTATCAACATTTGTTTGATTAGTAATGACATGGGTGTCACGAGTGGCATGTATTCTCATGATGTGTTCACTGTCTTGTCCAAATTGGCTGTTTTTTATTTTACCCTGCAGAAAAGCTTCCTGTAACGAACTGGCTGGCCCTTAACGCTTCCTCATTTGTGTATCACTGATGTTAGCGCAGTCAGCTTGAGATGTCAGGCAACTGGAAAAAGAACACAGTGCTTAGAGCACTTATCTGGGATGAAGTGAAATGACATGGTCTCCAAGTGAAGCATGGGATAATTTCAAGTCGCTAACAGCATAGAGTCCAGTAATGTACTGGAGAACTTCTAATTCGTTGACGTCCCCCAGTCTACAGAAGAGCACGTTGGTTGTTTCTCACAAGGATTAGGCCGATAGTTGGTTCGTCGGTTCAACATTGTTGTGATAGTGGAATCCGACCAGGTGGACTCACGGGGGCATGTTGCTTTTCTCTAATCCGCGTGTAAAACGGAAGTGTAAATGTTCTGCTTTGTTTAGAGTCACTAAGGCATACGCTCAGGGAAAATCCAGCGTGTTTCCCATTTTAATACCTACCTCCATGAGGGTAACCAATCCCAGATGTGCTCCAGCACAAAATACATTTTCACTCTCTTTAAAACCTCTTTTTTTCCCCTCCCTTCTGACTCAGGGGGTCAATGACTTGAGTTTCAGCTGTAGTGGTAGCTAAATATAGATTTATTGAGAGTCACTAAATGACTTGTTTTTAAAGCATTTGTCAATGCGGTCCTTAAGAGAACAAATATTTATGCATTTTTAAATGGGGATACATCCGGGAGAGTGGCGTCGCTCTTCCTGGGGCTGACGTGAGAATGCAGTTCACCGCGTGTCAGGTTTTAGTAAATCAAGATAATTGGTCATTTAAAAACAGGGAGACAGTTAGTGTGAGAGAAAGAAGACCCTAACGGAGGCCTGGTCCATCAGCGTCTTTTGCTGTAATAATAGACAAGGCAAGAACAATAATTTCAAAAGGGTGAAAAGGAGGCGGTGGTCCTCCTGTTTGAGAGGCCGCTGTACACAAACCAGCGTATCGCAAACTCTGTGAGAAAGTACGGGCTGGGTTGGAGGGGTAGGAACGTGTGAATCTATACTGTGTTATGATAGCTCTGTACAGGGCCCCCAGAGCAATGTCCTCTCCACGTTTTGGATCACCTAGGGGGTCCTTGCATCCTGTTCTTCTCCAGCAGGGAGAGGTGGGAAGTTCCCCCGACAGGAAGTGGGCCTGTCAGATCTGCAGATTGTGAGGGCTTTGAGAAAGTTTGGGGTGTTTGGCTTGCCAAACACAGGACTGTCACTGTGTTCTTGTTATTGTTTTGTCTCCTGAAATGTGTTTTGAACAGAACTTATCTTTAGTAATGCTTTTTTATCCCTTTTTACTGCCATACTTATATTTGACTTTATATTAAGCAATGTGACTTTATATCTGACAGTTTGACTATATATCTCACAATAAGACTATATTTTGCAGTTGCTACTTTATTTCTTAAAATTGCAACTTTAGATTTCAAAATTTGACTTTATATCTTGCAATATGACTATTGCACAGTTGCAAGTTTATTTCTCATAATTATGACTCTCATAATCTTGTCTATTTCTTAAATTGTTTTTGGACTTAATGTATCACAATCTGACTAATATCTCACAATTTTACTTTATATCTCGCCATATGACTTTATATTGTGCAGTCACAACTTTGTGACTTTTGTGACTGTATGTCTTAAAAATTGAATATTTCTTTAATATTCTTTAATAAACTTTATATTTCACAGTTTGACTTAATATCTCACAATGTCTATTAGTTACTACATTAAGGAAGAATATACAGTATGTACATTTATAGGGTGATGAAAATCATTGTTGAAGCCTATTTATTCATAAACTTGGAGTCATATACATAGATATGAAATGATATAAATAAATATAAATTGTATTTATAGACAAAATTTATAGAAAATAAATGCATATTGAACGATAACATAAATATGCCACTTTTGTTGTTCTTTTTTCCCCCATATTTATTTTGCTTATTCATCTCAAATACAGCGCTGTCCAAAAGCAGCTATGTAGACAGAGCCTATACTAATACAAAATGTTCCATTATCAGCACTGAAACTGAAAGGAAATGAAATTAGGATCTTACTGTCCTTAAGCCAAAGGCCTGAAGCTCTTTCTCTCACCTTCATCATGGGAGATAATCTCCCTCACTGTGATGTGGCTGGGCCCATGGGCATTGTGATATTGGTGCAGACATGTATCAGCACTGCCCTCCTAGTGCCACCATGGGTTCGGCCCACAAGCTACAGACCTTATTATATGCATGCATGAACAATTCAGGGATGCCGTTAGGGCAGCTTAGTGGAGACTTAAAGACTCAAGTAAGAAAAAATGAAAAGTGAGTTATACTTCCTTTTAGGGGTCAGACATATTCTAATACAATATTGTGAATTTGTTATGCTTTAGATATTCATTGTATGTTTTTTTTATTTCATATTTACAGAAAGATTACAATGTAACTTGTTACTTAGTTCAAATTCACTTGTGGATTTGCATCATTTTGTAAAGATGTAAGATGTAATACTACATTCATTTTAAAAAGTTTGCGGTCAGTGAGAATTTTATTTGAAAGTAATTAATACTTTTATTACATTGATTACAAGTGACAGTAAAGACATTCATGTTACTATAGTTGTCTATTTCTAATAAATGCTGTTCTTTTGAACATTCAATTCATCAAAGAATCCTGGGGAAAAAAAAAAAATCAGTTTCTACAAAAAATATTAAGCAGCACAACTGTATATTAATCACCACAACTGTTTTCAACATTGATAATAATAAGATATGTTTCTTGAGCACCAAATCAGCGTATTAGAATGATTTCTGAAGGATCATGTGACACAAGACTGTAGTAATGGTTGCTGAAAATTCAGCTTTGACAAATTGCATTTTAAAGTATATTAAAATTGAAAATATTTTTCAGTTAGGTTAGGTTACAGTTATTTTAAATTGTAATATTTCACAATATTACTGTTTTTTACTGTATTTTAGATCAAATAAATGGAACCTTGGTGAGCATAAGAGACTTCTTACCGACCCCAAAATCTTACAGACCCCAAACTTCTTGAACAGTTGAACAACATTGTTGTGCATTTATCTGATTAATCTCATGATGTGTTCCAGGTAGTTAATTAACCAAAAGCACTTCAACTTACCGGTGTTCATTCATAATGATTGGATCATTTGAAACAATTGTATTCTTTCTAGATTTTTCTAAAAAAAATTGTCAGAGCATTGTTAATATCATCATATTTTCGTCAGCAATATATTTGAGTTTAAATCTCTTAAAGGTATAGTTCACCCAAAAATTCTGTCATTGTTTACTCACCCTTTAAGTTGTTCTAAACCTGTATGAATTTCTTTAAAATGCAGAACACAAAAGAAGATATTGGTAATATGAAGAATATGGGTAACCAAACAGTTGATGGACCCCATTGACTTCCATAGTATGGAAAAAAAGTGAAAGTCAACTGTTTGGTTACCGACATTCTTCAAAATATCTTCTTTTGTGTTTAACAGAAGAAAGAAATTCATACAGGTTTGGAGCAACTTGAGGGTGAGTAAATGATGACAGAATTTTCACTTTTGGGTGAACTATGATCATCATGTTGTGCATTTTTCGCCTCATTATTATCATTGACAAAATCAACAAACCTTTCATTTATTAAATTTTTTATCAGAACTAGAGCAAACTGGGGTAATCGTGAGATAATCACACAGACCTCACCATGGGTCAAGTTGCTCCACGACTACCCAGAGCGCACTGCACACGGTGTCACTGCTGTGTTAAAAGGAGAGCATAAGCCCTTGGGGGCCGGACTAATGGCAACATTTAAGTGTGTATGTGTGTATGTCCATTTGTGTTCAGGAGGGCTCCACTGTTTCCCCTCCCACTCAGGTCACTGGTAATGCACTCGTTGTACATCCTGGCCTCCACGTAGGGGGAAGGAAAAATAAATAGTAGCAAAAGAACGCGTCTGGGATCTAAGGGAGGAATGCAGCGGGGCATGGGAACAGCAGTCGCCCACGAGGATACTTTGGCCAGGCATTAAACGCCACCTCACCGTCATTACGACACACACACACCCAGCCCCATGTTATCACTGCAGCCATCGGTGATCGTGGGGGCTTGAGAAAAAGTGTGTGGGCGCTGTCCTCATTCAAGAGTGGGCAGGAATCACAACACCTTCTTCTCATTTGCTCTCTTTTCTCCCGTCTTTCTCACAAAGTCTTTGTTACTCTCTGGGGGAGGGCTTCCAAAATCCTGAAGACAGGATGGCCTAACTTGCGAGCTTCAGACAGCCGGCTCTACACTAAGGACAATTTATTTTAACCGTGGGAAGGGGGAGGGCGACTCGGGTGTTGTTTGAAGGTTTAAAGATGACAAGGCCTAAGGTCCATTGGGGAGGTGGGGGGGAGCATGTTGTTCCCACGAAGAGCGAGGGCCGGAGGGGTTCGACTCCCCGACTTGCGGGAGCTGACGCACAAAGGAGCGATGACTGCAAGAGAACTGTGTGCAGGACGCTCATGTCAAGAGAGGAGGGAGGCAGATAAGGAGAGCTGCCTCATTAGTTTGGCTAATGTTAACAGAGTCGACAGTGGAGAGTAGAGAACAGGTCACAACGAGAACCCCGGTTTGATTTTGAACAGGGGATGGATGGAGTGCAAAGGCCAAACACAACAAGTTCCTGAACTTTCCTTCTTGAATATGTTTATATATAGTTACTGGAGAGGCATGAAATGCTGTGTAGTGTTTTGAAATCTCAGATGTATTGCAAGTGGCATAGGTTTCTTTTGGAGAAGAGGCACTTTCTCCCCCTAAAAATAAATAAATAAATAAACAAACTTTACTATGTCAATTTATAATAGGATAATGGAAATTGTGTGATGTCAAAATTATGATGAATTGAAGTAGCACAACACTTATTTTTAAGTGTCTAAGGAAGTTTATGTTAACATATACAATACAAAACCGTTTAAAAGTTTGGGTTCGGTAAGGGTATTTTAAAGTTTTTGAAAGATGTTTGATTCTATGATCAGAAATTCAGTAAAAACAGTAATATTGTGTTCTTATTACAATTGAAAAATATTTTAAAATGCAATTTATTCCTGTGATGGCATTTTCAGCATCATTACTCCAGTCTTCAGTGTCACATGATCCTTTAGAAATCATTCTAATATGCTGATTTAGTGTTCAATAAACTCATCACAGTTTAAAGCAACATGGTTGTGCTGCTTAATATTTTTGTGAAACTGTGATACCTTTTTTTAGGATTTTTTGATGAATAGTTCAAAATAATAGAAAATGTGACATTTTTATTTGAAAAATATTTGTTTTGTAACATCATAAAGGTCTTTAGTGTCACTTTTGATTAATTCAATGCATCCATGCTAAATAAAAGTATTAATTTCTTCTTTTTTAAACCTTTTGAACGGTAATGTAAGTTGTATGAGTGAAAAAGAAAGCTTTATTTTACTTTGCACTGAATAGTTTAGTGCTCTGGATTATGGTGTTACTTTACATGTTAATCACATTAATGTGGCTTGTAACGTGTTTTGAAAATATGCTAGTAAGTGTTAGTTATTAGCCTATATAGTAAGCAAATACGGTAACATAGTGATATTCAATCTGGTATTTTTTTTTTATGTTGTCTGATGCAATGCAGATATTTGGGTGACTCAATTATTAATTAAATTATGATGGATTAATGTCAGAAACCTTGCACTTGTCAATCAATAATAATCGTTTGATGAGAATCAAGGATCAAAAGTTTGGCATTTGTGAGTTTTGCTATTTATTTCCTAAAACTAAGTTATAGATCACTCCATTACAAAGAAAACAAATGGCAATTTTTGTGAAATATGATGTGGGCAGAAAAGAATGATCCACACATGACATCAAATTCGTGAAGCTGACAAGCCTGTTGAGTACACTCAGTATTTCTTAATCAAGTGATTTATTGTATGCACATGAGCACGTGTATGTGTGAGAACAAGAGAAAGAATCAGTGTGTGTGAACGGACATCTTGAGAACACCTCTGATGAGAGATTGGGATGAAATTGGCAGAAGCAAATGAGGTAATTTTGTAAAGCATAAATCTCAATCTGTCTGTGTCATAACATTAACTATTTCAGCTGCCATTAAAATGGCTTAAAAGATGAAAGATTCCTCAGGATGTAAAGGAATGAGACATGCCAAAACGAACGTCGTTATTTCAATACAGAGCAACTAAACACATTTCTTAGTTATGTTTAAACTACAAGTTAATTAACACATTCTTAATTGAGTACAAGGTACATAATTATTTCACAAGCAGCATAAATATAATTTAACTTTCCATTTCAAATGTTCGTCTTTTTTTCTGTCTACAGGTTGGTTTAATTAGGCAAATGAGAATTCAAGTTTGCACAACCTAGGCTTTGATGTTCTCTAATTGTTGAGATCATCAAAGGCAGAATTGCCATTTGGTGTGAATAAATGTAACACTTTCTTCATTAAAGAGAGGCGTATGTTAATGAAGGTGCGAGTAATTAAATATGGATGAATCCTGGAATGTTTAACAGGAACATTTGTTTCACCATTGGCACAGGAAAATGAAGATGGTTGAAATAACAGTTCAAATGAGAGGAGATCAGACAGAGACTAATCTTTCCGTTTCAGGTTGTTTTCTTAATTTGGAAAGCTCCTGCAGGAATTTGCTTGTTCGCTTGCAAATTCTGATTGGCATAATCATAAAAGCTGTTCGACAACATCACTACATGCTCCCTAATCTGTTTCTTACTTTGACCTTTGACCTTTGAGTGAGCAGTCAGTAATGTGAACCCTTCGTTTAGGTCGACGCAGACAGCAGAGAGTAGACTGGACACATGACTGTTACATACGTGTGACATGCTTAATGTTATTAAATGCAATATGCGAAGTACCCATGCGCACAGAAAGCCGCAGGTGATCCCAAATTCAGTTCTCTTCTGCAGCTTATATGGCCAAATACACAAATTGATGTCAAAATGCCTGTCTTGGTGAGTATTCACGTAAATACAGTCAGTTATGTCTTAAGTGGACTAAACAGTTGAGAGAGAAAGCGTGCATAATATATTGGATCCGTGGAGCTCTTAAAGTGACAACATCCTAATAAACCTGCTTCCATCTGTGTGCTTAATGTTAATCAAAAGACATTAAGACAAAGACAAAATCACTCACTGATCTTGACTGAACAGCCTAACTTTTGTAGCTTTAATAAGAATCAGTATATATTTAAATAATGCAGTAAAGACTAAGCAGTGTTTTATTTTTACATTTGATTATTCAATTTCTGTTGTTAAATAAACCTAATGTAGCAAAAAAAAAACTGAAACCCTAAACCATGGTTTACACTGACGTTAAAATGACACTTACTTTTTATGTAATGCTACAGTGAAACATTGTTCACTTTCAGCAGTTTTAGAAATGCTTTCTTCTCATAAAAAGTTGTTTATATCATTTTCGGTATTCAAATATATTTAAATATAATTCAAATTTGTTTTACACACTTAAAGCATTATCGTATATCGCATATTGAATATCGCATTATTTAATGAGTTATCGCATATCACATTTTTCTTTAATATCGTGCAGCCCTAATAACAAAGAGGTGGGTTGTCCATCAGTCCATTTCCTGTTCCTAGAAGAGAAATTTCTTATTATTGATATTAATATAATTCTTGCAAATAAATATACATAGTTCAGGAATGAAACTCTAACTGAACGCTGATTGGTTCTTCCAACGCCATGGCACCAGCCAGTCAGAAGAACTTCCAAATCCAAGTAACCATATCGTACCGTAGCCTGTTATCGGCACGTTGTGCGAATATGAAAGCTTCTGTTATCCCTCCTCCTCCCCAACGCCACCTGTAGAGATCTGCTACGTGCAGGGGCATTAGCCCAACCTTTTTTTTTTTTGTAACGGCACAGTTTTTATAAATCATGATACAAAGGATAAACAGTAATTATTAATATTAAAAATATTCTCCGTTCTTCAAATAAAAAATATATATAAAATATAGCTGCAAGCAGCAATACGGGGCCAAGCCCTGCAAGGCAGAGCAAGCAACAGCCGCTGTAGCGCAATGCGGAGCCAGAAGAGCAAAACATCAGAAATTTAATGTACATCAAGCACAGTAAGCACATCAATTACAGCAGCACAGCTAGCATTTAAGCACCAACAGCAGTGCAGAGCCGGAAGGAATTTAAATTATTATTTTATACACAATTTCAAAGTCGCCCCACACTGGTCTCGAACCCACGACCACAATGGTTCGGGATTCATGACGCATGGTTGAACCACTTGCGCCACCCAGAGGACATGTTTTACAAAGCTGCAGAGGAGAGGCTTCAGTGTGTGAATGAGCACACAAAATCATGTTAACGAGATTAGCATGCTAAGCTAACTTAATGCTAATATAGCTTATGATGTGGTACATCCAATGCTGGCAAAATAGATATCCTCAGATTCGACATGACGCAAGGAATCGATAGACACCAATTTTATGATTTTGTGACAAACTGTTCACAAGTTACAGCCTCTGAACCAATTATGGGTTGACCTCATTAAGTTTGCGACATCATAACTTTTTTTTTCCAGTATAGCAAAAAAATCGGGGACAGTACTTTTATGCGGCTCAGTCCGAAGATCATTTGAGTACATGTTTGGACAAAATTAGACCAATTTTGAAGGAGGAGTAGCGAAAAAACTGTTTTACATTCACTCCAATATGGCGGCCAGTCACATTGTTGATAAATAACATATGAGATATCGTTGAAATCGGCATAAGCCAAGGAATATATTGACATAAAGAAATCAAATTTCAAGCAATGTTAGCAAAAGTTATAAGCGTTTTTTCAAAAAACAATGATATCTCTGGAACACTAGGTGGCGCTGTGATCAAATTTCTCAGGTACCTTCGGGCCATGCTAATGATGATCCATACCAAATTTGGTGAAGAAATTTCAAATAGTTTAAAAGATATTGCAAATTATGACATCATTCAAAATGGCGGACACGTGGTACATCCCATCATGGCAAAATCGATATCCACGGATTTGTCATGACCCAAGGAATCGATAGACACCAAGTTTATAATTTTCTGACAAACTGTTCATAAGTTATTGGCCAAAATATGCATTTTCCATATCTCATGACCCGTAGGTGGCGCTGTTCCCAACTTTGGCATGGAACCTCAGATCATGCTTCCGATGAAGTGTACCAATTTTCGTTTCGATTGATCAAAGTTTGGCCGAGCTATAGCTTCTGAACCAATTTTGGGTCGACCTCGTTAAGTTTGCGACGTCATAACTTTTGATCAGAGAAGAATAAAAAAAATCGGGGACAGTACTTTTATGCGGCTCAGTCCGAAGATCATTTGAGTACATGTTTGGACAAAATTAGACCAATTTTGAAGGAGGAGTAGCAAAAAAACTGCATACTGTACTTTTCAAAATGGCCACTACTGTAATGGGCGGAGTCTTAATGTAAGATATTGGTTCTAATCAGCATGATGAGATGAATCAGGTGTACTAAGTTTCATTTTTCTAGATCAAAGGGTTCAAAAGTTATAACCATTTCAATGTTGAATTTTTGAACTGCTGGTGGCGCTATAGAGTTGGACCTAGAGACTCAAAAATTGCTACAATTACTTTTCATTACCATCACTACAAGTGTGCCAAATTTCATCATTTTCCTATGTATGGTTCATAGGGCTGCCATAGACTTCAAGAGGAGGAAGAAGAATAATAATAATAATAATAATAAGAAAACTAACAGATACAATAGGTGCCATAGCCCCTTCGGGGCTTGGCCCCTAAAAACATTTTAGCCTTAATGGACATAGTGTTTCTTGAGTAAAGAAAACACTACCCTTACTCAAACATCAGTTCTTTATATACCCTTGCATTGCAGACAAGAAGAGATCTCCAAATTTGGCGCGGCACTTCATTCTAAATGGAGGCGGCATGGAGTAATGAGGTTTGACTGACAGTTTGAGGAGCCAATAAATTTACGAGGTTAAGTCATAACCTCTTAAATGCTTTTTATCCGTTAAATATTTGTAAAACCCATATACAGACATAAAAGATGACAAATAGCATTAATTTTATAAAATAAAAATGACGAAATATTGAGACACAAAGTTGTGGCCCATCAACGATGATATATTCTTATTTGTAGCATTTAGTTTTACATATTTTTTTAACACTATGCTGCATTAGGCTATTATTGGCATTTTATAAAACGGTTAGTTCCAATCCTTGATTCTGATTGGTCAATAGCGGTGTTTTATTCACGATAAAACACGGCTATGACCGCTTCACCCAACGGTTCTATGTATCACTACACAACACCCCTAGCAACCACTCTTAGCAACTTAAACATATGTTTGACCTCATTGATATTGTTCATTGAAGCTAGAGAGTATTGTGAGAGATCGAGTAAGTGAGTGTACCTGCATTTACAGTAGGCATAGCATAGTCCTATATACATAATTAAAAAATCTGTTTGAATGTCCGCTGCGATATCTTGTTCTTTTAACAGTTAAGGGGTTTTCCAGTGCCCTAGTCATTTGTCAGTTGCGTCTTGCTTTTCCGTGTTCACAAGTTTGAGTCCTTTCAATGTAAAAGTCTTCACTACTGACTGACTCACTCATAAAGACAGTTTTTGCCGCCATCTAATGTATGTAGCTTCTGTTGCTGTTTACAGTCAGGGACTATTATTTCTAGTGGAAGGAAGGCTTTTAGTGATTTTACTTCATGAAAGTTGCATAGATACATATTTTTCAGCTTTAATATTTGTATTGTGTGGTAACCGTTTTGTAAAAGCAATAAGGTACTCGAGGCTAGTGCTGTATTGTGAATAAGTCACGGCTGAAGGGCGTTGTTAGGCACGACGCAACGCAAAGCTGTCGACTTATTCACGATACAGCACAGCCTCTCTCTCTCAGCCACAACCTTATTGCTTATATTCAGAGGTAATATGAAAAGAATATGCCATCAAAACTTTTCTGGCCAAAATGCAAGTTTACAGGTAAAGCTCCATGATATAAATAACATAAATCATATAAAATATTTATTATCCATCAGCTGTAGATCAAAATAATTACTTGGCATAAATGTGGGCCATTTGATGATTGCAAACTGCTCTAAAAGCACTAGCACATAGAACGCGCAACAGCACTGTCTTTGCTTGAAACATGCATTGCTGGTGTTTAATTAATTAAATTATAGCCTTTTAAAATCAAGCTATGTATATTCCATGCCCCATGCCAATAAATGCTGGTTGAAATAATCAACTCCGCAAGTTGTCATGACTGAAATACATTTTATAATGAAGTTTCTAAATAATGAAGTTTGTGTGTTCTGTCTCTGCTCTTTAAAACTTGCCGTCTCTTGTTTGGACACTACAACTAAACCTAACCCCAAATGGCATCCCCTTCCCAAAGTGTCCTTCAAGGGTACAAAAACACTGTTTGGAATTCGCTCTGTATCTCTAAATTACTTTGAGTATCCCAATATAATATTGTAAAAAAAAAAAAAAAAAAAAAATCTGCAAAATTACCATTTAACCCATATGTTTTAATTCACACAACTAAAATGCTGTCAACCATTAGCGCCCACCAATCCATGACCTGTCAATCCATAAAGCTTACAGTAAATGCTTGTGGTGAGGACCTTTGCTAAGTATCGTTAAGTCCAGCTACAGAAGGTTTTAACAGGCACCGGTGAAGTGTGCATTAGGCGTGTTGGTTAAGTGCGTCATAATACACAGATAAGCTGGCGACAGATGTGTCTGCGTGTTTACCATTGTTTGTCCTCCATACAATATGATAGATAAAAATATTCCCTGTCCTAATAGGCTTTTTTCACTCTTCCAGCTTTGCCATTTGGACTCTTGACATTCATTTGATCTTACAACGTGAACGTTACGTAAACACTTATCTGTGGAGTGAAAGGCGGTCAACGTTTGCCTTATATTTGTTTTACACTATAGGTCACCTTTTAATGAAACCACTTTGCTACATTCACAATTTATGAGATATTTGTTCAAGGTTGAAGTCATGGACACTGATTTTAATGTCCTTTTTTCCCCCACATACAATTCACTACATACATGGTCACCAACAGTCTACAATAACGTGGCTAAAGTTACCGTCATGTGTAGCTAAATCAGTAAATATAAGGAGCCTTGACACAAAGCAAACCAATCCCATAATCGCAGATATGCATTCCCTATTTTGTTCCACTTCTCCATACTTGTTGGGTCTGGATATGATCTCATATTTCAAGTACTTGTAACATCAGATAAGGATTCATAGTCCCACTTAAGACTTACTCTCTTTTCTCGAGTCCTGTTTTATCTCACACAGGAAAGAAAAATCACCTGTGCCACAACCTTCCACCAAAATAATGTGGGACAAATAGAAAACTCTGATAACGGATATTATATTTCTGTGAAAATGTCTGTGACCTGGCCTTTTCAAGACAAACGCTCTACTTTCATAAATGTTTACGAGGGGAATGTTACTGTCGGCTTGTATTTCTTTTTAAGTGCAAGTGGTGTTGAATGGCTCTACAACTCTCTCTTCACCCCATCAGGAACTAGATCTATATAGCCAGTTGTGATACATCATGGATTTGGAAACATAAAAAGGTCAAACTTTACATTACAGTGTTTATGTGTCATATTAATGTGCAATGCACAACATGTACAACAATGTTAATGTAGTGTAAAACTAGGGGACAGCGGAATTAAGCAGTTACTGGGCATTTTTCGTCAAATGAATAAAAACAAAGAACCGTACACATACTGTTATATCAGAATGAATAATGGTTGTGTTCTAATACCTGAGATTGGATTTTCTAATGAAATCGCTACAGGTCCAAATTGTGATTGTTAGCAGACTTTGTTTTGTCAAAGTGGGAATGTAACTTTCAACAGCTTATCGGTTTTGGTGAAGAACAGAATGAACAGGTTACCATGATATGACCATGATACATTGTTACTTGAATATGAAAATAGTCAAGTTCAGCACACCACCTTTAGAAATCCGACCCCCTTTAAACTATTCGTGATATTTATAAGAAATAATAATAATAGTGGGGTGTTTCTTCAACTTAAGGCACTTTTATGAAATAAACAAATCATTGTATCAATGTCAATGATTAAAATATATATATATATGGCTATCCCACAGTTATAATACAATAATATAATAAAATAATAATAATATAAAATGGCACTGATTTTTATTTATTTTTTGTGCATCACTTCCAATCAAGTTGTAATTTGTTTTAATTATGCAAAAAGTAGGCCTATGGATTTTTATTTTTTGTTTTTTCAAAACAAATGAATTTGCCATTTCATTCCAAAAACATTTCAAATGTATTTCCAATTACCATAAATTCAATAGGGTCAATACTGCCCATTGTTGAAGAATCTTTTCTTTGTGTAGAACCCAAGAATATAGCTGAATATCAGATTTAATGGATAAATATCAGACCGAACAATCAAAGCTTTTTTCATCATCTGTTTACTTAGTTGATATATGATTTTATTTTACCTTAGGTCAAAGATATTGATGAAAAATAGACGGGTACACAGACAGAGAACTTGAGCTTGGCAGCATTTCCTGAGAATTCTTTAGGATTTGTGTCACTCTGAGGACATACAGACAGCCTCCTCCCTGCTCATCTTCTGTTCCTCTGTCCCACAAGACAGTTTAAGGTGGGTGGGTATGCACAGGAAATTCTCCAGATACTCTGTGTGCGCGTGTGTGTGTGTGTGTGTGTGTGTGTGTGTGTGTGTGTGTGTGTGTGTGTGTGTGTGTGTGTGTGTGTGTGTGTGTGTGTGTGTGTGCGTGTTTTAAGCCGAAACTGTTTGTGGAATGTAATTGAACTACAATTTAACTTGAAATCAGTTAATTTTTCATCTTCATTTTTGAATTCACCATTTTAACATCTTTTGACTTAAGCAGAATATATTTTTATCCGATGTTTTTAAAGAGATATCAGGCCAGCTAACATCAGACTAGAGCTTGACTCATGCTGATGTGGAATAATGTTCCTTTATGGAGACCATTATCTGATCCAAAACTACTCCCAGTCACGGTTCCTCAATCTAAATGACATTATCCGTGCTCTGCTCCCTACACCACAGCGTTTAGGTGTCTTAAGCGGTGCTCAGAAGTGTCCAGAGGGGGAAACAGACACAGTCCAGTGACATGAAACAGCCTAATTGCCTGGGTCTTTCCTATCTCAAGGCAGAACTTCAGTCTTTTGCTTACATTGCACCACACACACAGGCCTTTTAACTTGAACCTGAGGACACGATTGGGAGTTTGCTTGTTGACAATGTGTAATTTAATGTAGACTGAAGGCTAGAACTATTCAGGTAAATTACCTCTTGTGTGTGTGTGTGTGTGTGTGTGTGTGTGTGTGTGTGTGTGTGTGTGTGTGTGTGTGTGTGTGTGTGTGTGTGTGTGTGTGTGTGTGTGTGTGTGTGTGTGTGTGTGTGTGTGTGTGTGTGTGTGTGTGTGTGTGTGTGTGTTTTCTCATGTCCTGCAGCTGCATGGATGGCTTCTCATGTCTTTTGTGTCTCCTGAGACTGAACAATTGTCAACATCTCTCTCTCTCTCTCTCTCTCTCTCTCTCTCTCTCTCTCTCTCTCTCTCTCAATTCAAATGAGGTTTTATTAGCTTGACATATTATAAATTGTATTGCCAAAGCATTTATATGTGCAGGAAAAATTAAACAATTAACAAAGTAGAATAAATTGTGTGATGAACAAGAGTAGAAAATAAGTACAGTGTATCTACTTTGTATGTGTTTTTGTATACGTGTTTGTATAAGAGTTGTATTTGTGTGTGTGAGAGTATACGGGCGCATCACTGTTTGGGTCGACTCTTCCCTCTTGTTTTTGCAGGAATTGATGTACTTTGCAGATAGTGAAATGCAGTCTCTTTTTTCACCAAATAGGCTAAATATTAACAATATTTACATAGGCAAAAAGCTATTTTCAAATTTCCAAAATTCGATAGCTATTTGGCTTGTAACTAAAGTACAATCCACATGCACACTGAAGTAGTTAAGCCAGTGAAATGACTGTCATCCAGAAGTGAACTCACAATCAATCCCTGGTGATCTGGTCCACAGGGAAGCTGTCACCAGACTGTAAATCTGACTGTCACACCAGGGTCTGACCTCTGTCAGGAGTAAATCCACAGGGCCGATGTCAAACTCCTCAGCAGTCACCGCTGTCAGCTGTGAGAAACTGACATGGGGCAAAATCATTGATGCAAATACTGCCCTCAAAAGAAATGTACAGTATTTGGGGATTGAATATTGACAGTGTGGAGTGAGGGCAGAGAACAGCACAGCACAGACTATGGTTTGTCTCCTAAGCTCCACTGTCAGAGTTAGTTGCGATTTTGTGTATGTCAAGATTAGAAAAACACGTGATGCAGGTTTAAAAAAAAAGTTATGTCATGAACAAATGTCACATACCACAGACTAAATCAGACTCAGCAAAAATGAAAAACAGACTATAAGCCACAAGAGTTTAGATCATTCGGACAACACCCATCAGTCAAACAAACATAGTTACAGGACGCCCAAATCCTCACGTATCTCCAAGATGCTTTTGTTGGGACGCGAGGACTTTATCCAACAAAGATCACAACACAGGATGACAGAACATCCAATAACCACTGGAAAACAATTGTGAGCACAAGTAAGACAAAGAAAATATTTAATGTGTGTACGTTGCTGGGCTTTTGGATTGCTTCATTTTGAGGTCAAAAGGTCGTTTGCAAAGAATGCAAAACATGATAACACACACCTTCATCAAACTTGGCATTAGTTTGATAGTCCTAAAGTAAAAAAAAAAAAGAATTGGTGAAATTACTAAATAATGCATGCTTAGTTGAGTAATGAAACCCTGTTAGTCCTTTGTGTTTATATGGTTAATATTTGATGCTGCTGCTATTGTTGTTACCTTTTCTACCATAAACATTCTGAGACACACTTCAAGTTGTGAATGTGTCCAAATGAAACAATGATACTTTTCAAAAACGCCTTGATCTATCACTGCCAGTTACTGTTGACCTGATGGGATCTGCCAGTCTGTATCATGGGAAAGTATAAAAGCAATTATCTCTATTAAACAACCCGTTCTGTTCTCAGAGGCTGTCCTGAACATTAAAAGGTCCTGTAACAGCCCTCCTTATCTAAATTGATTTGATCAGTCCAGAAATAGCTGTAAAGCAGCATTTCCACCACTCTTATTCAACAGTAACTGAGTCACAGGCAGTGTTGATGGTAAACCTGATTGAGATTAGGTAAGGTGGAGCAGATCTGGGGCTGTACCTTATCTCTTCCGCTAATTTAGTCATGCAGCCAGCGTTCCAGAGAAAGCGAGTCAGCACTAGCTCACCGTAATCAGGTAATTAAAGCTATTTGATCTAATGGCTCTCAGCTCCATTGCACAATTGTTTATTCCCTTGATCCTCCAGCTTATCTACCTTGTTGTTTTTATAAATCTTGAAGGCAAAATGAAGGAGATCCTGTTATTGTTTCCTGTCGCAGCTAAGTATTTATTTGCGCCATTCCCTCAGTTACAGGCCTGTATTCACTGTGAACTTTTGAAGTAGGTTTTATCGGGGAAGTGGATCCATCACAATAACCCTTGAGCAGACAGTCGGTAACTAACCATCTTTGTCTTCTGTAAGTCATCAAGTTGTGTTTGTGCCCGTGCCAAGAAACCTTCTAGGATTTGACAAAACCCACCGTCCCTTTTGCTCCCAGAACTGGATGATCTTGGTAAATACAGAAATAAATAGAGAAACAACCTCAAACAAATAAATCCACTTTTAAAGACGCTCTGGCTTTAAACAAAGCAAAGGATCAGATGCGTCTTGAAGATGCCAAGTGAAAGGAGCCACAGGCTGTTGTTTGAAAAGATGGCTTCGCTTTTGTTCCAGATTTTGCTTTTGCTTCATTTCTGTCTCCTCCTGTGTCAGATTTGCAGAAGAGATATGTCGTGAGATTTAGGCTACAGCTCAGAGCTCGAGTTATAACATGGTGTAACATTTTTTTGAATAACCAGAACTTCCACTGATGTTCATGTAATATATATGATGTTTTATCACTGTTCAAAAGTTTGGGAGCAGTAGTATTTTTTATTTATTTAAATCATTTTTATTCATCAAGGATGCATTAAATGGGCAACAAGTTGGCTATTTAAAATAAATGCTGTTATTCTGAACTTTATATTCTTCAAAGATCCTGAAAAAAAACCATCCCAAAATATTAATTGATAATAATAAGAAATGGTTCTTGAGCACCAAATCAGCATTTTACAATGATTTCCGTTATATTCTGAAATGTAGAAAACAGTTATTACTGTTATTATTAGCTTTTTTTTTTTTTATCTATTACTATTTTTGATCAAATGAATACAGCTTTTGTGAGCAAAGAGACTTCTTTCAAAAACATTTAACTGTTAATGTTTATTTTATTTTTTTATTTTTTTATAACTTGTAGTGGACTGTATATACAGAATTATTATTAGTCACATTACTAATAATAATAAGGAATATTCTTCTGTAAGAGACAAACCAATGTTAGTTCTAGATACTAAACTGATTAAAAACACATGTACTTTCTTTCTTGAATTGTTAACCACTTCTTAGTCTTCGGTGTCCTGTTAGTATGATTAATAACATGTGGAGTTGTTATCAAAACATCATGCTCTTAATAAGCATCATATCACAAGACTACCAGTGAAACAACAGCAAGTCAGAGGATTGGCTCTTTAGTTTGTCTCCAAGACCCCCAAGGCGCAGCAATTTCACTTCTTGGCATGGGCCAGGGATTTCAACCCAAACAATGCCCCAAAGGCTCACTCATTTATGGGGATGAGATCAACTCAAAAACAAGTAAGGGAGAGTGGGGGGGAGAGGGGAGCCTATAGCGCTTTATGACTCATTACATAAGCACTTAGCGACATGAATATTCCTCAAATACCTGGCATTGCAGAATGTAATCTGCTTACGACGACAGGACTGGATGTGCCCGGCTTGTGTGGCAGGTGTTTCTGCATTAGCTTCTGTTACAAAAGATTACGGAGGCAGTGATGGCAATCTTGGCTGTGGAAGAGAGGAGGGGAAAAACGTTTTAGAAATGGCTTAATCCAAGGGCTAGATTACCCACAAGGTACCAGCTAGGTATACATCAAAGGCCGTCCCAGCCCACTCAGTGATATTGAAATGAAAACGTGTTCCCGCTAAGCTTGAATGGAAAGCGTCGCCGGAGGTTGTCAGCTCGGTTTTGGGAAAAGAGAGGCGATAGAAGAGCAATCCTATTCAGTCTACTCATGACAGTGTTTGGCTGTGCACTTTGCTTCTGCGCTTATCGCTTTGTTGGGCTGAAAGATGCGATTGAATTTTTGCTCCCGTTTCAGAATCTTTTGATTCCGTTTTGTTTCTTGTATCCATCTGAAATGGCACAAGAAATCATGTTCTGCAACATTTCATTTACCTGTTTCCAATGTAAAGGCTCAAATCTCAGCTTTTTTGAGAATAATTGCACCATCTTTTTTATTAACCCGATTGCAATTTGTCATGGCAGGATAAAACTTCTCGTCTACTCTGTGGCGTTGCAACGGTTGCATATTAAACACATTCAAGCGCTAAACACTCAGACCTTTTTTTGGCAGTTGCGGTCAGTTCACATGACCAGAAGGTCCTGGCTAATTTCAGTCAAAATCCCCAACAATGGTGCTCTCTGACAACGCTCAGGTTGTTATCTACAAGTGCCCTTAGATTTGTGTCGCTCGTAGAATGCCTCTTTGGAGAAAGCGCATGAATCACTCGCTCTGTTAACTTACACAGAGACACCGTCCACACTGCCCCCTTTACTATTTCGAAGGTCGCACAAAACCCCCCTGAAGCCCTGAACCATGTCATCCGTCACCGCTAGCCCGGAGTGCCGGGTCTCATGCTGCTGGGAGAAATGCCACTGTTTAATGACTACGGAGACTCATAGACGCTTACTGTCAGGCTAATCAGCTATAATCGCTGCACAGTAGTTAATTGACAAAGGTCACGCCTAGGTTAGGCACTGCCGCTGCTAATGGTTATAAATAGAGTTCTTAGAGTGTGTCTTCTGTTTGATGTCACAAATACATCATTACAATATGCTCATAGTAAGCAATGAGTTAGTGGCCACATCAATATTATCATGTAAGAACAGACAGAAAAAATGGGGGAGGGGGGCTTGGTACATATTTAATTGCCATTCAGCAAATAAAAGGAATGATAATTAGTATTAGGCATTCCTGTTGTTGCTATTTGGCTATTGTATACTGTATATGCAAGTATAACATTGTGAAGCCTGAGCTTAAATGAAAGAAGTGAAAGAGGGCCGCATTATGCAACTCATCTGAGACCTGCAACCTTTCTCCACGTCCTGTCAGCTGACTCATTCAGACAGGAGAATGTGTAAGCCTGCACCGCCGTGTTTGTTTAGTTTGCCGTTTCACTTTTACCTGTCCCGCGGGAGAACGTTTGTGAAAAATGTACAGCTTGTGGGAGCTTTTTTATTTCTGTCTTGAAAGCTGATAGTACCTTTAGACAAAGTTATTTGTCACTGCCTTTTTAAAGAATATGGCTTGCATGCCATGAAAAGTAACTTTGATCTAATTTGTGTGTGTGTGGGTGTTGGTGGGTGGATGGGTGCATACAATATTACAATATAATGTAAGATTACTGCATTTATATTAATCTACTTCAGATGTGTTTTTTATGCTTTTAGTACAATATTTGAAAACATTATTGTATCAAAATAGTAATGATATTTCATTTGTGATTAAGCATTTTGAAGACTCCATTTTTAGGCCAGTGAATCAATCATATGATGATGCATCAATGGAAGGAAAAATCAATTTTTTCTCGGCATAATGAATTAAAATGTATTTGTCCTCAAACTGTTTTGATAAAGTATTTTTAACCAATGAATTTCTATGCTAAAGAACAAGACAAATGATAATCACATTTTGGAGGGTGAAGTTTGGTCACTCAAATGGTCATCCCAGTTCAGTTTATTTACCTCATTATCTGCAAATTAGTGTAGCGTGCACGTGCAATTCATCATGTATGCATAATAAATATATTATGCATGGAATGCATAATATAACTACTTTCTTCTTACAAACAACACTAGAGATGACATTCCCTATGTCCACATCTTTCCAAGAGTGTGCAGTGTTACTGGGCCGTTGTTTGAGAGCTGGCAGAGGTTGACTGTGGTGTTGTCCCTCTCTCTGTGGTGTGAAGGGCTACAGATATCGACTGGTCAGATATTAAAGCTTCAGCAGGTGTCCTGTAGCACTGTAGAGACGGACCCTGAGTGAATGCACCAAATTGATCGCACGGATAAAAAGGCCCCTCGATGTGCATCAATACTGCATTCACTTTATCTGGGTCACACGTCCCAGGAAGAGCAGTCACACTACATTTCCACATGAGCCATGCAGTCATGTTCATAAACTGATAAAACATCCGATTCTGCCAATATTTACTTTACCCTGAAATATTAAATGAATGTAAACTGCCATTCAAAAGTTTGGGGTCGATTTTTAAATGTTATTAAAAGAAGTCTCTTGCTCACCAAGGCTGCATTTGCATTTGCAGGTTGCTAATTTTCGACCTATTTCAAATCTGCCGTTTTTGTCAAAAATCCTGGAAAAAAATGTTGCTCTTCAGCTCCGCGAACATCTCTCTTGCAATAGTTTATATGAGCAGTTACAATCAGGGTTTCGTGCTTTTCACAGTGTTGAAACTGCACTTGTAAAGATTTCTAATGACTATTACTAGTGGCTGATGCTGGTCTTCTATCAATACTTATACTTCTTGACCTTAGTGCAGCATTTGACACCATTTCACATCCCATACTTTTGAGCAAGCTGGAATCTATTGGAATTACTGGTATGGCTTTAAGCTGGTTTAGTTCTTATCTCACAGATCACATTCAATTTGTACAACTTAAACAGTTTAAATCAAAACCCACTTATGTTGTCACTGGTGTTCCCCAGGGCTCTGTTTTAGGACCTCTTCTGTTTATTATTTATCTTTTACATATTGGCAGCATTTTTAGGAAATATGATATCCATTTTCATTGTTATGCCGACGACACCCAACTTTACCTGTCTTCTAAAGCTTCTTCAAAGTTTCCCTCTTCTGCTCTTGGTGAGTGCTTAAGTGAATTAAAAAATTGGTTTTCAAGTAATTTTCTAAAATTGAACAGCAGTAAAACAGAAATTCTTCTTGTTGGTTCAAAAAATACAATAAGTAAGTCAAATATTTCTTCTGTGGAAATAGATAACTGTTCTGTTCCTCTATCGAATCAGGTCAAAAGTTTGGGTGTCATTCTTGACACAACTCTGTCTTTTGAATCTCACATTAATAGAGTTACCCGTCCTGCATTCTTCCATATTCGCAATATAAATCGTCTGCGTCCTGTCCTTTCACTCAAGAGTACTGCTACACTTGTGCATGCTCTTGTAACATCAAGAATCGACTATTGTAATGCTTTGTTTTATGGGCTTCCTTCCAAATCTCTTCATAAATTACAGTCAGTACAAAATGCTGCAGCTCGAGTCATTACCAAAACTTCCACTTTTGAACACATTTCTCCTGTTTTACAGAAGTTGCATTGGCTCCCAGTTAAATTCCGTGTGAATTTAAAAATTTTACTTTTAACTTACAAAGCACTTAACAATTTGGCTCCTTCATATCTTCAAGATCTTCTTCATATACACACTCCTTCCCGCACTCTAAGATCTGCTTCTGCACTTACACTTGTTCTGCCACGCACTCGGACAACTTCTATGGGTTCACGAGCTTTTGGCTATGCTGCTCCCCATTTATGGAACTCTCTTCCTGTAGAAGTTCGCAACAGTTCTAGTCTCTCAGTTTTTAAATCTCGTCTTAAAACGTATCTGTTTAGGCAGGCTTTTATGTGATTTAATGTTTGTTGCTGTACTGGTTTGATTGTTTAATGTCTTTTTTATGAATTTTGTAAGGTGTCCTTGAGTGCCATGAAAGGCGCCTTTAAATAAAATGTATTATTATTATTATTATTATTTATTTGATCAAAACTACAGTAAAACAGTAATTATGTGAAACCGGTAACTGCTTACTATTTTAACATACATTTTAAATTGTTCTTTAATCTTCAGTGTCACATGTTCCTTCAGAAATCATCCTAATATTGTGGTGTAATTTGTTGCTCAAGAATTGTATTATCAATGTTGAAAACAGTTGTGCTGCTTAATATTTTTGTGGAAACTATTATACTTTTTTTTCAGGATTCTTTGTTGAATTACAATTTCAAAAGAACAGCATTTATTTCAAATAGAAATCTTTTGTAACATTGTAAATGTCTTACTGTCACTTTTGATTCATTTAATGCATCCTTTTTGCATAAAAGTAATAATTTCCTTCAAAAAAGTGCTAGTTCTAGTGCTGCCAAAATTAAGACTAATTAAATGTGGTTTATGGCATTATATTTAACAAATGTATCCAATCTGACATTTTTATTATAAATATATTTGTGAGTATCAATCAGGTTATGAATGATGAGCATATATATGCAGGGTTTTTTTTTTATTACACAGGGCAGTTGAGAACTGACAGGAAAGTGGAGGGTGAGAAAGGGGGAGTGGGATCGGGACATGAAGCAGACTGAGTTCAAACCCAGGTCCCTGTAAGCACAACAGCAGACTATATGTCATATTTATATATCATATATGTACCCTCTCCGCCACAAATTTTTTACATTTTCATTTTATCATTGAGTTCTATGTGATTTCTGAAAACAGCACTGAATACAAACATCAGCACAGGTATGTTCAATACACACAACAATCCCGTAGATGAGCTTTCATTTAGCAGTTGAATGAAAGCATAAAGACCTTCTTAAGGGTATGTACTGTTTTTATAAATCATATCTAGTCTAGTCTTTTTTGATTGATTTTACATTCATTGCTTTGTTTTAAATGTCAAAATCCAAAACTTTCTATTTATCTGCGTGCATGTGTGCATGTGTGTTGAGGCCTGTGTTGCTGCATTTATGAGCTTGCATTGGGCTAGGTGAAAGTGTGGCATATCGATAGCCTCCCTTTGTGAGTATCGATCAGGTTATGAATGATGAGCAGCAGGGTGCGTCCCCTTTAAATGTCTGACAATGGCCACTTAGCCTTCCTTTGGGAAGGTGCGTGACAAAGAAATCATTGCGAACACAAAAGCGTCTTGTCACACCTGGAGGTACAATGTGTTCTTTCTCACAGGAGCTCCACATCAATAACCCATATAAAAGAGAATGTAAAAACACTCCTGCTGCTATAAATGACTTTTGGCATCCTATAATTTAAACTATCTGTGATTCTTTGTCAGGTGTATCATGTTAATTCTGCATCCATGTGTTTGATGAGCTCCATACATTTTTTTCTTTTCCAGTCTTTCCTTGTAAAGTTTCTTGGCCAAAAGCTGAAGTGTTTTACTCTTCTTGACTTTTTTATCCCTAAAAATAGTGATAGATGCCAAGTTTTCCAAAGGCCATTCATGCGTTTGTGCTGCTGTGCCTTATTCAATTCAATTCACGTTTATTTGTATTGCGCTTTTCCCAATACACATCATTTCAAAGCAGCTTTACAGAAAGTGCATGAGTCCATATTACAATTTAGAGAGTTCTGTTATCAGAGGTAACTGTCTAAGTTAAGTATTTCAGAAATGTACATATACACAGTTAGCTAAAAATGTATTAAATGTATTTAAACAATGTAATAATTTAATACAGAAACAATGAGCTCATTGAAGTAATGAATACTTGTAATACCTTATTAACATGGACATAATCAGAAACATTTAATATCACCACATCATGTGATTTAGCCACTGATATACAGCACAAATGCAAGTGTATGAAGGTAAAAGAGTAGCAAAACTCAAGCATGTAGATGTGAATTTGAGAACTTACAATAAATATTCGTACTTGTACGTGAAACACTCACAGCTCCAATGTGAAAACCTGTAAAATAAAAATCTGAAGTTGAATGTTGAAATTTTGAAGTTGAAACCTGTATTCTGAATTTGAAGCTACAGACAAGTAGTCACAAATGTGTAAAATGCCATTCACAGAAATACAATGACAGACACAAACTTGTAATATATATATTTGCATTTAATCTTACATTCACTTTCGCAGTACAACCTCAATTACCGTAAAACTTCAAATAATAGCCGAGTCCCAAATAGACGCCTGTCTCTTTTAAACGCCCGGTGTGACGACAGGTTTGGGTAAATAAACGCCGGTCTCAAATAGAGGCCTGGTCTGTTTTTTTGTTTCGGTTTGTATTTAAACTTCTAAAACCTGTCAGATCATCTTTTTAAACCAGTTTTATGGTGCAGATTGCGCACGCAAGAGAGCCGTGCGCATCTGGGCGGGAGCTGTTAGTGCAAGCAAGGCGGAGAGGGAGAAGTGGACGGGAGCGACGAGGAGGAATTCGCCAATGAACTTGTAGTTGAGGTGTATCGCGGTGAAGATGATAGTAATGAATGTTTTTTTTTTATGCTGCCAATAATCTCGCACACAAGACGAGAAGCGCCACGCTGCGTCAATGACAACTCGAGGTATTATGATATTATCTATTCATTCAGTTAACGGACGCTCTGAGGTAAAGTGTTCAGACTGCAGACTTAGCAACGATTGTATTTAATTGTACAGTACAATCATAACATAGTACAGTACAGACATTATATTAACTCATTGGCGTCGGAAGAAAAAAAAAAGTGGGTGGGTCCTCCCCCAGCAAAATGTTACTGGAGTAAATACCATTTCATTCTGGTGCCTTTTAATTTAACAAGTAAACTAAACTCCACTTAACGTCGGGCGGTTCTTTGACTCCACGTCGTGCATTAAATGCACATCTATCCGTGGATTATCCCCCTAATACGGTCATCTGCCAGCAATGACAACTTAAAGCTGTTATTGATGTTTGCAACGCAATATTTAACTGGAAAGGTACAACGGGCGGTTACTTTCGTCAGTTGCGGCTCGTTGAGAAATATAATGTAGCGATTCAGCGGAAATGGAGTTTAATTTATTCATTTTAATTAAAAAAAATATTTATTTTAATTCCTCAAGTTGAATGGATTTGACTGACGGCACTCTGAAAAGCGAACAGACAAATGCGCTGAATCAGAGACGGTAAAAGTGAGTGGGTCCAATATCATTGATCTTAAAAAGTGGGTGGGTCCTGTCCCACCCATATACAATGGTTCCGACGCCCATGTATTAACTCCATAATGTCCTTAAACATAAAAATATTGCTGGCCATAAACTGAGCAAGTGCGCGACCGGTGTGTGATAACGTTACCTCGAGTTGTCCTAGACGTGACACGACGCAATATAATGTAATTCTTACATTAACTGATTTGTTAAACACATTCGAATTATAAATAAAATGTAATATAATGTGGTAAACTCTTACTGTCATGCTTTCTGTCTGTCAGCCTAAATTCTATGGATATGCTACACTCAATGAACAACATCAACACTGAATTAAAGGCCTGTCTCTTATAGACGCCTGTCTCAAATACAAGCCGGTGCAGTTCGACGATTTGGGAAAATAAAAGACCGGGCTATTATTTGAAGTTTTACGGTAGGCACTTGCAACTTCTCAAATCTGTCACTGCAATTTCAAATTTCGCACCTTGACTTTTGCTACTCTTTCAAGTTCTCAAATTCACATCTACGTGCTCTCGAGTTTTGCTACTCGTTTACCTTCATACAAGTGTGCTCAAAGTGATCTATAATCATTCTGTGTGTGTGTGTGCGTGTGTTTGTGTGTGTGCATGCATATGTATATTTTATAGATAGATAGAATATTAAATGTCTTTTTACTAAAAAATACTGTCAAATGTATGTTTGTTTGTTTGTCTGTTTTTTTGCAAGTAACAACAATAAACTGCTGTTTAATTTACGGTGAAAAACAGTAAAAGGACATTCCCAGCAGTCATGACATATCACATATTATGATTCAATAATTTGGTTTCATTTTCATTATCAGCAAGGTGCATTACAGTGTTTGTTACATTTTCTTTTTTAACAGTATTTTTACAGTGATATACACACAGTACTGTGCAAAAGTCACATCATATAAATAAGTTATTTATATGTTTAGCTTTAGTGAGTCAAATTCAATAGGAGATATCAATTTAGATTTCCAAACATTCCTTTTGCAGTATTTGCATATTGTAGTGATGATCATTTTTATAGGAGTGCTCACAGAGATCTGATCTCAGCATCATCAAGTCAGTCTGGGATTATATAAAGAGACATAAAATACGAGACATACTAAATTAATAGAAAAACTGTGGCAACATCTCCAAGACAATTGGAACAACCTTCCTGTAAACTATAGTAGCTACTGTTTTAGCCACTTCTGAAAAAAATGCTGTGAAGTTAGAATGTTGTCAAAAAATAATACATTGAACGTCTGTTAGCTAAACTGAATACATTTTTGGTATGACCCTTTGTCTTTACAAAAGCTTTTTTCCAAAGAACAGTTGTGCACAGTTTTAAAGAGGTTTGCAGGTATAGGTTGTTCTAAACATTTTGGATCCATTGACAGTTCTTCTATGAATTTACGTGTCTCAAAATATCTTTAACAAATAAGTCTTTCACAATAGTTGCTAAAGGCAAAATGAATGTTTGGAAATCTAAAATTGATATTTCCTATTGACAACACTAAAGCAAAAGATATAACCGTCTTAAAACAAGTGTTTTTGTGAAGCATCTGAGATCCCCACTGGTCTAAGGCTGGGAAACACTATATCCTTGGAGGTTTTTATTTAGCTGGCAGACAAAATGCATCCTCATCACCGCGTGGCCCCAGAGAGGATGTATGCTTTGACTTATTCATTGTTCTTAAACATATATGTCTTGTTTGCTCCCAGTATGTAACCCCACAGACACAGGGTCGTATATCACGTCTCTTTTCACGTTTTATACACCACACATTGGCAGTCGAGCTCTTCAACACAATCAAACGCAAACACTGGAATGATTGAATCTACCCTTCACACTGCTGCTCTGCCTGGTACAGGACTGATTCATTTCAGAGGTGTGTGTGTGTGTGTATGCCGGTCTCAGGGCGAGGTGAGGATAGGGCTCCTCACTGTCTCCACAGACAGCAGCGCTAACAGGGCGTCTTTGAGGGGGGACCTCATCCGAGCGGGCGGGTGCACATCTGGGCGGCCGCACAACAAGTGGCCCAGTGTGCCGCGGACCCCTGTGGCGTATGAAATCAAACGCACATTCATAACGCTTTCTGTGATTCCCCTCTGTCCCCGGTCCCCGTTCCTTAGCCAAAGTGCATCCTCGGGGGGTAGAAGAGGATCGCACCATTATCTATGGCGCTCGGAGAGTAAAACATGCTCACGCACAAACTCGCACACAGAGGTTTTATGTCCAGCTGTTTTTTTCCACACATGGATAGAGGAGCGTATCACAACGAAGAGGCTGTTTAAACGACAGAGCGAGGCCTTGTGGACAATCCAACTTCCTGTTGACAAGATTCCACTCCCATAATGCAATGCTCACTATCGTACGCACAGCCAGACGAGTGTCAAAGGCCGCTTTTAACACAGAAGTGATACACAGCGCCTCGAAGGTGAGCTTCTCAGAAGAGGACCTCAAACTCTTACAAAAGCTTGATGATATTTTAAATATAAGTAATCCATCATGAGACATTAATGGCAAGATCAACTTTCGTATCATATGCATATAATGTCTCTTGTGAAGTTGAACAGGAGAATAGAGGGAAATTTGAGAGGAAGAAAAGTATTTCTCAGATCTCCCATGTGTGGCTTCAGAGTTAGTCTCTTATGCAGTCATCGTCAGGTGCAATAAACATTCATAAAAATCTGTTCAATCCCTTGCTAAAACATCTGCCACTGAAACATTATTCTGAACATCACCGTTTTGAAATGCTCTTATTTAGATGCTATTTTAGCAACTGACTGAGATTTCAATTTACAAATGACATTAGAATAATGTAAATGGAAAAAATAGATATATTTTGCTGTATTACATTAGATTTTATTCAATTTTATTTAACTGACTTTGTATTTTTGCGCAATGACAATACTGTTAACATTCAACCATAAGTTCATATATATATATATATATATAGAGAGAGAGAGAGAGAGAGAGAGAGAGAGAGAGAGAGAGAGAGAGAGAGAGAGAGAATTTATTTATTTATTTATTTATGTCAAAGCAGTGTAAGTAATCATTGAACATCATTGACCAGAAAACATGTTATGGAAATGGTAATATGCAAAATACGGCAATCAGATATGTGTAACATCTAAAATGAATAAGTAACAACATTGTACAGATAAAAAAAATATAGAATTTAGATATAACAGTGCAAAAGTAAATTAATAAGAGTATTAATTTCTAAGTTTAATGCATCCTTGCTGAATAAAACTATTATTTAAAAAATATATATATTTTAAATGAACTATTATTTTTATTCAGCAAGGATGCAGTGAATTAATCAAAAGTTTCAGAAATATTTTGTAAAACTATACGTCTTTACTATTTTAAATAAATACTGAGCCTCTATTCAGCAAAGAATCTTGAAAAAACATATACAGTATCACAGTTTCCACAAAAATATTAAGCAGGACTGTTTTCAACATTGATAATAATAGAAATGTTTCTCGCGCACCAAATCAGCATATTAGAATGATTTCTGAAGGCTCATGTGACACTGAAGACTGGAGTATTGTATCACATTGTCTGCTGAAAATTCAGCTTTGCCAACACAGGAATAAAATACGTTTAAAATATTTGAAAATGTTAAATTGGGTAACACTTTATTTTACAGTGTCCTTGTTACACGTGTTACATGTAGTTACTATAGTAATAACTATAAATTGTGCATAATTACATCCAACTAACCCTAAACCAAACCCTCATCCTAACCCTTACCCTATAGTAAGTACAAGTAGTTAATTATTATTACTCTGTATTTAAAAATATATAATTACACTTTAACACAGATACCTTAAAATAAAGTGTAACTGAAAATTAAAAAAAAAAATTTGCACAATATTTCTGTTTTTACTGAATTTTCTATTAAATACGTGCAACCTTGGAGAGAATAAGAGACATCTGAACGTTAGTGTATATATTTATATATTAATGGCCACACAACTTTGAAATGACTTGAAGGCTAATAAGTATTCCTTTGCTTTTAATGTGCACGCACCTCCCAGCATTCCTCTCCTGTCCAAGAGCAGTTCCTAACCTCTTTCTGTCCCTATCTTGTTCACTTTGTAAGACGTATATCTGTTCTGACTCCACAACCACAATATTTGTCCAGAGCGGTAGCTAATAACAGGAGCACAAGAAAAACATGAGAAAGAGAGAGGAGTGAGGCATAATTCTGTAAGTTATGGAAGAGAAGCTTAGTGTGGACTTAGGGCGCTCCTGCAGCGATAAATGCACTCACAGCTCTTAAAGGGCATGCTTGGGGTGAACATGCTGCGCCTAACTTGCCCCTGCGCCGTTCGTTTTCAGCCTCGATCATGGGGAGCCCTGCCCGCTGCCAATATCCTGCAGATACCATGTCCAATATCCTTCCAGTTCATTGACTAGCCTAGATGCAGCGGCCTGTTGAGTGTGAGCTGTTTCTACTTAGTTTCATGTTGAATCATGTGAAATTCAGCACAAATACTAGATCCTTCTTCCATCGTCTAGGCTAAAAATGTACAAATTACATGAACACACACACACACACACACACACACACACATACATATATATATATATATACAGTATATCAATACAAAGATAGATAATATATTACACATGCATTTTCTATTCCTCAGGAGTCATTTTCCTTTTACTAGCTCTCTTGTCACCTCCTATGGATTGAAAGCAATAAAAGCGTCACCTTGAGTGATTTGTGCGCCCTTTGGCATTTTTTAGTTGAAAGACACTAGGCTTCTTTGAGTGTGGACACCCGTGGACCATCCCTCACAGCCTCCACATTGATATATGCTGTGGTTTGTCCCTGCTCTTATTCGTGCACAGCTGTGGCAGGCAGCGGGCAGGAACAATGGTCGTCTCTCCTTTGGCCCACAATGCCACACTTGTGCTGCCCTCTCTGGACTCTGAGGCGACCCCATCTCCTTTAGAATAGTGGGCAAAGGGGGGAGTGACTTTACAGGAGAGAGATGTTAAATGAAGATAGTAAAAAACAAAGCTAGGGGTTGGAGATATATCGGTAGAGGGGAAAGAAAGAATATTTGAGGATAAACATGCAGTGAATTGACAAAGTGCTCCCTGCCGGGTGTTTGTCTTTGGTCAGGTAGTTCCTGGACTGAATCCCATTTTCCAACACAATTGGCAGACACCTGCTCTTCACAGATGGCTATAGCAGGACTCGATTTGCCACCATCTGCTCCATATTACAGAAAGGTGCTGCACTCTTCCTTAAATATTAAATAACAAGGAGAATCTTGACACGTCCAGCGGAATGCAGCTCCAAACGTTACTTTATCCCTTGGCTCTTGTTTGTCAAAATGGTTTGTTGCAGTCTATGTTTAGGAATTATTTGGCCTGCTCCACATACTTTGGCGCCCAAGGTCTGTGTTTCGCACAATAACGAGAATCTGTTTTTTGTGTATGCCGGGCCACTCGTTTTTGCTACTATTGATTCACCAGGCAGATTTTGTTTGTTAGATTTGAGCTCCCTAATGAGCTGAACAAGTTCTCTGGTTCATCTTGAAAGGTCAAAAGCCCAAGGAAAGTGTTCAGGTCAAAAAAAAAAGTTGGAGTGTTTGACCTCTCTACCTAACATCTAACACCTTTAAACACGTTTGGCTTTGACTCCAACCGCCACCCTCATTCTCCATCCAACTTGATTATTCCTATTGTCATAAGTCAAGATATAATTGCGAGATCAATTATTGATTGTTTTCTGACTTTGTTTATGCGATCTGCCAAGCGCAATTGTGTTTGTATTCATTATTTGAATATGACGTTCTCGTGAGGATTTGGATGCATTCGAGAAGAGGGGAAGAACTTTGCTAAAGGCAAGAGCATATCTTCAATGTCAGATCACACACACACACTCAGGCCTCTAGACTTTCATCTGCAGCGATACCGAGATGCTCGGCAGCACAGTTGGAGGTCTCTAAGTTGGGGCAAGGGCTCCTCAGACAGAGCGTTTCCTCCACGCACACAACACACACGGAGACACGCACAGCACACTTGCTTTCGGCGTACTTGAATTATTCATGAAGTAACAGGACAAGAAGCTACAAATGAGGTTATGCAGACCTGCGCTGAAACATATTGACTTCTCTCTGCAGGAAGATGATGCTCCTTTAAATCTGTGCCACTACATTCTCTTTGAAATAAAACAAATTGGGAAGGTATTGTCTACCAAATAATAATAGCAATGTAAAATACACATGGTTATTGAAGAGCACACATTTAATGAAACCATTTGCAGAATAAAAAGGAGCAAAAACTGTGATTGAGAAAGAAATGGCCTCTATTTAAAGAATGGTATTCGGATTGCTATAGAGGAGTCTGCATCAGTACAGCTTCAGTCCAAGTCCAGCTCATGCGGTGAATACGTAGCTATTATTGATGATTCTTTATGTGCTTATATACACTACCAGTCAACGTCTGGGGTCGGTAAGTCTCTTATGCTCACCAAGGCTGCATTTATTTGATCAAAATACAATAAAAACGATAATATTGTGAAATATTATTACTTTTATTATTATTACAATTTAAAATAACTGTTTTTTTTTATTATTATTTAAATATATTTTGACCAAAATATTCTAATATGCTGATTTGGATCACACAAAATATTTCTTATTATCTATGTTTGGAACAGTTTTTTATTTCAAGATTCTTTGATAAATATAAAGTAAAAAAAAAAACATTTATTTTAATTTTTTGTAATATAAATGTCTTTACTTTCACTTATTAATTTAATGTATTTAATGCATTGTTATGAAATAAAACAAATTTCTTTAAGATGAAAAATTATTACTATCCCCAAACTTTTCAACAGTATTTTGAAATCCTGAAGTCAGTTAAATAAAATTGAATAAAATCTAATGTAATACAGCAAAATATATCTATTTTTTCCATTTACATTATTCTAATCTCATTTGTAAATTGAAATCTCAGTCAGTTGCTAAAATAGTATCTTATTTATATATATTATATTTGTATTAAATTATAATATTAAATTAGTTTGTGTAAGCAAACAAAAAGAATAATCATTATCAAAAAACGTGAATATATGCTTGATTATTTTGTGCTTGTATATTATTTACAGCATTTTGTAAGTGGACAGCTATTTGGCTGAAAAAAAAATCTTGCTTTTCATCATTTTCTTATTGAACACTTCAAATGTAACATGTTGTCTAACATTTGTCTTATCAAATGTTCTGACCGCTTGCTTTACTTTAAACTACCTTCATCGCAGACTCTCTAATTTGTTGCCAGTCTGAAGATCTGAGTCATTAGCCATTAGCCACATTTTTCTTGAGAGGTTCTGAAGGTAAATAACCACAAGAAGTGGGCCAAGAAAGAGAGCAGAGTTTTTCTCAAGTTTTGCTTGTATAGAGATGTCACTGTAATACTTATAACAGAGTTTTCCTCAAGTTCTGCTTGTATAGAGCTGTCACTGTAGTACTTATAACAGCTCACTGTCGCTCCAGTGACTAACTTCTCTGCCGTCTTCCCTATTCACAGAGGGACCAAATAACTACCGATATATGTAAGATCTTTGGAATGACTCCCACCAGTGCAGAATTGTGACGAATGTTGATCTAGAGTGGTCGAATTGCAAAAGACCTGTATGTGATTTAGGACCACATATGGAAGTAGCCCAAATCAGAATCGAAAAGATAAGATTCCATGTGGTTTGTGCTGTTCACAGAAAAAAAGTCGCAGTGAGCAACAAAAAAAAAGGGGGATTTGGGTCTGAACGTGGCCTTCTTTTCTTTCTCTGACCAAGCATTTGTCAGTGTTTATGTAGAAACTTATTAATTAATATACAATAAATCAATACAATAAATTATTGATTAGACAAAAAAGTAATATATATAAGTAATATTTACGAAATATTATTAAATGACTAAATAAAAGTAAATATTTATATTATTTACAATAAAAATAATTACAATGCATAAAAAATACAATATCTAATATGTACAAAATAAACAGAGTATCTGTGAACACTGTCAGTTTTGCTACTTGGATATAGATAAAAAATACTGCACAAAACACACACACACACACACACACACACACACACACAGTCACAGAGGTAAACCTGAGGCACTCAGCCGGTAATAGAGCAGACATAACAGCATGCTGGGTATTCCCTCAAGATGTCACATTAGATCAAACATACAGTGAGCCAGAGAGAGCGAGAGACAGAGAGAGAGCGAGTGATCCAGGAGCGCTGGCCTCAGGTGTACTGGCCACGGCTGTCTGCCAGACTCTGACGCGTGCCAGGTGAAACATGTCATCCACAATGTCTTTCTTCAATGAGGCAAGAAAAGAGCTTCCCAGCATCGGCAGTCTGAGACGCAGGAGGCGGCCGTCAGCTGCAGGCTCTACCTGTCTGTGTTGGAGGGACGCTGGAGTGGATAAGTGGTTATGTAATTTGTTGTTGAGCAGCAAATTACACGCTCTGTAACTTTTACCCACCCAGCCAAACATGGGGCAAATGGTGGTGTGTCCTATGCAATTACAAGCGAGGCATGAATATACGTGATGCGAACGCAAGGTGTAATTTGTTAATGAATGGTAATACTCTGCCCATGAGCTCTCTGTAGTTCTGTTAATTATTTCATTTGTGATTCATGATTAGGCATGATTACCTAGCAAAACACATCCTGACACAGAAGAGTCACTGTTTACTGCTAGAGTAACTTAATTCAAACTGCTAAATCTGATTGGATAAGACAAAGTCATGGTAAAATAGAGAGCACACACGTCAAGAATTCCATAGTAAGTTCTATGTGGTTTGGAAATGGAAACTTAAATCGATATTTAAAGACTTTTATGCTTAAAACGAGTTTCATTTTTTAACATTAGGTATTAAACAAAAAATGAAAAAAAAATTATAATAATAATGTTAATTGTTAATATTGGTTTTGTTCATTAATTCATGTTTTTTCATAATATATTAAATACAAATTTATACATTGTATATGTAGAAATAAACATTAACCAAGACTTATTCTGTGTTGTATTTTTCATTATTATTTCATGTTAATTAGTTCATTAACTAATGTTGCTGAATTGAGCCTTACTTTAAAGAGTTTAAGTTCATTTCTGAATTTTTAGATATGTCAAGACATTATATACATATACCATTCGAAAGAAAGAAACAAAAAGCCAGCAAGGATCCATTAAACTGATCAAAAGTGAAAGTAAAGACATTTAAAATGCTACAATACATTTCTATTTTGAATAAATGTCTACTTTCTAAGAATCGTAAAAAAAAAAAATGTATCATGGTTTCCACAAATCAGTATATTACGATTGATTTATATGATTGATTCATATCCGAAAGATCATGTGACACTGAAGACAGGAATAAATCACATTTTAAAATATAATAAAATAAATAAGAGCAATTTTACATTTTTATAATATTTCACAAAATACTGTTTTTACTGTATTAATTTGACTGATTAAATAAATGTAGCCTCGTTGAGCATAAGAGACTTCTTTCAAAAACAATAAGAAATCTTACAGACCATGAACTTGAACTGTACTGCAGTTATATTTCAGAAAGATTATGGTAATTCTTACTATTAATAAATCTAATTATTTATTAGTGATTAGATTAAGTCACATTTACAGTGATTTTACTATGGCCAAGAGGTGTTTTATGTGCTCTGCTTCATGTCACTTATCTGTGGTAAAATCATTGCCTCTCTATACCTATCTCTCAGGTTCTAGCCCACTCACATTATATGTAAATTCAGATTTAAGGAAAACAGAAAGCAGCTCAAACATTTTCTACACTGTCACAATAAAAGATAAAAAAAAAAAATCAACAAGCCCACAGTTAAGACCGTTCTCACATACATAAATGGATTGAGAGCTTGCTAAGGGTGAGTCCCTGCAGGGCCCTTTGTGCATTTGAATGATGGACTATCTTCAGAGCAAACCTATAAGAACATCATGTCAAATGCCACGGGCCACATCCGCAAACATGCTGCCAAATACCTCCAGAACCAGCAGATCCCGCCAATGTGAATCCTCAGCCTGCAGGTGAAATGGCTATTTTTGCTGCAGATATGTGATTATACATATGATTATACTCAATATCTGATCTTTAGCATGAAAGTATTTCAGTGAGTTAGACATCTGAGCCTCCGACTTTTGCGCTCTTCGTGTTTAAAAGTTGAAAGATATGAAGCAGGCTGTGCATTAAGTATTTAAAGAAGGAAATATTGATGCCTGAACTTGAATATATAGAGGATACCACATTAAAGTTTTATTACAAGGAATAAAAGTACCTAAAGCAAGATGTTCGTACAGGAGAGGCGCCGATACCGGGATTAAATGATTAATGAATTCTGGAGGGAATACTTGCGAATCTTGAAAGCCCACGCTGCAACTGGTGAAATGGTTAAAAAGAAAGAGAGGCTACATATTCCATGCCGTGCGTCAAACACACAGACGGAGCGGGTGAATCTGTCCAATTGTTCTAAAAAACAAACATCTTCTTTTACTCATTACCAAAGAACAGTTCTCGTTTAGCACCGTTAACCTTCGATTGCCTCTGAATTGTACACCAATTTGCCTTACATTTTGAACCGATTCAATTATATTTTCTCAGCTGACCAACAAACACTTTTGTTTGTTATGCTAACAGTAGGTGCAGCAATATAGCCAACACATATTTCAGTATTTAACTTCATCCCCGCTCTCTTTGTTTACAAGAGTCACGGTCCGGACTGGAAGGAGGCTGCAGGCTTCAAATTAAAATCCTATGAAAATACATGAAGATAGAGCAAATGTTGGCCATAGACGTTAGTGGCAAAAAAAGAATTCTTCCACAAAAATCTCCCAAAAGTTGACATAACTTCAGGTCCTGACTAACAGCCCAGTGGGAAGAAATGAGTTTCAGTGCAGTTTTGGATTGTTTTCCTTAAACTGAGCTGTGAGCATTTTGGCAGACATTTCTGGTGCTCTTTCGGAGGTCCTTTGCCTGTGTGAATGCGAGTGATGCTTCTGCCAAGGGTAGCAGCGAGAAGTCTAAAATCCTGGAGAGTAAGATGCAAGGCCTACATTAGTTATGTGAGCTTAGCCAAGGCTCTGTTTTTCTCCCTGGCAAAAGTTGTTTTTATCAGGCCCCTGTCAGGCTCATTTGATAGCACACTCCTTTGGTTTTACAACTGCTTTGGCTAAAGAGAAACAACCCACTGAGCGATGGAAATGGCACACACCCAGACCGTATCTGCGAAGACCGACAGGTCACAGCCAAAAATGTATTGCATTTTACCTTTATCAGCCTCAGACTTTGATTATACAAGAGAGATACATGTGCAGGAGACATCTGATACCCAAGATATCCAAACTGGACGGAACCCAGACTTGTTCTGTAAGAGCTTTGCAAGGCATCCAGCTACAAAATGGAGTTTCCAAATCTGTAATTGTGTGTTGTTTAGAGATTTTTGTGGAATGTATAAAAGGGTGAATTGGATGATTTTTTTGCAGAATGGGACAACACCCACAATGCCGTGCTGGGCCACGAGACTCAGATCCAACTGAAGAGTAACAGCATCGTTAAGCTGTCCAACTTGGGATAGTTAGGAAAAGGCAACGCTCCAAGTATGGATAGAGAACAACATCCTCTTGTTGACGACTTCGATCCATCATTTTATGAGCAAAATTTCAGTCCAGAGATGTCCTTGTTGTTTGAATTTGGAAATGTTATATGTGATGACAAGAGTGCATCACAGTAACCAATTTTATATCTAGCTGATATGAATAGATCTTGTGGACAGAAATTCTGAAACAAACACAAGCTAATTATTATTTATTTATATTATTTTAATGCATATCATTGTTGTTGTTATTATTATTATTATTGTTTTATCATTTGTTTGTTAAGTGAATGGATGTTGATTGTAAAGTGAACTTGAGCTTTTTTTAAGCAGCAATAGAAATGTATACCTTTTTATTATAATTAATACAATTAATTATTATTTAACTTTGTTGAGAGGAGTAACAGATAACTTTGTTGTGATGCGTTTGTCATGATCCTGGCCTGTGTTCTCTTGTCTTGTGTTGTTTTGAAGTATAATTGTTCCTTTTGTTCCTGTGTTCAGTTTCTGGGTTAGGTTTTGTAGTCCTCCTCTACCTTCTCTTTTTCTATGGAGTTTAATAAAATCTGTAATCGTAGTTTGCTAAATAATTTTGTCAGATAAAAAAATAAGTTTAGTGTTTTGTTCCTTTCACAAATTTAAAATAATTAAAGGTATACTGTTTAACTTTTTTTTGTTCAAAATTAACAACATTTGAATAGACAATGCATCATCAATGCTTTTTCTAAAAAAAATTTTTTTTCACTATGGTAATGGTAAGCCTATTATAAGTGTTTATATTTTAGACCTAATGGGTTGGTTTTTGTTGGAAATTACATACATACATCACTCGCCCGTGCGTGTCTCGTCATATGCGTAAATAGAGAAAAGTTGCTCCGGCTTCTTTGACGTGTATATGGTGTGGAAATGTGTCATGATCCCAGGCTGTGTTCCCCTGGTCTTGTGTGGACATTATTTCCTGTTCTGCGCCATGTTTTGTAGTACTTTGTAGTTTTTCTTGTTGATTAGTTCTTTGATTGTTCCCAGGTGTGTCTTGTTTGCCAATTACCCCTTGTGTATTTAAACCTCAGTGTTTCTTGTGTTCCTTGTTGACTCTTTTCCTACATGGATGTTATGTTTGGTGAACTCATTTTGTTCCCTGTTCTCTGTGTTGGATTTGTTTATTCTGTTATTAAACTCACTGCATTTGAATCCAGCTGTCCTTTTGTTTTTTTAGTTCACCCTATGTAACAAAGTGGTATAAGTTAGTTGTCACAACAAGCGAGAAAGGTTGATATGGTTCATGCTAAATTTTGAACCTCCAGGGAATCACCCGTTTTAAAAAAAAAAAAAACACAGAACAGAGGGGAGTCTGCTAGCAAAAACAGAAAGCAAAAGAGCTCGGAATAAAATGAGAATCAACATGGGCTTGGCTTTCAACGGGTGAGTAAGGTATTTTATCTAACGGATAAATTGCCCTATGTAGCTCTCTAGCAGAGTTCATTGTAAAGCATTATCTATTGTGAAGGGTCATATTCAACTGCACAGTCATGCAGAGCCAAAGCACAACCAAAACAATGTTCTTCTGCAAAATGCACACAGTTTTGTGTTTTAACCGGTAGAGGGCCGAACGTTACCTTTAAATGATGGACTATCTTCTTTTTAAAAAAAAAAAAAAAAATAATAATATTTTCCTCATATTTTGACAGTTAAATCGAACTTTAGGGTCATTAAAAACAAATATCCCATCCGGACATCACTTTTGGCCACTACTTATTATTATTATTATTATAATAGTCAACATTTCAAACGGACAACCCATTTCAATAATTAATTCTCTATTTCGTAATCTGAAATGAGCATGTAAATATCAAAACTGTGGCGAGAACGTATCACAACAAAGTTCCTCGTAACTCCTCTCAACAAAGCTGGAAGTCAAAGGCGAAGTTAGTAGCAGTTCCAGCAAGAGCTGCGTTTAACCAGGAGCAGATGGATTCTAATCCTAAGGGTTTCCCTTTGCTTCCGGAGTCACCCACGTCCACAGGTGCTCGCCTCTTCTCCCCCCCATTCCCATTTTAAATCCTCCCCCTCCATTTCCTGTAAAGCAGGTGCAATGTTAATCCCTACTGGGGGTCAGCGTGGCAGCATGCCTCTGGCTAGACCTCCACCTGCTCATGTTGAGCAATACCCATCCACAAATGTATTCTCTTATGGAAATAATCATACTCTGATTGAGGCTAAAATAAAGATTTGTACAAACGTAGCATCGACATACAGCAGTGAGGCTGACCCTTCTAATGTACACTGCATAATCTCTCTTTGCAAAAATGTAGAACTTTAAAAACAAGAATAAATAATTGTTTAAATTATTTAATCTTTAGAGAATGCTTGAAAGTCTGCCGTTTGTGGTTTGAAGCGCCAATCAACCAGCGAGTCATTTCACTCCCTACTTCCTGCCTGAGTGATCACCTCTCGCCTTCCTGTCACTCAAACTTCACAACGCAAGTATTTCTGAGAAAAAAGGGGAAAAGTCAGCTAGCGCCTCAAAGACGCCATGTGTCAAAGAGCCGGACTTTTCACACTTGAAAATGTACATGCAAAATTCCATTTAAAATTTGATTACACACATCTTCTTCCGCATGCTAAGATAAAACAGCATAGCTGACTTATAGCACGGTGGCCCATATTTTCATCTAAACCAGTCAAAAGAAGTTCACCAGCTGGAGTGTGGCAGAGCTAGAGTGTGGAGTCACATGTTGGGATAAGTTACAGATCTGTGAGATTACTGCAGATGGTCCATGCAAATAATTCAAATGAATCAAACATGTTACAGCAGCACTTCTCTTTCCTTCCATCATGAAATTATCTAATTCGACTCCTAAGACCAGTTAAGGCCTATTTTCACTTAGTCACTTCATGCATCTTGATTGATTGCAACGGCTGTTATGTGCCGCATTTTGCATGCTTTCATGGATCCATTTAGGAGGAGTTTATGTATATGTGGAGATTTTCAGGTTTTTGGTTGCCATGATCTTCCTGAATCATAACGCCAGATATACAGTTTTATGTAGAAAGACTCATTTATACGTGTGAGAAAATCAAGTGTATACGTTCAGAGTAAAATGTTTGCAAATGTAAATAATTGGCTATTATATTGTTACTGTACAAAAGCCAAAACAAATTGTATCTGGTAAATAGTTACTTTCTATTAAGCTTTTTTAATTTATTTTTAGAACAATTAAATGTTAGATTTATAAACATTTTTAACAATTTGTTAAGCAAATTTCTCCGTAAACATTAAGCAGTAATAACGTTTTACTAAATATGTTTTAACTAAAATCATTTTCAAATTTCTCCAGCACCCCCTGGAGCCCAGTTTGAAAACCCCTGGCCTAAACAAACATGTACATTTACATATGTTCTCCTAAAATGTTTTTGGTTCCGTGTCTGTCTTCAATGCTCAAATAGCCTCTTAGTCTTACTCCACTTACTGTATGCTTGGTCCATTAACTATACAACTCAAAGCACAACGCCAGCATCTCTAAATTATATTGATTGATATATCTGCTTGTTAATCAATAAACAGACAAATTCTGTTGTTGATTTCCCTTCATATTCCCATTTTACTTTTAAACCCTTACACTCTTAACCACAGGTATCATGTCTTTCTGAGACAGTTTCTTAAGCAACCCTCCCTAACCCTCCCTCTAGTTTTTCTTTTGCAATCCTTGTACTTTCTTCACCGCTGTCCTCAAATGAGGTAAAAGGAGAAACAGATAGAGGTGAAACTGCTACTTGTGTGTTTCTGTATTGAGAAACTCAAAGACAGCATTCCAGTTAAGGTTCAGCCTCCACGAAAACCCAACTGCATTATCAGCATGATTCACTACCCAGATCTCTGCGCTCAGACTTTGCCAGGTACATCGTTCGGCCGACTGGATTGCGACAGGCCACTCTTGGCTCAACCTTAGTTCCCTCTCTCTTAGTTTCATGAGGAAATTAAAAGGGAAGAGGTGACTCTAATCAGAGGTTAAATTATTTTTAAACATCTGGTTAAGAATGTTGTGCAAAACGCACAGTCAAAGAGGGAAACAAAAGTTAAGTCTCATGTAAACGAACAAAACTGTAGGAGACAAATTGTGAAAAACTTCAGTTAATACAATCTGAATTATCATGTTCAGTTGAGGCCACTCAATTTTTTTTACAAAAGTAGATAATGAAAGAAACTTCTGAAAAAAATATTTGATAAAATGTAGATTGTTTTTGATTGAGTTTGTTACAGTAGTTCAAACAAAATGCAAACATATATTAATATATACTATATAATAAACCAAACCATATATAGCCTACTGGTCATGTATTATCTCACCTATTTGTAATAGCATAGCTACTTGTCTAACAGTAAATAAATAAAGTAGCCTACATAAAACAACAAAATAGTGGGTGTTATAAGGGAAATTCAACAAATCTCAATGAAATGTAATTTTAGGTCTTTGTAGACTATGGTAGAAAAATATGATTGTCATTGTTCTAAGCGCTTGATTACACAACCACAACTGCCCTCTGCTGAGGCTGTGGTTCCCTCAAAGAAAAGTCACTGCTCTCGCAAACCTTTACCACGAAGTTACAGCCTTATTATGCCAAATTACTGCATGCAATCTTGGGCCTTAAAGGTAGCTCATCATGCACTGATGAAAAACACATGAACAAGCACAGGCCTTCATTTCACTATTAAGAATGATTACAATCGCACCAGGGGCGAGTCCTGTAAGACTATAGCAGTAATTTGCGTTAATTACCCGACATTATCAACAAAGGAACTGCGTTTGTCGAAACCTGTCTGATTAGGGACAGAGAGACATCGGCCTCATGGGAACGAGAAACAAATGTTCTCCCCTGATTTCTGTTTGTATAGTCACAAAGTTGCCTTAAAATCCCCTAAAAGTCAACACATTTGCATGTTTTCCCCCCTCTCTGGATTACACCAGACGTGGCTCGTCCTGCATAATGTCCTAGGTCCTTAAAAAAATTGTTAAAGTTTGACCCGTTCCTTTGTTTATATTAGTGCTGTCAGCTTGGAAGTAGCGATTAGAGGCATTTGGCAGGTTTTTTGATGTTTCATAATATATGATAATTTATGCCAGTGGGAACTCATGCACACATAAATGGCACCAGATATAAGTTGTCTGTCTGAGGCAAACTTGTTTACATCAAAACTGCAGGAAAATCGGATTTTATAGCCATTTTCAAATTACATTTTTGCACACAAGGTGCTCATTGTACTTAGGTCAGTAATTTTTTCTTTGGTTAAATTGTAGTTTTGTAAACAGGTAAAATGAACCAAAAGTCAAAAAAGGCTAAATTAAGCAGCCAATCACATTTGTTTCAGTTAAAACACGCTAAAACAGCTAAATTGTAGACTGCCAAGGAACATGTGGGTGGGAATTGTGCTTGAAGTATTATAGCAGGGTCGAGTACAAAATGCAGTGTTACAAGTTTTAAGCCCACAGATATATTTTAGTTCTTCCTGTCATTAGTAGTGATATCTCCCCCAATGCTAATGGATCTGTAAAGCATTACCATAAATCTAACCTCCCCCATAATATCAGAGTTCTTATGGGTCACTGACTCACTAGATTCTACTTGATGCCTTCACACCGTGTTAAAAGATACAAGCCCAGTAGCCTTGTGTAATTCATTTATAATGCTACGCTCTAACCTTTCAGGTTGCACTGCTACCTAATAAGACATGTACACACATGACGTGAATAGGCCCCTTGAAAAACACATTCAAATATGAGTAATATCGCTTTGACAGCAATCTGCATAAATTCAAATGCAGCCTGAAGCATACACTGGCCTCTGTTTAAAATTCAGAATTATCCCTCTTTTAGCACACACACTATGGCATCTGTCCTCTAGAATTACCGCATGAAAAACGGCACCTCGCTCCCATGCAAATGGCAAGTTTTGATGAAATAGTGTGGATTGTGTCAGATTCTCATCACAGAGGTGTCTAGGGCCACATCCAGGTCTCAGGCAAAACACATTCAAGCATGTAAATTTATTGACTAGTCTTGCTGCTCTTGTTAACAGGGCTCTTGTTCTTATGCGCTAAGGAGGTTTATCAATTTTTAATAACTTATTTGAAATTTCATAAGGGAGAGATGATATCTTAACAGAGCGGGGAATAAAGCATGACATTTCCATTGATGTTGCTTTTATTAGAGAAGGTGGACCATGCACAGAGAGACCACAGATAGATGCATCAAACGCACACAAAACCCCTGCTGAATCAGCATCGCTCTCAGGAGTGTTAAGAATATATGAATCACATTTAACAGGTTTGACACTCAATATGTGATTTTTATGGCTATTAATAATTAAAATTTATAAAATTCATTATAAATGCCAAGTAATTACTTTAACTACAAAAAACAATTTTACAAATCAATATTTTAGTTTTTGTCAACTTCTGCTTCTTGTATTTAATCTGCGTTATTTCTTTATTCTATATATAATTTATATATACACGCTACCATTCAAATGTTCAAGGTTTGTAAGATTTATTTTATGCTTTTGAAAGAATTCTCTTATGTTCATTAAGGCTGCACTTATGTGACCAAAAATACAGTAAAAACAGCAATATTGTGAAACATTACATTTTCAAAAAATAACTTTTATTTTCTATTTTAATATATGTACAAATGTAATTTATTCATGTGTTTTCAGCTGCCATTAATGCTGATTTCCTGCTCAAGAAACATTTCTTATTTCTGTTATGACAACTCCTGGAGTGTTTGGCCTGGTAATGGATATAACAATGTTGATGTTTTGTCTTGGCGGAATAGATCATCTATGCTGCTGCTGCTGCTGTTGGTTATTGCTGCTGCTGCTGCTGCTGTAGAGAAAGTACGGGACTTGCTACTACCAATACATACAAGACACACTGCTATGAGCAAGTAAGACATGCTGTACAAAATAGCATACGTGAATTACCCGTAACAGATCTATACAGGTGGAGCTGGGGAAGGTGGAGGGTCTCTGAACCCGCGTTGCAAACTGCTACAATGCTGACCAATTATTTAAAGGTTGAGCAGCGAGCTCATTGGCTACTGATACAGCAGGAACCAGTCAGCTGTGCCCTATAAAGAAAGATGTGATTGCAAGCAGATTGAGTTAAAGACCTGTTATGTCATCCTGCTTAATATTTTTGTGGAAGCCACAATACAGTTTTTTACAGATTCTTTGACTAGAAAGTTCAACAATAGAAATAATATTTATTTGAAATAGAAAATCGTTTGTAACGATGTAAAATTATTTACTAGCCTGGCTAACGTCAGACCTCTTTCTCATTGAGACGTGGTCTGGGAACCACATGTTCATTTTCTCGTATTTGAGGCGTGGTTTACGAATGCCCAGAGCCGGTTATTGCGCCCTACGAATGTCTATCAAATGCGCCTGTACGTAGCTCATAGCCAATCGTTTCAATTATACCAGATGACGTATGTAGAGCGACAAAAATTCGACGAGGAAGAAGACGAAATAAACTTGCGTTCTAAACTACTTAGAACACTAGGCTGCATCAAAACGTAACTTCGCGTCTGATGCCATGTTGGATCCATAGATATAAACAAACTGCTTCGGTGTGTCGCATAGACGTCGTCATCGTCTTGCTGCTCCCTCCCCGTTCTGTGATTGGTTCCCTTTTTGAGGGGAAAATCTGGTCCATGGTGTCCAGGCTGCCTAGCAGCGTGAATAAAATCACGCTGCGCGCAAGGCAGCATGGGGAAACCCAGGCTAATTATTTACTGTAATTTCTGACCAATTAAAGAGTCCTTGCTCTATAAAAGCATTTCTTGATTTTCTAAAAAGCATTTCTTGATTCATTTTCTTGAATCAGACTCCAGAATTAGTTCACGTGTACTTAAAACTTTGCAGGAAATTAAATATGGTAAGAGGCAATTAAATAGTCCTGAGAGAATGATGCGAGTGAATTATGTCCCAGACGACTGTGTGTCCCCAGGGATGGAGGTATTTGTTGCTGTAATAGGAAGCGTTTGGTCAGCACTGAGCAGCTGAAGTGAGCAATCAGGTCCGTGGCAGATTACCTTACCCAGACGACAGGCCTGCTGGGAGCGTCCTGATCTAACGGCACCTGACATGCCTTCCCACAGCTCCCTGCATGTGACTGTGTGTTTCTCCCTGTATGTGTGAGCATTTATTTGTATGTGTGTGAGAGTTTAGTGTCTGCTGGCAAGTGATAGCTGGCGAATCACAGGTTTTGCTAGTCTAGTGGGTTGGCATGTTTTGAGTGGAAAGGAAAAACAAAAGATTTCAAATTCCTCAACAAATTACCCCACACCTTACTTAAATCTACCCTCACAATTAAAGTGCTTTATTTACCCGAAAAAAAAAGCGACAGTAGTGGTTCAGTCTCCTTAAGCCTTTTCCTCTATCAAAACATTCATGGCCTTCAACTCGGCCCCTCGTGACCCCAGCATCTGTTTGAGGAAATGGCCCTTGTGCATCATGAACTAAAATGAACTTTTCCTGTGGCCTTGAATGAGAAGGTCATTAATGGGATATTATTCCAACAAACTCTATCGCCCCATCACACTCAACGTATCCACAAAACGGGTACCATTAGTGACCCTCATAAATGTAAAAAAAAGAAAAGAACTGTATCAAGTTAAATTCTAAACGCATTTTTGAACGCATATTGAACGTTTTATTATCAAAGACTTTTTCTAAAAAAAAATTAAAAAAAAATCACAGGGATTGCATTATCATATTGTAAATGTTAATTCTGTTACTTTTCTGTAAGGCAATCAGACGGACAGACAGATAGAATCCAAATCAAATGAATCCATGTCAATTCCAAAATCAACTGAAAACTGTTCTTTACTGATCTATCTCAGATTGTTTGTATGCTTTCTGACAACGCCGACACTGTCAGAACGAGGCATATGTTCATCTGACTGCACATAATTTGCTTAGTGACATTGTAATCTATGCAAATGATTTTTAAGCTGAACACAATAATGCCCTCTCATTTTGTAACGTAAATAAGTATGCATGAACAGACACTTAGAATATGATAATGTAAATATCAATCAAATCGTGGGGAAAACATGTCAAAGCTAATTGCTCATCTATTTGATTGCCAGTAGCCACAAGCACTGTTTTTCTCATACAGTTTTATTCATTTTGAAGTTTACCATGTAGATGAACTTTGTGCTGGCTGTTTGTCAGATCTCGATTAATATGTTGCGATGTGTTGTTGAACAGGTTTAAAGTGTGAATTACAGGAGCAACTTCAAATGTGCATTCTTCAGTGTAAAACGACACACGGCATCTCAAACCAATCAGGGTCAGCAGAGCAGAGTCAGCAACAACCAGGGTCAGCAGAGGTCATTATAACATTCATTTAGATTTTCAGTCTTATTGTTTATGTGGCTAATACTTAGTTCAAATGCTTCTTTTAGTGTACTTTTACAATTTTTTTCCTTTGCCTATTTGTTACATTTTGTTCTTAAAGTTAAAGCGCATCTACTTAATTCAACACAAAGTTGGAGGGGGGAAAATGCACCTTTTTCATTTTTTCTTTTTGATTTCAAGCGAATGTTCTTGATTATTTGGTTATTGTGGCATTGAACAATCAGAATTCTCAGATGTTCATAAGTTCTCACAAAGCAAAAAAACATTTTTTTCTGAAATGTGTGATTTCTGTGCATCTGTGCATCAAACACAGCCATCAAACATAATACAGTTTAACAAGTTTTGACAAGTGCATTTTCATATTAACCTAATATACAGTGGATACTTTTCTAAACTTCTAAAAATAATTTTATTATTTATTAATTCATTTATTTTTATCATTTATTTTTCTTTCATCATAAGATTCCCTTATATTTTTGGCCTTTATATATTTGCACATTTTGTGAAATTGTTTTTGCATCAAAAAATGTCAATAAAAGCCAGCATTTTTTTAAGTGAACTCAAAGATATTTTTTGTCAAGGAATTAAGAAAATAATTAAGTCACTATTCAAAAATAGCTCCGCCCATCTGCCTTTGGTTGGACAAACAGATAGTCCTGCCCCGGGACTCACGCCATTGGTTAAGTCAGTGTTGCTGTACCAGGTCAATGCACATTAGAATTTGTTAGGAGAAAATATTTTAACATCAAACAACAAAACAATTACACACATCACACTTAAAACATTGCCTACAAATAATGGCCAAAGTGAGGTCAAAGGTACACACCTGACATTTCTTGCTTTTCCTGCTTCTAATTGGCCATGTCCGACGTTTACATTTTTAAAACCAGGAGAAGTGTGGCATTTACCCTTATTTAAACACTCAACGCCATTCAGGATGCAACAGCTGTCGAAGATTTACATGCCGCATACCAACCAGTGCCGCAAACTTGCATCATTAGAGTGTAAATGTTCAGACAGCAAGGTACCTGCAACATGTCACTCACTATATTTGTTATTTGAGCAGACGTGAGTTGAAAGCATGAAAGCCAGAAAGAAGCATGCAGGAGTGATGTGTGACTGTATTTTTAGCTCAATGCTGTTCATTTACTATTTCAGTTACAGCCATGATTTGTAGGAGAAAAATTTTCACTGCGGCGGAAACGCTGTATCATGAAAACCAAACGCGAGAGAATGCGTTTAAATATTTAAAAATGCAATCGACTCAGGATCCTTGTGTGTTTAATGTAAATCGTGCCGTCATTTGTATTTAACAAATCAAGCAGTTCCCGTTTTCACATATAACCTAAGGATTCATCGGAAAATGAGAAGCCTATAAATTACACGAAACAAATCAAGTTCCCTAAATCAGCACTAGAGTTCCCTAAAGGCTTGTTCCATATTGTCGTTTCACATTCTCTGTCAAGTTTTTCCCTTTCAAACACACACACACACACACACACACACACACTGCAGCACAAAAACGTACACTGTGATTTTCTCATTGAAAAATGTCTGTGAGCACCTATGAAAAGTTTCAGAATTGTATTTCCCCACATCATTTATTTTCTTTGGGCTGCCGAGTCTTTCTCCCATGCTTCATGCTCTGGCTGTGGTGAGCTGAGAGAGAACAGGACACGCCTAAAAAACCCTAAAGTGTCTCTGGTGGCCGGTGTCAGTTGTGCACAGAGATTGTGGTCCTTGGCCCCGACCCAAGGATTAGGTGTTCCAGGGAAGAGAGATTTCTTGGCCCTCGCCAATCCCCAAGAGTGCTTTGGGAATTGTGTGTTTGTGTATATGTGCCTTTTCCCTCCTCCCTTCCCACCTCCTCTGCACTTGAGTTTTACGCCATCTTCCTCCTCCTCAAATGCCCACGATAGCATGCGGATGGCATAATCAGGGTCTGCCCTGGCTGGGTGGGTTTAAAAAAGACTGACAAAATGTAGCTTAGATTGTGAAGGGGGACAAATCTAGTAATATAGTCAAACAGAGCGGGAGAGCGAGAAGGGGGGAGAAAGTGAGAGAGAGCAGTCAAAGAAGTGAGCGGTGGGGGATCTTGGGCAAAGGAGGTAAGACAGGATATGAAAACAATGGACTCATTGTAGACAGATGATAGAGGGATGAAAAGGAGATCGGTGGAACACAGCACCATCTACAGGCTGATATGGCACACCATCAGATGATCGCAGGAGGACGTCCAGAAGTGGGTGGGATGGCGTTTCCTTATATGACTGGATATCATATGTGACTGGAAAGAATAAATGATGAATTCACTGTAGTGATATGGGTGAAATCGCTTTGATAAGAGATGGATTATGTTGGTTTTATAGTTGCAAGATGAGAACGAGTGAGTCAGTTTGAAACCCTCCTGACGTGTTTCCACATAAAAGGCTTCGACAAACAAGAGAGAGGTGACCTATAGTGACAAAATGCATTCTTCTCCATTTCCTGCATTTTTATGGGCTGCACATGAGGAGCTTGAATTTCAAATGGAACAGTTGTGTGAATGCCAGCTCCGACGCTTCCGCTCTGCTCCTAAGTCCCTCTTTCTGTTCTCCAGGTGACTGTTTTCTAGCCCCTCCACCTTTCCTGTGCCAAAAATGCCAACTGTAACAACAAAGAGTGGCAGATGCCAAGGGAATCCCAGACGAATTACCTCCATGAAGCGGGCCTACTAAAGAGAAGCAAATATTTACCCTGCGTGTTTGAACCCTTGGCGCTGTGCCACGACTGCCCCTCGGAGCACATACCGGGCCGATAGGCTTACTCGTCCTCCAACTTTACTCTCTGGGACTCCTGGGTGCACCCTACATGACGGCCAGCTAGAAGTCTTCTCAATTTCGGCCATCACGTCATGGAGATGAACATGTCAGAAAGGGGTATGTTTAATGAGATTTTAAAAGGAATATTCCAGGTTCAATACTAGTTAAGTTCAAACATAACTTTGATTATCACAAAAATCAATTGGTTCATCTCTCTTTTTCTTTAAAAAAGAAAAAGAAGGGAAAACTGGATTTCTTATAAAATGTTAAAAAGCTCACTTGAAATAGTGTGGTGACAATATGCATGTTAATGTCATTTTCTTTATAGATTTATATTATAAACCTTATAATGCCTTAAATTATTATTCAATCAACTTCACAGCTCAAATAAAACACTTATTTAAAGCACTTAGATTAAATCTTCTCTCAAAATGTATAAGCTTAACATTTCTAATTTTAAACCCCCAAAATCTGCCATATTCATTTCTTTTGTAAATGCCTCAACATAGCTGCAATTTTTGCTTCTTTTTTAAAAAAAATAAAAGCAAATATGAGTCAGAAAGAAAGTTTGTAGTAATCAACCTTATGCCACAAACGCTGTCGATTTTGTTTAACTTGTATTGAGTACAGAATATACCTTTAATTTAAAATTTCTCAAACTCAATTTAAAAGGCCTTATTATTACTCGTGCTGACTTATTCCATTCAGGTCCGACACATCCCAGAGCTCAGCCGCCCTGAGACCAATGTCTCCTTACGGGGCACAGACTTCAAAGTCCATTTTGGATGGACTGATCTGAAGAACGCGAACCCGTCTCTGATAACCAACAAGAGCAGTCGGGATCAGTGGAGAAGCCACCAAATGAGATCTCCTGGGCATCAAACACACACAATACATAAAATATGTGCATATATTAATGTGCTGTTCTATTCTTCTGTCGAGGTGAAGTTAGTTGAAATATGCTGACAGTCTTGGCTGTGCATGATTTACTTTTCTGTCATCATTGAACAATTATACATAGAAAACACATAGTGGTTGTAGTTTTCCTTGACTGGTTGACTCGTTGATATCGAAAGAGTTTGCAGGTCATACCAGGGTGCAACAGATGCAAGACAGCACATTCGACCCACCTGTGCACTCCATGGCCCCATAACCCAGCATCATCCTCCATCAGATTAGCATGTCCACTCCAAGAAATGAGCTCTCAAATCGGCCTTTAATCCCTCAGGAGAAAAACAACAACAACAACATGGCACCATATAGGACAGATGTGCAAAACCTTAACCTGGAACAAGAAAATGGCCACTTTGATGCTGTGTCAGCCATCATTTTAACAAAAACAATCTGATTTAATCTGATAAAAGGTTCCAGATTAGGTGTGGCGCAAATTGAGAAACCCTGATAAACTTTGAATGCCTGTCAGGATTATGGCATTGTGCTTCAATCTGACTCCCACCGTGCTGGATTGTAATCCCTGTATCCTGTAGGAGCAGTCATCAACTACATGGTTGGGAAGTGGGGTTTAGAGGCAAAATGGAGATGCGTACAATGTATTGAGCTTTGTTGAAAAACAGTATCAGAGGCTTCAGTGGATATGGAATCAATCACTAGAGCAAGTGAATTTATGGCTCTACTAAGCTTGTTCTACTACTCAACTCAACTTTTATTTACAAAGCACTTTCAAAACCATTAAAATGGACCAAACTGCTGTCCATAAATAATAAATAACTCAAAAATCATACAAAGACATAACACCTAGCTAGAACAATACCAGCTAGAACAAGCTAGACAGGTTGGTTTTTTAGAACAGTGATTCAAAGCTAAATGGTAAACAAAAAGTAACTTTTTGCAGAAATATTCCACATCAAGCTCCATGACAAAAATGCATGACTCTAGGAGTTGGCATGCGGTGGCGATTCTATCCTGCTCAACCCACACCATCTCTAAAGACCCTTAAACCAAAGCAAACGTTTCAACAACATTTCCATCCTTTCCTACTCTAACAGTGTGATGAGAACAGGTTAAAGCTGTAAGCCATCAAAGTCTGCCGAGCAGCGTGCCCTGTTTGAAACTCATCTGGATCCCCCATAAACACTCAGCTGCTAATTGGTTGCACATGTGGTGCTGAGTGCATTTTAGCATGCGTTAGTGTGTGTGTGTGTGTGTGTGTGTGTGTGTGCGCCGTAGCGTGTTAGAATGTGCATGCGTGTGTTGGCATACACCATGGCTTATCAGTCTGATCAAAGACAGCCTTTCCTTAAACTGTCTGCAATATGAAAGGCACACAAAGGCCTCATGGTAAATATCTGATCCGGAGAGTAATTGGTACCTGTCTCGGAGATCTGGCTCTTTGATCGACACTCCTTTCCTCTTCCGTAGTTTAAATGTGGAAATATATTTATTGGTGGCTCCCCCACATCCGATCGTCGTGCGCCATCTGGGCAGGGTGCTAAAAGATGCTCGCTGCCAAAATGTGCTCTCTGAGCTCATGAAACTGTCCTCCTCGCTTCTTGTCACACTGCATATCAAGAATACCTGGGAGGAATGACATGCAATTTAATTATTAGTAAAAATTGTAAAAGGTGATATTTAACGGAATCAAATTTCAGAAAAAAAAGACTCAAATGACTTGCTTTATTGATAAAACTGAATTTATTGCGCAAGCAAGCAAATAAAAATGAAATAAACATAAATTCAAATGCATTACACTATTTCATGTAACAAAGAATGTATTTTTTCGGGTACAATACATCCCTTCAGTAGATCCAGTATTACAGACATGAAAATCATCTAAATGCATCCTGTTTGAATGATTAATATGATGCAAGCCACTTAAACTTAAATGAACCTTCTGAGGTCATGTGACTAACATAGTGTCTTGCTGGGACAGGGTTGAGAGAGTCACGACTTTTCACCCCAGTGCATGGCTGTGTTGTCTGTCATTTTGAACACGACTGAATGACGGCTATTTACATGCCCTAAGGGACAGTATTGTGTGACAGGGGCCAGATCACATGCGCAGGGTCCGCTGAATTGAACGCCTGTTCTAAAGGGGGATTTTTGCCAATGTAGAATCCTTTCAAAAACAACATCCATAAACTCATACTTGCCTCTAAATAAAGTCATAAACTGTTATGTCAGTAGGTTTAGTATAGTCTCTGGGATTTTTTTTTTTTTTTTTTTTCTCAGCATTTTATAGAAATAAATGCATTATAAAATTATAGCCTATATTCACATTAAATGTTCTGTTAGGTGCATAAAAGAGTTTGTTTAGCTGTGCAATTACTATAGGTAAAAAATAATAATATAGGCTTTTATAGTTGCTGGGGCCAACTGATACTCTAAACTAAACCATCTCTTTTATGCATGTAACATATCATCACATTAAATAACTGTTGGTGCACAGGCAGTGTATTGACAATACACAGGCCAATACAACCTCAAATGTCACCTATAAGACCATAAGCCACTTTAGGGATTTCAGTGATGCGATAACTCACATATCATAATCAAACAGAGTCTGGATGCGATTACAAAAGAGCCAAAGGCCTCAAGATATCCTTCTGTCCTCTCAATAACAAAAGGATTGCTTTTTCTCCCACTAGCTGGCCACGTTCTGTTTCACGACAGAAACAGCGCCTCAAAAACATCTTTAATAGCCTTATCAGTCTGGTTGGAAAACACAGGCCCCCGATTCTCGCTCCGTACATCAGAAATGTTGCCCTTCAAATGCTTAGAGAGTCTGGAGTTATTTAGCTCTGGTCCCCAATTCCAGGCCCGTGCCAAACCCAGAGTAGCATTGGAGGATTGTGTTTAAGAGCTGGCACAGGATAGCTCAGATACTTGTGTGCAAAGACACTGCCAGAGGGAGGGTGCCAAGAGGGCCCATCTCATCTCCAAGCTGTAAGCAACTGGAAAGTTTCAACAATTGTGGCATTACATTTTGTCTTGGACTGGGATATTTTAATGTTCACCATATTTTATGTCCTGCATTGGAATCACCTGAACAAAGTTTAGAAAACACATTCATCATTCATCATTCATGCAAGTGCCATTGTTTAAAGTCACAATAAAATCAAAATCAATTTTAATGGTATTTATTATAAATGATTTATCAGTGCACATAATTTCTTTTAAATTTGTGTGCCCCCATAATCTTTAATTCAAATAACAATATATTTTTCTCTATAAATCGCAACTTCCGTTTCCATTTAGACTCTAATTTGTAGATTTGCTGTCTCTTTAATATATTTTAGCAAAAAAGAAAAGAATCGACTTCAGAGACATACAAAAGTAGCGCAAAAAAAGCTCCATCATTGATTTCTACTGGAATATATCATTGCTTGATCTACGCAAGTTCTACCTCCAATGTATATCAGATGGGGAGGGAAAAAAAACAGTATTCACGTTCCATCCAGCTTTTTGCCAACAGGAGTCTACGAATCGGAGGCAAGTGGTGACGAAGCGGGGCTGTGAACCTCTCATTTGCAAGAGCACAGAAGTGTGTGGCTTAGGAAAATGGCTGTAATAGCAAACATGTGTGCCATATGTAACATGTTAGTGAAGTTGGGGGGTCTTTACAGAGTGGAAATCTTGATAGCTCCTGATAAGAGCTCTTTCTTAATTTAGTTGACTATACAGGAGGAAACTACTATATACAAGCACCAGACAGATGAAACGGGGTGGGGGGGTTGTGTGATGTCGCTTTTTATACAACAGTTCAATTAAGAGGTTAATATTGAGAAACTTACGTTTTAAGACAGTTGCCAGATTTTTTTTTCTAAATAATAAGATGAATAGTTCCAAACTGGTCAGAGTTACACAATCAGGGAAGGTTTACCATTGTACAATAAAAGAAAGATTTCATAAATAAAATGAAGAAAAAGATGGCAATGAGTCTGTTTTTTGAGAAGTGGTGGAGATTTCATGCCCTGACTAAGGTAGTATTGAAGTTTGACACTTCAGTGGTTTTTATAGATTTCCTGGGAAACATGGACTAAATGCTAAATGGTGACAAAATTCATTTTTAGTATGACACTGTTCTCCTAAAATAATACTCACTTTATTATGTTTCCAAATACTTAAATTATGAAATTATAAAATGACTTCATTTGATGATAATTTTTTTTTTTTTTTTTTTTTTTAATGATGTCACTGAAGCAATGTTTGGAGCGAGGCTACATCCAAATGCAGGAATGTTTCGCAGAATAGCGTAGAAAATTATACAGTAGCTCTTTCCATATCTTTCTCTGATTCAGAAAATTCAATTTTCTTTATTCTCTTTATTATGTTGATTCTAAATTTGCATCTTTACATTTTTATAACTTAATATATATATATATATATATATATAATAATTATTATTTTTTTAAATAAAATAATATAAAATAATTTTCACAAATTTTTATGAATTTTAAAGCACAAATACAATAGCCAGAAACAAAAAGCTAAATGTAGGCTATAAACGAACTAGGCTACATCACGGTCTCTCGACTTCAACGTCACCACCACTAAGATTCCTTTATTAAAAAACATTTTCCCTGAAAGTGTGAGTTAGAATAGTTTGCAAGAGCGTGATTATAAACACAACAAAGGCTGTGAAAGAAGACGTTTATCTGTTCAGCTTGATGATGTTTAATGTCCCTGACAACGTCTTTAGTCCCATTTAGCAACTTGTTAGCAACTGCCTTTTTCAAGATACGTTGTAGAAGCATTAAAAATTCAAGAGTGGGGTATTACTGGTGTGATTTATGTCATAAAACTGGAAATTATCTCGACCTTGTGTTAACCACAGACAGGCTTTTAACCAAAATCCCATTCAAAAAACCCTTTGACTTTGGGATGATGGTTCCGGAAGTGCTAAAATGCTAACCCGTTATGTTACTGTGATTAAATCACAGATTTATATGACTATTTTTTAATCGATTCCCAGCCATAATGCATAGGTCAACAGTCATTTTCGAGGAAGTTCAGAGCCCTGTAAATAAGTAAATAAGAACCTCAAAGTGACATTCATCCTTTGAGTTTTATTGTAACTACAGACTTGTTGTTTATTGTCAGTTTCTCAGCAGTAGCAGCTCTAAACTAACATGGTTCATTGTGTGTTCATCAACAACTTGAAGCCTCCATTCTTCAAAAAAAAGAAAAAAAGGAGGATGCCACAAGGACACCAGCACGTTGGTTCAAACGGATTTGTGCTATTGCTAAGAGACCACTGGTCGAAGCCAAAACCTCTTCCTTCCTTCCGACCAGCCTTAGCAGAGAACAGCTTAAGCTGCAATGAATTAGGAAAATGAGAACCGGAAAATTGCACTTTTAATTTTCTGACCTTGTTCCATTTCCTGCGCTAATGTCCAAGCGCTCTGGGAGCCACATCCCTCCTTTGTTTTTATGACTTTTATAGACAACACTCCACCATGTAAACCCTATTTTCAATACAGAGCCTTACAATAAACATTTTGTTTCAGTTTGGATCAATGTGTCTGGGTTTCCTCTGATCACGGGGTTTCCAGCAGAGAAAGGAGAAGAAGTGGCTCAAATAAAAACTCAAGGGACATCATGGAGATTTTGGCAGATTTTTGAGCACCATAACAATATGATTTTAATGTGGAAGAATATCTCCATGGGCCATTATAGCCTGTAGTGAAACCCCGTTGAGTTGTACAAAAAGTGAAAGGAAGTATGCCAAAGTTCTCAGAAATCACAAAAACAGATATTTGATCAAAAAAGAGTGGTTTATTAGTGTTGACGGTAGAAATCGGTCACTTTTTACATCTACTTTATTGAATCCTACTTCAATATTTTTTTCAAAAACTATAGGATATTGGAGTGACTGGCAGGTACGTTTCGTATCAATGTATGAGACAGATATCGCTCAAAGTCAGCTTTAATCGGCCAAGTCTCAATGGCTCCCCAGTGCTGTTATATAGTGAGAATATACAGTTCTTGAATCACCATTAGTCAACAGCTGGCTTACTGCATTTAAACCAACGGAACGGAGGTCCCATGAGAAAATGAAACCGTTTCAACAACACCAGTCACATGCAGTACTAAGTGATGACATTCAATGGCTATGGGGTATGTGGAGGCCTTATTAATCACAATGCTTTTTATCATAACTTTATTTTTGTATTCAAACATTTTTTTTTTTTTTTTTTTTTGTGCTCTTCTTGTTTGTTTGCACTACAGAATCCTCGGTGGAAAAACAAATCAGTTCCCTGTGCAGAAAAATAACTTATTTGATTTCAATGAGAGTGTTGATGTTAAGCCGCACTGTAGCATACTATTTAGTGTAGTGTGTGAAAAAGAAAAGGGGAATACTGCATAACTGTCTTGCGTTAGTGTTTGGATGTAAGCCACTCTGTTTTTGCTCCATGCAGAGATTCATCGCGCCCTCAAGGAGCCTTATTTAGAGTACAGATGCATCTCATCTTCTGGGTCTTAGATGCCATGCCACATGGGAGGACACAAATTTGTTTTAAGTAGGACTTTAAATACTCACATAAAGAAAACTATCTCAGTGCCTTGGCCTTACAACACAAACTTTGCAGATTTCGCATGTCTCTTTCACCGAAGTGCTCAAAAAAAAGAGCGCTGCCCCATTTAAGTCGCTCACCACGGCCTGAAAAAGGTTGCGCTCCACCCCAGACAATGGCGCATATGAGAGATTTGGCAGTTCTGTATTGTTTGTGTCAGCAGAGTAAAGTAATTTATCCAAGATAACCTAAGGAGACCTCATTTGGTAGTGCTGAATTGACCATTCAGTCTTATCACAGACCTTTCTGAGATGTCCGTAGTCTCTCTGTTTTATCCAAGTTTAAGTATTGCAACTCATTGTACTTGTCTGATCTAATTAGATGGCACTTTATTTGTGAGTTAAATGACCATCTCTTCCTCTTTTCAAATATGAAATGACATTGTGACAAGATAGTGATTCAAATCTGCCTCTCATTGTGTCCCGCTCGTAGGAACGCTGCCGAATAAATTAAGCAGATAAATGAATATTCATAGTTGTGGTTAATCTTTCTCTGCCTTGAGAGGTAAAATGATTGCAATTGACATGCCGCAGATACCGATGCAAGTTTTTAAAGTTAATATAGATTAATTTACTGTTGTGAGAGGAACAAACTGTAAGATGAGCTTGTAGCTTGTGCCCTATTTCTACGTGGAAACTCCATGCACATTAGGTATCCTAACAAAGAGGTTTCTAGAAAGTCCAAAGAATTTTTTTTTTTTTACTTGAACTCAAACACAAAGACAAATCTTATTTACATGGTGTTCTCTCAAAATATTCTAAGAAATGTTTAAGGAAAATTTGAGTTTTACACCCACCCAAATAAATCAAGCCTTTGTAACTCTTTTTGTCAGCCTTGTTCTTGTGCAAACCTAAATGTATATGCCTACTATATGTAGTGTGTGTATAATACGACAATTAATCCATTTAATTTTAAAATCCCAGATCATTTTATTTGTGTTTTATTTTAGTTCAGTGAAAAATCATGTGTATTTAGACAATTGTTAGAGCAAGGGGAAAAATCGATCAAAAAGCCTTAAACCGCAAACATATTAACCTTTAGATTTAAAAAAAAGAGAGAGAGAGAGGTTGATAGAATGAGATCTAACCTTTGACCCTTCCTGCTTCTCTGGGTTATAAAGTGACTGAGTGCGACATAGCCACGGCAGCTCGTTCTTAAAGGGCTCGTAGGAAAGACACACTGCATCTGTAGTGAACAGCCCTCTGGTAGAGCGTTTCTGCACATGAAGGCTTGAGGACGCATCTGAAGTGCTTTGATAAAGTGCTTTGAGAGAAAATGAACTCCCTCATGGATTTAATGACATCAAAGAGTAAGTCTCTGGCATCGTAATAAATTCAGACCAAACTCATTGAGAAAGAGAGGGAAATTGAGCCTTGATTATCACAGCTTTTGTGTGACATTGAAAAGACTAAGAAGGCCAAGGGAGGAAGGGGATAAAAAAAACCACTTGTCCTCTCTCAAACTAGCCCACAGAAGAGAAAGAGGAGAGCCGTTTTGAGGATAATGTGCTGCCTGGTCGTTAGAGTGCTACACTGTTCTGAAACAGAAACTTTTCTGCCCATTGGACACAGCTTTTATAAGCATATATGAGGGACAAAAGAAAGCCTAGAGTAGCAAGGAGCCCTCACAGTGGCCATTATTTATTAAGAAAAAAAAAATCAAATCCCTTGATGCATTATTATTTATATGTGATTCACAGTGTTCAACTTCAGACTGGTCTTTTTAAAGTCACTGTGATGTTTACTATTTTATTTTGACATTTTATGTATGTTATTTTATGTGGATTTCTTTTACAGAATTATTAACTACCAGTCACTACCTTACTCTCTTTTCCCAGTATAAATCTTATTTTTCAGACACTGTGTTAGAGTCTTCCATGTTTCATAGCAACAGAAATAATTGAGTTTGCGAGCACAATGGGTCTGGCATCAGTACCTTGTCACAACCGTTCTTACCTCATAAGAGGACGTAATTCCACCTCAGTTCATGCCAAATTAAATAAATGCTTTCATAGTGGTATCCAAACACTTATCCAAATAGCTCACTGACTCTGCCTTCCACACACTGACTCATAGGTAACAAACATATATAACATGGAAATATTGGATATAAAAGTCAGGGGGGTGAATTATGGGTGTAAAAAAAAAAGCTGTAATGTAAAATTCAGGCCAGTCAGTCATTACCTCAAGCTTTTACAGCTATACCTTTCAGCTTGAGTTTTGAGTGTCAGATTTAGTTTACTTTCCCCGTCAGGATAGATGAGTTTGAATTGATTCCTCTAGAATTTGCCATATAATTGTTCCGTTAGATTTGACATTGTGAGTTTTTTTGGTTTTGTTTTTACTTCAGCTTGTATAATCGAATTTTAGTTATTGTTAAAAAAAAAGAAGAAGAAAAAAGTTAGATGCAGTCCTGGCTGTGCTAATCTGTGGTTTGCGTGGAATGTCTTCATTTCAGAATTGTGACTTGTCAAATGAATATCCATGAGTGAGCGAATTACCAGTTGACAAGAGACAGAGAATGACTAGCGCAATGGAAAAAGTCCGGAAGACAGTGGGTGTGCGCTCATTTAAGCCCTCTATGAAAATCAGGGTGGAGAATCCGGAGGTTTGGATGAGTTAGTGCTGGTCTTGATTTGGTGAGAATAAATTTTATATTTGGCGTCAACATGTTTATTTATTTTAAATGAATATGTTTATTCACCAAGGACACATTAAATTGATCAAAAGTGACAGTAAAGACATTTAGAATGTCACCAAAGATTAATATTTTAAATAGCCTACTGTTTTTTTTTTTTTTGCTTTTTGGAAGAATCCTGGGGAAAAAACTTATTAGCAAACATATTATGGGCACAATTGTTTTAACATTGATAATAATGTTTCTTGAGCACCAAATCAGTATTTTAGAATGATTTCTGAAGGATTGTGTGACACTGAAAATTCAGCTTTGCCATCACTGGAATAAATTACATTTTAAAAACATGTACAAATAGAAATTTTATTTTAAGTTTTTATTTCTATTTTTATTTTTTTTAAATAAAAGCCTTTAAAAACAATAAAAAAAAATCCCACAGATTTCAAACTTCTGAACAGTAGCTAATGTATACATATAAACTTAAATCTTAAACTTAAAATCATTAAAAACCATATAATTTAATGAACCACAGACATGAAAACCTGCAACATGTTACAGTGCCATCTTTGTTGAGCAAATAGTTTTAACAATCAACTTCAGTGATGAAAGAAGAATGTGAGCCCTTATATGTAGTAAGTGGGGGGAACATTGTTTATCATGGACTAGAAACTTCTTATTAATGCTGATCAGATATGCTGAGGAATTCTAAGGTATTTTCACATATAGTTTTAGTGTTAAGATAATGAATTAGTGTTGGCTAATAAACTCAAGCAACAACAGAATCAAAATGGTTCTCCAAATCCCTACTGCTAGTATTTCTTTGAATTCTAATTATTTTATGGTATATCCATTCAGTCACTCTCAAATCTATCAATCCAAAATGTCATATTTTGAGCTCCTTTAAAATATTTTTCAGAGGTCCATTTCTTTTGAACAGCAGGTCATTAATATTATGCAGTTATGTTTGTGGTGGGGTGCCACACCTGAGCTGACTCGAACACCTGATACCAATTACCCCCTTTTCAAGAGTTCATTATCCAAACATTCCACATGCCTTTTCCATTAAAGTCTTCAATTGTTTAAACCAGGGTTGTACCTGAAATCTACCTTCCCGCAGAGTTTAGGTCCAACTCTAATCAAACACACCTGAAAAAGCTAATCAAAGCCTTGAAAATCATAGGCAGGTCTGCCGAAACCAAACCTATTCCTGATCAAATATACTTGGCAATGCAACATTTTCTGGCAATATGGAGAATTCAGATATCCTTGTTATTAGCGACACCGGTGGCCATTAAGTGAACTGCAGCCATAAACTTATTGCTCACGCTCGTGCACACGTAACCTACAAGAAACTGAACGTGATTCAAGGCCCTGATACTTAGAAGTAAAAAAAAGTTGGAAATACCTTTGCAGTGTCATACTGTTAGCGAACATCCAGACTTCGTCCACACTGCTGAGAACGAAGGTTAAATATGTAAATATATGCTGCATGCTTTTCTCTCAGTAAATGGCAGCGGTGAGAAAGCAACAGAAAGAAAGCACCTGATCTTATCGATGTGCACAAGCTCTGCAATTCACAGACATCATGTCAACAAATGAGGTAATTCAAATTCTTACACTGTTATGATAGTGTGAGTATATTTGAGATGGCTAGGCCTGGTTTCACCGACAGGGCTTAGATTAAACCAGGAATGATCCTGAACATTGTATAAGCATTTGTTTCTAGTACAGAAAGATTTTTAGATTGTCCAGCAAAAACGTCCGAGTCCTTCACATAAAAATCAGTCTACTGACTTTCATAAACAACCTAGGAAAGTTTAGTTAAAAGTTATTCACACCAGTGTCGGATACAGAAAGTGAATGATGGGTGGGCCTCTAAAAGTCTGAATAATTCGCATCACCCCATATTTATCAACTTAATTTGGAATGAGAAACCTGTATGAGAACACAAAAGAAGATATTTTGAATGTTGGTAACCAGACAGTTGACGGTAGCCGTTGACTTCCATGGTATATTTTTCCTACTATGTAAGTCAATTGCTACCATCAACTGTACCAACATTCTTCAAAATATCTTCTTTTGTGTTCAGCATAAGAAAGAAACTCAGAAACTGTCTCAAGTTGCTAGAATTTCTTCATTTATGCATTCGTGCAATCCAGGATGTTTTCTGCCGCACTGAAAGAACCGTAGTATATAACCTTAGTATAACTTTGACTCACACCAAAAGTCTTTTGGTGACAAGTCCTCCTCGCAAGATTTTGACCGCCTGCGGTAGACACCTGAAACTGGCCCAGCAGCAGCATCTGGATCTGGCCTATCAGAACAAGGAGAGCAGTTCTTCATGTAGCAACAGTAACTATGACATTATCTCTATCAGAAGAGGGATCCGTATTTGAGTTGGGCATATCATCTGCTTCCCACGCAACAAATCACCCCACCTATGGTTGGCATTTCTCGTCTTGGAAAGTGAATAGAGTCTGTATGTGTGTTTGTACATTTTTTGTTTGACTGCTCTGAATATTTGTGACTAAATCTTGAGACTAAGTGGAGCATGCGTGTTCATATGCATAGCATACGCGAATTTGTGAAAATGTGTTAATATAGTATTATGGCAAGTGAATTCCAGGTTAAAATCTCAAGAAACGGCATCTCATCAGCAAGGTATCATCAGCTAGTTATACCAGTCATCTATAGCAGGTCATCAGCTAGTTATACTCCATATTGGCCAAAATCTAGTTAGGCGAATGTGCATTATCCATCGCCTCTGATCCTTTCTCCTTTTTTTATGTTTTTCTATGGTTCTCCATTTGTTTACCACAGTTCTTTTCAAGTGTTAGTGGTTGCATCTCAAAACTTGGAAAAGGCCAACTTGTCATTCCAATTTTGGAAATGGAACTTGAGGTAAGTAGTTTTAGTTTTAGCACCATGTCGCGTTGATCAATACGCCATTTCGTGTTGCATTTTATTGCCTTGTCAGTAGACAAACACACTGTGATCGTGATCAAGGCCGTCTTTGAACCTCTCTCATTGTACGACGTAGGACCACCGTTTAGGAGCCACAACTACAGAAATAGCCACGATTGGTCATATTTCATTTGGAACAGCCCAAACTCATACAGTGTGTAGGCATAAAGCGGCTGCTCAGATTGCACAGTGCGAACAAGTAGCGGTAGCCACGTGAAAAACAAAAGCAAAGCAGGAGAGAGAGGTAACCCGAGTCCTGACAAACAACTACGAAGAGAAATCACAATATCTGAGTCCTGTATCAACTACCTACCATTGCTAATACAGTATATGTGGCCTGTATGTACAGTACAGAAATCCCTTTGCTCACAAATATTGAATCCTTTCAATATTCAATATTGAATCCTCACAAATATTGAATGCAAATATTGCATAACCATGCCACGGCGGGCCAGACTAAAAACATACCAATAGCTTAGCTTCTATGGCTGATGTCTGGTCTAAACAAGTCAGAGTCGGCCGGGTTTTAAATTTAAGAAGTTAATATTGTCATAATTTAATTATCTGTTTGTTCTCTTTCAAAAGACAAAACTGTCAAGTTGTTGAGGCGTGCTCATCCTGTCATCATTGTCTAGACTTTTTTTTTTTCCTTAAATGTGTTAACACTTAAAAGTGTTTTTGTAATAACATAAGGGTGCTGCTAGTTGAAATCGGTTTGAAATTCAGATATTGGCGTGAAGAATATCACTGTAACTGAAGAGACGAATTAGCATATTATTTTTAATATTAGGATAGAGTTCAAATGCATGATAAAAAACTTATCACATTTAAAATAATTTTTTAAATTATTGTGAAACGGTAAGAAAATTGTTTAAGAAAATGAATGTATTTCCCACGATATAGGCCCACTCAGGCATTCACACATTGGCAATAAAAAAGCGATTAATACATGAAAAATCTTACATATAGCCCCTTTAATCTTATTCTATATTATTATTATTATTAGCCTACATATTTAGAGATTGTAATGACATTGTAGGTGATTATTTCACACATTCAGACATTGACTACAAATTTTTTTTTTTTTTTGAAAAGGCTTACAAATAAAAAAATATCTTGAAAGCTTATTCAAATATAAGCTTGTTTCAAACAGCAATAATAATTCATTTTGACTTAATGCTAAAGCAATAAATATAGATTTAATAACATATTTATCGTTTTTCTTTTTTTTTAATTTACACATGATAAAACCAAATGTTAAGGATTTTAACATTTATTACCTAAGTGTCTTAAGATTTTCTGAAGTGTCAACAGTAACTCAACTGTGCAAAGGTTTAAATAAATGTAATATATATAATATATTTTTTTATTAAAGATAATATTTTTTTTTTACTATTCACTGGTTTAGAATTTAACTTATGTTATATTTATAATCAAATATGTGGAGAGAAAATGAATGTATACTAAATACTATGCTTTAACGTTTAATTTAGTGGTAAAACATATAATGTAAATAAAATGTTTAATATACTGTATATGTATGTATATATATATATATATATATATATATATATATATATATATAAAATATTTTAAATAACAAATAAAATAATGTAATAAATAAATATATATAATGTTTTAAATGAAATATTAGCGGTTGGGTTGAGACCCTTCAGCAGAACGTTCTGTCTGTATAGTTTGGCGGAAGAGCACAAAACTTTCAACATAACTGTCACAAGCCTCACACACAACAGTCTCACTCAACTCAATGGCTCCACCCAGCAGTAAACGCTCTCCGTTTTTTTCATAGTGAAAGCAGAGCAGGAAATGATATAATTGTTGCATTTTTCCCATGCCCATTTGCCCTGTGCTTGACCCTCTCCTTCGGCTGCTGGGAATGGTCACTTAGTGATTAGTGCTGTGAGCGTCTGAGTTTTCATCCGCAGAGATCTGTGTAGGGGGTGTTCGGAGACCTTCACAGTGCGTCCGTGTGGCTGTGAGAGAGGACTTGTGGGAAAAACGGGTTTATGTGGCGCTGCAGCTATAAATAGAGCATCAGGAAATCTGTTTAACAATCACTCATGGGATGTTTAATGAGTCTATAGTTAGCAATTCCAGCAGAGAACAAAAAGACATTTTTAATCAATCAGCCACATTGCACTACGAATGTGCGGTGCGCTAAGCTGCCTTTCGCAGTGGATTTGATTATTGCTGTTTTATCACGTTCAACATCAGCCTGTTCTTCAGTCGATTAATACTGTGTATAATAAGGTTGCTCATGGGAAAGGCAACATCTAAACAGTGAAGTGAATTGTGTCCTAAATCTAACCAAGTGACATCATGTCGTTTTACTGCTGAGGTCATATGAAACGCCCTGTGCCGTGTTTCCCAAAAGAAGACAGTGGAAGATTTTAGGTGTTTCGGACATTCTGGGTGGAAGTCATAATTTAGGTTTTAAATTAGATCCACTAGTCTCAAATCTTGACCGTAACAGGGGGAAATGTCAGTCTGATCTCAGGCATCACCCGAGAGTCTGCTGTCACTGGCTAATAATGTTAAACTGGCCCTCTGTAGTTCCCATAAACATTTATTGACTCCTAATAAGAAATCACAGAAATGACTCTGTCTGGACGCTTCTAATGAACCCTATAGTTGCACTTTTCTTTTGTGTCTCTGAATGGACCATAGCTACTTTCACACATTAAAATCTGAGATTGGCTTTCCTGGTAAAGCAACTAATTTCCATCTTCTTGTCATTAAGTGGATGCAACTTCAGAATCTTGACGGAAGTAAGTCATCCAGATCATTTTCGCCTGTTGTTTTACTGTGAATTTGGACATGCTACTCTTTTCACATACAGTACTATTGGTCTGTCCAATTTGGCAACTTTTTTTTTTTTTTTTTTTTTTTACTTCTGAGTGTCATGGGCCGATCACACAGAACACATTTCTGCTTTTAAAACCATGAGACGCATGCATCAATGAAATTGAAAAGGGTTCCTGTGACCGCCCCCTTAAAACCGAGAATCTAATGTTTTGCTCGCACATAGCAAATAAACTGATTTAGCAGTATTCCTCACAAAATGTTCTCTAAACTGAAATTTCTAAATGGAATCTCATGATTCAGATGTTGGATTATTGCCCGGCTTTGTTGTTTTATCTAACTTTTATTCAATGATGTCACAATATCAATTGAGCAGGATTGTCTATTAAGTGAAGGTTTGACTTTATGAGTCATGCTTTACTTGATATGCTACTTTTAAACAAAATCATTTGACCTCATACATGTTTGTCAGCCTCTCCTCACCTTTTGGAATACAGTGGAGGGGAAACCTCAAGAGCTCTGCCTCTGACACATTTCGCTCACTGAATGAAACAAATCCAAACCAATCACGAGTCATCAAACATCACAATGACGATATATCATTCTGGATCCAACTATCAGTCAGACCTCAATTTATCTGGCATCCAAATTGCTTTTGTGACATTTATAAAGGAAACCAGTGTGCTCTGTGATTCCAATCCAGCTTTTCCCTTCCAAAGGTGGATAAAGTCATGAATTATGGGCAGTAACAACTGCAGAACTTGACATACTGAGACCCAGAGTATCACATCCAGTCACACACACACACATACACACCTCTTCCTCAAAAATTGAATAAACTAGTACTGGCTTTTTTCCCCCTGAAATAATTGGCTGCCATTTCCTTTTATTGAGAGAGAGCAGTATAAACTGTTTATGTACTTTAGTGCATTGCCTGACTTGAGAAGTTACATAGTTCCATTGAAAGTCTATTGAAACAGTTTTGGGGTTTTTTTGCTATTTGACTGGTTTAGAGATGTCTGAAATCCCCTAAAATGAACATTTATGTCATGTTTTTTATCAAATAAAGATAGAAAAAGAGACATGTTTGATAGGTAGTGGCAGAATTCACGCTATACTAACTAATAACATTAGTTAAAATTATAAAAAAAAATAATATATTAAGTTACAATTAAAAATATATTAAAAAATATATATATAAAATCTGCTTTAAAATATGCAAGAACATAAAAAGAAAGAAAAAATAACAATAATAATGTGACGTGACAGTTTAGGGGCCTTTTTTTTTTTTTTCAACTAAAAACAGCGTTTTGAGTCCTGAAAACGCAAACTTTTGATAACGGGTTTCAAAGTGCAGGTTTTTGAAAATGATACCATTATCATCTCCGTGAAAAAAACGCGAATTTGTGAAAACGGTGATGTCATGCGTATTACGTGTTCAGTACATAGACGTAAAGTGTTTCTTTACAAAGTGACATCGCCAACTACCGTCCTAACATGCACAATACAGCATTTTATTAGCTTTCACAGAGCCGTGTGAACAGGAAGCGCTTCGACAGCGTTGTCGTCCGCATGCAGAAATCGCAAAGGAAAAACCTTTCCGTTTTTAGTACATCGTTGTCGTGTAAACATGTCCTTAGCCATATCTGCAGGTGCAAGGCTGACCGAGTCATGCAATAATTGTCTTCATTTGTGTTGTGTACATTATGATTGCATCTAATCATTCTTCATCAGTAACACAGTTGTATACCAATTTTACCTTCTTTTTTTTTTAACAGTGCAGGATGTCTGGTGACTGTTTATATGACGGATCCCAGCAGCCTTTGTGTTTGAGAGTGGGACTATTGTAGTAGCTCAGGAGGTTTAGTTAGTTTGGGTTGGCAACAGTCCTTCATTTTAGGGTTTCAAACTACTGTTTAGTTTTTGCATAAACAATTGCATTGTTCAGTGTCAACCTTATTTTTACCTCCTTTCTTTTTTGATAGTAGGATCGTGTCAACAGTTGGACTCAGAGTGGTCCTAAAAATCGCACTCGCATGAATTCCAGCCGGGCTCTCATTGATATAGTAACAAAGCACGATGAGTGTTGTTGGCCGTTCGGTTAAATCGCACAAACAATGTGGATTCTGGAATTTTCATTTGAGTTCTGACACGTTACAGTTATTTATGATTATTCTGCGCTTGATATTTCAAAGATGACAGAACTGTATAAGAATCTGCAGTTTAGTATCATAATAAAATGTCTGATTTATTATACTTTTTTCTTTTGCTCCCTGGAATTATGTGTGCGTGTTATTTATTGAAGATGAGAATTTATTTAAAAATACTGAATGGATATTACAACTGCATTTTTATTTCTTTGTGTGATTGTGCAGACCATCAGAGTGATTTATGAAGTGGATATTGGAGGAAAGCTATTGGAGTAAAGCTGTTGGCTTGTGGCTTGGGAACTGTAAGAACTGGATTAGACGGTTTTCGGCCTGCGAAAGTAGAAAAAGAAAATACCAACATGCCAACAATCCAAGGTCCATAGTGGTCTTGTGTGTGTGTTATCAGTGGAGTGCCAGTGAGGTGGGGGATACCGTGGCATTATACAGTGGTACTGAGGCATCCGCCTATGATGAATAATGCCAGGCTTAGAAGATGTGCCCAAGCCAAGATTTGAAAAGCTTTGAAAGCTTCACCACTAAAAGAGGAGGAGGAAAATATCTGCCTGATTGTTTTTTATATACACAATTCTGTTTTTTGTTATATGGTAAATGTCACCAATAGTTTTCAAATGTTACATAGAAGCTTTTAATTATATTCATTTATAGCATTCTTATGTGTACTGCTCGGTCTTGTGAACATCTGAGACCTTTTTACAAAAAAAAAAAAAAATACTAATTTGCACTTGTTCTCTTTAAAGAAAAAATGCTCCTTGTGTGCAGGGTTTAAGTAAAGGCCAGTATTTACTATACAGTATCTGAGGTGATTTGGTCAAGTGCATGGTTTCCTACAGAAATTGCTGTCACTCTTTACCTCTAACATCTGCTTCCATTAAAAGCCACTCAGAATGGTAATTTAGTGACCTGAAGCCATCTCTACTGAAGCACACCTGTGCTTTTCCAAGAGTATAATGGGATCAGGACTATTAGTCGGCAATTAGAGATTGTTTAAACCTGAAGTATTACCAGATCACATTACGGGCACTGGCCAACATTTAGACAAGTTCACAAGTGCAAGTCACCCAGACAGAAATAGAAACCTCTTTATGCTTATATATTTCTGGCCTAAATGTTGAAAATTGTTGCACAATTGCTCTTGCGCTGATATATTATTATACAGGCTGCTTTGTTATAAATGCTGTGAAAAATTTGTTTGTTGAGCAATAATCAATACCTCGCACAAAAAAAGTGGTCACAGCATTAAAATATAAAATAAAATAAAATCATGTTAACATATTTTTTATGTCTTTTTAATTGGTTACATTTTTGGTACATATGAACACTTAAAATAAGTAATGTCACCTGCATTTATATAAATATTTGAGTTATTTCCACAGCTATGACTCTCTTCATTTGGAAGATCTAGTTACTGACAACATACACCCATTTCACATTAGCAGATAAACATAACTAATACTTGAAGCAGCCGGGTAGGAGTTAACTAAACATTTATATTAAGGAGACATTGTTCACCGTGTGAATTTGATAACTTTTGATTGACCCTTGTGGATTATTAAATCTTAAACACACAGTGACCATGATCTGTGAAGAACTGAAAAACATTTCTAAGTGCTTACTTAATGTTTCACTTGTGGACCAATTTGGCCTGTCCAATACCCTGCAGCTGTTAACATACCGTGAAATGCTCAGACTGGGCCAAAAGACAGGAAGTGGCTTGTATTTAGCCATCGACTTGACTCGACCACCTTCTTTTTCTTTTGTATGAGAAACATTCAATTACACACGGTCAAACTGAAATGACTGATGTGCATTTAAATTACATTCATAACATGTTATTGTACGCTCAGTCTGTCACTAGGCAATACATCAAAATTCTGAAAAGTGTTTTTGTTTGCTTTAAAAACCATCATAGTCTAGCCACTGAAATATAGTGTTAATGACAACATGCCGCCCTCTAGTGTTCAAAAGACACCTTACTGTGATTGGAAACATTTCCAGCAGAAATAAAATAAATAGTCAGTCAATAAGAAATAAATATAAAACTACATACCCATTTTCATTTTAATTAAAATGTCAAAACTAATTACAATAATAAGTTCAACTGATATGACCACATATAATTAGATAGAAGTTTAATATAGGCCTAAACATGAAAACACAAAATTCAAGTAGGCTAATGTTTGACTAAACCATAGCAATAATACGTCAAAAAAAAAAAAAAAAAATATATATATATATTAAGTTATTCAATTAATGGAATATAAGAACTAACCTATAAAAAAAAAAAAAAGTTTATATTTTCTGTGGAAACCAAAAGGAGATGTTTCAGATAGTCCAGACTGAGAAGGTTATATGCAATAAACTGTTTTCAGAATTATTAGAAGAAGAAGAAGAAGAAGAAGAAGAAGAAGAAGAAGAAGAAGAAGAGGGGGGAAAGCTAATCCGATGTATGTTATTTCACTTAAAAACATATTAGCATATTAGCTATGCTTTCTAGCCTACTTGCTGTTCACTTGAGCTGCTCACAACAAACTTGAACACAATGTTATTAACCGTTATTTCCTTTCGTTCGAAACTTTTGTAAAAGAGGCAATGAAAAATGTTGTACTTAAAATCCCTGAGATTTGGTGTGCCTCGTAAATTCTTATGTGGATTTTGGGACGAACTATTCCTGAGAAACAGCAGTAGTGCAACAAAAATTTGCCACCAGATGGCAGCAAAAGCTTATCTATAGGCTACCTTATATCTCCATTCATGTCAAAGGTAGCTTCTGTTTTGATTCTTTTAAACATTTTTGGAACGGCCACACACACTCAGTATAGTTAGTTAAATAAATGTTCAAAATTGCTCAGAATTATACAACGAACACTTGATAGTTTATTTCATACCGTATTTCTACATCAGTGCACATTCAAAAATGAAAATTCATGTCATCATGTCGTTCCAAACATTCTTTAACCCGTGAAATTAAAAAGGATGCTAGGCAAAATGTTAGTCTTGTTAGGCAAAATGTTAGTCATTTAATCTTTTTTTCCCCATACAATGAAAGTAAATAGTAACTGAGACTCATTCTGCCTAACTGCTCCTTTTGTGTTCCACAGAAGAAAGAACGTTATATTTTGTCCTTTTTTAATACCAACAGTGACTTAATGTCAACTGTGGCTCCTTCTGAGATGTTAAGATAGACAAGGAAAAAAAAACTTGGGAGGAACTAATATTCAGCAGGGGGAGCCCATCATCTTCTGACTGTCTGCCCATTTTTAAACAAACACAGCAAAAAAGAGAGGTACATACACAAATGTTAATTTAACCAGATATACTAATCCAGAAACAGAATATGACAACAGTGACTAATTGATCTCTCATTCAATTAAATGTAATGATGAATTATCATAAGATGGCAATGTAATTCCCTTTCAAGAAGAGATCTTCTCCATTGGAGCACAGCACTTCAGAATGAAGATCTTAATGAGGTTTTTTGAGTAGAGCTACGCTAGAGCCATCTCTATAACTAAAACCTATAACTTCACCCTTTAGAAGTGAAACCACAAAACTGATGTCAGATTTGTGTAATGAGGTAGTTTCCACCACCACCTTAATGAGATTTTCTTGGCAGCTCTTATAGCTCCATCTAATGCAAGATAATTCTGAACGTAAGACCCCCTTTTGATGCCTGATGATGTAATACATGATGCAACCATCTGTAAGACTTTGACCAGATTATATAAAAGATGAAGCCGAGGGATATTGGTGGAAAGTCATGCCGTTAGGAAAGAGCAAGCTTGTACAGCTTTTATATAAAGTATAAAAGTTGATCTGAGAAGCTATAGCTCCTCTTTGTTTGGTAACTACAAATACTCATGGTTGGCATTCTGCTATCATTGTGATTAAGAAACCTTTTGATAGCCACTTTGTGACTAATACAATAAAAGACATAATCAAATCATCAAATGTTGTTTAAGATCGCTCTATCGTTAAATTGTGGTTTATTGAGCTGCCTGTTGCTATAAATACTGATGTCCTCTGTGATTGAACTGTGTGTTTGGGGGGATGAAAAGCTCTGAAGCCATGTGCCATTTTAAACCTTTCTTTTATGTGCCTTTTTACTTCATGTAATCACACATAAAGGCTGGCACCACAGGATCAAAGATTTGAATCATGTTTTTCAGAGATTAAAGTGTTTTACAGTTTACAGTTGCATATCTATCTATCTATCTATCTATCTATCTATCTATCTATCTATCTATCTATCTATCTATCTATCTATCTATCTATCTAGACACACACACACACACATACACACACACACACACACACACACACAGATTTATTAAAATATTCTAAATTTAGTTTAAACCTGTAAAAGAAAATAAACTTTTGCCATTAAAATAAAAATAGCAGAACAAAGTTATGATGACCTAGAAATATATCAGATTTCTACATTAGGCACTTCTTGGTCACTTATCGAATAATCAAATTTGTGACACTGATCATGTGAATTTCTTTGTATAGGTGGTCAGATCTTCTTTTTTCCATTGAAGCTCAAGATGCTCTGAATCTTCTCAAATCATGCTGGAGAACATCAGGTTTGACACAAACTTGTGGAGTTATTGCAGATTCAGTAATGCTGCCATTAAAGCAAAAGGTAACAAAGACATTTGAAAATATTTTTTCAATCAAACCTTTCACTCAAATTGTAATGATAATATATATATATATATATATATATATATATATATATATATATATATATATATATATATATATATGCCAACCACCAAATCCTGTCTATAACTAAATATTCTAACCGCTTCTGTGCACAGTAGATCCTTTTAAACCATTTCAGTGGCTCTACCTTAAAAATAGAGGAATTATAATCCATTGACTGGGACAATGTGGTGTCGATAAAGTGTCAATGTGTTCCAGGGCATGTGTTGGTGTTATTGGGCTATTTATATATGGCAGAATGTGCACTAAGATGATGGGAGACATGTGTTTGTCCAGCCACGTTCCCTCTAAGCCTCGAACCAAAGAGGAAGGTGAGGATGGGATAAGAGCAGCCGTCCCTCTGAGGCAGGGTTTGCTTTTTTAGCTGTGGTTGATCCAGCTATATTGGCTGGCTGGCACCTGAGTGCAACTTGCTTAACACGCAGGACAGATTTTTTTTTTGTTTTTGTCATGACATGTCCTTTGACTTTTAAGCTAATTTCCAACAATGTGTTTGGTTTTGGTCCAGACCAAACATTTAGTCCTGGTTCACTTAGCGTTCACACTGTCAAAACAAAACACATAACCAACATTCCAAACAATGCTGTATGCTGGGCTAAATGCGCTCACTTGTGAAGAATTTATCAAATGTGTAAAGGAGTCAAAACATCGAATCGAACATCCCTCTGTTGCACACAAACAAAGATCTGCTGCAAGGAGACAGCATTTCTGATGCCTGTAACAAACTGTAATCGGCAGCGTAGCTCCTTTGACGAGAAAAAACACTCTTTTAGGGTCACATCTTCTGACATCACATCCTGTTTTTGGTTAGTTTAGATGTTTTTGGTCCGTGTTGCGTTCATATTTCTGACAAATGCCACCGGAGTTTGTTTGAAAGCGGGCCGAGACAAACCTTTTCAGCTTTCCCGGTCTACTTGTTTGGTGCGCACCAAGGTTTGGAATGGCAGCGTTCACATAATGAACCGCTCTAACAAAGCAATCGCACCAGGGTTCGTTTTAATCGAGTCAAACCTGCCAACACACCAAAGGATAGTTCACCCAAAAATTAAAATGATCTCATCCTTCAAGGGATGGTTCGGGGTAAAATCAGCCTAGGGTCCTTGCACCATGACCTCGAGCCAAACACCCCCCCCCAGAAGCCTTTTTTCCCTTGTTTGAACATTTTTAAAGTTAGAGCTTATTTAGAGATATCAGTCGAATGGCTTAGTGCGGGCGCTAATGGATCCAAAGTTATCCCCACTAATAATGCCCAGAATGCTACCAAACTTCTACAGTAGTACAAACAGGTTCTGTACTCATCAAACGAGGCATTGGAAAGTTTGTAAGTACATCAGGAGTTTATTTAAATAACACTTGCCTGACGGCTCATGCTACCGCTAACCCGGACGTCAAGGTCACTTCCGTGATTTGGGAAAAGCCCGTAAAAGTCCTGGCAGAAAGCGATGCATAAGGATGTAGTGTAACGACGCCCATTTCCAGGAATGCACTAATATTTTTTGGCATAAAGGACTCTTTAAAATTGAGTCAAGAACCCTATATATAGAAACCCACTGAACCTTTATAAGAGTGTGTGACCTTTCTTTCTTTAGCAGAACACAAATAAAACATTTTTAAGAATGTTTTCATCCTTACAATGGAAGTTGATGGGGCCCTAAACCACACTGGACCCGATTTATTTCATTGTATAGACAAAAAAGGGAACATTTTTCAATGTTCCACAATAGAAAGTCATAGCCTACAGGTTTGGAAGGGTGAACTCTCCTACTTTAAAGTTGCCTGACATATTTTCATATTTTAAATGCAAAAAATGTATGGTTTTGATGTTTGTGTGCGTGGACATTCCAGTTGTAGGGTTAGTATGTGCATGGGAGTGTAGGATAATTAGCGTGACTGCTGGCGTATGTGTGAGAGAGCAGGATGGAGGGAATGTGTGTGTGTGTGTGTATGTGTGTGTGAGAGAGAGAGAGAGAGAGAGCACACAATCTCATGTGTAATCAGCAAAGCTTCATTTTCTGCGTCAGCCCAACATGCAGTCATGTGTCTGCGTCCGAGAATCAACCACCAGCTTTGTGTTATGTTTGTGTTTTTCACAAGTGTTTGCTTTCCTCGCTTCTTCAGTTAGTGAAACAGCTGCCCTCTCACGCATAGCTGTAAGCTCCTGGATGAAATGTGGTTAACTACACAATGGCTTAGTTCTGCCGGGCTGAGGGGGGGATGGGACTGGGGTTTCTGGTCACGTGATATGAACCATATTTAATACAATCTGAACTACATGCAGCAGGACTTACAGCAGTGGGTGAGCCAGCGGCACAATACAATCTCACAATCTGTGTCAGTGACCCACTAAAGACAAAATACTATGTGCTTGTTAATACCAATCGTGTGACCAAACCTTGAATTCCATGAGAAATACAAGTACAGAGAATTCTCACAACAAGAAACTACATAAGCGGTAATGTGCAGTCAGTAAGTGATTACTGCAAAATAAACTCTTGACAGGGTGATTACCCCAATGTGAATTGGAAGAGTCTTGTATCACCCTAAAGTAAATGGGTTTATTTTGAGATAATGACCAGCTAACTGCACATTAACACAATTATTATATGGCTACTTACCAAATAAATAAATAAATGGGCATGAAATATAATTATGTTGAAATTATAGTCGAAATTTTTGAGCTGAAATTAGTCTTACTGTATATTTTGCTTTATTAAAAGGTTCTAAAGCTTGGAGTCATATGACTTTAAACATTTTTATTCAGTAAGGATGCATTCACTTGATCAAAAGTGGCAGTAAAGACTTTTACATGAAATATTTCTACAAATTGTCTCTATATGAAAGTATCGCTGTAGCTTAATGTTAATCATGCACATTTCCTTTATTTCAGCATGAGGTCTGAGATGACAAAAATAGCTGTGATCAACAGCTTCAACACTGTTTCCAGGGTGGGTGGAAAATGGCATCCTTCTATGTGTCCCCCTTGCTTTTATAATCACTCTGATGTGACATGTAGGTCACCGTGGCTCACAAAGCTTAATAGAGTTGTGAAGTGTATAATCAACAGCCATTAACAGTGTGACATGTGAGACTCACATCTGGATGATCATGATGGTGGATCATTAATCTTTTCACATCACATGCTGCATATCAGCATATGTTCGGGCTTCCATCTTAACCTTTACGACATTATTTCTCAAGCTACTTAGAACTATGCTATGGATACACCATCTTGACTTGTACGAAATAAGCATAAACTAGCCCGAAGCAGCATTTACGCTGATATAATCTGGTCCATTCAGCAGTGTTGACTGCATTTAAAATGGTGAAAAAAGGTCAACACACAATAGGGTCTTTGATTTGAAATATTATTTGATTCAATGTTCGAATTGTTATTTGTTTCTGTGGTATTTTTCTTATATATTAAAGTCTTTTGTAAAACAGATCAGACTAGAGAACAGACTTTCCTGCTGGCCTGGTTATACATAGCTCCTAGATACATAGTCACACTTAGAAAGTTCCAAAGATGAAGAAGAGTCCAAAGTTCCAGAAACAAAGTAATTTAATGATGAACTCCACCGAGACTAATAAATCATGTGTGTCCAACACAAACAACAACCGACAAAGAACAGAGAAACCAAAGGAACTTAAGTAGTGGTACAAACAAGGTTAATTAATGATACACGGCTGAACAAAAGACCTAATCATATCAGTAACCATGGTAACTAAAGAGTGCCAGGAGAATCAAACAAAGGAACACATGTGATTGATGAAAACAAACTAAAAGTCCATGATAATGAAACGGACAGTACATCTACGTGGCATAGACGCGACCTTGCACCAAAACAGAAGAGATGAGGGAGGGATGGTGGGGGCTTTGGAGGTGGGTGAGGAGAAGGCGAAGGGCTGGTGAAAGGATACAAAGTAATGACATCATATCAAAAAAGAAATGTAAGCTTAGCATTAAGTTCTGCCAGGAAGACTCAATCAGCGCGTCATGTATTAACTCACTTCTAACCAATCACGTGTTAACACTCTCAGTATAAAAGTGGTACTTACATTCGTCTGAGTTCGCAGATACTGACGGCGCCAATTACCTCCATCCTCCCCAACACCACCAGGATGGTCCCTTCCTTTACCTCCAGGGGGTCGGCTGCGCCCCTGCCTTCATCTTCAGGCGGGATTTGCAGATTCCGTTACCCTCGCATTGCTTGCTAAGGACGGGGCCTATGCCAAAGACTTTATAAAATTATGCTTGCTGAGCTATTAATAAATTTACACTTGTTATATCATTTTATCTGCCTGGTTTTGTTCTACCAGTCTTTCTGGTAGAACAACACACCTGATGAAAACCTTGAAGAATTTCTGGACCTTTATAAGGAAACAGCCAGCGACCAAAATGTAATAAAAGTAATAACAGATCAATGAAATGTCTATGACATGATTCCCAATTATTTCCATTATTTCATGATTTCTAGTGTTTGCAAGGGCTTTTTTTCGTCAACAGTAAAATCCAGATAACTGAGTAATCCATGCATGAAGAATGGGCCCCAAGTCAAAAGGCAACAACTAAACTGTGCCCATGTTACTTAAAAAAGCTATGATTTGAGAAAAAAACATGCTCCATCACACTCTGAAATATTTGTAATTAAATACTCATAAATTCATGCCAAAAAAAGAGAGAGACGTTTATGAAACTGCTGCAAAATACAAACAAAATGACGTGCTGAGCTTCAGAGATGTGGTGACATTTCTATTTTTACTTCATCTTATTTAAGGAGTTGATATTCATATCCTTGGGAGCATGCAGAATGTGTCTTACTCATCCATGCGTGATGTTGTCAGGAGCTTGATGAATTATTCATTACAGGCCTTTATTTTTGCGTGCCTCTTTAGGTTTAGATCAAACACGTAGTGCATCATTCAGGTGGCCGACAGTATCTGGTGCAAAAGAACAGTCAGTATTGATGTGGGGGGTCACTGTAGTCATGGTTAAAACTAAAATGTTCCTTATTGAAGTCAAGACTGTTTAAAGCAGCAGACGTCCTCAAAAGAATTCACACTCAAACCTGTAAATGTGTTTCACATTGCCTGATCTTGACACTTCAAATGTTCATCATATACACATTTTGTTGTTTTTGATCTAGAAAAATGAAGCCATGTTTTTGTCTAAAGTTCAATTGGAAACACTTCAGCGCTGAGGATATTGAATATGTATGATCTGTCCACAATCCAGAATGCTGGAAATAAGCTTATTTAACTAAACAAGAAAATGGAAGGTGCACAATTGTGACTGTTTATTTAGGTTGTGGTGTTTCTTTCATCACGGATCAGAGATGCTGACCGCAGCTTTCTGTTGAAATGGGGAGGGTCGGCGTGACCTAACACATTGCATCTAAATTCTGCTGCTATGAGAGTCATCTATTATCCATGCTGTGCTTCCTGCAGCCCACGCGCTCTTTTCATAGAGAGATTATGCAATTTCCACCCAGCAGAAATCCGGTTTCTTAACATACGAGGAACATTACAGAAACACTATAGAAAGATCTTCATGCATGCATTAAGAAGATCACACGATTTGGGTTCGCTAAAATTTGTCGGAAAGAGATTACGCTTTTCCTGACCCCCTGCTCACTGTTGATGTACAGAAACAAACACAATAGGACTCAACGCCACGTTTTGAATGAACAAAAGTTGTGTACTTGCGGGGTTTTTTGTATTGTCACATCATGCAAAAATGATTAGTGTATTTTACATGGATGGAGAATTGTCAGGTTAAAGAATATTCTGGGTTAGGAAGCTGCATTTCGACTGCATTTGTGGCATAAAAATCTTTTCTTAAAAAAAAAAAAAATTGGGGGTACACTTACAATGGAGGTGAATGGTATGTAAAACAAAAACATAAACAATATGCATGTTTACATGAATTAATTGTGGAAAAAATACTTCAACTTTTTCTGTTATATCCATTTTTTCACTATGAACCCAATATCCTGTCGATAATTCAAACAGCTTTTCTGCTCAAATTAATAATACACAAGTTTTAACAGAATTAATGTAAGTGCATTTCTAAAAATGTTATCTTGTACTTAAACCCTCCAAAATTTCATCGCATTCTTTTCCACTGTAAATGCCTCATCCACTGTCACCTTGTTAAATCAACATTAAGACACAAATGCTATGGATTGAGCTTAAAGGATAGGTTAACTTAAAAATGAAAATTCTGTCATCATTTACTCACCCTCAAGTTATTTCAAACCTGTAAGTTTTTTTCTTCTGTTGAACACAAAAGAAGATATTTTGAAGAATGTCGGTAACTAAACAGTTGATGTACCCCATTGACTTAGTATTTTTTTGTATTTTTTTCTACTATGGAAGTCAATGGGGTACATCAACTGTTTAGCTACCGAAATTCTTCAAAATATCTTCCTTTGTGTTCAGCAAAAGAAAGAAACTCATACAGGTTTGAAACAACTTGAGGGTGAGTAAATGATGACAGAATTTTCATTTTTAAGTGAACTATTACTATAACTTAGTAGGCCTACTAAACCCCGGAATATGACTTTAAATATTCAAGAGTTGGATTTTATTCACAGATGTGTGAAATGTGTAAAACCAAATTAAAAGCGAACAATCATTTTGACTGGTGTTTTACAGACCAAACGCCAGTGACACCAAACGTCAGTATCAATGACGACACCACGCCACACTATTCAATATGACGGCTAAAACACACATCCACAACATAGCGCATCCTCAGTAAATGCGTGCTAATCTCCCTAAGCTCCAACTCTAGTTGTTCTATGAGAGAATAATTCTTCCTGCATGAGTCGACTGTCACTAATCATTCAATCAGTTCACTCACGGGAGCGCAAACTGCTCGAGCAGCAGATTCCTTCAGCGAGAGTCAGAGCGGAACTCAGCGAGTGCAGTAATCCATACAAGAGCACACATACACATGAGGAAAACAAGAGCTTGTGCATCTATTTTTGCTCTCCGCGACCTATGGTTTTACAACAGATGCAAACCAGACTGAAAGCCTACTGGCTAATCGATAGCAGAAAAAGTGAACCTGTAGCCACAGAATCTGACTCACTGTATAAAGTTACAGAAAAGCAATGAGTTGAAGTAACAGGATAACAAGAGCGCATCTACCCGCTGAAGCAGGGATAGAAAACAAACTGATATATAGGGATGTGAGTCGTCTTCATTAGATAGGTGGATAGGCTAGATTGATGTCAACTGCAGGAGGAGGACATGCTGTTCTGTCTGATGGCAGAAAAGACATTTCCATTTCTGAGAACACAGTTGGAATTGGCCTGTGGCAAAAGGTGGAGTTTTAATTGCATTACCCATATCATAATGAAAACCTGTTCACCATGAAGTGTTTAACTGCCAAAGTATCAACAATGTTAAACATTATCAAAATTATAAAAAAAAAAAACAACAACAACTGATCTATAATGACTAGAAATGATTAATTTACTTAGGCCTATATATAACTTGCATTTTAGGCATGTTAAGGCATGCGCAGTGCATTCACATGCTTGAAAATACTGGAGACTGGAAACGCTCATGCAAAGAAGATTAGCATTTGTCCATTTTGGTGACCTGCAAATATTTTATAGTGTGAAGATGTGTAACTAATACAAGATCAATGTCACAACGTGACTTCTTAAATTAATTAGAAGAATACAACTTTAAAGGTGAGATTTGCAGCTTTGCGAGATAGTTGAGTAGATTGTACTTTTACATTTATTCAACTGATTAGGTATTGTTCCCAGCCAATATTTTCTGTTGGCTATTGCCTGTTTCCCGAATGTATCACTTGGTTCCTTTTGAATTGGCCACATTGGTTAGGAATGCAGAGTGAATCGGTTAGTGATTCTGAAACATCTGAATCACTCAGCTCACTTACACAATGAATAATTTAACTACAATTCATTGAAAATAAATTCATTCAAACCTGAAAATCTATCCTATCAATAGCTATGTTTACATGCACCCAAATATTCCATTAGTATTTGGATTGATGACTCATCCTGATTGAAAAGCCTTCATGTATTCTTTCGAGCAGAATAAACTCAATCCAAATGCAATTTCGAATGGACTGAAAGGGGTGGTGAAGACCTGAAATAATCTGATCAACATGAAAAAAAAAAATAAGCATGTAAACGCCTGAATCCTCTGTGTTGTTTTTCCTCAAATGGATTCAAAATAACCTTGTGTAGGCTACATACGCAGTGCTGTGATGAGTATGTTTGTGTTCAAACTGCTCAGTTGAGGAGACTTTTTTGCTAAAATTGCTAAAAAACAGCTGTATATGTCAGCTTTCTTTTTAGATACATGTATGTCTTCAAGGCAAAACCTGCAATATATGTCATCAATGCAAAACCTGAAATTATACTCATGGTAGCTCTGTTGACATTATTGCAGCAGCTTTCTCCGGTTCTGAATGTGGTGACTGGGCCACTACGCATGCACTTAAGTTTTGTTCAGAATACATAATGAACATGTATAGGAATGTGTGAATTAGATTCCAGTGTTTAGGGTTCATATACACAGCACTTTAAGAATCTGAAATTAGATTGGATTCATTACAATTGATGAAAATTAGAACATGTACTGTAAATATATATGCAAGTATATCAAGAGTATCAAAAAAATCAACATTACACAAATACTTTGTGTGCAACACTACAAAAAAGGAAGTTGCTTAAAAGTAACAACCTGTTTTAAATATGTAGCTTGTATAGCTGTAACTCTCTGAATGATCGCTTTCAGCTAAAGGATTAGCTTAGCTCATTGTTAGTAATCAACCACCATCCTTTGCACATTCTGATATTTATTGACAATTAATGTATTGTATTGTGCACAATAGGTAATACAAGAAGTGACCTCTAAAGCACTGTATCAAAGGTTGGTAGATTGCATCTGACAAGAACAAAGGCTAACCAGCAGTACAGTGATCATGCAACTAATGCAAACACAATCAAATGAGATACTATTGTGTATTGGAGTAACACACATGTAAGCCCCAATCAGATATCCCACCCGTAAGTACTTACACAATCAGTAAAGAACTGATTCTTTGTTGGCAGAGCTCAAGTTGTTTGAGTGCTGCATTGTACTGTACTGTACGAGGAAGAAGAATGGAGGGGCGAATCTGGAAAAAAGCCACATAACTTAAAAGCCTTCAGCACTGATCTGAGACCAGCATTTAGATGTCCTAATTGTGGTGAAGATTATGCTTTGTTGAGCTTTAATTCATTGGTAATTGTATAAAGCTAAGAATTAAGTGAACAACTACAATGGATATGCTTCTAAAGGAAGGGAAAGAATGGCTCCGTCATTTTATTATTAAAAACAGAGAAAACAGTTCTAATTTATGTTTAGTCACAAGGATGTCAATTTAATACAATTGCTTATACAAAATTTGTTACAAATTAATGCAATTTATAATGCCCCCTGATGCTGGAAGGGGTGGAACAAAACAGATTTTTCGGGTCTTAATTGTTTTTAATTAAACAGACTACTTGTCTTCAGTTGTGAGAGACAAAAATAATAGCGAGACCCAGTAGCGTGAAAGACTGAGCGAAGACTGTTTGTCTGCACATATGCATACACCAAAATGTAATGCAGATTGAATGTGAATGATTGGACTGTAGACCAGTGGTAGATGTGTTCAATAATATGGAAATAAAATGAACAATAAATTGATTTGTGTAAAAACACTTTAGAATTTCTAGTGGTAATTAGAGTAAGAAAATATAAAAATATAAAAAGTGCTCTAATTAATGCTTTTGACTGCCATGTAATGTCTTAAAGGTGCAGTACGTAATTCTGGGCTCTCTATTGACATCTGTGGTTGAAACATAAAATTGCAATTTAGTTGCAGAGGAACATTGGAAGCCTATAGGTCCTGCCAAATTAAACCGACAGATTTTTTTTTATGTACGGTGTGATAAATGATATTCTTAGTATTTTAACATTCAATTATCTTGATATGGAAGCTTTTTGCAGCAGATATATGCAATTGATTGTGATTTATTTAATTCATTAGCATATCATGAAATTAACTTGATCACAGTTTGTAATCGATTGACAAACCTAGTTGTGATCACCAGATGGTGGCGCTCAATCTTTCTCAGTGTCAGTTTGGTAAACATAATCAAGTACCTTTCAAAGGCTAAGCATAACGTGTGTAGTTTCCTTTTTTTTTTGCCTTGCCAGAGGAATAGGGATCGCTATTGATTTCATATGCAGCAGTAACACTGCATCCCCGTTTGGAATCGACCAGCTGTTCAAATGCTAAAAGAGGGATTGCTAAAGTGGAAAAAATAAACCTCATTAATGGGAAACTAGACCACTATCTTTCTAAATGGCCAGTCAGACATTCATGAAAATCAGCTGTGTCCTGTAGTTTATTTTTATAGATTACATAAAAAAGGACGGTTCAACAATATTTCAGAGTTTCACAGACATGTTACCGTCCCAGTAACCTGAGTGATGATGACTTTATCAGCAGTAAAGGTAGTGTAAGAAGTTCCTTAGGGATGGGAATCACAAGAAATTGAATCAGGTTCCAATTGCAGACTCTCACGTCTTACGTGTAAGTACAACGTAGATATGACCATAAGTAATGACTTGCGGTTTAGTTTGATTGATTCAATCAGATGTTAACAGCTCTGACTGATTCAGTGAGTGAGTGAGTGAGTGAGTCGATTTAGAACAACAAGTTTGCCTGTGACTCATTTGAATTGCTCTGAAAGATGAAAAATAACTTGTTCATGAGAATGTAAACATTCACGAACCATTAACATATTCAGCTCTGAATAAGAATCCCAATCAATTTCTCAACATTTTCTTCACACACACAAAAGGTAAGAGGGAAAAACAGCCAACCATATACTGCATAGTCCAGCATAGCCCTGGGAACCAAAGACAACTGTTGTCTTGTCATCTTTGGCATTTTTTTCTCCGGCCTAGAAGAGAAAGATCATCGGAAAGAGTGAGAACGCGTGTGAATTTTCCCACTGTTCTTGGCCGAGCTGAGTGACTGCATGGTCTGTGCGTTTAGTGGCTGCTAATCATCTCTTCCCGTCGTTGTTGTGGAAGTGCATCCTGTGCCAAGGCCTGAACCACCCTCGCCTGGCGCACTGCCTGGACCATCTCGCCCAGGCTGCATAGCTGAAGTGGCTTGTGGAGCCAGCATGGACACGCAACCCAGCGGGACGCTCCTCACAAAACCGCCCAGTGTTAAAAGAGAACAGATCTGTTCTGTTAGCATGCATGCTAGTGCTGGAAATATATTCCTTTCTGATATGTGCACAGACAGTGTACTGGAGAACATATAGCTGCATGTAGAAGCCAAAATCTGTCTTGAACGCAATTTGCACGCTACAATTCTCGATCTTGCAGATTGCTCTCAAGCACGATCTTGGGCTGAATTTACATATAAAGGAGGTGTGTTTGCATAAAACAGTGACTTCATTTAAATAATCACAGAACAGCACAATTTCAATGGATTTAGCGTTAGGTTAAACTTGATTGCAGATGGTTTGTGCAATCTGAAACAGCAGCACAACTGTTAAAGGGATACTTAACCCCCAAAAATGTTGTATGAATATGAATTTCTTTCTTCTGCTGAACACAAAAGAAGATATTTTGAAGAAAATGGGTAACCAAACAGTTGATGGGCCCCACTGACTTCCATAGTATGGGGAAAAAAATACTATGGAAGTCAATGGGGCCAATCATTCTTCAAAGTATATCTTTTTTTGTGTTCAGCAACACAGCAGAACTGGATCTTTGTTCAAATATTATGTTAATGTCACATTTTAAGGATTACAATCATTCTGGTGATTCTGTGAGGGTGTTAATGATGATTATCATATGAGGACGCGTTTCTGAATTGTAATCTTCTTAATTAGCGCTCGCAGTCATCTGTTGTGTTCATCAGTGGTGATGTAAATGACTGCATTAATAATTGATTGTTGGCACACTGATCTCTAGCTACATGCTCTTAACAGATGGCCTGATGCTGAATGGAGGTTTCTGCAGCTGTTGGTTACAAGTTAAGGCAGGTAGAACTGGATTTAACTTCCACCAAAAGCTATTAGTCTTTTTACTGCCTCCATGGTTTTTTTCTTTATAAGGGTATGATCACATGCCCCTCATCCCCTGGCAAACTCGGCATACTGTGCTGCATATTCCTGATTATTTACTGTTATTTTGGAGAGGGGTTTTTTTCAGCTTGGTCAGCTGACTAGATTTGTTACTGCCAAGGTTGTCCTTAGATACCCTTGTTGCACCTAGTCTTTGCAATTCAAGCTTAATCTGTTACACGGGGAAAGCGCAGCCGTGTAGGAGGGAAACAACATCAATCTTACAGCTGTGGAGATGTCACGCAGCTTACCTATTTCCACCCCTGCTGTCCTGAACAGCCGTAGCGCACATGCTTTGACCTGTTTAGTAGCTCTTGAGCCCTGTTTTCAGATAAAATATTGTTGAGAGAGCAGCATGGTCTTTGTAAGAATGCCCACGCAAGGCCTTGCCAGGTTGTGGCTGAGTGTATCCCTAGCATCGGATTCCATCCCCATGGAGAGACAGAACCAAGGAAACCAAGGGGCTGATGAATAAAAAGTATCCCGCTGATTTTACTGTGAAAATGTTACTTTAGTTTGCCATAGACCAGGGATCAGCAAACTTACATGGCATATGAGTGAAAGAGAAAGAGAGCAATACGTATTTTATAATGCATTAACCCTTCTTAGTCATAAAGCTTGTTTTATTTAGTTATGAGCTGAACTGGAATAAAAACAGTAGTGAAGTGTGATTAATATGTGCTAATCAACAGAATTGCACTGCGCTGATAAATAATTTGAACAACCCACTAAACCGCATGTTGCAGTCTATAACAACAATATATTGCATTTAGTGCATCATAAACCCCCTGATAGCATGGCACAAATGATGTCCTGCTTGCTATGGACTTATTAAATTGGCTGAAATTTGCCTATAAATACATATTTTCTTTTCCAAATGTAGTGGATTCAGTTCCTGAATAATAAATAGAATATATTTTTGCTACTAGCCTGCAGCACCATTGTTGGCCTTCTCATTAACCGCGTTTCACGCACTGATGATATTTCACGTTGAGCTTATTATAAATATTATAATGAGATTAGAAATAAATTTGCTGTTAAGAAGGCACAAAGAAAAGTGCTTTTATTCATTATTTACTTATAAACAGGATTTATGTGTGCACACACAGACACACATATTGTTGGGTTTCCATGTTTTATGGGGACTTTCCATATAATGATTTTTAGCCTGTACAAACTGTATATTTTGTCCCCTAAAGACAACCCTCAAAACATAATTTAGTATGATTTATAAGCTGTTTTCCTCATGGGGACCAAAAACCAAAGACATTTCGTACCCACAACATATAGAGAACCACCTGAAACACACATACACACAAATAAACATAGAATGCTGACAAAACAAACATATTTACATTAAATAGTTGATTTTTATTTATGATTAAAGCAAATAAATATATAATAAATATATGTGTGTGTTGGTTCAGAACCTATTATTAGATCTGTTATGCATGAGTTCATCAGATCACTCTCTCCTCTCCCACACATTGCAGTGTTTGAAGAGTGTATAGTTGAGCACTGGCACCCATTACTAGTCTTCTTCAATCCTCTGTGAACTGCAGTTCAAGCTGATATATGATGAAATATCTGCTACAGACCTTTGTGTGAGGGAATAGTAAAATGGTCTTGGCATATGTTTGCCAGTGCATGGCTGCTTTTTTTAGATTTATGTTTTGAAAACACAATGTTTCACTGAACTTGAAAGACGACAGCTAGTGTTGAAAATTAATGACATAAACTGACATAAGCGTGACAAGTGAATGACATAAACTAATAATTTATGTTTCTCATAATTTATCTTTGGCTGCATTATAATGATTTGATTATGATCAAAGATTGCATGAACATGTTCTGGGAATTTGGCTATTGAAAATATAACACTTAACTCCACTCAAATTAACAAAATTACTTCACTAATGATTTGATAAATGTGCTGAACACGATTCAAAGTTAAAGTCAGCTAAATGATCTTCTCTTCCCATTCTGCATTTGGGTTAAGTTAACATACATGACAACTTGTATAAAAAGAGCTTATTGTATAAAGTGTGTATATCAACCATTATAATCACCGTCTGCGGTTTCGATTTTGCGGAAAAAAAAAAATCTTGTGGGCGTAAACAGACAATGTGACTCAAATTGTTCATGAACAACCTTTCACTATTTGGAAGTAGCCTACATTTTGAAGCATCCAAGTATGCCAAGTATGCAGATTAACTGGTCAGCGCTGGATTTTTCGTCACTCATTATGTTAGGCAAGCTGAACAGTTTTTGTTTTCAGAACAAGGTCTACTTGAGTCAAATAAAATCACCACGATAAATGTTTAAGAGGTTTATAACCAATGTATGCAAGGTTTTTAGCATTGAAGACACAAACCGAAATGCTTGCCACATACTGACAGTAACTCTCAAAACTACAAGGGTTACAAGGCTCCTTTTTCAACTACAAGGTCAATATAGGACAAAACAAAAAATTATTCGTGAATTTATATGGAAACAAGCTTTAGGAGCTTTCCATCTTTACTCTCCTCATGTTACGTTGCATTCGGAGATCGACTACTTTTGACTGACAAAATTCCAGCCACCGGTTCGAGCAAAGTTTCATGCTGTGTCGAGCCTCCTTAGTGTTTTAAAAATAGCGTTGTGTTTAAATTTTTTTTTTTTGATGGTATCATTGTAGTGCCCCTAGCACTCCCATTCAAAAGGCAGAAAACGAAAATACGGTCAAACTTAAAAGTGGCGTTTCCATTCTAAATTATACTCAGGTAGATTAACAAAAATAGCCTAGGTTGCAATTTGGCGAGAGTTACCCTTTAACCCTGTCATACATAGGGTAATTTATATACTGTAGATACAACTGTGTCACTTACAATGCAATGAACTTGTAAGTCAAGAGAAACATTCACATACACTATAACTCGAACCAACATTAAAAGCAAAGCTTTAAACTCAGCGACCCTTCTGCTAACGGCCTCGGATATGTCCTCGAGCCATTTGCCAGGATCGTGAAAATGTCACCGCGCTGCTTTCATCAATTGCACAGCCGTTCACTCGATCAAAGGGATCTCAGAAGAGAGTTGGTAAGAGTAAGCGCCTCTGACGAGACCAAAGCTCTGCAAATGGCTCTCGCTCCAGCACTCTCATGTTGCAAATGATCAGCTAATTGGCTAATTAAAGTAATCTTTGTATAAATTGCTCCTTAATTACAACCAGCCAATAATGAGCTACCCCAGAGGGAGGGTTAACCCCCTACTCACACCAGTGCAACTATTATTACACCTCTTCAGTTTATATGAGCATTAGATTGGTGAACCATCAACCATTCTTATTGACAAACATATACACATTTGATGCCAAATGAGTCAGATAGCCAGAACAGCAGATACACGCAATAATTTACAAGACAACAGCTGGCCACTGCTGACACTGAAAGGTAGATTCTGGAAAACTAATCTCTGTAATTTACAGACAAACCCCATTTTCTGATTGCGTTTGTTATGTTCCAGTAAAACATTCCTGCTTAATCTCCCCTCTCACTTTGAACAAATACTGGTAATTGATTTAGAAATGTAGGCCAACTGCCCTGAAATGATGCCTTTCAAGCACAGAAGGCTATGCAATTTATACACTGTATTTTTTTCTCCAAAAGAAGTCCAGAAGTCTAGAGTTCTTCATATTAGAACGCACTTAGTTAAAAAAGATTGACATTTTTCACAAGGGAAGAAAATTGGAGTCCCATGACAGCTGAAGTGCTTTCAGGATAATGTGGCATTAAAACTGGTTGGTTCCTCTACTGGAATCCAGTGTGGTTATATTTATGTTCATGATTTATGCATATTAACACATTAGACATTTAGGCATACTTAAAGGTGCATTGTGTAATATTTAGGAGGATCTGTTGACAAAAATGCAATAGCATATACATAACTATGTTTTCAGTGGTGTATAAAGACCTTACTTAATGAACCGTTATGTTTTTATTACCTTAGAGTACCTATGAGCCATTTCTATGTACATACACTGCGGCCACAGGTCCCCTTATATTGAAATGCGCCATCATGTTTCTACAGTAGTCCTAAACAGATAAACGTGTGTCATCACTATGTTGTTCTTCGTGCAAAGAAGCAAACTAAAGTCAGTGAATAAAACACTGACACAATGATGAACAAGTAACAATAATATCCGCAATAACATATCGTTTTACTGAATAATTAAGTAAACCTAATTTCTTAATTTATCTTTGTAAAGAAACCTCTTTGTATATATATTTACACGAGGTTCGCTGTTTTATATATTTTCCTGTTTTAACTACGTGGGTGTGGCCTTAAAGAAAGCGCAAACTGCACGGGAGCGCTCATTTTAACCATTTATGGAAATATTTTTGCAAATGTATGTGTTGGTTTTATCCACCCTATTTATTGTATTTATTGACTCGTTGTGTAACAAGTTTATATAGCGTTGCTTGAGAGCACTGAATCTGTCCTCAATAGATGAAGAGTACAGTTTTAGTATACAACAGTTCTAGTTTTTAGACTGTTTTCATTGTTTTATTTCTCTTAAGCATGTTTATTTGCACATTTTGCACATCCGCTTTAATAAGCACCTTTTTGTACTGCAACATCACTCCCGTGTTTACATCTTGGTGCAATTCTCCTTGTGACCACTCAGGTCTCTATCACACATGGTGGCAGCGGTGGGATATCAAATAATATCAGGTTTATTGCTCAGTTACATTAGCGCTGAGTGCCAAATCACATCGGTTGATGTCTATGAGCTCTGGGAACTGCTGAGGTAAGAGGATGCATATCATTTAAATGGGTGGGAGATGATGATTCCTTTGAGACAGAAAAAAATAGTGTTCCAGATGTTTGACTGACAAGAAGAAAATGGCTTTTTTTTTCAGTTTCACTCAAATAAACAACCATAGCCTGCTAGGCTTTTACTGTATCACTTATCTGCTGAATGGAAGTATTTTTGTATGTTTATGCCTGTTGGTACACCATCTTCATTCTCCTCCCATACTCCTATTTCCTTGTATCATCTTTGGCCTCATGCTGAAATTAGAGTTTCTCTTTTCAAGTTTTATGAAATTAATTTTATATATGACGGTTAATGGGAACAGGGAGGGACTGTTTTTAGATATATAAGTTGTGTTTTGTAAGGTTTTACTGAGAAGGCCTTGCGCAGGTGCCACACTACCATTTTTTTCATTTCATGACACTGTCCTCCAGGGCCGTAGCTAGAGGATTTGGTGCCCCCAACACCCTCCACCAATATCATATACTGTACAATAGATGAGCATGGAGGCCCACATATAACAGAAGATTGTGATGTTGTTGTAAAACCTTTATTTTAAAAGTTAAATGTTTATATAAAAATTACAAGTAATAAAAACTAACAAAAAGCAAGAAATTGTTAAATAATAAACCAATTCTAAAAAAGTAACAGCAAAATAATATTTTTTCCCCATCAGTTTGTTATAATTCATAAATCAAAAAGTAAACATTTAGAAATTGATAAGAATGCAGTCAAATTTAAAAAATAAAATAATTTATTGCCTTACTTCTTAATAAAGATAATATGGGACTGGTAATATTATTAAATAAAGCTAATAAATGTATTAATGCAAGTACAGTGTGTTGTATTCGTGTTTTCTTGATGTAATAAATACATCATCAGCCGACAGGTCATGTACATAATGCAATGTGTCGTGACTCGTGTACATTTTTTAACTCTATTTACAATAGTGTAAAAAGACATGAATTTTGACCACGTAATCATTCGGTCGATTGTGGTGCGTACCGATATAATGAAAAGTGTCAGTACCAGGCAGGCTGTAGACGATAGTTTTCTTATTCCCAGCTAAATAACAATACAACCTGTCTTTAAGAACGTCTTGATCGACTGGGATACAACAACTCTCCTGGCCTCCCTCTCCTTCTTTTCATGGCGTTTCTGGTACCCTGATTTATGTTACATTTTTCAGTCAGTCAGTCTCCTGCTCTTCCACCAAATTCATGGTTAACTTCAGGCACTGCCGCCTCAACTCTGATTGGTCATGTTCAAGAGCTGGGGTGTGACTTACAATTTTATTGGGTCCATCTGATATTTGTCACTGATTGAATAATTAATAAATACTTTAGATCAGACTAAACCATTTTTAGGGAGGTAAGAGAAGCAGATATTTGGAAAAAATATTTATGTTTTTGTGGTTTTCATTTAAATCTCCGGTATACTACTAATATAAGTATTAGAACTATTCATACAACAGAGGCCTATAGTATAACTGCTGGATTTTCCTATAATTGTCACCACCTTTCAACCCACTAGCGACGGCCCTGCTGTCCTCACACATGGCGGTTTATTCAATGGGACAAATAGGAGCATCAAGGTTGGTTATGGCGAAGCCATGATGTAAATGGACCGGCGCATCGGGGGGTGAGGGGGGTGACGGCTGAGCAACAACAACAAAACGTGAACCACTATTTAAAAGGTGGCACCCACATAATGCATGACCACCACAGCACCTTCGAAATAAAAGGGTTTTATTTATATGCTGTCAATACAGTTAGCTTTACATCTTTTCAATGGCAAGTTTGGCAACACAACGGCTCCAGACAAAGACACGGTGAGAGGCAGCTATGTGAACGCAAAAAATATTGTTCGAGCTCACTACAGCTGCCTTGCACACTTTTGGTGACGGGTTTCTACAGTAGGTTTGGCCAGCGCAAGCGGCGCAGTGTGGGAGAGTGCCTCTCGACCTCGCAGACTGAAAGGGTTTCCCAGGGACAAGCCACAAAGAGGTCCGTCCGTCAGAGGGGCCCACGCACGCCACCTCAAAGATCCACAGCAGCTGTCACGCTGGAGTTCTCGCCAAGCAACAACAGTTCGCTGCTTTGAATAATTTCAGAGAGATTTGAATAAGCACATTTTCAAAAGGGGTTTTTGCCAGCTTCGGGTGACTGCGAGCAGAGCGAAATGAAAATGAGGTGACTGGAGTGAGAAATTGAAGCTCGAAGTGAAGTGAGAAGTTTAGAGGTGTGAGGAAATCCATCTCCTGGGTGATGATGGAGAGATTCAAAATGAAGTAGCTAAACTAATATCACGCCGTTTTAAAACTATTCATTGTTTATTGTTATGGCGATTACATATATATTTTCAATGTTTCCTAGCCTGTTTTGTCTCATGCTGCCCCTGCAGCCCCATCTAGTCTCTCTCGAATTCCACTGAAATGGATAGTTCACCCAAAAATGAATCAATTAGTCAATCATGGATCATAGATCAATCAGTCTCGTGTTTTTCCAAACCCATAAGACTTTCTTTCATCTTCAAAACACAAATGAAGATATTTTTTAATGAAATTTGAATTTCAATTGAAAGTCTGATAAGTGAGAAAAACATAGACAGCCAATCAGAATCCATCCTGCTTTAAACAGCTCGAGCATTTAAAGTGGCAGTACTCAATATTAACATCTTGTTTATTTAACTCTCTTTAAAATGTTTTATTTTCTTTCTTTCTTATTTATCACATTTGTTTAAAGTTTTAAACCGTTATTTGATTCAGAGAAAATCTCCTGCCCTGCTGGAAACTGTGATCTTTTCGCTTAGTAACACGTAACTCTGATATATTGTATATAAATATTATGATGTGCATTAAAAAAATAAATACTGCTAATCATCTTCATCATACGATGCATGTTCAGTGCATGAGAAAATGCAAGTGATATCTGATAACAGAAGGTTCTGGTTGATCTGAAGGGTTTCTGTACATCTCAAAATACCCTTGAGTCATCCTCATAAACCATATATCATACCATATATCACCACATTTACTGCAGACAGCTTCAGCAGCCAGAAACACAGGCCCCAAGCTCAAGTTTCATTTGCATCTCTGATCAGGATTTTATCTACAAATGATGTGCAGACGCCATCTCGTCTCCTGGTCTGCGTGTTTGATCTCAAGCGCAGTGAGAATCTGATATCAGAGGCTCTTGTAAAAAGAGACAGGCATCAAAAAGCCTGCCACAGAATAAGTGTTTACCCATGACATAAGGAGCTGTCAGTGTGTCGTCTTTGCTGTCGGTCCCCTCGGGATAAAGAGCTGTGCAGATTTTGGACTTTTACTCTCTAGAAGGGATTATATGTGGTTACAGGGCAGAACTGAATCATTAAAGGGGACTTCCGGGTTCAAGAGAAGTTAAGTTCTGGCTTAGCATGCCATAATGTTGATTCACAAAAAAACTAAAAAAAATTTGATTTGTCATTTTTTAAGGCAAAGTTGTGGTTACAGTAAGAAGTTTACAATGGAAATACAAGGGTAAAGAAAATCAACCTAAAATGACACCCTTGCTTTAGGTTATAAGTTATAACATCAGATTTTATAACTTGCAGAGCTCATGAGAACAGGCCTTGATTTCACAGCATCTGCTCCAAGATTCTGTTGTAATTGTCAATGCCAATGTTTCATTGTCTGAAGAGCTTACAGCGAAGTGCTTGTTTTTCTGCCAAGAAACAAAGCAAAACACCAATAAATCTGACAATTGAATTTTTTTCCCTTTTTCGGGTCTGGTAACTGACTTTGCATTGATGTCCTCTGGCAAATCACATTATTCATAACTGTTGACTCATTATTCAAAATCATTACCACGCAGACAAGCAATTAAAATGCACCCCAAAGTTGTTTCCAATGTGTCATTTTCAGGGACAACTGGGCATGCATACAGCATATTTCACACTATACAACGATTTCTATTGTTTCAGATCTGTCAGTACAGTTCTTGTATTTTGCGTTTTTTGAATGCAGTATAAAAAAAAATCTCAAAAATAGGGCTGATCTCTGATGAGCTTTTTGCATTTTTTATAATTCTGTTTATCAAGGGGGAAAATTAGCAAATATTAATCCAGTATCACCATTCTAGGTTTTAATCATTTTTCTTTTCTTTTTTTTTTTAGATTGAATGTTTTTTGGAATAGCTTATACTTTTTTTTTACTGAATACTGGAGATGTTTTCCCATAACATGTAGCAATATTGATTGTTTTGTAAACATTTAATATACAATTTTAATATCAATAAATAAAATTGTTATGCTAGAAAAAATACTACATGACAAAAATATTAAATATGTAATGATTTAAAAAAGGGTTAATGAAAATTAAGAAAAAATGTTATTGAACATTTTAAATTCAGCTTCCATGAGAGAATGAATGGGTTCTGGTTCCATAAACTGGTCTCTCATACTATCATAAATATAAGAAGGGAGGAAAAATTATATTTCCATGCTTTTTTGTTCTCTCGTAAAAGTATTGTTCCTCAGATAAACTTTGCGTTTTCTTGGAAAACTATTGCCTTCCTAAATGAGAAGCTTTATGTTAATTTACAAAAGCACTGAAATATAGTTTTTCCTCTCAGCTCACAAAAGTTTTGCGCGTGAATGCAAAGTTTTTTGGGAGAACGCACAAGTTTTACAAGATAATGCAAAAAGTATTGAAATAAAATTTCTCCTCCCATCTATTTGTCCCATTATGGACAAATACTCTCTGATAGCACTTTATACAAGAAGTCAATTCTTTCAACAGCTCAACATAAACCCATGATAGCATTGCAGGATAACGTTTTAATCAATATGATTTTTAGCATGTTGGTGTGTGTTTTTCACAGTGAATACTTTCATTTAAATAAAACAGGTGTGAATTTGAGAAAACAGGCTGTGGTGAACCACTACAGGGAATTGAAACCCATCTGGCATCCCTTCAGACTTGACAATATCACTTTTCCAGAATGTGGCCATGGCTGACAGCGACAACTTAAATGAATCAACACAGAGGAGGCATATGCGATTTTCTAAGCTCATCTCTCTCTCTGACATCTTGAACAATATCTTTTTCAACCTATGGCTGAAATGGTTGAGGCCTGTCAACCCCACCAGTCCCCCTTGGCACTTGCTCTCACATGAAGCACTTTGATACATTCAGTATGATTTAGATCAACTACCTTGGACAAAACCACTTCGGCAGGAAGGTACGAGGAGGGGAGGGGAACAGCAGGAACTTGAGAAATGGCTCTTTTATCAGCACTAAAGTGCTGGTTGATCGATGGGCCGAGATTAAAGAGACTCTGATGCTGGCCACGCTTGAGAGAGACATCAGGAGAGCCTGCCAGGACAAGTTTCTCAGAAGTGTGTTTATGCGAGTAAGCGTATAGCCGATTTGGTAACTGGGTTCAGCTGAGGACAGGAGTAGCATGGGGATTCAGGCCAGAACATTCCGCTGGAGAGACACGATCAGGTTGGCCCGAGGGAAAAGAATCTCCGTTTTGAGGATACAGTCCCAAAGTGCACTGCTTGGCATCTACTCAGCACTATTGGTGAACCAACAGGTTTTCTTACAGTTTATTTTCTTAGCTATCATTTATAGTCTCCAACATTTATTCAGATTGAAAACAAAATTTGATTGTGCTTTGTCGCCATGAAATATATTTTTTTGTTTTTTGGCATTTAGTACGAATATGTGAATATGTTAGCCTTACTGTTATCTATAAGCTAGTGTGCTCCAAAACAATGACAAAATTCACACTAAGAAGATATAAGCGTTCAAAACGTACAGTCTCTCACTTCTGCCAATATGGATCAATGATTTTGATGACATCATGCTGCACTTCAACTTCTCATCAGATTTTCTGTCCAATCAAATGCTCTCTGGAATCTGAAGCATCCCGTCCCCCTACATTACAAATAGACACTGAGGCTGCGGCTGAAATAGGTCTCTTGTTCACACATGTACTATTTTCTGCATGGTGAATGGAGAATATTGCACTATATAGGGGATAGGGAACGAGTCTGACAGTGTAAATATGCTTTCCATTGGGGCGAATGAAGTCACGAATGAATTTCATGTTAGTCTGGTCCAGAGACACGATTGCACAGAGTGGATCATATGCGCGAGTAGGCCTATATGCTATTGGCTATTTTTTTAAAGTGGAGGAGCTGGTCAATATGTCCCGCCCTGTCTTCCTTTTTCAGTGGAAATTACGTCAACACATTGAATAATGCTGAGCATTTCAAGGCACTTCAGTGGGCCTTTAAATGATGTGTGGCAATTTCTCGTGTGGCATCTCAAGAAGCATTCTGCACAGCAATGTCAATGAGTTGAGCAATCTCTTTTTGTCCTTCAAGAATTAGGCATTTTCCTGTAAGTATATGACTGGAAATTCAATGCTCAGGAATTCACCTACAGTATTCATGCTATGGACATAAATGTATTAAAAAAAGCCATTCTCATGACACCCCGACTTATCAATATATTTATTAATTTAATAAAACCATTTTTGACTTTGTTTTACTTGAAATCTCCTTGCATTTTCCATTGCTTTAAACAAACATAGTCCACTAACTCTGATGAAGCCAACATGCCCTTATGGCAGTTCATTATGTTTTGGCAAATTATTGGCATCAAACATTTCCGTATGAATCACATCGTACAGATTCATACGAAATTGTGACCATGTAAATTAATTATATTTTGTCTTGAGATCACGTTGTTAATTTTGTGCCCAGTGTAAAATGTACAGACCCAAGAGGAAGAGCATTGAAGGACAGCCATTTCCCAGCCATTCAGAAATGGTTCTGTCCTCACAACAGATTACAATAACTGAGGGAGATCAAATGAAGTGGTTTTTTAATTGCAAGAGAGAGGCTATTAGTGAAGTGCCCACGCAGAACCAGCTCTGCATGGCCACCGCTACCACATTTCACTGCAAATTAATCTATATAAATAATTAAACCATAGAAAAGGCAAGAAAGACGATAAAAAACAGCATGGAGATTCACTCACAGACAGTAGATATGATAATTACAGAAAAGGGCAAGATGAACTTTGGGGACAAGAAGATGGGGTCAGAAAACTAAACAAAGATCAAGGTGAAGGAGGATAAACAAAATGTTCCTGAAGAGTTTACTCTGGTGTCATCCGCTATATGTGTCAGCTCTGACATATGTGGCATTTTCGAAAGTTTCCCTTTGTTTACTCTTTAAAGTGTGATAACAAAAAGTCCTCAATGGCTCGCTAAGTTACTTTTTTACTAATGTATTCTTTCTTTCTTGTAATATACAGTGAGCATTTCATATGATCTTTTTTTCTGATGTTTTATATCTAAATGTGTAGTGTACAGACTGCAGCAGTACTGTATTGGGGGATGTGCAGTACCATCTGTGCTGTGCTTTTGAAGGTCATTAGCAGGTCCACATGGATTCTGTGCGCACAAAACTCTGCAGAATTGGAACATCCGTCTTTTACAAAGTTCTACCGCATGTTTGTGTGTTGAAATGCTTTCAGCTACCAATAAGAGTCTCATCTCCATTCAACACATTTTACCACATTCGACAGAACTATGTGCAGTTTCCAAAAAACAATGCAGAAAGTGCAAAAAATAAAATAAAAATTGGTTATTAGCCGTCACATGCTGGAGAAAGTATGTAATAGGGATGTAAATATACGTCTAAAATAAAATCCTTCCCTTTGTTTTATTCTAATTTTTTTAGGTACTTCACTGAATCACAAGATATTCACTAAAGAAACCTTGATGACCACATTTGAGTCACGAGGTGCCATGACACTTTTATAATCCATAATGCTATTATTAGTCATTAGTGCTCACTATGAAGTTTCAAAAATAAAGCACCAGCAATAAATGTATGATATAATAATCTCATACTGGTCTCTACTGCTAATGTTTTCAAGCAACAACTAACTTCACACTTGAACTTACAGATGCTTACCTAGATATGAATATATTTTCCATTTCAATACATCCTGTCTGATACCCACAGACACCACATCCTTTTGTTACAACCTTACCTGTTACTATACTTTCATTTTGTGTAGCAAATGTATAGGGTTGTCAATTTGACAATTTAATTTGGTACAATTAATGGAATTTTTAGTTAAAAAATGCATTTAATCATTTCAAACATTAACTGCAAATAAATTGATCAGGATAACAATTATAAGTCACTTTGGATAAAAGAGTCTGCTAAATAAATTAATATAAATGCAAATGTTAATATAATCAATGTTTTATGACTTACAGATCGTGTACTGTTATATATGTCTTGTATATGTCTGAAATTTGTCCAATGTTCTTTCATCCTTCTTGAAGAGTTGAAATAGTGAAGACGAGGGCAGAACTCTTCAGTGTCTGAAGTGTTTAGCTGTGTTGGGTCTAGTGGATGTCAAGAGGCACAGCCAGGAACACTTTCTCAGGTCATGTAGTCACAATACAGCCTTCAACCCCACAACCACCAGGTAAAGACAAACACAAAAGGAACCCCCTGCCTGTTTGTCCAGGTGTGGGGCGACACCACAGCAGGGGTGCAGCTCTCAACCTTTAAAGCGGGGCTAGATGCAGGCAAGCTTTCCTTGAAAGTCATGCTGTCAAAACCATTTTGATTTCCAATGTGAGCTGTTTATGAGAGTTTTAAGGAAAACATCACTTTACAAAATCTGTGATAACTGTTATATATATTACTAATATAATGATTAAATGCTATACATATTATTATAATTTGGGGGACAATTATATATAGTTTTATAGATAGATAGATAGGCAGCAGTGCCGTGAAGATACTGTCACATACATAGATAATCAATTATGCCTCGGCTCTTATGAAACAAATGTTTCAGTCCTTCACTGTTTGTCAGTAGTGGTCAAGATAACAATAAAGTGAAGATGTCCAGTGAACAGCATGTCTAGTGAGAGACGCATTCGTGCTGTGAGGAATTTATCACTATGGCTCCATCAGTCTCTGCCCAGCCAAGCTGCCAGTCTTTGGATGAAACCCCACTTGGCACCGGCCACTAGCTTTTCATTTCAGCCACGGACAAACCGAACCATCAGGGAATGAAACACAAAGCAGTTTAAAAAAATAAAAATAAATGGTACAAACATAATCTGTGGGGTCTCTTCTCTGCTCCCTACACATTCAGAAGAGGACATCTTTAGAAGTTTACTTGATGAAAGTTGTCAAACACGTTTTTGGAGTTCAAATAAATTGATTAAGTAAACAATTCATGGAATAATATATTTTATTCATATTTATTCAAATATTAAAACAATTTATTGTATAAATGTACATATTATAATATATTTAAATTAATATATTTTGTCATTCCACTAAATTTAGTGATAAATAATAATAATAATAAATAAAATAATAATAATAAAAAACTTTAGAGCTTTTAAAGCAGCTTCTCAAAGTGCTGTCAACCATAAGCGGGTTTGAGGAACAGCCAACAAAGAGTGCAGTCAATGATTTGGAATATAAGAAATGAATAGCTCAGATAAAAAATGTTGGGCCAAGACAATATAATGCAACTACATGTCCTGGTGCAGTCAGGATCCTGGCTGCCGAGTTTTGTACTTGTTGCAGCTGTTGGTAGTTTAATATGAAAATAATTGTGAGTTGTTTAAATTATAAAATGTGTATGTAAAGTTGTGGTCACATTAACTATAGCATTGTTCTGCTAATTTTAGTGGAAGAAATCAAATTATTTCAATAGGAATCCACGCGATTTCTGAAAGATTTCCCCACACAGATTTTGCAACGAAAAAATGATTTTTACGAAAAGCATTGTAAGCCTACAGATAGTAGAACCATTGCCACCAATGGTCTCTACGATCAACTTAGCTCACAATGCTTTTGGAAAACGCAGCCCTGATCTGGACTGAACATATATTCTTCCTGTGATTCTCAATTATGACAGCCGAACCGACACCTTGTGACAACAACTTTGCAGGGCACTATTGGGGCGAATGGAAGGTACCAGTACAGTTTAATGTATTTTTATTGATACAAAGAAGAAATTATGGGGAGAAGAAGGTGGAAAGAGCATGTGCCCTAACCAGTAAGCCACGGGTCTCTATGACGCAATATGAGCTCTGACACCAAAAACAGAGAGGCCGTATGTAATGTGAGAGCATGTTTTAGTGTGAAATCAAACTGTGGGGCGTGCTGGCTCTTATTTCACCATATGCTGTGACTATTGTGCTACCTTTTCACGAGCAGTTTTATTCTCAAGGGGAAAGTCATTTATTCCTCCTCTTGTGTCTGTGGCCCAGAGGCACTGATTCCATCTAAGGAACTGAAAAATAATTAAGAGCTCTTTCTGCTCATTATGTGTTTGCTGTAAGGCACTAGCTTGGCCGTCTGTCGGAAGCTAGTTATTTTAGTTGATATAGTTTTAAATATAGATATTTTTCTTACGAACGCAACACTTCGTTTCAGAAGGCTTTTATCATGGATGGATGCTCTTAGTTGGGCTTCAAAATATCATCCTCCATTCACTGCCATTATAAAGCTTGGAAGAACCAGGACAAATTTGAATATAACTCAGATTGTATTCGTCTGAAAGAAAAAAGTCCTATACACCTAGGATGGCTTGAGGGTGAGTAAATCATGGGCTAATTTTAATTTTTAGGTGAACTATCCCTTTAAAGCTAATTAGGCATGTGTCATTTTGGCCTGGGTCACTCAGGTAATCTCCAGTCACCTTTAGTCTCACAGTCAACCTTAAGCCTCTACAGATAAACAAATCTGTTTCATGCACATGTTAATCTCTACTCTTACATAGCACTATGCAATAATAACAGCGATTGTTTCATCTAATAAATGCTGGTCAATTAGCTCTGCCATTGCCTTGAGTTTGCTGTGTATCTCTTTATGTTTATATCATAACATTAAGAAGAGAGCCACTGCTTTGAAATGGTGAAATATATAATCGTCTAATTGGTGGCGCGATAAAACTGCAGTAATGCAATAAATCATTTTCTTAATCAGTTTTTTTGTCCTGTTTTCTAGTAAACATCTTTCAAATAAAATAAACAAACTTGAAGGGCAAATATATATTCAAGACAAAGACTTGTTTACTGAGAATATAGGGATAATTCACTCAAAAATGACTCACTTATTTACTCACTAATGTTGTTGCCAACCTGTATGACTTTCTTTCTTTTGTGGAACAAAAGAAGATATTTTGAAGAATATTTCAACAGTTTTTGCCCATAAAATGAAAGAATCTGAAAAACAATTAACAAGAAACAAGAGATGAGCTGAAACGGAGATAAAAACAGACTAAGTGACCATTTACACAGAACTGTTTTACATTCCACTGGTCTGCTTTTCATTGTTTTTCTATGTAAACATGCTAGACGGACGCGTATGACAGTTGCGCTCATGTCTCTTGCATTATCTCGCACATGACACGGCGTTCTAAAAAAATCCGTTCTGTGTGTCAATGGCCTATAGTGTAAAACTGAAATGATAAGTCTACATGTTCTTCAATGCAAGTTCATCTTCCTAAGATGCACGCATTTTTAAAGGTTACTGTATAATACAGAGGTGGGGACAGAATATAGCCTATGCTCTGGAGACTCTGTTGTGCGCAGTGCATTCACCACAGTATGTTATGCATGGTTAAACCCACATCACCATGGATATCTCAAGCATACATCCAGTATTTTTCCCAGAATACATTTCAGGACTGTTTTCAGATCTTAGCTATTATTGTAGAACGTCGGTCAGTGGAATAGCTGTAATTTAGCATTTGAGACTTGATTACAGCTTTCAGAGATAAATGATAGGGCATCGTTAAGGCTGCCATAAAATAATTAAATCAAAGAAAATGAAAGGGAAGTGGAAGATGATGCCTTGATTTGCTGTTATGGTGAATGAATAGGGGTATTCTTGTCACGTGTCAAGGCTCAGCATTAATGTGCTTTAAGAGAACAGGATGTAATGTGATTTGCCAGTGCTTAGACTGTGCGCTTAGCCACGAGCAGCAAGAGGTAATATAAGACGCAAGAATGTGGCTTAGTTTTTGAGAGCTCATTTTCCAGGCAGGGGTTATGTTTGCATCAAATACGCAATCATCTGATTTAATCTCTGACACACTAATTCATTGATTTAGCCTGATGTTAGTCCAAATACAAAGACCCAGGGCCACTGTGATCGGGGCCTGACCGTAGGTTATGCATACTTATTGGGCATGCAGCAGTGGCAGATAAAGCACCAAGGAAAATGTTAATTAGCCACACAGAAGAGCCACATGTCCATCGGCCCAAGGACGCCCAGTCCGACGGGTATGACGAGCACTGACAGATGCGCTGCCATCTCACACGCTCCCTTTGAAATATATCAGGATAATCCCCGGCACGTTTAGAACTTTGATTAAAAGTTAATGAACTCACAGGAAGAGATATGTTTGGCATCTGCAGAATTCCTGCAGTCAACCTGCAAGGCAGAATATTCTTTGTGGTCCAGTAGAGAGCATATGTGCATGATGTCACTGAGACACTGTGCTGACAACATGTCAGTCCATTCGAGCATTGTGCGGTGCGTGTGATTGACTTAGCAAAGAGGTTCCTGTGTGTCACAAGGTCGATAAAATGGGTAATTTCAATGGGTTATTGTAATGACCTTCCATGGGAGCGCACGGCTACTGTAGATAAATTCAGATTTTCTAGCTCTTAATTACGTTGAGCTGGAAAGGAGATAAACACTTAACAGCCTCTCACAGTCAAGTTGACAGTCCCTCAAAGGCCACAATAGAGTAATTCCATTCTAGACCAAACGTTCAAAATCATTAGCTGCACAATATGGACCAATGAGGTTTCCTGGTAATGACAATGGCAAGGAATATTTGTAATTGCTTGACAACACTGCTCTGACCTTGAGCAATAGAGAAATAATTCCTGTTGATCAGCACAGAGCAGATGATGGCCTACCTGAGGCGAAATGGAAGAAAAGATGCTCTGTAGTCTGTGCATGCTGTCAATTTCCTTTTCACAACTGGTTTACATTACTGTGAAAGGACATGTCAGAAATATAAACCCCCAAAATTATGTTATTCTACTACTAATAATAATCCTCTTATGACCAAGTAAGGAAAAATTAAGGAATAAACTGAAAACAACATGTCAATATGTTCTCTAAATGTAAATAGGGTACAAAAAGTCTAGGGAGAAACACAATGAGTTGTATTAGCAACACTTCAAAGTTTGGAAATTACAACTTCCAATAGATCTCTATTATGTCTAATTAATTTTACAAAAATACTACTACTACTAATAATAATAATAATAATCGCTCTGCTCCCAGTCATTAGAATATGGAAATAGCCTTTACTGTCCCTCTGATCACAGGAAAATATGAAATATGAAGTTTTGATTTCTGTTAAAATTATCAAAATGAAGTGTTTTATGATAAAAAAACAAAACAAATATCTGTTAAATTCAAAGGAAAGTTTCCATAACTCATTGACAGATATCTGTTCTTGTTTTAAGCATAAACTCACTTAACTGTGTTCAAATTTTCAACAAAAAAACTTGATTTAAAGATGCTTAGATATTTGTATTAGATAACAGGACAAAAATACTGAGGAAGATTTTCATTTTTTGCAATTTATGCAACATTTAGCCTAATGCCATGACTTTATGAATTAAAGACTTTTAAGACTTTTCTAATTTGTGTAAGGGGAAATAAAGACTTTTAAAGACATTAAGACCCACAGAAACCCTGTTATTATTATTATTAATAATAAATTATTTTTGGTATTTTTTGTCAAACGTATAATATTTTTTTTTCATCATGGCCTTTCACAATAATGTTAAAACAGCTCTGAACACTATCTATCTATCTATCTATCTATCTGTGGAACTGCATTGGTTCATTTTAAAAGGGTAAGAGGAGGTTTGTAGAAAACAGCGTTCTTCAGCATTCTCTCGGGTTTGAAATATCAGGAGAGGGAGACAAAGTGCGGTGGGCACTGTCATTGATCATATGTCTTTGACCTTAACACTAGCTTAGTTTGAATATTTCCAAAGTCACCTCAGGTTGGTGGAAAATTGACATTTCACTTGTGAAATATGCTCCAGAGTGCTCTTTTCACATTTAGTTCCAAAGCTTTCAGTTCTTTCATTGCATACACTGAATCAAGAAACAGAAAGACATCAACAAAGGTTCAGATCACTGCAGCAATGGGAAAAAAATGCTTATGGTTAAATAGGGCATCAGGATTATGTGTGAATATTTGTGGATCAGATTACATAGGCTGCATTGGGCCAGGTTGGGAGTTGCTATTATGTTACAATGAGAGCAGCACACAAATCACTAAGAACAGTCCTCTGTGGAGACCTTGTGTAGATTTATGATGCTTTTCATTTAAAAATTGTCTGGTTACCTATCGTATGCCACTAGATTGGTTATAGTACATTTAAATGTCTGATTACATTTTTTGCATTAGATTAAATTAAATTAATTAAATTAAAATACACAAAGCTGCTTCACACAATGGTCACTCCTGATCATGACAACACACATTTATGTACAAAAGCATATTAAAATCAACAACTGGTTAGCACAGAGGTGTAAAAATTAGTATTACAGCTCATATGAAGATGAATCTGCTTTATAATGCAAGATAAAGTATAAGTGCACCTCAACCTCTGTTATGAATTTAGACGTTCTAGTCAACATGTGACTGTGAATAAAATCATTGGGATTACATTTATGAAGCAAAAGAAAATCAATTATATTTTATTTAAAGGCAACTATGCCATTAAGCCGAAACATCCACAAGCTTTTGTTCTTTCATCAACAACGACAAATGATTTCTCATCAACCATGCAGACATTTAATGGTTTTTATTAAGAGTAAAACAATAAATGACTCATTACACCTCTCTATGTATTTCTGTGATTGTTTCCCTTTCATATGATTCTTGTGCAAATAAATGATTGTGTGCTGATATCTTAGTCTTAGCTATAAAAAGCTTTTAAACATCATCACTGTTATTGGACATGTCAATAGCGGGAATCACACTATGGGGTAAGTTGTCATAAGGGAACATGGCATCAAACAGCCTATCTGCTTGTTAAGTTGTGACATATCGAAAACCATTTCGGTGTACAAGCTTCTACTCTGTTTCAAGTGAGAAAACTATCTTAAAAAACTTTGTAAGATAAGAGCAGTATTCATTTAGAACAAATTTAAAAAAAGATGCAGTCTCCAGACTCACAGTGTCTGGACACCAATATTTGAGAGATTCAGAAAAGATGAATCACTGTCTGGCCAACTGAGATTTTGCAATGGAGATAAAGTATTTTTCAGTACTGCACACTATAAGTGTATATACCACGTTTGTTGTTAGAGCATTTGAACACAGAAACAGAGATGCCAAACTTAAGATTATAATTTTTTTTTTGTGCAAAATTTAAATAGTATAACAATTATGGGTAACACTTTAAAATAATGTTAATAGGTAGGCTAACTATGCAGAAAGTAATGCGAGACAAATGAGTAGTACCATATTAACACTTCAGCTATAACTAATATGAAAACAAGATTAACTAATCAGTAAGAATTAAATGGCACATTAAGGGCTGAGATAGTTCCTTATTAGGTAATTAATAATTACTTAATGAGACTGGCCTCATTAAGAACTAATAACTATGAAAAATACAAAATAAAAACTTACATAATGCATCCCTAATTACTCAAGTGTTATAATTACTCTTCAAGAACTAGTGATCTGGACTAGAAAAAAAAAAGAATGGTCCACATCACTAATTCCTGCAGAGTGACTATATAATACTTGAGTAATTATGATGCATTTTATGACCACGTTCAGAGTTTTAAAAAAAAAGACAATCCGGTCTGGTCCAGTAGTTCTTGAAGAGTTACTCAGTAACACTTTTATGACCACATTTAGAGTAAAAAAGACACAAAAAGAAAGACTGCATGTCAACTAACTCTCAGAGTATAAGTAGACTGTTAGGGTTAGTAGAATAATTTGCATGCACTTGCAAAGTTACTTAGAGACTGTAACGCCTTATTTTGATGGTCCCCCAACAGACATTCTGTAATGACTTGTAGTTGACCTGTTGCAAAGTTACTTATCGTTAGTAGAATGTCTAAAGTGGATTATAGAAATAAAGTGTTACCATAGTAAATGTGCATGCATTTAGCCTTAGGTGCTTTTTCTACTGCCTTTTCAGTGGGAGTAATTTGGAGATTTTAGATATATTTTATGGCGGGTTCTATGCATAGGAAAAACACTCTTCTGTAGTTGGACTTTAGACTCAAAACCTTAGGCTATAATGTTATTATGATATAAAAATGGTGACAACTTCTCCATGTGAGAACTAGCTTCGGTCTTCCCAATGTCTACCATAGTGTAACATAAAATGAAAACAGACAATTCTGCATTTGAATTCGCCTTTTCATAAATTAGAGGGTGTTACATCACAGGTACGATAGTATCCTACACTACTATTAACATACAGTGAATATTTACTGCCTACCTTCGTCACTCTACTGCCACATACAAACCCCTCATAGAGAGGGCTGGGTTTGTGTGTGAACCCAGCACTATGGTTGGTTTCAATTATTTACATATGCGATTCTGATTGGGTAAAAGGCTTGTCAATCGCTAAGGTGCTGAGCCTACGTAAAAAATGGGCGGGGAAAGGCAGTGGAAGACAGAAAAAAACAAAAACAATCCGCCCGGGCGTCCATCTTGAATACAGTAAGCCAACGGTGACTGACAGCAACGGAGAGTGAAATCGCGATAATTTGAGTTCCGACCGCTCTAAAAAGTCAACCGACTGCGATCACCGGGAAAATACATATTGAAGGATTACATTTAGTGACGTTATCTGTCAATTCCGTCTCATTTTTGGCGTCATATTCCCGACGGGGCTGATGAAGTTATTTCGGAGGCTGTACATGCTAAGCTTTATTCAGCCGTCGACATGTCTTAGTTTAAAACGAGTGTTTGTTTTAACTACCCACCTTAGCAGATCTCGAAAAGCTTTGTGAGGTTGGTAATTGCAGGTTTGAGTCATTAACACCCGAATGGAATGTGGATATAGCGCGTTTGGCCATATTTAAGTCCTTCACTGTCAACTTGAGCTCGCGCGTGCGCTGAATCGTGCGCGTGACCCCGTTTATCTATCATCAGTTGTACTACATATTATATATAAATATTTTTTTTTAAATAAGCAAAGTAAGCGTGATGTGGAAATATCGTTTAGGGATGTTAATTCCATTTATATCCCCGTAAATGTGCATGCATTTAGTGAACTGCCATAGACTTTTCAGGTGGGTGTGATTTAGAGGCATTGCTCTGCTTGAAATATTAGTTCTTTTGCATTAATAACAATATTTTATACATATTTTATGGCGGGTTCTATGCATAGGTCGTCCAGTTCTGTTCATTGGAAATGGGAGCTGGCCCATTTACTGAAAGATCTTATTGAACGGGCTCGTTTATTCTGAGCGCTCGACAGGGCAACATTGTATAGATAGTATTCGTAACGTTACGCGTTGGAATTTCCTCGTTATTGATATGGGTTTTCAGGAAAACTGCATGGGCAGTCATAGATCACTTTATTTCGAAAAGCTCGTCTGCTTTAAATGAACTGTCACTAGTGGACACTTTGATGCCGTTTCCCAATCGCTGAATCTGAGGACTATAATCTGCCATTGGATTTGTGCACTGCCATATATCACTGACTCGGTTACATGGATGTGTTTCACTGACTGCTGATCAGTAGTTCGAAGGGAAACTTGAATGCAGAGACTCTTGGATTTTGTAGGACAAGACAAGACATTGAAAAATGGGACCTGCAACAAAGCTGGCGTTTGGAGTGTTCCTCATCTCCTGCTCCTCAGGTGGGTATTAATATGTTGTAACAACTCTAAATGCAATATGCATGTACAGAGTGTTCGTTAGTATCATCATGACATGTTTCTCTCTCTCTCTCTCTCTCTGTGTGTGTGTGTGTGTGTGTGTGTGTATGTATGTATGTGCCACCGGAGGCTGTTTCTCGTGTTACTCCGCATTGAGATCGAATTCACTGGTTTCTCGTAAAATAGCTACATAACACCATCTGAATATAATCTGAGCATGCACTATACAGGAGCAGCGTTTACTGCCAGGATTGTGCAGCTTATTTTCTCAGTGACTGGCCTGACAAGTTTCCAGCATGAAGACCTGTTCAGTAAAGTTTAGAAAACACTAGTGGTGTATTGAACTAGTGTGTGTTCATATAATATTGACCAATAGCATTGTGCTGGCTGCTGCTCATGCATTCATGCATGCATGTTTTATATGTTGCATGTAAACCCCCTCTACTGGTAGCTCTTATTTTTTAATTATTCATGGATGGGGACCGTTAAATTTATGTATATTAGTACATGAGAGGTTTAAAAAGGAATAAAATCATTTGATGAGGCCGGCTAGGCCAAAGGTCATATTTGCATGTGAGAACATTAGATAAGATATGGCTGAAGTTACATGAGCATATTTAATGTGCACCTTTATGGTAATATTTATTCATAAATATATTTAAGGAATAGCAAGTCATACGGGGGATGTTTCTATACAGACTCTGTGTTCATGGTTTGAATTTTGGTTTTATTGAAAAAAGAGGCACAATCTGTGCCTGTACTCTGTGTTCCCACTACATCCCTCATCCTGGATCGCACTTGCCCACACAGCACTGCACTCTTTTGGCTACAGAGACAATTAATCAATACAATGTTATATTTGAGCGCATCGCTTCGGTATTTATATCAGTCTAAAGGCAGAAATATTCATGAGCATCTGGGTAACATAAGAAACTGTATCTTAGGGGTTACATTGCACATGCTCTCTCAGAGGAATCGGTGTAAACTAATGGGATGAGCATATAAACCATTATAGACCTGCTTGTAGTGATATGAGGAACCTTTCACCTGATTGTTGTTTGAATCGTGCTTATGGATTTGTGTTGTATACTTGTGTTACACAACTGAATGCCCATTAGAGTTACTTCAGGATGTTACTGGATGTTTTGTCTGTATTTGGACCATTCTTGCTACTGTTCAGATACCAATTGAAAAGTTAGATTTGGTGTGCTGCATGTAAGTTTTCACAAAAGTTTTGCCAAGACACGAGTCAATGCCTGCTGAGAGAATCAAAACTAAGAGCTTGCCCAGTCGAATGTAAATTATGCCTTAAAAGCCACAACTCTTAAAATAAATCACAACTGGCAACATCTGACCAAAAGCATACAGAAAAACGGGAAGCTTAAAGAGTGATTTGTGAATTTATTTAATGAAGATTCTATAGATTTATCAATGCAGAATGACAGAAACAGTGTTTTTAGATATATTTTACATAGTAGGTGCAATGCTGTATTATTTGTTATTCTTTTTAAATAGATTGTTTTATGTCTGTTTGACAGGATAACATGAATTGTATGATTTTATTTATTTATTTTCAATTTATGAGTACTTTTATGAGCGATCAGATTAAACTACCGGTATGTGCTCTGGTTGAAATCAAAGCATTAGAGTAAAAAGCTTACGCTTGTGGCTTGAATTAATGCATTACAAATCCACTCATGGTTATGGCATGGTTACATTTTGCAGACAGTAGTAGCTGTTAGGAAACACACTTAATGCATCCATGCCAGTACATGTCAGAAGTATAAAATCACTGGTACCTGTTAACTTAAAGTTTTAGTAAACCTGCAACCTAAAAGTTGCAATAAGACACATTTGCTGCTGTTGTTGTTGTTGTTACTAATAACAACAATAATAATCATAATAACAGTTTAACTTTGTGAGTGGTGGTCACAGTGCCTCTGCATCTGATGGATGATAACTAGGGCTGCCCCATAATAGTCGACTAAACGTTAGTTGATGAGAAGAGGCTTAGTCAACCATGATTTTATTAGTTGGTTAGTTAGTAACTAGCAGTCACGCAGTCCATGAGGGACAGATCGTTAACTGCGGGTCCTTGTGGTAATATACAGAATAAGTTGCCTGCGCAATCACATGCATTTTGTCCTGATAACAGCGGAAACAACTTAGAATACTCCGTCATTTTTGGTCATACAGATAAGAGTAAACATCATTCGAAACTATTCTTATTTGTGTGAACTCACAATAACAACAAAACTTTGCTTATGTAAAATAAAGAAAACAAACAGGATGCGCTTTCTGCCGTCTCGATCTCTGTGAACTGGAGCGCGTCACAAAAATGAACCGAAAATCAGCTTATAGGCTATTTGCCTCACAAACATTAGGTATCTAAAGAAAGCTTGAAATGTCTACTTTTAAATGAACCAATTCAAAATGAAAGGTGCATTTTTCTCTAAAGGCACTAAACAGTGGAGTCAGCATCTTTGCAACCGACACTGACTCAGAAAACACTAGTTTATCAAATAATTCAAATGTTTCCTCGCTATTTTTTCCAACACATTTATAATCATTACTTTTGCCGATGCTTTCGGCAAGTTATGCGTTCGCTTGAGCGTGGAATAGGCATATTGCACCTGTATTAAAGGTTATGTATTCCCCCCAGTATATTTAAGTAATTGAACGTGTGCATGGAATTAGTCGACTAATGGCTTAAATGAAAAATCTTTAGATGGAGGCAGCCCTAATGATAACATACTTTAAGTGTGAAGTAATGCACTTTATTGTATGATATAATGTTGACCACATAGCCTACTTCTTAGTTGAACTTCCAAACTTTATTTAGTGGCTTCTGTTTCCTGTATTTGTTTTTCTTGTAAATATTTACTAGCTATTATAAGTAAATGCCATGGTCAGCTGTTTTTCATGGGACCTTTGATGGAATTGAGTGCCTAGCAAGTTTAACATTTAAAGCAAACAAAAACGTTTGTGTGCCTTCCAGAATGCATCCTTATTTGACAGTGTGCATTAAAATGGCACGCTTATGCACAGCGTTATGTACGCTTGTGAATGTGTTACTGTTTTAGACTAGCTACATACTGACTGGAGTGCGGAATAGAAGTAATGGTGATTGCTCTTCCACTGTCTTATTCACTGTAATCTGTCAGCACAGCTGTTGTGGGTAAGAGGGGTTACATTTATTTCTCTTGTATAACGCCCGGACAGCTTAGCTGGGGTCATTGTACAGCGACACAACTTCTAAAACAAATCCCCAAAACAAAGATCTTTCAGTGTTGTGGATAAAATTCATTTACTCCAGAAATCCTCTTTTTTACAGCCACAACAGGGTTGCTGATGGGCAAATTGATAAATGTGCTTTTGGATTAGGCCTATACAGTGGCTGGTTTTTGTTGTGAGACGAAAAAAAAAGAAGATTTTCACTCAAAAAGTATGTTCACCATCATCTTACTTGCCTAGTTCCTTTTTTGCACGTATGTGGTGTGAATGTAGGCTACTTGTAGGCTACAAGGCTATTGTTTGTGTAGGTGCAGAAGAAAATAGTCATAAACTGTTGGATGGTCTCTTACTTTTATAAAAATTTTCTTTCAATTTTTGGAATATGTGTTAACTTGATTTGCTCTTTATACATGGTCATTTGGATTAGCCTAACCCTTTCATACGCAAGTTAAAAGAAAAATTTCAGAACCTGGAAGTGCTGGACTGCGGTTACTATGCGAATAGCATAGGAGATCTGACACAGAAGAGACGAAATTGTTGAATAAATACATTTTTGTTAATTTGATTATTTTTGGGATTTTTTTTGCGCACAAAAAGTATTCTCGTCACTGTGGACGCAGATGCTAATGGTTAGTATGACAGCGCCGCTTAATATGACCCTGCTAATTTTTTGAGGACTCTCAACCGCATTCAGTGACAGTATCAAAAATGGCGATGTCCATAACAATAGGAAGTTTTATCTAGGGGTGGGAATCTCTAGGCACCTCACGATTCGATTATGATTCAGAGGGCTGCGTTGCAATGCTAAAATGATTATCAATGCATCTTTTTTTTGTTTGTGTGACTACTTGGTACAAATGGAAGTGATTTGGCAAGTCAACTGTGGCAACCAACAGGAAAAGAAGCGTGTGCCTGTACTAGCAGCATACTTGAATGAATACAAACTTCAGCATATTCTGAATCTCTAACATAAAATAATAGACTTCTATCCAACATCCTCCTGTTATGTGCAATGAGCAATATAATCCTTCAGACAAAAAAAAAAAAAGTTTGCTTTAGCAAAATCACAAAACAGCTTTCATACAAAAAAATATAGAATGATGTACTAGCAACTCTTATACAAAAATAATGCTTGTGGACTTACGCATATTCTGAATAATTAATAACATACAAAGCTGCTCTTATACACAAATAAATAATAAAGAGTCTAAGACTTATGACTTGAAATTGTTGCTGTATACCACAATCATAAACAGCTTATACACAAAAAGTAAATGAACATCTGCAGAGAGCACAGTCAAAATGTACATTTTTGTGACTGGCATTGCACTGATACACACTGTGACTGTGGAGGGCAGTACAATAAACCTACGTATAACGTACGTATAACATCTGTTTACAGCATATTGATATGAAAACTAATACAACAATACAGAAAGCAGCTCTCATACAAAAATACAAAATAGTCCACAATGAAATTATGCCAATTTTCCATCTGTTAGCTTTTAACGAAGAGGGTGCCGTTCGGATTTTGCGCTCAGCCATTATGCGTCTCTGTTATGTGTTCGATTTTTGACGTTTGTGAATCGATTCAGAATCGTCCACGTCGTCCGCATCGCGATGCATCTAATAATCGCTTTTTCCCCCCACCCCTAGTTTTATCACAATTGACAGCGTGTTATTAAATAAACAAATCCAATCGAGGTGTGAGTTCATCCATCAGATATTTTAAAAGCAAGACAGAGACGACAGAGACATGGAACCCAAACTGACACACCGCAGCCACAATAGACCTTATTCAGAGCAGCGCCATGACAGGTATGAAAGCGAGGCTGTGAGAGATCGACTTGCCGTATTTTCAATGGCATCCGCTGTAAAAAGCTGTATAGAGCTCCCTGGATACTTATCATTTTTCACAGCTCGTGTTGTCTGGAGTTTATTTTTTTTTACTGATACTCCATGGAAAGGTATTTTTGCAGTGTTTCATTAATAGAACAATCCACATTAACTAACAAACACATTAAATAACAACCCTCTGAAGAGATGTCTATCCCTCACAGCCTCGGAATGTCTGTTAATAACGGGATATTGACGGAACAAAAAACAGTGCAGCACCCAGACAGTTTAGAGAGCGCATAGGCTTGCAACAGGGGACAAATTAAGCTTATTTGACAACAACAGTTTCATATCAATATTTTAACGAATAGAATAGCCTTAAAGGTGCAATATGTAAGATTGACAGCTAGTGGTTTGAAATGGGTACTGCAGTTCAAATTCAAAATATTGGAGAGGGTGTTTTCCCCCCACCCCCTCCTCCTTAGACTCCACACTCACGCAGGTTGCCAGATTTAGGACAAGCAACAGGAGCGAGCACAATTGAAATTGGAAGTCGAGGAGATAGAATCTGTGATCTCTGACGTAGTTTGTTTGCTGACTTCCATGACTGCAATACGCTGTGTTTTCCGCCAACTGGCAACGGGTGTCGAAATACTATTGGGTGAACTGGCAGTGAGCGAGATCACACAGACCGAAACTAAAACAGACATTCCGACACAGAACGCACATTTCAAAGTAAAATAACTGGCTGTAGCATTGATTTTCAAAGAAACAAGTATGTGAACTTAGCATGTTTCCTAAACATATGAAAACATATTATGGTACTTTTATGCTTTAGTACAGTCAAAAAGTTACACACAGCACCTTTAAATAATGTATATTTACTGGCAGTCCGGCACGGCAAGCTTTTTTGTATTTTTTATACACAAAATGCACGTTCACTGTGGACGCGCAAGTGGGTGACGTTGTAAGAAATAATACCTGCTTGTAAAAGCAAATTAACATATCCTGTATCTGATGCTAAAGCACTAAATATTGAGAATGCAACAGCACGTATTATATTTTTCTAACTTCAAACAATCAGCCACTGATCAGAACCAGCTGATATTCACATATTTTAATGATGCAAAGATGCGCACATGCTCACACCGTGAGAGCAACGACGGCGTCTCAGTCTTCAGGAGGCTTGAGTAAATGAATAATGTGGTTACAAAGATGTGTACAATTTAGGGAATGTTTACACAATACTGTTTTTAACTGAAAACTTTTTATGCATTTTGGCCGTTCATTTACACAACAACCGCGTTTTGGGGGCTTTTGAAAATGGGTTTCAAAGTGCAAGGTTTACCGTCTCTGTGTAAATGACAAAAATGTGAATTTGTGAAAACGGTGACGTCATGCACATGCGTATTATGTATTTACAGGGTGTATCTTGACAAAGTGACATCGCCAACTACTGACCTGACATGCATAATACAGCCTTTTTAATCACCTTTTTCAAGACTTCAGGGAAAATAAATTAAATAAGAAGTTTAGAATCAAATCTAAAATCAAATCTATGCATATATCCAATCAAAATTAGATTCAAAATCGAGAATCGATTTTTAATCGAATCGTGAGATTCCAAAAGATTCTGACCCCTACTAGTAACCAAGCGGGGAGAGTAGGCCTACGTTTAGCCACGCCTCACAGCTCACACCCACTGCCGCTCTGGTGGATCTGTGGATGAACGTGTTATATGAAGCGGCAGACAACTAGTTGTCCAGTGCAGTTTCGTTCATTCAGCGCGGGTTTGTCGAGAATGTGGTCGCGATGAAAATGTGCAGGTGTCAGTTTTGTTATAGAATAGAATTGTCACACTTGTAAAAAAAATAAATAAAACACTGTTTGAACGCATTAGGTCTGTGAATTGTATGTGTTTTAGTGCTTTTATATGATCTGTTATCAATTATGATCTTCACCAAATTGGTTTCTAAATCAAAAATGAGAAACTTTAGTTCTACCTGTGGTTTTCCACCAAAATAAAAGCCCTATGGTTTGAAACATTTGAATCACGTACTGTAATTTTACTGCTGTTCTATACAATTATTCTTAATAATAGTAATAATATACTTATTCTTATTATTAAATATGTGATCTCTTATTTTACAGTGCAATATGGGGTGGTTCAGCTTTTTCTTGTTCTTTTCCTTTTTCTTTTCCTCTTTCTTTTCCTCGTTCTTATTTGCTCAAATATCCTGGTTTACTGTGGGCACACTGTACATCATGTGTGCATTCTTGTAGCATTAGGAAGAAAACATACAAAATAAGCAGTTGTTACAAGTTCTGCCTCACTGTGCTTGACCTTAGTCTTCCGTAGTTGGTTTATCTCAGTAAAGTATCTTTACCCAGATGTAATCAGTGTTCTCGGCTGCACCATGTTTCTTTAATGCCAGTCGGATGGATGTTTTCATCCCAGTATCAAATGTCTGTATGAACCCATGTGCTGTGCAGTTTGTCGCACTGTTATAAAACAATTCTCATTCACCCCGTTAAGTCACAGCGCTAATATTCAAACAGATGGACTACAAAAGGAGAATGGACTTTCCGTATGCTTTCCGTATGAGTTTAAAAATGGAAAGTCTTTCGTTTAAAGTTATTCTTATTGATCCATGCAATCTTGATGATACAAACACATTATAATTTGATTCTTCCCTCTCTTTTTTTTTCGCCTAAAGCGCTAATGTGTGATTGATAGCTTGACCTTGTGTTGCTTTGCAGTGTATTTTGATCCTCGCCAACTGGACTTCCATGACATAGGCAGGTTGCAGCCACTGTTGCCCAAGATGCAGATGCCTCTGTGAATAATTTACAACCACGGTTGACCACTGCTGACGGAAGGGCTATTTGAAATCAAATGTGCTGCCTTTGTCCTCTAACAGTCTGCTTTGACCCGTGCCATAGTTTTCTTGTTTTTTTTGTTGACAGACAGTAAAATCATGATCGAGTAAATATATATCAACCCATCAGTTTCTCACTGTAACAGCAGACATGTTTAGGGCTTTTAGCGTTAAAAATCTGCTTGGCCTAAATATTCTGTATATGAATGGTTTTTCAAAGGATAGCAGATTAAACCTGTCATCTCTCAATGCGTTTGCAACCTCTGAACAAGATTTCCAAGTGTTTTCAAACATTTCTGTTCATGAATTTCACTGTTTGAACTTTCAGTGCGACACAAAGTCTAGTTGCTTCCTGACAGCTAGGCACAGAAACAAAGGCTGATCCAGTTTGTTTTTTTCAGTGTGATCGTTCATGTCATGTCATGAGCTTTCAGACAGTCCTTTGGTGGTGGAGGGGAATCAAAGCAGATTAAAGGGATTTGCAGCAAAAAGTATGTTAAACATGATTGACAGCTGATTGACTTGAATGCAAAAAATTGATATATTTGCAGATTAGTGGTGTCCGGATCTATTCGCTTATTAAAAAAAAAAAAAAAAAAATTACACTGTAATGATGAAAAATAAAAAGTTTCAAAAGCCTGAAATTCTTGACAAAATAGTTAAGCTCTTATAAATATAAATATATAAATATACATATATTAGGGCTGCAACAACTAATCGATAATAAACGGAGCAATTCCGGTAGGGTCCTCACGCCATCGGTGCTCGGGCCCTAATGAAAAGCATCGACAACGAAAATGTCATTATCAATTAGTCGCGTCTGCCCACCGTGCACTGAAAACTTCCGCCACTCACGCGATTCACGCAAGTATTTCCATTTTCCATGAATGCTCGTCCTGACAGTCTGTGTATTAGTAGGCTAATTCAAGTATTTTATGAGAGTGGTAACTGTAAAGGGATAACTGTGTGTAATTAAATATAAATGTAAGACATTTTTAACATTTACAGCATAAAGAAATTACAGTAAAATGTTACTGTTTCCAGAGTGAATGTGTGTGTTTCTCCATTTGTTAACACTTAGTTTGTGTTTTTATTTTTATTTATTATATTTATTGTTATCTTTAATGATTAATGGCTGATATGATTTAAACTGTTCTTTTGCTTTATAGCTCTTTTTTACATAGCATAGATATAGGGCCTATTTACTATGTTTTCATAGCAATCAGTTGGCAAATGTGTTTGAAGGTTAGTTTTGGCCAGGACGTGGAATAGTGTGTTTTTTTTGTTTGTTTTTTTTTGGTCAATAAAAAAGGAAAATTGGGCTTTTTAATCCGATTAATCAAAGAAATAATCAGCTAACTAAGCGATTATACGGCTGTCACTTTTGTGAAAAAATCCTGTTCGATTAGACATGTGTTCATTGAATCGATTGTAAAATCGATTTTCCAAGACGTTTACATTTTCAACGCCAAATATAGGCCAATCCACGGACAATTACAGGCATTAGGACGAACGTAAAGAGAGCGCTTGAGATGCACAAGTCAGCAATATTTCTGATGATTTATTGGCGTGAAGTTTCGTGCGCAATGACAAGCAGGAGTGCAACATTCTCAAAAAACAATAAGCAGAGTGGACTGCCATAACATCAATGAAAAACATTACTGCAGGCTTCAACATGGCTGTGTTTACGATTAGAAATGTCAAACAAATTTCGCCTACGTCGGCGATTGTAGCCCATGAAAAGAGGTTGAAAATAAAACTTCAAATTCACTGAAGGACTAGCCTACATTGAACATGAAGTTCGTGTAGGATAAACACGCAGGGCCGCTTCATTCTCCAAATCAGACAGTGGACTAGAAACATCTGTTGCAGTCTACAACAGGGCTGCATTTATGATTTAGGCTATTCAAAAATCTAAATTATTTTACGTTAACTGTTCAAAAGTGAATGTGATATGGGTACTCACGATCGCACAGTTTGCATACCACTTTGTCCTCCTTCATAGTTTGATCTACAGTCCAAAACCCGAAGTGCTTCCATATCGAACTCCTCAAGTTATTAGGGGTTATCACTCGTCTCTCATGTCGCACAGATTGATCGCCGTTGTCCTCCATTTGTTTGGCAAAACACCAGCAGCAGCCGATTGAAACTATAGGCGCGTAAAATTGGGGGGAATTTTCTTTTTAGCTTTCGCAACGCCTACTGCACTTTCGGAATTCTTCATTTTCTTTTTCTGCTTGTTTGTGAGTTTTGTTACATCTATCTTTTTTATTTAATTAGTTTAATATTAATAGTGTACATGGTTAAAATCGATTCCCTATTTTTCGAAACTTTTCGAAACTTGTGTTGGTTGGTCCGATCGATTGTGCAATCGATTTTCGAACGTAAAGTGACAGCCCTAATCGATTATCAAAATAATCGTTAGTTGCAGCTCTTATATGTGTATATATTTCTAAAGAAGTATTAAAGCAATTTAGTTTTTAAAATGTTATAATCCTAACAGTCATTTCTACTGTGTAGCTCCTGAAGGTATCTTGAGTAACATGTTTGTAATGTAGGCTAGTATGCAAATGACCTGAACTGGAAGCTATGCAACCTGTTTTACACAATTGTTTTGTTGTTTGTTTGTTTTTTGTGACAAACATATATAAGGAAATATCACTGAGAGGAACCTTGTAGACTTTCTTGACTGTTTTTCAAGGTATATTCATTTCTTAATGTCAAATAGCGTAATTTGACCTTTTTAATTGTATGACCCTCATTCATTCATGATTCAGAAATCCATGATATGAAACTTTTTATTAAATGTATTTGTTGTTTGAGAAACATATATATATATATTTAAATATTAAATGAGTGTACATTCAATCTTTTTATGCCCAGAAACTAAATATGACTCATTATTTTATTTATTTTTTTAAATGCAGATAAAATCATTTTGGGTCTGATGACTAGCTTGTTGAATCTGGGAGGAGTTTAGTTTTAAAATGTGCAACAATTCCTCAAATATTTGCTTCATTCTATTAGTATCCGGGTTTGAACATTTCTTGGAAGCAACTTTAGAGACATGAATGCCAGGAAGTGCGTTTGTAATGGTAAAGTGCAAGGTCTCACACTGCCGAGAGGGCTTTTGTCTGAGCTTCTCAATAGTAGCACAGCCTAAGATGCCCAATTATGCAGCACGTTCTTTAAAGCACATTTATTGTTGGTTCTGTTTATTTGAGAGAGTTTATAACTAAGGTTCAGCATTTATATACAACATTGCGTATTTATTTATGCATTATATTCATAAATTTATATTCAGCTTAGTTCTATAAAGGTTTGGTGGACTGTTGAAAACTGGCTTACAGTGGACACAGACTAATTCAGTGTTTACAGAGGCAGTGCAAATCAGTTTTTAAATATCTCAGTCAAATGATTATTTGAATGTGGTCAGAAAAGCACAAATAAAGTGTTTGGAATCAGATTTCCTAGCTCACATTAGTAGATGGTTTAAAGTTCAGATATTTCTAGAGATAGCAAAATTATTTGTTGTTTATTTGCTCTATTAGGGGCCAAACTGACCTTACACAAAAATGTCTGTAGCAAGATTTGAAATTAGATGCAACCACTCCATTTTAATCAATCCAAACAAAAATGCTACATGTAGTGTGAGCAGTTGATTTTTATTTAAATTAGATTGTATAATTTCAAGATTGAAAGCAAAAACAACATGGTCTGACTTTAGCTTTAGCTTTTAAATTATGCTACATAAAACAACTGCACAAAGCAAAAACAGCAGACGGACTGAATGAAAATGCAAATTCACTCTCTGTCAGTTTGGTGGCGCTTATGGAACAGCAGCAATATAGCGTTTCTCTGGTTACCGCTGTACACAAAGCAGTAAACACTACCACTGTAAACACTAATACGCATTTATACGGCGGGAAGAGGAAAAGAAAATTCCATCAACTTTTCTGAAAGCAGTCAGTTCCCTTCAAAGATACATTCATATAAACCCACACCCCCAATTCAATATCTTCCAATATTTCAAGCATCGCGAACAGTGAGTTTGCAGTGCCTGGTACAGTATTTGCTCTGTCTTCACAACCCTCTACAATGAGAGTAAATAGGTGACTAACGAATGTCTAATATAGCCACTGGCTAGTAAATTGTTAGATTTCACTCGCCGGTGTTTGAGTTAGAGGCTAAGTTTAGCACAGATATATTTTCACTCGCATTCATCTTGAACATTCTGACTGAGCGCTTAAGAGAGTTTTGCTCTCTGTCTTTAAAGCGCACTATTGCAATTTATCTCAATGGCAGTACATTTGACGCACCATAAACTGTAGTGTGAAGGCGCTTGGGCCCTGTTTACTCTTGTCATGAAGCTGCATCTTAAGTAATTGGATAGCTATCTGATTGCAATTCAATTGTCCTAGGCCACATAAAAGCACTTCTGTGTGTTTACATGGACGATTTTATGTGTTTTAAACCAATAAATCTGATTACTCAACTCACTTTTTAATGGCAAATGTAATGAGGCCCCTTGGTGTCCGATGCAGTACATGAGTACATCTAGACGCTATGCGTCTTTTCCTGCACACAGTTATGGTAGTTGAGTACTGATGTCTGCATCGTTACTAAAGGAACTAATAGGCATGACTGAAAATAAGCATTCAGATTCAGTCTGATCACATGCAAATGTGTGGGCAGTCAGTCTTATAGATCACAACAACTAGCCATTTAGGATTTAAGATGTGCAGTTTATTTGTTCCAGTGGTAGTTTAAAATGGTTCATAATTCTTTCTAATGCTCCATGGACCGACAGCTAAGAATTAAAATTTGACAGAAAATAGAAAATAACATACTTCCCTGTATCAAGTGTTTACATGTCCTATCAAATTGTTTCGAAAAGGTTTAAACCACCCCTTACAATCCGAATGAAATTTTCATCAGATTTGGCCAATTCATTCCGGTTGACGTGGTTCCGGTGACTTTTTTTATTCCAACTGTGCTACTTGTCTGATTACAAGCGGATTATTAGGGTCCATGTAAACACAGTTAGTGTCTGATAGGAAAGTCGGTGTGCAGTCTCGCTCTCAGTGAGATTAATTTGTCACAGCACAAGAAGCTTAAAACAGAAAAGTTTTTATGTACAATACAGTAATGTTTCACATTCTGCACTTCTAGGTCACTTATAATCAAATTTGTGACTTTGATCATGTGAACCTTTGTATGGATGGTCAGATGTTGTTCTTCCATTGAAAGACAATATGCTTGTTGGATGTTCCCAAATCATTTTTCAGTTCAATTCCAAATTTTTATGCTGGTTATATGTAATAAGGTACAAACATTATTTGGTCACACTTTAGATTAGGGTCCAATTCTCACTATTAACTAACTATTAACTATGACTTTTGCCTCAAACTGCTAATTACTGCTTATTAATAGTTATATATAGTTATAAATAGTCAATAGTTAAAAGCACATAAACAGTACCTGAGATTATCATTGCCACACTTTGTGTTTGTTGTTCCAAAATAGAAACTAGAATAGAAAATAGAATCGTCGCGTGTCGCCGTCACGGCTGGTTAGGACAAAAACTCTGATTAACATGGAAAAGATACCTTTTATCGCGCGTCGCGTGTAGTTAGGACACGGTGTAAGGATGTAGAATATGGTCATGTAGGATAAGGCATTAATATGTGCTTTATAAGTACTAATAAGCAGCTAGTTAATAGTGAGAACTGGACCATAAACTAAAGTGTTAACCCATAAAAAATGCTAAATAGAAGCATGTTCAATATTGGTCTCAGACATTACATCCCTATAGAATATACATTACAAATGTTCATGAGTAAAAATGTACATGAATGCATTGGAATGTATAACGTATAATCTCTATCTGTCCATGGCTCCATGCTAAGAGTTTAAAAATGTCAGAGATGGAAAATGCAAGCTTGAGAAGCACCAAACATGCCATCAGCAGCCCACTTCTTCTTCTTGTCAAAACCTTTCAAAAGACGTTGCAGCTTGTTTTTAATGTACAGGCAAAGTGTTGGTCATCAAGTTTATTTTGTGTAGGAAACCACCATACATGATCCATTATTAACATTATGGCATGTGGTCTTTTCACTCATACCGTTGGCTGTCATTCATTGGCCGTGTTCGGGGTGTTTTAAGCTTCTTCCACCAGCTCCATATATTTACAGTGCACTCTGCCATTTTACCTCGTGTAACCCTGCTGACTCAGAGGAGTCTGTGTATCCCAGCGTCTCATATTAAAAACCGAGAGCAGCTCAGCGGAGGGGCAAGGGCTGTTGTCAGGAAGAGCAGCCGTAGAATATAGGTCAAAGATTTATTGAGCCATCTACTTGTTAGTGGACAGGGCAGGTGAGTAATTCCCTTATGTTTGCCACTTGTAATTAGTTTTTAATTTATTCTAGATGTTTCCTAACAGATGCTCAAGGCATTGGAGCAATTTGTGGTGCTCCTTTTGTCATTTAAGATGAGTAGGCTAAATGCGATTCGTCCTCTGTTGATCATTGTGCGTCTTGTGCACCATCGTTCTTCTCTGCCTTGATGTGGATGTGACAGTAATTCCAGAAGATTTCCTCCTAATCCCAATAATGGTAACTTGTGTCTCTGGAACAAATCCTGAGGATTTATCCCCACTGAATGGCAATTAGCAGATTAATTCCCACCACAAAAAAAGTACTCCGATGTTTCCTTCAGGATATTGTTTTTGTTGTGTGATAAACTGTAACAATACCAATTTTTTCCAACAAATTATTATTGATTTTTATTATTAAAATACTTTTCATTAAAACAAAACCTGTTGCAGATATGTTTAACTATACATTGTCATATAAACACACAGTGAGCTTTCTGTGATTTTGCATGTATTCACATAGATGCGCTACTGTTCAAAATAATGTTTGAGGAGGGTAAGATTTTTTTCATGTTTTTGAAAGAAATCACCATGGCTGGATTTACTTGACCAAAAATACAGTAAAAACAGTAATATTGTGAAATTGTATTACACTTTAAAAGAAATGTTTTCTATTTTAATACATTTTAAAATGTAATTTATTCTTGTGATGGCAAAGCTGAATTTTAAGCATCAATATCTTCAGTGTCTCACATCTCACATGATCCTTTTGAAATCATTCTAATATGTTGATTTAGTGCTCAAGAAACATTTATTATTATTAGCTAACGATAACGGTAAATCACAATATAGTTGTTTTTGCTTTTTAAAAGGTTTTTATGATATCAACATTTTTGTTACCATTGAAATTTCATAATTCACAAAACAACTAATAATATAAGTAATAAAAACTCAAGCTCACTGAAGACAAGTGAAAAAGTGATAAAGAAAGAAAGTATATGACATGCATAGGAAAACAAACTACAATTGAACAAAGACACAAATTAAATAGACCTATATGAAAAAACTTCAAGGACTAGAAATAAGGAATAAACTGTAGAAAGTAATCAAATGTATTAAAAACCTGCATAGTCTTCACTGTGTAAATTAAATGATTCAGTCAAGAGCAGTGCAAGTATTTTTCTCTTTTTTGTTGTTTGATTAACATTAATAACGACAGCGGGTAAATTTGGATGCTGTCACTTTAAAACCGACTGCGCTGATCCAATATACTTGTGCGTTTTCTTAAGTGAACTGTTTACGTTCACTTAAGACATAAATGGCTGTGTTTACTTGCAAAGACATGATCACTTTGATACACAAGTATGTGTATTTAACCGTTCAAGCCCAATTGAACAAGGCTTCATGTGCGCACGCCTCACAGTCAGCGCAGAGAAACAATCTCTGCGTGCTGCACATATAGCAAAATGAGTGGTCTTTCGCTGCTAATTGAGCTTATGCAAACGATAAGCTTTCGTGACCGTGTAGCACAGCAACGTCAGCGGAACAGCGATAGAGACGATAGTCAAAAACATCTACCGGTTGACAACAGGTTAATCGTGTCTGCTGGTATACCGCCCACCCCTACTTGTATGTAGTTGTGAAATGCACTTACTTAATGATTAATTGTTTTTACTATAAGAAGTGGTAGCCTATGTATTTTTGGAGCATACTAAAGTGCAGTTTGTGACATTTGAAGAATGTTCCTGTAATCACTTTATTGCTGTGTTTTTATGCACAATGTGTTCCATTCAAATGTATCCAGCAAGGTGCTGCCACTAAACCTGTGCTACCAGTCCTCAAATACTTGGCCCAAAGCATAAACTGTTCCTTGTGGCACAATATGTGAACATCAGCTCAAGCCAAATGTCTGGATCACCAATGTTCCCATAGATGCAAGACTGCCGCCAAACTAGTGCTTCTAACACTTGACTTTCTGTTCTATTCTATTCTGTTACGCTCCGTCTAAATGTTTTTGAGTGCAAGAACGCATCTTATGTAAACGTCCAGACAGAGACTTAGTCGTGCGAGCTTGCACAACCTGCACGAGATCCCAGGTGTCTTTGATCAGGATTAGCAAGTAAAGAATTAGATTAGAATCTCAATCCACTATTTGCTCTTTATTTTGTTCATGAAATCCTCTGGATTTTTGTCTTGTGTGTTAAGTGATGGTGATGACATGGGTTGTGTTTTGGATAATTTCTTAACACTCATCACATCACTGCCATATTCAAGCACGATCTGAGTTGCGGTTGTTTTAGGAAAAAGTAAACGCCACATCCTGTTTCAAAGTGGCCCATCTGTGTTAATCACACTCACTACCTTACATTTGCTTTTGTTTTTTTTTGGTTAACCGCAATGTTTTGCTTTAACACAGTGTTTCGCTTTCTTTTTTTAACCATATGGTAATTCATGAGTAGCTTCTGAAAAAAATTAAGAATCCCATTTGTGGATTTCACTTTTTTGGGTTGGTTTAAAACAGTTGTGTGTCGGCTATTTTCCTCCAATGCCTGTCATCTTTAATTGATTTTCAGCTGCTAATCAGTGATGGACTGATGGTTGGGGTTTGAGCTTTACACTTTGGGTTGTGGTTAAAGTCTTCTGAGAGATCAGTACAGCAGGTGTCTGTTTCCACTGCAGGCAGTCCATGTCTTAACAGCTTCCCCTGTGGTTTTTTTTTTCCAGGTGCCATTCTCGGCCGCTCAGAGACACAAGAGTGTGTCTTTTACAACTACAGCCCCAGCTTGGAGAACCGAGGAAACCGCAGCGGTATTGAGTCTTGCGTGGGAGAAAAGGACAAGAGGCTTCATTGCTTCGCGACTTGGCGAAATGTGTCAGGATCAGTTGAAATAGTAAAGCAAGGCTGCTGGCTTGATGATGTCAACTGCTATGACAGGTAATCATTTTGAGCCAAATTTAAATGAAAGAGACAATGACTTGTGCTTCAGTAAGTGAATCTTGTATGATTATTCAGTGCTCGCTCTGAATGATTTGTTAAAATGCTTCAAACTGATAACCCAGCAGTTTGTGAGGCTTTTTGACTGGTAGCCTCCGTCAATATTGATCAGCATCATTTTAAGTGTCATGTTCAGTGCTAAGTGTAGTCATATGTCACAGCCTTCCCCTCTGAATAGCGATTGTTTTGATTTAACTTATAGAGGCGTGGTCAAACCCTCGAGCACTGCCCTTGCGATCAGCATTCATTTCTGCCTATATCATAGTTTCCAAAACTGTAACTGTAGTAGAGATGTTTTTGCTCCTCACATGCAGTTTTTCACTTGTTTTGCATCAGCATTTGTACAATTATTGTCATTTTGTAAAAATATTGCAGTGTGAGGGGCTCTACCATTTAAAAATTTGGGGCTCAATAAGATTTCCAAACATTCTTTTTGCCATTAATTGTAATAATCCAGTGAGATTTCTGTATGCACAAGGAATCTGACAACAGCCAGTATGATCTGATCTCACCATCATCGAGTCCGTTAGTGATTACATGAAGAAACAGAAAAAACTGAGACAGACTAAATCCAGAAGAACTGCGGGAAGGTCTCCGAAGATTCTTGAAGAAGAAAAAGAGATGCTTTTTTTTTTTTTTTTTTTTTAAGAAACAATAATTTTATTATATAGCAAGGATGCATTACATTGTACAGGAACAGTAGATATTTATAAAGTTACAAAATATTTCTATTTAAAAATGCTGTTCTTTTGAACTTTTTATTTGTCAAAGAATCCAGATTTTTATTTTTAAAGCAGCACAACTGTTTACGACATTGGTTATAATAAGAAATGTTTCCATTAGAATGCTTTCTGAAGTGACACTGAAGACTGGAGTAATGGCTGCTAAAAAATTCATCTTTGCCATCACAGGAATGAATTACATTTAAATATTTGATCAAATCAATCCAGCCTTGGTGAGCATTAGAAACTAAATCTTACCGACCCCAAAAATTTAACAGTAGTGTATACCTTTTTTTTTTTTCATTTTCAAGCATTGTTTAACTTAGTCTAAATTGTCCATGCTCAATGCTCTACACATTACAGAGAGAGTATACGACACACATTCATTTAACCAAACACTTCCTTCTCAAGATTCAACAGTATTTCAGATAAAGTCTTGTGTAAACGTGTTTCCATGTTTAGGCTTGGTTGTGAACCTTGTAACCTCCGGCCATAAAAGGGGAGATATTAAAAACAGGTTTATCAACGCATCTGCCCCTATGTGACAGGTAGCACCGCTGGTAGATCAGGAAGTGCTTCTCCTGAACGAAGCTGTTTTGATAGCGTGCAAAGGAAGCAGCACTTCTCCTGTCCTAACATGCTGCTAAACCCGTTTACCTCCCTCGCTGGAAGGATTTATGTTTTTTGTTTTTTCATGCACATTGCTCTGCCATGTCAAGTCCTTAAGTAGTTGAGCAAATATTGCGATCGCTTAATGGTGCGTGTGCGTCGCAAGACAGTAACCGAATCACTTTTCTGACTAAATGCCTCTGGAATGTCATCCATTCCCCTTTTATTTTTTCATTTCCACCTGTGTGTGTATCTTAAGGATTATTGGTGTGCTGCTAAGCTTTGTTTATCTTCTTTAAGCCAACCTGAGAGCTCTGCTTTGATGTGGGCTGCCAGATTTTAAAAAGTATCTCTTTGGCTCAGGCATTTTTCCGCCCATGTGCATTTATACGTTTGTTTGCTCTCTAACCCGAGCGAAATCCAAATAAACCTTGCAGCACGCATGTCTCAATAATCCCCAAATGTGATGCAATCTTTATTTAATTGCCAAAAATTAGGGGAAAAAAGTGCTGCCAATCTTTTTTTTATAATCAAATTAATTACATTAAATGTATTTAATTAATCAAATGAATTGTATGTAATCAGTATGTACTGTTTTGTGCACCTTTCTGTTATTTGGTGAAAAATGTGTTGTGTTCTAGAAATTTCAGTATTTGAGTGGTTAAAAAAATTGAACCTCAGTTGTGGACAAACAGATCTGCTTGTTCTTTATCTTACAGCACCGAGTGTGTGGAGAAGAAGGAGGACCCAGATGTGTTCTTCTGCTGCTGTGAGGGTAACATGTGTAACGAGAAGTTCTTCTACAACCCAGACACGCAGCCAGTTCAGAGTAAGGCTCCCTTCAGCGACACAAACAGCAAAGTCTTTAAGGGTATTGGAAGTTCTTCAGTTATACCTCTTCCTTTGATGTAATTGTGCTGGTGTTTGATTCTGTCGGTGTGGAACTCCTTTCTGTCTTTGTCTCATCATAGCCTATATTCCCTCATAAACCTCATCATCAAAATTATCAGATTACCTCAAAGCACCTCTCAGGCGTTTTTCGTGACTATTCAGTATGTCAAAAGTCATAACAGGCTCACTGTGTTTTTCATATACTCTTACAATCCATTTTAGATTTTTTTTTTCTTCATGTTTCATATCCTGAATTATGAGGTATGTGTGTAGCCCCGTTTTAGCACCACAAACAATCCAATGCATACCTGCCTTGTAACAACTGTGTTTTTGTTGCATTATAATGAACACTTTCTCTGATAGTCTGTACATCAGTGTTTTGTGCTTCATGTTATTTATGAACGTAAAAAAAGTGCATATTAGAAAGACAACTTTGTGAATAGTATATACATGTAATATATAAACATCCACTTTCTTTTTTTCGCCAGAAAATCATAACATATAACTTTTATGATGTTTATATTAAATCAACTGGTTGTCTTGAAGGTGCTGTTTTTTTAGTGTGCCTAATTTTATTTTCGACTTGTTCAGAGTGTTATCAGTGGTGTGAATGTTCATTATTAGTTCCTGTTGGAAACATATGGTGCAACTGAAGATTTTTTCGGTGTGCTTTTTGGCATTTATTTTTAATATCCTATGTGTCTGTATTTAATATCCAGTAGCTGTGTTTACATGGACCCTAATAATCTGATTGTAATCGGACTACTAGCACAGTCCGAAAAAAAGAAAACTGCGCATGTGCAATGATGTAGAAATGGCATAATGACTTGTGACGCAAGGAACGAGCTGTTGATGTTGAATAGTGTCATAAATGACTGTCGTGTCATTCTAAAATTCTCATTCCACTCATCGTCTGTGAAGTGGAGCAGGACAACGTCCCACCAGTCCTTGTTTAGGTCTCTCATTCACAGACGCCTTGTTTTGGGTGCGGGAATGGGCGTTTTACTGCTTTTTTAATAAAAGCAACAAGCCACAACGGGTCATGTGCTTGTTGTCTCCTAATTAGGACCCGAAATCAAAGAAAAGAAGAAATTTAGGAGAATATGCGCAAACAGTGGTAAACTGTATATTCGTGCAGTGTGCGCATGCCAAATAAATCAATTCCTATTTGACACATCAACCCCATCACTTTATTTAGAGTTCATGTAAACACTACGTTCGGATTCATTAATCATAATTCAAAAGTTGTCCATGAACGTAGCTAGTGACACTGATGAGGTGCAGTTTCTGTGAGATTTTTGGGTTTGATAGTTTCTCGTGAGTTTGTAATTTTGCTTTTGCATAATTGTAGAGTTCCAGTGAATCCATTGTGCCCTCCTTGTGAATGTAGAAAATACAGTTTTAAGATTTGATTTTTGAAATGATCTAAATACAGAAGTGCTTTTAAGCTACAGATATTAGGGACTTTTATAATGTTGGTTATGTTTATTCATTTGTTCAGATAATTCTCTATTTCTTTGATCAGAAGGTATGCTTTGATATGCTTATTGACCAAGCCACCAGAACTCCACTGACAAAAGCTCTGTTAATTGCTGCATGTGTTGGCTCTTATACACATCTGCTTTTCTTGTGACTACTGCACAGCTTTATGGCTGTGGATTATTCCGCTTTTGAATGAAGAGCTTGTTGTCTGTCTCATATGTCACCTTATTGATGCAGCTCATCGGGCTTTTCATTTTTCATAACCTTTGCTTTGCTTTAGTGGAGTTGAAGTTCTTTTCAGAGCTGCAGGTTTCTGATCGTTGTGATGTTGCTGCTACCGGAGGCTTTTATAAATTCAGGTTATTTTTGACATCAGAAACGAAAAAAAGAAAAGAAAAAAAACTTAGCATGCTTGTGTGAACAAGCTATGACCAACATTGAATGGAGCTGAAGCAGTGGCAGTGGCTTAAGCTTTTTTTCTTTTTCTTTTTTTTTATAAATAATAATGAAGTAGCTCTAAAACTTAATTCAAAATCTGTATTTTAGAGGCAGAAAGATTGCATTGGTCTTGAACTGATCGATTTATATCGATATTATCATTATTATTATTAATACCTATACCAGAAAAAGTTTGGGGTCGGTAAGATTTTTTTTGTGCTGGGCAAAGATTAATCGCGATTAATCGCATCCAAAATAAAAGTTTGTGTTTGCATAATATATGTGTGTGTACTGTGTATAATTATTTTGTATATATAAATACACACATATGCATGTATTTATTTAAGAAATATTTGCATGTATATACTGTATATATATTTATACATAATTTATATTATATATTAATATAAATAATTTATATAGAAATAAATACAAATTCTTAAATATATACATACATATCTGTGTATTTATATATCCAAAATAATTATACACAGTACACACACATATATTATGCAAACACAAACTTTTATTTTGGATGCGATTAATCTTTGCCCAGCACTAATTTTTTTTTATATGTTTTTGAAAGAAGTCTCTTAAGCTCACCAATGCTGCAGTTGTTTAATTGAAATACAGTAAAAACAGTAATATTCAGAATTATTACAATTCAATTACAAAAACTTTATTCTCTATTTTAAAATGTAATTTGTTCCTGTGAAGGCAAAGTTGAATTTTCAACATCATTACTCCAGTCTTCAATGTCACATGATCGTTCAGTAATCATTCTAATATGCTGATTTGTTGCTCAAGAAACATTTTTTTTTTCCTTTTAATTTTTTTTTTTTTTTTGGGACATAACATTTTTGTTCAGGACTTAACAGCATTTATTTGGAATATATATATATATTTTGTCACATTATAAATAACTTTACTGTCACTTTTGATCCATTTAATGCATTCTTGTCGATTACAAGTATTTTCAAAAGCATTCTTTTGAATGGTAGTGTATATAATAAATAAGTTTGGCTGATGAACTTTCTGTCGATATGTAGTAGTGCATAAAGTGTTACAACTACATGTCAACACAACACAGGTGTTAGTTAATTACAGGGAATCATTGCTGTGATGTGTGCTTTAGGTTTGTGAGAATTACATCAGTCTAATTGCCGAGCTATTGATAATTTCAAAATGTGTTGACACACAAGATACACATTAACAACAGGTTTTTTGTTGTAAAAAAAGAAAAGAAAAGCAACATTCATATGTTACAAAAATAGTACTTGTTACTGTTTAGCATGGACCAAATTGTAAGGCTAAAACAGCTTTGTTGTGGGATGTAATGTGTGTTTGGGAAGTTGGAACAGAGTGACCTATAATGTGCATTCATACAATCACAATCAATTTGACAGCATCACATTGGAACACAAATTGGTGCTAAATACTTGAAAAAAATTTCTTTTAAGTTCTTTGGAAATGTATGAAAGAAATAGCACTACTTTAATTTTACACTTTTGTGTTTCACATGGTAACTTGACTAAGCTTAACATTACAGAGTTTGCGCCTGTGTAGCTCTTCATCCACTGCAGTAGATCCTCAGAAATACATGAATTGAACAACCTGAACAACTATCTATTGAGTGATTCTGTAATAAAGACATCAGAGCTTTCGTTGCACCAGTTTGCTTTCCTGTCTTTGGGCTTTTAACAGCATAGCGTGCTCTCAGAGATGACTGTGTCTTTTAGATTACTGGGGCTGATCTGGTCGCTTTATCTCTTCTGAGTAAACACTGACATCAACATCCTCTTAACTAAATGAGGGATGGAGGCATATCAGCGAGCCACTGCTCTCGGCTCCCTGCAGGAGGGCTGTTGTACGTTTCAGCAATCGTGATTTATCTTCTACCCGCGGTCGCTTTAAAAGATTCCCGATTTAGTTGCGTACAGCACTGGTTGAGCTCCGCCTGATGAGTTTTGACACAACAACTGTCTGTATCAGTGCAAATGTGGTGGGTAGAAGAGTCTTCAGTACTTCAGTAGCAGAGGAGGTGGGTTGGGTTGGGGGGGGTCTCACTTGTGCTTATGTAATGGGTCTATTTCCAGCACTGACTCACTCCATATGGAATGATCTTGATATGAAATGCAAAAACCCACAAGGACGCGGAGAGTTGCACAAAGCACACTGGGGTTTCTCAGAACTCGCTTTCTGCGAGCATGGAGCTGTGTGCTTTTCATGACCTTGTGACTGGGTACTTTTTTGCCCCGCGGCTGCATGTGGCCATTCTGCCCGCTGAATGGGGGAAGGGTGAAGTAGGGTCGGATGAGAGTGGGTTTGTTGGGGGTGGATGTGTTTTTTCCTCCGCTTGTGGATTAATCCAGAGTCCTTAACCCACTTCCAAGTCCATAGCCGGCACGAGAGGGAAGAAATGGCATCACGAATGGGATCTCTGCTGGACCAAAGCTAACACAGGTTCAGCCGAAGTTCGACCGGGGGGGTTGTGCACATGGTCCCGCAGTCAACCCTGGCGAATGGGAAATGCTCTGCCATAACACAAGGATGAGGGATCACTGCATCTCTGGCGAACAGCCACGGCCCAGTCCGATATCTGGCACTAGATGCATAGAAACCAAAGACCACCGTGTGCTCTAAGTACACACGCTATTCTCCCTCAAGCACACACTCGTGCAGTTCTGTTGAACTGCTTTTAACGGGAATGTGCATTTGCATAGATGCATGTGCATTGGAAATAAAACTGTTTGCACAAGGCAGAATCTGTCAGTAGCCTTCAGGGAATCTAACCAACCTTGAATTACAAGGCTGGTGTGTAAGAATTGTAATTAGCAAGTTCAAAAGGTGCGGGACTTAAGATAAGTATGCAGTGAGAGATTCTCAACGCACACTGCGAATCTCGCTAATGCAACGTACAGAAGGTGTATGTTAGACTTCACATTTGTCTTGTGTTCGTGTGCTGTTCCTCTTGAGGGAATTAGAATCTGAGATTCTGCTAAGTAATGCTGATATCATCCCTTTTCACATTCGTATCTCTTATTAAACCAATAATAATAAAGTGTGGCATTCAGTTGTTTCCAAAGAGCATATATGTTTTAAAGGGGGGGTGAAATGCTCATTTTCACTCAATCTCCTGTTAATCTTGAGTACCTATAGAGTAATATTGCATCCTTCATATCTCCAAAAAGTATTTTGTTTTATTAAATTTTTAACATAAAGATAGGCTGTACCGAGTCTTTCCGGAAAAAACCGAGCGGCTGGGGGCGGGCCGTGTGGGCGAAGCTTAGCTGTGCTAACGCGCCAAGCTAGTGACAACACACAGAGATATTTGTTCAACAAACAGTTTTACTCACCGTCCGGTTCCAACGCACGACCGCGAATTTTTATCATTGTGACTGCTCGATCCTTAAGCATTAGACGATCTGCAAATCCGTAGATCTGGGCTTTGTTTATAAAACAATCATCGTCGAAATGCAGGGAACAACAGTCTTTACACAACTCCGTTTATGCTCAGGAAAACAAACTCCATCCACGGGTTCCTTAACGCTGGGTTCTTTGGGAATCTGTGCAGGGTTGTCTTGCCCTGGCAACCAAAAACACACTTCTTTGGTGACATTGACTTCCCAAAAGCCGGGCAGGGCGCTTTGATGGCGAACTGCTTTCACTCTCTTGCTCTGGTCTACGAGTGCGCGCGCGGCCGCGATCTTACCGGAGAAGTGCCCTTAGGACCCATATAAGGAAATTCCGCCCTATCTTACGTAAGACAGAGCCATACTCGAAAAAAACTTTCCGAAACTTGTGACAAACCGGAAGGAGTATTTTTGGAACAAAAATACTCCTTCAAACGTACAACTTAGTTTTTGAAACTTTGTCCATGTTTAGCATGGGAATCCAACTCTTTACCAGTGTAAAAAACTCAGTATGCATGAAATAGCATTTCACCCCCCCTTTAAAAAGGAGGGAAATGCTGATATTTCTTTGTTTATTTTATTTACTTATTTTCATTATTCATTTGTATTTATCTATTTTATGTCAGCCCTTTCAGTGGGAGCAGTTCACTAAATTAAAAAAAACACTAATTTGATAATAATAATAATAGTAAAAGCTTAGAATGTGGACTCTCTATATGCATACATGAGATCCAACTCTTTGCTTTTTTTTTTTTTACAGACAAATTAGAAATGTTTACTTTCATAATTTATTAAATATGATCATGATGATCATAACTGGTATCTGTAAAAATATAATTACCTATATCAAATCAGTATATTGTAACAGTCTTAACTAGTAGAATACAACAAGCATATTTGTTTCTCATAAGTATTTGTGGCAACTAGGGATGCTCTGATCGATCGGCTGCAATGTTACATGTTACATGTAGTTACTATAGTAATAATAACTGTAATTTTTGCATAAGCAAATGCATCTAACCCTAAACCAAACATAATCCTAACCCTAACCCTATAGGAAGTATATGTTGTTAATTAATATTGCTCAGTAATTCAGTGTTTAATTATACTGTAACAAGGTCACCTTAAAATAAAGTGTAACTGTATTTGTATGTATGGAGGCCTTTACACAAGCACATTGAATCAAACACAGGGGTCTTGAGAATTTTTTGTTTCATATTTTTCCTTATTTTTGTAATTTTGTGGATTGATTTGTAAGTCACAATGGCTAAAACAGACAGAATGACAGAATGTGTGAATATATTCTTTTCATTTTCTAGTTAGTAATATTTTGGTCACAGATTACACTATTTTTCAAAAGTTTGGGGTCAGTAAGGTCATATTTTTATTTTTATTTTTCTAAGTATACTTTTTCAGCAAGGACAAGAATTAAATTGATCAAAGGTGACTGTAAAGACTTTTGAACCTCTTTTGACTTTTTATTCATCCATAAAATAATAAGCTGCACAACTGTTTTCAACATTGATAATAAAAAAATGTTTCTTGAGCACCAAATCAGCATGTTAGAATGATTTCTAAAAGATCATGTGACTGAAGACTGGAGTAATGGCTGCAGATTCAGCTTTGCCATCTCAGGAATTAGAAAATGGATATTTTAAACTCTAATAATATTTCACAACATTACTGTTTTTACTGTTTTTGGATCAAATAAATGCAGTCTTGGTGAGCATAAGAAAAGAATCTTTGAAAAACATTACAGATCCCAAACTTTTGAGTGGTAGAGTACATTAAAAGTACATAAAAAGTATTGATTGATACTGATGTCTCTCGTTCTTTTTATCTCCCCAGCAACATCCAACCCCTTCACCCAAAAGCCACCACTGTTCAGCACCCTCCTGTACTCTATCGTGCCCATCATGGGCATCGCTGCCATTGTCCTGCTCTCCTTCTGGATGTATCGGCAACACAAGCTGGCGTATCCACCTGTTCTGGTGCCTACCCAGGTAATCTGATACTTTTATACGTATATAATCCATGTATTTGATTCACTTTTAGTGTGTGTGTGTGTGTGTGTGTGTGTGTGTGTGTGAGTTTCGGTGTATCAGGACATTTTCATATCACTAGAAACTGTGCTGGGGAGCTGTTATTTCCCCTGGGCAGAACCTCCTGTTGACATGAATGACAGTGAATTCAGGGATCTAATGTGCTCAATGTCACACTAGCTCAAGCTCAAACACACTGTCAGCTGAAATCAAACGAGATCTGTCAGGACACTGTTGTGTTTCGATGCCCTCTTCTCTTACAATAAACAAAAGATAACAAAAATGACATAGCACAAGACACAAGCAATCAGGTGACCTTTACCCCCTGTGTGTGACTAGTGTTAAGATTCACATCTACTTCTGAACTACACAATAGAGCTTTATAGATTCAGCCAGTGAAGTGAAAATCTGAACTACTGGGCCAGTGGGAAAAAATCCTCACTGTTGAGCATTGTGAGACATCTTTGGCAGGTCAGAATAGATGCATTTACAAGCGTGTGCTGGGATGATATATGGGACCGTATGGTAGCACAAAGGGTTACTTTTGAGTCAGGTGAGCATTTGGAATTCCCCGATTGAGTTTCAGTGTTATGTAGGTCAGATCTGACAGATAAACCATCCCCACAGCACTGCTGATATCAAATATCATAATCAGCCCAAACTTGTTTTTGAATTGTTGGAAGCTTTATTAGTTCTTAATGCAGCAGGCAGAAGTCTTCAGGGACTATTACTACACTTAGTCAATATAAAACTGTGTTTGCAACTTCCATAATGGTATATTCTTACCATAACCTTTCTGTAGCTACTAAAATTGTAATTGTTGGAATTTAATTCTTAATTGGATTGTGAAAAGCAGTCTGTATATGACAGGTGGTTGGGAACAAGTTTGAAAATGAGGCTTGGTGAAAAAGAAAATCGTTTTGGAGGCGGAGAAAGTTTTATTTTGTATTCATTTATTTACACTTCCGTTTAAAGGTTTATGGTCAGTAATATATATATATATATATATATATTACATTTTTTTTTTTTTTTTTTTTAAAGGACACATTAAACATTTTACATTGTTACAAAGGATTTCTGTTTTAATGAAATACTGTTCTTTTAAACGTTCTATTCATCAACAAAACCTGAAAATATTGAGCATATTAGAATGATTTCTGAAGGATCATGTGACTCATGTGAGGAATAGTTGCTGAAAATTCAACTTTGCCATCACAACTTATAATAAAATGTTGATCAAACAAAGGAATAAATTACATTTTAAATGAAATTAAATAGATAACAGGTATTTTACTTTTAAATATTATTTCACAATATTTTAATTGTAACTTATGTTTGATGAAATAAATGCAGCCTTTGTGAGTAAATAAATCTTACTCCACATTTTTGAATGGTAGTATATTAATTTACTTTTTCTTTTGATCGATCATTTCCTCCAGAATTGTGTCTAAAGCCTCAAAGCTTTTACTCTACTGCGTCACAAACGTTGGGAGATTGCCAGAAATGGTTTTCTAATGGAAAGTGTGACATTTTGCAAAATGCCACAAAGAAATCTGCTTGTTTTGAATTGCTTAGAAATGTAGTTTCTTTGAAAATCTGTTTAATTGAATTACGCATTTGAGTGCAGAAAAAGGCTTTAAAGTTCTCTTTATTCTTCAGTGATGAAACCAATACCTTCCAAAAGCTTGCTCAGTTTCTGTTGATAAATAACATTGTGCTTTATTTTGATATTGATGCATTATATTGCTGCTACAACCTCCCTTTCTAGTTAGGATGCACCGATTAGAATTCTTGCTGCCGATACTGATATCGACTACCGATTTCTTGTCATCTTGATCGGCCGATACTGATCTCGATATTTATTTTACAGTGAACATTTTAATAGGCCTTTAAAAACAGAGCTTACGCAAAATACTATCAATATTAGGATACTTTGGCTTATTAAAGAGCCTACAAGACTGAACAATTGCAGGCTGTCAGTCAGTGCTGTTACGTTGTTACGGCAGTAGGTGGTGCCAAGGGACTGTCTCTATGAGTGAGTCATTAAACCGTTCATTCAACTATTACACTTAAAATTGCAGATTGATTATTAATGAATTTTTAACGATTCATTCAAATTAATTTAACTTTGAGCGCCACTTTACAAGGCTCAATCGACGAGCAACGTGGGTAACGCTGAGGTTAAGGTTGCACTTCATAGAGATCAATGGCATTGAACAGCGCTGACGCCAGTCATGGGAAATCCAATTACATTGGACATTGAAAGGATACTACGACAAAGGTAGATTCATCTTCTGACAACCAATGGCAAATAGATTTTTTTCACGAAGGACCTGAAGATTGACAGATGCAGGTAATCATACACACTCAGGTTCCTTGTCGCTGTCTTCTGTGTGTGTGTGTGTGTGTGTGTGTGTGTGTGTGTGTGTGTGTGTGTGTGTGTGTGTGTGTGTGTGTGTGTGTGTGTCCTAAGCCCCACCTCTGACACTGAGAGCAGATGACACAGGCAGCGAATCAGGTTTGTTGTATTAAATCCTTAAACAACTGTTCCTCCACGTGATATTTCTTTAGAACATGACAGGCTACTGCAGCGCTAAAGTTTGACGTCATCGCGTGTTTTACAACATCAAATTGGGCTCGGTTTGTAAGATCGGGCAAATTTAGTGACTACGGATCGAGTCGTAGAATGTGATTATCAGCCAATACCGATCTGCAGCCGATCGATCGGAGCATCCCTCCTTTTTGGAGTTTTATACGAAGCTTTGAGCTTAACTTTCACAATGTTTTAAATATGTAAATATAAATAACACGAGATTTGCCTGACTTTGACTATATATGTTTGGTTAAAGGCTACTCTCTTGTCTCCCTATAACTTGGTCAGTTCATTTACTCACTGATATTATCTCTATAAACATCTACACTGAAACTCCTAAATGCACTGTAAATCTCATTTAAATGGGTCTATCTTTAAATTTGGATGGTAGCCTGATGGTGGTTGCTGTATGCATTTACATGGGATGCAATGCATGCTGTATGCATCAACATTTTTGATGCCCTAATCAGTTGTCATCAACATTGTTTTGAATAGCTCTGATTGAAACATTCCTCCATCAATTCTCAGGCCATTTTAAAGCATGTAGTTAAAAATAATGTCTTTATTTGAAACATTTGGCCCCCAGCCTCCAGTTTAGAGTCTTGTACCATTTAGAAGGCAGAGAGACGCTTATTTAACAGTTTTCTTACAAGGGCCCAAGACCCAACATGCCCCTCGAGAGAGAGCACAGTGTGCTTTAACTGCATTAAGTGCTTGGCTTCATGGTGAAGAAGGGAATTTCTTGTTTCAGGAAAGAACGGAGATTCATGCAACTGCATGCGTTTTGCAGTATTTAAGGCCATGAGGTCAGCTCCTGCATTCATGTGCAATGCATTGCCTTGGTTCTATTTCTTTATATTCAGGTTTTAGCTCTTGTGCATTATTAGCTTTTCATTATTATTTAGCTCTTCATCTAAATCGCCATTTTTATATTTTTTCGTAGCTTTTTAAAAATTATTATTTGGCATGGATAGGGAGGATGTGGTTACTGTTGCATTATGGCTCTGAAAACACCATATTCTCTATAATTTTCTGTTTAAGTTTCACAAAAAGTCCTGCACAAAAATGTGTGCTAAGTGTTGGTTGTTTTGAGAAGAGTATGGTACAATATTAAGTCTCTGAGAATGCAGGGAGATCTGTTGTACTTCCTGAACAACGATTCATGTCCCATTTTCTTTAAACTCTATCTTTGGTGTTTGCTTTTTTGAGATTCTGAAATTTTCCTAGTTTTCCTTTTTATTTGGCGAAGTCTCTCAGTATGTTGTGGAAGTCTGGCAGTTGCTGTAACATGCAGATTTTGCCTCAGGTGCGAGCAGCAACTGTTGAGTGGTGTCCTTGGGCAGAAGGTTCATTCTTTCCAGTTATATATTTACATAAAGTTAAAATTGCACACAAGCCAGAAATTCTCCTACATAAGGCAAGATTTTTAATCAGAATATCTACTTGAGGCCCACGCCTAAACCAGTATATTCCTTTTTCATCTTAAATATGAAATATGTGCTTTTTGCAACACAAGCTGCACCAAACAGAATTGTAAAAATAGAAAATCCCAAAAGACAAACAGATTGTCCCATCCCTAACATAAGACATTGGTTCAGTCAGTGTTGCTATGATGGTCAACCTCTGAATGGCTTACTTTTAGTTTCTGCACATTAAAGTAGCAAAAGAAAGTAGAAGAAAGTTTTTTTGTTAACTAATTTTTTATGGATTCTAGACTATAACAAAATCCTTTTCCTATCTTTTGGCTTGACATAAATCTTAAATATTTTGGACAGACAAAACTGGGTTATCCTGTAGAAATATATTGTGTTGGCCAGCAAGTAAATTTTCCTACTGAAATAGTGAAATGGATTTACCCGTCTTCCAGAAACCATGAAATTCCCCATCTCGTCTTTCCATCTCATATACGTTAAACTAAAACTAACGCTTGATTTCCTCTTTCCTTCCTCAACTAGCACGCCTTTCATATAATGATAGAGGTAAGAGAAGCCTGATTCATTCATCTTTTTTTTTCAAGATTATGTTGGAACCTCATTTTAAACCTTTTTTCATTGCTATCAAAAGCACCCCTTTGTTTTCGTTAGCACATTTTCCTATAATATCCCACTGATTTTATTTTGTGTTTATCCCTGCACATTGCCTCATCAATCTGTGATGTTCTGAATTTCAGTGCACGGATAACAAAAACGAAATCCCCTCTGATTCAGGGGATTCAGGCAGAGATCCCTTGATTTAGGTGCATGGTAAAACGGCAATACTGAGATTGATGAATGCACGTCTCCAAGCATGCAGCAAATGTATGCAAAGATGAATGTTATGAATGTGGGAATGGGGAACAGCTTAAAGTGTTTTTATTGTACTTAACATATGAAACATTTGCTGTCATATTGAAAGATTCATAGCAAACTGTCATATTGCATCAGCGTCACTCCTTGGACATTCTCTCTTTCAGCAAGAATAGCACAAATTGCACATGAAAAATCTGTGGTTTGATCAGTTTAATGGATGTGAAGCTGTGGGCCTGTGCAACACTCGTTTGCCAATCTGTTTTGGTAGTTTTTGCCAGAGAGGCAAAACTCTTAAAAACTGGAATGAACCAAGATTATTCTCTAATGAGTCCTGAGCTTTATTTACATTTGTATGAATGTGCTTCATGACAGATGTTCGTCCATGAGCTAGATAAATCCTAAACGGCAAAATATTAAAAATGCCTTGCTAGTTTTAGAAGGGTCAAGTTATGTAAAACTGGATTTTTTTCCCCCTCCCAGCAAGAAATGCAGCAGTATAGTGATTATTTAGATTATATTGATTATATTATGTTTTCTCAGCAATCATTTTCTATGTCATCCTAACGGCAAAAGCAGTCTGTTTTTTTCCTAGGGCCAGAAAGTTTAAAATGGTATGCAAAAACTGAATTATGACCAGAATATTTAACTTTTGGTCCAGGAAAACTTGATTAACATTATAAGTGGACCTTGGGTCCTGCAAAAGTATTAGATATTGCCCTTTTAAAACTTTTTTAATCACTTTGTATTCCCAGAAGGTGCTTAAACAGTAATGTTGGGCAGTCCAAGAACAAGTAAATAACTAGTCATTCAGTGTGTGTGGAGCCAAAGATTGTTGCTCAATTGATGACAGATTTAGTCCATCCTGAAGATTTATTACAAAACATCACATTGATGCTTTTATCCATCCCTGTGTCAGAACTTATAAGATGCACTCTGGCACTTAGAAATCTATTTAGTTCTGTAAGGATTTTGCTTTGCATTACATTGTATATGTGCTGCCTACGCTTCCATTTGTTACAGCAAAGCGCTGTGTATTGCTTTGGTCTAAATGTGTCTTCCAAATGAACAACTGTATGTAAATAATTCACAAGAGATCAAAAGCCCCCAAATGCATTTGCTTTCTTCAAAAAGTTTAGTCTTGGTAAACAGTCATGGACCTTATGGGGAGGCTTTTTTGTTATAGAAATCGAATTATTTTTTCCATACAGAAAATTTACAGTAGACTTAATAACAATGCTTAAAGCTTTGAGTGCAATAAAAACATTATTTGCATCAGATTAATTTAATCTATTAAAACTATTCAGACAAAAATTATAGGGTGCTTAAGAAATAAGAATTCAGGACATCTGTGGTATGAATGCTTCACCCGTACAATAAATGTCCGTTGGACTTTTTCCACTGGTCTCTTTATTTTCAGACTTTGAACAACAAACAACTCCAGTAACCTGCTCTCTGAAATACTATATCTGCCACAGGCATCTGGGTAGATGGATAGCCCTCTTAAATTACCTGTGTTGTTCTTTCTTTTACTCTATTTTGGAAAAGGAATGCTTTAAAAATGTCAGCCTTTGCCTCCATCCACGTCTGCCGCCCCAGGGGCAGACACTTCCCATAAGACCTATTGTCATCATGTTTATAAGTGGTGTCTGTATAGTGACTGACGTTTGGGCAAATGGAAAAGTAAACATGACCCTGACCTGTGTGGGTGTAGGTGTGTGAGGTCAGGGTTACGTCCCCCTCAGGAGCTCAGTCCCTCCCCTACCTCCATCCTCCCTCATTACTTGTCAGCTCTCTCGGTTTGTGTAAAAGCAAAGCATTGCCATCTCAGAAGTGTTCGCTTTTTCGCCTGGTTCCTGAACGTTTTTTGTTTTCTTCTCTGCATGATGGATGTTCTGTTCTTTAACCTCGTCTCCTCCCACCCACAGTCATGTGATGTAGTTTTCTTCGGCATTTGTTTCCTTGAGGACTTGGAAAAAAGTTAGTTAACAACCCAGATCCATATGCTAAGGAGTCTCGGTTCAGAACAATCGGTGCCTTCTCTCTCTCTCTCTCTCTCTCTCTCTCTCTCTCTCTCTCTCTCTCTCTCGCTCTCTCGCTCTCTCGCTCTCTCTCTCGCTCTCTCTCCATGTTCAGTTGGTGGAAATGTAGGCCACATATAAAAACATGCCTGTTCTCCATTTGTCCTACTTTTGCCTGAACTCCAAACCACATTTCAGCAGGTGCTCCCTGGACAGCCTTTCTTCATCCTACCTACTTATTGAGCATTTGTTTCTAAGGGAGGCCAAATAAAGCTGTTTTTTTTCTCCCCTATTCAAGCACTTAAGACTAACATTAGCCGTGTTTCCACTGACGGTCCACTGTCACTTCTGGGGCTTGATCATAGGGCTTGATCGGCCGTCGTCGGGCCAATGGCCAGGGTTTTTTGGCCCGCCAGTTCGGGCTTGAGGAGTGGTCATGGGCAGGGGCGGAGTTTGCCTAAGTCAGGAGACGGCAGTGCCACGGATGATTTCATATACCAGCCAACATCAGCAACTTTTAAAATCATTTTAGCTCAAAACTCACTTTCAGACAGCAGCAAGTGTTTGAAATAACTTCTGTTTGTGATCCGATGTGGATTCTGATCACTGTGTAAGGCAGAAATATTTATATGCGATGCAAAAGACTATGCACACTAATAATTACCATAGTAAACATGGTAAATACAACCGCTTGAAGAAATCAAGCATCATATAGGCGATCACAATCGTGTATTTTTTTTAATCTGTCAGTACATCTCGTCTCTTTATATCGGACTCTCTGATCCATATTTAGCTCCGTATATGTCATAACATAAAGCAACTCCTTTTTTTCAGGAGTGCAATCTTGGATAATTAATTCCTTATGATCAATGTATCACTTATTATTGTAAAACTGTGGTAAAACATCAATGCTTGGGTTTTAAATCTTTAAGTAAACAACAAAAATGCCAACAAACGGTCGCTTTTATCATGTTCATTTTGCAATCTCGCTAGTTTCCAGTGATTTCTTTCTGATTAGTTTTCTGATTAAACGTCCATTTGTTGGTGAAATGATGGGTTTGTTCTTCCAGAGAGGCGTGTTATGAGCGGGTCTTAGTGAAGCGCTGCGGAGCTTCTGACCTGACGGTGGAAACGCAGCGTGGTTTTGGGCTCGGTGCTTCTAGCTATTAGTTGAAAGCCCTGGCTCGCACTGGCCCGACAGTGGAAAAGCGGCTACTGAGAAATAGGTTGTTCTAATGACCTGTAAAGAATGTACCTGGGTCATTTTTATTCCTAGTAGTAAAATAATTGTATTCAATTTTGCTTATATTTGCTTAAAGAAAATTGAGGCTATATGTTTGCATTGCGATATTAAGTTATTGCGACAATAATTATTGCAAAAAAAACAAACCACTTATATATATATATGTATATCTTACAGTAAAATTATATTTATGTCAGTGAAAATTTATATTATTTAATCAGTTATGTTTTGTTAATGTTTTTAAATGTATTGTCTTTATATTTCAATTTTGAAAAATATTTTATTTATTTATTTTCAGTGTGAAATTTGTTGAGAATTAGGTGAGCAGTATGGCAGGCTCAGCCAGCACAGCGGCAGGGTTTGGGTCCGTGCCTACAGATGCCATCTATATTGCTTTCCTACACTGATTCACTTGAATAACTGGGATTAGCTTATTTGATAAGCGGGAAACAGCCTATTGTGTTTTGCTGACAAAGGATAATTGGTCAGAAAAGGTCATGTCGGGTGTAGACAGAGCACACGCATGCATTTAGATGAACTGCTAAATGGTCTCTTCCTGCATAAGGCATATTCAGAAAGGTTCAATCCTTCTAGGTGTAATGGCATGCCAGTGCATTTCACAGCACCCACAAACTAGGTCAGCTGATTATCACATCTGTGGTCCACTTACAGAAGCTGTGGATTATGTTTAACAAGCTCTGAACTTCAACTCCCATAAGCCCCTTCTGTCAAAGCTTTATGCAGCTCAGCTGCATGACATGGGTCCACCTTTACCCCACCACATCACCACAGTCAGCTAGTATTATTTGCATGTGTTATTTCATAGAAGGTATCTGGCACAATAGTAGAGGTGGGAATCTTTTGGAATCTCACGATTCGATTAAAAATGTATTGATGATTACTAGATTTAGAACTATAAATTCATGCAGTTTCTCTCCTGAACTGTAGCTTGTGTTATTCACTTCTCTTACACAAACATTAAAAGGTTCAGGGTTGGTAAGATTGTATCTATTTTTTTAAGAAATTAATACTTTTATTCAGGAAGGATACAGTATATTGATCAACGGTTTAACTTTTACCATAAGAGGAGTGAATTGTATTTTAAAACATTTTCAAAATATTACCTATTTTTTACAGTATGTATAAAAAATTAGAGTTTTGATGAGCATAAGAGACTATTAAAAAAATATAACTGACCCCAAACGTTCGGATGGTAACGTATGTAAAACATGACCTGAAACTACCAAAATGAGAGTTTTCTGCGTGCTTGATTTTAATCCAAGAAATCAATCTGGATGTTTTGATCCTATATTTGTCAAACAGATTTTCAGGGTTTAGTGAAGACAAATTCTTTGCATGTGCTTGTGTGCCCATTCTCTTGCGTTTTCATGTACATACAATTGAAAATAAAATTTAGCATGAACACGTAACACCTGAACTCCTTTAAAGTGGAGATCACAATTCACTTGTGGAACCAGTAATCAACAAAACGGAGATGATGTTTTAGATAAGAGTCAAGGGTTAATTTCAGGGTCTGAATTCCGGACAGTGTCCGTCTGTAAAGGTCATTTTGAATGGCCCTTCCCTGTACACACATCTTATTGAAATTGACCTTGGTGGTTAATGATGTCACTCTAATAACCCTGCATAGGGTGTTTAGAAATCAGCACAGCCAGAGTGTTATTTAGAGAGTCGCTGTGAAACATGCTGTTTGAGGATGGTCACCATAGTGATCAAGTCTACAGCAGTTATCACACCTACAGATGGTCTGTTTAACCAACCCTATAGCTTACACTTCCTTATTTGTTGTCTTTATAGGACCCTGGACCCATGCCGCCGTCTCCCACCCTGGTTCAGAAGCCACTGCAGTTGTTGGAAATCAAAGCTAGAGGGCGCTTTGGCTGTGTGTGGAAGGCTCAGCTGCTTAATGACTATGTGGCAGTGAAGATATTCCCCATTCAGGTACCACGTGGACCCAAGGCCAGGGAATCAGCTTCTAAAGCTGATGAGTTAATCTAACCTGCTTAACCAATTACACAGCCAAACGTGGAGCTGAGCCATGTGTCAGCCTGTGAAGCACACAAACATTACATTGTTACATTTCTATTTCAAATAAATGCAGATTTTAAATTTCTGTTCATCAAATAATCTGAGAAAAATTGGGCATATTAGAATGATTTCTGAAGGATGTGACACTGAAGAAAGGACTGCTGAAAATTCACAGGAATAATTTACATTTTTACAATAAATTCCAATAGGAAAGTGCTAAATATACATTAATTAAATTACAAAACATAAATTATATAAAGATAAATATGTATTTCTTTAAATGAAATGAAAATTCCTCAGTGGAAACACATCTAACAGGAGCTGTCTCTCTTAGAGTTACATCTTAGAGTTTGGTGTTTGGTGAAATCATGTTTCATCCATCAACCACCCATGTAATAATTTGCTCTGGTAAATGACTGCTTACTTAAATAATAGTTGATTGTGAATGTCAGCTAAGACTCGATGTGTCAAATGTTTTAATGGTCAGTTAGCAGCCCTACTGATGTCGACTGACCAGTGGATCAGTGTTTAGGGGTTTGCCTATCATGCCAGTATGCTGTAATAACTGTGTACTTTGTGTCTTTCTCAGGACAAGCTGTCTTGGCAGAATGAGTATGACATTTACAATCTCCCTGGCATGAGGCATGAAAACGTTCTGCATTTCATCGGGGCTGAGAAGAGAGGAAGCAACCTGGACATTGAATTGTGGCTCATCACAGCTTACCATGAAAAGGTCTGGAACTGAATGGGGGCTGGACAGCATTGGCTTGCACTTAAAAGGAGGAACATTTCTAGATCCATATTTTAGTTTCTCAAAGTTTACAAATCTCTCTGCCATCATTATCAGCAGGGATTACGTTATATTCTTTTTTTTTTTTTTTTGATAGTCTTTAGTTTTTGAAGTCTTTTATTTGATATATACATTTTTATTAAGACTTTGAACTTTAGACTAAAGACTTGAGTTTTGCTCATTGAAATTACCAATCCCAGTAGCTGAACACTCAAATAAACATGACAAAAAAAGAGTGATAAATGAGAAAGAGAATTAATACATCACATCGCATGGCTATTTTTTGAACGCCATTGATGTAGTAAATTTGCTGTGTCTATAACACATTTTGTTATGAAGGTCTTCTGCTTGAGATGTTCTTAAGGGGCAGAAAGAATGAAGTGACAAAAGATTCATTACAAAAGAAACGTTTTTCATATGTCATGTTGATGCCCGGTAGGATCCAATTATACAAAAGAAATCATTTTCATAAAAAGATGATTCAATATTTTTGAGTCAATATGTGCTACAATAGTGCTCAAAGAGTTTTTCACAGTTTTTTTACTTTATCAGCAGTCAGTCTGTGTTATTGCTGAGTTTATACTTTTTGTTGCGAGTTAAAAGGTTTTAGTTGTTTATACTGCAGGCTGAAGCATAGCCATGATTGATCCACGAGTCTCTGCTGTCTGTGTGCAGGGCTCCCTGACAGACTACCTGAAGGCCAACGTAGTGACGTGGAACGAGCTGTGTCACATCGCTCAGACCATGGCTCGAGGACTGGCTTACTTGCACTCTGACTTCCCAGGTCACAGAGATGGCCACAAACCGGCCATCGCACACAGGTTAGAAATATACAAACCTAAAATATATATCCATTGTGGTTCTTAGATATATTGAACGGTGGACATTTGGTCTAAATCTTGTCTCGCATGTTGTTTCAAACCTGTATGACTTACTGTCACAAAATAGTGTTGTTTTAGACTCCATTGACCCCCTTTCATTGTATAGTAGGGGTGTAACGATTCGTTTTAACAACGATTCGATTCGTATCGCGATTCGTGGTTGTCGATACGATTCAAGGACGATATTGGTTTATTTAGAACGATACGATCCGATTACGATACGATTCGATTCAGTGACTTGAAATCGATTCAGTGACTTTTTAGCCAAAAATTCTTGTAAGGGAATCAGGTATTATTCCCATATATAGTAACAACAATTAATGTCAAATGCATTCACATTTTATTTGAATAAAGTAGGACTGCACGATTATGACAAAAATCATAATTGTCGATTATTCCCTTGATATTGTAATTGTGATTATTAATTACGATTATCACAACATCGAATGATGTTTTGAATAGTTTGGCCATGGGACCCACATTTCCCCATGGTCATCAAGCCTCGACCCACCTTTTTAGGAATTATATAGGCCTATTATAATACATTTGTTTACACAAAAATGGTTGACACACAAGTTCTGTCCCCCTTTACTTAACATACAAAAAAAATTGTAAGAATATGACACTACTGATAAACAGTAGGCACTGCGAGGTTAAGCTATATAGCAGTCCCAAACTAGTTTTTGTTAATACAGTCTTGGTATGAGCCACCACAGTCATATGAAAATATACAAAATAACCACTAAGTGGAATTTTGTTATGGAAACAAACAACAATTAGGCTACCATGGTGATACACAATACTTAGAAGAACTTAACTTACTAATTTACAACGTTGCATGCTCGTATTTCTTTTGCGCTTTAGTGAAGTGAAACAGCGCGCGCCGGCGCATTTGCGCGTGCAATTGAAGAGTTGCAGTATACTACTGCAGTATAGCGGCTGAGAGGACAGGAAAGTCAGTTTTTCTGAGGTGAGAGACTTTGCGCTGCTTGACTGTTGACTTTACGCTGCTGCTGGCGCGTCACGCATGGCGACGACGTCACAGATAGGCAGACTGAATCGAGTAATGTTTAACGCCTTTATCATTAAAAGTGCTACGAAAAAACATCCATATAAAGTCTGACGTGCTTAAATCCAATGTGTTATTTCCTAGTATCGATACAATTGATTCATTGCCTTTTAAAACGATATTAGATCGATATATGTCGTCCGGAAGGCCAACTTGCCGAGCACAGATCGATGTAGTTGGATCATAGGAATATAAATCGATACATCGATGTAGTTGATGAATCGTTACACCCCTATACGCTGATTTCACGCAGCCGCCATTTTGAAATCGAAAGTGAGGCTCCGGTGGGAAAAACCCCGGAAGTAAAGATAAACAACAATGCCTTTGGACTACCAACCTGAAACTGCTGCCGCGATTTACACTTTTGGATGTTAATATCCAATATAGGATATTTATATAATTCATTCGTGCTTCTTTTTTTACTTTCTGAATAATATAAAAAAAATATTTTATTTATAAATGAATTTCACTGTATATAGTCTAAAGTATGACCGAAATGTATGTACAGTTTTAGAATTGACATAACATCATTAAACACAACAATACGCCATCGCATTCACAACTCTCCTGTGATTAAAGGCGACACTTCCGGTTTTCTTCCCACCGGAGCCTCGCTTTCGATTTCAAAATAACGGCTGCGTGAAATCAGCGTATTGTATAGACACAAACTGCTGAAGCAGTCTTAAAAATATCTTTGTTTGTGATCAATTTAAGCAATTTTTACATATTTAAACTTGTATTATACATGCACAGGGATATTAAGAGCAAGAACGTTCTGCTGAAGACAAACCTGACGGCTTGTATAGCTGATTTTGGTCTGGCTCTGAAGTTTGAGGCAGGAAAGTCAGCTGGGGACACGCATGGACAGGTAAGTGTTGGAGCTGGTGCTGACTGAAGTGCCGCCCTTGTGCGAGGGTTGGCTGTGTGAAGTGTGTTTAAATATGAATGTGATTCTGTGGAGGTGTATCAGAGGCTGCATCTCAGCTGTCCACATAATAGACATAATAGACCAAAATGTCAGTAGTCGATATCGAATGAACAGTGAAATTTCATTATCAATACCACAACAAAAACATATGCTATTGAGCACACTCTTTTATGTAAAAAGTTAAATTATAAATGTTAATATAAATGATAACAAATTCAATTATAACCATGGCATTTAGCAGGAGTGTTTCTCGATGAAGTAAAGACATCTTGAAGTTTTTCCAAGAAATTATTCAAGTGAACAGGTGGTAATAAAATCATGAACAAATAAAACAATTAAAAACAATAGAAAATGGATAAAAAATTATTAAACAATGCTTGAGGATTTTCAGTCTGAAGTATTCAGGTAAACATTCAGTAATTGAATAAAATAATCTAATTAAAAAAATAAAAAACTTTCTTGTCCTATTGTGTTCTACATGACGTACAAAACTTAAGATATTCACTAGTAGTGTTTATTAGGCTATCTGGACCATCCATATTGAAACCATGACTGAATTGACTGCAGTGCTGGCAGAAAGATTGTAGAAGGACTTATATCAATACTGTTTTTTTATTGTAATGACTTGCCGGTACCGAAGTACAGTTAGTTCCCCTCTACATATACATAATTTTATTATAGGTATGTTTAAGCATCTAGATTATTAAAACATTCTCATATACTTTAATGTAAAATTTGCTCTGGCATTTGCTCTGGCAGCTGCATCCTAGCCCATAATTCCCTTACGCTGTACTCATCAAGGCAGACTATATGCATTTACATGTACTGTTTTTACTGTTGTGCTAATCAGAAGGTGGTCTCTCTGTGCACTCCAGGTGGGAACCAGGCGTTACATGGCCCCGGAGGTGTTGGAGGGGGCCATCAACTTCCAGCGAGACTCTTTCCTCAGGATAGACATGTATGCGGTCGGGCTGGTGATGTGGGAGCTGGCGGCCCGCTGCACTGCATCTGATGGTACGAATGCGTGAGCTGCTGTTTCTCTAAGACCGTTTTGACATCACACTTTACAGCTGTATCAGTTATTATACCACAGTCTTTCTGAATACTCAATTCTTATTGGCAGGAAAGTGTGCATTCAAACCATGTAATGCTAACCATGTAATGTAATTCTAGTCAGGTTAATCACATTCTGTATTAATATGCTGCCTTCATTGAAGCATGCAAACACACATCACTCGCACACAGAGATTGGAGATCGCGCAGCACACACACAGAAACATTCAGGTGCATAGAATTTTGCTGTCAATACTGCCCTGTGACTTTTATTAATTAGTTTTGCTACTGAATCGCTGCATTATATTTATCAGCAACAAGGTGGTATGGTAACATCGCTGTTTTAGAAGTAATTAAACTCAAAGCTTCACTATTAGTAGAAAGACTTTGCACAGACGCACAGTCTCTTTCTCTTGCTCCCTCTCAATAATTCTTTCAAATACATGTTATATTTCATTCAAATAAATGTAATCTTAATGCATTATTTTCTCTCGAAGTCTGTGCAAAACACTAGATTTAACGAGTCATAACTGACGAAAATAACCATAATTTTTATACTTCCAGTCAGGTGATTATTTTCCTCCATTAAAATCTTGTAATGCACACCTAGCTGTGTATTATCCCTTACTTGTATAGTAGAAATCTCATTGATATTAGAGTTGTAACAGTCTAGCAGCACTCCCTGATCACACACACACATTTTCTGTATGTTTTACTGCCACTCGAGCTCCTGAATAAGCCTGTCATTTTAAGTGCAGTATGCTCGCCATTATTGATTATTGCTGTCTGGTCTAATGGAACAGTATTGATCAGGTGTTGACGGTGAAGCAGACTGGGACTGTTGTGACAGTGGTAGTCATGTGTGACGACCTCATTGAGTTCAGTGCATGATGGGATTGAATGGATGATAGAGTGTGATGGAGGCAGATCAGGTGGTTAAACGTCATTCTGTTCAACTTCCTCTTCTCCAAAGCTTCTCTTCCCTTGTTTATTTTGCGTTTCTGTGGATAACACTAAAGAATGTTGATTTAATATTATTATATGATATAATACTTTCTTCTCACCTGAGAGAATACCTGTGTCAGCTAAGCTATCCCTTTTCTAAAATTTAAATGCAGCTATATATGTTTGTGTATACAGAAAACTTATTATGTAGGAGAGACATATTAAGCCTTGTTTCCCAAATAAATAATTGCCTTTAATGTTGTAAATCTAGTCTAGTCAAATCAAGTCTAAGCAAATAATAATAAAATAATGTATAATGTATAAACCTGGAAAAAACCTTTTTCAATTATATTTGAATTTATTTGTGTGGCACTTTTTGTGATATATATTGTTCAAAGGCTTCTTTACAGAGAATGTTGCACCACAACCCTCGGTTAGAAAGATAGAGTTGACAGTGTTGAGAAACTATCTAGAAATATACAACACAAATTCAAACAATTCTTAAATGAATGTACATTGCAGGGAAGGAGAGCTGAACATTTTCCCCAAAAATCTATATTTCCTGCAAACTGCATTTCAAAATAGTTAAAGGAACACTATGTAGCTTTTCAACCTTCATAATATATTTCCAAGACCCTTGTGATGGTACATCGACTTACAATAGGTTGAATGACACGTCTGCCATAGCCTGACGGGGTCTGTATCGCTTTTACTGGCACTATGTAACTTCGGGGCTCGGGTAGTAACCCGAGCACAAAAAGAACTACAAAATTCGACTGCTTTACGGCATACGTCACTTCCCTCATCACTTCCTCAAATTTGGACGTGAGAGGCCAACCAGCGTTTGTTTTCGGCTTTCGTGCGTATGTTTTTGTCATGGGGGCTGTTTACACCTGGCCACTTCATGCGTTTTCTCATATCAGATAGCTATCCGATCGTGAAAAGACCAGGTGTAAATGCCCTCCGAAACGCATTCGAGACGGATTTGAATCCGATTGCTCAAACCACTTCAGGAGGAGGTCTGTGCCGCATTCCAGACGAAACTGGACAAGTGTAAATGCATCTGGTTGTTGAAACCACATATGTAAATTGTACTCCTCCCAAAAATGCTAAAAAAAAAAAAAACGTGTGAGAGCGTGTTATAGGCTATATGTAATGTAATAGCCAGATATGACGACGCTACTGAAACACGCATCACCACAGATGAGCATCTATTCATCAAGCCAACGTGCAAACTATCGCAAATCTAAGTGAAAGTAAGTCGCAGACGCTTAACACACAATCATCATCATTAAAAGTAAAGAAACGAAGTGATCTTACCAGGGCTGTTACTGCTCTCTCTTATTACACCTATTACCAGGTGTAAATGGAATCGTTTTGATAAATCAGATAGCTATCCGATCTGAGAAAACGCATGAAGTGGCCAGTAAATAAGTCTCTTATTTGTAAACTTGTTTGCATTCTATGTTGTATGTTGTTGCGCTTGCTTGTAGTATGTCATTTTTTCACGATGCTGTTCATTCATCCATTGCTGATAATTAGACCAGTCCAATAATTTCCACATATGTCTAGCTAGCTTTCGATTATCAGAGCTGTTAACAGACTTGCTAACAAACACTCGTTTCTCTTACGTGTTTTTTGCGTTATGTTTTATTGCCTAGCTTGCCTCACGAACTAGTTTGCCAGCTGAACTCAGGTGTTGTGAGGTGTATTTATCACGTAGTCCTGAGGGATATCAGACGACGCTGTTGACGTTGATTCCTGCGATTATCATGAGAACAGTTTTCAATATCTCACATAATTATCAGGACATAAATAAGCCTAACGTAGAGGTTGTAAATAGTGTAAACGAGCACAATTTGCAAACTATTATGATAAATTGCAATAATCATGTCTTCGGAGTCTATCTGTGCCTGTTCCATGCCCGACGCAGGTACCGGTGTACAGGGTGGGAGGTGGGGGGGTGGAGGGGTATTTAAGACAGTGCAAGTATTCCACAGCGACTCTAGGGGTCGCTGTTTGACAAAAACAATTTCTACACAGTGTGCCTTTAAAGGGGACCTATTATGCAAAATTCACTTTCACGTGGTGTTTGAACATAAATGTATGTCGGTAGTGTGGTAAATGGTCCACCCACTCCTTTATTTAAATCCCCATAAATCATAAGCGGTGTCTCAGAATAAGCCATTTGTAGATTCTAACAGTGACGTCACATATGTTTAGGCCCCGCCACTATTAGCATAGACCCCGCCCTCAGTGAGCTATACACAGTCCGCCATGTTTATCTCATCGCCAGAGCATTAAACAGCAGCATTCAAGTAAGAAATGCATTCTTATTAAAGCTTTTTAAGCTAAGTTATTCAGTCAAGAGCAGTGAGTGATTTTCTGTTTTTCTTTTGTTGTTTGATTTATATTAACAGCATATATAGCAATAGGTTGTGTATAGTATGCTGCATTCACTATGGCTGCATTTACACTGCAAATCTTAATGCACAAATCCGATCTTTTGACCATATCTGATTTTTTGGCCCAACTTTAGACAGGACTGGTATCCAATATCTGTGTTTACATAAATTCCAAAATGATTTTCGGTGATCTTTATACTACGCACATGATAGACCCTGGTTTTGAATGTGCTATTAAAATTATTTACATAATTCATGTCAGGTGTTCATGATTATTTGCCAGCGTGGACAAGATAATAGCTGTTATGACTCATGAATGTTTTGCAGCGCAAAATCTGATGGAACATAGAGTCCGGAGAATTTTTTCGTTTATCTACAGCTCAGATATAGAATTCTGAAGTGAAATAAAGCCCAATATTTCTTTTTTTAATGAATTCAAATAAATTAAACAGAGAGAGAGAGAGAGAGACAACCTAAAAGTGAAGCTTGTTGGTTTAATTAATTACAGCAAAGTTATCACAGGGTTCCCGCGGATCCTTAAAAAGTCTTAAATTAGATTTTTAAAATTTAAGGCCATAAAAAGTTTTAAGTTTTATTTTTACTTATGAAAAGTCTTACATTTTTGATGACATTTTGACTTGGAAGTATCGAAATGTTTTCCTAATTAAAACTATCTAATTAGCGTACGTCTTTTTATTATTCTATCTTTGTGGATTTGCTTGTTCACGTGACAGTTCGCGTCACATTCGCGGCAGCATATTACATCTGTCTCCTGCACGCAAAAGGAAGGAGAAGAAAGTTGGTAAATGTCAGTTCAACTCGGTTGAATGAATGACTCCCTCAACTCACTTATTAACACAGTGGCTTGCCACCACCTACTGGCGGTTTTAGTTTCATATTTAAAGTTGCTACCCTTTAATTAAAACGTTAAAATTAGAAATAATTTCGTTTAAATATTGAATAAAAAAACTAATCTCATAGCTTTATTTATGCAATTGTAAATGGAGTTTAAATATATTAATGCCTGTTTTGATGCCACTTCTGTCACCTCTGCACTGCAAAGATTGATTTTGATTTAATGATTTAATTTCACTGGTAAGTGGTAACAGTGGTAATATCGAGATATATTTTGTCAATATTGCTCACTCCTAATGTACGGTATTAATTTTGATTTCTTCAGGTCTTAAAAAGCCTTAAATTTGACTTTAAGTGTGCAGCAACCCTGTATCACCTCATTGCTGAGAAATATAATGTAGCTTTTAGTAGTGAAGCTGTATTATTTATAAAAGTCACGGGCAGAGGTTGAAAACCAGCTCTTCAATGTTTCGGTGTTTGCGCAATTTCTTTTCTTTACAAAGATAAATATAAAGTTCCCACCTCAATAAAAAGCTGTGAGCAAGTGCATACAGACACATCTGCCTCATAATACAACATTAAAACGCTATCTTTGTGGATACACGTGTCGTCCTTGCCTTGTATTGGCTTGGAATTCAAAGAAGAATCGGATATGCGTGTTTAGACGTTTAGATGTCCAGATATCGGATATGTATATGATTTAAAACCACATTTGGAAGTGGCTCAGATTGGTAGCGAAAAAATCGGATCTAATGCGTATTTTTGTGTTTACACTTGTGCAACAAATTCAGAGTAGAGGATCGGATTTGTTGTGCCAGTGTAAACTCAGCCTAAAATACACAGATCTAATATACACATGTGATTTCTTCACTTGCTGTTTACGTTCACAGACATAACCGACTGCGTTATGTGAACTTTGTGTTTTTTTTACACAACCTTTTGTGTATTTGACAGTTTAAGCACAAGAAGACGTGAAAGAGAACTTATTTAATACTCGCGTGACGCGCCGTCTGACATCCATCTGTCTGCTATTGCTTCGGATGTGTGCGCTCAGAAAACTGTATATCAGATGTTTAGACTGAAATGGCTTAAAAATGCATGCAGTTAATAAACATTCATGATGATGAAGAACTGCAATGTCACGTGAGCGTGACCGCAATAGAGATGATAATAATCAAAACCAAACAGATGTTTTAGGTTCATACACCTAAAAAAAAAATCACTTTTTGTTTTTGTCTTGCAAATTTTCTGTGTACCCCTTGTAGCTCCCTGAACCAAGTTTGAAAACACCCTCAGTGATTGGACTTCCTGATCTGAGCAGATGTTTGTTCATTTTTTCTGAAGGTCCAGTTGACGAGTACATGCTTCCGTTTGAGGAGGAGGTGGGCCAACATCCCTCTCTAGAGGACATGCAGGATGTGGTGGTCCACAAAAAGCTTCGGCCCACTCTCAGGGAGTGCTGGCAGAAACATCCGGTACATAACGTCAATCCTAAAACCTCACCAAAAATGTTCATTGAGTGAATATTAGGCTTGATATAAAATGCGTTCATTTATCTCACAGGGTCTGGCCATGCTGTGTGAGACTATAGAGGAGTGTTGGGACCACGAGGCCGAGGCGCGTCTCTCCGCGGGATGTGTCGAGGAACGTGTGGTCCAAATGCAGCGGCAGACCAGCATCTCTGCCCCAGAGGAAATAGTCACCGTGGTAACCATGGTGACCAACGTGGACTATCCCCCTAAGGAGTCCAGTCTATGACTAGAGGATATCAGCATGTGAATTGCGGGCTGACCGAACAGAAAACACGCGTCGGGAATGGTGGTGGACAGCTGTTCTGACAGCCGGCTTCAGACATGCTGGATGATTGTCCTGTACTTTCGGCTGGAGCAAATGCAGACTATAGATTTTGCGCCGAATCTGGGTTTAATACAGGTACACCTGGAGCCAGCTATGTTAATGTATGTGTGTGTATATATAAACTAGTACCACGGGGCGCTCCGGCAAGGACGGAAGATTATAAGCCGGCATCAAAAACGTTGTTGTCGTTTCTCTGCTTGGAGAAGAAACTTTCCCGTTCAAGGAGTAAACGAGACTCCGCCGCACGGCGCTAGTGTCATTTCAGTATAAAAAAGGGCAACGTCCATGTAAAAAAACACATTTAATGTGTTCATATGAATGACTATTGTAATGCCAATAAGAAACAGCTTTTTGAATGTGTAGTGTGACGCTGCTGTACAGATATCAACAGAAAGGGTGACGATACAACCCAAATCAACACGTGTTTTCTCTGAAAGCTTTCAGAGTTTCTGTCAGATAACCACCAACCTCTCGACAAGGTATACCTCAGTTTCTCATCCTAATAATACGTTTGTTTTGTAACACTATATGATATTAAAAAAAGAGGCTTTTCGATGACCTCCATTTGGCACGGAAGCTTTTTAAATACGGGGAAAAGTTTTTTTATATGACAGATTATGCCAAGAAACGATGGCCATTCATAAACCAGTGTTCTGCCTTCTTTCTTTTAGTCGTTCTCTGTGTTGCCCTGCTGTTTAAAATGTGATACTTTTTGTTTTTTTAGCATTGTGACCGTTTTGACCTTTATCGAGACCTGTTGAGAAGAAAAAAATCCCTGAAAATATGAATTTTGTGAAAATAATACAGCACTTACCAATATAGGTTTGCGGTGTCCTCACAACATTGACGTATGTGCATGCCTCGTGTTCTCTTTTTTTTTTCTTTTTTTCCCTTTGTTTTTCAAACCTTTGTTATCACGTGGAGCTTGTGCATGAGATCCCGTTAGCAGTCATGGAAACCCCTTCATTATTCGTTAATCTGAAGTATTTCCTGTCTTCAGGGCATCACTCATTTCCATTTTCATTTGGAATCCTCCAATCCTGGTTTTCTATGATCACTGTCTGTCACCTCAAACTGGTTTCAGATCAGCAGCCAGGCGACCTTCTACACACTTCTACAAGAACTGTATCTCAGTATGTCTCAGGAAGCGTTTCCCTTTGCTTTGAGCCCTTTGGTGCCATTATGGTTACCCTTGTTGTATTATGTATGCAAGGGCCCTTGATATATATAACACCTTATTAGTGTGGTCATATTATGTGCAATAACATCCTAAGCAGGGACTGTTTCACAGCTCACAGGCCACTTCCAGTGTGGTAAAAATATAAGCGCCTAGCTGATTGCTTAAACCATAATGTACATCATGAACTGAAGTTGACGTCAAGCTTACGACATGCTATGCATATGTTATGATGCCCGATTGTCTGAGAGTATTAAGATAATGATATGCTGTAACGGGGACCGAACACATGCAGTAACTCTCTGCCGACTGGCTGACAGTCTTTCAAATGAACAGCTTCTCTGCTGCTGCTCTTAGGCTTTGTTCACACTGCACTTAAATCCATTTTGATTTTCAAATCAATTTTTTAGGATCAACTGTCATTTTGCAAGAAATCTGATCCATTTGTTCAGACAGTGTAGTCAATATCAGTCATTCATTACTGTCACATTGCATCCCAGATGATGGAAAATCTGTTCACAATTAAACCGATTTCAAACCACATATGGGTCTGATTTGAATCAGGCTTGTAAAAATCGTATTTTCATGTGGGGTTGTTTTTCCCGTTCAGACTGCAAACTAAAGCGATTTGAGTCGGACACCAATTCAGATTTCTGCTGTCTGAACAAAACCTGAAATATGATTCAGTGGCTCAGTGATTTTGTTCATTTTGCTTTTGATATTAATCACGTCAAATCCTGAATGGTGAAAAAACGAATTGAATTGAGATCTGATCTGACCATTCGGACATGTGGTTTGAATCCGGTTTGTAAACATTGCGTTTCGTGTTTGTTTGCTTGTTTTTTTTTCACCCATTCACACTACGAATATCTAAACGGATTTGAGTATGATACAAAATCGGATTTCTGTTGCTTGTCTGAACAAATTCTGAAATGTTGGTTCATTACCTTTCGTGATACCCCATGTGATGCATTTGACAATGTTCAGGTTCATACAACCGTATGCAATCAAGCCCTTTCAATGAAAGCTTTCTATCTCTCTCTACTGTAGCATTCTCAGCCAGCTCATTCTGTTGTACTTCATCTGACTGCTGTCAGAATGGTAAAGTAATAAGGGCCCATGCCATCTTTCAAAGGCCTTCCGTTGGACTTTGTAGGTGCAAAATTGAAGGCCAGGTGGTTATAAGCCCAAACTAAAGCTCTTTGCAGGTTAGGGTTAGGAGGACGAGTGCTCTCTGTCTAAGAGCACCTCCTGTGAGGTTCTTGCAATTTGACTTTTTGACTGTAAACACTACAAAAGATTCACTAAGCCTGAGTGACTGCTGCTGGCCTGTAGAGTGTTTTCACCAGGTGCTGTCCTGTACCCTTGTCTGTTTTTGGTGTTTTATTTGGGGAATCTGGGAAGAAGGTTGAATAAGATGAAAAGCCAAACTTTAAAAAAGCCCCCTGTTTAGTAGAAGACTCAATTTAAAATGCACCGTATGTACAAATGAATGTTGTTTAAGATTGTGAAAAGAGCATGAGGTTTTTTTTATGTCACAAAGAAAGAAATCCTTTATTGATATTATTATTATTATTATTATTAAATATTTTAATGTTAATTTTGTACATCTGTATCTTAGTTTTATTAATTTATATCATGGCCCAACTGTCATTCTTCTTTTCTGGATAAATGAGAAGTGATGCTTTCTCTTTTTTTAAAACTGGTCAGATAAAACACTACAAAAGAATCAATCCTTTACCTCAGACTTCCACTCACAGCGTTCAAAAGATTGAACAAACAGTGTAGCACGACTGACAACATGGTGCAGCGTTGCAAAAATTGCTCCTGGGTTTCGACCAGCAGCTTCTCTTTGTCTTTTCTCTCAGACACACTTCAGTGACAATGTTTCTTCTCGTTGAGTGAATGTCTCCACTTTACCAAAACTCTCTAATTTAGGTGCGAGCAGCTGTATTACTGTTGTGCTGGACATGCCATTTTTGTCCACCTTACTCTCGAGTATTTACCGCATTCAGGGCCTGATCAGACGTAATTGTTACATAATGTACAGATTAAATTTTATGCTACTACTCCCCTCAAATAAAGTATAGTGACTGCTCTCAAATGTGTACTGTCTCAATTACTCAACTGATCTGAAAATAGTAATGCGTATTTCCGTCTGTTTTAAAGACAGAAGTGAAGATTTCCACTGATAAATGTTTCAGCACAAACACTGCATCTGAAAAAAAATATTTTTCTTTGTGTTACTGATTGTAATATTGGCAATTTGACATTTTCTCAAAGCTAAGGTCAGTACTGTCCAGCCTGACGTGTATTTGATGAATAGCTGTTGTGTGTGATCACACCACTAGATGTCAGCATTTCACCTCGTTGTACACTTTTTGATTGTAATATTTTACTGATGCTACTCAATTGAAAAAGTTTGGGGTTAGTAAGATTTCTGATTTTTAATTTTTTTATTTCTTTTTTTTATCTTAAGCAAATATGCATCAGATTGATCAAAAATAACAGAAGATGTTACAAAATATTTCTTTTTCAAATAAATGCTATTCTTTTCAACTTTATATTCATAACAATCACAATAAATGTATCACGTTTTCCACAAAATATTCCGCAGCACAACTGTTTTCAACATTGATAATAATAATAAATGTTTCTTTAGCAGCAAATCAGCATATTAGAATGATTTCTGAAGGATCATGTGACACTGAAGACTGGAGTAATGATGCTGTAAATTCAGCTTTGCCATCTCAGGAATAAATTATATTTTAAAATACAAAAATATAATTATAAGAAATATAAAAAACGTATTTCACAATATGACTTTATTTTACTATATTTTAGATCAAATAAATTCAGCCTTGGTGAGCATAAAAGCCTATTAAAAAATAAAATCCAATGTTATGAATACAACAGCTTATCATTACCATTAGCACATAATCTAGATTTGTTCATTATTATTATGTATCCTTATTTTATAAAATATTTTTCTAGTGTTTCTAAAATTGCTGCATTGTCTCTTGTCCCAGACTCACCTGGAAAGGGATTGAAGCTCCAGCTGGAGAGTTCTGCAGTCCAGTGACTGAACGCCCACCATAGAGGTTATATATAAATTCAAGTGGACTGCTTGTCCGGCATCTCATCTCACTGTTTCTCTTTGAGCTGTTGAACTGAATCACCTGGTCAGGCTGCTGTAAATGTCCTTGAATAACAGTGTGGGAGTCAACAAATCACATTCTCTCAGAATGCTGCTGTGTGCTTTAACATAACAAAAAGGAGAAAGAGTTCATAATGCATGCAGTAGGCCAGAGAAGCGTTCATATCTGAAGCTCTGAAAACTGTAACCACTATAACCAGGATGCCCTTTGAGATCACATGACCTATCGAATACTGCTTTTACTCAATACCTATAATTGAACATGGATAATTATTGCTAACTGTGAACAGCGCATTTCTGCAATGGCATCGATAAGTGTTATTTTATTACTATTTATATACTATTATAGATTTTTAATTAGCTCCTATTTTTATATATCATTTTGGTATATTTTAGTTTAATATTTGCCAAAGCAAAAGTAGACTTTTTATTTTATAGTTTACGTTTATAGTTTTTTTAATCTAATATGTATGTTGTGCTTTATTTCATTTGACAAACTTTTTTTTTTTTTTATAGTTTAGTTTTAGTTAATGAAAACCAAAACTGATTACTAACTGAAAACGATTGTGTCATTCTAGATTCGAGTTCTGTTCTGTAAATAAATAAGATTTTGAGGCTGATCTTGTGACTGCTGTTATAGTTTTTCTGGCTGAATATGTTCCTCTATTGTAAAGTCACTTTGGATAAAAAGAGTCTGCTAATGCGAAAAGTTAAATTTCTTAGTTTAGAAATTGAGTAACAAAACATTGAGTTACTGTTTTATCATTTCACAGCCATATCACCCTGTAGCCCAAGACTGGTTGCCCACTGAAGCTAAGCAGGGTTGAGCCTGGCCAGTACCTGGAGACCTCATTAGAAAACCAGGTTGCTGCTGGAAGAGGTGTTAGTGAGGCCAGTAGGGGGTGCTCACCCTGTGGTCTGTGTGGGTCCTAACGCCCCAGAATAGTGATGGGGACACTATACTGTCAAAAACACCATCCTTCGGATGAGACGTTAAACGGAGGTCCTGACTCTCTGTGGTCATTAAAAAGAGTAGGGGTGTAACCCCGGTGTCCAAAATTCCCTCCATCTGCCCTTATCAATCATGGCCTCCTAATAAACTCCATCCACTCCCTGAATTGGCTCCATCACTCTCTCTCCTCTCCACCTAGTTGGTGTGTGTTGAGCACACTGGTGCCGTTGTACTGTGGCTGCCGTCGCATCATCCAAGTGGATGCTGCACACTAGTGGTGGTTGAGGAAAGGCCCCGATATGATTGTAAACAGCTTTGGGTGTACAGTATACATAGTAAAGTGCTATATAAATGCCTAATTCATTCATTAGCAACATGTTTCACACACATTCTTAAGTGTTTTGGGTATGTGGTGTGTTTTGAATTTGACCAATTTGTCCGATATCCATGCAAAAGCAACTCCTTAGAGTCAGTCAAACTGCCCCGTGAGACCGAGTGGTTGATAATAACCTGATCAGAGAGAGCCATTATCCCTGGAGGAGAAAATTAACATCTACATTGAGCTCCTATTGGGAAAAACGTGTCTCTAGAATCATTTGGCAGCTCCCCAAACACAGATGTCACAATGCCAATGCATATGCCTCCATGCACATCTGCCATTTGCCTCTCGATCATCTCCAGAACTCACAAGAGGAGGTTTCTCACAATGCATCTGAGCATTTTAACCAGTTTAAAAATCTGCAACGAGATGCAAACGAAATGTATTCAAATTTGTTTTCAGTGATTAAAATAAAGCTGAAATAAAATATAACTATTAGATGAAAAAATAAAACTTATAAAAAACTTTACTGAAAATTAATTAATGATATATATGATATATATATATGTGTATATATATATATATATATATATATATATATATATATATATATATATATATATGTATGTGTGTGTGTGTGTGTGTGTCTATATATATATATATATATATTAGTGGTGGGCCGTTATCGGCGTTAACGCGCTGCGTTAACGCGAGACTCTTATCGCGCGATAAAAAAAATATCGCCGTTAATCTATTCCCCAAGTTGGGTTGGGAGATGGCTCTACACAAGCTATGATGACGCAATCTACCCGCGGCCGCGAGGTAAACCCGGCTGCAACGCATATTCGTCGTCATCTTAAGTAAACACGGCTGAAAGTGAAAGCTGCAACATCCATTATTTGGACTTGGTTCGGATTTAAGCCGTCCGACAAACAGCAGCAAACTATAGACAGAGTGTGTGGGGTAACGGTTCGGTAAGTTAACACACGACTAATCCGTTCACCTCAAATTCAAAACGAAACATGATATCACTGAATACCAGAGCGCGCGTATTATTCTCATTCCAATATATCTTAGTGGTGTAACGTTAACACATAATCTCTGTCTACGCCCGATTTTAAGAATAGTTGTTGTGTTTCTTTTTAACTGAAAAGACATCAGTTAGACAATATTATAACTTTAAATTTGGGGTTTCATAAGCTCAAAGGTATAATAAACATTAGACCTACTTAAGTCTCTGCAGCTAGTGTACTTAAATTTTATTTATCTGCAAAATTATGTTGTATACTTACAGTTTTGCACAATATATGTTCTCAAAACTACATACACCCTTTAAAAAAATACATTTAGCAGTTGTTTAGCAGGGTCTGTGTAACCTGTTCTGAAATGGTTTTATTATAATATATATCGTTATCGCAAGAGGCTGCAATGTATATCACAATATGGATTTTAGGCCATATCGCCCATCCCTAATTGATAGCCTATAGTAGTTGATAATAACATAGGCCTATGTTGCCTACGGACGGGTAACAGTACAGTAGTAACCTTTACAGTCTATGAGTAGAACAGCTTTCTCAAGCAGTTTGTGATGCATTTTGGAAACAGGAGATGAGCCCCTGGTCTAATGCGCCACCTGGCTTGAGAAACCCGTTCTCAAAGACTTACTTTTATAGTCATTATTTGGGTAGCACACATATTCTGAATGCCTTCGGCAGAATTCAAATGAGCCATTTTAATCTAGATTAATCTAGATTAATTTCAAAATTAATCTAGATTAATCTAGATTAAAAAAATTAATCTATGCCCACCTCTAATATATATATATATATATATACTGTATGTGTGTGTGTGTGTGTGTGTGTATATATATATATATATTAGGGCTGTCAAACGATTAATCGCGATTAATCGCATCCAAAATAAAAGTTTGTTTTTACATAATACATGTGTGTGTACAGTGTATAATTATTTTCTATATATAAATACACACACATGCATGTATATATTTAAGAAATATTTGCATGTATATACTGTGTATATATATTTATATTATATATAATTTATATTATATATAAATATTTTATATATAAATAACACATTTTCTTAAATATATATATGCATGTGTGTGTATTTATATATAGAAAATAATTATACTCCGTACACAGACATAAATTATGTAAACACAAACTTTTATTTTGGATGCGATTAATCGCGATTAATCGTTTGACAGCCCTAATATATATATATATATATGTATATATCATTAATTCATTTTCATTTAAGTTTTTTTTTTTTAAGAAATGTTTTTTGTTTTAGTCCAGATCAACTTTGGTTGATTTGACCATTTTAATATTAGCGGTACAGCAGTTTTACATTTAAAGCTTTCTGTTCACCCATAAAATGTATTAATCTGTCTTAGACAGAACAGAAAACTATGTGAAAAGCCAAATGCTACTTCAACCACAAAATGTATCTATTGCAATTCAACTGTCCAAACCACAACTCGAGATCTGGAAATGTGCTTAAAGACCTATTGGTAGTAATGTGCATAAATTAATACAATAACAAAATACAACAAACACATGCCGTGATCACAAAAATACATTATTTACATTTTTATTTGGACAGATGCTTTTGTCTTGTATTAAATTTGAATCAAGTATTTGACTGTATTGTATACTGATAATCATTAAACTATAGCTGATTTTTGTCTTTTGACAGGTATTCTACTAGACCACCATTTAACAAAATCAGTCCACAACTGAATATGTATATACAGAGGTATCCAGTTTTTATGAGGGGAAATTTTATATCCAGTCCAGAAGACATGTGTTTGAGTGATCTTGTTTTTTTTTTTTTTTTACTGTTTCTACTCTCCACGGGAAAAAGGGAAAATTATAACTCTTGACTCTTAAAGAGTTTCAGATGAAAAAAATAAAAGACGTTATGCACTATATAGAAGTGTGACTTACTTTTCTCTCTTTACACTTTCAGACTGAAATGTCAATATCACGTGTCCAAGAAGAAGTTGCCTAAAAAACATTCCACAGTGAATGTACATTCACACATGAGCTGACTTGAACCTGGGTCTATAATCCCTGTGACTCACACGGGGCCACGTCACAATTTCACAAGGGCCCCTGGGCTCACTATTCCCCCTCAGTGAATACATGTAGCTCATTATATATAATTCAGGAGGTCTTAAGGTCATTTGCATGCCATGTGCATTTACTGAAGTGATACCAAAAAATCTACTGACTGAAACTTCCACTTCTTTTTCTAGAGGAATCTTACAGTGTTCATACAGGCAGGCTCCCAAAAATAAAGAGGGAGCCCAACTCAGACTGTCAGCAGTATCTAAACACCTACATACAACACTTAGAGACACTTGGCCACACTCCTGTCACCTTTAGTTGGCAATGTGGAACGTCACATCCAGAACTCCCAGGACTTATAGCAGAGAAGGACCTGCAGTACCTAAAGTACAGGACCCTGAGGGGAAAGAAGAGTGTTATGGTACAGTAATGAGGAATGTCATAGCCATCACAGCACAGAAGGGATGGGACACCTAAGACTAAAAGATGAGGTTCACACATGCAGGCCAGGGATATTCAAGTCAAAGTTTTGGAGAAACAGGATGGTTTGTGAGAGGAAAGAGACCATTTGTGAAAAGTAGAATAGCCATCTTTGAAGCCTGTGACGCCATTGCCGGCTACTTACCTTTCATCCTTATCACAGCAATTTCACACCAATTCACACTCGTGATCTCAATCCCTTCAATGACTCCAACAATTAACGAGTCTTGTTGTGACATCACTGTTTTGAGGTGAAGTGCAGGGGAATCACCACTATCAACAACTTTGGAAACATCAGAAAATAACATTCAAGAGACTAAACCAATTGTACTTAAAGGATTTTCAGAGACATGCACATTTTAGATGAAAAAAAAAAAGTTAACAAGTAGGTTACAAGGAAATTTGCAAAGTATAGACATCTTAAATGAACTCCTCGGGTATTTTTCTCAACAGTTGAAGAAGATCAGCAATGATCAGTAATTAGTGGGACCAAGGCAAACAGTCCATTTCTAGAACCATTTAAAACCAATTGAACAGGGAATCAGATTGTTCATTTGTGAAATGCCCCATGACACCTTGTTTCTTCTATGAAGGCTAACTTTCTTCCACTCACTTCAGAAGTTTTTTCTCCCCTCTCATCTCATATAAGTTTAATTTACTGATGTTGGCCTGGTGATACCAGTCATTTAGATGAGAAATGCAGTATTATTTTACAAGGCCATAATTTTAAGCATAAGGAGCACCAGGATATTTCCCAAGTGTCAAAACCAAATGCACTTTCACAAGTTTGGGGTCGGGAGATTTTTTTAAAATGTTTTGCTTATGCTCGTCAAGGCTGTGTTTATTTAATCAAATACAGTAAAAACAGTAACATTGTGAAAATTATTACAATTTAAAAAAATAACTTTTTTCAGTGTCACATGATCCTTCAGAAATGATTCTAATATGCTGATCTGGTGCTCAGTAAACATTTCTGATTAATATCACTTATATTTTGTAAAACATTTTGTTGTGGAAACCGTGATAGCCAATCATTTTTACTGACCCAAAACTTTTGAACAGTATAGTGTACAACATAATGGCCTAGATTAATTCATGGATCCTAGTTTATGTAAGCGATTCAGGCAATGTTCTGTAGAGAAACACTGAGTGCAGCCCCTGCAGTGCTCAGACACTATCCACTTATGCATCGCACATCCACCACTGCTTTAGGATTGCCTCAGTGCTCGAACTTCTGCTCGTTCCTCTCATTAAAACTGATGTGTCTTAGCAGGCTTAACTTTTTTTTTTTCTAGCAGACTGGCCACCCAGCTCACTCCTGCTAGCAGACAGACCAGGAAACTCAATTGCAGTAGACCTATCAGAAATCTAATGGTGAAGGATGGATGCTATTTATTTAATAAAACAATAAATAAATAAAAAACTCATGTCAACAGAATACTTATGTTAGTGTGAAAACACTCATAATCAGAGTAAAACGTGGATTCAATTATGTGAACCAGGCAAATAAAAAGCAGCAACATGTCATTGCATTTGAATTAAACATTTGTGTAATTCACTGGGTTGGTCTACAACTTTACAGCCTAGAATTTATAGGTTGGATGTCGTGAACCAAGTAATCTTTTCATTCTCATCATCAGGTTTATTGGTGTGAAGGTATGCTACCAACAAACTATTATGGAAATTCATAACCATTTTATGTTTTGGTGAATTGGTGGCTAATTCGTATGAATTTGTTCAATTCATAGTACGATCTGCTTACACCCCACTGATGGTTAGGTTTAGGGATGGACCTTCATGTTGAAGTTTTTCTAAAAAATAATTTCCACACGAATCACATTGTACAAATTCATATTGTAAAATTATGTTTTCTCATGAGATCAAGTTGGAAGGTAAGCTACCTATTAAGGGGATGGTTGCCCAAATAAAAATTAGGCTTATACTAACAGTTAATCAACAGGGGCACTGTAACAGGGGAAGATTAGGACAATTTTAAGGGCCCTGGTAAGACAGGGGCCTGTCTGATGCTCCGAATCCACCCCATCCCCAGCCAGGAGGATAGGTGACCCTGTCAAAAAAATTCTATAGCCCAGAACCTTTAAAATTTGTTTACATTCTTGATTTTAGGCCATCTTTGTCTTCGTGGCACGTTTGAAGACGTTATTATCACCAATATACATTTGTAATGGACGGTCTAATAATGTATGTGACAGCTCTACGATGCATGTATGTGTTCCCTCGTGCCCGTGTGTCGTAATATCGTGTGCACGCATGTTGTATGAGGTGCGCGCGCAGCGGCACACGCGCGCTCCCGCTCACGCTCTTTGGCAGTGTCGCGCGGGCTGTCGGGATCATGTCCGCCATGTTTTCACACCAGCCTAGAAAAAAAAGCCCGTGAAAAAACACCATAACTCGCTCAGAGATGCCCTTAACCGCCGGATTTCGATCGGAGGGACGTCAGTGAGTGCGGCCGCGGAGAGAACCGTCGGCTCGTGTGTGTACTTGTACCGAATGATCCGTGTTTAGTGTGTTTGTGATCGCTGAAAACAATGAGTAAACTCTCGTTCCGCGCACGAGCGCTAGACGCCGCCAAACCGCTGCCGATCTACCGCAATAAAGACCTCCCGGACCTCACCGACTGCGTCTCCATCAACCGAGCGGTCCCACAAATGCCAACCGGGATGGAAAAAGAAGAGGAGTCGGTATGTAAATGATTTTAAATTCATCATTTTTCATGAGGTTCAGGTGCATAGCAGGGTGTTGGTATTCACGTATCGTTTACGCACGTTTTACTGCGCAAGTCCATTCTCTGCGTATGGGGATCTGTAAGCAGCGTTCTGAGGCTCTAGGTTACGTATACAGTGCACGACAGTTGCGTAGTCGTGGGAAATGTTTTACACTAGTGGCGTGAACAAGGTTATTTACGTGAGAGATTTGCTAGTGGTCAATGCGCATTGACGTCAGCCTTTTTGCGCAAATGCGTTCGAGATTGACGTATGTTACGACAGGAATACACGAGCTGAACGGCGTGCCTGTGAAGCCTGAATCTGTGTTTGATTCTTCAGTGGTCCTGATGTTTAGTTTCTGCATCTGCGGGCCCTAGTCATCAGTTCAAGCATACGCAGAACTGCGGACACACAGTGCAATCCACCATTATGGCATGTTTTATTCTTCACACTTGAATATCATATAGTACAGTGGTATATTAATATGGGAATTATTTAGTACTATGGTATATATCAGAGTACTACGTTCATGATGTTGCCATCATGCCACCACAATATTTATGTTCAAACCACTACCCAATGAAAAAGTAAAAATAATAATAATAATTCTTAATAACAATAATTGTTATTTGCTTATATTTCATTATTGTCGTTATTATTATAAAAATATATTATTTAAACATACAGTACATTAGATATGTTCTAAATACATTAGATATGTACTATCTACCGACATTAGATATGTACTAGATATCTACATTTTATATTATTATTATTATTAGTTAAAAATGTACTTAAGGAAATAAGCAGTTTTATATTTTTTAATTATGTTTTTGTAAACTAAATAATTCATATTTATTGTTTTAGTATTTGGCTACACCACTGTTATGAGTTCTTTTGAAAGATGTGTGACAGATCAAGCATTCATTGATTCATTCAGTTTGATTCATTTGATTTGTAAGTGAAGTTAACTTTATTAAAATAGAAGTATGAACTGTCATGCTGCCATTGTGATCAGCAAGCTCAATGTTATGTTGGACAGATGTACAGTACGGAGAGCAAGTACTTGTTAAAAATAGGTTGGCATTGTTAACTATTCAGATTCTTTTCCATTCCCAGTTTTAATTCCTGTAAGATAAAAACATTTAGTCAAACTATTAAATCAAACATATTTATTCTGTGTCTTTTCATGAACAAAAATCAGCAGCCTAAAGAACACTAATGTTTTCACAAAAATACCACAGAAAAAACAACTGGACTTACTAATATAAATTTCAAACATTATTAAAGACAAGTAAACGGTATAAAAATAAGAACAGATAAACCAATTAGCCATAGCACAAATAAATACAAAGTTCAGGTATAGAAATTGTAATCAAATGTAAAATAACACTGCATAGTTTTCTTTTTATAAATAAAATATAGATTGATGCTTATTAAAGTTACAAAAGTTTTTCTTTTGTTCTTTGATTAACATTAATGCCACACAGCTGCAGGTTTTATTAGGCTGCTGTAAGACCTCATGCAGGATCCAATATACAGGCGTCTCTGTTTACACCTGGTCATTTCATGTGTTTTTACAGATCGGATAGCTATCTGATTTGTTAAAACGGTTCCATTTACACTTGCCCACTTAAATGTGTCTCCGCAAAACGGATATAAATCCGAGTTCACGTCAGCGAAAGCAACAGAAATGAGCTGCATTTTCTTTATCATAAGCTAATTTCAAGATCAAAGGCCGCAATAAGACAGAGAGAGCCGCATCGTTGGCTTGCCGAAGAGATTCACAGATTCATCAAATAAATGAATAATAATCATATAATAATTCATACTTTTTTTTCAAATGATCAACACTCAAATAGTACAAACATTTGAATTGCACATAAGGCAGTTTTTATATCAACATTTTAATAACAGAATTGTTTCTACTAGATTGTTGGTGAAAATAAACATTTAAACGACTAGCTATAAACTGTAATAACTTATCTTGTCATATTCATTCAAACATACATTAAATAATGAAGACTTCTCTAACAGGTTAAGTAAAAATATAATGAATATATAATACAGTGCATTTATTTAACAAAATGCTCTTTTTCTAGCTAACTAATGAGTTTATGGACATTGAATAGCTTTCTTGAGGTAAATGTAACATTAAGTGATTTTATAGCTTACAAGCTGTTTTATTGATGTCTTTCCCTGGTTGAAACACTGATTGAGCGATTACATGAGACAGGATTCATGAGAAGTTGTAATGTAGCCTATCTTTCGACATACCTTCTGATGTTCACCCATGTTTATTTCGTGATGCAGTAAAGAGGAGATGAGATGATTGGTTCACGCACCGCTTGATCCGTGTTGCCGTTTGAACTGCACTACAGTGATCTATCACGCCGCATTAAAGAGTGCCAAAGCAACATTTATTGTTTGAATCTCGTAATAAAATAAACAGAATTTAGAGTTGAGGCATTGCTTTATATTAAAAGTAACAAAGCTTTTTGTGATTATTGGATGGCAGACGCTCTCCCCACAAATGTTTAGTAAAGTTTTGTTCACGCTGCACATCAACAGAAAACGGCACAGACTAAATTAAATTTACACACAGGAATCGATAAGCGGAATCAAAATTTTAACTTTATTACAAGTATCCGATTCCAGAATTGGAATCTATTTTCAATTCCCAACCCTAGTTAAAAACAAGTTATGTGCTGCTTTTGTGTGCCACAGATTGCATTTGCACTCCTGACCTACCTTATAATGAACTGCTCACCCATTGATCAGTCTTGAATCCAAAAGTAATCAGAACAATTTAGAGTTCATTTGTATGCTTGCGAGCTGTGTAAAACATTGCAGCGGTTTTCATCACGTTGCTGTTCTCAGCTGCATTAGAATTTGTACTTGCCCAATTCTTATTTCCTCCTCTGTGTGAGTTGTTAAACTTTTTCTTTTTGCTTAGTCCAGCTACATCAGTTTCAGCTTAACTAACTTGCTAATGGAAATATTTTGTGCTATATATGAGGTGGCAAAATCTTTACCGTTCTGGCGTATTTGGTGTAACCTGTTCACACATTTGAGTTGACCAACTCTGTCAATGCAGAATTAGCATTACTCACACTCTCTCTCATGGTGTTTCAGGAGCACCATCTCCAGAGGGCCATCTCTGCCCAGCAGGTGTTCAGGGAGAAGAAGGAGAGCATGGTCATCCCTGTGCCAGAGGCAGAGAGTAACATCACCTATTACGACCGCCTTTACAAAGGAGAGTTCCGCATCCCCAAACAGCTCATCCACATCCAGCGTGAGTGACGTCTACCTCAAGCCCCACTGGATACTTCAATTTCTTGGTTTAAACATACACATAAAATGTAATTTGAATATGACCTCAATCTGACCTTTACCCCTTATACTCCGCACCAGCTCTGGGTCTGGATAACGAGCTGCCTGACTATGATATGGACTCAGAGGACGAGACTTTACTGAACAGACTCAACCGCAAGATGGAGCTCAGACCTGTGCAGTTTGAGACCATGATGGACCGGTTAGAGAAAGCCAGCACCAACCAGGTAATAACAAGTGCATTATACCTTATAAGTATATGTACCTTAGATACCTTATAAGTCTTATAATTCAGTGCTTCTCAGCTGGTTTTGCTTCAGGATTCAGTTTTTACATGAGATATCGAGTGGCGACCCAACATGGTACCAGAATTGTATGAAAGTAACAAAAATGTCAAAATACAATAAAAAAAGGTCATATTGTAAAATATACTATTACAGTTTAAAATAAATGTTTTCTATTTTACTATATTTTAAAAAGTAATTTATTTTGTGAAATCAAAGCTTAATTTCCAGTAGCCATTACTCTAGTCTTCAGTGTCACATGATTTTTCAGAAATCATTCTAATATCCTTATTTGCTGCTCAAGAAACATTTATTATTATCATCAACAATAAGCTGTGCTATGTAACATTTTATTGGAAACTGTTGTGATGAACTTTTCCAGGATATTTTGATCAATAGAAATTTTAAAAGAGCAGCATTTATTTAAAACAGAACTTTTTGGTAACATAAATTTCTTTACTGTTTTTTCCCCCATCATTTGAATGTGCCCTTGCTTGAATAAAATAATTAATTTCTTTAAAAAAAAAAAAAAAATCTTACTGACACCTAACTTTTAAAAGGTAATGTAACAACATAGGCCCAACAATATGATCAGTGCTCCAAGTAAGCAATAATTCACAGTGTTTCCTCTAGGATTTTTTTCCAGGAGGGGAGGGGGCGTCGCCCATGAGTGAAATTCCCATGGGCCACGCCCCCCTGCCCCAGGTGTTTAAACCTCCCCTAAGTATTATAATATGAAAGGCTCCAATTTAGAGCGGCAAAGTGATTATGCAGAATGATGCACTTGAAGCAACGCGAAGTCACAGCGTGCAGCGCTTCGCATTGAAAAGTTCAAAGCACAAAGCGAAGAGATATTTGATGCTTAGTGTATTATATCTATGCAACAGTTATTGAGCCTTTTCTTTTAACAGTTTTAAATTTCAGTTACAGTGCGCATGACTTTAGAAGTCTTGGAATATAGTGCACGAAAACTTTATGGTGCTTTACAATGTTTTTTATGCCTTTAGTGGGGCTTAACAATAACACAATAGTATGCACAATATCGGACTTCACTGAGAAGCTGCAGCCGTGGCGGGATGATTTTTGGTGGACCACCACGGCAGAATGAATGTAGCGGAAACACTGATTCATCACACAAACACTTTACAGTTGACAAATCATTTTATCATTGCAATTAAAACCTAGTAAGTCGCGTCCTAGTCGTATTATTTTTTAATTTTTTTACCTATGTTGTTTTGTTCATGATTTTCAAGAATGAGGACGTGTCAGGCCATCTGTATGATCTAGCTCGATTTTACCAAGGGACAAATTGCTTGTCTCAGAATACCATAACTTTTGATTTGACACATTAATAAAATAAAATTTAAAATGTTCTCCTCCATTTGTGTTATTCTAAATTTGCACAATTACATAGTTATATTTTGAATGGATTTAGCATTGCCCCCCCCCCCCCCCACACACACACACACACACACACACACTCACACACTATCAGAGACCTATTTTTGAGTTGTGATCCACAAGTTGAAAACTGATCTAAAATACACCTCTTAATAAATTTGATTTTTATTCACATGCATTCCTGTCTCTCTCTCTCTCACAATAATTTTGTAGTTGGTCACTCTTCAGGAGGCCAAGCTGCTGCTAAATGAAGATGACTACCTTTTAAAGTCAGTGTATGACTACTGGGTGAGGAAGAGGAAGAACTGCCGGGGACCGTCGCTCATCCCGCAAATCAAGCAGGAGAAGAGGGATGGCTCCACCAACAATGATGCTTACGTGGCCTTCAGGCGTCGCACAGAGAAGATGCAGACTAGGAAGGTATGCACGTACTCTGTGTTTTGTCATGGATGCCTCAAACAGCATTATTAGAGGGCATTCAGACAGGACTGGTTTTTACCTTATACATTTGTGCATCAAACTAGGGCTGGGCGATATGGACCAAAAGTCATATCCCGATATATTTAGGCTGAATATCGATATACGATATATATCCCGATATTTTTTCCGCAAAGTGAGAGCAAATGTTCAGTCAAAGTCAAAGCCAAATATGACATGTCACAAGTAGTTTTATTGAAACTGGCTATTTCAGTGAACAGTTGCAAAATCAAATGAATAAATTATAAACCGGTTTCTTCACCTTAGGGCTGCACGATTATGACAAGTACTGTCCCCCTTTACTTAACATAAATTGTAAGAATATGACTAGTAAAGACTAGTAGGCTACTAATAAATAAACAGTAGGCCTATGCTAAAGCTATTAAATAGCAGTCCCAAACTAGTTTTTGTTAATACAATGTGGTATGAGCCACTACAGTCATTTAAAAATCTAAAAAATAACACAAAGAAAAATAAAGTGGCATTTTGGGGTTACACGACAGTTACCATGGTGAATACACAATATTAACAATAACTGTTAATGAAACATGGAAACTGCTCCTGGTGAATAGAATGAAAATCATACCTGCATTACTTTTATTTCGTGTAATTTACAACGTAACGGCGTTGCATGCTCGTAGTTTCTTTTGCACTTTATATAGCCTACAGTGAAGCGATACACAGCGCGCGCTGCCGCATTTGCGCGTGCAATTGAAGAGTGTTCCGAGCACAGTATAACGGCTGACAGGACAAGAAAGTCCGTGTTTCTGAGGTGAAAAACTTTATTTCAGTGTACACTTATGTCACTGCCTGGTAGTTCCTATTGTGCTGGGTTTTCTGAAGTAGTCATGATTCGCCTCTCATAACATAACATCCTCTAAACACGCACGCAGAGTGGAAGGAGGGGCGGACTATTTGAAAATTTGAACTATATCGATATATGCGATATGGTCTAATTCCATATCGCATTTCAAAATATATCGATATATTTTTTTATATCGATATATCGCCCAGCCTTACATCAAACTTACGCAGACAAACATGGTCCACACATAGTACAAAGTACCCTTTACAGATAGGCAACCCCAGTACTGACAATAAATCCAAAATAAAAAAAAGGAACAGTTTGCAAAGAAACAGTTTGTTATATTAGCTCATCCTATTTATTTATGAATTAATTTTCTAAGACTTCATGTATAGATCATTTGACATACAGCTTCAGATTGTTTTGTTCCATCCAAATGCTATGGTTATCACTTTCAGATTCAATCAGGTATTTAAATACGTTTGTTAATCCAGAAACTTTTCAACATGTAGTTAGCAGCATGGAAAATATATATTATATACAGAAAATGAGCAAAGATCGCTGCCATTATGATCACTGAAGCTGTCAGGTAGCTTACAATGCTATGTATGTGTATACATACATAGATAACATATAAATGAACACACACACACACTCACACGTCCCTAATAAAGATCACATTTTCCCCTCAATAGAAGTGTGAACACCTACCGGAACCATCCGTCTCTCTGTTATGCTGTCTCTGTAGAATCGCAAGAATGACGAGGCGTCTTATGAAAAGATGCTGAAGCTGAGGAGAGAGTTCAGCCGAACCATGAGCATCCTGGAGATGATCAAGAAGAGAGAAAAGAGCAAACGAGAGCTGCTGCATCTGACACTGGAGGTGTTTGAAAAAAGGTTTGTCAACATTGTTCTTTTAATACAGCTGTTTGAGACAATGTCTGTTGTTGCATACTCTATATAAATAAACTGTTATGTGTAACTTAACAGTAGTGTTGTCAAAACTACCGACTTCGGGTACCATGACGGTACTGTACTTTTTAAAATGTTATGATACCAGCATTTCCCTCTAGCTTTTTGAGCGCCGTTGAACGATTCTTAAACGCTTCTGATTGGCCATTGTGTTCACACGCTCAACATATATGTCTGTGATTGGCTACAATGATCAAAATGTTGTCTTCACTGAGCGCTTGCACAGATAAACACAGGAGCATTTGAAAGCAGGTGTCTATCAGTGGATCCCTAATATATATCCGCTGATAGACGTATCCGCTGATATACGCCTGCTTTCAAACACTACTTAACAGCTAGAATGGTTGTTGTATGTAAAGTGACTCATCTCTCTCGCACCGATGCCACTTTTTCCAGAACGTGTCCAATACCGATACTTTCATTTTTGGTACTTGCCGATACCCATACCTGTATTTTCACTGCGTTTAATTTTTTTATATATATTGGGTAGAGAAACTAAAAGAATATGAATCATATTAGTTGGCTTAATTTGTTTAGTAAATATTTCCTTCAGTTGTTTTCATGCTTAAGCATGTTAAAATGTATTGTATGAGCTTCTGTTACTTTCACTGTTCATTCTATTGCTCTATCATATTTTATCTATCATTTAATTGCACAGCACATATTTAAAGCTGCTTCAGTGCTAAGGATTGGGTAAGAGGTTCAAATGTGTAGATGCCAGTGAAATATCACAATTCTCTATTATAATTTTGATACAGCAAAAACTACTAGCCTAATTAATGTGAATTCAAAACATTATTAAAGACAAGCAAGCAGTCAGCAATAAAATAAGAACAAAACAATCGAATTACAAATAGCACAAACAAATACAATAGAACAAAGAAAGGCTACAAATTAAATAAACAGCTGTTTTTCTACCTTCCAGGTAGGTCTAAAAGTAGTTTTCAGGTACATAATTTGTACCTCAAATAATACTGCATATTCATCACTGTATAAATGAAATATAGATGAATCTTTATAAGGTTACAAAAGTAATTGTCAATAGCAGTGAGGGATTTCTTTGTCTTTTGTATTAAGTTTGATTAACAGTAAAAAAAACACAGCAGCAGATTTATTAGGCTGCTGTCCCTTTAGAACAAATGCACCAATATAGCCTGCCCTATTATATGCCCTATTATGATCCAATATAGCCTGCCCTACTGTACATTCGTTTTCTTTGTTTATGTTCATGAAGATATAACTGACTACCGGTATGTTTACTAGGATACTCACCAAACGCAAGACGTGAAAGAGAATTCAATTAAATTTGCACGCTGTCTGAGGCAGCTTTCAGGGCGCGTGCTTCGGATGTTTGCGTTTCTGAAACTTCTTGACCTGCAAACGTCCTGTAATAATGTAGGGAACCACTTGTCAGACATAAATCACGTAACAGTTCATGTTTTGCTTACGTATACGATTTAGTTTTAATCCAAATGATGCATGTGTGCTGAGTGAACCATCCGCAATCAAGAGCATGCAACAAATCTTTCTCTCTCTCTCTTCCTTCAGTTAACGTTAGTAATACATGCCTCGCTTTACTTTCTTTGCTATTTACATATCCGATCGAATTACAAACTTTCCACTGATGTGTGTGAAAAAAGGATGCACTCGACACGATCGCGTGTCTGTGCTGCTACACACTCATTCCACTGCGTGTTTTTCACTTATCAGCTCACGCACCTCAGCTATATAGGCATACTATATTTTAGGGCTGGGACGATATACCTATCTCCCGACTCGATACTATCACAATACTTGGGTGCCGATACGGTATTGCGTTTTCTTTTTTCTTTTTTTAAGAATTGGATTCTACAAGTATTGCGATTCGATATTGCAAATTTCGGAAATAAAAAGGAAATAGTTATTGGTGTATTTATTTGTGTAATTTTTAATTATTTTTTTAACACTAGACCATGGGGAAAAGTTAAATCATACATTTCTACAGACTGTACATGATGCATAAGATGAGTCATATTTACAAAAACAATTCATCTCATCATCTGACTTTTATTTCAGAAGCATCATACTACATTCTCTTGAATAAATTATTCAATAACAAATACATTTTTTAAGTCACTTGGCGCCACCTAGTGGCGAAACAATGTAATCGATAATTGTGTTATTTTAAGCACCAAGTTTCTATCAACAGCTGATTTACTCTATTTTGATCGCTATTGTAGACATCAGTGTTTATATTTAAACTTTTATCCCAGTACTTCTATGATAATTTTAACTATTGTATCACAGAAACAATGATACTATGAGGTTGAAAAGACTGCTGTTTCATGACTACTCTCTCTGGGTCAGCGGCAGCGCCAACACAGATTTTCTTTCTCCCAGCCCTACTATATTTTGTTTAATATTTCACTGATTAGATACATTTACTTCATAGACAGCCTTCTCTTTTATCCCCATTATACTCTGTTGTCTGTGATTCTTTGTCTGGACACAATGTACACGCTGTGTGATATCGGTTGTATCGGAGCATTTTTATGTGTACAAGTGCATGAGCGCAGTACCGGTGCATCCCTAGTTTTTACATATTGTTTCTCCTTGTTTTGTGTATATTAGATATCAAATTGGAGACTTCTCAGGAGAGGTTCTGAATGAAGTCACTGTACCTCTGGCAGAGAAAACCAGTTACCCTGCACCCACATCCTTACCCATGAGCAGTCGGCACAAGGCAGAGAGCAAAATTAAGGTAAAGGCCAACAGTAGGAGGGAAAAGATCTGCGTGCGAGAAATGTCTTGAATGTGCTCAGTGATAATTATAAAACCATTTCTTCTGTCTCTTTCCTTCAGTCACACAAATCTGGGTCCAAACACCTCCACCCCTTCACAATCAAGCCTGAGCCTCACTTTGACTTTGTGCGTTCTCATAAGAAGTACAACAAGAGGCCCAAACTTGATACATTTCGGCAGCCTGGTCGGCCAGAGCGACAGCAAACCATCATCAAGGCAGACATTAAACAGTACGACTTCCACAGCTCTGGAGAGGAGGATTACCCGCTGGTCAGTATACAATCAGGTTTTACTTAAAAGACGTTAAAATATTTTTTGTCAGAAGATATAATGATATATATATTTCTCCTTATTTTCTCTTCTGAAGTCTCCAGTATCAGAGCCGGATGAAGAGAACGATCCTGATGGAAACTTCGCCTTTAGAAGGAAAGCTGGCTGCAGTTACCTCTCGGTGAGTTTCCCACTGAACATCAGTGCTGGCTGAAGAGCTGGGCAATATAGCTGAATAATTATATCTTTATATGTAAGCTGCACTAAAATGGCTTAAAGCAGTGATTCTCAACCATTTTGAGTTCAAGGGCTCCATTGACCACAAAAATATTTGAAGGCCCCCTAGTTGTTGTTTTGCTTACAAAACATTTTTCCATGGACCCTCCTACAGTAGTTTTTATAAATTAAAAAAGTAACTGAAATAATAAAATTTGTCAACATGTTTTTGTTTTGGTTTTTTAGCCGTATTTTAAGGCTTGTTTTGTCTTTGCTGAGGCCCTGTAGTGGGCCCTGGACCCCTGATTGAGAACCACTGGCTTTTTTCTACCATTTCAACCAGCCGTTGTTGTCAAGTAGATCATTTCTTGTATTAAACATTTAAAATAAACACACAATATTTTTTCTACATTATTTGTAATAATTGTATTTATATAAGTGCATGTTGTTATTCTAAATACTTGTAAGCATAAGAAAATGCTGCTTGAGGACCTTTGAGAACAGTTATGAATGTTAATTCATTTTCGAATTAACATTCATAGCTGTTCTCAATGGAATGGTAATTGCATCAGATCATTGTTTTTTAACTTACTCAACCAGTAGGTTTACATTTCAGATTAATTTGCAGAAATTAACCTTACAACTGAACTCTCTCTTACATGCAATGTTGTTTTCGTCAATGATGACGATAACGAAATGATTTCGTTGACGCACCTTTTTTTTATGACGATAACGCGACGATGACTAGCTAAAAATGGCTCTAAGGTGACTAAAACATGACGAGACGTTTTCGAGTTTTCGTTGACGAGACGAGACGGAACGAAAATGATTATAAGTCTGACATTCACAATGCATGTCATTTCTGCCTATTTTGCGTGAAATCTGTCTGTTTTTAGCTAAAAAGGTATCAGCAATGCTGCCACTTCCTATCCTTGTTTTGGGTACGCCCACCACCCGGCTGCCGCCATGCCGCGCACCAGATTCCACACAACAACAACACACCTGCGGCTGCGGCTGCAGCAAATCACTCACCACACATCTTCGATATGAGGCGCCGGACTGGACAAAAGCGAAACGAACTGCGCGAGCGAGCGAAAGTGCGCGAGAGAGACCGAAAGTGCGCGAGAGAGACCGAGTGTGTCTGCGCACGAGAGAAACCGAGTGTACGCGAGAGAGACCGAGTGGGTCTGCGCGCGAGAGAGACCGAGTGGGTCTGCGCGCGAGAGAGACCGAGTGTACGCGAGAGAGACCGAGTGGGTCTGCGCGCGAGAGAGAGTTTAGTAGGCTAATTGGCACAAAGTAATATAGAATTATATATAACTTAGATTATAACATAAATTATAACATAAATTATTATTTAACTAATTATAGCCTATAATAAAGCCACAATTGCCAAAGTAAGAATGCTTTTATTCCTGATTTTTTTTGGAGTAAAACAGTGATTCCACTGTTACCCCTTTATCTGTGTGTAATGTTGTAGTAGCTCAAAGTTTTTTGCTGTTTAAACTGTAAACCATTCCTTTATTACTGTGATTACTGGTGAAAATAGCCAATGTGCTGAAATTTTTGAAGAGCATCAATTCATGGAAAAAATATAACTTGAAATATGGGGATAAAAGGTTTCTGCCCAATGCGACAATGAAGTACAGCTTGGCAGCACTGCATCTCCATCATTGAGAAAGTCTAGTTTATTATGCAAAGGTTTTAAGGTTAACTGTTGTTTTATGAATTGCAACACTTGCTACAACCTGTCAAACCTAAGCCCATTTCCAATACTTTTTAACCTAAATTAATTTGTTAAAGACTACTTTTATTTATTTTTTTTTTACTAAAATTGACTAAAACTTGACTAAAACCTTTTTGCGTTTTCGTCGACTAAAACTTGACTAAAACTATCAAGTTTATAAGTGACTAAAATGTGACTATAACTAAAATGCATTTTCGTCCAAAAGACTAAAACTAAGACTAAAACTAAAAGGGCTGCCAAAAACAACACTGCTTACATGAGGGTCATGACACAGGAAGGGTGTGAAGGTGCCGGCACTTTTTTGTCGTAGCATATAAATTAAAGCGCATGGCCAAAATTGAGTATTGTGACTAAACCCTCCTGCCCATTGAGTATGATATACTTGCTTTATTAGTGCACCATATTATTTAGCTCTGGTGTGCATTGGTCATTTCCTTTGCCATTGTTAAAAGTTTTGTGTGTCCTCAGCCACTGGTGGATCAGAGCTGCTCTTCTCACTGGCAGCAGGCGGATCAGGACCGGCTGTGGCAGAGGAACTGTCTCACCGCCCTCTCTGTGCCGAAACGCTGTATTGCAGTGGCACACAGGAGGGTGGGCAGAGGTGGCAGGTGTGTCACTATTTACAATTTACCCATTTCCCCTTTCATCTTATCGTTTATTGTACTCAAGTATAGATGATGTGTGGTTTGAATTTATGACCCTGCTCTTTGTTACTTCAGATTAAAGTAGAAAAGTTGATGAGGCTACTCCCTAAAGATCATCACTGAAGGTCACAGATTGTACCAAATATCCTAAAGCACTCTGTTGTTTTCCTTTAGGGTTGTTTTGGATCGCGCCTCGTCGGAACTGGACCGTGCCCTCAGGCACCTGGACCCTGACATGTTTTATCCCTCCGCTGGCTCTAGTGTGCCTGACCTCCCCGTCCACACAAACACAAACTCTCACATCTCCAAATCAGCTCCTGATTGCTCACTGACTCAGCTCCTGAATGACATCCAGGCCTGCAGGTGGAAGTTTTTCCGCCCTCGGCCGCTACAGGACAACTCAAGGAGTGAGGACAAGAAAGGGACTCCTCAGGTGGAAAAAGGTGGAGGGACACCTCTCTCTAACAGTGTGTCAGGTGAGGCGTCTGAGCTGAACAGGATTCAGAAGGTCATTCAACTGAATTTCGTTCACCATTGTGCCTTTCTATCTATCAGTTTACTCTTGGGTTTTTCAACAAATTCAGCCTGTCAATCATTTTTAATGTGGCCTGCCGATTGATTTTGATGAAATTGCTGCACTGTCTGATACAAAATAGCATTCTATGCATAAAACACAGCAGAGAGTTCAACGGCTCTCAGTGGTTGTCTATTAGCAGACTGCAGTCCAAATGCGGAGATTTTTTTGCTGCTCATAATTCAGCTACATTTCTTTTATAAACTTGAACTGGCATCATTTAGGCACACACATTCAATTGTTTACTTGAGGTGAGCTGTGCTTGAAGCACTGTGTCATTAAACAAGCAACATTGTGTGTCTGTTGAAGGGCTGAGTGCAGTGGTATTAGTATTGCACATGTACAACATTACCGTTTAAATGTTTGGGGTCTGTAATATTTATTAATGCTTTTGAAAGAAGTCTCTTATGCTCACCAAGGCTGCATTTATTTATTACAGTTTAAAATAACTTCTATTTTAATGTTTTAAAATGTACATTTTAAAATGTTATGGAAAAGCTGAAATGTGCTGATTTAATCAGGGATGTGATTTTTCTTCTTCTGTATTTATACAGATTTCTGTATTTCCCGACTGTGCCTTTCCATGATGCACTGCATAATTCAGAGTAAAGCCAAAGCACAGCACTGTGTTCATTTTCAGTTTCGATTCTCAGTAAATGCTACTTTGCGAGTGCTGTTCTTATAATCGCTTAAAATTTGCAGTAGGGAACGCAGTGTGCACCAACCATCTTCCCAAATTCATAATGAGAATCGTTTATAAATCTGTTATTGTCAGAGAAGAGTTAGGGTCATCCTGAGGTTTTCCGCCAAAATAAAAGCTCAGTTGTTTAATCTTTGAAAGCAAAGAAATTAAGACAAACATAAATGTTGGTATTGTAATTTTACTGTTGTTAAAATAAAATAATGATAATTATTATTGTTTTTGATAATAATAATAAAAAAATATATATATATATATATTATTATAACATTTTATTATAATGTAATTTATTATTATGATTAGTAAATACTGATTTTATAGTACAATAGTATTTTTTAATAATAATTGTACAGGGGGGTTGGGGGGTCAGGTTTTCCTTCTTTGTCTTTAGCTGATCACATGCCTGTTTGATGCTCAAGTATCTCATTGTCACGGTTGAAAACAGTTGTGCTGCTATATATTTTTTGTGGAAACCGTTACGCACTTTTCAGGATTCTTTAAATAGAAAGGTCAAATGAACAGCATGTATTTTAAATAGTAATATTCTGTAACATAATACACGTATTTACAATTTGGTCAATTTAATGCATCCTAAATGAATAAAAGTATTCATTTCTTTCAAAAAAAGTCCTTTACTGGCACCTAGTGGGGGAAATAAAAATTGCTGGTTTAAAGCCTCTTAAATTTGTAGAACATCACATTTACACCCATGTTCTTACATGCAGGTGGATTCACAGAAGAGCAGTTTCACTCCCATCAGCAACAGCTGGTTCAGATGCACAAACAGTTACAGCAGCAAGAACTCCAGCAGAACTCGACAGCACCAGAACCCCACAAGCCCCTGCCCGTGAGTATATCCACACAATGCCAGGCATTATGGGGCTAAACCTAACTCTTACTCTATTCTGTATTAATTACAAAGTCATTATTTTATTTTTTTATTTAAGAAGTAAAAAATCATTTCTTTTACAGAACACGGCCTCATCTGACTGCATGTCTAAGACTCTGGACTCGGCTAGTGCACACTTTGCTGCCTCTGCTGTGGTCAACACTCCCAACAATGAAAACAGGCCCCAGATTGCAAGTGTCAATGGCGTCCTTTCTAATTCAGGCATGTGCAGCTCAGTGGGAATTGAGCAGAGGCATTGAAATATAAAATGATCTTTATATGAAAATATGCCTGTAATTTTGATCCAAATATTTTAAAACTGTAAACTGCTGTATAGAACTTATTGGGGAATCATAGTAAAACTGTGACTGAAAACCTTTTTTTGGACATTTATATGACAATATCAATCGCTTTGATGTGTGGTTAATTAAAGGGAAAAAGTGAGCATGATTGATTATTTAAATGATTTGTTATTTTTGTCTCTTGCAGGAGGTTTTAGACAAGCCAAATTGAACCGTTCTGCAGGTGGTGGTGAGTCAGGCTCTTTAGTACGGATGACGAGTGCATCTGGCCTTCAGCTGCCCGTCCCTCAGTCTCTGCCTCACGGCCACGGGCACCTGAGTACAGTGAGCGCTGTGTCTCCTGCACACACACACCACAGTGCACGTCTGTGTGCCCCTTCACCCTCAGCCTTAAAGCTTGCCAGTGTTGCTAGCAGTCTGGACCGGGTACCCAAAGTCACCCCCACTAGTGCCATCGACATCGCCAGGTCTGAAACAGAACTTATTCACTTTACAACTTTTTTATTTTTTTTTATTATGTTTGGGGGGGAGGGGGAAAAATGAATTCAAGTATCTATATTTATTTATTATTTTCGGACTACAAAAGGAGAGATAAAAAAATAAAAAAGACCTGCTCATGAGTGCTGTATGTTTCAAAGTCAAAACATGGTGCTTTTGCACTTTCTACAGGCTCGCACTTTCAGAGTTCACAATCAATGAAAACCACACATTTATGCCAAGCCATTACTTATGAACTACTTCTGATGAATTATGACAATGTTTACCTTATGGTGTTTATATCATACCTCCAAACTCATTGCATTTTTAAAAAGCGCAGCTGCGTTGTATACCGTATTTACCAGAGTAATTGCCATATTTCTGTTCTTCCTTAAGCACCACCTACTGTCAGAGAGTGTAATCGCATTTTCATTCAGCTGGTGGATTGAATATATAATTGTAGTATTTGATTTAAAAAACCCTGCAGATACCCTGGACTGTGCATTCATGACTATAAGTTCACTCTGACTCGCCCAGAAAAGCACACAAGTTGTGAGAAATCAAGATTAATAAAATCACGACATGAAAAACGCCTAGAAATCCCCAAAAAGAATCAGTGTACTTTCTTCACTGAGTTGAATATCTCCGGACAGGAACTCTTTAATTTGTATCTTTATTCTATTGTATTTATTTGTGCTACTGCTTGTAATTTAAGCTAAGGGGGGCGTTGTGAGGCACGACGTGGGCGTTCTAATTTCACTAAACCACTGCTTCACAGGGCTTATTACGGTTAGTCCATAAAAATATATATTTTTTAGATTATTTATTTTATTCATAAAATAAACACACAGTAACAAAAAAGATGTTTGTAGAGTAATTTACAGCATCTTTGAACGTGACTCAACCAATCAGAATCCAGTATTGGAACTATCGTTTTATAATTGTTCTTATTTTACTTTACTGTTTGTAAAGTCAGTTCAAATTTTGAAATCAAGCTTCCTTGTGCTGTGTGGTAGTTGTAAAAAAAAATTAGCCCATTGTAAAACACAAATACATAGAGTGAGCAAACAACTAGGATTTAGGTGAGACAATTGTAATAAAAAAAAAAAGTAGTGCGGTCAAAATGAACGTGTTAATGCATGCGATTCATTTTTTCTCGTCATCCTTTGGCTAGCATTACATTATATGATCATGCTCTTATTTCAAGCAAATGCTCTTACTCTTTTCAAGCGCGATAAGACACAAAAGAGAATGCAGTGCTGGCGCGCAGTGTGCACAGAAACCCGCTTCAGAAAGCTCTTGAACATACAAAAACACAAAATTAAAAAGCCCGTTTTTAGTCCAGTCTTAAATGAACGTAAAGAGTTGAGGAAATTTGTATCAGATCCGCATCATGAACCCGCTGCTGTTTGTCATTAAGGATAATCAAAGAAAAAGAAAAAATCACTCACTGTTCTTGACTTAAAAAGGAATAATCTAGATTTAATTTATAAATTATGCTGTGAAAGACTGAAGTGCTTGATAACTTTATTCAATTTTTGAATGTATCCTACCTCTTAAAGCACTGTTTGCAAGGTTACATGGGTCAAAAACAATGAAAACAATAACTTTTTGTGCATTTTGACAGGGCAAGTAAAAATCTGAACTGGTCTGACTGGGCCAATAGAAAAAATTGAGCCCTGATATATTGAAGGGCACAGGTAAATGTGACATTTATTATAATGGGTTTATGTGAAGATTGTTTTTATTTCACTTAAATTACAAAGTTTTTGAACTTCATTTTTTAAAGCCTGATAAATGTTAAAATTGATAGCTTACAATTATACCTATTTAATTAATGGCTAAAATTGAGAAAAATTAAATAGAAAAATCATAGAGACATCAGTAGCAGTATTGGTATCTGTAATACTGGCCTTTCAAAAAAAGATGCCATTAAACAAATATTTAAAATATAGGCTACTGTCTTTATGCTGTTAATTTGGTTAACTTTAATGTTAGGTGCGAATTACATTCGATTGACCGCACTGAAAAAATACATTTTATTCTTTTTTTACGTGTATATAGACTTTTATGGAACATTGGGTCATGAATATTTGCCTTAAAATTAATATATTGGAAATCTATTGGTAAAAATGTGTACGGACCCTGAAGTATTATTTCCACAAAAAAAAAATCTTGCTAACCCCAAACTTTTGAACGATAGTGTCTTATATATTTGAATTAAAATGAAAATGAAATTTTGAAATTCTATATTTTTATTGATCTTGCAGGGAGAATCACGAACCAGAGAGGCTGGCTCTCAACGGATTATCAGAGACCACAGTCGCCATGGAGGTCACATAGCCCATCAGAAACACAAAGACTTCAGTGCTGAGATCTGTGCGCTTCTACACGGACTTATACCCAAAAGCAGCATATCAAAATATTAAGAGAAATTTGTCAATATTATAAGTGTACATTTTGTAAAATTGGGAATTATCACTACCTTGTAAAATAGTATATTTGTATCATTAGTCTGTCATTTCTGTTACTTGAATCCTAGATTTTTTTGTCATCATGCTTTTGCACTTGAAAATGCAAGCAAGACAAGTGCATTAGTTCATGTTGGGATCATGAGCATGAATATAGGTCCTGCGTCACTTGTTTTAACTATTTATTTTGCAATGTTTACATTTTTGTATCTCGTACAAATAAATCCAATGTTGTGACCACAAAATGCAGACATAGCTAGTATACCATGCTTTTGTGCCTTTTTTTCTTTAGAGGAAAGAGAATTTCGGTTTCACGGATGAAGAAATGTGCCATTTTACAAGTGATGATCTTCCCTCTTGAGATGTTGACCGTATTTCATTGGTTTATTTTTTTTTTGCCACCTTCTTGTCTTACCAAGGATAGCATGTTAATTCTGGAGGCCTATGACCTCCACCAGAAGGTATTTACGTCAAGTTCTTTAAGAAATCTAGCAGAAGACCTTCAATCTGGCTCATAGTTTCTGCTCCTCTGACTGAGTCAGCCGAACGCTCATTTTTTTGTCTTTAGCTGTTGCTGGTTAACCAGTCTGAAGGGAGCCGTTCGGGGCTTTGACAGATATTATCTTGGAGGAAACCTCAAAGTCTACAGGTCATAAACATTGTCCGCCATCTTGTTTATGAATGCTGAAATTTCTACATCCTCAGTCCAGTATCTTCAAATAAATTTCACCTTTTCAAACAGCCTTTTTAATGAAATGAGCGACAGCTGTCGGTTTGGCTAAAGTAATTTGAACTTGTTTTAATTTTCTTGGAAAATAAGTACACAAGTTTTCAGTTGTGATATCTCAGACATGAATGTTTTTTTGTTGCATGTTCTTACAATGTTTAGGGAGATGTATACAAGTTTACAGGCCGTCTTCATTTTATTCTGTTAAATGAAAGTTTTAGTTCAACAATGCAGGAATTTGCTTTCACCACCAGAGGGGGCATTTGAGCTCCTCGAGCCACAAAATCCAGGGGAAGTGGTTAGTTTGAGAGGCTGCAATGGCTCTGCAGTGAGCACGACTTGGGTTAGTTTGGCAGTTGTTCGGCTCACTGGTCTCTCAGAAGCATGTGACCTACTTGGGCATAAATGCCATGCGACTAAAATGACATGCTCTGAATGTTGATGCTGATACATGCCACACAAAGTATTTACATATCAGGGGAATGAACCTACAAATTGCTTGCTTATAGTCGTCTCTGCATATTAGGCTGGGATCGGATTAAATATTTTAACATTATCTTCAACGAATGACCATATACAATGTCTATTACTGGGTAAATAATGAATGTCCAAGGAGCCAGGACCAAAATTTGAAGAATATGAGACAGTCTGACCCATGATTTGTTTTTAATATTTTTGAAAGAAGTCTCAGATGTCATAAATGCTGCAGTTATTTGATAAAAAATTCAGTAAAAACACGAATATTGTGAAATATTATTACAATTTAAAGTAGTTGTTTTCTATTTTAAAATGCAATATATTTCTTGTGATGCAAAGCTGAATTTTTAGCAGCCATTCAGTATCACATGACATATGGAAACTTCTTCCAGGATTCTTTAATGAACAAAAAGAAGAAAAGAAACACCTTTTATTTGAAATAAACATCTTTTGTAACATTATAAATTTCTTTACATACACTTTAATTTTTTAACAGTAGTGTATCTTGACAAACAAAATAAACATGACGAACATTTTGTAAGATTTTTCTGTTTGTTTATTGTTTTCTTAGATGGAGCTCATTAGCTTATGACTAAAGACAGACAAGTGTAAAGTTTAGGATCCTGATTATAAAGTAATTTACTGAAACCTTGAATACAGTAGATGTTGCAAATATGAAAAAAAACAAAAAAGACCTCAAACTTTTTCAGCAAACTCATTAATTATTAAAGTACTTGCTGTCTAAATGCTGATCAGATTTCTATATGCCCTAAAATCACTATTGTTAGTCCTTTTTGTTCTTGTGCACATTGTGACTCTTTATTAAGTTTAATATTCCTAAAATAGCATAAGACACAAAAAAAAGTACAACTCTTTGTGCAGAAAAGACAATTTCACATTTTAGATGTAAAAAAAAAGGCTTATGAAAAGTTGAAAAACAAACAGCTACACTGAATTAAAGAAAGTTGAAGATCTGCTGCTGTGTCAGAGACACCCATGTGCGATTCTCGTTCTTCATGGCTCGCAGATCAAAGTCTCCACAACAAACTTGTTTTCAAAATGGCGGATCTTGTGGCAGTTCAGAGCCTCACGCTTCTGCATACCTGTAGTGAAGCACATTCAGCTTTCAGAAGTTTGAAAGTATGCAGCAGCTATGATGTAAAACTGGATCTTACATGTATTCAGTTCATGGCAGGCCAGCACATTTCAAATGTACTTGCTTATACAGTGAACATAATGAGAGGAAATACTGTCCTTTTCACTTATGCCCGTATTTGTGCTTAAAACTTGAGTTTATGCATAGACAAAACCACTGTTTCCTGCAAACACAGTCTTATCAAAGGGTTTGTTTGTGTACACTTACCCAGTATGGTCTCTCTGCGCTGCAGTCTGTACGTGTCTTTGTCATTGCACAGGTTATTGATGTAATAGCCCAGATCACTGGTGCTGTCCAGCTTCTCGGTCACCATCATCTCTTCATGCACCAGGTACGACTGAGGAAGATACATTCCTGCCTGCAAAAAACACAGAGAACGTGAACCTAAGGCCCGGGACACACTGAGCCGATGTCAAATAACTCTCGGCAGCCAAAGATGACTATTGTTGCCTCTCGTCGGCTGAATCACAAAAAAAGGATAACTGGCAATGTATCAGCAGGTATCAATCTATTTTCGTCATTCAAAAAGGGAAACCAAAACAACACTAAAATATAATACGATCAATAAGTAATGATAACGTGTTTTTAGATTGCTTTAACTCATCAACATAAGTTAAGCAATTTTAACTTGTTTTTTTAAGTTATTCAAGATTTTTTAAGCCAGTTTAATGTAATTTAAGTTGAAATGACTTAAACATCCAAGTTGATTGAACTTAAAAATTTAAAGCAGCAACTTTTTTTTACAGTGTAGGACTACAGATACACAAACCAAAAACAGCAGCGCTTGCTTACCATTTTGAATATCAATAATGCTGATCACTTCTTCATTCTAGTCGGCTCATGTTATGACAATATTTGTGCATTCGAATGCTTCGGTAAGATCTTGTAAAACTTGACTTTGTTACTCGCTTTCATTACTTTCGCTTTTATTCTCATGCAACAGCCAATCAGAGTTCTCTCTCTCATCGAAGGCACTGACGCCGATTCAACATGCTGAATTAGCCCAAAAAACCCTGATGGCTTCCGATTAGAGCTGACGGTGCGTAACACACCGAAAAAACTAAGCCAACCAATGCTCAAAAAACGGCCCGACGGCTGAACGTTGTTTTGTGTGTCCCGGGCTTAACGTCTGAAATGCATTTGTGTGAAAAAAAAACAAACAAGAAGTTAGAAACACTTATTGACATGGATTCACAGCGTCTCCTTGTTTACCTTGATGTTGACCAGGAACTCATGGAAATCTTTGGGTGGCATGACGACAGAGGTGTTCAGGGCGATGATGTAGCATTTGTTCAGATTCAGGTCGAGATAAGCAGTCAGCCTCTGACAGCAAAGAATGACATACAGGTTTATTCACATGGAACCAGAGACATGCATTTAAGACTGACAAACATTATTTTAGTATTATAATATAAGATGTAACCAATTATTCAAGATTTAGGGGGGCTAGAAGTAAAAATGTAAGAACTGGTCAATGAAAAATCCATATTGATAATCTAAATATGTCAAGACTTTTTTCTGACAAAAACTGTGGCGATATTTGCAGCATTTTAGTGTTGTTTAGCATTGAAAACCCATAAATAATCATGTATTTATGTAAGTAGTATTTGTAAGAGTACAGTGAGAGTACAATTACACCAATGTAAAAAAAGTTTGGGGTCTGTAAGATTTTGTACGCATTTATTTGATCAAAATACAGTAAAACCATAATATTTTGAAATACTATTACAATTTAAAATTAGTATTTTTTTTATTTAATTCTATTATAATATGTGATTTATTCCTGTGATGGCAAAACTGAATTTTCAGCATTATTACTCCAGTCTTCACAGTTACATGATCCTTCAGAAATAATTCTAATATGCTGATTTGGTGCTCAAGAAACATTTCTTATGATTATCAATGTTGAAAAGAAAAGCATTTTTTTTTTAAAATATAAGTCTTTTGTGACATTTGTCTTTATAGTCACATTTGATACATTCAGTTCATCCTTGCTGATTAAAAGTAGTCATTTCTTTCAACAACAAAAAAGAAAAAGAAAGTCTTCCAGATCCAAACTTTTCTGAAAACAGTTTTTTTGTGGTTTTGGGATAAAATCACATATTATAATTATTGCACACAATATATACTGAAGGGGAAAATTCTGGAATCCCTTGTCTCTTCAATATATCTATATCCTTTTGAGTGATTTGATGAGTGATTTACATTTATGATTTATAATCAACGTATTAATTAATGATCAATATTTCTCTTTAATACATTATGTGAGTGTGATTACCAAAATGTTCTTTTCAGGTATTCTTTAATATCTGTATTAAATATCTGAGAGGTGACCGAGGGTCATTTAGCCCGGCTTCCAGAAATGAAATATGGACTTGTTTTGTAAGGATTGAGAGAGGCCTCTAAACATGCGTCAATACATATATCTGTGTTTCTAGCTTACCCTGACAGCTATAGGTCACAGGGGTCATTGCAATCAATAGTTTAAGTGACCTTTTTATAGTTAAAGTGTTTACTGTTCTATATTAAAGTGTCCTCTCACTGAGAGAAACAACATGTTATCTTGATGTTTTGGGAAGAGTCTCCTGAGCCAAACCAAATCCGACCTTGAAGGAGCTAGTATTACTGTATTACAGGTTACAGGTTAAGGAACAACTGGCATTATTGCAGATTGACTGACTGTTGTTCCGGACAAGCTTGCGCCCAGAGACGCTGTTCTGATCAATGGAGATATGCTTCTGTCATTTCTTAGCCTATCAGAATCATTCAACCAAAGGCAATGACGTAGCTTAGACCTTGGTGAAGGGTATAATTGCTGTGATTTTTGTTAATGTAAAACAGAGCGGCCTCCTGCTCCGGGTCTTCATTCATCATATCTGGTTCTGGGTCTTTAACTGTTTTGTCCTCACCAATACTTTTTGCGAATTAATATCTAAGAGATTGAACATTTTAGAAAGCCAGTCCAATCCCCACTGAGTTTACAATGGATACAAACACAGGACATTTGAACACAGTGATCATTTTGTTACTAATGATTTATGAATTTTGATTAGCTAATATTGCTTTTCTCACTTTAATTAGCATTTTTAACATTTTTGAAAATACTACAAAAAAGCAAGTTGCCACAAATATAGTGGCGATTGGTTGAATTTGCATTAATACACTAAATGATGATATGTGTGTGGTGGTTATGGCAGAACACTGTATGTGTGTGTGTGTATTTTTGCACCATTTTGAAGTCGTGCAGGATGCCAGCTGGATCGCTGTCCTTGAACTCAGGCACTGGCACTTGGATGAGCTCCACCTCATCGTCTTCGAAAAAGCTCACATTCTCTTCAATCTGCCTCAGCGGAATTCCCACCTCCACCTCCACCTCCTCATCAAACTCATAGTCGTCCTCAAAGTACTTCATCCCACAGACAAACACCTCCTCCTCCTGTGGGGTTAGAAATACACAGAGTATGTTTACGTCTGCATCAACATTTCCAAGAACGGTTGGGTATACACCTCCCTGCCACAAATAATGGTGATTGGTTGAATTTGCATTAATTGTTGCAATCACAAGATCGCAAAATCTCTGTTTTATGAAAACCGTGTGCCTGTTAGATCACACATCACAAGGACTAAATCGGCATCAAACGCACAATAACTGGAATGTAAAACTGTGAAGAAACAAATGATCAATAAACTGTTGGACAGATAGACACTAGGATTTGTGCGCTCGACATTTCTTCGCTTTGTGCCGTGAACTTTTAAATGCGCACTTGTGCAGCGCAGCGCTGCACACTGTGACTCCATGTTGCTTTGAGCACCTGCGATGCGCATACGCATTCATATTTTCATAGTTTTGCGCACTGAAAGATTATTAAAAGCCTATATTTTTGTATACCTCAGTATATTTTCCTGCTTTTTTGTCCTTAGCCAATCACATGCCTGACAGACGCGCTGCGCTAAAACACTACGTGAAAAAACTCGAGGCCCAGAGAGAAGGAAATGAATAGTGGAATAAAGTCGTTATTTTTGTGTTTTTTTTTGCGCACAAAAAGAATTCTCGTCGCTTTATAAACTTAAGATTGAGCCACTGTAGTCACTTGGACTATATTAACGATGTCTTTAATGCATTTTCTGGGCCAGCAATTTATAATGTCTTAGAAGCCTATGGAGGAGTGAGCCAGCTCTCAGATTTCATCAAAAATATCTTAATTTGTGTTCCGAAGATGAACGAAGGTCTTACGGGGTTGGAACAACATGAGGGTGAGTGATTACTGACAGAATTTTCATTTTTGGGTGAACTAACCCTTTAAGGGTGGGAATCACAGGGTACAGTACCTCACGATATGATACACGATATATGGCTCACGATAACGATATCACGATACAGCAATTCTGCGATAATCAATATATTGCTAGACAATCCTAAAATGATACATCACGATATCTGTCTAACTATGAAAACAAAATGCCCGTGAAAAGGTTAAGTGCAGGTTTTCTTTATTCAAGTTTAAACTGTTAGAAAACAGCACAAAAATGTTTTCAATCTATAAATTTAATTGAACATTTTCAATGAGATTAGGGTGATGGTGTTGCAAGTGGCTTTGCATGTTCGTGGTTTTACGCGTGTACTTTACTTTTACCAGGCAGTTCTTGTATATTGCGTACTCTTTGTCGATTTTGTTTGTCCCATCAATGGTATAAAAGCCGAAGCGGGTCTAGACTTTAGACTTAAACGTGGCTGGGGCATCTATTATTTTACTCATCCTGCTATCCGCCATCCCGTTAAAAACCTACTTTTCTTAGGCTAGTTAACTTATGTTCACGTTTCCCTCATTCATGTGTTGAGCGCCACCTCGAGGAGCCATGAAGTAGAGACGCAGGGAGCAGGGAAATCTATTTAGAGCGCCTTATTTTATTCATTTAAATATCGATATTTGGCGCCAACGTATCAAAATCAGACCGACTCCATTTGAGATATTCTGCTCAAATTAAAGTGTAAGCTGCACGCACTTTAGAGTCTGTGTTCCTTCATGAGCATGAATAAATCCAAACATGGATCTCGACTATATCTGTGATTATAAGGTTGACAAAAATGACATGACTAAAACTAAATGAAAAATATAGCAGACGAACAACACTACTGATGATATGTGTGTGGTGGTTATGGCTGAACACTGTGTGTGTGTGTGTGTGTGTGTGTGTGTGTATTTTTGCACCATGTTGAAGTCATGCAGGTTGTCAGCTGGATCGCTGTCTCTGAACTCGGGCACTGGCATTTGGATGAGCTCCACCTCATCGTCTTCGAAAAAGCTCACATTATCAGGTTTCTTAGGGAAAAACAGCAAAGCTTGATACAGAATGAACTTACAGGAACAGATCTATAAATGTCCTGCTGTCTGAAGTAGAGATTGACTGATATAAATTTTTTATAACCAATACAATACCAATTATTTGCATGTTTATGTGCCCGATAACCGATATATAGAACTAATAGTTATTTATAGTTTCTGTTTTTACAATTATAACACCACTGAACTGAACAAACTTTTTTATTATTAACACTTTTTAAATACAGCAATTTCTGAAATTTCACTCCCTCTTAGCATACAAAACAAAACGATTCTACATCAATAAATGGAGTCTGAAAGTCTGAAATATGAAAAAATATATGGTCACAATTATAGCATGTAAAAAAAAAGCATAAAACAATCTAAACCGCCTGAATAAAAGACATTACTACTTTAGTGTATCTTAATTATCCTAGTTGCATCTTTTTATTTATAACAATAGCATTAATATTAACAACAGGTAAAATACATTTACAAAATTGAATGGTTCAAATGGAGAACATTAATAAATGACAGAGGAATCTATCAACTCCCCATAAATATAATAGGCATAAGTCTAAGTATTTGTTTTAAAAGGTTTATGTGTTGTTTGATAGGCTAAAGAGAAAAGAGAAAAGAGAATGGAACACGCAAACATTGTCAGAAAAATAAACAAAACGGCGAATACATCATAGCAATTATAGAGTCCATTTCATCTGGCATGTTATAAGAATTATTAATAATGTTTTGTTGGTCTAGAATAGATAATGAAATATCTGCTGACAGAGCGCTGTTTTTATCTGTGCGTTTATACAGAACTTCTCTCGCGGCGTCTGAAACGAGTGGATTGTGTTAAAAGCTGCATACGGTGGCCATGCTGGAGCATGAACGACTTCACAAGACTAATGATGAGCATAGACAAGAGAGAGGGAATTAAATTCAGTGCTTTTATTTACAACATGCACTCATTCATGGCTGTTATATTTAATTCATGTAAACTTGCATCTTTATTGGGACAGGGACTTGACCGATTCCGTGAGTTCATATCTATTTTTTAGTGTCAAGTTTAAAATACATATGAAGCATTTAAGTTACACATCTCTTTTTTTTTTATTAATTATTATTAATTAAGTTTATTAATGAAGGGAGACAAGTTATTTTACCTTTGAACACTGTTGTTGACTCATCTCCACTCAGACACAACGCTTAAATGGCTTTAATTCTCACACGGCCACAAGATGGCGCCACTTATCGGTTAATCCGATATTACAAAACCGATACCCCGATATATGGGAAAATGCCGGGAAAAATATCGGGAAACCTGATTATTGGACGATCTCTAGTCTTAAGCATTCTGCCTTGTTTTGGAAGAAAATGTTCTCTCAAGATGTGATCACTTTATGAAGAAATGTATTTTCCTCTTTTAATACCAGTGACTTTCTTAGAAGTTGCCACCATGTACCGTAATGTAAAATGGGCGACAAACATGTTTATTCTCTTTGCTATGTATTCTGGGTTGTATCTTGCATACTTTTAATCATGGTTGAGAATTGCTTTATGAAACAGGCTCAGACTGATTATGACATAAATATAAAAACTAATCAAAATAAAGATAAACAGTGACACAAGATGACAGGATGTTATGTTTTGTTTTTGATATCACCATGGTTACAGCAATTATCTCACCTCCAACACATAGTACCTATACAGGTAGGCTCCTCCCACAACTATGCCAGAGAGCACGAGAGCCAATCCCAGACAGAAGCACCAGCACCACACCTTGGACCGTTGACGCACCCACACCGCTGCTTCAGGATCCTACCGGACAGATCACACAGTATAATGATGGTTAACAACACTTAACAACTCTAGATACACACACACTACCATTCAAATCTACTATCTGTTTTACTAGATTCAGCAAGGATGCAGTAAATTGATCAGAAGTGACAGTAAAGACATTCATAATGTTACAAAAAGATTTATATTTCAAATAAATGCTGTTCTTTTGAACTTTCTATTCATCAAAGAATCCTGAATTTTTTTTATCATGGATTTCACAAAAATATCAACCAACAAGAAATTTTCGACATTGATAATAATAAGAAATGTGCAATTATTTTGAGCACCAAATCAGCATATTAGAATGATTTCTGATGGATAAATGTGACACTGAAGACTGGAGCGGCTACTAAAAATTCAGCTTTGAAATCACAGGAATACATCACATTTTAAATACATTAAAATAGAAAACAGTTATTTCAAATTGTATTAATAATGTTTCACAATATTACCGTTTTACTGTATTTTCGATCAAATAAATGCAGCCTTGATGAGCAGCATAATAAACAAGGCTTAGGCCTAAATCACAAGGACAGGCTAACAAGAGGATTAAAGTGGTTTCTTAGAAAAAGGGTGATTTTCAAAGAACTAAAGGACAAAATATGAATTTAAACAGAAATGATGACTAATGAAAGTTATGAGAAAAAAAAAAGAAAAAAGAAGAAGTGCGAATCTCTCTGTTTCTGTTCTGGTTTCAAGTCAAAATGTGTTAAAACAGTTTGGTATCAACTTCTGCAAAGTCACGAGGAGGAATAATCAGCAACATTTAATCCATATAACACTTCCTCACTCAAACAATAACTGCAGACAGAAGCTCACACGTGAATCAAAAGAGAAAGTAAATCAAGATGTTTCTATTTGAAGAGCAGAAGGGGAATTCAAGTGACTATCTAAACCCGAATAAAGAGACACAGACAACATTTATAATATGCAGGAGTGAGATACTGCCCCAATAAATCATTTCATAGTGCTCTACTCATTTAATCCAAATAGTTTATCCTCATTCAATAACTTGTAGTGGAAAAGCAAAACCAGTTTTTAGACTTTTTGCACATTCTCCCATTGACGTAACCACACAGAATGGCCTTTACCAGGAAGTTAAGAGTCTTTTTAAAGCTTCTAGAAACTTTGGCTTCAGTCATTTCCTGATTCTACCGAGAAATCATATCAAATATTGTTCTATATTGCATGCTTGTATTTTGCACTTTGGGATCTTCTTTTGTATTCTTGGCTTGCAGCTCTGACTCCTTTTGCAATACACTCATTATCATAAACATGTTTGAGAGTGCACACATCAAACATGCCTCAACAAGTCTGTCTTTCACAACCCATGAAAAGTCTCCTACTGAGTGCAAGGCATTTCTAATGTGTGCTGTGAAAAACACAGCTAAACTATGTCTGGAAGAATCCCATTCGTAGAAATTCAACTGTGTTTACTGCTTCCAACTCACAAAACACAAAAACGTCTTGGGCTACCACCACCCAGACATTTGAAGATGATTTTTTTCCAGTGTCATAACCGATTAATTCAATAGTGAAATGAAAACAAATTTTATTTACTTCCCTCCCTAATCGCAAACACGAGAAATAAAGTTCCAGTTATGGACTGAACCCATCTAGATATGACACTTGAGCGTTGCATATATTTTAGAACTATGATGACAAAAATAAAAGTTCTTTTTGGCATTGATGATTCCACAAAGAACCTTTAACATACAATTGCAAAAGGTTCTTTATAGTGGAAAAGGTTATTCTTCAGATTATTAAATGTTCTTCACACACACACAGATTCACTGAATAGAAGAAATGGTTCTTCCATGACATCGCTGCGAAAAACCCCCTTTTGGAAAGTTTTTTTTTTTTTGGAGTGCAATATAGGCTACTTCTGTAAATAAATATAATTACCATACTATCATTTAATATACAAGTGGATATTTATCACATCCATGGTTATTTATTTAAATATTAAGTTATTATTCATTTAATTAAAATAAAACTAAGTGATAAACCTCTGTAGTCATGTTTAACATGGGTAAATTTCCCTCTACACTTCCTGTTAAGTGGTCTATCGATGTTATTCTATTCTGTTCACATCTCTCGAACTGAACATATTCAATCATTTCGGATTGAAATCTCACTTGAGATGGCAGAATACCATGTGACGTCCAAAGGGCACTTTTGGTCGAATGAAATGCGTTTAACCATCTCAATTTTTTCTGGGTTTTTCTTATTTTGAGGCCCCCTGGCGCCTCTGCGCACTTGCCCATACAGTCCATCCTTGACTGGATCAGTTTACTTTTGTGGACAGTCTAAATAAATCGATTTTAAATTGTTTATATTTGTGAGGAAATTTTCAGATATTTGGTCCTACAGTACACACTTTATGCCCTCTGTATCTTACTTTCCTTCCTATTTGAAAGGGCACATTCTATCATTAAAATACAATGAAAGCAATAGTTCTCTATCAGCATTCAGATATAATAACCAAAAAGTGGTAGTGAGAAAACGAAAAAAAAAAAAACCATCACATTGTGTAATTACTTTCCCAAAAGTTAAAATTTAACATTAAATATTAATCGAAGAATAGATTTGTATATAATAAATAATATAATACTATAAAATAATAGTATTTCATATTATTGCAGTCATTTTTGCCAGGGTGGATGAGTGATTATATCCGTCTTTGACAAGCTTTGGGCCGTCAGCCATTTTATATAACACTTTCATTGAACTGATCAAAGTCTGTTAAAACTTAAACAAAGAAACACACACTTATCCATTTGAGATAGTCTAGCCTACTTCTCTCAAGATAATATAAGAACAACGTGCACACATTACTAGACTTTTTGATTAAAATAATTAAGACATTATTGGACGTAATATTCCAAATTCAATAAAAGTGAGCAAGATTTGTTAATAACGTACCTGTACATCAGAAATGAGGCTTTCCTTCTTCGGATCCTTTAGGGCGAGAGCCTTGTTAAAAGAAACTTTAACCATACTGAAAGGTCTCTGTAAGTTGCTGTTACCGTGAAAGCGAAAGAGAAGTGAGACAAAACTGAGAGCGTTTAGTTTCCTGATCAGCAGCAATGTTTGTGTGTGACGCACATGACAGATCACAACAGAGGCTCCACTGCCTCTAGTGACAACTACCAGAAAATCAACTACAACACCTGGAGATAACACAGAAATAATTACTAGAAGATTACTACCTTTCGTTACTTGTAAATGTGGAATAGATAATCCAGTAATTGTAGCCTAGTAACAACAACAACAGCTGACAAATGGAATAGTTTATGCATGGAAGCTATACCTTCTCTGGGGTCCAAGATGACTTCAAATTATTTAAAATAAGACAAAACACGCTTTGAAATAAGCTACATTTAAATTATTATCATTTTAATGTAAATTATTTTAGTTACTTATTTTAATGCACTCCTACTTATGTAAATTAAAAAAGTGGAGGAGGGGGCTTTATGTTGTGGCCAGTATGAGGCCTTATCAAAAAGGTTGAGAACCAGAGGATACAACTGTATAATAATAATACAATTTATGCAAATATTCTTATCGAGCTATCAAAAACAAATGTGGTTGGCTATCCTTCACCAGCGCTGAGTAATTAACACATAACTAGCTATAAATTACTGTTACACCAGCATACTTGTAAACGGGTTTATGTTCTTCGTCGTTTACTCTATTACCCCGCAGTTTTAAAAGAACTGTTTATGTGAACTCTAGATAATATTTTATTGACGACGATTGCATTTTGTAGTGATGATGAAATGAAGCTTTGTGAAGCACTGGGGCTTTCCCCCTCGACTGGATCGTAAAATGGTTCATTATTCGAAGCTTTTCAACACGTTGCACACTAACGACATCTTGTGGTCAAAAGGTGGAAAAGCCGACCTTCTGTCCCAGAAGACCTTTTTTATTTTTATTTAATAAATCACTTTCTGCTCACAAAGCAATACAATTAATCCTCATAATTCAAGTGTTAGTGTTGAAGTAGTTCTTATACAATGTATGAACAAACAACTGCATGAATTAATTTATGGAAAAAAAATGAATAATAAATGGGACTAATTCACTTGTACAGAAACAATTCTTATGAATCTGCTTTGATCTACAAATGCAGCCTTATTCACATAAACTTTAGCCTCAGTCCTAATCCTACGAGTTCATAGGCAAGGCTCAGGCATATATAATCAAAAAAAAAAATTAAAAAAGTGAACTGGGGAGCTAACATTTTATTTTGTAGGTAATTTAATAAATTAATGTTTTTTTTATTAAGGAACAGGACTTGTTCAACAGTGTGAGGGATAAGTCTATTTCTTTTCTTCTTTTTTTTTCTACTACCGAAGGGTATGACACTCGAAACCTGCTCAAGGGGTTCGCGCTATTTTTGAATCTGAATCATAGACTGTAAAAAATAGATCTGAATCCGAAGCAGTCACGTGACTGTGTGTGGAAACCATGGTGGAAACGAAGCTTTGGACGTAGCAGAGCACGTGGTTATGGCAAAACGAATCAAGCTCCGATACTTCTTCAATGTGTGATGTTTTGTTTTTTTGATACAAGCTTCGAAGCCTCGGTGCCGAACGTCACATCACTAGCATTTTGGTCCTACTGCCAACAGGCGTCACTGTTTGACACATGCGTTTGCTTTTCATTTCTCACGCATGCGCAAGTGAGGAGAAACAGTCATGGCGGCGGCAGAGAAGTCCACGAAAGAAAAGCTTTTATCCACTCTGGATGACATTGAAGTTTTATCCAGGTTTGTCGTCATATATCTTGCACATTTAGATGAAGAATAACCATTTGTGTGTGTTTTTTTAGCTGGCACAAAGCAGAAAGATAATAAACTGCTTAAGTTAGTTCGTTCATTCATGAGATTTCCAGTGATTTCTGCTAACACTAACAGTTGCTGGATTAGTTAATACTTGAATAAATAAAGTCCCAGTCTCTCTTGTCCACCCCAGCCTACTGTTTTTACTCCTAGTAATACACTTATTATACACTAGTACTGTTCAGACACACGGCTCCTCTTTCGTCCTTTTATTTTCTCTTTTCTGTTGCAGAGAGCTAATAGAGATGCTAGCACTGTCCAGGTCACAGAAACTGCCCCAGCCTGGAGAGGACACACAGGTGAGAGACACTGTTTACACACACACACACACACACACACACACACACACACACACACACACACACACACACACACACATGTCTGGTGCACTATCTTTGTGAGGACTCTCCATAGACGTAATGGTTTTTATACCGTACAAACTGTATATTCTATCCCCTTACACTGCCCCTGCCCCTAAACCTACCCATCACAGGAGACATTCTGCATTTTTACATTTTTCAAAAAAACTAATTCTGTATGATTTATAAGCTTTTGTACCCATGGGGACCTCAATTTAGGTCCCCACGGTGACACGAGTCCCCATGAGTCTGTGTGCATTCAGGTTTAAGTCCCCACCGGTGTAGAAAAACATGTCCACACACACACACACACACACACACACACGTAAAGACAATACTCAATCAGTGACTGAGACAACACTGAGATCTCAAGTAGAAGTCATGCAGTTACATGCTTTAAAGTAACTTAAATTAAATTACATTTGCTAAAACATTTAATTAGAGCCAGTATTAAAATGATGAATTACTATACATATGCTGCTTTTTCTGTGAACAGATACTGGAGCTGTTAGTGCAGAGAGATAAAGAGTTCCAGGAGCTGATGCAGACGGCGATGGAGCAGGGCAGAGTTCACCAGGAGATGCAGACGCTGGAGAAGGAAGTCGAGAAGAGAGACAGTGATATCCAGCAGCTCCAGAAACAACTCAAAGAGGCCGAGCACATACTGGTGACTGACATGAGTCAATGCACATTTCTTTTCAGTAACATTCAATTGTTTCAGCACCACTATGCAAACCAAAATACTTTATCACTTTATGAAAAAAAAGTATGCTTTGCATTACAATATTGTTAAAATATATATCTTTTATGATTTATTTTTTACGATTGAAATAACTTTTTAATTTCCAGCTCTAACCACTGCTTTCTGTGTTGTGCATTTGATTTGAGGCACTCACATAAATCATTGGTCATTTGAAATGACAGAACATTACCAATGCATTTTGATTAAACTCACATTCTTGAACACTTTTAAGTATCCTGGTTATACATCTTATATGTACGAACTAATAGAAATAACAGTAAAGTTTACTTAAATACAATAAACTAACTCTATAATCAGTGCATGTTGTTAATTAATATTGTTGTAATATTACTTGTTTGTGTATTTATACCGTAATAAAGACAACTTAAAATAAAGTGCAACCCATCCAATCTTTTTATTTTTTATTTTTTATAAAATAGAGTATTTATGAATCAGATAATAATTATGTTTTTCATTCATCATCAGGCCACTGCTGTCTATCAAGCCAAAGAGAAACTGAAGTCTATTGAAAAGGCCAGAAAAGGTATTTTTGTGTGACACAAAATAAGTTTCACTGGGTCAAAATAAATTGCATTGTTGAGAGAGAGAAAAACCAGAAGTCGCATTGGTGTGTAAGTCACATTTTATTACACTCTGTAATAATAAAACAAAATATTTACAAACATTATAAACATGTATTTTAGTAGTTCCCCTGACTCCACAACAAATCCTTTAAATTTGATTGTATTTAGAACAGAACAGGAAGGAAAAATTTAAGAATAAAACAACATAAACTCTAGTGGCATTCATTATAAGCAACATTTATTACATACAGCAAGCTTAAACAAATTTATTCAAAGCGAAACTGAAACTACTGACGTTTAGGAAATGTGCTATACAAATAAATTAGGGTTATGTACCTCTCTCATTCAGCACAAATCAAATTGTGAGTGCTTTGCGCATGTTTTGTTTGCTTGACATTAATTGCATTATGTAAGTTGCTTTAGAATTCAAGTTGCAGCATGTTTCAGATAATAAAAAATGTGACTTATTTTCCAGTGTATGTGTTCGTTATCAGTAGAATTGATAGTCATAAGACTGAAATGCAAGTGATAGTAGTTTTTTGTTTTACTCGATATACCACAGTATCTACATATACATTTATGTATACATATTTATACACACAAATATACATATTTAATGTTTCAGTTTAAAATCGAATTTCCTCAATGTTTCTTCTTTTTTGGTTGTTCTGTTTGTTTTGACTAGGGAGTATCTCTTCAGAGGAGATCATCAAGTACGCTCACAGGATCAGTGCCAGTAATGCAGTGTGTGCTCCTCTGAACTGGGTTCCAGGTAAACAGACTACTACTTTCTTCTACATCATGTTCTTCCTTTCCTGTCATTCCTATCTGACTTGATTTACTCTGAAACATTTCCAGTGACTTGATTGGCTTATGTCTGATTTTATCTGTAAGCTCATATGATGTGCATGTGTGTGTAGGTGACCCCCGCAGGCCGTACCCCACTGATCTGGAGATGCGCAGTGGAATGTTGGGTAACATCAGCAACATGTCCACCAATGGAGTGAACGGACACCTGCCTGGAGATGCATTGGCTGCTGGGAGGTTACCAGGCAGGTTCACTCTTCTGTTTAGATGTTTGATTCATCTGTCCATGCTCTCTTCTCTTTTTAGTTGTCCTTATCATAAGCCCCTTTCGCACAGAGATTCCGGATAATGTGTCGTGGGATCTTTTGATTTTGGTTCATTCACACTGCCAGTGATTTTCTGGAATGTGATAAGAGGATGACAAACACAAACACAAATGCGTCATCACTACGACACACCCCTTACGGCATTAGTCCTGTCTTTTGTTCACACAGGCCGCGTTCCGGGACTGATTCCAGCGATGTCACTAGGTCCACATCCCGGGATCAATCCCGGGACGTGTTTGCGTTCTCACAGAAGCCACTCTAGCAATTCAATGTCAATTTTCTGGGATCAACGCTCTGTGTGAAAGGGGCTATGTTGATATTATAATGTGTGTGTGATTTATGTACTTTTTTTTTGTTAATGTATATTTCTCCTTTCGCTTTTAGATGTACTAACCCCACAGTATCCTTGGCAGTCCACTGATGTTTCCATGGGGATTCTGCCTCCTCACCATGGCAACGATTTTGGCCTGGAGCCACCTGGTCATAACAAAGAAAATGAAGATGATGTTGAGGCCATGTCAACAGATTCCTCCAGCAGCAGCAGTGACTCAGACTGAGTGTGCGTGTGTGCGTGTGTGTGTGTGATGTGTCCACAGTAACATGAGTTTGTCCACCTGAACAGCTTGAAAGGTATGAAAGTATGTTGTCTGCATCAGTTTATCTTGTCTCTGTGATGGTGGAGATCCGGATGGCAACATAAAATGCCTTGCAGAGGACCAAACCTACACAGGTCCTCTCTTAAGCAAAGCCTCATAAAGCTGGATATGTTTTATCAATTTGTTTGTTTTTCATTCTCCAGATGCCTACAGTCATCATTTGTTTGCATAATTTCATTCCACTGGCCTCAAATGTCACCAGTGCATTGTTTTCATTGTGTGCCGCATGACAGACTCATTTGCATTTTGCATATTTGTATCTAGTGAAGCGTTAATATCTGGTTTACAGTTGGAATATAAATAGCATTGTAAATACCTCTGAACTTTCAGACTCTGTAAATAAAATATTTTTTTTTTAAAGATTATGGTTTTGTTTTATTACATAATCTATTTTGTGTATACAGAAGGGCAGTGCTCTTTGTAAATGGTTTGTTTCCTCTCTGGAGCTGAGGTAAAGTAATATAGGAATGTGTCTGATTTAAATGACTTTTTAAGTCCAATTATCCCGTGTGTGTGTGTATATATATATATGCACTGCACATATACATACACACACACACACGCATGTATATTTGTTCCTGCTCTGTGCATTATCATGTATTACATTGGAAGGCAAAACAGTATTATTCTAACATTCTGGTTTGGGGTGTGTTCAAAACTGCATATGAATTCAGCCTGAACCATTAAAACTATGATCATTTTTTCGGCCTTGGGTATCTATATTTAGTTTAAACCTCAGGTCTTAATATAAAATTCTAAAAATTCTCCTATTGACACTGAGCATTCAAGTCTAACTGTCAAAATTTCAATTATAGTTATTTGCATACTGAATATTGTTTATTTCTTTAAGCTGTCTTGAGACTAGGGAACACGGGGCTCAGAATATGCCTTATCTAATTTATTTTGCACATTACTCTCTCTATTTTAAAAGGTAGTTCTAAACTTCTGAATTAGTTTCTCTTTTTAGCTCTAAAATCAGTTTGCTGCCTTATATTGCGCACGATGATTGGGTTTGACAGTCCCAGTGTGCCATTCTGAGAACTGAATTCTTACTTTGTCCTCAGTAAATTTTATGAAGATATTTCTGGTCGTTCCCAGCCACCAGATGGCGCATCAACCCTAATTGGCCAACACAGCATCTTAAATGATTTTATATCACACAAATTAATTCACCTGACAACCAGCTGAACACCCAAATCTTGTGTTATTATAACATACCAATTATATTTGATTTAAGTGTTTATCATTTATATAATGTGGATAAATTACTTCTACAAATGTAGAATTGGGCCAAAATCATCCATGACAATTTATTAAAAATAAAATAATTGTTCATAGCGATAGTGGTTAATCAATGGCAGAATTCAGAGAAAGAGTATCAACTATCCTAGATGTTCTTTATGTTTAGTTCAGATCCGGTATAAAAGCACAGACTGGGTAAATTCAAAGAAGTCTATTTTTAGTCTAGTTTGCGTCCAGCATGGTGAGTCAGTATGTGACTATTTGAAACACTATGTTAATGTGTACTAATGTCAAGTGTACCAATAGGTGAGCGAATGTGTCAGGGCACTTTAGAGATTTTCCTGCTTGTAATTGATAATGACTTGCTAGGGAATCACACAATCATTTATTATTTTCCTTCTGTGCCTAATTTACCCTCACAAAGAGAAGGGAACAAACCCTTCTTACTGTGCATCTTTATGTGTTTCTTCTTTTAGCTTTTTCTTCAGTCTATGCTCTCGGCAAGCTGTGGGCTGAGTAGGGAAGGACGAAAGAAGAGCTGGAGGAAAAAATGATTAAGACTCTTAGAGGTGATAACAGACAGTTGAGCTGTTCGTCTGTGTTGCTTCAGCTCACAGATTTTAGAGCGCTGCAGCCACATGCTCGTCTATAAACCTTGCTCAATTGTAAGGTCACAGAAATATATTAATCCTGTGAAAATATATATAATATATTTTCACAGGATTAAATGTGCAAAAAATAATTCAACAAACCATAAACAATGCTCACATCACACTCCCATTCACTATTTACTACCCTTAAAATCAGAGGTGGACAAAGTACACAACTTGAGTGAAAGTAGCCTACAGATACTACTGGTCAAATATGATTTACTCCGTTACAAGTACAAGTTGTAAAGACCGTTTTTTTACTTAAGTAAAAGTACAGAAGTACTTGTTTTTAAAAGTACTTGAGTATCAAAAGTAAAAGGTAAATGTCAATGCATTGTTTAATTATTGTTGTATGTAATACTTACAGTACCTTATGCCTCTGAATCTATGCCTGCCTACCCTCATATTAATATCACATTTATTTCTAGAACACAGTTCCAGTAGTGGGATTGAATGTGAGATTGAATAAGTGCACTCAATAATGTCCACAATGGTTTCGGACACCCAAATGGCTGTTCCCTCAAATAGTGCCCTATTTAAAGTTTTTTGGCTTATATGTTAACCTTACTGTTATCTGTAAGCTAGTGTGCTCCAAAACAATGACAACATTTGCGTTTAGAAGACCAAACCCAACGTTGAAAATGAAAATCAGGTTGATGTCAGAATCCAAGCCAGATTGATATTAGTCTCTAACATTGGACAGACGACGTATTGTGGTTGAAAACGAAAACCGCAGAAACCAACATCAGTCGGGTTCTGACGTCAACCCGACTTTCATTTCCAACCAAAATCCAATGTCTGTCCGATGTTGAATGTTGACGTCAATCTGACAATCCAAAATGCAACCCCTGCAACCAAAATCATCCCCTGACTGACGTTACTACTTTCTACTCAAGGACCTTGACAGAATTGAAGTGGAGTAAAGAGTACGATATTTGTCTTTCAAATGTAGTGAAGTTAAAGTAAAAAGTTACCCGAAAAAAATAATACTCAAGTAAAGTACAGATACTCACACTTAAGTAGCCTACTCAAGTAAATGTACTTTGTTACTGTCCACCTCTGCTTAAAATAAACAACTTACATCATGCAGAGACTCCTTTCATTCTCTGTTTTTCTCTGTGCTCTTCCTCAGTCATTTAATTACAGTATATTAGAAAGCAGACCAAACTCTTTAAAATAATGTGTCTAAAGACCACGATTATGAAAGACATGCCTGTGACACTTGGTCGATGGGTCAGAGACATCTTCTCACTTCTCTAATGAGACGCTGAATGATTCATCTCTTGGTATCACAACCTTACTCATCCAGGGGGGAAAAGAAGTGATTTAAATTCAAACTGTTGTGACGTAACAGTTTTCACTGCTTGTTCTGTGTTCAAGATTGATAATTCCCAACAGAACATCTCAGCAATATGTTGAAAGACAACAAGCAGTATTTTTGCCCTTAAGTTACTAAGTGAAAATGTGTCTTGTATACACCATTCAAATAGTTTTATGAATACTTCTATTCAGCAAGGGCACATTAAATTGATCAAACGTGGCAGTAAAGACATCTGTGATGTTACAAATTATTTTTATTTTAAATAAATGCTGTTCTTTTGAACTTTCTATTCATCAATGCATATTGGAAAAAAAACATGTAAATTGATAATAATAAGAAATGTTTCTTAAGCACCAAATCAGCATATTAGAAATAAACCTGACTAAATGTTTTATTTTATTTCTTATTTTCTAAAAGTTATTATAACAAACCAATTGCATTAGTTTGCATTAAATTTGCAAATATATCTGGCTGTTAGTCTTTCAGCTCAAGCCATGTACTTCGCAACACACACTTTTACACACCTTAAATGTACATGATGGCTCAGTAAATCACAATAGGGTGGCCAGCGTCTCATATGGCAATCTCTGACTCATTTGACAACATTACTGTCTTTAGTTACTGTCAACACATTCCCATAATGCAACAGGAGTGTAAATGAAGTGATGATCCCCATCTTCACTCTATCAAATATGTGTTATCTTTCACATAATATACATGTATCATCCTCTTCTCCAGAATTAACTGTGGTCTAATCTTGTTCATGTAAAAAAAAAAAAAGCACTATATGCAGTGCTGGTCAGAATTATTTGCCCCCTTTTATTAAATACTTTTTGCAATCTCCTTTTGCCAAGATAACTGCTCTGAGTCTTCTTCTATAATGCCTGATGAGTTTGGAGAACACCTGACAAGAGATCAGAGACCATTCCTCCATACAGAATCTCTCCAGATCCTTCAGATTCCCAGATCCATGTTGGCTTTTCTTCTCTTCAGTTTCTATAGGATTTAGGTCTGGATACTGGGATGGCCATTGCAGATGCTTGGTTTTGTGCTCAGTGACACATTTTTTCTGAGCAGCACTGTATGAAAGACTTGCCTTCATTATTTGTTAGTTGTGAATGATGATCCATTTTAGGTTCTCTTTGATCACATGGATAAGCTGGAGCATGGAGCCATGTCTGCTCTCTCTCTCTCTCTCTCTCTCTCTCTCTCTCTCTCTCTCTCTCTCTCTCTCTCTCTCTCTCTCTCTCTCTCTCTCTCTCTCTCTCTCTCTCTCTCTCTCTCTCTCTCTCTCTCTCTCTCTCTCTCTCTCTCTCTCTCTCTCTCTCTCTCTCTCTCTCTCTCTCTCTCTCTCTCTCTCTCTCTCTCTCTCTCTCTCTCTCTCTCTCTCTCTCTCTCTCTCTCTCTCTCTCTCTCTCTCTCGAGTAAAGGTGCCGTTAGCAGTAACCGGCTCTCTAAGGACTTCTCACCTCTTCCCTATGTGTTTCTGTCTACCCTGGTGCTGATTCTCTATAGTCTTCGTTAGATCCATCAAAGTACTCAATTATAAAAGAAATACAGTGTTTAATTACCATTAATAATTAAAGTAATTTACATGGAAACTCATTTAAAAAGTGATTGTAATAGCATTAAATTATATGAGGGTTGATTGGGTAGCCTACATGGGAGTGTTGTTATTGTGATTTTTCCATTGTTCTATAAAGTTCTGAAGCTAGTTTACTAAATTATGTACCCTACATTGTCCCACTTATTACACAGCCAAAAACCAAATAGGCTATAAATACATATGAACTATTGATATGAATTTACTGTACATAAGCCTAAATTTGATACTTTACCTGTAGGCTATATCATAAATCTGAATTGAATTATCTTAAAGGGATATTTCACCCAAAAATGAACATTCTGTCATCATTTACTCACCCTCATGTTGTTTCAAATCTGTATGAGTTTCTTTCCTCTGGTGAACACAAAAGAAGATATTTTAAAGAATGTTGGTAATCAAACAGTTAACGGCTGCCATTATGACTTGCATATTATTTTTCTTCCTATTAAGGAAGTCAACGGCCACCGTCAACTGTTTGGTCACCAACATTCTTTAAAGTATCTTCTTTTGTGTTCATCAGAGGAAAGAAACTCAACACTGTCTGCATATTTATATCTTGCATTAATATTACTAGACCACATACAGTGTGTAATGGTTTACCATTGAATGTTTCATAAAGCAAAATAATGTTTGCATGAAGATTACACTTAATGAATATTTGCATTGCATGAACATGACAAGGGTATATTGATACTAGAAATGTCAAGGACTGATTAACCTAGTGCTTTTTTATCCCTGTCATTAATCCTGACATTAAATTTAGACTTTACAAGTTTACACTGACAAATAATTGCTTTAACATGGATCAGATAATAAAAGCTGGTATAAGTCAGCTGGAGAAAAGGGATTAGAAAAACGGATTTTCTCCTGTCAGATTTGTACAGAGGTGTGAGTGTTTGTTTTGTCCGCTGAGAGCATCTATGACTCTTTTCCCCTGCCCGTACAATCTGTCTGAACGTATTTTTTTCCTGATATAACAAAGGAGAATCTGTCCACTCCGTAAAATAAACTGTTAAAGACTACAGAGAATGACCATCTCTGCTTTCTCTGCATTTTCTGTCTTGCATACACAAAAAACATGCTTCAAATACCAGAGTTTAATAAGTTTTTTGTAAACAAATTAATACTTTTCTTTAGCAAGGATGCATTAAATTAATAAAAAATTGCAATAATATTCGTACAAAAAAAAAAAAAATCTTTTTTTTTTTTTTTTTTTACTTCCCGTTCATCAAATAATCCTGAAAAAAAGTATTATGGTTTCCACAAAATAATAATAAAAAAACATTAAAGGGATAGTTCGCCCCAAAAATGAACATTTTGTCATTATTTACTCACCCTCATGTCGTTCCAAACACACAAGACTTCCGTTCATCTACTGAACATAAATGAAGATATTTTTAATAAATCTGAGCGATTTCTGTCCCTCCACTGACAGTCTACGCAACTACCACTTTGACTTCAAAAAGTTCATGAAGAGATCTTAAAACTAATAGTGCTTTAGCCCAAATTTTCTGGAGAGGCACAATCGCTTTATGAACAGATTTAATTTAGGCTACATTGAATCCAGAGTGATTTTATCTATTTATAATCGAAATAATTCTGCCCTTGAAGTTACATTACATGAACACTGTCTCGATTTACACAGCTTCTCTTTCTTGGAACAATCTAGGGCCATTTTTCCTGTAATGAACTCTGATAGACAACAAAGTGAGGTAAATTCTTTTTGCAGTGAATTTAATAAAGCGAGTCTCTATTATTTGGCACAGGAACAGTGATGATTCAAAGCTGGCATTCATCTTCAACTCATTTCTCAATTTCAAAAAGGTGTCCTGTCCTGACAGAACATTAACACACGAGAGAAGATATATTCAACTGCATATAAAACAATCTGACTAGAAAAAGCCATGCTGAAATGTTTTTCATGTTGTCTGTTGATCATCAGACATTTAACTTATTTTGTTATTTTTTTTTAAGAACAAGTAATTTTGTGCAACTATGATAACGCTGGGCTCAGTGTGAGGTGGCATTAGGGGACAGTCTCTCTCTCTCTCTCTCTCTCTCTCTCTCTCTCTCTCTCTCTCTCTCTCTCTCTCTCTCTCACACACACACACACACACACACACACACACACAGATCACTAGCAGTGTCAGACTTTCTTTCCTTGCACAAAGATATTTCATAAATGACCACTGATAGTGTCTGAATTGATCATTTAATGTACAGAAATATCTCAGTGATGGGCGTCTTTCACACAATACGCGCAGCATTAAGCATACTCAATAGCACACGTAACATCTCGACAGAAAGAAGGGCTTTTCTCTTGTCCTTTTCTTCTTTTATCATGATGGATAATTAAATCTATTCTGTCCTTCCACTAATAGACCACTATACTGGTCTATTTATCACGCTGTTGTGAAAGCTTAAAGACTGTGGGTTGTTTTCGTGCTTGTTTTCCCCTTTAGTCAAAATCATGAATGAAAAGGCAAGTGTTCTTATCTGCAGAGAGCCAAAGCAGTGGATGAGTCACCTCTATTGCACAGCTGAAAAAAGAGAGATGGCGGTGACCAGTTTATTCAGGGTAACATGATGAAGTCCGTCTCCCATGGCCAGAAGAGAAGGAGAGAGGAAATACGAAGAGGAAAAAAATAATTCTGCACATTGTCCTCAGACAATGAGGTGTATATTCCTGAGGCAGAGATCATTTGAGGAATTACTGGTCAACATGGAGCAAATAACCAATTGCGCAGTGTGTGCTGTATGTGCGTGCAAAGGTCAGGACTGACACTGATTGCTGTAGAACAGCAGGTTTAAACTTATGTAAGAAGAAAAGGATTTTATAATAAGGTTTCATTTGTTAACATTAGTGAACTACATTTGTTAACATGAACTAACAATAAACAATACTTTTACAGCATTTATTGATCTTATAGTTAACCACACACACACACACACACACACACACACACACACACACACACACACACACACACACACACACACACACACACACACATAAAACACATGGACATGATCAGGGCTGGACTGGGACAAAAAATCGGCCCGGGCATTTTGGCCCAGACCGGCCCACTATATGATCATAAACACCACCCATCTTTGCACGCCCTTAATTATATGCATACCAACTCCTATTCCTTAAAACCACTAATGCCATGTAATGAGTGAGTATAGGAACGAGTGAAAATTTGACAGTTATTAATACAGTTGAACTATACTCCACACATTGATGAATGCAAAAACAAGCTATAAGCTGCAATGGCATAGTAATACCAGTGTTTCTCACAGGATTTTTGGTAAAACTGTGGTGGGTGGACCTTAAGGTTCTTCTAGGGGGGTCCGGGAGCATGCAAAATTTTGTGCATTTTAATGTTAAATTCATCAATCTGGTGCACTTTCAGAGTTCAAAATTAAAAGCTCACCCATATTCAGTGTGCAAATTAAACGAAAAATTCAAACCTCTTTTAGTTACAGTGTCTATTTACATTACACCTACTAATAATAGTTATAATATTAATCCAATGACAGTAATAGCCATATTTTGTAAAACAAATGCACTAAAAAATAAAGGAAACTTTCATAATTAGTTTTGTACCAATTTCTATACTTGAAAGAGATAAGCACATGATCTTTTATTTTGACGCAAACTGCATCAAGCTTTTATTTTGGCGGAAAACATGGTTTACAAACGCCTCTCATTAAATTTCTAGTGAATTGCGGTAATCGTCAACTATGCAATGTGGAAATAATCTGTAACTGGGTAATGGGTTCCTACACTCGATCATGACATAGCTTAAGTGTTTTGAAAGTAGTTCTGCATACCGCGGACTCTACACTTTCTCACTCTCTCCTGATCCTCCTCACTATCATCATCTATTGATTGTAAAAGGTTAAATGGTCCTGAAAACTGCATTGGAAATTAATGAAAGTCAAAATTTATCTAGTGGAAACATAAAACAGGCCCAAACAAAATCTTACTGAAAGCCCATTTTGAGAGATCAACCTCAAATTTGGAGCACAACTTATGTCTTTGAATTTTCAGTGTTATGTTAAATATATTTCATATAAAATTTAATTTTTGCTTTTTCGTAATAACAAACTTAAACTTTTTTTTATTTTTATTTTTTGTGACTTTTATCACTTCAGCAATAATCTGTCAAGCGTCTTCTTTAAAAAGAGACCAAACTTAAGTCTATGCTCTAAAGCATTCAAAATTGATCACAGTTTAAGTTGGAAGTATCATTTTCAGGTTAAAAAAGTGGTAATAAATAGATGGCAACAGAGGGTTAAGATAAGGGGCCCTATAATACACCCAGGTGCAACACAAGTGTTATTTGCTAGTTTCAGTCCGACGCAGTTATCATTTTCATGTCCTGCGCCACGTTGTTTAAATAGCAAATGCATTTGCGCCCATCTGTGCGCCCATGGCGTGCAGGTCTGAAAAAGAGGTGTGTTCAGGCGCATTGTTGGCGCGTTGCTGTTTGAGGCAACTGAAATAGACTGGCCATTGACAAACTGAAACCTGGTCTAAAGTCAATAATTTTAATTGTTATTAAAAGGGAGCGTTAGTAATGTGCGCCTATAGATGGGTCCACAACGCGTGTACACTTTGTGGCGTAGATGGTCTGCTCGTGCGCACGAGCAGATCCGTTTCCTCGCAAGAGAAGCATTCAGTTATTCCTCTTGCAAATTCCGCCATGTAAATATTGAATCCGCCATGACGCAAGTGCAACTGGCTTTTAAAGGGAATGGGAGACGAGACTCTGATTGGTTTATTGCACGCTACACCCAAAACACACCCATTACTCATTAAGAGAATAGGGACAACCATTTTAGACCATTTTTCCAGCAAAAGTGGATTCGGACTAAGTGTACTTGTGTTGTGCGCTTTAGACCATGTGCTTAGATCATTCAAATAGGGCCCAGAAAGTTGTATCTTTCTTAACATGTTAACATTAGCTATTACACGGCTCTGTGGAATGCTTGATTCTGACTGGTCAATCGCACCATCCAGTGGTATGTTATTCCCTGATAACAACCGCTGAAAACAGATAACACAGGGTCATCTGGGTTACTGAAGTCAGCAGCGCTATACGCTTGCTAGGAACGCTTTTTCTTTGTGGAAGATTTGCTTTTAGTGAGCTAATAAAATATTAAAACTCAGTCGAATCAATATTTTGTGTACAGTTATTTAATTGATCTATCGGTAAGTCCAACAAAAATGCTACAAAAATGGTAAAATGATGTGCCTGTGGTACTTGTAACACTGATTCCAGGTATCCTGAGAGGATGGGCATGGGTATTCGTGTTATGAATCATATTGTGCACATGTTCATCAGCACATTTCAAAAGTGTGATAAGATTTGTGCGAACGGACCAATTATCTGCAACTGCAGCCTGGTTAATTTATCACTGATGTGTGCGCAGTAACCTGGTTCCCTGAAGATTCAACCCCAATCCCAAAAAAAGACGAAAACATTAATTTTCTTGTTGTCATAATAAGTTACAATTAAAATCTAAAGTCCATGCTAACGTACAAACCTAAATAGCTAACATTTCTCACGTCATGTACAGTATAAAGCTAGGTCATACACACATAGGCTAAACGAAGGTCTACATTTCAGTGCCTCTCCATATTAAACTGGTTAAATGTAAATTAATTTAATCTAACCCTGCGGTACATGAACAGTGTTGATCCTGGATGTTGTCATCTGCGATTATGACGACCATAACATGATGTTTCTCTCGCTTGCATTCCCATTAATCTTGTTGTTAACGTTACCCACCATATTTATTTTAAAATCTTTTATATCCCTCCATGGCATATTTAAATCCCACATGAATGCTCCTTTTTTATTAATTTAATCTAATACGCTCCTTGACGAGAGGTGGTCCTTCTGTGTCCAAAATGTATCAAAAACAAATTAGGACAAGCTTTTCACACTGACAGCTGTCACAGCTGTAAGACAGTTAGCAACTCTGTTTATTAGTTCGCAACAGTAACTAAGGGGGGGGGGGGGGGGGGATAATTGTTATTAATAAATAACAATTATCCCCATAATTATTTATGTTTATGACTATAAACCATATCCCTCCATTGTCCTTCTAGTTTGAACTTGCCGCGCTAGCAACTGCTCTCTCCTTAGAAGCTTTGCATTTAAAGACCTAATAAAATATTTTAACTTTTTCGTGAAAAAAATTTCGTGTCTAATTATTTACTTATGTGTCAAGTAGCCTTGTAATAAGCGGGATAATGTACATCCAGCCAGTTGTTATCTCAGAATAAACCCCCTTCAGGCTGATGCAAGAGCCATCCGCTTCGCATCGGGGTCCTCATCATCCTTTCGGCGGTTTATTCTGAGATAACAACCGGTTGGATATACATTGTTCCTTACATAATGTACTGTGAACTAACATGAACATGAACATTTTTATTATATCATTAACAAAAGTTAATAAATGCTTTAAGAATATATTAATTTTGGCATGAACTAATTTACAATAATTTGCATTACTAATTTGCATTAACTAAATAATATTTTATGGCATTAACTAATGTTTATAAATGAGACAAAAAAAATTGTGATATAGACGTTTGAGCAAAAAGAGCTACAACCTTTACTGATCTCACCTATACTTCTCTTAAGTGTAATCCAACCTGATATGTGTTAAAAACCTGGAGGCGTGTTCCTGAAAAACTGTACGGATAGTAGACACACACACACACACACATTACCTCTCAGGTCACTGGATCTCGCTCAGCGTTAAACTGGCTTGATGCGAAATCTTGAACACTGGCTTCTAATTGCAGTGCCCTCCACAAGACCACAACTCATTTATCTCTCTATTGAAATGATAGTTCCTCATTAGGTGAAGCAGGCATTAATATTCATACTTTTATTTTTACAGCTCTTTTAAACTTACTTTAATGATGTCATAGTTGGTAAACTTTAGAGCCAAATCGAAATACGTTGGAGAGATGGAAATTATTTTAGATAAGATTGTTTAGTAATGGACAATGAAGATATCAGCTTTAATTTAAGATGTCTTTTATCTAAAGTTATCAATTACAGCTTATTTATATCTGCCCCAAATTCCCCATGTTAATTCCCCTCCTCAAACCTCTTTGAAAATTTTCTTTTTATGGAACATAAAGTTTTGACAAGTTGGAAATCCCTTGCAGCAGTAAATAAATAAAGTGAATAGATTAGACTTTGGGCATTGTCTCTTGTTATCCATAGTGCTCAATTTCCTCTCTTGGATATTGCCACCAGTCTTGTCACTTTGTGAAGTCTGTGCTGTGAAATTTGTGTTTTTCGGATGCCCTAAAATACAATGTTGTTCACATTTTTAGAAGAATGTTTCAATACGCGTTGGTAATTATTCTGCTCATTAGTAATTGATAAGCCAGAGACCATTAGTTTAAAATGGCTATAAATGTGCAGTCTCATTTGTGTCACTCTGGCTTGGTTTCAACATCAACATTTCATATTTAAAACTTAGTTTCTGCTTCTGCATGCAGTATTAAAAGACAGTTTGCACAGTGTATTTGTGCTGTTCTGTTCATTTGTATCCTCTGATGTACTTTAAACCTCATTACACACATCTCTTTCTAAACAGCAAAACTTCCAAGGTACTGTTTTAAAGCTTCAATACAGATTTGTGCTGATTTTGGAAGAATTCTAAAATTGCAATGGTAAATCAAATATATCCCTTACTAAGTGTCTCAGTAAATATCCTGCTGTTTAAGTGTCCTGGAATGACCCACTAAAGTCATGCTCAGGCAAGAATATTCTGATATTGCTGCTGCCCTTTCTTTTATTCCGTTAGCATATAAATGCACATTTGCATCGTTATATGAGTGCCTAAAAATGTCCATAAATGAATTAGCCCATTACGTGAACAGGTCTATGTGGAACTTAAACAGACTCTGAAACTTTTAACCTTTTCTTTTTGCTTTTAGAAACGAAGATAAATAAAATAAAAGCTATTAATTAATTTTGGTCAGTATTTAAAAAATGAAAAAATCATGTATAATATTATAAGTTTATATAAAAAATGTTAGTCCTGCACTCTGCAGTCTGAGCTTGTCCTATTATAAATCTTAATTAAGATGACAGACAGTAGGATAAACCTTTGTGGCAGTCACATATTGCATAGTGGAAGTTGCAATTATCCAGTGCTTACACCTCAAACCAGATGATCTATGAATATGACATTGTAATCTTCAGTGTGCTTCTAAATTTCTGACCAAAGGAGCACAACTGTAGGCTGTGGTAACTTCAGCATTTCTGAAACACTTGTCTTACCAATGTCATAATTAGTTATTTTACTATATTCAGTTATGTTTAATAACTTAGCGTCTTTTTTGCACCAATTGAACTTAACAGCTCCCATAACAATGCGCTTCATGTTTACCTGACGAGCAATTGACATGGTGTTTGGAAAACTTTGTAAAATAAAGCACAATGTTAGTTAAGATGACCTTAAGAGAATCAGTGGCAATGTTATCAGGAAACCCAGACTAAAATGTTTTGTTGAATGATGTCTCCTTCATTTCTGGTTTCCTGCTCACCATGGAATGAGTTCAAATTCCTCTTTTCATTCCGACACAAACAATTCGCAAATAAATAAATAAATAAATTGAATGGCTGCAGATTTATAGATTTTAACAGCTTATTTATTCCCCTGCTGCCTTCCCTTTTCATTCATTCCTTTCTTTTTCTTGCTTCCATTTGCTTTTTCTATTAATTTGTGTTTAGAATTAGTTTTACAAATGCTACTATGAGACACTTGTTACACACTGCAGTAAGCTAGATCGATATTAGGTATGGTAAAACACGGTACTCGCTGTAAATCAAGAAAACGAGATTTAAACAATAAGACTAACTGTGTTGAGTTATATGACAATGATTAGTTTTCGGTTGATGAATGTATCCAAACATTTGCTCACCTGTCTAATAAAACACAAAATATGTTAAAGCGTCTTTGGTATTTCCATGGTTTCTAACCAAATCGGTAACCCTGTTTTCTACAGAGCTCCTTTAGCTGAATTGAACTCATTTCATATTTGATGATCACAGTTATTGAACGGAACTGAACAATGACACTTTTCATTTTAGAGCTGCTTTAAAGCAGTATTTAATTCTGTTTGCCTCATTGAATCATTAATTTCCTTGTTATCTCTTTAAAGCTGCTTTGAAACAATCTATATTGTATAAAGCTCTAGATACATAAAGGTGACTTTTAAGTTTATTTAGTTCAATTAAGTTAATCAATTAAGAAATAAGTTCAATTCAGCTATAAAACAGCTAAAGAAATCATTCACTCACAGACCTTTTTGCAAACCTGTTTGAACAATTAGAATGTTTAATTTGTGAATTTTAGTGCTTATTCTAAACAGCTAATAGAAAACACACATTACACGATTGCTGACATATTTCAGGGAAATTGATTCTACTGAGGAACAAAGACACAGAAATAGGTTAACAATGTTTATTGGACATGTAGTGCAACTCCACAAAACAAGAAGGCTCGAGCTCAAAATCGCGAATGGCCAGATGTACCTGGGACTCAGTTTACGTGAGGGCAGCCGGAGGCGGATCTCCAGGGTCGAAAGCCATACCAACTGGCCTGGAGTGTAGTGGGGGGTGGTTCTACGACGGGTATTAGCTTGTTGTTGGTGTCTCCGGACTGCCCTTTCGAGATGGATATGGGCTGAGTCCCAGACCCTCTCACTCTCCATGAACCAATGTTGTACTGCTGGGACGTCCGATGGTTCACCAGTCCATGGAAATAGTGGCGGTTGGTATCCCAGGACACACTGGAACGGTGTTAAACCGGTAGAGGACTGACGAAGGGAGTTCTGGGCATTTTATACCCATGGGATGTACCGGTTCCAGTGGTCCTGTGCTTCATGGCAGTAGGTCCGCAGGTACCTCCCAGAAAATCTGTCCACGACCACAAGTATACAGGTCTTCGTGTCAGAGGGAGGCAAGTCCGTTACGAAATCAACTGCAATGTGAGACCAGGGTCTGTTCGGGATAGGTAAGGGCATCAGTTTTCCTTCGGGTAGACCCCGGGGTACCTTGGCCATGGCGCAAGCGGTACATCCCTGTACATACCGGGAGGTATCCTGGGCCATACTGGGTCACCAGTAGCGTTGTTGGAGGAGTGAGAGGGTTTGTTGGCTGCCTGGGTGTCCAGAGCCCGGAGAGGTATGCACCGAGTCCATGAGGGGAATACGGAGGTTGGATGGAACGAAGATCTTCCCCTCAGGACCTCCCGGCGGAGCAGGTTCATTCTGGGTGGCGTCGGCTATGAGATCATTGATGTTCCTTCGGATGGGGCTGACGATTAGAGCTGGAGGGAGGATGGTCTCATCACTTTCAGAAGAGGTTTTGGGTTGGTACAAGCGGGATAAAGCATCTGCCTTGAGGTTCTTTGATCCAGGACGATAGGTTACGGAGAAGTTAAAGCGAGTGAAGAATAACGCCCACCGGGCTTGACGAGGATTCAACCTCTTGGCGTCTCTAAGATACTCCAGATTGCGATGGTCTGTGATTACCTGGAATGGGTGGTTAGCTCCCTCCAGCCAATGTCTCCACTCTTCTAACGCCAGCTTAATGGCTAACAGCTCACGATTGCCCACATCATAGTTCTGCTCCTCCGCTCCTACTCCGTTGGTAGAGGCATCGACTTCTACAATAAATGGTTTATCAGGGTCGGGATGGAAGGCTTTCTTCAATGTTTCGAATTCTGCGGTGGCTTCAAAAGACCAGGTTAATCGTTTGACCCCCCTCTGTACCATCAACGTCACAGGAGCACTGATCTTGCTATAGTCTTGTATGAATCGCCGATAGAAATTGGCAAAGCCGAGGTAGATGTAGATGTCGGGGGAATGCTGAATAAGCCACGGGCATCCCAGGACGATATCTGCAGTCGAGCCCTCCAGCACCAGAAACAAGCACTTTTCAGAATGCAAACAACCCATAGATAGATGTATGACTGGACTGCAATACTGGATACCTCCTCTTCCGAGTGGTTTACCCAAGATGGAATGAATGCTCAGTGGTTGAGTCAATCGTTGGCGGCGGGCTTGACGACCGTTGAATCAGTTTCTCAATTCCTATCGTGTCATCATAGATGGCGAGCTGTAGGCAGATGTCAGGATTCAGTCCCTGTCGGTAAGCGGTCATCAATGCAGTCTCATTCCAGCCGCTGTTAGCGGCGATAGTCCGGAACTGCAACGCATACTCTGAAACAGTTGATCTGCCTTGGCGAAGCCGAAACAGCTGGTCGTGAACTGAAATAACGCTAGATGTCTGAGCAAAAACCACTCGAAAATGTTCAATAAAGTTACTCAAAGACTGTATTGCGGGAACATTGACATTCCACAAGGCTTGTGCCCAACTCAGCGCACGTCCAGTGAGTAGGGAGATAACAAAGGCTATTTTTGCTCTTTCTGAAACAAATTGAGTAGCGTTTATCTCCATATAAAGTTGACATTGCAAGAGGAAACCACTGCACTCCTCCTCGCCCGAATATGATGTGGGTTTGGCCATGGGACTGGCTGAGGCAGGTCTGAGGGCTTGCAATGCGTGACTGAGTTCTGCGAGGGTTTCCTGGAGTGGAGGATGTGGAATGGATGATGCAGTAGCGGCGGCGGTGTGAGGCTGGGATGCGGAGGTAGCTTGTGCGGTGGCACCCTGAGCGGCCTCTGTCCTCGCGGCCGGAACCTCACGAGCCGGTGGAGCTTGCATTTGTGTGGTCCGGTCTTCTGTCACAAACTACTGAGGAACGAAGACACAGAAATAACAATGTTTATTGGACACGTAGTGCAACTCCACAAAACAAGAAGGCTCGAGGTCACTTCAGAATTACTCAATACACAGTCTTTCCACGGGCTGGAACGTGAAATAGTCTTTATGGATGCTGGAACGGGAACAGTCTTAGAAAACTCACTGCACGTGAGAGGTGTTGAGGAGAAGATCAGCGAATTCACAGATGAGAGTGCTCAGGGGTGCTCACCACGCACAGCGGCTGCTTGGGAGACACAGACAAGACGTTAGTATAACACAAAAGGTACTTGCAAGAGGAATTTCCTAGAACCAGACAACGAAGTTTTGGAACCGGAGAGTCACGGGTGTCGAAAGATGAGACCGGACGCCGGGTGTAGAGTGACTGAGGTTTATATGCATTGTGCATCAGAGGTGAGTGGTGATGAAGTGCAGGTGAAGATGATTAGAACTCCGGAGATGATGAGCGGGACAAGGTGCGCTGAGTTAATGCTGATTGGGGTGTGTCATTGTTGAGTGACTCAGTGACAATACGGTGTCTCCATTGTCGGACAAGGATTTATAGTAGCCAAATATTTTACTGGGGCACAGCTGTATTTCTCTGGGGAATGTGTCCCAGTAAAAAAGTGTCTAGCGATGCCCCTAAATACATGGCATTAAAAGCATTGCTCTACCCTGGTCTTGAGGGAAAAAGAACTTTGGCAACACAGAGGTAAAATCGACTACTGTGTCTCGGCACAATAGCAGTGGTCAGAGGATGGTTGTAAAGGCCAATGTAACCAATGTAAAGGCCTTACCCACTGAGAGCCCATCACCTGGGAGTCACCCAGTTGACCCATTGTACAGGAGAAAATTAAAAATGACAACCTCATACTTAAAGGAAAGGTCATTGTGGACCCTATTTTTTAAACTACTTTCATTCCTTCTCTACCAACCAATTTCTTTGGGGATTACTGTGACCTACACACACACACACACACACACACACACAATAACCAACACTTACCAATTAGGACATTTTCTTTCACACATTCTTTAAGCCAAACATTCTCTAATACTCACTTTCATGCTCTGTCTCCCTTTAGCTCTTACAAACACACATCCTTATAGTCATCAGTGACCTATTTTCAAACTCTTTCAATATCTGAACCTCTGAGACAACATTTTTAAACAATACAAACATATCTCAGCATTTCTCTGCATGGAGAATAAAATTTGCATTAAGCACATTAAGAGTAATTTTCCCTTAAGATCGTCCTTAGGTTTTCTTAAACTTAAGGTTGTCACAGAAAATAACTCTAAAGTGTTAAAGGTAGTGTAGATGATTTTCGGAGAGGCTAGCAATAGCGGGCTAGTTTTGAAAGCATAAGATCCCACCCTACCTTCAGAGTGTCTCCAAAGCCACGCCTCCTTCAAAACACATGAATGCGCACAGCAGGGAGCAAACAAAAGTTAAACTACCTCATGCCTCAATGCACATAACAGTATAATAATAATGAACATATAGACAACATGAAGAGCACTGACCTGTACCACCTGACTGCTGCAGATTCATATCGGTCTTGATAGTGTTGCCATTGAAACACAAAAATTGGAGTCATGAACCACTCCAAGTACAACGTCATGGGTTTCCATCTCTTACAGATTACGATAGTTATGGCGTGAACGCAGCATAAGCTCATTGTTTTGGTTCAGGAGGAACTGTAAAAGGTGGCAGCAGCTTCTGTCTAACTCTAACTCTGCATAGCATGAAACTCGCTGATGACGTGTGACGTCGGCGTGAGCATGGTATTGGATGAACATTTTATGGTACACCTTCCACAGATGAGATACCGTGTAACATATGTAAGGACCACACATTGGCCCAACGACGGAATCCAACGGCCTGGCGAAGGTTTAAAGCGTGTATGTCTTTTCAGCGATCCAGTGAAGTTCACTTAATTTATTGGAATTTAGTTTTAGTATTACTTCAGCTCTACGCTTAATCTGACTCCAATTTCAAATGATAATCAAATTTAGATCGTATTTCTGATTAGAAAATAATCATAAATATTGATTATGAATTAATTTAGATCTTTGATTATTCTGATTATCCCATACTTTCAAGTATTCGTTCATTACGGACCTAGTGTCGCTTTGAGACGTCATGTCGCGACTGCGCGCTCACGATCACAAACTAGCCAGTCCTGAAATAGTCAGAGGGTGCAGTGCAAGTATTTTACCCTATGCAGCCGCTCACTGCAGACCCATAGGTGTAATTTTTTATAATATTTGCAGCGTACAACATGCTAAGTCAGGAGATAGTCAGAAATCAGAAGGTTTTCCTAAGATGTGCCCCATGCTCCATTCATAGTGCCTTCAGTTTGATCTATCCTGGACAAAGATATGCGGAAACACCAGACTGCACATTAATCTACTAAAATGAATGATTTCTAGAACTTCAGAATAAATCAAGATGTAACATTTATTTGTCAGGTAAAAATGTATCATGCCAATTACAGAAGTAAATGATTAAAAACCAATTCAGAAAATATATGACATAATTTACTCAAAGATGACTCTAAAAGTAAGTAATGTTTTCCTGACAAAGACACAGTAATGTGTCAGGGCTTTCCAACAGGAAAGCACTGAAACATCACTATGGGGGATGATCCTGGTAAAGAGTCCCAAAGATTGCTCTGTCCCCTCACCTTAAATACCAGACCAGAACAACAGGGGTTATACAAATGTTGTTTAGAGTTGTTTGGGCCAATCCATGTACCCCAGGGGGGTAGCACCTGGTTTCTTGAGATATCTTAAAGAGATATCAGCCAGAGAGGAGATACAGGATTCTCCTAAGTTCTCAATCTTTCTCATTAAACCAATGACTGCAATGAAATTAAGACCATTTTACCAATCGCACTGAGACCCTTAAAATGATACCAAACATGAAAAGGAAAAAACAACACATTCACAAGATACACCATATGCGATATATAGACATTCTTAATTTAACTTTTAGTGACTTGAGGAGGGAGAAGAGGAGGGAGAGGGGGGATGAGTTGAAGTCAAACAAAGGGACAAGGAGATAAGTTTGGGCAGGACAAGGTTCTGTGCTCTGTCTTTGCTATCTGCTGTCCAGGGGGCATTTTATGGTGTTATTGCAGGGTGAGTTTTGTTTTAGCAGGAAAATCAGTTCTTACACATATATATATATATACACACATATAAATACATTTAGATCATGTAGATGCATTTAGATCACTTTTAACTTGTTTTGAAACAGCCTGATTCGTATGGATTACTTTTATGACTTTCAGAGAATGGACAGAAATGGTTTAAGTGTCACACTTAAAGGAAAAAAATAAGGTGCCTCATGCAACCAGGCACATATCTTTAAGAGGTTCCTCATGCATTATTTTGGAAACTCTTTCCAATAAGGTTCAATTTGTTAACTTTTGTTAATGCATTAGGTACCGCGAACTAATTAAAACAATTAAAGCAATACTTTTATAGTATAACACTTTCCAATAAATTCCCATTTTTTAACATTAGTTAATGGATTAACTTACGTGAACTAGCAATAAGCAATGTATTTTCATAGCATTTATTAACCTTTGCTAATGTTAGTTAATCTAAATTGTTCATTGTTCATAATAAACAATTTAGTTCAGAGTGCATTAACTAATGTTAACAGATACAATTCATGTTAGCTAATCTAGTTAACTAATGGTAACCAATGAGGTAACCTCATTGTAAAGTGCTAGCATATTGGTTATTATGGTTAAAGGATAGACATTTTTCAAAATACCTTCTTCCACAAAGTCATACAGGTTTGAAGTGACATGAGGATGAGAACATAATGATATAATTTTAATTTTGGGGTGAACGATCCCTTTAATGTGAATTTCAACATACAAAATAGCAATAGATTTGTAACTATAAAAAATACTGTTCATTGTTAATTCCTGATACCTAATGCATTAAATAATGATTAAATATGTAATTAATACAAAAGAGTTACTGATATTTTTTTTTTAGAATTATTAAAAATATATTTATTCTAACATTGTCAGTAGACATTTCAGTCGATTGGTAAAAATGATTGACATTTCATCTCCTTGACCATTGTTTCCTTATCTTTTCTCACTGGAGCTGAATGGCCCTGAATGTAGATGTCTTGCAAGTTTAGAAAAAGCTTAATTTAGCTCAGTGTTGCCTCCCAAATAATGAGCAAGCAAACGCACACTCTGGTTAGCGTGGGAGCTTTAGCAGGTTTCAGGTTCCATGTCTTCTCTGTCCTGTCTCATGGTGTGCGTGAGTTAGAATAATGAATGTCATCCTGGAAAATAACCTTTGCAAGATAATTTAGAAGCCAAATGTTGTAGCTGACATTTGTACAGAATGGAGATCCTGACAAAATCATAATACAAGTTGGGAAAATGAGGGCAATTTTCATGTAATGAAATCTTTGTGTGTGGCTTGCATGTGTGTCAGGAACAAAAGAGTGCTACTCAAAAACAGGTAGTAAAAGCACAAGGGTGATTCATAACTTGGGTAAAAGCTTTTTCAGTTCTTCTCTTCTTTTGATGGCTATATCATGTTCTTGCTTACCAGGGTATTCAGCCAGCAGTGAAAGAGAAGTGTCAGAAAATAAATTGATGTGACAAAGAGAAAGTCTTACCATTTGCTACTTCGTTTGCTTGAGAGTGGGAGCTCTGATGTGCTCTGATCTACAGTGAATATCCTAAATATTGGCAAGAGGATGTCCACTATGACTGTCTGTTTTATTTCCTCTGATTTTAACTGTGCATTCAACTGTGCAGAACACTGGAGGGAAAGACAAGATCATCATGACAGAGTTTCCCCTCAGCAGATTCACTTAGTGCATTTTAGGATTTCACTCAAGCAAACACTTACTCTACAGCACAAACAACTGGTTCAATAGTCCATGGTATGTGTTTATTAATTTTTTTTTTTTTTTAATCTGTGCAAACATTGTCTGTATACGATTATTTGCTCAGCTCTTTCACTGTACAGATGGAGGGACCTTGGCAGCTTTATTCAGATTAAGGGATCAGGAAACATTCAGGCAAATAACTTATTTCTGAGGCATGGACCAAAAAAATATTATTAATTGTGTTCATGTGGGTTTTATTGGCAATTTTTAAATATACATTTAATTTTCTTTTGGTCTTCTTGTCGAAGATAGTGGACCTATATGCTTATTATGAGCTGTATTCAATTAAAACTTAATATATTTCTTAATGAGATGAATATGTAACGGCATGTAACGTGGGCAGTTGTGGTGTAATGATTAGAGAGTCTAACTCAAACCCGAAGGTCACAAGTTTTAGTCTCAGTGCTGGCAGGAAATGTAGGTGGGGGAGTCAAATGAACAGCGCTCTCTTCCACTCTCATTACCCACAACTGAGATGCCTTTGAGCAAGGCACCTAACACCCAATCGCTCCGGGCACCGCAGCAAAAAAAAAAAAAAAAAAAGAAGAAGAAAAAATGCTGCCTACTGCCCTGGGTGTGTGTTGTTCATGGTGTGTGTGTGTGTGTGTGTGTGTGTGTGTGTGTGTGTGTGTGTGTGTGTGTGTGTGTGTGTGTGTGTGTGTGTGTGTGTGTGTGTGTGTGTGTGTGTGTGTGTGTGTGTGTGTGTGTGTGTGTGTGTGTGTGTGTGTGTGTACATCCAAATGCAGGTGAAATGCAGAGAACAAATTCTGAGTTTGGGCCACCATACTTGGCTACACGTCACGTCATTTTTTTTTATTATTATAGTTATTATAATGTGTAATAAGCTTAGACAAAAACATGTTAAAGAACAATTTGGGGGAAATTAAAGTGAGCTCTAACCAAGTTAAATGAATAGTTCACCCAAAAATGAAAAATGTTCTCACTCTCATGTATTTCTGAACTTGTATAGGTTTCTTTCTTCTGTGGAGCACAAAAGCTATTTATGACCAGCAAGATTATGTGAATAATGTAATACATGTGTGCAGCTTCAGAAGTCTTAGAATGTAGCATTAAAGTCATGTGGACTACTTTTATGATGCTTTTTCACATCCACTTCTTTCATTGTGTGGAAGAGAGCAGCGTGAACATTCTTCAGAATATCACCTTTTCTATTCACAGAAGAAGGAAGGTCATTCAGGTTTGGAATGACATAAGGGTAAAATGTTGTGAACTCTTGGAGTTGTTGTAGCTTATTGGTTGTGGACAGGAGAGTTAGTGCTTTGTTCTGTAGAGAAAATTCTAAACCTTGCTTAGTCCTGAGATATTGTGTGTCCTTGCGATTAATGTACTGAAAAAGGCTTTATATAAAATGAAAAATTACAAAGATTAATAAGAACAGCATGCTGTTACTTTGCTGTCAAATACACAGGTCAGGAAATCATGTAAATGGCTCACTAACAATGTGCTTGTCCATTATTGTTGTCAGATTGTTAGTGCATTAGTCACCAACTGAATGCACAGTAATCAAGGATAAAAATACAGATTCCCTTTCTGAAATAAGGAGTTTTAACTGCAATGGCTCGGCACATGAATAGTTTGTGCTAGCAGACATGTTTCGTTGTTGTAAACAAATCATGTGTACAGCTAAATAGCAATCACTTACATTATTTCAATAAATCGCAGAAGGGGCTCCAAACCGAATTAAGTGTGGTTGAGTAATGATGGCCGTTTACATATATTGATTTAGCAAACCCTTTTATCCAAAGTGACATGAGTGGACTGCAACATAAGCTAGACCTGTTCTCCTGCATTTTAACAGCTAAGCATCTTTCAAGTAAGTATTCAAAGAGGCTGGGATGAGTTTATTTGGATGAGGAAATCTCTTGCTTATATTTAAGCTAAACCCGGAATTCGTCACATTTTTTTCCACAAAAACAGAGATTACTTTCAGTCAAGCCAAGCTATTATATAAGAAGAGCATGTACATAGTGGTGTGTACCTACCAACACATACAATTCTCAAGTTATATTCATCCCTGCAGGAAAACATCATGTTTCACAAAGGATCAATTCAGAGTTGCGTGAAAGCAACAATGATTTGAGTATTCCTGCACTGCCTCAAGAGACCTTTTTATAGATTGACACACTTCTAAGCATCTTCTGTTTACTGCAGTCAACCGTCAAATAAAATGAATAATTCATGAAAGCGACTTTAACTGTAGAAATTCATGTGAAGCCAAAAGCGCTTATCAGAGTCTTTCCTCAGCAATCCTCTTGGAGAATATCCGATGAGGACTCATTACCGTCAGTGGTTAGTCATTGCTGACCTTGTCTGATGAGGTCTGGCTCTCCATTTGCATTTGGTAGGTTAATGTGCACTTTTAATAACGAGAGATTCACATGGGATCTGGAAATCTCTTTACCATCAGCTCCCTAGATCTATTTCTATTGTTATTTTCTATTTATTAACTCCCTCAGAAAGCATTACTTTCATTTTAACACCAACTTAAACCCATTCATCCATGATATCGTACTTTAAATTATGCAGTGACAGTATTGTTTTGTCTTCTTCCCCTGCATGAAAATGAACAAAAGAACAGGCACACGTCAACAAGTTGTGGATCTGGGGTCATTTAGGTGACTTTATTTGAGGGATGTGTTTATCGCCCTGTTGGGTCACAGTCTCTCACCCTCAGGAGTAGTTTGCTTTTAAAGGAGGGTTTTTGCTTAGCTGGAGAAAATTTCAAAGAGAACTCACCGCAATGCTCAAGACAGAGCTCACCGAATCAATAGGTATAAACTACAATAAATAGATTTTTGGTTTTCAATTCTCACATGTCATAAAAATGTACAGATGTGTACTGCTGTCCTCTGTGATTTTCCGTTCTTGAGACTTAGTGCCGAAGGACATTATTGCATAACACGTTTCATGAGGTGACTCACCATTTTTCTGTTTTGCATTTTCTCATTTTTTTGACCTGGGGGTAGTGCATTAGCTGTTGTGTTAAATAAAGCTGGGTTCACACTGTACAATTTTGGCAGTCTGAGACACATTTTGAGAATCCTAAAAGATTTATCTGATCCTGGGCCAAAGACAAAGAAGTCTTTGATCACTTGCTTGGCATGTTCACCTACAGACGATTAAGGACCATTTCGATCAAATTTGACCTCTGACGAAATTCGTCGAAGCAAGTGTAAATGTTTCTGTATTATTTGTGTAATTTGAGTTTAAAACAGAGATAATATTATTATAATTACTATTAGGTGTGTTGGGGTTTTAACATCGAAAATGAATTACTATAAATAGAATGATTATCTAGCTTCTTAATAGTACTTTATTATAGCACATGGATCATCTATTAGTGCTCATGGTCAGAGGCATCATGCATTTATATATATTAAAACACTTTAAAATGAAAGATTACGATATTTTGGAAGTTGCCTTCCAGTGTTATTTTAAGATCATTTAGATACTATTATAGTTGATTTAAAAATTTTGAATTAGTTTTTATATTTATATTTTTTATTTTCATTTTAAAGTTTTAGCAATTTTGTTGTTGTTTTTTTTTGTCATTTTTATACATTTTCTTAATATGTCTATATAGTTTTTAGACATTTTTTTCTTCGGTTTTTAATAATTTTAGTACATCAAGTTAAGCTAAATAAAAATGAGAAATGTAATGTTGCCTTGGCTACTAGCTGAAATAAAATAAGTTTACATGTTTTTAATATATTTTATTTTATTTAACGTTTATTTTATAAACGTTAAATAAAAACGTAGATCTTTTGTGCAGCAACAAAAACATTTTTATAAGCCCGTTGCCTTCAAATTCAACAAACAAATCTTAAATTTAAATGATTTCTCTGCTCTTGGTCTTGCTTTTATCTTACCTTACTTAGACGAGAGAGAAAAAAGAACAAAAAAAGCTGCATTCTTCTGGGGACCAGCAGAAGATCATTTTTTGATGTGGAGCTCTGCAGGTGAAGGAGCTCAATAAAGAGAGGGAGAGGGAGGCAAGGGGGTTGAGTTGGTGTTTTACCATGTCGTGTCCCCACGCTGCTGCCTGTTTTTGTGTGGGGAACATGACTCACTCAAAGGGCAGAAAGGCTTCAGAGGAGAGCTCAACAACCTGCTGCCAAGACACAGTGGCTTCAGATCAATGAGCACACGGATTCTGGCAGTTTCACTCAACAAAAGGCTATGAGCATAGGCTTGAAGAATTTACCACAGGCAGTCAAAGAACAAAGAAGAAAAATGCATTTGAGGAAAGTTATAACTCACCACGTGCTTGTATGTGAATACGTAAATGAAAGAAAATTTTGGCTTTTGTAGGATGCATTGAATTAGTTGGTGTATTTACAGCTGAATGTGTATGTGTTTGGAGGTGTTTGGATATACTGCGTGTGACGCCACAGCTGTATAGCAATAGGTTTGATGTTTTTGAAAGAAAAATCAATGGGGTTATTTTAAAAGTCATTCGTAAGAAAACCACATAGAGCCCTGGAGATGCAGTTAATAAAGTGCTTCTAAAAACACTTTGTGATGTCCATTTTACTGTCGTCTTTCAGAGGTGAGCTTTACAAAGTTCTCATTCCTGTAGAGTGGGGATGGGCGAAATCTTATATCACCATATGAATAATTTTATTTCACAATAATAATACTCATCAAACATTTATTTTTTTGTTGCTTTAAATAAGGTTTTTATTATGTCAAAAAATTTTATACCATTGAAATTTTATATCATATTATAGTATTATATTTCATTATCACATATTTCAGTCAGTCAGGTTATCTGTCTTCAATAATCACTCACCCTCATGTTGTTCCAACCCCGTAATTCTTTCTTTCATCTTCGGAAAACAAATTAAGATATTTTTGATGAAATCTGAGCGCTGACTCACTCCTCAATAGGCTTCTAAGGAATCGAAACTTGCCGGCCCAGAAAAGTTAGTAAAGACATTGTTAAAATAGTCCAGGTGACTACAGTGGCTCAACCATAAGTTTATCAAGCGACGAGAATACTTTTTGTGTGCAAAAAACTACAAAAATAACGACTTAATTCAACTATTCATTTTCCTCTGTGTGGGCCTGAATGAATTCACGTAGTGTAACAGCGCAGCGCTTCTGTGTTGTACGTCACATGCATCACACACATGACCAGCGTCAGCCAATAGTGGCCAATAGTCTGGAGCCCTGAAAAGCTGGTGGCACAGCATCCTATTGATCTAATGCCAATCACTGCAGAACTGCCACATTAACTGTGTCCATCTTCACAGCCCTCCTTAGAAAACACCACTTAAACACTTCTGTCCCCTGAACACCATCGGATATCACAGACTCTCTCCCAAAGATCCCTTGATGTATTTATCTGACAGTTGGCCTCGGTGACAACAATGTCACTGTAAAATTAAATCTTATATTATACGAACCAAGGTGGTTGCTTGCTAGTAGATACTTGCATAGATACTTGTAGATACTTGTTAGTATAACTTGTTACTTGTTAGTAGATACTTGTTTAGCATCGATACTAAATTTCCAGATATTTACACTCATAATAATAAAAGCTGAAATGTTTTTATACAACTCAGTTGCACATAAGGTAGTTTTCATAAAAACTTCTTAATGGCAAATTTATTCAAACATTAATATATAATTAACAGTAAATAAGCTCTTCTCTAGTGTTTTTCATAGCTAACTAACAAACTGTGAACACTGGATAACTTTCCTGAGGTGAATGCAACATTAAGTGATATTGTTCACAAGCTGTTTTATTGATGTCTTTTCACAGTTGAAACACAGATTGAGTGAATACATGAGTCATGATACCAATTTCAGTAAGTTGTACAGATATTCATACATGTTTTTCTAGATATAATTTGTTAAAGTGGAAGAAAAGATTCACGTCACATTTAAGAGCATCAAAACAGCATTTATTGTTTGAATTTCCTGATACAATGTACAGAATTTTAAAACGTAGACTTTTTTCTTAGACGTAACAGAGCACAAAGCTCTTTTCAATTATTGGATGGGAGGCACTACAAATAATGTTTGATGTAGGGAAAACCCGCATATCTGGCAACCCTGGCTTGAACTACGGGTGATTCATAGGGTCAAAAAAAGCATTAACGTCACTATTTTTTAACTGTTAAAGCATTATTGTCGCGTTAACTTGCCCTAAATTCAACACAAGAGAGATTTTCTTCATACACAGTATAAGTTACAAACAAATACACACAACAAATAAGAGACAACAAGCGTAGCACTAAATCTGGTAAAACGTTACACATTGCTCTTTGTATTGTTGTAAAATACATTCATGAAAAACAAGTATATATATATATATATATATATATATATATATATATATATATATATATATATATATATATATATATATATTTACACTGTATACATATTACACTGTATAAAATTAAGACATCTTTTAAATGTATAGCAAAGCTCTTTAATGAGGCAGCAACATATGATAGATGGGACAGAACAAGAAAGACTATTAATAATCTTTCATTGTGCAAAAGTATTATAATATGAAAGGCTCCAATACAGTGCGGCACAAAGTGCTTATGCGTATCCCGAAATGGAGTCACAGCGTGCAGCGTTCAAAGCACAAAGGAAAGACATATTGATGCGTAGTGTATAATACAGTATCTATCAATGCATTACTTTATTGAGCCTTTTATCTTAACAATTCTAAATTTCAGTTATTGTGCGCGTGAAGAACACTTATAGTTCTCTCTACTCCAGTTTTGTGATCTAACAGACACCGGGTAGAAAGTAACTTGATTAAGGTACAGCAATAAACTTCGAGCAAGATAAAGTTTTTATATTCGAAACCATAGACCTACAGATCAAGTATAATAATAGTAACATTGAATCATCATTGTGTTGACTGTTGTAACAAAACACGACGCACTGTTTGAGTGCTGAATGGAGAATGACTGATAGCCGCAGCAAAGGGAAGAGTTTAGGTGAACTTGAATTTAACGACTTAAATATTCATTTCTACCTCACATTATACTATAGAATGGCTTCAGAACACTTATAATATAGTACACGACAACCTTATGGTGCTTTATAATGTTTTTGTGCCTTTTGTGGGGCTTAACAACAACAGAATACGCACAATATCAGATTTGGATCGGCCTCGTCTGACTGATACTCGATCCGGCAAAGAATGGGAGTATCGGAGTATCGCATCCCTAATAATTACACTTAATACACTGTAATAAATGTATAATTACACTTTACCAAATGTGTAATTACACTGTAACAAATGTATATTTACACTGTAGTAAACATATAATTACACTGTAATAAATGTGTAATTACACTAACAAACCTATTTGCACTGTAATAAACATAATTACACTGTAAAAATGTATAATTACACTGTAAAAAAACGTATAATTACACTGTAACAAATGTATAATTACTAGAGATGCAATACTAAACCTGGCATCCAAGGTGGCGCCGGTGTGTGTGGCTGGCCGTCTACTGCCTGTTCTGTTTGTCTTTATTTTGTTCGTCTCACTCCTGGTTCAGGATGTTACCGCTATTTTGGTTTACGATCGACAAATGCTCATTAATATCAGAATCACTGTGGATATACTGGCGGGTAAAGAACGGGGAGGATCGTGTTCATACTTTCCTCCAGATCTGTCAGAGCTGTGCCACTGTCGCTGCATCGGCTCCACTGCGCTCTTCCGCCGAAGAAGCATGGAAGAAGACGTGGGAAACGAGGCGGGCATTCTGTCAAACTGAAGGCAAAACTGTTGATGGAGTCTAGGACCAATTTCGATCGTCATGGCTTAAATGGCGCGTGGGACGATCATCGACTTATTTATTGCCGCTCACTGGAGCCAGCATATGCATTGCTTCGGCCAATTGTTCCGAAAATCTTCACCAAACAACAACCTATACATAAGATGCCACATCTCCGTAAAGGTAGGGATGTAAATCTCCGAAACCTTCGACCACGGTGTCGTGCATCACATTCGGCAGGCGACTCTATATTAATCAAAATGGCACTGGTTAATGCGAGATCGCTTTGCAATAAGACGTTTATCCTGAGAGATTTCTTTACATCGAAACTCTTGGATGTTTTATTTGTGACTGAGACGTGGCTATCTACTGGTGACTTAAGTCCCTTTGCCGACCTTGTTCCAGACTGTAAATGTATTAATTCTCCTCGATCTACAGGCAGGGGTGGAGGTCTAGCAACTGTTTTTAAAAACAGCTTCCACTGTCGTCTTGTGGAAACTGAATTTTTTCCAAGTTTTGAACTGCAAGCCTTTCAGCTTGATTTAGACGAGCCAGTGTTGTGTGGGCTGATTTATCGGCCACCAAAATTTAATAAAGATTTTATTCAGGATTTTTCAGAATTTTTAGGGGAAATTCTATTGAAATTTGATAAGTTTCTAATTGTGGGGGATTTTAACATTCATGTGTGTTGTCCCTGGTGAAAGACTTTTTGAATCTCATTGACTCTTTTAATCTTGTGCAATCCGTAAATGGTCCTACACATGAGCATGGACACACATTGGATTTAGTTCTGTCATATGGCATTTCTGTATGTTATGTAGATGTTTGTGATGCTGTCTTTTCTGACCATAAACCAGTCATTTTTGGGGTTTCTATCCCATGCCAGATTGATAAACCTCGCACAAGTGTATGCCTATGTCGTAGGATAAATACTAGTGTCATTAATGAGTTCGCTACGATATTTGAGAACAATTATAATGTGGTTGATGTTCATCCTTTATCTGAATCAGACCCTGAGTCTTTGCTCTTTTCTTTTAATTCTGTATGTACAACTATTTTAGATGATGTTGCACCCTTGAAGGTGAGGCGTGTAAAAACTAAAGTAGAGCCTTGGATAAATGACACTACACGCGTACTCAGACAAATCTGCAGGAGAGCAGAGCGTAAATGGCAGAAGGATAGACTCCAGGTGTCCTATGATATATTAAGGGACTCTTTGCAGACATATCAAGGTGCTGTTAGAGCAGCGAAGGCACAGTATTTCTCCGATATTATTGAGAGAAACTGTCATAGACCTAGAGTACTATTTAGTACTATAAACTCTATTTTAAATCCACCTAATGGAATTGTGCCTGATATGTTGATGGATACATGTGAAAATTTTAAAACATCTTTTGTTTCAAAAATCGAAAAAATGAGGTCTCAAATTCCTCCTGCTGTTTGTGTTATTCCAGCTACACCATGTTGTCCTATGGTGTTTGACCACTTTGAGGTTCTTCATCTTTCTAGTTTGGCAAAAATAGTAGACCAGTTGAGGCCATCAGATTCCCCACTTGATATCGTCTCATCAAAGTTAATCAAACAGGCTTTTGATACAGCTGGGCCTAATGTTTTAAACATAATAAATAGCTGCCTTGTATCAGGGTCTGTGCCTGCCATTTTTAAACAGGCTGTGGTGCAGCCTTTAATTAAAAATACTAATTTGAACTCAAATGAGTTGAAGAATTACATACCTATTTCAAAATTATCTTTTCTCTCAAAGATACTAGAGAAAGCATTTCTCATTCAGCTGCAGTCTTTTTTGAACAAGAATTTGCTTTTTGAAGAATTTCAGTCTGGTTTTAGGGAACATCACAGTACAGAATCTGCACTTTTAAAGGTTTTTAATGATGTTCTATTAACTGTGGATTCTGGAAATGCTGCAGTTTTGGTGTTACTCGATTTGAGTGCGGCATTTGATACCATAGTAGACCATGATATTCTTATTGCACGGCTGGAGAGGTTGGTAGGGATGCGAGGTGTGGTTTTAAATTGGTTTAAGTCCTATCTAACTAACAGAAGTTTTTCAGTCACCATGGTGGAATTTACATCTTCGTCTGCCCCTCTTAAATGTGGGGTACCTCAAGGGTCCATTTTGGGATCCATTCTGTTTTCGTTATACATGCTTCCAATTGGCGCTATCTTTCAAAAACACAGAGTATCATTCCATTGTTATGCGGATGATACACAGATATATATGCCAGTAAAAAAGGAAGATAATTCATTAGGGCCTCTTTTAGCATGTTTGAATGATTTGAAATCTTGGCTGGCTGCTAATTTTCTGCATCTAAATGAATGCAAAACCGAGATTATTGTGTTTGCACCCTCTAATGTATCTGAGTTCCCCTGTGTTGATTTAGGCCCTTTATCTATTTATGGTAAATCCATGGTGAAAAACTTGGGGGTAATTTTTGATAACTCCCTAAAATTTGACAAACAAGTTAACGCTGTTGTTCGATCAATTGAAAACCTTGACAAAAGTCAAACCATTTTTGTAATTTGAGGATTTAGAGAGAGTGATGCACGCATTTGTGACCTCACGTTTAGATTACTGTAATGCCCTGTATGCAGAGATTAATCAGTCGACGTTGATACGATTGCAAATTGTTCAAAATGCCGCAGCTAGATTGCTGACAGGTTCTCGAAAGCGGAACCATATCACTCCAATTTTGTTTTTATTACAATGGTTGCCAATCCGTTACAGGATTGATTTTAAGATTTTGTTGTTTGTTTTTAAATCTCTAAATGGTATGGCACCACCCTATCTCTCAGATTTGTTGCAGATATACTCACCATCAAGATCACTTAGGTCTTCTGACCAGAAACTTTTAATTGTCCCAAGGTCTAGACGCAAATTTTGGGGTGATCGTTCTTTTTCAGTGTTGGCTCCGAAACTCTGGAATAGCTTGCCTTTGCATATTAGAACTGCATCCACAGTGGTATCTTTTAAATCTCTTTTAAAAACTCATCTTTTTTCTCTGGCTTTTCTGTCTAACTCTAATTGCTGAAATGTTGGTAGCTTGTTTGCTTTGGGAGAGTAGTTAGATTTATGTATTACACTGTATAAATGTTTTGTACATTCGCTCGTTGCATGTTTATACAAATTGTACAGCACATTGGTCAACTACCCGTTGTTTTTAATTGTGCTTTATAAATAAATTACCTTACCTTACTATACTAGATGAAATTCATACAAATTTTCTCCGCTGATACCGATAGCTGAATATTCAGAATGATATCGCCCAATGTCGATTCAGATATTTGGTTTGAAAATTTAATTAAAATTTGAAAGTTTAGACTTTGTTTCTTTTCAGAAATAACAGAGCACAAAGCTCTTTGAAATTATTGGATGGGAGGCGCTACAAATTGTTTGATGTAGGGAAAAGCCACAGATCTGGCAAACCTGGCTTGACCTACGGGTGGTTCATAGGGTCAAATAAAGCCTGCATTAACAGCTATTTTTTAACTGTTAAAGTGTTAACTTGTCCTAAATTCAACACAAGAAAAGTTTTCTTCACACACAGTATGAGTTGCAGTCTGACACATTTTTCTACACCTTTTTGATTGACAGGATATAATCTGCACTGATCATCGGCTGTTTTTAAACAATCGGCCGATGGCCAATAGTGAAAATAATAGCTTTAATTGGCCAATACCAATTATTGGCCAATACATCGGTGCATACTTGCAACTCAGTCAATGAATCGGCTACAAATTACTTGCAAAAATGGCAAGTACTGACTGAAATCATCAATTCCACTGTCATTTGATTGGCTTATTTATTTATTTTACACAATTTAGATATGTTTACACAATTTATTTTACATTTTGTATTTATTTTTAAACTATTAAACACCTTTCACTTCACAATCGTATGGTCTTGTTGTTACAACCCCGTTACAATCCGTCCTTCGGATGAGACGTTAAACCGAGGTCCTGACTATCTGTGGTCATTAAAAATCCCAGGATGTCCTTCGAAAAAGAGTAGGGGTGTAACCCCGGCATCCTGGCCAAATTTGCCCCATGGCCTCCTAATCATCCCCATATACTGGTTGGCTTCATCACTCTGTCTCCTCTCCACCAGTAAGCTGGTGTGTGGTGGGCGTTCTGGCGCAATATGGCTGCCGTCACATCATCCAGGTGGATGCTGCACATTGGTGGTGGTTGAAGAGATTCCCCCTTCCATGTAAAAGCACTTTGAGTACCTAGAAAAGCGCTATATAAATGTAACAAATTATTAATTATTATTATTATTATTATTATTATTATTATTATTATTATTATTATTATTAACCCATACAATTTACTTGGCTCCTTACCCGAACTACTCACCTTCTACGATCCCTTCTCATCTTCATCCTTCATCCTCCTTGTCCTCAGATCATCGTCACCCTCACTGCACCTGCAAGGGACACACAGACTGTTACCACTCAAGTTAAGTCTACTACTCAACTATCTCTCTGCTTAACACTGACCTGCTTATCCTGCTTGCTCTCTTCTACCTGTAAATAAACTACCCGTTACCAGAGTTACCTGTGTTGTCTCCTTCTGTACGCTGACAATATATTTATTATGTCAGTTGATTGATTTGTTGGTTTTGAAGCAGTTTGGTTTTGATTTTTGGTTTTGAAGCAGTACACGCTGAATGGCTTGTTTATAGTTGCAGAAATGTCTGGGGAATTTCCTCCAGATGTCCACTTCTGATTTTCTGACTGCTCTCTTTTTTATGACAATAGACTCTTATTTATTTGGCATTTGCTGAGGAGGTTTGTTGACCGTCAGCAGTGAAATGAGTGCCAGCTGGGATGGTGTGAACACAGAAGGGGTTTGCAAACTGGCCAAGATCTTGAGCTATGAGTTAATTCATTACAAATGACACGGCAAAAATGTTTGATTGGCATCTTGTGATGAAGTTACAAGTAAGGGAAGCAGAAAAGACAACAGACAGGCACCAAACACACACTAACACTGTGGATATGTTGACATAGATCAAAATCTTAGAACCGCAGCTGTGACTGGAAATTTTAATCGCACTGTCCGCTTCTCATTGATGAAATAATTAAAACTGTGATGTAACGGGAATATTGCAAAATAATTTTTTTTGTTATTTAGTTCCTGCTTTTAACACGGTAGTCAAGACCATTTTTGATATATTTTCGAAATTAAAAAGGAAGTCATTCATTGTTAAAATACTTAATATATAGTATATTTTTTAAATTCAGTTTGGTTATGCTATCACTCTTCTAAAATATGATATTTCATATTTCTATATACAGTCGTGCTCAGAATTAATCATACCCCTGGTAAATATGATCAAAAATGGCTGTAAAAAATAAATCTGCATCGTTTATCCTTTTGATCTTTCATTCAAAAAATTGGCAAAAATCTAACCTTTCATTGAAGTAAAAGAATTGAAAGTGGGGGGGAAATCACATTATAAAATAAATGTTTTTCTTTAAAACACGTTGGCCACAATTATTCATACCCCTAGAATTTTTTATGAATAAAATATCTCTGAAGTATATTCTCATTAATATTTACCTTTTTTAGCACACCAGGGTGACTAGGAACATGAAATTGTCCAGCTATGACTTCTTGTTTCACAGGAGTTTAAATATGAGGAAACACAAAGGCCAAATTCCCTTAATCATCCATCACAATGAGTAAAACCAAAGAATATAGTTCTGATGTGCAGCAAAAGATTGTTGAGCATCACAAAATAGAAAGTGGCTGTAAGAAAATAGCTAAAGAATTGAAAATCCCCATTTTGACCATCAGGGCAATAATTAAGAAGTTATAATCAACTAAAGATGTTACGAATCTGCCAGGAAGAGGACGTGTATCTATGTTGTCTTAATGGATGGTGAGGATGAAAGTTTGAGTGGCCAAAGATACTTCAATAATCACAGATGGAAAATTACAGAGATTACTTGAGTCTTGGGGTCAGAAAGCCTATTAAAAAAAAAAAATCAAACAGCCCCTACATCCCCACATGTTGTTTGGGAGATTTTCCAGAAAAATGCTCCTCGCTCATCCAAAAACAAACTCCAGCATATTCAGTTGTCAGACAGAAAAAAAAAGAGCTTTTTGGCAGCAAACACGCTAGATGGGTTTGGTGCACACAAGGATAAAAAGTACCCCATGTGTACAATTTAATATACCATTGGATCTTTAATGTTGTGGCCATATTTTTCTGCTGGAGGTCCTGGACTTCTTATTCAGATACATGGCATCGTGGATTCTATCAAATATCAACAGATAAAAAATCAAAATCTGACTTATAATGGGCCGTGGTTGGATCTTCCATCAGGACAACGATCCAAAACAAACATCAAAATCAACACAAAAATGTGTTAGGGAGCACAAAATGAAGCTTCTGCCATGACCGTCCCAGTTCCCTGACATGATGAGTGGAGTGAACTGAAGAGAAGAAGCACCAACATGGATCTGGGAATCTGAAGGAGCTGGAGAGATTCTGTATGGAGGAATGGTCTCTGATCTCTTGTCAGGTGTTCTCCAAACTCATCAGGCATTATAGAAGAAGACTCAGAGCAGTTATCTTGGCAAAAGGAGATTGCAAAAAGGTATTTAATAAAAGGGTATAATTGTGGCCAACGTGTTTTAAAGAAAAACATTTATTTTATAATGTGATTTCCCCCCCACTTTCAATTCTTTTACTTCAATGAAAGGTTAGGATTTTGTCAATTTTTTGAATGAAAGATCAAAAGGATAAACGATGCAGATTTATTTTTTACAGCCATTTTTTATCATATTTACCAGGGGTATGATTAATTCTGAGCATGACTGTATGTGCAGATTTAAAGGGTTAGTTCACCCAAAAATGAAAATTCTGTTATTATTTACTCACCCTAATGTCGCTCCAAACCCGTAAGACTTTCTTTCATCTTCGGAACACAAATGAAAATATTTTTAATGAAATCAGAGATTTCCAATTTGCTTCAAAAAGTTCATAAAGAAACGAATACATATGAATTAAGCAGTTTTATTCCAAATTTTCTTGATTGCTTTGTATGATGAACTGATTTAATTTTGGCTTCTTTCAGATATAAACATTCATTAACGCACACATCAGTTATGATGTGAGAACCAATGAGGTTCATTCTCGTGTGTTACACAGCACGTTTGAGCTTCCACAAGAACCAATGAGGTTTGTTCTCGCGCATCAAGCAGTTACGCTTAAGCTTCTGTTTGTGTTCACCGATCAATGTCTATATGTGAATAAAATTCACTTTGATTATATAAAGCGATCTTGTCTCTTCAGAAAATTTTGACTAAACCGCTCAATTCATATGGATTAGTTTTATGATCTCTTTATGAACTTTTTGAAGCGAAGATGAGTAGACTCTCAATGGAGGGACAGAAATCTATCAGATTTCATTAAAAATATCTCCATTTGTGTTCCGAAGATGAACAAAAGTCTAATGGGTTTGGAACAACAAGAGGGTGAGTAGGCTAAATGATGACAGAATTTTCATTTTCGATTATTATTATTTATTTATTTTGTTCCTGTCACAAAATCTGTTTCATAACATCCCTGGTGTTTTTTTCACCCCTCTCAAATCTTAAAATACAATTTGAGGGGTATGTTTTATTTTTATTTTATTTTTTACTAAAAGGAGACAGTCAGTTCATCTTTAAGTCTTAGATCATCCCATTTTAACATTAATAAGCTAATCTTTGGCATACTAAATGTGGACATCACATCCTGACTCTCTTTTGTTTTTGCAGTTTGAATGCTGTAGAATATTCAGACGAAGAACAAAAACCAACATGATGTGACAAACAACACAAAAGATGATGCCTAACAGAAAAAAAGAAATCTGTTGGGGATGTCAGTGAGTAATCTGGCAATTATCTCCGTTAGCTGCTTTCAGTAACATTAACTAATTCATTTACTGAGAAGCATTGAACTTGGTTTTTGAAGATGCCATGACTGATTTTGTCCCTTTTCTCACATACGCATTTGAACTTAATTAAAGTAAATGACAGAGTAAATGACATTGCTGTGAGCATTTACTTTTTTTGGACATCTTAGTAGTGAATTCGAGCAGATCAAGAAGATTTCAATTTTCAGCATGCAGATGAATCACAGGCTGGAAAGTAACAGATTGCTGCAACAAGAGGTGTTGACTGAGACTGAGTGCTTATATTTATCCACAAGCATAAAAACACTCGCAGATGATGATGATAATGGGAAATGAGCGGCTAACAGAGAAAATGAGCATTATGTAAAAGCCAAACTGTTCATGTAATGTCCATTGTGGTGACTGTGATTATGTTTTTGGATCAACAATTAAAAAGGAGAAATTGACATTTGATGTCAGCTGAGCTGCCAGCTGATTTAGTTAAACAATTTCACTTTTTTCAGATGATTTTCCAAATTGTTCTGCCTTTTCTACACATACATTCCTGATGACTGAAAGAGAAATAGAATGCCAAATGTCACAAAGAATTTACAAATCCATATTTAGTTTAGTTTACTTTCCACATTGATGCTGCATTTTTTTCTACACACCATTAGAGGACTATTAGATGGATAAACCTGGAAAGAAACATTTGTGATTATTTGTAATAATAAATTCTAACACAGACTGTAAATGGTAATAATTTTATTATAATTTATTTTATTTGCTGCAGTGTCTAAATTTTACATACTCAATTCCTTGAGTGACTGCACCAAACTCAAAAAAACTTGATAATCTGGTTGTGTTTGATTAGACCTGAGTTTAACAATTTTTGTTTTCAGTCTGCTATTAATAAAGCAAACAAATTACCTGAAAATGACTATGCGCAGATTTAGAAGATGCCTTTAGAATGCATTTTGAATCATTATTCAAATTTTACTCTGTTTTTGGAAAGTAGAGTGCACTGCAGAACTATCAGAGCCAAGGGCAACAAAGGATTATTTTAAGCTTTAGTCATACATCATTTCTAAATAATTTCTACAAGCCTCAAAGTGGCCAGGCTGATCCCATATAGAGCATGAAAAATGTATTTATATGTTAACCCCTTAACTGCTTGGTACTGCTTGTTTTTTTTTTTTTTACTGGCTTTTTTACCCCCATCACATATTTTAGTAATCATCATAAATTAGGTATCATTCGAAAGCTTAAACACTCAAAATTCATCCTGTGAAAACCGTTTTAAAATCAGACATTGCGTTAGCATGGAAACAGTAACTTAAATCCTTTTAGCAAGATGCTCCTCCTAGTGGGCAGTCACGTTTCACATTATAATTATAATTATAATTGAACTATTTTATAATCAAAACTTTTTCTAATCTTGACTTTACACGTATAATTGGAAAGGTTCCATATTTAGCGACTAGTTTTGGTAGGAGTGAGGTTAATTTGTTACAGGAGTATGCATAAAAAAAAATATATATAATAACAATAATAATAATAATAATAATAATAATAATTCAATATAATGTGGGTGTCACCCGGTGGCTATTTTTTGTATTATGCCTAAACAAAATCTCATAGGAACTTCAATTTCTGTGATATCAACTTTAAATTTGGAACACAACTTTTTTTAGACATATGCCTTTGATTGTATAGCAATTTTAGAGTACATTTTTTACTTTGTTTTAATTTAATTTTACTTTGTTTTTAATTGTATTATTTTGTAAAATATATATTTTGTATAAAATGTTTATTACAGTACATTTGCTTTACAGTGAACTTAAGCTTCTATAACATTTTCACACTTTCATTTTTTGAAGTGCTTTCACTTCAGCGATAATCTGCTGTGTGTCTTCTTTGAAAAGAGACGCACCTTAGGTCTGTATTCCTTTTTGATCTTCTATTTCTGAAGATGTCTTTTGCCCTTTGCAGTCTTTGTTCTTATCTGCTCGAGCACTGAGCATCTCCATGGTTATGAGCCTGTGATAGGTCAAAAAAGAGGCAACAATGTGATTATCGTTTGGTTATCTCATTCCCTATTGAATGCATTGTTAGCGACAAAGCCTTTCCATGGCAACAACTGGTTGTGAGTGGCAGCGAGTTTGTTGATATCTGAGTAGAACGCAGAGCTGGAGGGCTAGTGCTGATGTCCTGTCCAGTGACCTGGAGTTGTTTTGAAGGTCTGCAGTGCAACAGCTCATGCTTCCTATGACTGTATTACAGTTATGAGCATTTAACCGGAACTTCAAAAGACTCATGTATGGATGGTTTCCATTTACATTGTGTAAGAATGTGTTTATATCAGTGCCATCACTGACAGATAAAAAAAATATATATAATTCCTTGAATCAGAAATACAGCTGCCATTTAATAATCATTTAATAGGCTAAGCTGCCAAAAAAATTATTTAATAATGCCATTTAAAAAAATTTAATAAATAAAACCCGAAATACTGTTATAGCTGAGAAATGAGGCAAGAAAAGCATGCAACTGAAAATGGGATGTTAATATTTGCATAACTTATTCACTAATGCACCTCAGCAACTACACTCTCAGAAAAAAAGGTACAAAAGCTGTCACTGGGACAGTACCCTTCAAAAGGGTTCTAATATGTACCATTTAGGTACTAATATACACTTTTGGTACCAATATGTACCTTTGAGAGACTAATATGCACTCTTTAGGTACAAAGGTGTACCTTTTGAAAAGGTACCTCTTTTGTGCTGCTAATGAACCGAGCAGAATAAAGACCGAAGGCATTCTGTCATTGCACTGAGATTATTATTCGCAAATATTCCCATCATTTAAATGTTGAAGTAGAGGACTGAACCTGTAAAAAGTCATCATGGATGACCATAAGTGCTTTAGAGCAAAATATTTCAACAAAGCTAGTTAAATATTAGTAAAATTTCTTCTTCCATGTCTGAATTAATCTATAAATCTGATCGATTTGTTTATTTATTTTTGCATGCATGCAATGTGTAATATACGTCTTCTGTATTGAGGATAATTCAAAGGTCATTTCAATCTTCCCCTTGTTTGGTAAAGAACCAGCTTGCATGTGTGTGTGTGTCTTCTGTTAACATTTAATGTGTAAATCTATGAGTAGTTCTCATTAGAAGGTGGGATCTTATTGGAAGTGAGCTATTGATAGTCCACATCTGACAGGTTCATTTTTACCAGAGGCTCATGTCTATGGTCAACACTTTTCATTTCACACAACACGCCATACTCACACATTCACATGTAAACATTTATTCTACAAGACATGACTGCCAGGTTAGATGTACTACAAAAAGGAAGATAAGTGGCACAGTGCTGGGGGTAATGAGACAGTTCAAATGTAAATGGAAGTGTGAGAGGAGAAAGAGAGAGAGAATGAAAGAGAGAAAGCTTGAAATATATAGCACAACTAATGCATGTTTGTGTGAGAGAAGATGGATAGATGGATAAATGAATAGGGAGAGGGACAGATAGACATTTATATGGATGGATGGATGGATGGATGGATGGATGGACGGATATAGAGGGATAGGTAGACATTATAGATGTATGGAATGATAGATGCACGGATGGATGGATGGATGGATGGATGGATGGATGGGTGGATGGATGGATGGATGGATGGATGGATGGATGGATGGATGGATGGATGGATGGATGGATGGATATATGGACAGATATAGAGGGATAGGTAGACATTATAGATGTATGGAATGATAGATGCACTGATGGATGGATGGATGGATGGATGGATGGATGGATGGATGGATGGATGGATGGATGGATACATAGAGGGTTAGATTTAGTTGGATGGATGATGAATATATGGATGGATGGATAGAGGGATAGATATTAGGGATGTTACGGTTCAAATTACTCACGGATCAGTTTGTATTACGGTTTTAGGGTCACAGTTTCCGTATGATTCGATATGTGTTATGTTCAGAGAAAAAAGACTACTGTCAAATAAAAAATAAAGAAAATAAGAACAAATAATCAAACTACAAGGAACAGCATTAATAAATACAATAGAGCAAAGAAAAAAAATAGTTGTTTTTTAGGTTATTTGGGAATCTAAGACATTAGTTTTCAGGTACAGAAATTGAATAAAGTAATCAAAATAACATTTCATATAATCTTCTTCACTGTAAAAATTAAATAGAGATTGGTCATTATTAAAATTAATAAAGCTATTGAGTCAAGAGCAGTGAGTGATTTCCTTGTCTTTTGTTGTTTGATTAACATTAAAAACAGACAGCAGGAATATTAGGCTGCTGTCACTTTAAGACATAATGCACGGATCCAGTACACTGATACACATGCGTTGTCTTTCTCGACTGTTTACGTTCACTTAAGACTAAGTTTGCTATAGGATACTCGCCAAGACGTGCATGTTGACAATTTCTGTGTAAATTTGTCCATTCAAAAGCAAGAGCAAAACTCAAAACTCAATATTTGCGCACTGTCTGAGACGAGGTTTACTGTGTGCGGCTGAGATGAATGCACATACATTTTTGCGCTTGAATGTTTAAATTGGCAAGGCTGTGTTTAAACTAAAATGAATTTAGTTTAAACACAGATAGCAATGTGTGCTGTTCAGGTCTCACCTCTGCGTTCTGGTGATGACAACATAAATGGCTTGTCATATATTAGAGCATTTGTAAACTTTGTTCAATAGGTTATAGCCAACGGCACTTCTATTGAACAAAGTTTACAAACATTGCTTTATTTGTCCACGTTTTTTTGATTATCGCTGTTGTAATGTATTGGGCAGCCAGAATGCGTATCATCGACAGTAACATTCATATGCGTGTCTGTTTTACGCATTGTTATTTTCAACAAACCATATTATAGATATGTCATCAGATTTAAGAAGAACCGCGGTGCAAGTGCCTGCCGAACCGTGGGCGGAGAACGGTACGGATCGATTTTTTTATTGAGAACTGTTTTGAATTGTTACACCCCTAGTAGATGAACAGATAGATAGAGGGATAGATTGACAAGATAGATTCATCGATTGATATCGATGGACAAATAGAGGGATAGTTAGACGTTTAGATATATAGATGGATGGATAGATGATAGAGGGATAGATAGACGTTTAGATGAATGAATAGATGGACAGACTGATAGATGGATAGACATGATATTATATTCCAGCAGTCATGATATTTTAACATCTGAAGCATATTTATTTTCTCAAGGTAAGTTTGTGTTTTATATCTTTGTCTGAATGTTTTCCTAGTCTTGCCTGCTATTTCCATCAATCACATTTTCTTTGGGCCTCAAGAAAGTGGAGTGTGTGTATTTGTGTCGCCTGTCACATTACATAAGCTCCTTAATTCATCTTGGTAGTTGCAGATGCAGGTGGAGAAGAAAGATGGCACACCTGAGGAACTTTCACTAAACCTCTGACTCACACTTCTGTCTCTCTCTCTCTCTCTCGCTCACTCTCTCAGCACAGCTGGATTGAACAGAATGATCACTGACTTGAGGAGGACCAGACTCTGCTAGCTCACACAGCCAGAGAGAGCAGAGAGAGGGAGCGAGAGAGAGAGAGAGAGAAAGAGAGAGAGCGTGCTCAACTAGCAGGTCATCCAGCTCATAAAATCTGACAACGAGAACAGAGGGGGACAAGAACACTTCATTTAACAGGCACAACACACTGCGCGTTCTGAAATGCACGGATTATGGAAACCACGTTTTATCTATACACCTCACATTTCCAGTTTTCAGGCTTTTTGGTGACAGTAAAAGAGTAGCAAGAAGACTTCAGGAGTGTTTTCAAACTGGAAGGAATGAAGCAAACCTCTGGACTCATGGCTGTATGAAAGATGCTATGAAGAAAAGAAGGATACATCACCTCTAACTGAACTTGTTTTTGACAGTCTGTCAGTGTTAATAAGGGACATTATGAACTTGCATGCCAACATTTCAAAACCTGTGTCCAAAAGCATCTTTACCTCTTCGAACCTGATGCCCTTTGACCCAGACACCTGGACACCGAGCACGGACATCATGCTGGGTAATGTGGTCCGTAACAGTACGTTTGGCTGTAACAGAAGTTGGGCTGATACAGAAGAATCTCTCCTGCCCAATCTATCCATCAGCGGCACTTCCAGTGAAAGGAAAGAACCGCTGTCATGGCTAAGGTGCAACGGCGAGACGAGTAAAGAGGAGTTTGTTCGGAAAAACTGGGTTGCGCTGCTGATTTTGATTGTGGTCATTGTTACGGTTTCTGGAAACATTCTAGTAATCATGGCTGTCAATCTGGAACGAAAACTGCAAAATGCCACCAATTACTTTCTCATGTCACTGGCAGTAGCGGATATGCTTCTGGGACTTCTGGTCATGCCTGTCGCCATGGTGACCATTGTGTATGGTGAGTCTGCTTTGATTTTGACAGCTGCAATAGGTGTGTACTGTTGTGATTGATTATGTAGGCAGTGATGTTTTCACTTACACAGTGTTGAATGTTCTTGTGCAATTATGAATAACAGTAATGTGTGGTGATCTAGTATTGTCAATGTCAAAAGCCATGGTTTGTATCTTTTCAGTAGTTTACTACTAGTGATTTGAAACCATATGAAGAGTTATTGTCATATGAGTTTCCACTGGAAAAGTTGGAAGTGAACTTATGGCTAATTTTAATAGGGGACAAAAGAATTTTTCCCACCTCCTACTTGAAAATAATGACTGGAACAGGAGTAGATTAGATTGATCAATCCTGACCTCAAGGTGAAGTGTCATTTGATATGTCAAAGATGGCGGGCGACTTTGTTTGTAATGTTGTATTTAAAGGTTTTGTTGGTTGTTTTTTTTTTTTTTTGCTGTTTTTTTGTAGTGACCGCAAAACATTTCATGTTCATGACTTTTGTTTTTGCCATAATTGGCCTAATTGACATGAGTTGTGGCACTGTCTTGTGGTGTATTTGGATATTCCCCTTCCAACTTCCAACAAAAACATGATTGGAGCTGTGAAAGTGTGATTTCTAGGGATGTGCAAGACTAGTACTGCTGCTGCTTGACAACATTGGAAATACCAGTCTATTACATCTAAAACATTTTTTTACACATTTATTTTTTGCTTTATATTTTTACAAAGGCTATGTTCAAATATTGTTAATGACATGTTAATGTTACGTTTTAACAATAATACATTATTTGAAAATTTGCCCCATTCAGAATAGGATTTGACTGTTTGATTCATATTGGGATCGCATATCTTCAGGGGGTTTGTTTACTTTATTGTTTACATAATTTATGTTTGATAAAAAAAAAAATTAGTAGTATCACATCCCTAGTGATGGCACAGCCTTGAGACAGACGTAATTGGACTAGACAATTTTTGTACCCCAGTAACCCTTTGAATTATAATAAACTGTATAAAATCGTAATAAAAAACTTCAGAGAAAACTCGTTATGCACATGAACTATTTCTTTATTTCTTCAATGTAACAAATCTAAATCAATCAAATCCCCATTTTATACTTGAAAAACTGTTTGAGTAAAGTAAGGTATATGGTGTAATAGCACAGAATTTGAAATGACTTTGAACATGACTGCAACATATAGTATTTGTAGGATTTAATGGTAATTTTCTAACCTAGTACTACTATTCTGAACCACAGTTTAAGGTATTTAAAATAACAGAAAGGTTTTGATTCACTGGTTTTTCACTGTACTGATATTTCTTTTTTATATATATATATATAGGGTCATGTTTATTTATCATTTCCACATTGTGTTGTTAATTTTGATTCATTATCTTTCGTGTTTCATTAGAGAAATGCTAATTTCTGTGTAATTTGTTATTTGTCTACTTAAAGTGGATGTGTTAATTGATCATTAGTGGCCTTGTATACACTGACGAGTGTATTTTCATGCAAAGGGCTTGCTGGATGACATTGTAGATTATTTTAATTGCTCCTCTATTTTCTAATGAGTCCAAACACATAAAAAATGCATGGTTTAGCACACAAGCTTTTATATTATGATGAAGTTTGAAGGTGTGTTTACTATTCGAGTGTGTTTTTCTGATGGAGCTTGACAGTGAAATGTCATTGTCACGCTGTATTTCAGGCTGTTATCAGTGAGCTGAGGCAGCCGTTTTGAAGAACTCAAAGAGACAGAGAGGTTAAAAATGCACAAGAGTGTGCATGAGAGAAACATGCCACCCTCTTCACCGTTTCCATCCCGCTCTGTCTCTCTTCTGCTCGTCTGTCCCCTCTAGATACTCTGCTGTGGGAAGTATTAGTACTATTGGTCAGACTGTGGATGTGAATGAATGACATCATGTCACGGTTTTAGGACAGAGTCACATGTTACAGCTAAAACCTTGTTAACATTTCAAGGTATGTGTGTGTGTGTGAGTAAAATGACCTCTGCTGCTTAGTAAATGCATCTGTTAAACGGTCAAACAAAAGAACCCATTAAAGGTGATAACATGGAGGGAGAATTTTGAGAGAAAGTCTAATTATTTTCTTCTGTGTAAACGCTGGACTGATGCTATTCAAATCCACTGGATGCTGGGGAAATTCAGCACTTCATCTGTACTCTTAATGTCCCCCTGTAGTCAATAATTTTATCCCTTAAAATGCATCTTTGATCACCAAATTACATATTTAAACGTTTTTTACCTTGAAAATGTTTTCTTCATGCCTTAAAATCACTTGAATGTAACTTTACACCCTTGTCTCATTAAGTATACATGGTTCTATGAACATGCAAATTAGCCCCGCCTCCATTCACTCACACCAGGCTTGTTCGACTTGAACCAGCGCTGCACAAACCGATGGGTGAATGACATCAAAATACCGCAAGAGCGAATAGAGAGCAGACGGCTCTTTATGCTTTTGAAATGCTCTCGCGGTACTTTGATGTCATTAACCGATCGGTCTGTGCAGCGCCGGTTCAAGTCGAACAAGCCTACCAGCTCAGAGATCCACTCGTTGATGATCACACATTGACGTGATTGGTTACAAGGTAGTTTGTGACGTCAGAAACACCAACGATTTCAAACCGCGTTTTTGAAACTGTCTTTGGTTCACTGCATTTTCAAGGAGAAAATACTCAGCAATGATGTTGATTCATGAATTTGCTCATGGTTTGTTTCAAAGCATATTGAAAACACCACATAGACATATAAACAACATTAAAAGCTTAATTGTCACCACAGGGGGACTTTGAGCATTTTTTCTTTGTCTCCTGGCTGGCTGTACATTTTTGGTTTTATTGCTCAGGAAAAATTACACTATTGTAATTGGCTTGATTAAACTCTTTGTCCTTGTGTTTGAGTCACAATGTCTGTTCCATTCTCCTTTTCTTTTTGTCTCACATGAATGCATGTGCATACACAAACACATATTTTCCGGAGAATGTTGCAATGAATTATAGTGTACATAATTTTTTTCCCCAAAGATGAACAATTGGTCTGTGAGTCTGTAGGATTACTTTTAAGAATATATGCAAAATATTGTGAATTAATATACTATATTTAGATAAATAATTTTATTTAGTTAAGCTTTGGGCACATAACTCATCGCGGTAGGGATGCACCGATAATCAATAATTATTTTCATATTAATGTTATATTAATACATTTTCATGCATATTTTATTAACATTTTCAATTGTAATATTTTCATATTAAAATTATTTATGGTTTTGTCTAAAAAAAAAATCCTATAAGTGAATTTAGACATCACAACTTCATAATGTACAATATGAAAAAAAAATGTTCATTTTGTGTTTTGCTAAAGATTACATTGCTATTAAATTACTTGTGTTTAAATTTGATTCACTTTAAGTGAGCGTTAGATCACAGCCAAGTTAATCTAAATGTAAAAGTAGGGAAAATGAGCTGCACAACTAAATATCCCATATTGATTGATACAATAAATTCAGAAATCTAATAAAAGTGTGTGTAACCGATATTGTGCATCCCTATAACGGTGTTATTGTAGTATTATTTATATACTATTATAATACATATTAATATGTTGAATTAGCTTTTTTTATTTTCACTTTTAATTTTTCATTATATTTTAGTCATTTTGTTATATTAATCTTTGTTATACTGAATCATGTGGCTTGTTAAGGAGAGGTGTGCAATCTTTTTGACTGGCAGATAAAAAAATAAAAAAAATAATATATAAATGTAATTTTAGAAGCAGTCACCCAGCAACCACTCAAAACACTCTAGCAATTGCATAGCAGAATGCTAACAGCCACTCAGAACACCCTAGCAACCGCATTACAATGCCCTGGCAACCAAACACAACTCCTTGACAAAGAAGTAACAAGTTTTGCACAGGAAAGTGTCAATTACATTTTCTTCAGAAAATAAAAAAAATGGTCTTGTTCAAAATAAGCTGTTTGATCAGATAATAATTAGTGTGTTTTTGAATTGATAATGGGTGGATTCAATAGGCAGCTGCTCTGTATTGTTCCAGCACTGACCACATGCAGACACAGAGGAAGGAAGCTAATCACTAGAATATTATAGGCTGCTTCTTTAAGACTTCAGAACAGTGTATTTTAACTCAGATTTTTTGATAAAGAACATTGCAGGTACACAAACATTCAAGAGACATACACATACATTGAGAGAGACTCCAATAAGGGTATTTCCTGATGAACAAATGTCTTTTATCAGAGACTTGGCCTGGGGGATAGTGCTCATGCTTCAGCACGGTTGGGGGCAATGAGTTTCAATCTAGCTTGTGTCATTTTATATCTATTATCTATCCACTCCATTCAGCTTCCTGGCAATTATTTTTTGTACTATACAATAAAAAGCAAAAAAGTGTATTTTTTCCTTAAAAATAATTTAAAAAGGGTTATAACAGGAAGGGGGAAACAAATTGTGCCTGCTGATAGTGCCATTTATTTAAATGGATAGTTCACCCAAAAATGAAAATTATACCATGATTTACTCACCATCAAGCCATCCAAGGTGTATATGACTATCTTCTTTCAGACGAACACAATCAGAGATATATTTTAAAATATCCTGGCTCTTCCAAGCTTTATAATAGGAGTGAATGGGGGGTGAGATTTTTAAGCCCAAAATAATGCATCCATCCATCATAAAAAAGAATCCATACGGCTCCAGGGCTTAACAAAGGCCTTCTGAAGTGAGGAGAAGTTTTTGTAAGAAAAATATCCATATTTAAAACTTGATTATAATAACTAGCTTCCGGCAGACAGACATAAGCATCGATTTATGGTGGAAGAGTAACCCTTGACCTGACGCATGATGCAATGAAGAACGCAGAAGTGCAGAGGATAAAGCGAAACAAAACACTGGTCACGAATTAAAAGTCTAAAACAAGAAATTTTAAAGAGAAATGTCAGAGGATTTCGATATAAGAGAAGAGGAGCTTGCAGCCATATTTGTTTAAGCCGCGAAAAGCATCTAAGCTTACGATACTCCTACTTCCTACCTCATACATCGCGTCAGGGGTTACTCTTGTGGCGCAAGTCGACTTGTGCAGTATCCGTACGGTCATCTGCCGGAAGCTAGTTATTATAGCAAATAAAGTTTTAAATATGGATTTTTTTCTTACACAAAAAAAAGCTTTGCTTTAGATGGCCTTTATTAACCCCCTGGAGCCTTATGGATTACTTTTATGATGGATGGGTTGGATGGATGGATGCATTTTTTTGGATTTCCCATTATAAAGCTTGGAAGAGCCAGGATATTTTTAAATATATCTCCGATTGTGTTTGTCTAAAATAAGATAGTCATATACACCTTGTATGGCTTGATATGGCTGGATGGCTGTTTGTAATTTGCTGAGTGTAATTTTACATCATTTACATAAGCCATAGTGTTCTCCACCTTCACATTATCATTTGAGGGAATGTCTTTATAGAGACATTTCATGAGAACTAATGATGAAACAACTACTCATGAGGATTAGTGAAACACTACTGAAATCTCCACCGAATTACTTGTAAACACAGACTGATTCCACTGGTCTTAGAGAAGAGCAAAGAGGCTGAAGTGCTTTCAGAAGAGAGGAGATGACAGAGCAAGCGAGAAACTGACACATGGGACAGAGATCTTTTAGTCCATGAGAAGGGGATCACAGCTGAAGCAGCAGGGGTGATAAAATCAGAGAGGAACTCCTATTGAGTCTCAGCGATGCACTGACGTACTAGAGTTGTGACGAAGCACGCTCTGAGTAATCCATTGGTAATCAGAGCTGTTTTATAAATAGCAGTGCGTGTTTCTAACCCATTATCCGAACAGGTAAGAATAGCTACGTGTGTGTGAATCAGGGCCATTATCTCTAGGAAGCAAAGGAGCCAGTGTCTCCTCAAAAAAATATTCCTTCCTTTTTTTTTTTTAAGTAGTTAAATGCATAAACTTGATGTGACTTGGTTCTAATGAATGTGAATTATGCGAATGAAGCAATAAGCCATTAGAGGCCATGTGTTATAGTGAGTATACTATGGGTAATGAGAATTAATATGATAAAGACAGACACCAGTGTCTTCGCTGTTCCTCTTTCTTTTTATTTTTCCATAGAGTGACAGTTAGGGAAGCTAAAATAAATGGGATCAGAAAACACACAGACACTAATTTCCCCCTGATTCTCTAAACCTCTCAATCTCCCAAACGGCTCCACAGCAGAGCTCTGGCATAATACACCGCCATGTCATGTCACCATGACGATGGATTATTCCAGAACAACACACAAAGCTCAATAGCTGCCGTTGATGCAGCATTGATGGTTTTCTGGCACAGGTGGTCTCTAGGTTGCCACGGCGCTCTAAAGAGAGGAGTGACTTAATGAGCAGCATGAAGGGCTAATGACGAGCATCTGTGTAGACACTGAAACATATCTTTAATTTCATTCTCATTAAGGTCTTGGCCATTTCCAGCACGTGAAACCTGTGCCACATCAGTAATGGCTGCTTAACTATTTTCTCTTAATCATACATCAGACAGCATGGTACATCTGGGGTGGGTTATAATATCTTTTTGGATGGTTATGGATAGCCATCATCACTTTGGGGCAGCTGTGGCCTAATGGTTAGAGCCAAGTTGGACTTGTAACCCGAAGGTTGCGGGTTCGATTCTCAATACCGGCAAGAAACAACTGAGGTACCCTTGAGCAAGGCACCTAACCCCCAATCACTCCCTGGGCGCCGCAGTGAATGGCTGCCCACTGCTCCGGGTGTGTGTTCACTACTCACTGCTCCTTATATGTGTGCACTTACTTGGATGGTTTAAATGCAGAGGACAAATTCCAGGTATTGGTTGTCATGCTTGGCCTTCACGTCACTTCACTTTCTTAAATGTTGCGTCCACTATTTCAACTCAAAAGCCTGTGTCTTATTCACTAACCACCCAGAGTTCAGTTTAATCAGGTGCTGACTGTGCTGGAATAGCACTGCAGTGTGCGGATTCAAATGAGATCATTGCCATTCTTTTCAGCACATTCCTTTCTATGTAAATTAGGATTATAAATTGTGCTTCATTAAAAATATGCTATTTAAAAATTACTTTTTGCCTGCCACAATCAGCTTTGTAAAAGGAAAAGCGATTTAATTTTCTATGGAGAGCAGTTATTCGTCAAAAGATGGAGAAGAGTGTTATAGGGTGTACAGTATATCCAGATGTGTAGTGTCGAGCACATTTTCACATTTTAAAGGAAAGCGAATGATAGTGGCACTAAACCAATGCAAACAGCATGTGCAAATCATTCTTAATGCATTTACCCCTAAATGATTACAGGGTTTAAAATCAATGAAGATATTTGGTTTCCTAGTCTAACCCTCTCTTTCATTACAAAAAGGGCCCTTTGTGATTCCTAAAGGCACAGAGGTGTTGATAATGATCAAGATCTAAAGGCCAAGATGAGTATACATAGCCAGCAGCTGTCACCCTGTCGCCCAACACTGTTTGTCCATTAAAGCTAAGCAGGGTTGAGCCTGGTCAGTACTTGGATTTTAAAACTAGGAAAACCAGGTTGCTGCTGGAAGAGGTTTTAGTGAGGCCAGCAGAGGGTGCTCACCCTGTGGTCTGGGTCCCGATGGGGACAGTACAGTCAGAAAGCACCGTCCTTCCGATGAGACGTTAAACCAAGGTCCTGACTCTCTGTGGTCATTAAAAATCCAAGGATGTCCTTTGAAAAAGAGTATAACCCCAGCATCCAATTTGCCCACTGACCTCTGTCCATCATCATTGCCTCCTAATAATCCCCTTCATCAATCCAAACTGGCGTGTGGCATTTGTGCGCAATATGGCTGCCGTCGCAACATCCAGGTGCTGCATATTGGTGGTGGTTGGGGAGATTTCCCCCTTCCATATGTAAATAATTGTAACAAATTATTATTATTACATTGGGGGGGTCTGCTATTTGTCATAACCTTTGTGCTGTCTACTGTAATCTTAAAATGTAATCTGCTGATTTGCTTCCGCTCACGTTTACTTTTTTAACACTATCAGTTTGGTGTAGGGTAGGTGGGATGCTTTTCAAATGCGATAGAGCATTATTAGCACCACTCTGGATATTTCATTTCTAAATTGCATAATACGTTGCCATATTCACGTTCATCTCTTTCGGTTAAAACTTAACACATATTTAGTGGCACTTACAGGACATTTCGCTTTGAAAGTGTCATGAAACCTGATGTCATCTTTTAGAAATATCGCCACAGGCTTGTTTTTCCAAAGAGACTGGATTTTATAATAAATAGTAAAAAAAATAAAAAAAATAAATACAGTCATCATGTATTGTGTTCTTGTATCACATTACGACACAGCAAGTTTGAATACGTGCAAGAACAAACGTTTAATAGCTCCTGGTCACTGCATGATTTTGGAAAAAAAAGGCATCAACATTCTTCAAAACATGCGTCCAGTCATACAGGTTTCGAATGATGATGATTGATTATGGAAGAATACAATTTTTTCTGTTTCATGACAAACAAGAGGTAAGAGGCAGTGAGAGAGGTGTGTGTGGGTAAGGAGGGAGAGATTAATTAGTCTGATAGATTCAGGGCTGTTTAACCAGGCAGAGGATGAGTTCAGGAAGGGTCAGGGGAAACGAGGTGAGCCAGCGGTATTGTAATTATCCATCTACCGACACCAACGCACACGCACAACCACTCCTCGTGACATTACAGAGAGTTTCCTTCTTGCCTCAGGCAAATGCCATAGACTTTCTTTTTTTAACATGGTGACACAGTGATGCATATAATCATGCCCTCAGTGGTCATTTCCCAGGCATCCGGCTCAAATCAGTGCTTACAAGAAATGCATTTCAAAATGTGCTGGCACTCTAGAGTCAAGTTTTTGCAAAGACTTGTCATTCTTGGGCTTGTGAACTTGGGCACTGAAATCTTGGGCTTGTGGTCAAAAGGGAAAGCTTTTAAGGTGGTAGTGCTGTTTGTCTGTGTGTGTATTCATAGTTGATGTTGTCAGAGAGGCTGTATGGTTAAATTAAGTGTGCTATTTGTATATAATTTGTTATAAATATAACCTAAACCTAAACCTAACAGAAAACGTCCTGCTATTTACAATTAAAAACAATTTACTTACCTATATGCATTTCTTTCTTCTGCTGAAAAGAAGGTATTTTGAAGAATGTTGATAACCAAATAGTTTCAGTTCCTAGTGATTTCCATTGTATTTTTTGTTCATACAATAAGAACCAAAACAGTTTAGTTACCAGCATTCTTCAAAATATCTTCTTTTGTGTTTCAGAGAAGAAAGTAAGTCATGCAGGTTTGGAACAACATGAGGGTGAGTAAATGATGACATAATTCTCATTTGTGGGTGAACTAATTCTTCAATATACACTCTCAGAAAAAAAGGTACAAAAGCTGTCACTGGGACAGTACCCTTCAAAAGGGATCTAATATGTACCATTTAGGTACTAATATGTACACTTTTGGAACTAATATGTACACTTTTGGTACCATTATGTACCTTTGAGGGACTAATATGCACTCTTTAGGTACAAAGGTGTACCTTTTGAAAAGGTACTGCCACAGTGACAGCTTTTGTACCTTTTTTTCTGAGAGTGTACTGTATTTTATAACGTTTTTACAAATGACAACATCCCAGAAAGGAGGTTTTGTCAGATTTAGCTCATTTCTGGGTACAAATTTGGTTAAGTAGGTACACATACACTCATGCACACTCACTGCTTTCCTTCAGCCAAATCAGGCTATTATCCTGCATGGCTAGATAACGTTTGGCTTTCATCTAAAGCAGAGGCACAAACACTCTAAGGATTTGAGGGAATTTGTCAGGTTTTTGTTGGGTCTCTCTGTATTAAACGCTGAGTATTACCCTTCAGCAAATAGGGCGTCCCCTGAGCCTGTGCCGATGAGCAACTCCAATTAGACAAACTGTCTGAAGGGTTTTAAATCGAGTCTTTGCCCTTCATTGTTTCTGTTTCCCTTTCAGTCACAAGCACAAACACCAATGCATGCATCTCATAGACAGCACACACACATCCACAGCCATTTTGTATTAATGGATTATTAATTAGCCTCTGGTTTTGATGCGGCATCTCTTGTTTTTGAGCTTTATTGAATAAAGCCACAGCTGGCAGAAGCCTCACGGAGAAAGGGATGACGTTCTTCATCTCTATTCATAAGCACTTCTTATGCCTAGCAGTGATTGAACTTTTATTCGTTTAGTTCTTTATTTTCCTTTTTGTGCAACTTTCATCAAGACTTTGATTTTTATTTATGCCATGATGCATACCACTACATCAAACAGTGCCCCCCATCTTAATATTTTCGAAAAAGACCTTCATCTCTTCATATCATAAGCCCTGATCCTCTCTCTCTTTCAGCCCATGCTCTAAGCACTTTCCATGCAATGAGGTATAAAATAAGGCCTGCAACTCTTTTTTCTTTTCAATAAATAGGCATTGAAATGAAGGGCTTAACCTTTTAAAAATGTTGATCAACAAGCTCAGGAGACTTTATTTTCTGTGTGGTTTGATGTAATAAGTACAGGAATTTCTTACTGAAATTTGGGACATAAATTCAATTTAATATAGTCTAAATACAGTTTTAAAAGACTTATTTGTGTGGTTTTAATTTTTGGTAATTAAAATATGCTTGCATTAATTTAGTTTTAAATGAATTATTAAAATGAAGTATTAAATAAAAAATTATAAAATAATGATAATTATTACGATTAATGATTTTTACTACAATGAGTTTAATATCAGAAATGATGCTAAAAAAAATCTGTATCATATTCACAGAGAATGGCAGTAGTTTCAGTCTGTGTACAGTCACACGGGTAACACTGCCTAAGTTTATGTTTGAGTCATGATGGCTGTCTGCATCTCATGTTCATAGTAAAAGGCATCTATCTTTAGCTAGTGTGACTTCTTTTTGTACCTCAATAGATAGTGAAGGCAGGAGAGCGTGGGAGCTTTACAAAACTAAAATAATGTTATTTACTCACAATTTATCTCCCATGCTGCTGCATACGTTTATCCCACAGCAGTCTGAATTTTAGCTGATTTTTCTTCTGCAGAGAAATTCTGTTTTTGAGCGGTCTTGAACTGTATAGAAACCACAGGTTTTCAATCACTTTGAAAGAACACAGTAAACACAACACACACAGGGAAACGAATATAATACTGTGGCTCTGCTGAGTTACCAATCCAATAACAAACCTGAGTAAGTTCTGATTAAAAGTGCTGTTTCTGAAACTCAAGTGTGTGATTGTGTGCTCTTTGTTTTGGTGATTGATGGTCTTTATCTATTTCTGCACACAAGCTCTGTATATTCATTCACCTACATAATCATTCTTCCCTTCATTTCCGGCAGCTCCTCCTCCTGTTATCCTTTCACCCATTTCTTTCTATATATTTTTCTACCTCATTTCCTCTTTCCTCAAAAGTCTATTATCTTTGTGGCACTTCATTTGTGTTGGCTCTTTTGGCTTTGCCGTCGTGCTTCATTTCAAACTTTTGTCACTGACAAAAAACAAACAAACAAAAAAACTACTAGTGAAAGCACTAAAAATAAGAAAGTACTTGAAAATAACTGCAAATTCCTGTAAATGTATTATTAATTCAACTTTTCTCCCCTTCATGGTTTGTGTCTGTGTGTGTCCTGTACAAAGTGCCAGGAGCGTTAACAATTAACTTTACAGTTTCAGTCTGGTGAATGGTGGATGGTCATTTTCTGCCTGACTACCCACAGCGGAGTGAGTTAACTCTATTGCACTTTCAGAACTGAATTTACTCTTCAGGATGGATGGCAGACAAACAAGCTGATAGACAGACAGACAGACAGACAGACTACAATATTGTAGAAATTAAACTGTTTTTCATCATCGTGTCAACAGAAAAGTCTCATCAGTCATCACACTCATGCTTTCCAATGAAATCACTCACTTGAGCTTAGTGGACGAAGCCCATTAAATGAACTCACAGGACTCATTAGTATGCAACAGAGGAAAGCCAATGTTTCTAAGCCTTTTGTTGTCAGTTTTATTCCTTCGGTTTGATTTTCTGAATGTGTTTCTCCTCTTCAGGTTACTCCTGGCCCCTCCCTGCATCACTCTGTCCCGTGTGGATCTACTTGGATGTTCTTTTTTCCACCGCCTCCATCATGCACCTGTGCGCTATCTCCCTGGACCGTTACGTGGCCATCCGGAACCCCATCCGACACAATCGATCAAACTCACGCTCCCGGGCCCGGGCCAAAATCACGGCGGTCTGGACCATCTCTGCAGGTACAACATGTGGGCATGACACTGTGCTGTAGTGTGATGTGAAGCCATGAAGCCATGAAGCTGTTATGAACAGGATGTCATTCTGCCTGATGAGTCATGACTCTGATCTAATGTATATTCATGATAACATAGTATTAATCTCTGACTCTGCTTTCAGAATTTCCTTATTAGCAAAAGAAAAATGTCTTTATTGGTTTGAGATGACCATGGCTGTTTAGAGACTCTACTAAAAAGAAGAGTGATCCAAAGAGGGTTTAAATGTTTATGTGTAATAGGGCTGTCACAATATCAGAATTTTCACACCACGAATATCTTGGCCAAAAGAAATCACGGTAACAATATATCGCGATATCTATAGAAACCTATACTGTATATGCATACATATATGGGTGTACACACACACAATGTGTGTGAAGTACAAATAGATGTGATTAATTTATTTGACAGCACTAGTAAAAATACAACAAAAATATTCCTCTACAGATATTTAAAGTGAACATATAATCCATATGTTTTAATCCGAATGAGCAAACTTTTGGACTAAGGATGATTTGACACGAAGGTGGGTTAACAGATTTCTGGTATTGCCCCCTTTTTGTACTCGCTGTTGATCGACAAGTCCTGCAGATCGGGGTGTCTAACGACTTATTTTCTCTAAATCCAAAAAACTCCCTTACTGGTGAGCTTGCTTTTTTGAAGTGTGGGTAGAGACTCTCCTCTGTCTTATCGGATGACATGATTTTGTCTTCCACTTTATGACAGATGGCAGCGTTTAAAGTATGACGTCAGATCTCGAAAGTCTAATTCGCTGCTGGTTCCTTTGAGATATTCCTATGCGGTTTTATAATGGGATTTTTCAATTCATGTGTAAAATAAAGTCTGTGGTAAACATAACTTGACTGTACTTGTTTTGTTCTACAACGTAAATTACACACATCCATAGCGAAAATGCGAATTTTGAAGCAGTTCATTTTTGAAAACGTCAGTTTTTAATAAATAACTAGATAAGACTGCTTGGGGTGTGAATGTGTGCAGTGTGCGTTGTAGGACAAAGCGTCAATGTATCAAGTTATGTTTACCATGATATTTAATACATGAGTGGGAGAGAGAGCTTTTTGAGCACAAGTTGGATATCTGTTAATCAGAAGTAAAATTGCAGGAACAATCAGCTATAATATAGATTGGAACGGAGAGGCAACAATGAGACCTGCAGTAGTGACTGCACCTTCATTAGTATCCTGCTGAGTATGTCAATGGAGAAAAATAATTGAAAAGAGGAAAAAATAGCATAACAGAAAGATAAAAATGAATGAATTTTACAGGTCTGGGTTATTGAATGCTGAAGACATGAATAATTGCACCATGCACAGTGTCATTTCCACCACATCTCAAATCAATCTCTGGTGGAAATGACAGTGATGGAAATGAGAGTTTAAACATTTGCAGAAGAAAATAGCTATGGTATTAGCCTTAGAAAGATGGAGCCATCATTTTACAGATCGTAAATACACACAAATACATTTTCACACGTACGTTTCAAGCTTTCTTGGAAATTATTCTCAATAAAAATATTATATTTACCTTAAAGGAGACATATCATGCTTTTAAATCGTTCCTTTTTACATATAAATCATACATTTGTAGTCTATATAAAGCGGAACTGCAATGCTTGGGTCTGAATTCCTCATTATTATAGCTCCACAGGCCCCTTTTCTACCCCTTTTCTGATGTGCGTCTGAGAGCAACCCGTTTTGGTGCGGTCTCTTTAAATACAATTGAGACACTTCATACCCCGCCCCCTCTCCAGTCTGCAGAGGTTCATCTCCACCCCGTTCGGCCATTTTTGTAGTTTGATAGCAGTATACGATTATCTAGCGGCACAGAAACTTTTTATTCACACGTTATTAACAAAATGTCAACAACGGAAGACTTGTCCAGCCAGCCTTACATGTTCGAGCCAGAGTCGGAGCCGGAGCGAGATGAAAATGAAGACGACGAACCTGCAGAACAACGTCTTCATATGGATGTATCGCAATGGTGTGTTACTGTATTTACACATGAAACTTTGGCCGACCTTTTACCACCGTGTCGATTTATTTTGATTAATATGTGCGAGGGAGAGAGAGCAAGACAGCGTCTAGTTTGGAGACGGTGTCTTGTTTACACTTTCGCCTGGCTCTGAAGAGAGAGAGAGTGCGTGCGCGCGACCGGGTCTCTCTCTCTGCTCGTTCTTTCAGTTAAACATGCTCCCTGTCACAAGCGCGGCAGTTCATCTACATTAGACGGTGTAATGAAGCGTGTGGGTTACTACATCCAACAACCGAACATTTTAACTTACCCTCTCGTAACTTCTGCATCTTTTAGCTTGGACTACAAAATTGCAGCGAGAAATACAAATGGCGGATTGCTCGAAGTGTTGGGCTGGAAGTCAATGTCCTTATTTGGCAGTTCCGCTGCAAATACTGTGACGTAATAGTTCACAAAACGTCATAGATAACAGAAAAATCGGAACAGGTTGAAAAATAAGGCCAAAACAGAATATAAAGATATCAACGAAGCACCTGAAGAGAATAATTTCAACTGTTCTGTACTTCTAAACACTCCAAATATACAACAAAATGCATTTAAGGGCTAAAAAAGTGGATTTAGCATGATATGTCCCCTTTAATGTTTCTTTGATTTCCCTTTGAATTTTTATTCCATGTCATGTTACGCATTTAATCTCACATACTCTTCACTAAAAGTGTTGTTGCCTTGGTAAATAAGTACACTAACCTTTGATAAAACAATATTATTAAATCATTGATAAGTGATACAGAAATTTGTTTAAAAATTATATGATATTTATTTATTTATTTAGAGACTGTCATGTCCCTGTCTGTGACAAAAAATGTACCAAAAGATAAGGAAGGTATGGAAAGTCAGTTTTAGTATGACCATAACAAAGGAAAAAGAAATCTATTAGTTTTAATAAAAATCACCCTCTGCAGTGCGCGAAATTGAAGAAATGCCCAAGCTCTGATCTTTTCAAAATGACCTCAAACCAGTCCTGTTTTTTCGATCTGCATGCAGCGCAGACAGAAATGAATTATTATGAGCAGAAAAAGTAATAAAGTGCATCCCACAATGACATTTGCACCACAGTAATGCAAAAAGAAAAACAAAACAGTGTAATGAAACACATTTATAATGCAAAGCAATATAACTAGTCCATAGAACTATTTTAAAAATATCTACACTAATAAAGCAGTTAAACTGTGCCGGTACACTTTTGGATAGAGCTTCAGTTCCCCGAACTTCAGTCCCAAGCCTCTGCCAGATTCAGACTGGTCATAGAGCTGAGAGCTAGTGTTGCTTTAAAGTGATTAGTAATTATGTATCGTTTGGGGATCAAAGAAGACCTACTAACATTTCAGAGATTAGGGCTCTTTGAGCATGAGTCAGATGCTTTTCAAAGAACGGCATGTCTGGTTGGTAAGACAAAAAAGTGCTTTTGTAATTATCACTGGAAGAGGCGCATGGCTGAGATGCGTAATTATCTGTCTTCTGTACTAGAACATTTTATGGATGTAATTTTTCTTGCATAAAAGCATCCATCCATCCCTCCATCCATTCATCCACAAACATAACAGATGAACTATCCCCCTTCCTCTCCATGTTAAACAGCTCTTAATCTGCTTTAAGGCAAGACATTACTAACAAAACCAATGTTTTATCGAGCACTAGTCAATTTTGAGACTTTAAGCTATTTTGCTTCCCTAGCATGTATTCTTTTTTTGGCTGTTGTCAGTGCTTTCTGATTTATAGAGTGATAAAAAGAGACATCCAAAATAAAATAAAACATTTTACTTATATCAACAAAATGAAACAATTCAATTCAATGTTCAGCTCATCTGCGTCTTTAAACATAATATTTTAGAAAACTTGCAATTCAAAACAATTGTCTTAATGTACTGTGATTTATCAACTGGGAAAGTATGGTGATATCTAGTTAAAATTCACATGTAGTGTCTTGCCTCCAAATGTCATGACATAACATCTATAACTGAGATAAGGATGAGTGCTGTCAGTGGATTTGAGCAAAGCACCATGATCTCTATTTACATTATAATGCTGCTTTTCTAACTTTTCCAACTCTGTGTACTCTCATCTCCAGGAAAGGGTGAGAAATGGGATGTCAGAGGAGGTTGATAGTGTGTAGGATAAATTAACCCCGCTCACTTTTAAAGGAGAAACCTTACCGATGTATATTTTTTATCTCCTCATATTCCTCTCAGATTTTGACACTCTTATCATAGTCATCCAAGGCTCGCGGTTATCCATAGATTCACAACTAATTCCAGATCCATCATCCAGTGGCACGGGGTCCATCATGGCACCCCCCGCCCTCTTTACCAGCTCTGTTTCCCCCAACAAACCCCAGAGATCAGACACGATTTGCAGAGATTTACTGTTGCCATGGAGATGGTTTGTCACCATGGCAGTTTCACTGAAAGTTTGTCCTTGAGCGATACAAGCTTTCCATTTGCAAGATGCTAGCGGAAATGAGAAGTATATCATATACAGTGTTATACAGAACTGAACACTAATGGTCATAAATAGTTGTGTTGTTGAGTTTACGGTTCTAAACTGTAATAGGCAATGAGAGAAAAAAGTCCCATCAATTACTGTGAAGTAACCCGAAGGCATGTGACAAAGATGCACATTTTCGCTGCCTAAGAATTAGCAATATATCTAAGTAAGTAGAATAATATGAGTATGTCCTTGAACAAGAGATCCATCAATTACAGGTTTCATATTGAGCCGCACAGCATGTTTTTAATAAATATACGCCACCTGCGCTCTCAGTTTAAAGCAGTTTAATGATTTGTAACTAAATTATGTATTAGTGCTTGAAACAATTAATATAAAGTGTTTACACTTTATTATGAGCCAAGAGCTATTTAAAGATTATCATCTCTTTTGAAACAAGATGTGATAATAGGGGATCAGACAGAATCTCTGCTGTGTGTGAGAGTCTGTTTTTCCTTTGAGATAAGAGATGGTTCATGGACTAAAACATGTCTTGGATGTATACTGTATGTGTTAGTCAGGTGTTTAAGTGATATTCCTTTACATGAACTCTTTCCAGTCCAAATGAACAGCATATTGTGTGTCATCTTTAAAATTATATGTAAACCACACTCTTTATTAGCATATGTAAAAAAAAAAAAAAAAAAAAAATCATAAAAAAAAATTCATATATATATTTGTATTATATATGTATTATATTTTATTCATATCTATTACATTTTTAGTATTTTTAAGGGCTGTTAATAAATAATAATATTTATTATTTTTATTGTTGTTATTATTATTAACGGGTATAAAACGGGTATAATGCCAAATTGGCAAAATGCATTACGGCCATTAAAAATGAAAACGAATTAACTGCGTGTTAACGTGCTTTTATGAAAACGCTAGGCTATTATTTATAGCAAAATTATATTTAACACATAACACAATTACCATATGTTGTGAAAACTCTTTTTTATTTATTGTTTATTATATTGTAATATTGATTTATTATTATTAATCACAATGAACCCCATTTTGAATGTAAATTTTACATAAATTATTTTACCATAATTTACTGATAAAAAATAATAATCACAGAACAGTTATAATGTCAGAATTGCTAATTGCATTAATGCTATTAAAGAGAATAATGAACTGCATGTTAATTTGTTATCTATGAAAGTGCTATTTTTATAGCACTACAGTATATGAACTATTATTTATTTATGAAATGGTTTTATAAATGAACAGCTGTATATGATATGCCATAGACAACTGCAGGTCACACAACTTTACTGCTTTTGTGTTTTAAGTGAAATGAGCAACTGTCATCATTTCTTCTCTTTTGTTTAGTTTTTGCCACCTTGTTTTTTTGGTCTGTCACAATTTCTGCAGACTAAACTAAACTACAAATGCACTTTCTTCCCTCTGTCTTTCTGCAGGCATCTCCATGCCGATCCCAGTGCTGGGTCTGCGCGATCACACCAAAGTTTTCAAGGATGGAAGCTGCCTATTGACTGACAATTCGTTTGTGTTAATTGGGTCCTTTGTGGCCTTCTTCGTGCCATTGACCATTATGGTGGTGACCTACTTCCTGACTATCAGCGCTCTGCAGAGTGAGGCTACGCTCTGCCTTGACCAACTGGTGCCCAGGCCCAGATGGAGCGCAGGATTCACTCTGAACTTCCTCCCTAGCCCATCGTTCTCACCCTCAGATAAGAAACTGTTCTTGCGGCGCTCGTTGAGTCGCGAGGCGGGGACAGAGTCGGGGGTTGTGATGCCACCTTTCGGACGGCACAGTGTACAGTCCATCAGCAACGAGCAGAAAGCCTCCAAAGTTCTGGGCGTGGTCTTCTTCCTGTTCGTGGTCATGTGGTGTCCCTTTTTCATCACCAACGTTTTGGCGGTGGTTTGCGAGCCGGTGGCGTGTGACGCCGATATAATGAACGGACTGTTGAATGTGTTTGTGTGGGTCGGTTACCTTTCCTCCGCCGTTAACCCGCTGGTTTACACACTCTTCAACAAGACTTACCGCTCGGCCTTTGCTAGATACATCCGATGCCAGTTTCACGAAGAGAAGAAACCACTACAGCAAATTCTGGTCAACACCATTCCACCGCTGGCCTATCAGTCCACACACATGCCGCTTACTGGATCAATAGGCAATGGGAATTTCTCTCTGCACCTTCCCAATAAAAACCACCATCTGTCCAAAAGCCGGAAAAATGAGAGTGTCAGCTGCTTGTGAATTCACTCAATGAACTCACAAATGCCAACCGTAACCCTGGATTGTCTTCTGGGTTCGTGTTTGGCATTCTATCCTTCTTACCTCAATAAGCTCAGATTGGTCTAAAGTATTAGTATTCAAAGCCCAAATGCATCTATGAACAAACAGCATCACAGTCCATGACTTGATCACAGGGCAGTGATACTGATACACTTCGTCTGACTGGGATCGGTCCTTCGTACCATCAGTGTCAGTTGAATCAATGGGATAAATAAAAATTGTATATAAGTGTTAAGTCAGAGTTACGGTTTGATGTCAAGACTTTTCATTTTTATGTAGCACTTTATATTCCAGAAGGCAAAGTCTAAATTCATGGGAGATCCGCTGTGTTTTGTTTACAATGTCAGGTTTTTGAAAACAATTGTGGATAAAATTTGTGATGTGACTAAAGTTTTGTGCGTCAAACGATTGAGATGCTGTCGCCTCATTCATATAAGCTGACGTGTGTGCCGCTGGTTTATCATTTTACCATACATTTCCATTCAATGTCATGGAAAAGAACTAAAAGAATCCTATAGAAGCCTGTTTCCACTTCAGAGTAAAAAAAATCATTATGTTTAAAATAAGGAAATAAAGTCAAACTGTGAAATGTAAATGTGAGATACACTACTTTTCAAAAGTATGGGGTTGGTAAGATTTTTAAATATTTTTTGAAAGAAGTCTCTTATGTTCACAAAGGCTGCATTTATTTGATCAAAAATACAGGAAAAACAGCAATATTGTAAAATATTACAGTTCAAAATAACTTATATTTTCTATTTTAAATTATATATTTTAATATGTGATTTATTCCTGTGATGGCAATGCTGAATTTTCCAACACTTACCATTGTCAGATTTGAAGTTCATTGAAAACATGCTTTTAAGATCGCCGGCAAGTTTTTGGTTTCGCATTCAGGGTTACATGGCAACACAGAGAGAGATCTCGGGACCATTCGTGCGTCTCCTGAGGTTCAGATCTCAGCACCTTGTGATCAGCACCTTTCTGATTCTATTTCCAGTGTCTGAATTGACAGCGGTGTTGTTGTTGTTGTTATGGTGACGGTCATAAACTTGTTTGCAGATATTGAATGAGTCATCTCTGTTTCATGTTTCTGAGTGGATAATTATGTCAGGTATATACTGTATATATATATATGCTTGTTTTTCTGCCCTCATTCCAATATATCATAGATATTTTGAATCAGCTTGAGCACTAGAGCTGTAGATGTTCTGAAGAACACTGAGCTACAAATGTTTTTCCACCAGCCTCTGCATTTATCAAGTCCACCGCTTGACCAGAATGGTCATAATTTGGCTCTGTAACAGACAGGTGGCCATGACAGTTAGCATATGAAGTTACATTAATCCACACTGCACATGTATGTACTATGTAAAACACAAGGTGACTCAGTAGTGTGCAGAATGTGGCAAAATGATATCAGAGGACTACAGAGCTGTAAAATACAGAAATTAGCATTTTCATAAAACCATGGTAGATAAACATGACTATTCTACAAGCCCATAGAAAACTCTTGAGGGAACAAATTCGCTGCTTCCTAAATCTAATACTATAGTATGCCAAAAACAGTACACCAACAGAGTAGTATGTCCGAATACACAGTGTTCAAAAAACAGTAGGTAAAAAGTAGCCGAATGACCTACTACTTTCGCAGAGATTTTGAAGTGCCCATCAGGCCACAGGAGAGGATTTGTGAATGGCGAAGCGACGCAATTGACGCGGTAGGTCACATGACAATGACAACGTGGCTAATGTAGTATGTCCAAATTTAATTCATGCAACATACATTCATATATAGAGCATACTTAAACCACATGTAGTACCTATCATACAGGGGCGTTTCCTGAGAGGCAGTGTCTCAAAAAAACTGCATGAGGAAATAATCGAAATTACAAAAATAAAACAATGATAAGGGGATAATTGAGACTGAATGAGGGAAAGGCACATGAGAGGAGGCAATGCCAATGATTGGATATGATTGATTCGTGCGATAAACCCCGCCTTTTGTTTTCGTGAACATTCTCGAATCGGCCTGAATGAAGACATGACGTTAATGGGAAGACTAATTAAAAAGCAAGTAAACAACTCCATTTCACCGTTTTATGTCATGTCGAAATAAAACTTGAAGTGGCCGAAAAACCTGATGACTGTGGGGGATTTTAGTGAGCAATCAGCTTGTGGAAATTAAAGATACATGTGTCTGTGACCACCCTGGTGAAAAGAAAAAAAAAATGCTACTTGCAGCCAGAGTAATTAACAGTATAGGCCTACCTCAAGTGTGTTAATGATTAGTTAACTTGAAGTGTGCTTTTTTGAAACAACTAATTTTGTGCAAAGTATGTTTTAGTTGTAATTAAATTGTAGTAAAGCATAACTTTAAGTGTATTTAGTGTACTTTTGTGTACTAAATTGGACCAACTTCAAGTATACTTAGTAGGCTATACTTTAAGTATATGCCTAGGACTAATTACATGCTTGATTACTGACATTAAAGTGTACTTTATTTGTGTAACAAGTAAATTACAAATTCATTACGAGTGTCTTCGCAATATACCATAAGTGTATTTATATATATTTTTTATTTTTATTTGTATTTTGGGCGTCTTCACCTTTTATTAGGATAGGACAGTAGCTATAGACAGGAAGTGAGGTGGGAGAGGGAGAGAGAGAGAGAGAGAGAGAGAGAGAGAGAGAGAGAGAGAGAGAGAGAGAGAGAGAGAGAGAGAGAGAGAGAGAGGAGGACGGGATCAGGAAAGTATAGGCTCATTAATACATTTGGCTTATTCCAAATACTACAAATTGCATACTTTGTCTTCAATAACAAATGCACATTATTAGACAAATAAACCGTAGCAAGACTTTATACAAAATACTATTGTATACTATAATGTATTTTGAAAGTATACTGTCAATGCATTGTTACAATGATCATTTCAGCACACAGTTAAAATATACCTAAAATATATTTTTAATAAAGTGCAAATACACTTTTAAAAAATAAACTGAATTTTCACTTCAAGTATATTTTTCTAAAATATATATTTTTCAGAAAATATACTAAAGTACAATTATTTTAACGTGTGTTAAAAGTTGTATTGTGAAAATAGGTAAAAGCATGATGCTAATATAATTTTAATATAGCCTATTTAAAGATATAGTGATTTTAGAACTTAAATTTATACAAGGTTTTAATAATGGAGCATTACATAGTGTATACATACTAAATAGAATTGTATTTGGTCTCTCTTTTGTAATGTTTATTTAACCAGGACAATTAACTGTAACAAGGATTTAAATTTACATTTTATATATATATATATATATATATATATATATATATATATAAAGTGAGGACTCATTTTGAAACACCACACCATTGCTACTATACAGTATGCAGTTTCAGACGCAGTGGTCATGAATTATAGCTTTCCGGTAAGCCTAGATAGAGTGGAGCAGCTTGTGCCTTTTCAACTGCATAACCATCTGACAGCTAAAATAAAAGAGTGAGAGCTGAATATGTGCCAGCGATTCCGTAAGTCAAAAGAGCATCAAAGTGAAGAGTGCAGACACTATCATCACTATTGTACACTGCAGTTTTTGGACATTCTGTTGAGAAGAGGACACGGAAAGTATTTCCATTATGCCAGGTCTTCCCTGGCTTACTCGACAAAATCATGAATATGAATGACCGTTTTTGTACACTGTAAAACAATCGGTTTGAAAATGTCCTGCTCCATCAGCGCCGGGGTGATTTGCCAATCACCCGCAGGCTCAGACCAGCTGCCTGAATCATCACTATATGTTTGTTCATGGTAAAACAAATAGGCCTACATGAAAAATTGTGTTTTGATCTGGAAAACCGATTGTTATTTTCAATAGTAAAAGGAAGTTTCCTGCAATATAAAAAGAATGTACAATTCAATATACAATATATAAGATTTTAGGGTTTCTCTGACCTATTTGACTCAAAGGCTCCCGATATAAGATATTTTGATAAAATAAGAGTGTTGATGTATTAAATTAACCATGATTCAGTTTGTGATTCCAGGACATTTGGTTTGTGATAACCAAACCACCTTCTGAACCGATGATACAATATTCACATCACGTCTGTAAATATATATACAATATATATTTCATTGAGTATCTGTGTAAGTCTGGACTGTGTGTGTCATAATCTGCGTGTGGGTTGTGTCACGAAGGCTTTTATGATATGACTGGCACCTGTGGATTCCTAATCAGCAAGGTGGAGCAGCAGCTGCTGGGAATCAGAAGGCATGTGGGTGGCATTTTCTTTCAAAATGAAATAACCTTAAGGTGAAATTTTTTAATACATTCATGTCATTTACTGGCCCAAAAAAACATGCACACGTACCAACACACACCTACACACAGAAACACACACAGTGATTTAATTCAATTACAGAACGCTTTGTAAACAGTTTAGTCTTCATGCTGGAGGGATTAATCCAACCCAGAACTAACTACTACGCCCACCTAGAATATGAGTATCAATCCTCGAGGGCTAGAGTTATATTTGAGAGAGAGAGAGAGAGAGAGAGAGAGAGAGAGAGAGAGAGAGAGAGAGAGAGAGAGAGAGAGAGAGAGAGAGAGAGAGAGAGAGAGAGAGAGAGAGAGAGAGAGAGAGAGAGAGAGAGAGAGATGGGAAAGTCAGGTTCAATACAAAGTTCTTTGAACTTTAAGCATGAAATGCCAACTGTCACAGTTGCTCAAAAATAAGAGTGTGAAAAAGAGAGAGAAATCTGCCATAAGAGGCACGAGTAAAGAATGAACCCTGCTTGACAATCCTTTCATGTATTTTCTGGGGTTCTCCTAAACCCTCTTTTGAGCTGATGCTAAATTATTCACATATGTCACATCATGCCTGTAATCCTATTAATGAATCACCTCCGTGATACATGGGAGACTCATTAAAAGAGAGTAGGGCCGAATCAAGAAGCAAAGGCGAAAAAGATTTCTGAAATTAAAATGCCAATATCACCATACGTTATGGCCATATACAAACAAAACCCCTCTGTTTTTTTGTTTTTTTTAATCTTTTTCTCTCCCCTTTCCTTTTCTTACCTTGTGTTAAATTGCTTTTAGACTGACAGGTAGTAGATGAAATGATCTCAGATGCCTCGGCTCCAGCCAGAAATTGGCACTGAAACTCAGCTCACTTGAGCTTTTCACCGACCGACCAAGTGATGATTTCAAGAGCTCACAATGTCTGCTTCCTTTTGACTATGGATGCCTGACCTTCGTAGCTTCTTTTTTTAAAAAGCTGTTGATAGCTTCATCTCCCTGATGGGATCAACCATGCGATTCACATGTATTTTTCACACATAAGCAAGTGTGACACTTTATTACCAATAATACGGTCTAGGCACATAAATATGTTGATGTTCATAATAGCTGAAGACAATCAGAGATGCAGGGCTTTGTGATCTACTGCAGTTCTGGCTACTTAAAGATATCATAAGATGTATTATGTGTTTCTCATACTGTTGGTGATATATCTAAATTCATTTTCTAATAGCAAACCGCCATGTGTGACACACTTTGTCCAGGGTGAATGCAGGAACCCACAGCGGTAACGTTTTCACAGCTTTTCTGACCTTCTGCTTTCTCTGCTAGAACACAATTTCTGAAGTACTTTATTGGTTTTTACAGCTGTAATCTAAACTGCACCATAAAAGCATCATAATTCTAGCACATAGTTAAAATCAAAGATCTGCTGAAGATTTATGTGCAGTCAAGACCACTTGGCCAATTTCTGCAGCTTCGTATTTCTTTGAGAGTGCCAAGAAAATAACACGCTTTCAGTTTCAAAAACAGAGCATTTGGAAATTGCTGGAGTGCAGGCCATCGCTCAGTGTGAAATAAATCTATTGAAATGATAAAGGTCCCTTGCCGGTTCTGATCTTCACAGTTTCGGCAAGATCTGCGAATCATGATGTGTCTCCTCGGGTCCTTTTCTTTCCCGGTTGTGTTCTTATCCTCAGGTGATCAGTAAGGATTAAGGCAGAGAGAGATACAAGAGGATGGGGGTATAATTTCAGGTCATTTGCATCTTAATGATGCTTGAATTTTGCGTGTATTAAAAGTGAATGTTCCAAAACGGATAATAAATTATATTTCAAATTAATAATTAAAAAAATGCAAAAAAAGATTTGATGTTTGTGAAATAGCAACTATAAATCAATACATTTTAAAATAAATAAATAGAATGAAAAATTCAATTCAATAATTTAATTTGACAAAAATTAATAAAATCAATAGAATTAAAAATAAATAAAACTGCAAAGCTGTTTTGATGTGTGTTAAATAGGAATAATATTATAATAGCATATATTAATAGCAATAAATTAATAGGATTACCAATACATAAAAATGAGTGCTGTCATAAAAGTTTGTTTACATAATACAGTATGTGTGTGTGTATATATATATTATTATTCACTCTCAGAAAAAAAGGTACACGGTGGTACAAATAATGTTCCTCAAAGAACAGTTTTGTACCTTTTCAATAATAGTACCTTTAATGGTACAGGAAAGACCACTGATGATACTGTTTGGTACCTGTTAAGGTACAATTGAAATGAAGGTACATAATTGTTCTCACATCAAGGGTACAGTGATGGACCAAATTACTGTTTCATTCATGATTGGTTGCTGTGTTCAATATTTGGCATAGCAACAAGACACTGATTGGTCGAAATCGCTTCAGCCACGGAATTTTCCGAACTGACAGCGGGAAGCAGCAGCCTAACATTACACGGTCGAGATTATTTTATCAAACTTGAAGAAGACGCAATTTAAAGGTGAGTTCTGATAATTTATGTATATATTTAGTTCACAAGTCTAAAATATAAATGTTTCAGCCACTTAACATTAATTTAGCGAGTTAAATTAGCTTTGCTCCAAATGCTTTTTAGCCATTTGACTTGTAAGTTATAATGTTACACTTTTAAAATTTTTTTAATGCAGTTATTGACTATTATTAAGTCATCACGTGTACAATATATGGCGTTTGTTCTCCATTATCCACTATAACGTTAACTGTTAAATGTTAACTTTGCTATTAGGCGACATGAAACTGATTGCCCAAGGTTGCTGCAGCCGTTACTGCATTTTCAAATAGACCGGAGAGCGGGAACTTCGCGAAGCAGATTACGAGCACGGAGCACCACCACAACCCTCTTTATCGTCAGAAGAACTTTAGTGGCTGGACTCGAATTATAAGACGAAGAGAAGAGGAAATTCAAAGGTGGGTTTTGCTTATGTTTAACCAAATAAAATGTATAAAACGTTACAGCTACTCAACATGATAATAGCGAGTGTAAATAGCTTAATTGTACGAATCCAGTCAGTGATAGCCGTCTGCAAATATATGTTAAAGCATTTGAGTTTCTGTGGCGTAAGTTCACATTTAAAACATTATTGTTGTAAATGAATGCTCAACCAGAGTGTCATGCTGGTGTACTTTACATTAGTCTACAATAACTTAGGCTACTGTAAGTTATGTGGTTTTGGAACAACGTGATTGAACGCCAACGAACAGTGCTCAGATAAAATAGTTGATCACTCGTTCTGTGTTTAAATGAATGCGATTACCTGATTCTGTCTTAAGTCATATACATGTCATATACTCAGCTAATGTGTCTGTGATTTTTAGATCATGATGGGGTAAACTGTCAGTGCTGGTCTCACTGACTCTGATCACACATCTAAAAGTCTTCCTGCGTCCTCAGCTGCGAGGCAAGTATCAGTACAATGTGTTATTTGAGTTTCTTAATCTTATGATATTCTTTTTTTCTGATGAGGTTGAATTTATATTTCTAAGACAAAATGTTTGCCATAATGACAGAGTGATGTCAATCTTGATAAAGCACAGTAACTGCACTTCAAATGAACTCAAATGAAAGATTTCTAACTTAACTGAAAGTATATTCCCTTAATACTCTGACACTCACAAAGTATGGTAGCATACAGGTACCAAATGTCAATTTGAAATGTAACGTGCAAAATGGCAATGCAATGTGTAAAATGGCAATGTATTTCTGTATTTATGTTTACATTTTCTATATGATATGTGCAACATCTGGAGCAAAAAAATATTCAAAATCAATAATATAATAATTTGCATTACTACACTAGCTTTAACATAAAATTAAAACATACATTTGACAATTTTATAAGTTCAAAAATAAAAAATGAAATGTATTACAGAAATTAGATGTTTAAAATGTTCAAGCAAATATTATAGCAAAATTATAATTTAGGTTATTTTTCCTAGTTGCTTTTACACTCAAAGTTAAGGCACTTGATGCAATGATCGTCTCGGAATCCTTTTTTTAAATCCAGATTGAATTTTGCCACGTTCATCGCGGGTATTTAATAAAAATGCAATCATAAGTGTCTTAACTGTAAGTGTAAATGCAATTAAGGAAAATAGAATTTAAATGATCATTTTGCTACAATTTTACGTTGAACATGTTAAAGGGTTAGTTCACCCAAAAATGAAAATTCTTTCATCAATTACGAGCTTTCTGACCCCCCATAGACAGCTAAGCAACTACCACTTTGACGCTTTAAAAAGTTCCTAAAGTGATTGTAAAACTAATCCATATGAATTGAGTGTTTTAGTCAAAATTTTGTGCTTCCTTTATGATGAACAGGTTGAATTTAGGCTTTTATTCATCAATTCACATCAGCTACGGTAAAAGGAAGCTCCAGCATGTTCGCTTGACATGCGAAAACAAATGAGGTTCATTCTCGTGTGTTGCGCAGCACGTTTGAGAAAGAGGTTTGTTCTCACGTGTCAAGCATGTTCGGTTGAGCTTCTGAAATCTGTTCATCATATAAAGCGATCATGTCTCTTATGAAAATTTGAACTACGGTAAACTGCTCGATTCAAATGGATTGGTCTTACGATCTCTTTATGAACTTTTTGAAGCATCAAAGTTTTAGTTGCATGGACTGTCAATGGGGGGACAGAAAGCTCTCAGATTTCATTAAAAAGATCTTCATTTGTGTTCCAAAGATGAACGAAAGTCTTACAGGTTTGGAACAACATGAGAGTGAATAATTAATGACAGTTTTTTTAATTTTGTGTGAATGAATTATGCCTTTAAACATCTCTAATCATTTTTGTAATATGTTTAAATTATATGTTAAAACAAGTGTAGGAGATGGCTAATTTAATTATATTATTGAATTTGAATTGTCACTTTGCCCCAAACATTGCACATATGGTATGGAAAATGTAAATTTAAATAAGAAAAACATTGCCATTTTATATATTACATTGCCATTTTGCATATTACATTTCAAAATGTCTTTTGATACCTGTATGCTACCATAATAAAGAGACCATAAAATAATTTGAATTGAGCAGTTTAGTCCAAGTTTTTCTGTAGAGATACGATCATTTTATATGATGAACAGATTTAATTTAGGCTTTTATTCACATATAAATATTCATCAATTCACACATCAGTTGCGGTAAACGGAAGCTCAAGCATGTTGGCTAGACGTGCGAAACCGATGATGTTCATTCTCGTGTGTTTTGCAGCACGTTTGAGCTTCCGCAAGTGCGGTTGAGCTTCTGTTTGTTCAATGTTTAAATGTGAATAAAATCCTAAATTTAATATGTTTATTATACCAAGCGGTAGTCTCTTCAGACATTTTTTACTAAACTTCTCAATTCAAATGGATTAGTTTAACATTTTACTTTTTTGGGTATTTTATATGATGCTTTAAGTGAATCATTTAAAACTTTGTGGAAAATGTAAAAATGCAGAAAGTTGTTGTGTGTGTGTGTGAAACTTGTTTTATCTGCATTTCAGTTATTTCAGAAAATGGACCGAATGCATGCTGTGGTTGATTTAAGGTGTTTCCAGGATTCCTTAAAGGTATAGTTCAGCAAAAAAAAATTATTCTGTCATTAATTATACACCCTCATGTCATTCCGAACCTGTAAGACCATCGTTTATCTTCAGAACACAAATGAAGATATTTTTGATGAACTCCAAGAGCTTTCTGTTCCCCCACCGGTAGCCTACGCAACTAATACATTCAAGCCCCAGAAAGGTAGTAAAGACATCATTAAACTAATCCAAGTGAACAATCCTGTGGTTTAACCTCAATTTTATGAAGCGATGTAAGCTTTGTTTTGCCAAAAAAAACATAATTTACCTCTACTCTATTTACAAAATAATATTATCTAAAGCTCATTCACGGAACAACACCCGGTCTTGAGTCAACACAATTCGCATGCGTCGTAGTGCTCCCCCTACTAAATAAAGGGGTAAATTGTGTTTTTTGCTAAAACAAAGCACCTGCATTGCTTCATAAAATTGGTTAAACCACTGGAGTCACATTACTTCAATGATGTCTTTCCTATCGTTCTGGGCCTTGAATGTGTTAGTTGCATTGCTCCCAATGGAAGGACAGAAAGCTCTTAGATTAAAAATTAGCTCTTTTTCTCAGATTAGCTCTTTCATTAAAAATATCTTCATTTGTGTTCTGAAGATGAACAAAGGTCTTATAGGTGTGAAATGACATGAGGGTGAGTAATTAACAAAATACTTTTCATTTTTGGGTGAACTAACCCTTTAAGTAAAATTGTTGAGGTTGGCTAAGCTGAAATCCGTTATAGAAGCACATCACATGGATGCCAAACGAGATGTTGCAGGATTTGTAGTTCACCCAAAAAATGAAACAGTCAATGGGGCCCCATTGACTTCCATAATATGAAAAATATTCTATGGAAGTTAATGGGGCCCCATCAACTGTTTCATTTTCAATTCTTAAAATATCTTCTTTTTTGTTCAAGTAAACAGTTTTGGAACAACTTGAGGGCGAGTAAATGACAGAATTTTCAGTTCTAGGTGAACTATGCCTTAAGTCTAGAGGTCAAATTTGAGCTCGTCATTGGGAGTATAAATTTAATAAATTTACGTCTGTCTTTTCTAATATTGATTCTTCATTATGTTCAGGAAGAACTGGCTACATCTCAACCTACTGTGCAGATCTTGGGAACTTCTTGACTGGACGTGTCTTCATCGACAGAAGAATCTTCAGCAGTGTAAAAATGGAGGGATCTGAAATTGCCGAGCAGTTCGGGTTGGAGGATGGTGTTTTAAAAAAAGTAAAATAAATGCAAGGGTATTGTGTGAAAATTGGGGGAAAAAAACATGTCTAGCTTTGTTGTAGATGAGAAAATATATTTTATGTACTGTAACATTTTAGTGTAATTGCATTTTAAATTCTTTCAAATCTTTTTAAAGAAGTGATATTCTGTTAATTTTGCTAAGTCTTTATTGTATTGTGAAGTCTTTGATGTATTTACACAAAGAAATGCTTTACTGTAAGTTGGAATGAACGTATTCAAACATTCATATGTATTTGATATGTATTTACAGAAATGATTAAATTGATGCCTTTTGGATTCAGATGTTGAATGTGCTTGTTATTCAATAGAAAAATAGCCTTTAATAGTTCTCGTAGGAACAAATTTGACACAGTTAAGGTACAAAGGGGCTTGTCACTGGGGTGGTACCTTAAAAGATCGAATTTGTACCTTTGATAAAGGTACAATATTGTACCAACAAGTTTTAAAAAACAAAAGGTACATTTTGGTTGCCCATGGTACAAATCATGTCCTTTAAGGTACAAACTGGAATGGAACAAATTTGTTCCTCTATATTAAGGTACAATTTTGTACCAGTAAAAGGTACCGCCCCAGTGACAAGGGTTTGTACCTTCTTTGGTACAAAATTGTACCTTTTTTTCTGAGAGTGTTATATATATATATATATATGTGTGTGTGTGTACTGTATATACACAGATACGCACACACACACACACACAGACAGACATATATATATACCCGGATGATGCACTAAAATAACGGAAAAAACGAAGTGTGTTGAAAGTATAGTTGTGTCCCAAATGATATATTAAACATTATGCATTATGTACTCTACCGTTTAGCGTATGGATTTTATAAGGTTATTGGTAACACTTAACAATAAGGTTTGTTAACACTGGTTAACATGAACTAACAATAAACAATAAAAAAAAGTTTTATTAAGTAAAGGTGCTCTAAGCGATGTCATGTGTTTTTTAGGCCGAAACATTTTTTGTCACAAACAGCAAACATCTCCTCACTATCCGCTAGCTGCCTGTCCCCTGAACACACTGTAAAAAACGCGGTCTCTGTACAAACAGCCCAGGCTCCACAAATGGCAACAAAAACAAACTGGCCCAGCCTGGACCACAAAACATAACAAACAGTGTTCCAGTCAATAACCGACTAGAATGATTTGGGGTGGGGGGTTAGTGCACGTACACATGAAGGGGGGTGTGGGGAGTGGAGGAGAGAGAAGCATGAAGAGGGAAGTTAGCTAGAGGAGAGATGTCCTAGCCAACGACGACGACTAACGTTAGAATTAGCCTATATTCTCTGGAATTTTAATATGGCCGACACACGACCAAAGAGACGACTTTCCAATGAACAAAGCAAAGAATAGGGAAAAGGAGAAGGAACGCGTGAAGTCCCGAATTTACATCGGAAAAGCCTTTGACTCGTTCATGACTGTTTCAGGAAGCACATAAGGGAGGGGGAGGGGACAGGATGAGGAGGAGGGAAGGTCGAGCTAGCCTCGGTTTTGTTTGACAATACTTTGAAAGTCAACAAGAAGTGACGTCACCCAACATCACTTAGAGCACCTTTAAGTAACATAAACAAAGATTAATACAAACAGTAACAAATGTATTGCTCATTGTTATAGGTAATGTATTTACTAATGTTATCTAATGGGACCTTATTGTAAAGTGTTACCAGGTTATTTTGTCATCCAGCATCAGAGGAAAACTTGGCAGTTGAGTCGTTGTGCTCTTTCTGTTCAATAAGTGCACTTTGTCTTTTTGGAATTTTCCGTGTCAAACATATTTATACAAAAAAATAATAATTGTGCATAGAATAGTTTATAAGTATATGTGAGGGACGCTGTATGACTCTGAAGGTATCACCAGTAGTGTACCGAATAATTTGGAAACATTAGTAGCCTACTGGGTGGATTGATGATTATTAAAGGATTAATTTTGTTACCAGATAAGGCAAAAGACTTTTGGAGTTTTTATTAGGAAACCAATAAAAAAGAAATGTTGAATGTAAAATGCCTTTACAGATGGCTGATGGAGAGAGACTGATTGTGTTCTTCCTGGTCTTCAGTACAATGTGTTTCTGCAGTTAAATTAAGTAAGCATTCCGTTCCATGCTCTGGTAATTGTCTGGACAGCCTACAATTTGACTTTAATGTATTTTCGCTGTATGTGGTCATTACTATTTATTTAGTTTTTTAGAAAGGACGTGCTTATTGGTTTGAGATGCTCAAAGTGACACGTTTCCATGGAGTCTGTCATTTCATTCTGATCACATTTATGCAGTGCAGTGGAAGCAGGCACTGAATCATGCTGAGTGTTTTGTAAATGATGGCAGTTCTTAAGGTGAAATAGAAATCGGTTGAAGGACACTAAAAGAATAAAGTTCATTAATGGTCTATAAGGATAAGCGAAGGCTAGGGCATATGGTGACAAATAATTTGATTTCATAGGAAATTAGATAATGTCATATGAAGGACAAATTACGATTTTTTGTAATTTTGTAACTGATGTAACAGTATATCTGTATATTACGCTGTTAGGCAGGGCACTGATGTATCATGTGCAGCTTCACATCCACTATAAATGAACAAGTGTCCAAAACAATCTTAAAATCCACTCACTCCGGGGGACAACATAACCATCAAGTCTTAATTTAATCTTGACTAATATACATCATGAGAAGTTTATACTTTGTATTATATCATAATTAACAAGGCACAAACATGTCCAGTAAGCTTTCAATGTCAAGTGTTCACATTTAACACTTTCAGACCATAGGCTCACATTAAGATAAACACTGACGAATTCTCATGTTTACTTAACATTTCTAGATAGATAGATAGATAGATAGATAGATAGATAGATAGATAGATAGATAGATAGATAGATAGATAGATAGATAGATAGATAGATGGATGCTTGGCTCACTGTTTTCAATTGTCACCTTTCCGTTTTACTTTTTGATCTGACGACGACTCCTCGGGTCACGTGGCCTTAGAAAACATTCGGACATCCTCAGTTTGTCAGAAGGTGATTATCTACAAGGCCAGCATCATATATTTCGCCAGTAAAAATATGTTGTACAAATTATTATCAATTTCGAACTAAATATTGATTACTAAAATATATTCGACCTTTAGGCCAATATTTAATTAATTCTTTCTTTTGGACAAAAAAACATCCTATTTCCAAGATCACAATTATGTAGTTCAAAGTGTTCATGAGCTGCAAATATAAAGTTTGGAAATGTCATTTCTTGGGCGCACACCATAGACTGTAAAGGGCGCACACACAAGACGGAAGGACATAAAACAAACATCTCTCGAGCGCCCCTGTATGACCAAAACGTAGAAGCACAGACCAAAAACGTAAGGGGGCGTGATTTTACGTCTTACGCTAACCCTGACGTCACACTGGACTCTGAATCCTTTAGCTGCAGAGGTAAGTGCTACAAAATAACATCCAGGCCATTATCCTGCATGAAGAGGACTGTTACACGGGAGCTAAATAAAACTTAAATTTCTTCAGCGTATGCTCTGGCATTCTTTCAAGCGTACCGAGGCGCTTCTTTGGCTCGTTTTCTGCAGATCCCGTAAGCAGTGCTGTAAGTTTGGCAGGCCAGTTACTGTAGTGCGCATGCGCAAACTCCATGAGTCTGGAGCGTTAAACATGAATTAACTGTTCAACGAAATTATTGGATAAACTAAGCTTCAAATGGTGTCCAGATACATGAAAAGTGATCGAAAGTGATCACCCTTTATGTATTGAAGTCATATCATGAAGTAGTTTGTGCATATGTTTGCATGCGAGTGCAAAGTGAGTCTATATGAAATGTGATCTTTCATAACTCGAACTCTGATTTTTCTCAACTCAGTAAACGGCGCAATGGCACTGACGCAAGTTTCTTCTAATAAGTGCAGTGATGGATATCAAAAAGTGTTCGAGCATGACAGGTGAGAGACTGTAGGTTTCATCAAAACCCCCGAATGAAACATACCTTACTGATCTTAACATCAACTCTATTTCCAGCTCTGAGTTAAAATGTAAAATGAAGTTCGCCATTTACCTTCCTCCCAAGGCTGAGAGCTCCAAATGCCCAGTGCTTTACTGGCTTTCAGGTACTTGAATTCATTCTGATTCTCTTCTCTAAGCCAGTTTGAGTGAATGAGCTTAACTATTTCATACTGCATACTGTAGTATACTAAATATGGTTGCCTTTAAGTACGTTTACATTTATGCTTTTAGCAGACACTTTTATCCAAAGTGACTTACAAAAGAGGAACAAATCAGTCAAAGAGCCAACAATAATTGTAATATACCAGTAATGTAGGCTACTAAAAATGTATTTCACCATACACTGTTTTCTAGGTTTGACATGCACAGAGCAAAACTTCATCACTAAAGCAGGGGGCCAGCAGGCGGCTTCTGAACATGGGATCATCATCGTAGCTCCAGACACCAGTCCACGTAAACATCTCAACATTTGTTATACACCACCACTACAGTTTCGAGTCCTGCTTGTCCATCTCTGGAGACATTACACCCTATAATTATGATTTCTGCTCGGCCAAATCCTAAAGATACATGGACCGACACATATTAATTATGGAAACAGGTGGATTGTGGGGCAGAACATTACTGCAACATGTAGATAAAAAGAGTTTCCCCTGAGGATCAAATAGCATTGTGACTTCCCAGTTTAGGTCAGGGTTTAGAGTTTCCCACCAGACAGTCACTCCACTGCTTAGAGAAATTCCAGTTAAAGCATAAATCAAATGTAAACTAATATTATGCCATTTAAGTCTGTACTGTTGCTGTAAGAAAGTGGAAAAACCTCTGGCTATTGTTATTTTGTTGTCAGAAATATTCGAGTCAACCAACACTAAAATTTCCTCATTTACACATAAGCCCATGCTCAGAAAATGAGATGATTTTGCTCTCGTCAGGTGGCTGCAACATTGAAGGAGAGGAAGAGAGCTGGGACTTCGGGACAGGTGCAGGATTCTACGTCAATGCCACCCAGGAGCCCTGGAAGACCAACTACCGCATGTACTCGTATGTCACCGAGGAGGTGTGTACTTAAGCTCTGTTCCAAAAACCTAGTTAGTCACTAGGAAAACAGAGTTATACTCTGATGTCTGTCACGGATGAAAATTTAAACAATGACACCTTAAACATTGGATCTCACACTCATAGTCTTCATCACATTTCTCTTGTTCTCAGCTCCCACGACTGATTAATTCTAACTTCCCTGCTGATCCGGAGAAAATGTCCATCTCTGGTCACTCCATGGGGGGCCATGGAGCTCTCATTTGTGCACTTAAGAATCCTGGGAAATATAAGGCATATTTCATATTATATGCACTGCTTTCATCATTTAGTTATTTGAAGTTCAGATATATTTATATATATATATATATATTTAAGTTCAATAATTTCACTTAAATGGCAATGAAAATTACCTATTAATTGTCATTTAAGTGAAATTATTGACCTTAAATATACAAGTTTTCTAAAAATGATCATTCTAGAAGAAAATTTCAGATGGCACTTAGAGGCTTTTGAATCTGAACTCTTCATATATATATATATATGTTCTTTTTTTAATTTCTTGTGCATTTGCCTGTTTCAGTCAGTGTCAGCATTTGCACCCATCTGTAACCCCATACAATGTGCATGGGGACAGAAAGCTTTCTCTGGCTATCTTGGATCTGACAAGTCCACCTGGGAGGTAAGAGATGATCATATGTGTGGACTCAACCATTCAGAATTTTTGGTTGGTAAGATTTTTTTTAGTGTTTTTGAAATAAGTATCATGCTCACTAAGGCTGCATTTTTTTAAAATCAAAAATACACTAAAAACAGTAATATTATGAAATAATAATCAGTGCATAATCATTTTTTCTTAACACAGTTTTACTGTAGCACATTGCATTGTACAAGTACAACATTGCTTTATTTGTCTTCCTCTGTCTGTCATTTCCACAGCTGTATGATGCAACAGTATTGGCTGAATCATATTCCGGTCCTGAGCTTGATATTCTGATTGATCAAGGCCGTGATGACCAGTTCTTGTCTTCCAGTCAGCTGCTTCCTGACAATCTGATCGCTGCCTGTTCCAAGAAGAAAATTCCTGTAGTTTTCCGCCTTCAGCAGGTCAGTACTGAACCCACCGTGATGAATGAGAGGAATGGCATGTTGGGAAATCTAATTGATTATCCAGTACCTGGGCTTTTTGTGCTGATAGCCACACTCCAAAATGGACACATGTGAAATGCTAGAATTCATGTGAATTTGTCACTGGAATTATTACTGTATGCTGATAATATGATTTGTAAGGAATATTTTTGTATTAAACTGTAATAAAATGAAAGCATTTTCACTTGTGGTCTCAGGTTTTTGGACCACGTGGTGGTAGGACAGGTCTTTGAATTTTAAATAAACCTCAATAATAAATTGAATGCATTGACTTTTGTTATAATTTAAATCAACTCTCAGGATTAGATGTCACTGTTTAACCCTATACAATGGAGTATATATTTTAAGACAAAATCTGCTCTCTTCTGTTCAATCTTGTTTTTCTTTTGCTCTATCAGGGTTATGATCACAGCTACTATTTCATATTCTCCTTCATCAACGACCACATCAAGCACCATGCCAAATATCTGAATGCCTGAAGCTATGCAACATGATTATGGCAACCAGCTCCCGTGCCTTGCAGATCATTACAAAACCCAAAATCTACACACCTGGAAATGACATCAGAACCATGTCTCGACTGGTTCACCATCTCTCAAACTATATTGCAACCCTTTGTATTTTCTTATGCATAATTAACAGGGTGATGTTTAACTGTAGAGACATTTCCTTAAATAAAGGCATTTGGTTGTGGTTTTGTATTTGTTGTTCTGCAGTGAATGATTTGAATTGAGTTGTATTAATTACATAAATTCTGCAAATGCGCACAATTATTCTAAATGTCCTCATTTCACACATAAAGCAGGCTAAATGGTTCAGACATCTGATTAATTTAGTTTAGCAAATTACATCACCATTATGCCATGTCTACAGTTTCCTGAATATTTAAGAAACAAACTAGTCTTTGAAGGTGAAAGTTTTTACTGGTAAAAGTTGGTACAAATGAACCATATTTACAGAGGTTAAGGCAAAAGGTGGAATGGCATGCATGCTTTTCCCAAAAACATTACTGTACATGCACCTTAAAGTTCACAGAATTACAAAGGGGTAAAATCCCAAACACTGAAAAGACATGGAAAAATAAGTCCTATTTATAAAAATTAAAGTACAAAAATGTTTAGTACAAGCCTTTTCTCTTTATAATACATTGAAGAAGATGACAAAAAATACCCACATAACATTCAGCAGTTTAAGGTGATTTATCAAACACATTAGTCATCTAATCAGCTGATATAGTTCCTCCAAATACTGTAATATAAATACCCCGCATAATACTATTTGCCAGTTGCCAAAAAAAAAAAGACAGTCCCAAATACATAAAGTGCAAAACACTGTCATTTCAAAATCAAATCTGCATTTAAATCTAGTGTGTAAAGTAGTTTCACTACGTTTTCTCTGAAGTGGTGGGGAATGTTGATATTACAGTAATGATGCACAACTTGCCCAATGTAGCAGAGATTTGGATACTGTACTTTAATGAATCTAAACTAAGGACAGAATTTATCAAAAGATACAGCAGTGAAAATGTGTATAAAATGGAACTATTGTACACTATTGTATGTATTGTATAACATAAAATAAATGCACTTTAAAGGATTACCTCTTGTAAAACTACCACCAAATGCCAAAATCTAAGTGCTCTCCCTTTCAAATGTCTCTAAAATTACACTTTCTAATCCATATTTCTATTCGATGCGTTTTAATCAAATTATGACAGTATGAAGAATACCATTAGGACTATTAAGATACACCTTCTTCTTTTTTTCTTTTGGTGTTTAAACTTCTGGCCTGATGTTTTGTTACTAATTACAGTATAATAATGTGAATAAGTTTTAAAATGAGTTAAAACTTGTGAGTTTTTGTTGCCAATTAAAGGGATGATCCTTGTGAATGTATTTTATTTGTAATTATTCACATGAATAAGTCTCTCTGAAATTATACTGTATATGGAAGTGTTGTAATTGCTTTCATATAAGAACTTAAATAATGCTGTTTTTTTGCCCTGTCAGTTCACATTACTAAAGTAAATTATGCTTTAAATGTAAGTAAAATAACCAAATATATTCTTACTAAAATAAGCACATCAAATATAAATGTTCTGTACATTATTCACATTCACACACCAATATCACATTACAAATCCTTCTACAAATACAAAACTCTTATTTTTCAAATATTTTTCAAGGACTGTATAAAACGATTATGTTTGTAAATCAGTTTGATAAGAAAATAATTTTGGCAACTGTCAAATAATCTCCAGTGAGATTCCAGCTTCAAATGTTTTGGTCTGTTTCATGGCTGAATCTATGAGGAGATGAAGCTTTGGACATCAGACTTTCCGTAAGCAAATACGCACAAGTAGAACAAAGTAAAAAAAAATTAAAAAAATAATGATAATGTCCTTAGACACACAACCTTACATACAAAAAGTGCAAACATGTGCTCCCGTTCTCTCACTCTCTCAAAAGAGACACTCTCCTGAAGATATCAAATGCACACACACAAAGAAAGAAAGGTATGTTGCGTTCTACTGTAAACACACTCAGACATTTTCTTTTAGTGATATAATAACTGACTGACAGGTAAGCAGAGCAGAGACTGTATAAAACTATAGAGAGGCCACACTTCCCCTGAGACAAACATCAATGGCTCCCAAAAAACAAGTTAAAAAGTGATTTACAGTTTTTCCTGATTGCCAACACACTATAACTGATTCATATGTCATAATTTCCCAAACCATTTATTCAGTTCTCAAACCGTTTAACACATTTCACCTTGTTTCACATTCCAATTTTCTCCTTTTACACCGGTTTAACCACGTTCTCATTCATAAAACAAACACATAATATAATTAACTCAAGTGTCACAATGTGAACTTAAATAGCACATTTTATCCATGAGTAAACGTGAAGTATAGCAAACCTGATGACAAATCTCAGGATAATATAAATAGGAGCACAGGTGATTGTGCTTTAGAAAAAGCATCCTAACACTGGAGAGAGAGCTGAACGAATCATCTACAGGGGATACTACGTCTTACACACAGTATAACCTAAGTTATTTTATTATTATACTGTATGTAAACTATAGCACATGTTGTACACCCTCAACCTTGTGTATTTGTTGCTATATTGTACTATATTTTTGCAGAACTGAGAGAAGACTGCCTAAGGGAGGTAGAGGAGGTCTTTTGTCAGAAGACCCAGAAACTGCTATAGTACTGTATAATTTAATGACATTTGGCCGAAAGTGCAGAGGATGCAACGGTAATTGACAGTATACTGTGTTGTGTTGCATACCGGGTTCATATTCAATTCTTTGGTATTTGGTGCTTTTCATCTACTGTAAGATCACTTTAGTGTAATGAAAATACATTTTTCCTAATGCTCATTGTTGTATTTTACTGTACCTGCACTTTCCTTTATGTTGTATACTGTAATAGACATTTAGCTGAAAAATTATTCCCGCATATATATTATTGCCCAGAGGTTTTTGATAAAGTGTTGTAAATTGATCTCATTCTAGGCAGGAAAGTAGTCTGTGTATTTGTTATTTGTTTCAGAAGCCAAAGTTTGATTCTAACAAAAGACTAAAATTAGATTTGACCTGGAAGTTTTATGATTTGTGCAAGTTGGTGTGTAGTTTTGAGATGGTCTTTATAGTTGTGAGAATTGTTGAATTGATTGTGTGTTCGCAATCGAGAAAAACTATATATATATTAAAAAAAAAATCAATATCAAAACTGGGAGGACGAGTGTTTTAAATCTAGATCACTAAAGGCCCAACACAAATAGCATATAATCTAAACAAACACACACACACACACACACAATATATATATATATATATATATATATATATATATATATATATATATATATATATATATATATATATATATATATATATATATATATATATATATATATAAAAATCAGGAATTGTGCATCTCTCAACTAGCTGCTTAATAAATATGTATATTAAATAAAGGAATTTCATATCTTAAGCTAGTTTTTGAGCTAAATTTGCATACACGACTATGGCCTGGGCAACAGTGATCACATAACAGTACTAAATAAAAAAGTAAAGAAAGTGAGGAAAACATGAGCATATACCTGCAGTTGAGGATCAGCTAAGATAATAAGAATATATGGACACTGTCCAGGGAATTTCTCAAAGATCATCTGGTGGTAGAGGTCCATCCACAGGGAATAGTGTGTGTTTGTGTGTGTGTGACTCATGTGAAGAGTGTCTGGTTGGTGGAAGTCTCATCCAGCAAAGCTTGGACAGTAATGCCAACTTTGATCAGCCCCTTCTCCTCCAGAATATGATGTGGCAGACATAATTTATCCTGGAGAGAGAGATTCACAAAGAGGACAAATGATGTGCTTAGTCAGAGAGGAAACAGACAGGATCCCCACAGTTATAAGGACATTTTCAGGCATGAAGAAGTTTTTTAATGAGATGTCAAATTATTAAAATCTCAAGTCATGTAATATTCTAAAGTGAATTATCCTCATTTTTTATTTATTTTTTACATTTAAGCTCAGCTCAAAACATTTAATTGTTATCAAGAGCAATTTCTTCAAACACATTTTTTTTTTTTAAATCCTTGTAATCGAGTAAATCACAACAACTGTACATTTGACTGGTCAAAAGAAGTGGAAACCATAAAGAGAAATAAAATTACAAAAAAGCTTCATTAAAACTGAATGCACTCGCCATTAAATGCAGTTAATTAAACTCATAAAGACTCACCTCATTTAGCAGTGATGCCCAATATGATATCAGTTATTCAAACAATCAAAAATGTAATATGTAATATAAAATATTTGCATCTCAGACAATAAAGCCTATACACACATACTGTACTGTTCAACGATTTGGGGTCAATAACAGGTTTTTTGTGTGTGTTTTGAAAGAAGTCTCTTCTGCTCACCAAGGCTGCATTAATTTGATACAAAATACAGTTAAAACAGTAATATTGTGAAATATTTTTACAAATAAAATAACTTTTTTCCTCTTTAAATATATTTTAAAATGTAATTTATTCCTGAGATGGCAAAGCTAAAATTTCAGCATCATTACTCCAGTCTTCAGTGTCACATGATCCTCCAGAAATAATTCTAATATGCTGATTTGCTGCTCAAGAAACATTTCTTATTTTTTATCAAAGTTACACAAACAGTTGTGCTGCTTTATATTTTTGTGGAAATTGTGATTCATTTTTTTCAGGATTCTTTGATCAAAAGAACAGCATTTATTTGAAATAGAATTGATTTGAAATACAAATCTTTTGTTACATTAAAACTGTTTACTGTCACTCAATACATTATCGAGCCCTTGCTGAATACATTCATTTCTTTCAAAAACAACAACAAAAAATGTACTGAATCCAAATGTTTGAACATTAACAAGAGCTAAATTGTAAGACAAAAATGTTTTAAAGAAACAACCACAAAGCTGAGAAAAACAACCCAAACTGTACATTTATTCCTTTTCATATATAGGATCATAAAAACCAATGCCGTACAAAGTCCATAAGCAGCAGCAGCAGCAGCAGCAGCACTGCACATAATTCAACACTGAGAGGAGTCAAAGAGTCTAGATCTGGACAAACAGAAGCAGCTGATCCGTCAGAACATCCTATGCAGTCTCGTTTAAGCCTTTTACAAACACTTTTTGCATTTGGTAGCTTTTTTGAGAAATTATACCAAACAAAAGTTCCTGAAGAGTCAATTTGCCTTTTATTTTTGTCAAACTGGATGATGAAAGCAGTACCAATTATAACTGATGTGATCGTACAGATAAGGTTCAAAGTGTTTTATATTTTGAGGAAATGATGTCAAGAGGCCTCAGTGACATCACTGTCGGCTCATTTGCTAACCGCTCCTTTTAATAATTCCTTTTATCTGTGATGAGATGAACAAGGTCATTCTATTATGTGAGATAAAGATCAGAACCTAAAATAGAATCAGAGGATCCAATTAGAATCAAGAGAAACCCTGTGCACGGACCTTCACAGCAGGTAATTACATACAACAGAGATTGCACTTAATTACTGAACTCAAACAAATTGTATTAATCTGATATTTCATAATTTAAAAACCTGACTCAGATAACTGATAGAATACATAAAGAAAATCTTCATGAAGAGCCCATTATTCCTCATTGTTTGGTTTGGATTAGTCACCTCTCTGTGGAATTATGCATATTACATTAATTAAACTCTGTGTGTCATTTTGCTTTTCTGATTAACAGGAAATTAAAGAAACGATCCATTAGTCCTATTCGAATGTCTCTCATAAGGAGAAAGAAAATGCTATTGATGGTGTTTTGGATAAAATAACACTGTAATCATGTATGACTGCGCATGATATTTAATAATTTTCAATAACACATCAACTTGAAAAGATCAGTCCTTAAATGCTGCTTTTAAAAACACTGTTAACCAAAAGTTGCTGCTTTTTACATCCAACAGATTAATTAGCCCTTATGCTAATGATTAATATTTTTAACCTCACCGTACAAGACTTCTGTGCAAAGCAAAGCTATCGTTTTGCTTTAATGACATCTGGGCCTTCACTTACTCAAGTGTCCTCATATTATCGCCTATAAAGTGTTTCTTTGAAGCAGACCTTGATTCCTGTTGATACATTGCTGGTCATTGGCATGATGCAAAACCTCCATATCCATTTATAGTATTTTAGTTTTGTCATGCAGATGCTAGTAACTATACCACTTATATTGTTTATATGTGAATTTTTCAAGAGGACCACACAAATGTTCAGCGTTATGACTGTTGAAATTCAACTTCACACTTAAAAGTAAAGGTTCCAAAAGGGGTTTTTCGCAGTGATGCCATAGAACCATCTTGGGTTCTTTATCAATTTCCATTATCAATTCTTAAAAAAGTATCTTTTCTTCGGTGTGAAGAACATTTCATATAATCTAAAGAACCTTTGTCCACCATAAAGAACCTTTTGTGGAATAAAAAAAAATCTATGGATGTTAAAGGTTCTTCATGGAACCAATAAAGAACCTTCATTTTTAAGTGTTTCTGCAACAAGATTTAGTGAGAACGTGGCCGTATGTCACTCCTTATTAAAGTGCTCAGTGCACCTCCAGCGTAAATGTTTGCAAAAAGTCTGTTTAAAGATGGTTTCCTTAGCATTTTGCAAAGACTAATAAATATTATATTCGTCATCTAATAAATAATACTCCCTCAAACATGAAAGCATCAAGTTCCTGTATTAAGGAGCACATGTTGTGTTACAAAAATGTTTCGTGTTATGTATGGTTTCACCATAGCCAAGTTAAGATATAAGTTTTTACAAATAACATTTGCTCCAACTGACAGGAATACATATTTTTCCTTCAAAAAACAGGTAGTCTCCATTTTAAGACGTTCAATGTGCTTTCTAAGACAATAAATGATATAATGTGTTATTTGTGTGTTTTAGTGCATGCATGTTATTTAAATTCACTCCAGCTGTAGGCCACAAACAGCATCACCAGACAGAAAACGTGAAGCAGACTTGAGCCAATCAGATCCCATATTTGCCAGGAAGGAGGTGGAGTCTGAGTGGACTCGGGGATAAGCTTCTTGACCTCTGTCTCTTTCTCCCTGCCACTCTCCACCTTTCCTTCCTTCTGCCTTGTTCCTGTGCTCTCCAACATGAGCAAGGCCGCGACCACGGCCCACAGTGGACGCAGGTTACACTGCAGAACGTCATAAGCCGAACAGAGAGAGGACTGAGAGAGATTCAAAACATAGAGGGGATGACAAAGAGAACCAGGAAGAGGAAGAATTGAAGAGAATAGAGTAAGAATGAAGTATAGATGGAGGGAGAAACAAAGGGAAAATAAAACCAAATAAGAGGGAAAATGAGAAGAGGAGAGATCATTCGTTCGGCACCAGAGAAAGATAAGGAAGGTGATTAGACAGTGATAAAGGTCAAAGGTAAAATGCTTTGAGCTCAATAAACGGTAAGAATTCTGGATCATTCTCAGGAAACAGTGCCATATGTGTAAAAAAAATGCGTGTTCCCATGACTTACTTTAGTTAACAAGATACTGGACTAAATCACATTGTATGATACATTTCACTCGAAATAAATATTGAAATATTGTTAACAAAAAAGTTTATACTTAAAAAAAAAAAAAAAGTTTTTTCATCAAAATGAATCTCGTTCATCTCCATTACATGGGTTATAAACAGTGTTCTGTTCAACCTCTTTCACTGTGACATTTTACCTCTTTATAAATGACTTCATTTTTCTGACCTATTTAAAGAAATTACATCATAATATTTGTGTTTTTGTTGACCACATGGTTCAAACAAAGTTATATATTACAGTATTTCATATATTACAATCAATCTCAATAGTTGATTCAGCTGTTTATAGAAACAAAAATGGGGATTTTTTTTTTTTTAAATAATCACAAAGGGCAAGAACATTAATTAAATAATGTGGTGTGGTGTAAATACATTTGTTTTTCTACAGAAATCATTCTAATATGCTGATTTGGTGCTCAAGAAACATTTTTTATTATTAACAAAGTTGAAAACTGTTGTGCTGCTTATATTTAAAAATGTGAATATAAATGACTGTCACTTTTAAACCTTTTAATGAGTCTTTTCTGAATAACTATTCATTTCTTTAAAAATAAAATCATACTGACACCAAACTTTTGAACATATGTGTATATAATAATGTTTGAAAGTGTATAAATTACAAACTTTCTGTGACCATTGAAAAAACAAACAAAAAAAATCATCTTTTTAACCTTGTAAAATAAAGTAGGAAAAAAATCCTCCAATTTTCAAGCACAAATGGCACCATTTCCCGAGAAGGACCCTCTTACTGCCTTCTGAAAAAGAGTTTTCCGAGAGAGATGTTGAACGTTATAAGTCATTGTCTCTGTTTCAGAGGGCAGCTGTGGCTGGGACAGATGCTGTTAGCATGGTGGTTAGCAGAGCATGTGAACTAGTGAGCGTATGCCAGGCACAAGTCAAGCTACAGCGTACAAACTGTACAAAGCAAGAGAGCTGCAAAAGCCAGTAAAGCTACACTAGTGCGTACACCCCTAGTAAGTTAATAATAAAAACAATGATATATAAACCTATATAAAACCAAAAGTTACCAAACAAACAAGGCTTGCCACATTATCCCTAAACACGTTAACAGTATAAACTAGCCTGTTAAACAGTATCAGCTACACGTAACAGGGTAGCAAACACAAAAGACACATATTGACAAAGCTAGCTGCCATGCAGACTTGTAGTAGCTCCTGCTACTACAGACACAAGCTATGACAACTACAAGGTTCCTGTACGGCACGATCAGAACAGCCTGTTATGAATGGCTTGGACCTAGCTCAACCCATAAAGACATGAAGACAAAATCTGGGTTACTACTAGAAAGGCCACTGATATGGGTAGAATAACCATTTTTTTGGAGGGTAGGATGGCACAACCAATTGCCGAAACTTTTGAACAAAAAACAAACTTTTGCACAGTTTGAGCAAGAATGTAAAAAGTGGACCCAAAATTGACCACATGCACACAAAAAGAGATATATCAACAACAAACATTTCGTCCATGTTTCAAAGGAACATGGTCGTTGTGCTCATTGTTACTACTTTGGACAAAAACGAATTGCTTCTTGTTTTGTGTTTAGGAAAATGTATTACGCAAGTTGTTACACTGAAATAATGGTTTTATGGACGATTTACACAGAAATTCATTCCACTCATGTGTCAATATTCCATTGTCTGTATATCACTCTCTGTCACAGCTCGAAGAAACATGATCATTTATCAGAGAGCAGGTCAGAGCCAGTAACAGGATGGAATGAAGCTCTGGCAATGGATGAAGCCTAAAGCCATGATGATGATAAAATCTTAATACAAGGGCATGACGCAGCTCTAGTATGAGGTTGTGAGAATGTGCCTGTTACTGCTGTTCTATGATCAGTTTTCCCCCAAATCTATTGAATAGAGTTTTTGAAGCTGCTAAACACAAGGCTCCAAAACGTTTAAAGGCATGACTGATCATTGGCCAGTTTGAGGCAATCTCAGCTGCTTCAACCAATCAGATTAGGGGTGGCTGATGATCAAAATCAGCAAGTGATAACATGTTTTTAACCAGAACCTGTTTTTTAAGAAGCCCTGGGTGTACAGGTTCATTTGAACAAAAACTCATTTGAACTAATCGGGCAGGTTTCCCAGAAAGAGATTTAGATAAGTCAGGAAATTCAGTGGAAATCCCCCTTAACAGTCCACTTCAATGACAGACAAGTTATAATCTGTCAAAGCTATAGGATCAGATTCACAGGGTGAATTTTTCACCAAATACGAATTAGACGACAGTCTCTTTAACAGCTCAGTTGGCAGTAATACCAGCAGCTATTTTCTATGTTGGAAATATGAATACAAGAATGGGGAAAGACTGAAACTGTTAGAAACAGTTTGTCAGTAATAATACTAAATTTCAAATAAGCAACCGAATCGGACAAAAATAGTATAATAAATTGTGCTTCTTTCGTTCAGTAACACTAACAGATTGACTTCTTATAGTGAGAAGATATCATTTTACCCCACCAGTACCAGTAAATGAATGCTTTTAATTTAGGACAGTACATGAGAGACTAGTACAGCAAAACCCGTACAAACAGTGGCCCTTGAAAAACAGATCTAGTTAATTTGGCATTCACAAAAAAGAATTACATATTCACCTGAGGGACTCCCATTTTCCTGCAGGCGTCCAAAAAGTTTTCAACGTTTCTGCGACATTTAGCCATGCTAAGCTTGGGCTGAAGGTTTAAAGTGTCCATGTGCAGATATCAAAAAAGAGAGAAAAAACAGGTTAACGAACTTCAGTCAACATACACTGTTCAAACGTTTGGGGTCAGTAAGATTTTTTTTAAAGAATTTATACTCTTATTCATCAAGGATGCATTCATCTAAATTGACAGTAAAGACATTTAAAAAGTTACAAAAGATTTCCATTTCATACACATGCTGTTCTTTTGAACTTTCTACTCATCAAAGAATTTCTGAACAAAATAAGTATCAAAGTGAAAGCAGCACAACTGTTTTCAGCACCGATAGTAATAATAAATGTTTATTGAGCATCAAATCAGCATATTAGAATGATTTCTGAAGGATCATGTGACACTGAACACTGGAGTAATTCAGCTTTGCCATCAAAGGTATAAAAGAGTATTAAAAAATATTAAAATAGAAAACAGGTATTTTAAATTGTAATAATATTTCTCAATATTACCGTTTTGCTAAATGTAGAATAAGAGAATTTAAAACTTAAAAAAAAAAGATTACTGACCCCAAACATTTGAACGGTAGTGTATAGTGTTTTTGTGAATGTGTGGATCATTCAGAGATGACTCACCACTGCAGGGGATGGTACGTGGATACTGGCCACTGAACGCGGCTGAATGTGATTGACTAAGTGACAAAGCACGACCCCATCCATGAGAGAGGAGCCCAGATCTCCAGGAAGAGCTACTTTCAGTCTGCTCTCAATACTCTGGCAAAATCAATGTGATTTGGTAATAAATAAAACATTTTCATCTTAAATCTTAAATCTTGTGGGGTCATTTTTAGTCAGTCAAGCTAACTGACCAACTAACTAACTAATACAGTTAGTTTATACACTTAGCTTCTGCGTGAGTGTGTTCCGTACCTCTCGTAGTTGCTCTGTGAGCTCCAGCTCCTCTCTGAGCTGCTCCATCTTTCTCCTCATGGTGAACTGAGGATCCACTGATTCCAAAGTCTTTTGCGTCCTGAAAAACACTGTCACACAACTGAACCGTCATCAGTCTGCAGAGAGCACGTTATATCTCTTGTCTTATTCCCACATGCATAAAGACACAATTTAAAGTCAAATCCATCATGATATCCGAAAACTTTAGGTTACATATGGCGTTTTTGACATTAAATGTCACTACTTTTGGCATTATGCTGCTTTTTAATGGACAAAAGGCTTTTATTTTCATTCTTTATCACAATGAACATTCTGAACTTTGAAGGCACTGTCCATATCTGACAGCTCACAGCCTTTATTATATGATATTTCCCCACAAGGGGGAGCACTGGTCTAGACATGAGAAAGAGGAAGATTGAGAAAGACAAGAGCACAACACTTCATTCCACACATCTGAGTATTCCGTCACCTCTGAAGTTGCATAACTACTCATCCTGTGAAAAAATGAAAGGAAGAGGACAGTATGAAGGGAACACTAAAAAGATGTTATTCCAGAACATTCCTCCCTCTTTTTGTTGTTTCACAGTTTAAAGCCCTGGAGCCATGTTTCTGTGCTTGGACATTGATGTAATACAGCAAGCATATGCTAGACTTCTCTGGGCAGAATAATAAAAAAAAAGTGTGTGTGTGTGGTCCTGGTAAACCCTACATTAACAAAAAGTCCCCACAAAGACGGCAATATCTGAAATCGTTGTGAGGAAAACAGCTTATAAATCATACTAAGTGACGTTTTTTGAAAATGTAAAAATGCAGAAAGTTTTCTGTGATGGGTAAGTTTAGGGGTAGGGTTAGTGTAAGGGAATAAAACATACAGTTTGTACAGTATATGTCTATGGAAAGTCCCCATAAAACATGAACGTGTGTGTACCTACTTAAACATTTTTGGGGGCAAATTTATACCCCAAAGTGAGATAAATCTGACAAAATCTCCTTTGGTAAAAAAATAGTACAAAGTAAATAAAGTTGTTTTTTTATTGTAAAAATCCAGATAGGATAACTAGCAGTATGTAAAAACAATAGAGGTCTACGGGATGTCCCCATGTAGATGGCTGAACTTGTGTGTACGGTATGCGTGTTAGCATCAGGGAGAAACAAAGATGGCTTAAAAGTCATTCAGACTTGAGTCAAAAGACATGCTTCAGGGGCATGTCTGTGTTTTCACAGCGTATTTACTTACTTAAACCTGTGTATTTATTATGTTTATGTATACTTATTTTTTTCTGCCAGCCTAACATAGAAACACTGACTCAACCAATGGCGTGAGTTTTGGGGCGGGGCTATCTGTTTATTTACCAATAGCAAACCGAGCTGTGTTTGACGTTTGAAAACATTTTTTTTTTTAAGCTAGTGACACAAATTAAACTTTAGCTTTAAAACAAAGTGTCTTTCTCTTGCATTTTCTTTAGTTTCTATCTCACCATCTCTCTAAGAGCAACACACATATCAATTCAACCAAGTATTGGCAAGAATAAGATTCATTCTCGCATTTACGGTTACATCGTGTGCTAAGACTAAGAATTCCAGAATATTATCAACAAACTTACAGGTCAAAGAAAGAAACAACACATCGGAGAATTTCTGACATCTAACAGGAAGTTACAAATTCTCCAAGTTCTCTAAAAGTATTCATCTTATGGACAGAAATAAACCTCTGTAGAATCCGAACACCACATTACTCACAAAGTGCATAATTGCCTAATCTGGTTATGATTTTAACTACCAAAAAGAGTGTAGTACTCTCAGTTCAGTGTAGACATTTTATGTTTAAAGACTTTTCACAGATTTCCCCTAAAATTGGTTTAGGATTCCACCTGAGTCTCCTAATAATATGAAGTTCAATAGTACCCATTAGTATAAAGCTATTCATTACTAAAATGTTTTTTTTTCCTCCATTACAACCTCTATCTCTTTCTTTCTCGTAAGACGATGAGCAAGTACATATGTCTCCTTGGCAGTTTTTCATCCTCTGAAAGCATTTCCTCTTAAATGGAGGTCTGATTTTCCCTCTGGGGCCATTATCTAATGCTTCAAAATAGCTGCTCTATAAATACACGCATCTCCATTTAAAGCCACTGGGCCACCCCAAATTTCAGCCCAACCACATCCTCTCTTTCACTCCTGTGTTTTAAAAGACCCTTCAATGCTACACCACAAACCTCAGAAACATTTTTTACTTTCATACAAAAAAATGTCAGTACATGAGGAGTGACTATTTTACTAAGCTCAAAGGTATGGTTCACTCAAAAATGAAAATTCTATTCTCATTTACTGACATTCACGTCATTTCAAACTGGTACGACTATTTCTTCTGTGAAGCATAAAATAAGATATTTTGAGAAATGTCTCAGTTATTTTTGTCAAACAATGTAAGTCAATGGTCACCACCACGGGTTTGGTAACCAACATTATTCAAAATATCTTCTTTTGTCTTCCTTAGAAGAAAGAAAGTCCTACAGGTTTGGAATGATGCGAGTAAATGATGACAGAATTTCAATTTTTGGGTGAACTAACCCTTTCATTGGAAGCTGGTGCTAGTGAATCTTGTCAGGAAATAATTATTTCATTCATTTCTTCCACATATGAACTTTCAAAAAGATGTCAAATTCTCTGAGTCAACCAAACACCCGTTGAAAGTGAAATGTTGGTCAGTGGGCTGAAGTATTCTGAAAAACAATTTGTCATTTCTAAAAGCTGATACTCAAGCATTAAAAGAGACAAAAAAGTTGGACAAACTAGATTTTTACATTGTCTGAGGATAATGAAAGTAATGCTTGCCAAGCAAAAATCTGCTGCCATCATGCTAGGGTACTGTGGGTGGTTGCCAGAGCGTTGCAATGCGTTGGAGTTGAGTGTTGCAAAGCAGTTGCTAGAGTGTTCTGGATGTTATTAGGCATTGCTATGTGGTATCTAGAGAGTTGGGTGTACTAGGGCGTTGGCTAGGTGGTGGCTAGGGTGTTCTGGGTGCTTTAACACCCTGTAGTGCAAAGACTACAGAATGAGTTTCATACTATACTTAATATTTAGGGTTAAGGGTGTATTAGCTGTTCTATGATAGCAATGCCTTAGCACTCAACAAAAAAGGAAAAAAAAATAAAGAAAATTAATACAAATATACAAATTCTAATAGATAATAATTATAAAGAAACACCTGACATTTCATCTTTGACAAGAAAACTCAAAGAGATTAACTGTTAGGTATGTGACTGTACAGGATGATACATTGAGCAGACCTACCACTGCTTGGCATGTCTCCTTCAGCTGGGCTAGGGGGCGTGTCTCTATCGGTGGGCAGGGCCTGTGTAAGTGGGAGGGGACAGGGCCGAGTCGAGCATGGCACAGAGGGCGAAGCTAGATGCAGGTATCAACATAAAGGGCAGTGCCAGTAGGAGGAGGAGCCAAACAAGGGATTTTCATTGGAAAACCAAAGGAAACAGGCAGGGGTTTCAGGTATCAGTCAGAAAATGGGAGGATGCCGAGCAACAGTAGTTTGTGTAATAAGAGCACACAAGCAGGCAAGCAGCAGTTCAGGGAAACAGGTAAATAAAAGGGAAGAGAAGGAAACAGGAAGATATGCAAAGCAAAGTGACGTAAATACAGCACAACACAAAAGAGAAATATTAAAAACAAAAGAAGTCAATGTTAACAGTATTTCAGTACCAGTTTGTTGGCATGCTGTTATGCGCCTGGTACAAATGACTATTATTTATGTCAGACTCTGGACATGATAATGCTGTAAAAGGGATAGTTCACCCAAAAATAAAAATCTGTTATCATTTACTCACAAGTTGTTCCAAATCTGTATACATTTCTTTGTTCTGCTGAACACAAAGGAAGATGTTTTGAAGTAAGTTTGTAACCAGCCTGCTTTGGGGCACCATTGACTCCCATAGTAGGACAAAAAATAAATACTATGGAAGTCAATGGTGCCCAAGAACTGTTCAGTTTCCCACATTCTTCAAAATATCTTCCTTTGTGTTCAACAGATGAAATAAATGTATACAGGTTTAGAACAACCTGAGGGTGAGTAAATGATGACAGAATTTTCATTTTTGGGTGAACTATCCCTTTAATGTTAGACATAAATAACAGATCACAGATAATGACGCAAACACTAGCTTAGATGTTAGAGGGGGAAGCAACAAGAAGCCTCTAGGCAGCTAAACAAACAGCTACATCAATTAAACTGCATCCAGATGAAGTCAAGCAAGTTGTTTTGTCTATTTATTTAACTGTACACATTAGTAATAAATGGTATATATGTGGAATATATAAAATTTATGTGTAAATAAAAAGAAAATAGGACATATTCAGTTGCCATGTATTATTTTCTAAACCAGATGCAGTTTAGCCCCCAAAGTCAAGAGAGTAATAATAAACAGCAATATATGTATGCATAAAAAGCCTGACTGTAATGTTGCATAACAGTTATGAGCTTGACAGGATAACAGGTGTTTGCAACAGGCAAAAAGATCTTTATACACAAACACTTCGACCTCTAATTACTTAAATGTGCTGATAATAATGAGAGAGTCCAAAGCCACCCATGCCAAACAGCGCATTGGCACCATGTGTGTTAGTAAAACAACACTGTTCTCACCTGATCTGGGCTTCAGACCAAAGGGAGGTGAGCTCAGTGTGGGGCTGGAAACTGGGGTTTTGTCTTCATTCTGGTACATGACACAAACACACTCAACACAAGTGCACTGAACCAAGTCAAATTCAGTTTTATAAGTGTAAAGTGCACCTTATGATCAGAACAAAGCCATGGTAACATTAAATGGTAATGCTAACATTAAAAAGATTTACCTCGGTAACTTGGTTCTCACAACTATCATATGATCCTTCCTGGCCAATCACGTCGGCCTATGAGTGATAAAAAAAAACAGTCTGTGAGATTCTTGAGATGATGTAAGATGTTAACAAACAAGCTCTTTAGACATAGTGAAACAATGCATCACTGTTCTCTGACTCGATTCGATATGACTCAGTCTTTCTTTCTCCGTCTCTAACTGTTTGTTTTCCTCTTTTATAAGATAATTGCATGATTCTCAATCCCCATGAGTAAATTTACTTTTAATTTCTATTCAGTTCATGCAGGCTACACCAATATGTTGGAATTAATACTACACAATTAAGACAAAGAAATGCATCCAGCACCACAAATATGACAAATACTGTATATTAAAGGTCCCATATTGTACACCTTTCTGGAGTTTTATTTTAGGTTTTGATCAGATTTTAAGAATATATATTTGCAGTATAAGTACCAAAAACCATCTCAATATATTTTTACAGCTCCTTTCTCAGGAGCTCTGCTAAGAACAGGTCGATTTTGGCCTGTCTAATTAATATTCATGAGCCTCTCTTCTGATTGGCCTGTTTGTGACGCACGGCCAGGCCAACCACAGGTAACTAGGGTCATGTATGCTGTAGCCTGCTGTGGCTTAGTGATGCTCACAAGTAAGGTAAATAAAACACCTGTAATGATGGATATTGCTGAGGGAAATGTTATCCGGCCTTATATGTTTGAGCCGGACTCAGACCCCGAATCGGCGACGACAGGAGACAAAAAACACCTCCTCAAACGCGCTTACAAAAGGATGTTTCAGAACGGTAAGTTTGTCGTTTTTTTTTATGCTGACTCCATAATGTAACATAAGATGTGTTACAAGTTTATTTACAGGGACGCAACAATGTAGGGACTGCAGCATCTTTGATGAGTAGCTTCTTTGAAAAACCGGCATTGAACTGTGCCTGATTGACGAAGCAGTCACTTGTGAAATGTGCAGAACAGACGGTTAAGGTTGAACTAAATTGCTGTGGTATTTCCGAATAAATAAACATTAGCCACTGGTCTCTTATGTTAATGTTGTTCAGAAGCATGTGCAATTATGTAGTTTCCTGACATCCATCGACTGAACAGCGTTTTCTCGACATGTTTCCGTGTTGTTGTTGCTCATCAATGGCATGGACGCGATGTTGTCTGGGGGTTGGGCATAAGGAGGGAGGGACGGTGGGCAGTGTTCGGGGTGGTGACTGAAGGCGGTGACTGAGAAGTTCTGACGCCACATTTTTACGGAAGTCACAAAGGCTCGTGAAAAGGCACAGCTACTTTATGCAGGCTGTGTGCAATTGTCTGTGGATTGACTGTTTTGAAACTTATATGGTAGTTACATAGCCCCTAGACCTCTGTTATCATGAAAAAAGCCAGGAAATTTCAGTTTTGACAATATGGGACCTTTAAGTGAAAATCACTTAATATATTATATATTTTACTCTTTGCAGCAGATGACAGCACAATCAAATTCTAGTGTTACTGTGAATGATTCAGTGCATATTAAAAAAAAATAAAAAAATCAGACCAGAAAAGAACATGATATGTTGGTAACCAAACACATTTCTCAAAATATCTTCTTTGCCCCCCGGTTTCACAGACAAAGCTTAAGCTAGTCCCAGACTAAAATGCATGTTTGAACTGTTTTAACTAAAAGCAACTTGCACTGACATTCTTAAAATATGTCAGTGGCATAGTTTTGTCTCAAGATGCACACCAGTAATGTTTTTTCTAAGGCATGTTTATAAAAGCTACTTAAATGTCCTAATTGATCTAAGGCCTAATCCTGGCTTAATCTCAACCCGGTCTGTGAAACCAGGCCTGAAAGAAAGTCAGTTTTGGAACGACAAGAGTCAGAGCCCTGACCAATAGGCAAACAACTATTTTAGCACTGTTTTAGCAATCTGGTATCTCACATTCTGGTGTGGAGCACCCACTTTTCAAGATCCAGTCACTTCCAGATGGATAAAATCAAGTTCAGCCCAACATTTCTTTTTCACTCAGAAATGTGTCAAATTACAAAAGCAAAAAAAGTTGCAGGAATGAGAATTCACATTGATTTTAATGAACGAACATGCAAGGGTGGCAGGGGACAAATAGAACTAATGAATGACAGGCGTTCCAATTCTGTCGAAATCTGCAGAGATTTATTATGAGTTCTGTTGACACAGATTCTGCGTGGGTCTTCTGGGAATGAACTGCATGTTTACAATAGCTACAATAACTACAATAAGAATGAAGTCACCACAGCACAAACAATAAGCACATAATGTGGCAGCTACATCGGAACCACTTGTTTGGGTAATTCGGTACAAAGTGAACTGCATACGTATGACAAACACATTTGCACCGGATGATGAATCATTCCTCAGAGTGCAGGTGACTTGTACAAGTTGCCCATGTTTTCAGCAGTCAAACAGGGTGTATCTATAGGCTGGATGGCAGGATTTTCAGATTACCTGTTGTGCCATGTGCAGGGCATACTGTTGGCATGCGAGCTGGGCCTCGAGCCGGGCCCGTTCTAGAATGTACTGTCTCTTCCTCTGGAACTCCCAGCATTCTCCAGGAGCCGCCTTCAATGACAATCACTGCTCTTAAGACCATGACACTACGGCTTACCAACCACAGCACACATCACACTGGTAAAACAGCCTTGGAGTCTAACTGCCTGTAACTATAGCATAGAAGCTACCAGGCTAACCAGAACTTTTGCACACCATGGCTACAGTTGATTACAGTTTTACCTTTAATAATAGTCAACAGCCTTTTCATCCAAATAATCAGATCACAACACAGGAAACTACGCACACAAACAACAACACACACACACAAAAAAAAAACATTGATAGACCACTGCACACCGAAAGCACAACATATACTACCGTTCAAAAGTTTGGGGTCAGTACGATTTTTTTTGAGAGAGAGAAATGAATATTATTCAGCAAGGATGTATTAAATTGATAAAAAGTGAAAGTAAAGACATGTATACTGTTACAAAAAAAGTATTTCAAATAAATGTTCTTTTGAATGAAAATCTAAATCAGCACAACTGTTTTCAACACGTTTCTTTGGCACCAAATCAGCAAATTAGAATGATTTCTGAAGGTGACACAAAAGACTGGAGTAATTGTTGCTGAAAATTCAAGAATAAATGAAAATCAAATAAATTAAATTAAAATAGAAAATGTTACAATATGACTGGTTTTACTGTATTTGTGAACAAATAAATGCAGTCCTGGTGAGCATAAGAGACATTTAAAAAAATTGTACCAACCCAAAACTTTTGAAGTGTAGTGATAGTACTTCAAACCACATAGCGCTTTGTAATCAGAGAGGCTACTGTGAGTGTAGAACTTCATCATTTTCTTTAGTTCAGTTTAGGTAAAGGATTTTTACAGCTGCTCTTGAATGAATGAAAAACTAGCAACTTTTGATATTATAAACCCCACGTAAAATGATGTCACATAACTGACGTCACATTAACATTCTAAAAGGTGTATGAAAGACAATCCTCCAGGGAAACGGGTCAACCTTCAACAATAGCCCACCGATCTCAGAGGAACTCTAGAGAAAGACTGCAGTCTACAGAGCCAATATAAAGAGGAACTGAACAGGATGCTCAGAGGAACCGGTAAGGTCCTGTAAGTGAAACTTGTCTAACAATTATATAACTTAGACACATATGTACTGGCGTTTTACCTTAGGTGTGGCCTGACTCTCATCACTCTCTTGGCCACTGCAGGAAGATGAAAACAAGAATGATGCGTTGGTAAACAATTAAACATGCAAAGCAGCATTTGAATGTACTACTACTACTATTTTGTATTTACTGTAAAATATTTAAGCTGTGACGCTAAAGTCACTTACTTGAGCGACTCGTCTACTGTAACCATTTCCACGGGGTAAAGCTTAATACCAGAGAGATCAGCCGAGTTCATGTTAACCCTTAACATAAACAAAAGAGTCAAGTCAATTTTATCTGTATAGCACTTTTCACAATACATATTATTTCTACTGAGACCACCATGCATGTTGTGGCAGTTTATGGTTTGACAGTTATAGTTTGTTACCAATGCTAAATAGCTAACTCAAAGAAATGCATCAGATATTAACAGTGACTGCAATTTTGATTAAATATATAACTCATTTGAAAATCACAAAATGCTGACTTGTAACAGGAGGACAAAAATGAAAGCGAATGAGTAACATCCCAGCCATCACCTATTGACCTACCTGTTAGGATCCTGTAGCATCTCCACAGCTTCCTTTAGCTGATTGATCATATTGACCTTTGACCTGTTAAACACAGTAATGTGATATATATGGATATGTTTAACTAGTGAGCAAATCAGTAAGAAAAGATAGAAGAGATACAGGCATAAACACAAGAAGAATAAATATATGGATATAAGCATACGTTTGTTCTGAAGCCCAGTTGGTGTCTTCCTCTATCCTGAGGGGCTCATCGAAGTCAGCACCTCGACCCTTCAAACACACACACACACACATCAACTCCAGCTGCAAACTCAGTCATGTGACTGCAAACTAAAGGCCTGATTTGCTTGGATTTAAATTCAACCAGATCCAGCACTGGCTGTTTGAGAGGGTGATGCAGACACAGATGGGAATACACACACCCCTTCATACGCACAATGTCCCTCTAGACGTGGATTACTTCACAAGGGAACTGCTAATGCACAAATAAACACTGTCAGTGCCAATCCTATGATGTAATGTAATGTAACGTTATCAGATAAACTAACAGTTACTGGAACACAGAACAGTATGCCAAGAGAGGCAGATGAAAAATATGACAAGAAAAGAATGGAATAAAGGGAAATAGGGCAGATAAAAACAGGAAAAATATGTTTAATATACTCAAGCTAGGGCTCAAACTAGAACACTTTAACTATGAAGAGAAACAGCCAACATTAAATAAAAAATAAAAGTAAAAAAACAGATCAAACCTGTTTTAAACCAGATCAGCCCACAGTATTTTGTAAAGTGGGGCATGAGACTCATGAATCTTTCAAATCAAAAAAAAAAAAAAAAAACCCTTAATGAACATTAAGTTTCACGCGTCTCTTTTGGTTCTCAACCGCAGGCCTCAGCAAACTTCAAACGGGGCCTCAAGATGACTTAAAATGATTTAAAATAAGATAAAACTCCCAACAAATATTTGCCAAACTGCCAAAAAATATTTATTTTTTTAATTCAACACATCAACAACTACTACTCTTTGAAGAGCCATGATTCCCAGTCTAGGAAAACATGTATAAATATGAGGATATATGAGCCTATATCAGCCTTTGGTGATTTATAGACTTGAAAAAGTTAAAATTATTTATTTATTAATAAAACTGCATGGGTATTTTTATATTTAGTATGAATACATATATTTGTAGTTATGCCAAATTCTTCTTATTAATACTTATCCAGGAAGTAACAAACAACTATAAAAGTCATGGGGACTTTGAATATTGTTGTGGACAATGGGAGGCACTTGGTGCCAGTGCTGAAGCCAATCAATTAATCAGTTATATTTATGAATTTCTGACAGAGCATGAAAAAGAACAATCTTGAACAAGCTTACTTTGATATAGTTGACGAACGGAGAGCTGAGTGCAGAGTCTCGATAACCCAGATGTTCCTTAAGAGATTCCGACGGACTTCTGTCTGCTACAAGACACGTAAACATGGCTAAATTATTATATTGACTAGGATAAAGAGTTTTTTTACAGACACTAAATGTAAATCTTAAAGAAATTATAGTGCAGAATTCACTGTCCACAACTTAAAATGACCTACCAATGTAAATGACTTTAAAAAATAAGATAAATCTGACATTATGTCCTAATTGCTGTCAATAGAACTTTATTGGAACCCTGGAACATTCCTCTAACTGAAAAGAAACAGAAACCTAAATAGTGCTCTTCTAAAATGAACAGCACACATGTACACATGCAGTGTGTACGTCAAGTAAATCTTATTGAAAGCTTAAAGAGTAAATGACCCTCCCATCAGCTTAGCAGTCACACACACTTAAAGTACAGCACACACACACTCTTCCTGCAATGTTCTCGGTTTTCATCTCCCCCTCCCTTAATTCTCCTTATGTGCTGACACTAACTTCCTAGCCAGTATCCACACTTCCTGTCCGGGACCCTCCCCTGGGCTTAACCTGGGTCTCATGCACACACCCGCAGGCTGTCTAAAGTCTCACAGCAATGTTATGTCAGCCCAGTAAGAGGATGTTTTTCTTTACAGGCCTTTAATATCCTGTCCACACATGTGAGGGTGTGTTTGCGTGTGCGAGTTGCACCTGTCAGGGCGCTGATGTGTTCACTGGAGTCGTCTTTGCTCAAGCCCTCCTCCTCTGTGATGTTGGTCATGGGCGCATTCAAGCTGAGACTGTCTTCATCTGAAGGCTGGAACACAAAACCACAACATCTAAATCAACTGAACAAAGTGAATTCATATTAGTGTAAGACTTACTAGCACACATGACACTACACTGCATTCAATTCACTTTTACTAATCACTAATTTCAGCTTAACATTTTTTTTTTATTGGCATTATTTTCACATTTATTATCCATCCTTTGATATTTATTTATTGAAACGATAATGAAAAAATAACAGTCAATCAGAGAATAGTTGATATTTAACATACAGCTATTTTTTGGACCAATGTGATTTCACTATGGGCAGGGCTACCCAGCATGACACTACAGAAAAACCAAAATACTGACATACGGTCCTGTCCTGATGCTAGGACAGTGTTTTACAACCACAACTGACCAGACAGTGACACTGTATGCTACATGATAACTGTCAGATACCAGCTAGACCTTTGTCCCTAAATCATATGAGCTCAGATCTGCTAGAGTTTTCTACTGCAACCCAGCCATAAGCAAACTAACACATTTAAGTTAACACGTGCTTTTAATAGTGTTATTACCTAAAATTTGCAGCACTGATGAAAACACTATATAGCAGATAAATAAATAAATAAATGGAATTAGACATGCAAACATGCAAAGAACACAGGCAAGATGGTCGCAATCTTCTCAAACACACACACACACACACACACACACACACACACACACACACACACACACACACACACACACACACACACACACACACACACACACACACTGACCTCTGTAGCAGAAAGGCGTTTGTCTCCATTATCACTGCCTACCCCAGAGTCACTGTCGAGTTTCTTGTGCTGATCAATGTCCTCAGTGCTGAGACAAAAAGAAGAGCGGGATTAGAAGTTAGGGGTCGCGTAGGACAGAAAGAGAGAAGTAGCCTATGTCTCTCAATGAGACAGGGAAAGAAATCTTTCGGTCTCTCTCTCTCTCTCTCCCTCAGAAGAGTGACCCCCTGCAGTCTATTAAAAGGATTCTCCTGAGATAAGGATGATAATGACAGCCAACACACAGACACGCACGACCTGGTTTTTTTTTTTTTTTTTTTTTGAGATTCCACACTATATTCCACATTCAGATCTTTTTATACACCCACCTAGACGTGCATGAATTGGTAAAATGACAGATATTCTGACTATATAAAGATTTAATATCTCATTTGGCTGACTACGACTAAAATAATAAAAGAACATTGGTTTTGACAATGGATTCGGATCTCTTTTCAGTTAATATAATATAATATAATATAATATAATATAATATAATATAATATAATATAATATAATATAATATAATATAATATAATATAATATAATATAATATAATATAATATAATATAATGCAGTTGTCGATAATTGTTTTAACTGAATTAAAGGGGTCATGACATAGATTTTTTGTTCCTTGACCTTGAGGTTCACTTATAACATGAAGTTTTTAAAAAAGCCCATATGTATATTATATATATATATATATATGCAGGAAAAACAATAATTTTTAACCTTCATTTTGACCTTCTGCCTGAAATTATCCGTTTTTAAGGGGTGGCTCCTTTAAGGCTCGTCATACTATTAAAATAAACCATCCACTTGTTTCTGACACTGGGATTCTTTAGAAGTCTGTACAGAGACGCAAACGTGCAGTTTAAATTGGATGCGTCAAAGCGAACGTTCATTCACTCTTCCATTTGTCTTGTTGTCGACAGACTCAAGTGTGTGGTGTATGCCAGAAAATGAACGTGGATCTGTATGCTGTATCCAGTGTACACAACATCAGTGATTATAATGGGTTCTATTTACTTCTGACACGACAAAACGCTCACATTCAGTGTAGGCAAATATCAGCCGTTAAAGGTCCCGTATTATGCAAAATTCACTTTTGCATGCTGTTTGGACATAAATGTGTGTTGGCAGTGTGTGTACACAACCAGCCAATAGTGATAAAAATCCACTCACTCCTTTTTTATTAATCCCCATAAATCATCATCAGTGTCTCCAAACGACCTGTTTTCAGAATGCTGTTTTAGTGACGTCACTAAGCACAGGCCCCGCCCACGAGTGTTGACAGACACTGCCGTTTCAACATAGACCCGCCCTGATCGAGTTCACAACTGCTGCACTGATGAGAATGTCTCCCAAGCGTTGTAGGTGTTGTGTGGCTGGATGTATTAATCCACATAGCTCTCTCTATTTACTCCCGAAATCTGAGGCAGCCACTGAAGACGAGGTGGAATTATTTTGTTTTTAAAGAAAATGCTCCCTCAACTCTACCGAAATTCGTTTATGTACTTGCGCACTTCTTATAACTTACTGTGTTTACTCAGCTCTTACGGTGATTTACTGAAGTAAAACTGACGCTTCATCTTTTGTGTGACGTACAATAAACTTTATTAAACTCATCAGCATATGTTTGATCATCATTCGGACCTGGTCCAAAACAGCAGACTTGTAGGCTATTAATAGTGGATACATACAAGCAGATGACAAATACGTTATAACCGTAATTAAACTAAACTATACCTGTTCCATCTCTATACAGCACTCTGACTCTGTAGGCATTATTGTCCGACTCATAATGAACACCGTTACTGAGAGTTTCTGATATTATCATCATTCCGTGAGATGAAATAGTCCTCAGAGACTGAGCGCGAGCTCATGAAGCTCCGCCCCCTGTGCCGTGCAGCAGCAGCTTATTTGCATTTAAAGGGCACACACTAAACAGAGCGTTTTTCTGAGCCCCAAAAAATGTAAACATGCTTTAAACATGCTGTAAAAAATGATCTGTTGGGTATTTTGAGCTAAAACTTCACATACACACTCTGGGGACATCAGAGACTTATTTTACATCTTGTGAAAAGGGGCATAATACGGGACCTTTAAGAGACTGAACGACAGTGGGCTATGGCTATGGTTCAGGGATGTCCATGTTTTGCTCTGGAGGCAGTTATATGGAAATGAAAAATGCAGAATGTTTTAATGTACAAAGACCATGACATGTTTTGATGTCATGACACCTTTAAATATACATATGGATTGCTTTTGTAATTTAACAATCACCACAACACAATTTAAATGAATTTAAACACAATTTAATTATTCTACTTGGTAATCATGAGAACTGACCTCCCATTGGTCGGCCTAGTCAAGCTGAGGCGGTCCGTAACAGGAAGGTACAAGGCATCGGCCATCTTGTCACTACGACACGCCTCCATGGCGAGGTATTTAAATATATGAATCTTGCCCTTCATGCAGATCTAAAAGCAGCAAAAATAAAGTGAGAAATAGTTGTGAGAGCACGGAAGTATAAAATGTGTGTGTGTGTGCGTTACCTGTGCAGGAGGGCTCTGAAGTGGATTGATCTCCAGTTGTAGTGATTGGAGTTGGGTCATTTTTCGATAGCAAACAGGAATAGTAGAAACCTTATTACAGGAGAAATCAAACTTGACCAGGGGTAAATCTGCCAAATCTAAAACACACACATACAGAAAATTAATAAACCACAAAATTCAATACATTTTGCAACTAGGCTGCCAAAATTTAAAGTGCCCCTATTACGCTTTTTCAGATATTACCTTTCATGTAGTGTGTAATATAGCTGTTTGTGAATGTAAAAGGCCTGCAAAGTTACAAAGATCAAAGTGCATGATAAAAATTGAGTTATTGTCTCCTGATTCTGAACTGCTTGAAACGAGTTGTCAGTAATTCCTCGACCTCGAATTGATACGGTAAAACCGACGCCATCGTTACTGTTAGCATCACTGTGTATACAAGTGTTGAGGAAGCCTTCAGAGCTGAAATTCAATCACAACAGAGTAGGCGATCAGATAGGAAAAGTTTAAAGTGACAGATCCTTTATTGAACCATTTCAGACACTGTGAGAAAAGAAAACTGAAACGGACCTTGGATGCATGTAAACATATTGTAGGAGACAAGGGCACCTTAAGATAACCAGAGGGCCCTGGGCTACAGAATTACAGTAAGCCCCCTACCCCAGATAAAAATATGATTTTAGCTTCATGTCGAAATTGATCTTGTCGATAAACCGGCGCATGCTGATTATGTTTTATTCTTCTATACTAACTTGCGTCGTAGCCTACGATTCAATAGGTGTCATCATCGTTCAGTCTACATACGTCACACGTACCCAAGTTTATTCGATCCATGTTGTACAGTGTGATTTGTAATGATCTTATAGGATTGTAGCAGGCATAAAGCAGCACTGATGGAACACATTGACCTGATCTAAAACCTTTAGATGACACGCAGATTATATCCACGCTTTTGTAAGATACTGAACCCGCGTTCAGCGCAGAGCATCTCTCTCGCACTGTATGATGTCTAGTCCGGTTCCGTTCACACAGCAGGGCTTTGCCGAAAATGCTGTTGCGAATCCTGACATTTTACAGGTGTGAGTGCGTTTATAGAATGCATTTGTCACTGCTGTAAACTCCCATATATACTAATAGTTATTTGAACGATATCATTTTCTTGCAGCCAGTAGGTCCCTCCCCAGTGTTGGCCTCTGGGCTTCAGCTCAAGAAAGCCTGTTTGTTAATACGCCAGGGGAGGCCTCCAAAACAAATTAGAAACCTTTCAAATAGCATAATAGGGGCACTTTAAAACAGTAGGGTAACAGGAAACAACACAACAGCTCTTGAAAAGCAAATAAGAGATATTCAGTGTTTGGAAGATCGATGATAAAAAAAGCTTACATCAGGCTATATCATCAGAAAAAAACTTAACATAAAACATAAAATCTTGTTGGGTTTCAGCAGGCATTTATAAATGTTATTTACTGGTTATTTACTAAATAACAGCAATAAATCAAAGTTGATCTCTCAGGCAATCTATTTTAAAGCTTCAGCTCCATGAGATCATTTTGGCACAATGTGCTTGGAGAGACCATTACGTATTTTTCATAACCTGCAAGCATAATTTAGCTGAATAATTAGTTGAGCTGCAAAATTTCAGCCACAGATCTTTTTTGCCAAGATAAGCTGCTGATATTACTCCAGCCACGTTTAAGACAATGCTTGGCTCACATAATCATTTTAGCACTTTTTCTCGAAGTTTTTTAAAGGAACACACCCACACTTTACGTTTATGTTCTTGGCAGTCAGCTTTTCTTCAGAACAACTTACAAAATTGTTGTGTTAATGGTAGTTTATATAAGTACAACATGAGGTTGAGCGTTTTATTTGGCTTTATTACAAAATGTAGTGAATCAGTTGTTCCAAAATGATTGCTTACTGAAAAACATGGACGAAGTAGGGATGTAGTGGTCAGACTGGGCAATAGAGTTTAAAACTGGCTTTAGCAAAAGCATCAGATGTTTAGTACTTTAAATACAAAAGTACTAGCATTTTGAATGCGCTCAATGAGTGTCGTAACAGTGATCTGCGAGAACTAAAATGCATTAACGTGTCGGTTTACCCAAAATTTTCAATTCTGTCATCATTTACCCACCTTCTTATCATTCCAAACATGAATGTATTCATTTCATCTTCGAAACACAAATGAAGTTTTCTGTGCATCCATTGAAAGTCCATTCCGCCGAAACTTAAGCTCATTAAAAAGTACAAGACATCATAAAAGTAATCGATATGTATTGAGAACAAACCTCATTGGTTCTTGCGCATCCGGCAAACACATTTGAGTGTTCGCTTACCATATTTGATGCGCTCTATATGTATGTGTGTTAAAAATGTTCATGTTTGATAAAAGCCTAAATTTAATCTGTTCATAAATATAAAAGCAATTTTGTCTCTTCAGAAGACTTCAGTTACATTTACAATGTCTTTAAGAACATTTTGAAGCATCAAAGTTTTGTTCACGTGGACTTTCAATGGGGGAAAAAAAATCTTAATTTTGGGTTTAGAACTAACCTCCCTTTAATTTATGACACTGAGAGGGCGTGAATAAGAAGGTTGGTGGAGTAGAGGTCAAACAAGGGCTAGATTTCCTGTAGCTGTGGAGCTACCGGAGGATGTTTTTATGGGTAATGTGATGAGTAGTGAAATCTTTTCTGCAGAGATAAGAAGGTTGGAGGAGGGATACACACACACACACACACACACAGATTGCAGACTCACCCTCTGGTAGAACACAGAGAAGGTTTCTGTGCACATTGAGTTCCCTCAGAGCTTTGAGTTGGCCAATGTGGCGTGGAAGAGCTGTGATTTCATTACAGCTTACGTCCTGAGGAGAAAAAGATAGAGAATTTTTTTTTAGAGTTGCATGTTTATCTTCTTCTCAAACACATATTTCCACACAAACCTTTCATTACACTAAGTACTAAGCGCTTGTTGTACTATATTTGTTTGGAAAGTATGAGGGGCCATTTCCCACCTAACACAAATCCTGGTCTGTGCATGTTCTTATTTATGGTTACAAAAGAGAGCAAGAGAAAAAAGACAGGGAGAAGAGCTACCAGAGAATAAAAACTGGAAAGAGTGAAAAGCAGTGCATTTAACATAGGCAGATATGAGCCAAGTCGAGAAAGGGTGAGTCAACAAGGGTGATAATCACAAGTATCGCAAGCATCTCATGCATATGCAGACATCAGAGGTACAGCACACACGCTCACACTTACCAGCTCCATGAGATTGGTGAGCTGGCCAATGCTTTCTGGAAGTGCGTTGAGTTTGTTATTGCTGGCGTTGAGCACTCGCAGAGGAAGACCACACACACACGCTGGCAGCACTGACAGCTGGTTCCGGCTACAGCACCGCAACATTTAAACAAAACACGTTACAGCATCTTTCTCAATGCTACTCCTCAAGCAGAAATATTTATCTGGAAAACTTCATTCTGACTGATCAAAGACAACATGTATTTATCACAATGTTAGAATGTTAGAATGTTAGAATCAAATTATAATTTGAACCTGCAAATAAACATAAAAAAAACATGGTAAAAAGAAACATTAAAGATGTTAAATGCATTTAAGGACATAGTAAATACTAAGAAATTGTGAACAAGAAACATCTGATGTTTGGTTAAGTGACTTTTCATATTTATTTTGAAAAATCTGCAAGCTTTTATCAGATTACCTTACCTAATGCATGTGCTGTAACAGCTGTAATCTTTTAATTCACCTACCCGCTTAGTATTATCTTTATATATAAAGAAAATATATTTTCTTTGAAATTTTTACATTATTTTGTTATTTTTATGCGTGTAGGCCTGAAGTGTATCTGAAAATTAAATTATGTTAAATTTAAGTTAAAGGAGAACTCCGGTCAATTTTAACATTGAGCTCATTATTTGTAAATTTGGAGTGCTGTCAGTACAGAGAACAACGACAAAAATCGGTGTTGCCTACACAGTGCTATCCTCTTTTTAAAATTTGCACCCTGTTGACTTAAATGGGGCAAGTTTTAAACCTGCTTTTAGCCTCTTAACATCCTTGATGTGTCATTACAAGTGCAGAGGATAGCACTGTGTAGGCAACACCGATTTTTGTCGTTGTTCTCTGTACTGACAGCACTCCAAATTTACAAAAAAATGAGCTCAATGTTAAAATTGACCGGAGTTCTCCTTTAAACTTTTTTTGTTAATATATATATATATATATATATATATATATATATATATATATATATCTTGCGATGTTAATATAATCTGTAACAGGGAAAAAAAATTAAATAAACAGAGCAATTCCAATATGGTCCTCACACCATCGGTGCTCGGGCCCTAATAAAAGAATAAAGCTTTTTCACTAGTATTCTTAGACTTTTAGACCCATTGTATATGAACATAATTAAATGTATATGTGTGAAATTACTATAATAAAATTATTACACAACAGCTGTGGCGCTGAAGAGAGGCTTATGTGCATTACAACTCATAAAAGATTGATATCCAAATATAAAATGATAAATAATCTGTTTTCCTGCAACACTGTCATTTCTGTCTATATGATATTAAACAGGAAAAAGGCTGATTCAGGGAATTGTTCATGGGTTCATGAGAAGACAAACTTTGCCTGTTATGACTAGAGGATGACAGACAAATATCTTCTTTTTTTTTTAGCTGTGTGTGTGTGTGTGTGTGTGTGTGTGTGTGTGTGTGTGTGTGTATTGAAGGAGGTACCAGAGGAAAAATATATAAATCTGTGTGCGAGTGTCTTTTCACTTTTTTTGGTGGTTCCATATTCTGATTATCTTCCATTCATTTTTCATGATCTCACTCGTTTTTTTCTGCTTGATTTACCATCTCCAGTTTATGATAACTCTTCTCAACCATTCAAGAGCTTAGTGCTTCATTAACTTCTTACAGAACAAGTTCCATTGCTAATTAACTCAGAGTGAATATCAGGCCTTCTGCAGGAGACATTTGGCTAAAGAAAGAGAACTCAAACAGAGCGAGTGTGTGTGTGTGTGTGTGTGTGTGTGTGTGTGTGTGTGTGTGTGTGTGTGTGTGTGTGTGTTTGTGTGTGTGTAGGTGTGTGTGTGGCTGTATGTACATTTATTAGATGTGAACAGAAGCAGGAAGGACAACCAGAGGGAAATACATGTTTATTTGGATCACTTCACTGCAGTATGTTATATGCCATGCACTTTAAGTTTGGGTTGTCCTATATGTTATGTAATAATCCTATGTAATATATTCGGAAAAGAATGCTAACACAATAATTATAGTACTGGTCAAAAGTTTGGGGAAGTCTCTTGAGCTCTCCAAGGTTGCATTTATTTGATGCAACACTGTCACGTGATCTTTCTGAATCATTCTGATATGCTAATTTGGTGCTTAAGAAACATTTCTTATTATTATCAATGTTGCAAACAGTAAAAAACAACGTTGCTGCTTATTTTTGTGGAAACCGTGATACTTTTTATTTCAGGATTCTTTGATGAATAGAATGGTCAAAAGAAAATGGTCAGCATTTCTTTGAAATACAAATCTTTTGTAACATTATAGATTCTTTACTGTTACTTTTGATCAATTGAATGCATCCTTAATAATTTCAACCCCAAATTTTTTAAATGATAGTGTACCACAAATATTTTTTACACAGTTTTTAAATATTATATGTAAACCAATATGCAATATGCACTGATAAATAAATATGGTTATCTTTAAACCAATTTGTAAAAAAAAAAGTCTTAACTTTTGTGTGTGTGTGTGTGTGTGTGATGTTCACCTGATGTTTAGGCAGGTAAGGGACTGAAGGCTGATGATGGTATCAGGAATGCCTTTGATGCAGTTGTGATAAAGATTCAGTGTTTCCAGGGAGACCAGTTGACACACCTCTGACGGAATGTCAATCAAGCGATTCTTCGACAGATCTGAGAGAAAAAAAAAGACAGCTCAGTTAAGACTAGCACTTAAAAAAAAAAAAAAAGATTAGAGAAGTTATTATACAAATAGCATGACTTCACATTGCACTTAATGCTACATTTGTTGTTGTAGTACCCTAACTAAACACAAGGAGGTGCTTTCATAACAACAGATATCAATGAAGAGAATACTAACAAAAACAACCATGAGGGTGTGAAGTAGGGAATTCAAAGGTTAAGTATCCTTCCTGAACACACACACACACACACACACACACACACACTCATTTCGAAAGCCATAATTGGTAGTGTCCAAGCTCAGTTAGTATTTCACGTGCCTAAAGGTGATGTCATTGTTTAAATGATGACATTTAACAAATGTGTGTATGAGGGTTTAACTACCAGATCATTTTATCAAAGTGATTGGTGTTTTGCTTTCAGGGCCATGTTTTTATATCAAATTCATAGAAATATTAATAAAACTGTGCAGCAGTTGAATTTGCTTTGTGAGTGTGTGACTGAACTCCTGTATACATTATGTGTGTGTTAAATGATACAACAAATGACAACTCCACCACTGACCTATAGCCTGTTGTCACTACACATTAGTGTTTCCAAGGAAACCGTACACACAGACCTATGAGAGACTGTGTAAGTGCTAATAGTAAAAGACAGTCGAAACCAGACACACACACACACACACTGTATTTTTCATGCATTAAATAAGCCTGTCAAGAATGAGGGACCCTTGATACACTCCAGTATACATATAGTCAAATAAGTTTGACAGAAAAACACACTCACACAATTTTATGAGACCGGACCTAGAGAAATAGTCCTACAAACATTAACCATAATAAGAAGTTCAGAGGATAAAAAAAAGATACTCAAACCATAACTGACTAATTAAAAGCAATAATAACAACTGGACTGGTGATACTCAAAATTTGATCCATACGGGATGCACCGATTTGGACTTTCTGGCCAATACTTATCAGCTGATAATTATTAATGCACAATAGTATGTGCAAATACACCCTTGTGAAAAAGTACACTTCAGCATACTTTTAAAAAGAGTACTTATTACATAAAAATGTTTTTCTGATGGAAGAGGAAGACTTTTATTTTGAAAGACATGCTGGAAAGTTGTTGACTCTTCTGCAAAGACTTTGCTCTACTGTCAGACAGAACGCATTTTTCCTTTCCACTGCGCTACTTTTCCATTGTTTTACTATGTAAACATGCTAGGCTGACGTGTTTGATCATTGCACTCGTGTCTTTTGCAGCATCTTGTGCACGACATGGTTCAGTATCTGCTGTCAGATGAGATGATGTCAGGCTATATATCAGTGTCATTATTCTAATGTTTTTTTTTCGTAACTTGAGTCGGTACACACAGAATGTGTTTTTGCAGTTAAAATTGCAATGCAACGGTTAAAATGCAGCATGCAGCGTCGTAGTTAAGTTGTCAATTACCAAAATTATATAAAAGTTAAAAAAAAAAACAATGAAACAAGTGGTACGTCATGTGTTAGCTGGGAAGGATTTGCATGCAGGTATGATGTTCGTTCTATTTATCAGGATCAGTTTCCATGTTTTATTTACAGTACATGTTAGTATTGTTTATACACTGTATCATGGTAACTAGTTTCCGTAACCTTAACCCAAAATACCACCGATACAAATGTTTTGATGACTTTGATGACATACCAACTTACTAACCTACTAAGCTAGTTTGGGACTGCTATTTAATAGCCTTACCTTATTCTCTATAATACTGTTTATCCATCCATTTAGTGTAATTCTATAATCTATATATTAGATTCTGAATTTCCTCATGTCAGGGAAGACAAATTACAAAGGGTCTAAAAATATTTGCCCACACTTTTATTATTTAAAAGATGTGTATGTTGCAGCCATTTCATTTTGAGTGCTTTAAAAACAGCCCATAAAGCTCTTCACCTCAAACACTGGAGTGAACATGGCAGATAACCTAGATGTGTCTTAGTTACAGGCTGACAGAACAACTGATGTGCTAGAGGCAACCATTAAGGGCAAAGGGTAACCAACCAGTTCTTATTACAATTAAACATCAGAGTATTAGTTTACTGAAAGGGAAATAAGATTGGACAGCTATGTGTGCCACCAAACAGCCTTGTCGGTTCAGCCCATTCTCAGCTTTATGGGCAAAGATCAAAAAACAGAGGGATGAATAATAATTTCATGATTTTAGGCCTGTAGGTCAAATCTACAGCCTGTGCAGATAAGCCTATAAGACCAACTAAACAACAAAATGAGGATTTAAAAAAGCATTTATACAGAGTTTGCTGAAGCTTTTCTAGTGAACATTATATAACATTGTTCTACTGAACAACATCCCTTCCACTACTGTCAGGTAGGCTACAGCCGAGAGAGAGAGAGAGAGAGAGAGAGAGAGAGAGAGAGAGAGAGAGAGAGAGAGAGAGAGAGAGAGAGAGAGAGAGAAGACAACACACAGACCCGGAAACACAAGAAAACATGCCCGCATGATGTGCTGCAGGACCGAGCCAGAAGAAAAGCTTTTTTTCTAGAGTACAACAGTCAGAACCTCTTCACAGACTCTTGATTTTCTTAGTCATACAGACGCCGCTCTCACGGTCTCTCATCTCCGATCTGTCTCTGTGTGAATTGTCTCTCTGTCTTGCTGAGCTGTAACAGCAGTCCGTGTTGAGGCTGTTTGTTCTGTTCAGAGAACACAATGAGCATCAAGATGGCACAGATGGCATGGATTATCAGACTAACCCTGATGAAAAGCGCACACACACCTCATTTGCAAGAGTGTGTACGTGTGTGTAGATTTATTAAGAAAATATGATAGTAAACAGACACATGAGAAATAGAACAGGAGGGAAGGATAGAAGAGAATGAGCCTGAATGGGAGCTCTATGTCAACACATGGGCTGTCAAGGGAACACTGATGTAAGAGGATTCTGGGAAATGTAGGTCTGTAATGGGAGCCTGTACAGCAATAACACTGAACTATGATAACTAATAAGTGTTAGCAGAGGATCCAAGTGCCCCTATTCTGCTATTTTAAAGGTTCTTAATTTTGTTTTGGAAGTCTCCTACAACAGCTTTATGCATTAAAGTAGGGGTGGGCGATCTCACGTTTTATATCGTGATCGATCTTGAAGACGTCCATGATCTACTTTTTAAGCGAATCGTAGAGATCGTGATCTTTTATGCACTCGTAATAATGTTAAAATACAGCAATGACTGCCTACTAGATGTCTGTGCTGACTGGTCAAATCGCCCCTCGTTAAAAGCCTAAACTTAACGTGCAAATCATCTAAGTGGCAGTCGTGAAATAAAGTCTAGTTTTTCTGTGTGCGTGCTGCGAGACGGACGAGCAAAGTATTGGGGTTTCAGGCGCGCTCCTAAATGGTCAAATATACACACAGATATGTCAAAATGTCAGTCTTGCCGAGTATTCACATAAAGACAGTCAGTTATGTCTTAAGTGAATAAACAATTTTGAAAGAAATCGTATACGTGTCATATTAGATCCATGCATTCGGTAGTGTTTTAAAGTTTAACTCAGCGTTTTATGACTATTAACTGTCTAACTTATTGCTTATTGTAATAATGTGTTTTAAATGGAAAGCCATATGATGAATCAGCTCATTGTTAAGTGGCCAGTCTATAAAACAAGACCAATGCTTGTATATAGACGGTGCATAGGGACATGTACACAAAGACAAAACCCCATCAGAATAACACACAACAGTAAAATAATAATGCAATTCTGAGGGCATTTTGTAAAGACAAAAGTTACAGCATTTGGAACCAAGGTAGCTTTTTGTTTAGCCCTTGACATCCCCTAATAGGCATTTTTAAAATTGCTGTTCCTCCGTGAGGAATGTCTTGTGATCAATGCAGTGGATTATGTTGATTTTGGACTCATTTCAATCGGGAGCATCCACACAAGTAATGATGTGCCATTGATCTATGCATGTTCCATGAAGTTACGAGCAAAAATGGTCTTCACATACAAAAACTTGCTCAAGTTTAGTCAAAGCCCAAAACAATTATGCTTGTTATATTCTACTCCGTGAGACCTTTCAAATGACATATGACACATGGCTATCTGAGCTGTATGATGTTTTTGACATAATTGTACACAAAAATATTTTTTTTCATAAATTATGAAAACATTTTTTTAAATTATCAGCAAATAACTCAGCACTACTTAGGAGTTAATCAAATTGGCTACATGCATTGTAAAGTTCTGACTCTAAGATATGACATAAAATATGATTATTACTTTTTTTTGTAGCTACGTGGCACCCAAGGGTGGTACACTCCGGATTACTCAGCACTCATTTAGAGTTGTTTGAAATGGTTAGACAAAATAAACTAATTATTTTATATAAAATATAATGGCAACTTTTTACTGTATATTGTATCATAACTTAGTTAACAGCTTTTTTTTGTTTAGCATTTCTACACTAATAAAAACACCAATGTAAAAACTACAAAAAAACATTTACAGTGATACATGCATAGACAGTTGTATTCTGTAAACTACATTACTTGGCTTGGGGTAAGATTTTGAAATAGCAGTATCTTATACACAGACACAGACATACTTCTGACTGAGTGAGTGAAGTTGATTGCATCTCTCCTTCTTTCATTTGAGCTCTAATCCCTTATTCTTTCACTTAAACACTCTTGTCCTCCTCAGAATGTCTCTGAAGTGGTGAAAGGACATAGAAACACAGTCTGTCATTATGTTGCTCTGGGTGTGGCCTCATCCTGCGGCGTACAGCTGAAATAATCAGCTGAGCATATGTGTGTGTGTGTGTGTGTGTGTGTGTGTGTGTGTGTGTGTGTGTGTGTGTGTGTGTGTGCTTGTGCACTTATTTACAGTATGTAATCAAACAGATGGTTCTGACTTAAATTTATACCAAGTGTGCACAACAGTTAAATGCACTTGTACACGTGGAGTGATTCATTTGTGCTTGAGCATTTTCTGCCACTCAGCATTCCTCTGTGTGCCCACTCTCACCGTCACGGTGTGTGCGTGCGTGCGTGCGTGTGTGTGTGTGTGTGTGTGTGTGTGTGTGTGTGTGTGTGCTTGTGCACTTATTTACAGTATGTAATCAAACAGATGGTTCTGACTTAAATTTATACCAAGTGTGCACAACAGTTAAATGCACTTGTACACGTGGAGTGATTCATTTGTGCTTGAGCATTTTCTGCCACTCAGCATTCCTCTGTGTGCCCACTCTCACCGTCACGGTGTGTGTGTGTGTGTGTGTGTGTGTGTGTGTGTGTGTGTGTGTGTGTGTGTGTGTGTGTGTGTGTGTGTGTGTAAGTGTGCTCTTTGAGTTCTGTTGAATAAGCAAACTCTCTCTGACAGACAGCGGCAACACACACTGGATGAGAGGAGTATGTGTTTGTTTCTTTCCTCTCATGTTCATATTACATCTGACTTCAGGAGGCACAGATTATCAAAGCTCACAGTTGAGCAGAGATCTCTGGACCAGCAGGCAATCCAAACAAGAAATCAAAGCAGTGCTTTCATTCATACATACTGATCATCACAGATGGAGTGAGAGGATCACCAAAAACAATAGTAAAATATAATTTAAAGCTAACATGAAATGGAAGTTGTGATACTTCCCTATTGTGATTTTGTAGCCTGGGTGCCAGCCCGAACCCCGCCCACAACATTTTTTGGTCGGGAAGTTCGGTCTGGACTCGATCCATTGAGGAGTAATTATGCTCGGCTCCTAGAAGGCCGAGCCAATCAAATTGCCAGGGCGGGCTTTATACGATGATGGACAGATGGTCTGCAGTTACGTAATCACCCACGTCACCAAAGAGCGCTTGATTTGAATTGGAGAATTGAGATTTCACGAGTTCACATTTACAAATAAGTCAGATAGAATAAATGCGTAGGCTATATGAGATGTCACGAGTTCACACAAATAAGTAAGATAGAATAAATGCGTATATGACGTGCTGTCCGAGGAGAGGGCTGTGGGCTCGGTAGCCATACTCCCCCCGTGTTCCTGGTTGTGAGAGAACAAGACAAGAGTGAGGATTCGGGGTGGTGGAGGGACCGAGAGATGCTGAAAAACTGTCAAGGAGTGTTAGGTAAGTTGACAGAGTGAATATGCTTCCTCATGCTGATATAGGGTAACGTTAGACATGGTATTGTTTGATGACAAGTTGATATTGGATTGATTATTTGTACGTGCTCCTCCCGAACTTTGTTTATGAAACATCATGTGTAGATTCCGCCATCGCGTCTGTTATAGAAGATATCGACAGCGCATTCATTTTAAAAGAGGAACAGAGAGCCACGCCCGCGACATTTTGTTGGTTGAAAATATGAATGAAGAACATGCGTCATTTACTCCGTTGCTCTGATTGGTTGTAGGTCTATCCAATTGAGTGCAGAGGGGTTTTTTTTCCTAGTTCGGTTGAGACACGCCCCATAATCAAATCTCTATGGAGCAGTATCAGACTCACATTCTGACTAGAATATGAGTATGACGAAGTCAGGCTAGTGATTTTGCTTATTGTTTCTTTAACAAGAAGAAACGTAGGGCGGGACTTGATTTTGTCCATTGGGAATTGATTGGATCATTGTCGTTTGCTATTGCTGCGATCTCATCTGTGCACAAAATAATTCATAATAAATACTGCAATATTCAATTAAAAACAACAATTGCTTCACATGGGCTCATGGCAATTCCAGAAAGGTTAACAATACAGGTCATCTGATGTCATTTGCTTTACAACAGATTTTTTTTTCTCAATCGCTTTGTGTCTGACAGGCTGATCCTTAGCTTAGCAACATGCTAATATCAAATTTTATTGGGAAAAAACTGACTGGTGTGCCACATTTGCTATGACAATGATTTTATTTATTTAAGAAATCTAATATTTTCAGTCTGATTCATTTCAGTCCGTCACATTTCAGTTTGATTCAATTTGCTCATTTTGGTACAACTCACAACTGATTTGTTAAATGTTAAATAGTATATTGGATAAGGAATGAAATAATAGTGCAATGGGTATTATTATTATCATAATTGATTTTTAAATTGCATAATCGATGCACTTCATTTTCATTGTCACTCAATCCATCAATGCATTGCAGACCCAGAGCTAGAAGGTCTGATTTATTCTACCATATGATGACCTGATTAGCAAGCTCAGTCTATCTGTCCCTACCACACACACACACAAGGCTTGCTGCAGTAGTCGGTGTTACATGGTGTTCAACCGCACTTACAAGTGACACTACAATTAACTGAAAGCATCTGCTCTGCTCCATACAGCACAAGCTGCAGAGTTGAAGCAGGAGTCAGATTTCACTTATCACGTGACGAGAGTAAGGAGAGATGAGATGACTGACAAGACGATGGTGGAGGATTGGGTGCGCAACAGATCCCGAGAGTCATTGACAAATATCTTATCTTGTAAAATGTGCAGTCAGTACCGCAGCTCCCTATACACAGAGTACGAGTGATCTTGACAGCGAGAGCGCATTCAAAAGCCATTTCAATACCCCACATAACATACACACACATATTATCCATAAAAAAAAAAACACCCACACAACCCTTTGCTTTCTGTATTACTGGGGACTTCTCATTAACATCATTTTCTTAAATTAAGCCAAGTAATACAGATTAGTAATTTTTGTAGAATTTTTTAAAGATATTCTTTAGTCTCTCTTTGAACCGTTTTCCTTTAGATGGCATTGGGGAGTTTTTCCACATATTTAAAAGACTTTTGTCAATTATATGAGCATTGTATAGCAAGGCCATAAACATATTCAAAGATTAACTCAAAGAGCAAGAGAACTATCCAATAATAAAATATATACTACAAACATATCACCTTCATCAGTACACACACACACTTTGACCCTCTTTCTGGTGTTGAGGTGGAGCTCTGATAAAGCGAGTGTCTCAGACTGTATGTAGGGCAGATGAATCTGGGTAATAGCACAGTCTCAAGGACACAAACAGCTGGTGTCTTTACATACTACCTTATATTAAACTGAACAGGTCACCATTTACCAGGCAAATTCCATTAATTTGATCAAAGGTGACAGTTAATACATTCATAATGTTACAAAATATTATTATTTAAAAAAAATATAGGCTATTCTGTTGTTTTGAACTTCCTATTCATCAAAGAATTGTGAAAAAAAGGGTATTAGTTTCCACAAAAATATTAAGCAGCACAACTGTTTTAACAGTTTGATAATAATAAGAACTGTTTCTTGAGCAGCAAATCAGCACATAAGAATGATTTCTAAAGGATTGTGTGACACTGAAGACTGGAGTAACGGCTGCTAAAAAATGTACTACATTTTAAAATATATTTAAATAGAAAAGCGATATTTTAAATTGTAATAACATTTTACAGTATTACTGTTTTTAGTGTAATTTGATCACATAAATGCAGCCCTAGTGGGCTTAAGAGAAGTTAAAAACATTTTTAAAAAATCTTACCAACCCAAACCTTTGAACGAGGTATATGTAAAGGTAGTAGGAGGTTTTTTACTGTCCTAAATAAAAGGAGCAGTGTATTACATTTAAATAGGCTACTGTTTGAAATATTCTGACATAACTTATGTAGTTGTGTCAACAATATTAAAAACAAAAGACAGGGTGTGATAATGAACCATGTTGATGATGGTGTTCTGATGATGATGTGTTTTTCTCTCAAACCTTGGTCAGATGCCCCGATTTCATTTGTATTTCTTTCTAACTGTATACCAGCATAACACAGGTTTATTCTGTAAGACAGAGGCAGGATGTTGTCTCCTCCCTGGCTCATTGTATGACAACATGTGCAGAAAGGGTCATTTCCTCCTGGAGAAACATGGGAAACACACACACATATACACACCCCTTCCCAAACACATGAAAACCTGTTTGGGTACTGCCTGCAAAGAAATCTCACAATGCTTTGACTGGGCATTTAAATTATTCAAATTTTTTTTTTTTTTTTTAAAGATGCTTTATACATACAGTATGCAGAGTATAAATGACATCTGTGACAATTACATAAGCAAGCAAGTTGACCAAGATACACTTGAAGTGACGTTTCATGACTTGACTTGACCTGCACTTCAGTCACTTCCGACAGACGGCCTAGTTTGCGTTTGCCTGACACAATGTACAGTGACCTGTTTATTAAGAGCTACAGTGGGGTCCAAAAATCTGAGACCACTAAAAATGTGTCTACTTAATATAAAATATTTTATTACAAACTGCATTATTATTATAACAACATGAGTGAAAAGTTGAATTGAAAAATGAGCATGAATTTTGTATTTGGTTTGTCCCTGTTTTGCTTTTTATGACAATTGTTTGTTTGTTTTTAACTTTAGTTTGTTTAGTTTAATGTATAGGTTGTTTATTGTAGCATTATATTTATAATTTATATTAATGAAGTATAAATGACTTATTTAGCTTCTCAGATACCAGACATAGGACTATACAAAAAGCATATGGGTTTTAAGTACATTACATGAATTAAGCATACAAATAATGAGTGCTTGTCGAAGCTGTGTGATACATAACTGTAAATGTAAGCATTCATACATACTATATAAACCTTATAAACATCCCGTAAGGTCATTCAATAGTATCTAGGACAATTCCTACTACAACTACATGAAATTTGAATTTTTTTTTTGTTGATATCCAAAAATAAAATAAAAAATAAATCACATTTGCACCAAAACCAAACACTGGCTATCAAAATGACTGATAGGTTAAGTAACAAGCCAGCAAGATTAACAAAATAATGCTGCTATCCAACAAAAGTTTCAGATATCTTGCAGACTAACAGTTTTGAATAAATATTATAGTCATTACAAATTCACTTGTCACAATCCCTCGTTACAGAAACTGTAAAACCATAAACTATAAAGGTTCATGCGCTAGCAACCTAAATGTGTGCTGAAGTTAGTCTTGAACTATGCAACGATTCCCATAATGACTGAAGTAAAAACAAAAATAAAACAGAAAGAAGTGAGCTAACGTATAAGCATGACATGTGGCCTAAAAGTGTGAACTTGCTTGGCTATTTATGTGAGACCACAATTCCCGAAAATGCCCTCACAAAAAGTGTGTGTTATGAGCAATCTGAATTTATGAACAATAAAAGTCTATGTAGGACAACACATTCAATATTTCTCATTTCTATCATTCTCTTCTTTCTGACAACAACGTTCTTTCCAACAGCTGGTTTAAGGACTGTCACACAGCATCTGATTTTACAGCAATAAAATCTATTAACAACCATCATGCAAAGCTGTGACACTCTTACAAACCTACAGAAAATGGCGTAGGTTGGAAAGCCCTACAAGGGTACTAAGCCAAAACCCTTCAGGACACAGATGCCCCCATTAAGTCACACACACACACCAACACAAGAATTTTTTCTTTTTCTTTTTTTTAGAAATCCTCATTAACAGGCCCCAATAGTGTCTGAACAGTAATGATTTAGATCGTAATACTTTATATGTTACATTTCTTTATGTTTGTTAATGCATTATTTAACGCAAAGCAAAATGAACAATTTGGCAATTTTTACAGCATTTATTCTAGGTTAATGTTAAATATTTATCATTCATAATTAATTATAAAACATTAATGTTAATTTACACAACTTGAAATCTTAACACAATATATGTAATAAAATAACATTAACCAAGATTAATAAATGTTGCAAATATTTTTCATTGTTAGTTCATGATACTTACTGCATTAACTAATGTTAACTTCACTGGAAAACCTTTGAGGGCCCCCATATTGGTAAGATATTTTCACAGGTATTTCTGAATTAATTATGACCACGCTTGTTGTCAAACTTTTTTATTAACAGAAACTAGGAGTGTTGATACAGAATCGCAAAATAAATGGTTTAATTCAAGATTCTGATTCTGTATGTTTTTCATTAAAAATAATAGTTGTTGTGTGGGAATCTAGATTTTCTTTGTGTTTTATTGTTTATTTTTTAACCAATGTCAGGGTTATGTTTAATTTCATTGTGTTTTGGTTTCGTTTTCCCGGATCCTGATTGCCTGTGCTCTCGTTCTTTGCTAGTTTCCATGGTTCCTGATTAAGTTGCGCACCTGTTTCTAGTTTTGTTAATTATCTATTTCTGTGTATATAAGCCCTTGTTTCCTTGGAAATCTCCAAATATTCTGAATAAAGACTTTTGTTGTGCGCAGCCACACCATTTACAACCATTTTTATTAAGTTCATTGTGTGCATTGTTGTAAAACATTACCTCTTTAGCTTACACTGACAATATTTTCTCTGTGATTCATATATATAAATATATAGGCTATATATCTGTTAGGGGTGTTGCATGCAAGTCTCTGAGACTCTGACACCTGAAAATAGAGAAGAGTCGACCCTTTGTGGCAGATGCATTTTTGTCTATCTTCCTTTCAGGTTCTATCAGTGAGTGTTTGAGTTTTGTAATGAGTGACAGGTTGTTGCCATGGTGCATTAGCAAACACTATGAAAGGTGTTGATGTAATGCATCTTTAATGCATAATGTTTATCCAAAGTGTTGTTGCCCAGAGATAAGACGCACTCCAATATTTGGGGGTTGGAGTAGCCTATTTGTGTGTACATGTGTGTGGGTTTTATCTCACAATACACCCACCAAAACATTAACATACATGCACCACAGAGAAAGAAATATGGATGTGAGATTATCTGCCAAAATGCTTTTCTGAGACTATCTCTCTATACTTCTATCCTATTAGCAGTTGTCTCGCTAAAATTAAACCCTGACCATCCACAACAATATACATGACTCAGAGAGCTTGTCAAAGAGAGGATTTGTGCTTGCATGCTCACATTTATGAAAATGCTATCATGTGGAAGAGGGTTTGTGTTGTGAGTGTGTATGTGTATCGTATAAGTTTGTGTTTCTGTGTATAAGTGTGTCCCAAAAATGAAACAAAAATGTGTATATTGTGTAACAAGGTTAGTATGCATGTGTGTGAGCTCATGTGTAACGTAATTGTGTGGGCTGACAGCAGAAAGAAGTAGGAGGTGAGAGAGAGAGAGAGAGAGAGAGAGAGAGAGAGAGAGAGAGAGAGAGAGAGAGAGAGAGAGAGAGAGAGAGGGGGGATGGCTTCATCATAACATTATCTCGCTCTTCTACAGGAGAGAATGATCACAGGTTACATCTAGTGCATGTAGGTGTTTGCATGTGAAGAGGAGTGTGTGGATCACACGCCACCTCACATGCTGCAAAAAGTAACAAAAACAGACCAAACTGAATCACATTGTGAGTGGGCCTGTGCTGCCTTTCTAAACTACAGTGCATCCTGTTGGAGAACACAGCATGGATCTGTTAACTTCTTCTGATGCATGTGATCTGTGCCTTGCTATCAGTGGAACTGAACAATAGATCCCACTGCACGGTTCAGCTGGTTAACTCAGTCACACCTTTGCCATTTTTACTAGGGATTCACCAATATTAAAACTATAGACGCTTAGCAACGGACAACCAATTGCATACTTATTTGCGTGCTTTGTACAGTCACGGAAACACTGCACATTGTACATAAGCAGTAAGTTCAGCATTTGAGAGGAAAAAGTAAAATGCTGACAGAAAACACAACAATTTGAGTAAAGAAGAGACCGTTTCCATGTCAATATAATGCCACATACGTTTGCAAAAGAAAATAAAGTGCTGCAAAAGAAAAATAAAGTATAGAGCAAAAAAAGAGTTGTTTTGCAAACAAAAATAAAGAATAGCAAAATAAAAAATAAAGTAGTGAAAAAATAAAGATATAATTAATTGCAAAAAAATCAAATGACAGTTGTAAAAAAAAGCTTTGCAGCACGATAAAAAGTGTCTTTACTGTCACTTTTGATCTCTTGCTGAATAAAATAATTTCTTTAAAAACAAATCTAACTAATCCCAAAACATTTTAATGCTACAAATTTAGGTATCAACAACATAATGTACAGTATGATTGATTTTGAGATTTGATAAATATTAATTTTGACAATGTTATTAAAATATTAGTGATTTTAAAGATAAACTTATACAATTACATATACACACACACTACTGTGCATTTAAAACAGGTATTAAAACTGTGGGCTTTCACTTTCAGTTGGGTTGGAATTTACAGAAAACTCCTTCTTGAAATGATGACTCTAATCACAACAAACAACAAGCATCTTCTTCCCTAAAAAACAGAGCTCAAGGCCACAAATACATAAAACAAAAATGTACACACATGGTTTTATTAGCAGTGGAAAATACTCAACACCACTTGTGAAACTCTGTGAGGCTTTCTTCATGTAAAATGGTGGAGAGAGAGAGAGAGAGAGTGTGTGTATGTTTGTGAGGGCAACATGTCCCAGCTTGAAATATCTTGAATCAGTCAAAAAAAAAAAAAAAAAAAAAAAACCTACAACACATAACTTCTGAGGAATCCAGAGCTATGGGGAGAAATGGGAGCTGAAATCATCTGTGGCACAGTCAGACACAGAACACCTGAACGAGTCCTAACACACACTACTACTGAGGTCACAAATCTTGGGGCCCTTTGAAACATATCTGAAATATCTATAAGGATGCAGAATGACAGTAAACAACATCTTGTGCTAACTTCACCGTTACTAATGGTAAGGATGACTTCATCTTTGTGAGCTGTGACACCATAAACAGCTAAAATGATTTACTGTTAGTCACTAAATAACACTCTTTACATTCCAAATATCATAATGGACTGAAAGTATAATTTCCTGCATTAAAGTACTTCAGAAGAGCTTCCAAGAATGCTAGGAATTTGCCATTTCCACGGTCTACCCTTTCCTGTTTCCTATTTTAGCTGCTCTCCTGCCTCCGAGCTGAGGGGAGTGCGGAGGAATTCAAGGGGAACGGAAGCAGATCTCCCACTCAGTGAACATTCCCAACTGTCATCTTGGCTTTTCCCGCAGCCGTTCATGACTAGTGCTGACCAAATCTTTCCAGTGAATGAACTGTTCTCCATACATTGACTCGTTCACAGTTTATTTTGAAGCACTGTAAGGGAGCAAATCATTGATGGGACCTAGTACTAAATGAGTCATTGGCTGCATCTGAAATTCCATACTCTCTTGAGTAGGTAATAAGTAATTAGTTCATGACCGCTAAAAAAGTATGTTCTATATCAGAGGCCTTCAATCCTGCTCCTGGAGGGCCACTGTCCTGCAGAGTTTAGTTCCAACCTGCTTCAGCACACCTGCCTTTGAATATTCAAGCGATTCTGAAGAGCTTGATGAGCTGATTCAGGTGTGTTTGATTAGGGTTGGAACTAAACTTGGCAGGACAGTGGCCCTCCAGGAGCAGGATTGAAGACCTCTGTTCTATATAGTATGAATGTAGTATGAATGTAATCTGGATATACTACATTCGCCATGTTGTCATTATCATGTGACCTACCAGCGTCAGTTGCGTCGCTTCACTGCCAGTCACAAATCCTCTCCTGTGGCCTCATGGGATAGTACAGTGTCCACCGTATGCACACTTCAGAATCTCACCGAAACAAGTAGGCTAGGTCATCTGGGTACTTTTTGCCTACTCTTTTAGGAGTACTGTAAATTTGTACATAGCCTACTACTGTAGTCACATACAGTTTTTCACCTACTATATAGTAATAATAATAATAATTCATTACATTTATATAGCACTTTTCTCTGCACTTAAAGTGCTTTACGTAGAAGGGGGAAATCTCCTCAACCACCACCAATGTCCAGCATCCACCTGGATATAGTAGGAAAGTATGCGATTTCAGATGCAGCCTTACCGAGACTCAAAGAGGCTCTTAACTAGACAGCTGAACTGGCAATTAATGTCGTAAGGGCACTATTGAAACTACATTTATTTAGACTATGGTCTGTGAAAAGACTGTGGTCTTTTTCTATGATCAGATAAAAAATCATGCCCAGTAGTAAATATTATTTAATATTATTTAATATTTATTTAAAATAAATAAATAAAGATATATTTATGTAATTGTCATACGTGGGGAAAAGTGATGATGCTTAAAGTCGCAATGAAACAGAGGTAGTGATAGATCTTTTCTTCCGTATTGTGATATAGTAGGCCTACATAGTGTAATGGACATGTAGGATGGAGACTTGGTTCTATGCATCAGTTGTTGGTTGCATTGTAAAATGTGTGTTGCATTTAAAAATGGAGGATTTGATTGGATCATTGAATCGTTGTCTCATGGGAGTGACAGATTGTCCCGCCGTCACGCTAGCAAACAGGTCAACAGAGAATTGGGAGGGAGGCCCATGAATAATAAAAATAATAATGATGTGCACAGAGAAATATCTTTTACTAAATACAGTGAGCAATATTCAATAAAAATAAATAGATTTTGATTTCGAGGTGACTTTAACAAATTGGTTAAGTGAAAGATTCACCACACAAAGAAACACAGTGATGTACCGTACAGAAATACCTGAGTGAATCATTTTTCTTAAGAGATTCAAAAGATTCGACTCAATGAGATCCCTACGTCATACGCCTCTGGATCTGGATGCATGACTAAATCATCATAACAAGCAGTAGTAGACATAAAAGCATCAAATCAAAGCATTCTCTTTTTTTAATTCAGGACATTTTTATAGGAAGCTCAAGTGTCTCCTCACGAGTGTGTCCTCAATGACAACTTCAATAGGTTGAAAGTTAATTATTTACGCTATACAATAGTAAACAAAAGAACTAGCCTAATCCCTGCAGATCCAATGACCATCAGCCTTCAGAGTTCTGGTTTCAAAACATAACCCACAAATGCATTCGTTTTCATTTCATAGGCACTGGTGTGCACTTATCTCCAAACATGGAAATGAAATCTTCAGTCATAAGTGTAAGGGGATTTCCATAGTAATCAGAATGTGGACAAGCTGGTCATAGGAAGTATAGCTATATGGTCAGTCCCGCGCGACAATAACAACATCCTCTACTTTCATCCCACAGATCCTCAAAGCTATTTTCTGGGCGTTTGTAATGCATCTGGATTCTGGACACAACTGAAGTGGCCCACATCTTTATCCCGGCCCAGGACACTGTCCTGTCCGCAACAACATACTCGTCTGTAACATTGTATGCATGCTGATGGAGACGTTTCATCTGCTTTCATCTGAGTAATATGTGTATAATTAAAGTTTTTAACAGCCAACATATAATGGGTCAAAATGCGACAAGACATATTGGGCAACATTCCCATTTGAAACTATATTCTCAAGAGCATCTGACTGAGCAGGCGCGCGCGCACAGCGTGCTAAACACAAATAAAGCATCACTTCACTTTACCTGCTTCAACCGTATCCGTTAGGTCGTAATTTGTTGCTGTCCGAGGGAATTCTTTCAGTTTTCTTGAGCTGAGGTTCATAAATCCAGAGTTCGCCGCATCCTCCAGAGCTCTCTCCAAGCCCCGGCTGAGAGGCAGGTTCGTGTTGGAGCCCAGTCCGCTCAGGTTCGTCTGTAATGCGGCAGAAGTCAGCTGGGAATGAGGACGGGGCTCCGGTCCCAGCGTCGCCATATTCGCCCCGTCGGGAAAAAAAAAAGCTTGTGGAAAGGCTCTGCGATCGCTATATCCTAAAGAAAATGTGCTGGTCTCAACATGCAGTGGGTGAATTTCCTCCTAGTGCGCTGTCTGACTGTCCATAACGCGTCTGCGCAGTTTGTTTATGGAACTGAGCTCGTGCCAATAACGTGTTTACTGGCCTTTGCTACAGCACCATCTGCTGTACGTTCACAAATAGCGATGGTTACTAGTACTTTACTAGATGGAGATTCTTATAAAATATTAAACCGCTTAACCTATTGAAATTCATGATTTTTAAACACTATGAAATATTATTAAATAGGCCTACACATGCATGCTCTCTATTTTCCCACAGTGTAATATATATATATATATATATATATATATATATATATATATATATATATATATATATATATATATATATATATATGTAGCCTATATTCTAAGTATACTGTAACTCATATAGAAAAAAATATTAGTGGACAGTAAAATGAGAGTGTTATAATATGCACTGTTATATTGTAATATTATACATTATAATATAATTTTATTATGCAGGACACACTATATCAATAATTGTTTAGATGCTTCAGATTACAAAATATAAATATGGTCATAAATGGTAGGCTACTCAGAGAAATAAATAGGTTCACATTTTTATGAGTAGACCAGATTTAAGGAGAACATTCTGAAAGTGTTTGTACAAGTGAGTCTGTATAATGAACTCCAAAAATATTTAATTTATTATAATTTATGTTTAATGTGAAAAATATACAATATGCCTGACTTCATGCAAGTGTACTAAGGCTAATGACTGACTTTACAAGAACACATATAAAGGAAATTTTAGGTAACACTTTATTTTAGTGTCCTTGTTACACTCAGTAACTCAGTACTTAAATGTATAATTACAATGAAAAATAAAGTGTAAACAAATAAAAAAAAAATGAAAAAATTAAACAGGCAAAACATTAGACACAAAACATATTAAGAACATTTAATCAATCATATTCTAATTTTCCCCATTAGATTAGTCATCTAATCAAGCTGTTCTGCTTCTCTAAGGAAATAGTACACTGGCTTATAATGTATTTACAGACCAAGGAAGTGAAACTGAGACGAATCAGATCATATCATAAACGAAAGCAACAACTTTTCTCCTATTTTCACGAACAAAATATGGTGAGTTTTACTGGTTTTTATCTCTTTGTTAGATCACATATCACATAGAACTGTTTACTCTAAGCTGTCGGTCAGAATCATTGAGAAACATGCTTGCTCCAATACAAATTACAGTCAAACTTGTGCAGTTTTGATAGTTCAGCCAAAATTTCAAATGAATGTAATTTACTGACCTTCGTGTCATTCCAAACCTGTATGACTTTCTTTCTTCTGAGGAAAACAAGAAGATATATATATATATATATATATATATATATATATATATATATATATATATATATATATATATATGTATATATTTCTGTCCATAAAATGAAAGTCAATGGGGTCCAGTGCTGTTTCAGACCACATTGACTTTCACTGTATGGACAAAAACAGTTAAAATACTTTTCTGAATATCCCTAATAAGTTGGGAACAACATAAGGATGTGTGGTTGATGATAAAACATTTTTTTAGGTGAGTCGTAATTTCTCTTAGCACAGTACTTAGACAGAATGATGTTAAAAAAGAAAACTAGGCCATTTAATCAAAAATATTTCCCATTTCCCTGGTAGTGTCATGTCCTCTCTCTTCCTCCAGGCAAATGCTGGTAGTAGCAGCAGCAGTATGGTTAGAAAGCTGCACTTTGTTAACTGGTTAGTGAATTCTGATTTAAATGAGAATCCCTCTGACAGCACTGATGATGATATCGATGAAGGTGGACTGAAGATGTGCGATGAACGGGATTCAGACCGGCTCGACCCTGAGGAACAGTACCATCTACCCCGGAGCAGCCCTGTCATATCCCGCAAGAGACATAACACAGAGACAGAAAAAACGTCTGATCTGTCTTTGACACCTCCAATATGGGAATTATCCATCTCTCCAATGACGAAATCCAACGATTCAAGTGCACATAGATTCAGTCGCTCAGAGAAAGAGAGAGACCTTGATCTCAATGATTCACCCAATGGCTCTTCAGGACAGACACAGTTCCTCGCAGGTAATCATGGGCATGGAATTTCACGTGTCTCTCAGGACACTCAGCTTCACAGTCAGTCTTTAGTGTCTGGACGATTACATGATGATTTCCAGTCAAAGACTAAAAGAAGAGCCTGCTCTGACATTCTACCAGCATCCAGGCAGAGGAGCTCAGACCAAGCTAAGAAATGTGGATCATGTGTTGATGTACACGCCACTGAAGACATCTACAGATTGGACCAGGTAGGTATGCTGTAAAAAATTATTCAATGAATTTAATTTAAATGGGACCATGCCCCTTTTTTACAAGATGTAGCTACTATAAGTCTCTTCTGTGAAGTTTCATCTCAAAATACCCCACAAATAATTTATGACACCATGGTGTAAATGCCCATTTTCGAGTGGAAGGAAAAATATACTGTTTTTGTCTCAAACCGGTTCCACGGAGGGCCTAGTGTATGCAGGTTTTCTCTTTTACCTTGAACCAAACTGATTGAGTAGGTCACTAATTGGTTAAGATCTCCCCTCACCTGGTAGTCTAGGTCTTAATTGGGCACTAATTGAAGGGAAAGACCAAAAACCTGCATACACTAGGCCCTCCGTGGAACCGGTTTGAGAACTCTGCAAATGCTGCTCCCCACCCTGCTTTCTAGAAGAGGGCGGAGCCTGTACAGCTCATGCCTCGGACTCTGCCAAAAACTAAAACATACCGGTATGTTTGGTTTTGATTATTAGCATCTTTATCGCAGTCACGCTCACGTGACATTTCAGTTCTTTATCATCATGAAAGTTTACTATCTGCCTGCGTTTTAAAGCCATATCAGTTTAAACTACTGATAATTGGTTTTCTGAGCGCACACATCTAAAGCACGGGCACAGAAAGCTGTTAAACTAAGTTCTCTTTCACGTCTTATTGCGCTTAAAATGTCAAATACTTGTGTGTATTTGACATTTTAAGCGGTTATGTCAAAAACACACAAAGTTCACTGAGGGCGGGGTCTATGCTAATAGAGCAGAATCCCTCAGCAATAGTGGGCGGGGCCTAAGCATAGCATGCTAGAATCAGTCTATGGCTAGAATCTGCAAATGCTTATTCTGAGACACTGCTTTTGATTTATGGGGATACAAATTTAAGAGTGGGTGGATTTTTACCATTATAGGGTGGTTGTGTACACACATTTATGTTCAAACACCATGTAATAGTGAATTTTGCATAATAGGTCATCAATCATTTTTGCAAGCCATTTTTAAGATTATACTGTTCATTTACTTAGTCCTTAATAATAAAAATGTTTTATTGGTAACATAATATGTAAAGTCATTCAAAAACTTCCTGAACATTTGCATCTTCAGAGCCTATAGCATGTATTTTATTGTTGTTTGTTTGTCTGCAGGAAAATGCTCATTTTGTAGTTGTGGATATGGTGCTGGAAGTTCTGGAGGCTGTGAAATGGGTTGTGTGTCTGCAGCAGTTAAAAAACACACATCCACATCAAGACAGATGTGAAACACACAATTCTTCAAAAACAGACTCGATCTCTTCCTTTGACAGCGGGTTTGAGGGTAAGATCGGATTGTGTTGCAACAAAATCCTGTGTCATCCGCATGTGATGTGGTCCTGACAAAGATCAGATAATGCTGACCTGGTCTCTTTAAAACAGCTGGTCATCAGTACTGAATTCTGCAGGCTGTATTTTGCTGAAATAAGTGTTTACTTCACAATTATAAGTAACATTTTACAATAATGTTCAAACGTTAACATTAATGAATGCATTAGGTGTCATTTAACTAACAATGAAGAATATTTTCACAGCATTTATTCATTTAGTGACATAAAATATACTGTTTTATAGTTAAATAATGTTAACTGGTGCTATAGTCTCTCGTAATACTCTCACTTTCACAACACAACTGGTCTTGTGTCTCAGTTATTGACTGTAGTGGAAATCACCGCAGAAGACTCCATTTTAGTAGGTCTTTTACCATAAAACTATATTTACTGTGTGCTGTTGCCCTGTTTGGCTGATTATTTAGTACATTGTACTATTATTCTAAGCGGAAGCTTTAAGATAATACAAAGGTAAAATTATTAAATAATTTAAACTCAAATCAATATTTCATGTCATGTAATAAGCAGGATAATGTACAATCAGCCAATCATTATCGCAAAACTCAGTTTAAATAAATAAATTACTATATGAAGAAATTAACATTAATCAAGATTAATAAATGCTGTGCAAACATCATTTTGTGTTATTTAATTGTAGCTATTACATAATGTTGAAGTATAAAACTCTATTGTAAACCGCTAGCCAGTTACAAATAAATTGTTTCTATATAATCATAATGCAAAAGCATGTCACCCCACCATGCAGATTGTTTAATAGTTAAAAAAATAAATAAATATATATATATATATATTCTGAAGCAAATTTAAATAATAAAAAAAAATTCTATTTGTTTCTCTGTCAGATGACAGCGCCTCCCAACTGTCTTCAAACAGATACTCCCTGGCTTCATTTCAGAGGTACTGAATTCTACATGCACAAGTTCATGTAATCATGTTTGCATTTTTTTATGCACAAGTTCCAGACATAATTGTTTTATTCCCAGTTGTCTCCAGAGCTATAGAATGCAGTGGTCTGCTGAAGATTTAGCCCACCATTTGGTGTCAGAGTTCAGGAAGCAGTGGTTCCCCTCTGAGCTACTGCAAAACCCTGTCAACCTCAACTCTGCTCTGCAGGAAGTGAGAATGGTTATGCATAAACAACACACAAATTCATGCACTGAGAACACGCAGGTGCAGCCACACACACACAAACACCCACACGACCACCCACCCACCTACCCACCCACCCACCTACCTCTCTTTCTATTCCACATACTGTACACACATATAACTGTTTTAAGGACGGACATATATTTTTCACCAGAATTAATTGATCAATTCTAACTGCTTTTTTTTTTTCTGCAGGTCGCTTTGGCAGAGGACAGGATCAGTCTAACTGAAGAGATCAAGCAGAAGACCAGAATGAGAGGAACATTAACCTGGGCTCCACCCAGATTTCAAATCATCCTCTGTGTCCAGCCAACACAAAGGTGAGCAAGACCACCATATACACATTAACAGAGTTTCTACAATTATTCAGACACTTTAAAGGGATAGTTCACCCAAAATTAAAATTCGGTCATCCTCGAGTTGTTCCAAACCTGTATGAATTTCTATTTTGTGCTGAACACAAAAGAAGATATTTGGAAGAATATGGGTATTCAAACAGTTAATGGGCCCCATTGACTTATGGAGAAAAAAAATACTATGGAAGTATGGGGGCCAATCAACTGTTTGGTTACCAACGTTCTTCAAAATATCTTCTTTTGTGTTCAGCAGAAAAAATAAATTCATACAGCTTTGGAACAACTTGAAGGTAAGTAAATTATGACAGAATTTTCATTTTTGGATGAACTATTCCTTTAACTGCAACAAATATTTTGTAGTAAGGCTCAAGTACATCTTTCTATGTAGTTTCATAGTTACTTCTATTGTCTTTGAAATATGATAGCATTTATGGTCAACTAGAATTTGATGTCATTTCTATTGAAACTTGATTGTCATGAATTTAAATATATTTGTAATTGATGAAGTTAGTACATTTAAAATACTGTAAATGTAATGAACAACACACATACAGTTAAAATAAAATCAAGTACTTTACATGTGATTTAGTTATTTAAATTGTTACAAAGTACACTTATTTAAAAGTGTGAAACAGTCATGAAAGTGTAAGCTACTCTATTTTAGTACAATTAAGTGGTCTTTCACTCTTATTATATTATCTGCAACTTAATAAAAATACACTTTTAAGATTTGAAGTAGACTACAAGTGCACATTCAATAGAATTAAGCGCATTTCTTTTTCACAAGGGTGTTCATATAAATATGTTTTCAGACGCAGTGATGTCATCACTTCCCAGTACTTCCTGTGTGCAGGTTGTGGTACTGAAGTCGAGCCCAGTGAGTAATGAAGCTGCTCTTAATATGATCCAAAACTTTTAGTCCTGTGACATTAAACCTGGAATATTCCTCTCTCCCAAGGGTATATGAAGAAACTGCGCTATTGTGACTACCTGGGAAGATACTTTTGTGATGGCTGCCACGGTGGTTTGGAATCAGTGATTCCAGGTCGGGTTCTGAATAACTGGGATTTTGCACGGTATCCGGTCTGCAATTTTTCAAAACAGTTACTGGACTCTATATGGCAGCAACCGCTTTTCAGACTTACAAGTGTGGCCAAAAATCTGTACAGCCAGGCCAAAGAGCTACAGCGTTTCAGAGTGAGTGTTTCATTCTGCCCTGTTTTTGTAGAGTATCTGTATGTCTTTTGCCGGGGTGATATCAGGTCAATCAGGTTGCATCCTATGTTCTCTCATTTACTTTAGGAACTACAGGAGCAACTAATATCCATCAAAAAGCTTCTGAGTACATGCAGACTATCAGCTGGGTGATTTGTCTCTTCTCTAGCACTCTTGTTTCTGGCCAGTTTCGGTATAGAGAATTCATTATGGACATTCTTGGCAGTGCATGCCATAAACAATCAGGATATGATGTTTCTTTAAGAAAGCTGGGTATGTAGTGAGTATGTTTTTCTTTGTTGACCCCTGTTTCTCTAACCAGAGTCCTTGAAGAGTTTGAACAACTTCCTGCTCACCTGATGCAGGAACTCCACCTCTTTTCCATGGATGAACTCATCAGGGTGAAAAAGGGTCAGCTCTGTACCATTGCAAAAGCCTTGCTGCAGTCTGCAGTTGCTCACACAGACCTTTGTGAGGTTTGTCCAGCTATTATTTAGATGCCTACAAAGTCAATTCATGTAAATGTGTTCATGCGTGATTATAGGATTCTATGATCACAGTCGTGGTCTAACATTGTTTAAACAACGTATCTGTGGAACACTATACAGAAAAAAAAAAAGTTTTAGAATGAACAATGTAGATCAATACGCACTTACTGTTATGTACTATCTTTGTATAAATCTCAACAGTCACCATCTCTCTTACAATCTTCAGCTGTGTCAGGCCAAAGGTTTTATCTGTGAGTTCTGTCATGGGAAAGAAGTGCTTTTCCCTTTTCAGAGAGACACCTGCACACGCTGCCAAGGTCAGACATCAATATACTAAAAGCATTGCCAACACTCTGTTCTCAAAATAACTCAAAACAATGTTTCTGTCCAACTTGGGTTAATATGCTTTAGCAGTCAGTGTAAGAAGAGAACTCAATAATACAAGCTGTATAAGGCCATTCCTGCATTTCATGAAATGACAGTTGCCTTGTACCTTGGATTTTTTTTTTAGATTGCAGAGCCTGTTTCCACATCTCGTGTTTCCGTGATGAATCGTGTCCCAAATGTGCCAGACTCCAGAAACGAAAGAAAATCCAGGAAAGGATCAGTTTATGAAATCCACATGTCCCTTGCTGCATTTTAAAGTTGCATGCAACAATTTTCAGGTCTTCAGAGTTCTTGAACTGTTCAAAATGCCTACTTGAAAAACTACTGATATCATTGTGTAAATGACATATGAATGGCTTTTTCATATCTGTGCTGTTGATGTTTTACATTAAGTAACAAGCATTACACAGAGACCACCTCTGATCATATTTTTTATGGTTACACAGAATCAGGATTAATGCATGTGTCAGAAAATGTGATCACTTGCATTTAAAAACACACAGCTGAAATTTGGACATTAAAATGAATCTTTGCACATTTATTTTTCTTCCCTGACAAGATACAAAATGTTCTCACTCAACACCCCTTCAGTTGATAATTTAGTCAAATTTCAATCTACAATTGGTTATTGTATATTTAAATGCATTCTGTGTTGAATATATATATATATATTTTTACATTTTTAAATAAAATTGCTCACTTGCGAATGCTGATTTGACACTGTTGTTTTCTTGGCAAACAAGCACACTAACTTTTTTATAAAGCTTTACTTGGGCCAAATTGATTGCCAAAATTACTGCTCAACTGTGGAGCAGTCATCATTTTTTGAAAGACTGATTGATATGTTCTTTTCACAAAACGTATTTAATGTGTAAATATTGAAATAGTTTAGGTTTATTTAAATCGTTGTCAGTTTTAAACATGTACTAATTCATATTATTAAGGCTAATATTAACTGAATGAATATTTCTCAGTTTTATATATGTTTAAGATTTAAAGTCTGGATAAATGGTAAACAATACTCTATAGACATTTAATTTGATTTTGATTTGATTTTCCTTTATTTGTCCTCGAGAGGAAATTTGTTTCCACCATAGGTGCGTACATAATACAAATACAAACACACATAACATAGTAACAACAAAAAAAAAAAAAAAAAAAAAAAAAGAGCGAGCATAGGCTACCTGACACATCAATGGCCAATACCTATGAATTTAGAGCTCGTGTAGATACAGGAACAAAACTCTTACTAAACTTGGCCTTTCTACACATCGGTAACCTATACCTACGGCCAGAAGGCAGAAGGATAAAATATTTATGAAGTGGGTGTTCTGAATCATTTAAGATTTTTTGTGCCTTTCGCAATATTAGTGTTGATACAATATCCGATAGAGAAGGGGTAGTAATGCCAATAATTTTACTTGCTAAATGAGTTATCTTTAAGAATTTGTTCTTATTGGTAACTGTAAGCATATGGAAAAAACAAATGGCACCATAAGTAAGAACTGGCTCAATAATACTGCGATACAGAAGCAGAAGAAGACGTGGCTGAACAGACAAGTGCCTAAGTTTACGAATAGCTGTCAGTCTTTGTTGACAGCGTTTGTAAACCCCAAGAGTGTGCTGATTGAAATCGAGATTTTGATCCAAAATAATGCCAAGATATTTAAAATGCTCTACTCTCTCTACTATCTCTCCATTAATAATAATGCTAAAAGCATGGATCTGTGTTTTCGATGTGCTAAAGACCAGTTCCTTTGTCTTAAGAATATTAAGGTGCAGAAAGTTATCCTCACACCATGTGCTAAAATGTGCTGTAGAACGTTGATAGTCCAAAAAAGAGTCATTGTCCTCATTAAGCAGAGTGAGACAATCGTCCTATAATTTTTTTAATGAAATAGAAAAGTATTGTCAGAAGTGGGATTCGAACCCACGCCTCCATTCGGAGACCAGAAATCCCGCTTCACAGGAAGGACTGAACCTTGAGTCTGGCGCCTTAGACCGCTCGGCCATCCTGACATACGTCACCTAACGCACTGAAGCCTTTCTGACTTGTCACTACATTTCTTCATATAACTCTAACATTAATAAAATCGGTACTGTTGCTTAGTGTTTTTTTCTTTCTTTTCCATAAGAATTACTCTGATTGTTTGGAATATCAGGAAAAAATTTGTTTTCTTTTACGACGCCTTCTCGTGCTCACATTAAAACTGCTATTTTAACAAGCGATATAATTCTCGGTTATAGTTGCTTATTTCAAATGCTTTATCCTTTACGAAACAAGACAGTACTGTATTCAGAAACAGACGCGCAGCGCTAACGTTAGCATTAAGGTATAACGTTAGCCTTTAGGCTACAAGTTACAGCGGTATGTGTGCGAAACCAAAGTCAAGTCTTTGGCGAAATGTAACTTACAGTTCCCACAAACAGCTGACAAGACTGACAACACAGACAACATGAACATTTTGTGTTCTTGGATTTCTTGTGGGTTTTCATTGTACATTCGCGTTTCATTTTTAAATACATAATTTAAAGACAATTTAGCATTCTCCCAATGTCACTGTTTTATGATTATAATAAATAATTTATCAAGAAAAATGTTAATTCACAAAATAAAAAACAACAACAAAACAGTGAGCATTTATAAAATAATAAGAGTCTTAAGTATTCCCCTTACTATGGTCTATGATTCTCTTAAATGTTTACATTCGATCGCCCCCTGGTGGCTAGCTTCAGTATAAGTCAAAACCCCCTCCGTCTCAGTGTACAGTAAACTGTAATGGAAACTTTCTCATAAATATTTAATCACAAATAGAATCACAAAGAAATGTATCTTAAACTCATTTATAAATATCTTGCAATTACTATCTTGTAAACAGATTTAATTGTGATATTGGTATACTTTGTACGTTTTGCGGTTTAGATGCAGAAACATGTTTTTGTTAAACATTTCATTTATTTTCGAGTTGTCCTCATTCAGCTTGTTTTTGTTCTTAAGGCTCACATCATTCAACTGTTTTGAAAATGTGTTTTTTTTTCTCCTACTGTATGATATGTCTTATCATAAGGAATATTATTTATTTAATCTGCTACTTAGCTAAATTTACTATTCGTAAAAGTAAATTTGGAAGAAATAAGCCTTTGCTTTTAAAGACAGAAGTTCAACAACACCTAAAACAATACTGATTTTGTAGGAAACTCAAAAGGAGCCCATGAAGACTCTTTAGATTCTTTATTGAGAACGAGCTGTTGGTCGCTGACTCGCTGCAGTCATCAAGTCCAACTAAGGCAGTGATGCATTGGAGTTTAAATGCATTTTAGGGGTGCTAAATGGAGACAAAGTACCTGGGTGATGACCTTAAACAAAGCATGCAAAAAAGTATACAGTTATAGCAAACCACCCCAGACTGAAGTATCACAAAAGGGGAGGAAGTGGAGTTGTCCCATTATTTTTTATTTTTTTAAAGTATATGGCATAGTCAAGTCAAGTCAAGTCATCCTCATTTATACAGCGCTTTTAACAATGTAGATTGTTTCAAAGCAGCTTTACAGAGACAAACGTATAATTTAGGGTAACAGGCATTCACCAGCAGGCTTTTAAAGTTTCTCGTCACAGGCAGGGCTGTCATTAGGGCAGTGCAATTGGTACTGACCCCCATGCTTTAGGGGGCCCCGTGGTGAACGGGCCCCGGAAAGTGCTCGCAAACGGGCCGACCGAGGGGGGACTCGCTTCCTCTACATCGCACTGGGCCCCGTCTTGCATGCTGCAGGATTTTTGGGAAATACTCCAATTCCAATGGCACCAGCTAAGGAGCACAGCCTTTTTTAACGCACACATAACCAGCCTCATGCAGTGTGTGATGGTCTCAGAGAGATGGGTTTCCTCTGGAGAGATGCTCATCATGTACTGATGAAAGAGCAGCAGGGGTCTGATGTCAGAGCAATGTAATGTTGACTCTGATTGATGGCACTCAGCCACAGTGAGGGGTTAATGAAACTGTGCGTCTCTCTTTCCTTTTGTCACCGTCATGCATATCCCTTCATTTCCAACATTTCATGCTTGTCAGTTGTTTCTTTCATTTATCACTCTCTCCATCCTCTGGAGGGTTTTTGTACTCCTTGTCCTTCATGATTTTTTTTTTTTTTTTTTTGATTGAGTGACTGGCCATTTGCAATTGAGGGAGGACTAAATGAAGAAGAACTTGGACATCCTACCATCCCTGTGTCAGTTCGAGTTAAAATATGTCCGATTAAAGAAGGGCATGGCACTCTTCATTCTTATGACACAAGCTGTTTGTTTAGCAGCTGGTGTAACATTGTATATACGTGTTTTTTGTATATATTTTCTATTTCCCTTTTCTAATGAGACTGTATGTGGTTTAATAAAATGTTACTTAACTTAAGTTACTTAATTAGGCTACTAACAAGTTTACAAGGTCGTTACTTTCTGTCGAATGGTGCTTTATCTTCGCTCGCGTGCACCTTGTTGCTTTGCAAGTAGGCAACGAAATATCTAGAGCCCGAGTGATTCTCCTTAGTTCAAATATAACTGTTTCACACTGTTTTTTTTTCTTCTAAGGAGAAACTGTATTTCTAGTTCTTCACCAACAATTAACCGGCTATAAAATGATAACGGGACGCAGAGAAAACACTAAACACACAATTGCTCTGTGCGCGTGCTGGGGGCAGGCACTGTCTCCTACCGTCAAATGTAAACCAATCGAAAGCCATTCCTCTGGTCCTCGCGCTTCCTTGGTTACTGGACTAGCAACGCCAGACACTTTCACAAGCGAACACTCTCACCAAACAAACACTGGTACTAACTTAAAATAACTTGTTTTTAGACTAAACTTAACAATAACTTTTATATTTCCAAAGAAATTATTGTGTTTAAGCTATTGCGTAGCCTGCAGACCGTTGGCCAGGTGACGTTTTTACGTAAATTTACCAAACACTTCTCTCACTGATGTGTCGACATCGGCAAGATACGGCGTTGCCAAAGCTGCTTCATATTACAAAGTGAAAACGACCACTTTATTAAGTGTAAATACGCAAACCAAAGTGCAGAACACAGAGATGCCGGTGAGTAAAACGTGTAGTTTTATTTCAGGCTATAGAGTTTGTTTACGTTCTCTTTAAATGACTTATCTTAAGAAGACAGTCACTCAGAGCTTGTTGCTAACGGCACAATTTCCGAATTATAATAATAGGCCTAATAATAATACTAACATTGAACATCTTCCAGGGGTCATTTGAAAAAAGGAAACCCCCGATAAAACCAGAGAAAACTGTCAGTCTTTTACCACAGATACAGAAGGTAAAGCCTGGCACTGATTCACCACATCTATTTTAATCAAGATAATGTCTTCTCATTCAGCAACAGTATTGATGGCTTGTGACTTTCAGGTTCGGTCAAAACCTCGGTGGCATGAAGCTAGCCCAAGCTTTAGACTTCAGGGACCACCTCAGGAAGACCCCCTTGGCTCTTTGCTCTCCAGTAAGAAATACAATATACTTTGATTTGCAACCCAAACTATATTATCGATGTGAACATACTTCAAAATACCCTTTAGGAGACGTGCAAGGAGCAGGGGTACAATGGAGTCAGACTCGTCATCAAGGCCCGCAGCATGTACAGACTAAATCTGGAGGGATTTCTAAAGTATCTTACAGGCATCGTGGCAGTGACCAGCCCAAGAGGGATCGTGAGCAGTTTCGCAGTACTCTTGTCAGCGTTATTATGTGGGTTTAATATCCATAAAGATGAGTTCTTGATGACAAATTGTACCTGTCACATATATTCACTAAAAGAACAATATGATTTTAGGCAATGTGAAGATGCCACTACTACACCCATCACAGAAGACAGCTCTCCATCCACTTCAGGATCACCTACTGCTGCAGAGAAGGACATTTTGGTAAGGCATTTTGCCTTTTATCTGCAGATTCATTTAGGTTCAGTTTCTAGATAATTTCTGCTTAATTAAAAATATAGTATATGCTCCTGCTGTTTTGTCACAAACTTGTCTTATGTCTTTCAGAGGTACTACTATTACATCCGCAATGGGATAGGCACAGAGGATGTGGCAGCCATGGAGGATTCCTGGCTTGAGAATGTTCTTGCTTTAGTCCCAGAGCAACTGAAAAGTTTAAGCGGAACCATTGAGGCTGTCTCGGATGAGATAAGAGAAGACTATCTGCTCAGCGTCAAAAAAGCCATTGGTACGGTCTTCTGTTTGGCAGATCTTGCTATTTGCAATGTAGACACAAAGTTCATCATGTATAAAACATCATATATTTTGAGTTTTTTTTTTTTTATAATTCTTTACCCCTTTTACCCCATATTTATTTTAACAGCATTCATACTGTCTCCATTCTATGACAGTGTTTGCTATGGCCAAGTATTGTGTGTGTTGTTGTCCTTTATTCTGTCTATTCCTCTATTGTAGTGGATTTTGTGCTGCGGGACCCCAGAGAGAATCAAGAGCTCAAGGCCATAGATCTCCCCCCATACAGACAGGAGTGAGTCCTGCTAAATTCCTTTTAGTGGTACAGTTTACAAGACAAAAATAATAGGCATAAAATGGACCATAGTGCATTTTAGTTATTCTTGTTGGTTTATATTTGTCAAAATAATATAGATTCATGAGTATGAAAGTATTTGTTTTCTGCTAAATTCAAATTCAACCTATCTGATTTGTGATACAAGGTAATGTGATGTTGATATAACAACTTCTGTGGCATGAGTACTTAAAAAGAGTACTTTAGTTTATTCCCTTTCACTTCTACCAAAATGATGGAAAGCATTTAGAATTATGTTAATATTATTAAATTCAGTTAGTGATGGAAAATAGAAAAGTACTTCACTGTGGAGGAAAAAACATTTGTAAAATCACCTATAATATCAGCGTCAGTGTCAATATTCTGTCAGTCATTGTGTACTAAATACCTATTAAATAGTTTTTTTTTTGTTGTTGTTGTAGAATGGAAATTATTCCAAAGCCATGGAATAAAACATTTCTTCAGGCCCAGAAAAGAATGAGAACCCAGCTTCACTCAATCAATCCCTCTATGCTCGCAGTACTGGATCTGTGGCAAGTGTCTTACAAGTAAGTGACAAATGACCTTGAAGATACTACAAGACATGAAAATGTCAGAACTGCTGAACTTGCATTGTAGTAATAAAGCCCCTTGTGAAAAAGAAGTACACTTTAGCATGCAGTTTTTTTTAAAAGAGTTACAGAAATAATATACTTAAAAAGAATATACTAGAAGTGCTAGAATATACTAGAATATAAGTCTGAACTGATGGTAATTTTTTTCGAACTCTATGTATTGATTACTGGATTTTACACAATTATTTTTGTAGTGTGGTATTGGTGGTGATGTACTAAAATAGACATTGTCAGGTGTGGACCTTTCTTCTTCTCACCGTTGATTCCTGATGGTTAAGAGGACAATTACTTGAGTTGCCCCCTGTCGTTTCACAGAATAGTACAACGGCGAGCGCGTCGAGTATAAACGCCTCGTCCGTTTGAATTTTTATTGATTTAAAATGTACTTTAAAGTACAACCTTTTTTTAAAATTTGTGCACATTCAATATTGTGCACATTCAATACTTTAAATCACAAGGGAGGGTCCATGGTTGATGTCACATAGCTGTTATTCTCCATTCCATCATTGTGCTTGCCTCTGTTCTCCCCTCCTTTTCCATAATGTCCACATTGTCTTGTTCACTTCTGCAGGAAGTTGCGCCTTATTGATGTGGAGGTCTTCCACGATAAGCTGGAGTCTGTGGAGTTATCCACATTTCAGCAGTTAGTCAAAAAAGACATTGAATGTGCCATAGGGATTCTTCTCAAAAAGTAAGCAATTGCAATTAATAATTGACCACATTAATCAAATTATCTGTTGAATTTTTATGGAAGAGGACAATAACTTGACAATCACAGACTGTACCCTGCAAAAACAATGCAAATATGATTGTTTCTTGTTTCTTTTTTTTTCTTCTTTTTTTTATCAAACAGGTGGATACCAGAAGTGCAACAAATCTTCTATCTTGGTAAGAAGCGCAAACGGATCCCTAGCAACACTAGTGTTGCTCAACTGCAGTCTTTCTACAACTGTGCGGCTACGCTCATGACCACCCAGCTCCAAAGCCTGGCACTGGAGTCCATTCAGGACTACACGCACCTCATCGCCCAGGACCCTGTAAGATCTCCTGTACCACTGCATCTGAAACACTGAACCCTTTTGAGAAAAGTGAATTATTATATCGCTGTATTATATCGCTGTTTTGCTTCAGTGCATCTTTTATGTTTTATCTTTTTGACTAACAATCCTTATAAATCACCATGGCCTATAAAGTAACATGTTTTCCCCCCCTTTGAAGCATTCAGTGCGAGCCTATGAGCATCCAGGGTTTGTCCTAAGGCTGGTGCTGGACAAAAAAACTATCAAATTTGAACCTGATTTCAAAGACTTTGAAGTCATCCTGCTAAACATCTATGACATGATGCTGAAATCTTTAACTTTGATCCCCCGAGTGGAGATGAAGCTGTACCAAGAATGGGTAAACATATGTTTTTTTAATTTTATTTTACATCTTGCTTGTGCTATGTGGTTTGATAGCTGAAATATTAAAGGGATCATATCATGAGGAATCCAATTTTCTTTGATCTTTTAAGATAAAAGAGTTTATTAGTTGAAAAAACTGTATATTTTAGAATTCAAAATTTCCTCCCCTGTGAAAACAGACCATTTTTTTTAACTGAGTCACAAAGATTTTTCTTTCTGAAACAGAACTCCGTTAACTTAGTTAGCATGCACATTTCTAGCAAACTCTGAATGTTTTTGGCACAAAAACTGTATATATTGTAGTTGGTCTTCAGAGAGAGAGAGAGAGAAAGTATGTTAACACACCTCCTACAAAGATTACCTCTAGTAAATATTATCAGCTACTATAACCAAACACAAATATCATACCTTTAAAAAGCAGTCTTTACTCTGAATATTGTCATTAAGATTTCATGTATTTACACATTTAATACTCTGCTAATTCTAGCCTGGCCCAGAAACACACCCTACTCTGAAGCCCATCATCCTGCCAGAGATCCTGAAGGCCCAGCAGGAGAAGGTCAGACGGGTAATTCATGCAGAATGCGCTGAACCTTTGAAGCATATTCGTCTCTATGATAAGTATGCTCCGCTGGTGTCCCAGCAAGCTGAGGATGATGTTACCCAGTTCCTGCAGGAGCAGCACTCCTTCCAGGAGCTGATGATGGAGGTGACCCGCTACCAGCAATTGGCTGATGAAATCCAATACAGCACCCTGAAGGTTGATCTTTAGTCACATTGAGTGTACCTGTTCACATTCTACTAGCTTTTGCCCACAGAATTACGATTAACTGAGAATCTTCATTTCATATGTTTAGGTGGTGCGTTTGGGCATGTTTGAAGTGCACTCCCATGATTTGGTCCGTGCCCTCGTAAAGCGAGCGGAGGGTCTCTTGGAAAAACTGGTCACTCATATGTTGCAGGGTCATCGGGAGTTCAATAACAAGTAAGACACTGACGAATTTCTGAATTTTTTTGTCAGTAGCCTGTTAGTAATCTGTGTCATTGATCTCTAGGTTGTGCGAGGAATATGATACAATATCAAACAAAGCCCTCAGAAATCCATCAAACACACAGGAACTCATGGAACTTAAGGTAATACTGACCAGCTCTATCTTTGAACCATATTTGTTAAATTACTGTTGACAAAAAACAAAGACCTTTCAGTATGTAATTTCCTGTTTGTCATTTATGCTGTAGGAATATGTGGTGAAGATTGAGGCAGATGAGATGCCTCAGTTGGAAATTAAGCTCCAGGAGTCCAATAGCAGGTTGTGTTTCTTGGTGGATTATGTCACATTCACGGTCACAGACATTCAGCTGAACAGCATGGCCTTCCAGCGTCATGCACAAATGCCTTCCATCTTTGATAAGCACCGCCAGATTATTAAAGAGAACACCAGCCAGTTCCAGGACGGCCTCAAGGTACTAGAGATGCCACACGCTGGCCAATCAGCATAGGCAACTCTAAAAACAATTGGTCAAACCAAACATGCTTGTGCATATATTGTCATATAGACAATGTCAGCATGGCAACAGATCTTTAGAGACACAACATACCTTCACATTATTCAACACTTTGTACATTAAACTGTATAGTAGATAAATAAGAACAACAATTAGGGAAAATAATAAGAGACCTCCAAGCATAAGAATCAAGCTTTTATTTTGTACGTAGAATCACCAAAAACACAAGAGCTCTAAAAAAAATCCAAACTTACAAGATACAAATTTATAAAATCACCAAAAACACTTAATTCAAATATGTAGAAAAACTGCACTTTTATGTTCACTCTGACATTGCTACACTAATGCATGTAATAATCTGTGTTTTTCAATCATAGTTGAGGTGTGAGAGGGTTTTGGAGGATCTCAAAAGCTATGAACAGCAAGTGGAGGAGTTTATGACCTTTGGTGACCTCTCTGAGCTCAGCAAGTATCTGAAAAAAGCCCAGACCCTCAATTCCAAACTGGACTTGGTTATGGAAAAGGTAAAAAAAATTGGAAAATTATGGTTGTTTCACTGCTTTTTTTAGATGGTTTTTCATACACATGTTCTTGTGATATTGCATAAAAAAATGCTGGATTGAAACAAAATTAAATTTGTTTCCATATTTATAAATAATATTTCCAAAATGCACATAAAAAAACCCTCACAGCTCACTTAGGCAGATACTGTACATTTTTATTTAATAAGAAGACTTGCAGATAAACTATTATGTAAACTCATTTACTGAATACTGGTTTTTGATTTACTGATTAAAAAATCATTCAGAGATGAAAAGAAAACCTGATGTTCTTGTCATTCTGAAGTGCTTGAGCCAAAGCCTATTCACACACAAGTGCAGACAAAATAGATGTTTAGTACATTTGTCAGTTGGATTTGTCAGAGTTTTAGAGTGCCTGTGAGAATGGCTGCTCTTATCATTGCACCTGCACAATCAAACTTATACACTCTTTTATCCATCAGATCAGAGGCTTCAACCAGGAGGAGGAGGCATTTGGCTGGCCTGTCTCTCAGTACCCACAACGCAAAACGGTTCAAGACTGTCTGCTCCCTTATCTGCAGCTATATGAGATGGCGGCTGAGTTTCAGAGCCAACACCATCAGTGGGTGACCGGCCCGCTTGCAGCCGTCAACCCGGACAAAGTGGAAGGTGATGTGGGTAACTACATCCGCTCCTTGTACAAGCTTGAGAAAAGCTTCCAGGGCTCACCCAAAGCTCTTCATATCGCTACCTCTGTGAAAGCGGAAGTGGAAAATTTTAAGGAACACATTCCTCTAGTACAGGTACAGAGATATGATTCTTTTCATTTGTCACCTTTTTTACGGTGTAGGGGAAATTTGTGGTATGATTTAAAAAGGGCAAAATGTGTTAAATAGAACTTAGAGTACCTCACTCTTGGTAGCTCAACACATTATAAATTAGCAAAAATATTTAATAAATGAGCATGCAAGGGGCTGAAATCTGCTACACTTTCTGGGGAATTCTGAGTGCAGATTTTGTGCCGGCGTGCTCATTAATTATGGGGATGATTTGTTTCGGCAGGTGCTTTGCAACCCTGGTCTCCGTGAGCGCCACTGGGAGGCCATGTCTACAGTTGTCGGCTTCCCCCTCAAGCCCTCAGAGGAGGATTCCTGTGTGGCCCAGTTTCTTCCCCTACATCTGGAGGCACACCTCCCTGCCTTTCAAACCATCAGCGAAGGGGCCAGCAAGGAACACGGCCTTGAAAAGGCCATGGAGCGCATGGCCAGTGAATGGGCAGGGATGGAGTTCACCCTCTTGCCCTATCGTGAAACAGGAACCTCCATTCTATCCTCGTTGGATGAGATTCAAATGCTGCTGGATGATCATATTGTCAAGACCCAGACCATGAGGGGCTCACCATTCATCAAGCCGTTTGAGGCCGAGATACGGTGAGAATTGGGAATAGTTTTAAACATCTCCAATGTCACATTTTAGGGGCTGTTTACACAACACCATTTTCAACTAAAAACGGAAGACTTTTTATAGGGCTGGGCGATAAAACGGTATCGGTATTTGTTCAATTTGTTCACTATAATGTTCGATATAGTGCTCGATATATTTAATTAAAATGCGTGCGCATCGCCCGTAGATCTTATCATCGCCCGTTCACATATCGCGTCTAAAACGCGTGGAAAGCGCGGCTGTGCCGCTGTCTCCTTAAGCCTTGTTTATACTTTCGCCTGGCTCCGCAGCGCGAGTCTAAGCAGACTGCGCGCGCACCTCCCCAAATGGACGAGGTGTTTATACTCGACGCGCTTGCGCTTGCAGCATTCTGTGAAACGACAGGGGGCGACTCAAGTAATTGTCCTCTTAACCATCAGGAATCAACGGTGAGAAAAAGAAAGGTCCACACCTGACAATGTTTATTTTAGTACATCACCACCAATACCACACTATAAAAAGAATCGTGTAAAATCCAGTAAACCCTGAGATTATTACTTGTGACATTAGAACAAAATATGTGGATATAAAAACATGTATGTAGGCTATACAACTAAATTATTAACGATCTCTTAAATATTTTCTAATTTCACTAAACATTTCATTAAGTTTCGTGGACATTTTATAAAACATGGACCTTTATTTTTATTAAAATGGCTTATGTCTGCTATAGGCTCATTTTGTAAATGTAAGCAACTAATTTAAGATGCACAAACTGGGTGCCGTTGCGGTGAGACTTACATGCTCGGATTCGCAAACCGCTTGCTCTTGAAAGAAGGTGTTCAAAATACTTAGTTTTTAGAGTTTTATATTGTGTAGGTCTCCTGCTAACTGGTTAACTCACATTATTACTGTCTTACTGAAATACTTCTGCTAATCAGTTTGTGAGCCACTATTACCTATAACTGTGTCTATAATACTGTAATAAACTGTGCCATTCTCACTACTTTGAGGAAAGATTAAGCATGGAGCAAGATTTGTTTTACCAATGTTTATGTTACATCAGTCATTCACATCAGTCATTCACGCAAGAGCTCGGCTAATGTATACATTGCATATATGCGCTGTTATTGACACAGTTTCCATGTGTTCACCGCAATATATTACAAAAATACTCTGTAAATAAATTAGTACAAGTAAAATAATCGGTTTGTTGATGGACATGCACTTTTTAATGCTGATGGTGAGGAATTACAGTTGCAACATCTCATAATGTACCTCAAACTGAGTAGTGTATCACTGAGAAATGTCCTGCTCGATTCGTCCTTTCGATGGAGGTTCAGGTTGAATGACTAGTTCTTCCAGTGTTTCATCATCGGACTCGCGCTCGCATTGATATGGTAAAATCAACGTCATTGTTCGTTACTGTCTTTAGTTTATGATGTATGAAGCCTCAGGACAGCTGATGTTGTTATGGCAATGGGCGTTTTTGTTTTCGACGCGCGCGCTGTACGCGGTAAACCAATCACAACAGACTGAGCTGTCTGGCCAAACAGAGCAGAGTAGCTTGTGGAAAGGCGGGATTTAGAGAGATTGATTCATCTGACGAGTCGTTTGAGAATCGTTGAAAATGTGGTAATGTGCAAATGTATATTATGAGGAAATTAAACAGGTTTTTGACCTTTGATGCATGTAAACCTGTTGTAGGAGAATCCAAAACAACATTAGGAAACTTTAAAATAGCATAATAGGGGCACTTTAAAATAATCACAAAATAAAAGCAATTAAAGAAATAAAAGAAATTAAAAGAGATATATGATACAGTTATAAAATGAATTAAAAGAGTAAAAAGATGATACATAGATAAACTTCTCATCTGGCAAAACACCAGTGTTTTCCAATTTTTCACAACTGCCAGTTTTATTCTGAGATTTTCCCATGGTGATTAAACTATGTCTGTGGTGTTAACAGTAAGAAATAAGGGCATACGGACATCATCACAAGTGGTTATAAGAATTACACAAATCAACACAATATAACATTTTGTCATCATGGAAAATTAAAGGTTCCTTACAGCAGACTCAGCGATTATATGTTTTTAAAGCTTTTGTGTTTAAAGGTTTTGGCATTTTCTTAAAGGAAGTAAAAAATTACTTTATATCAGAGGAGGGCATTCTAAAATTGGGATTACAGTGAATGTTTCTGTTTTTGTGAAGATTAAATTTGCCCAGAAGACAGAGCAATAATATTGTATTATAAAGATTAACATCCTTAGAATGAAAATCAGATAAAAAAATGATAGATTATGTAATTCGTGTATATGCGTGTGTTCGGCTCGAGTGCACTGTAGTTAAAGAATGCATATGTGCGCGGGCGCGTAGTCTTTATTTACAATGTGACATCGCCAATTACTTGTCTGGCATAAATAACTTAGCGTTATTAGTCGTTTTCGCGGATCCGTGTGAACGGTGATCGTTTTGATAACGTTGTCATCTGTATAAAGAAAAAACGTTTTCCGTTTTTAGCACATCGTTGTCTTATAAACGTACCCTTAGTCATTATGAACAATAGTGCCTCATAAGTGTTTATTCTACAAACATGCCATACTTATACACGTATATGGAATTGCGGCTGTCATATTTGATTATTTTCATTCATTCATTCATTCATTTTATGACAAACAATAATGTAAGTGAAGTCCTGCATATCATCTAATTAGTTTAATTTTACAGATGAATTTTCTGCATAGAGTATTGCTAAAATTGGGTATAAAATGTAGGTATAAAAAGTTTACATCCTATTTTCAGCCATATCTACTGTGATCGACCTCATCAGAAAATTATTTAGCCTATCAGGAAAATTTTACTGGGGTGCAACTTTTTAATTACGCCCTGCCTTACTTCCTCTAAATTTGCATGTGAAACAAGCTATTTTTCCCCACCATCGGGCCGAAACATTCTAAGCAATCTAAGTAATGTTGACATTATCATTTCCATTAAAACCTGTATGGACTAAATTGATGGTTAAATGGCTTTAGTGACTCACGATTGGTCACATACTTTGTAATCTTGATTTAGCAGCACAAAAATGGAAAAAGAGACCCTAACCTTGTCAGTGAGGACTGATTTGTACAGAACGACATGGTTCAGCAATGATAACCCTTCAGCCTGTTGGTGGAAAGGCGCTAGGTTTTAGCTATTCACCTAGCATATATACATTGAATATGAATGTGTCTGTATGCATGTATCTCAGGGAATGGGAGGGTAAGCTGCTTTTGCTGCAGGAAATTATGGATGAGTGGCTGAAGGTTCAGGGCACATGGCTCTACCTTGAGCCGATCTTCAGTTCCCCAGACATCATGGCCCAGATGCCTGAGGAGGGACGTCGCTTTACTGCTGTGGACAAAACCTGGAGGGACTCTATGAAACAAGTCAGCTTGGTGAGTCAGAAAGCCCAAGATATAAACATGAATTTGGGTTTGTTTAAATCTAGAGTTGAGAATAACTCTTTGGAGAACTTTCTGACATATCTTTTGTGTAAAACTGTTGTGTGTTCATGACAAATGAGAGAGCTTTCAGACACATGCCCAAACATAGTCACTCATCTCAGTCTCAGTGCTATGAGAGACATCAATATCTGTTGTCCTCCTCTAAATGGAAAAAAGTCGCCTGGCTGTACCATCAAATAGGAATTATGGATTTTGTCTGGAGGGACTCAAATCTGGGAGTGTACAGAAAACAAGGTCGTCGTGCAGCACGATTCACGCTGCTTCCCTCCACAAGGTTTGAGAAAACGTCCATAGGTTCAAAAAAACCTCAGCACCTTTTAAGGGAGTTAAAAAACACTTTTAAAACAGACCTTTTGCTGATAGGTGACAGACACTCTGAAATAGAAACTCACTATAGTCATATATAAGCTTGGTCATGTAGAATTTCTTTATACATGAATCTAAAGCAATTCTGTGAAAGCAAGTTTTTGAAAAAACAGCTTTGTGCCTAAGCCATAATCAGATGATTCTATGGACTGCAATACCAGAATGTCCACTAGGTGTCTCTCTTCATCTATGGTACCCACAGAGCTGTTCATCGCCTCCAGATTTTATTTACTTTTTTCTAATGTGTTTCTAACTTTCCCCATTTGACAGAAACCGAGATAAACATTCTGTAATTGAATTCAAAATTCTGGGCTTCTTTAAGGATGTTTTCCTTTTGAATAATTCCTACACCACTCCATGATTTCCACATTAGGCTAGAAGCCATAAATGGCTCTTCTCGGAAAAGCAAACATACATTATTTCAGCTGGAAGGCAGGTGCTCTTGCCTGTTGCTGCTTTACAGGAATGCTGGTTTCATGAACAGCAGTACATAAAGAAAGACATGCTTACAATATCAGTGGGGTGTTTGGGAGAAACATCAGCACAGTAGATGCAGATCTGTGCCCATTTTTTTTTTAGCTTAAAACACAAGTAGGGACATGTGAAGCTGTTCTTGAACCCGAGGCATACTGCTACTGTAAATGAAAGGTATTGCATTCATGAAGGAAACACGATCAGTAACTGTGAATATCTGGATTTGTTGAACAGCCCACCTGCATGTTTCTGCACCCTGTGAAAGGAAGCGGATGATTTTCAGCATCTCTTTATTCAGGCGCATTCCGGCAGCACTCACCCTCTTACTCTAAGTAATTCAGTGTGACGGAGAGGGAGCATAATTAAAAGAGTAATTGGCATAAAACTTCCCCTCTCTCTTTCACCATTAGAGTCATGCAATGGTGTTTTCATGTTTTAAAAGGGTTATTTTGTGTAGGCTTTGGTTATTAACAACCCCTCATTACTTCCTCTCAGTTCCTGTCAGAAAACTCAGGCTTTTTTTGTCATCCAAAAGTGATCGTTAAACTTCAATCTCTTCGTGAACGTGAAGTCTAGTCACCGTAGGTAATAGAAAATCAATAGCAATCCGAAAAGGGGAAAAAGCAATTATTATCTCTTTACAGGTGAGCAGCATCTGTGAGAGGTGGAAAAGGAGGGGTGGGGTATCCAATTGTTTCCTCTCTTTAATGAAGGACGTGGCCTTCATACAACCTTTGGAGGAGCGTTTGAAAATCAGACAGCAAAAGATGGGATGAGCTTTCCTAGTGGGAGACACCTTTCATAAATGAACTCTTTTGTGAGAGCAGGGAAATATGGCTATGAATATCATCTTTTCATCACTGGATTTGTCTGAACTTTGGGGGCAGAGAATTAAAAGGAGTGTGATGGTGTTTCATTACCCATGATTTTCATTCTTGTTGAGTTTCTCTACTGAAGTGCAGCTTAACTTAAAAACAGCTCACACAGTCCAGAGGCTTCCTTAGACATCGGTCTAATATGACTGGCTATGGTCAAATATGCACTTTACTGATCTACTAAATTATTAGTGGTTCATGCTATATAAGCTTTTTCTCATACATAGGGTATGGGATTTGAACAAACTAAGTATTAAACTTCAGCTTGTAGCTAGCACTGGCTGACATGAATAATACCATGGGGCTTGTTGAGGAGAGATGTTGAAAATGGTTGAATCCCATAGATTTACAGTGCATTGAAGGAAGAACCCAAGCCATATCTAAGGACCAGAATATTGTAGAGAGACTTGTTGGTGGTCTCTTTTAGCTTGAGGCTGTAAGCAACCAACCAGAACACCCTAGCAACTACTTAGAACACCTAATAACTGCATAACAATGACTTGCAAATCACATACAACCTAGCATCACAGCAATATGTTTTATAAGCAACACTCATATTTTCTGAAGACGATGTAAAAATCTAGTTATCCCATCATTTATTTGAATTTTATAAGACATGGCTAAATGTCTTGCAAACTGTGTCTAAATGTTTCCCTTTGTGATATTCATTGTTTGCATCACATGTGTTTCTCTCTTAGGACAAGCATGTCCTGGCAGTGGTGGCCATTGAAAAGATGCTAGACAAGATGAAAAGCAGTAATGAGTTGCTAGAACTCATTCTGAAGGGTCTAAATGAATACCTGGAGAAGAAGAGACTCTATTTCCCCCGCTTTTTCTTCCTGTCCAATGATGAGCTGCTAGAGATTCTCTCTGAGACTAAAGATCCAACCAGGTAAAGAGGAACTTTCGAAAGTATTAAGTACAGTGACGGTCAGATAGATCAACTGACATTTAGCAATACCTGTATATTTCCCAATTTTACTGATGGCTTTGTCAGTGGGTAATGAGGGTTTTTTTTTTGTGAATTTTAAGTGAATGTTGTGTAAATTTGTAACGAAGGTTAGTTGTTATGGGAAGAAGGAGGCGGGAAATAGCGAACATACTTGAATAATCCAAAAATAAACAAACACAAAACAAAAGTAAAGGCGGCAGCCCCTCACGGACGACTGCCGCACACATAAACAAAACATAACGTAAAATTCCAGGCCTGGTCCTCTCTCATCCTTCACTGGCGTCACTCCTCCTTTTATGCTTCCAAAGCTCCTCCGTGAGAGATACAAGACCGGTGCAGCGCACAGGTGGCGCTTATCATCAATCACGCCACCGTCTTGCTTGCCACAACATTTCTTTTTCTTTTAATTTTATCAATATTGGGACATGTCATTTACTATCTCTGAATTGTTATATACACACTAATGTTCAAAGGTTTGGGATTGGTAATATTTTTTAAATGTTTTTGAAAGATATCTTTTATGCTCACCAAGGCTGCATTTTTCAAAAATACAGTAAAACAGTAATATTGCGAAGTATTATTATTACAATTTAAATTGAAACGTTTTCTGTTTTATTATATTTTAAAATGAAATTTATTCCTGGCAGAGGCAATTTTCAACAGCCATTACTCCAAGTGTTCAGTGTCACTTTCAGAAATCATTTTAATATGCTGATTTGGTGCTCAAGAAACATTTATTGTTATTATCATTGTTGAAAACAGTAATATTTTGTTGAAATAGTGATAATTTTTTTCAGGATTCTGTTCAAAAGAACAGCATTTATTTGAAATATAAGTCTTTTGCTTAAAAAAATTCTTTAAAAAAATATCTTACTGACCCCAAACTTTTAAATGGAAGTGTATATATTGGCATTATAACTCTCATTGCTGACCATGCTTTCTAAATATCAATATACACTGATGAGCCAAAACATTATGATCACCTGCCAAAACAGTGCCGACCAACAAAGGTATAGACCGTGGATCGAACTTGTTGTTCCAGCATATCCAACAGATGCTCATTTGGATTGAGATCTTGGATATTTGGAGGCCAGGGCAACACCTTGCTTGAACTCTTCATCATGTTCCTCAAATCATTCCTGAACAATGTGTGCAGTCAGTGTGGCAGGGTTCATTATACTTCTGAAAGAGGCCAATTCCACTAAAGAACACCATTGAAGGGGAGTACCTGGTCTGCAGTGATGTTTAGGTAGGTGGCACGTGTCATATTTGCGTCCACATGGCCGGACCCAGGGTTTCCCAGCAGAACATTGCCCAGAGCATCACACTCCCTCCACCGGCTTGTCCTTGTCCCACTGTGCATCCTGGGGCCATCAATTTCCCAGGTAAACAATGCATGTAAATGGTCGTCCATGTGATATAAAAGAAAACGGGACTCATCAGACCAGGCGACCTTCTTCCACTGCTCCAATCTAGATGCTCGCGTGCCTGTTGTAGGTGCTTCCGACAGTGGACGGGTCATCATAGGCACTCTGATTGGTCTGCAGCTACGCAGCAAAGTGTGATGCACTGTGTATTGTGCCACAGTAGACCTTCTGTTGGCTCGGACCAGATGGGATAGCTTCCTTTGCCTGTCCTAGTGCATCGATGAGCATTGGGCGCCCAACACCCTGTTGCCGGTTTGTGGTTTGTCTCTCCTCGGACCACTGTTGGTAAATTCTCACCACTGCTGACCGGAAGCAACCCACAAGCCTTGCCGTTTTAAAGATACTGTGACCCAGTCGCCTTGCCATAACAATTTGGCCCTCGCTAATATCTTTATTCCTGCATCCAACACGTTGATTTCAAGAACTGATTGTTTGAACTGATTGTTTGCTTACCATCTAATCTACCCAGACCTTATGTTGCCTTGTTAGGAGATGAGGAACGATATTCGCTTCACCTGTTACTGGTTATGTTTTGGCTCGTCAGTGTAGGCATTGACCATCGAAAAGCCCACATTGGTGACCACTGTTGATCATTCTGTTGGATCCACAGTTAAATCATATCCACTGGTTCAGTTACAGCTGTTCCTGGAGCTATATGAAGTGTCAGACTTTCTGTGGGTTTGCCCTTTTAGTGTAGTGAGTTACAGTAATTTACACTTTCTCCACATCCTCAAAGGAAAAGAGGCTTAAAGAAGATATTTCTGGAAACAATATGATTTATAGGCTTGAGGAATATTGTTTGTCAGCAGTTAAGGGGATCTGACTTTGAAGGCTTCTTTTTTCAATATTCTTGCTATTTGGAATCCGCTGTGTTGATAGATTGCTTTATAATAAGGGCAGGCTGGATGACTGCATGTCGGAAAGAACTATGGTAAATCTGTCAGTTCATTCTCAATTATAAAAAAACAAAAAAAACAAAAAAAACATAAGGTGATGCAAGTTTTGGTCAATTGCTGCTATGCTTTCTTTTTCTGAATTTTCATGAAGAATAAAAGGGATTGAAACTGTATTGTTACAACTCATGCTCTGAAATGCAGTTTAAACATGGTCTTTTTTCATCATACAGTATAGCTGTGAAAGAAATCACTAGTAGTATTAAATATGAATTGCTATGAACTGCTACGAAGAGTGTTTGGTATAAGCAAGAATGTAGGCTAGATGTAATTTACTGTAACATGAAATGAGAAACACAACATTCACTCTGCAGAGCTTAATTCTCAAGCCTGTGATATTTATGAATATGTCTTATGTTCTCACATAGCCTACTTTGGCATGTCTCTCAGGGCATATCCAAATAATGTTACACCGCCTACCTAACCACTCTTGCCTACATGAACATTTAGCATGTGAGGCCTCAAAAGGAACAGGGAAGGACAAATGAAAAGCAATTTAGCTTCACCTCTGCCTTGGAAAACCAAATTTGAACCCCTTAAAATCCAGTATTTACTAAGGGAATTTAATTATAGTGCTTTTTCTTCTCCCTGTGACACTGGCCTACTTTCTCTGCTGTGGCTCCCCTGTGCAGGTCCTTAACGTATAACCAAATATATTTCACCCCAGGTATTTGTTTAATGATGAATGATGATGCCTCAAATGCAAGTTCAAATTGTTCTTTTGGTTTCACAAAACTAGGAATGTTAGCCTTAGCTTGCTTTGTTTTCTGCTCTTCTCTTGCTCTTCCTGTGTCATTCTCCCTCATCCTTTGTGTCTTCCCCATTTCTTATACATTTGAGTCTAGTTTCATCTGACATTCTAGCTTTACAGAAGAAAAAAAAAATCAAATTGCAGCAGCTGTTTTGCGGAGGTGTGGGTCACAAACAACCAGAGGGTTGAAGTGATAATAAATGAAGATAAAAGTTAATAGAGTCACTGACTCCAGGTGGTACGACATAAAAGTTGTCCATGCTATTGTCTCAAAGGGTTACACATTCAAGTATTGCTTTTTCTCTGAAAGAGTGATTTTTTTTTTAAACATCTCGGTGTTGCTGAAACATAATTACGGTGCAGTTGATTTTGCTTGTCACCTCAAATGAAATATCAGATTTGCGTTGGAAAGGGGCATCAGTTCACCGCCACCTTTATGTTTCAGGGTGCAGCCTCACCTGAAGAAGTGTTTTGAAGGTATTGCTAGCGTGGTTTTCACTGACATTTTGGACATCACTCATATGAGGAGCAGCGAAGGAGAGGTGGTGGAGCTGCTGGATATCATCTCTACATCTAAAGCTCGTGGGCAAGTGGAAAAATGGCTCCTGGAGCTGGAGATTGGCATGCTGCACTCTATACACAAGGTACAGAAATGTATGAACTTTCTTTGAGTCAGTGGTTTTCTAAATAACAGAAATGGAAACTGTAATTGGATTCGATTTAGTTTAGCCTGACTTGTACTTTAATAGGTTCTGTTGACAAATCCTACGCACAGTTAATTGCTTGTGGCTGGACAATGTTTTTAGTTTTTTTATTTTGAAAGAGATAATAATACAATGAAGAAAACAATCCACCAGAAGAAAATCCAGACATTAAAAAAAAAAAAAAACATCCATAATGAATTCAAATATATTTACCACCTTTTCACACACTCTTCACACCAGAGTTACTTAAATGGATGTCAAATAGAAATACATACAAATCTCAACTTTATTTACCTTAAACATTATGGATAGAGGTGAAATGGTCATTTAAATTTGGAATATCACATTTACAAGCAATAACAGCAAAACATCTGAAAAAATCAGAGTGAATGAATTTCAGATCAGTATTATATATGTCTGTGCCATAAGAAATGTAAAATAATGCAAACTGTGCCTCTTGGCTCCTGGCTGTCAGGTGATTGGAGAGGCATTGGAAGCATATCCGAAAGACCTAAGAATCAACTGGGTCAGGGCCTGGCCGGGTCAGACAGTCCTCTGTGTGTCACAGGTTTACTGGACAAAGGACATTCATGAAGCCATTGCAAAGGGACCAGAGGTATGTTATGCATAGCAATATAATCTTTGGTTACACTTTATTTTAAAGTGTCATTGTTACAGTGTAATTATATATTTAAGTACTGAGTAATATTAAGCAACTACATGTGCTTACTATAGGGTTAGGATAGGATTAGGATTTGGTTGAGGGTTAGTTGCATGTAATAATGCATAATTTACTGTTATTACTATGGTAAGTACATTTAACATATTGTATGTAACAAGGACACTGTAAAATAAAGTGTTACCTAATCTTTTATAGCACAGCTCTCTGGAATTCTTCATTCTTGTGTTCCCTTCTAATGGACTGTGATATCACGTTTCCACAGTACTCAACATAAAAAATAAAATGAAATAAAAAAACACATTTATAATATTATTATTGTGTTATATTACCTTGGCAATAAATCACAAAAAATGAATTAACACTTCTGCAAGGGTGTTTCTAATACTACGGCTGAGGGAGTGACGGCAAATTTGACATCTTTCACTCTTCTGACTGCTGTAATCAGTCTCTCAGTTTTTTTCTTTTGCTATTGAAGCATATGGGAACATAAAAATTATATTTGCTGTCATCTCCCATTCACCACTATAGAAGTTTACCCAACTATGATGACTTACGCTTCTGAGAACCCTGGAAATTTGAAAAGGGTCCTTTGGTTATTCATGGCATTCTACTCAATATTTGTGCATAGTTACCTGCTAAACTGACTCCAATACTTTGGTCCACATATCTGTGCTGTTTCATGTCTTCTTTTTTATCATATAATAAAACAATTAAACTCAAATCAGAATTGAATTTATATTTATTTATTTATTTACTTATTTGCCAATTAGCCATATTATAAGCAAGATAATGTCTAGTCATTATCTGCCTCTTTTTGTGTTACTGTCTTACTGTACATTATCCCTTACATAATATATTTTTATATGACTGGGTTATTTCTTAATCAGGCTCTTCAGGCCTATCTGGATCAGAACAATACTCAGATTGATGACATTGTGACTCTGGTGCGTGGCAAGCTGTCCAAACAGAACCGAGTCACACTTGGAGCGCTGGTGGTGCTTGATGTTCACGCCCGGGATGTGTTGGCCTCTTTGGTACAGAAGGGTGTGGATGATGAGACCAACTTTGAGTGGCTCAGCCAGCTGCGCTACTATTGGATTGTAAGTCAGTTTGATTGTCTGTAAATGTGATTGAAAATGATCCCGACCTTATTAGTGAATAGTATGTGCAGATATTGTTTTTGACACCAGATGATCTGCTTTGATTCCATTTTTTCTTTCAAATCTTTGATTCGACTCTGTCTATGAAGGAAAACCAGCTTCAGACAAAGATGATCAATGCAGGCTTGGCATATGGCTATGAGTATCTTGGAAACACACCACGACTGGTCATCACCCCTCTCACTGATCGCTGCTATAGGTCAGAATGCATTTTCAGTGTAGCTCCAATTATTATGCCTACAAATAATAATTTACTAATTGGATTGTGAATATTACGTCATGCTGTATTTTTATCCATCATTGTTTTCTGTTTTCTAAATGTTATATAAATGTGGTCTATATAGTCTATTTTCGTTGGAGCACTTTAAAACTTTATTTTCTCCAATTTTCTTCTCTTCTAATTCATATCAGCATCCCTTAGTGGCGATGTTTCTTGTTTAGGGAAATGCAATAGACCAGATACACATTTAAAAGTTTGAGGTCAGTAAGATTTTTTACTTAAAAAAAAAAAAAAGATATTGATACTCAGATATTCAGCAAGGATGCATTAAACTGATCAAATATGACGGTAAAGACTTTTATATAAATGCTGTTTTTCTAACTTTCTATTCATCAAATAATCACTCACAAGCATATTAGAATGATTTCTGAAGGATCATGTGACACTAAAAACTTGAGTAATAATGCTGGAAATTATTTGTCACTTTTAAATTACAGTATAATACAATTTTACAATATTACTGTTTTTACTGTATTTATGATCAAATAAATGCAGCCTTAGTGAGCAAAAATAAAATAAAAAACTATACAGACCCCAAACTTTTGAACATTAGTGTATTTTTTTTAATCTTTCAGAATGACTGAAAATATTTTGATCTGTTTATGTTATTAAATTCAGTAAATTATTTAATTCAGTTAACACAACCTCTGGCTGCACCTTTTCTTTACCAGAACTCTATTTGGAGCTTTACATTTACATCTTGGTGGAGCCCCAGAGGGTCCTGCAGGTACCGGCAAGACCGAAACCACCAAAGATCTGGCTAAAGCTGTAGCTAAGCAGTGTGTAGTCTTCAACTGTTCCGATGGCCTGGACTATATTGCACTGGGAAAATTCTTTAAGGTAAGTTTTACAAAGTTATGATGCATGAACAGGTATTTTACAAGTTTTTACAAGTTGTGCTTAAGCCAAGTTATTTATAAGTTTCTTTTATTCAGCTCACAGCAAAAGATGCTATTTAAAAAAAGAAGAGAACATATAACAATATAACAGTATTTGGCAATGGCTTACTGGGAAAGAAATGTGAAATGATGGCTAAGTTAAACATCACACATGAGGTTAAGCTCCATGTGTTTTTATAAAAACCCTCTCGAACAGAACAGCACAGCACTGACTGATATAGACCCCTTTTGCGCCGACGTCACAGTTACGTCATGGTACGTCACGCTAGCTGGAGGCAAAACAAACGGAAAACTGGAGGTGGCCAATACAAACCAGCACAGATTCGGCTACATAATAAGGAGCTTAAATTATTATTTTTATTATTAAATGTCATCTTGTTGTGTTGTTGGGTGCAAGAATCGATGAAAAATGAGTATGCTGTATCTGGAATTTTTATTTCTGGAAAATATTCATATCATTAAAATTGCACCGTAGTGTCACTCTTTACATTGTCGTCTTCTTGGCGCTGGCTAGGCAGAACTGCGGATCGTACCACACAAGTCTTTACATGACCATTCAGCACATAGTTATAGGCATCTAAATATATATGCCCTCAGTTTCTCTTTACCCTCGGTTTCTCTATCGGGTAGGTGTAGAAGTCAGGCCACTCAACCGGAGGTTAACCTTAAACCTGTCAGATCGTCAATTGACTGAGCGTGTACGGTCATCTGGTTCCGTCCGTTAAAATGAACTTTTGCAAATAACAATCGCGGTCCTGGACAGTGGTGACCTTGCACATTAAGACATAATCGGATTTTCTCCAGTCATTGTTAAAAAAACAAGCTAACAAAACTTGCAAACTAGCGTTAGTGAAGCGGCCAGAGGGATCTTTCTGCCTCCAGCTAAGCCCCGCCCACACAAATACGTCACCATGTTTACCAACTGTAAAAGGGTGGGTTACTATAGTAACACCGATTCAGAATTCCAGAATTGTTGTGGTAAAAAAAAGAAGGTTTCTTGCAGAAAGGGGTTATGAACTCTTCAAAATACATAATTTTGTCAAAGTACAAAGTACATAATGAGATTTGTCTGGTCTCATCTTGTCTTGTGTTGTCTCATAGATTACTGACCCCACAACATATTACTAATTAAATTGAGTCTTTTCTAAATCCAGAGTTAAATTAGACATTACTCTGGGGGAAATACAATGTCAAAAGAATCAAAGACCACAATTAAACCTGGAAATAAACTGAAAGTTTTATTATTTTGAAAAATAAATAAAAAAGTAGAATAAAGAATTGTTTTCTAATTCATTATGATAATGACCATGTTAATTTTCTGTAAAAAAAAAAATCATTAAAAAAAAAACCCTAACCCTAATGAATGAATAAATTATTTTTCTCAGATCATTTTGGAGAACATGATCATTAAACTTCTGGAGTTCATGTCCTTTTGAGTTCTGTTGTCATTAAAGCAAAAGAGGAACATAAACTTTGAGGGAAGTTAGTTTGATATTTTGTTTATTATCAGTTTTGTTTGTTATTTTGGGCCTTGGGTATTCCTGAAGATTATGCACCCACTGGTTTATGTTACTCTGGAAATACTCTATTTTACTATTACTATTGTTCATCTTCTTCATCTTAATAAAACATTGATAATTTTTCTTGAATTTTGGACTTGTTGGTTTATCTTTTGGTCTGACGACTGGGCGTGGGAGCCATGTCTATTTTCTTTTGTTAGGATTTAACCTAAATGGATCTTAATACTAAGACATTTTAAAATGAATATTCATTTCCAGTTAAACCTTTCAAAATAAAATGTTAAAAGTTTATATTGATAATGTTAGTTGATAGCAAAAGTATTATTATAGAATGATTTTCTCTAGTGACCTTTGACTTTTAGACCCCACTATATCTGATAATAAATACAGGCATGTCAGTTTTCCTTTTAGTTTGGTGTGCTAGCAAAGATTGCTATGCTTTTGCTGTACAGCCTCAGTACTATCAGGGAACCACAGCTGTATCTTAATCAGAGGGCATAGAATTGCAAAGAGCTTGCGTTTTAATGTCATCATGCTCACCCTTTGTCAGTTATCTGGCAGCAAAGGTGTGTTCAGACTACATTTGCTGTAAGTCTTGGTAAAGATACTTGGTCTCTTTCAGGGCTTGTTGTCGGCTGGTGCCTGGGCCTGCTTTGACGAGTTCAACCGCATTGATCTGGAAGTGCTTTCAGTGGTGGCTCAGCAAATTCTAACCATCCAGAGAGGTGTGTGTTTGTGTGCACATTTTGAGTTAGAATGTTCGCTGCAATTTGAGTGGATTTTAAGGTTCAATCAATGGAGCTACAGAATGTATTTTTCCAAACCTCCTATATACTATCAAACTTAATAGATGCCTACATCTGAATTTGATGAGTTGAGTCCAGTCAAATCAAGCATTAGGATGCTTACATTGCATAAATCTTATCAATATAATGTGATTTCTGGGTTTGGGGTTGGATGCATAATCATTTTTTTCTCTGCAGGTATTTCTGCACACGTTGAGATGCTGCTGTTTGAGGGGACAGAGCTGAAACTGAACCCTACCTGCGCTGTCTTTATCACCATGAACCCTGGCTATGCTGGACGCTCTGAACTACCTGACAACCTGAAGGCATGTAGAGAACCAAGTCCACTCCAAGTGCAGAGTATATGGAATATGCTTAATTTTTGAGTGTGTCATACTTTAATCACATGCCCTATATTCATTTTTTCCCCAGAAAAAAAGTGCTTCACTGAAACTACTATAAGAAACTTTGTTAATGTTAACATAAGTTAGCGAATAATAACAATGGGTATTTAATATGCAAATTTACCTTAAAACAATGTCATGTAGTTTTATGAGTGTTATGTATGAGTGTAATATCCATTATTATTTTTAATATGATATTGTATATTGGTAATGTTTCTGTAATGTTCTTGCTGTCACTGTTCAATATGTGTTTCCATTCCGTTTTATTAGAGTAGTTAATTTAGCTTGTTCTATAATTGTGAATGTTGTGTAATTTTCTGCTGCAGGCTCTATTCCGGACAGTAGCTATGATGGTGCCAGACTATGCTCTGATAGCTGAGATAGTGCTGTACTCCTGTGGATTTGTCAGAGCACGACCGCTCTCAGTGAAGATTGTAGCTACATATAGACTGTGCTCTGAGCAGCTCTCTTCCCAACACCATTATGATTACGGCATGAGGGCTGTCAAATCTGTTCTGACCGCCGCAGGGAACCTGAAGGTAGGACCTGTATCTACAAAAAAGCACCACATGTTGCACTTTTGCCACACTAAGATTTAAATGTTTCAATTAAAAATAATATGCTTTAACTTTGCAGTGACACATATGAGTATAACATTTAAATTTTATATTTTGGTTATTTTATATTTGATTTTATTTGGTCTTATATTTTTAAAGGTGACACATTATGCCCCTTTTCACAAGATGTAATATAAATCTATGGTGTCCCCAGAGTGTGTCTGAAATTTCAGCTCAAAATACCCCCCAGATAATTTATTATAGCTTGTCAAATTTGCCCCTATTTGGGTGTGAGCAAAAACGCGCTGCTTTTGTGTGTCCCCCTTTAAATGCAAATGAGCTGCTGCTCCCCGCCCCCGTTCAGAAGACGGCCGATCCTTTACACGTATAGAGCTGGTAAGTCCCGCCCTTTCCGTAAAACCCCGCTGGACCTCAAAGTTGAAAAACCGTCAATGCAAGTGAATGGGAGAAAATTATTATTTTCTGGTCCCGTTTGAATTGTGCCATGAATGTGAACATATGTTGTCTGTGAATTTTTTATATAACTTTTCATGTTACGAGTTTGACAGTATATGGTATGATTCTTCGGCTAGCAGTTGTGGAAAAGACATAACGAGAAAGACTACATGTCGCCATGTGACGTCACCCCATAAAGTTGACTTTTACCCGTGGTTTTCGCCAACCTCAACGATTTTGTCCTCTCCCTGAAAGAAGGCGGTGAAGTGCACCAAAGACACAGCCATGTTTAGCGGGATCCGTGAGCTAGTCCGTGTGCTAGTGGTGTTGACGTTTCAAACGCGTCGAGAGTTGTAGTCCACAAAGTGCTCTCACACAAAGTCTAACCGTATCAAACTTCTACCCGCTAAATTGTATCATTCTTTACACGAAAAGTTATATAAAAAATTCACAGACAACATATGTTCACATTCATGGCACAATTCAAACGGGACCAGAAAATAATTATTTTCTCCCATTCACTTGCATTGACGGTTTTTCAACTTTGAGGTCCAGCGGGGTTTTGAGGAAGGGGCGGGACTTACCAGCTCTATACTGTGTACTTCGGATACTCCGGAAATAACAAAACACGCAAATCATCCCAAATCTGATGACAGATTACAAATTGACTGGGTACAAATCTTTTAGACTGCACCTGGACGTTTCTGAATGCTTAGTGGATACATTTATGTAGTTCTTGTGGAGTTACGTTGATCTCATCGACTTGCATGTACTGTCATGTTTAACTTTTACACAAATTGACACAGTTCCCTGAGGTCTTTATAAGACAGCAGTGACATTTTTTTATTTATTTTTTGTTCTGTGCAGCCAACGACAAAACAGTTTGCAGCTTTGCTCAAACTTTTGCCATTGCGTTAGAACTGGTTACACTGTTGTCGCTTGCGAAAACCAATGGCAGCGCCAGGGGGTGGAAACGTGCAGGAAAAGGGGTGGTAATATTCTAATGAGATTCCCTTTCTACGTCAGAAGGGGAGAGAAATCTGATCGTATTATTTTATGATTTGATTGCAGAGAAAGGCTTACCAAAACAAAATGACTGGGTTGTCACTTTTCACGTTTTCTGGGTGTAGATGCACCGGGGACCCAATTATAGCACTTAAACACAGAAAAAGTCATATTTTCATGATATGTCCCCTTTAAATATTTATTACAAAAGCTAGAATCTATTGCTTTAGCCTAACTGATTAAAGTCACAAGATAACTACTCTAAAACATTCTGTGGTGTTTACCATTGCAGTTCAATTCATGGCCTTTTATTTGCGACGTCTGTGGCCTGAATCTATAATGATGTGATTTGAAGAATCAGCTTTCATTTTGTATTTAAATGTGAAGGCCTTTGTTGTTTTGATTTAACGTCTCATTTCATTTAGTAGTTATATGTTTTGGCCTCTGCTTAGCCACCATTTCTGAGTACTTCATAAACTTGTTAAAGCAATTCTGAATGACTCCCAACTGCAATTGGCCCAGTTCCTCTTTGCCTGCCACTGTTATCAGCACAGAGTTACCAAAGGTCAGAGAAGTGAAACATTTCCACTTCATCTTCATTCCCATTGCACGCTCATTCTCCTCTCTCCCTCTCACCACTTTTCGCCTGTGGATCAAAGCCAAATGAATCTGACATTGAATATAAATAGTGTTCACACTCAATTCGGCAGCACGGAGAATTGCAAATCTGTGAAAAACACGAACTATTGAAATTAAGAAGAGCGTTTCGGGGCTCCAATCAGTACATTCTCTCTCTCTCTCTCTCTCTCTCTCTCTCTCTCTCTCTCTCTCTCTCTCTCTCTCTCTCTCTCTCTCTCTCTCACTCACTCACTCACTCACTCACTCTCTCTCTCTCTCTCTCTCTCTCTCTCTCTCTCTCTCTCTCTCTCTCTCTCTCACTCTCTCTCTTTCTCTCTCTCTCTCTCTCTCTCTCTCTCTCACTCACTCACTCTCTCTCTCTCTCTCTCTCTCTCTCTCTCTCTCTCAGTCGTGTAAAAGCAAAAAATTTAAGAAGGCATGCATTTCAGATTAAAATGTCAATACAAATCTGCAGTTGTCATGTGTTAAACTATAATTCTATTTGATTGCTAGACAGGCAGTCGAGGCTTTTGTGCAGTGCACCGTAGAATATGCTCATTTCAGCATGATCAGATCCCCTGAAGCAAGGCCAGAACATGGTGACTTTCATGTTCATAGGTGGCCCTACCTGAGCACATTCCTTGATCTTTGATTTATTACTGTTGCACTCATTTAACTAAAAGCTTATTTAGTATGCACAAAGGACTATCCTCATACACTGAGACATTGAGAATAGTAGTGCAGCAATAGGGCATCAGAGAAGACAGGTCAAAGGAACAACTGCAGCGCCTACACAATGTGTCTCGAGCAAGATGAATACTGTCTTTCCATTTACTCTGCTGTTCTGATACGACTGCGCCACCTGAATAAAAGCCATGGGACATGGGAGTCCCTTGTCAGAGCCACACAGGTCACTCACTCCCTACAAACTTTTAGGAGTGACAGTTGCATTTATTTGGAGGAGTGAATCCCATCGTGTTCTGTGTTTGTGCCGAATAAAGGATTACCTTCTTCTACATCAAACTGACAATGGTTGACATAGTAAACACGGCAGCAGTTTTGCATCTTGTGGCTGCAAACAAGGACGATGCCAACAGCTATTGACCAAACTAGTGTTAGTGACCAAAGACGTTTTAATGTCCAGCAATTGTTAGTAACCAGGGAACTGTTCATACACTGTCTTGTGCTTCTAGTCACGTCACTGCATTAATACTAGTTGTTCAGTTTGGATTTCGTAAATCTACTATGTACAAAAATGTATACAATTTAAATAATAAATAAATAAATAAATAATAATTATTTTTTGCCACTGTGGCCTTTTCAAATCTATGCATTAGTAAAATGTAATTATACAAATATATTTATAATTTTACTTATAAAGTATTCTTGAAGATTTTATATTTGTAAAGTTGTGCATATGTAAATACCTTTACATTTTAGAGACTGTCAACATGTCTATATTGTACTATTCAGCGAAATGTCTACCATATCCCCCACTCTCTTTTAAGGGGCTATATGTAGAATTCAGAAACCCTTATTATTAGCGACACCGGTGGCCGTTAAGTGAACTGTAGCCAGCTCATACACAACGCACTGAACGTGATTCAATGTGCCGATATACTCAAAGTTCTTTTTTATTCTTTGCTTAGAAGTAAAAAGAAGTTGGAAATACATTTGCTGCCATATACTGTACTGTTAAACATCCAGATGCTGTCCTAAGAGTGATGTTTAGATTAATATGTAAATATGTGCGGCGCGGTTTCCTCTAAATGATAAAATAAACAACAAAAATGACATCGTTGAGAAAGAATCTGATCATAGCGAAGTGTAATGTTTGCACAAGCTCTGCAATTCACCAGCATAATGTCAAAACAGATGATGTGATTAAAATTACACTGTTATGATAGTTTGATTATAAAGTATATTTGAGACTAGACTTTGTGAGCCTATAGTTTGAATTAATCTCTTTTCTTTGCATGACACATTGACATTACAGTTCAGAATAGTTCTTTCTGCATTACCTGAACATTGTATAAACATACGTTTCATGTGTCACAGTACAGAGGAGAGGCACTCAGTTAGCGTGTGTAAATGTCACATACTTTTGATTTTGCCGGCAAACATGTCCCGAATCCTTCACATAAAAATTAGTCTACAGGCTTTCATAGACAACATAGGAAGTTGGAGAAGGTCTTGTTTTTTAAGTTTTGTTACAGGATGCTCACACATTGGCAATAAATAAGCGATTAATACATGAACATTATGTATATATATGTATGACATATAGCAACATATAGCACCTTTAAGCCGTGGAGTTTTACTACTGTGCCTTTAAGACTATATAAACACCCTCTTTGCATGAGAATGTGAAACAGCACTTTGGTACACTCATTCTTGGTTTACATTTGTTAAAGTTTTTATTTTATTTTACAATGTTCTCTAATATCCACTTATAATGTTATCAAAAAACATAATAATTTAGAAGTAATAGGGAATTTTCTATGCTGTTTTTGATATACGTACATTCAAGACTTGGAATTAAACGGCCACTGAACGGTCGCAGTTTTGCATATAAAAATAATTTTCAGCATCCCCACATTATTGTTTTGAAAACTTCCAATGTTGAAAAATAAATTGTTACATAGTTGAAACATTTATGCATATTACAAATGCTTTTTTAGTCTTGGTTGTGGCAAATAAGGTTCAAGTACTTGTTCAAGTTCAAGATTTATCACAGTTATAGTTGACTAATGATAACTTACAGTGTTTTGTGTAAACAGAATTATGAATGAATGTACCATTTGTTGCACTGTCGTTCTTATATAGGCTATTCTTTGTTCATCCTTTTCGATAAAGTGAAAAATGTATTGTAATTTACAGTGTTGTGTTTTAAATAAAATGTAAATTCAATGAAATGTCTTACTGATGACAAAACACAAGATCTCTCTCACTGAAGCTTTTAATCAGGACTACAGCGATAACTGTACATTTAACAATAACAAAAGCAGCGTTCTCTTTGTGCTTTCTTCTGTATCCAGAAATCCCCTGCAAAGGAAAAAACAGCAAATCACAATTATTCAGTTTAACTGCGGCACTATTGGATAAATACTTAGTACATATCAAACAATCTGTAATAGACAAAGCAATCGTGACACATGGTAAAAACATTGTTACTCATATATTTGTTTGCGACATTACTGTTAGATCCTCTGCTGTTTGATGCTCTGGTGTTTAGAATAAAAATATACTAGTTTGTTCTTATTTCTCACTATCACTGGGTGTGAATAGTTTTGAAATAATAAGTTGCGTCTTGTTAGTACACTTAATGTCTTTTTACACTGGGAAGTGTGCAGTTGATTTAACTGTTTGACATTCAAATTATTAAGAAAAATAGATTTTTGCATGATATGCCATGGCCTCTTTAATAAAAATATGGTTGTCATCACTTGAATTTTAAGGGTGTGAATTTTCTTGTAGAATGCAGTCATTGACCTAAATAACCAAATAGTGAGTGTATAGAACAGGACAAGCACTCAAGACAGTAGTGACAACTTGTAATTTACTAGAATGTGACCATTGCTCTTCTTAATATCTCTGTTGTGTGACAATAAGAATCCTGGAATAGCCAAGCCACAAAAAATCGGATGTCACACAACTGAAATAGGCAGAGGAGGACCCTGACCTTGACAGCTCCCACTCACTTTTCTCATTTTACCAAATTTGAATAGTGTCTGCTTGAGTCATCTCTGCTGTTCTCAGAAATGAATATGCCTGTGTCATTTTCACAGCAATCTTTGCACCATCACACCCGAGACCGCACTCTTTTGCCATCTTGAAATTACTTCTGGAGACAAAGGCATGCTCTAAACCCCTCAGGTCTGAGTTGCAAATCACTGTGATGGTAAAGAATGAGCAAAGACAATGTGGCTGAATGCCGCTCTCCCATGGAGACCCCGGAAAAGTGACAGCACAAGCAATTCTTTTATTGAGTGTCAAACCTCTTTCTCTCCCTGTGTTTAACATGTCACAGTTGATGTTTCCAGAGGAGAACGAAGATATTCTGTTGCTGAGATCTATTATTGATGTTAACCTTCCAAAATTTCTGGCTCATGACCTTCCATTATTTGAGGTACAACATCTAGGACCACACATCAATATATTCTACATATACCACAAATTATGCATTCATTAAAATGTATATGTAATGCTTAAATGAATATTAACTAACTCACTAACTTCTCAGTCGTTGTGAATCTGTCCAGGGCATCACTTCTGATCTATTCCCTGGGGTCAAGCTTCCGAAACCAGACTATAGTGTGCTGCTTGAGGCTATTAAGGAAAACAGTGCCAAGATGAACCTGCAGGTCACTGACTTCTTTGCTGAGAAGATCCTGCAGATCTATGAAATGATGATTGTGCGTCACGGCTTCATGTTGGTGGGAGAGCCCTTCGGTGGGAAGACATCGGCCTACCGTGTGCTCTCTGCTGCTCTGCATGACATCTGTGAGAAGGTGCTGGAAATTGACAACTGCTTGCAAAAACTAGTGCTGCTCAAATAGTCACAGTGGGAGTAGAGCTTTCTGGATTCAACATTGTACATCTGTTACATAAGATAGGGCTTTAAACTTTTGTTCTTTTATCCTACTTATTGACTTTTTTTGAGTACTTTTTTCTTGTACCCAGAGGATGTGAACTCCCAAAGTCTCAAATACTCCCACATTTCTCAAGCAGTTCCAAGTGGATGTGAATTTGTATCACAATGCCACAATACAAACTGCTCTTTTTGCATAATAGAACACTTAAAAAGTCTGCAAAATGTTTTCATAAAAGGAAATGTGATTTCTTGTGTTTCCAAAGAACAGACAACACATTTAGTGATGGTACTGCTATAAATCAATGCACTGAAGCACATTCATACACATGCTAATATGACATGATTGAAATCTGCTGCAAAAAGTGTGTAAGTGTTCTATTATAATATCAACAGAACTTAACCTGTTTTGAATGCAGGGTCTGATGGAGGAGAACAGGGTTCAGATCACTGTTATCAACCCAAAGTCTATCACCATGGGCCAGCTGTATGGCCAGTTTGACCCCGTCTCCCATGAATGGTCAGATGGCATCTTGGCTGTCAGCTATAGAGCTTTTGCCATTTCCCAGGTACAATTACCAGTTCATTTATCTTATTTGTCCATCCATCCCACATCTATTCCACTCATCCTCTCTCCCTCCATTTATTCAATAACTAATTTATTCAATCATCCATCCATCCATAACTTCCTTTCATCCCTCTTTCCCATCCATCCATCCAACAGTAAGTCCATCCATCCATCCATCCATCCATCCATCCATCCATCCATCCATCCATCCATCCATCCATCCATCCATCCATCCATCCATCCATCCATCCATCCATCCATCCATCCATCCATCCATCCATCCATCCATCCATCCACCCATCCATCTATCTATACCACTATCCTCTCATCCATCCATACATCTCTCCATTCCATTCCCCCTTACATCCATTCCTATCATCTTTTCATCAAATCCCCTGCTTTCCATCTGTTTACCCCCCTTCCACCCATTCCTAATTCCCTCATCCACCCATCCATCCATCCTTCTGCCCTCCCTGCCTTCATTGATCCACCCATACCTCTTTCCTTCCATCCATCCATGGCTTTCTATCCATCCTTCCCTCGCACCATCACATTTATTGCTTCTCAGCATTGCACACATTGTGTAAGATTTAGTAAACAGTAATAATGGCTCTCCATGTACAGAAAGAAATTGTGTTTAAGTCACCACTAGATACATAAATGGCAATGAATGTTAAATTCTCTGCCATCAATTTAAAGACATCTCAAAACAGAGTACTTAATTTCCCACAGTGGTGTCTGCCTGAAACATGCAGCTCTTATATTTCTTTCACCATGGTAGCACTGAGCCTAAAACTGTGACATATTTTACCCACTAACTTTAATGTTATTCAGAGTTCAGTCATACCCACATTCCTAAAGGATTACAGTTTGAAGCTTTGTTTCCCCCGGCTTACGATAGAAATGTTTTTGTTAAAACAGTTGGTGGAAGATATGGTAGATCAGTCTCTTTGGTGCAGCAAGAAAGTGAGGAACAAACCTAGATCCTCTAATAGCTGTAACTGAGGAATAAAAAGCAACATAATAAGAGGAGACTGGTGTCAAATGTTTTCCTCACATTTAGTTTTATATTTGATTGCCACTGCTTTTTCTTGAGGCATTGAATGCATGTTACAGAATCGCGGGAAAAGCCTGTTTCAGTGGAAAGAACTAGGCCAAAACAATGCAAACAATACAAGCTTGTGATTTGTTAAACAAATGTCAAAGTGTTGAAAATTAAAAACCAATATTTTTTACACGAGAAACTTTCATGAGAAAATGTTAGTTAGCATCATTTTTCAATCAAAGCATCCATGGTTTGTTAGTTACACGTAAAAATATTTTCGCTTATAAAATGCTAGGAAAAAACACTGTCATTATTTGGTGTTCTGCAGAAAAAACATCTTGTGCTGGGTAGCTCCTATCTACAAAATGCTAAAATAAAAGAACACCATGTACAATAATACCTATTTTATTATGAAATAGCCATAGCACAAACAGAAAAGTTAAAGTTAGATTTTTCATTGTGAGTCTGACTGTCCACTGCCTCCCCAACAGAGTCCTGACAGAAAGTGGCTGATTTTCGATGGGCCTGTGGACGCAGTGTGGATTGAGAACATGAACACTGTTCTGGATGACAACAAGAAGCTTTGTCTCATGAGTGGAGAGATCATCCAGATGTCCCCGCAGATGAGCCTTATCTTTGAACCCATGGACCTGGAGGTGGCTTCACCGGCCACGGTGAGATGACAGGCAAATGTTAAACTTACAAATAATGCAAGGTGTTTTAATTCAAAACTTTTCTGTAGTTCTATCATTTTGAGTTGGAAATTTTTAGAGCATTTATTTTATTTTTGTAAAATAAATGCTGCCTTCGTTTGTCAGTGAATCTTATAATAAGGAATGGAAAAAGCTTGTAAAGGTTATTTCCCGAACCGTTCCTGAATCATTTATTCTTGCAGCGTGACATATCATTCTTCTATTGGTCTTCTATTTATATACAAATTTGCAGGTTAGATTTAGCCAAACTTGAACTTTGGAATGCAGCCAAAGTCACATGAGCTTGCATTTCTGGTCTCCTGCATTCACATGCCTATGAACGGAAGTCACTGGAACGATATCTGTAGTGTGAACATGAATTTAGATTTTTCAATTATTTTGTTATTCAGAAAACCATATGATTATAGTTATATTCTAAAGAGGATATTTTTTAATATTCTATTAAAGGGGTATTTTCAAAAACCTGAGAAAATTGAGGTTTTGTCAAACAAAGACCACCCGTCGGCCCAACGACGGAATCCAATGGCGTGGGCAAAGGTATAATGCGTGTAGGTCTTTTAAATCACTAGCGCTTATGTGAAGTTTACTTAATTTATTAGAATGTAATTTCAATCTTACTTTAGCTGACACAAAGTCAGTCTGATCTTAGTCCGGTGCAGAGGGTGCAGGGTTAGCTATTACCTTTTATTTGGTTGTCTACTCCTAAAAGTGTAGTTTATTTAGCCACTCTGTACAACTTACTAAGTCAGTGACAGAAATCAAAAGATCTCAAGCCTTTAGTTTGACCAATCCTAGACACAGATTTGTGGAAACACCAGAATCCACTTAATCTACTAGTCATAATGATTTCAGAAGAATATAGAATAAATCAAATATAACATTTCCCGGACAAAAAAGTTTATTCAAGTGTGCTATTAGTATACTTCTTTTAAACTAAAAATAAGAAAGTATACTTTCAGTCTACTTCTTATGTACTTCTCAGAAATATACTTAAAATGTCACTTAAGTATACTTGACTTATACTGACAGAAAAGTATTTTGATCGAGATATACTTAAAAGTATAATTAAGTATTCTAAGTATACTTGGCTTGTGCTTAGTCTTTTGATTGAGTAGCCTATTAAATACTTTATCACATAGGTTTACATACTGTCTTATAAACTTACATTGTTTGAAAATATTGATTTATAAAGAAAACAGATATGTTCCTAATTCTGAGTATCTGAGTTTTTGTGTGGGCTAGTCCACTGGTAGTGTACATAGGAATTTATTTCAGATCTACTTTACTCTTTCCCCTCCATTGACCCATGAAGAGGAAACGACTGAATCACCTCCATAAAAATAGGTCTCTTAAATGCACGTTCTATATCAAACAAGGCTTTTATTTTGAATGACTTTTATTTTGAATAACATCGCTTTCGCTGGACTTTTTGTTTATTACTGAGACTTGGTTGAATCATGGCGATCAGATGGCTTTGGGTGAGTTGACACCACCAGGCTGTGACTTTTTTAACTCCCCTCGGACCGCAGGACGAGGAGTGGTGTTGCCACTGTTTTCCGAGACACTTTTAAATGCAGATTACTATCCACAGAAACCTATTTGAGCTTCGAGGTACAGTTAATAAAGATTGATACTCTGGATTCTTTTTTCTGTGCTTTTGTATATAGACCTCCTAAACTGAATAAGGATTTCATCCAGCATTTTTCTGATTTTCGCTGTGATAAACTTTTGGTCCTTGGGGATTTTAATGTTCATTTATGCTGCCCATCAAAGCCATAGGTTAATGAATTTCTTTCTATTATTGAGTCTTTTAATTTTACACAACATGTTACTGGTTCTACTCATAAGAAAGGTCATACACTAGATCTTGTGTTATCATTTGGTATTTCTGTATCTAATTTGGTGGTTTCAGGTGTAGGCATTTCCAACCATTATTCAGTGGTATTCAATGCTGTTTGTTCTTATATCCATCCATCCTCTTCTCAGCCTTTAAATTATGCTAGGTCCATCAATTCTTCAACTGCAAACCTTTTTTCTGAATTTTATTTATCACATGTTACAGACAAAATCTTAGGTGGAGAGGACACTGAAGTGCTGGTTGAGGCTTTTACTAAGTCATGTACTCTTGTCTTAGATTGTGTTGCCCCTCTTAAATTAAAGAAACATAAGGGAACATCTCAACCTTGGCTAAGCAATGTTACCCGCTCTCTTAGACAAGAGTGCAGATTAGCTGAACGGAAGTGGAAGAGAGATAAACATCAGATTTCGTCTGAGATGTTAAAAGAGTCCCTGGCTAACTATCAGAAGGTAGTAAAGGAGGAAAAAAATATTTTTTTCTCCAAGGTAATTTCAGATAATGCAAATCAGCCAAAAGTAATGTTTGACATAATTGATTCTATTTTAAACCCCTTAAGGAATGTTATGAGAGATGACACACAAGAGACTTGTGAAGAGATTTTATTATTATTTTTTATAAGATCAGAAGTGCAATTGTACCTTCACATTCCCGTTCATCAATTAATCCTGCGCTGTCTAACCTTTTCACTGACTTTGAACCAGTTTCATCAGCACAGCTGGCAGATATTGTCTCGAAAATGAATGGAGGTAGCTGCAGACTGGATATTCTCCCTACTCATCTTTTTAAAGATGTTTTTTCTACTCTGAGTTCTAGCCTAACAGCTATAATTAACAGCTCCTTGATGAGTGGAGTAGTACCAAACAGTTTCAAACATGCAATTCTTCATCCCTTGTTAAAAAATAACTCGGATCATACAGTATATAACAATTATAGACCTATTTCTAAAATGCCTTATATCTCTAAGATTCTAGAGAAAGTGGTCTACTCACAGCTATATTCATATTTTAATACTTTTGATATTTTAGACACATTCCAGTCGGGCTTTAGGACCTGTCATAGCACAGAATCTGAATTGCTCAAGGTCACTAATGATTATTATTATCGTTGGACTCAGGATCACATGTTGTTCTAGTTTTATTAGGTCTAAGCGCTGCTTTCGATGCGATTGACCATGAGATTCTTCTCAACCGTCTGGAGTGTTGGGTTGGTGTCCAGGGTACAGCCCTTCAGTGGTTTGCCTCATATTTAAAAGACAGGACAGTTGCTGTAAATCTGGGAGACTTCTCTTCCACGTTGGCCCCTTTAGTTTGTGGTGTTCCTCAGGGGTCGATTTTGGGACCATTGCTGTTCTCTCTGTATGCTTCCTCTAAGCACTATTTTTCGGAAGTATAGTATTGCATACCACTGTTATGCCGACGATCTCCAGTTATAAAGTTTCAGAGATAAAACCTGTTCGCTGGACAGAGTACAAGAATGTTACAGTGACATTACATTTTGGCTTTCTAGCAACTTTCTCCAATTAAATGAGAGTAAAACTAAGGTTTTGATTGTAGGTTCTCCCATCTCACCTACTTTTCCTGATCATTTAGGTTCCTTGTCCTTAAAGATTGAAGATCATGTAAAGAGTTTAGGGGTAATTATGGTCCGCCTACAGTTAGTGCAAAATGCAGTAGCAAGGCTTTTAACGGGGATGAGAAAGAGAGACCATATTACCCCTCTACTGCAATCCTTACATTGGCTTCCTGTTAAATTCAGGATTGATTTTAAAGTTATCAAGGCCCTATCAGGCCTTGCCCCCCAGTACATCAGTGATCTTATTATTCCCTACTCTCCTTCTAGAGTTCTCAGGTTCTCCGACCAACGGCTTTTAAAGGTCCCTCGTTGTCATTTAAAATCAAAAGGAGATTGTGCTTTTTCTGCGGTAGTCTCTGGAACTCTGGAATAGTCTCCCATTCCACATGAGGTCAGCTCCATCAATTGCCACTTTTAAGTCTTATTTAAAAACGTATTTATTTTCCTTAGCTTTTGAATAAGTTATGTTTGCTTTGTTGTATGATTTTAATGTTATCATTTTTGTAAAGCACTTTGGGGCAACGTCTGTTGTTTGAAAATGTGCTATATAAATAAAGTTGCTTGCTTGCTTGCTTGCTTGCTTGCTTTGGGGGTGTTGGATGGACTTGATGGACTGATCATCTGTTTTTGATCATTGATCATTGTTCTCTAGTCACTTGTTTTTAACTTTGGGATCGCTTCAGCAAGCATTTGCAATATATTCCAATAATATATTCCTGTAATATATTCCACCTACAACGGCAGGCATACACTGCACATGTTTATATATTTTAAATATATTACAGTCTAAAAATGTGATGAAATTTGATGAAAATATATCCTCACATTTCCCAACGCATTTTGTTATATCTTTATCAGAGGAGACATCTCTCAAACTGCCTTTGATGTTTTGAGTTGCAAAAAAAGTAGACCATCAAATGGGATTGTCATTGTCATTCGGCAACCCTGTCAAAAGAAGACTCGCCAATTCACTGGCAGTGCCACAATAACACACCTACACCACGATTTCCCCTCACCCAGCCTACTCAAGAATGGCATAATGATATGTCGCTGCTGAAATTCTTTCTTTCAGAAACACCAACGCGATTTCCTCCCCTTATTTATCTCAGCGTCTTCTCCTAAGATGGCTTTGTATCCGACAACGCTTCTGCCTCACACATCCTAGCCTGAGGAAAGGCTCTTATAGTTATGAATTACAGCCTTTTTTGGCCCAGTGTGGGCAGAAGACTATGATTTAAAAGAATGGGTGATGATGACAGATTAAACAAGCGTGTTATGGAGACAGAAAGCGTGTGAGAATATCAAAGTGTGTGTGAACATCTGTGTGTTTTTGTGTTGTTTGCAACCGCCACCAGATCAGATCAAAGTAGATGCCGAAGATAGAGCCAGAGGGAAAGAGCGAGACAGAGATCAAATCTGTGTGAATATCATCTCTTGCTTTGACGGATAAATAAAGAGGTCTGGCTATAACATAAGCATAAACCATATCCCCTTGGCTCAAATCTGTCTCTTGCAGTTTCTCTCTTGCTCTCCTCCTTTTCATACATAGATGCATGACTCATATGGCCTGCTGCAAACTAGAGCAAAGTTCAATGATAATTCAGTTGAACAAGCTAACATCTCCCCGAGGTCATGCTTGGCCCAGATGTCTCCTCAGGCTTAACACCTGTGCAAAAGCACCCAGTTTGCAATTCACGTACACCTCTACCATTCGCATGGGCCTTCCGTGGGAGCCGGTTTCTGACAGCTGTTTCCATCACGTAACCTTGATGATGTGCTATTCATCAAACCATTAAGCACAAAAGACCTTTATCTTTATGAGTAACCCAGTGCAGCTGCCGTGCAGATGAATAAAATGAAATTTATTTGAACTATGTACCATTCCAGATGGCTAAGTAATAAACATAAAAAGTTTCGTACCCTTTTGATTTGTGTGTCCACATCCTTTTGAAAGTGCTACTTTGGTCACGAGTGCTGTTTGTGCACAACTTTTTGATATTTACAAAAGAAGATGGTCATTTCATTGCCATCATCTAGTCAAATGTTAGCATTGTTGCTGCATTAAATTGATCAAAAGTGATTATTACAGATAAATTCAAATAAATGCTGTTCTTTTGAACTTTCAAAGAATCCTGAAAAAATAAATAAAAAAAATCATGGTTTCCACAAAAAAAAAATGATCAGCACAACTATTTTCAACATTGATAATAATAAATGGTTTTTTGAGCACCAAATCCACATATGAGAATTATTTCTAAAGGATTATATCAAGTGAAGACTGCAATACATATTTAAACATTTGAACAAATTCTTTATCAAGAACTGGGACGTTATCAAGAACTGCTTTCTGTGCAGGTATCTCGGTGTGGTATGATCTACATGGAGCCTCACATGCTGGGATGGCGGCCTCTGATGCTGTCCTGGCTCAACACTTTGCCATCAACTCTGAGCTCCATGCACAAAGACCTCATTACTGGCCTCTTCGACCGCATACTGCCTGCATCTCTTCAGCTCATCCGCAAAGGCACTAAGGTACAACTGTAACTGTGCTGCAGATAATGAGCGAGTGCTTTCCCACTGAATTAAAGGCATCTTTAATATTAAGAGAAACAATTGCACACTCATTGAATTAATATTCTCCTCCTGTTAAGCACTGACAAAGTATTTCAACCTGTTCCCTATTCGCTCAAGCTAAACAGGACACCCAATTTGGGACATGACTGAATACTTTGTTTGTTAGATTGAATGATTTTTGCTTTAAACATATCAACATGAGTGCAGCCATAACATGAATGCTGTACTTTTTCAAAGTTACAATTCAAAGTGTCCATTATTGCACAGCCAGAATACTGGAATTTAGTTGGCCAAATTATTTACTCAAATATATTTGCATAATGATACTAATTGACAACTTTCCAAGTTGTATATCTCTCTTATATTTATACTCATACTCATACTCTCATTACTTCTTTTATGTTAAATATTTTTCAAATCTCAATCTCAAATCAATAGTTTGTGTTCATTCAGTTATAAATTACTGAGCACTTTAGGACACATGGTGCTGGAAAAAAATATGAACTGGGAGAAAAAAAGAAAGACATTAGTTTTTTTTATTTGAAACATAATTATTACTCTAAGAGTCTGGAAGGAATAGGAAATGCATGTTCTCAATTAAGTACAGGCATTACATACAGAATTTCCTTTCCCAATAATCACAGGCTTCTGCAGTTAAGGGTTATTTTGTGCTTACATGCTTGCATTGTGCTCAGAATGGGATAAAGCACTAATTATGTCCTTTCTTTTTTAAAAAAAAAAACACTTTCCTGACAGTCCTGTTTTGTCTATTATTGCTAACAGTGCAGTTATACAGTTTTTGTCAGACAGAGTAGAGCTTTCTTCTGCCACTCATTTGCTGCTATATTTCTTCCCTTGTTTGTCATTTTTGTCTAGCAATTATTGAGCTATTATTTATTATCTCACGTTGTACCTTTTAAGATAGTTTTGTCCAGTATAATAGCACACCACCATATATCTTGCCATGGGTTCTTGGTCCGGACTAATGGAGTGTGTTTTGTGTGGGCATTCAGGAATTATCTCCCACGTCCAACACGAGCCTGGTGAGGTCTCTGATGAATCTGATGGACTGCATGATGGATGAGTTCAGAGAGGAGAGCCAGATGAAAGGGATGAATGAAAGAGATGTCTGCTCCTGGCTTGAGGTGAGGAGATAAAATGTGAAAATAAGACCAAATGTAGAATGTTGGACACTTAATGCACTCAACGCTCACAGCTTTAACTATGAAGCCGAAATTGATTCGCACTGCTGCTGAGCCCACACTGAGGCAGTTGGCAAAAAAACAAGCAAAACATCTTAGCAACCACATAACAATGTCCTAGCAATGATCCACAACACATTAGCATCATGGCATTACGTTTCACATAGGCACCACTCACATTTTCATCATTTGATCTAATTGTGATCAATCGTTTTGTGCAATATTTTAAATGATTAATTGTTTATACAATATATCTGACGCATAGAGAGGTTCAGAAGGTTATGAATACAGAGGAGAGATGCCTTATACTGGATATAGTGTATCTCAAGGATCTTTTCATTTGTTTGAATAATCGGCTTTCATGGCTAGTGAATCAAAATGCTTGTTTAGTTTCACTTGGTCCTCAAAGCATACTAGGGACTTTTTTTCTCCAGTTTGGGTGTTTGACTGCAAATTCATCATATTAATTGCTTCTCACAAATGTCTTCGCTTTACTGCCCCGAGGGGTCATATCTTAAGCCGAAGGCAACTTTTGCCTTTTTTTTTGTGTTGTCTGACTCTGAAGTCTGTCAATACTGTCTGCATTTCTCCTCTAAAGGTAATAATCTTTTTCCACCTGCTCCTCTGAGACGGAGATCATATCAGTGGATCAAAAAGTGCCAACATAGACGGGGAGTCTCATTGATTAGCTGCTAGTACAGGATCAATGCTTAGAAAATCTCCCTCCTCCCAGATAGGAATGACTTTATTTGGTGCCTCTCAGTTGGTCATCAGAGTATTGCACAATCTTGAAGTTTTTTTTTTTTGTGCCAAAGGAGCACAAAGCATTTTGTCTCAAATCAATGATGGCAATGTTTGTATTGATTGTCATTGCTGTAGCAGATTGATCTTAGGGTGGAATTAAGTTTGTAAAGAAATATTTATGAATAATTGATTGGATTAGTAGCTGTGGGAAGGTCAGCAGTGGGTCGTAGTGATTACACAGCAACTGAGGACATAAAAAATTATATTATTTATGGAAAAACTCAATATATTATACCTAAAAATGGACTTATCAGACGTCAACAGTAAGATTTTACTGAACTGTTTGTTAGTCAAAATACACTACTAGCTTTGACTTCTCTTACTGCATGAAAACATACTTTTTCTCTCTTCCTGTATAGGGCATATTTGTTTTCTGTCTCTTGTGGTCAGTCGGGGCCAGTTGCACTGAGGCTGGACGGGTAAAGTTTGATGGTTTGGTAAAGGAGATGATGGCAGGTGGCCTCAGTGAGGAGACGCGCACACAACATGAAATCTTGGAGCATGTGGAGCCTCCCGCCAAGCAGCTGACAGTGCCTTTACCCACTGAGGGCACGCTCTATGAATACCGCTTCCTCAAAGAGGTCAGGAAGTTTCTTCAACACATTTGAGTGGATATGTAGAGAGAAACAGATTGGGCTCTTTTGGGAAGTTTTTTCCTGTTCCAATTCTTTGGGGTAATTAGGTAGCTGACATGAAATACTTTTTGAAAACTCCTCTACTCCATCTAAATCCATTTTAACAGCTTACTGATCATTTAAAAAAATTAAAGAACCATCTATAAAATGTTTTATTGAGGACAAAATGTAATAATTTTTTGTGTTATCTATATTATCTTCACTTTCCTGCAGCTTCTTATTCTTTCTCAGAGATGTATCTCAATCTGGCTTTCTAGAAAGCATTTGTGCAATTCTAATATTCAGCCTGATTTGGTATTAAAAATGCCATCTTGGCTTGATCAATATTTAGAATACATACAAAGTGTAAAACCAACCTCTTAATTTCTGGAGCTTGAGGCATGTGGATTTGATTATTTCTCTTTTTCATCCTGAAATACTAATAAGCAAATCCACTCTCTGCTCAGGAAGCACACTCTCCTCATCCCGAATGAGCTAATCTGTCTTGTTATTTCTTAGAAATCACAAGCTTTATCTCTGTGTAATAAAACTTCAGGCATAACCTGGACTAATTTGCCAATTTCATGCCTCATTAAATGCTGAAAATGTCATTTATTAGAGAAGAAATGGATTATCCATTGCTTACATTTTTCTGCTGTAGATAAAAGCCTTTTTTTCTGAACATACAGGAACATGAAGTGTATATAATGCTTCTACAAAGAGTGCATCATTACATTTTTAAGGGTGCCATGATGGTGGAATTGCAAACACTGCAGCATTAATACACACTGTAGTTTCAGACAGCATTGAAGGACAGAAAAACAAAACTCCAAACCAAAAAGCTAACAAAAATATTTATTGAAATTGTTTTTCATAAAAATGGTTTACATTAGCAATGATACTCTAACAGGGTCCAGGCAGATGGGAGTTGTGGACTGAGGAGCTGAAGGATTTTCCCCCTATCCCCAAAGATGTGCAGTTCAACGAAATAATTGTGCCTACGGAGAACACTATACGCTACACTGCTCTCATGAAGCTGCTCATCACTCATCAGAAGCCCACCGTCTTTGTTGGCCCCACGGGGACTGGCAAGAGCGTCTACATTCTAGTGAGTGTTTCAGCGCAGTTTTTACCACAATGAATACCAGTCTCCCACTATATTTAGAATAGGATTGTCAATCAATTACAGTGGAAATGAAGCAGTCAGTCAAGTTAACATTATTTAGTAAATGGATTTCCACTGTATTCAAAAATTATATAACAAACACGATAAATGTAACCATTTAAAAGACAAAAAGATTTTTTGCTATAGCTTTTGTAGCAGGGGCGCTGCCATTTTGCAGTACTACAGCTTGTGACATCACAGGGTTGGTTGTCTTGCCTGAGTTCAACAGATACAACAGTGGAGGACAGATAGTGAAAGATAAAGATAGTCAAAGATGAAAACGGGAAAGCCACAGCGCATCAGAAGACAAAAGGGAGGTCACTATTACATTGCTCCTGGATTTAAAAATGAGTTTTACAGTGTTAAAGCAAATGACAAAAGAGTCCATTTTCATAAACTGCCGCTGAAACGGAGACCAGTACTGCTTCACTTCCTAAAACACATTCAGACAGAAGTCCCACTGCCTCAAGATTTCCATAGTTTTACTTGGATATAGAATATGTTGCAAAAATGACTGTCAGAAATTAAAATGAACCACAATCATTTTAATTACCCGTTTGTCATTCCACAACATGGAGAGATATTTAAAAGCCTATGCAAATCGCTTAATAAATATTTCTTACCATGACTCCACGTTTACCAATCAGTACTCCACACGATGAATAATCTCCGAATGTTATCCCCAATTCCGTCATCTTCCTTGCCATCATCTTTTTTGACCCATTTGCATTCCGTGCAATAAAGTTTTTAACCAACTTCACTGCTTGAGTCCTGAATTATTTTTGTTCGCCTATTTTACTTGCCGACAGATATTATGAGTTTATCTATTACTAGTAACGATTACAGCAACTAAATGGACAAATCAAAGACCAGAATCGAAACATTAATAATATTCATTATGGAGTCAACCAACTCTGTGACGTCACAGGTTGTAATACTCAAAGATGGCGGAGCCCTTGTTACAAAAGTGATAACAAAAAATATTTTTCTCTTTTAAATGGTTACATTTATTGTGTTTTATATCGTGTTATATATCGTTTGATAAATAATTTTTGATTGGAGTGGAAATCCATTTACTAAATAATAACTGACTGCTTTATTTCACCTTTAATACTGTATGTTAATATTTGAACACATTTGTTTGTATATTTAATTGTACTAAATGAACACATTAAATTGGCACTCCTAATTAAGAATATTTTGTGTGTTTGGTAATATACTTTATATTTCCTGCATAATTCTGATTTTGCTGGTTGTGCCATTTAATGAGGAGAGTTTACTGCAATTTAGAATGGTGTAGTGATTAAAACTCAGTTTAGTATTAATCAGTTCATACTAATATAATTCGTACACTTTTTAATGAATTGTGACTCTTCAACAGATTGAAATTCTTTGTATTCATAGGTGTACAAAAGTTTTACCTAAGACTAAAACTCATCTGTTGAATTGAGTCTCACATTCAACAGATAACATCATCTTCCCACAGTCCTGCCACTCGAAACTGAGACTTGCTGCTTGAGACTTTTTGGGAACATAAAAGAAGTTTACTTAAAAGTATGATATATTTAGTCAGCATTTGAACTCTTGTCCCCTGCCCACTGACTGAAAACTGTACCTCTGTACTAACATGTCTTACTAAAGCCCCTTGAAGCTCCGCTCCGCGTCGTGCCTAACAGCTTCAAGGGGCTTATTGCTTTTATAAAACGGTTACTCCATAAAAATATTCATTTTAATATTTATTTTATTCATAAAATAAACACCAGCTTCAAAAAATATAAGTTATAACACATTTATTCCTCTGCCAAGCAATGTAGTTCCAAATAGGTTGCCAAGCAACACATGCAGCAACTGGCAGCAACAAAGAATCACAAACGGCAGTTACGCAGTAATGCTAATGTAATGCGGTCACAGGTGTATGTTTGTTGAGAGTAATTTGTAACGGCTTCGAACGTGGCTCAACCAATCAGAATCAAGGACCTGAACTATCCTTTTATAAACTTACATAAAGGTGTCTTTTGTCTTTTGGTCTTGTATAATCGCACCTATGACACCAAGTGAGTCAGGACTTCCACTGGTGCCTCTGCTCAAAAAGGAAAAGAAAAAAGAATTAGGTGCACAGCAAAACTGTCTCTACCCACAGCTGAGCATACTACGTCTGCGCACTAAGGGACGACATGTCATCAGATTGTTATGGATGAGTCAATGGTTTGAGACCAACTGTGGCCCACTATACATGTATCCCAACCTCTTTCCACACTCATATTTTGGTCGGTGGTACATTTAGAAAGTGACTCGACTGAAGATCCATCAGCCAAACAGCCTCATCTGTTACTTGCATCATTATTATTTTGTTTTAAATTCACATGTGGGATCAATTTAGACATCATATGTTTGAGTAATGAGTAATGTTTGTTTAAAACATCAATATAATCTGAATCACCAGTTATTTCAGTAAAATTGATAGGATTATTAATTCTTTATACTCACTTACCCACTCACTTCATAGGTCTCTCTGCCTCCTCTTTCTTCTTCTCCTCTTTCTTTCTTTTTCTTCACAATTTCCCCTCATGAATCTTTGGCAAAAATTTGAAGGGCTCTAAAAGTCTCCATGTTGTGAGCGTGAAATGCCTGCAGGTGCCAATGACTTCATCACCCTCATTTAGCACATGAATATTAAATCATCATTTTTCACACTCTGCCACATGGCTCTTTCACAGAGTTGTAAGGAATGAAAGAGATTGTATGTGTCATGCACAAGTGGAGCAACTCAAGTTCTCAAGCTAAAATGAATGAGCTCTTTCTGAAATGTGCATAGATTTACTTTAATTAGTTGACACATGGCTGATCCATAATAAGAGCTTTTATGTTGGTTGTACATGTTGTTGTTTTTCATCCTCTAGTCTAGGTTAACTGTTAAATTTATTGGGATTCAAAGAGATCCATATTGCTTTGGTTTTTTAGCTTGTATTAAAGGACAAGTTCGGTATTTTACACTTAAAGCCCTGTTTTCAGATCGTTTCTGATGAAATAGAACGGTTAAGATTGAAATAAAAAAAAATCGCTGCAAAAGATGCTTTCCAACAGGTTTTATCGTAGTTTTTGTCCAACTCCATTGACTTGTATTGGATGTGCTGTGAGGTACGGTATTACTCCGCCGCCGGAGTATCTATTATTCAAGCTCTCAACGGAAGAATGTACGGGTGTGAGGCGTTTGGAAAAATAGGTCCACAGTTTTACAACGAATGGTAAAACACCTGTTGGAAAGCATCTTTTGCAGCGATTTTTGTGTGAGCATATCAGTGAACACCCCTGACCACTCGGTGAGTTTCACGTCTTTGTAAACGAAAGTTTAATGCGTTTTAGGAAGGATTGTGCCAGTGCACCTATGCAGCCATTGTGGAGGTGGGGGGGGCGCTACCACAGAAACCGAAAATTCTCGGGCCAGCAGCATGTGTCCAAATTTCAATCTTAACCGTTCTATTTCATCAGAAACGATCTGAAAACAGGGCTTTAAGTGTAAAATACCGAACTTGTCCTTTAAGTTATTATATAAGACACAAGCATAATTATGTCAGGTGCGAAAGTTATATAAAATCATTTCCTAGACTAATTTACTTACAGCATCGTTATAATGGTAGTGACAGGCTGAAAGTGTTCATGAAAACATGCATGCAACATCTGTGCGAACTAGAGCTAATTAAGTGTCTCTAAATCCCTCACAGGACTTTTTGCTGAATCGTCTGGAGAAGGATGTATACAGTCCTCTGTTGATCAACTTCTCAGCCCAAACAACAGCAGCGCAGACCCAAAACATTATTATGTCTAAACTTGATAAGAGAAGGAAAGGAGTGTTTGGTCCTCCCCTGGGAAAGAAAATGGTATACTTTAAGCATCTTTTTATAACCCTTTTTTTCACTGGAGAGGATATGATTAAATCTCATTCAGTTTTTACTAAGCAATTCTTTAAAAAACATTTATGACTTTAGTTTGGGACTAAAAGTCTGACTGTAACTTGAAAATTAGTTCTTAATTTCCAGAAAATTTTAAATCTGAATTAAATGAGAACAAATGTGTTCCCCTGAAAAACAAGTTCACCTGTATTTAAAATGGCATGTTTAAAATGGCACATTATCTTCCAACATTCAAAATGACAATGACATTAGTGTTAAAAACATTTTAGTTATTTTGCCTTTTGATTACTTTGATCAGGTGGTGTTTGTGGATGATGTGAACATGCCAGCAAGAGAGACCTATGGAGCCCAGCCTCCAGTGGAGCTCTTACGACAGTGGCTCGACCATTGGAACTGGTATGAAATGAAGGACTGCTCCATGATCAGCTTAGTGGACATCCAAATCATGTGTGCCATGGGTCCGCCTGGTGAGTTCATGTCACTTATAAACTGTATGCTAATACTGTTTTTATTCAAGGCAAATGCAGTTCAAAGAGCAGTGTTCAGCAGGGTTGTTATTATTAACTAAAACTAAACCAAACGCTATTCAAAATAGTTTTCAGCAATGGAAATAAAGCAGAAATAAAATAAAATATATATTAAATGAAAATTAGAAATGGCAACTAAGTCACAGTAAAACAAATCTATCTAACTTTAGGAGGCCAGTTGTACTTTGAGATTGCAGCAAAGGAAGCAACAAGTCTAATGTTTTGAACAGTGTATACTGGTCTGCTGTAACAATATTAGCTCAAAGGGGAAATATTAATAATAATCCATAATTACCAATTATGATTAATTATTAATATTTGGGTCAGTTAATTAGATTAACTTTGAGGTAAGCCAAATTAATATTACAATCAATTAATCAGTTCCAATTAACTCTTTGATTATTCATTTATTCTAAGAAAAGTGTATCTTTCATGGTCACTGAAAAATAATTATTCCTTAGTATGTACAGCACTTAGAGCATGTAACAAGATCAAGATCGTAAAAGGGACTTTGTTGCAAGCAGAGAATCAGAAACCAAATGCGTAATTGTGCACAAGTTTTATTAACTAAATCACAAACATAACTAAACTAAACAAACAAACATACATACATTCATCCATACATACATTCATAGGTAAAGTGGTGAGTGTTATGGAACCGGAAGCAGGTAATAGAACTATGGAAAAGATCTATTTAAGTATGAAAAGAACCATCAGCTGATCATTTTCAGAGCACCTCATGAAATTGATACTTGCATGGATACAATTCTTGAAGTGGTTGGAAATTGAGTTCGTTGGTGGGTCCGTGAGTGTCAAAAGTCATGGTGCAAGTTGCCATTGTTTCCTTCTCTGCTTGATGGAGAAGAGGATGATGAGCTTGCATGGTGGTTTCGACGAGCACATGGCTGTTGTGAGTCGAAGTCTGTGGCCCTGGCCTGCTGATGGCATGCTGGACGGCACGGCATCCTGAAGTGCCGAGAAACCCCGGAATTGATGGTTGTCCATTCAGTGATGGTAAAGTTGAAGTTTTCTGGATTGGAGGGTAGTATGAAAGCATGGCAGGCGGTGCTCCGGCCTGCTGGGCCCCAGTGGGGGGAGGGGTTCCCCCCCAGTATCAGCAGAAGCAGTGTTGTAGCCGGATGAGACGAGCTAAGAGAGAGGCAGGGCTAACGGAACAGCCTTAGCTTGACAAAAGACACACCTCGCAGACTGGCTCACCCAATGAGAAGGGTGGAATTTCTGGCGGGAGTTTCCTCTGTGACGAAGATTTATGAACCTTTGTCTTAAGCATGCTCACTCGAACTGGCATGCTGAATTGGTGTTTGATGACAAAACTAAGAAAGATTCTTGTAACTCTAATATGTTGCACAGCTATCGGCATATCATGTACACAATCATTTCGATCTTCAAAGTACCAATGTATAGAGACCAAACAATGTATAAGTGGGGTCACATTGACCGTTGGTCCTGTAATAAAATACATAGTATCAAAGAAATACATAGTATCAACAGATAATAGTATTAAAAAAAACTAACAACACAAGACAGTAAATGACATTCACAAAATGTTCTGGAATGTATTTTAATTTCATGTTAGTCAGTTCATTGATAAATGAATGCAGGAGAGTCTGTTCTAGTATTGCAGCAGAGGCTCTGTCCACATTGCTAAAAGTCATAAAACTCCTTATCTGATCGTTGCCGGGGTAACTGAGATCTTCTTGCCCTGTTTGGGGGCTGGGACACAGATTCCCAGAGTGAGTTCTAAATATCAGTTGTTAAACTATAACAAATATTTGTGTCTGACTTGTCTCAGTCGTTACACTGCTTTAAATTATTTGACATGTCCATTGTCATGTGCAGGTGGAGGTAGGAACCCTGTGACTCCTCGCTTTTTACGCCACTTCAACACTGTGACCATTAATGAATTTGATGACAAAACCATGTTCACTATCTTCTCAAAAATTCTGGACTGGCACTTAACCATAAGGTAATGGTGCTTCATACCAATGTGAGTAATAAATAAATGACATTTTTAATACATTTCCTGTTTTTACCTGCTTTCAGATTTCCATTTCCCAAACTGTTCGCCAGTGTCACCTCTCAGATCATCAATGCCACGATGTCTGTGTACCAGGAGGCCACTAAAAACCTCCTGCCAACCCCAACCAAGTCCCACTATCTCTTCAACCTTCGAGATTTTTCACGCGTCATCCAGGGGATCTGCTTATCACGGCCGGAGACTGCAGACGACCCTATGGCCATCAAACGCTTATGGGTGCATGAGGTAACTGCAAACACAGTTTTATAGGCTATATCATAGTAAGAAAGCTAAACTGATGTTGAAATATCCTCTCATGCAGGTTCTAAGGGTGTATTATGACCGCTTAGTTCATCCGTCTGATTGTGCATGGATGGTGGGCTTCCTGCAGGAAGTTTCTAAGTCTCATCTGAAAGAAGATTTCCATCAGCTCTTCAAGCATTTGGACAGTGATGCAGATGGGCTTGTAACCGAAGATGACCTTCGGAGCCTCATGTTCTGTGATTTTCACGACCCCAAGGGTGAGGACCGCAACTACCGGGAGGTGGGTAACCCCGAGAAGCTCCGTCAGGTGGTGGAGACCCATCTTGAAGAGTACAACAATATAAGCAAGGCTCCCATGAATCTTGTACTTTTCCGGTTCGCCATCGAACACGTTTGTCGCATCTCCCGAATTCTCAAACAGCCCCGTGGTCATGCTCTCTTAGTGGGAGTCGGAGGGAGCGGCCGTCAGTCGTTGACACGCTTGGCCGCCCATATGGCTGAAGCCGAACTCTTCCAGGTGGAGATCTCGAAGAGTTATGGGGTTGCAGAGTGGCGTGATGACCTCAAACTCATCATGCAAAAATCGACATCTGGGGAAACTCATGGAGTCTTCCTTTTCACTGACACCCAGATTAAGTTGGAGTCATTTTTGGAGGATGTGAGTAACTTGTTAAACACTGGTGAGGTTCCCAATCTCTTTGCCGTAGATGAGAAGCAGGCGATTTGTGAGCGCATGCGTGTCTTGGACCGTCAGCGTGAACGTGATAAGCAGACGGACGGCAGCCCACTGTCTCTTTTTAACATGTTTTTGGAACGCTGTCGCAGCCAGTTACACGTGGTACTGGCCATGAGTCCTATTGGTGACACCTTCAGAAGCCGCCTGAGACGTTTCCCGGCTCTCATTAACTGCTGCACTATTGACTGGTTTCAGGTTGGTGTCAATGTAAAGAATGTAAAGTGTTATTTTAGTGTAATTGATTTACTATTTACTATTATAGTTTTTATACATATTTTAATTTTCATACATAAAATTCATTCATATTTTAAAAAGAGTAATTTTATTTATTTATTATATATTTAAATATGTAAAGTCACCTTTATTTTTATAGCGCTTTATACAATAGAAATTGTGGTTGCACTTTTTTTTTCTTACATCTTTCTTACTTACCTAAGATCGTACTGGGTATTTAGTTACTAAGGTAACTAAATGGGTTAAGGTTAGATTTAGGGGTAGGTTCAGGGTTATTACCTAGTTATTACCCAGTTACTGTATTTACTATAATAACTACATATCTGTACATATCCGGAACATGACTGTAAAATAAAGTGCTACTGAAATTGTTTCAAAGCAGCTTAACAGATTTAAACAGGAAAGTAACAGAATTAATGATGAGTGCAAACTTCATCAAAAATGAGATAAAATCTGTAATATGAGATAAAAGTGTAATGAATCCTTATGTTCCAAAAGAGCTGGCCAGCAGATGCACTGCAGGCTGTGGCTTCTCGTTTCCTGGAAGATATTGAAATGACGGACACTACTCGTGAAGGCTGTATTAGCATGTGCAAGAGCTTCCACACATCCACCATAAATCTCTCTGCAAGTTTTCTTTCGGAGCTGCAACGCTACAACTATGTCACACCAACTTCCTATTTGGAGCTTATATCTATGTTTAAGCACTTACTCCAGCGCAAAAGATCGTAAGTCATTCTGGTCTGAGAGGCTTTACATTAGAATCATTGACTGATGACTGATGACTGGTTTTAATAATTAGGTTGTCACATTTTGGCACATTTTCACATTTCATTCACATTGATTGTATCTGTTGTTACAGTGAGGTCATGAAGCTGAAGAGTCGTTATGAGGTTGGTCTCCAGAAGCTGGAATCGGCCGCCACTCAGGTGTGCACAATGCAGGTAGAGCTGGAGGCTCTTCAGCCTCAGCTGCGTGTGGCCAGTAAAGAGGTGGAAGAGATGATGGTGGTCATCGAGCGAGAGTCTGTGGAGGTATCCAAGACAGAGAAAGTGGTCCGTGTGGATGAAGCAGAAGCTAATGAGCAGGCGTTGGCTGCCAAGGCTATTAAAGATGAATGTGATGCCGATCTGGCGGTTGCTGTGCCCATTCTGGAATCCGCATTGGCTGCTTTGAACACACTCACACAGCAGGTTGGAGGAAACTATAATTGAATAATTATTCTTACTTTATGTTACATACAAAATGCATTCTAGCCTAGCACATATTTGCATAGAAAAACTATGGAAAAGTAGCGCAGTGGAATGGAAAAGCACATTCTGTGTGAACTGACCCAGCTTTCCAGATGAAGCGTTTTTTAACAGACTTGGATATGTAGGTGTGCTGTAGTTGTGCAATCAGTATTGTATAAAGCGCCAAATAAATAGTTGACTTGACTTGTGCAGAACGTGCCATGCTTGCTGTATTCTCGCATTTTACACGGCTTTGACCAGCGGATGTCGCTAACGTGTGACTCCCTTCTGCTCCGCTGCTTTGCGCATGCATAGAAGTAATGATTACGAGAAAGTTTCTCAATATTACGAGAAAGTTTCTCAATATTACGAGAAAGTTTCTCAACATTACGAGAAAGTTTCTCATTATTATGAGAAACTAAGTCATTATTACGAGAAAATTAGTCCCTAGTGAAAAATAAATATACTAAAATGTATTTGAAATACATTTATTTTATGCTAAGTATACTACAAATACATTTACATATTTATGTGCTTAATATAAATACCCTGTAATTGTACTTTTAGTATACTAAATTGGTATACATAAAGTCTGCTAAATTTGTTCTTAATGCACTTTAGTTATACGGAAATAGTGCTGAAGTTCTACTAAAGCTATACTTAAAGCTACACTGTCTAACTTTTTTAGTTGATTCTTAGCAAAAAACACTTAGTTCTTTCAAAAATATATGTGCTCATTAATGTATATTTACTTCTTTCAAGTAATAAAGTATTCTCGTAAGTTTATAATCTGCCATTGAAAGTACATACGGGTGAGGGGTTCAAATGCCGGTCGCCATGTTGCCCCTCCATCTTGAAACTACATTAGCCAAAGAGGGACATGCCTGTAAATTCAAGCTTCGCCTTTTGCGTTTTTCACTCAGTGACACCGTGACGAATGCGAGGGGAGATTACTCGCGAGCTCGCGAGTGCCGGCAGATTTGAAAGATAGTGTGGTGTGTGTGTCTGTGTGTGTGCGTGCGTACTCACATTTGAAAGAGAGAATTAAAACGTCAACGCAACAGACAAATCAGCAAGACCATAGTCAATATTGGAGTAACTTTTCCCAGATGGAAAGAGCTCATGAGGAGAAAAGATTTTAAAACGGACGCCGAGGTTGCCTGCTTTCTTCTCGACAGGTAATTCAGCCTGTTGTAATTAATTTGTGTAACGTTAAATTCGAAGTTTTAGTTGCTTGTCTAACCATAGCATGGTTGTGCATAACGCCAGAACGACCTCTAGTATAACTTCATCCTCGCGTCAATGGTGAAAAAGTATTGTTTACCTTGTAACATAAATCTGTGCTGCGACGGATCACAGGTGATGAATAGTTTTAAAGGCGCAATTTTTTAAGCTACAGTGAGGAAAATAAGTATTTGAACACCCTGCTATTTTGCAAGTTCTCCCACTTGGAAATCATGGAGGGGTCTGAAATTGTCATCGTAGGTGCATGTCCACTGTGAGAGACATAATCTAAAAAAAAAATCCAGAAATCACAATATATGATTTTTTAACTATTTATTTGTATGATACAGCTGCAAATAAGTATTTGAACACATGTCTATCAGCTAGAATTCTGACCCTCAAAGACCTGTTAGTCTGCCTTTAAAATGTCCACCTCCACTCCATTTATTATCCTAAATTAGATGCACCTGTTTGAGGTCGTTAGCTGCATAAAGACACCTGTCCACCCCATACAATCAGTAAGAATCCAACTACTAACATGGCCCAGACCAAAGAGCTGTCCAAAGACACTAGAGACAAAATTGTACACCTCCACAAGGCTGGAAAGGGCTACGGGGAAATTGCCAAGCAGCTTGGTGAAAAAAGGTCCACTGTTGGAGCAATCATTAGAAAATGGAAGAAGCTAAACATGACTGTCAATCTCCCTCGGACTGGGGCTCCATGCAAGATCTCACCTCGTGGGGTCTCAATGATCCTAAGAAAGGTGAGAAATCAGCCCAGAACTACACGGGAGGAGCTGGTCAATGACCTGAAAAGAGCTGGGACCACCGTTTCCAAGGTTACTGTTGGTAATACACTAAGACGTCATGGTTTGAAATCATGCATGGCACGGAAGGTTCCCCTGCTTAAACCAGCACATGTCAAGGCCCGTCTTAAGTTTGCCAATGACCATTTGGATGATCCAGAGGAGTCATGGGAGAAAGTCATGTGGTCAGATGAGACCAAAATAGAACTTTTTGTTCATAATTCCACTAAACGTGTTTGGAGGAAGAAGAATGATGAGTACCATCCCAAGAACACCATCTCTACTGTGAAGCATGGGGGTGGTAGCATCATGCTTTGGGAGTGTTTTTCTGCACATGGGACAGGGCGACTGCACTGTATTAAGGAGAGGATGACCGGGGCCATGTATTGCGAGATTTTGGGGAACAACCTCCTTCCCTCAGTTAGAGCATTGAAGATGGGTCGAGGCTGGGTCTTCCAACATGACAATGACCCGAAGCACACAGCCAGGATAACCAAGGAGTGGCTCTGTAAGAAGCATCTCAAGGTTCTGGCGTGGCCTAGCCAGTCTCCAGACCTAAGCCTAATAGAGAATCTTTGGAGGGAGCTCAAACTCCGTGTTTCTCAGCGACAGCCCAGAAACCTGACTGATCTAGAGAAGATCTGTGTGGAGGAGTGGGCCAAAATCCCTCCTGCAGTGTGTGCAAACCTGGTGAAAAACTACAGGAAACGTTTGACCTCTGTAATTGCAAACAAAGGCTACTGTACCAAATATTAACATTGATTTTCTCAGGTGTTCAAATACTTATTTGCAGCTGTATCATACAAATAAATAGTTAAAAAATCATACATTGTGATTTCTGGATTTTTTTTTTTAGATTATGTCTCTCACAGTGGACATGCACCTACGATGACAATTTCAGACCCCTCCATGATTTCTAAGTGGGAGAACTTGCAAAATAGCAGGGTGTTCAAATACTTATTTTCCTCACTGTATATAAAAAAAGGACACTGTAAATTTTAGTTATTTTTAATTGCTTTTACTTTGTACACATTGTAACGTTAGCCTAATCTGATTATGCTGGGATAGCCGATTCCAAGGGTGACGTTTACCTCCTGACATCTGTCCTGTAGTTTTATTCATTTTAGACGTATTGTTTATTATTGTCATGGACGAAGTCGATAACTGGAAGCCATGTTAATCTTGGAATAATACGGCCACCGTAGGAGTTAAAACGCTCTCGGAATTGAGAGGAACAGAAAGTTATATTCACTGGGTAGTCATATACAATTTCACCGCTAGATGGGGGTAAAAATCACACAGTGTAGCTTTAAGTATATTTGACTGTGCTAAAGTGGAACTATAGGCTGTATGCACGATTGCTTCTGCGTTTTGTCTCAGCCTGCCCAGTTACATCCGGTACTGCGTCAGAAACCGTTTTTGCATTCGGTGGAGATAATGGTAAATTACACTCTCTGTTTACAAGAACTTCCAGCGGTTAACGTGAATGAATATTGTGAGGCAGTTAGCTGTTACACCTAAGACTAAGAGTAAGAAAGAGAAGGGCTTTAAATGATATATTTCGATCTACATCGACAACTTTGAGGGTGAGTATTCTCTCATATCATGCGAAATCCGACTAGCGAATTGGTTTCTAAAATCGCTGTCTCCGTTTCTGGGAAAATTAATTTTATGAAAGTTTTGCCGCTAGTACACTTCGCTATAGAACGTGCTATGTCAGTAAAGACGCTGGCTGAGATTCTACCGGAAATACGTCAGCAGTGTTCGTGCATAGAGCGTATTGCAAGTAAACTTTATGTACACTTTACATTTCTTGCATTTAAGGACTGATAATATACAGTTATCATACTATCCTTTCTAATAGTGATATTAAACACATTTTAAGGCTTAATATTAAGAAATGTGCATTGTGCAAATAAAGTTTAATTATTTTTATATCAGTAAGTCTCAAGCAATATGTCAGTAAATATGTTAATGGTTTGTAGTATACTTTGTATGAAATAAATGTATTTTAAATACATTTGGGTGTAGGTTTTTTTCTCAAGGGGTCATTATTATGAGAAAGGTTCTCATTATTACGAGATTTTTTCCCTGAATATTATAACATATAAAGTCATTATAGAGTATCATCACCCAAAACATTATCCATATAAAACCATCATATACAGCATTATGAAATAATTGACTTACGTGTTGTGATGCAGATGCTGTCAGGTTCAATACTGTTGGCTGCTTCATCTTTCAACAAATTTCTTTTCGAAACTCTCCATTACACTGTGCCTCGCTGATGAAACAAAATGCTCCAAACAAACATAATCCTTCTACGAGATCCAGGACAGCATTAAAATAAACCATCCACTTGTTTCCGACGCTGGGATCCTTCTAAAGTCTGTGCAGAAATGCAAACGAGCTGTTTAAACTAGACGCTATATCAGAACAAGCTGTTTTTGATTAAAAATAAATAATTTGTTTATAATGAGGAGGAGGTTTTAAGCTATGAAACTTGCAGGATGTTTTGATAGTACAAAGACCTCTTATATGTCAAAAGATCAAGGCAAATTTGATTTCTCATGTCATGACTCCTTTAATATGTACTTTTTAAACTGTTGCATACCATCGATTTTCAATTAATCAATCTGTACCACACTCTGTAGGATATAACTGTGGTTAAAGCCATGAAGAATCCCCCAGCTGGTGTCAAGTTGGTGATGGAAGCCATCTGCATCCTGAAAGGCATAAAACCAGACCGTGTCCCAGACCCCTCAGGCTCCGGCAAGAAGGTGGAGGACTTCTGGGGCCCAGCGAAGAAACTGCTTGGAGATATGAAGTTTCTCCAGAGCCTTCACGAGTACAATAAAGACAATATTCCAGTCAATTATATGAGCATCATCCGCAACAAATACATCACCAACCCAGACTTTGTTCCGGAGAAGATCCGCACGGCCTCCGCTGCTGCAGAAGGGCTCTGTAAATGGGTTTGTGCCATGGACTCCTATGATAAGTGAGTTATAGCTAAACTAAAGGTGCGGTCACGTTAGCCAAATTTTGCAGCCAATAAATGTCCATTGTTTATTGTCAATGGTGTAGTGATGAATGATAGTGAAAAGTCACTTTCAAACAATGCAGCTTTCTGTTCATCAATGCAGAGAATTAGCTACAAACATGTTGCAAAATATTATAAAAAATTCCTGATCACAAGGATTCCTATTGAAATAATTGAATTGCATCATCAAAACATTCGCTAAACAATTGTAAATGTGACCAGACCTTAATTCACAATTCAAGACATGAACAATAAACTGGATTTGATATGGGTCTCCAATACATTTTTATTTTAGAAAATGTGAAAAATATTTTTTGTCAAGAAACTTCTTTCTTTTCCCTTTCACAGAGTAGCAAAGGTTGTGGCCCCAAAGAAAGAGAAGTTGAAACATGCAGAAGAGAAGCTTAAGGTGGCCATGGAGAGCCTCCAAAAGAAACAGGCTGCTTTGAAGGAGGTCCAGGACAAACTGGCCAAACTACAGGAGACCCTGGAAGCCAATAAGAACAAAAAGGCTGACCTTGAGAATCAGGTAGGCAGAGGACAGTAGTCACAAAAAAGAGGCTACGCAAGGTTCTCACAATCAACAAACGATTCGCTACTGTTCCTGAACCGTTGTGTATTACATAATGTTCAACTATTTTTCTGACATTCTTTGTAACCTCTCCTCCAGTGCAGCCCAACCCTGTTGAAAATGTCCGCTCCTTGCAGGAAGTTTGTTTATTTAGGAATTTAGTTTGTTTTTACATCAAGAGGAGTTGAGGGAATGTTTTCCTTTTCTTCTTTGTTTACTTTCCTTCAGATCATTTTTATGTTCGAACTTTGAAGTTGTATGAGTGAAGCCTTTGTTTCTAAACCCACACAAAAACACACAGGGGCACACACATGCGCACACACACACACACACACACACGCACATGCATGGTTCTCATTTGTCTGTGGAGACTGCCTGTCAGTTTAGCGCGTTTGGGTAAACCAAGCATCACCAAGGCCCTGCTGCCGTTTTCTGCCCTATTTCACTTCCTTTCATGTTCCTTCTTCTTTTTTTCCCCCTTCTCTCCATGTTTGTAATTCAGGTTGTCTATTTTCCCTATTGGAGGGTAGAAATTGTTTATGCCATGCTCTCTCAAGCATGGCCAGAATCAAGGCACTTGAATGCACTGAGGAAAACCTGTTATGCTGTACCTGAAGCTCCACTGGAACGGCCTCTTTTAAACTGTTTTCTCACTTTGGGATATGAGTTGGAAAGACCAGGAATTATGGATGAATTCATCTCAAAGACAATAAAGTGCCATGATGCCTGATGCACCAATGTCACATAGAATTAGTGAAGTATCATCACAGGAAGCGAGTAAGATGTTTGGATTGCTGTCAGCTTCGTGCCCTAGCGCTGAGCTTGTATCACTCTGCAGTAGCTGTGCAAGCTCACTCTGTCATTTCAAACAAAGATTGATGTTTCTCTAGTGCCAAACTGTGGTTTCAAGGATCCATTTATCTGTTATGATGAAAGAGGACCTGCACTAGTGGATCAGACATTCTATTAGATGCTTTATTTGGAAGGATGTTTGTTTAGTAAACATTCATTTCTGGTCACACATTTTTTATATAAATGCAGTCATATCTGATCTGCCTTTTCTAAACGTATGAGTAGCTGATTCTCTTTGAATACAGATGACAGCCACATTTAGCCTGCTGTATCTTTGATGGCAACACCTGTTTCTGCCTGTTTTTAAATGGTGACTGGCCTTTAGAAATGGCCTTTAGTTGTTATGGTACATATCAGGGAAGAAGTGTGTTATAATATTGTTAAAAACTGTTGTGCTGCTTGTAGTCTAGACGGATTTTTGAAAAATGGCCTTCTATAAGAAGTGAGGAGCATTTATGGGTACAAGTCGGGAACCGGCCTACCTTACATATTTCAAGGGTGCTGAGTCCAAAAAAACTGGTTCCCAAGCGAAATTTTGAGTTTTTTACCTTCTAATTTGCATAACAAAATGGCCGCTAAATTGCCTATCTTGCTCAGTCTTTGGGCCATTTTCCCCTAGTTTTTTTGTAAGTAGGCAATCAGGATGAGGAAATTAAGTTTCTAGATCGATAGTCAAGGGTCAGAGCAAAGATATAATGGAGGCTCATTGCCTTTTTTATGTATATATTTATGCAAAATACCAACTTTTAAGGTGAAATTAAGCATTATTTGTGTCATTTTTTTAAGGCCGACATACATATTCAATCAATATTACTCTTAAATGTTCCCAGTGTATATATGATATGTGATGTATTCCATATTACATAATAACTAATAAAAACACCATTGCAAGTTTTTTTATGCAAATTAAGGCGAGACACTACAGGTGAATAGGGTAACATTTTTAACTAGCAGATATCACCATGAAACTTTCACAGTTGAATACCTACATTAAGATGAGAAACAAAATGTATTACAAGTTTTCTGTAATTTAATGTTTAAATATGCAAATTAGGCCATATCTAATCAAATATGCACTAATTTGCATAGATTTAAAACAACGAAATCTGAGTATTGGATAAAGCCAGGTTAAAAAAAATGTTTCATTGTGTTCACATGTTAGATGGGAAAAAAAAATACAGAGGGATTTATGGATATCTACTTTTGTTATCCTGTAAATCAGAAAATACTGTCAATAGCAATATTTTCGCCATGTTTTTTGGAATAAAATGTTATATAAATCAGGCTAGGAATAATATATTTACAAATCCCTCTGTAAATGTCTTCATAATATAACATAATATAACTATAACTAGGTACAAGTACAAAAGTTTGGTATATAGGTGCTACTGAAGTGGAGCGTCATCCATGTGGTTTCCTTAGTCTGCTTCCGAAGCATTCACCAGCCCCAAGCAAAACACAAACAAGACGGAAAACAAAAACACCAAAGAATCGACGACGAAAGTTAGGCTTTAATGCTCCAACAGAGTACTCCAAAGAGGTACATCCAAACACAACTACACATAGACGAGACTCAACACGAAACACAAACTGATCTGAACTTAAGTAGTTAGAGGATAATGAGACATGAACACCTGAACACAACACATACCTGAACTGAGTAATGAATCAAATTAACAACCATGAAGATAAGCTAACCAAGGTGAAAACACAAACAGAGTCCATGTGGAGAAAACTAAAAATAAACAAAACCAGATAACCCTGAAAGGAATACAGCTTTCATGTATTATGTGCTCTATTTATTGCTTTTTATGACAAATTTATAAGTAAAAATAATAAAATTATATCATTGTGTTAATTCTTTTTTGTAGTTTTTGTATTATTATTCTATTAAAATGAATGAACTATCTATTAAATATGACATGAATATGAGAACAAGTGAACAAGTTATTTATTTTCATTATACCATATAAAGTTATTATCGTCATTATTTTTTAAGGTGTAAAATAGTTATTTCTGGCACACACAAATTCCGTCATCTTAAGCTGCTCACTCAATTTCATTTCTCTTTTCTCCATAAAGTACATGTGCCATTCACTATAATGAAAAAGTGAACTTGTGACCGATTTCAGATGCATCTCAGACGAAACTGCAAAGAAAATGACAAATTATGACCCACAGACAAAACTTCATAATATAAGTCAGACAAAAACAATAGCTGAAAACCAAAAAGAGCAGAATTAGACTGTGGACCGACTAGACGTTAAAATTTAAGATATTTTTATGGGCTGGCCCCACTCTCATGGAACCAATGAAAACTACTATTTGATAGAAGACTATAGTGGGCCACACATGGTTGCTGCTACTACATACAATATGGGAGAAAGGGTTTGAGGTTAGAGAAAATATTTTTTGAAACATTGTCCCAAATGTCCAAGGCTTCTGAGAGGGGGGTGTAAAACGTCTCGGTTACATATGTAACCCTCGTTCCCTGAGTAGGGAACGGAGACGTTACATCATGACGACGAATGGGGTTTCGCTTAGAAAGCCTCTCATCTTCGAGAAATAAAACGAGCCATTGGCAAAGAAATGCCATGGGTCTGCGGAATTTGCATTGCGTAACTCCGCCTTACCTCATGGGTATATAAGGAAGTATGCTGGCAACATGCAGATATGTTTCTTCGCCGAGGAGCGGCAACGTACACTTTCAGGGTGGAGGGAGACTGCCTTCGGTCCAACCCTTCTTGCAGGAAGGAAAGCACGACACTGATCGGGCATTTTCTGGGGTCTTCTCTGCGAGAAGAGCACCAGGTGACGAAGAGGTTCCACTTCAACGCGTAGGCATGTCTCGTGGACGATGCTCTAGCGGAAGTGATGGTAGCCACTACCGCTGGTGGTTGGGTACTCAAACCTGCCTCGTCCCATCCAGGAGCCACACGTGAAGGTTCCAAAGATCGGGATGAGGGTACCATAGGGTGCACCGTCCCTGATAAAGCAGGTCGTTCCTCAGAGGGATTGGCCAAGGAGGTGCTGTCGCGAGGAGGACTAGTTTGGAGAACCAGGTCCGGTTGTGTCAATGAGGGGCAACCAAAATTACCTTCTTCCTGTCCTCCCTGAGCTTGCACAGGGTCTGTGCAAGAAGGCTCACTGGGGAAAATGCATACTTGCAAAGGCCCCGCGGCCAGCTGTGCACCAGTGTGTCCGTGCCGCAATGGGACGAGTCGTGGGAGGCAAACAGGTCTACCTGTGCGTCCCCGAACTGATCCCAAATCAGCTGAACTGTCTTTGGATGGAGTCTCCATTCTCCAGGGAGAGGCTGAAGCCACGAAAGCACGTGAGCATCTTGAACGGAAGCCTGTGAAGGGATCGGTTGAAGACGTGCAGGTCCAGGATTGGCCGTAACCCACCGGTTTTCTTTGGTACAATGAAGTAAGGGCTGTAGAACCCGGACTTCATTTCGGCTGGAGGGACAATCTCGACTGCACCTTTCGCCAGTAACAGGGGCATTGCCACCCACCATAGTGTAACGGACTCCCCGGAGGCGGGGAGGAGATTGTGCGAACTGAATCGCATAGCCGAGCCTGGTGGTTCTCTCAACCCAGCGGGACAGGTTGGGAAACTCTAGCCAGGCTCCCAAGAACTGAACCAGCGGGGTCATGGGAACCACAGACGTACCCTCGGTAGGGCAGCGAAGTGGAATGAACGGTCCGGACGTGGGCGGCGTAGCGACCCGGTGTGGGGGCACGGTCATTGCCGCATCCTGACAGAGGAGGCCAGGGAAGGACCAGTGTTCCATGGGGGGCCTGCTCTGACAGAGGTCTGGCGACAGAGGGGGACAAGAGTGGCGAGGCAGAGCGTCGCACACTGCCATCCATGGCCTCTTGGGGCTCGGAGGAAGGGGCATCAGTTCTTAGAAAAAAGATTCTCCCCCGGCCCTCCACCGGGGGAAGGAGTGGTCCTGCTACCAGCTCCTGAGAAGAACTGAGCCCTAACTCCAAGCTGCCCATCTCAGGAGTGCTGCTTAGCCTGGCGTTTTGGCGGGCTAAGGGGCGGAGACGGGTGGTGCCGTCCTCCTGCTTGGGGCCGGTGAAGGCTTCGGAAGCAGACTAAGGAAACCACATGGATGACGCTCCACTTCAGTAGCACCTATACACCAAACTTTCCAGTCTTGTACCTAGTTATATTATGAAGACATTTACAGAGGGATTTGTAAATATATTATTCCTAGCCTGATTTATATAACATTTTATTCCAAAAAACATGGCGAAAATATTGCTATTGACAGTATTTTCTGATTTACAGGATAACAAAAGTAGATATCCATAAATCCCTCTGTATTTTTTTTCCCATCTAATATGTGAACACAATGAAAAAATCATTTTTAACCTGGCTTTATCCAATACTCAGATTTCGTTGTTTTAAATATATGCAAATTAGTGCACATTTGATTAGATATAGCCTAATTTGCATATTTAAACATTAAATTACAGAAAACTTGTAATACATTTTTTTCTCATCTTAATGTAGGTAATCAACTGTGAAAGTTTCATGGTGATATCTGCTAGTTAAAAATGTTACCCTATTCACCTGTAGTGTCTCGCCTTAATTTGCATAAAAAATGAAATCTCAGACAACTTGCAATGGTGTTTTTCTTAGTTATTATGTAATATGGAATACATCACATATCATATATACACTGGGAACATTTAAGAGTGATATTGATTGAATATGTATGTCGGCCTTAAAAAATGACACAAATAATGCTTAATTTCACCTTAAAAGTTGGTATTTTGCATAAATATATACATAAAAAAGGCAATGAGCCTCCATTATATCTTTGCTCTGACCCTTGACTATCGATCTAGAAACTTAATTTCCTCATCTTGATTGCCTACTTACAAAAAAAATAGGGGAAAATGGTCCAACGACTGAGCAAGATGGGCAATTTGGCGGCCATTTTGATATGCAAATTAGAAGGTCAAAAACTCAAAATGTTGCTTGGGAACCAGTTTTTTTGGACTCAGCACCCTTGAAATATGTAAGGTAGGCCGGTTCCCGACTTGTACCCATAAATGCTCCTCACTTTCACTTTTTGGGCACTTCCCATCTAGACTATATTTCTGTGGAAATTGTGACTTTTTTGTCAGGATTCTTTGATGAATTGAAAGTTCAAAATAACCTCATTTATTTCAAATAGAAATCTTCTGTAACATTATAAATGTATTTACTGTCACTGTCACATTTGATCAGATAACTGTGTCCCTGCTGAAAAAACGTATTAATCTCTTTAAAAAAAATTCTGACCCCAAACTTTTGAACAGTAGTGTATGTCTGTGTAACTGTCTTTACTTCTCCCCACTCTTATGCATCCTTTTAGCCTCCTTATTTTCCTTTTGTTCTTTTTCTGTAGGTGGAGTTGTGCAGTAAAAAGCTAGAGCGTGCAGAGCAGCTCATTGGTGGGTTAGGGGGCGAGAAGACCCGCTGGAGTGAGACTGCCTGTGACTTAGGCGAACTCTACAACAACCTCACTGGAGACATTCTCATCTCTGCTGCTATAGTGGCCTACCTGGGTGCCTTTACCTCCAGCTTTAGACAGGTGTGCCAACACATAAAACAATCCATTTCTCTTGCTAATCCAAGTGCTTATCAACCCACATTGTTCATATCAATAAAATATCAATAGCAACATAAAATCCAAAAACGAAAAAAATAAAAAATAAAATCTATTACTTTTATCAACTGTGTAAATGCATCCATAAGTACACAAGCACACATAATTAAAATCTTCAAGCACAAGGATTTAAGATGCAGTCACATTTAACGTTGTCGTGCAAATATTTATGGGGGAAATCCAGTCATTTTAGACTAAATTTATGCGATCTAGAATTTCGCGTAAAGGCCAAAGATTTCCCCACGCAGATTTTGCAACAGGTTCAAGTTGGTCATTCAGATTCGCCACACTGATCAACAGAAAGCTGTTTTGTTGAAAGTGACTCTGTGAGCTGTGCTTCATACTGTACATCGATACACTATTGACAGAAGACATTTTTTGCTAATGTGACCACACCTTTATTCCCTTATTTGTAAGATTGCACACTTTAACAAATAGTGAGAAATTACCTAGCTAACACTGATTTCATAGTAAAAATTTTAATATAATGTTTTATTGTCCAAAGTAAAATCCTAGCAATATTTTACAGCGCAGGAGAACCTATTGAACATTGAAAGACATCTGGGACAGGGTTTGTCTGGCTGAAATGTATTTGTCTTGTTTAGTTTTCCATTACTTTTCAGTCTATGCACTATAACGTGAGTGAAATTCATATTCATTTTCAGTACAGTTTATGCGTCTCAGGTGGAACGTTATTAAAGTGTTTTTGATATCCTTCTATAGACATTATTTTTACACATTTGCCCTTGTCAGCTGGTTACTCTTAACAACAGAGCAGTCCATAAAAAATGAATGAATTCAGTGAAAACACTTTGTACAATACCCGGGATTGCTATGGTGAGTTTAAAATAGCACTCGGGGAGCAGGGAGTAGTTTAACTTTAATATTTCCCCCTCTGTGAAAGCAATATCTTTTCTCCCAACAGAGGGTTTTTTATATAAGCTTTCGTGCAGGTACATGACACACAGCTTATTACCTTTGTGTGCACTATGTCTTTATTGGATTTAAACTGAAAACAAAGATATAGAAGCGATAATAGTAAAGTCCACAGTAGTATTATTAAGTTGAAACTAACAGATAAGGTTGAATCTATGGATCTGTGTTTTCAAATAGGATTTTAAACTTCTTACATGTATCAGTAGACTAACCACTCGTCAGTGGATGTTTTTGGATTAAACTGTCTAAAGCAGCTGTGATCATGTCGTCTTTCTTGAACCATGTGTGTGTTTCTGTGTCTGATCTCTACAGCGAGCTACAGAGGAGTGGATTGACACATGTAAGACAAGAGGAATTCCTTGCTCCAAGAACATGTCACTGATGAACTCCTTGGGTGAGCCGGTGAAAATCCGTAGCTGGACCATTGCTGGCCTCCCTTCAGACAGCTTCTCCGTTGACAATGGAATCATCATCTCGTGAGTTTTTTTTTGCCAATATATGTTACTTTAAATTTGACCATTTTAGAGTGCCATTTGTATTCGATATGAAATCAGACTTATTTTAGGAAGTTTCAGGTTTAGGAAACCAAACCATTTTCATATTTTATGAGATTCCTTCCAGCAGCATATAAATGCAGCTTTGATGAAGTGCAACAACAAAATTCTCACCATTCTCACTAGTCAGTCACTGTAAACATATTTAATCTATTTCACACTTCACACTGGATTGCACGTATTTAATTAAAAATGAAAGATAGTACATACTAGATGTGCTGGAGATCTAGATTTGCATTCTGTAGCAATACCACAGTTTGGACAAAAATGTGCATGGATGTACTGTAGTGCTGTAACGGATCACTACTGAAAATACAACTTTTAGACACATGGTAAATACTACTATTTAACAGTAGAAGTGACCTTTGAATGACTTGTTCTTGAGTTGAGGAATAATACAACAAAAGCAGATTTTTTTTGTTGAAACATTTTGTGATAATATTCTTAAATATGTGACCTGGACGTTATTAGAAAACTGTCAATTTTGGATAAGATGGAGATGATTTGTCATGGACAGGAAACTCTTTTTTGTTGAGTATTAGTGAGATGTTTGTTCTCTGCAGTAATGCCAGGAGGTGGCCACTGATGATTGATCCTCAGGGCCAGGCCAACAAGTGGCTGAAGAACATGGAGAAATCCAACAGTCTCCATGTCATCAAGCTCAGTGATGGCGACTTTGTGCGCACACTAGAAAACTGCATCCAGTTTGGCACTCCAGGTGAGAGGTGACAGCTTTTAAACACAAGGACAACAGAATTCTGAAAATGAATTTAAAGTTTAATTTTATAATACTCATATCACTGCTCGGACAGGTCATTATCAAGCAGCATGGCTGCTTTTTTTTTTTTTTTTTGCCAAGGGAACAATCAAATTTAACAGTATTCGTTTTGGTCTTATCAAATGAATCAAATGCAAAAATCAAATATATAAACAACAACAAAACATAATAAAATAAACTGTTCTCACAGGTGCAATACCAGTATTTCTCCCCAGGGGTCCCCCTCCACCATGAAAAACAAGCACACATCACAGTTAGATCCAAACCAGTGCATGTTACCTGTTGATAAATGTACTCATTCTCTCTCTTCCCCTGGAGCAGCATAGTTGTGTCTTGTACATAACGCATAAAGCCTGAAAGCACAAATCCCAGCTAATTTTACACTCTTGAATGCAAAGGAGACCCAGGGGTGGACCCAAACCGCAATACGAGATACGCAAATGAGCCAAGTAATCTTGCCTTAGGTGCCTCTGTCTTCCATCCTCAGCTCCTCCTCATCGGTGTTGCTCTGGGATGAAAGGCAGCTGTGTAGGCAGGCCGGTGCTTAGCTGTCTTGTGTGGATTGTTTTTTTGTTACCGTTCACCTCTGGAATTTGCATTGAGTTTATTTATTAATTTCTTTTCTTTCTTTTCCTGTTGCATTCCTTCAATTCCCACTTATACCTATTTTTCTTGTGAGTAGATCAAATAAATGCCTCTGGAGCTTTTGTTTGGTTTTAGCTTAACTGTAATCATTCATCCATGGTGTGTTGTAGTATTGCTGGAGAATGTTGGGGAAGAACTGGACCCCATACTTGAGCCCCTGCTGCTGAAACAGACTTTTAAACAGGGTGGCAGTGTCTGCATCCGGCTGGGTGACTCCACTATTGAATATGCTCCAGATTTCCGGTTTTACATAACAACAAAGCTACGAAACCCACATTATCTACCTGAGATCTCAGTCAAGGTGAGTCTTCTTTACATGTGAAGTCACACACGAATGCGCACAGGCATACACACAAACTAATGTCTGCTTCTAAACAAGGTTGTGTAAACCTTGTCATCTAAAGACTGTCTCTTATGCTCACTAAGGCAGCATTTATTTGATAAAAAATACTGTAAAAACTGGAATATTGTGAATTATTATTATTATTATTATTATTATTACAAATAAAAATAACAGTGTTTTATTTTAATATATTTTATTCCTGTGATGGCAAAGCTGAATTTTTAGCAGCCATTACTCCAGGCTTTAGTGTCACATGATACTTCAGAAAGCATTCTAATAGAGTGGTGCAGGGATGACGTCAAAACCCAGAAGTCCAATTCGCCACTTCACTTGTTCCCTCATGATTTTCCTATGGGGTTTTATAATAGGGTTTTTATATTCATGAGTAAAACAAGGTCTGTGGTAAACATAACTTGATACTTGAACGTTTTGCTCTACAACATAAATTACACACACCCATATCAAAAACTTGAATTTTATTTTAATAAACATATGTTTGAAATAAGTGACTAGATAAGAACAGTTGGGCTGTGAAAGTGTGCGCAGTTCACGTTGTAGAGCAAAGTATTAAGTTATGTTTATCACAGACCTTATTTCACTCATAAGTTAAAACAAAAAAAAAAACATTATAAAACCCCATAGGAACATTTTGAGGGAACCAGTGGTGAATTAGTCTTCTGGGTTTTGATGTCATCCCTGCACCACTCTGCTGCTTTGGTGCTCAAAACATGTCCTATTATTACTATTATTACTATTATTATTATTAATATTATCATCACTGTTGAAAACAGTTGTGCCTCTTAATAGTTTTTGTGGAAATATATACATTATACATTTTTTAGGATTCTTTAATGTATAGAAATAACAGCATTTATTTGAAATGGGAATCTTTTGACATTACAGATGGCATTTATAAATGTCATTATAAATGTCTTAATCAATTTATTTCATTCTTTATGACTAAAAGTATTAATTCCTTTCAAAAATAAATCTTCCTAACCCCAAACTTTTGAACGGTAGTGTACACTGATTTTAATATATATTAAATGACTTATCTTGTCCTTGAATTAATCTTTTGTTTCTGTATGCTTTTGAAGCACTCTGATGGTTTGGTCTGTGATGGGGACTGAGTCAGTGTCATTAAGTGTACAGTCTTTGAAAGCATCAAAGTTAAAAATGAAGATATTTTAAAATTGTATTTAGTGAATCTTTCTCCCCTGAGAAGTGTTTTAATAACATGGTTGTTAGTCTCATTCAAATGAGCTATGAGCCTTGCTATCTTCTACATAAAATCTTCTTTGGTTAAACTGCTACCGGAAACTGATAAATAATTAAATCATTGGCCAGTTGAGAGTTTTTTTCGTGACACTTAAAACAAACATCTAGTTATATTTTTGGAACATAACTTATTCTACCTCTTCTGCCATAAAATCATAAACATGCACATAGAAAACATACTGTATACATAGAATACTGTTAAACTTTGTCTTAAAGTGTTACAGATAGTCTTCATGACCATTGTTTAAAATTAAATTAAAAGGGCTGGTGTCATTTCTGTGCCACTAGGGCCACCTAAAGGATTTGCAAACAATATTCTGAACAATCATCTGCCCTAAACTCAGTGGTTGAGTCAGTTTTGCTGTGTCAGGCTGGTCTGCATACTTGAACAAATTTTTGAACTTTCAAAAAACTCTGGACTCTGGACTTGATTTCTTAACAACCACCTAGACTCCTTAATGAGCCTGAGATATCATTTCAATTTAGGATGATGTAGGAGCATGTGGTGTTCACAACAGGATAAAACAAATGATATTGTTGAGGAACATCAGGATTACAATTCTTCATCACAAAATGTGTTCCACCAAAGACTCACATGTATCACAGCCGGTAATTAAAGAAATATTAGGTCTGATAATAGCAAGCAAGCAGTCACAAAACCTTGGAGGATATAATTTTCTAGAAAAGTTAGTTTGTGATCGGTTACACCAAATCCATAAAGTGAATCTGTGGCCATGTGATGCTCTTGTAAAAAATAAATACAAGCGTCTGCTCTCATTAAAAATAGGATTCTAAGAACAGCTGCCCCCAGCACTGTCAGTGTTTTTCTCCTGCTTTGTTCAGGTGACCCTGCTGAACTTCATGATCACCCCAGAGGGGATGCAAGACCAGCTGCTGGGCATTGTGGTGGCCAGAGAGAGACCTGACCTTGAAGAGGAGAAACAAGCGCTCATCGTACAGGGTGCTGAGAACAAGAGGTATCACCCAAAAACACAATTAACCTGACAGTTTAGTCCTATGGGTTCCTTACTTCAAATATTGTGTCTAAAAGCAAGACAAGTTGAATCCTTGGGTAAATAATGATCTCCTTATGAAGTGAGGGCAAAGAGCAACATGCTCTCTCAGTGCAGTCATGTCAAAAACAAACCAAACCAAAAGGTTTTGTACATTTGTGTTTTTATCCATGTACTTTCTCTCTCTTTTCTTTGTAGACAGCTGAAAGAAATAGAGGATAAAATCCTAGAAGTGCTCTCTGCCTCCGAGGGAAACATTTTGGAAGATGAGTCTGCTGTTCAGATCCTCTCATCTTCTAAGGTTCTGGCCAATAAGATCTCTGAGAAACAGGCTATTGCTGAGGTTACTGAGCAGAAGATTGATCAGACACGCTTGGGCTACACCCCCATCGCCATCCACTCTGCAATTTTGTTTTTTTCCATCGCTGACCTGGCCAACATCGAGCCCATGTATCAGTACTCTCTAACCTGGTTCATCAACCTCTTCATCATGTCCATTGATAATTCTACCAAAAGTGACCTTCTTGAACAAAGGTGCTATGTCCCTTCCGATGTTATTTTTAAAGCATGTCTATTACAGTAATTTAATGTGTTTCATCTTAATTATGGCATGCTTTGAAAAGTCAAAGTTGCAGCTATATGACACTTACTTTCCCTCATGTCTTTCCAGACCTCTGAAATTATGACAGAGCATTCATTTTTAATTGAAAACTCCTTTTAAAGGCACCACAGTTTGCTTAGAGACTATCTCTGACATGGATTCTGTTGTAATATGAACGTGTAGTGTGGGGAGGTTTTTTAAACAAAAGAATATTTCCTGTATGACTTCCTGTATGACCTGTATGACTAGCGTCAGCACTGTCTTACTTGGCCAGTATGGCGTTCTGATGTGAGTTTGATATCTGAGAGCTGTGAGAATATTATGACACTTCAGTCCAGGGCAGAAAGAATCCTCTGGTTAAAAGAACACATTGTCAATTCTCTATAGGACAGAGACACCAAAAACAGATCTCTAAAACTTAAGAGAGTGCTCTTAAAGCTCTTCTTCAGTAGCAGCAGGTGTTTATTTAATATTTTTTAAAGTGTGTTTATCTAAAGTGACATTTAAAAAGATGTAATGTCTAATCCAGTGGTTCTCAACCTGGTCTCCAAGACCCAATCAGACAGTGGTTCTGGAACTTTTTGGCTCCAGGGCCCCCCATTTTCCACAACAATATTCAAAGGTCCCATGACATTTTAAGGTTTTTTTTTTTTTTTTTTTTTTGTGATTTACTAAATAGAGATTAAGGGTACTGATTTTTAAAAATTTGTACCTGATAAAATTTCAGAACTTGGCATAACCAGAAAAATATATATTCATTACAAAAATGACCGTTAGTAGTCTTTCGTACTTTAGGTGACTTTTTCAGGTCTAGAAAACTTTTTTGAAATGAGGCTTTCTCATATATAAATCCTTGTTCTTCAAAGAAAAATATTCTTATAATAACATAATCTTGATTAAAATGTAAAAAACACTGAAAATATAAGTTTTAGATTGTTTATTATTATTTTAGATTGTTTATTATTATTGTTATTGTTTTTGTTATTATTATTACCAGAGATACATATCAGCTTAGATTAGAGTGTAATGATTTGGACAAAGTCCAAAAAAAGGTTGAGAACCACTGGTCTAGTCATTGAACACAAATATGATGATCATTAATATTAAAGCTATAAGGATATTGATAAATTCTAATGATGAAAACGAGAAGAAAACTTTTATAGCAAACATACAAATATAACTAAATGTAGTCCTAAAAACAAGTGTGGTCTAGTAACATTTTAACGTTTTTTTTGTGTATTATGTTTAATGTACATCACATCACTCATACACTTTTTTTTTTCTCTAAACCGTTTTTAAAATGTTGAACTGATTTCTGCCACAATGCTTTCTCTGTGTATTTAGACTCCAAATTCTGAAGGACCATTTTACGTACTCTCTTTACGTCAACGTATGTCGCTCTCTGTTTGAGAAGGACAAACTCCTCTTCTCCTTCTGCCTCAATGTCAATCTGCTCAAACACAACAAGCTCGTGAGTAACTGCCTTCACTTGCACACAGCTGTGATTTATTGAATCAATAAACTTGGGAAAGACAGTGCTTCATCTGATAAATAATAGTAAGAATGAAGATGTTACTCTCACACAAGTCATCTTAAGGTTAATGACTTGCATGCATCAGTCTGACGATGTTTATATCATGACTGTTTAAATGGCCCTGCAACATTCCACATAAACACTAGTTTAACCGATTTAATCGAAGTTTAATTGATTTATGATCCATGTTTGTCACACTGGCTCTCCATGCCTGAGCCGTTACTCAAGTTTCAACTGTCTATCATCCATTTATTGTACTGTCAGTAGTTTTGTCAGCTCCTGAATCATGTGGTGTGGGGCTGATGCACCAGTACATTTATTTTCATATACTGCTGCTTTTCTGTCGATGACTTTAAAACTCATTCGAGTTGGATGTTTAATCAAGCACAGTTGCTGAAAAACAAATTGTGTCTAAACTCAGTGAAGGAGAATTTTCATTGCAGATGTAACTGAATGAGGTAATGCATGGACAGCTTTCCCCTACCACCTTCTGTTCCCTTCTCTTTCAGGTGGATGACAATGAATGGCGTTTTCTCCTGACAGGTGGTGTGGGTCTGGATAACCCTCATTCGAACCCCTGCACCTGGTTGCCTAAAACATCCTGGGATGAGATCTGTCGATTGGATGAGATGGAGTGCTTTAAAGGCCTGCGGAAAGACCTGGCTCGACTCCGGGACGGCTGGAAAGAGGTTTACGATAGCAAGGTGCCATGGAGATTAAGCATACACCATTTCTTTCCTGCTCAGTGGTATGAAATGGACAGGGGAAGTATGAAAGGAACACCAGATTTTTCATTTTATGGTCTGTGTGTGTGTTCTGCAGGACCCCCATCACGCTGCATTCCCTTCAGAGTGGCAGGAGAAACTAGGACATTTCCAAAGGATGTTGGTCATAAGATGCTTACGGCCAGACAAGGTAAGGCTCTTTTTATTGGGTTTATTAATATACCTCGGATTGGATTGTAAGAAAATGTATACTTTTATTCAGTAAGGATGCATCAAATTGATCAAAAGTGAAAGTAAAGACAATTTTAATGTTATAAAAGATTTCTATTTCAAATAAATGTTGCTCTTTTGAACTTCCTATTCATTAAAGAAGATTAAAAATATATCAGCACCACAAATGTTTGATAATATTGATAATATTAAGAAATGTTTTGAGCACCAAATCAGCATATTAGAATGATTTATGCAGGATCATGTGACACTGAAATACTGAAGTAATGGCTGCTGAATATAACAAAATAAAGAAGTGTGAAGTCCGCACACTTTTCAGTGTTCGGACTTCACACTTCTTTATTTTGTCTATATCATTTAGTTGTCCTGCACCTGCGCCCAATCTGGGTGTTTGGGATGTGATTGTGCACACCATTTTTGTATTTTAGATTTTTGCTGAATATAACAGTCATTTTAAAAATTTGTATTATTTCACAATATTTTACTGTATTTTTTTTTTATCAAATAAATGCAGCCTTGGTGAGCATGAGAGGCTTCTTTAAAAAACACATAAAAAAATCGTATGTATGTGGCGTAAAAACCTCACATTTGGACTTCTTTTCTTGTGTCTACCCATCTCAGATTGTTCCCATGGTTCAAGAGTTTGTGTCAGAGAACTTGGGGCAGCAGTTTATTGAGGTGCCACCCTTTAATTTAGCCACAGCTTTTGCGGACAGTCACTGCTGCGCTCCGCTCATCTTTATCCTGTCCCCAGGATCAGACCCCATGGCAGCACTGCTCAAGTTTGGCGAAGAGCAGGTACAAACAATTATAGGCTTTTAATCGCCATAATTTTCAGATTGAATTATTCTGTATTAGTAGAAAGATGATTTTTTTTAACATCTGGAATGTTGTTTTGGTTTGTGATGGGTGATATTCTTTTATTATTAACACTGTGTTTGGCTTGTTGTTCAGGGTTTCACAGGTAACAGACTGACCTCCCTGTCTCTGGGACAGGGTCAGGGCCCCATTGCCATGAGCATGATTGAGACTGGTGTGAAGGAGGGAACCTGGGTGGTTTTACAGAACTGCCACCTGGCCACCTCTTGGATGTCCACCCTTGAGCGTGTTTGTGAGGTAGTACATAAATATTTGATGATCCAAACATGATGGAACAGTAGCTTTTAATATTATTATTATTATTTTCACACCCACATTTGCTACTTTATGTAGACTATTATTTTCAATGTAAAATACTCGTTATCATTTAAATGCATGCATTGCACGTCCAATGTATGCGTGTGTACAACATAAAACAATGTGCAGTGGAAACACTCTGAAGCAGCACTTTGAATTTCTGACAGGAGCTGAATCCAGATACCGTTCACCCAGACTTCCGCTTGTGGCTGACCAGTTACCCCTCTCCCAACTTTCCTGTGGCTGTACTGCAAAACGGAGTCAAAATGACCAATGAGGCTCCCAAGGGTCTGCGCTCCAACATCATACGTTCTTTCTACATGGACCCTATATCTGACCCTGAGTTCTTTGACAGCAGCTCAAAGCCGGTAGGTCCCAGGAAATTCAAGGTTTTTGAAGTGCTCTCAACATGATGCATATCTTTTGATGATTGTAATGTTTATTTTTGGAGTCCTTCATAATCAAACTACCTATTAATTGTTTCAAACAAATGTAAAAAGAGGCCTTTTGTGTGTTTTAGGCTGTCTTTAAGAAGCTGCTGTTTAGCTTGTGCTTCTTCCATGCCCTGGCCCAAGAGAGGAGGAAATTTGGTCCTCTTGGCTGGAACATCCCCTATGAGTTTAACGAGACAGATCTGCGGATCTCTGTCCAGCAGTTACACATGTTCTTGGACCAGTATGAGGTGAGATCACACGTGTCTTTTCTTTATATTCACATACAAACAAATGTTCTTTCACTGTTCTTACAACACACACACACAGAGACTCTCCTCATCACCCTCTTTCTTTTCATGCTTTCCAGCATGCCCCTTAAACCACTCCTAAAAAAAGAACGTTCTTGACATTTTCCCAACTTCAGAGAAGCACTCCTCATACTTCCCTTCCTCCTTTCAAAACAAGCAGACTGCACCAACTGATCAAGAGCTTCCCTCAATGCTCTGACATTTCTCCAGTGCTACGGAGTGCCACCCACTGCATTAGCAAGGGAAATTTCAACAGGAAATGTCACAATCCTGCCACTCCTCTGTCCATCTTTTCATATCCCCCCCTGAAGATCGTTATATTGAACCCACCAACCTGACATGCATCTCCAATTAAAAAAAATTGGAGTAAAGTCTTTGTTGAGCGGCCCTGCTTTTAAAACAGATGAGGAGGTTGCTGTCTGGTTTTTTTGTGTGTGTGTCTTTTTTAAAGCAATCTGAACAATAGGGTGAAAAATTGGGACACAGCCCTCACCTTAAACGTCTTTGTTAGAGTCATGGTCAAAGTAGCATTCACACATGTAGCCACACTATTCAAAATGAAAATAAATAGCTCATATGATAAAAAAAGGTAAGTCATAATCATGAGAAATCAAACTTTCCTTGATCTTTTGAGATAAAATAGCTTCACCTCAGTCCAAAAAGAGAGTTTATTGAAGCTGAGCTGCAAAAACGATTCATCATGGAAATGGATTTGTCATCTGCTCCCTTAAAATGCTTCAGATAATTAAACGTATTAATTAAAGTCATCATTCTCATCTGATTACCATCCCCTGACAATTTTCATCCACCATGTTATGTATAGGTCATCTTATTAAGTTTAGTCTTGCTTATATGGTGATTTCTCTCTGTGTCCTTACTAGGAGATCCCCTTTGATGCTCTTTGCTACATGACAGGAGAGTGTAACTACGGAGGTCGGGTCACAGACGACTGGGATCGCAGGACCTTGCGCACAATAGTTTCCATATTCTACACCGCCAAGATCATTGACGATGCCGATTACAAGTTTGACCCCAGTGGCCTGTATTACTCACCACCTGAAGGAGATGTAAGACACAATGACAAAATGCCAAAAAGTTAAATGAAAAAACTGATGAACAACATATTCAGTCTGTCATATATACCACCATTCTAAAGTATGTTGGTTAGTAAGATTTAAAGTCTCTTATGCTCATCAAAGGCTGCATTTATTTGATCACTAAAAACAGTAATTAGAGCTGTGGAATATAATCGTTTTTTCCATGCATCGCTATGCTGATGTGAACGATTCTGCATCGATGCATAAAAACAAAAGAATCCATTTTTTAAAAATCTAATTAAATATTTTAATATATCTATAATATAATAAACCTGCTGCTGTCTGTCATTAATGTTAATCAAGCAACTAAAGAGAAGAGGAAATCAACCACTCACCTAGACTAAATAACTTTTGTAGCTTTAATAATAATCAATTTATTTGTAATTAATGCACTAAAGACCATGCAGTGATTATTTTTACATTTGATTATTACATTACTTAAATTACTTAAATGCTTCTGTTAAAAAAAGTAAAAAGTAAAGCACTGTTAATTTCATTTGTTTGTTTCTTATATTGTATTTTTTGTACTATTTGTTATTTGCATCTTCGTTCTTGTTTTTAACAACAACTAAAAACTGAATGGCATCCTTTTCCTTCCTTGATCATATTTCTTTCAAAGGAAGACCATATGCACCTCTGCATGCCGAGGTTTCTCATTCAAAACAAAGCCTAAGAGAAAGCAATTATAAGAGAAAACAATTCTTTTCTTTGTACAAGCTCAGTCAAGGTGTTAGTGAGCTCAGTGGGTCAGAATCCCTACCATATTATATGACTGTTTAAAATGACTACAGACATAATTGACTTAGTAAACAAACAAAAAAACATAAGTCTTTAGTAGATGCATCGGTATGAAATTTCTGAAAAGGGGATTATGAGCTACAAGTTCAATAACTAAACACAGTGGGTTGCTGCCAGTGGTGATGTCTGATTTATTTGTGAGCACATGTATAATCTATGCCCAATTTTATTTGGCATTTTCTCTCGAAATCTTTTATTCATGAATGTCATTTGCATAGCCATTATTATAAATGTCAGCAATCTCAAGGGTAGCCTGTTTTAAGTGCATGCCATTATTTAGCATCACCATCCTGGATTTAGTGTTGCATTAAAAAGCTGATTGTTTCCTTTTCAGTATAACAGCTACATCGAGTACACCAAGACACTTCCTCTAAATCCCTCACCTGAAATCTTTGGCATGAATGCCAATGCTGATATTACTAAGGACCAAGTGGAAACACAGCTGCTGTTTGATAGCATTCTTCTCACTCAGGTGCGCAAACACATTTTGATTATTGGTGCAAACTACCTAGTATAAAGTAGCTCTTGGTAGTACTATCAATGACCTGAGTGATTTTTGTAACGGTTATTTTTGCTTGATTTTGCCCTCACAGTCTCGTTCTTCAGGTGGCAGTGCTACATCTACTGATGACATGGTGTACGAGGTGGCTGCAGACATTCTTAATAAGCTTCCTCAGGATTTTGATATAGATGCTTCCATGCGCAAGTACCCTACCAGCTACAATCAAAGCATGAACACAGTGCTGGTGCAGGAGATGGGACGATTCAATAAACTCCTCAAGACCATCCGGGATTCATGTGTCAACATCCAAAAGGCCATCAAGGTCAGAACATTAGCAAAACCTCTGTGAAGGTTTAACACTTCAATCGATCATGTTTTCAGGTTCTTATTCTCTCTGGTCTGAGCACAAATTGAGCTCCAGTGGGAATTTGCAGTCTAATGGAAGCATTGTTGTCAACTATAATACTTCCATGTGAGGCTTCTGACAAGCTCAGCTGTTAGTTTGAGGATGTTTTCTCTCCATTAGCTCATAGCATGGTCCAGTTAGCAACATTCATTTAGCTTTCAGGAGTATATGATGGCATTTCATGTCACGCTAATGCACAAAGATATTATTAATATCTGCAATACATTTATGTTGGTTCTGTTCTGTTTACTGATCTCCCTGCTCTTATCCATACTAGGCTGCATGGATGGGCAGGGAGTTGGCCCAGAACAGAACCAACATAAATTTATTGCAGATATCATTAATGTTCTTGATAATAATTTAATGTGACAACATAAATTAACAATCACCTGCCAGAACTAATGCTACTATGCTTGAGATTAATATAAAATAATCTCATGAGATCTCAATGAGATAATACATTTATAAATTATAAAATGTATATATTTTATTTATTTATATTTCATTTTTTATTTATTTAGAAAGTTCCATTTAAAATGATTATTCTAATAGAGTAATCATTCTGTTTGCATTGTTCCTTAGTTTAAATAAGTTTATTTTTCTGCAAAACCTTTATATAGAAGCAATGCAAACTAAAAAAAATAGTATTTGAACATTCACTCCCTGCTGAAAGATACAAGGAAAATTCATCGTACCCCAGGGCATGTCCTAATGCTGTTCACTCCAGCTGAGCCTCCTTGTCCTTTAGTTTGACTGACAGCTCTGATCCCAGTTAGCATTACCACCCCGCAGGGTGAGAGGGATGCATATGCTGAGATCTGATCACAACCCTGGCTTTCGTTTACACATTGTGAACCCTTATCCTATAATCTAACCCTAAAATAATCCCTTTATCTCTTCTGACTACAGCTTGATTTCTGCTCTGAGGAACCTCTCCTTTATCCTTTCATTATTATTCATGATCATTTATCTCTATACAACATCAAATGCAAAAAAAGTTTGAAACCAGCCCATAGAAAGAAAACGACAACATCATTTTTCCTTAGAATAGAAAATGTCAATATACTATAAATATGACATAAATATGATGAATAAATAGGAATTTACACATTTACCCCCATGAGGTGACATGTGATGGCAATTTCCATGCAATTTTGGCAATTATACATAAAACAATCAGGATGGAAAGACAAAGCAATGATTGAATGCATGTGTGCATCTTGACAAAGGGACTGGTGGTTATGTCTGCTGAACTTGAGGAAGTAGTGAGCAGCATTCTGAAGGGCCGCATCCCTGCCATGTGGATGAAGTCGTCGTATCCCAGCCTCAAACCACTGGGAAGTTACATCAGCGACTTTCTTGAAAGACTCAAGTTTTTACAGGTAAACTCTTCAGTGATAAAGCATATACAGTACTTTTCATTCCACCACAGCCCATCACACTTTATTTGACATGGAAATGGTATGTTCACAGTATTTGCTTAGTCAAACTAAGTATCAAAGACTATAATCACACTACTGTTCAAAAGTTTGGGGTCGTAAGATTTTTTATTTTTTAAAGAAACAAATACTTTTATTGCGCCAGGATGCATTACATCAAAAGTTGAAGGCATTTATAATTTTACAAAAAATATATTTCAAATAAATGTTGTTCTTTTGAACTTTATATTCATCAAAGAATCCTACAAATCATTTCCACAAAAATATTAAGCAACACAACTGTTTTCAATGTTGATAGTAATAAGAAATGTTTCTTGTGCCCCAAATCAGCATATTAGAATGATTTGAGGAAATCTTTTCAACGGGAGTGTATGAGAGAAAAAAACTTTCCTTTCTTACTTTCAGTAATACTGTGTGTTAACATATTTGGATTCGATAACCACAGTTCTGTACATCATCATAATTTCTAGTGATCAATTCAAGTATTTACTTACCTTGGGATACTCAAGTGCACATTCATACAGCAGATGAAGCAGAAAGGATTCTAGTGTGCATTGTGAGCCACGGGAAAATCACATGAAATGCAACTGACTCACTGTCTCATTCAGTGAGCTCAGATTACAAAAGTGCTTCTGCAAAAGACTGTATTGTAAATACATTATACAAGTGTCCTTCCATTCAATAAAAGGAAAAAAATACTTTGAGTCTGTTACATTCCAAAGACTCCTTTTAGCCTTCAAGTTATGCCTTTAGAATCAGTTGATTTTGTTTGTGATTTATTGATTTTGGTGTTTAATAATAGTATCATCTGTATCATCCACACAGTGCTGGTACATGGACGGCACACCTGCAGTGTTCTGGATTTCCGGCTTCTTTTTCACTCAGGCCTTCCTCACTGGAAGCCAGCAGAATTTCGCCCGAAAATACACCGTCCCCATTGACCTGCTCAGCTTCGACTTTGAAGTCATGGAGGACAAGGAATACAAAAACCCCCCAGAGGATGGTGAGAAAGATAAAGAGAGAGAGAAGGAAAGAAAAAGAGTATTGACAAGCATGAAATGTAAAATATATGAAAGGGAAATGAGTTACAAGTGACAAAAGGAAAGAGAGACGCACAGTTTCATTAACCCCTCACTGTGGCTGAGTGCCATCAATCAGAGTCAACATTACAGTGCTCTGACATCAGACCCCTGCTGCTCTTTCATCAGTACATGATGAGCATCTCTCCAGAGGAAACCCATCTCTCTGAGACCATCACACACTGCATGAGGCTGGTTATGTGTGCGTTTGACTTCAACAGATACTTTGTTGTACCTACTTCATTTTTTATAGTTCAATCAGTCAGTGTATAAAATGGGCAGAGTTTTTAGTTAGTGTGCATGTGTGCAAGGGTGTAAAGTACTTCATTATTTCAAGGAATTTTAACTGAATATTCTTACATTTTCAATGCAAAAATTATACTTATATTTCTGCATGTCTGCATGTTTTAAATCTTTATGAGCTCAGGGCTTGATTTTCGCCTTGGGATTGCGCGTATTGTGCACAATTTTACTCATTCACGCAAATTTTGTGGTCACAAATTTTGCGCTCAGTGCTAAATTGAGTTCTTTTTCGCTGCTTATTGCACTTAAACAGTCAAATACACATAAAATAATGTAAAAATGCCAGTCTTGACAGGTATTCACATACACAGTCGGTATGTTTTAAGTGAATGTAAACAGTTGAGAAAGAAAACGCCTGTGTAACAGTATAATGGATCCATGCGTCAGGTCTTAAAATGACAGCAGCCTGATATACCAGTTGAAAAAAAGTCGACTTGGTACTTTTAAATGTGGATCTCATGATCTATTTTTGGTTAGATACTGTGACTTCTCATGCAGTTCCCATACTTTTTCTAATAATTATTAATCCTCTGTACTTTTTGTATTTGTGCTTCTGTCAGGTGTTTACATCCGTGGCCTTTTCTTAGATGGTGCCCGCTGGGATCGGAGAACAAAACGCTTGGCAGAGTCTTTCCCCAAAATACTGCATGACGCCATGCCTGTGGTGAGAGACTGTAAAATGTCTAATCTCATTCAAATAAGGCTGATGATATCATGCATATCCTCTGATGTGGGTAGATATTACAGAGACTCAAGTCACAAGAAAGTCATTCCACTGTAATGATGGAAAATGTATTAAACTTGCAAAAACTTGTTTCAGTGCAATTCAAAAAATGTTTGCTTGCAGGCAAACTATAACAGTAACTATGGAAACAAGAAGCAATCATGAGAGAAAAAAATACCTTTTTTTTCACCAAAAAAAAAAGTGAACCAAGGGACATAATGCTAAAAAATAATTTCCTGCACAGAGCGGCTAAATCATATTTGCAGACGTTCAGGTCCTTCAGTCTTCAGAATTAGTCCAGTTATAAAAGCATGAAATGGTTGGTTGTTATTAGGTTCCATGTGTGAAAAAGTTAATCCACAAATAAAATGCTTTTCTTCTGTTGAATCCACTGGAAACATTTAAAGTCTACATGAAACAGCATTCCCAAATTGACCATAATGTTACATATGTCAGAGTGAAACTGAATATTCAACAAGGATTTTTTTATTATTATTATTTATTGATAATGTATTAAGTAAATATGTTGACTTCAGTCTCAGTGCAGCCAAATAAATCTCTTCAGTGCCAAATAAAAACATGCATAATACACTTGAAGGAAAATCGGAACTTCGGCAGCCTTATACCCAGCAGAGGGTCTGCACAGACACCCCATTTTTTGGATTTCCTTGAAGATGGCTCTTTGAAGAAAGTTTAAGAAAATCTCTACATTAAAAATGTTATTTCATATTTAAATGCAGTACGAGAAGGGAGTTCTGACTGTCTATATAAGACAGGTGATATTTTCAGATAGTTGAATAGGGAAGAGAAAACTACTTCTGTCAGTTTTGTCCTTTTTATTCTGCACAGTGGACATTGCCACAATAAATAATGCATTCACTGCCTGTTTAATATTCAGACATTTCAGGAAAACTCATTACCAAAATAATTTTTTGACTAGAGCTAAACTTAATTAAACATGCATTTGTTACTTAAAGTAAAACTTTGAAATGCAAATTTCTTTTGAAGGCCATTATTAATTTCAGCTGAAAGTATTTCATCTGAAACACTGAGCATAAATACACCCACAAGTTGTATATACAGTATCTCTCTCTCTCTCTCTCTCTCTCTCTCTCTATATATATATATATATATATATATGTATATGAAGAGTTCAGATGCAAAAGCCTCTAAGTGCCATCTGAAATTTTCTTCTAGAATGATCATTTTTATAAAGCTTGTATATTTAAGTTATTTCACTTAAATGACAATTAATAGGTAATTTGCATCGCCATTTAAGTGAAATTACTGAACTTAAATATACAAGCTTGATAAAAATGATCATTCTAGAAGAAAATTTCAGATGGCACTTAGAGGCTTTTGCATCTGAACTCTTCATATATATATAACCGCCAACTTTTAATGTACCCCTTTGTTTCTGAGGTATATTAAGAGTCTCTGATAAGTAAGGAATAATTGACGACAGGCCGTTGAATTATTAGAAAAATAATGCACACCCGAGGTGGTAATGCGGTCACGACGCGAAGCGGAGTGGCCGTTCACCTCGGGTGTGCATTATTTTTCTAATAATTCAACGGCCTGAAGTCAATTATTCCGCTTATACTACAGTTACCACACCTCGAAACATTGTTCAGATTATATATTTCTAGACGTTTGTAAAGTTTTTGTCATTAAAACGCTCTTGTATGTAGGACTAATTTCTTACGCATCTAATCCACTGCCTCCGTTGCTAATTCCAAAACGTCATTTTAGAGTTAGTAACGGAGGGTTGAGCCACTGATAGCAGACTAATGCTGGGACACATAGGCCGGGAGCCAGGTCCACTCCTCAGGATGTTTTTTGCTACCTTTTTTTCACTATTATTTCCTATTATCTTATACCTTGGGCCATCACAAGTTGATAATGACCACCCCCAACTCGGCCCCGTTTGGTCTCAGGGGCCAAAAAACACCCTTTTTGGGAAAATCGTTTGGCGGAATGATGTAATTGTGAATATTAAGGTACTGCAGCTACAAAAATGGTCATATAACCCTAAATTTTTGCATGGTGTATCCTGACTCATAGGGGATACTAGCACAAAAAGATTCTGGGGATTGCTGCCTTTTTTCTGTCAAATATCACCCTCAACATACCCTAAAAGACAAAAAAATGGCTGTCCGCCTGACAAATTGTCATCAAAGGTGATCATTTTCAAGCATTTTATTATACATATCACTGCCTCAAATGTACATGAAAAACTTCCCAAGTTTATAGGCTTCAATTTAAGTCCAAGATTACCTTTCTATCTAGAGGATTACAGCTGATATAACCGAAGATCTCCACGGTACCTCATATCGGAGAAAACAGAACTTTCAAGCATTACCATTCCATATGGGATTGAGCATATTTTTTGCATATGTGACCCTGGACTGCAAAACAAGTCACATGTGTGATTTATTTGAAATTGAGATTTTTATACATCATGTGGAAACTGAATAATTAAGCTTTCCATTGGTGTATGGGTTGTTAGGATAGGACAATATTTGGCCGAGATACAACTATTAGAAAGTTTGGAATCTGAGGGTGCAAAAAAAATCGCAACATTGAGAAAATCGCCTTTAAAGTTGCCCATTTATGTTGGCGATTGTGCAGCATTCCCTCACTAAAATAAATGTTTTATATATTTATGGTAGGAAATTTACAAAATATCTTCATGGAACATGATTTTTACTTAATATCCTAATGATTTTTGGCATAAAAGAAAAATCGATAATTTTGACCCATACAATGTATTATTGGCTATTGCCACAAATATACCCGTGCGACATGAGTCATGTGACATTTGTGATCCAGAGTCACACAGCTGCCCTGATCTGAAAGACTATATCGACTTCTCATCCTGCCCATTCAAAGACACAATTTTGTTTTGTACATCCCTAGAATCCATGAAGAAGACAGTGCGTTCAGCTTATGAGTTGGGGATTACTGATTGGAGCAAAGAGGTCAGCCATGGTCTTCACAAGAAAATTGTAACAGCCTTTAAAACCTCTGAGCCACTACCTTGGCCTCCGAGGGCTCATGATCTCCATGATCCAAATGAGGAGATTCCCTCAGAGGTTTTACAATTCATTTTAAACCTCATTTGTGGAGATAAGAAGCCATCATTTCGGGAGGAAAGTCTGGCATCATCCATTTCTCAAGACATCTGCAGAGCAGTTACGTCAGGTCAATGGAAGATGAAAAAACACATTTTGCTATGTATGACACTACGCCATCTATTCAGATCCAAGAGCATCACCACTTTGATAAATAGGCTTGGTCACTGTGAGTCATACACATACTCAATTGAACTTGAAACGGCTCTGGCAAATTCAATTGTCGAAAGTGCTTCATTAGTCAGCAACTCAGATGTTATCAAGAGGCAGCCTGATGGAGCAGTCTTCCACAGTGACTGGGACAATTTTGATCAGCTGGTATCAGATGTATATGGGGCAGGGTCCATTCATACCGCCGCAGGGATCTACATGCAAGATCTTGGTTCTTGTGTGGATGCAGAAGCACTTTCCTCAGCACAGCCTACACAAGAGTCATGTGCAGATAACGACTCCCCTACCCCAGAACAGCCCACTCAAGAGTCTTATCCTAACACTCAGCCTACAAAAAAACAGCGATCATTTAGAAGTCCTGCCATAGAGTTGCCAACTTACTATAAACGGAAACGATCTGAACCCACCAATTTGGTGTCATCTAGTTCCAATAACTCAACCATATATAGCCAATCAAAATCATCTGATACTGATCTAATTTGGGTCTTTGCTCGTAAAATCAACTCTAAGGATCAGCACATCCCTGGTTTGTCAGGCTGGGTGTCTCTTACTGGCCAGTCTCCAAAATGCCTCACCACAATTGGGTACTATCCCATGATCAATGCTCCCATAACTGACTTGGCAACTATTCAAGAATGCCTCAGATGCAGCCAAGCTGCGTCTTCTGAAGCTGGACAAGAGTACACCATCTGTACATTTGATCTAGGTGTTTGCATGAAAGCATATCCTCTAGTATGGAATGAACCTGAAAAATACCAAAACCATATCATCCTCATTGGTACGTTCCATTGCTGTGGAGCATACTTGAAAGGCATAGGCAGAAGATACTGTCAAGGGAGTGGGTGGGTAGAAGTGGCTTTGGAAGCAAATCTGATCACCACTGGCTCTGTGGCTGGGGTCACAGATGGGAAGAATTGGGACAGAGCAATAAATACACACAAATCCATGCTGGAAGCTCTAGAGAGACTCCTCTATGACAAGTATCTGGAAACTCATGAACCCCTCTCTCCAGAAGGAACTGCTTTGCTGGAAAAGCTCACTCTGAATGGATCTACTCTCACTGATGTTCTATCATCAGATGATGTAGGCCTATCTCACCACATGGCAGAATATCATGCATTCAGAGAAGCAGTGAGAAATGGGGAACTGGGAGAAACTGGACAGTTTTGGATGGAATACATTGACTGCATCTGGCTAGTCCTGTCAATGAATAAGGCAATCAAAATGAATGACTACGAAGGATACAAAGCTGCTCTAAACAACATGCCAGACCTCTTCTTCTGCTCAGACCAGCAGAACTATGCAAGATTCCTCACATACTTGGGATATTTTCTTGAACACATTGAAGAAACACATCCAGGATCAGAGAAACTTTTGCGCGCTGGAGCAATCAGTGTTTCCAGATCACATATCCCAGGCAACCGCTGCCACACAGACAAAACGATAGAGGAGACAGCTATGAAATGGCTCAAGTCAAACTCAGGGTCTGGGACATATTCTGCTGGGATCTGTGGAATAACCAGTAATTATGAAGCGAGTCAACGTCATATCCTGACTGCCCATGCCAAAGGAGAGTATGTAGAAGCCATGTGGGAAATGACAAGTGGCCGAGGCGAACATACAGAAAAGCAACAAAGAGATCTCCGACCACGTGAAATCACTCGGTCTGAGGAGCAAGTGCAGCAAACAGTACAAGCTTTTCAGAGTTTTATCAACCCATTTCAGCTTGAGACTTCTCAGCCCTTGACAAGTTTGAGTTCAGGAGCAGCTATGCCAGAAGAGGTGCGCTATGATGTGCTGAATGCCCTGAAAAATGGCAAAACTCAAAAAGAGAAGTTCATCCGTGATCGACTTCAAACAAAAAAGGTCCTTTTCTTTGAACCCGTCAAGAGGAATAAATTCAAGACAATGTCGTCTACCACACCTAAAAGGAAGCTTGTGGCATCAAACCAGAAAGTGATCCAGTACAAGGCCACAAGTGGGTTTATCTTTCAGATCTTCATCAAATCACAAGAACTTAAGTCACAAATAAGCATCTCTGACCTAATGACCTATCCCTTGACTGTGACACCATACTCCATCTCAACAATCGATGGCTTTTTCGCAAAAAACAACAAAGCAAAAGGAATGAATCACATGATTAAAGATGCTGAGAATGCACAACTTCCTTCTCCAAGCCAATGTGCTCTCATTCAAGATGGAAACTCCTCATTCTACATGCGTGATTTACCACAGACAATGAAGACTATATCAGAGCGCACCTTCAAAAGTCTACCTGCTGCAGCTGAAACAGTATTCAGCACAGACACTTACATTGACCGTCTTTATTCATCAAAATCAGCTGAGAGAGATCGCAGAGGTTGTGGTGAACGTTTTATAGTTAATGGGCTGAATGTTCATCGACCTGCAGATTGGAATGGTTTTCTCTCAAATGATGAAAACAAGAAGGCACTCATTCATTTACTTCTGGATCACTGGAGCTCTCATGATATGATGGAAGACATCATCCGAAGGCCTGTCATTTTCATAGAGGCTGGTCAAGCTTTCAAGATAGAATGCAATGATGGAGTTATGTCAAAAGAACTTCTACCAGAGATCTGTTCAAAACATGAAGAAACAGATGTGAGGGTGATCATTTACATGCAGTATATCCAAACCAAAATGCCTCACATCAGAACAGTTAGAGTCAGAGCAAAAGACTCTGACATTTTCTTCATCCTCCTGTATTATGCCAAGTCATCAACTGTCAACATCATCTTTGACATGGGGGATAGACTAATCAACATCAACCAGCTGGCTGATGATTATTCACAGGAACACATTTCAGCTCTTCTGGCCTTGCATGCATTCACTGGTGCTGACTGCACTTCAGCATTCAAAGGCAAAGGGAAGGTCCGTCCGATGAAGATTCTTAATCAGAATTCAAAGTTTATTCAGATCTTTGCTGAAGTGGGGAACTCTTGGGAGCTCAATGAACAGATTATCAGCGGTGTTCAAGAGTTCACCTGTCGCCTCTATGGTTTCAATCGTCGAATCAAGAAAGTTGATGAGGCAAGAGAGATTAAAGTCAAGAAGATGTGTGGCTCAAGCCTTGAGCTTCGACAGGGTCTCTCTGTTGACCTCTCAAACTTCCCACCTTGCAAGAGGGTCCTCTTACAGCACATGAAAAGAGTAAACTTTCAAGTATGCATCTGGAAGAGGGCTCATGAGCACTACCCAGAAATCCCAAGCCCTCTCGACCATGGATTTCACATAAACACCGAGACAGGCAAGCTAGAACCACTATGGTTTGAGGGCGACGTCATCCCCAAAGCCCTTGTTGATGTCTTGGCAGAAAATGAAACAGATGAAGATGACTTGACTGATGAAATCCATACGAATATACGTGAAGATGAGGAAGAGGAGGAAAATGATGATTGAGAGTTGATATTCTACACTAATACAATACACTAACATGACCAGTCGTCGAAGTACAGCAAGGATAAGCAGCAAAAAGATCTAAGAACCAAATAAATGTTTTCTATTTTATGTTTGAGCTGTATTTTAGTTTCACCATTTGGCTGTAAAGAATGTTTACCTTTACAAAGGGTTACTATTCATTTACTCTATTGAAGATTGGCTTTTTTATAACAGACTGCACAGAGTCATCTTTATTCCTTGTGTTTGCGAGGACTTTGTGGGCTTTAATAAATATCACATTTTGTTAATTGATTTTGTGTGAATGTACCCTATTTTGCACCCTGAACCCAGTCCACCTGGGGGCTTAATATTACTCACTTTTCATGCAATTCACTTCATATAGTACAGCAGTACATAATTCAAGTCTCAACTCTTTTTAGAAACATTGTTCATATGTGACTCTGGATCACAAATGTCACATGACTCACATGTCGCACGGGTATATTTGTGGCAATAGCCAATAATACATTGTATGGGTCAAAATTATCGATTTTTCTTTTATGCCAAAAATCATTAGGATATTAAGTAAAAATCATGTTCCATGAAGATATTTTGTAAATTTCCTACCATAAATATATAAAACATTTATTTTAGTGAGGGAATGCTGCACAATCGCCAACATAAATGGGCAACTTTAAAGGCGATTTTCTCAATGTTGCGATTTTTTTTGCACCCTCAGATTCCAAACTTTCTAATAGTTGTATCTCGGCCAAATATTGTCCTATCCTAACAACCCATACACCAATGGAAAGCTTAATTATTCAGTTTCCACATGATGTATAAAAATCTCAATTTCAAATAAATCACACATGTGACTTGTTTTGCAGTCCAGGGTCACATATGCAAAAAATATGCTCAATCCCATATGGAATGGTAATGCTTGAAAGTTCTGTTTTCTCCGATATGAGGTACCGTGGAGATCTTCGGTTATATCAGCTGTAATCCTCTAGATAGAAAGGTAATCTTGGACTTAAATTGAAGCCTATAAACTTGGGAAGTTTTTCATGTACATTTGAGGCAGTGATATGTATAATAAAATGCTTGAAAATGATCACCTTTGATGACAATTTGTCAGGCGGTCAGCCATTTTTTTGTCTTTTGGGGTATGTTGAGGGTGATATTTGACAGAAAAAAGGCAGCAATCCCCAGAATCTTTTTGTGCTAGTATCCCCTATGAGTCAGGATACACCATGCAAAAATTTAGGGTTATATGACCATTTTTGTAGCTGCAGTACCTTAATATTCACAATTACATCATTCCGCCAAACGATTTTCCCAAAAAGGGTGTTTTTTGGCCCCTGAGACCAAACGGGGCCGAGTTGGGGGTGGTCATTATCAACTTGTGATGGCCCAAGGTATAAGATAATAGGAAATAATAGTGAAAAAAAGGTAGCAAAAACATCCTGAGGGGTGGACCTGGCTCCCGGCCTAACACGACTAGCTGACACATTCTCTGACTGTTTTCATCGACTGCAGCAGATTTTAAACACCGACTTTGAACACAGACTGAACGCGCTGAACACGCGTTTGGACATGATCAGTCATAAGTATCAAATTACATTCATAACCGGCCTTAAAGTGTGTCCCCGGCTTTATGCAGTTATTAATGCAGATATTAGAGAGAGATGTTGCAATAATGAGACAGAAAAGCATGTGCGTCAATATTATTATTTATTTATTAATTCAATTCCTTTTAATTAATTCGAATTCATTCTTTTTTTTTCTATTATTGACAGACTAGCCAAATAAATGAAACACAAACCCCTTTTAACAAGTAGGCCTATCAATAATTATTTATTTGTTATATTATCTGCAATAATAATCCGTGCTGCAGGATTATCCATTTATTTAGCCTATATTCAGTTTAATTTTCTATTGATTATAGATAGGACTATATACTTTATTTATTCACATTAAACTGCATGTTTCCATTGATTGTGAAGCTAGACACTGAAAATTCCAGATCAAGCGCATGCGGCTAAATGTTTTTTCTTGTTATGAATTGTATCCTATTTTCCGTTATTACCGTTAACTACGCGAAGTGATATGGAACTGTAATGCGGTCAAGACCTGCCTGGAACTACTTTAGCCGTGCGTTTCCCTGAAAATAATGCACACCTTAGAACGTTCGTCAACCAATCAGATTCAAGCATTCAACGGCCCTGTAGTATAAAGGGATTTTAATTTGTTTTTAGTGACAGCTTTCTTTGTTTTACAGTTATATTGGATACCAAGCCAAGGAAAATGGGTTAGATTATCAACAAGGGAAAATGAAATGTTGATTCACCACCATATTTTTAGTGAACAGAAGACCCCACTCTCATTCTGTTCGAAATGATGAAGTAACCAACCGCATCCCATTACACTGAAACTTTATATTTCCATAGTAATCAAAGCGGATTGTAGGAAGCGAGGAAGAGCAATGAAACTGTTTCTCAACTACACATCATCCTGTCTTTCTGCAGATGTGGCTGAAGCCCATGAAGAAGCAGGATGTTCCAGAGCGCATGTGCTACATTTCTCCTGTCTACAAGACCAGTGAGAGACGCGGAACCCTTTCCACCACTGGACACTCCACCAACTACGTCATTGCAATGAGCCTGAATTCAGACGTGCCTCCAGAGCACTGGATCCGACGTGGAGTGGCCTTGCTGTGTCAGCTTAACTCGTAGATACACTGCTCTGCTTCTAGTATCCTTCACTTGACCTTTTAGAGAACTATCCGTGGCTAATGTTTATTTAGATATACCATTAAATATGAGTTCAGTAAAAAAACTAATTATACCATTTAACAAACACCTAAATAAAAGTCTTCCTATCTCTAAAGTCAACATTTAAAAGATGATCAATAGCAATAATAATACATTTATAAAGATTTATAGTAGATAATTACAACTTTTAAAAATATATTTTCATAGAGAGGAGCATTTTAATAAGCTGAAACTCAAAGTAGGCTTTGCAAACTTTATTTTCCACTTCTGACAAAGAAATGCACAGACAATCAGCAAGAATGGCAAATGTATTGAAAACGCTTTAACATCCAAGCTGTGTAATCAGCAATAAAAATTGACAAAGTAAATATCTGGATGGTCCTTTTTTGAAATACAATCTAAAGCTTGAAGAAAATTGATGTGCATCATTTTTATTTATCAGATTTCTTTGCACCACATAACCAAGGTGTTTCATTTGAACTTAAGAGCTGTGACAACTTCATTTCACAGACACATACACAGGATTTAGACCTAATCTCTGAAGACTGTGATTAGGTTTGCTCACATGACCCCCAAATTAATTGACTCTACATTCAAGCTGTAAAAATTAAGTACTTCAGGGAAAGAGGAAAATCAACAGTGTGTTCTCATCACTTCATTTCTTAACAGAAATTAAACAACTAGACAGTTTGCTTCATGCATGTTTCCATCCAATCAAGTACATTTGATGAATGCAATTAATAATGATACACACCCACGACAACAAATAAATGGATGTCACATGGTGACAGGATAAGCATGAATCACATAACATGCCCCACCAACTCATGACGATAGAGGATTCAAGCAGCGAACACAGCAAGTGGAATGTGTAGAGGCGACTGCGGGCACAGGAAGCGCTTGTGCGCAAATTCAGAAACAGCCCATATTTGGCACAGTCCTTAAACAAGAATCACATCAACAGGGGGGCAGATTAACAGATGCTCTATAAATTTGATTGTAGTCAGGCTTTTATACAGGTTCACATAAGGCCAATAATTGAAATGTGTGCATTAATTTCAATAATGGGAGGGTGTCAACAACGAGTGTTTAAGATTGTCCAAAAAAAAAAATTCTTAATTTTTATGTTAAAAAAAGGAATGGTTCTCCCAAACTTTGTATGCAATATAAGTTTAGATGGTCAGTGAATAAAAGGTACCAATTTCTCACAAAATATTCAGAATTTTGCGCAAACTATCCAGAAATACCAAACATGTCCTATAGATAAATAAAATAAAAAAGTAACAAAATGCCAGCATGTTTAACAAAAATTAGTCTTCAGTAGCAAATCTCCTTTGGGGAACATAATTATTTCATGAACTTCAACTGTAACAAGATCATTATTTACAACACTTGGATATGAAAATCAACTTTGATTTATATTCAGAAAGTAGTCTAGATCATGATAAAAGTTATCAATGAACAGATAGACTCCCCAAAGAAAAAGAATGTATTCCTTGATGTACAGATATGCTCAGCTAATTGTTCTTCATTTAAAATCACAGTGATTTTGCATTAGCTTTAATACTGGACTTGTTCAGTCACTATTCATCTGACCTTCTGAATGCGATCGGTGTTTCGGCAGCACTGTGTCACAGGTTATTCATAACACTGTTGCATACCTTTTTCTTCAAATACTCAAAATTGGCCAAAACATTAGTACAAGCTTAGCCAATAATGACAGGAAAAAGAAAAGAAAAAAAATCAAACAATTGAAATTCTAAGACTGAGGACACTCCCATCACCATGAACAGTAAATATATAGTGTAAGAAACAAACAAGTAGTCAATGCTGAAAGCAAAGTGTAAACCAGTAAAGAAAGGCGCTCTTTAAAGAGAATCATATGATCCTGGCACACAATACTGACCAGTACTTTTCAATAAATTAAAAGACTATGCCAAGCTGATGCCAGTTGGGCTCTGTTGGACCATTTTAGCGCCTGACACGGCGATGGTGAGACACACTAGACATACACAGCACAACACGCCAGTTACAAATGAATGGACTATGAGTTACAATACATATGAATGAAAGAGCTAAACATGACACTAAATGGGTGACTGATGAATAGATGCTTCTCTCTAGGACACAGTCCTAAAAAACACTAAAGTATTAAAGGGATAACCCAAATAATGGGGAGTGTGTCTTGTGTGCTGTGCATATATATCTGACTTGACATACAAACTAAAAAAAAAACAAAAAAAAAACAATAACGACAGAAGAGAACGGTCCAGAAGCTACATCTACAAAAGAGCATGAAAATGACAAATAACCTTTTTGAGTGGCCTAGAGAGGAGGAGATGAGAGAAGATGAAATGTAAACACGTTTCTGTTCATGTTCATGTCCATGTCCACTGTAAGCTACTGATGCGGTCTTCTGAGACATGCTTGCAAGACTGTACCATCACAAAACAAAGCCACTTTAGGGCAAAGCACGAGTGTGAATGTAGCTGAATGACGCCTCCAGCTAGAAGCCAAAATCAATCACAATGTGATCCTCGAAGATGGCGATCAGCAGCATGAGGCCAAATCCCGTGAGCATGCCCAAGTTCTGCAGGACAAAGTGACCCATCTCACAGCGTTTGTGCTCTTCGCTGTCACCATGAAGCATCTCTGGCAACTGAGGATGAAGAGAAATTTATATTGTTAGATAGAAGATAACATTCTAACACTGGTAACTCAGAACAATTACATTTACAGGACCAAAGAGAAAAATACTGATACCATATTAAAAGTTTATGTTACACAGGTTACTATAATATTTATATATATGATATACATATATTTATACACACTATTTGTGAGTTTCTTTTTTTTATGCAGTAAATTGATCAAAAGTGACAGTAAAGACTTGTACATTGTTGTAAGAATTCTATTTCAAATAAATGTTATTTTAACTTTATTCATCAAAGAAACCTAAAAACTATTTAAACATTGATAATAAATAAATAATAGCAAATCAGCATATTATAATGATTTCTGAAGGATCATGTGACACTGAAGACTGGAGTAATTGATGCTGAATATTCAGCTTTTCTATCACAGGAATACATTACATTTTAAAATATATTAAAACTGAAAACAGTCATTTTAAATTGTAATAATATTTTACAATATTACTGTTTTTACTGTATTTTTTGATTAAATAAATGCAGCCTTAGCAAGTATAAGAACTGCTACTAAAAAGCCAAATATTAATTCAGAAATGGTTGTCGGGATGTGCAAGATCGCATATAGTTGCTGTACAGAAAGTATTTAATGTTATTTTCAAATTTAAATGAATTATTTCACGTGATCAACAATTACGACCGTAACTGGCAAGCTAAGATCATCTGCATTTTGGTTCTCTTACCATATCCACTAATGCCACATAGAGAAACATGCCAGCAGTGACAGCAAAGATCCAGCTGGTGACATTGTGTGTGTACTGTCCCACGGCCGTGCCGATCACCATGCCAGCGTAAGCCATCAGGGCAGAGAGGACGTTGTATACAATGGCTTGCTTCACTGACATCCCAGCCTTCAATAAAACAGCAAAGTCACCTGAAAGAAAACACAAATGTGCACTATTAATGTACAGTACAGTGCGTATAGTTAACCCATGCTAAACCTGACAATAACTGCTGTGAGAATGGACTGTCCTTAATCTGTCAGAAAAAAATAAAGAGGACTTTCCTGCTGCCACTCATTTTCTCCTACTGAAAATATATGTGAGGAGCCTTCACATCCATCGGTCCTCTCTAAACTACACTCTGGACTTTTGGTCTGTCACCTGGCCCAATTAAATCAGTCAAAAGCAATTAAAAGCACTTTTTTATTGTAGCCGTGTTTCTAAAGCCACCAAAAAAATTGTTAGTCCCGTCACCTCCACTGGATGGCAAACAGTAAATGTAAACATCAAATACAAAACATAATTAATACATCAAAGGCATACTGTTTGTTACTTCTGTGGTATTGTAATGTCTGGTTCAGTTTAAACAAAAAAAGGGGAATTTTAAAAAGAGTGGCCCTCTAGACAGCTACCTCAAACTTCATAAAAGCTTTGCAGTCTTTTAAAACCAATATGCGCTGCAGTGTTGTTTTAGTCCAGTGTTTTTGATTCATTCAAACATGAAAAAGAGAGCACAGAAAAACAGCTGGGGCTCTTTGCCTTGATGTTCCTGAGTTTGTGTCAATCGAAAATGGATAAAGGACACCTCACTGGGGACACCTCACAAGGCATGCACCAGGATCACCACATCACCCTAAAGCTAAACCTGACCTCACTCATTGACATGTTGATGTCTTTTTTTTTCAGGGTTTTGGCCTGTTCACACCAAGGACGATAACTATAACTATAAAGTTATAATAATCATTCTAATTTTATTAAAATGGACACACCACAGCTATAACATTAACAGCACAAAGGAACAATATTGTGGAATCCCTTTCAGAAAATGAGAATCCACTCAACTTTAAGCTTGATCATTTCAAATAGCAGAAGACATCATAACTGCAGCACAAGCTCATAATAAACAGAATGTTAATGTTTGATGTGGACACTATAATCATTTTACTGCACACCTAGAGGTCAAATGAAAGAATATGGATCTGCTATTCTAATATTTTGTCTCTTGACACTGCAGCTGGTTAAGCCACTTACCTAGTTCATGGGGCAGTTCGTGACAGAACACGGCTACTGAAGTACTAATGCCACCCGTAATATTAGCACTGAAAGCAGCACCTGTAGGTGACAAACACAGTTCCTCAGACACAGAAACCCTTTTGATTAAAGAGAAATTAATCTGCTACTAGTTTCAATGTACACAAACTGACCTATAGCGAGTCCATCACTAAAGTTATGCATGCCATCTCCCATAATGACCATCCATGCTATGCTGGCAATCCCTGCATCTTTCATTTCCTGGTCAGAGTGACAGTGCCCATGGTGGGAGTGACCATGTCCATGTCCATGTCCATGTCCATGCTTTTTTGACTTGGCCTTTGGCCCACTGTCCTCCTCCGTTTTTACAGCTTCCTTATAGGGGTGTTCTGAAACAGAGATGGCAAGCGGCATCTTGCTAGGTGAATCCAGAGACTGCAACTCCGTCATCTGAGTGTCATTGTGTCCGGCTTCACAATTCGTACCGTCCCCTGCATGATAAAGAAGGGAAGGAGTTACTTCTGTGGTCTGCGCCGACTCATGCAAATGATCCGCTCTGTGCTATAGTGTCTCTGGACTGGAGGATGATAACACTGATGCAAAAACAGGCTTTATTCAATCCAAAGGAAAGTATATTAATGCTGTCTGAATTGTTCAGACTGAGACTCAACCGCTCTCGGCCTGGACTCAGACTTCAATGTGCTGCTCTTGACTCAAATGCTGAGTTCTCTCTAAATATTACAGCACCAAGCTTGGTGTGTTACACAGCTTGAGTTCATTCTTATAAGATCAGTATATAGGAAGAGACTCGAAAGGATCTTCAGGATATCAACACATACAACTTAAATTAAAAGCTAAAAAAATTGTGTTGGGATTTCACGAAGAAATGAACAACCCACCTTCTGTTAGAGGCTTCAGATGGAGCCACTCAGCATCTGAACGCCTGTTGAGTTTGTGGTCTGACAATTTCCTCCCGATCTCTGCCTGCTCTCCCTTCTTCTTTCTCTGGCAGAGGCCTCCCTGTGGAAAGCATGAACAGATAAGTGTTTATAAGCACTTGGTTCTGAGAAGGTTGTTTCGCTGTGCCCCACTATCTGCAGCAATTCTGGATTTTATTTTAGTCTGCCTCAACTCTGTCATTCTTAAACAGCCATGTGCGACTGGTTTTCTTGCCCTTTTCGAAAGATTTCTGTGTTTCAACACGAAGGTATTGTGGTGTCTCATACCCTTTGGTCGCTGTAGTGCTTGAACATGCCAATGCAATGTTCAATAATGAAGAGGAGGTAGATTCCTGCTAATGCAGTCAGTCCTTTCCAAACTCCATCAAACTTCGTCAGATAATCCTCTTCAGGTTCTTCCTCCGTGTGTCCTTCAAAACTGTGATTATGGCCCCCTTGAGACTGCAAAATATAGGGAAACAGTTGAAAAGTTTGGACCTTTGCAATGGTTAAATGTTTGTTTGTCCCAAAAATGAACTTACATGAGGGAGTAGATGCAGTAAGGCGTCACCACTGAGGGTTCCCACCGCCAGTGCCACCAGGAAGGTCAAGAGAAACTTGAAGCAGGACTGGTTGAGAATGGGCACCAGAATAACACCCAGCAGAGACAGCAGACTGATGATGGTGATAGACACAAAGCCCCACATCCAGACCCACACTGCAGAAACCGAATCAGCAGCAGTGGGTAAGACTGCGATCATTGGACGCATAAGGGCTTTTCACACTGCACTTAACCCGGGTTATCGTCGTTCTAAACACCGCTTTTAACACCGGGTAAAGGAGCGTTTCACACTTGTAATTTAGATGCGGGGTTAAAAAGCGTTGCACTGCTTTTGCAGGGTTAACTCCGCATTGCGGTGCCAAACTTGTACAGTGTACAACTAAAAATGTTAAAAAAATGTTACAACTAGATGCTAGCAACCGACAACCAATGGCGTGCCTTATATTCACTCGCTTTGGGCAGTCACGGAAACACAGCGCGATGTATATAAACATCGCGTTTCTGTATATATAGGAAAAATGTCAATGTCATTCTTACTTTTATAGTTTGCAAAGTTCACTCAGAAAAAACTTGATATTACAGTCAGCAATGTGTAATATGAGGATGCGCAATACTAGAGCCTTCATGTAAACAGTGCTGTGCGTGTCACGTGCTGCGCTTGTCCAGTCAGTAACAATGACACTGCAAATATGAAAATAAGGACTTTAACCTGGGGTTTAGGAATGTGCAGTGTGAAACGCCAGTTTATGAATACTCAGGATTAACTGTTAACCCCAGGTATAGTATGAGCAGTGTGAAACGTGAATAAAGATAACCCAGGAATCCGTTCACCCGGGGTTTAGAATGACCAGGGTTAACTATTTCAAGTGTGAAAAGCCCAATAGAGTTTCAACTAATGCCAGGTTCAGATTACACAATATTAATGTCTGTTACTATAGTCACTGTGTCAGATTATGCGATTTTGACTCCTAAAGTAGTATTGGTGCCGTAGCTCCACGAACCTTTCCTTCATTGCATAATTCCACCTAGCAGCAGCAATACAATAGACTCTCTTTCATTTCAAGATTTTTGAAAGCTGTGTACGTTAGAGCTTCGGTGCTCCTATTGGTCAAAGTCACGGATGAGATGGAACCAGTCGTGGAGGACCGAAAAAAAAATTACACATGCTAGTCTATGACACACTATACAAGATGAAATGATTGATATTGTGTAGTCTGAAATCAGCATAAGGTAGGACATGTCTAATGCAGACATTAGAGAACAGTTTTAATATGATTTAGCATTGGTTCTCGACTAGTTATTAAACTTTAAGAAACAAAGCTTTACCATTTACTAAGTCTGTTCACTCTCTATTAGCTAGCAAACTAGACTGGTATAGAGAGAACTGTAGATGAGTGTATATACTTTGTTGATACAAAATCATACTAGTACAGGATCACTTTTACCTGCAGATGTTGCTTCTTGTGCCTTAGACTCAACGTGGTGATAATGAAGGATGCAGAAGCGTCTGTCTATCTGGTACAGCAGTGCTGGACATAAATAGGTGAACTGTGCTGGAGATATGAGAGAATCTGAGCTCAGTCCATACTGGTGTAGCAGCTCTGTTAAATTCAGGCACTGACGGAAAGAGAGAGATGGGAGATTTTTACTTTGCATTCATACATGACTAATTTCTCAACAAATACAAGGCATAAAAATCACATATCAATTTTATGTCATCCTATAATAAGAAAGATGGATAAGATAAGAGAAAAAATAATTGTATTACTATAATAAGAAAGATGGATAAGATGAGAGAAAAAATAATTGTATTACCAAAACCTACTCTATCAAAACATTAAACTTCAATTTTCTGAAATAAATTAAATTACTGATATTTAAGTGAAAATAACAATATATACCATGTAGTATTCAACAATGAAACAAAAGAGAAAAAGTGTGCTAAAAACAAAATGCAAAAGTAGTGCTTGGACATTAATTTGCATTATTTTAACGTTAAACGTAAAAAATACTTTATTACTGTCCACCACTGTTAATTCCACAAATCTGTCATAGTCCTCACAAAAATAAACTGAATAATGCATAATAATTGATATGCCTAGCTTGAAGTCGTCCAACTGTAACTATCTTCTGCAACTGTAATTTTTGTTACGAAGTGCTTTTATGACGCTAAAATTTAACTACGCTAAAAAACGAATAGCCAATCCCTGATCAGACTCGACGCACATCTGAAGAGCACTACCATTTATTAACAACCATAGGGTAAGACAGATGCTGAGATGTACCTCCTCATGTTGGTGAAAAGCACTGTGTGCATGTGATTTGACAGACAGATCTTCTCCTGGCACCTCTCTCCTGCCCCTCTGCGGCTGAATAGGGCTGTGATCCTGGTCATCTCCGATGGTCTCCAGCTCCACGGCCTGAGTAACAGTGATGCTGGTCTTGTTGCGGCCTTGATGGGCTCTGACTTTAGGTGGTCTCCTGTTTCTTCTGGGTTGTGGGGTGGGTAGCTCAGTGGGCGCTGAAGGCTGGATTCGGGGTGTGAGCTGAGGCGTTGCTGAGGTGTGCTCTGCGCTGTCTGGACCATGGAGATGAGGGTGGGGGTGCTTGTGGTGATGGTGGTCATGATGATGGTGCCTTGGGTCACTGAGATCATTGTTTTCTTGTGTATGTTCACTACTCTTTTGGTCATGATGGTCATGATCATGTTCCAGTTGTTGACTGTGCATGTGTGAATGTGTGTGGTCATCGTCATGATCTTGAGTTTGAGGACTGTCCGTGACATGTCTGTGGATGTGTTCATGATCACTGTCTTTCTCATGGTTATGTTTCTCAGATCCACTGTGAGTGGTGCTCTCTGCTGTTTTGCTGCACGGTAGCTCCTCGTCGGGGCCGTGTTCTTCATTCTCGTGGTGGTTCTTGTGGGAGATGTGGGGCTTCTGGTGAGGGTGAGGATGACCATGACCGGCCGAATGCGAGTGCCGTCCTTCCTGAACCTCGAGAATATCCAAGTGTGCCACATGATCGTGGCCAAGATCCTCATGCTCCAGCCCAACCACCCGCACCTCGCCCAGCCCTAAACTTAACAGCAAACTCTGGAAGCCTTTAAAATCCAGACGATCCTTCTGGCCGTACCGACAGAACAACTGGTGAATGTAGTAACGTTGCTCATTCTCTGCAGGTTCGCCATTGTTGCCGTGTACTAACCGGTCCGATAAGTTATTGCAGGACAATTCTGAAATCTGCAGGTCGCTGTGGACATGGTCATGGTCATGGTCATTGTGGTTGTGCCCGTGGTGATGGTGGGACCCTCCTTCATGGCAGTGACAGCACTGATGGTACAGCAGGGTCAGCACGCAGAGAAAGCAGAATCTGGTATGTGTGTGAACTCTCATTATCTCCTCGCTTAGAAACCTCTGTGAAGAAATAAAAATCCAACAACTCAGCACACCAGAAATACACTTAAGTTGTTCTATAAAACACATAAGCTGTATGCCGAACGTCACAATAACACACACGTTATTGCATACGCTTGTCAGAGAAAGTGTTAACAGCAGTATGACCTGATGGTGATGTCTAGAAAATCAGCTATCATAATTAGTTCTTCTCACAAACATTTGGATATTAAAAGCTAATAGAATGGCAACAATAAGATTTTTTTTATGGACATCGTCATTTAAGTTATGGACATCACTTATGCTCATCTTTGGTAGCTTCTTTTTAGGCATCTTGAGTTAAACAGCTCTATATTTAACGTAGCATGTAAAAATGACCTGAACCGGAAGCAATGCGACCTGCATTACAGAATATGTAAGATTGTTGCACATAACCTCCATATGATTTAGGGGATTATCAAAAGTACCGGTACTTCGGTATCAAGTGGATACTTCAATTTTAAAAACATAACGGTAAGTCTTTCTGGTAGTACTGAGTATCAGGTCAATCTGGTACCTGCTGAAAAGTGATCGAGTCTTTTCCGAAAGTTTGGACTAAACCGCTCAATGCATATGGATTAGTTTTTCGATCTCTTTATGAACTTTTTGTTGGTGTAGAAGTGGTAGTTGCATAGCGTTCAACGGAGGGACAGAAAGCTCTCAAATTTTTAATAAAAAGATCTTCATTTGTGTTCTGAAGATGACCGAAGGTCTTACGCGTTTGGAACGACAGAAGGGTGAGTAATGACAGAATAAAAATTTTTTGGGTGAACTAACCCTTTAAAGTGAAAGTGCAATAGAACAGAAATTTTGACAACCCGGTACCATTGTACCGTGACAAATCTGATTATTTAAAAACAAAAAATCGAAATGGCTGTTCATCTTGAGAGCCTTATTATATGGAAAAGGATGGAGGGGGGACATCTAGATCTATCCCTTTTTCCAGGGGGCTGATAGATTCCCAGCTGGAAAAGCACTGAAGAGCTTTAATGGTCCCCCTACAGCAACTCTTGTGAGCCTTTGAGGGGAAAGTGTGATCAATCTGCTATTAAACAAAACAGAGTCAAGAGATCTCAGCATGAGAAAGAGTCTTTTCTTAAATCTGCATACAAGAGGCACAAATAAGAAACATGTTTGTGAAATGGATACGGGTGCAAGTATTTCCAAAAACTTTGTTCCAAATGAATTGCCATTTATTCTCTAATAGTTTTTGCTCACTAGCAAATCTCACAAACAAATCTCTCCAAATGAATCTGAGCACAGAGTGCACTTTACATGCATAGGAACACTCTAATATAAAGAATTTGGTTATAGTATGATTATGAAAGCATCACGTAAACACATTAACCTGATTGCTATAACCAGATTACGCCAATATTCCATTTTCTAGAAATCTGACAAAGATCTTGTATGTTAAAAACAATATGCAAAACCAACAACATGCTTCAGCTTTTGCAGCTAACTAATTTCTTTCATTTCTAACTTTTTTTCATGGGTTATTTATGTTAAGGAAATATGACACCTACTGTGAATTGTGTTTACCGAAAAAAAATCTGTATACCTAACACTAAAAGACATTTATATGCAGCAGGGTGTTTAAGATAATCATTTATCAAACTTAACTTCCCTATCGGAAGGAATCATAAGTCTGCCAAAAAAAGTAAATGCAAGGTTGAAAGTACATAAAGATCACCATAATAGTTGCTACAGTGCATTAAAAGTTACACTGAAAAAACAGTTTGATTTTTCATATCTGCAAAAACAATTTGCTGTAACAGATGTGTTAAGCTTTTTAGCTTGCACTTAACTTACTGAAAAAAAAAAAATTCTAATAAACTCAAGGAAAGAAAACCTACAGACTAAAAATATCTGTGCACAGAATACAAAAGAACCAAATTTATTAAATGTTGTTTAAGCCAAAATATCCTGTGAGCAGTACTTACGACAGCCTGCGCTCCAGCCTGTTAAAGCATATGAACTCGTATTAAAGCGTGAAGATGGTCAAAACATAGTATAGTTATGATCCTTCCCCTCAACAACAGTGTTTATAACCATGAGAGTGGAGTGACCTCTGAACCCTTCAGGAGATAGGATAGGCCAGGAGCACAGCCTGTATGAAGATAATTCTGCCTCATTGTGCTGGCTCAATACACTCTTTGTTGGTTATATGACATCCCAAAAATGGCTGATCATTTTTTGGGGGAAAAATCCTTAAAATCAGCAGAGTCATGTGCTGCAGAGATATCATAAGACAAATACTAGTGGACTTTAATTTATTCAGCTGGAAAACACTTGTGATCAAGTGAAGTGAAAAGGCATGTGAAATTCAGAGGGGCTCTTCAACTGAACACCACTCCAGTTTGCAAATGATTCTTTGAATTATCTTGTGAAATATGCCAATTATAGCATCCTCATACATCATTACAGGGAGTGTTATGAAAAATGTACTAGTAAATCTGAATCAAGATGAATATATCAAGACGAAATATAAAGGAAATTTCAGAACCATTCGGGTGTTGTACCAGCAATCCTGGCAGAAAAATTAAAGCAATTCTGAACAAATGCATGCAGTATCACAACAGATGACACTCTAGTAGGGGTGTAACAATACCCTCATGTCACGATTCGATGCATATCATGATACTGAACTCACGATATGATATTATTGCGATACTCAAAGACATATGGTAAAAGGTTAACAAATAACTAACTGTTGATTAAAATGCTAAATTTGGTATTACATTGGGTGTGGAAAATGAATAGGCTTGGACTTGGTGCTGGTAACCCAATGCACAGGACAATGGTGAAACCAGAATAAAAATATTCATTATTCGGAAGCTGAAAATACAGAAATATTTTAGACGAATATGCTTGCACTCTTTCACTGACTACTAGATACATTTAAAATAATGTAGGCCACTTTTTACTGGTAATATAAGACATTTGGCATAATCAGGACCCACAAATATTCCCCCATTGCATTATTATACATTAATATTCAAAATATAGTAGTCTGACACTAAAACTCTGTAAACTTGACTTTTCACACACAGTAATTTTCATTTTGGGCAAACTATATACAATATATATTGACACTATCCACAATTGTTGCATTTTTCTATTGCGATACATTGTGACACATTTATTGTTACACCCCTACACCTGTTCTTGTCTGCAGGGCCACTTTCTGGACAGAGCCAGAGCCATGCTTTCTACATACTGTTTTCAGTTTGAATGGTAACAGGGAAGGATAAACCGAACACTTTCCATGGGCTCCTGTTTCAACTAAGATATGAATGAGACGAGCCGTGTGCCAATTACTGAGGTGTGTTTATACAGTGTCCTCACACACATAGGCTGGGATCAGAACAGTCTCAGGAACTTTAAGCCTCAAGCAGACACACATAAGCACAACCAGAGTACTGAAGCCATCTGCTGAACAAACAGAGATATAGATGATTGTTGACTTTCTCATAAGTGAGATTCATGTTACTACTATGTCTGTAATGATCTTAGCTAAAAGCCTTCCAGTGAACAGCCAAAATACAGATGATTCTACCACATAATATTTACTTACATTTATGTTTAACTAGTCTCTCTAATATCCCATTGTGGTATTACAGATCCACTTTTGGCTATACAACTCTGAGCAGAAAACAAACTGATTACAGTATTAATGCTGTCTTTCCTAACAGTGCAGGCAAAACAAGCATCATGAGAAAGGTCTAGGGTTTATTATAAAATATTAAATTATTTTGATAAATCTTTGACAGGAAACTTGACTATTTGATCTTAGTATTTTTTTACTGACTGTTCACTTGCCTCATAATGTTTTAACATTATTAGTTAGGCTAGTAGTTTTCACTGTGGTATTGAAGCTTTTAAGTAATAAAATGAAATCAAAGTTAAATTAGCCTACATTTGTGAGTGAAGTAAAAAGTGAATGGAGTAAAAACATCATTAAATGTTCTCTTTTGGAGAACAGGCTTGTAAATGCCTCTCATTACAAGTTTGGAACAATGTTTGTCACGTGTTCCTTTTTCAAATAAATGCATGTCAATCTCACAGCGCTTGCAGAGATGGAGCAGCATTAACTGTGATCGAGCCGCTCTGAACAGTGCTATGCTTCAACATGACCCCAAACCAAACCATGAGATGGCAAAAGTTCAAAAGAAAACATTGGGTGAACTCCAAATGGCATGGGTAGCTACATGATGAATTTAGAATTATGTAACCATCTTTAACAAAACTTAAAAAAGAAATACATTTTACTACATCTACGATGGTAAGTTGTACCAAACATCACCCTTTGTAGAATCCATTCCTGTAATAAGCTGTTGGGCTAGCACAAGTCCTGTTATGATACATTAAACTGAGCCTCTGAGCAATGGAGGGAGAGAGAGAAAGAGAGAGCCCTTAAGATGCATCATATGACTCTCACAAGGCTTCTGCCTAGACCGAGCATCTCTCGCAAGTCACGCATGAGTCCACCGCTGGTGAATTCCTGTTTACAATCTAGCTTACTGTAAGAGGTTGAGCAGGGTTACAGTGGGACTTGTCTGGATCAAATAAAGCAGCTTTTACAACACAGGCGATCAACTTTGTGGCGATCTGGCCATGGCGGCCAATAATCCTCTCCAATTCATGCGTGTGCCAACCCATTTTGTGATAAGTGTGAATTTTAGCAGGCCACAGAACAATTCTATAAGCTGCAGCTTAGCCAAGCAATGTGGGAATCACATCTCTCCCACCAATAACTCCAGATATATGATCTGTCCTTGGTGTATCTACGCATTCAATCTGTCATATTTCAACAAAAAAAAAAAAAATGCATGTCAGGAGAAGCCTCAAGGCTTGAGAGATGAGCAGATGCCACACAACAGATGGGAACTACACATGTTTTGCCAGCACAAGGAATTCTGGGAAATGACAGCAATACATAGCTGCAGTGCACAAGTAACAGTTTGAGTTCAGTGAATGTAGACTACCTAACAAAGACATCTAAAAGGTCTTTATAGATGAATACAGAAGATGGTCCAATAAGATGGTCCAGCTGGTTAAACGGTCCTGTTTGTGTGTCTAGGTGGAGTCAAGAATTAAAGCTTTGAAAATCATGACCTCTTGATTCCAAACACACACACACCTTTAAAATAAACAAACTCTTCAGAAGGTCCAGAACAGCATGTCATTCGGTTCATGTGGAGGAACTGCATCCTGATGCATGGTAGCAGTAGCAACATGGTTAAAGTTTGTTGAGACTAAATGTAAGATTACCTAGAGAAACTGTGGACAAAAAGAAAGGCTTTCCACCCAAACCGTAAGTACTTCAACTGTAACCAGTCCATAAACTTACTTGTTTTGATCTTACACTGGTTTACATCTCATAAAAGCAAGCAGAACTGCTCCGGTCACATGAAGAGAGCAAATAAAATACATTACACCATCAGCTGAGTGACCTGGATTAACCTAGAAATATTTATAGACTGGTTTAGGCTAACTCTGACAACATAACCAAGTCAGATACAATCAATCCAACATATCGCAAGCTAAACCGGTGGCAACCTTCAAAAACACCAAGTCCAAAATAAGTTAGTGTTGCTGTCACCTTGCTGAACTGCTGATCTTCACACTACTAGGATCTGCTTTTGCCAGTCTATCCAGAGTAAAAATGTGGCATACAGATTAGTTTAGGATCTGCAGATCGGACTGCAGGTGCATCCGACAGCTTACCTCTTTCTGTCTCAACGGGGTGGAGGAACCAGCCATACGCCGTCAGACTCGGGCAGGGAATGCTCTACAGCAATATGGAACGAGATCTGATGTTTTGAACTCTTCAAGTGTGCTGATTTAGTGCAGAGGGGAGGGTGTACTGGACGTTTGTGTTTGTAAGTGTTGGTAGGTGGGTGTGTAGGAGTGGGTGGAGGGAGAGATTTGCGCTAATCAGCCCTGAAGTAGACATCAAATGCGGGAAAAAAAGCAGTTTAAGGCAATTTGTACTAGAGGTCGACCGATGTATTGCCAAGGCCGGCATATCGGCTGATATTTGGCTTTTTTTAAATACCGCATCGGCCGATGACTTTTCTGATTGGCTGATGTGTTGGAAACGGGACTTTTATTGTGATGCCGCTGAGAAGAGAATGCCATCTTCATTAATTATGGTCTCTGTTTAACAGTTTTGTCTAATACGTCACTAAATAGAACGGTTAAACAAAGAAAGGAAACTCTATACGAAAAGTATTACAGCATTTGCTATTATATTATTAGTAAAAGAAAGGCAAACACCATTATACTTTCTCATTTACTGTCAGCATTCAGTATGCATTTATACCATTTAAATAAAATTTGAATATCTAATTAAGATTTAATTTCACAATCCTCGAATCCAGCAGTGAGATCTTCTGAAGTGCACATTTGTAGCCTGCATGAACGTGTTACTCTGTGTAAGTGGGTAGTTGACGTGACGTGGCTTTTTCACCGTCACAGAAGATAAAAAATAATTTATTTCACATTTGCATCATTTAGAATAGTGTAAATGGTTAAACATTTTCTTGTTTTACATTAATTTGTTGTTTTAATACCCGAGTTATTTTTATTTTTTTTTACAACTTTGAGCCACATCTCAAAATCGTCCTATGGTGTGACGGTAGACAAAATTATTTCATAAATATTAACTTTTATAAATAAAGAAAATCTTAATGAACACTCCTGGCATAATTGTGCAAGTGTCTATTTCACTAAGTGGCCATCACTTTTCCTATACATACATTTCTAAAAGTGTAGGAATTTCATAAAGTTTGTCACAGAAAAAAAATGTCCTTTGCTGTTTACAATAACCTGATAATAAGTTGGGCAATATCATGGACAACTACATTTAGTTGAAAGACCCCATTCAAGGTCATGTGACTGAAGACCCCTATGAAGCCCATGAGCAGTGCACATGGTAAGTATTTCTCTCAGAATTGTTCAAATATTTAACTATGTTTTAAGACCACTGAAGTTGTTAAGTTTTTTTGTCCTTTGGTGTGACACCCCTAAATTTAATTTTTTAATTCAAATTTGTATTTTTAACAGCAGGACTATGTAATATTATGCAAATGTATCATGCCAATTGCTAATGACAGTTCAGCTAGTATTAGCATGGTTATTAACTGCCACAAAAGCTCAAATGTCCCTTGGTGTGACACTTTGGCCTGCCACACCATAAGACACAGATGTCACACAATAGGAAAATAGGACAAGACCTAAAAGCTATTAAAACAAATAGATAAAGTTTGTTAACATACTTTTTTTTTTTGACCAGTTTTGATGATTTTAAATTCAATAATGACTTACATTTTAATGTTTATTGCCGTTTTTTGGAGACTACATTATTGATGGATCTATAAGTATCAAAGTTACTTATGGTGTGCTATGTTTTGCACAGTTTATATTGTTGAAAAATAAAAACAAATGTCCTCCTTTATAATTGTTACAATAAACACTATATAGTCTGACTCTTTTTATGCAATGACTATCTTTGTCCTTTGGTGTGACGTTTTGTCCTATGGTATGACAAACATAAAACAACAGAAAAATATACTTATTTTAAAATATCTTTTTAAAAAAGAGTCAAGTTTGGCATTAGCGGAGTTACAATAATATCTCCTCTTAGACAGGTACAATTTCAAACAGTTTTGTAAGGTTGGCGAAAAAGTTTTATTGACATTCGTAGGGAAAAGTTTATCAAGTTCATCTATTCATGGTGAAAATTATTCTAATTAGTACTTTCATGTAAAATACATATCACTTTAAGAAAATAATGTTTTAATGTGAACAATTCTGTCTCAAGTATTTTTTTATGTTATTTAATATAATTTCTTAGTTCTTTTTAAATGTCACACCATAGGACACATTTACAGTACTGTTGAGTGAAAACATGAAAAAAATATGTGAAGTCATCAAAAAATGAGTGGCCACTACTATTTTCTGAAACTGCAATTTTCATACTCCATATATGTATTTTTTTCTTAAAAAGTTATGTTTTCCAAAAAAAGTACTTTTTCTTGTCCGTGTGAATTGAGGGCGGACAGGAGAGTTCAGCTTCACTGGGAGATGCACGATAAAAAAACTTTAAACCCTTGATTTCACATTATGCTGTTGCATAGGCTAATTGCTGTTGCAACAGCTAAATGCTGTTGCAACAGCTAAATGCTGTTATATTCAGTTGCCCAATATGTCATACTCATGTCATTTTAACTGTGTGCTGTATGTAAAATTAGTGTTACCGTGTTTTTATTTGAAAAATTATTCAGTGCGCACAAACAGCTTTATATCGGCCACCCTGCTCTCCAAGATATCGGCATCAGCCATAAAAAAAAACAATATCAGTCAACCACTAGCCTAATTTGTACAGTACGAGCATCTTGACATCCATATATCTAAGGAAATCTCACCACTTATGAGATTCTACTTACATTATTGTTAACCAAATATACCAACAAAGAAACGCCCATCAAACCGTTTCTCATGCATATCAAGTCTATCTAAACTCCATATTTCAACATAGGGACTAAATACATGCAATTTGTTGTCATTGCTTAAGTTGAGTCGAACTTTTCTGTGATTCAGCACAACAACTTCTGTAAATTGGTTTCAAAGGTCAGCTGTAGAGCTTAAATATCAGAAGGAAAAATCCTGCACCATAAGTAATGGTCCAGCGTTTTCACAGACAATGGAGAAGAGAATACTTTGATGCATGTAGTTTTTCCCTGTGAGACTTCAGTCTGTGATGTCCAAGACACCAGAGGGCTATTATCCAGACAAGAGAGGTGATTATCAAAGAGAAGGCTAGATACTAATCAGAGGGATTTTTAACGCTTGTCAGGTCGATTGAGGAGTCAACAGGGGAGGCGTATTAGAGGGAAACCACTGAGAAACATAGGTAGGATCCTTTATTGTAAGAATGCACCAATACAGAAACTTTGACTGATACGATAATAACCAAAACAAATTCACCCAAATAAGATATAATTCTATATTTTGGGAGACACAATCAAATCAATAAAATAACAATAATAATAAAACAACTTTTTACAAAATATAAAGTCCTGGGACCGTATTCACAAAGAATTTTAAGGCTAAAAGTAGCTCCTAACTGGCGAATTTAGGAGCAACTCCTAAAAATAATGGGCGTGTCACTCGTAACTTTAGGACTCCTAATTTTTTTGACTAAGAGTAATTCAGGAAGCATTTTAGCCCTAAAAGTAGCACCTAAGCCTGGGACAGCTTAAAAGAAGTCGAGAGGACTCCCAACTCACTAAGACCTATTCACAAACCGCTTTTTGTGGCATTTCACGTTGCGATGTTTTGAAATGCGTATGCGGCGGCTACAGGAGCTTCCAATCGCGAGGGAACAATTTTGCATTGTAGGCATAACTAGGGATGCAATAACGCCACCAACAACAACCAAAACTAGGCTACTCATTGCATGTAAACTAATTGTAACGTTTCATTGTGAATCAAATTAAAATGTTCTTCTCTTTGCAAACGTAGGCAGAGGCATATAGTGACAGATTAATTCAATAATGTTGCAAAGATATTGCATCAATCCATATGTTTCATTAGGCTACTAGGCTATTTGTTTTGCCTTACTCTTTATTCATTTAGGCTATTTATTCAGTTATTCATCATCTTCCGTCCTTCGCACTACTTGTGTAGCGCATGCATTCTCAGACCTGTCACTCATCATCGTAGGGGAGGTGTTTGGAATCATTCCCGCGTTACAATCATCAGCCAATCAAGGTGGTCACTTCAGTCAAGCTCGTGCATGAGTAATGACGTCACATCATCCATAGCAACGAAGACTCACTCTTAGTTTAGGAGTTGTCCTTTTTCTTTACTAAGAGTAGGTCTGAAAGGCGTTGTGAATAACTTTTAAGAGAAAACTCATAGCTAAAATATTTTAGTGCGATTTAGGAGTACTCCTAGTGGTAAGATAAAATTCTTTGTGAATACGGCCCCAGATATCTATGTGCTTCAAATGATATGACGATTCATCTAAATCAATCACGCTTAAACCGATCTGGCTTATTACGATTATGAAATTTTTGACTTTTTATGCGCAGCTTGTCAGTGACGTATGGCTCTGTGATCAGTAATAAATGCTGCTCCATCTGAAAGCACTGCGAGTTTGACAAAAGACAACATTTAATAACATGTTTTTACTCCAAACTCACTTCATAACGACAGTTGAGCATCCTCCTGAGAGATGATGTGGCTTCTGATACAGAATAAGGCACACAACATATTTCATAGATTCTATACAGTGATAAAGGCTATGTCGATTAGCATCGATTATCATAAAAATACCCAAGAAGGCTTGAAGAACTAAAGTTTGATAAACCATATATTGTCGTAGTCGTATGTTTATTAGTCATTTTTATTTAAAAGCGCTTTTTAATCTTGTTCATTCAGCTACTGCAATAGTATGATGCCCATAGGGATTTCCTGGAATGATGTGCATTATCGTACTTCTGCGGAGCATATTTGGAGTCTCTGAATGAGAGCGCCCTCTGGCTTTCAGAGGGAGCATCATTTACTACTGATCACACAGACCAGTGCTGCACTGACAAGCTGTGCATAAAATAATTGCAGCGATATAATTGATTAATCGTGCAGCCCAGCTACAAATAAACAACTAAATACTTGAAATCGTTTAAATTGTGAGCCCTGGATCTATAATCTATGGAAGTTTAACATTTTGAATGGAATTATGGAAATAAATAAACTTTTCCATGATATTCTAATTTTTTGGAAAGGGTCTGTATATATGTATAAAATACTCCACTAAACCTCCATTAAAACACGCTAACTTTAATGTGATATTATAAAATGTAGATTTTCAGGCACCTGCCAAGACCCCTTAAATCTTAAGACCATATCCCTAACAAGACCCCATCCACTGAGTTCATGTTCATTTAATCTCTTAAATTCTTAACAGCTCTGTACAGGCACCTATAGTTGATCATGTGAACAATCTTATGGGCTGTTATTACCAAATGTGAAGTCTTATTTGACTAAGACTGGGCAAGTCACGTGATAAAATGCCAACCTGTATTTGACTAATTCTTGTTTAATGCTGCTCTGTAAAACGACTTTGTTTGAGACTGTTCATAGTAAAATAATACATGCAAAATGTTCAACTTTCAGAAAGAATAAACCAGTTGACAATTTCTCAACTTATATATTGTGTTAGCAGCATCCATTAGCCTACTATTATCTAATGGCACACATGAATTGTACCAAAACATATCAGTGGTTAGAAATATCCATTGAAAAAGCTATCCATTGGCATTCACATTCACCTCAACACAGTGAAAGGACACTGCGTTTACTTGCAGCTGTAGAGTCATTAGTGGAATTTAAGTTCAGGTGATTGGCTCAAAACAACATGGCTGCAGAAATAAGTAGGCCTACTTATTAACAAATATAGCAGATTATATTTATTAATAAGTAGGCCTACTTATTTCTGCAGCCATGTTGTTTTGAGCCAATCACCTGAACCTAAATTCCACTAATGACTCTACAGCTGCAAGTAAACGCAGTCGCGACAGACAACATTATTAGCACCTGAAGAATACACAGTCCCAAGCCCTAAAGCTCATCTGAAATGCCAAACTCCTCACCTTGAAAGTATACAAATGTCGGCAGCAGCAGTCAACAAAATGAGCAGTCAAGTCGGACACCACCTACTTCTCACACTGAACCAACAATTTACTTAAGCCAAGGCAAATATCATACTTACATCTACTGTTGTCAACGAAGTGGAGGATGTATTCGAAATACTGCTTCTTATGAAGACGCATATTATGAATAAGTAATTCATTACATCTGCTACATTTCACCAAAGTCTTTCCATCCATTTTTACCGACATATTTAACAGATATTTTTGAATGGCCATCAATAGAGAAAGATGCTTTAACTAGCATCTGGCAGCAAAGACTCTCAGGCAGAACTGAAGTCCTTCAAAAGTTGCAATACTACTAAATCGCAATCATCTATTTCTATTAAGGAGTCTGGTAGGTGCATTTACTACTACTTCACCTCAAACAATAGGCTACATATACTGTATCCTCAGAGTCTCCACTGATAAAAACTACACTGCTTTTCTGATAAAATGAAAAGAAAATGATTTTTTTTTTTTTTTAAATGCATGACCACTCAGCTAGGTATATAAAAAAAAAATAAACAGAATTTGTAACTATCAATGGATAAAGTGGCCTTAAGAAATTAACACATTTTATGGAGTAATTTGGGATTAAAGATTTTAGATTTCCCTTTCCACATTTTGAACTGGGTTAGCATCTGCCTTTTAGAAGCAGAGGCACTGTAGATCCACAAACAGCAGTTGTTGTGGTTAGGCACGGTTAAGCAGAGGAAGGTTTCTGCAGGTGTGCACTGGCAGAACAGGAACACAGCATCACGATTTCACTGCAGCAGTGCCACCATTTGTCCAGTCATCATGTCACATTTCCACCATTAAAACGTAGGCTAAAGAGTAGTATCTTGTTTATGCTTATCCAACATCAAACTATATTACAATGACTGCTTATGTCTATTGGAGTAACACCCTTATAAAACCATATTGCAAAACAAACAGTGCTTGACTTTATGTAGGCTAAACTATAAAAGTCAACTTGTCAGAAGAGAAAAAAAAAAAAGTTTTCAGCTGGTCTTCCAGCCTCGCCAGACTGGTTTTCGAAGGGATTTGGACCCTTTTCAGGTGGTCAGGTTAGACTGGGATCTGCCATATGTTACTCAAAATTTTTGGAAACAAACATGTTGCACTGTCTGGGCCCAGAAAATGTGCAAAGAAACTGGAATTAAATAATCTGCGTTATAACACCACATTCAAAAACACAACCCAAGTTTAATTGGCCATTTTAATTTGACATTGTCAACTGTAATTAAATGATAAATTAAGCATATGTGCACAGTCACCTCCAAAAAAAAAAAAAAAAAAAAAAAAGATTAATTCTGCAGTCTAAGGAAAACCAGCAAAACAGGAACATTTGGTTTTATAAATAAACCAGCACGAGACAAGCTTTAGGACTACAACACCCTTAAGTTAGCTGCTAACTTCTTCACATGACTGATCCTAAAGCCCAAACATACCATTAAACCCCACACTTCCTCTTCACAGCGCAATAAATCTTAATCAATGTCGTGAACAAATGTCTTTCTTATTAACAGGATTCGCAATAAACACGTGTATCTAAAGCAGGGAAATGCAGTTAGTGGAGCAGCAAGTTTAAAAAGCGCAATCGGCGGAAATATGGTCAATCTAAATAGCAGCTGCTAACACTGCTAGCGCCCAAAGCTATAAAATCAATAATAAGTCAAAACATTTTCAAGGTTTTATCTTAATACCCTGCTCTCATTGACCCATCTGAAGCTGCTCGGGTCCATGTTGTGGGAGTGTATGAAAACAAAGCGGGTTTTATATAGTTTACCTCACTCGAGTGCCGTGTGCATCTCCTCTCCGCTCGGTACTAAAACAGTCACGCTGCGCACAGCACAAAACTCAGACCCCACTGCGGAAACGCCATTCTCAAAGACAATTACGTACTTACTTGTTACGTTCTTACACCCGCCTCCACATTTCGAGGAATGTTTAACGCACTTTACGCAACGTGGAACGCGCTCTATGACGTGTACTTCCGCCACCAGACAGTCTGAGGCCAGTCTGAGCTCGTGGCGGAAGCGGCCGTCACAAAAGTCGGTTATATAGCCTACCAAAGACTTTAGGACTTTGGTAATATGGCATATAGCATAATTGAGACAAAGCCGCGGTACATTTTCACATTGCGAAAATCTTTCAATATGTCATGTCATGTAATTATGGCTGTCTGAGTTACATCCATGAGATTGAGATCTAATGGGCAAAGTCCACTCCACTCAATGTTATGTTTTCCATTGAAATGATAGCAGCTCAGCTGTTTTAGCTTGTTTTTAGGCTGATCCTGTAAAAAAAAATCTACTTTTTAAAAAGTAATATAAATTTAATTTATATAACAGTGTGGCTTTCACGAGATTTCAAATTTCTGTTGTTTTGAATTTTAATTTGGCCTAAATAATCAAAGACTCCTGAAAATGGTTTCACTGTTTCCACAAAAATATTAAGCAGAACAACTTTCAACATTGTCAAAAGTAAGAAATGTTTTTAGCACCAAAGTGATTTCTGAAGGATCATGTGACACTGACTGGAGTAATTCCTGCAAAAATATCAGCTTTGCCATCACAAGACAAGAAAAAAAGATTTATTTTAAATAAAACAATAATTAAGTTAATTTAAATGTATTTATTTATTTAAAATAAATAAATAATAATCCTGCACATTATCAATACTTGCAAACGAGTATCAAACTTTTATTAGCAACGTTTCGGTCTCATGACCTTCATCAGTCATATCAGGTGACTGACTGACACACGCATGCGATGGTGATTGGTAATTAATTAAATGTATTAAAATATATATTTTAGACTGTGATAATATTTCACAATATTAGCCTACTGTTTTTACTGTTTAAAGACTAAACTTTTCAATGGTATGTATGTAATTCTATGTAATTCTGCATTATTTAGAGATCAATATTAATGTATTTAGAGATGAATTTTATATATTTTCAGCTTGAACAAGCATGTTGCCATAAATAAAAATCACACAATTCTGAACCTCAGGCCTCTGGGTTAAAACAAAAGTTATTATGATACTAACAGGCTTTGTTGGTTATTTTAGGTTATTTTCACTATGAAGTGTTGGAGTTGTGGTGCATCAACAGAAATCAGCCCTAGAGGTGCAGTCTTCACATTCTGAAATATCATTAACAAGAAGTGCTGAACCTGAAGATATTCTGAGAAAATTAGATTCTAAAATGTTGCATTATTCTTAAAACTTATGGATAATTTTCTATCTGTCTGTCTCTATCTATCTATCTATCTATCTATCTATCTATCTATCTATCTATCTATCTATCTATCTATCTATCTATCTATCTATCTATCTATCTATCTATCTATCTATCTATCTATTCAATTCACAGTTATTTGTATAGTGCGTTTCACAATACATTATTTCAAAGCATCTTTACAGAAAATGCATGTGTCTACATTACAATTTAGAGTGATCTGTTATCGGAGGTGACTATGTCCAAGTTATGTGTTTCAGAAATGTACTTATACAAATCACACAGTTAGCTAACAATGTATTAATTTAAGGCAGAAACAATTAGCTTAAGGCAACATGTTAACAAATGTTTAGGATATATAGAAAAATTGTAGCATTGGTGCATGTTGATTCAGAGTTTGCGTCATCCGAAATCTTCGCAGGAGTTGACGCCGTCTCTTCACAGGTGTTGGGTCATCTCAAATCTTCATAAGAGGCTGGATCCAAACTGGAGCTGACCTACTCTGTAGTTACCTCGAGATGGGCATCCCGAGATAAAACAGAAAAGCAAATGGAAAATAATTGCGTACTGTAGCTGCTGTTCATTAAATTAAGCAAGAATAATCATGTGCATTTGATCTGATATAACTGGAGTATAAGGTTATGAGATGCATTATGTGAACGCTTGGCTAAAGAGATGTGCCTTTAATCTAGATTTAAACTGGGAGAGCCCCGAAAATTATCAGAAAGGCAATTCCAGACCCAAATGTGAAAACGCTCTCCCTGCTTTAGTAGACTTAGATCTATCATCTATCTATCATATATCTATCCATGTACAAGGTTTAATGATATACAACCCCAAATCAGAAAAAGTTGGGACACTGTACAAATTGTGAATAAAAACAGAATGCAATGATGTGGAAGTTTCAAATTTCAATATTTTATTCAGAATACAACATAGATGACATATAAAATGATTAAACTGAGAAAATGTATCATTTTAAGGGAAAAATAAGTTGATTTTAAATTTCATGGCATCAACACATCTCAAAAATGTTGGGACAAGGCCATGTTTACCACTGTGTGGCATCCCCTCTTCTTTTTATAACAGTCTGCAAATGTCTGGGGACTGAGGAGACAAGTTGCTCAAGTTTAGGAATAGGAATGTTGTCCCATTCTTGTCTAATACAGGCTTCTAGTTGTTCAACTGTCTTAGGTCTTCTTTGTTGCATCTTCCTCTTTATGATGCACCAAATGTTTCTATGGGTGAAAGATCTGGACTGCAGGCTGGCCATTTCAGTACCCGGATCCTTCTTCTACGCAGCCATGATATTGTAATTGATGCAGTATATGGTCTGGCATTGTCATGTTGGAAAATGCAACTTCCCTGTCTTCCCTTCCTTGCAACTTCCCTGTCTTCCCTTCCTTGCGGTCTTCCCTGAAAGAGACGACATCTGGATGGGAGCATATGTTGTTCTAGAACTTGGATATACCTTTCAGCATTGATGGTGCCTTTCCAGATGTGTAAGCTGCTCATGCCACACGCACTCATGCAACCCCATACCATCAGAGATGCAGGCTTCTGAACTGAGCGCTGATAACAACTTGGGTTGTCCTTGTCCTCTTTAGTCTGGATGACATGGCTTCCCAGTTTTCCAAAAAGAACTTCAAATTTTGATTCGTCTGACCACAGAACAGTTTTCCACTTTGCCACAGTCCATTTTTAATGAGCCTTGGCCCAGAGAAAACGCCTGCGCTTCTAGATCCTGTTTAGATATGGCTTCTTTTTTGACCTATAGAGTTTTAGCTGGCAACGGCGAATGGCACGGTGGATTGTGTTCACCGACAATGTTTTCTGGAAGTATTCCTGGGCCCATGTTGTGATTTCCATTACAGTAGCATTCCTGTATGTGATGCAGTGCCGTCTAAGGGCCCGAAGATCACGGGCATCCAGTATGGTTTTCCGGCCTTGACCCTTACGCACAGAGATTGTTCCAGATTCTCTGAATCTTTGGATGATATTATGCACTGTAGATGATGATAACTTCAAACTCTTTGCAATTTTTCTCTGAGAAACTCCTTTCTGATATTGCTCCACTATTTTTCGCCGCAGCATTGGGGGAATTGGTGATCCTCTGCCCATCTTGACTTCTGAGAGACACTGCCACTCTGAGAGGCTCTTTTTATACCCAATCATGTTGCCAATTGACCTAATAAGTTGCAAATTGGTCATCCAGCTGTTCCTTATGTACATTTAACTTTTCCGGCCTCTTATTGCTACCTGTCCCAACTTTTTTGGAATGTGTAGCTCTCATGAAATCCAAAATGAGCCAATATTTGGCATGACATTTCAAAATGTCTCACTTTCAACATTTGATATGTTATCTATATTCTATTGTGAATAAAATATAAGTTTATGAGATTTGTAAATTATTCCATTCCTTTTTTACTCACAATTTGTACAGTGTCCCAACTTTTTCTGATTTGGGGTTGTAGTTGGATCATCCATCTTGGATTCTGGTGTTGAATTCAGGTCTCATGGGGATTTTCATTCTTGTGTGTTAGACACAAGTCCTAAAATATGTGGAGGCACAACAGCTTTTGCATCCCTTTGAAGAAATGACGGAACTGTGCTGTTGTGATCAGCCAAGACAGTGAACATCATGCAGCATTCTGAAGACAAAAGGATTTATTCCGTAATGGATGCCACTCTTGTGGGAACAGAGCACCTTTGAGTGGTGTGAAAAATGAGAATATGTAAAGCTTAACTAATGCAACTTGAAAAACGTGAAGAGACTGTATGAAATTGTACTGACAGAATTCTCTTTGATTTGTAACACCTTCAAAAGACATCTTCTCAGAAAGCCATAGGACCAGTGAAACATACTTCCTATCTATCTATCTATCTATCTATCTATCTATCTATCTATCTATCTATCTATCTATCTATCTATCTATCTATCTATCTATCTATCTATCTATCTATCTATCTATCTATCTATCTATCTATCTATCTATCTATCTATCTATCTATCTACATGTACACAGAAGGCCTATTTCTCTCAAATATTGTTCACAAATCTGTCTAAATCTGTGTTAGTGAGCACTTCTCCTTTGCCGAGATAATCCATCCACCTCACAGGTGTGGCATATCAAGATGCTGATTAGACAGCATAATTATTGCACAGGTGTGCCTTAGGCTGGCCACAATAAAAGGCCACTCTAAAATGTGCAGTTTTGCTGTATTGGGGGGTCCAGGGGGTCCCGGAGGGGTGTCTCAAAGGAGAAGTGCTCACTAACACAGATTTAGACAGATTTGTGAACAATATTTGATAGAAATAGGCCTTTTGTGTACATAGAAAAAGTCTTAGTTTTTCAAAGATATTTGAGTTCAGCTCATAAAAAATGGGGGCAAAAACAAAAGTATTGCGTTTATCATTTTGTTCAGTCTATCTATCTATCTATCTATCTATCTATCTATCTATCTATCTATCTATCTATCTATCTATCTATCTATCTATCTATCTATCTATCTATCTATCTATCTATCTATCTATCTATCTATCTATCTGTCTGTCTGTCTGTCTGTCTGTCTGTCTGTCTGTCTGTCTGTCTGTCTGTCTGTCTTTACAACATTCTATGTATCATGATATCCTGCAAATACAGCACCCATATATAGTTTATTCCTGGCACAGTGAACAGAGGAGGATTCTGATCATTTAAAGAGACGAACATTGAGATGGGAGCTGTTACAATAAAACACAGGTCTATTCTTAACCTCTGTGAATCCCTGCCTATGCATTTGAACCATGGCAGCTAAGATGGCTTTTGATTCCTGACAATCTTGTCAGCGGTTATATTCTGAGAATACATCCTGCATTAGAGATCTGAGGCTCTAGACCAACACAGTAAAATTATCCATAAGTTTTAAGAATAATGCAACATTTTAGAATCTAATATTCTCAGAATATCTTCAGGTTCAGCACTTCTTGTTAATGATATTTCAGAATGTGAAGACTGCACCTCTAGGGCTGATTTCTGTTGATGCACCACAACTCCAACACTTCATAGTGCATTAATGGGAAATTATCATTTGCTTTATGAGTTTACTGGACTAGGTTTGATCTGAGGCTGTAAAAACATGTTATGTTATCATAAGTTTTAAAATAACCAACAAAGCCTGTCATAATAACTTTTGTTTTAACCCAGAGGCCTGAGGTTCAGAATTGTGTGATTTTTATTTATGGCAACATGCTTATTCAAGCTGAAAATATATAAAATTCATCCCTAAATACATTAATATTGATTAGACAGCATAATTATTGCACAGGTGTGCCTTAGACTGGCCACAATAAAAGGCCACTCTAAAATGTGCAGTTTTGCTGCATTGGGGGGTCAGGGGGGTCAGGGGGGTCCGGAGTGGGGGGGGGGGGTCTCAAAGGAGAAGTGCTCACTAACACAGATTTAAACAGATTTGTGAACAATATTTGATAGAAATAGGCCTTTTGTGTACATAGAAAAAGTCTTAGTTTTTCAAAGATATTTGAGTTCAGTCTGTCTGTCTGTCTGTCTGTCTGTCTTTACAACATTCTATGTATCATGATATCCTGCAAATACAGCACCCATATTTAGTTTCTTATTCCTAGCACAGTGAACAGAGGAGGATTCTGCTAATTTAAAGAGACGAACATTGAGATGGGAGCTGTTACAATAAAACACAGGTCTATTCTTAACCTCTGTGAATCCCTGCCTATGCATTTGAACCATGGCAGCTAAGATGGCTTTTGATTCCTGACGATCTTGTCAGCGGTTATATTCTGAGAATACATCCTGCATTAGAGATATGAGGCTCTAGACCAACACAGCCTTGTCAAAACCCATGTTTCTCTGAAATCCTTACAGCGTAAAAGAAATATGTTAAAGAGACCCTACTGAGAAATAACATCTGGTAAGGAGGAACAGGATCAAAGTCAGTGACGCTCAGTGCATGAAGCTGCGGAAAGAGTTACCAGGGAAGTTTTTTTTAATTTTTTTTTTTTTTTAGTTTAGGAGGTATTATACTCCACTGGTGCTGTGAATAAACCCCTGTGTTTTAAACAGTCATTAAGAATTTTTTGGCAGCTGGCATTAATCCAGGTCATCTCAGAGAATCAGGTGACATGGCTGCTCATAGCAATGGATAGTCGGCATCAAGATGACACACTTCACATAGCCTATTAATCACCTGTCAGTCCCGGACCGTCGTTGACAAGCAAGAGGCATCGGAGAAATATGAAATGGTGCCTTCGCTTCACTTTACTGTAAGACACCTGCAACACACTCTTTTCCTCTAGAGATCACATAGAATTATTGATGAGTGCTGCCACTCAGCTGCAGTATGTGTCTCAGGTGTCATTTTTCATTTCTTTTCCTGTTTGCTTCACACACACATGCATTCAGCAAAACAAACCACAGGCCTTGAATATCTTCCACTGGAAATCTCATTCACTTTCTTTTGAATAAAATGGATTTAGGTTTTAGTTTGTAAAATTACTTTCAAAGATGAATTTGGACATTTGATCATTCTTAAAAAAAAGTATTCTGTAGAAAATGTTTGAAAAAGAGTGCAAAAAAGAAAATGATTACCATTGGATTTTAAATGCTAATCTGAAATCATGAAATCACAATAATTTTATTCTATTGAACATAATGCATATCATAATGTGTCAATGGTGGGTAGAAAAAAGATGTTTCAACTTAATCAAAAGTAAATATTTTCCAGATAATATTTAGACATAGGCCTATTGATAATATATTTTTTATATTTTAGATAAAAATTCAAATTTTATATTCAAAGATATTCAATACCACACAAAAGTTTGGAGTATCATGTGTAAGAAATTGTAGTCTGCCTCGACCCAAATTCCACTCCAAAATATATTTTAGAATGAGCTCATCCCCAAAATGGCTTAATTATCATAGAGATGAAAGAAAGTCAAGTTATATTGTTTCTTCACCATTTGGGTTGATCACATCCTGAACAAATGGTAGTCAATTGTAGAATGGGACTGGGTGTGGGACACTTTCTCAGGAGAGAAAGAGAACTTTCTCAGACAATGGGGTGTCACAACTTCATTAACATAGACCACAGCTGTTGCAACAAGAGCAACTTAATTTACATTAAGAACAGGATAAAAGGTTTAAGATTTGGATGTTCTGGGTTCATTCTGACGCCGGTGAACCCAAGGTGCTTTGTGTACCTTGCCACTGCTATGCTGTAATAAACTTCATTTTTGAGATCTTCGACATCCACATCATTTTTTCTTACATTGGCGAGCCACCCATCGCGGAATTTCCAACAAAAAGTGAGGAAAGGTAAGAGAAAAGCTGCTTTCATTGGTTTTTGTCAGGAAACCCACTCGTTTTAAAAAATCTAGAAAGGACAGAAGAGAATGAGAAGAGATGAGAATGAGAAGAATGAGAAGAAATGTTGTTAAGCCTATTTCGTACGATTTTGTTTAAGATTATAACGGAACTGAATCAGCCTGAAGCATTTATGGTGGCAGAGTTATATTAGATTGGTTGTTTCTAAAGTAACTGAAACAAATGTGAATGTTTCTAACGTACTTGAAACTCATTGTGATGTTGTAATAATTCTGAGGAAATTCTAAAGTAACTGAATAGACCCGACGGAGTGTGGACACAGAATTATTTCACAACTATTGTGTGTTATAGGAGGAGTTGTTAAGCCTATTCCGTACGATTTTGTTTAAGATTATAACGGAACTGAGTCAGCCCGATGCAGTGTGGTGGCAGAGTTGTATTGGAATTGTTGTTTCTAAAGTAACTGAAACAAAGTGCTTAAGTGTAAAGTTTCTAAAGTAACTGAAACTTGGTGTTGGTTTCTAATAATTCTGTTAAGATTCTAAAGTAATTGAATCAATCCGAAGTAGTGTAGTGGCAGAGTTATATTAGATTGGTTGTTTCTAAAGTAACTGAAACAAATGTGAATGTTTCTAACGTACTTGAAACTCATTGTGATGTTGTAATAATTCTGAGGAAATTCTAAAGTAACTGAATAGACCCGACGGAGTGTGGACACAGAATTATTTCACAACTATTGTGTGTTATAGGAGGAGTTGTTAAGCCTATTCCGTACGATTTTGTTTAAGATTATAACGGAACTGAGTCAGCCCGATGCAGTGTGGTGGCAGAGTTGTATTGGAATTGTTGTTTCTAAAGTAACTGAAACAAAGTGCTTAAGTGTAAAGTTTCTAAAGTAACTGAAACTTGGTGTTGGTTTCTAATAATTCTGTTAAGATTCTAAAGTAATTGAATCAATCCGAAGTAGTGTGGTGGCAGAGTTATATTAGATTGGTTGTTTCTAAAGTAACTGAAACAAATGTGAATGTTTCTAACGTACTTGAAACTCATTGTGATGTTGTAATAATTCTGAGAAAATTCAAAAGTAACTGAATAGACCCGATGCAGTGTGGTCACAGAATTATTTCACAACTATTGTGTGTTATAGGAGGAGTTGTTAAGCCTATTCCGTACGATTTTGTTCAAGATTATAACGGAACTGAGTCAGCCCGATGCAGTGTGGTGGCAGAGTTGTATTGGAATTGTTGTTTCTAAAGTAACTGAAACAAAGTGCTTAAGTGTAAAGTTTCTAAAGTAACTGAAACTTGGTGTTGGTTTCTAATAATTCTGTTAAGATTCTAAAGTAATTGAATCAATCCGAAGTAGTGTGGTGGCAGAGTTATATTAGATTGGTTGTTTCTAAAGTAACTGAAACAAATGTGAATGTTTCTAACGTACTTGAAACTCATTGTGATGTTGTAATAATTCTGAGAAAATTCAAAAGTAACTGAATAGACCCGATGCAGTGTGGTCACAGAATTATTTCACAACTATTGTGTGTTATAGGAGGAGTTGTTAAGCCTATTCCGTACGATTTTGTTTAAGATTATAACGGAACTGAGTCAGCCCGATGCAGTGTGGTGGCAGAGTTGTATTGGAATTGTTGTTTCTAAAGTAACTGAAACAAAGTGCTTAAGTGTAAAGTTTCTAAAGTAACTGAAACTTGGTGTTGGTTTCTAATAATTCTGTTAAGATTCTAAAGTAATTGAATCAATCTGAAGTAGTGTGGTGGCAGAGTTATATTAGATTGGTTGTTTCTAAAGTAACTGAAACAAATGTGAATGTTTCTAACGTACTTGAAACTCATTGTGATGTTGTAATAATTCTGAGAAAATTCAAAAGTAACTGAATAGACCCGATGCAGTGTGGTCACAGAATTATTTCACAACTATTGTGTGTTATAGGAGGAGTTGTTAAGCCTATTCCGTACGATTTTGTTTAAGATTATAACGGAACTGAGTCAGCCCGATGCAGTGTGGTGGCAGAGTTGTATTGGAATTGTTGTTTCTAAAGTAACTGAAACAAAGTGCTTAAGTGTAAAGTTTCTAAAGTAACTGAAACTTGGTGTTGGTTTCTAATAATTCTGTTAAGATTCTAAAGTAATTGAATCAATCTGAAGTAGTGTGGTGGCAGAGTTATATTAGATTGGTTGTTTCTAAAGTAACTGAAACAAATGTGAATGTTTCTAACGTACTTGAAACTCATTGTGATGTTGTAATAATTCTGAGAAAATTCAAAAGTAACTGAATAGACCCGATGCAGTGTGGTCACAGAATTATTTCACAACTATTGTGTGTTATAGGAGGAGTTGTTAAGCCTATTCCGTACGATTTTGTTCAAGATTATAACGGAACTGAGTCAGCCCGATGCAGTGTGGTGGCAGAGTTGTATTGGAATTGTTGTTTCTAAAGTAACTGAAACAAAGTGCTTAAGTGTAAAGTTTCTAAAGTAACTGAAACTTGGTGTTGGTTTCTAATAATTCTGTTAAGATTCTAAAGTAATTGAATCAATCCGAAGTAGTGTGGTGGCAGAGTTATATTAGATTGGTTGTTTCTAAAGTAACTGAAACAAATGTGAATGTTTCTAACGTACTTGAAACTCATTGTGATGTTGTAATAATTCTGAGAAAATTCAAAAGTAACTGAATAGACCCGATGCAGTGTGGTCACAGAATTATTTCACAACTATTGTGTGTTATAGGAGGAGTTGTTAAGCCTATTCCGTACGATTTTGTTTAAGATTATAACGGAACTGAGTCAGCCCGATGCAGTGTGGTGGCAGAGTTGTATTGGAATTGTTGTTTCTAAAGTAACTGAAACAAAGTGCTTAAGTGTAAAGTTTCTAAAGTAACTGAAACTTGGTGTTGGTTTCTAATAATTCTGTTAAGATTCTAAAGTAATTGAATCAATCCGAAGTAGTGTGGTGGCAGAGTTATATTAGATTGGTTGTTTCTAAAGTAACTGAAACAAATGTGAATGTTTCTAACGTACTTGAAACTGATTGTGAAAGTTGTTATAGTTCTGAGGAAATTCTAAAGCAACTGAATAGACCCGACACAGTGTGGTCACATAATTATTTCACAACTATTGTGTGTTATAGTGTAGGCTAGTGAGTCAGAAGCGCCGTGACTCTGTGAAGTTTAAAACAAGAACCCAAAGCAGTGTGGTTTTGCCTGACGTACTGTGGCAGTGTGTTAAATTTGATAAATATTGTTTAAGCCCAAAGTACTGTGGCTAAGTAAGTTGTTTTGAGAAAATAACATAAAACCTGATGTAGTATGGTTTTGTCCGATGTACTGTGACAGTGTTAAATAATAAAAAAAAAAAAAAATGTCTTACTGTTCTGCGTAGTGAAATTTTAGGTCGAAAGGACTGTGGCCGTGGTTAAGTTTAGAAGCCTCGGTAGTGTGGCTATTTTGTTCATTTGCGTCCAGTGTAGGCTACTGGAGCTGTGAATAATTAGACTAATGGATATCTTAAGGCAACTAGAAAATGTGTAGTCATTTAAATCAGACGTTGCGAATAACTATTTGATCACAAGATACTTTTAAAGCCCGATAAGACTTTTTAAAATGGAAGAAATTATTGTGAAATACATCGCTAAACATGGTTCTCAGGAAATGTTTGATGGAATAGAGAATATTGTTGATTAACCATATAAGTGGGCTATCTCTAAGTTTGAAAATTATCCCAAAATGCCAAGGAACAAAAAAGGAAAAAACGCTAATCCACTTCAAGCTGTTTGTGCTTCATATAGTAATTAGAAGAGGGGTAGATGAGTTAGAGGCTGAAAATGAGCATCTCAGTTTTTGGGTAATAATAATAACTACCAGGCAAGTGAAATGATATGGAAAGAAGAAAATATCAGGAAGTTGATTGTTTTGCTTGTGTAAAGATGGGACACGGGGCAAGACAGTGTCACTTTTCACACAAAAGAAAGATGGGCTATATCGTGATTTGCTTGGGAGAATGGGTAATTTGGAAGCCCAGTTGGTGCTGTTGAAAGGAAATAGGGAAGAATTTACACCTTGTCAAACATATCACTGCACCAGCAACATGACTGTAGCTCAGTCAAAAGCAAATGCTGATGCAAATTAGAATTGGTTTTACGATAGTAACACATTTGAGAAAAAGTGTTACTATCAAAAGGGGGGTGATTCTTTATGAAAGATGTTTTGTTGGCATTGCTATGTGGTTGTGGTTTGTAGTGAATGTTTTGATGACATTCATTTTCAAATGAATTTTTGAGACATTACTGATGTTTGATGTTCATTTGATGTTTTGAATGTGAGGGGATTATTGTGGGGAGAAGAGGGGCAGCCTCTTCTTTTTGATTGTTGTTTCAGATATGGGCATCGTGATGTTTGTCTGAAACGTGTAACCTCCTGGAGAAAGATGATCTAGTCGTTTGAAGGACGAGAAGGAAGTAGAACCAGTGGAGCCAGGGGATTTTCTCAGGGAAAAGAACAGAATATGGAGATTTCCAGACCTGCAAGATCCAGAACTCCAGGCCTAAAAGACATAGAAACCCTGAGACTCACCATGGGATGGATGGAACTGATGAAGAGGCACAGACTCGAACAACACCAGTGACTGCTAGAAGGAATTATGGTCTGTGGCGAGGGGGGCGTGGTTTTGCGAAGTCTGTAGCAGGAGAGAAAGGAGGGGGCCGATCGGTGAGTAAGTAGGTCAAGTGCAAAATGATGAACACCTGTGTCTGATTGCAGTGATTAGTGGAGAGACCGGATATAAGCCAGCGTTCGGGAGGAGGGGAGAGAGAGAGTTGGACTGAAACCTCACGGAACGTTATTGCCTGTTTGGAGTGGAAGTTGTCTTTTGTTTTGTATTTTTGTGTGAGCTGTGCGTGGCACGGTGAATGCGCTACGTGCGCCCTTTTTGTTTATTTACTTTTGATTTACAATAAAGTGTGAGTGTTTCAGTCACGCCGACCCCTGTCTTCTTCCTTCCTTACCCATACGAACATTGAACCTCATTACACTGGTGCCCAAACCCGGGAAGGAAGAAGATCGCCGCCGCTATGCAGACTCCGCCAGGTACGCCATTTGCGGACATCATTCAATCGCTCGCGGGTCTTCACCAGGAACATCACCAACATCTGCTGGCCATAAAAGAGGAGCAGGACAAACGGTTCGAGGCGCTCCTCCGTGGCCAGCATGAAGACCGCGAGCTGTTCCGGAGCTGGATAGACCGGGAGGTTAGGGCCGTCCCCCCAACATACAAAGACTCGTCCTCGCCGATACCTCTCAATAAAATGGGTCCCCAGGATGATCCGGAGGCATTCCTGGAGCTATTTGAGAGGTCGGCTGAGGACCGGGGATGGCCCTCGACGGACTGGCCAATGCGGCTGATACCCCTGCTGTCAGGAGAGGCGCAGGTGGCCGCTCACCAACTGCCAGTCCAGAATCTCCTGGTCTATCAGGACCTCAAGCGGGCCATTCTTCAGCGTGTTGGCCGGACTCCAGAACAACATCGGCAGAGGTTCAGGACACTGAACCTCGAGGAGTCTGGCCGACCCTTCATCATGGCCCAACAGCTCCGGGACTCATGCCGCAAGTGGCTGATGGCCGACGGAAGCGACGTCGAGGAAATCATCGACCGTGTGGTACTGGAGCAGTTCGTGACGCGGTTGCCACGAGAGACCGCGCAGTGGGTCCAGTGCCACCGCCCGACGTCGCTGAACCAGGCCATCCAGCTGGCGGAGGACCAAATGGTGGCGTGCCCGGGGGTCGGCGAACCCCTACCATCCGCTTCTCTCTCTCTCTCTCTTTCTAACCCCCCTCCTAAGCCCTCTCCCCTTCCCAGGTATCGGGGAAACCTTCCGCCGAGGCCAGCTCCAAGGTGGAGGACAGGGGGAACCGCGGAGCCGGTAGCTTCCCCCAGGCCTCTTCCCCGGGGAGGGGGCCCATCGAGGGGGGGATTCCCTCCACAGGCTGCGCTACCTCTCTCTCCACGCCAATCCCTTGACCCGCTTCCTGCCACTGGAGCGGCGGGGAAGCCCGGGCCGGCTTGTTGGCGCTGTGGGGACCCGGGTCATTTTATCGACCGGTGTCCGGTGATGGAGGTGGGGACGCTGATCCGGGTCCCCGACGCGCCGCAAGCTGCCCCTGATCAAGCTGGCCTGTACCAAATACCTGTGAGTATAAAGGGGGATACTTTTCAGGCTCTGGTGGATTCAGGCTGTAACCAAACCTCTGTCCACCAAAGCCTGATTCAACCTAAAGCATTGGATAATGGCCGCATGGTTAAGGTACGGTGTGTGCACGGGGAAGTGGTGAATTATCCGTTAATGCCTGTGGATATTCAATTTAGGGGACAAAAGCATAGTGTGGAGGTGGCGATTAACCCGCACCTCCGGCATCCGCTGATTTTGGGGACAGATTGGCCAGCGTTTAATGAGTTATTGGGTCACTTATGTGCGGATGCTTCTTGGGTAAAAAAAGATAAGAGGAAGGTGGCGATTGCTCAGTTGGGAGAAGCTGATCCGGAACCTCTGGGTACTGGTTCAGGGGAACAGAGCGCACTGGAGAGAACCATCCTCACAGAGCGCGATGATTTTCCCCTGGAACAGTCCCAGGATGACACGCTCAAACATGCCTTTGATCAGGTTCGCTCTATCGACGGCCAGCTTCTCCACACAGACCAACCGCTCACCTATCCGTATTTTACAATCATAAAAGATAAGTTGTATCGGGTAACCCAAGATGCCCAATCAAAGCAGGATACAACTCAGTTGTTGGTACCTAAAAGCCGTCGGGAAATACTTTTCCAGACGGCTCATTCTAATCCAATGGCAGGGCATTTAGGACAAACAGCGACACTTAACCGTCTCATGGCCCGTTTCTTTTGGCCGGGCATTCACGAGAATGTACGCAAGTGGTGTGCGTCTTGTCGTGAATGTCAGTTGGTGAATCCACCGGCCAACCCAAAAGCACCATTGTGCCCTATTCCGTTGATGCAGGTCCCCTTCGAACGAATTGGTATGGACCTCATCGGGCCATTAGAACGGTCAGCACGGGGACATCGCTTTGCCTTAGTCCTGGTGGACTACGCAACGCGATATCCTGAAGCAGTTCCGCTTCGCAATATTTCCGCAAATAGTGTGGCGAGCGCTCTGTTTCAACTAATCTCCCGGGTGGGAATCCCGAAAGAGATTCTCACCGATCAAGGCACGGCGTTTATGTCACGAACGATACGCGAACTTTACGGATTATTGGGCATTAAATCGATCCGGACCAGTGTCTATCACCCACAAACAGACGGGCTGGTCGAACGATTTAACCGCACTTTGAAATCCATGATTCGAAAGTTCGTACAAGAAGACGCCAAAAATTGGGATCGGTGGTTAGAACCCCTCTTGTTCGCTGTACGGGAGGTCCCGCAAGCCTCCACGGGGTTTTCCCCCTTCGAGCTTCTCTATGGGCGTCAGCCCCGCGGGGTGTTAGATGTCCTTAGGGAGACTTGGGAGGACGGACCTTCAGCTAGTAAAAATGAAATTCAGTATGTCCTGGACCTGAGAACAAAACTCCACACTTTGGGGCGGCTGTCACGGGAGAATTTGTTACAGGCTCAGGACAAGCAAAGTCGGCTGTACAACAGGGGGGCTAGACTGCGTCAATTCACACCGGGAGAGAAAGTGCTTGTATTACTTCCTACCTCTAGCTCAAAATTACTCGCAAAGTGGCAAGGACCTTTTGAGGTTACACGGCGAATTGGAGATCTCAACTATGAGGTAATACGAACAGATAGGGGCGGGGCACATCAAATTTACCACCTCAACCTGCTTAAAAAATGGTCTGAGGTGGAATCAGTGATGCTGGCGATGGTGGTGAGCGGAGAGGAGGATCTCGGTCCAGAGGCGAATGTCAAAACGAAATCTCTCGCCCTGGCCGCTGGGGGAGACCACCTCTCACCATCCCAGCTCACTGATGTGCATAATTTACAAGCAGATTTTGCTGATGTGTTCTCGCCCCTGCCTGGTCGGACGGACCTCATTCAGCACCACGTTGAGACAGAGCCGGGCGTGGTGGTTCGCAGCCGGCCGTATCGACTGCCAGAGCACAAAAAGAAAGTTGTGCAAAGCGAATTAGAGTCGATGCTAGAGTTGGGAGTAATAGAAGAATCTAACAGTGACTGGGCGAGCCCGATAGTTTTAGTTCCTAAAACGGACGGCTCGATCCGGTTCTGTGTAGATTACAGGAAGGTGAATGCTGTGTCGAAGTTCGACGCTTATCCAATGCCAAGGGTGGACGAATTGCTTGATCGGCTGGGTACTGCTCGATTTTATTCGACATTGGACTTAACCAAGGGATATTGGCAGATCCCCTTATCTCCATTATCCAAAGAAAAAACAGCTTTCACCACGCCGTTTGGGTTACACCAATTTGTCACTCTTCCTTTCGGGTTGTTCGGGGCTCCGGCAACGTTTCAGCGTCTGATGGACAGGATTCTCCGACCGCACGCTGCATATGCCGCTGCCTACTTGGATGATATCATCATCTATAGTGGTGACTGGCAGCGTCATATGCAGCAGGTGCGGGCTGTCCTGAAGACGCTGAGACGAGCTGGGCTCACGGCCAACCCGAAGAAGTGTGCAATTGGGCGGGTGGAAGTAAGATATCTGGGCTTCCACTTGGGTCATGGACAAGTGCGTCCCCAAATTGATAAGACAGCAGCGGTTGCGACTTGTCCGAGACCCAAGACCAAAAAGGAGGTTAGACAGTTCCTGGGGCTGGCGGGTTATTACAGAAGGTTTGTGCCTAATTATTCGGACCTCGCCAGCCCGCAGACTGATCTAACTAAAAAGGAGGTACCAGATACGGTCCAATGGACGGTGCAGTGTCAGCGGGCTTTTACCCAGATAAAGGCTGCTTTATGTGGCGGACCGCTCTTACATGCCCCTGACTTTTCTCTCCCTTTCATCCTACAGACCGACGCGTCGGACAGAGGGATGGGCGCGGTCCTGTCCCAGGAGGTGGAGGGTGAGGAGCGGCCGGTGCTGTACATCAGTCGGAAGCTCTCTAAGAGAGAGACGGTGTACAGCACCATAGAAAAGGAGTGTTTGGCCATCAGATGGGCCGTTCTCACCCTCCGCTACTACCTCTTGGGACGGGAGTTCACCCTCTGTTCGGACCACGCTCCCCTACAGTGGCTCCACCGCATGAAGGATACCAACACGCGGATCACTCGTTGGTATCTCGCTTTACAGCCTTTTAAGTTCAAGGTGATCCACAGGCCGGGTGTACAGATGGTTGTGGCTGACTTCCTCTCCAGGAGGAGGGGGGGGGGGAGGCTGCAGGCCGGATGGCTCCCCGGCCTGAGTCGGGCGGTGGGGGTATGTGGCGAGGGGGGCGTGGTTTTGCGAAGTCTGTAGCAGGAGAGAAAGGAGGGGGCCGATCGGTGAGTAAGTAGGTCAAGTGCAAAATGATGAACACCTGTGTCTGATTGCAGTGATTGGCGTGGAGAGACCGGATATAAGCCAGCGTTCGGGAGGAGGGGAGAGAGAGAGTTGGACTGAAACCTCACGGAACGTTATTGCCTGTTTGGAGTGGAAGTTGTCTTTTGTTTTGTATTTTTGTGTGAGCTGTGCGTGGCACGGTGAATGCGCTACGTGCGCCCTTTTTGTTTATTTACTTTTGATTTACAATAAAGTGTGAGTGTTTCAGTCACGCCGACCCCTGTCTTCTTCCTTCCTTACCCATACGAACATTGAACCTCATTACATGGTCCAAGTGGAAAAGAATGGACAATGAGAACTGAAACAAGAGGAGATTTCAGAGAAGGACCATTTCGGAGACTACGGACAGCGGTCTTTCCACATAGAGGGAAAATGTGTGGATAGGGGATGTTCACACTGAGAAAATGGACACAATACACATGACAAAGTGAAAAACCACACACACACACACACACACACACACATGCACATTATATTGTCTATTGATTGTTGATTGTTTGAGTTATCAAAACCAAACAATATGCTAACATCACTGATACACATTTTGAGAGCCCAACAAGGCCTTGAAGAAAGATTTTTGCAAAGCAAATGCATGATGGAGACTTAGATATGGCCTATATTCTGGTTTAATTTGGAATGTAACCTTTAAAACGGCTGTGTGTGTATGTATCTTTCTTATTATATGCCAATGCATTATGTTAAGTGTTCTGTTTAAACGTCGAATTGCAGATAACTTAATGATCGCTTTAGGACACTCCTACTGGCTGTGATGGTTCTTGAATGTCTTCTCACCCACACCCAAGAAAATGTTTATATATCATATTGCCAAATTTTAGAAGAGTCTCTTTGATAATTCTGCCCAATTGGATGGGAGCTGTAACCAGTGTGCATGAGGTGTCGACCCAAAGACGGGTAAGATTCTCCGGTGGCCAGAGGAGGACAACCTAAGCCAGGGCTTCACTTTGGATGTGATGCTTCTTTTGGGCCAAAAGCATCAGAGAGGGGACTGTAAGAAATTGTAGTCTGCCTCGACCCAAATTCCACTCCAAAATATATTTTAGAATGAGCTCATCCCCAAAATGGCTTAATTATCATAGAGATGAAAGAAAGTCAAGTTATATTGTTTCTTCACCATTTGGGTTGATCACATCCTGAACAAATGGTAGTCAATTGTAGAATGGAACTGGGTGTGGGACACAGAGAACTTTCTCAGTCTGGGGTGTCACAACTTCATTAACCACAGCTGTTGCAACAAGAGCAACTTAATTTACATTAAGAACAGGATAAAAGGTTTAAGATTTGGATGTTCTGGGTACATTCTGATGCCGGTGAACCCAAGGTGCTTTGTGTACCTTGCCACTGCGATGCTGTAATAAACTTCAATTTTGAGATCTTCGACGTCCACATCATTTTTTCTTACACATGCTTTTCTTATTATTGTCACAGTCAACAATGGGTGTTGCCTTTTTTTTGGGTGGAAACCGTGATACTTTTTTAAGGATTCCTTGATGAATAGTAAGCTCAAAACAACATAAGTGATTTGAAATGAGAATTTTTTGCAACCATGTAAAGTCTTTACTGTCACTTTTGATCAATTTAATGCATGTATTCATTTCTTTTTAAATCTTACTGACTGCACAATTTTGCATGGTAGTGTATATTTTCTATTTAATTTTCACAGTGTGAATAGGTCTTTTAAATATAAATATCTATCAGTGTTGTGTCATTGCCACACTTTTTTAAAAACTACATTTATTTTGAATGTATTGTTTATTTAGTTGTCATTTGTTCATGGTCCACCCAATTCTATTTATGATTACATCTCACCATCTAAGTAGTTTTGCAGCCAATTAACTAGTGTCATTGGATTAGAATACAGTAACCTTAAAAAAAAACCTTATCCATTACTGATTTTGCACCTGCTATATTTTGAAGCAGTGTTTGTTATGTTCACAACGTAATCAAACACTTAAGTCAACACTTTACATTCTGAGCCTGCAGCTCAACCATATCAGTTAAGGAAATAAATGCAGTTACTGTGCCAGCAGAATTACCTCCACATTGTTCACTAATTAAGCATGTTTGTCTCGCTGCATATGGCAAAGCCCACATCACACAGGGTTATCCTCAGTTCAAAACCTCTCCTCGGGTTGAGCACACCAGCTTTATAGTTTGATGGATACAGATTCTATTACCTCAAATCATTACCATAATTTTCCCCAGCCATATACACCATTTGTTATCAAAACCACATTTCAGACAATTGCAAGGCATTTCTCACGCCTAGCAAATCTGTTTTGCCACATGAAGTCATGATCCATCAATGTAATTTGAAAGAGCACAAGTGCGTTTTGCTATGAGCGACAGGCAGTTATTGAATTAGAAGAGCATGGCTCATCTTCACCTGCCAACACAGCTGCTAATGGCCTTAAATCTGAGCAGAGCCATGCCAAGTTTTCTATCAAGTCTGAGAATTCCTCTCTTACACTTAGTGATTATCTGCAAATAAGCAAGAGATACTTTATGTTTATACGGTGTGCATCACGCATGGGTTGGCTGGATTGATACCTCCAAAAACTGATTGTTACATGTTTCTTTAAAGCAAATGATTATTATTTATTAGCAGCATGACAATTATTGTGTATAATAAGCTTCAAAAGGGAAACAAAATAGTTTGTTAGCAAACAGTTTTGAGTATATTTTTCGTCAAGAGCAGAATTGCTGAAAGACAAGCAATCACAGACAGCTGTCATTCACGGCCTATTCAAACAGAGAAATTGGTGTAGCATTGAATTATTTTACTTACTAAATGTGACGTGGTGATACTGCAAATAGTACTGAAAGACAATAAGTGGTATCTTATTTTATATGGAATGGTCAGTAATGCAGTTCTTGAGTGTTTCAACATGTCTTTCAATTAGAGGGAAGATACACCTTTTTTGTTAAGATCAGTCAAAAAATAAACAAATAAGTAATAATTTGATGATGCACACATAAAGAATACAAGACCATCAGAAATTGTGTAAATGATTAAATCTTATATACACTGATTAAAGCTGTTAAGTTACACACACATGCAATGATTTTTATTGCACTTATCTTGTCGTTTGGATTCAATCCTATCACATATAGTGAAAACAATGGTTCTAATATCAATATAAGTGGCATCAGTGTAAACTTGTAAAAATAAATTATAGAGTTTTATTGTTTTTGAAAATAAATCTCTTCTACTCACCAAGGCTGCATTTATTTAATCAAAATACAATAAAACAGTAATAGTATAACAAATATTAAAATATTATTACACATTAAAAGATTTTTCAGCATCATCACTCCAGTCTTCATTGTCACATGATCCTTCAGACATCATTATAATATGATAATTTGGTGCTAACGTAACATTTATCATTATTATTATTATCACTGTTCAAAACAGTTGTCTGCTTAATTGTTTTTTTTTGTGGAAATAGTGATCATTTTTTTCAGGATTCCTTGATAAATAGAAAGTTCAATTAACAGCATTTATTTAATTTCTTTATTAAACTTATTATTAAAGGTATTTATAAAATAAAAATCTTTTTGACATTATGAATGTGTCAGGGACAGAGGTCGCAAATGAGCTAATAGCTAAAAGCCTAAGAACAGAGCATCTGCTGCATGACATTTCATGTAACAATGTTATTCTGTATTACTGCTGTCAAATAAACAAAAATAAGAAAAAACCTTCAGAGCTTCCTGATGTTATTTCAGTGTATAAAAGGCTTTAGTTCTCAAAGATCATTTGCACTTACTCAGATTGAGATGAGGAGTGAGTATATCCATCAAAAGGCCAATACTTCAGCGCACAACACTAGACCTTTGTTTGTCATGCCATAGAGAGCTTTCAGACTTTGATCTCTCAGATAAATCAGCTGTAGCCCTTCTCAAGCACACGCACACACAATGCTCAGGAGTGTGTTTATGCTTTTATGTTTCTGTATTCCCTTGCCATCACAGGCTGTTATTTGTCCTCCCCAGTGACTTTTTGGAGGCTTGGTGCTGTCAGGAAGCATGTTGGGCAGATTGCAGCAGACAGGATAAGTGGTTGGTCAGCAGAGCAGCACTGCAGTATCCATTGGGACTGCTGTTTTAGGCGATGGGTCAGCTTTTGCTTCTTTACCTGCATCTGCAAGTTACTCAAGAGGCGTCAAGTAGGTCACAGGAAACATTTATTGTCATAACAAAAACTCATCCTGCAACAACAGAGCTCATTTACTATGTTCATGTGATCTGAACCCACCTCCTATTCTGTAATTGAATTCAGTCGTGTTTAAAACAATGTCAGCAAAAAAAAAAAAAAAAAAAAAACACAGCATAAAAGAGAGTGGTGGCCCTCGAAATCAACTTTCCTGCAGAGTTTATCTTCAAATAATCAAACACACTTGGGGCCTGCATACCATGTTGGTAGTTGAACAGACTCATGGTTACAGGTTTATTTCCGCGTTGACAAAACCAAAAAGAGTTAATGCCGAAGAGGACTCTAGCTAACAAGTCTCAGAAGGACTGGTCTGGGAAGGACGCAGCCTCAGAATGCAGCCTTCCAATTGAGAAGTACCCACTTTTTTCATGATGAATCAGTATTTTTTTAACTAATCGTTTGTCTGAATGATTCAGTGACTTGCTCATTAAGACAGTTTAGCACGAGATGGTCATCTTACTAGGAATTAAGGTTCAGCTGTATTTGCATAAGGTCTAGACATGCTGACAATACTTATTTTTGCTCTTTCTGTTGTTGAGGTGCTAAAACCACAATGCCTCGCTACATTTGCTTAATACCAAGAGACCTGACACTTATTCATAGAAAATATATTTCTGACCTTGAACCTATAATGCTCCTACATCTTTGGTTGACTCTTTGCTCTTGCTTCTCGTACTTAGGGTCCTTCTTCTTCTCCTTTACTGGCAATATTATTTTACTCAGAGATATTTGGTTAAAGAATTGCCAGTTATGTTACTTACTTTTAAAAGCTGATTATTACTTAAACATCTAACTATTCATTGTAGTATCATTTTTATGATTCATGTTATTCTTTGCTTATGAATAACATTTTTAAAAGAAAATGATCACTTCTTCGTCTCACGGCTCACGGCATCATTTCACAATTGTTGCAATTTTTAGTTTAATTTAAAAAGATAAGTTTTGTGTTTTTGAGATCTGTTGAGCTGTTTGCTTGCTTACCTGAAACTAACATACCAAAACCAGTAAAAGTTTAACAACTACTGTGAACACTGTAAAAAAGATATGATCAGTAAGTCATGACAAAATATTTTTTTACATTACTGTAACTCACCAAAATAAGTTTAACAATTTTCAACTTTTTTTTTATAAGTTATACAAGATTTAACTCATAGCATTGTTAAGCCAGTTTTCCTCAAATTACTTATCTAAGTTAATTGTACTTAAAAATTGAAGACAACAACTTTTTTTTACAGTGCACATAGCATAAATTATTGATAGAACAAGCACACACACACACACAAAAAAACAAACAAACAAACAAACAAAAAAAAAACGACAATGACAGCTTCATAACATTTGCACAAAACAAGATGGTGCCAGGCAATATATGCCATATTTACCTGATTTAAGAGTTTGATGCTCCACCAGGGAGCTTCTGTGGCATCTTTATTCTAAGAGTGAGTTTATTTGCAAGCCCTTTTATTAGTCCAAAGCAGAGCATCCATACAATTACAAACCTCATCCATGTCTCATAATGAGGCCTGTCATCGATATTTATTTGGAGAGAAATGGGGTACTACTTTATATGCTAAACATGTAGTCACAATGAGTTTGCACATTCCCTGAGCTGGAGACACTAATGGCTTGCTGTAGTCTAATGAAAGATACATTAAACCATGGAACAACCTCAGAGACAGAGAGAGAGGCACACAGAGAGAAAGAGGGAAATAATCAGGGGAAGACGAAAAAAATGTCCTCAAACACTCTTTCACTTCTGTAAATGCAGGAAGAGGACATGACCTTTGAGAAATCTGCAGTAAACGCTATTGTGAAAGAGCTCTCTCTCTCTCTTTGTTTCTTTCTCTTGTGCTCTTTCTCTCATTAGTGTCTTGTAATTAGAATTTGTTTACTGATCAGTCATGCATTATGTGACATCGTAGTTGTGGAATGAAGCTGAAGATTACACGAACAGCACTGAGAGCACGATCACAGCGGCAAACAAACAAGCCTGAATCTTCTTTACGGGCTAATTATTGAGTTAGAGACCACTGTGATCTACGTAGATAGGGTGTATGAGGTTGTTGTCATATTGTGCTATTTCTCAGAGACATGACAGAGTCGCAAATGTCAGTGATTTTTCATCAAGAGGCGACAAAAAGGTCTTACTGAAAATCAAGGTAAAGCAACTAACTTTGCACAGATGACTTGATGAGAGTACATGCATACTAATTTGAAATCTTTCTTGCAAACCTATAGTGTTTTTAGTTCTGTCTGGCAATAAACGTAATATACAGCTTCAAACAGCAACAAAATCCTATTTACCCTATTAACACATTTATTTTCTTACTTATGTCACGTGTGTCTTGTTCAGTTCTGTTAGTTCATTTGTGGTTTTGGTCTGTTCCTGTTTTCCTGTGTTCCCTGATGTCATTGTTAGTTGACCAAGGCTGTGTCTGAAATCGTCCCCTATACCCTCATTCACTATTCCCTACATTAGTCCACTTATATAGTTCACTTGAGGGACTCAAGGGAGTGAATGAAAATGAGAGAGCAAATTAGAACTCTGAATGCGCCGGAAGGGCTGTCGCTTTTGCATAGTTTGTGCTTTCTGTTCAATAATTATTTGAAACTGGCAGCTGCAGAAAGTGAAAAAATGTCTCTTAACTGAAAATGATGTATAAACCTTATTTAAACAATTAAAAAGGAATTTATACCTGTATGATATTACATTGGAGCTGAGGTTTAGTAAATGGATGGATGAATGATTCAGCTGCGGGTGCTATCTTCAGGTCAGACGCAGGAATTCATACGGCACACAACTCACAGTGCATCATGGGTATTTTCTAGCCGTTAAGCGTATATCGGTTGTACATTTGTTATTACAGTGCATTTTGGGATTAAATGAGTGCACTCGATAATGTCCACTATGGGTTCTGACACCACTACAAATGGCTGTCCCCTCACATAATGCCCTATTTAAGGGTATTCCAATACCCTTCTAGGTAGTCATTTTCACCTGCATTTCATTTAGCTCCCTTTATTTACTCTGTGTATATATTACCCTCTTTTTCTGTTCCTCCCTGTCCGTTCTCATGTCAGTGTTAAGTTGGTTGTGTTTATCCTGTTTTTCTGAGTTTATCGTGTGTTGCTGCATTGCTGCAGTTCTGTTTGTCATTGTGAAAGAAAACGACTGCTGAATTATATCTTGCCTCTCTACTCTCCTTGCTGTAACCTCCCGTGACAACTTAGAGCAGATAATGTTGCTCTTACCCTCCTTGAAATGTAATATTCGCCTAGCAACCATGATCATTTGAAATGATGCTCATAATTCCACACTCTCCCTCTAATTTAGCCACTATCAGGTTTGGTGTCATCAGGTTAATGGCTTCATTAGGCCACAAATTGCCACCCAGGGCTGTGCAGAGCCGCCAATTACCATTTTTCATCATTTGCGAGATAAGCCGTTGAAAATATTGCCCAAAAATTTCTAGTAAATCGATTATCTCGGGTTCAGAGTTTTTTTTAAGTGATAAAGATCTTGCAACTTGCCGGTGAAATGAAAGATGCCAAATAGCATCAAGGGAAACATGCTAAAAGCTTAAACTCATTCAACTATCAGACAAACACATATCTGCTCTAGAGTGCTGAGGACAAAGACACTGGGCAAAACAGTGTAAACTAATCATGCTTGTGGTTAAGTAGGTGTAAGGGCGTCTTTTAGAAAACTTAATCCTTATTTTATTACATACGTCACTTGCCGGTTTCTGGTATTATAGTTTGCAATTTAAAAATGCCTAAGTTTAATACTTAGGAAAAGGCACTTAGCAGGTCACATTTTTCCAATATGAACATTTTTAGTTAAAGAGCATGAAATTAATAATGTATGAATTGCATACATTAGTGTGATTACTGTGTCCTCGGCACAAACATACATAATGGATTGGATTCTTATGCCAATCCACAAGTTATATTAAAACAAAACAGGCAGATACATTTAGTCATAACAATTTATTCAAAGATGCACCGTTAATGTGGTCTGTATTCGTGTGCTATATGTGTGTAAGTGTTTTGAAACCATATTAGTCTTACACATTTTATTCATCATGATAATTTTGAAGCCTAAATACAATCAGCAAAAAGAAAAGCAAAATATAGTCTACAAATTACGCTGCAGTTGCACAACTGCAATGTCTACCATTAAAGGGGTCCTATAATGCCCTTTTCACAAGATGTAAAATAAGACTCTGATGTCCCCAGAGTGTGTATGTGAAGTTTTAGCTCAAAATACCCCACAGATATTTGTTTATAGCATGTTAAAATTGTTACTTTTTGAGGGTGAGCAAAAACGCTCCGTTTTTGTGTGTGTCCCTTTAAATGCAAATGAGCTGCTACTGCCGGCACAGAGGGCGGAGTTTCAAGCGCTTGTGTGTTAGCATCTTAGATTGTCTCACACAGAAGCACTGGACATTTCAGAAACTGTGAAGCCTTTTATGTTCAAACCGGAATCTGACAAAAATGGAGAGACTCAAGAAGAAGTGACAACATGTAGAATGCAACAGGACATTTCTGAATGGTTAGTTGATGAATTTATGTAGCTAATGTGGAGTTAACTATCTTCTAGTCATTGATTAGCATATTCTGTCATAATAATCTATAAATTGTGTTCCTGGGGGCGGGGTTTATGTACATTTTAGGGTTAGTGATGTCACTAACCCTTGAAGAAGCTCATTGTAGTCCCTACCAGCCATTTCACTAGTTCGCCTGCCCATTCACCCTCGTCGTTCCAAGTCATTAATTATGTCGTTCCAAGCCCGTAAGACCTCCGTTCATCTTCGGAACACAGTTTAAGATATTTTAGATTTAGTCCGAGAGCTTTCTGTCCCTCTATTGAAAATGTATGTACGGTATACTGTCCATGTCCAGAAAGCTAATAAAGATATCATCAAAGTAGTCCATGTGGCATCAGTGGGTTAGTTAGAATTTTTTGAAGCATCGAAAATACATTTTGGTCCAAAAATAACAAAAACTACGACTTTATTCAGCATTGTATTCTCACGACTCCGCAGTGACACTGCTGACGTAAGACGCTGCTGACATTAAAAATATATTAAAAAATATAGCAATACCAAAATACAAACAATGTAGAATAGCTTGAATACAGCGTGCGTCTCCCTCAGACTGTAAACGAAGCTCGGGTACACCAGATAACACGTCAGCAGCGTCTTACGTCAGCAGCGTCACTGCGGAGTCGTGAACGCGGATTGACAACAGACGCTGAAGAGAATACAATGCTGAATAAAGTCGTAGTTTTTGTTATTTTTGGACCAAAATGTATTTTCGATGCTTCAAAAAGTTCTAACTAACCCACTGATGTCACATGGACTACTTTGATGATGTCTTTTAGCTTTCTGGACATGGACAGTATACCGTACATACATTTTCAATGGAGGGACAGAAAGCTCTCGGACTAAATCTACAATATCTTAAACTGTGTTTCCGAAGATGAACGGAGGTCTTACGGGCTTGGAACAACATGAGGGTGAGTCATTAATGACATAATTTTCATTTTTGGGTGAACTAACCCTTTAAAGGTTAATAGTATAAACTTGGCTTGCTGTCTTTGGAGGAGGCTCGAACCCGAAGCTCAGCTTGAGCTCCGAGTTAAACCCCCCCGATGGAATTGCGCATAAGAGGATAGAGATCATTTAGGAGAATGGGGAGGAGGAGTGCTGCCGGAGGAATCTGTCAATGAGATGACATGGTGTCTGCTGCTTATATAGTATGCTCGTAATGATGATTGACGTGACTGAATGTTTAGGCTCCTCCTGAACCTACGTTTTGAACTTCATTTGTTGTAGTCCTTAAAAAGCGATTTCTGTAAAAGAAAATATCTTCCTTTGCTTTGAACTTTGAGCGTTGTAACTTTGCAGATGTTGTTTATGCTCAAACAGCAACATTACACACTAACTAAAGTTAAAAAAGTGAAATCATAAGAGTCATAAGAGTTAGAATAGTTTGCAACTCCAGAGGTTGTTTTAACCATAACATAAACCATCATCATGCCAAACTGGTATACTCATCTTCTCACTAGTCCGCTTTTACAACCTCAATGTGTTTATAAATGCTGTGGCGGGAGGAGCAACGACAGACAGTGACTGGGGCTTAGAGTCGCCAGACCCGTAACACAGATCACCGCCAGCGGGCTCCAGCACCAGAGAAGCAGGGCTGCTATGAAGAAGCCACTGCCCCTTGCGTCCGAGAGGGGAGTGCATGCAAATGCTGGAACTCCGCCTCCTCTTACCTGGGCTGAATCCCATCGATACTCCCTGCCTTTCGTGACGTCCATTAACAGCGATGACACCTGATACCCTGGGTGGATCTCAATATTCCAAATGATGCTTCCTTGGAAGCATGCTCTCTCCTCCGTCCTCTAGCCCATGACCCGGAAACCAATTGAGCTCAGCCGTTTAAAGGGGATCTCAGTTCTCTAATTGCTAGGAACGAGGAAGCTTCCTGAGGAGTCATGAGATATGATACATCGTTGTGTCCTTTCCTCACATCCTAAGGGGGTGGAGCTAAGATGCGAGGAAAGGAAACGAGGATGCACAAATTAGAAATGAGAAGCACCCCCTGTTTATTTGGGCACTTTTATCACCATGGAAACTTTATTCCCTTTTTTTGGACATTTGTATGTTTTATTTTATGTTAAATAAAAGCCTCTCCGAGGCCTAACGCCCCATTGTGTCTTGTTGCTCCTCCCGCCAGGATTTTTGGACTGTAAAAGTGCTATTGCGAAGATGAGTATACCTGTTCGGCATGATGACGTTTAAAGTCCCCAACAACCTCTGCAGTCCCATTTAGCTAGAGTAGTTAATATGCCCCTGCAACTGTCAAAAATTATTGATGGCCCTATAATTAATGATGATTGATGGGTTGACCTCTTGACCTTGCCACACCCCTTGCCCTTGCGCTGACCTTGACCTGACCTTGACCTAGCGATGGCCTTGACCTGACCTTGACCTAGCGATGACCTTGACCTCTCCATGACATTTTTGCCTTTGACCTTGTGTGTAATTGAATAATTGGATAATATGTATAATTGGATAATATGTCTATGACCTCGTGAGTATAAGGCATCCATTGATTAATATTTGAACTTTGATACGATATAATGGAAGTCATGAGGGTTATTTTTGATCTCTGATATCAGGTTGGGTCTGTGTGGCACATGCAGGCAGCAGCATGGAGCTCCCTCCCACCCTTCGCATTCCAGAGCAGAGGGGATTGCTGGGGACAGTGGAAGTGAGAAAAAGAGGTTTTCTAATAATGAACAAAAAAAAAAATTATAATAATTTGTTGAATTTTATTTATGTGCCTGTGGTCATTTTAACCACAGGCCCTATTTCAAGCATTTAACAAAAAAAAACCATTCAAAAGTCCATTTGACTTCAAGACAATGGAACCGGAAGTACTAAACAGCTAACTCAGTTTTGAATATACGACATCCATGCAGCACCCTATATCTCCTTATGTGTAGAAAATTGGTTTTGAATCACATAAGGGTATAAGGATAAATGATGATAATTTGTGGGTTAACAAACCTTTTAATACAGTCTTTGGAAGTGTGTTGATAATAGCACCTGAGGGACCTTTTGAAACAAGTATATATGGGTTCAGAAGAGATGCGGGGTGCTAGCATAAAAGCCAGTAGAAGTGAGATTTCCTTGCTTGAAAACAAATTATTATTGCCAGTCCAGTGCATTTAACTCGAACAATCTGAACAGAACATTTGGGGGATTTTCATGGTGACAGAGCATTCTCACTGAATTGGCATATTATTTGTGAGTAATATTCAGATGCCCTTCTAAATAACTTTTTTTCCGATAACACAAAGCACATTACACAACACTCAACACTGTGGAATTGCTGCTGATAAAAAAAGTCCTTCATAGTGCCCATATGTTCAATTACTGATGCTGCAGTCAATCTAAAGACCAGTGGAGAATTCTGGGAAAGCAGCATGCTGAGTTTATTCTAGGCTGCAGGCACAGGGAATCCAGGAGAGAAACTCTAATGACCAAAGCAAACTCTTATAGCTCCAGCTTCCAATGCATTTACTCTAAAATGACTTTAGCGGCAGCATTTCCCGAACGAGCTCTTTTATCATTAGAGCCCCAAACTATGGAATATAATATTGACTTCATCACCATACGTCTTCATAAGTAGATTTTATTGCCTTTCTGTTCTCTTATTTTAAAGCTGCACTGGGGTGCCAAAACAGCATGCATTGTGGGTAATGACTTGCATCAATATTACTGTAATGTGATTGGGTGATATGTGGCAGTCATTAAATGGGACGGTCAAAAAGGGGTCTTCTTGTGTACTTGTGTAAGGGGAGATGCCACAGCAACAAATATCCTCGATGCATGCATCTCTCTCTTTATACTTATATTATACAACAGTCCTCGAGTCTTGGCATTCCAAGAGAACTGATATAGAGTCCAACAGCACTGGGACTTTTCACTTTTTATCACTCCACTTGTCTGTGTTTGCACGTTCCAGACAGACTGTCAGTCTGTGCATTAATGGTCTTGAACTCATTCAGTCAACCTATTATTTAAAGTCGGCATGAAAAGGAAGATGTAATAATATTTTTTCCCTATTGTGACATATATCTGAAGGAAATGTAGGGTGGGACTTGATTTTGTCTATTGGGAATTGATTGGATCGCCGTGGTTTGCCATTTCTGTGGTCTCATCATTTGACAGCTTTTCTCTCCCTCGCACTAGTAAACACGTCATCAGAGAAGCACATAGTTTATAGCACATTAGTGCAAATCAAGTTCAGCAAGTATTGAAGTCAACTCTCCACACTTTATGACCCCTCACCTTCAGATTCTTGTATCCATGGCAACACACCAGTTGGAAAGACAGAAACTAGATACAGATCATTAGGACCCGCGTTTCTGAGCATCCCGTCTCCATAAAAACGCAGTAAACAACTTTTAAGGGCTCAGCGGATTCCGTCATGCTGCGGTCCTCTGTCTCCTAATGAGCCACCTGTCAATACAACTGCTATCTAACGCACAATTACGCTATCAGTCCTGACACGAACAACAGGCCAAGCATGGGGAGATCTGGAGGATGAGAAAAGAGAGTGAGGGTTTGGGTTTGTCACATGTGGGATGGAACATGACACATGAAAACCAAAACATTTGGAAACCACCTCAGAGTGACTTTCTGTTTCTCTTGCAGCTGTTTGGAAATCAAAAGGTAAGACTCAAGCATCTCTTCTCCTCTTTCTCTTCACTTCCCCTCTGGAGGAGCCTGAGGCAAGAGAGCAGGTGTGCTCCTATTCACCATAATGCAAATGTGAACTTTACAGCGGCATTGTGGCTCCTCAACTACGCTATGTAAAATCACTCCATTGGCGTTTCGCTGCCTCTAATGAGCTGCTTATCATCCTTGAGAAAAATAATGAGTTTTTTTTTAAACACCGCCACCTGTCCATCTCCAGCAGATAAACAGGGCAGAGCCTCATGCTGTGGGCTGCAGCAACAAACGACCACTTCTGAATTTTAGAATTATAAATCGCTCTTTGAACACACAAAGCAAATAACTGAATAACAATGGAGACGTAATTGTATGTAAATAGACCATGTGCGTTTTCATTTTATTTCAATGCTATGAGAGAAGTGTGCGGATAGTCGACAAACAATATTGAACACTGAAGTGTTAACGGGGAACTATTAGGGTGGTTTATTTAAGATTTAATTCGATTTGTGAAAGTCCTAATTTGTGATTCACCTGTAAACAAGGAATATTGTTAATTAAATTAATCTTAGACTTAAAAGTAAGTGAATAATAAAATAAATCCATACTTACATTAAGTAGAGTACAATATATTGGTGTACTTTACTTAAAGCCATTATCTATAATGCATTATAAATGAATTCATAATGTACATTATAATGCATTATATCTTTTATAAATATTTCTCGAAGATTTTGCTCCATATTAACATGATAGCATCATGCAGTTCCTGCAGATTTGTCAGGTGCACCACCATGACAACTCTCTCGTTCCACCACATCCCAAAGGTTCTCTATTGGATTTAAATCTGGTGACTGGGGAGGCCATTTGATTGAGATGATTTGAGCTTTGTGACATGGCATGTTATCCTGCTAGAAGTAGTCATCAGAAGATGCATTCACTGTAGTCATAAAGGGAGGGACATATACAATACTCAGATAGGCTGTGGCATTTAAACAATGCTCAATTGTTACTGAGGGGCCCAAAGTGTGCCAAGAAAATTATACCCCACGCCATTACACCACCAGCCTGAACCGTTATTACAAGACAGGATGGATCCATGCTTTCATGTTATTTATGCCAAATTCTGACCCTACCATCTAACTGTCGCAGCATCTACCAAGTCTACCAAGCTCAAAGTTACTTAAATCACCTTTCTTCCCCATTCTGATGCTCAGTTTGAACTTCAGCACATCATCTAGAGACCATGGCTGTGTCCGAAATCGCCCCCTATACCCTTAAATAGGGCATTATTTGAGGGGACAGCCATTTGTAGTGGTGTTCGAAACCATAGTGGACGTAATTGAGTGCACTCATTCAATCCCACATGATAGTATGTCCCAAAGCTTGTCTACTCTTCTGCTACACACTCAAAAGTATGTACTTTTTCTTCACAAAAAGAGGACATACTTTTAGGGCATAGTAAGCGAATTGAGACGCAGCATAGGTCAACTTTTTGTAATGTATACTCAATGCTTTACATGTGTGCCATAATAATTTTCTCATCAAATATTGACATATGTGATTATTAGTGATTACTATTAATTAATCAGCACATAATCTAAGTAATTTAGTGATTTTTTATTTATTTATTTATTGACAGACCTAATTACATTATTTTAGATTTATTCACATTCTGTGCACCACAAAGCAGTAAGATCTGAAGGTGTTTATACCTAATTAACTTCATGACTGGGGTAATTCTACCAAATGATGAGAGGCAAATGGAAGGAACTTCAATTTCTTTTTTCGCCAAAGGCAATAATCAGCATGATGATGATGAAGCTGATGATGATACTTGATCAGATGCACAAATATCTCATTAACTTTCCTCTGTGTTTATAAGAATGTTGTTTTTGTATAGTGAGAAACAATTTTGGACTATGATTACTTATTTTCTAACTGGCATGCTCTCTTTAAATGCAGCTTCAAATCAGTCGATTCAAATTAAAGACATTAACTCAGTTTTTGAGGAATTACTATGATATGCCAAATAAATCTGGCAGGAAACAAATCGTCATTAAATCTGTTTCCTTTATGGCTGACTTTAAATAGATGAAATCATTTTGATGATTGAGAACACAAATGAAGAATAATGTAAAAAAAAACATCAACAGTGATTTATTGTCTTAAACACTGTTGACTAAACGGATACTTTAGCTTTTGACAGTATGGTTGATTTTAAGGAAAGAAACAAAAATCTGAAAATATATGAATATATATTCAGCTCATGAACCATAGGTACAAGATAGCCAACAAACTATAGCCTTGAGAGGTCTAACCAGAACATTTATTCAAACATGGTGATAGATTGTGCCCCAGTCAGAGGTGCTTTTGAAGGTCTTGTCATGACAGTGTTGACAAATGGAAGCCATCCATAACCTGCTGTGGCCTGACTGTACATGGGAAGCGCAATGTGTTCCTCAATGTGAGCATGATGTAAAGTGAGAGAGAAATGGAGGAAACACCCCTCCAAACTCAGACAGAAACATAAAACACCGAGCCATGGGGTGGAGGCCGCCATCTTGCCCTCTCATTGATCAGATGATGACATGAGACAGATGGAGATGAGAATGGGGTATGAAGAAGGGGGGAACAGAGAAGAGAGTTATTTCCCCAACTCTTTACTGCCTTTTGTAAAGACTTTTTGTGAACAGTGCAGAAAATTGTGAGGATATTCATCTTTTATGGATGTGATCAATCCTCCAAGCTTTAGAGTAAATAAAAAATAAATTGGGCTGAATATGACAAAACAGACATCAGAAATTCTTATTGGCATATTCATTTTGGTTAGTTTGTATTTTGCCAATGGGGACCCAAATGTCCTCACAAGGATCATACATTTACCCACATTTTAGGAAGCAGCCAACAATTCCCACTTCTCTCTTAAAAATAAAGGTTCTTTATTGGCATCGATGGTTGAAGAACCTTTAACAATCATGGAATCTTTCCAATGCACAAATGGGTCTTTATAGTGGAAAAAGGTACTTCAGATTCTTAAAATGTTCTGAACATTAAGAAAAAAAAGGTCCTTTTTAAGAATTGTTCACTGAAATATTCTTTGGGGAACCAAAATGGTTCTTCTAAAAAAAAAAAAAAAGCCCTTTTTGGAACCTTTATTTTTAAGAGTGAAATTTCTTAATAAATATACTAAATAATGTTTGAAGCGGATCTCATAACAAATGTCAGTAAACTGGGAAAATTTTAAAATGATTCATTCATAAAACCGTAAGATCTTACCTTCATGCTGTGGAAATACAGAACAGAAGACAGAACTTAAGAGTACAGCACTGAAAAGGGGCAGTGCTACATAAGGTCTATATCTCTTTCATATGCTGATGGTCTTGCTTAAAGTTAGAAGAGATTTTATTTCTGTTGTATTGTTTCTTTGTCTTTGTGCTCAACAACAGCAGACTTTAGATTGTATGCTGCTGAATAACAATCGCCATCAATAATGACTGAAAATCAGAGAGAAAATGTAAAAAAAAAAAAACCCATATTGTTAAGGCACATTTCTTAGAGCTACAAAGCATATGCATGTTATTTCCCAGTCCTCTCCTTAGATCAAAACACATTACGTCCAGTGCCAGGCAAGAGAGCAAGAAAGGAAGCTGAAATATGCCTTATTTAAGCTCTGGAAACAATCTGCAGAAATGAGAGAGAGAGAGAGAGAGAGAGAGAGAGAGAGAGAGAGAGAGAGAGAGAGAGAGAGAGAGAGTTTAGCTGGAGATGGACTTCAAATACAGCAGTGAGCACTTGTCAGAAAGAGGTTTTGATTGCATCAAAATCCCCTTCTGCACAAAGTGTTCTGCTCTGCTACATGTATCACTGAGACCATCATACTGGCAGTTGTGCTTAGTCGCATCACCAGTCACTTCATGCAGTGCAGTTATAGAATTGTAGAATAAAAATTGTAGAATAAAATAGCTGATTTCATTACACACTTTGTTACTAATATATAGTATACACTTTTTATGGTTCTTTTTATGGGCCTACTGCTTATAATGTATGTCATAAATCTTAGTTCAGTTGAATAATTATTTTCCAAACTTTATCTCACAGTTATACTGTTTTAGGCTGCTTTAATATTTTAATAGGAAATAGTAACAATAGGAATAGTAAAATATAATCATAAAACCAGATAACAGGTGAATATAGCCTTAATGTACACAGCGTTAACTTAGTATAGACAGGTAAACACAATTTATGCTTAAAAGCACAAGACTGCTTCAAAACCAGCAAGTGTAAAATATGTAGATTCCCATCAATGAGGCTGAAGTGCATTTTCATCTGCTTTAACCAATCCCTTATCTACTACGTTCTTATAAAAAATGATAGCCTACTACGTGTACAAGATCAGTTGAGAAACAGACAAACCACACACTGCCTAAAAGATGTATTTATTGGCTAAATATTGTATTTATTGTTTAATTTCATTAATTTAATTTCTGGTTCTTCCATCATCTGTGCCCTTATGAAGAAAAACATCCTGCTCTAACACCCTCTAAATGTGGAGGATAGATATCCACGTCATCATCTTTCTTCTCCATTGGCCATTATAACTTAAGAGCGGCCTCTGGCTGTGTATGTGAATGGATTTTGTGTTTTGAATTTCCAAGGGAGGGTAATGTGCGCCAGCAGACCAACATTTACATTCAAATGTAAACAATCCATGATTGTTTAACATTTGCAGACATGGAATTAGCTAAAAGTGTTTATATGTGCTTGTTTGCCTGCATGTGTAAGGGTGGGGTAGAGGAAAAAGAGTGCTGGACCTTGTTCATTTAATGATTTACCCTTACGAAAAGAAAATATATTTCCCAATATGAATGAGCAATATATTTATACACAGAAAATATATATAATAATATATTGTGTTCATATATTACAATATATTAAAAAATAAATAAGGAATTGCCGCTTTTCATATATTGAAAAATATGTGACGAGACACAGTATTTACTAATATATCATAATGTATGTAATTTATATTCACTAATACACTTCATAATATATAGATGTATATGTGATCAGAAATGGTACTGTGTAATATATTGCAGATATATTTACTCATGCATTATAAACACAAATACATAATGTAATATATTTCTTGTATTTTATAATTATTTACAATATATATATTCTATATTTTCAAGCTAGTTAATAAAAGCACAAGCACATCTGCATGCATGTAGGCTACTAAAGTATTTAGCAGAGATACTATCAATGTGCTGAGGAGAGCACAGCCATTACTTTTAAAATATATTAATTTTAACCAAAGCTTTTGGCCAATCGTCAACCGAACCACAGGTTATACTCTTCAGCACAGTGGTAACCCCAAAAACTCAGACATACCAGAAAACCTTTTAAAATCCAAAATAATAGAACATTAAACACTTGTCATGATTCCTGTCTTGTGTTCCCCTTGTCCTGTGTGGACTTTTGTTATTTCCTGTTCTGTGTCATGTTTTGTAGTCCTTTGTAGTTGTTCTTGTTTATTAGCTTCTCCAGGTGTTTCTAATTAGCCCCGCCCACTTGTAATCTTATTTAGCTTGTTTGCCTGTGTATTTAAACCTCTGTGCTTCATCAGTTGTTGTTTGTCGGTCGTTGTTGCTTGCTGTACCCTGTAACTGTCCTGAGTTCCGTTGTTTTCCCTGATTACCTGTTTGTTTTATTAAAGTAGCCTAGTGCTTGCATGTGGATTCTCTCTCTGCTTCGTTCCTGCCTCTTTGTTACAACACTAAGATATCCCCCTATATTAATATTAAGCAAAACACATCAAATAACACTTAATTTTAACATTTGATCTCCTTTAACAGTCAGAAGCAAATCATGCTGGGAACTGGAAATCTGTTGTAACTCATTCCGTAAATGTGTGTGTGTGTGTGTGTGTAATATATGTATGAACATACATTCACATTTCTGTACACAATAAAATATAAAACTTATTTTACATGTAATATTACATGTAATGCTATTTTTGTCTTCATTTATATGTTATATGTATTAATATATGGTCAATGCATATATTGCAGTATATTGAAAAATATAAGCACTAGTTTCCCATATGGAAATGTATTATGTAATTATCACATTATATTTTGCAGTATATTCCTATATATTTATATATATTTATATATATTTTGTTCCGTAAGGGTATTTTCCCACAAAATGTGTTGATCCATCAATGTTCAAAAACATAGGCCTATAGGACTGTATCTTTTTCTGCAATCATATTGAAAAGCATGTGTTCTATTTCACCCAATTGTACTTTTTTTCTCAAAGAAAAAAATTTTTTTTTCCAGCAATGTTGTAAACTATAAAGATAACCCAATCAGCTGATTATATTGTTAAGAAAGGCTAATTAACAACTGAATTGTAAGGCTGTTTTTATAATAATACTTATTACTTTTTGTAATAATACTTTTTATAATAATATGGTTGAAACACTGATTGAGCTATTACATGAGACATGATGCATTTTAGTAAGTTGTACTGGTTCTTACAACATACTTTCTGATGTTCATTTATGTTTATTTTGTTCTGTAACAACTAGTAGCAAAAATTGGGCCTAAGAGATGATTGGTTCAAGGGCGCTACCACTTCACTTGATCTGAGTCACTACAGTGATCTGTCACACCATATTGAGAGCGCATAAATGGTATTTATTGTTTGAATTTCGAAATAAAACTTAAAAAATTTGAAAGCTGACACTTTTATTGATTTAGCGCTTTGTCTGTGTCCTCTTTGCTCTGTGATGTTTTTTCACTGCGTGTGAAAATGGACATGTCTTTCACAATTCACACTGCGAGCGTGAGCGGCACATGCACAGTATCCTGACGGGTATCCCGTTTTTTTTACAGGTTCCGCTGCTCGGCTCCGTCTTCTCCGCTCCGCTAGAGAGGTTAGGTCCACTGCCCGCATATCCTCCATAATGCTGTCCATCCACCGCTTTTTGCCACAGAGTCCATGACACTATGCATGCCTTGGCCATACCACCTGAGACAGGCTTCTCTCAGCTTCGCTGTGATTGGGGCAACTCAAATAACTCACCTGATGTCCTTGTTCATTACATGGTGGTGGAGGGTTAGCCCAAGCATCTTCATTTCCATCGCATAGAGGGCTAGCTCGTGTTTCTTGGTTGTGAGATTGGCCGTCGCCGTGTCTATGTAGAGGATGAACAGCAGGGGTGAACGAGCTGACCCTTAATGGACGACGACAGTGATGTCAAAGTGGGTTGATATTCTGGCTGGGCATCGGACCACACTTGTGGTGTTGCGATGTAATAGTTACATACTCTTCTGAGGTGCCATGCAATCTTAGCGCTCGCCAGATGAGGTCATGTGGAACTTGGTCGAACGCATTCTCCAGGTCCAGGAAGGCTATGTGCACCTTCTTGTTCTTCTCCTGGTGTTTCTCCATCAGCAGCCGAACAGCGTGGATGGCATCAGTGGTACCGCATCCCTTTACAAAACCGCACTGGTTGGACGTGATGGTGACAATGCTCCGAAGGCGTTGGTCTGACACTTGCTCAAAGATCTTCATTGTGTGGCACAGTATGAGTGCACTAAATAACGTACACTATGGTTTTGGACACCACTACAAACAGTCCCCTCAAATAATGCCCTATTTGAGGGTATAGGGGGTGATTTCAGATTCAGCCTATTGTTTTCTGTACAGATATGCAGCTCTTTCGTGAGATAAATGTGCCGCACATGCAGCCATACTGTAAAAACTGAAATGATCAGGGACCTTGGTACACATGAATACACAGACAGACACACACATTCATACATATATAAATGTGTGTGTGTGTACTGTATATATAGTGTGTGTATGTTGTAACTGAGTAAAATAAGTTAATGAAGAAAGATTTATGTGGACAAAATTTATCAAGTTTGTGCATTGAGCCTGGTTGTCCCTGATAAGATGAATGAAAATAAGAAGAAAAAAATAACTTACATATGTTGATTTAATATATATTAGGCCTAATATATACTAGTTTAGTATTTTATCAGCTGTAGGAGGACTATGCCTCCGGTACGGTTTGAGTGACATGATTTTATTTTAATGACAAACTGTTTCTTTAGTTCTTTATTATGTTGTACAATTCCCATTCATGTATGTCCAAGGTAGCAAATTCATTCACATGACATTCCTTGTGGAAAAAGCCTGGCCTCACACAAAAGCACTGAACAATGCCAAACATTGGCGTTTTGACAGTATGAAGAGTCTTGCAAATCTGTAACAACAGCGTCCAGCATCTCTGCCATGTCTGTGTAGCGTGATAGTGCCCCAACAATTTCCATTATCATTGTTGAGAAATATAGCAACACTGCACTATTACCATTGTATACTCCATCTTGATCAGATTTATTCCTTTTCATGATCCAACCTAAAAAAATTAGCCTGTTCCCTGTAGTGTTCGTTGTATTCCTGCCTGAAGAGGGCGATATTGTACCTTAAAAATTGCACACTCTCACTCTCTCATATAGCAGGCTTCCTCTTTCTTCTTTTACACTGTTTTTCCCTGACATTGATGACCAAATGGCTGTGAGCAGGCACAATATGGCATTGTTTTGTACAAGACACAGTTTTGCGGATAACAGTGAGATTATGTTTGCCATCTAAAGCAGGTTTTCTGTAAAATGGTGACTCCAGGCTGAAAATTAGTGGAAAAGCTTCAGAGACTGACATTCCATTTTCTTTCGTTGCATCACCTTTCTGTGTTTGAAGTCTCTTTAGCAACGTCTTAATGCGACTTATAAAATCTTCAGCAAACAAGCAGAGTGCAAGCACTTAAATTAAAGATCAGAATAGCAATATGCGTATGCAGCAGTGCCAAGCAGGGCATCTGTCATTATCTCCACCAGCTTCTACTCCAACACTGAGCAGCAGGTACAAGAACCCAGCAGAGATCTGAGGAACCATAGCCTATGTGCGCGTATGTGAAAGATGGCTGAGGGAGGTAGCTGTGGATTAATGAGGGATATATAGAAAGATGAGAAGTTGGTTTGTAAGGTTCAGATTCCAAAGTCTGTTCTAGATTTGTTAGCTATTCATCCTATTCAAGTTTGTTCTTGTATACCACAACATATGCAGGGCTCAACATCAAGCCTTTTCATGAGCTTGTGCTTCGGACAAGTAAATCGGTCATTCACATGTCCGAGTAAAAAAATTGCTTGTCCAGGAAAAAAAAATTGTTTTTTTTTTTGTGTGTGTGTGTGTGTGTGTGTGTTGTAGCCTAAATATAATTTATTCTGAAGCAATATTCTCATCAGTGTTCAGTCAGCTTTAATATATTAAATTCTGCATATTTATGATATTGTAACCTTTATAAAGCCATTTCCCCCCTAATCGTTTTAAATATGCTTCATCTTTCATTTTATATTCTTACATTTGATCAATTAAATTAGAATAATAAGACACTATAGGGCTGTTACCAATCAAGTTAAATAATTTACACTGAAAAATTACAACTGCATTAAATAATGTAATAAGATTATTTTAAATGCTAGCCTACTTTTAAACACGAAACTAGACGGCAGGTGACCGTCTTAATGAGTGAGTCATTGAGTCATCTATTCAAACGATTCGGTCAAATGGCTGATTCGTTCAGGAATGAGGAAGTTGTTTATGAATGGATCATTGAATCTTTGACAACCGATTCTTTCAAAAAACCTGAATCATTCAGTAATGAAAAACGGCAAAATGTTCCTGTGAGATGCGTTATGGTTCTTCTGTGATCTATGTTTGGAAGTATTTTCGCTGCTGAAATAGAACAAATACAGTCAACATTGCGTCTATATACTTTATATATTACTACTTTTTATTACTATATTACTACTTTATATTAATTACTTGTTTATTGAACTTCCATATGAAATCAGTGTCACATTTTAAATCGTGATGGTATTCAGCACTCTTGGTCGTGTGATGTTGCTTATACATTATGAATCATGTTAACTGAGTTTCTTTGTGTGAGCTGAGAAAAAAATGAGCAGAGAAAACTCCTGTCTCTTAAATTTGCCCATACAGAGAACATGTTCTGTGACTAGTTATTCAGTTTCCTTCATTACATCAGATGATAATGAGATTGAATTTATGTTGAACATGGTGAACATGATGAACTACAGTACAAAAGCTGTCTTCTAGTCAACTGAAATATGGTCTACTTAACTTATTTTACGATGGTCACAAGTCATCAACAAACAAATCCATTGTCAGCCATTTCATGATGTGAAGCAAAAATGTGTAAGATAAATGCGCAAGTTTACAGTTGTTACTCTTTTTTTAATTTTACTTATTTGGAGTATACTGTAAAAAGTCTAGGGTCAGTATGATTTAAAAAAAAAAATATATACTTTTATTCAGTAAAGATGTATTATATTGATCAAAAGTAAAGATTCATCAAAGAATCCTAAAAAAAAGTTTCCACAAAAATATTAAGCAACACAACTGTTTGTGTTGATAGTAAGAAATGTTTTTTTGAGCAGCAAATCAGCTTTTTTTATGAATGATTTCTGTAGGATCATGTGACACTGAAGACTGGAGTAATGGCTTCCGCTTTGCCAATTTAAGATCTTTTGAACATTTTGAAGTGTATAATTCAAAATACAGAATATTATCTTAAATCAAGTCTTAATGTCACACAAATTTGCTTTAAAAACATATTTAAGGATGTTTAGATATTTACCTACTGCATGAAATAATTTAGATGAACAGGACTGGTGAGGCCTTTAGTGAGTCCAGTGCACCATTAAGGATGTAAGGTCATCATCATCAGGAACAAAAACAAAAAGATGCAACACATATAGACTTGATTTATAGGTAAATGACACTTTCAGAGTGCACAGTAGGTCATGTGATCTGCCTGTGGATGCTAAGAAGGGCAAGTGAAGGTGGCAGAGAGGATTATGGGCCACAGTTGTGGCCCCATAGTGGCCCATAAAGAGGAGTTAATGGCTTGGTGTGGAGTGAGAAAACTCCTGTGCCACGAAGGCTGTGAAAAGCGATGACTTTTACAGCGTGCTGATCCACAGCCTGTCCCACTCTCCCCTTTTCTTCCTCGGCAGGGATTAGCAGGACTTTCTTTAGGATTTATGGCAAATGAAGCGCTCTTAATGACGCCACAGTAGTCATCTCATGCAGATAGTGCCACGTACTTCGTGTGAAGCCCAGGCCGCACGTGCAACTCTGAAACTCCCTCGGCAGGAGCAAAATTTCCATGGTGTGAAGAAAGATGGCTGCAGAGAGGGCTGGTCTCAGGGAGAGAGAAGAGGCTACTCAATGTCACATTGAGGAGGAGGATTACAAGATGGTAAAAAAGTGTGTGTATGTGTGTGTATGCAGGCTGGTGACTGACTATGAGTGTGATGACCTGGGCAGAGTGTGGAAACTGAAAGAAAGGATGCAGCGGCAGGAGTCAAAACACATGCAGCCCCCTGCTGAACACAGTCCGAGAGCAGGTGTTGATCCTTCAAATAATGATTCAGACAGAAAATGTATTATCACTGTATCTTACTCACTGATCCCTGTTTTGATGCAAGTGCATATTACCATGTCTCTGCATTTATCTTCGATGAATACTGTTATTCATAACAGTTCAAAGTTAATGGCCAAACAATGTTTAACAATGTTTATTTTATTATTTTATTTTATTTTTTATTTATGGGGAAAAGCTTAGAAATGGTAAAAGTTATCAATTTAATATATACATTTATTTTAAATATCTATTTTCATCCTGTTACTAAATGTATAATAATAATAATAATAATAATGATAATGATTATTGTTGTCGTTGTTGTTATAAAAAAAAAACATTCTTTATTCTGAAAAAATACCCCCCCCCCAAAAAAAAAAAAAAAAAACAAAACAAAAAAACATTAGTTTCCTTGACCAAGCCCTTGCTTTAATTGAGTCCTATGATATGATAAGCCCCCTAAACCAGTGGGGCCAGTTGCATTGTTAAGACTAAGTTAAGTTGACTTGAGACTTAAGATCCAGTCAGACCAACTAACAATTAATTAGAGCTAATCAGTCTTACTTTTCAGATTCAAATTAGACCTAGATTTCTAGATCTAGATTTTTATGTAACTGACTTAAAATTACTTATGACCAGTCTTAAAGAAAAAAAAATTAGATGACTAACTTGTAAGACTATAGTCTAAGCAGTTTATGCAACCGGCCACACTGTTTCCTAACCCTGATCCTAGAGGCACACCAAGGCTGCGTGCGAAAGCTTAAAAATGCTGCCTTCGGATGCATTCAAGGTAGGAAGGCATCAAGGCACATCCGAATTCAATGTTAGCTTCACTTCCTGTCTCCTGAGATACCTTAATCTGATAGAATTTTTAAGGCAGCATAGATGTATCCTGTACTTTCCATTCTGTAACAGTTGAGCTAAAAAATAAAGATGGCGTCTTAAAGTTGTGTTGGTGGTCTGTTTTTGTGTAAATGTAAATTTTTGACCAACGTTTTCCACTTCTGATGTCTTTTCTAGTGAGAAATTACTATTGTAGTAATCATTAAACCACTACGCTGCCTCAGAAGTCTGTCCAGAATCAGTTTGGTGAGGTTCCTTTGTGCGCAAAAGATGCCTACAAAGTCACCGCCTGATAAGGCAGCGAGGCAAGTCAGCTGCCTTAAGTTTTTGAACGCAGCCTAACACTACTCATTTTCGAACTCTTTCTAATCAAATTCAACTCATCAGCTCAGTAGAGACTCCAAACCCAGAAATGGATAGATCAGACATCCAAAATGTGCACTGTTGGTGTGCCTCCAGGAACAGGGTTGGGAAACACTGCTCTAAACCAGTGCATGTTGTACATTTCCATCCAGGGCAGTTATTATGTAGATGACAGTTATAGCAGCAAAGCATTTATCGTGAAATTACCACCCTGTAATGCTTTCTGAGCCCAGGGCTTCCGTGATGAGGGCACCCTGGTGAAAGTGAAGCCTTGGATTACTCCGAAAGCCAAAGCCCTGTCATCTCACCTGTCATGCATGGCCAAACACAAAATATGGAGTGACTAGTGCTTCAACACTTTCTAAAGGGTGACAAAAGGAGAAGGACTGTGTTAAAGCGTTAGATTTACAGAGTCAGAACTGCAAGCAAACAAGGGAGGCCAATGATGTGACTTATTTAATCATCTTTCAGTATGTCTAGATATTCCTTAAAAGCATAAAAAGGCAGTGCAAAATGTAAATATTTGTCTCTTGTGGTTTTACACAGTGGGATCTGACATATTTTGTATTCCCTGAATTAGATGTGAGAGCCAGTAGGTATTTGAGAATTCTTCATTTACACAGTTGGTGAGGTAGAGGAATAGAATGATTCAATCTTTAATTAACAGACATTCTTTGGTATTGAGAGCAAAGAGTCATCATTTTCTAAAAAAAATAAATAATTTTCAACAGACAATAAACCGTTATGTTGGAATTTAACTTGATTTTAATTAGGGATACATGATATAGCCCATATCAGTTATTGGCTGAAAAATTGATTCGTATAAGTTGATACAAGATATTTAATTGTGCATGTTCATGTCATCATAATGCTCAAACAAAGGATTGTTCCCTTTATACATTAAATCTTTTTTTTAAACAGTAATAATGTAATAATACTTTTAAATGTAAATTCAATTTTAGTAATGTATTCAGACAAAAAATATTAGCAGTTAGCATCTGTTATTAGCCATAACATTGATTCGATTGATATTGTAAAGAATTTTAATTTCATTGCATCTCTGCTTTTAATGTTGGTTGAACCTGTATAATTAGGCTGTTTACATCTGGTTGTCAGATCTCTGGATGTCAGTTACTTTTAATCTTGTATTAAAAGCCACAAAAATAAGACATAGAACATAAAATGTATGTTCAGAAGAATAAAATGTAAAAGGTACTGATAAACTAATTATACCGACAGTCATGACAGAAGTTACCATGATGTTACAATGACGGCTCATCAGCATTCCTCACATGATGTCAACTCTGTCACCTGTTGCCATAACAGCCATCTGTGCTGCACATCAGCACCCGACAGGTTTCAGGAACATGATCTCAAATTATTAGGACCTTGAATAAATAATAATAAAAAGAATATCCTTTATATCATCTCTCACCATTGTGTCATTCCAAACCTATAAAACTTTCGTTCATCTTTAGAAAACAAATGACGATATTATAGACCTTATTCACAGCAGTGCCATCTTTGGTTTTTAAAAGGAATGAAAGCGAGGCTGAGGGATAGACACATACATATCTTCAGTGGGTTGTACTGTTATTTAATGTGTTTTTGGATTGTTCTGGTGATGAAAGACTGCAAAAATATCTTTCCAATAAATTTCTAGAAGTTTTATACAGCTTTTTACAGCGGATGCCATTGAAAACATGGTAAGTCTATCCCTCACAGCCTCGTTTTCATACCCGTCATGGTGCTGCTCTGAATAAGGTCTATTAATGAAATCTGAGAGATTTCTGTCCCTCCACTGAAAGTCTATTCTCCCTTGTTGGCTTTTTTATGTGATGAACAGATACAATTTAGGCTTTTATTCAAATATCAAAATTGATCAGCGAACATGAACAGAAGCTCAACAAGAGAACAAACCTCACGTGTCCTTGCAGAAGCTCAAACGTATTGGCGTAACACACAAGAATTAACCTCATTAGCTGTGTCCCAATTCAGAGGCTGCATCCTTCGTAGGAAAGTCCGTGAAGGTCAACCAAGCATTGTTAAATGGGACGGTCCAGCCTACGGAGGGCTGTTCTGCCGTTGATGAGTGACAGTAACATTTGTACTGACTTTTAAAAAAGTTAAATTATAGGCCTAATTGCATCTTTGTAAGATACAAGTCAACATTTGAACTGCTTTACATTTTTTTATTTTTACATTTGTAACATTACATGTTCGAGTAAGATGAAACACAATACTTTCATTTATAAGTGTAATGCAGCAATTCCTTTGAAAAAATCCTGTCGTCACTGGTGCACAATAAATTTTGATGTAGGCAAGACTGCGAAGGATCCATCTGTTCTATCCTTTGTTTCTCGGTAAACAAAGGACACATTTGGAGGCCACATTTGAAGGAGCCTTTGAATTGGGACAGCCTTCATTGTGCCGCTGTGATGCAATCAGCCTTCGAAGGATGCAGCCTCTAAATTGGTTCACTCAACCAATTCGTTTTAAATTTTTAACATTTTTAATTTTTACCTTAGTAAATTTCTTTTGTGAGTTTCTTTGTGTGCTGTTACCTTCATTTGTTTTGATTTCCGAAAGCCTTTCACAAAGAGACAGGCAGTGCGAGCCCCAACAACGCAAAAAGAAAGACCTTGCTACTAGAAATACACTATCCATTATCAATTGCTTGCGCTGAATGTAATACAATCAGAAACATTCTTGCTTTTCAATGCTTCCCTAGTTAGTTTTTGTCACTGAAGTTTTAATCAGGCTACTTGTCCAGTTTTCTTTAACAATTTTTTTTGAATGTTTTTAAGCATCATCAGAGTTTTGGATTAATAGATTTTCACAGGGACACAGGGACAGAAATCTCTCAGATTTCATTAAAAATATCTTCATTTGTGTTCCAATGATGAATGAAAGTCTTACAGGTTTGGAATGACATGAGGGTGAGTAAATTATAACAGAATTTTCATTTTTTGGTGAACTAACCCTTTAATACTGTTAAAAACAATCTTGATACATAATGCATATTGCATAATGTATTTAATATAAAGCAATTTTTTTTTTTTAATTCATTACTTTCGACAGTCCTCGGGTATTAAAAATGTGGTCCACAATTCTCCTTATGCCCCTGAATGAGTCCTAATTTGGAGATATTAAGGTTCTTCAGATAGTGGTAAAATGGTAATATCTCATGACCTTTGGTATACTGAATTATCTACAATATAATAACCTTTGCATGTTATGAAGGTAATGCAGTTCACTGAATTCACTATTACTCTTTATTACCAAAGCCTGGAAATACAGCATGCCTAGAAATCTTAATGCATTCTCTTTTGAGTATGTAATAAAAGTTCCTTCTTAAAAGGAAGAGGAAAACAAGAATCATTATTATTAAAAGGAAGCTCCAAACCAGCTAGGATTTGCTCAAGGCTTATCAGATTCTGTGCTGATGTCTGGATTGACTAATTCTTGGTCTGAGCTGGTGAAATGACATTTTTGCATGGGCAGCCACTCGCTAGCTGTTCCCTCTGGAAGCAGCCTGCGCATGCATATTTAATATTGTCAATACACATCAACTTTAATGGCTTGCTTTGAAAAGAGAAATAACTTTTTCAGCTCCTTAAGAAAAGGGATGTACATCCTACTGACATCTAGAAGCTTTTTCCTGTGCAATTAATGTCATAGTGTACAGATCACTTTTGTTGATTAATGCATCACAGTTTTACCAAATGTAGAGAACTTTAACTGCGTTTTTATTATTTTCAGTTTTAATAATTATTTTTAAAGTTTTAAAGGTGACATATCATTGAAATTTGAATTTTCCGTGTTTAAGTGCTATAATTGGGTCCCCGGTGCATCTACACCCAGCAAACGTGAAAAGTGACAACCCAGTAACTTTGTTTTGGTAAGACTTTCTCTGCAAGCATATAAAAAAATAAGCCGATCCGATTTCGCCCCTCTTCTGGTTCTTATTATAATATTACCGCCCCTTAATCTGCACGTTTCCACCCACGACGCCACCATTTGGTTTTCGCAAGCGACAACAGTGTAACCTAACGCAATGGCAAAAGTTTGAGCAAAGCATGCAAACTGTTCTGTCGTTGGCTGCACAGACGAGATCAAAACACTATCTAGAGTCTCAGCCTCAGATGAGACAAGAGAGCAGTGGATTAATTTTATTTTCAATGGAAATCCCCCAGAAACAGATGAATCAATGTAACTCCACAACAACTACATAAATGTATCTACTAACCATTCAGAAACGTCCAGATGCAGTCTAAAAGTTGCAACCTCTTCCTGAGTCTTTCTATAAGGCTGCACTCTGCTACTGGTTATTTCTGAGAATTTGGTTGAGTAAGAATATCCACGTGTTTTGTTATTGTATCCGAAACTTGTGTAAAGGGTGACAGGGGCGGGGAGCAGCAGCTCATTTGCATTTAAAGGGACGCACACAAAATCGGAGCATTTGTGCTCACACCCAAAAAGGGGCAAATTTGAAAAGCTATAATAAATGATCGAAATATCGAAATATATCGAAATGATTTCGATATGGACAACGAAATGATAGGGGCGACAGGCTAATAGACTTTTGCGGATTAAACAATCTTATCATCACAAACACCCAATTCAAACAGTCCAAGGAAAATAGATGCTGGACATGGATATCACCAAACGGTGTCGACCGCAATCAGTTCGACTACATAATGATCAGCAGGAAAGGGAGAGGCAGCGTGAGGAACAGCAGGGCTTTCCCCAGTGCAGATGTTGGATCAGACCACCAACTGGTGATGGCCACCATAAAATTGAAACTTAAGAGAAACTACAAGGGGAAGAGAAAGAAGAGAGCAGACACAAGGAAATTAAAGGATGAAGACATAAAGGAGAAATACCATGAAGAGATTGAGAGTAGATGGAACGACCTGCTTGACACCAGAGGAATAGAAGATAATCCATCAGCTGACATCGACAAGGAATGGGAACAAATCAGAATGGTCATACACGACACAACTGACAAGATTATAGGGAGGTTATCAGGTGGTAAAATACCTGATTGGATTTCTTCGCAAACACTGAAACTCTCTGATGAAAGGAGAGAGTGGAAAACGAGAAGAAGAGAAAGCAAAGAAATGGTAAAACACTACAACTACCTATGCCGACAAGTCAAAAAGAGTGCAAAATCAGACAAAGAAAGATATATAAACGACACATGCAAAGCAAGAAGAAAGCAGAAAACAAAACAAGAGCCGAGAAGTATATGAAAGTATCAGAAAGCTAAGCGGGAAGAGTACCATCAAAATTAGTATAATAAAGGATAAAGATGGGACTATGATAACTGATGCAGAAAAGGTAAAGACACGTTGGAAGCAGTACTTCGAAAGTCTGTATAACGATCCAAACCCGGTGGACGAGAGCATACTGGCCAACTTGGACTACAACGGAGACGAAGAACCAACACCGAGCCTCATGATGGAAGAAGTTGTCCGAGCAATAGACCACCTAAAAACAAGGAAAGCCCCAGGCATCGATAATATTACAGCGGAGGAAATAAAAGCAGCTACAGATGGAACAGGATTACAAATTATCTTCCAGCTCTGTAAACGAATCTGGGACGAGGAGATGTTCCCAACAGAGTGGAAAAAAGCTGTCATCATTCCCGTATACAAAAAGAAAGATAAACTTGATTGCAATAACTACAGAGGCATCAGCCTGTTATGCCACAGTAGCAAGATCATCACAACAATAATTATGGAAAGAATAAAGAAGAAAACGGAAGAAATCCTCTCCGAAGAACAGGCGGGCTTTAGAACATCACGGAGCACAATTGACCAAATATTCACTCTCCGTCAATTAGCTGAGAAGTATACTGACTTCAGCAAGGACTTATTTGAATGCTATATAGACTTCCAAAAGGCATTCGATAGCGTGTGGAGAGCGGGATTGTGGAATGTGATGAGGAGATTAGGATACCCAGAAAAAGTTGTCAGAATATTAGAGAGCCTATATAAAGGTACTTTCAGCGCTGTAAGAATAGGTGCTGATGTGACTGAATGGTTCGAAACAATAGTAGGAGTACTTCAGGGCTGCATGGTGTCTCCACTTCTCTTTAATATCTTTTTAGAGGTGATCATGGCAAGTGCGCTGGAAGAGGCGAACGAAGGAGCAGTCATGAATGGACGAATCATCAACAACCTCAGATTCACGGACGACATCGCAGCTTTGGCAGAAAACCAGGGTGACCTACAAGTAGTGATCAACAGAATCGTAGAGGAGAGTAAAAGGATGGGCATGAAGGTCAATACAGGAAAGACAGAAGTACAACATATTGGACGGGAAAAGATTAAAGTATACATCCAAATAGAAAACCAGGAACTTAAGCAGGTAGAAGAATTTGTGTACTTGGGAGGAAATATTAGTGAGGACGCCTCTACAGAACAGGACCTCAGAAGAAGAATTGGATTAGCGTGTGGTGCAATGCAAAACTTGAACTCCATATGGAAATCTAAAGATATTTCCAGATTTACAAAAATAAGAGTTTATGAAGCCTTGGTACTTAACAAACTATTGTACAATTCAGAGACATGGACACTAAGAGAAGCAGACAAGAATAAACTGAGAGTGTTTGAAATGAATTGCTTACGGAAAATCCAAGGGGTGACAAGAAGAGACCGAATAAGAAACTTCGACATAAGAAGAGAATTAGGGATGGAAATCGATGTGGTACAGCGAATTCAGAAAAAGAGGCTTGGATACTTTGGACACGTGGTCCGAATGAAAACAGAACGACTTCCAAATGTCGCGCTATTCGGCCATGTGCACGGGGCAAGGAGGAGAGGGCGACCAAAGAAAAGATGAGGCTGAACATCGTCGAGGCTTGCAGGCTTGCAGCCTCTGACAGAAATAGATGGAGGGACTTCGTGTTGGGGCTGTCAGAGCGTGGGTTACCATCGCCATGACATAAAGAAGAAAAAAGATAATAAATGATCTGGGGGGTATTTTGAACTGAGATTTCAAAGACACATTCTGGGGACACCATAGATTTATATTACATCTTTTGAAAAGGGACATAATATGTCACCTTTTATAATAATATCAATAATAAATTGGCTAAGAAACTAATTATCAGAAACTAATTTAAATATAATTTATTTGCAGATGTCACTAGTTTTATATGTTATGTAATGCAATTACATTCATGAATATGTGGCTGAAGCTTTTAAATGTTTTTTTTGTGTGTGTGTGTGCATCAAATATGTGTCTTTGCTCTCAAAGCAGAGGGTTGTTTTCCGTGTGCGTCCGTTCATCTGTGCCCTGAGGGCGGTGTAATTAACCCTCTATCGATCAGCCGGTGTACACCCCATGGTGAGGCGGCCCGTGATAACTGCGTGTTGCTGGGCTTCCATGTGTGCTCTCAATTCATATTTAATCGATATTCCATTAAAGTTGTGTTTCTACAGAAGCCCAGAGTGATCTGAGTGCGGCAGTTAAAGCAGCCAGTGTGGTCTTGTTATTTTGGTTGAAAAATTCAGCAAGTTTTTAGGTCTGTCCGGTCGCTGTCCTGAGTCGCCAGACGGGGAGAGGATAATCATACAATGTTGAGGTGTACAATGACTAAATGGTTTAGCTTCCCAGTACTTGAGCGAGCTCTGAACGCATTATAGTCCTTCACGTCTATTGTGATCTCAAAACTCTGGCCAGTTGATAATACCTAGAATATCAAAATCGACTGCTGGCAGTAGATCCTTTTCCTATTTAGCACCTAAACTCTGGAACAGTCTTCCTAACATTGTCCGGGAAGCAGACACACTCTGTCAGTTTAAATCTAGACTAAAAACACATCTCTTTAACCTGGCATACACATGGAGAATTATACATTCCTATTATTCAAATCAGTTAAAGGATTATTAGGCTGTATAAATGAGGTCAGCCGGAACCGGGAACACTTCCTATAACAACCGATGTACTCGTTACATCATAAGAAGAATGGCATCTACGCTGATGTTAGTCTTTCTGCTTATTCCGAGGTTCACTGTAATCAGCTGGATCCAGGCAGATGGTGAACCTTCGACTAGACATGACCACAACGCATGATGTAGTCACCCGGATCCGGGCAATATCCAGACCAGATGGAGGACCTGCGCCTAGACAGTGTCAGCAGAGATTGTGTCAACTAGACTCTCCCCTGTGAAGGCCTCATCGACACAACAGCCATCGGCACTGATCCTCAACAAACCCATCTCCATACAGGCATGACTCCGATCTTCAACCAGATGGAACTGGATAATATTCTGATTGTTCCAAACCAGTCTGACTTCTGACCTATAATGCTACCTTAATCATAATCATACACTGTTCGTTCATTGGCCAAAGGAGAACTGGTCCCGACTGAGCCTCGGTTCTCCCAACGTTTTTTTTTCTCCATTCTGCCACCTGATTAGTTTTGGTTCCTTGCCACTGTTTTCCTTTTCCACCTTTGTTGCCATTGGCTTGGCTTGCTTAGTTGGGGACATTAAATTTAACAATTAATTGAATATTCAACAATAATATTGATCTGCCTGCATTGACACTTGTTGGGAACTTATTATTCCTTCATCAAAGCAAAAACCAGGAGACTTGAGATGGATCTTATAAGCAGAAGAGATTTATTCTTCTAAGTCTGTAGTCTGTAGTTCATCATCATCAAGACTAACTCAAGACAGTTGCCTTGCAAATTTATAGACATTTAGGGGGAGGGATTTACATTGAGGTTGAACAAAGCATGCAAATTAGGTATACAGGTTAAGGAACCCGCCCCAGACTCCAGCGTGTTACCAGTCTCAATTCAATCAGCATAACCATTCAAACGCAAATGTGCTAATCCAATCAGCCCAACGATTCAACGTCTGGACTGTGGGGCTCTGGCTCCAAGAGCCATTAAAGACAATAGGTTAGCGTCTCCGTGATCTGACTCATTTAACTTACAAAGGAAAAACAGGTCGGGCAGGAATCTCTTGCTGTAAACTCAATAATCATCATAACAGCTGCTAAACTTTCTCAGTTTATACTGGAATCTAAATTAAACCTCAAATGCTAAAATCAGTATTCTAAATTAAAACATATAATAAATTTGTAATCCAACACACTATTATACAAGAACTGAACTGAGCTGGATGATGACATCACGGTTTACTCCAGAGCGGCATATATATATATATATTTGAAACCTTTTTGCATTATTTTCCTGTTATCTCTGTAAAGCTGCTTTGAAACAATCTGTATTGTAAATAGCACTATATAAATAAATGTGACTTGACTTGAGGTGACTGAGGAAAGTATTGGATGGTCAAATCCTGAGGCCATCGATTAGGAGTTTTGCTGTCGCTGCTGTAGCCTTTCTCTGTCAGTGGTGACAAATTAGACCCCTGTGGTAAATATACGGCCCTTGTGGACATCCATAGGCAATGTTTGTAGAGATCAGAGGAGGTTTTTGCTGTGTTACCTAATTATTATTCGATACACAGCATGCAGCGGGTGTGGAAAACCCAATACCAACCAGACCTTTTTGCCCAGATGGCTTTTGCCCAGTATGTATTAATATCTTTTCTTCTGTCTATCATCCAAAACACCTGCTCTTAGTATACCAGTATTCCCTTAAACTCACTCCTTTTCTTCCTCTTACCTGATGAATTTATCAGTAAAAGTTGTCTGTATGACAGAGCTGCATCCATGTTGTAGTAGCATATGTCTTGTGTATGGTATGCTCTCGTGACAGGAGTTGTCCGACAGCAGCTGCCCCTGCCAGGCTGTCACAGAGCAAAGATGAGGAGCAGCAGTTTGGTAAATGATTAAATGCTCCTCGCTGTACTGAATACAGAAGAGGCTTCTCTCCCTCTCTCACACGACACTGCATATCAGAGAAATGAATACGGTTCAAGCTGTTCCAAGCACTTTTGTGTTCTACTGTACATACTGTCTTGAATTTAGCACTGAGTATGGATAAAGATTTCCAGATTTGATTCTGATTCACATGCTTTCGCCTCGATTCATTTTGATTCATTTGGGTATCTGTTACAATGTGTATTTGTTTCTGACTGATTCAAACCAGTAACTCATATTTTTAAACAAAAAATTTTCAGTATTATTTATATGCTATTATAGTATTTATTAACACTTTGAATAAGCTTTTATTTTAATAGTTTTAATAATTTTTTTTGTTAAAGTGTTAGGCTATTAATTATTAGCCTTCGTTTTTAGCATTATTTTACTTTTATTGCAGTTTTTAGTACTTCAACTTTATTTTATTTCAGCCTTTTTCAGTCAATGAAAACAATTCTTAATAGTTTTTGTTGATAACACCGATTTAAAGATGGACCATTGGTCATGTCATGCATGATAATGTTTTTGATCCACTAAAAAGGAATTGAGTCATTTATATATGATTTGTACTACACTGGTTCTGTTTTGCGTTTGTTTTTGTGTGCAGCCTGTTCGGTAAAACCCAGCAGAACGTTTTCTTGCCATTATTTTAGAGTACACAGTCTGGTTATTGCATAATATATGATTCTTAAAATGTGATTTATTTTGTTTAAATTGGCTTGACTCAAAAGCGTAAATCTTAATTAAAAAAGGCTTTTGCTAAACTTCTTTTTAGCTTGTAGGACATTGACAGTGTCCTTGTTTTAAGCATATTGGACAGAGGTCAATGACTCTTAGACATTTTTGAGACTTTTTTTCCCTAAACTTCCAGAACTCAATTTCTTCAATGGGAGGTCATTTCAAAAGTTGTTACAGCTACAATAAGATATATTGGAGTTCAGGTGGGTCTTTTCAACTTGTGAAATTGAATTTTACAATCCTAATGAATTAGTAACAAGTCATTTATCAACCATTTACATAGTGGCTTATGCAATATTAATACCTTCTGAATAAGTTATTAACAGGAACTTGTAAAAATGGTTCTAGGAGGCTCACTGCCATTGTTAAATAATAAGGAAAAGCAGAGGCAATGACAACTTCTGCTGAGCAATGTGAAAGGTGGGTGATAAGTCTGATCTCACAGGTACCAAATGAGAGCAAAAATGTATGTGTAGACAAGAGAGAGAGAGAGAACAAAATTGAACCATGTACATTATATGAACATTTCCTCAGGCCATTTGTCACACCAATGGTATTACCTTCTACCTCAAAAAAGACTGTGAGCCAGCAGATGATGTTGCTGGAGCTGGTGCTTGAGGCTGGAGAGGCAGACTTATAGCAGAAACACTCTCACAGGAAAAAGCAGAGAGAAAAGTGACTTCTTGAAGAACAAACTTGCTCGTCTCTCACTCAGAGACACCTAATCTAACCGTATCCACCACAATTCCACACTTAATACATGGAAGACTGTCATTTAGTCAGCCATATCAGGGCTGTCAGGCCATCTGGAGATTTCAGTCCTTCTTTCCGAGGGAGGGCAGGGGGTGGGGATTAGGATTTAATGTGATTGGGATGTCAGTGATGGCATCTCTGGCTTATCGCCCGGGCGTCTGCCGCAGGTGACATGGCCGACAGTAATGAAAGTCTTACTCTGGCGGAGAAGAGGCCATCAAACCTTAGAGTCAGACCTCTATCTGATTTAGAAGAGAGCTGTGGAAGAAAAACTCAATGCCCAAACTACAGGAACACAGAGTGCACTCTACTCTATGTACTGGTTTGCCATTTCTACAAGGAATCTATATAATTTTTCACTGCCCAGCTTGTTACAGACCCCATTAAATAGTTTGACAAAAGCACAAATGTCATGTGTTGAAGGGGTCAAGCACCGAAGGTCCATAGGCACCTATTGCATTCTTCTTCTTTTTTCTTCTTCTTCTTATTATTATTCCGCTTCTTCTTCCTCCGCTTCTTCTGCTCTCGAGTCTATGGCAGCCCATAGAACTTCTTGCGGGAAAGTTATGATATTTGGAACACAGAACTTTTACAGCAATTTTGGAGTCTCTACCTCAATCGCTCTAGCGCCACCAAATGTCCAAAGTTGCACTTATGTTTATGCTAATAACTTTTTAACCGAAAGGTCTAGAAACAAAATCCCCCCCGTGGAAATTTAACCAGATCATCTTCAAAATTCTAAATGCCCAACGGCCAAAATGGCTGATAAGGAAAAACGTTGGTATTGTTCGACTCTGCATGCTGCACCGAATCTAAAGAAACCAGTACTTTGTGATTTTTGGCCAAACGTTTCAGAAGTTATATTTTTTTCATTTTCTCTATTTTTCATATCTCCTAACCACTAGGTGGCGCTGTGCCGTAACTGTGCAGGTAGTCTCCAGTCATGGTATAAACCAAGTTTGGTCAGAATAAGCGTTTTGGATGCGTTGGCATATCGTATTGAAACTCTGTATGTGTGTTTGGCACCATGCCCTCAATGTACTCAAAAAGTTTCGGGGCAGCGCCACCTTGTGCTCAAAAGTTACCTTGAAATTTACCAAAATGCTAATAACTTTTGATTAAATTAGCCTCTTGTAATGAAACTTGATGGATTCCTTCCTAAAGTCTTAATGGATTCATTGGGTCATGATGAGAACATGCCAAATTTGTCACAGTTGACTGAACTTCCTTTCCGCCATTTTGATTTTCTTTAAAAACATACTTTTTCGAACTCCTCATAGACCATTGTTCCAATTTCACCAAAATGGAATTGTATCCTCTTCAGACCATGGCAGCAAAAAGTTTTGGATTCCGTGTTGATAGACAAAACCATTTTTGTATACTGCATCAACAAATTTGATGGCATGATGCCAAAACGACTCTGAGGCTGCATCTCTGCAATGCTTTGACATATTGACACCAAGCTTTGAGTCATTGTCACCTTACTCTGACATCCCATATCAATTTTGTAACAGTGTAACTAACAATTAAATCATATTATTAGTGAATGTATTTATGAATTTCCAGCCTTTTTGCCAAAAAAATAATCTTTGTATGTCTTTAATTGCTCATTGTTGCATTTGGTCCTGTTCCCAGCAATGCTGGCATGACTTATCGTGCCTTCTTTGTGCTTGGCCCGTTATTATGTAACTTATTGAAACCATATTGAAAAAAAAAAAAAAAAAGTATTTTATATTGTTACAAAAGAATTCCATTTCAAATAAATGCTGTTCTTTGACCTGTTATTCATCAAAGCATCCTAAAAGTAAAAAAGTATACTTTATCACATTTCCACAGGAATATTAAGCAGCACAACTGTTTTCAACTTTGATGTTTCTTGGGCACCAAATCAGAGAATAAACTCTGAAGGATCATGTGCTTTGTCTCAATGAATAAATTATATTTTAAAATATATTCAAATGGAAAATTGTGATGATATTTCACAATATTGCTGTTTTACTGTGTTTTGATTAAATGAATGCAGCCTTGGTAGCATACAAGGCTTGCTTCAAAATATGAAAAAAAATCTAAAACTTTTGAATGGTAGCGTATATATAAATTCCTTAAATTTAATTCCTAAATTTAAATAAAATTTGAATGAGGTAGCAGGATACAGAACTGCAAATTGAATTTGAATGTTGTCACAGTTATCTGGACTTCATCTTTAGCTTCACTTTCATGGACTTTCAATTAGTTTTCATTCATCACATGTGTTCCTTTGTTTAATTTTCCTGCCACTCATCATTAACCATGGACACTAATCATCATCACAGATGCTCATCATTCAGTTCATTACCATCATGTATTTAAGTTCCTCACTGTGCGCCTTCAGTTGTCGGTTGATGTTTATGTGTTGTGTGTGTCAACCTTTGTTTCATGCATGCTCTGTAACACTTTCTGTCAGTTCCTGAGTTTATTGTATTATTAAAATCACTTTGTATTGGATCCTGTGTACCTTTGTCTTCATCATCATCTTCATCTTGTGACATGTAAGGAAGTAGAATTAATAACTTTTACTATAATTTTAACAGGAATCCTTGTCTTGACAAAGACTTGTTTGAAAGTTGTTTGACAGCCACACAATTTGTATTAACCGTAGTTTATGTATTTCATCATATTTAAATAACTGATTTTTGTAGACCATGTGTGGAAAAACATTTTTTCCCATAATGCATTACCTTTGAATTTATTTAAATTTCAATTCAGTTAATTTCTCCTCCTGTCACATCTATTAAAATTTCAATTCAACCTACGGTGGGGTGTGGCCAATTCAAATCAAATTTACAATTAAAAGTAGCCTGGCTAACGTCAGACCTCTTTCTCATTGAGACGTGGTCTGGGAACCACATGTTCATTTTCTCGTATTTGAGGCGTGGTTTACGAATGCCCAGAGCCGTTTATTGGGCGCTACGAATGTCTATCAAATGCGCCTGTACGTAGCTCATAGCCAATCGTTTCAATTATACCAGATGACGTATGTAGAGCGACAGAAAATCGTCGAGGAAGAAGACGAAATAAACTTGTGTTCTAAACTATCTAAGTCTGCATCGAAAGGTAAATTCGCGTCTGATGCCATGTTGGATCCATAGATATAAACAAACTGCTTCGGTGTGTCACATAGACGTCGTCATCGTCTTGCTGCTCCCTCCCCGTTCTGTGATTGGTTCCCTTTTTGAGGGGAAAATCTGGTCCATGGTGTCCAGGCTGCCTAGCAGCATGAATAAAATCGCGCTGCGCGCAAGGCAGCATGGGGAAACCCAGGCTAAATTAAAAGAGCAATTTCTTCAGTTTGGAATTTTGCTTAACCCTGATAGCTTCCAATTCCTAATTTAGATTTCATGAGGCCTTTAATTATTTCTTAAAGGAGAACTCCAGTCAATTTTAACATTTTTTTGTAAATTTGGAGTGCTGTCAGTACAGAGAACAACGACAAAAATGGTGTTGCCAACACCTTGTTATCCTCTTTTTAAAATCTGCACCCTGTTGAGTTCAATGGGGCAAGTTTTAAACCTGCTTTTAGCCTCTTAACATCCTTGATGTGTCATTACAAGTGCCCAGCCATGTGAGTGATTCCTTCAGAGTGAACGCGGGTGAATCTGACTGCAGTAGATGTGAAAGATATTAATAGAAGTGATGTTAATTCAGCCAGCGCACATACCTGTATTGCCTTCTTGTTTTCGGTCGAAGTTCACAGTAATCGATTGTCGAGTTCACGCGCATAGGTTTAGTTACCTATGATCACGCGCGAGAACTACAGGTATGTGCGCTGGCTGAATTAACATCACTTTTATTAATCAAGGATGTTAAGAGGCTAAAAGCAGGTTTAAAACTTGCCCCATTGAAGTCAACAGGGTGCAAATTTAAAAAAGAGGATAACACGGTGTAGGCAACACCGATTTTTGTCGTTGTTCTCTGTACTGACAGCACTCCAAATTTACAATTTTTTTTTTAAATGTTTCAATGTTAAAATTGTCCGGAGTTCTCCTTTAAAGGGGGGGTGAAATGCTCATTTTCACTCAATCTCCTGTTAATCTTGAGTACCTATAGAGTAGTATTGCATCCTTCATATCTCCAAAAAGTCTTTAGTTTTATAATATTTATAAAAGAAAGATAGGGTGTACCGAGTCTTTCCGGAAAAAACCGAGCGTCTGGAGGCGGGCCGTGTGGGCGAAGCCAGAGCCATAGAGAGAATCCATCGATCTGGGCTTTGTTTATAAAACATTCATCGTCGAAATGCAGGGAACCAACAGTCTACACAACTCGTTTTTGCCCCGGAAAAACAATCTGCATCCACTGTTCCTAACGCTGGGTTCTTTGGGAAGCTGAACATGGTAAGCTTTCCCTCACATCCAAAAACACACTTTGGAGACACTATGCAGTGCTGCCGATGATTTCCTGTTGAAGCGCGTTGATGTGCGCGGTCTCGCTCTCCTCTGGTCGACGTGTGCGTGGGCGAGCTTTTCCGGGAGAAATGCTCATATAAGGAGTTCCACTTTGGTCTACGTCATTAGATCCACGGTCGAAAAAAAACCAGCCGAAACTTGTACCAACCCGGAAGTAAGATTTTCGGCACAGAAATTCTCCGTTATTCGTCCAAAATATTTTTTTAAAACTTTGGCCATGTTAAGCATGAGAATCCATCTCTTTAACACTGTAAACAGCTCTGAATACATGAAACACCATTGTACCCCCCCTTTAACTAGAAATGCAGTAGTTAAAATACTCTTAAAGGTGCTCTAAGCGATGTTGGGTGAAGTCACTTCTTGTTGACGTTCAAAGTATTGTCAAACAAAACGGAGGCTAGCTCGACCCTCCCTCCTCCTCATCCTGTCTCCTGTTTATCATACACATTTCTCGGTTACATCAAAAAATAATTATAAACTTGGTTGGGCATCGTAAGTTGAGTTGTTTGACTGAGTTGTAATACAACTAATTAAACTACTGAGACAGAAAAGAGTGTGTCAGGAAGTCCTTTCTGTCTACCGGTGCCAATTATCTTGTGGATATGGCAGGATGAAACTGATTCCGGCAGTGGGTAAGATTTGGTGGAGGTGGTTTTCTATCCACACCTCTCTCCCACTGTCTGTGACAGCCAGCCATCTCATTACCACACACACACCACTGCCACAAATTTTTGTTGTCTTTTTTTTCTTATATAGTGCTAGTCTCCTGTTTTTGTTTTTTCCACTCATCATCACCGTCAGTATGCTTTCTTCCAGGTGATCACATGATCTTTCTCTCTATGAACACAGGAGGAAAACATCCACAACACTTTACCTCCCAGTTAAGTTTGGAGTCACTGGATAATGGGAACAGGTCTCTGAAAGGTTTCTTATTCTTTCAAATATACAAGCTGTGTTTCCTTCCTAGTGATACCAAGTACATTGCTAGATTGTTTTTTATTTTAACTTTAAAAAATTAGGCTGTGACCCAGTAAAAGTTTACTGATAAATTAATGTCTGATTATTATTTAACAACCTGAGAAACAGGTTATTGAATTTGGTTTCTGAAACTCTGGTTTGTGAAACTGGGGTTTGTGAAGGAATTGCAGAGGGTTCATGAGTTGATGAAAAGCTAATAATGAATTAAATCAATAAAAATGTAAAATGAAAAATAAATGTACTAAAATAAAAACAAAAATAAAACACTTAATATAAATATTAAAACATGTATTTTTTTTTACCTGCATGTCATGTGATCATTAACCGACATCAGAGAACTGTGAACATGCAAATGTGTTGTTCAATTATCAGAATTTAAACTTAAAATCTCAGGGGGTACTTTTGAAGCAAATGTTTTACTTCATGTTTTCATGTCTCTGATGTCCCCAGTGTGTGCATGTGAAGTTTTAGCTCAAAATACCACACAATATTTTATATAGCAAGTTAAAATTGTCACTTTTTGAGGGTGAGCAAAAACGCACATTTTTTGTGTCTTTCCCTTTAAATGCAAATGAGCTGCAGCTCCCAGCACAGGGGGCGGAGCACTTTTAGCCATTTATGTTCAAGCCGTCAGACAAAGATGGAGAGACTCAAGAAGTGACAACATGTAGACAACATTTCTGAATGGTTTGTTGATGAATTTGTGTAGCTTATGTGTAGATATCTTCTAGTCATTGATTAGCATGTTCTGTCATGATAATCTATAAATCGTGTTCCCGGGGGCGGGGTTTATGTACATTTTAGGGTTGGTGATGCCACTAACCCGGGTGGAATGTCGTATAGTGCCTTCCATCCGTTTGTTGTAGTCCTTAAAATGCAATTTTTAAAAAATAAAATATCTCCCTTTGTTTTGAACTTTGAGCGTTGTGACTTTGTAGATGTTGTTTATGCTCAAACAGCAACATTACACACTAACTAAAGTTAAAAAAGTGAAATCATAATCAACCACCGATTTAAGGAATGTGAAGGAAATTGTCACACCAGTTAACAGTGGAAGGCATCTTATCTGTGACCTTCACCCTTTTTGACTTGTCTTTCTGAACCTTAGGGACTGTTTACACGACACCATTTTCAACTAAAAACAGAAAACTTTTTATGCATTTTGACCGCTCATTTACACGTCAACAGCGTTTCTGTTTTTTTTTTTAAAACGAACCATTATCGCTTCTGTGTAAACTTCAAAAACGTGAATTTTTGCATTACGTGTTCAGTCACAGGTGCGTAGTGTTTCTTTACAAAGTGACATTGCTAGCTACGATCCTCATTCACATGGATCCATGAAAACGACTGAAAAATGCTGTATTATGCTGCCAGTCCAGCATAATACAACATTTTTCAGTCGTTTTCATGGATCCATGTGAATGAGGATCGTTTTGACAACACTGACGTCTGTACGCAAAAAAAAAACGCAAAGGAAAAACTTTTTTTAGGACATCGTTGTTGTGTAAACAAACCCTCAGATTTGCTCTGGTTGCTGGCCAGGGTGACTGGAAGAGCAGATGGAGAGAGAAAAAGGCAGCTATAACTACCAAGCTAAGGTTTATATATACCAGTGTCGTTTTTGCTGGTACTGATTTAATACTTTGTACTTATGATTGATTTAAAGGAGAATATAGCATTTTGAAAACAAAAGTCACCATCATATTTGTTTTCTGTGGTTATATCCACCAGTAAGTGTGCCAACGCTTTCATAAAATATGGAATTGGAATTGTGTGTGTGAAATTTTAGTATGATTTTTCAGCAGTATGATACAGTATGACTTTTGGTAACACTTTATTTTAATGTGTCCTTGTTACACACGTTACATGTATTTACTATAGTAATAACTGTAAATTATGCATAATTACATGCAACTAACCCACAACCAAATCCTGATCCTACCTTAACCCTATAGTAAGTACATGTAGTTACTTATTATTACTCAGTACTTAAATCTATAATTACACTGTAACAGGGACACATTAAAATAAAGTGTAACCTGACTTTTTTTTCCATAACAGATGGATTATGACAAAGTATGTCAGCAAACCAAAATCAGTCAGCAACTCTGTTCTGTGTGTAAGCACATACTTACACAACCGTTCAAAGATTTTTTTAAATTAATGTTTTTGAAACAAGTCTCTTATGGTCAAGTATTTGATCAAAAATGCACAAAAAATACAGTCATATTGTGAAATGTTATTACACTTTAAAATATCTGTATAACTAAAAACTTGTGAAAAAATTAATTTACCTCAGTTGAACAGTGTAAAATGTAGGATGTGAATTAGCTAAGAACACAAATCTATTAACGGTTTCTGGTTTAAGAAATGCTCTGTCTCATGACTATATTCCAATTTCCCACAGACAAAAAAAAAAAAAAAACAAAAAAAAAATTCAACAATATTAGTCATTTTATATTGATTATTCAATTAAGCCCTGATTATTGCTGAATAAAAGTTAGCCTATTATTTTCTTAAAAAAATAAAATAAAAATCTGACCACAAAACATTTTTGTTTGGTAGTGTTGCAGATACTGTTAATGTAAACCGTATGCTATACACATTCACAATGTGATATAAAGAAATAAAAAAAAATCCTTATTTTCCTTTTCCAAAGGTGGCAAACCTATCCACCAGTACCAACACGCTGGGTAAGTGTGATGTTTGTAGCAGAAGGTTGCCAAATACACTGTCATTAGTTTCCAGTTCCACCCATTTGCTGGGTCAATGATAAGGTCAATGTTGGCTTATAGAAATGTTTAGGTTAGTTACACTCTGTTTGTGTTTTTGCATGCCCCTGAACCAGCCTAGACAATAAGAGTACGCCCACTTTATAGGGAGCCTGTGCCCCAGAACTGATGAAAGCCTGGAAACGCCCCGAGTGTAAATGCAACGTGAAATTCTTTACAAACACCAGGCTACATCAGAACAGTACAACATTGAGGTCTGAAAGATTGTTATGATTATAAATTAATCTCGAAGCTATTTTAGTTGCTCAAGGCAGTTTGAATATTAATGCTTATAACCAGCCGTGTTTTCTCAGGGCCTCTGATGCAGTCATGTTTCTGCCTGGATGTCTTTGAATAACATTAACCTGGACCTGACATAACACAGACCCTGCGGGAACAGCTCCAGGTAGAGAGAGAACTGTTCTCATCAAGCCCCTCTTAGTGAGGATACGAGAATGACCTCAAAACATCTCGAAAGTCTAGAGAATACATCAATGCCTTATCTTGTAACCCTTGAAAATGCATGCTCTCAAACTCGCACACAAACACACACAGAAAGGAAGAAAAAAACGCCTCTTCAGTTAAATAGTAAATTTTCGAATTTAGACAATGAAAGCCCTTGATGTAGGATCTGATGCATGCTGAAGTAGTGCTCTGTCATATGTAATTGAACTCTTTATTACATGTTGTGTAATAGAGTCCCTGTTTGCCACTATCCAGGCAGATTTGCACCTTTGCTGTTTCAAAAGATTCATGTGATATAGTAATCCCATGATGGGATCAGTGGCGACTTTACACTCTCTGTCATTTGATCCTTGCAGTACCACACTTTCTGCACATCTGCGATAGGCTTTGAAAATGGAGCTGAAATCTCCCTTGAACAAGAAACAGCGTTCCTCAGCATTGGCCTGTGAATACTGTAACTGCACTAATGAATGTATGGTAACACTTTAGAATAATGGTCTGTCATTAATAGGTAAAATACAGGAAGTAATGCAGGACAAATGAGTAGAATACATTAAAGTCCCCCTGTGGTGAAAATCAAGTTTTTAATGTTTATATGTCTATGTGGTGTTTGTTTATATGTCTATGTGATGTTTTTAATATGCTTTAAGACAAACCATGTGCAAATTCACAAGTCAACACCATTGCTGAATATTTTCTCTTTAAAAATGCAGTGAACCAAAGACGGTCTCAAAAACGCGATTTGAAATTGCTGGTGTTTCGGATGTCACAAACTACCTTGTAACCAATCACGTCAATGTGTGATCTGAGCTGGTGTGAGTGAGTGGAGGTGGGGGCTCATTTGCATATTTTATAGAACCATTAGCATATTTCTGCCCTCAGCAATTCAACACCCCCCATGGAAGAAAGGGGTGGGGTGAGCAGTTGCTCATTATCATTTAAAGAGACATGCACCGAAACAGGTCACTGTGAACAAAGCTGTTTTTTGAAGAGGTAAAAAGGGTGTTGTTTTACACAACCATTGAGGAATTTTACAAACTTTACATGAACATTCTAAAGAATCACCAACTTGTGGAAAATGGGCATCTGATGACCCCTTTAACAAATCAGTAAGTAATATCAAATTTGTGAATAAGATGGTTCCTTAATAATAATTACTAAATGAGATTGGCCTCATTAAAAGCATCTATCAACTTACTTTGACAAATTATGAAGAATTACCAATTACTTACTAACCACAACATTATCGTGTGTCTGAGACGTTCTATTTTTTTAGGGGTTAAAATATCTGCAAATTGACCTTATATGCAAGAAATCCTCTTTCTTTTCACATTTCAACTGGATAAACCATCATGCATCTGTTACTAAATATAACGTCATTTGTTTGATTCTGCACGGGATTCAAGATTGTTACATGAATGTTTAGCAGTTGTTTTCCCAATTAACGTTCCCTCATGTCAGCCACGACGTATGTTACCAGAACTCTTCATTCTCGTCTGCAAGGTTTCATCGAGCCATTTACGGATCTATGAGTGTTCATCAAGACATTTACAGACTTGTGCACAACAGATATGAGGAATGTGCATGAATTCATAATTAAAGATTAAAGTTGAGAGTCTTTTTCAAATATCTGTTCCAAACGTGACTTCACAGTCAAAGTTAATTAGCTTATTGTTTCACAGGCGATCGTGGTAGCATATCGAGACGCTGTTGTCTCACTGCGTTGGTCGCCTCCGGATAATGAAAGCAAATTGAATATACTCCTTGACAAAAGTTATAGAGAGAAATAACTAACAAGAGCCTCTGGAATTATGTTTTGCATCTTGCTAAAGACTTCTGAAGTCTTTAGACTTCAAGGTTTATGGTTTCAATTTACTAGTTTTATGTTACAGTTCTTTGCATCAGAAAACATGAACTGTAATGCAAATTGAGCATATAGTTCGTGTTCAAAAACAAAGGTTTAAAAGTAGTTTTTGGATATGATGTGCTAAAGCATCTCTGTACCCACTTAGCATGAGCGTTGTGTTTTATTGTTGTTGTATTCATTTTTTTTTAATTAAATGGACCTGATAACAACATTTTTATACATTTTATGACTTTAATGTTATTGTTCATTTTACACTGCCAATTGCAAATCACAACAGTCTTGAACTGCCCAATCTTGAAGTTTCAGCCTGAAAAGTGGGCATTTAATTACGTTAAATCTGTCTTTAAGTCTGTCTTTAAGGGTTAAAATGTCCTGCGACAGCATGGAAGGGCTATACATTTGCACACTTCATTCATTCTATTTGTGTCTCTTCAATAGTGCATCTTTGTTTCCAATTGTCTCATTTTTCCAGACCCTGCATATTATTGCAAAAGTAAATAGAAAGATATCTCTGAGAATTACTATATGCCATAGTCTGCGTACTAATGGGACACACAAATGTAATAACACATTGGCATGATGAATATGCAGTCTAATGTTTTCTGTCTCTACAAAAAAAGCCCATCTCCCACCTCTTTCCATCTGTTTATGCAGCTAAATGTAATTTTGAGGTGTTTCTCTGTCCTGTGGTAATTATAATGGGACTTTAGCAAAGCATACTTCGTATTGGTGACTGACAGAAAGGGCAAAGTGGTTTTCTGTGCTAAATGTAGAGATTTTCTGGCAAGCTTTACATGAGCTTTCTTTCTCCTGGGATACTTTATGGCAGGGTCAAAGCTTTGATCATTAAACCCCTCATAACCTCTAGTGCTGACCTTTATGAACTCTATCCATATCTGTTCCAGAAATCCTTTTTATTTTTTTTTCAACAGATGTCTTTTATTTTTCGCCTGCATTGGGGTCAAGGCGGCTTTCACTCCCTTAATGTTGGCTGGGTTGTTTGAACCAACACTCAGCTTGTTTGAAGTCAAAAGCCCTCTAGAAAATAAAAAAAAATCCCTAGAAAAAAAAAAGAAATCCCAAGATTTTACACAACTTGAAGTTTCATTAAAATTAGGTATTGAGTTAAAGTTTTAATGTGACGTTATTTTATGCCGGATAATTTTCAAATGAATGTTATAAAAAACATTTCACAAACCATTTTCTGTTCCTGTTGAAGTCATAGGCCATGTTCACACAGCAGAATACGGTTATCAGTTCTGTATTTGAATAATGAATAAGCTACAGTTACGTTCACATTTACGGGAGTGGCAACCGCATTCTATAACCAAACTCACACCAATACATTTTCATGACTCACAACCGCATTCTCGGGAAAACCCGCGCTGTGTGAACGGAACTGCACTGGACAACTAGTTGTCTGTCACGTCATACAGTGCGAGAGAGTCGCTCTGCTAAGGGGTTTTGTGTGTGTACAAATAAATGTATTACTTGATGGCAGAAAACTGCTAGACTACCTAACGTTAGAATGTTTTTACAAACTGTTCAGTCTGACCGATAAACTCGCAGCTCAATTAGACTCTTGTTAGACTCTTGTCTCAATTAGTGTTATGATCAGTTTTATAGACGTGGCCATCTTTGATATATTATAACAAGTTAGCTCAAAGGGGAAATATTAATAATAACTCATAATTATCAGTTATGATTAATTATTCATATTTGGGTCAGTTAATTGGATTAACTTGAGGTAGATAAATTAATATTACAATCAATTAATCAGTTCCAACGAACTCTTTTGATTATTAATTTATTCTAAGAAAAGCGTATCTTTCATGGCCACCGAAAAATAAATATTTCTTAGCATGTACAGCACTTAGAGCATGTAACAAGATCAAGATCGTAAAATGGACTTTGTTGGAAGCAGAGAATCAGAACCAAATACATATTGTGCACAAGTTTTATTAACTAAATCACAAACATAACTAAACTAAACAAACATACATAGGTAAAATGCTGAGTGGTAGAATGGAACTGAAAGCAGGAAATGGAACTATGGAAAAGATCCATTTAACTATGAAAAGAACCATCAGCTTATCATTTTCAGAGCACCTCATTAAAATTGATATATGCATGGTCTGTGCAGTGGACACAATTCTTGAAGCGGTCGAAAATGGAAGTCGTTGATGGATCCGTGAGTGTCAAATGTTACTGTACAAGTTGCAATCGTTTTCTTCTCCACTGGATGGAGAGGATATGATGAACTTGCATGACAAGTTGACCCCACAGAGAATCAACCTGAAGAAGCAGCAGTAGAGGCCAAAAGAAGAGAGAGGAGGGTCACTGTGGATTTGTCTCTAATAAAGCCTGAGAAAGGCCCCACCTCTCCGGGTTTGCTTGACCAATGAGAAGGGTGGAATTTCCAAGCGGAAAAATTCCTCTGTGGTTGATTTATGAATCTTTGTTCTAAGCGTGCTCATTTGCATGCAGCTGGATTGGTTTCTGATGAAGAAACTAAGAAAGATTCTTGTAATACTAATATGTTGCGCAGCTATCGGCATATCATGTACACAATCATTTCGATCTTCAAAGTACCAATTTATAGAGACCAAACATGGTATCGGTGAGGTTGCATTGACCGTTGGTTCTATAATAAAATACATAGTATCAAAGAGATAATAGTATCAAAAGATAATAGTATTAAAAGACACAACACAAGACAGTAAATCATTCACAAAATGTTCTGGAATGCATGTTAATTTCATGTTAATCAGTTCATCGATAAATTAAATCAGGAGAGTCTGTTCTAATATCTGTAGGTCTTGTGGCAGAGGCCACTGTTCACATTGCTAAGAGTCATAAAACCAACTTATCTGATCGTGGTCATGGTAACTAAGACCTTCTTGCCCTGTTTGGGGGGATGGGGCCACAGATCCCAGAGTGAGTTCTAAATATCATTTGTTAAACTATAACAAATACTTGTGTCTGACTTGTCTCAGTCGTTACAGATATTACTTTGGTCACTGTCACTATGGTTACTGGTAAGCGAATACAGGCTTGACTCTCGTTGCACATTAAAGGTGCTCTAAGTGATGTTGGGTGAAGTCACTTCTTGTTGACGTTCAAAGTATTGTCATACAAAACGGAGGCTAGCTCGACCCTCCCTCCTCCTCATCCTGTCCCCTCCCCCTCTCTTCTGTGCTTCCTGAAACAGTCATGAACCATTTCGAAAAACCAAACTGGATTTACCCACCTGTCCAGCAAAAACAGAACCACCTGAATTTCAGATTGGAAGCCCTTCTGCCGGCGGAGTTCTCGTCACCTTTTGAACGCTTTTCCGATGTAAATTCGGGACTTCACGCGTTCCTTCTCCTTTTCCCTATTCTTTGTTATTTTTATCGGAACGTCGTCTCTTTGGTCATGTGTCGGCCATATCAAAATTCTCAAGAATATCAATTTTTAACGTTAGTTGTTGTCGTTGTCTAGGACATCTCTCCTCTAGCTAACTTCCCTCTTCATGCTTCTCTCTCCTCCACTCCCCACACCCCCCTTCATGTGCACGTGCACTAACCCCCCACCCCCAAATCATTCTTGTCGGTTATTGGCTGGAACACTGTTTGTTATGTTTCGTGGTCCAGGCTGGGCCAGTTTGTTTTTCTTGCCGTTTGTGGAGCCTGGGCTGTCTACAGAGATAGCGTTTTTTTACAGTGTGTTTAGGGGACAGGCAGCTTGCTGTATGTGACAAAAAATGTTTTGGCCTAAAAAACGTGTGACATCGCTTAGAGCACCTTTAACTTCATACAGACAGTATTAGAGACGCTGTAAATTGCATAGTAGCCAAGTGAACGGAACATTTCGAGACTCACACCTATAAGTAAATGCAGTTGTCAATCCCAAAAAAGTGTGAACATAGCCACAGTAGCCTATACATTTTGCCTTTTTATTGAATAAACTGTGGAAGTAGGCTATAACTGCAAAACTGTAAATACTGTAAATCCACTGCAATATTTAACAGTGCATCTTTTTACCTAACAAGTTACAGCCACCACTATTTTTAAAATAGTTTATAATGAGAGTATATTTATTAATGTTTGAAGTCGTGTGAAACGGAAGTAGCGACAGATCTTTACTTCCATATTGTGACGTAGGCTACATCCGAGTGAAGCGGATTATTGAAAAGAAAAAAATTAGGTTTGGTTCTATCCATTGATTGTTGATTGGATAGAGGCAGATTGAATGAGTTGGCTGGCGATTGTAAAAAAGGGGTGGAGTTAGTAGACTAAATTAGCCAAATGATTGGGCTGTTCAAGTCATAATATAATTCATCATGAATTTTTAAATCATAAAGTTCTGATTGGAAAGCACCATGAAATCTCAATGTCCACTTAATGGTGTTCATTTCTATTGAATGTGCTGAATGCCGTTGTTTAACCTTAACAGAGTTTTCTGCCCATTACAGGTGTAAAGTTCTAGATCTCTCAATACACCTGGGTTTCACACTCTGGTGTTTATTCATATGGGCTTTGTAATTGCATAATGAAGCTGGACAGAAAAAGAAAAAAACACAGCTGTTATTTTGGGTCATGTTGCCAGCCATTGGCTGCCACCCATTGTGTGTGAGGCGCTTTTCCCAGCTTCTGCATGTATGCATTTTTGACAGATGGGTTGCTTGGCTTCGTTTCGTAAAAAACAACAAACAGTTTTGGCTGTCAAGCACACAGACTTTGTGACACTGCATGTTGTCACCATTGACTTCTCAATATTTCCATCATTCCAGCATGTTGGAATTTAAATTTAACCATGATGCTTTTTTTTTTCATGACAGCTTTACTTATAATCATCATTATACAATACAATATAAAAGTTTTTTTGAAAGAAGTATCTTATGCTCTTCAAGTCTGCATTTATTTCAGCAAATTAAAATAACAGTTTTCTATTTATATAATACACTTGATGTAATTTATACCTGTGATGGCAAAGCTGAATTTTCAGCATCATTATTTTCATTAAAATAGAAAACAATTATTTTAAATTGTAATAATATTTCACAATATTATTGATTTTTACTGTATTTTTGATTAAATAAATGCAGGATGCAGCTTCTTGGCAGTATGAAGACAACATTTACAAGTGGTAAATTCTGTGGTGTGCTGTTGTGAAGGGATGATGATTAATCATCCTCTGATATAGCTTTACTCCAGTGATTCATGCTGGAGGATTTTTGTGGTTGCCCAAAGCTGACGATGGCCCATGCTGGTTCTCGGGTCACAAAGGTGCCCGGAGAAAGAGCTGCAAAATGAGCAGAAGGCATTCTGTTATTCCTCTGGCTCATATGTGGTTGTTGTGTCTGTGTGTGTCACTCATCAAATATTTGACATCTTAACTAACTGTATTTGGAAGTTTTTTTTTTTTTCCATCGCCATATGGGGATGTGAATTTAGCGTAGAAATTACTTTTCAAAATGGCAATAAAACTGTCAAAACATATGCGTAACACGCACACATACAAGGTTAGCGAAGAAAATGAAAAAGCAAAACAGAGTAGTGATTTTACAGTGCCAAGCTGTCAGATGTTCACCAAATGGTGATCCAGTACTGAAAAGCTATTTTTACACACACCAAAAAATATGAACTTCTACACAGTCAGAATCTGACAGTGAGTCTGTCCTAATGAACATCCAGTTTTGAAAAGCAGGTCTATCTTCTGAAATTCATTTCATTTGCACAGGTGTAAAAAAAAAAAAAAAAAAACCTTTCAGATATTTGCCTCAACTACCTTATGATATGAAACAAAAAGTTTGTATAATTATATATATCAATACAAAGTCAGAGCATCTAATGCTAACTCTTAACTTTATAAGTAGATGCAGGCTCATACAGAGTTGCAGATGTATTCTTAGTCCAGCAAACGTGAGCAAAACTTGCAGTTTCCTGTCATTCACCTTCAGAGCGGCCCGCAAAGTTTTGGCACATAAAAAGACAGCAGTTATTATATGCAATGCTGCACGATGCTGAATTCCTCAGACGACGGGATTAATTATAATGAAGGACAAAGAGAAGCTTATCTGTTCTTCTGTGTGCTCGCTTATGTCAGTGCATGACAATAACTGCAGGAGATACTGAAAAGGCTGTGGATGTATAAATATCTATAAATACTGCTTATGGTGACCCATAGCTGGTATGTGTATTAAATAAAGTGAAAACATTTGGCTAAATGAAGGAAAAGATTGTGTTGGGAAAACTTCTAGTGAGGAATATTGCATTATTGTTTAATAAGCAAAAAATGATGATCAAGACCACACATTGTAAAATAGTCATGAAAGTCAGTCAAATTCATCTGCCGCTCAGTCAAACAGAAAAGCACAAATGAACAGCATTATGGTTTGCCACACAAGTCAACATTCTGTGTATATCTCGGTTGAAGTCTTTCAGCCTGAAATTCCCCTGGTGGTTATGCAATGGATGAATATTTCATCAGCAAAGTTTGGGCTCGACCAGAGACACAGGACTAGAGCTGCTCTATCTTGTCACTGGATTGAAATGAGAAAGATTCAAACTGTGCCAAAATGTCATTTTATTCTGAATTCTTCAATAATGGTGTAATTTAGTGTTACATAGCTAATTTACGTTAGATACGTTTGGTTGTTAATCTTCGTAGTCTCATTTAGCCAGACTTCTTTTGACTTGTGGAATAAAGTCTGGTTCATGTTACAGCTTATTCTGGCCACGAACTGCCTACTTAAATTGGGAAGGTCTGACAGATCAACAGGTAAAGCACCAACAACAGTTTGTTTTGCTCTTGCATTCCATTTAGAGGCACATTTTGAAATGTAAAATTTGTAGTGTATTCTGACAAAATATGAAAAAACAATGTGTTGTGTTCTGTTTTTGAAAAGCCCTTAAAAGCATAAAATGGACTTAGATTTTTCCTTATTTTGATGTCATTAACCCACAATTTTATGTAAAATCTTCATAAAATACAAAAATGAAAGAACAAAATTCATAATCTGAATCTAAATTTATAGATGAAAGGCTGCCTGCCAGTGTACACTGTGCTGTAACATACCACAATTACGGAAGTAATGTGAATAGTGAACAAAGCCTGTCTTGCTCTCACTGAAATATTACAGTTCCTCAAATACACTAACACTGAAGGATGTCATTCACATTTCATTAGAATTGTTGAGGTAGAAAGCATCTTAAATTGGAGCGTTAAGGTCCGCTGACATCAGCGATCTTGACAGATGTCATGTTTTATGAAAACACACTCTCAGCAAATCATTCAAAGATAAAAGCATCATGTAATTTCATTCTACAATGAAGCGAAGCTCCTGTTGAACAGCTTCTGCCCATTTGTGCTGCTAAGCTCTAAATGACATTGAGTTCCATTCGCTCATTAGAGGAGAAGCAGTGTGCATTTCATGCAGTACGATAATAAAGCACACTACTCATTAGCATTTCACAGTACATGTCAGATGCATCTCTAGAAATTAGTTCATTGTTTTAAAATAAATTGACACTGTAACCCATGACAAGACACTCACTCATGAAGATAAGATAAACTTCAAATAAATGATGTGGAAAAGATAAACAATAGGGAAAATGAAGATATGGCTGGAAGCCTACTGATATAAATTTATAGAGGAAATAGTCAATTTTATATGCTAGTCAATATTTATCAATGTTGGTTTATTTTAGAAATAATAATAAAAAAGTCATGTTGTCACACCATAGCTGTGTCCCACTTCAGAGGCTGCATCCTTCAACCAATTGACCTATCGGTAAGCCCCTCCCCTCAAACGCAGATGAGCCAATGGCAGTTGAGTATCAGTTGCACAGGGACCGGAACTTGGACATCTTTAACTTTCAGCGCCATAGAGAAACATTGGAAAATCCGAAGCTCTCATCGGTTTTATGGTGTTTATGCTACAAAAATAATAAAACTATGTGTCTGGGGTACTTGTAGCACTGATTCCAGGTATCCTGAGAGGATGGGCATGGGTATTCATGTTTTGAATCATCGTACTGTGCGCGCGTTCATCAGCGCGTTTCAAAAGTGTGATAAGATTTGCGCTAACAGACCAGTTATCTGCGCAATACGACTGAAGTCCGGTTTATTTATAATATCAATGATGTGAGCGCAGTAACCTGGTTCCCTAAAGAGTCAACTTTAACCCCAATAAATACGAAAACATTCCTTTTCTGGTTGTCATACTCTCATTAAGTTACAATTAAAGTTAGTGAGTCCATGTTAACATAAAAACCTAAATATCTAACTATTCTCACGTCACGTACAGTGGGTCAAAAACCCTCGATGGCTCAAAAACAGCCATCTGCGATCATGACGACCGTAACATGAGGCTTCTCCCGCTTGCATTGTGATCTGTAAACCCTCGCTTCCAAAAATCTTGTTAACTACTGTTGCAGATAAATCCACTTTGGTGGCTGAACAGAAAAAAGGCTTGGAGCTCACTTTCCAAAAGATTCCATTGTCCACAGGATATATATCCAAACTGAAATAATATTTATTACAAAAAAAGTATGTATCAATAGCTCAAGTAAATAAAGGATTGAGAAGATAGAAAGTGGATCGAATCGATCTGTTTCACATGGAGTTAGGCCGTGAGGTCAAAGACTGTCACTTCCGGTTCTGGCCACGGCCTCAGGTGAAGTCACAGGTCCTTTATTCCCAGAGGCCTTACATCTCCCGCTTCAACCCCTAGGTGGTGTCAACTCAAATAACATTGGGTGAAATAGTTAATTAATTTAGTTAATTAAAATAGTTAGTTAATTTAGCTCCTACAATGACCATATTTATTTTAAAATGTTTTATATATCCCTCCATGGCATATTTAAGTCCCAGTTGAATGCTCCTCGATAAGAGGTGGTCCTTCTGTGTCTAAGATTTATCAAAAACATCTTGGGACAAGGTTTTCACACTGACAGCTGTCATTGTAAGACAGTTAGCGACTCTGTTTGTTTGTCTGAGATAGCAACAGTAACTAAGGGGGGCGGGGCTTACTGAAGCTATCCCAAATCAAAGGCACCTTCAAATGCGGCCTCGAAATGCGCACTTCGTTTCTCGTGCAATGAAGGATACAGCAGATGGATTTAGACAGTTTGTGAACCCTGTTTTTTTAAACAAGTGAATAGAACTTTTAAAAAAGTCCAGTACAAACGTTACTGCTGCTTGTCAACGGCAGCTGTCACAGTTAATAGGCGACAAGAACAGTCCTCCGTAGGCTAGACCGTCCCATTTAACAACGCTCGGTCCGAACTTGCCATCTTTCAAAGGTGTGGCCTTTGAAATTGTGACACAGCTTGTAAGTTGTCATAATTGGACTAGTGTACTCAGGACAAGAGTATATTAATTATAATTAATAAATAATAATACATTATTATAATTATTATTAATATACTCTTGTCCTGAGGACTTAATTTAATCTTTAAAAAAAATTTTGTTTACTTGTTTACCTGAAATATGACAGAGAATTATGACAGTGATTTTTATTTTGAAGGATAATTCTTTATTATTTATTTGTATTCATTTAAACTAGATATTTCGAACCAATTTGCAAAAACCTACTGCTGGAGAAAACATGTATTTGTTTGATCCTTGTCTCAAAAACTTAGTTACTGAGATATAACCCTGGTGACAACTAGCTCCAGTCTCTCCAAGTTGGCCTATTTACAGTCTAACAAATAGGCTACTTGATTTTATATGTCTATGGGCTACATGTCTGTTTGAAACTATTGGCCCAATTATCCTGTCTTCCAGAAGGACATTTCTAACTCTAAATTACACTGACATTGAGTAGAGGGGTTTGAGACCAATTATCCTGCTTAAAACCACTTATTCCAAATGACTGTTTGCTTAGTAGTAAGCGCCAGTTAGGGCTTCAATATTGATCAAGTCAGTAGCAATCCAGCGATTAAAATCCATGACAGTCCTATATTTCAAGTTTGAGTCTACCAAGTCAGCAGCATAGTTTGGTGAAGTGCTACTTTTAATGAAGGGAACAATTATGATTCATCATCTTGTGACACAGAAACACTACTGAGAATTTTTTGACACACTCCCTCTCTTTCACCAGGTTTGCCTTTAATCTGTCGCTTTCAGCAGCAAGCAAGCCTTCATCTCACAGCTGGGAGATCGAGCTCTTCTATTCGCTGCGGTCTGTGGACCTCCAAAGGTCTTGATGGCATAAATCAGTGAGTAAAAAAAAAACAGTCACTTGGATTCCTGTCAATCACAAATAAGCTTTTGCGGTACAATGTCTGGCAAACATTGACATTTCTACACAACAAAATAAGGCAGGCAGTTGTCAGTTTGCATCTTTAAGTGTGTCATCGTTAATCCGTCTCGCTGACATTGCAGCCTCTCCCTTCACCTTCAGTTTAATTAGGTACAGCTCTTGTCAGTCTCATAAGAAAGAAAACGGACCATGATTTTCAGATGGATACAGGGAGTAGGAGGAAGTAGGAGGGAAAGAGGTTTGAAATGAGACAGTGATAAAAGAGGTAATGATTGGATTGCAGTGGGGAAACAGGCTTTGCAGATGAAGAGAGTACAGATACAGTTTTGTATTTAATTAAATAAACTACACATGTATAATATATATATATATATATATATATATATATATATATATATATATATATATATATATATATATATATATATGTATATATATTGGATACCTTATGTACCTCCTGAAAAAATAATAATGTTTTTTGGTTATTATAAAATAAAAGTAGTCATTAAAACATTGATAAATATTATTTTTTGTATTAATATATTTCATTATTTTATTTACCTTCTGAAAATTATGTATTTCATTGCAAAATGGTGATTATGAAGACGATTGTAATATATTAGTTTGTCGACTCAGTCATGAAAATAAATATTACAACATTACAGCAGCTTGATGCTGTCTTACTTTTATTGAATAAGGACTCCTGATAAAACATAACCATCATTCTTGATATGAGACTTTTGACATTTGAATGACATTTTTGTAATTAAATCACTTCAAGAGAATTTAAAGACATACAGTCAACAATTCCAAACAATAACATAACACCCTAATTTTCCATAATTTTCCAGGTATAGGCTAAAGGATTATTAGGAACACCATACTAATACTGTGTTTGACCCCCTTTCGCCTTCAGAACTGCCTTAATTCTACGTGGCATTGATTCAACAAGGTGCTGAAAGCATTCTTTTGAAATGTTGGCCCATATTGATAGGATAGCATCTTGCAGTTGATGAAGATTTGTGGGATGCACATCCAGGGCATGAAGCTCCCGTTCCACCACATCCCAAAGATGCTCTATTGGGTTGAGATCTGGTGACTGTGGGGGCCATTTTAGTACAGTGAACTCATTGTCATGTTCAAGAAACCAATTTGAAATGATTCGAGCTTTGTGACATGGTGCATTATCCTGCTGGAAGTAGCCATCAGAGGATGGGTACATGGTGGTCATAAAGGGATGGACATGGTCAGAAACAATGCTCAGGTAGGCCGTGGCATTTAAACGATGCCCAATTGGCACTAAGGGGCCTAAAGTGTGCCAAGAAAACATCCCCCACACCATTACACCACCACCACCAGCTTGCACAGTGGTAACAAGGCATGATGGATCGATGTTCTCATTCTGTTTACGCCAAATTCTGACTCTACCATCTGAATGTCTCAACAGAAATCGAGACTCATCAGACCAGGCAACATTTTTCCAGTCTTCAACTGTCCAATTTTGGTGAGCTCGTGCAAATTGTAGCCTCTTTTTCCTATTTGTAGTGGAGATGAGTGGTACCCGGTGGGGTCTTCTGCTGTTGTAGCCCATCCGCCTCAAGGTTGTGCGTGTTGTGGCTTCACAAATGCTTTGCTGCATACCTCGGGTGTAACGAGTGGTTATTTCAGTCAAAGTTGCTCTTCTATCAGCTTGAATCAGTCGGCCCATTCTCCTCTGACCTCTAGCATCAACAAGGCATTTTCACCCACAGGACTGCCACATACTGGATGTTTTTCCCTTTTCACACCATTCTTTGTAAACCCTAGAAATGGTTGTGCGTGAAAATCCCAGTAACTGAGCAGATTGTGAAATACTCAGACCGGCCCGTCTGGCACCAACAACCATGCCACGCTCAAAATTGCTTAAATCACCTTTCTTTCCCATTCTGACATTCAGTCTGGAGTTCAGGAGATTGTCTTGACCAGGACCACACCCCTAAATGCATTGAAGCAACTGCCATGTGATTGGTTGATTAGATAATTGCATTAATGAGAAATTGAACAGGTGTTCCTAATAATCCTTTAGGTGAGTGTATATATATTAGGGGTGGGAGAAAAAATCGATCCATCGATGCATCGCGATTCTCTCTCCAATGATTCTGGATCGATTCTGAGAATTTCAGAATCGATTCTGAGCTTAGTTTTTAACCAGATATGCGATGACGCTGAGTTTGCTTTAGAAACACCCGTAATCTGCTTTCTTCCAATTCCTCACACACATACATACACCAATCAAACTTTCCGTAAAATAATCTTTCATAAGTTCGGAAAGGTTGAAGCGAATTACAAGGACATTCACAGGCTTCATTGCACAGGATGCGCTGTGAGAGACGCGCGCTTTGTTTGATGTTACGTTAACTTACACTTGAAGCGTGCTGTCTCGCCTTTCGGTATTTTCCTTACAAATGCTCTACGAAGTCATCATTTATGTGGTTTGGAATGCAGTGGACTTGTATATTTAAAATATAAACCTCACTAACAGAAGGCTGCTTTCAATTTCAAATGCTGACGCGCGCTTTGTTTGTGTAGACTGCTTGCGCATGCGGCTGTGCGACTCCGTGTAAGTGGTTTAATATACTTGTGCAAAATTAAGGTAAACACAGCCAGTTATGTCTTAACCCTCTGGGCTTCTTCATAATTGGGTCACACTTAGCTTCCTCCCGCCCGAAAACGGGCGAAGCCTTAAAATTGTACTTAACTTTGTCCTAGGATAACCAATCAAATATTGTTTTGTTCTATAATGTTTTCTGATTATTATATAGAATTTTTAGATTTTTTTATGATACTTTGCATTAATTATGTAATTTTTATGAGCTATTTTTTCCATTAGAATTAATATATATATATATATTTTATTTATTTATTTTTTTTTCAATAAATGCAACATTTCACATCAAATTAGAGTGCAGGCCTAAAAAAAAAAATATTTCAAGTGAGAAGAGTGCCACCTATTGGCTTCAAAATTTATTAATTTGTGTCATGTCCTATAACCGCCCATAGGCGGCCTATAGCTTTTTTATTTATTTATTTGATTTATTCCCATTCGGAAAGAAAACAATTTATTACTAATCAACCACTAAATGGAACAACACAAATTATATATCATTTTAAATCTTAGAATCTCAGCTTTTTAATGCATCTAATTAAATGTATTAATTCCTAACGACTGCTGAGTAATCCCTCTAAAACCAAGTGTACCGCCAGCAGGCGCCACCTAGCTGCGAAAATATTTATTACCATATTTTTCAAAAATCTTGCCTTGATAAACACAAAGTTGATGTCATTTGAAAGCTTAGAGTCTGAACTTTACAGTGAATGTATCCACTTTGAAAAACTCTTAAGTATTGCTGAGTTATTTGCTGATACATAGAATTTATCTTTTTTTCATAATTATAAAATAATGTACTGCAATGTGTCAAAAACATCATACAGCTCATGAAACATTCTCAGAAAATTGAAAATGGCACTTCATTTTTTACAGCATATTATTACAATTAAAATGAGCCCAAAATTAACATAATCTATTGCTTTTATGACAAGATATTCTTCATGGAGAAAAAATTGCCCATGAGGGGGTGTCAAAGACTGTACAAAAAGGCTATCTCTTTTCAAAATGCTGTAATTTTTGATTCCTTTATCCAAAAATTATTATTTTTTTATCCAGATGCAGCTAACATGTAGGGGGACTTCACTAAAAAAGAATTTTCCTCCTACCTTATTTCCTTCCTGAGTTATTCCATGACAAATATGAAAGATATGCAAAATCATAATAAAAATTATATATATATATTGTCTTTTATCCACCGTTTCTTGGCGGGACAATGTCCAAATGTAATGTAATTTATATTTTCAAAAAATTTAAAAAGAGTTCTTTCAAACAATACCTACCTTTTGACTCTCCTTGCTATAGTTTTGGAGTTATTATGATTATATAATTTTTATATAGTTTGGGGCAAAATTTGCTGTTTCAGTCTTACCAGTTCATTTCTCTCTCTGTGTGTGTGTGTTTGTGTGTGTAGGTGTGTGTGTGTGGGGGGGAGGGTGTCTTATTTGCACTCTTGATGTTCTAGAGTGTCACCCCTTCATTGCTGTACACTTTTTTTCAGCACAGTTGCTGATCTGTAGCTTGTACCACCAAAAGTTTCTCTGAGTTTTCCTATTTTTTCGTATTTCCCATTCATTTCCTATGTCGCCCGTTTTCGGGCGGGAGGAAGCTAAGTGTGACTTTTTTTTTTACGACCCTTTAACATATCAGAATCATCTCCTTGATTTTTTTGTGTGTTCATATAGGTAATAAAAGAAAAGTCACCAAGTTTCACCCCCATCCGATGAAGCAAAAAAATTAAACAATTCAAAACGTTCAGGTTTTCGCCCGTTTTCGGACGAAGAAGCCCAGAGGGTTAAGGGATTAAACGGACAGGACAAACCACTTTACTTCTTATATTTCAAAAGAGATCCGTGCGTGAATGCAGCTTAATAGATCTCCCGCAGTCTATGATGTCATAGTAAAAAACAACAGTAAAGATGAAGAAAAATCACTCACAGTTCTTGAATGGAAAACGTTCAGATAATCTTAAATAGGCTACTGAAAGCACTATTTGTTTGTTTGTTATGTTTCTATGCTCCTCTTTGTTATTTGCTACTTGTATGTTTTGAAGTTATATTAGGTTAAAATTCTTAACATACAACTGTTTTAATTATTTTTTTTTAAAATTGTAATTTTACCTTAATTACCAATGTAAACTATGAATTAATCGGGAGGGGGACTCCCAGAATCGGAATCGGAATCGGAATCGGATCGGATCGTGAGGTGACTAAAGATTCCCACCCCTAACATTTACATACTGTGAATCGTTTTTTTGAATCGAGAATCGTTTTTGAATCGAAAATCGATTTTGAATCGAATCTTGAGCCTAAAAATCGATATCGAATCGAATCGAATCGTGACATTTTCTGAATCGTGCACCCCTAATATATATATATATATATATATATATATATATATATATATATGTATAGCCTAATATTGATTCTCGTCCATGGAACGCACCACTTCCGGTATTTTTCTGGTTACTTGACATGGGTAAATCCTGATAAGCGCTCATTGTCACAGTTGTAAACACGATGGCTCTCTTTTTCCATAAGTGGGGTTTTGCTTCACAACGGTTTTGTTTCCAGGCGGACTTTTAAAGAACCCGACACACAGGTCTCCTGGAAATCAGATGACGACTTTGATACTCTCGAAATGTTTCCCATTTTGTGTGCCATAGCCATAGTTTAGCCAACGGTCTGTGGCTGTGACATCTGAGGCTGAAACTAGTGCTTGTGCAGCTCGTCTTGTGGTTACACTTTGCTTGCAAGAGCGAGACAGGATGTGGCTCATTTTTTGCAACTGCCTTGAAGATGATGCCTTAAAGGGATAGTTCACTTTGAAATTAAATTTTGGTATGTTTTAGCTTACCTCAAGGGCATCCAAGATGTAGGTGTCTTTTTCTCTGCAGTAGTTTCAATTTTGATATTTTTAGGTCAAACCGTTCTTGTCTGACAGTCATATCATGCAGGTCTATGGTCACCCCCTCAAAGAGCATGCACAGAGTCCAAATTAAAACAATTCCCCATCGTCCAAATTAAACAATTCCCCATCGTAAGTACACATTGATGGCCTAAGACACGAAACGAGCGGTTTGTGTGAGAAAACGAACAGTATTTATATCGTTTTTACCTCTTATAACACAGCCACATCCAAGTGATTTGAGGGCGCGGGCGCTTCCTGCTGTGTGACGTATACGCAGACTGGTGCATAGATATATATACACTAGAATTCGCATTAAAGACATTCGTTCCAATGAACTGCCGTAGCCAAGGCGACATCTAGTGTATATATCTATGCACCAGTCTGCGCACACGTCACACACCAGGATGCGCTCACGCCCTCAGATCACTTGGACGTGGCTGTGTTATAAGAGGTAAAAACGATATAAATACTGTTCGTTTTCTCACACAAACCGCTCGTTTCGTGTCTTAGGCCATCAATGTGTACTTACGATGGGGAATTGTTTAATTTATAATTAAAATATCCCTAAATATCCCTTTAATGCAGTTTGCACATGCACAGTTTTTGCATATGCTTATATTGGATATTTTTAACATCCAGTAGCTGTTGTTATACCTGGGCATATGCATGCATTTCAACTTAGTCAGGAAAAGTGAAGATATAATAAAAAACAACAACAACCAAAAACTTGCTGTCGTTACATAAGGGTTTGACATTCACTGGTGAAATGTAATTTATCAGAGGTCTCAACAGCTCATATAAATGATAAAGGTAGACATATCGTTCAATGTTCATTCATGATTAGAGAGCCTTGTATTTATGTTCAGGCTTTTGTACTTAGGTAGAGCATGCACAGAGAATAGAAAAGCCATACATCATTTGAGATGTGACATTAGAAATGCTGTCAATATTCATTGACCCCACATTTGAATAGAGTGAAAAGCCTTTCAGATTTTAATATAACAAGCGCTCTCCTAAACCTAAATGCTCCTTTGGCGTACACAAAGGCATGAGTGCTGAATTGTTTTCATATTCAAATTTCAAGTAACAGTGAGGCTGAATGGCAGCCGGTTATTGATGTGAACGACCTTCAGCATTGCATTAGCTCACGTGGATCTGTGTATGAGCAAAGGCCTGCCCTCTGCAACTTAATTAATAGAACGTCACACTGATGGGAGAGAATTTGGTTCAGGCTGAATCTTCTGCACCATTTAACCGTATAATGTGATGGTTTCTTCAACGTCTTCCCAAAATCTGACCTTGCCAGTGTCTTTGAAGGCCTGCTTGCACTTTTAACCGAATAGAAGTATTGGAGGCAGAAATGTCTAGTCTAGTGTATTTGCTGTCACTGAGATTGAAGAAGTTTATCTAATTGGTTCAGGTTTTGCTCATGCATTTGGCCTCTATGTGTACATAAAGTGCATGTAAACTTTTATCATCTTGTGAAGAGATTTTAGATGAGTAAAGTTGAGCCGAAAAGGATACAGAGGAAGAGAGTGAGAGACAGAGGAAGAGATGGCAGGAAAGAAGGGCAGTGAGGAAAGCTTATGTTACCCCCAAAATAGTTCAAACAAAAAGTAAATTCTGACATTATGCTCTCTCATGCCGTTCCAAACCCACACGCTGTTATTTTTTTATCTTTTCACAGTTATTGACAGACTATTCAAGGTGACCATGTCTGTCAGGCACCCAAAAAGAAAGAAAGAAAGAAAGAAAGAAAGAAAGAAAGAAAGAAAGAAAGAAAGAAAGAAAGAAAGAAAGAAAGAAAGAAAGAAAGAAAAAAACACATGTACAAATTATGACATTCTAGTTTCCAGTTCCCAGTTATTTGAAGCCATATGATAACTTTCTGTCAGGAGTAGGAAATTCATTGTCACTATTCACTAATCATACCATCCCCAAAGTTTGTGTTCATATTCAGAATCTAAAATATTTGGTTACTAACCACATGAGATTAGATGCCATTTTGGCTTTGACGTTGATTATGTTGGAGCATGTGGTGGAGGCAGAGAGTAAATTTGTCATTTGTCATGATTCTTTTCTGTGTAATAAAATAATACAACTAATAAAAAGCATAAACAGCATAAAAACAGGTTTGAAATGGCATGAGTGTGAGAACTTTAGTTTTAGATTAACTATATTTTTAATTAATTCCATATTTATGTACATATGAAGAGTTCAGATGCAAAAGCCTCTAAGTGCCATCTGAAATTTTCTTCTAGAATGATAATTTTTATCAAGCTTGTATATTTAAGTTCAGTAATTTCACTTAAATGACAATTCATAGGTAATTTTCATTGCCATTTAAGTGAAAATACTGAACTTATACGGCATATGGCACTTTGCATCTGAACTCTTCATATGTAAACTACCATTTAAAAGTTTTGGGTCGGTAAGATCTTTTTTTTTTTTTTTTTTATGTTTCTTAAAGAAATCTCCTATGCTCACCAAGACTGCATTTATTTGATCAAAAATAGATTAAAAGCAGTAATATTGTGCACTATTATTAAATAAATAAATATATACAATATTTTTTTCTATGTAATTTATTCCTGCAATGGCAAAGAAAGCTGTTTTTTTTTCTTTCTTTTTTTTTCAGTGTCACTTGATCCTTCAGAAATCGTTCTAATATGCTGATTAGCTCAGAAACATTTCTTATTTTTTTTGTGCTGCTGACTTTGTGGAAAAGGATTTTTGTGACACATTTTTTCCATGATTCTTTGAATAGAAAGTTCAAAAGAACAGCATTTATTTAAAATAATAGATTTTTTTCTGTAACATTATGAATGTTTTTTAAAAAAAAAATATTACTGTCACTTTTTTATTTATTTAATAAATCCTTACTGAATAAAAGCTGTTAAAAAAAAGAAGAGCCCATCCTAAAGGGATATGGAAAGATTAACTCTGACTATCTTTGCTGGTGAAGAGAGAGGAAGAAGACAAGATGCCAAGCCATCATGCACAGATTAAAAGCAGAGTGTGGATGTGTGGATGAGAGGACGTGCGCTTGTGTGTGGCAGGCAGGCTCAGACAGCGCACGCCTTCGGCTCCTCACTGCCTCTGAGATTAGAATGACAGCTGAGGGTCCCAGAGGAGCCCACTGTGAGGCCTGAGTGAAGTTCTCAGAAACTGGGGCTGAAAGGACAGGAAGCACAAAGACGAAGCAGAGACGGCAAAGCCAGCGCTACTGGCTGCAGTTATTAGTGACGTGTGGAACTTCTTGCTCTTGGCTTTGCGTTGCCTTTTGGATGGTAATTTTACACGAGTTCTATGTTCTGGGCCACTAAAATGTATGGTAACAGTGTATTTAGAGCATGCATGTAATGAATCATGATGGCTTAAATTATTTTTTATTTTTTAACAAAAGCCTGATACAAAATGTAACCTCAATTGCCCCAATAACATACAGTAACTTAAACATAATTTCAAGACAAATTAATGTAAATCTTATTACTGAATTTATAATTTCCATGTCCTAATGACTGAGAAATAACAAAGGCCACATTTACACTGCAGGTCTTGATGCCCAATTTCCGATTTGTTGACTATATCCGATTTTTTTTTTTTTAATGACCAGCTTACATTTTCTTTAAAAAATGACCTATATCCAATATCTGCATTTACATTATTCACTTGGCGAAACAACCCAACACTCTCAGAAAAAAAGGTACAAAAGCTGTCACTGTGGCGGTACCTTTTCAAAAGGTACACCTTTGTACCTAAAGAGTGCATTTAAGTCCCTCAAAGGTACATATTGGTACCAGACATGTACATATTGGTACTGTACTAAACGTGTACATATTAGTACCTAAATGGTACATATTAGAACCCTTTTCAAGGGTACCTTTTGTACCTTTTTTTCAGAGAGTGAAGGTACTGAACCGGAAAAGCTTAGGGTGAAAAGGGAAGTAAAAACTGCGCAATTTGCAATGGACGCATGAAGCGCTAATACAAGCTTTTGCTTTCCGCACCATCTTTAAAGGTCAGCAAAACATTGGTTTGAGCCTTCATCATCAATTGCGCAATTGAAAAGAGTTGACGTAATTTGCCACCGTTTTGTATCCGATCTTTCTGCTTACATGGCAGACGCAAGTGTATGTATCCGATTCATATCAGATTTATTTCCACTTATGAATGAGGCCTGAAACCGATCAGAGAATATCGAAAAAAAAAATCGTCACTTGAACCATGTAATGTAAATTCAGCCAAAATGGCTTCTGTTCCCTTTCTGAAGGCATCTCCAGCATGTTCTCATGTGTATTCAACACCAGTACCTTCCCAGCGACCGGCCCGCTGAGACGCTTCAGTTGCCATGATTCCTTGAGTGGCACTGACAGCCTGTCGCTGAAGTCAGCTGCTCCTAGAGCAAATCAATTGCACAAACTTAGGCTGTGTTTCACTGTCTGACATAATAGGTAACGGTTTCCTGTGCTATAGGTGTCTTCTTAGCACACTCTATGTTAGGAGAAGGATGGGTTGTAGTTAATGTCACTGACCCAACAAATAATGATCCAAAATACCTGTGTAGTTCGGTTTTGCCCCTGGAGTTTACAGCAAAAACAAAACAAAAAAAAAACAAACAAAAAAAAACAAAACAAAACAAAACAAAACAAAACAAAACAAACAAAAAAAACCCAGATATATGCAGAATAGTATACAAATACCAACAGAAATCACAAGTTTTATAGTTTGTGCGTGGCTTGATGAAACGGGTACAAAATGCCTAACGCTCTTAAAAGGTTTTTTTTAAGAGCTAATCAATGTGGTTTTTATGTTTTACATAAATTTTAAATTTATTCTAATCTCTCTGTGTACACTCATGACATTGAGAAAGCAAGAGAGAATGAGAATAAATAAATAAAGGTGTGCGTTTATGTCATAAAGTCAAATATGTGCATGTGCGGCATGTGCGTGCATGGGTGGGGGATAGGTGAAAAGAAATCTGATTGGCTAGTTTAGTTTTGTTTCATTGGCGCTTTTTCCACACACGAAAAATGACATTAGCCTACAGATAGTTATTCTTTAAAACCTGGCTCAAAATGAGTAAACACCCTCTAAAACAGCTTAACTTGATTGAAACTTTTACAAAAGGCCTAAAACTATTAAAAAGGGGTGGAGAAATGAAGCCTCGTCTTAAATCTTTGAAGCTTTTCTCTGATTGTTTCGGGGAAAAAATCGAAGCATCCAGAGTTTCGAGAACAGTGCCACCTTGTGGCATGTAAAAGATATAGCAGCCATGAACCCGAGTGCGCAGCTCCGTTGTTTTATCTATTAAAGCAACACTAAGGAACTTTTCCTCTTCGGTCGCCCTACAGGTTGGAAGCAGAATTGTCCATTACCGCTGTCGTAAATAATTTTGCGGCCCGCAGCCTACCGTCACACGCACGCTCGCTGTTTATCCAGCACCGGCTTTGAATGAATGATGTCCACAGACAAGGTAGAGTATGTTGCATGATTTCATGAAAGTATGATGTATTGCAACATCAGAAACGAAAAAAAAAACGAAATAATGACTATTGTAATGCTTGACGTAAAGCAAGTCAAATTTGTAGTTTTCTTATGTCTCATTCGAACTACAGAAACACGACCCGGTTTGGCAAACTTGCATAGTGCGGTTATAGCAGATATAGGGCTGCAAAGCAAATGCAGAAGTGCAGAAGAACCACTGATACGATTTTGGAAACATTATTTTAAGGTAAAAAAATGTTACTTAGTGTTGCTTTAAGCACAAATAAAAGCCTGACAACGCTAAATGTGTTGAGTTTTCTAATAATATAATTCAAATATTAAAGTGTGCCAATAAATTAAATGTAACAACAACATTATTATATTAATACTATTTACCAACAGAGTTGTTTGAGGCAAGTATAAGCTGTGCTCTATATTTTTAATGGTTTTTACTGTTTATGGCAGAAAATATGATAATGTAATATTGTAATAATAATGTAATTATGTATATTTTATTTTTCACTAGGGGTGCCAGTCTAATGATAATATTGTTATCAACATTGCTAGATTGTGGTGATGGATTTCAATATTCCACAATTGCTGTTCACTGTCTATGATGCGGAAGTGTCTGTCGCTAATGTGCTTTGGTCTGAGTGCTGCCATGAAGTGTCGGCTTACATTAAATTTCGTTGGTTTCATGGCTTGTTGTCACCATATTCTGCTGAAATACACACACCGATTGTGTGATATTACAATTATTTGTAATGATGATTTGCATTTTATTACTAGTTTTTTTTTTTGGTGATAACTCTCATGCTCACTCTAATGTTTGCTTGTGGCATTTCTTGTCGTAGGTAGATCAAAATAATTTTAAGGGCACATTTGATGTTTAAAGCTAGTTTTACTTTTTTCGATTTTGTTTTATTTTAAACAAGTCTATAGTAGGTTTCATTATAAAGTCCTAATGGAACGTGAGTGTGTGCCATTTTTTTCCTTTTTTTGTGTGTGTGGAAAGTGTCTCAGCATCGCTCTTTTTGTCTGTCAGTCCTCCTATCAGATTCAAACCTGTGACTGTCTGTGGCATATGAGTAACTTAACTACATCTTCACTCATGGAGTCGGAGGCAGAAGCTTAGTCCCTATTAAGTATTCACCAAGGCCTGCGTCTGCTGTTTGGCAGGTACCCCTCCATTAGCTGAAGCATTTGGAGCCATTAACATTGATAATTTCTAATTAGGATTCAGCAGTGACAGACAGGCTAATTGGCGGTTCTCCCTAAAACACACTGGTAATGGCTGCTCATATTAATTACATGCAAAATAACATGTTTTTTGGACGGCAACCGCAGTGAAGAAAATAGAGGTCTAAAGGCTGATGAGAGGATTTGAGGCATGAAGCATGAGCTCAGTGTTTGTGGGTTTTTATAAAGCATGCATGAATTGTCCATTCACTATTTTTTTTAAACAAAAGACATTTTAGCACTAATATGACAGGTAATTTGGGAGTTTATTTGTGGTAGCTTGTATTTAAAGCTTAAATAAATGTTTCCAGAACATCATCAAAGCTCAAGGAAAAGAGAAATGAAATCTTCATTAGGAGTGAAGTGGGTTTTTATGTCTGACTAATAGCCCCTTGTCGCTTTGCAGAGCCTCAGGCATTGCCTCAGAGCTCAGTGAAGTATTTGCGCAATATAACTACAAAGCTAAACAAGACATGGGCGACTTTCTATGATGAGATTTACTGTTCCATAGCAGCTGCGACCTGCAGGTCACAGATGTAATTATCTGATGCATTGTGGTTAATATGATGACATAGTTGAAAGGGCAAGCCATTGTAAATGGCCTGTTCACAAGGCCAGCGATTTGAAGCAATTTGCTGTTTGTTTTGCAATAGTAATGATAAGAGCACCATTTAATATGATTTGTGGGTTTCTTTAGAGCGTCAGCGTACAGATGAGAAAATGACTCTCTAGTGTTTGGTGTTCATTCATGATAAAGGAACATGTTAAATGTTAGCATCAGTGCTAGTCGCGAAGATCTTCATGTTTCAATAGTTTCAATAATTATCTTGTTGTGTCTGCACAATCACTTGAGGGTGCTTAATGATGTCATCTGTCTAGATGATAATTTAACACAGTTACTGAATACTAATCCACCTTATTATTGTCACATTCACCGTCTGTCATCGTCCTGTCTGCACTACAGTTCCCAGAATCCTCCTTGTTTCCACACCTGAACTCACTCCCTTCATTACCCGCCTGTTCGTCATCATCATCATCTGCATCACCTGTCTTGTGTTCATCTGTCTGTGTATTTAAGTTCCTTCTGTTCACTCATCACTTGTCGGTCAATGTTTATGTTAGGTTTGTTTAATGTTAGGTTATCTATGTTCTGAGCACACGCTCCCTTTTTGTTTGTATTTGTTTATATTGAGAATTAAAATCTTGGAATTCATCATCTTCGTGTTCGTCTCCTACTTCATCCACCCAAGAAGCCTGACAGATTGACCGACCAAGGTAATGGATGAACACCTCAAATTCATCCTCGTGGCTCAGGAGAACCACGACATCCTGAGCTTTGCCAAGGAGTTTTGGCAGCTCGCCCTCTTAAGCTCTTTGAAGGACGAAACCCTCAGCACCCTGTTCTGGATCGGGGCCTCTTTCCATCGTCCTCTCAACCTCCCAGACACCACCGGACTGAGTTGGAAGGAGACGGTAACCCGGTGTCTGGAGAGTGTTGCGACCTGGTCCAGAACACCACCCAACCCAGCACTTCACGCCAGTCCAGCCGAGCCCGCACTTCACGCTAGATCTGCCGAGTCCAAAGCAGTATGCGCCGTGCCCGCCAAGCCAGAGACTGTCCGCCCAGTGTCTCCTGTTCCTGTCCTCAGCCAGAGTCCGGACGAGAAGGACTTAATTGACCTTTTTTCAGAGCTCCCTTCGCCGCTGGTTCCGTCCAGCACAGAGCCTTCACAGCTGGTTCCGTCCAGCAGAGACCCTTCACCGCTGGTTCCGTCCAGTTCAGAGCCCTCTTCGCTGCTGGTTCTGTCCAGTTCAGAGCCCTCTTCGCCGCTGGTTCCGCCCAGTCCAGAGCCCTCTTCGCCGCTGGTCCCGTCCAGCACAGAGCCCTCTTCGCCGCTGGTTTCGCCCAGCTCAGAGCCCTCTTCGCCGCTGGTCCTGCCCAGCTCAGAGCCCTCTTCGCCGCTGGTCCTGCCCAGCACAGAGCCCTCTTCACCGCTGGTCCTGCCCAGCTCAGAGCCTTCTTCGCCGCTGGTCCTGCCCAGCTCAGAGCCTTCTTCGCCGCTGGTCCTGTCCAGCTCAGAGCCCTCTTCGCCGCTGGTCCCGCCCAGCTCAGAGCCTTCTTCGCCGCTGGTCCTGCCCAGCTCAGAGCCTTCTTCGCCGCTGGTCCTGTCCAGCTCAGAGCCCTCTTCGCCGCTGGTCCTGCCCAGCTCAGAGCCTGCTTCGCCGCTGGTCCTGCCCAGCTCAGAGCCTTCTTCGCCGCTGGTCCTGCCCAGCTCAGAGCCCTCTTCGCCGCTGGTTCCGCCCAGCTCAGAGCCTTCTTCGCTGCTGGTCCTGCCCAGCTCAGAGCCTTCTTCGCTGCTGGTCCTGCCCAGCTCAGAGCCCTCTTCGCCGCTGGTCCTGCCCAGCTCAGAGCCTTCTTCGCTGCTGGTCCTGCCCAGCTCAGAGCCTTCTTCGCCGCTGGTTCCGCCCAGCTCAGAGCCCTCTTCGTCGCTGGATCTGCCCAGCACAAAGCCCTCACCGCTGGATCTGCCCAGCACAAAGCCCTCACCGCTGGATCTGCCCAGCACAAAGCCCTCACCGCTGGATCTGCCCAGCACCGTGTCCTCGTCGCTGGATCTGCCCAGCACCGTGTCCTCGTCGCTGGATCTGCCCAGCACCGAGCCCTCGTCGCTGCCCAGCACCGAGCCCTCTCTGGTACCCGGGACTTTTCCCAAGTATTTTTTTGGGGGGGGCCATAGGGCTCCGTCCTGGCCACCTGAGGGGTCCTCACCACCATGGCCACCTGAAGGGTCTTCACCGCCGTGGCCACCTCAAGGGTCTTCTCCGCCGTGGCCACCTGAAGGGTCTTCACCGCCGTGGCCACCTGAAGGGTCTTCACCGCCGTGGCCACCTGAAGGGTCTTCACCGCCGTGGCCACCTGAAGGGTCTTCTCCGCCATGGCCACCCGAAGGGTCCGCACCGCCTTGGCCACCCGAAGTGTCCGGACCGCCATGGCCACCCGAAGGGTCCTCACTGCCGTGGTCGCCTGAGGGGACATCACCGCCCTGGCCACCCGAAGGGTCCTCTCCGCCGTGGCCACCCGAAGGGTCCTCACCGCCGTGGCCGCCCGAGGGGGTCGTCTCCGTCCTGGCCACGCCCACAGCCTGCTCCACCGTGACCACACCCACAGTCTGCTCCGCCCTGGAGGCTTCCTGCCTTGTCTCCCTTGCCTTGTCTTCCCCGTCAGCCTCCAGGGCGCCCACCCACCCACCCCTTTGGTCTTTCTACGGCGCGAGGACGCGCCTACCGGGAGGGGGGAGTAATGTCACATTCACCGTCTGTCATCGTCCTGTCTGCACTACAGTTCCCAGAATCCTCCTTGTTTCCACACCTGAACTCACTCCCTTCATTACCCGCCTGTTCGTCATCATCATCATCTGCATCACCTGTCTTGTGTTCATCTGTCTGTGTATTTAAGTTCCTTCTGTTCACTCATCACTTGTCGGTCAATGTTTATGTTAGGTTTGTTTAATGTTAGGTTATCTATGTTCTGAGCACACGCTCCCTTTTTGTTTGTATTTGTTTATATTGAGAATTAAAATCTTGGAATTCATCATCTTCGTGTTCGTCTCCTACTTCATCCACCCAAGAAGCCTGACAATTATGAGGATCTACTTGTTCTTGTAAAATAATTTCTTCTAATTGTGTTTCTTACAGCTACAGTTTCTTATCTGTTCTGTTTATTCACACTTTTCCTCATTATAAATGTCTGTCAAGTACCTATGAATGACATAGGAAGGACTGTAGATAAGAAGGTTAATGTTCTCACCCATTTTTATGGTTAAAAAACAACAACTAAATTGCAGATGTTTGCATTGACTGATACTTACATATTAGTTTGGGGGTCAGTGAGATTTGTTTGGAAAGAAATTGATATTTTTATTCAGCAATGATGCATTCAGTTGATTAAAAGTGAGAGTAAATATGTTTATATTGTTGCATAATTTCTCACATTGTTCTATTTCAAATAAATGCTGCTCTTTTCAACTTTATATTCATCAATGAATCCTAAGAAATAGATCCTAGTTAAGTAGCACAACAGTTTCTGACATTGTTAATAATAAAGACATTTTTCTTGAGCACCAAATCAGCATGTTAGAATGATTTCTGAAGGATCAAGTGACACTGAAGACTGGAGTAATGCCATTTTGAAATATAGCATTTTGAAAATAGAAAACACTTATTTAAAATGTTAATAATATTTCATAATATTACAGTTTTTACTGTATTTTTTGATCAAATAAATGCAGCCTGAAAAACAAAAAAACAAACAAAAAAAAAACCTGTACAGACTCCACAACTTTTAACAGTAGTGTATATTGTAGGGGAGCTAAGATGAAAGAGTGCCTTAAGCCTTTATCAACATTTTTTGAAAAGTGATGCAATGCACACTTTTTGTTTCCCTAAGCAGAGAAAGATCTTTAGTGAGCCTATGCTAAATCAGTGTAATCACTCTTGGTTGTTTGTGATTGAAGACATTTGCAGTATTTAAATTTTCTGTTGCCAGTTGCCAGTTTCGCAATGAGCAATCCAAACAATACCAGAATGTGTATACTAGCGCACTTTTTAAAAGCACCAGCTTTCAGAACACTTTTATTCCCACTGCTTGAAATATGAGTAGCAGATATTTTCTGCTCTTTCATCTGTTTCTGAATATCTCATGAAAAACGATTCTCTACTTCTCTTCAATACCGGTACTTCTCCTCCTCCTTTTCTTTGAAGCAAAACTGTAAAGTTACTCACTGCTAATCTCCCAAGCTCAATATCCTCTCTCTGTTCCAAAGTATATTTGGTGATTTCCTTCATACTTGTCGTCTAGATTGAACAAACCTGTTGAGCAGTGGCTGTGTTTCTTTTCATCTCAAGAAGTTCTCCATCACCGTCAAAATATTTCAACACTGATGGCCACTCAAAGCCAGAAGCACGATACGTCTAGATAAGACCGAGCTGCTATTCTTCCTTGCAATAACTCATTGGTACTGTTATTTTCCACCTCTGGCAAGATTTCATGAGAGACAAACACAGTGGTCATCCCCTGATCTAGTTGTTTTTGCATCATAACATAATGTTTTATATGCTTTTATTTGAGCATATGATGTATTTCAAGTGTCCCTATTATGTTTTTTTTCGAATATTCCCTTTCATGCAGTGTGTAAAATAGCTGTCTGTGAATGTAAACGTTCTGAAAAGTTATAAAGTTGAAAGTGCACAGTAAATAAAGTTATTGTCTCTCACACACACAAAAAAAGAATTAACTCTGAACCGCCTAAACGACTCCTCAGGAATTCGAATCCCAATCACCTACGGCTACGCATCACTAGCTAACACATTTGCATAATGTCTGCCTATGTTCTACATAGTCCGCTCTCGAACAACTTGACCCGCCCTTCAACGCGGGATTTGCAAAACGCTGGACCAGCTTCCTCCTCAGAATCACAACCTGTAAGTATGATTAATTATTTATATATTTTCTACCTGGTGTTCAAAAATACGTAGTTTTGTTTTATATTGTGTAGGCCTCCGGCTAACCGGCTAACTCACTTTATTACTGTCTTAAGGCAAGGCAAGGAAAGGCTATTACCTAAAATTGTGTCTATTAAATCAGATTGTCTGTCATTCTTACTACTTTGAGTAATGATAAATGATTAAGATTTGTTTTACAAACTTTGTTACATCAGTCATTCATGTTAGTACTTGGCTAACGTATGCGCTGTTACTGATACAGTTTATGATACAGTTCCCCCATATGTACCGCAATAAATTTGAAATATACACATCGGTTTGTTGATGGACATAACGTTACACTTGTTAATGCTGATGGTGAGGAATTACTGTTGCAACATCTCATTATGTAGTAGTGTATCACTGAGAAACGTCCTGCTCGAGTTGTCCTTGTGATGGAGGTTCGGGTTGAATAACTAATTCTATCAATGTTTCATCATCGGACTCTCGCTCGGATTGATATGATAAAATTAACATAATCTTTACTGTCTTTACAGTGTGTAAAGTCGGTGCACTTTAGGAAGCCTCCGGACGGCGCTTAAGTTCAGTTATGGTAATGGGCGTTAGCTTCCGACACGCACTGTTAGTGGTAGACCAATAGTATCAGACTGGGTCGTCTGACCAATTAGAGCAGAGAAGGCTCGCAGATAAGAGGGACTGAATCTTCTGATGTTTGAGAATCATTGAAAAATGTGGTGATGTGCAGTGTATAGTGTGAGAAAATTAAAGTGTTTTTTGACCTTTGATGCATGTAAACTTGTGCAGTGTATAGTATGAGACAATGAAAGTGTTTTTGCAAGTAAACCTGTTGTCGGAGACCTCAAAAACAAAATTAGGTACCTTAAAATACCATAATATAGGGGCTCTTTAATTCAATTTCAGACACTCTTGCACAATATACTTTTTTCCCCCATCCAAGTGTTAGACCTGCTTTCCTGTTGCCTGGAGAACATGACGAGACCCGCCGTGTGTCTCAAGTGATTAAATGTGTCTGACATAGGATTGCACCAGCTCACTCGTTAGTCGCTGACACGAAACAAAACCTCAACAGCCTTGTCTCTTGCCTCAGCCGTGTCACTGTGACAACTGCACCTTAGATATACAACAGGGAAAGTCTTGCAAACAAACTTTGATAAACAAAACATAGCATGACAAGGCAAAGGGATTTGTGTAAAAACCCTTTTTTGTTTGAAATTGACAACAACTGCTGAATGTTCCTACTTCCCTTATTGCTTTACAAACGATCTTAAACCTCAAGTGATTAGCAGGCAATATATTGCCGACTAGATATGGGAAAAATGATTCTTGTTCCTTAGAGATTGCATTTAATTTACTACTTTTTAAGGAATACAAATTTGGAGAAAGTTTATGCAATTCCATTAAAAAATTAGGATATTTCAGTAATACATTTCGAATAATTCTTGAGAGATGACAACTTGTTGTTTACACTGATTTTTTACTGACTTTTTTTAGGGCATAAAGAGGTGGCATAAATAAATAATTATATAATGCATATATATGCTACTGACAAATTGCATAATGCATGATTGTAACTATACATTGTCATATTATCAACCAGTCATTAGCTATACTGATTTAAAGGTGACCTATTATGCAAAATTCATTTTTATACACAGATGTGTGTCTACAGTGTGTGAACAACAAGCCTATAATTATAAAAATCCACCCAATACTTTTTTTAAATAATCCCCATAAATAATTAGCAATCTCTTCAAACGCGTGGTTTCAGATTTCCCCCTACTCGTACGTAAGAGTAGGGAAGCTCCGCCCATGACTGGTGACGATCTGCCCTATTAGCATAGATCCCACCCTGAGTGAGTCACAGTGACAGCAGTCGCCATTTCGGTTTACTTGCTGTAGCAGCTGGGGATATACCATGTCTGTTAGGGATGTGCGATATAACGATTTTTGGACGATATCACAATATTTTGGACGATTAAAATGTCTCCATGATCTGCTTTTATAGAAAAATCGTATTTTCGTGCTACAGTGCATTCTATCAGTTGCAGTTCTGGGGCCTCCGTCCCAACATACTGTACAATGCGACGTACATTCACAACACATGTTAACGCAGAGATCGAGTTACACTCACAGGATACTGCAATTCACAAAAGTTCATTATTTGCATGTGCTTTAAAGCCTTGTGTGACATGGTGTGCCCGTGTTGGTGCTGGTGTGTCCGTGCCGATATCCGTGCCGGTGTCATCCGGTGTGTTTGTGTCCGTGACGGTGTGTCCGTGTCTGTGCGTCCGTGCCGGTGTGTCTGTTCCGGTGTCCGGTGTGTTTGTGTCCGTGCCGGTGTTTATTTCATTTGAATATTGTACATTGTGTAGGCCTATATGTATGTGTATCTTTGTTCTTATCTTTTAATAACAAAGAAAATAATGACAAATATTTTTATCTTCTCCACTTTGGCCTAAATGTCTGCCATTCTTTTTTTATTTTATATTTTGTTACCTTGTAAGGCTTTGCTTTTTATTCTAAAATTATTTTGATATATTTTTGCCATATTGCCCACCCCTAATGTCTGTGCCAAAAAACATTATGTTTATTTTGTTGAATGTACCAACGGACATAAGAGTCTCCATAGACTCTCGGCATATGAGGCCCTGAGGACACCGTGGTTGAAGTTGTTACTCAAGGATGGATCAGTACTAGCAACTGTTCGTGATACAGCTTATAGTCTCCGGATCGATACTTGTCACGGCAGTAATGAAAGGGAGAGCACGCACATTATTGTGAAATAATAGGCATACTATGCCTGAAAAGGCATAATGTCTGTATATATTTGTTTACTGTTGTAACGAGTGTTTTTGTGTTTTTGTGTAATTCACTGTGTATGTTGATTATAATGAAAGGGAGAGAGCAAGTTTATGGATAAGACTTTAATGCACACTTCTTGTAGGCTACTGTTTTATTCAGCTCTTACGGTGATTTTCTGGAGTGAAAAATGTTTTGTGTGATGTACAATAAACTTGATAAATCTCACCAGTAAAGTTTTGGCCGTCATTCGAATGGAGTCCGCTACATCAGGCTTGTACTAATAGTGGATAAAAGCAAGATTTTTTATTTATTCATACAATGAAAGTGAATAGTCACCAAAACCTTTGTTACAAACTTTCCTCAAAATATCTTCTTTTGTGTTCCACAACAAGAAAGAAAAGTAAAAACATATCAAGCCAAGGCACTCTAGAATTGAATACATTTTTTTTAGAATTTAAATATTCAATTTAGAATTTAATAAAAAAGCCTTTATTCAGTCATTGCCATTTTATATTTTACCTTAAATTCTTGAGTGCCTTAGCTTGATATGTTTTTATGAGAGTTGAACTATCCCTACACCCAAAGTGCACCGGAATAGGGACACCCCGCACAGCACTTTTTTGCATTCCTTGTTTCATGAAGAAAGAAAAGTAGTTCTGGTTTGGTGAATAAAGCTATGTTCAGACTGCAGGCAAAAGTGGCCCATATATGCAACTCAGATCTGTGTTTTTTTTTTTCTTCATAATTGCGAACAGCTCAAACCACATGGAATCAGATTTTTTTTATTCTGATTTGGGCCACTTCCATGTGGTCTTAAATCAGATAAAATGTCTGATGTTTTACAGTGCGACCTCAGTTTGAACAGACATATCGGAATTCATGCGACTTTTGTGTCATTCTAGATCAACATTCGTCACAATTCTGCACTGATGGGAGTCACTCCAAAGATTTTACACACCGATAGTTCGATAGTAAATATGGAAGATGTTAGTCGGTTAAGGGATGGTGAGCTGTTATGCTAATTATGGTGGCTCTATACAAGCAAAACTTGAGGAAAAACTCTATGAGAAAAACTTTGCTCTCTTTCTCATCTTTGTCTGCATTTTCATTATCGCCTGCACACAAATTCACTAGCTTTCCCAGCACATCGTCTTATAAATGAAAGTGCAAATGTTGACTTCAGTAACCTCTGTGTTTACTTCTGTATAATTCTGTGCTGTGTAACGTCTTTGTTATTGTTCTTTTGTGCATGTGGGTCATTCTAAATAAGAACCAGTTCTACTTTCTCAACCCTGCTGACCCAAACATTTTGCATTGAATAATATTTATAGGAAAAAGAAACAATTTCAGCATCTGTTAATATGGCTTTAATTACATTTCATAAATGATTGGGCCTTTTATCTCTTGAGCCTTATATAAACCTGGATGAGCATGCTGTGTATTGCAATAATTATTCTAATAAAACAAGAAACCACTGTAAATAATGACAGACAGGATCTCTGTGCTGCTGACCTCTGACTGCCATTTGCTCTTTCAGGACCATGGACAGCGCTTTGAAATCCTTCTCACCTTGTTTTATTCTTGCTGTATGAAAATGTCACATGAAAACAGAAAAATGACACCGAATCTTTACTTTTTGAAGAGGTAATTTATTACGAACACAGTACGCTGTACTTTCTTGCTGTGTTTAAGCAGGAGTGCATATCTCTTCCATTTGGTTGAACTCTATTTGCATGTTTCTCTCCTCTTCAAAATGACATCCATGAGGGTCTCAACCTAAAGCCCTAGTAATTTAGCACCTTGGGAAGGTGTTTTCCCTGTGCTCTTTTCCATGTGAGAGGGTGTCGTGCGCTCAAAGTGTTTTCTCTGCTGACCTCCTTCATCTGAACAAACCAGCGCTTGTGTGGCTGTTTTACTATTCCAAGCAGCAGTCGGGCTGTGGGCCTTGGTGGCGTCAGAATGTGTTAGTTTTCACAAATTGCCTGAGGGTGATAATAATGTAATCAAGAATCCCCTATCTTCACCAGCACTCGTCTGTACTACCGTCTTCAGCCTGATTTTAAACCTCATAGGTTGCTTTCTTTGTGATTTATTGTTTTAGTCACCTCTTGCATTTTGCATGGCGGCAATGTCTCATTGTTCTCAATGTTTTTGTCCTCTATTCCTCTTTAACGTTAACCTCACGTCTGGTCTGTCATGTATCACAATCATCCTTATTAATCCATTGGTTTGAAAAGATGTTGTAGTATGTAATTGGATTTATTTGGCAAAAAGGCAGGTTGAACTCTGGATCTCAATCTTGGAAAAAAATTCCTGGGCAATTTGTATGACTTTTGTGTTACATTTTGTTTCAGTGAGCCTGATTCTCTCTGAACCCCTCTGAATTCCAGTAAAATTTTACTGTTCTCTGTACCAATTTCGGTACAAGAGCAAACATTGTTGAATTAAGTACTTTTTCGTCTTGTTTTGTCTTGTCTGTTGTTATCAATGTCAATCATCACAGTTTCCGATTCAATGGCGCATTTAAATATGGTTGTCAATCCAGAAACTTTGCAGTGCACTTTTAAAAGTTAACCTGTATTCAGATTATGAATGGGTAATAAAAAGCAAGAGAAGAGCCCTCCCTTTATAATCACTAAGGCTGTCAATCTCTAAAGTTCAAGCTTGCTGAATTCTGCACTCTTGTGAAAACTCCCGTTATTATGAAAAAATCTGTCTTAATTGTACACCGAATCTCTTATTTACATTGTGTTTACACTTTGCTGTTTATAATGAAAGGATTTATGAGTGTAGCAAATTAGCTCTATGAAATATTAATAATCAATAATAACTGGTTATAATTGATTATGAATATTTGGATCAGTTAATATAATTAACTTAATGTCGTAAATTAATATTACAATCAATTAACCTGTCTGTCCCGTGAACACTCAGGATTATTTGTTTATTAACTCTAAGAAATGTACATTTCTGGGGATGGGAAATGTCTTTCTTAATTTAAGGTACTACTAAGAGCAAGTAGACAAAATCTATGAATTAGAGACTCCAGTTATGAGCTTGAGACACGGTCAACTTTACGTGTGACATGAACAAGATTTTATTAACTAGTCTAAACACTTAAACTACTCTAACATACACACATATACATGCATACAGTTTACCAAGGGAAAGAGAGCTGAAGCAGAATACAGGAAAGCAAGAAGTTATAGCATTGTTTGAAATTCAGCAGATCAACAGCCTTGAGCAAACCATCAGTTTAGTTCTAACATGCCCTTCTTTAAAAGGGGTAAGGATACTTAATATATCAAATAATGAGACTAAGTTTGATACTTGCATGTCTCACCCATTTGAATTAAACTGTCCTGATGCAATTTGTTGAGGCTCCAGTTGATCTTTGCTGATGTGGTCTTGATGAGAGAGAACCAGTGGTAGTCAGAGTATCTTTGGTGAATGGAAAGACAAGGCCGCAGCCTGGCACAAGCTTGGGGGTCCTTAGGGAATTCTAGTTCAGCATCATCTTCACGTCAGCATTTCAGAAAAGGGGCTAAGAGAGCAGAGCTAAGAGAGCTGATCTTGTGATCAGTGATTTTTAAAGCATGAAGATGTCACACCCTCTGGAGGTGTATGAGCCAATAAGAAGTGTTTTCCTTTGGAGGGAAATTTCTTTACGACCCATTGTTCAAGCAGGCCTTTGAACATGTAATTTGATTGGATGTTTAACACAAGAATCTTTAAGATGCTCATAATACTAATGCATCACAAAGTTAGCAAAATGTAATGTAAATTAACAAATGGGGGACAAAGATTGGAGTTTATAGAGACTAAACATGCCACACATACAGTATGATTTTGGTAAACCATAGTATGCAACAAAGTCTAATCCCAAAAGTTTACAAGAATACAAAGGCCAAACCACATAAAAGGAAAATCATTAGATGAGAAAATTAGATACATGTTTATATATATTTCTCAAGTGGTTATATATAGAATATATAGGATTAACATGGTTTATTCAAAATCCTCAGCAAGAATTAAGTGAGCGTCACAGCCCTCTGCAAATTCCTTTTTGAGGTCGTACAACTCTTATCAGTCTCAATGTGTCCTGTAACAGGACACCGCGTTCTGCCAGTGTGTTAGCTTCACTTGTGATGTTGGTTTTGGGGGAAGTTTCACAGGCCTTTGTTGGGAGAGTGAGTTTGCTGGATTATTGATTAAATATAATGCATAATTTGTGTGTGTCTGATTGGTCCAGACGCTACATGAGCATGCGACTCACATTGCACAAAACAAAATCGTTTTCAGCGGTGTTAAGCGAGGATTATTTACTGACTAGAACCTCTGATAGGCCATTGGGTTCACACGCTCAATAGATATGCTTGTAATTGTCTACAACGCTTGTAAAAACACACTGTAAATAGAAACACGAACAAATGCTCAAACAAACATGAATGACTGTTTATACCCAGTGTACTTGTTACTAGCAGTACTTTTTTTTTTACCGACTGGTACGGGTTGTACTGGTACAAGTGACGACCCTAGTGGTGGATACTGTTATATTGTCTTCATCTATCTACTTTTAATATTAGAAGCCCTGACTTCAGTACACTGAATGATGTGTGAAAGTAACTTTACTATAGGTTGTGCTTTCTCTTGTTTGATATGCTGTTTTAACCACTGGGAAAGAGATAAGCGCCTCAAACCTTTCAAAAAGTGCACAGATATAATCTCACTCTTAATCGCATTTTTCAGGGCATAATCTTTCCCATCAACAAGGGCTTAGGCTTGTCAGAGAAGATGAGCAGCTTAATTCTGTTCCATATATAGCACTTAACCAGTACCTACATGTAGAGACACAAATCTGAGCCCAAATCCTTGATTCTTCCTCATGACAGAGTGTCGTCAGCTACATGTTTTGATCTAGGTTCTGTTGTACCTTGGGTCAAAACCTATTGAAGCGAGATGGGTGGAGTGGACAGAGGTCTGTTGTGGGCCTGTGCAGGAGTTTTCAAAGTGTTTGATGCCAAGAACCACCCAAATATGAGGATGCCCTTGTGAGAGACCCCTTTCATAAAATATAACGGCACAACTATTTCATGTATTTTTCATTTATACTGTGACAAAAATATGACTATAATAAAAACAAATATTTGGCTTTTACATTGTCATTGTATTAACGTCGGCATGAAACGGAAGTTGCGATAGTCTTTGCTTCCCTATTGTGATGCATATTCAAATGAAACGGGTTCTGGAATGAGAAAAAACTGTAGGTCGGGAGTTGCAGGACTTGATTTTGTCCTTCAGGAATTGATTGGATCATAGGATGGCATTTCTAAATAAATGCAGGCCAGTTTGCAGTCAGTTGTGGAGGATATTTAGTTCCACCCTCCGCCTAATGAAGAGAACAGATGCTGTTTCGAGGGGGAGGGGAGGTTAACGTTTTTGATTAAAGATTATGAGTACACATGAATTAAATAACAATAATGTGCACAGATAAATTATTTATAATAAACATTGCAACATTCTGTGAAAAAAATAAGAGTTGTCAATTTTGGTTTCATGGTGACTTTTTTTACTATCTGGAAAAATTACTTTTTGTGTAAACATTTTTTTTCCCCTCACAAAACTATTTGCAGATTTTTTTTTCTTACTGTATAAAAACTAATAATACAGTTAATAATAATACATTTTATTTATGGACATCTTTCAAGATGCCAAAGGACACTTTACAATTAATATGCATACTGCAAGCAATACATTTAGAAAAATAATAATATACAAAAGCTATACCCTAGTGAAAAATAAATATACTAAAATGTATTTGAAATATATACTACAAATAAATTTATATTTATGTACTTAATATAAATATCCTGCAATTGTACTTTTTGTATACTAAATGGGTATACTTAAAATCTGCTAAATTGGAACAACTAATTTTGTACTTAATGCACTTTAATTATCCATAAATTAACGTAAAAGGAACATAAGGAACGTCCAACTAAAACTATACTTAAGTATATTTGATTGTGCTAAAATGAACTTGATTGTGCTATAATAAACTTTAGATTCACTATAAATATCTTGCAGTTAACGAATCATACTATATAGAGATCATACTACCCTTAATAATAGTGATATTAAAACACAATTTAAACTTAAAGGTGCTCTAAGTGATGTCACACGTATTTTAGGCGAAACATTTTTGTCACATACAGCAAACATCTCCTCACTATACGCTAGCTGCCTGTACCCTGAACACACTGTACAAAAATGCGGTCTCTGTAGACAGCCCAGGCTCCACACCTTTATAATAAATGTATTTTAAATACATTTTTGTATAGGTTTTTTTCACTAAGGTATATCAAACAAAATAAGCTATTCTAAAAAAAAAAAAAAAAAAGGGTTTTAAGATGTGAATTAAAAATTGAAAGACTAGAACTATTACATGTGTCTTGAGGCAAGGTATTCCAAAGACTCGGAGCAGTACAACTAAAAGCTCTACATCCCATGGTAGTCAAACATACAGAAGGTGTAACAAGTTATAGAAGCAGAAGACCTGAGGGATTGGGTAGGTGAAAAAACATAAAGAAGACGAAGAGCCTTATAAGTAAAAAGTAAAATCTTAAATTGAATCCGGTATCTAACTGGAAGCCAATGGAGTTGTGTTAGTACTGGAGATGTGCTCAATCGAAGGTTTTCGTGTAATGATCCGACTGCTGAATTCTTTACTATTTGAAGTTTCTGAAGAAGCTTTTGTAAAACACCACTGAGAAGAGAATTACAATAGTCAATACAAGATATAACTAATGCATGTATATTTAATATATTTAACTTATTTTATGATTCATAGGGAAGTTAGTTTTTTGTGGGAAAGTTATTTTCTGTTTGTTTATTGTTTTGGCATTAGCTCACCCCTGAAGATTTTGCTTCAAATCTTTTCCTTGTTTGTTTGATTCTTTCTTTTCAAGAGATTGTTTTGTAAAATTTGAAGTACACCGCTCTGAAGACCAGAGGCGGACAGAGTACACAGCTTCATTACTTGAGTAAAAGTACAGATACCCCTTGCTAAATTTTACTCAAGTACAAGTAAAAGTACTACAGTTAGATGTCTACTTAAGTAAAATTACTGAAGTACTTGTTTTTAAAAGTACTTGAGTACCAAGAGTACAAGAGTACATTTTCTAAATATTGCATTACTACTGCCATAGTGCTTACATTTATGTACAGAAACGTCCTACATGGAGTTATGAAAAATGTTAATGTTAATACTAGGGGTGGAACGGTACACAGAAGTCACGGTTCGGTTCATACCTCAGTTCAGACATCACGGTTCGGTACGAGTTCGGTACAATGGAGGGAAAAGCAAAACAAAAATGCAGAAGGCAATTTTTTTTTATTGTGCATGTCTCAGGCTGTACCACCTAGTGTCAAACAGTCTCTCCCTTGAGCTAGCTGCAACAGCCTGCCCTGAAGTGTGTAAAGTAAGATGTAAAAAAAATAAGACAATCAGCTATAAAACTGAAAATAAAGCATCTCTTATTTATGTGCGGACGCACGAGCGCGAGGGTGCGCGCGGCAAAAATGTCGTCATTGTGGTGTGGGCGGTCATGCGCGTTGGGTGTGCAAGGCCACATTTCGCTTGGCGGTGTGCAGTGCACGGCTTTTAGCGCACGGCTCCGCATCCGAAGACGCACGACTTCGAGCCAAATCTGGCCGAGCATGTACATCTCACAGCACCGGCACCCAGTTCTTGCGTCTAAATTAGTTGCTTACATTAACAAAATGAGCCTACAATAGCAGACATCAGCCCTTTAAATAAAAATAAATGGCCATGTTTTATAAAAAGGTTCACAAAACTAAATAAAAATGTTTAGAAATTATGTAAGATAACGTTAATTTAGTTGTAGGTTACGTTCTCATATCCATTTTTTTTTCTAATGTCACAAGGAATAATCTGGTTTACTGCTTTACACGATTATTTTGCTGTGTGGTTTTGGTGTACTAAAGTGTTGTTTTACTAAAATAAACATTCACAAGTGTAGCCTACCTTACTTCAAACCGCTGATTCCTGATGGTTTAGAGGACAATTACACCGAGTCGCACCCTGTCGTTTCAAAGAATATACACCGGCGAGCGCGAAGTATAAATGCCTCGTCCATTTGGGGAGGCGCGCGCTGCGGAGGCAGGCGAAAGTATAAACCATAGACAGTATAAGAAGGTATAAACAAACCTAGCTTAAGGTGGGGCTACAGATTAGGTGTCCCTAAAGAACCCGCGTATCTAACAGTAGTTCCGCATTACATTAATTAATTTGCACGCGAGTTTTATTTATTTTTATACCGTATTCTCCGTGTAAATTCATGTACCGAACCGTGACGCCCGTACCGATTCGGTTCAATACGAATACATGTACCGTTCCACCCCTAGTTAATACCTTGGAGAATGTAAAGAAATTGAAAGTAAAATCAAGTCATTTTCATCTTTTTACTATGCTGCTTTATTTAACATTTTCACTTGCCCACAAGGCAATAGCACAATGGCAACGCTCTGACAAACCTCTGCTAGAGTTTTAATGGATTTTTTGCACCCACATTTGAACCCGACTGTGTTAAACACACCGCATACTCAAGAACATCAACGCAAATGCTCAGCTTACATTAATGTGTAATATCAGAAAAGAAAATTCAGCTAACAATTGTGTGTAGGCTACATGTGAGTTTCTCTTTTTTTCATCAATCAAATCACAGGGTTCCAGACTGCGACCAAATATGCGACCATTGTATTGAGAATGTGCGAGCTCAAATTGTATGTGGTCGCATTTGTGCGAGTGCATGGTCATTACTCAATTAAATTCACGCATGAATTTTCCTGCATTGAACTTGTTTTAGCGCCCGCCAAAGTGAATTTTTGTCCCGCCAAAGTCTTATTTGATCGGTGAGTAAAGTAGATGAACTGCCGCTTGTGACAGGGCGCATGTTTAACTGAAAGAACGAGCAGAGAGAGAGAGAGCCGGTCGCGCGCGCAGACACACTCGGTCTCTCTCGCGCACTGTCGCTCGCTTTTTCTTTTTTCCTTTTTTTTATTTTTTATTTTTTATTTTTTTTTAGAATAAGTAACGGGTACTCACGGTTATGGATAGAAATGTAGCGGAGTAAAGAGTACAATATTTGCCTCTCAAATGTACTTGAGTAAAGTCATGAGTACTCCCCAAAAGTGATACTCGAGTAAAGTACAGATCCCTCAAAATTGTACTTAAGTACTGTACTCAAGTAAATGTACTCCGTTACTGTCCGGCTCTGCTGAAGACACACAGGAGAGCAAGAAAAGTCAAATAAAAAAAGGCTAATTAAGAAGTATTCTTTTGTTGTTTATGTTACATCCCTGACCTAGACCAGGGACCGTAACAAAGGATAGCAGTTTATTATTTTGCAGATGATAATACGTCAGTTTTAATTTAGTGCCTACTAATAGGATAGAATAAGTTTTCTTACTGTTAACCTTAAGAAAAATGTGACCTAAAGGCAATAAATTAATAACAAGAAGAGAGCCTAAAATTGAGCCCTGAGGCACGCCACTAGTAATCTAAGAGGCTTTAATTCGAATGAACTGAGACAATAAATAAAATCTAAACCAGGCAAAGGGAATACCAGTGATTCCAAAGGAAATCAGTCTCTCCAATAAAATAATATGCAAAACTGTGTCAAAAGTTGAGCTTAAATCAAGAAGAATGAGTATTGATAAAAGTCCAGAATCCACAGCCATCAACAAATCATTCGTAACTTTAATAAGTGCATTCTCTCATGTTGTGAAATGGATGATAGGCAGACATTGCTCAAGCAGGGTAGAAAAGTCACAATGAATTTAGCAATTTCTAATTTCTTTAGAAATCAGAATGAAATTTAGTAAATGTAAAACCTGAATTTAATTTTAGTCAGTGCTCTTTAGCTTGTGTTTGAAAAGAAAACCAGGGTTATTGCTGAGCATAAACTCTCCATTAACATTGAGTCTCATGTTTTGGCTAAAATATTAAACTTATTTTTTTCAGGAATATTTTATAGGCTTAACTTTCCATTAATGTTTTTGTAATATCCTTTTATCTAAGCTGGATCCTTAATGACATCCTAATTTACATCTATCTATAAATTACAAGTAAGTGCAGTTTGACGTTGTTTGGATTAGAAATGCAAAAGATATCGTTAAATATATTGGTAAAAGAAGCACTTAGAAGGTTGGGGTTTAAAAATAAACATTCTGACATAAACACTCTTTCAGCTAAACATTAAGTCAGCTACACTGTTTACTTCTGAATATTATATTTTATTCACGGCCATCATTTGTAGTAGCCTATTCACAAACTGTTTGCTCAAGCGTAGCGTTTTTTCGGAGTTCACTGTGTAGCCTGCTCCCTGAATCATCACGCTTATTCATTTGTGGATGTTAACTGAATCTGTAAGTCAGCTACACTGTTTATTTCTGAATATTATATTTTATTCTGGTGTGCTTAACGTTATCATGCACAAATAAAAATGTCACTGAACTTTTGCTGTGTAATTGTAACAATGAGCACTCAAACAACAATTACTAAAAACACACACAAAAACTGATTTTGCATGGGTACTTTGCACTAGTCTATCTATAAATTACAGAAACATCTGTCTGTCTGTCTGTCTGTCTGTCTGTATGTCTGTTATCCGCATATCTCTTGAACCATTGTCCAATGGATTTCAAACTTGACAGGTGTCTCGCTACGGGCATGAGTAAGTGCAGTGCCAAGTTTGACGTTGTTTGGATTATAAATGCAAAAGATATCGTTAAATATATCGGTAAAAGAAGCACTTAGAAGGTTGTGGTTTAAAAATAAACATTCTGACATAAACACTAAACATTAAGCTAAACATTAAGTCAGCTACATTGTTTACTTCTGAAAATTATATTATTCACGGCCATCATTTGTAGTAGCCTATTCACAAACTGTTTTCTCAAGCGTAGTGTTTTTTCGGAGTTCACTGTGCCGCGCTTATTCATTTGTGGATGTTAACTGAATCTATAAGTTAGCTATGCTGTTTACTTCTGAATATTATATCTATCTATAAATTACAGGAACGTCTTTCTGTCTGTGTGTGTGTGTGTGTGTGTGTGTGTGTGTGTGTGCGTCTATTATTTGCAAATCTCTAGAACCGTTACTCTGATGGATTTCAAACTTGACAGGTGTCTTGCTACAGGCAAGAGTAAGTGCAGTGCCAAGTTTGACGTTGTTTGGATTAGAAATGCAAAATATATCATTAAATATATCGATAAAAGAAGCACACATTGGCTTTTTCCGCTCTAGCCGCTGGCCACTCCCCCTCTCACACTGCACACTGAGTGAGCACAACGCAGGACCAGAGACAGAGAGGGTTGAAGAAAGCAGCGGAGCTTAAGTAGCGTTTTTTCGGAGTTCACTGTGTAGCCTGCTACCTGAATATGTGAATATGTGCTTAATCATATGTGGATGTTAACTGAATCTGTAAGTCAGCTACACTGTTTATTTCTGAATATTATATTTTATTCTGGTGTGCTTAACGTTATCGCTATAATAGTAGCCTATGCTATTCACCAACTAAACATATCCTATTCAATGTGTTCACAGTCTCTTTCACAGCCACCATTTGTAGTAGCCTATTCACAAACTGTTTGCTCAAGCGTAGCGTTTTCTCGGAGTTCACTGTGTAGCCTGCTCCCTCAATCGTGTAGTTAAATTTTCCATATTTATTAGATGCCATTATGTCAGTATCAGTATTTGCTTTCTACCATGCACAAATAAAAATGTCACTGAACTTTTGCTGTGTAATTGTAACAATGAGCACTCAAACACACCAAAACAACAATTACTAAAAACACACACAAAAACTGATTTTGCACTGGCACTTTGCACTAGTTCTATGAATTGATGGGAAAACAGCAGTACAAATATTTACTAGCTAGGCTTTTTAATGAATACTATAGTGCTTCTGTGATGTCATAACTGGTATATATATATATTTTTTTTTGTTTGTTTGTTACAAAGCTTAAATTGACTGCATAACAAATAACCCATCCCATAATTACTCACATTATCAAGCATCACCAGCATCTCGCAGTCTTTCTTCTAAACTGACCAGAGTAAATGTAATACTCGGCTTGTGCAATGCTTTGTGATCCCATGGTAACTGTCATTTGTCATTAAAAGACACAGCAGGGTATCCCAGTGAAATTCAGGCACTTGAGCATTGTTATCTGCAGTATGCTTCTTTGCTTGGCTTTGCTAAATATAGTTAAGACTTCTGGTGTAAACGTCAGGCTGGTTATTCATGACAGTGTTGGTGGGTTCAACCTCCCAGCAGGATTTACGCTAATGCAGACAGTGTCCTACTGTGGCAGAAAAAAAGTAATGGTGGGCCTCACATCGAGCAATGAGTGCTGGGAAACTGGATGAAAGATAAAGAAAAAAGACAGATTCAGTCTGGGAATCTAGGCAAGTGTTGAGTGTGTGTGTGTCTAGTGGTGGGGTGTAGAGGAAGAACAGTTAGTGATGTAAAGAAAAGCTATGGGGGAAAAACAGGTAAGCAGAGAGAAAAATAGCATAGAGGAGAGTATAGAGTTGGAAAATAACAACATAGAAAATATGGATTTTGCTAGAACTAGTGAAAAATCAGTTTTTGTGTGTGTTTTTAGTAATTGTTGGTTTGGTGCCCGTGAAAGAGACTGTGAACGCATTGAATAGGATATGTTTAGTTGGTGAATAGCATAGGCTACTATTACACAGAACATTCTGCACCAGAATGAAATATAATATTCAGAAGTAAACAGCATAGCTGACTTACAGATTCAGTTAACATCCACAAATGAATAAGCGCGTCGATTCAGGGAGCAGTGCAAAGTGCCCGTGCAAAATCAGTTTTTTGTGTGTGTTTTTAGGAATTGTTGGTTTGGTGTATTTGAGTGCTCATTGTTACAATTACCAGAGGTGGGTAGTAACGAAGTACATTTACTTCGTTACATTTACTTGAGTACTTTTTGGGAATTTTTTTTACTTTTAAGAGTAGATTTAAATGTGGGTACTTTTAGTTTAACTCAAGTACATTTCTAATGAAAAAACTGTACTTTTACTTCGTTACGTTGGGCGACGTTCCTCTCGTTACTTTATTTTAATGCAATATGTGTTGTTAAATGCGTAGTTTATTCCAAGCGTGCTGTATCTTTTTTTCTGGGCTTGAGCGATGCTCAATTAACAAATGAATCACTCTTTTGAGTCGATTCTGTTCAAAGACTTCATCAAACAACAAGTTAGATCTGTCTAAATCGGTTCGCGAATCAGTTTGAATGATCTGTTCAGTTCCTGCACGCACTGAATCGTCTGAAGCGATTTCAATTCACACTCGACTCGGAGTCATAACAGGAAGATTTAAAGGGTCATTTCACCCATTTGAACATTGTTTTTTATTTAAAGTGGGTCATATATGTAGTCGAAATGTAAAATAATTTTTGAATTTGGTGCCTTCGTGACCGAGAAAAGACAAAAAATAACTTCAGAACGCATTTGTATGAAAGACAACAACTCCCACAATGCACCACATTGCACAGCTCCGCAAGCCACTCCCACTAATCCAGAAAGCGCATATCTGCCACTCTTCCGTCTACAAGGCTAGCTACTACCAGAGCTTGAAATTCATTTCACATTCACACAAAATGTCTAGTTAGTTGGCGAACTCATATAGTGCATTACTCCTCGTTTGTATTTCTTTCGAAAAGGTGAATTATTGCATGGTACCTGGATGTTCAGTCAGAACATATGCGGTGCGAAACTAGGATAGTTCTCAACACAAACGTCCGTGTCCTCGTCTGATTCAGAGATTTCGTCCAGGAGAAATTGTCATCGTTGAAATTCTTTGCCGCAGACGGACTCTATCTCTGTGTTCGTAGCGGTTCGTAGCTGCATTGTGAGATCACCGGCGCCACCAGTCCGCCCTAACTCGAGCCAGTCCGGGCTCCTCGTCCGCGGCAGGCAGGTCTTCTGCCTCGGCTGCTCTTCGCTATAATGCGGCTTGTAAAGGTAGCCACAAACACCTGATTCAAGCATCAGACTTCCGAAATCCTCTTCTTCTATATCATATTGAGCACTCTCCTCCGCTATTGTCATAACTTTACATCTGTCTCCACAGCGCCTGTTAGCTTAGCTTCAAACAAGATGGAGGATATTGCTTTCAGTTTCAGAGAGTAAAGTCCCACCCACTGATCTGTAATAGGTCTGTAGCGTGAGCGCGCCCCACCCTGGGAAAGATGAGAAACTAGTGTCTGTAGTCTTAACAGAAATCCCCCCCCTCTAACACTTCCTCCTACAATGACGCAAAATGACGATTTTTGCGTCATTGTAGGAGGAAGTGTAAGAGGTAAATAACAGATTTCTCCCGTCTCAGGGGAAAATGAGAGAGTGTTGCACGACCATTCAATAGTATGACTGGGTTTCTAACAATGCAAAGCTTAATGCAAATGGGTGAAGTGTCCCTTTAAGAACATCAAGAGCGTTAGATGAAGTGGCAGTGGACCTACAGTACAGTCAGTGAGAGCAAATCTTCAAATGCATCATATTTTTGCCAGCGATGAAGATCTTTATTAGTTGAACATCTTCGTAAGCTGGCTGTGAATGAATGATTCCACAGGACGATATATTCGATTTAATTTCACTCAGGTAATACATTTTACAACCAAACAGATTATTAGGCCACGATAGCACTACTAGAAAGTATGACATTACCCGTTTTTTGGACATATACATTAATTTCTACATTAAATAAGCTACCATTGTTCACAGTTTATGAACACCCACCATCCCGCGGTAGTTTGTGTGTATTGTTGCGCAGTGGCGTGCGAACTCGACTTGAAAACGAATGCCTTTGCCTGCCGTAGACACAGTTAACCAATTTAAACATGCTTGCAGAAATATACATTTTATTTTATTTTGGAGAACAGACAGAAGAAGATCCGTCAATGTACTTTTATTTGTTTTTTTGTGTGTTCAGATGTTAAGTAGCAGTCATGAGCACGAGCACATGTGAAGAGTTTTAACTCTTTCTTCTCTGTGTCAATTACATGCCTTTGAATGCAACACTCTGCAGATTCACTTTATCTCGACATTGTCTAATAATCCAAATGTAGTTGTATAAGTTACTATCATACAAACCAACGGACAGGCAATGATTTTCGGGCTATACAGATGGCAGAAATAATGCTTATGCCTCTCTTCTGTTTTTGTTGCAAAGATAGCTACTTATGATAATAATAGTCATTTAAATAAAATAAAAAAATCTAAATAAAATAATTGTATATATATGACGACTTCAAAGGCAAAAGCCTCTAAGTACCATCTGAAATTTTCTTCTAAAAGAGCATTTTTATCAAGCTTATATGTTTATGTTGTTATTTCACTTAAATGGCAATGAAAAGTACCTAAATTAATTGTCATTAAAGTGAAATTACTGAACTTAAATATACGAGCTTGATAAAAATGCTCTTTTAGAAGAAAATTTCAGATGGCACTCAGAGGCTTTTGCATCATGAAGTCTTCATATATATAGGCCTATATGATACGAAGTAACTAGTAACTCGATACTTTTTTCATTGGATACTTTTTTACTCTTACTCAAGTAACTATTAAGATTATTACTTTTACTTTTACTTTGAGTAAATATTTCTATAAGTACTTGTACTTTTACTTGAGTACAGTTTTTGGATATTCTACCCACCTCTGACAATTACACAGCAAAAGTTCAGTGACATTTTTATTTGTGCATGGTAGAAAGCAAATACTGATACTGACATAATGACATAATGACATACAATAAATGTGGAACATTGAACTACACGATTGAGGGAGCAGGCTACACAGTGAACTCAGAGAAAACGCTACTTAAGCTCCGCTGCTTTCTTTCTTTTTGCTTTTCTGGTCCTGGGCTGTGCTCACTCAGTGTGCAGTGTGAGAAGGGGAGTGGCCAGCGGCTAGAGTGGCAAAAGCCAGTGTGTGCTTCTTTTATCGATTTATATTGTTAAATATAAGAAATGCAATCAACATCAAACTTGGCACTGCACTTACTCTTGCCCGTAGTAAGACACCTGTCAAGTTTGAAATCCATCGGTTTTAACGGTTCGAGAGATATGCGAATAACACACACACACACACACACACACACACACACACACACACACACACACACGTTCCCGTAATTTATAGATAGATATGATATACAGAAGTAAACAGTGTAGGTGACTTACAGATTCAGTTAACATCCACAAATGAATAAGCACAATGATTCAGGGAGCAGGCTACACAGTGAACTTGACGATTCAGGGAGCAGGCCACACAGTGAACTCCGAAAAAATGCTACGCTTGAGCAAACAGTTTGTGAATAGGTTACTACAAATAATGGCTGTGAATAAAATATAATATTCAGAAGTAAACAGTGTAGCTGACTTAATGTTTAGCTGAAAGAGTGTTTATGTCAGAATGTTTATTTTTAAACCCCAACCTTCTAAGTGCTTCTTTTACCGATATATTTACCGATATCTTTAGCATTTCTAATCCAAACAACGTCAAACTTGGCACTGCACTTACTCATGCCCGTAGCGAGACACCTGTCAAGTTTGAAATCCATCGGACTAACGGTTCGAGAGATATGCAAATAACAGACATACAGACACACAGACACACACACAGACAGACGTTTCTGTAATTTATAGATAGACTAGTGCAAAATGCCCGTGCAAAATCAGTTTTTGTGTGTTTTTAGTAATTGTTGGTTTGGTGCCCGTGAAAGAGACTGTAATCGCATTGAATTCAGGGAGCAGGCTAGGTTACTACAAATGATGGCTGTGAATAAACTATAATATTCAGAAGTAAACAGTGTAGCTGACTGAGTGTTTATGTATACCACAACCTTCTAAGTGCTAGTGCAAAATGCCCGTGCAAAATTAGTTTTTGAGTGTGTTTTTAGTAATTGTTGGTTTGGTGTGTTTGAGTGCTCATTGTTACAATTACACAGCAAAAGTTCAGTGACATTTTTATTTGTGCATGGTAGAAAGCACACAGTGAACTCCGAGAAAACGCTATGCTTGAGGAAACAGTTTGTGAACAGGCTACTACAAATGATGCCCATGAAAGAGACTGTGAACACACTGAATAGGATATGTTTAGTTGGTGAATAGCAGGCTACTATTACACAGTAGCGATAACTTTAAGCGCACCAGAATTAAATATAATATTCAGAAACAGCATAGCTGACTTACAGATTCAGTTAACATCCACAAATGAATAAGCGCGTCGATTCAGGGAGCAGTGCAAAGTGCCCGTGCAAAATTTTTGTGAGCTGATCGCCGCCGTCAAAAAAGTTAAGGAGATATTTCCTAGTGATGGCTGATTTCAACAGTTTCAATATGATAGCATTTTGAGAAAAAATTGTCTTGAATTTATTGCATTTTGGGGAAAAATAATAAGTTTTTTATAATAGATCTTTGAAAATCAAAATCTGGATTTGAATTTCTTATGATATTATAACCTAAGGATGCTATGTGAAAGTTTGAAACAGAAAATAGTGGTTCTCATCTTGCCATTTTCTTGGTAAAGAAAACACATTTTTACTCAAATTAATCAAAATGGATTTATCACGTTTTGGAACCAAACTATAATATTCAGAAGTAAACAGTGTAGCTGACAGATTGTCAGAATGTTTATTTTTAAACCACAACCTTCTTGGGGCTTCTTTGACCGATACAACTCTCTAGTGTCAGAATGTTTATTTTTAAACCACAACCTTTTAAAAATGATATATTTAACGATATCTTTAGCATTTCTCATCCAAACAACGTCAAACTTGGCACTGCACTTACTCGTGACCGTAGCGAGACACCTGTCAAGTTTGAAATCCATCGGACTAACGGTTCAAGAGATATGTGGTTAACAGACACACAGACAGACGTGTCAGATCATGGGTTCCCTTGTGATCTGATTTAGGAGTAAAATAAAGTCTGTGGTTAGCATTACTTGAAGAGACTTTCACGGAACGCATTTTCCCATTCAAATGCGCTACTTTTCCATTGTTTTAAAAATGTTTATTTTTAAACCACAACCTTCTAAGTGCTTCTTTTACTGGTATTTTTAACGATATCTTTTGCATTTCTCATCCAAACAATGTCAAACTTGGCACTGCACTTACTCGTGTCCGTGGCAAGACACCTGTCAAGTTTGAAATCCATCGGACTAACGGTTCGAGAGATATGCGAATAACAGACACACAGACACACAGACAGACAGACGTTTCTGTAATTTATAGATACCGGTAGATACAATAATTAGATTAATAGTATTTGGGTTGCATTCTTCATCTTTTCATAAGTGAGATGCATAGACAGAAAGATAAGGATAGAACTTGTGGATGCAATGGCCAACTTCAGTTTTCATCAGAAAAAAATTAAATGACTGACTTTCAACACTCTGTAAATATTTGATGTTTAGGTATTTGAAGAAAATGTATGTATTTTTTTTAACAGGCTGAGACCAGAAAGAAAGAAAAAAACAATAGACCTATTCAGTTTGTAGACCTAAAATCCAAAAGAGAATTTGCATTTGGTTTCATGGGTTCCCTTGTGATCTGATTTAGGAGTAAAATAAAGTCTGTGGTTAGCATTACTTGAAGAGACTTTCACGGAACGCATTTTCCCATTCAAATGCGCTACTTTTCCATTGTTTTTCAATGTAAATGCGTGCATGGCCTTTGCGCTCGAGTCTTTTGCAGTGCCTCGCACATGACATAGCGTTTTAAAAATGCGGCCCTCAAGTTAAAAGAAGTTCGAGTTTTAAAAAACGCACCTCTAGACCTTACACTTTTTCCATTCCACTGACCTGCGTCTTGCCTTTTTAACAGCAAAAATGTGTTCTGTGTGAAGTCCTTAAACCTTAAACATGTATTTTGAAACTGTTGTGTCTTAAATTAGCATTTTCAATTGTGTGATTGTTCAGGCATATACACACATTCTTAATAGGTGTTTGTAGCAGGTAGAGTTCATCAAAAAGAGAAAAGACTGCTAAACTTGAATACTGTAATAATGAAGTATGTGTGATCTGAATAGATATTTTACCAACATGCTGTATTTATTACATCTACCAACAGAGGATAACTGGAACGGCTAACCAGCTAAACCTTGACCCCTCAGAGCACACTCACATAAGAATGTGATTCAATGTATCAGGTTCCCAAAGCCTCTCCCACCTTACACAGACAGTTCTGACCTGTGTTTGAGTGTTATTCACAGTGTCACATAACCTCCAGGCCATGTCTTGACTTGACAAGTTCCTCACCGGGTGTCGCTTTACAATGCACTGTTGATCTGCCATCTTTTGTCACCAGGGCACCAACATGGTCAAGTTGTTGTTCTTATATGCTAATTTGTCATTCTTTTATAGCAAATTAAAATATCTAAAAAATATTTATACCACATATACAACACATCATTTTTTTTTTTTTTGTTGAATGAATTTAAATGTAATCGAGTTTGAAAAAGATAAAGAAAAGTATTTGTGAAACCAGTCTACCTGCTTTTGTGCTCTCAGCTATAGAAGAAGAGTTAGTCATTAGTAAAAAGATGCTGATCGGTTAGAACTTAGCCAGAGGAATGAGACTGTCAGCAAAAAAAGTGCATTTGGCCTTTGCCTTGTCCTTTGATGCAGATCTTTATTATATTTTAGTCTGATTTAGGAACCATCACGGTCAGGGAGCACTTCAGATCTGTGCTAAACGCTCAGCTGTCAATAGAACCACCGTCTGAGAGGCTCTTTTGGTGGAGGAAAGCCTGCATTAGTACCAAATTAACCTTTTCCCATCAATCAGCAGTTAACAACAGCAATTTCTCTCTTGGTCACACACACACACTCACTGAGTGCTTATTGATCTCGCACTGACATTGAACTGTTTCCATCAAGAAACAATTAAATGGAAAACTCATGTGGATACATGGCCAGCAACACATGGTCAGATAATTTTTTTTTTTTTTTTTTGTGGTTTATGGCTTTTGACACAGCTGAAATAAATCAATCCCCTCTCTGTGTACAAACAAAGCACAGATTAAGAACGTTGCACAAGGGAATGTGGGAGACGTACTGAATTGCCCTCACACCGTGATCCAACCACTACAAGCGGATTCAAAATATTTACTTTGTTTCTGATGAGGAATCTGATATTCCCTGACATGAATATCAGATTTCCATCTAATGTGTGCTATTTAAGCATTATGCTGAGTAAATAGTTTGCTAAGCATTTCTGTAGAAAGATTGTTGAAACTTTTTTTCTGAACATAACTGCTCTGGAAAAAAAGAAGGGCATGCAGGTTAGGGTTAGTAACCCACTATGATGGGTTTAAATTGCTCTGTCTTCATTGTTCAGATAACATTTTCATGTTTTTGCTCTCTAAACGTAATAGATTTAAATGATGGAAAGTTTGTGTTTGGTTAGATGACCCATTGGCGGCAGTATGGTAATGCTGGTTAAATTATGTGGTGCAATGTTCACCTGATGATCCTGTTCGCAAAGGATCAGATTCAAAAGCACACAGGAACACGTTTCTCCCAGGAGTCAGAGATCTTAGTCATCATGTATGTTGGCACACAATACCAAAGCCTAGGGGTTCAAGCCATCAATATGGCTTTGTCTATGTAATGACAAATTGCTAGCCGTAATTTATGTGAATATGGCACAATGGTATGCGGTATCATTTTTACAGTAGCTCCCAAGCAAGTTTACTAAATCTGAAAAACCATACATATGGAGCTGGTAATGTGATTGTAATATCCTTAAAACATTCTTACCAAGTATTGTGCAAGGAACTGCAAGAAAATAAGTCTTTATATATCAATATTTTTTCCTCCATGTAATCACAATTTGTGTGAAAAGGAATTAAAGTTCATGCAATTTTACTGACTCTAGTGTTATAGTGTGTATAAAGTAGGTGCATTTTTTGCAGTTTTGCATAAATGTACATTACGTATTTCCAATGAGCAGGTTGATTACCTTTTCCCTAAATATACAATTGCACAAATGCAATGATCTTGCCATTGCTATTCTATTTTTGCACTCACAAATGTTTTCATTATAATCAACACTATAATAAATACAGTGCATACATGTTAAAAAAGAGATTCATTGCGCAGTGTAGACGGCGTTCTGCATGTAATTTAATCAAAATTCAAATTACAGATGATTTTCATGTAACTAAGAGGAAATATGTCGAGTTGACCGTTTAGTCACTGGCTTGATTACTGGCTTGACTCGTTGGAGGTGGGTCAAAGAGACAGTGATAAAATAGGCGTTGAACTGTATCTGTGCAGGCAGTCTTGCGCTGATGTATTTACATCTATAAACGAAGTTTGGTTTAGATAAAGGCTGTTTTTGTACTAACAGGCTAGTTTTGAGAACTACAACTTTTTTATTTTTCAGTACATGACCCCTTTAAGCCTTTTAAACTTGTCTTCCTGTGTTACTGATGGTTATTAGATATTAGGTTGTCTACAGTTTAAAGCAATAAGGCCCACAAATTACTCTCAAATGTGTTGTTGCTTAATTAACCTGGATAACGGCAGCTGTGGAGGCACCTGCTCTTGATGCGAGGGCTGTTTTAGTGATGCTGTAGTGAGGCCACTGACTGATTTGTCGAGATTTGGCTGAGCTTCTGAAAATATATTAACAATATGAAATGAGTGATAGCAGGATTGATGCTATTATCTTGTTGAATAGTCATATAATCTTTTACCTAGCACAAAATTAGACTTTTGATTTTGGACTCAGTATAGAGGACACTGAAGCTGATTCAAATCACTTTTGTCACACTTTGAACATTTCTCATCTTAGTTTTTTTCTTGGGTCAATTTCTGAACAGGCTACAAAAAAAAAAAAAAAGTAAGAAAGCTATTAAATGTAAACGCTATTATTGCTCCAGAAATTAATATGCAGTTCCCTTTCGTGGTCACTACAAGTTACGTCGTGACGACGAATGGGGTTTCGCTTAGAAAGCCTCTCACCTTCGAGAATTCGAGAAATGAGCCAATGACAAGAAAGACCATGGGTCTGCAGAATTTGCATTGCGTAACTCTGCCCCACCTCGTGGGTATATAAGGAAGTACGCTGGCAACATGCAGTGATGTTTTCGCTTCGGAGCCAATAATTTTCTTCACTCACACAAGCCATTCTGAATTATCTTCACTCTACGAGAAAGCGGCTCTCCAGTGTGCTGGTGCAACGGCGCATTCCAGTGAGATCACATTGCCTGCTGCTGGTCTGTGCAGTGATCTGCCGACAGTGTGTGTGCTTCTCCCTGGGCGCTTCAGCACTCTGCTGAGCTTTTTCCTCTCTCTAAAAGAGCTTCACATGGCACGTCTTTTTCAAGACGGCTCGCCCGTGTGTTTTCTGGATGTGGGTGCGTGTTTCATCTGCCTAACGGTCACGAGCGCTGTTTGGCGTGTTGGGCTGAATCACGCTTGGCAGCGCTCATGGATGAGTCATGTTTTCTTTGTGGGAACATGACCATTGCAATGTTTAGATCGAGACTTCTTCTCAGGAGCTGGTAGCAGGACCACTCCTTCCCCCGGTGGAGGGCTGGGGGAGAATCTGGTGCCCCTTCCTCCGAGCCCCAAGATGCCGTGGATGGCAGTGTGCGATGCTCTGCCTCACCACTCTCATCCCCCTCTATCGAAAGGTGCGATCGAGATTGTCCCTCCAGCCGAAATGTTCTACAGCCCCTACTTCATTGTACCGAAGAAGACTGGTGGGTTACGGCCAATCCTGGACCTGCGCATCTTGAACCGATCCCTTCACAGTCTTCCATTCAAGATGCTCATGGCCAAACACATTTTCGAATGTGTGCGGCCGCAGGATTGGTTTGCAGCGATCTACCCGAAGAACGCCTACTTTCATGTCTCCATTCTTCCTCAACACAGACTATTCCTATGGTTTGGAGGGGCAGGCAGATCAGTAGTCTCCACCCTGTCTCCTCGCGTCTTCACGAAAGTCATCGAGGCAGCCCTTGTGCCACTACGGCAACACGGGGTTCACATCCTGAACTATCTCAACGACTGGCTGATCCTAGCTCACTCTCGAGACCAGGTTTGCGAACACAGAGACCTTGTGCTCCGGCACCCAGCCCGTCTGGGCCTTCGGGTAAACTGGGAGAAGAGCAAACTTTGCTCTGTGCAGAGGATCTCTTTTCTCGGTATGGAAATCGACTCGGTCACCATGTGTGCGCAGCTTACTAGCGACCGTGCGCAATCACTGCTGACTTGCCTGAGGCAGTTCGAGGGCAAGAGTGCGGTTCCACTGAAGTTATTTCAGAGGCTCCTGGGGCATATGGCTTCCGCAGCCACATCAATGCTGCTCGGATTGCTTCATACAAGACCGCTTTAGCTCTGGCTTCGCGATCGAGTCCCTAGGTGGCCATGGCAACAAGACACGCTCCGGGTACCAGTTACTCTGACCTGCCATCAGACCTTCACCCCGTGGACGAACCTCAGCTTTCTACGGGATGGAGTGCCCTTAGAACGAGTTTCCAGGCATGTTGTTGTCTCAACAGATGCCTCCACCACGGGCTGGGGTGCCATGTGCAATGGACATGCTGCCGCGGGCTCCTGGATAGGACCCCAGCGCCTTTGGCATGTCAGTTGCCTCAAGTTGCTGGTGGTACATCTGGCTCTGCACCGTTTCCATGCGCTGCTCAAGAACCAGCATGTACTAGTACGATCAGACAATACCGTGACAGTAGCGTACATCAACCGACAAGGTGGTCTTGTGGTCTGTGGCCGTATGTTGCAACTCGCCTGCCACCTCCTCTTATGAAGTCAGAAGCATCTGAGGTCGCTTCGAGCCATTTATATCCTGGGAGACCTGAACCGTGTAGCTGACAAGCTCTCACGGCTTCAGCCTCTTCCTGGAGAATGGAGAACCCCAGTCGGTTCAGCTGATTTGGGAACAGTTCGGGGACGCACAGGTAGACTTGTTTGCCTCCCACGACTCTTCCCATTGCAGCTTGTTTTACTCCCTGACCAAGGGCACGCTCAGCATGGACGCACTGGCGCACAGCTGGCCGAGGGGCCTCTGCAAGTATGCGTTTCCCCCAGTGAGCCTTCTTGCACAGACCCTGTGCAAGATCAGGGAGGACGAGGAGCAGGTCATATTGGTTGCGCCTCATTAGCCCACCCGGACCTGGTTCTCCGAACTAGTACTCTGCCGTGCAAAGGCAAAAGACCGTAACTTCGTTTTTGGTCGAAAATGAGTTATTTATATTTTTGGCACATTCAAGACCTTCTTTATCATGTGGATAAGTATCTTGAGTGGAAAAATAATGATTTGTCTTAACAGTAACTTCCAAAAGCCCATGAGAAACCAAGGCAGAACACCGTAACATCAGTTACCGCTCTTTGGCTTTGTTTTGGAACGCTCAAATTACGAGTTACGGTGCTCTGCCTTTGTTTAGCCGCGCGTCAATATGAAGTTACTGTGCCGGTGTTCAATCAAATAATGCTACCTACCAGATTGTACGGTTATCTGCCTTTGTTTTAATGTCCATTAAAATTAAAATTACGGTGTAGCCTGTGTACTTTGTACAGCTGCCATCAGTCGCTCTAACTTCTGATGTCCTCAGAGCGGTCAGAACATTTAGTATGGTCTGCTCCATCGACAAACGTGCGATATCGATCGCGAAGGATTATGCAGAGTTGACAGAAAAAAGTTACACATTGCCGTATCAGATGAATACAACCAAGAATTAAAGCTCGGCAAACTAGCTGGCAGAGTGCCAAAACTTCGCCTTCAGCCCCGCCCTAAACGCGGTCGAGTCAACGCTGGACTAATAGGAGGTATTTTGTCATGTCAAATGTATTAATAATGCCATCAGAATGCAACCAAAGCACAGGATAGCAATAAGTAGATGGCTATAAATAATTGTAAATCATACTAAATAAATGCCATGATCACTAGATTTTATACAGGTGTGTACTATAATGATTTTGTTAATGGTGATCAGCAACTAAATATTGATAATGTGGAAGTTACTGCCTTTTGCCTTGGCATGACTTCTCACTTTTTGCTGACAATACAAAGGCAGAGTAAAGTAACTTTAAAATAGTGGTCAAAAGTCAAGTTTGAGCTCAAGATTTTTTTATGTATATAATTTCCATTACTAAAACATCTATTTGCCAGGTTTCCAGTGTCCTACCTATAATTAATTTGGCAGGACAACTAAAAATCTTTAAAGTCATTTTTCTCAGTTCCACACTCTAGCGACTTAAGGTCTTTTGCCTTTGTAGGGCAGTACTCCTCGCGACAGCACCTCCCTGGCCAATTCCTCTGAGGAAGGACATCCTTTCTCAGAGACGGGCCACCCTATGGCACCCTCATCCCGATCTTTGTAACCTCCACGTGTGGCTCCGGGACGGGACGAGGCAGGTTTGAGTACCCTACCACCAGCGGTGGTGGCTACCATCACTTCCGCTAGAGCATCGTCCATGAGACATGCCTACACGTTGAAGTAGAATCTCTTCGTCACCTGGTGCTCTTCTCGTCAAGAATACCCCAGAAAATGCCCGATCAGTGTTGTGGAAAGCACGACCTGGTCATCAGGTTCCTGAGAGGGGCGAGGAGACTGAATCCTCCTCGCCCTCCTCTCGTACCCTCTTGGGACCTCTCAGTGGTTTTAACTGCCCTGCAGAGTGCTCCCTTCGAGCCTCTGCAATCAGTGGAGCTTAAGTTCCTGTCAATGAAGACAGCGCTCCTGATTGCATTGGCCTCCATCAAGAGGGTAGGGGAACTGCAGGCATTTTCGGTTGACAAAGTGTGCCTGGAATTCGGGCCGCCCTACTCTCACGTGATCCTGAGACCCCGGCCTGGATACGTGCCCAAGGTTCCCACCACTCCCTTTTGAGACCAGGTGGTGAAACTGCAAGTGCTGCCCTTGGAGGAGGCAGACCCTGCCTTGGCACTGCTCTGTCCAGTATGCGCCCTCCGTGCTTACGTAGACAGAACGCAGTGTTTCAGGACCTCAGACCAGCTCTTTGTCTGTTATGGTGGGAAGCTGAAGGGAAAGGCTCTCTCCAAGCAAAGGTTGTCTCACTGGATAGTGGACGCCTTTGCTTTGGCATACCAGCAGCAAGGTCGACCGTGCCCCCTTGGTGTGAAGGCACACTCTACCCGGAGTGTGACTACCTCTTGGGCTCTAGCGCATGGCGCCTTGCTAACAGACATCTGCAGAGTTGCAGGCTGGGCAACACCTAACACATTTGAGAGATTCTTCAATCTCCGAGTGGAGCCAGTGTCCTCTCATGTACTCGCTTCAATCAGCCGGTACTAGGGTCTGCTCAGGTGTCTTCGCTTGCTCGCCATTCCACTCCGCGGACTGGATACGTGCGATATTCTCCTCAGGTGAGCCTCCCCGAGAAGCCCGGAGTTTCCTCCAGCGCTGTAGACGTCAGGACTTACCAATTCATGAATTTTGTGAATTGGTAAGTTTTGTCAGGGCGTGAAGAAATATAGAGCTGAGTATCATCAGCATAACAGTGAAAACTAATGCCATGCTTATTAGGGGTGGGAATCTTTAGTCACCTCATGATCCGATCAGATCCGATTCCGATTCTGGGAGTCACGATCCGATTCCAGAACGATTCTTTATCTACCCCCCCCCCCCCCCCCCTCTTAATTCATTAGTTTACATAAGTAATTAAGTACTTTATAAAAAATAAAATAATTGTAACAGTTGTATGTTAAGAATTTTAAACTAATATAACTTCAAAACATACAAGCAAATAGCAAATAATAAAGAGGAGCATAGAAACATATAACAAACAAACAAAGAGTGCTTTCAGTAGCCTATTTAAGATTATCTGAACGTTTTCCATTCAATGTGAGTGATTTTTCTTCATCTTTACTGTTGTTTTTACTATGACATCATAGACTGCGGGAGATCTATTAAGCTGCATTCACGCACGGATCTCTTTTGAAATATAAGTGGTAATGTGGTTTGTCCTGTCCGTTTAATCCCTTAAGACATAACTGGCTGTGTTTACCTTAATTTTGCACACTTACACGGAGTCGCACAGCCGCATGCGCGAGCAGTCTACACAAACAAAACGCGCGTCAGCATTTGAAATTGAAAGCAGCCTTCTGTTAGTGAGGTTCATATTTATATAAGTCCACTGCATCGCCACTGGGCATGTATATAAGCTTAAAAAACCGAGGCCCCTCCGTATATTCACCAGGCCCACCTATTAATGACGTTCTGTATCCGCCACTGGTCTAAAGTGCTGGAAAAGAGAGAGTTAAAAGTTTCTGTCGCAATATCGAGTTCTTCTAAGCTATCTGGGATGCTGAAATGATGAAACTGATTAGGAAGATTATTAATAAAGCAATCTTTAGTGGCAGAAGTGATAGGTCTAACATATTTGTAACACGGACTCGGCTTTGCAGCCTTGGCTAAATGAAGTTTACACGAGACTAGATAATGATCTGAGATGTCATCGCTCTGCTGCAGAATTTCAACAGCATCAACATTGATTTTGTGTGATAATATTGGATCTAGAGTATGATTACGACAATGAGTAGGTCCTGACACGTTGTCTAACTCCAATAGCGTTAAGAATGTCTTTAAATGCCAATCCCAATGCATCTTTTTCATTATATTAAAATCACCAACAATTAGGACTTTATCTGCAGCCAGTACTAACTCTGATAGAAAATCAGCAAATTCTTTGATAAAGTCTGTATGGTGCCCTGGTGGCCTGTATACAGTAGCCAGCACAAATCTCAAACGGGGTTTATCATTTACACTCTATATTGTTACATTAAGAAATGCTACGTTTGTATGCATTTCCCCCGATCGCTCTGCTCTCTGGAGTTTTGGAAAGAGTCCGCAGGGACCAGGTTCGCATACTTCTTATAGCCCCGCGGTGGCCGGGCCAAGTATTGTTCCCCAGATGTAATGTCTCTCCTCGACGGGCCTCCACTGGAGATACCCGTCAGGAGGGACCTTCTGTCCCAAGCAGGGGGCTCGTTTGTTCACCCCTGTCCAGAACTGTGGAACCTGTGGGCTTGGCCTCTGAGGGGGCCCAGCTCATAGGGAAAGGTCTCTCAACTGAGGTTATAGAAACCATTCTACATTCCAGAGCTCCCTCCACGAGGAAACTTTATGCCTTGAAGTGGGGAGTTTTCACTTCATGGTGTCGTGACCGTCAGCTGGACCCAGTCAAAAGGTAACTCTCGCCAAAATGCAACCTAGGGTCTTTTTGTTAATCTAAACTTTCGTTTAAAAGCATATCTAAAAGTTTGCCTCGGGTAGATTAACAAAAATACCCTAGGTTGCATTTTGGTGAGAGTTACCCTTTAACTGCCCGATTGGTACAGTGCTGGAGTTCCTGCAGGTGAGGTTCACTGGAGGTCTATCCCCATCCACTTTGAAGGTTTATGTGGCGGCCATAGGGGTTTACCATATTCCTTTGGGTGGAATGTCTTTGGGTAAAGATCCGTTGGCATCTCGTTTCTTCCATGGTACTCTGAGGCTGAGGCCTGCAGCTCGTACCAGGGTGCCGACATGGGATCTGGCCACTTTGAGCCACTGGAGGAGGTTCCGGCTAAGTTCCTGACCCTAAAAGCTTTGTTCCTCCGCGCTATCACGTCTCTTAAAAGGATAGGAGATTTGCAAGCACTGTCGGTTGCACCCTCGTGCTTGGAATTTGCACCTGGCATGGTTAAAGCGTTCCTTCATCCTAGACCAGGTTATGTTCCAAAGGTCCCCACTAATGTTGCCAGATCTATCATGCTGCAGGCCTTTTGTCCTCCTGTCTTCCAGAACTCGGACCAGGAAAATAATAATCTGCTATGCCCAGTCAGGGTGCTAGATGCCTATGTTCACAGAGCTGCCCTGTGGCATAAATCTGAACAGTTGTTCGTATGTTTTGGGCCCCCTAACAAAGGGTCCCCTGCATCTAAGCAGAGAATCAGCACGTGGGTGGTTGAGGCTATCTCACTTGCTTATGAATCTGTCGGACAGCCTTCACCTATGGCTGTCCGTTCCCATTCTACTAGGAGAATGGCGGCCTCCAAGGCCCTTATAACAGGAGTTGCTTTCCAAGATGTTTGTGGTGCGGCAGGTTGGTCCTCACTGCACACATTTGTAAGGTTCTACTCTTTGAACTTGGACTCTACACCATGGTCTCAAGTGCTCTCGTCCTAGTGCTGCTCCTCGCGATTTCACACTGGACAGACACTTGTCGCTATGGTGCCGTTGGTATAGATGTTCCCTTAGGGTCAATCGACGCAGCGCGAGTTCCCTTGAAAGGGAACGCCTCAGTTACGACTGTAACCTCGGTTCCCTGAAGAGGGAATGAGATGCTGCGTCAACTTGCCATATATCCTATCTTCAGACTTTTATGAAGCTAGCGTGGCTCTGTTTTGGGCAGGCATTATAGTTTCCTGGTTCATGACGTCACCCGCCTCTGATGTTCCGTCACACCATTGGATTGATTTACATGTGCTTCAATACATCATCACGTGAAGCGTTCCCTTAGCGTCAATCGACGCAGCGTCGCGTTCCCGCTTCAGGGAACCGAGATTACAGTCGTAACCGAGGTGTTTATACTACAAGTATTAGATAGTGATTGGATAGACCAGAAAGTAATGAATGACGTAATGTTTGAGTCTTCCTGGCAGAACTTTACGCTAGAGCATTCATTTCTTTGAAACGCAGCTTGGCCTTTTGTGACAACCTGCCCCAATGGTTGTTAACCCTGGTCTTCCTTATGTAGTAAGTAAAAGAAATGATGCAATGCAATACTTTATTCACAATAACTAATGGTTCAGTAAAAGGGAACATCAGAGGAGTCAAAGTATATGAGTTGGATAGAGGGTCTGATTTAAAACCGTAAGTGGATAGAGCAGCATGCAAAACTGCAGGTAACAAGTATGGCAGCCGTCCAAGCTTGTGCAGCAGAGAAGCTGAAGCATCATCACGATATTGACTTGCAGTAATTTACATCAGGGAGTTCTGAGCCCACTTCAGCTGAGCTAGATTGGGCTCTATGAATAAATAAAGAGGCAAAGTTACAAACAAACAATCAAGTCACACAAAAAAGACTCAAACATTACACATACAAGAGAAAGAACAAAAAGCGCAAAGACAAAATTCCTGTGTTTTTTGTGATTGTAAAAACCATTTAAATTCAGATATTCTACACTGACATTTCCTGAATCTAACTTCAACGTATCACTAGTTTGAGATTGTTTTAATAGAACCTTTACATATCACATAACCTCATTTTCTTGATTTGAAATGTTGCCATGTGAAAGGTGTAGTACACTGGCAAGTGCTCCTTTTTGTTATGAATCTGGATCAATCGTGTTTGTACTCTTGGCTGTTATATTTTTCATTTTAATGAGTTATTTACCGGGTGCTCAGACTTGTGCACGTCTCTCAGCTGGCTTCCTTTGCCTGCCTTTTCAACCACCTTGCTCCATTTATGCATTTTGTTGCTTACACAGTTTAGGTGATGATGACCAAAACAGTTTTAAATGCTTCTCATCTGTGAGTAAAACTTTCTCTATCAAAAGTTTGCATCTATACACAACATGATTTTTCCCACTTTTTCTACTTCCCCTTTGTTTATGAATAGGTGCAAGAGACTTTTTACCACATTTTAACGACTTAGGCCGGTTTCTCACCGCACGTGTTAGCAACATGGACGATACTCTTCTGAATTTTCACTATACATGCCACTGTTTAGCTGTGCGCAACAAGCACCGCCAGTGTGAAAGCACAACTGGCACGTGCTGCTCCCACTCTACATGTACACAGCTTCTGTGCTGCCTCTGCACTGCTTGCACTTCCAGTGTAAACAGGCATTAGAGCACACATCTTTTACAGTGAATACATCCGAACATCTAGCTGAAGGAAATCGTATACTGTAGTATGCAAGACTTTGCTTATTTGCTTTATTGTAATGTATCATATGAATATTTAGTTACACATCACAGTAAGGTCTTATTTGTTAACATGAATTAACAGTATATTTTTACAGTTGTTCAATGATTTTTCATGTTAGTTCACAGTGTATTAACTAATATTAACAGATATTACTTTTGATCTTAGTATTGGTAAATGTTGAAATATTGAAAGATTTGTGAATGCTGTATAATTATTGTTCATTGCTAGTGCATGTTAACCACAGGATAAGGAATAAAAACCCTGATAAATTCTGATGAATAATTTAGAGTCTTGACAAAATTCTTCACTTCAATTTTGATAGGGGCTGTAAACGGTTCCACATTACATTTTATGACTAGCCATTATAACAAACTTCTATTTACAGATTGCTAATTGACCCCTCTATTGAATACCCAAGAAACAGTCTCCCTCCGCAACAATGACTCATAGAGACATGCTCAATGATTCGTCTAATGGCACCACACTTTCCCAATGTAGCCGCACATGCACAAACAAACACGATGAAATCGCAGCAGCAGATTACTATCAAGACAGGTGTAGTCAAGCAACCCGAGGCTGTTGTTAAAATGGCTAATAAGTCCTGTGCTGTGTCCAATTTGCTCTTGTGGGATTAGTATAGTTGACCTCTAATAGCTTGGTGTTTGCCATTAGTCGGGGTACCCAAAGGTCTTTGCTCATTTCAGCTCTGGATAAATGAAGCTGATTACGGTCCATATTTATCCCACACTCTGCATCTATTGGCATGTAAATCAAAATGTAAATGAGATGGGTGGATTGGTTGGCATGCAGTAAATATTCAAATTGTGAGAGCGTCAGGCTGTAATCAGTGGTAAATTGTAAGCAGAGGAGAGAGGAGGTCTGGCATTATTAAATTGCATCTCTAAATTCAGAAATTATAAATGCGCATTGCAGTGTGCCACATGAAATCGACTTTATTTATCTCTTATCCTATTCACATTCTAATGAAATCGAAACGACGGTGACAGTGACAAATTGAGGTAATTAAAATCCCTGTTTGTGGGCTTTACTTTGTGATAGGTGCTCATTGTAAAGTTATGTGTAACAAGCAGGAAACCCACAGACAATCAATAGGGGAACTAAAATTGTATTACAAGAAACTTTACAATGTGTTTATTGTTGGATTACAGTTTTTCTCAATCATTTTGGTTCAATTGACAGTTCGCAAAGACCTTCCCCCCTTAGTTACTGTTGCTACGTCCGACAAGCCATGTTTTCACATCATGTTCTCACGGAGTGAAAAATACACCGCGGAGCAAAGAGGACAGTTACAATGCACTGAGAGACAAGACAGAGCAAGTTACTTTTGGGATGAAACTAAATCCCAGCTAAGAAATTCAAACAGTAAATGCCATATTTTGGCTCTTTAATGTGGCATGACAGATCGCTGTAGAGCCTCAGTTCAAATGGCACATGAACCGATCATCTCTTTCTCCTAGTTATAGCACAAAATAAACATGAATGAACATCAGAGGATATGTTGTTTCAACCACTGAAAGACATCAATACACACCATTTTTCAAGTTGAAGTCCACCAATGTTAATCTGCTTGTTTGTTTGTCGGACAATTATTAATTTATTTACATTATTAATAATAAATGCACATTTATTCTAAAATTCTTCATTGTTTTAGCCTTCACATTCAAAATGATCAATTAACACATGCACACATGCAATTACAATTATCAAAATCTTTTGGAAATGCATGTATATTCCATAAATACCTATGACATGTAGCCTAGAAATCTAGACACACCATAGCGGCAGCAACTTTTATTTTGCAGCCAGTGTTGTCTAGCAACTCTCAGTTGGCTTACGAGCTGGAAAAACCAAACTCTAGTAAGGCCAATCACATTGTGTATAGAGTCGGTGGGCGGGCTTAACATAATGACGGCAGAGTTGTGACGGTTCCATGTGAATTCCCTCCTTCTTGAAAACAAAGAAGATGGCTGCTGCTGCTGGCGAACAGCGGTCTTTCGAATCGGCTTTGGCCGCGACTCTGGAAGACTTGGAGTTAAGCTTTTCTTTGAGAAAAGAACAAAGAACGGCACTGAAGTCATTCTTAAAAAAGGAAGATGTGCTCGAAATTTTGCCGACCGGATACGGCAAAAGTTTAATCTATCAACTAGCTCCGCTGGTGGGAAAACGCTCTGGTTGGTTGTAGCACTATCCAATTGTGTGTAGAGGGAATTTGAAAGACAACCGTTTATCTCAGCCCTCGAATTGAGCCCTGACAATGGTGTGTTCCCAGACCTAACATCTTGATGTGGGTCTGGCTTGTCAGGCTATATGACATGGAATGTTTGTAATGAAATCGAATGCAATGGCCTGTAATGTAATAGGAATCCCAATCTTACCAATCGACCAATCATGTTTGGAAGCAGTAGGCTATATGGAGTTTGCCCAGCACAATACCATTTTTGAACATGGAGGAACATCTAAATCCCTAAACAGCAACAGCAGTTTATTTTTCTAGGAATGCATTACATGTAAACTGAAAATTCACAGTTGCTTGTCGTGGAAGAACAATAGGAAGATATGTAAGAAGGAGTGGTTTTAGAGGAAGACATAATAGAATATGTAAAAATGAACAAGCACCTGTGAATTTTCAATTTACATGTTTCACATTTCTACAAAAATAAATGTGCTGTATAAAATATTTGGTCCCACTTTATATTAGATGTCTTTAACTACCAACATTTAAATTAATAATTTGACACTATGCACTTATTCCGTATTTTTATATTGTATTTATAGGGCTGGGCGATATGGCCAAAAATTCATATCTCTGTATTTTTTTGGTTAAATGGCGATATACGATATATATCTCGGTACTTTCTACGTTTTTCCATTTGGATAAAGAAAATATTTATTTAAAAATATATTTCACATCCTGCCCAAAGATATCATACAAACAATGTTGATACTGAATATGGAAACAAGTGCATGTAATGTAGGCTATTCAATATATTATGTGCAAAAAGGTGATTAAAATCACATTACATTTTAACATTACAATCTAAAAACAAAAATAATGCTTTTGTTTTTAAATTGACTAAAGGCTAAACTTAAAAAAAAAAAAAACTAATTATATTAGCCTGCATTTGATTACCTCATTATAATGGTCACTTTCATAAAAATATACTTGTAGGTTTAAAATTCCATATATAGCACATTTATTGCCTCCAACAACAAATATTTTAGCAATATGTATATCATTGCACTACTATTCTATTGTGCTCCGTCTGTTTGTCGCGCTCGTTCACGGAAGCTTGAATTTTAGCGGTGATTCCCTTGCAGAAGGCTCGTCCTCTCCTGACAGTGAAATGGACATTTGTTTGACTTTCTAACATTTACAGATGGATAATATACTAGTGAAATGTAAGTTAAGCACTGAGGAGGAAAGCACCACATCTTAAACGCATTCAACAGCGCAAGTATGTATCTGTCAGTCAGCAACAGTATCTGTCAGAGCATCTGCAGGGCAAGCTGCTTTAAACTGGTTAACTATATCTTACCAGTTATTTTGAAACATGACATATTTTTTAAACAAACATAACATGTTTAGGATAAAGTGTTCTATGTACTTTCACTGCAGCAGCTCACACTGCATCCTCCACTATTTTTCATATCAAACTACTGTATCGATATAAATGGTATTGCCTCATATCGTTTAAAAAAAAAAAAAAAAACCTCGATATACCGCCCAGCCCTGTGTACTTACATTTAAAGACCTGCATGTAATTACAGCTGTAATTAAATCTGTTGAGCCTTCCCTTTAAACCTACCCATACCCCTAAACTGGTCCCTAATCTTACCCGTTTCCCACCTCAATAGCTGCATAAGTGTTTTGCAATACAATATGAAAAAAAATAAGTACACTGTACTTATTTATTTTTTTGATGCAAGTACATAGACAAGGACACCTAATATAAAGTGTGATCAAATTTCCAATTTCTGTTTGTGTCACAGTATTGACTTTTCTCAGTACATTTCTCCTACTGCTGAAATCTGTCTAAAAAGCTCAGTGTGATACACAACAGCATTCAGATTGTCCAAACTGCTCTGAGACAAGAAGGTTGAGGATCCAAACACAGTGTTTATTGAACAGGGTAATCCAAAGACGTAATCCAAAGACGTAATCCAAATCCAGGCAAGGGTCATACACAAACAAGCAATCCAAACAATAAAAGGAAAAGACTGAGGCAAGGAGAGAAATCCGAGGGAACAGGCAGAGAATCAATGTAACCAGGACACAAACACTCAGAACTGCAGCACAAACACTATTACAAGACTTTGCAGGGAATGAATGTGAAAACCAGGCTCATATGGGGTGAGTTAAACAAGGTAAAGACATACAGGTGAATGTGATCATGGCTGATTAGTCTGGGCAAAGGATTATGGGAAATGTAGTTTGTGGATGTGTGGTGATTGTCCATGTTGGAGTGCCCTCTGATGGTTATCCCAGGCACTATCACTGGTGATCGTTACACAGACAAAACTGACATTCTTGTATAGTGTAGAAAACAGACAGTGTCAACTAAAAAGTAGAAAACATCTGAAATTTGTATATAACAAATTTTTCCATGGTGAAAAAACAAAAAACAAAAACAAAAAAAAAACATCTAAACAATTTGGCTCACACAATGACAAAAAAACACTTCTTATTTTTGGGAGCATTGGCCAATTTACTGGCACATTAACTAGCTTTTGAAGCATTAATTAAATGTTTTGGGTGAGTTACCACACATTGTAGACATGCAAAAGAGTTCTGAAAATTGAACAATTTAACTTGCCGTTTAGAGAATGTTAAGACTCTTTCGAAAAATGTGCCAAAGTGATTGAGAAAAACTAATAAATAAAATAGAGTGGTGGTCTGTGTGCATGCTGGAGCAGATGGATATAGATTGAGACTGATAGATATAGATTGAGATGGATATATATATATATATATATATATATATATATATATATATATATATATATATATATATATATATATGATATAGATCTAGATAGATAGATACAATAGTGGATAGATATATATTGTGTGTCCATTTAAAAACACATTAATAAAAGGAGCTTTCGCACCGAGTAGTTCTAAGAACTTAGTTTGCATTCGCACCTCCAGAAGGAACTCTGAAATAACGTTAGCCGCATTTGTTGTTGTGACTTTTATTTTGACGGCACTGAGAATGCTAGCTGAGCAGAAATAGATAATCATGTTTCTCTTGGTTCCCTCAAAGCATGCGTTTGATTTTCTTCTCAGCGTAAAGGTTAAGAGGCCCATCTATCACTGTTTTGCATGTTCAGAGTTAGTCTCTGGAGTAAATAAATAGGCTATAATCTGTGTGTTTACACAGCTTTTTTAAAAATGGCGGGTGCTGGTGTTTCACGTGCGTTCGGCCAATCAGTGCTGGGTTAGACCCTACTCTGAAGTAGGAGCTAAATTAGTTCCTCCAAAAGGAGTTCCTAGATCTAAAATTGTTCCTAGTTCCTGTGGTGTGAACACGCCAAAATCCAGGTACTTCCACCAATAGTTCTAGGAAATATGAAAAGGTTCCTCTGGTGCGAAAGCACCTAAATTCAGTCTCTAAACCTCGAGGGCCCAATTTTTATGCCTGTGGCCACCTGATTTGTCCCGGATTCCTCTGAGGGAACGGAGAGGTGACAGAACGCAGACAGGTGTGACCGCCACAGCCAGCTGTGACCTGACGGTGCCGTTTGGTCCTTGAGGGCTGACAGTAGCCTGGCAGACCACCAGACAATCAGAACAGGGGCAGACGGAGTGACCCAGCACCCCACCTGCAGGACTCTGCAGAGTCCACAGGCCACCCGAAGCTTCTGCGTGTCTGGATCTACTCCAGCCACCTGTCAGGTGCACCAGCTGCCTGGCCCCCTTAAGCTGCGAGTAGTCCATCTGTGCCCAGGTCTGGATTTGATATATTACTCTGTATCGTAGAGGGATAATGCTATAATGTCTCTAAATTGTGTTAGCGGTGTCACATTTTTCTTTTGTTGGTATAATATGTGGCAGTGCAGAGTAAAGGTTGCAGATACTGGCAGTGCAGCATTCTAGACCATATGTACTGCTTCCTTACTATCTAATACTGTCAGACTCCAATGATATTTAAATCTGTTTTGCAGTGAATGGAATGCCGAAATGCACATCTGCATGCATGATTAACAACTGGAAGTGTATTGTGTGTGTGTGAGAGAGTCATCGTGTGTGTCAGAAATTTGCAAGACGGGACTTGAATTTGTCTATTGGGAATTGAATAGATCACTGGATTTTTGTCGCTTGCTCATTGATTGCTGAAGGGGCAGGACTGAAACTTCTCTGGCCATTTGTCAAACTTATTGCTCAGTGCACACATCATCAGAAAAGAGATGTCATATTGAGGGGGATGGGACACTAATATTTTTTATTAAAGATTACAAGAGCACATACTTAAAACAAACAACAACACAAACTATAATATGCATGGATAAATCATTTATTAAAACGTTCCATAATTTAAGAACTGTTCTTTTTTTCAATGGGACTAATAAACACACAAAATAATGTGGTAATACTTTACAACAATGTTTTATTCAACATAATTACTTAATGCATTATTGTAAATAATATTTATTTCACAGTATTTTTACAGCATAGGTTAATGCTAATGTAAAAAATAATATTTTTCAATTTAAATTGTGGTTTGTACAGAATGTATTATCTAATGTTAGTAATAAGTAGTAAATAAGTAATAGTAAGTAATACTATATAACTAAATACTGTATTTAGTTATACAACTTAAAGTGGAATGTTAATGTATTGACTGTAGTAATAGTACATTTATAAATAACATAACATTTACAATTTTTTTTTTATCATACTGTAGGTTAATCCTGCATATTGTTTTATGCTAGTTCATGATAACTAATTCATTAACTAGTGTAAACTTATTGAAACTTATACAGTCACCAAAATGTATTGCATGATGATCTAAAAATGCAAACTGGGTTCTGTTACGGTAAGATTCAGGATTAGGAGATAGAAAATACGGTTTCTTACTTCAGTACAAAAACTAAAGTTTTTTTGTTGTTGTCTGTCTCTCTGTGTGTGTGTGTGTGTGTGTGTGTGTGTATGTGCCCCTCAGCCATGAAACCCAGTTTTGCTCCTTCATCGAGGTTACGTTCTTCCCTATACTGCACTATGATCTTGCCCTCTGTCTCACTCACTAATGGGCTCACATTGCTGCAGTAATGCCAATTAAAAATTGAGCACAAAGTTTCCCAGAGAGTCTGAAGCTGCCTGAAATAGAGCCAGCAAGCCGAATCAACAACGCTGATGAAAGGAACACTATGCTCACGCGCTGTGAAGACGCAGTCTCTGTCCTTGCATCTTCATTAAGTCGAAATGCAAAATATAAAATTGTCATTTAATCTTAATGACTTAATGTAGAAACAGAGTACTAGGAGAAGAGCCAATTATAGTCAGGATTCTTTACTGTAGATGAAATATATATTAGTCTTAGACATTTTTTTTTTTTTTTGCTGAGGCCTTCCATTGGCTTTGTGATTAAATACTTTCCCTGCTTCCAAATATGCCTACTTCCATACTATATGCGAAAAACAATATGTGAGCTATAGTATGTCCGAATTCATAGTATTCATAAAAGAAAAGGCGAAAAGTACCCAGATGACCTACTACTTCCGGCAAGAACACATCCGATGGACATTTTACTGTCCCATGAGGTCCCATTGTCAGTGGTGTAAAGTCCAGGTTCAGAAAGTAAAAGTCCTCCTCAGTATTTTGTTCCAATCTCCTGGATTTGCTAATTAGCACAGTTTTTCAGCCAGGAGATAGAACTAATTAGTGAAATCAGCTGGCTGAGTTCATGGGTGGAATAAACATAAGGCAGGACTTCTACTTTCTGACGCCTGGACTTTACACCTCTGCCCATTGTGACACATGACAGTGACAAAATGGCAGATGTAGTACGTCTGAATTCCATTCATACTACATACATTCATTTTAGGGCTGCACGATTAATCGTAATTTACATGTAATCGCACTTAAACCGATTTGGCTTATCGCAATTTTGAAATCGCAAAGGCTGCGATTATTTTTAATGTGCAGCTTGCCATTGATGTATGGCGCTGGAAATGCTGCTCCATCTGAAAGAACTGTGAGTTTGAGTCACTTATAACGTGCATTTGAAAAATCAACACGCGTCAAACATCTTTCCAAACAAGAGAAGCATTTATGAACCTCTTGTCCAACAAAAGACAACATTTAATAACATGCTTTTACTCCAAACTCACTTTATAATGACAGTTGAGCATCCTCCTGAGAGATGATGTGGCTTCTTATTGGGATTTCCTGGAATGACGTGAGATATCGTACTTCTGCGGCGGGGCATATTTGCCGTGTCTGCATGAGAGCGCCCTCTGCCGCTCAGAGGGAGCATCATTTACTACCGATCAGTCGTGCTGCACTGAAAAGCTGCTTATAAAATAATCACAGCCTTTGCCAAACCGCGTGCAGTTTCATTGCAATGAATTGTGCATATAGAACATACTATATAGTTTTTTTAGTGGTTGCTAAGTAAACAAAACAAAAGTTTCAAAACAAATAGTAAAGCCTACTATACAGAACGCGATTTTGGAAGCAGTGTCTGTTTCTGACCTACAAGCAGAATGACACAGCCAACAGTCTGACCCCATTATAAGTCGGGAACCAAGCACATACTCCAGTTCAGCTCCTGCAGTCAGACGCATCTGCTTTACTAGTTCTGTTTTCTGTCACAGAAGTCATCCACCTGGCGGAAATCCTATTTGGCCTTTGTCGCTCCCAAACTGTCTCTATGTTGTTGCCTTTATTTTGAGAAAGAAATTATATAATACAAAGATGACAAATAAATAAATAAATAAATAAAATCCACATTCTAAACAGTACAGTAAAACAAATTTGTCTAGCTTTTCAGTAAATGAAATGAAGCCAGGACAATGTATTACAGCATAACAGTTGTTTCGATAAGCGGCAGGCATACACATGCATCTGTTTTACAACCTGTATCCACAAGTCTGTATATGATATGGGATGTAATTCCAACATAGATTAAAGAGTCCCTTGTGCCACATAGGTGTCAGTACACCGTGATGATGAAAAGCATTGCTTCTCATCCTTTCATACATCTATTTGAATAAATATAGCAGCAGACCAGGGTGATGTAGTCCTATCATCCTTGCTCAGCCTTACAGAGCAGATCTCTTTATAAGAGACACATAACCTGGCAGCAGGTGCACAATAACCTCCTTATGCTTAAAACTTATTGGGATTCAGAGGAGGATGCAACCTTGGAATAAAATAGAAGGGAGTATCCTAGAGAAGCAGTGACTCAGAGAAATGCTAAAGGGCAAATGTCCCAGCTGCCTCAAGCTGATTGTCCATTTCCAACCTCAGTGGAGGAGGAGCTTCGCATACACATTATTAAGACATCCTTCAGTCCGGTGAGGAGGCTTTATTATTGATGGAGAGAGGAAGACCTTGGGAGATGAATGTGGCTTGTGTGTGTGTGTTATACAAGGTTGACTGTTAGTCATAGAGACAAAAGCTTTTTCACTGTCAGTCTGTGCAAACAAACATGAAAATAGCTTGGAATGGTCAATATTAGACAGCACTTAAGAATAGGAGATTTAGTCGTATGCGTGTTCTGTCAGCCTGTTTAGTTAAAGGCCACTGGTTGTTGATAGTACCTGATAAAATATATTCAGTACCATTCAAAGGGTTGGGGTTTCAATGTTTTTGCAAGAAGTCCTTTTATGCTCATCAAGGCAGCATTTATGTGATCAAAAATACAGTAAAACAGTAATATTGTGAAATATCATTGCAATTCAAAACAATTTTGAAACACCACCCCCTGTGGTGAAAATCAAGTTTCTAATGTTGTTTATATTTCTATGTGGTGTTTTTAATATGCTTTAAGACAAATCATGTGCAAATTCATTTCAACACCATTGCTGAGTATTTTCTCCTTTAAGTAGGGATGCACCGATACCACTTTTTCCAGAATGAGTCAGATACCGATACTTTCTTTTTTGGTACTTGCCGATAACGATACCAATACCTGTAATTTCACTGCATTTGTATTTTTTTTTTTTAGATTTTTTTTTTAAATCTTAGTTTGTAATACTTCCTTCAGTTGTTTTCATGCTTAAGCATGTTAAAATGTACTGTATGAGCTTATGTTATTTTCACTGTTCATTATATGGCTCTATTATATTTTATATATCATTTAATTGCACGGTGACTATTTAGAGCTGCTCCAGCAGGGCTCAGTGCTAACGTTTGGTCACTGGTTCAAATGTTTAGATTACTTTAAATGAGTCCACCCCGCAAGATTACTGTTATAAACATGAGCCTCGTCTGAAACGCAAAGGGGGTGGTGTTGCTGTAATTTATAGTAATAGTTTCAAAACCACTAAGAAATCAAGTTTTAAATATAATTCTTTTGAAGCATTGGTGCTTAATGTAAAAATATATAGTGTAAACGATAAATCACGTTTGAGATTTGTGCTGGCTACTGTATACAGGCCACCAGGGCACCATACAGACTTTATCAAAGAATTTGCGGACTTTCTATCAGAATTAATATTGACTGCAGATAAAGTACTAATTGTTGGTGATTTTAATATACACATCGATAATGAAAAAGATGCATTGGGATTGGCATTTAAAGACATTGTAAATTCAATTGGAGTTAGACAACACGTGTCAGGACCTACTCATCGTCGTAATCATACTCTAGATCTAATATTATCACACGGAATAGATGTGGATGCCGTTGAAATTCTGCAGCAGAGCGATGACATCTCAGATCATTACCTAGTCTCGTGTAATTTCCATTTAGCCAAGGCTGCAAAGCCGACTCCGTGTTACAAATATGTGAGACCTATCACTTCTGCTACTAAAGATTGCTTTATTAATAATCTTCCTAATCAGTTTCATCATCTCAGCATCTCAGATAGCTTAGAAGAACTAGATATTACAACAGAAACGTTTAACTCTCTCTTTTCCAGCACTTTAGACACAGTTGCTCCGTTGCGCTTAAAGAAGATTAAAGAAAATAGTCCAACGCCGTGGTACAACGAGCACACTCGGACCCTTAAGAGAGCAGCCAGAAAAATGGAGCGCAACTGGAAGAAAACAAAACTAGAGGTATTTCGCATTTCATGGAAAGAGAGCTCAATTACTTACAGAGAGGCTTTAAAAGCTGCTAGATCTGCTTATTTTTCAACCCTATTAGAAGAAAATAAACATAATCCTAGGTATTTATTTGAAATGGTGGCTAAACTAACGAAAAATAAAGCTTCAAGCACCGAAGTTTCCAAGCAACACAGCAGTAATGACTTTATGAACTTCTTCACTTATAAGATTGATAATATCAGGGACAAAATTATAACTATGCAACCGTCTACTACAGTATCACATCAGGCAGTGCATTGTAGTCTCCCTGAGGAAAAATTTGATTCATTCGTTGCTATAGGAGAGGAAGAATTTACTAAACTCATTAAATCATCTAAATCTACAACATGTATGTTAGACCCTATACCGACTAAGCTACTGAAAGAAATACTTCCAGAGGTCATAGATCCTCTTCTTAACCCCCTGAGGTCGGATGACGCGCGGGCGCGTCAACTCGATGTTTACTAAATGTTTCTATTAATATCTCCGCGATTGTGCAGCACACATAAATGGTTCTGATTTTGCCGTAATCGATAGATTCTCAGCTTCAACGTCCTTATTCTCGCGAAATCGTACGTAACTCATACAGAGAGCAAGAGGGAAGACAAGATGACCGTTCGCCTTGCGTGATTGGTGGGCTAGCTTGTCTGTCTGCATTTTGTGTGAAACCAACCAATAGATGCAGTTGAAATCCCTAAGTCCCCTCCCATCTCCTCTCATCTCCTCACAGTGAGGAAAATACAAGCTGACACGGAGAGAGAAAGAGTAAAAAAGTCCGCGAAAAAACATGGCAAAAACATAAAGAAGAAGACGATGAAAGATAATGGCGAAGACATTGACAGTACTTGCGGCGGTTTTGGAGAACAGCGACGAGGATGAAAGGCGAGTTTCCGAGCCTGATGGATTTTCTTCTGATGAAGATGAGGATTATGATCACCAAAAAGAGATCCAGTTGAAGACGGGTAAGCGTATTTATTATATTTATTAAGTTGTATTTATTTTATAAAAACATTGTTCGCATGGTGCACTTTGTCCTAGACTAACTGTGACCATATTGGCTAAAATGCGCAGTGCTGCTTTGTGTATCTGAACTTTGACAAATTGACTGCGCCTTTAGCAAAGTGTTTACTTTATGTAAAAGTTATTTTCTTGTGTAAAACTGGGGTACACTTACAAATAGTAACGTTGTAGGCATGTAGGCTGTTCTTGGTGGTCTCCTTTTGATAACTAATGTAATATTTTTTTCACTTCAATTCACAATTTGAATAACATTATCTCTTGTAGTGATGAATCAATATGTTTTGGCCAAATTGATAATGCAAGTCCTAACTTATTTGTTGTTGTGTTTTTTTTCAGAGAGGATTCACAGCTACCAGGGCCCAGTGTAACACAGGCAGCCTCACCTGTGCCTGCCACCAAGTCACCAGGTCACCACCAGCCCTTACACAGCAACCATCATCACCAACCCGGCCAGCCAAGAGGTCCCGTACCCCCCCCCCCCAGCATCAACCAGCACTATTTCTAATATCTAATATATAATTCACCTTTGGTTTGAAAAAAAAATGTTGAAAAGTTGACATGTCGTAGACAAGAAAACATGAAAATTTGTACATTTTGTGAATATTGTTAGTAGTGAGCTTTTTTCACAAAGTAAACATTTGCTTGAAAGAAAGACCTGTTGTAATGCTACTTTTTCATTTGCACACATCCCATAAAGCTTGATATGTAGTAGGAAGTTATTTTAGTCCTATTTTATCTCAGTCCCTCTAACATTTGTTGAAGGTAGAGTCACAGACAAAACTTGTACTAAAAAACGATTTTTCAAAATGTCTCTTTAGACAATTATTATTCATTATCTACTATTTTATTCATATATTACACTACTTTTGTGACCCTAAGACTTTGGGGAACCCATATCAGGGGCCAAAACAATTCATCCACATGAGTAATGGTATGTTTCCACAAGAGATTTGAAGAATTTCAAAAATCGGACTTACATTTTTCACCTTTTAGAGCTAAATTATCCCTCTCTCTCTCTTTACACAATGCTCTAGGACAAGTGGTGAGCTCATCAGTGAAAGAGCTGGGTTTTCTCTGCACATTTTGATATAAAACACATGGGATTATGTTATGTAATTGCCTTTAAAAGGTGAATTTAATAAGATATGTAAAATCGAAGAAAAAGTGAAAAAAATGCCCTTAGACCTCAGAGGGTTAATATCATTAATTCGTCTTTGTCTCTAGGATACGTACCAAAAAACTTTAAGCTGGCTATGATTAAACCGCTTGTTAAAAAAACGCAACTTGATCCTTCAGAATTAGTCAATTACAGGCCGATCTCGAATCTACCTTTTCTGTCAAAGATATTAGAAAAGGCAGTATCCTCACAACTGTGTTCCTTTCTTGAAAGAAATGATATCTGCGAGGATTTCCAGTCAGGATTTAGACCGTACCATAGTACCGAAACAGCTCTCGTTAGAGTCACAAATGATTTGCTCTTATCATCCGATCGTGGTTGTATCTCGCTATTAGTGTTACTCGATCTTAGTGCTGCATTTGACACCATCGACCACAACGTTCTTTTAAATAGATTAGAACATTATGTTGGCATTACGGGAAATGCACTAGCATGGTTTAAATCATACTTATCTGACCGTTATCAATTTGTAGCAGTAAATGATGAGATGTCTCATCGATCACAAGTTCAGTATGGCGTACCACAAGGCTCAGTACTAGGACCGCTGCTGTTCACTCTGTACATGCTACCCTTAGGAGATATCATTAGGAAACATGGCATTAGCTTTCACTGTTATGCCGATGATACTCAGCTCTATATTTCTTCAAAACCTAACGAAACTTATCAATTCACAAAATTAACGGAATGCATAGCGGATATAAAAAATTGGATGACTTGTAATTTCCTACTTCTAAATTCTGAAAAAACAGAGTTTCTAATTATTGGACAAAAAACTTCCTCACGTAATAATCTAGAATACTGTCTAACACTTGATGGCTGCTCTGTTAAGTCTTCGTCGTCGGTTAGGAACCTGGGTGTGCTCTTTGATACCAATCTTTCATTTGAAAGTCACGTGTCTAGTATCTGTAAAACTGCATTTTTCCATCTTAAAAATATATCTAAATTACGCCATATGCTCTCATTGACAAATGCGGAACAATTGGTTCATGCGTTCATGACCTCAAGGCTAGATTATTGTAATGCTCTACTGGGTGGTTGCCCTGCACGCTTAATAAACAAACTACAGCTGGTTCAAAACGCAGCAGCTCGAGTTCTTACCAGAACCAGGAAGTATGACCATATTAGCCCAGTTCTGTCAAAACTGCATTGGCTCCCTATTAAACATCGCATCAATTTTAAAATATCGCTGATTACTTACAAAGCACTGAATGGTTTAGCTCCGCAGTACTTGAGCGAGCTCTTAACGCATTATAGTCCGTCACGTCTATTACGATCTCAAAATTCCGGCCAGTTGATAATACCTAGAATATCAAAATCGACTGCTGGCGGTAGATCCTTTTCCTATTTAGCACCAAAACTCTGGAACAGTCTTCCTACCATTGTCCGGGAAGCAGACACACTCTGTCAGTTCAAAGCCAGATTAAAGACACATCTCTTTGACCTAGCTTTCACATAATACATTATAGACTTCTATAATTTAATGTTAGGCTGCATATAGTAGGTCAGCCGGAACCGGGAACACTGTTTATCCCGAGGTTTTCCTGCAGCCTGCCGGATCCAGGCCGTATCCAGATCTGACGAAGGACCTTCGCCTGGACCGATGACAACGCAGTGCTGAAGTGCCAACTAGTCTCTCCCTATGGAGGATCCCACTACCACTCTACAGATAAGGCGTTGTCGGGAAAATTCGTCTCGCGGTCCTACCCCAAAGCAACAAATAAAATAAAATTCCTTATCAAAATTTATAAGGAAAGACAAGTATTTTGTTTAGGCTTGGCTTGTAGGGAATTCCAAACCTGCGTATATTCAAACGCACATAACTATAGAACCCATTCTAAATGCGCATGTGAACGCCATCAGTGTTTCTCACAGGTTCGCGTTTAAAGTCTGTGTAGAGAGAATGGTGTCGTCTTAGCGGCCCCTAATTTAATAACAAATGATCATTGCGACGGAAGCAAATCAATTAAAACTAACTTTAGATGGAAATAACTTAACTCTGCTGTAAAGCCGAAACAATCTCTGTTACCTTAAATTATACGCTTATCTCTGTAAAGCTGCTTTGAGACAATCTACATTGTTAAAAGCGCTATATAAATGAAGATGACTTGACTTGACTAGATACCAGTGAAATATCACAATTCTCTATTCCAATTTTGATACTACAGCAAAAGTGACAGTGTTTTTTTTCTTCCAGGTAGGTCTAACAGTAGTTTTTAGGTACATAATTTGAATAAATGAATCAAATGTAAAGTAATACTGCATATCACTGTATAAATTAAATATAGATGAATCTTTATAAAGTTACAAAAGTAATTCCATCAATAGCAGAATACAATAGCATTACTTTGTCTTTTGTAGTTTGATTAACAGTAAAAAACAAACAAAAAAAACTACAGCAGCAGATTTATTAGGCTGCTGTCCTTTAAGACCAAATGCACGGATCCAATAAAGCCTGCCCTACTGAACATGCATTTTCTTTGTTTACGTTCATTAAGATATTTAACCAACTATGTTTACCAGGATACTCTTCAAGATGGACGTTTTACATAATTTTGTGTGAATACGTCCGTCCAGAGTATGTGAGCGGAGTGGAGCGGCGTGATTTTGAATGGAGTGCAGAGCGGATTTTTTAAAAGTCAGAGCGTTGTGGTTTTTACTCGCTTCGAGAGAGCTCCACTTCCGCTCCATCACGAGTACAATTCATGCCAATGACCCATAATAAAACTGCATTTTTAGTAAGAATTCACACGGTAAACTCATTTAGTTGACATGATACAAATGGATCACTAAAATCAGAAAGAAATTGAAGGTTATGATGACGGTGATAGACTTGAGCGGGAGGTTATAGTTCTTTTCAAATTTATCCACTTGGGAGAGTGTTTTCAAAAAGCTCCATATTCGTAAAAAAAAAAAAAAAAAAACTGTCTCAGTGTGGACAGAAGACCAAAACGGAGAGAAAAATAAGTTTTCAAACAAAAACGTATTAGTGTGGACAAGGCCTAAAACTGAAAACCTTTCAATAAAGTTAGGGCCAGATTAACTAAAACCTTGCGCCAGCACAAACTCTCTTTTGCCGTTAAAAAATACGGTCAGAATTTACTTAAGACACGCAGTGAAAAAATTGTGCTGAAAAGGCGTGGACAGGGTTATTTTTGCAGCTGACCTTATTGCACATGCCTTTGTAGGAGTTTCCCTTTCAGATGCAAAATTTATGGGAAGAGAGTATTTAAATGAATCATGCAAGGTGATTTGCTAAGGTTTGCAGTTGCACTAGTCAATTTACTGGATTTGCGCCATTTACCGCCCCAAAAAACATGTTTTAAACCAGATTCTAATTTGCGCTGCTTTTGGTAGATTGCGTCGGTCATTATGGAAATGATCCGGCTGCGCCTGTGTTCTTTAATTTGCGTGTCATCAGTAGATCACAAGCAGAACTTTACACTCCCATCTGCGCTTTTATAGGATTGTGATCTTATGCTAATTTGCCTAAATCTGGCCCTTAGTTTATTGTCTGCCTAATTGTAAGTAAAAGCAAAGTGATAAGCTGTAGTAATGTTCATTACACATGCTTAACTACTTTAAATTTAATTACTGATGATAAATAATCCAATCTTTAAAAACTCGTAAAACTCAGAAGAAATGACAGAAATACTTTTGAAAAGTAAAAGGGTTAGAAACATAGGTGTTGTTATACCATATGTTTTTTTTTTTTTTTTTACTGGTGAGCCATTCCTCAAATGCAGCTAGCAAATTGCTACTGTTTTCCGTATGACCTCAAAAATACTTAATTGTTGTCTGTTACAAAAGTTAATATGTAAGAGACATAATCTAAAAGTTACACGTTTGTGTCGGTACAAGTCAGACATTGTCAACATACCACATTTATTTGTTTGCATTAGTGGTCTGATGTTTCAAATAGTTAAACAATAACAAAAATAGGAAAATAATAATAGAAAGTGAGTAAAATGGAACATAATTCAGGAAATAAAATTAAATATGAGTTTAGGATGTGAATGGAAAGAGGCTCATATAAGAAGACTGGTGCTGGGATGGAGAGAGTCTGTCAAAAAAACACTGAAAGGGTGCGGAGACAGAGAGTCAAGGACAGAAGAGGGGCTTAAGAGGACAGTCACAGTAAGAGTAGAGGGCTGGGCTGTGTGTGTGTGTGTGTGTGTGTGTGTGTGTGTGTGTGGCTTCTACTGCAGAAAGCTCAATGATGGCCTGTACTGCATAGGAAATTAGCTGATTTCCTCCTTGCTCCATGACCGAAAGCAGCAATCACTCAAAGGAATCATGACCTTGAATGTGTCAAACTGCCAGCATATTCTTACAAACCTTGGTTTGATTTGTTCATCATTATGTGGCTTGATTAACAAATTCCCACACTTGTCTTCATGAACAAGAAGTCTGTTAATTTGTCCTGAAAATTTAGTCCAGCTCTCTCTTGTCTGTCTGCTTTGCAAAGCAACTCTGAATCATAAAATTGACCTTTTAGGTTACCATAAGCAAGTTAGATGTTGACACTTCAGACATGAGAAATCAAAACCAACAGCTTTTTAGTATTAAGACAGAAATAACTTTTCCTACAAACCAACTTGATGAATCCCGAGTCAGGAATGGGATGAAGTGTCTGTGGCCTCTAGAAAAGGAGTGACAATTATAGTGACAGTTGTTTTAGCACAAGTACAGGTGAAAGACATTCCCATAGTCCGAGTTTAACATACGGTCAGGCCAGATGTCACATGCTGCCGTGAGTTTTGAGAGCACCACAACAAGGCCATATGTTTATAAGGCAAAATTCCTTGCAGAATTGCAGAGGATTTAACTTATATTTGCTTTTTGCGGTCTAACAAATTTCAGTGTAAAATCAAGGGAGTGTAGAAAGTGTTTTGTCCCAAATCCTAAAATATTACATTGAAATTTCTCGGTTACGTATGTAACCCTCGTTCCCTGAGTAGGGAACGGAGACGTTACGTCGGATGACGACGAATGGGGTTTCACTTAGAAAGCCTATCATCTTCGAGTATATAAAATGAGCCAATGGCAATGAAATGCCATGGGTCTGCGGAATTTGCATAGCGTAACTCCGCCCCACCCTGGGAGTATATAAGGAAGTGCGCTGGCAACATGCAGATATGTCTTTGCTGAGGAGCCGAGACTGAACTCAGGCGTTCCAGCGGTACAGCGGAAGTGGCAGGGAGACGTAACCAGGGAACGAGGGTTACATACGTAACCGAGACGTTCCCTTTCGTAGTCACTCCGAGTTACTTCGGATGACTACAAATGGGGTTCCCAGTGTAATCACGCCACCTCTCGACTGTCTTCCAGTGCCCTGCTTAAGTCTGAGCTCCCTGTCGTGAGACTAGCACGGACGAAGGAGTCCTACTTATCACAGGAATACCAAGGTACACTGGGAAGCATATCCCAGTGGAAATATGCAATTATGCCCAGCCCGAAGGGGGGGACTTGGAATACACATATGACCCCGGGGGCTGCATATGGAGAATCGCTGGGGTGTCCAGCCGCAGGTGGAATATTTCAACCCCAGGGGTGGCAAGGTGGCTTGTCAAGGGAAAGACACATGCTCAGAGAGGCTTACAGTGGAAATACACATGTGGGGGTCGCCTAGAGGGGGAACCATGCACATGGAGGCACCTAGACAAGCGCGAAAGCTGCCAGTGGCATAACTCTGGCGATGACGTCGTCAGTGCTGGAGGAGACTCAGGGCTTATTAGGCTCACCTGAGGAGAATATCGCACGTATCCCATCCGTGGAGAGGAATGGCGAGCAAGCGAAGACACCTGAGCAGAATCTAGTACCGGCTAGTTGAAGCGAGTACATGAGAAGAGATTGTAGAATCTCGCGAATGTGTTAGGTGTCGCCCAGCCTGCAGCTCTGCAGATGTCTGTTAGCGAGGCGCCATGCGCTAGAGCCCAAGAGGATGCCACACTCCGGGTGGAGTGGGCCATCACACCAAGGGGGCATGGTCGACCTTGCTGCTGGTAAGCCAGAGCAATGGCGTCCACTATCCAGTGAGACAACCTTTGCTTGGAGAGAGCCTTTCCCTTCAGCTTCCCACCATGACAGACAAAGAGCTGATCTGAGGTCCTGAAACACTGCGTTCTGTCTACGTAAGCACGAAGAGCGCGAACTGGACAGAGCAGTGCCAAGGCTGGGTCTGCCTCCTCCAAGGGCAGCGCTTGCAGATTCACCACCTGGTCTCGAAAGGGAGTGGTGGGAACCTTGGGCACATATCCAGGATCATGTGAGAGTTAGCCGGTCCGAATTCCAGGCACGCTTTGTCAACCGAAAATGCCTGCAGGTCCCCTACCCTCTTGATGGAGGCCAATGCAACCAGGAGTGCTGTCTTCATTGACAGGAACTTAAGCTCCACTGATTGCAGAGGCTCAAAGGGAGCACTCTGCAGGGCAGTTAAAACCACTGAGAGGTCCCAAGAGGGTACGAGGGGAGAACGAGGAGGATTCTGTCTCCTCGCTCCCCTCAGGAACCTGATGATCAGGTCGTGCTTTCCCAGAGACTTACCATCAACTGCGTCGTGATGTGCGGCAATGTGCGGCAACATACACTTTCAGGGTGGAGGGAGACAGCCTTCGCTCCAACCCTTCTTGCAGGAAGGAAAGCACGACACTGATCGGGCATTTCGTGGGTTCTAGATGTTTAGAAGAACACCAGTTGACGAAGAGGTTCCACTTCAACGCATAGGCATGTCTCGTGGACGATGCTCTAGCGGAAGTGATGGTAGCCACCACCGCTGGTGGTAGGGTACTCAAACCTGTCTTGTCTCGTCCAGGAGCCACACGTGGAGGTTCCAAAGATCGGGACGAGGGTTTCATAAGGTTCCCCGTCCCTGAGAAAGCAGGTCTTTCCTCAGAGGAATTGGCCAGGGAGGTGCTGTCGCGAGAAGTACTAGTTCTGGGAACCAGGTGCGGTTGGGCCAATACGGGGCAACCAAAATTACCTGCTCCTCGTCCTCCCTGATATTGCGCAAACGCTGCCCAAGAAGGCTCACTGGGGGAAACGCATACTTGCGGAGGCCCCGCGGCCAGCTGTGCACCAGTGCATCCGTGCCGAGCGTGCCCTCGGTCAGGGAATAAAACAGGTCGCAGTGGGACGAGTCGTGGGAGGCAAACAGATCTACCTGTGCGTCCCCGAACTGGTCCCAGATCAGCTGGACCGTCTGGGGATGGAGTCTCCAATCTCCAGCGAGAGGCCGAAGCCGAGACAGCTCGTCGGCTGCCTGGTTCAGGTCTCCCGGGATATAAATGGCTCGAAGCGACCTCAGATGCTTCTGACTCCATATGAGGAGGTAGCGGGCGAGTTGCGACATACGGCAAGAGCATAGACCACACTGACGGTTGATGTACGCTACTGTCGCGGTATTGTCTGATCGGACTAGTACATGCTGACCTCTGAGCAACGCACGGAAGCGGTGCAGAGCAAGACGTACAGCCAGCAACTCGAGGCAATTGACATACCAAAGGCGCTGGGGTCCTGTCCAGGAGCCCGCGGCAGCATGTCCAGTGCACATGGCACCCCAACCCGTGGTGGAGGCATCTGTTGAAACAACAACATGCCTGGAAACTCGTTCCAAGGGCACTCCGGCCCGAAGAAAACTGAGGTTCGACCACGGGATGAAGGTTTGACGGCAGGTCGGAGTCACTGGAACTCGGAGCGTGCCGTGATGCCATGCCCACCTCGGGACTCGATCGCGAAGCCAAAGCTGAAGTGGTCTCATATGAAGCAATCCGAGCGGCGTGAATGCGGCTGCGGATGCCATATGCCCCAGGAGCCTCTGAAATAGTTTCAGTGGAACCACACTCTTGCCCTCGAACTGACGAAGGCAAGTCAGTAGAGACTGCGCGCGCTCGCTCGTAAGCTGCGCGCACATGGCGACCGAGTCGATTTCCATACTGAGAAAAGAGATCCTCTGCACTGGGCAGAGTTTGCTCTTCTCCCAGTTGACCTGACGGCCCAGACGAGCTAGGTGCCGGAGCACTAAGTCCCTGTGTTCGCAAACCTGGTCTCGAGAGTGAGCTAGGATCAGCTGGTCGTCGAGATAGTTCAGGATGCGAACCCCGTGTTCCCGTAGGGGAACAAGGGCTGCCTCGATGACCTTCGTGAAGACGCGAGGAGACAGGGCTAGCCCGAAAGGGAGAACCGCGTACTGGTATGCCTGCCCCTCGAAAGCAAACCGAAAAAACGGTCTGTGTCGAGGAAGAATGGAGACATGGAAGTAGGCATCCTTCAGGTCGATCGCTGCAAACCAATCCTGTGGCCGCACGCACTCGAAAATGCGTTTGGCCGTGAGCATCTTGAACGGCATCCTGTGAAGGGAGCGGTTCAAGACGCGCAAGTCGCGGATCGGTCGTAACCCACCGGATTTCTTCGGTACAATGATGTAGGGGCTGTAGAAGCCGGACTTCATTTCGGCTGGAGGGACAGTGTCGATCGCACCCTTCGCCAGTAGGGTGGCGACCTCCGCTCTCATGACAGGGGCATTGCCACCAACCATCGTGAAGCGAACTCCCCTGAAGCGGGGAGGAGACCGCGCGAACTGAATCGCGTAGCCAAGCCTGATGGTCCTCGCGACCAAGCGGGACAGTCTGGGAAGCTCTAACCAGGCTCCCAAAAACTGTACCAGCGGGGTCATGCGAACCACAGACGTACCCTCGGTGGTGCAGCGAGGCGGAATGACCAGCCCAGACGTGGGTGGCATAGCGGCCCGATGCGGGGGCACGGTCATAAGCCGCGTCCTGCCAGAGGAGGCCAGAGGAGGACCAGCGTCCCACAGGGGCGTGCTCTGGCAGGGGTCTGGCGACAGAGGGGGACGAGAGTGGCGAGGCTCGTGAGCGGCGCGCACTGTCATCTGCAAACTCTGTGTGCTCAAAGATGAGAGAGTGAGTTCTTTCTTTAACCACAATAGGGTGCTGCCCGTCGCGGGACGAGCAGCGGGAGTGGGAAAACCAAGGATTCTCCCCCGGCCCTCCACCGGGGGAAGGAGCGGCCCTGCTACCGTCTCCTGACAAGAACTCGATGTCATCTCTGAGCAGCCCATCTCAGGAGCGCCGCTTAGCCTGCCGTTTAGCGGGGAGCGGGGCCGGAGTGGGCTGTGGGGCCTTCCTACGGCGTCCTCCACGACGCGACCCGGATGGAGGCTGCTGCTGGGGCCGTGCGGGAGGGGCGGGAGCCGTAGGAGGGCGCCCTCGGCGGTGAGCAGACTGAGGCACCTGTGCCGACGGCTGGGTGGAGGCAGCAGCGGGCCGTCGGGGCAGGACGTGTTTTAGAGCCTCAGTCTGCTTCTGAGCAGTCGAGAACTGTTGGGCAAAGTCCTCGACTGCACCACCGAAGAGGCCAGCCTGGGATATGGGGGTGTCGAGGAACCGGGTTCGCTCAGTCTCCCGCATATCAGCCAGGTTGAGCCACAGGTGTCGCTCCTGGACCACACACGTGGACATCACCTGACCCAGGGAGCGTGCGGTCACCTTCGTCGCTCGGAGAGCAAGGTCGGTGGTGGCACGCAGCTCATCAAAGAGCCCTGGGTCAGTCCTCCCCTCGTGCATGTCACGCAACAACTGGGGCTGGTAGACCTGCAGAGTTGCCATGGCATGCAGTGAGGAGGCTGCCAGCCCCGCAGCTCTATAGGTCTTGGCCACAAGCGTGGAGGAGAACCTACAGGCCTTGGAGGGGTGCTTAGGGTCACTGCGGGAAGAAGCACTCTGAGGACATAGTTGCATGGCAACAGAGCGTTCAACCTGGGGAACCCCAGTGTACCCTTTGGCAGCCGCCTGATCGAGAGGAGGCAAGGCGGAGGAGGTCGACAAGCGATCACGGGAAGACAAGGGTGCCTTCCAGGACCTTGTGACCTCCTCATGCACATCCGGGAAGAAAGGCATTGGGGTAGGACGCTGACGAGGATCAGCAGCCGCCCCCAAAAACCAATCGTCTAGCCGCGAGCGCACCGGACCAAGTGGCGGGGACCACTCAAGACCGATGGCTGCGGCTGCCCGGGAAAGCATGGCCGTCAGCTCGGGATCAGACTCGGGCAATGCTGGGACACCCGAAGGTGACAGCACAGCCGAATCCTCACTTCCCAAGGACTCCTGCCCACCTTGTGGTGCAGCGATCGACATCACATCTTCCTCTGGAGCGCCGAATGAAACCCGCGGCAAGTCAGAGGACTGTACTGCGGGCTCATTCGGAACACTCACGGGTTGCACAGTGCTAGAGGGAGGTGTGGAGCGTGGAATAGTCAGCGCTTTATTCCACACCGTAACCCTCAGGTCACCCTGGCCGCCAGCCGAAGTACCAGCTCTCATGGAGCTCGTAGATCGGGGTGCGGATGAGGGGACTCTACCATGAAGGTCTTTGAGTCTCGACCGCAACCGTGCGATGGTCATGTTCCCGCAATGGGAACATGACTCATCCACAAACGTCAGAAATGTATAGACCGCAACCAGAAGTGCACGGGCGAGGCATCTTTAAAAAGACGTGCCACGTGCAAGCTCTTTTAGAAAGGAGATTTTTCTCTGCAAGTGTTGAAGCGACCAGGGAGATAAACACACAAACTTTGGCAAATCACTGCACAGATAAGCAGGGAATGTGCACTCGCTGGAACTCGCTGTCACACCAACACCCGGAGAGAGGCTCGTCTCGAAGAGAAGTAGATATAACTCAGAGTTGGCTTGTGGAGTGAAGTGATGAACTTGGCTCCGAAGCGAAAACATATCTGCATGTTGCCAGCGCACTTCCTTATATACCCCCAGGGTGGGGCGGAGTTACGCTATGCAAATTCCTCAGACCCATGGCATTTCATTGCCATTGGCTCGTTTTATATACTCGAATATGATAGGCTTTCTAAGCGAAACCCCATTCGTCGTCATCCGACGTAACTCAGAGTGACTACGAAAGTGAACTGAATTTACACCTTACACTTAGATTTGTAGCACATGATCATCACAGAGAGCAACTTTAAAAGGTTTTTTGGTAGAAAACCCATTACACAGCATGTGGAAGAGGAGGGAATAGCTGAAATGATTACTGAGAGGCTAACAAGGTGGTTTTAAAACCCATGATATTCCAGAATACGGTGTGAGAAAACATACATTCCAGGTGGTGTGATCAAAGCCCGTCTAACCTTGGCAGAGTTTGTTCTACAATAATGTATGCCAAAAAAATTTAACTTAAGGCAAAAATACAACAATAAATAATTTTTTTCTTGTAATCCTGGTATTTTATTGTCAATGCCAGAGTCTAACCAGCTCATTTATTTTTGGCATGATGAGACAGAGAGAGAATACAATAACACAATGTGTGACGTGAAACAGAGCTGAGCACATTTATTCAGGCTGATGTGAATCAAGAGTGAAATGCCCTTTATTGGATGGCTTTCATGTAATCCAATAATTGGTTGCGTCAGAAGTCATTGTAAACTGCTGTAAAACTGCTATAAAACTGACTGAATATGAAATAGAAACTGTGAAATAATCTGAGAACTGAAGACTGTCAGCTTAGCATGCCCAAGTTGTAACCTTTTTTATTATACAGTATATGTGAAACTTTTTTATTTAATCTTTATTTAAGCAGACAGACCACTTAAGAAAATATTCTTTAAAAAAAGCTTACCACATTATAAAGGCAATATATAATTAGACAGTAGAATAGGAAACTGAACACAGGCATATCATTAAGTAAATAATATTTTAAGTGTAATGTTGTTGTTTTTTTTTTTTTTTTTTTTTTTTAAATAAGTCTCTTATGCTCACTAAAGCTGCATTTGATCAAAAATACAGCAAAAACAGTATTATGTCATTTAAAATGTAATATATTCCTGTGATGACATCTGAATTGTCAGCAGCCATAACACCAATCTTCAGTGTCACTTGATTCTTCAGAAATCATCCCAATATGCATATGAATGTCTTTACTGACACTTTTAAATGCTGAATAAAACCAATAATCTCTTTACAATTTTTTTTACAAATAAATAATAATAAAAAATCGTACTGAACCCAAACTTTTGATCGGTTGTGTGTTGAGATTTTTTGTCTTAAAAAAAACTGCTAGATGGACCTCAGAATGGAACAGAATGCAAGGGGTCTTGTGAATAGTTTATACATTTAAAAAACACATTACAACTGCAAAAAAATAAATAAAAATAAAATAAAATAAAAAGTTATTATTTGTATATTTTTAATTATGTAGTCAAAGTATATAAATTGGAGTATACTGTATTTATAGATGAGATGTATAAGATTAGGTTGAAATGATGTAGGGAGTTAGACTTCGGGTTGATAACAGTTCACAGCTGTTGGTACTTTGCAAATCTGTAACCACATAGCCTACAAAATGTAGGATTGGAAGTTTTAGTTTAAGAATATGCATATCTGCTGGCCACTAGTATTAATAGTGTGATGGTCTATAGCTGTTATCGCCCTGGTAAATTGGGACTGAGGTAGTAAAATATTGTTCCTTGCATTACTGTATATTGAATGCATGTCGTATATGGTTATATCTAAAGAGGCTTACATTGCATTGAAAATCAGATGATGCATTCCTCTTTACTTTTTGATCTACCCAGACTCCCAGCATGAAGTTGCAACTAAGCAACTGATATGATTCCCATGCTGCAATGGGATTTATCTATATATACAGCACTCTGAGTCGTTATAAGATGACCTTTACTATTTATTTGTGATCAGTCCAGTATCATGCTGATATTCCATTCTGTCAGTGTTTGCTCAATAGCAATACAGGGATAGAGATCATTTGTTTATCCAGCAGAAGGTCTGTTCACACTGACAAATGAAAGAAACAAGTGCCTGTTACAAGGGGCAGTTTTTCAGCCGGTGTACCATTTGTCCCCTCTACACTCTAGATGTCAGGTTCCCTGAGGACCCAGACAACTTCCAGAATTATAGAGACAAACATGGCCACCTCTGAGATATGTCCGTTTATAAAGCATATTCATCATAAAATCCAAAATATGGAAAATTTCAGTTGCTGCTGTTCATAGTTTTAATTAGTATTTGTAATGTTCCTTGGAAAAGTAATCAGATTGTTTCTGTGAAAACATAATGTAGTCCAAAACACATTTTTAATTTGAAAAAATGTGGTAGAGTTTAACGGTTTGATTTACAGCTTTTGAATTATTATTATTATTCTCTTATTATGATCAAGGGTTCTAAGGGTCTGAACTAAACAGTTTCCATTCCTGTATTAATAAACTGGACAGCAGTTATTACTTTGAACAAGAGCTTGTCCATCAAAAATACAACCATTAGCATGAGACAAGATAGCGTTAAATGAGAGACAGATTTAAAAAAAATATATAAAAAAAAAACTAGAACGATGTTCTGCTCAAAATATAGTACACCTGATATAGTCTATCTAAAATGAGACTGAACTTAAAATGCAGGCCTTCCCTGAAAACAGAATCCACTATGACCAGATATTGACCTTTAAAAATGAAAGCCTGGGGCCAATCTTGAGAGGAGGCTGTGATTCAGATTCAACCATTTGAAGAGCAGTGAGCGAATAATGATGACTATGACATTCAGACCCGCATGGGACTCATTGTGAAGGACATGACTGAGAAAAAAAAAAAAAAAAGATACTGCAGGGATGATAAGGACTGGTCACAGAAAATGGCCAACAGCAACTGCTGCTCCTTGCAGACTGTTCATGTCTTTGCCCTCTGTCTCGAATTCACCCTGAATTACAAGGCCAAAGAAACACTGTATTTGAAATGGTGCTGTGAGAGGTTAACAGGTGAATAATTGATAATTAGACTTTCTCTGTACAGAGTGAGGCATATTGAAAATTAAAAACTTGATAGAAAATTTGCCGAAGATGAAGAGACACTTTGTTGCAATGAAGTTTTACTGCCAAAATAGTTGCCAGTAAGAGGCGAATCACATATGTTTGGCACTGTTTCTAATCACTAGTCCTAACCTTGTGATTAACTCATTAATGAAGCATTAGGAGATATTTCTTTTTTTTAACAACTTGTTGGAAACTGAATAACAAACTGATAAACACATATTATGGTGAGACCTTTTAATGGCAAATGTTAACTGTTTTCTGAAAAAAAAAAAAAAAAAAAAAAGATATTTTCTCTTATACTAGGATTTACTTAATACTCTCATTATTTGGTATTTTTTTCACTTTCCAATTTTTTGCTCTTAAGTGCTGATGTGAGTGCTGTAATTGTTTCTGTTGTAATTTTGCTGTCAGAACTCAAATCTGTGAGGATTTTCATAGTCATAAATTTTTTTCAGCAGGGTAGCACAAGGATGAATTTATTTTCTACTTTGTTCACAATGAAGGCAGAAATGTAATTATGGATTCATATTTATTTATTTATTTATTTACTTAATTTATTATGTATTTAAAATGACAATTATGTATTCATGTTTGTCGACCACAATGCCCATCTCCTCAGAAGAATTAATAAATGCATAAGCACACAGCAGTTGGCATTAAATAGTGGCTAATTTGGTTAAATAATCTGAGTGGCATGATGGGCTATTGGAAAATAACGGTTGGTGACTTTTTTTTACACACTTGGAATTGGACTCGAAGCTTTTGTCACACTCAGTCATCTAGTGCAATATTCTTTTCATTGTAAGAAACAGCAGTGTTTCCCCTACCATTATATAAGCCCCCCCTCCCCCTCCCCCCCCCCCTCCCCCCCCCCCTCCCCCCCCCCGAAGGTCAAGTAAATTTGATTTGATGTTCTTTATAGCGCCAGATTACAATTAGTTATTTTATTAAACAAACTAAATAGCCCTTAAGTAATATGTTATTTATCTTATTTCCACGATGGCATGTCTTTTCTGTCTGTGTTTGCGTGCTTACAATTATCCCAATGAGTGCGCACGCACGCACACTCACATCCAACTTAAATTGACTTACAACATTGACTCACATCCAACATTGACTTAAATTTGGTGTTACGTACATGATGTATGATCAGGCAAAGGGGGAAATGTCTCTTTTGAGTTACTAGCAGATAAAACATCATAGAGACATAACTCTAAAGGAGGAAGTGCTGCTTTACTTCACCTCTATGCCACTCCAGCAGGAAACTGGACTATGCCATTTTGTTCCGGAAAGAGCATTCACTTTTCATTGCAACCGTTTAGGGTGTTAATTTGTTTCATTTTTATTCAGTGGTTATATATTTATGTCTTTATAAATATGTTTTTAATTTAGGTAAAATTTTCATTGCAACAGTTTATGTGTTAATTTATGTTTCAGTTTCTTTAGTGGTTATGCATTTATGTTTTTATAAATATTATTTTTATTATTTGTTAACTGTGGTCTGGGTTGTATGTATACATGCACGCGCACACACACACACACACACACACACACACACACACACACACACACACACACACACACACACAATTATAAACACAAATTAACTAGTAGAGCTATTACCATACAGCATAGTTGAATCAGAAGACTGAAATAAGAAGTTGAAATGAGATCAGATCCAGATGGATTAAGCTGTGGTAAAGCATTCTTGTTTATTTATATATATTTTTTTTTTTTGAATTTGAATGTTACGTGTAACAAAATGCTTTCTCTGTATTCAGGTTTGAATAGTAATGCTTTCTCTGTATTCAGGTTTGCTTTCTCTGTATTCTGTATTCAAAATGCTTTCTCTGTATTCAGGTTTGAATAGTAATAATAATGCAAAAACATGTACACTTCACATCTAAAATTTTTTTATAAACCTTTGACAAAAAGTATTATTTGAGAATTTCTAAAAAAAAAAAAAATTCAAATCCACATCTTAAAAGTAAGTCATTTTGTCCAAAAACTACTAGAGAATTCACAAGCCTCTCCATATTAGCTATACTGTCACAGTGTCTGGTTTGTGTATCCCGGGTGTCCACTAGAGGTCTTTTCCCCATACTGTCACCATTACTTCATGGACTGCATTTCCCACAATCCTTGTCTGGACTCATCACTGATCATTGCACTCAGCTGTTCCCTATCACATTGTTAGTATCTGTGTATATATACCCTGCCGGCCCCGCCCGAGCTGCTCGCCTTGCCGGCGCCGCCCGAGCTGCTCGCCTTGCCGGCGCCGCCCAAGCTGCTCGCCCTGCCGGCCCCGCCCGAACTGCTCGCGTTGCCGGCTCTGCCAAGGCTGCTCTCCCTGCCGGCACCACCCCAGCGCCCTGTCACGTCTGCCGATCCAGAGACTGTTCGCGTCACGTCTGCTATGCAGAGACTGTTCCTGAGCCGGTGTCTGTTCCTGAGACATATACAGGCATCCAGTGGTAACACCATGAAATGACTTATTTTATTTTCTCTCAACAGATGGCGCTAATCTGACTTCAAAATTTTGATTTAAAAGGCCTAGTCTCTATATTAATCTGAAATACTGCATTAATTGAATTTTTCATTGAAATGTTTTATTTTTTCAATGGCAAAAATGAACCATAATTATTGCATAAATATTAAATCCATCAAATCCTCTCAAAATACAAAATAAAAAAGAGAAATATTATTGAACAAAAAAATAAATTACATTGATTTTACTGGGGTGGAGGAAGTTTCATTTTCAGGTGTCCGGTCATTTTGCGACGATAACAAGTGCTACACCCAAATGAGGAGACCCAGAGGGAGTATAATTTCAAATTGCTATAAGCAATACCATGCATATGACTGAGGAGATTACCATTCATGACTTCTAATTTTAAATTGCCATTCATAACCAGCGATGCATTACAATATTGTTTGGGATCTGCTCTGAAGCCATGAATCAAAAGCTGTGATGTGGGTTTTATTTCGCAGCTACTCTGAGCAGTGTGCAATTTGACACCATGGACAGCATAAGAGTTCGGTACGGATGCCGCAGATGTCTGTCCGAGCACAAGCACGCACCTCAGAAGGAAGTAAGAGGAAGAGAACGTCAAGACAGGGGACTCTAATTAGTGAGTGTGGAGAAGCAGAGCAGAGAGGCTGAGGCCTGACAGCACGTATAGGCCCCCTGTTTTTAATGGCCATCATTTGCCTGACAGCCAGTCACTCTTTCACTCTTGTTCTCTCTCACCATTTCAGGTGAAAATAAAAATCTTTCTCCATCCCTCTTTTCTCCCAGTTGTGCCTTGTCTGTGGGTTTCTGTATTTAGATTGCTTAGTTTTTGCACTTAATACAGTGATGTGAAAAACAAAGTACACACCTTGGAAATGTAGTGTTTTTAAAAAAGATACTGCATTGTCATTTGAACAATACTAATGATAGATAAAGGTCATTGGTGGCTGTACAACAAATGGTAGGTTGTACGTGTCGTTCTGCCTTCTTGTCCTTGATTTTTCCCTATTCTTGAGGCAGGATCATGACAGACCCATGTTTTATGTACAAGCACATGGCCATTTGTTTGGGCCATGTGCTTGTGTTGTCTCGTTACTTAACCCCGCCCCCTTGTTATCCTCGTTTTGTCATTATTGCTTTACCTGTGTCACCTGTTATGTTATCATTAGTCTCCCTATTTAGTCCCCTTGTGTTTGCTGTCCTGTGCTGGTTCATTATTACACATTAAGATTTATTGTGAAACCTTGTTGAGCTCTGTGAGTACCCTGTCAAGATTATCGTCTTAAGAAAGTTCTGACTTTGAATTAGTTGTTTGTTTATCGTCTAGTTATGACAAGTCATAGTCTAGTTTAGTCACTCGTTGTCCTGTCTGTGTTTTGCCCCCTCGTGGGTTTTGTTTTCCCCATTATTGTCATCAATAAACCTTGTGTGTAGTGCATTCTGTCTGCGCTTGGGTTCGTCTCTGTATCCACGTAACAGAATGAACCGGCCAAAACAGAACCCAGCAGACAGTATGTCTTCCCTTCAAACAACATTCGGACGACCAGGAACTATGGTGGCAGTTGGCTATCGCCGACAGTAAGAGTGGAAAACTTCCGTTTCCTCCCCAGGGTGAGTCGACCTTGAGACGGTACGCCCAGGTCGGGGAAGGGAAGAGGTTTTTCTTGCTGGAGATCCTGGTCAACCGTTACTTCATTGCGGGTCTCAATATCCCTCCTCCTCTGGCTGAACGGGAGAGACTGGTCCACCGTCCTTTCCGAGAAGTGGTGGATCGTTTGTGTCGAAAGGAGCCGCAGACTTCCATGTCGTCATCGCCATCCAAGCTGCCAGTTATCTCGGAGGGTCGTGTCTTAGCCGTAGCTACACTGGGGGACCAGGCTCATCCCCCCTCGAATCCCGAGGCGTCTTCTTTAAGTCTCTGCAGGAAACGAGGGAGACGGATCTCGGCGTCTCAGCGACGGAGTCAACCCTGCCTGAGACTGTTCTTCCACTACCAGTAACGGTTCCTGCTGAGATTCCCCAACCGGTCACAAGTCCAGCTATGGCCTCTGCTCCGTGGCCAAGGAGAAAGAGGAGGAAGAAGGGAGCTTTCTGTCCTCCGTCTCTGTATCCCCCTGAGTCCGCGATGGCTCTCCAACCCGCCGCTGTAACTGAGAGCGCTGTTCCTGAGCCTGCTGCTGAAAGCGCGGTTCCGGACTCTACTGCAGGAAAAGCTGTTCCTGAACCCACTGCAGAGAGCGCAGTTCCCCAGTCTGCGTCGGAGAGAGTTGTCCCCGAGTCTGCGTCAGAGAGTGCTGTCCCCGAATCGGCGTCAGAGAGTGCTGTCCCCGAGTCTGCTGCAGAGAAAGCCGTTCCGGAGTCTGCTGCAGAGAAAGCCGTTCCGGAGTCTGCTGCAGAGAAAGCCGTTCCGGAGTCTGCTGCAGAGAAAGCCGTTCCGGAGTCTGCAGTCATGAGAGCTGAAGATAAAGCCGCGGCCGATTCTGCTGCTAAAGCAGTGTTACAGTCTGTTTCAGCTCATCAGGAAATGCCTGTCTTCATTGCTGCCAAAACCCTGTCAGATTATTTATCACGTCTTGTCAAGATCCTAGAAGTCCCTGTCAGACCTGTCTTGTCCCCAGACCCCATGCCTAGACCTGCAGAGAGCGCTGATCCCAAGTCAGCTGCAGAGAGCTCCGTTCCAGCGTCAGCTACTATCAGCGCCACTACAGAATCGGAGATGGGGAGCGTCGATTCCTATTCTACTTTGGGGAGCGTTGATTCCTGGTCTGTTTCTGTGAGCCCGGCACCTTCTCCCACTCCACAGTTGCCTGCTGTACCCCCCGTCATGATTCCTGTCCCGTCACCCGCTGTACCCCCTGTTTCTGTTCCTGTTGCGGGTTCCATTCCTGTCAAGCCGCCGTGTGTTTCCCCGGTCACCCCTGTCTTCACTAAACCCCGGACTGTTTCCCCCAAGACTTTTCCTCATGTGTCCCCATCCAAGTCTGCCCGGATTCCTCGTCCTCAGCCCTCGTCCCGAAAAACCAAGACCCCCAGTCCACCCATCCACCCTGGACTATCCCCCATGAACTCTTCTGTTCCTCCGCCCCCCCTCCAGTGTTTGTTATTTTTATTGTTGCATCCCAACCCTGTTGTCGTGTTTTCGTGTCTGCCGCTACTACTATTTGTTGTGTTTTGTTGGTTTGGGTCTGTGTCACAGTCTGCCATGTCCCGTGTTTGATGTTCCCTTGAGGAGCGTCTGGAAGCCGCTCCTTAAGGGAGGGGTTCTGTCATGGTTCTACCTTGTCCTTGATTTTTCCCTAGAGGCAGGATCATGACAGACCCATGTTTTGTGTACAAGCACATGGCCATTTGTTTGGGCCATGTGCTTGTGTTGTCTCATTACTTAACCCCGCCCCCTTGTTATCCTCGTTTTGTCATTATTGCTTTACCTGTGTCACCTGTTATGTTATCATTAGTCTCCCTATTTAGTCCCCTTGTGTTTGCTGTCCTGTGCTGGTTCATTATTACACATTATGATTCATTGTGAAACCTTGTTGAGCTCTGAGTACCCTGTCAAGATTATCGTCTTAAGAAAGTTCTGACTTTGAATTAGCTGTTTGTTTATCGTCTAGTTATGTCAAGTCATAGTCTAGTTTAGTCACTCGTTGTCCTGTCTGTGTTTTGCCCCCTCGTGGGTTTTCCCCATTATTGTTATCAATAAACCTTGTGTAGTGCATTCTGTCTGCGCTTGGGTTCATCTCTGTATCCACATAACAGTACGTGCAAGAAACTCATGCAGTATTATAGTTAAATAAATTCTGCACAGATAGTGTGACAGATTGATAAGTCCTAGGAAACGTATAGGCTTACATGAGGATATTTCTTCCAAAGGGGTGAAAAAAAGCTTCTAAATGTAGGTATTGGTTCTCGGTACCAATTTCGGTACTTTAGCAAATTTAATTTGAATTTTTTTTTTTTTAAAGGTTTATTTCCAAAATGATACTTTGACGTGTGGAAATGGGCGGCATAGGTTAGTTGTCACAACTAGTGAGAAAGGTTGACATGGAGCACTTTAAACCTCAAACCTCCGGAACAGAGGAGAGTCTGCTGGCAAAAAGAAACCGCGACAGAGCTTGTAATAAAATGACAATCAACATTGGCTAGGCTTTTCAGAGATGGCAAGAAGTTGAGAAATAAGGAATTTGAAATGTTATAAAAGTGATGCGGTGATGGATTTTTTTATTACTCAAAAGGTAAGGTATTTTATTGAACAAATAAATTGCCATATGTAGCTCTCTAACAGAGTTCATTGTAAAGCATTATCTATTGTGAAGGGTCATTTCATCATGGGTTGTTGTAGCGCTGTGCTGGAATTAATTTTCAAAGAAGTATGTCTATTAATGGGTATAACAACTTCAGCTTGTCAGCTTGAGATCCTTTCCATCTAAACTGCTTATATATCTTAAGCAGAGATGCACCAATACTAAATGTATCTGCCGATACATACAGTTGGTAGTTGTAGACTTGAAATTAAGCCTTTCCACATTATTATTTGATTGATGGGACCGGACACCAGTTATCTTGCCAAGAAAAATCTTTATTCTTATGTCAGGAGAGAAACTTGAAGATGTTGTATTCGTGCCAGGTGTATGTGTTTCTCTGTGTTTCTCTGTAAGTACAGTATAGTAAGGATTGAGCTTTTTTGGAGCTCTATCGATTTGATTCATAATCCGTGATTTTTCTCTTTAAACTTACAACGAACATTTTCTACTTTTCCTCAATGAGAAGCACTGCTGCTCAAACCTCATAGTTACAACGCGGACTGTTGAGCAGACGTGTCTCAAGCCGATTAGTGATCCAACACCGGTTTTCACCTGTGGGTCACGGCTGAGCGCGTCTTCTCTACACTCACTTACAAACAAACATTTTCTCGCCTATCGTGCATTTACATTACACCCGTACCACTAAAAAGATGGATTATATCCAAGACTTCAGTCATAAATTAGTATTAATATTGATAGCATCACTGGTAGCGTTGTTGCTAACTTACTGTCCATCTGTTAAAATGGCGAATATATCAGATGTATGTTGTCTACCTTTTGGTGCAGGTGAGGACACATTCGAGCTGCACGCGGTGCAGTCTGAGCTGGAAGCTGTAGAGAAGCAGATCCGCGACCTTTTAGAGAAACAAGTCGAGCTGAGAGACCGGCGTTTAGCTCTTGAAACAGCACGCGCCGATGCGTCGATGAGAGACCGGCGTTTAGCTATTGAAACATCACGCGCCGATGCACACAAATCAGTGACTAACATTAGTAATCCGCTGACCCCGACCTCGTCTACTCCGTGCGTTTCTCAGCATTGGTTCCGAGTGCCCAGGTCACGATCAGCCATGGTTTCGTTCACTCCGGCTCCGACACACCATCACGAACCCTGGGTGGTTCCGCAGTGGAAGACGCGGGCCAGGACCAGAGCAAGAATCTCTCCGCCCTTCCCGGTTTTCGAAATCTCCACCCAGAACCGCTTCTCCCCTCTTCGCGAAACGGAACGCGATGCTGTGATCATCGGCGATTCCATCGTCCGGCACGTCCACGCTACGTTAGGTAAAAGTAAGGTGCGCACTCACTGCTTTCCTGGTGCTCGTGTTTTCGATATCGCTGCGCGGGTACCCGAGATCTTGAAAGGTGGCGAGCGTGTCGGAGCCGTCGTGTTGCACGTGGGAGTGAACGATATCAGGCTGCGGCAGACGGAGGTTCTGAAGAAAGACTTCAGGAGCCTGATCGAGACGGTACGCAGCACATCGCCTGAAAAATTGATCATTGTGTCTGGACCGCTTCCCACGTACCGACAAGGGCATGAAAAGTTCAGTAGATTATTCGCGCTAAATGAATGGTTAGGGCCCTATCTTGCACCCAGCGCAATTGACTTTGTACACCGACGCATGTTTCATTCCTATTTTGTACCCGCGCAAAGCGCGCTTTTCCCTCCACAGAAGCACGTCACTAAACTAGGGAATGAACTTGCGCTCCCTGGGCGGTTCAGCGCAAAAAAGGAGGCGTGTTCCGGCGCAAACAATCCCTGGTGCTATTTTACTGTTCCATAAAACAATTGCGCCACTGGCCAGAAAAAACCTAGTCTAAAGTCAGTGGCGCGTTGCGCGTTGTTCATTATGCTATTTAGGGCGCATGCTTGACCATAATGTATAGCGTGCACAACGCGCATACACTTTGATTCTCTAATCTACACAGATGCAGCAGTTTTCATTTTTGCAAATCATATTATTACAAACGATAGATAGATAGATAGACAATTTATTATAAAAGCATACATCTAGCTTACACATTTACCCACATTATTATATGCCTGTTTAACCGAAGCTAATTTGGTTGTGTTTCTCCATCCCCAATGTCACTTCTCTCTCTTTTACGGCCGTGACGAGAGTTTTGCTCTCCTCGGCTGTGAACCGCTCCTGGCGCGCACCTGGCAAATCCGCCGTTATAATAGCAATACGCCAAGGAAAAAGCGCGTCTGCTCTTAAAGGGAATGTGAGATGATGCTCTGATTGGTTTATTTCACGTTACGCCCAAACCACACCTATAAATAATGAAGCTACTTCAGACCAACCCCTTTTAGATTTGCGCCGGGCGCAAGAGTCATTTATCCCGCCGGGAAAATAGCAACAGCGCCGAGACCCGCCCACAAAGTTACTTGCGCTTTGCGCTTTGACACTTGCGTTTCAGATCGTTAAAATAGGGCCCAATGTCATGGTGCAATGAGCAGAAACTGCTCTTTGTAAATAATTGGAATCTGTTTTGGGAACGTCCTAGGCTCTTCCGCGCTGATGGCTTACACCCAAGTAGAATCGGAGCAGATCTTCTGTCTGATAACATCTCCAAGATGTTAAATACCGTTTGACTAGTAACCAAAAGTCCAAATTACAGTCTCTGCTGCACCAACTTAATTGATATAAATACTAGTGTAGAACATTGCATAGAAACTGTGTCTATTCCTCGTTTAGTGAGATCAAATAATAAATCTACTGCAGGATCTAGGAAAAATCTAATTGTTATTAAAACAGAAAATCTCGCTATTAGTGAACAAAAACAATTTCTAAAGCTTCTAAACATTAGATCACTCACACCTAAGGCAGTTATTGTAAATGAAATAGTCACAGATAATAGCATTGATGTACTTTGCCTTACTGAAACCTGGCTTAAACCAAATGATTATTTCGGTCATAGTGAGTCTACACCATCAGGATACTGTTATAAGCATGAGCCCCATCTGATTGGTCGTGGCGGTGGTGTTGCAACAATCTATAGAGATATTCTTAATGTTACCCAGAAAACAGGTCACAGGTTTAATTCTTTTGAAGTACTTGTACTAAATGTTACGCTCTCAGATGTAAGAAAAATATCCCTATTATCTCTAGCTTTGGCTACCGTATATAGACCGCCAGGACCTTATGCTGATTTCCTAAAAGAGTTTGCAGATTTTCTCTCAGATCTATTGGTCAACGTCGATAAAGCATTAATTGTTGGAGATTTTAACATACACGTAGATAATTCAAATGATACGTTAGGGACTGCGTTTACAGATTTATTAAACTCCTTTGGGGTCAAGCAAAACGTCACTGGTCCCACTCATCGTCTTAATCATACACTCGATTTAATTATATCATATGGAACCAATCCAACCGATATAGATATTATACCGCAAAGTGATGATGTTACTGACCATTACATGGTAACGTACTGCTGTAATATGTCATGCTGCGCCGCATTATCGACCAGGCAGAACAATCCTCCCATCCACCATAGATAATTTCTCAAATTGCTTATCCGATCTGTCTCAGCTGCTGCCTGAACCCAAACAAACAGATGAACTAGAAGAACTAACTAGCACTATGAGCACCATTCTCTCCAGAACATTGGATATTGTTGCACCCGTTAAATTAAAAAAGGTCAGAAAGAAAATTAAAGCACCATGGTACAACAATACTACGCATGGTCTAAAGAGAGAAACCCGTAATTTAGAGCGTAAATGGAAACAAACTAATTTAGAGGTCTTTAGAATCGCGTGGAAAGACAGTATGTCACGTTATAAAAAGGCCCTAAAAGCGGCCAGGGCTGAGCACCTCCGCAAACTAATAGAAAATAACCAAAACAATCCAAGGTTTTTATTTAACACTGTGGCTAGACTAACAAATAAACAAGCGTCACCTGAACAAAATATCCCGTTACAGTTTAGTAGTAATGATTTCATGAACTTCTTCACTGAGAAAATAGAAAGCATCAGAACCACAATTGTAAACGTTCAATCTTCAATCGCGCCTTATAATTTAGCCTCAATTATCACCCCGCAAGAACAATTACAGTGCTTTACAACTATAGAACAAAAAGAGTTAAATAAACTTAGCACTTCATCTAAAACAACAACATGTTTATTAGATCCTATACCAACTAAACTACTGAAAGAAGTGTTACCTATAGTGGAAGAGCCTCTCCTCAATATTATTAACTCATCTTTATCTTTAGGTCATGTTCCAAGAACATTTAAATTGGCAGTTATAAAACCACTCATTAAGAAACCACAATTAGATCATAATAACCTAGCAAATTATAGACCCATTTCAAATCTTCCATTTATGTCTAAAATATTAGAAAAAGTTGTGTCCGCTCAACTGGGCTCTTTCTTGCAAGAAAATGACATCTATGAAAAGTTTCAGTCTGGTTTTAGGCCGCACCATAGCACTGAAACTGCGCTCGTTAAAATCATAAATTATTTACTTTTAGCTTCTGACCAAGGCTGTATCTCAATATTAGTTTTACTTGATCTTAGTGCTGCGTTCGATACTATAGATCACACAATACTCTTAGATCGACTACAAAATTATACTGGTGTTCAAGGACAAGCATTAAGCTGGTTCAGATCATACTTATCTGACCGCTATCATTTTGTCTATTTAAATGGAGAAAAATCGATCATAACTCCAGTAAACTATGGAGTGCCGCAAGGATCTGTGTTAGGCCCTCTATTATTCTCAATATATATGTTGCCACTTGGAAATATTATAAGGAAACATGGAATTAGTTTCCATTGTTATGCTGATGACACTCAAATATATATTTCATCACGGCCGGATGAAAACGCTAAATTATCCAAATTGACAGAGTGTGTTAAAGATATAAAAGATTGGATGACGCGTAATTTTCTTTTATTAAATCCAGACAAGACAGAGGTATTACTTATCGGTTCAAAAAACCGCCCACAAAACCTCTCACAATACAATTTTAACATAGTAGGATGCCCTGTTACTTTATCCTCTACAGTAAAAGACCTGGGTGTTATATTAGATTGCAACCTGTCTTTTGAAAATCATATTTTTTATGTGTTACAAAAACAGCCTTTTTCCACCTTAGAAACATTGCTAAGCTACATAATATGCTATCAGTTTCTGATGCAGAAAAGTTAGTTCATGCATTCATGACCTCGAGACTAGATTACTGTAATGCTTTATTAGCTGGTTGTCTTGCATCCTCAATAAACAAGCTACAGTTAGTCCAAAATGCAGCCGCTAGAGTTCTTACTAGATCAAGAAAATATGATCATATAACACCGATTTTAACATCACTACATTGGTTACCTATAAAGTCCCGTATTAATTACAAGGTATTGCTACTGACTTATAAAGCCCTAAATGGCTTAGCTCCAGTCTATTTAACGGATCTTCTATCGCCCTATAATTCATCGCGCTCTTTAAGATCACTAAATTCGAGGCTTTTGGTCATACCTAGGATATCCAGATCCACCAAAGGAGGGAGAGCATTTTCACATTTAGCTCCAAAACTCTGGAATAGCCTTCCTGATACTGTTCGTTGCTCAGACTCGCTCTCCCAGTTTAAAACTAGATTAAAGACGCATCTCTTCAGCCAGGCATTCATATAATATTTTAATCTTACAGTTAAATCCGGTCTCTAGTTCAAAAACGCCAGAGGAGAACTGGCCCCCGACTGAGCCTAGGTTCTGCCAAGGTTTTTTTTTTTTCTCCATTAGGTCACCTGATTGAGCTTCAGGTCACCATTAGGTCACTTGATGGAGTTTTTCGGTTCCTTGCCACTGTTTCCTTTGGCTTGCTCAGTTGGGGATATTTTTGGGATATTTAATTTTAATTTTATCAATCAATAAATTCCACTAGAAACAAACCTTGTTGTATTATTTTAATTTAATACTGTGAAGCTGCTTTGATACAATCTGTATTGTGAAAAGCGCTATACAAATATACTTGACTTGACTTGACATCACTGAGGGACTTACAACTTCCTTGTAAGGTAGAAAAACATGTTGCTTATGTTTAAAATGGAACGTATACCTCATGCTTATACATGGTACATTCCACTTCCATATTAAGAAAACTGTCCCTCAGTGTATACATTTACATCAGTAGAAAATATTCCTTTCCTTGTAAAGAATATGCCAGCTGTACATTATCATTGGAAAACCTTTGCATCAGTGGAGTGTTGCATTGCACACATACTTCTATGTTTATAAGACTCCCATTTTCCCTCCCTGTCAAGTCAAGTCAAATCACCTTCATTTATATAGCGCTTTTAACAATATAGATTGTTTCAAAGCATCTTTACAGTGATAATAGGAAATTAAAGTAACAGAGATTGTTTTGGCTTTATAGCAGCTCTAGAATAAAGTTATTGTCCAGCTAAAAGTTCGTTTTGATTGATTCACTTCTGAATGTATATGTGCGCAGGCGTGTAGTCCTTCTTTACAAACCAACTCTCAACAAACTACTTGTCTGGCCTTAAAATTTATAATACAGAATTTTTAACTTTTTATCTGTACAGAAGGGAAGGGAAGGAGGCCTTCACAGGGGAGAGACTAGTTGACACTTCAGGACTGTGTTTTCGTCGTGTCCAGGCGCAGGTCCTTCATCAGATTTGGATCCGGCCTGGATCCAGCGGACTGTGGTAAACCTTAGGATAAACAGAGAGACTAATATTAGCGTACACGCCATTCTTCTTATGATGTAACAAGTACATCAGGATTTATGGGAAGTGTTCCCGGTTCCGGCTGACCTAATCTATGTAGCCTAACATTGACTTATAGAAGTCTATAATGTGTTATGTGTATGTTAGGTCAAAGAGATGTCTTTTTAGTCTAGATTTGAACTGACAGAGTGTGTCTGCTTGACTGCCAGGTGGCTATGGGGACATTTTGCAAAATGGCTGCAATTGCCACATTTTGAAATGTAAGTAGAGCTGTGAACTGATATATATATATATATATATATATATATATATATATATATATATATATATATATATATATATATATATATATATAATGTCATGTCTAACATTAATCATTCTTTGCCACTAGATGGCACTGTTTGCCATAGGTTTAGTTCAACTTCTCTTGGAAAAACTTTATTTGTTATGCTTCATAGCGACAATTACGCAAAGCTCAGCAGCCATTTTCCAGTTCTGCGCAGCAGAGAGATTGCGTGCTCTTTACTTCCGATTTCAGTTTGTTGTAAAGTCCAGAGAAGCTTTGCTTGTAAGTTTATCGAATATAATTGTTATTTTATATACTTTGTGTCTGTATCTTATTAAAATGTATACATTAGACGCACGTTAGTGGTTCCACGTGCATTATACGGACATTTCAAAAGTAGGGGTGGGAATCTCTAGGCACCTCACGATTCGATTCAATTACGATTCAGAGGGTAACGATTATCGATTATTAACGATTTTTTTAAATTATTTTTTTCTTGACTTACTTGATACTTTTAAAGCAAAGTATTTATGATGACCCATAACAAACTTACTTCCAATACTTCCTATATTCATTTTATTAATAAAACAAATGGAAGTGATTTGGCAAGTCAACTGTAAGGTTACATTTGCCAGCATATGTCCCAACATTGCAAAGAACTAACAGGAAAATAAATGTGTGCCTGTACTAGCAGCATACTTGTAGTAAATTAATACAAACTTCAGCATATTCTGAATCTCTAGCATTTAATAATAGACTTCTAACCAATATCCTCTTGTTATTTCCAATGAGCAATATAATCCTTCAGACAAAAAACATCACAAACAGTTTTCGTTCAAAAATATAGAATTATGTACCAGCAGCTCTCATATAATGCTTGTGGACTTATGCATATTCTGAATAATTAGTAACATACAAAGCTGCTCTTATACACAACAAAATAATAAAGAGTAATGACTTGAAATGTTTGATGTATACCACAATCAAAAACAGCTTATATAAAAAAAGTGAATGAACATCTGCAGAGAGCAAAGTCAAAATGTAACTTTTTGTGACTGGCATTGCACATATTGCAGGGCAGTATAACGTACGTATAACAGATCGGTTTACAGTATATTGATGTGAAAACTAAACAATACAGAAAGCAGCTCTCATACAAAAAATACTAAATAGGTAACAATGAAATTGCCAATTTTCCATACGTTAGCTTTTAACGAAGAAGGTGCCGTTCGAATTTGGCGCTCAACCATCATACGTCTGTTATGTGCGCAACTCTGTTATGTGCACGCCACAGACTGTCCGCGCACTGCACGTCCGCTTTAGAGTTCTGCCTTTTGCGTTCAGTCAATATTACGTTATTAGAAAAAAAAAGAAAAAGAAATCGATTAGAAAATTGATTTTTGACATTTGTGAATCGATTCAGAATCGTCCACATCCGCATCGCGATGTACATACAGTCGGCATCTAGTCATAGTTGGGGGCGTGGTGAGGGTGGAGTTGGCGTGGGGGAAAACACTGCGAACATCGTGTGTATTTGAATGACAAAAATGTTGTATTGCGAGTCATTGACGCCTGCCGACCGGCAACGGTACATTGCAAAATTAACTGCAATAGGTTATGATTGCCCTTATTTAATTAAAAACTGGGGCAATGACCCAACCAAATGGCCGGAGGTGTCGTTTCCAGACATATTTTGTTATCTGGTTGAATCTCCAGGTAAGACATCACGGTAGCTGTAGCGGTAACATTAGCCTATAACTCAATCAACTTTCGTATATGTTGCATACTATAACTCCATAAAACCTTGTCACTTACCAATTGTACGTATGCTTCACTCCAAACTATTAATCCTTTTGTAAAATGGTGATCAGTAGTACGAAGTTGCCGAGGGACTGTGTTGACAGTTATCCATAACTCACAAACTGCAGTCTGAGTGTAGACCTCGAACTACTCCATAGGAATACTATATAATACTATAGTATTTTAGGACATACTATAGAAGTACTATAGAGGTATTACAGAACATCACAGAAGTATTATACACTACTATAGAAATCTTATAGGATTACTATAGTTCCCTTTCGTAGTCACTCCGAGTTACGTCGGATGACAACGAATGGGGTTTCGCTTAGAAAGCCTATCATCTTCGAGTATATAAAACGAGCCAATGGCAATGAAATGCCATGGGTCTGCAGAATTTGCATAGCGTAACTCCGCCCTACCCTGGGGGTATATAAGGAAGTACGCCGGCAACATGCAGATATGTTTTCGCTTCGGAGCCAAGTTCATTCACTTCACTCCACAGCCAATTCTGAGTTCATCTCTACTTCTCTTCGAGACGAGCCTCTCTCCAGGTGTTGGTGTGACAGCGGGTTCCAGCGAGTGCACATTCCCTGCTTATCTGTGCAGTGATTTTCCAGTGTTTGTGTGTTCATCTCCCTGGTCGCTTCAACACTTGCGGAGAAATCTCCTTTCACAAATTTCCTTTCACATTGCATGCGGCACGTCTTTTTAAAGATGTCTCGCCCGTGCACTTCTGGTTGCGGGCGCGTCATTTCTGATTCTGATGGGCACAATCGCTGTCTTGCGTGTCTGGGCGTTGACCACGCTAAGGCAGCATTTGTGAATGAGTCATGTTCCCATTGCGGGAACATGACCATCGCGCTGTTGCGTTCGAGACTCAATGACCTCATTCGAGGGAGAGTCCCCTCATCCGCACCCCGATCTACGAGCTCCGCGAGAGCTGGTACTTTGGCTGGCGGCCAGGGTGAACTGAGGGTTACGGTGTGGAACAAAGCGCCCACGCTCCACACCCCCCTCTAGCACAGTGCAACCCGTGAGCGTTCCGAATGAGCCGTGGTACAGTCTCTCGGCGTGCCGTGGGTCTCATTCGGCGCTCCAGATGAAGATGAGATATCGATCGCTGCATCACAAGGTGAGTCCTCAGGAAGTGAGGATTCGGCTGTGCTGCCACCTTCGGGTGTGCCAGCATTGTCCGTGTCTGATCCCGAGCTGACGGCCATGCTTTCCCGGGCAGCCGTGGCCATTGGCGTTGAGTGGTCTCCGCCACCCGGTCCGGTGCGCTCGCGGCTGGACGATTGGTTTTTGGGTGCGGCCGCTGATCCCCGTCAGCGTCCAACCCCAATGCCTTTCTTCCTGGACGTGCATGAGGAGGTCACAAGGTCCTGGAAGGCACCCCTGTCTTCCTGTGATCGCTCGGCGGCCTCCTCCGCCTTTCCTCCTCTCGATCAGGCGGCTGCCAAAGGGTACACTGGGGTTCCCCAGGTTGGTTGTTGCCATGCAACTATGTCCTCAGAGTGCTTCTTCCCACGGCAACCCTAAGCATCCCTCCAAGGCCTGTAGGTTCTCCTCCACCCTTCTGGCGAAGGCCTATAGAGCTGCGGGGCAGGCAGCCTCCTCACTGCATGCCATGGCAACGCTGCAAGTCTACCAAGCCCAGTTGTTGCGTGACATGCACTAGGGGAGGACTGACCCAGGGCTCTTTGATGAGCTGCGTGCCGCCACCGACCTTGCTCTCCGAGCGACGAAGGTGACCGCACGCTCAATGGGTCAGGTGATGTCCACATGTGTGGTCCAGGAGCGACACCTGTGGCTTAACCTGGCCGATATGCGGGAGGCCGAGCGAACCCGCTTCCTCGACACCCCCATATCCTAGGCTGGCCTCTTCGGCGGTGCAGTCGAGGACTTTGCCCAACAGTTCTCGACTGCTCAGAAGCAGACTGAGGCTTTAAAACATGTCCTGCCCCGACGGCCCGCTGCTGCCTCCACCCAGCCGTCGGCACAGGTAACTCAGTCTGCTCGCCGCCGAGGGCGCCCTGCCACGGCTCCCGCCCCTCCCGTACGGCCCCAGCAGCAGCCTTCACCCGGGCCGCGTCGTGGAGGAAGCCATAGGAAGGCGCCACAGCCCTCTCCCGCCCCGCGCCCCACTAAACGCCAGGCAAAGCGGCGCTCCTGAGACGGGCTGCTCAGAGATGGCATCCAGTTCTTTCCAGGAGACGATAGCAGGGCCGCTCCTTCCCCCGGTGGAGGGCCGGGGGAGAATCCTTGGTTTCCCGAATCCCGCTGCCAGTCCAACGACGGGCAGCACCCTATTTCGGTTAAAGAAAGAACTGACACACCCATCTCTGAGCACACAGAGTTCTCGGATGACAGTGCACGCCGCTCTCGAGCCTTGCCACTCTCGTCCCCCTCTGTCGCCAGACCCCTGCCAGAGCATGCCCCCGTGGGACGCTGGTCCTCCTCTGGCAGGACACGGTTAATGACCGTGCCTCCGCACCGGGCCGCTATGCCACCCACGCCTGGGCCGGTCATTCCGCTTCGCTGCACCACCGAGGGTACGTCTGTCTCCACTGGTACAGTTCTTGGGAGCCTGGTTGGAGCTTCCCAGACTGTCCCGCTGGGTCGCGAGGACCATCAGGCTCGGCTACGCGATTCAGTTCGCACAGTCTCCTCCCCGCTTCACTATGGTCGGTGGCAATGCCCCTGTCATGAGAGCGGAGGTCGCCACCCTACTGGCGAAGGGTGCGATCGAGACTGTCCCTCCAGCCGAAATGAAGTCCGGGTTTTACAGCCCCTACTTTATTGTACCAAAGAAATCCGGTGGGTTACGACCGATCCTGGACCTGTGCAAGATTCTATAATCTCCGAGTGGAGCCAGTTTCTTCTCATGTACTCACTTCAACTAGCCGGTACTAGATTCTGCACAGGTGTCTTCGCTTGCTTGCCATTGGAGGAGTGGGCCAAAATCCCTCCTGCAGTGTGTGCAAACCTGGTGAAAAACTACAGGAAATGTTTGACCTCTGTAATTGCAAACAAAGGCTACTGTACCAAATATTAACATTGATTTTCTCAGGTGTTCAAATACTTATTTGCAGCTGTATCATACAAATAAATAGTTAAAAAATCATATATTGTGATTTCTGGATTTTTTTTTTTTAGATTATGTCTCTCACAGTGGACATGCACCTACGATGACAATTTCAGACCCCTCCATGATTTCTAAGTGGGAGAACTTGCAAAATAGCAGGGTGTTCAAATACTTATTTTCCTCACTGTATATATACCTATATATATATATATATCTGTTTGTAGGCTATCTGTTTATAAAAAAAGAAGAAAAAAAAACAGCACAAGGTCTTAAATTTTTTTTATTATTATTTAGAAAAGAATGATACTGAAAAATAAACAAACAAAACAGAATCGAGCAAACATTTAGAACAGAAAAAATATAAAAAAAGTTTTTAAAATATTACAGAATTGGGTAAAGTTAACGAAAGCAAAAAATTACATGTAAAAGTTATTTTAAACAGAATAGAACAAACTTTTAAAACAGAAAAATAGAATCAAAAGTTTAAAATAGAGACGACAACAATAGTCTATTTAATATTGTAGATGGCAGCGCGATCACTGATCAGGATTTAATCACGGCCCCCTTGCACTATACCAAACAAAGAATACACCACAAGACCATCATATCTAGCAGTCAGAAAAAAAGAAATAGGTGCAATGAAGCTGATTATTTTTTACTATTGCGGAGTAAGACGAGTGAAGAGCGATTCTCTCTTGTGTGGGCGGACAGACACTGCTGGAAAAGAAAACTTCAATTCATAGGCTAGTTAGAGTGGTAGAGCACTCACCGTTGGACAATAGTTTCCTTGACATGGGTTCAAATCCCGAACAAACAATACTGTTATACTTTCTTTTCTTTTTTTTTTAATTAACGCTTACATTTATAAAATAAAATTACCATGATTTTCCATTTTACACTAAGGAACAAATAGGCTATTATCCAACAGTACTGTCACAAATCAAGCCTCTGTGGTTCCTCCCACTCGCCACCAGAGGGCTCCATCTCCCGAATATTAACATTACACATTTTCACTCCATTTCCCATAACCCTGTGCCTGGTATTGATTATCTGCACACCTGCCACTCATCAGCCAGACTGATTATTTGCACACCTGCCTCTCATCACCCGGACTATTTATACAGCCCTTCTCCACTGCTTCAGTGCGAAGTCTTGTTTCACCCTGGTTGACATTTCTGAGTGGTTTCCCTGTTTATACTGATTCCTCGTTTACTGATCCTGGACTGTTCTACTCGTTTCGACCCTCTGCTTCATGCCATTGTGACCCTGCTTTGTTTGACTGGATTTATGCTTTACTGTTTGCTGCCTGCCCTGATTATCTGCCTGCCCATCGACTACGATTGTAGACTGCCTCAGATAAATCCTTTGCTGGTGATTGACCCCTGCCCGATTGTGTTACGTTTACTATTACCAATAAAGATGCTGCAAATGGATCTCAATGACACTGCCTCATCATTACAAAAGACTTCGCCAAACTCCGATCCAGCAGTGATCCTTCAATTATCTACAGAAGTCTCCACCCAGGCTACTGTTCTGATTGCACATCAGCAACAACTAGAACGTCTAACATCCTAACTGAGCAACTGGTAACCTCGCTACAGCACCTCCATTTACCATCACAAAACCCCAACCCATCTGCAGCAAACCCAGCAACTGGTTCATCTGCAACTTCTGCAGCGAGCCCAGCAATCAGCACGCCCACATCCAGTAACACCACCACGAGTCCTTGTCTCGCATTTCCTGAGAAATTCGATGGGTCACCCGCCAAGTGTAAGGGATTCCTTCTTCAGTGTTCCCTGTTTGTCGACCAACAACCCTTGTTATACCCAAATGACGTCAGTCGAATAGCCTTTGTATGTACATTATTAACTAACCCTTTTATTCATTCTCTGTCTTCCTACGATGATTCTGTGAAGTGTTTGATCATCCAGAAGAAGAAAAGAGTCCTGGTGCTCAACTATTACGTCTCAGACAAGGAGGGAGAACGGCGGCTGAGTATGCACTCGCTTTTCGCACGTTGGCAGCACAAACTAACTGGGTTGAAAGCACTGTAAAGTTACTGTTCCGCAATGGTCTAAATCTGGAGCTCCAATCTGAACTTGCCTGGCACGATGAAGGAGCAACTCTGGATGAATTCATTAATCTGGCCATCCACGTTGACAATTTGATTCGATCACGCAGACCCACTAGAAATCTGGCTTATCACACCACCACATCTCCTGACACGCATGATCCTGAACACAAGCAAATCGGACTAACATGCATCACTTCTGAAGAGAGAGAATGACACATCCAACAGTCTGTATTGTGGTCAACCAGGACACCTTAAAGCATCCTGTCCCAAGCGACCATCTCCTCGAAATACCACTGCTGTAAGTTCTCCAAGATCTATCTCTCGCTCTTCATCATGTGTCGAATTATCAGTGACTTTAATGTTTTCTGGCAAAACCACAATAACCACGGCCATGATTGATTCAGGAGCAGCAGGTAATTTTATAAACAATGATTTTGCCCAGTCTCATTTCATTCCCCTAATACCCTGTGAATCTGCATTGGCAGGGGCAGCGCTAGACGGATGACCTCTGGGTGCAGGTCATGTTCATTACTCTACCAGAGACGTTACACTATTCACAGGATCCGTACACACAGAAACCATTCAGCTATTCCTCATTCAGTCACCTAACCATCCCATAATTCTGGGTCTTCCATGGTTACAACAACACAACCCACAAATCTCATGGACCGATAGACAAATCACTCATTGATCTGATAAATGTCAACAAAACTGTCTTCAATCCATCGCTCCCACTCCTATTCAATCTGTCACCGTACTTCAGGAAACCAATACTGTCCCAAACCTTTCATCTGAATATTCCGACATTCAAGAAGCTTTTAGCAAGAACAAAACATCTCAACTTCCACCTCATCGATCCAGCGATTGCAGCATTGAACTCATCCCAGGTTCAACGCCCCCCAAAGGTTGCATCTTTCCCCTATCACAACCAGAATCTGACGCCATGAAGTCATACATCGAAGAGGAATTAGCAAAGGGATTTATTCGACCATCCACTTCACCAGCTTCAGCCGGCTTCTTCTTTGTCAGAAAGAAGGATGGAGGTCTTTGCCCTTGCATCGATTATCGAGGGCTCAATGAAATAACAGTTAAGTACCCTCTTCCGCTAGTTCCAGCAGCCCTCAAACAACTTCGCTCAGCTAAATATTTCACTAAACATGACCTCAGAAATGCCTACAACCTCATTCGTATTCGAGAGGGTGACAAATGGAAGACAGCTTTCTCTACTGCTACAGGGCACTATGAATATCTGGTTATGCCCTTTGGGTCGTCCAATAGTCCTTCTGTGTTACATCCATTCATCAACGACACCTTCTGAGATATGTTAAACAGATGGGTTATTGTATATATTGATGACATCCTCATCTACTCAGATTCCCTTGAAGAGCATGTCAATCAAGTTCGTCTGGGCCTACAATGCTTAATCTCTCAGCAACTATATACCAAGGCAGAGAAATGTGAGTTCCACCAAATTTCGGTATCATTTCTTGGGTACGAAATCAGTCCAGAAGGGGTTGCCATGAATAGCCGCTTTCCGACCAAGTAGTTACAGGAACTTAGTTATAGGAACTGTCCACTTCTAAACAGTTCTATGAACTACTCTCCCCCAAACTCGGTTTTGCTGTTTGCGTTCGCACTGGCCAAGTGGCCATAGGAACTGGTAGGAAGGGTAAGGGAGTGACGCAAGCACGGCGACTTTTATTTTGACGGAGTGACGGACCTTTATTTTGACGGCGCTGAGAACGCAAGAGCAAACAATGCTCGCATTCTCTGTGTTCATTAGTTAGCGATCTGTCTAACAGTACTGGTTAACATGTTATTCGAAATAATTGTTATAGAAAGTACACAGTATATGAAAAAAAAGTTATTAGCCTATGCCGTGTGGTTGATGTCCAGTGTTGCTAGCTGAGCAGAAATACATAATCATGTTTGACTTGGTCCCCTCAAAGTTGCGTTGGATTTTCTCTTCAGCATAAAGGTTTAGAGACCCATCTATCACTGTTTTCCATGTTTGTATCTAGTTTCTGGAGTAAATATATAGGCTATAATCTGTGTGTTTACATATAGCTGTTTTAAAAATGGCAGGTGCTGGTGTTTTGCGTGCGTTCGGTCATCAGCGTACACTAACGTCACGGCTAGTTCCTATAGTGCTGGTTTAGACCCTACTCTGAAGTAGGAGCTAAATTAGTTCCTCCAAATGGAGTTCCTAGAACTAAAGTCGTTCCTAGTCGGCGTGTTCGCACCATAGGAACATACGGGTACTTTAGCCAATAGTTCTAGGAACTGTGAAAAGGTTCCTCCAGTCGGAAAGCGGCTAATGACAGTAAAGTACAGGCAGTGTTAAAATGGCAACAACCCAACACGATCAAAGAGCTGCAATGATTTCTGGGGTTTACTAACTTCTACAGACGATTTATTAGAGGCTTGTATGTATAATAACACAGTAACAAAACACTATAACATTGTATAACAACATGGTAAAAAATATGTAATAACACTAAAAATGTATAACACTGATAATTACACTGTAACACATGTATAATTAAAATGTAAAAAATATATAACACTAACACGTTTAATAACACTAATTAATGTATAATTACAATGTAACAATTGTATAAAAACACTAACATGTTTAACAACACTGTAAAAACCTAACACTGTAAGCAACTGTATAATAACACTTAATTATGTAACAAATGTATAGTAACACAGTAACAAATATATAATAACATAGTAACAAATACACTAACATCAAATGACAATATGGTATCAAATGTGTAATAACACTGTCATAAAAGTATAATAACTAACAAATGTATAATAACATTCTAACAAATGTATAATAACACTAAAAAACTGTACAGTGACACAAATGCATAATAACAATGTAACAAACATATAATTACACTGTACAATGAACATTAACACTGCAACAAACATACAATAACAGTTACAATAACACTGTAACAATAACACTGTAATAATGTATAATAACACTAATAAAAATTATAAATATGTAAAAGGTATAATAAAGTGTATAATAACACTGTTACAAATGTATAATAGCACTGTAACAAATGTATAATAACACTGTAACAAATGTATAATAATATGGTAACAAATGTATAATTACACTTTTAAAAAATGTATAACATGTATAAGACAACTGTAACAAACATAATTACACTGTAAAACTTTTATAATACTAACACATGTATAATAACACTGTAACAAACATATAATAACACTTTAAAAACTGTATAATAACACTTATAATTACACTGAAACAAATGTATTATTACACTATAAAATATGTATAACACGTTTAACACTATAACAAATGTATAATCACACAGTAACAAACTTATAATTACATTGCAAAAAAATATAATAACACTAACAAATGTATAATTACACTGTAAATAATGTATAATAACAAGTGTAATAATACTGTAACAATAACACTGAAATAAATATATAATAGCACTGTAAAAATTATAATAACACTAACAATTTAATAATAGAACGACAACAAATGTATAACACTTTAAAAAAGTATAACAATTGTATAATTGCACTGTAGCAAATGTATAACACTAACAAATGTATAATAACACTGTAACAAACATTGAATTACACTATAACAAATGTATAATAATGCTGTAACATATGTATAATACCACTGTAACAAAGATGTAATTACACTATACCGAATGTATATTAACACTGTAACAAACATATAGTTACACTGTAACAAATGTATAACACTGTAACAAAAGTAATAACACTGTAACAATCGTATAATTACACTGTAACAAATGGATAATAACACTGTAACAAATGTATAATTGCACTGTATCAAATATATAATTAAACTTTAACAAACATATTACGACACTGTAACAAATGTATAATGACACTGTAAAAATGCATAATTATACTATTACAGATGTATAGTTACACAGTAATAACAAATGTATATATACACTGTAACAAATGTATAATTGCACTGTATCAAACATATAATTAAACTTTAACAAACACATATAACGACACTGTAACAAATGTATAATGACACTGTAAAAATGCATAATTATACTATTACAGATGTATAGTTACACAGTAATAACAAATGTATATATACACTGTAACAAACATGTAATTACACTTAACACACTGTAACAAATGTATAATTACCAGAGATGCACTCTCATTTGGTACACTACAATTTTAGAGGTTAAAATTAACAATAGAGCTATTATATTAAATTTTTTATTTATTTAGCACAACCAAAACAATATTCTTCCACAAAATTAATGCAGTTTTGTTACATAATGTATTTTTTAAAATAGTCAGTTAGTAATTTAATTAAAAAAGTTAACACTGCTTTAATTTTAACTGAAAAGTTAGTAATAGAATGAAAAACAAAGAAACAAATTAAAGGGGCCATGAACTGAGAAATACAATTTTCCTTGAGCTTTTGACATATAAGAGGTCATCATACTATAATAACATCCTGTAGGTTTCAGAACTGAAAACTTCCTTGTTAGTCCAAAAACAGCTTTTATTGTAACCAAGCCCACTGAACGACTCATTGTGGAACATGCTTATCTGACAGACCACCTCTGCAGAAGAAAATCAACGCCTACTTCATCATTGCAACTTTGGCCCCGCCCACTGGCGTGTTAGTAAGATGATGAGGGAGAAGAGCACATGATCACTCACTGGACTAAAAATAACATTACCTTCCAAATGATCATAATGCTAGGAATGTGGTTATTTATATTCAACAATGTAAATGTCTCAGTTGAGCATTATTTATTTGTGTTTGGTACATTTCAGAGTGGGTTCTTTGGAAAATCAGTTGCAATTTCGGCGCAGGCTTTGCAAACAGACTTTTATGACATGGACTCGACAGTAATGCGACAACATGTAAGTAACTGTGTTAATTCTAATGCCTGATCTGTGACCAGTGATTTTTGATAAAGTCAGATGTTCTTTGTTTATGTGTCAGTAAATCAAAGCAGTGACTAAACGGTCAACTTCACATTGTTTCTCTTAGTAGGATGAAAATAATATGTTATTTAAACTGATTAAATTATACTTAGAAAGCAATCAAAGAACGCTCCCTTTTACAATGGCTGGAGCTGTCAATTAAACTGCGCAAGTTTTTCAGTGACTGAGTTCTGGGCTCTCGCAAAAACTCCTGTAAAAACAAAGTCACTATATCTATAGTCTTTGGTTATAATCAATACATCTCTTATTTACATCATGTTAGCACTGTTAGTTATGATGAAATCATTTGTTAGTGTGCAGAAATCGAGTTGCAAAGACGAGATCACTGCATTCAAGCCCTCAACGTGTCTGTGATCGGCTACAATGCTCATCACTGCAACCTTTCATGCCACAATCTAAATATAGTTCCATAGATCTGAATATAATGCTATAATCAACACTTTCCATGATTAGTTAACATTGAGAGCTGTAATAGTAAAAACATGCTAAAAGTTTTTGTGCGAGTTCCACATGTAATACTAGTAGGGCTGTCAACGAATATTCTAAATTCGAATATATATTCGAATAGTTTTAAAAAACAGGAATTCGAACGTGAAAATTAATATTCGAATGTGAATTTCGAATATGGAAAAACACGCCCGCGGAAGCAGATGCGCGGCTGTCTGCTTTGCGAGTGGGCGCGCGCGCTGCCTGAGGGACAGGTCACACGAGTCGCACTGTCTAGCACAGCGCTGCTGAAAGTTGACAGTGCACTAAAAAGACAATGGAATAAATTGCAGTCAGTTTTTCCTTTTTTTAATACAAGCACCAAGAATGTAAGTAGCCTTTTTCTTTTTTAATAGCACTTTATTTTTTATGAACCTCAGGGTAAAATTTCTTTGTTGTCACATTTCTCGGAATTGTGTGCCTCATTTTATTTAACATTAAACAGAAAAGTTCCATGTTTACCACAGCACAGCTCGCTCGGAGCGTTCAATGTCGGTTCTATACTGTAAAACTTCAATTAATGTTAATAAATTTGTTTCAATCACTGAATAAAGCCTGCTATATTTGGGACAAGAGTCGCGACCTTAAATTGCTTGCACAAAACTCTTGATCAGCACTCAACATGTGCTTATTGTTGTTGTTAATTTAAACCGTTATGCGCAGAGAGAGCGTGAGCGCGAGGGCGAGAGAGAGAGAGTGCCTGCGAGTGAGCGAGAGTGAGGTCTGTGGTCTTGGCCATTAGTTTATTTACTTGGTTTTGTGTTGGTAATACATTGTCAAATATGTTTAAACTTAAATTTACTACCTATACAAGTAGTTATGTCTCTTTGTATTAATTTGTCCTGTTATTGACGTAATGCGCGTCATTGACAAAATGCGCAACCAGATGTTCGAATAGTTCGAATATTCGTGTGTTTTTTAGAGGGAATATTCGAACGTCATTTTTGAGCAATTTGACAGCCCTAAATACTAGCTATTTCATATGCAAATATGTTAGTCAGTCACAGCAGTGGGCATTTACACAGCAAACACGCCCCTTCAAACAGAGCGTTCAAATCAGAGGGCTAAAATCAGGGTAGCAAAAATGCCTTTTATTTCTAAATTAGGACAATTTGTTATGTAAAAATCAAACTAACATTATGGGCCCTATCTTGCACCCAGCGCAATTGACTTTGTACACCGACACATGTATCATTCCTATTTTGCAACTGCGCACAGCAGACTTTTCCCTCCACAGACGCACGTTGGTAAATTAGGAAATTAACTTGCGCTCCCGGGGGCGGTTCAGCGCAAAGATGAGGCGTGTTCCAGCGCAAACGTTCCCTGGTGCTATTTTGCAGGTTTAGAAAACAATTCCACCACTGACCAGGAAAAACCTAGTCTAAAGTCAGTGGTGCGTTGCGCATGTTATTCATATGCTATTTTAAGGGTGCATGCTTGGCCATAATCAATGTAGCGTTTGCACAACGCGCATGCACTTTGCTTATCTCATCTACACACAGACGCAGCAGTTCTCCTTTTTAGAAAACCATACATTATTACAAGGAAAAATATTAACACACGAGGGAAATCATTGTTGTGTCAATGAAGATGTGAAAAAATAGGCATAAATCTAGCTTACACATTTACCCAATTTTTTATACGCCTGTTTAACCGAAGCTAATTTGGGTGGGTTTCTCCCATCCCCATACAATGTCACTTCTCTGTGTTTTACGGCCCTGACGAGAACGTCGGTCTCCTCAGCTGTGAAACGCTCCTGGCGTGCACCTGGCAAATCCGCCGTTATAATAGCAATCCGCCATGGAACAAGCGCGTCTGCTCTTAAAGGGAATGTGAGATGTCGCTCTGATTGGTTTATTTCATGTTACGCCCAAACCACACCTATGAATAATGAAGCTACTTCAGACCAACCCATTTTAGATTTGCGTCGGGCGCAAGAGTCATTTATCCCGCTGGTATAATAGCAACAGCGCCCAAGACCCGCCCACAATGTTTCTTGCGTTTCGCGCTTGATATTTGCGTTTCAGATCGTTAAAATATGGCCCCTTAAGTGCACCCCAGGAAACATTATAAAACAATAGGACTATAGGTCTAGTATTATTGTCATTAATGAATATGTCAAAATTTATATAATACAGTCATTAGAAAATAATTTCCCAGGTACATTTTTTTTTCTACTGTTTCTTATCACTATACAGCTTTATGCAAAGCTATCTTAATGTTTCAATATTAGTGCTTTTCTAGCTGGCATTGTATTACATCAATTCAATTGAGGCAAACTTGCATAATCTACAAAAATCCATTATGAACTACAGTTTACAAAAGTCTATTCCTGCATTGTCAGCGAGACTGAAAAACAACAACAACAACAACAACAAAAAAAAAACATTTGCTGAAGGCCATCATTTCCCAAAATGATGCAGAGCTGGAAAGTCCCACCGTAAATATTTGATCCTGTTAGTTACAGTGAACAGGAGGATGTGTTTTCTGGTGATAGTATAGAATGAAACTCCTCGAAATCATTCAAAAGAGGTCAGAAAGATTGTTTCAGATCGGAGGCAATTTACTCTGATTTTGCTTGTTCACTTCTTATGACTCCATATTTATTTGCATTATAAAGGGTTTTATTTCTTTTCTTTGGGGTTACATTTACAATGTTCCGCCCTGTAGCAGAACCATTTCTCAGAAACATGTCTCTACATACTCTAATCTAGACATTCTGGGTTACTCTAATGACACTTTGTAATGCTATATATTTGACTTATGGCAGGAAATACTTACACTAGCCCCTTCTCAAAGGGTTTTCTTATAAGATGGATTTTAAGAAATGTTGAATATGACTCTCAGCCTGTGTATAAAGCACATTGCAACTGAGTTTAGTTAATTTTTCATTGAATGCCATGATATTTTGGTGCATCCACAAGGTAATAAAGCATTTCTCCATTAATAAACAAGACAAATCCATACAAAATTCATACTAATTCATACCAAAAATAAGCTTCTACTTAACAGATTTGACTGTTGCAGTAATTTCTGTGTGGACAAATAGTATTGCTAGATCATATAAAGCCATTTTAGAGAATTGTGTTTCCAGCTTTCTTTGCAGCAGGTTGTGAGGGCCTTAGGCCAGTTTTTATTTTAGCATAACAACACCCTTGTGAAGAAAGCAAGGTCCAAATAGAAGTGATTTACTGAGCCTGGTATGGAAGAACTTGACTGGCCTAACTGGACACTGGATAGATAGATACGTTTGGCCATATAGTGTATCATAAGGAATTGCTGGCAATGATTCATGGATGTTTTGTTTTTTTTGACCTGCAAGAATGAAATGTTATTCACTGTAAGATTTGTCCTGAAAACTTATTTAGCTGTTCTTCATCTTTACCAAAGCATTTACCGTAAATAGCCGGAGAGCAGCTGTTTGTTTACCTGACCTGATTCTGATACGCACTCTGGATACTCTTCACGTTCTATTACAAATCTAGCCACGTTCAGTCATGCACCGATATAAGCCATGTTCCCATTCCACACAAGAGCTCCCAAACCAATAAAACTGGTGCTTCAATTAGTATGAAATATAAAATATTTACCAACCTATAGGTTCTCCCTGAAGTTTCTTAATATGAGAGCCATCACAACCTCTCACTAGGGATCAATCGGCATAAATCAGCAAAAGGTTTGTTGGCGTAAATTAAACCAGCTGCACCTGCAAACACACTCTGTAAATAAAAAAATCTGTAAAAAGCCCCTCATCTCTGTAGTTTTATTAAAGTCTTAAATTTACAAGTATTATTATTTACTTTTTAAAACAATTTTGAATCTCTGGCTCTTTGTTGTTTCGTAGGTGGTAATTGGTATAATTATACTGTGAATTAGAAGCATACTCTGTGACATTTTATTTAATAATGGAACACATATAATTTCTATAAGACATGATCACTTCTGAATGAAACATACCCAAAGAGAGAGAGAGAGAGAGAGAGAGAGAGAGAGAGAGAGAGAGAGAGAGAGCAGAAAAGAGAGTACGAAGGGACAGAAGAGCAGGGGGTTTGGGGGGAAGAGAGGGGAAATCAAGTTTTCAGTTTAGCCACAATCCAATCAGGCTATTGGTATTCAGGTCTTCTTCCCAGCTGCAGGCCATCTATTATTGGAATATTGTAACATTTAACGGCCAAGCGGGTCTTAGCTATGGCTACACGTGCATCATATATCCATGCATCATAGATTCCAGCATCCGATCATTATTATTATTCTTAGTATCAAAACAAACTGCTTGTGAGGTGTGGCTGCTATTACAGTTTAAATATGAGTGGCTATTCACATCTTTTACAGAGTTTAGCTTTTTGTTGGTATTATTATTATTATTATTATTAACTAATAATAATAACAACTAATAATAATAATATAAATGAAGATGATTAATAATAATTTATAATGATTTATTTATAATTATAATACTAATAAAATATAGATTGATTTTACATAGAAGGCATAATATTCCATATGCGGTGCTTTTCATCTTGCATATAGTAATACTGAACAAAATAATCTAGGCCAGGCAACATTTATTTCTAAAGCACATTACAACCAACCAGTGGTGACCAAAGTGCTATAAAAAAACAACAACAAAAAAAACAACATAAAACAACTCAAACACAGGTTCAACTACATTGATTCATATGCCAAAGAAAATAAATATTTATTTAATGAGGCTTTAAAACTAGCCTTCATCTCTGTATGTAGGCTACTGTTTGACACTGAATATGTATTTACACACAATCTGTGCATATCTCATTTTTCTCTCGGTGTCTGAAATTGTTACCCTTTATGTCACCATTTCAAATTTCTCACAAGTGTCTACAAGGAAACGAGACAAATGTTTTTTTATCAAAGCCAATAACACAACAGATTCATAAATTGATATTATGCATAAATACGCTCATAAACTGCTATCCATTAGCCAAAACACACAACAAACTATTGCTTCTAAATTCCATTCTGGAAAATGACTGTGTGAGACGCAACTGTGAATTAATCTGAATTTGCATTTATTTAAGGCTGCTATGATTAATATTCATTTTGTGTTTTTCTCACTCAGATCTTTTAATGACTTGCCAGTCTGTTATGATTCCTCTGCTCAGAGAACAGCCCCCCCCACACACACACACACCACCACCACCACAACACACACACACACACACACACACACACACACACACACACACACACACACACACACACACACACACACACACACACACACACACACTACCACCACCAGCAGCAGCATCTGATAATTAGATAACTGTCACTCACAGTAATAATTCTAGCCCTGATACGGACATCAATCTTTGTTTTCCTTCAACCTTCCCTCCAAATATGTCACACATGGTTTGTCATTGCTGCGATAGTGTATGCATATTTGTTCTAAGCTGTCTAAAAGGATAGTTGATCTCTGTTTTATGTGTATAGACGTGTGAAAATGAAAGATTCAGCATGAAATACTGACTTTTATTATCTCTAAAAGTAATGTCCAATTCCATTGTCAATTAGCTATTAAGCGATGATATGAATAGATAATCATGTTATCAAGTCTGTTGTAAATAAATTCTTTACCGCAAACACGATCCAGTGTTCAATTCCCAATGCTTCGTTTCATTTGTGGCAGAGGTCACAATAACAAGTAGGAAGAAGTTGCTCATAACATGTTTTGAATACACATGCATCATTAATTTGCGCATGAAATGAACATCTTCAGAAGCACAAACCACCAGAGGCCATAAATGACTCATTATCACCTTTGTACTAGTTAAGAATAGCACCACATGAGACTCCAAGATGTCCTGATCAAGTAGCTGAATGAGATCTAGGCGCTTTCTGGCAGATGGAGCAAGCTGAAGATAAACACCTTCGGGTGTTTGTTCATCAGAAAGCACTCTCGCTCACAGCTGCATCACCCACTCTGCAACTGCATTAGCATGGCCCCTGAGGATGTGTGGACGATCGCAGACTCTGAGGGCCTTTTAGAAAGCACTTTGCTTGGATTCAGGTCTGGCTGCTGAGTCAGCAGCTCTACCAGCTTAAAAAGATCCTATGCTGGTGTGTCTCGGGGAAGCTGCTGCTGGGATGTGCTGTAGTGATGCATTGAAGATGAAGAAATACGAGTCACTCCGTTCTGAGCTCAATCTGAAATTCTGCTGTTTGTTTATTTATTTATCGTCCCTCCCTCCTCTAATGGGCTGTTTGGGTTGAGTGGTGGGGCAGAAAATTGTCTTTGTGCTCCCATAGGTCTCCGGGTACTGCAAGGCTGTACCAGGTTGGAGATTAGAAATAATGTGGTAAAAATTAAAACAGATTGTCCACAATTAATTTGTTGTCTTAATATTAAGGCATTATGGTGATCGTATAATCAAGAAAATATAGTCTGGAATTCCTTACAATATATCATCATTTAATCTCTCATGTTGATCCAAACCTGTATGTTTTTTTGTTTTTTTTTCTTATGTGGAACAGAATAGAAGAGACTTTTAAAATTGCTTACACACTATAAAAGTGGTACTTGAGGCCCACTCAGTGAAGCCATTTACTCATGTAATCTTGAGACCAAGTCTGCAAAACGTACTCCGTTACTAACGTAACCTCGGTTCTCTCTAGAAGAGGGAACGAGTATTGCGTAGGTTGCTTACGCTACGGGTAAAGTCATCTTTTCTCGAGATATTGAAGCCAAAAAGTATCCTTAATTTTGTATTTATTGTCAACGCGTTGCAGCATCCAGCAGACCTAGAGCGGGCTTACTAGCGAGCTCATTGGCTGCCCTGCGGCAACTGCAGCAGCCTATCGTCGAGCCCAGCATGACGTCATGCCCAACGAGGGCGCCCGCGCCCTCACGCGTCACAGCCCGCCAGAATGGGTGTGGCTTAGCGTATATAAGGACGGCTCGGAGGCTGCTTATCTGGTTTTCATCAACTGAAGAGATATCAGCTCGAGGCGGGCATGGCAGGTTACGCAATACTCGTTCCCTCTTCTAGAGAGAACCGAGGTTACGTTAGTAACCGAGTACGTTCTCTTACGAGAGGTTCTCTCGTATTGCATAAGTTGCTTACGCTACGGGAACCCCTTGTCAACGGCGTGCGCGCCAGCATCAACCACATATAGTCCCAAGGGCGCACCCGGGGGACACAGATCAGTGGGAATAAGACGGCCAACCTGAGTGGGCCAGTACATGTACATAAGCACACAGTAACATGTGGCAAAGAATACAGAGCAGCACAACCGGTCCATACTGACACGTGGATAACTATCCTCACAGTGTAGTTCAACTAGGGGATCTAAAAATTAACGTGAGAGCAGCCTGCGCGTGATCGAACCTGAGCAGAACATACTCGCAACTTAGACTGACAGAAGTCTAGCCTGCAGGGCGGGAACTTCTAGGTTGTAGAACCTAACAAATGTAGAGGGGGAGGCCCAGCCTGCCGCCGTACAAATGTCGTGAATAGAAATCCCACTGGACCAAGCCGACGAAGAGGCCATCCCTCTAGTAGAATGAGCCCTAACACCCAAAGGGCACTGCAGGTCTTTAGACGCATATGCTGCCGCGATAGCGTCGACAATCCACCTGGACAGACTCTGTTTCGAGGTGGCGAGACCCTTAGTGCGTCCACCGTATGAAACGAAGAGCTGCTCCGAGCGCATGAAGGCGGCGGAGCGCGTGATGTAAATCCTCAGCGTTCTGACAGGGCAGAGGAGGTTAACATCGACTTCGCTACCGGAGCCCAGCAGGGCCGATAACATAATAACCTGCACTCTGAAAGGAGTGCCAAGCACTTTGGGGACATAACCATGTCTCAGTTTGAGAATGACTTTAGAGTCATTAGGCCCAAACTCGAGACACACGGCGTTAACAGATAACGCGTGTAAGTCACCCACGCACTTAACTGATGACAGGGCTATCAGAAAAGCGGTTTTAAGCGAGAGGTCTTTCAGATCCACGGTCTGTAACGGTTCAAAGGGATGTGCTTTCATGGCCTCTAGGACCACAGAAAGATCCCAAATAGGAACCGATGGGGGTCGCGGGGGATTCATCCTCCTGGCTCCTCTAAGGAAGTGGATGACGAATTCATTCCTTCCCATTGCCTGGCCGCGCGTCGTCTCAGCAAATGCCGCAATGGCCGCAACATAAACTTTGAGCGTGGAAGGGGACCTGCCCTTTTCCAGCAGCTCCTGAAGGAAAACAAATACCTCAGAGACCCCACAGGTTTGTGGGTCCAGGTCTTTCCCCGCGCACCAGTTAGTAAACACAGACGCGTAGAGCCTTCTCGTGGAGGGAGCTCTAGACTGCGTGATCGTGTTCATCACCCCTTCTGGCAGGACAACGGGTACCCGTTGATTATCCATGCATGCAGAGACCAGCTCTCTGGATGAGGATGCCAAATCGAACTGCCGGCTTGAGAGAGAAGATCCTTTCTCATCGGGATTGGCCATGGGGCTAGATCGGTCAGCTGCATCAGCTCTGGGAACCAGACTTGGTTCTCCCAGCGCGGGGCCACGAGGAGCACCGAATGACCCACCTCCCTGACTCTCCTGATTACCTGTGGTAACAGCGAGATCGGGGGAAAAGCGTACAGCGGGCAGCTGGGCCACGCTTGGGCCAGCTCGTCCTCGTTCTTTGAAAAGAACCATGGGCAATAAGCGTTGTTTTTCGACGCGAACAGGTCGACTTTCGCTTTGCCGAAACGGCGCCACAGCAGGTGGACTGTCTGAGGATCCAGGGACCATTCCCCCGGGGGAACATTGTCCCTGGACAGTCTGTCTGGACCGCCGTTTAGGCGTCCAGGCGCGTGCGCGGCTCTCAGCGAGAGCAGTGAGTACTGAGCCCAAACGAGGAGGCGTTCCGCCAGAGCATTGAGATGTCTGGATCTGACACCGCCCTGACGGTTCACGTAGGCCACCACTGATATATTGCCCGTGCGGACCAGCACGTGGTAGCCCCGTAGGTGTGGGAGGAAGTTCCTCAGCGCGTTCTCGACCGCCATCATCTCCAGACAGTTTATGTGAAGGCATTTCTCCTGGTCTGCCACTCGAGCAGCATACGCCAGCTTCATGAGAGTGGACTCTGCATGAGTGAAAGACACCGGCCAGCTCTGAGTCACTCTGATACGCAGACCGCCGGAAGCCCAAGCTCGGTGTGGTACTCGTGCACTCAGCCAGCGCTGTAGCGGACGCATACGTAGCAAACCCAGCTGAAGCACCGCTGAGGCTGAAGCCATGCAGCCTAGCATTCTCTGAAAAGTTTTCAAGGGAACAAGGCTGCCCGTCTGGAATGAAGCGGCCAGGTGTCGAACGCGGCGCACGCGCTGTGTCGACAGGGGGGCCATCATAGTCACAGAGTCTAGATCTATCCCTAGAAAAGAGGTTGTCTGGCTGGGCAGTAATGAGCTCTTGGTCCAGTTGACCGTGAGACCCAAACTTTCCAGGTGGCTGAGAAGCCGCTTTCTGTGAGATATTAATTCTCTCTCTGACTGCGCTAGAATCAGCCAATCGTCCAAATAATTCAATATTCGCATGCCCTGACCTCTGAGGAGAGCGAGAGCCGCGTCCATGCACTTCGTAAATGTATGGGGTGCTAAGGACAGGCCAAACGGGAGGATTGTATTGATATACCTGACCGTGGAAGGCGAATCTCAAGAATGGCCTGTGACGGGGTATTATCTGAATCTGAAAATATGCGTCTTTCAGATCGAGAAATATAAACAAGTTCCTCGGGCGAATTTGCGCGAGGATTTGTCTGGTCGTAATCATTTTGAACGGTCGCCTCATGAGGGCTTTGTTCAGGTGTCTCAGATCTAAGATGGGTCTGAGAGCCCCATCCTTCTTTGGAACGAGGAAATAACGGCTGTAGAAGCCTGACTCGCTCTGAGAAGGTGGTACTGGTTCTACAGCCCCTTTGCATAGCAGTTTCGCTATTTCTGCGTGAAGTAGGTGTGCTACTTCTAGATTCACTTTCGTTTCGGTCCGGGCTCGGAAGCGCGGGGAGCGACAAGCGAATTGCAGCGAATAGCCTTGTTTTACTGTATTTAGCACCCATTCTGACACTCCTGGAATAGCCTCCCACGCCTCTGCGTGCATGGCTAGGGGTAGAATGTTATCTTGGTCCCGATCGCCGCACAATGTGGGCTCGTGAACCTGAGTCTGAGGCATTGGCGCTGTGAGCGCGCTCTCGGTGCTTGTATACAGCGGCATGCTGAGAACGGCGGATGGCCAGTTTGCATGTAACGTCCCGGTCAGCTTGGATGGGGAACGCTTCATGTGAAAAAGCCTGTGGCGCGTGTGTAGCGCTGGGTGTGGTGTGGTAGTCAGTAAGCGTGAGCGCTCACGAGCAGCCACAGGTCTTATGACATAGCCGGTGTGTGTCGGCTTTATATTTTCTATTCCCTGGGACAAGGGTGTAACAGAGCGGGCAGTGAGCAGGTGTGGGCACTGTTCTGTGGGCACATTTCCTACATTTAACACTCGAGCGGCATACGCCAGCTTCATGAGAGTGGACTCTGCATGAGTGAAAGACACCGGGGGATCTGTGCTTATGTGTAGGGGTGAACACTGGGAAGCGGGCACATTTTCTACACTTAAAACACCATCGGCGTGAGCCGGATAACCAGAAATTGTTTCCTTTATGAGATTTATCTGGGTCGCTGTAAAAACGGCATTTGTGTGCAGGTGAGCGGGTTGCGTGATGCGCTCGTTGGCTGCAGAATACACATCTGCAGTCGCCTTTGCTAAGGGAACTGACAGAGCGGGATGTTTTGATGGCGGTCCGGCCGCAGCGGGACTCAACCACCGTTTCCTCCTTGAGGCTAGGAGGACTTCGCTGGCTCAGGTGTCAGCGCGATCTTAGGCCGGGGTCCCAGTGAGGGAGGCGGCCTGCGGCGGCTTGACGAGCACGATCTCTGGCGTGAGCCATGGCATCGTTGCAGAGGGGGAGGCTGGGCGGACTGCTGAGTCGAACTACGGGCAGGCGGCTGCTTCTGAGAGCGGCCTGCGGTGGAGCTCGAGCGTCGAGGTAAAAAGAGCTTCATGGCCTGAGTGGTCTTTTGTACCTCAGAGAAACGGTCCACAATCCCGCTCACGGCTGGGTCAAAGAGGCCGGTTGGAGAGAGTGGGGCGTTGAGAAACACCGCCCGCTCAGCTTCCCTCATGTCAGCCAAAGGCGCCTCTCTGTAACAGTGAGCGAGGCCATGCAACGTCCAATGGCCTAGGCCGCGGATTTCGTGGCGTGAAGGGAAAGGTCCGCCGCATCCTTAAATCCGTCACGATGGACTGATCCGCGCCTTTCTTGTCCCATTCACGGAGGAGATCGGCCTGAAGGATCTGTAGCACGGCCATCGAGTGCAGGACAGAAGCAGCTTGTCCCGCGGCGGTGAAGGCGCGGCCGACGAAAGCTGAAGTAGCCCGGCAGGCTTTAGACGGGAGGGCAGCCTTAGCGCGCCATCCAGCGGCTGAGGTGCGCTGCTACCGCCTCCTCCACGGGAGGGATGGACTTGTACCCCTTCTCACTGGCGCCGTCCACTTGGGAGAGCGTCGAGGAGATAGAGGAGTGAAGTCTCGCGGAGAATGGAGCGTTCCACGATTTAGAGAGCTCGGTGTGAAGCTCCGGCTGGAAGGGTGCAGATCTGGACTCGGGCGCCTGACGGCGGCCAGGCAGGAAGCACCCGTCGATTGGGCGCGGGCTCTTGAGGCGGGGACAACTCGAGGCCGAGTTGACCAACTGCCTTGGTGAGGAGGCGAATAAGCTCAGCCTCCACACTGGCCCGGGACCCAGCGGACTCCTGGAGCGAAGGGGAGGGGTCTGGGTTAGTCCTCGCTTCCTGACGCCAATAGAGAACAGCTGTCGTTAATGGCGTCATCTTCTGCTTCATCTCCCGAGGCGACAACAGTGCGGGCAGCCGCCGGCATATGTGTATCCGGGACAGAGCGCGGGGAAAGTGGCGGCGAGGCTCGTGGAGAAGGTTCTGGCGAGCGCCTGCAGGCCAAATCGGGCTCCGGAAGCCTCTGGGAGCGACGCTTCTTGCAGCGCGGTCCGGCGGAGGCGGGCGGAGGTGCAGTTTCAGCGTCGAACATCTCAAGTCGAGCCCGCAGGGTCGACATGGTCAGTTCTTCGCAGTGGATGCAGCCGCCCGAGGAAAGGGCGAGGGCTGCGTGCTCACGACCCAGGCAGAGAGCGCAGATGACATGGCGGTCTCCGTTACTGAGCGGGGCTCGGCAAGAGCCACAGGAAAAACGAGGCATTTATACGTAAAATGCCTCGTGCTTTTTTAGAGAAGTGTGTGTGTCGCGGCGGCGAGCACACACAAGCAGTAAAGGATATAACGCCGGATAGCGTAGCAGGCACGGATGGCTGAAGGCAGCGAAAATCGACCGGCTTCCTCAGGCGCTGTCCTAGGCGTGCTTTGTCGCTTGATTCGACGGCGTCGGCTTCTCTCAGAGGATCCAGCGATGCGGAGAGCTTCGCTGAAGAGATGAAAAATCAGATAAGCAGCCTCCGAGCCGCCCTTATATACGCTAAGCCACACCCATTCTGGCGGGCTGTGACGCGTCCGCGCCCTCATTGGGCGTGATGTCACGCTGGGCTCGACGATAGGGTGCTGCAGTTGCCGCAGGGCAGCCAATGAGCTCGCTAGTAAGCCCGCTCTAGGTGTGCTGGCTGCTGCAATGCGTTGACAGTAAATACAAAATTAAGGATAATTTTTGACTTCAATATCTCGAGAAAAGATGACTTTACCAGTAGCGTAAGCAACTTACGCAATACGAGAGAACCTCTCGTAAGAGAATTGCAAGCACATTATCTGCTTTACACACAGTTTGCAATTGTAAATACAAACTTTTCGCATAACTCAAAACACAGTTATCTACATTAGACACACCACTCAAAACTAACAGCTCTTGTTTCATTTAGAAAACACAGATTTAAATGCCACTCTCATTTACAGATTACCTACACCCAGTGATCGTGTGTGAAAACATTTATTTCTAATTTGTTCACTTAGAAATCAAAAACTCATTGTTTTAAGAACTTCTGTGTTTTAAGAACCAGCATGCCCAGTTCTGATGGTCGGCATTCCTGTGTTTTCTGTACCTTCCTGTCATGTGTTTCCTACGCCAGAGCTTCTTCAAGCCATGCCTGCGAGCCTGAGCTTCTTCACGTCATGTCTGCCAAGCCTGAGCTTCACGTCATGCCTGCCGAGCCTGAGCTTCTTCACGTCATGCCTGCTGAGCCTGAGCTTCTTCACGTCAAGGTTGCCCTTCCAGAGACTACGCCCATCATGGCCGCCGCTCCAGAGTCCTCGAACAAGATGGCCGCCTTTCTGGAGTCGTCGATCAAGATGGCCGCTGTGCTTGAGTCAGCTCTGGATGATACAGCACTGATCATCATGGCCATGTCTATTTTGTGTATGTGGGCAGCACACACCTCAACTCCATCCCATGACCCCTCAGCCAAGATGGCCCCCGCCGTTCCAGAGCCCTCGGACAAGATGGCCGCTGATCCAGAGCCCTCGGACAAGATGGCCGCCCCTACACCTGTGTCTTTGGACAAGATGGTCGCCTCATGCCTGTGTCTTTAGACAAGATGGCCGCCTCTACGCCTGTGTCTACACCGGTGTCTTCGGACAAGATTGCAGCCTCTACGCCTGTGGCTTAAGACAAGATGGCAGCTTCTATGCCTGTGTCTTCGGACAACATGGCAGCCTCTACGCCGTTGTCTTTGGACAAAATGGCTGTCTCTGCACCAAACCAGCCGGCGGCTCCCTCAACTGTCGGATCCTCCCCGGCTCCCTAAACCGCCGCCACTTCCCTGGCCCCATGAACCCCCTGCACAGCCTGCTTCACCCTGGCCGCCTGGAGTTTTGTTAGTCTTTTTTGTTGTTGTTGTTGAGCGTCTGGAAGCCACTCTTAATTTAATGATTCCAACCTGTGTTCCCCTGTCTTGTGTGTTCCTGGACTTTTGTTATTTCCTATCTTGATCCATGTTTTGCAGTTCCTTGTTACGTTTAATGTTGATTAGTCTCCCCAGGTGTTTCTTATTAGGCACGACCCCTTGTTATCTTGTTAAGCTTATCTGCCTGTGTGTGTGAGCATATATATATATATATATATATATATATATATATATATATATATATATATATATATATATATATATATATATCCCTTTGTTTCACTTGTTCTGTCAGTCGTTGAATGGACATTCCCTGGTTTAGTGTGTTTCCTCCTATTCTGTGTTTTCATTTGTTTTCACCAGTTACTTTGTTTTTGCACTTTAATAAATCTAACCTGCACGTGGATCCGCTTCCCAGCCTGCTTCTTTGTCTGTCTCAAATGTTACACATACTGTATATAGTGTATTTGTGCACATACATGACTTGTGGGTGCTATGACAAACGCCTGTGTACTCCACTGCACACTGAACAAGCAAAAGACACAAGATAGTAGTGTTTTACATTTTTCACATCCGTGTGTAGTTTGACATGTATGTGGCCAATCATTTGATGGTTTGTGTGTAGATTTACTATGCAAAAACACAAATTTGAAGGAAAGTCATGCAGGTTCAGAATATCATGATGAGGGTGCATCATAAATAATGACAGATGTGTGTGCATGTGAATTTAATATAAGTAATAACATTGGATTTCAAAATATAGTGTTTAGATATATTAATGCTTAACTTCACAGAGATTTATGAAAGGAGCCCAAGATAAAAGCATGTAATGTGACTGAATGCAAAATGGCCATTATAAAAGCCTCTGCATTTACCATTTAGCGTATATTTATGTTTCGTTGGTTGGAAACTTTTAGCAGAATAAGATTATAACAGCAAAATTTCACACATACAGTCTTTACTGGTAAATTACCGGTAAGAGATCATGTGTGAACAGGGCCTTTTAAAAAAATACCGGTAAATTGGTTCAGAAAATTTACCAGTAACAGAAGTTGTAACATTACCAGTAAATTACTGGTAATGTGCTTTGTGTGAACGTTGAATGAAGATTACCAGTATGATCACATACGAGGTCAGAACAGGCTGAAGTAAGGAGTCTGCTTTGGGCTAATCATAAAGTTATAATGGAGATGATTACTCAGTGCTGTTTCCATTAAGCTTTTTAACAGTTTTTCTATGTAAAAATGTGCAATATGATCATCTTTGACCGTTGCGCCACGTCTCATAGCTTTTTTAACGTGTCACACTCGAGACCCAGCCTTCTTTTCCATTCATCAGCATTGTGGCTCTGCAGTTGGGTACTATTATGCGTGTCTTGTGTTTTTAAGAGCAAAAACGTGTTCTGTTTGATCATCCCCTTATGCTTTCAACACAGATGTCAAAAAAAAATTCAAAATTGAACTGATACAGTGCCTTCTCTCAGGGTTTGGAAGTACGCACTGCAGTTCCTTCCGCCCCGATTGAGGCACAGACACTGCAACTATCTAGTTCTGAGGAACTGGACATTGTCAGTGTCGATGCAAGAGATTCTGAGGATTCGCCACCTCATTCTCATGCATTGGAAGAGCTGGGTGAGGTTGTGACAAGAGTGGTTGAAAGACTGAGTATTGACTGGCTAGCAAATAAACAGGACGTTCGTTTCAAAAGTAAACTCGACGAACGCTTCCTACCATCATAGTCTCAAAATCAACAAAATCTACCAGAGAAACCGGTTTCATATAGAGTTAATAGTGCACAAACATCCAATTATTCCTCTATATCTAACTATAAAGAGCAAGGTTATGGGGAGATGCCAAAAGTGGAAGAGACGCTTACGAGCTTTCTCTCCCCCGAAGCGGCATTTTCTCTAAAGGCCAGCGTGGAAGCTACTGCCAAATGTTTCTTATTGGGTCCTGCAGACCATAGAAAAAGGGCATCAAATACAGTTCGGGTTTCGCCCGCCCAGGTTTATGGGGGTCCTATCCACCGTGGTGGGTCCCGAGCAGGTTCTGGTGATGGAACAAGAAGTGGAAACCCTGTTAGAGAAAGGGGCCATAGGATATGTACCTCCCTCTAACAGGGAAACCGGGTTCTACAGCCGGTATGTCATAGTTCCAAAGAAGGATGGGGGGTTGCGTCCCATTTTGGATCTTTGAGTGCTAAACTCAGTCATGCAACTAAAGTTCAAAATGTTAACACTGAGACAAATCATGCCACAGATCAGATCCGAGGACTGGTTTTTCATGATAGATCTCAAACCGTGTACTTCCATATATCCATCCTTCCATATCACAGGAAGTTTCTGAGGTTCGCTTTCGGGGGCAAAGCTTACCAATATTGAGTTCTTCCGTTCGGCCTAGCACTATCACCCCGCACTTTCACGAAATGCGCAGATGCAGCTCTGGCACCTCTGCGACTGCAGCGTATTCGCATCATGAACTACATCGACGATTGGTTGATTCTGGCTCAGTCGCATCAGTTGGCGGTTCGGCATCGAGATGTCGTTCTCACCCACATGAAAGAGTTGGGGTTACGGTTAAACGCCAAAAAGAGTGTGCTTTCTCCATGACAGAGGACCACTTTTCTAGGCGTGGTGTGGGACTCAATGTTGATGCAGGCACGCCTGTCACCGGCACGCATAAAGTCTATCCTTTCAGCTGTGAAAAGAATAAAGCTAGGCCAGTCACTCACTGTCAAACAGTTTCAGAGGCTGTTGGGTCTGATGTGTAGGATTGAAAATAATCCAAGATATTTTAAATAACTAAATAGAAGAGGTTTCTGATAGTGATCTAGGCCTGTAGGCCAATATGTTTGTACTTTGGGGGTCGATGAATTGTCACACCTTTAGTACGGTGGGGGAAGTGTAAATATCTGATTGGTCAGTTTGAATGTCTCACATCTGGGTTTTAGTCACATGGTCAGGAAAGGATAAAAGAAGATTGAAACTGTTGCTCTGTCTCTTTTATGCTCTGGCTCTCTTCTTCTCGGGGTCCCTTTCTTGGGGCTCTCTCTCTTTACCTCCTCCTTCCTCTCTCTCTCTCTCTCTCTCTCTCTCTCTCTCTCTCTCTCTCAGGTAACATTTTTCATATATGCTGGGTACAATTATTAATATAAGTTATCATCATCTCATACATATATTTTGCAACTATTTTAAGTGTAACCATAACCATATTTTGTCATTAAACCTTTTCAATTACAACTAATGTGCTAACTAGTTTTGATTTGGTATTGACTTTGAAGTGCTACAAATTGCAATACAATATCATCACTCTCTATAGCAACGCTCTCCCACATATTAAGCTATAGTAACTGCGCTTATTTCCGTCGTTGTTATAAGTGGCAGTGGGTGGAATAGACAAGAAATGTGCAGTTTTCTACCATCTTGCTAATAACGTTTCTTTAGTCATTCGGCAGTCTTGCAGCTTGAACCACTGCAGAAAATCCACCCTTACAGATGGCAGCAGTGTCCAACGTGATACCTTTTGGACTGTTGTACATGAGACCCCTGCAGTGGTGGCTCAGGACCAAAGGGTTTTCCCCGAGGGGCAACCCATTTTGCATGATCAGGGTTATGCGGTGATGCTTACGTGCCCTGGTGCCCAAGATGTTAACGAAAGATACCTCTCTTACGGGCTGGGGAGCATTCCTAGAAGGACGCCTGTCTAGGGGTCTGTGGAAGGGACCACCATCTTTCTCGGCACATCAACCGTCTGAAGATATTGGCTGTATTTCTTGCTCTAAAGAATTTCCTCACAGATCTCAGGGGCCATCATGTGCTTGTCCGCACAGACAACACATCAGTGGTCGCCTATATAAATCACCAGGGAGGTTTGCGCTCGCGTCCACTCTGCAAACTGGTGCACCAAATCCTCCTGTGGGAAGCTACTGTCACTCAGAGCAGCTTACATCCCTGGGGCCCAGAATATAGGAGCAGACATCCTGTTGAGACAGGGGCTGAGGCCCGGGGAATGGAGGCTCCACCCCGAGGTGGTGGAGCAGATATGGAGGGTGTTTGGCCAGGCACAAGTGGATCTGTTTGCGTCTCGAGAGACGCCTCACTGTCCACTTTGGTTCTCCCTCACGCATCCAGCTTGGACTGGATGCTATGCTATAAATATGGCCGAGACTACGTTTGTATGCATTTCCCCCGATTGCTCTGCTCTTAAGAGTTCTGGAAATAGTTTGCAGGGACCAAGTTCACTTACTTATTATAGCCCCACGGTGGCCGGGCCGTGTATGCTTACCCAATCAAGTGTCTCTCCTCGACGGGCCTCAACTGGAGTTACCCGTCAGGAGGGACCTTCTGTCTCAAGCAGGGGGCTGAATTGTTCAAACCCCGTCCAGAACTGTGGAACCTGTGGGCTAGGCCTCTGAGGGGGCCCAGCTCATAGGGACAGGTCTCTCAACTGAGGTTGTAGAGACCATTCTACATTCCTGAGCTCCCTCCACGAGGAAACTTTATGCCTTGAAGTGGAGAGTTTTCACTTTATGGTGTAGTGACCGTCAGTTGTACCCAGTTAACTGCCCGGTTGGTACAGTGCTGGAGTTCCCTGTTCCCTGTCTATCCCTGTCCACTTTTAAGGTTTATGTGGCGGCCATAGGTGCTTACCACATTACTTTGGGTGGAATGTCTTTGGGTAAAGATCCGTTGGTATCTCGTTTCCTCCGTGGTACTTTGAAGATGAGGCCTGCAGCTCGTACCAGGGTGCCAACATGGGATCTGGCCATTGTCCTTCAAGGCCTTTCCCTGGCTCCCTTCGAGCCACTGGAGGAGGGTCCGGCTAAGTTCCTGACCCTAAAAGCTTTGTTCCTCCTCGCTATCACGTCTCTTAAATGGATAGGAGATTTGCAAGCACTTTCGGTTGCACCCTCATGCTTGGAATTTGCACCTTGTATGGTTAACCCTCTGGGGTCTGAGCTGTTTTCTGGGCCTGAAGGTGTTCTGACATGCTCTGACATTTGTGCTTATTTCTGTTACTTGTGACATTTTCATGGCTAAAGTCTGATTACACTGTATTCAGCACAAATTCTGCTACAATAATATATCAGCAGCATGTATGTAAAATTTTGTAGTTTTGAGATAATGACATTTATGCATGGTTTGTGAAAATACAAAAAAAAATTGTCACTGAAATAAGGTCATGAAACCCATACTGATTATTTCTTCACAAGACTTTTGAAAATTGTATCACGTAGCCTTGAATATTTGCTCCAAAACTATGTGAAAATCATCCTGACTGCTCATTCAGAGAAGACAATATATTGATTTAAAAACTGTAAGACGTGTTTTGTGTGAGAAAGCTTTATGCGGGAGGGGCGGATCACCTCATTAATATGTAAGCTTTTCACACCTGAGAAAGACAAAGACACTCCCTAATGGCCCTATTTTAGGAGCTATCAGGCCCTGTCATTCTGAGCAACCTTGCACAAAGAATGAGGAGATTTAAAAAAGAATGGCTTTTTGATTGTTTGGATTTATTTACAACACAACATAATCAAAATATACATAACAAATGACAAAAAAGCACACTATTGAAAACAATCATCCAAAGACAGAGACCTTTGTGCCATTCCTAAAAACATTGTACATACCTTTCATTTCCAAGGTGTTTGATTTTCACTTTACCATGTTCATATACAGAGACTCATGTGAATGTTGAAGTCAGCAGGACTCAGTGGCATCTGGTCCCTGAAAGAAAAAAAAAAGTGAACATACTGATATCAAGAGAAACTATAGGGAATATAGTTCTAAAATGTATTGGGAATAAATTTTAGATTTTTCTGGTTAAAATTGCTTTTTAAAATTCACAGAATACACACACACACACACACACACACACACACACACACACACACACATGTTTCCAACAATATATAATATAATGAACACCAGGTTTGTTGTGCCTTGTAAGCATAGGCTATGCACAGTGCTGCATAAAATAATAATAACAATAACCTATAGCAGCATATAAATATTCCAAAAGATTTCAGTAACAACTACTCTAGAGAAAAATATATTGATTATCATATGTTACTTCAAATGTTTCCATTCGTTATGATGATATGAAATGAGATAATAGTAAAAACATGAAGCCTTTGTTTGGTGCGTTTTGCTTTTCAAACGCGATCGTTTCAAACGTGATCGCGATACATTCAAAACCAGAAATCGCTCCAAAATATGAAACATTATGGTTACCATATTATACATATCTACGTTTGAGCAGATATCCACAAACACAGTTACAGTAAACACGGGTCCAAATATTATAATATTCACCATATATCTAGCAACAGTTCAACTGCAATGTGAAGTTTATGCAACAATAACATGAACTAATAATTAAGAATTTCTTACCTTACATCTTTCTTGTCTTCAAATCGCGTTCTTCTTCTTCTGGGGTAAATCCAATGTAAGCTCACGGCACGTATTTCAAACTCGACGAAAAGCAGAGACTGATGAAGTGTGGTGTTTTGTTTTTTGAGGTAGGCTAATGAGCGCGATCGCGTTCCATGTGGAGATTTGCATGTGAATCTCTTTTGCGCGCGTGGGCGTGGTCAAATTAAAAATAATTAGCAAGCGCGTGAGAAGCTGGACATCTTGTTGGTTTTATACAAATTACTTAAACAGAGAATATTTGTTTTCAGTTTGAATCCGATCATTTAAAAGTACACACTTAAATGTTTATTAAGGTATATGGCTCATAAATGTGTGACAAGTATTCGCTGAGTTTTGTTTCAGTTTATAGACGTGCTCAAGAAAAAAAAGTTCACCGCGACGAGGAGGCAGAAAGCACACCCTGTTTATTTTCTTTATTTTACAAAAGCACAATGTTTTGATTCGATTGTAAGTGGACACATACAAAAGTAGAAATATCACAGATTCTTTTTTCATATTTCTTTTTTCTTTTCCCTCTACAGGGAACCGAGGTTACAGTCGTAACCGAGGCGTTTTTGATTGATTCGATATCAGTTTTCAACATTTCTTTTTTCCAGTGAATTTCTGATTTTTTATCAGATTTCTTGAATCTGAAATGACTTCTGAAACCCATCTGACCTATTTGTTACTTTAAGGATGAAATGATGTTAGCAATTTGAAGAAATATAAAGCAAAAACTGCATTTTAAGGAATTTTGCAAGCCAGTCAAATGCTTTATAGGAGAAATGTCAACGGCACATATTGGTCATTTATTCCAAAGGTAGAAAATCATATTAAAATGTAATTTATGCTGTCTATTAAGTACATACCAACCTGTCTCAATGACTGACTCACTGCCATCAGATAAATGGATTCCTGTGCATGTGAAGGACTGACAGCAGGCTTCTCTTCTGGCAGTTTGGTGGGTCTGCCATTTCCCTGACTAGGCCTGTCAACCCAAGCCACCCACACAGAATTCACTTAATTGCTTTATCACAGTTCTTGTCTAAGGTCAGAAATGGAGTTTCCCCAAGCCAAGAGAGGGAATTATTAAACGGAAGGGACACAGAAAAAAAAAAAATCTATTTGTGCCAGAGCATGTCAGACCTTCTTGTCGACAACTTGTTTTTGACCATTTAAACTGAGAAATTTTAACAGCAAGTTGAAGAGAGTTTTTTTTTTTTTTTTTTTTTTTTTTATGTTTCATGGTAAATTTGTATTCTTTATTAAATTATCTTAAGGGGCCATTTCACCCAAATATGTATATGGGTCAATGACGTGACGGGTCATTTTTTTTGTCCAAAGGCCTTAATAATAATAAAAAAACAAATATATAACATCCAAAGTATGTAAGGTAGTACAACTTGATCTCTTTTACTGAATCCAAAAGGTTTTAATTATATTTTACAACATACAGTATAAAGGTATTTTAAAGATTTTGAAGTGTCAAAAGGTCATTCGGTAAAACCGATATAGTAAATATTTAAATGGAATAATATTGTTTTTAATAACTAAAGGAACTACAATAATACAAATATAAAGCAGATAAGGCTCTTTTTTTCACATTTCCCCTTTTCTCCTTTCCCTGTGCAATGTTTTACTTGAATATGTTGGAGTGTTTAGAGTAGTCCAATAAATGATTACATTTATGAGATCAGTGATAATTTGTTTTAATATTTCTTCTGTGGTACACACTATGCTACACACTGTGGTATACTATATCAACATCAATGTCAAATCAGTTTTTAACTTTCAAATCAGTGGTTAAACCGAATGACTTTTTTGGTGACATTTTTTCCATCTTGTAAAAAATGACAAAAAACAGTGTTAATTGATTGTACAAACCACAAAATCTTAAACTAAAAAAAAAAAAAAAAAAAAAAAAAAAAGGTTTCAAATATAGTTATATCTCCATTCTATTTTTTTACACTTTTAAAAACCTTATTCGTCAATGACCCATATATTATATTACAAAATATGTGTTTTGGAGTATCAGGATGAATTAAAACTTCCTCGAAACATTTTTACAAGAAAAGGGGGAAATCCTGAACTTTCTTTTCCCCACCAAACAAAAGTTTGAAGTTGTACTTCTTCACAGTTGCCAAAGCCTGATAGTACAGACCCTCCAGCAATTTGTTCAGTTCTTACCTTCCTTCCAAAGAGGATTAATCAAAAGAGCTAAAAGCAATCCTCAAGAGAGGTTATTAATTGCTGTAAGATAACCAAAATTCCCACTGAGCAAAAGGTGTGACTTTTTAAACGAGACAGACTTGTTTACAGACCAGGTAATTAAGTGATTATTATCTCAAAGATATGTTTTACCAGCCTTATTGGATTTGCACGTGGTTTAGGGAGTATTGACCAGTTCTGCAGTAAAATGTCATGTTAGTTTTAATTAAAAGAAGCCTAGTAGATGCTAGAGAAGAACTCCTCATTAGTAATGCTGTCTTGCTTAATCAGGGATGTCAGTGGGTCTGAGGGTCTGGTGATGGTCCACACACAGAACAATCTTGAGGCTACATGCTATTCATTTTGCAGCTTTGCAGATCCTCTCTGTACGAGCTACACGGATATGTTAGATGCTGAATTTCTGGTGCACAGCATGGTTGCATGTCAGTAATATAGTACTTTCCTAATATACATACCTTTTTATTAACACAATTAGAAATATGACAACCTATTCGATTTTGACCATTTATTTATAAGTTTCCCATTACGTATTTGTTATCAGAAGTCAATCCAGATTAATAAACCAATCACTTACCTTACTATACTACTTTGTTGCTTCCATTTTACAAATTAATCCCATTCACTTCCATTATACAGGAAATGTCTCAGTGTAACCCAGATTTTTTTTTAAAGGAATTGAGAGACAAATGAAAATAAATTTGTATGGTAATCAACATCAGGATGCCACAAGTTCTGTCGATTGAGCTTAAGTTGTATTGAACCCATAATATTCCTTTAACAAAGTCTGTTAAACAATGCTGCTCCAATAAGCCTCTAATTTAAAATTTTACATTTCCAAAAATGTCTTTCTTCAGCTAAAGTTTTGGAATAGGTTTATTTTTAGGTTTAGGGTTGGTGGTTTAAAACCTCAAGAACAAGCTATACTTGATATTTATAATGTGCTTCAGTTTTATATGAGATTCAGTAACGAGACAATTCTGTCACACAAACATCGTCATTAATGTACACAAATGTTTGGGGTAAGTAAGAAAATAAATTAATAATTTTATTCAGCAAGGATCTGAAATATGATAACTCAAAAATATGTTTATTCATTTATTCATTCATGAACATAATTACACATATGAAGACTGATGATCTGATTTTGAGCATTTATTTATTATTTTCTATGGCATACATTATTTGTTATGAGAATGGCAATCCAGGTTAAATCTAACAGCTTTGATTTTCTGTTCAGTCCTCTAATAATAAACAGTCCTGAAAGTTTGTGAGTCATGCCTGGCCAAGGACAGCACTGACTTTCCCCTAGGTGTTTCCATGGTTACAAAAAAAAACAAAAACCCTCGGTCTGTCCATCCATTTCTTTTACTTGCCTGCAATAATAATTATGCCTTTAAATAATGTTTTCTTATTTGCATCATTAATACTGATGATGGCTTTGATTCATTTTGGGTAAGAAATTAAGCTTTACACCCCCCCCCCCCCCAATTTCAAACTGTTTATTATTTCAAACAAACTCTGTATCTATGTACTCTGAGAAGGAAAATCTGAGAAGAAATCCCCACAGGTTCATCTCTGCACAACAGAAGGTGTTTTCTGAGGATGGTCTGTAATAAAAAATGCCCTGCATCCACTTAGCGAGGTTAATAGTCACACACTGCAGTATAAACTCAGTGTTATGAATTAGTATAGTCTCTCCCTCAGCTGCAAGCACAGCTCATATGGAGCTTTGCTATAGAAAGAACCAGGAAATGATGAGATTGGATTTGTCTAGAGCTCAAACAAAGTCCCGCCTAAATCCTCAAGGCCCTGCTGAAGTCTCCTCTGGGTAAGCTGGTGTTGGCAGTCTACCAGTTGCCAAAGGAGGGTCCTCCATACAGCTCCAGTGACAGATGGTGGTCGTGTTGCTTGTTTTTTTTTTCCCCCTCAATGCCTGAGATGACTCTACTAATCATGAAGAGAAAATTTAAAACAATTATTTACAACTGATTTTAATCAAATCAAAGAGATCCATAAAAAAAACACTTATCAGTGGATTTTTGTCATAATCGACTATTTTCTATAAGTTGATTAGAGCTATTTTTAGGTAAACTGATGTGACATTATTTTTATAAAAAATATTGCATATATGTGTAGATACTTAGAATCTCTGAAATTACCACAAGACAGAAGACTTACAGTATAATCCACTGTTGAATAAGTGAAAGTAAAAATCCCAGTTAAGCCTGATGTTTGGGCTAAAGGACCCCCATGAAAAATGTAAGAAATGTATAGCAGTAAATTGTTTTATATTGCGAGAAATAGATATGTTGTGAAGTAATTGTTAACGTTTTCACTTCCAGCTGAGGTTCAGTATATTATTCTGCCACACAAACATAGTCATTGATAACATACACTAACAATCAGGTGAGATGAGGTAAGATTCTTTTTAAAGGAAATTAATACTTTTGTTCAGAAAGGATGCATTAAGTTGATCAAAATTGACAGTAAATACATTTATAATATTACAAAAGCTTTCTATTTCAAATAAATGTAACAAATTAGCTCAAATGGGAAATATTAATAATAACTCATAATTACCAATTATGATTAATTATTAATATTTGGGTCGGTTAATTAGATTAACTTAAGGTAGCTAAATTAATATTACAATCAATTAATCAGTTCCAACGAACTCTTTTGATTATTCAGTTATTCTAAGAAAAGTGTATCTTTCATGGCCACCAAAAAATAATTATTTCTTAGCATGTACAGCGCTTAGAGCATGTGACAAGATCAAGATCGTAAAATGGACTTTGTTGCAAGCAGAGAATCAGAAACCAAATACATATTGTGCACAAGTTTTATTAACTAACTCACAAACATAACTAAAACTAAACAAACATACATACATTCATACATACATGCATAGGTAAAATGGTGAGTGATATGGAACCGGAAGCAGGAAATGGAACTATGGAAAAGGTCTATTTAACTATGAAAAGAACCATCAGCTTGTCATTTTTAGAGCACTTCATTAAATTGATACTTGCATGGTCTGTGTGCAGTGGACAATTCTTGAAGTGGTTGAAAATTGAGTTCGTTGATGGGTCCGTGAGTGTCAAATGTCACTGTACAAGTTGCAGTTGTTTTCTTCTCTGCTGGGTGGAGAAAATATGAATAAAGCATGAGAAAGGCCCAACCTCTCCGGGTTTGCTTGACCAATGAGAAGGGTGGACTTTCTGGCGGGAGTTTCCTCCGTGGGGTAGATTTATGATGCTATCTCAAGTGTGGTTAGACATCTGCCTTACCTCTTTTCTGTTCATTAATGCTCAGATAGATATAACAAACCCACACTGCATTCTAAGAGAAGATGTACATCAAAGTGTGAGTCATTAAATGAGGATTAATTAGATAGGAGACATGATACAGGTAAGGTTACATTGACCATTGGTTGGTTGTATAATAAAATACATACCATAGTATTTACATAATAGTACACAAAACAGTCAATCATTCACACAGTTTCTGGGATGCATGTTCATTTATAGATCAGTTCGTCTATGATTAATGCAGCAAAGTCTGTATTAAATATTATTTCTGTCTTTCCATTGTCTCTCTCTTGAGCATGTGGTCACATTCTTTTACACCCATAAAACCAACTTATCTGATTGTGGTAGGACCTTCTTTCCCTGTTTGGGGGATGGGACCACAGATCCCAGAATTAAGTTTAAAGATTTTTTTGGTACATATACCAAATAATTGTGTCTGATTTGTCTCAGTCGTTACATAAATTATGTTAAATTATGAACTTTCTGTTCATTAAAAAATCTGTAATATTTTTGTAGAAATTGTGAACAGCACAACTGTTTTCAAATTTGATAATAATGAGAAGAAAAGTTTCTTGAACAGCAAATGAGCATATTAGAATGATTTCTGAAGGATTGTGTGACACTGAAGACTGGAGTAATGAAGCTGAAAATGATGACGTCAAATGTGATGGTGTACACGGAAGGGATTCCGGTACACAACAGTGTTAGCTTCTGCTCTTCAGCAATCGTTCTGTGTGACTTATCAGTCTTATTTGGTGTTGTTTGTCTTACTGTGAAAAGCATTTGTAACACAGTTCATTGTTGTGGAAAGAAGACCTGTGCGTCACGCAGGTGGCGCTTATCAGCAATCACACCACCAGCCTTGCTCCTCTCTCTCACGGCCCTTGGCCTCGTCCTGTTTGCCACAGCATTCCTTATCAAAAAGAGTGAAAGTATAGTGAGTGAGAGGCAATATAGGCAGTGTGCGCCTCCCTGTCCCAGATACATCACGGAGGGAGATACACACTCGCTTAGTGTTATGTGCCCCAGAGCAGAGCATGCACGGGCAGCTCTCGAGGGTGCTGTCTGTGCGAACTGTGAGCTGCGGCCACTCAGAACGCTCTGCTCCCACCTGGCCTTGTTTGACAAGACAGGCCAGGCTCGCACTCCGCGTGGTTTGGTGTTTACAATCATGGTGATCACAAATGGAGCTGACTGACGAGTTTGAAACAGCCTCTGCCCTTTTTCAGCTCTCAGCAGCCAGCTCCGTTGTTCCCATTCAGGGATCGGAAGCCCGCTCTGTAGCTTCTTCTACCCAGGATGAGAACCCGATGCTAGAATTAACTGGCTCTGAGGAGTTAGATGTTCTAAGCATCGAGGCAGGAGAATTAGAGGACTCGCCACCTCATTTCCCTGCATTTGAGGAGCTGCTGGAGGTTGTGACTAGAGCATTGACAAAATAAAATTTCGACTGGCCAACAGAAAAAGCTCGGTCACAGCCTTCATGTCGGAGTCTGCCTTACTTTCCCGATCTACACACCGAGGCATCACGGTCGTGGAAAAGGCCGTTCTCATCGAGATTATCGAGCCCAACTGTTCATAATTATTCCTCCATCTTGGGCTTGAAAGAGAACAGCTATGGGGTAATGACGTGGGTTGGAGAGACTTTAGCATCATATCTCTCACCCGATGCTGCTGTAAGGACCACCCATTGGCCCAACAACGGAATCCAATGGCCTGGGCAAAGGAATAATGCGTGTATGTCTTTTCAGCGCTCCAGTGAAGTTCACTTAATTTATTGGAATTTAGTTTCAATATTACTTTAGTTCTACGCTTAATCTGACTCCAATTTCAAATGATAATCAAATTTAGATTGTGTTTCTGATTAGAAAATAGTCATAAAAATTGATTATGAATTAATTTAGATCTTTGATTATTCTGAGTATCCCATACTTTCAATTATTAACCCATTTAATCCCAAATTTTTCCCAGTCACAAAAATATCCAAATCATGTGTCATTAGTATCCGTTTGAAACAATCAGTCATAATTTTTTGACATTTTCATGGAAAAGTGTGTGAAAAAGTGTGTTTTATGATCGGTCACAATTGTGACCAGTGGGATACTGTGTTGTATAAACCATTGTATTGATTTAATATAGGTCTATTTGACCTGTGCAGTGTGTTTGTGTGTTTGTGTGTTTTTTGTGTGTGTGTGTGTATGTTTTTTTTTTGTGTGTGTTTTTGTGTGTCTGTGTGTGTGTTGGTGGGTGTGTGTGTGGAGATCAGACATCAGAGGAGACGTGACCATGTGTGAGTGTGTGTGTGTGTGTGTGTTTGTGTATGTGTGTTTGTGTCTGTGTGTGTTTCTGTGTGTGTGTCTGTGTGTGTGTGGAGAACAGACATCAGAGAAGACGTGACCGTGACCGTGTGTGTGTGTGTTTGTGTGTGTGTGTGTGTGTGTGTGTGTGTGTTTATGTGTGTGTGTGTGTGTGTGTGTGTGTGTGTGTGTGGAGATCAGACATCAGAGGTGACGTGACGGTGTGTGTGTGTGTGAGAGTTTCTGTCTGTGTGTGTGTGTGTGTGTGTGTGTGTGAGTTTCTGTCTCTCTCTGTGTGCGTGTGTGTGTGTGTGTGTGTGTGTGTGTGTGTGTGTGTGTGTGTGTGTGTGTGGAGATCAGACATCAGAAGAGACGTGACCGTGTGTGTGTGTGTGTGTGTGTGTGTGTGTGTGTGTGTGTGTAAAATTAGGTAGAAAGTAAGGTAGAACAGTTAGCCTTTGTGTATTAGTATGTAGATACAATGGGTTATCCCACCGGTCACTATTGTTGCCGTTGACATGTTTGTGAGTTCTATGACCACATTAAACAAAGTTGAGTAATTGCAAATGCATATATCAATACTAGACACCTTAAACATGATGTGTACCAAAAATCGATGTCCTATCTTTATGTTAACATACTTTACCACCTTTTTCTTTGGGAGCTTTCTTGCTGCCATCCTCTTCTCTTGGCGCAAACAGGAAGTAAACAGCTCTGGGGCCTCATTTATAAAGCTTGCGTACGCACAAAACGGGGCTGAAAACATGCGTACGCCAGTTCCTGCGCAAAAGGTAGGATTTATAAAGAAAAACTTGACGGGAAAATTTGCGCACCTGCACGCAAACTCTGACCCATGCATACGGACGTTTTGGAGATGGAGCACTTTGGCGTCACCGATGGTGAGCTGGAGTTAAATGTATTTTTGGTCACTTTTATACAGAAAATATAAAGAAAATTAAACATATACAGAAAGATTATACAAATACAATTTCAATCAACAAGCCTGTCACTTGAAGCAAATATCCATTCCTTCTTAAATGTCCGCGGCAGCGAGCGTGTTGAGCCGTTTATTGAAACTGATGCAAATAACAGTTTAAATAAATAAAATACTTCTGATAAAAACATTTATGTTAAATATGCCATTCAAATTAACGGAGTTAAACACTTAAACATGAAATCATTACTGAAGTTACAACATTTTTTTAAATTCAATCATTAGAAATATTCAACACATTCTCATACCCAAGACGTCACTTTTTGTCACTTTCAACCATGCTTCAATATCTGACGCTCAAAGCACCCTTTAGCGTCCATATGTGACGCTTCGGTTATGGGTAGATTTAGGCGTCATGTAACTGACGCTTTCGAAAGCGTCAATATCCGACGCACATAGCACCCTTAGCGTCAATATGAGACGCTTCTGTTGGGTAGGTTTAGGTCTGTGGTAGGGTTATGCGTCTCATATGGACGCTAAAGGGTGCTTTGAGCGTCAGATATTGAAGCATGGTTGAAAGTGACGTCTTGGGTATGAGAACGGGCTGAAATATTTGTTGTGGATGCGATTGTTTTTGAACACTTTTCCTGTGGCGTGCTTTAATGTTTTAACCACAGAGATAATTGCTTATCATGATAATACCAGATTGTCTGAGAAAATAGTTTCGTGCAAATAATGCCCAAGGCCTATCTGTTTCCATTAAAAATATAAATCAATTAAAAATACAATTCGGCAAGTGGAAAAGATCCATATGATTTATATCATTTGCATATGATTATTCATCCACGTGATAATGTTTAAGTTATCACGTGGATGAATAATCATATGCAAATGATATGCAGATGAGGATATGCATAGTAAAACTAGGCGTTGTAAGCTCCATATATGGTTATTTCGGGTGGAGACGCATGTGCGCACAATCTTCCGCTGACTGGGATTTATAAAGTGAATTCTGCGCAGGTTCTGGCGTACGCACGGTTTTATAAGTCTGAATATTTTTTTGCGTACGCCATTTTTGGCTTTCGGGCGCACGTACACTTTTAGTAAGGTTCCTACGCACAGTTTTATAAATGAGGCCCCTGGTCATGTGAAAATTTACAGTAAACATGCGACACTGCACATATTTCATTGAGACCCTTTATTATTTCAATATCTGCTGGAAATGCATTGATAATCATTCAGTAACATTTTTATAGCCTTAGAAATTAAACATTTTTTTTACTGTCACTATTGTGACCGGTGGGATTAAATTCACTAAGGGACCCGATGCCGCACAGAGTCACACGCCCCGGGTTTACGTGGATTTCATGGACACAGCCTCGCCAGTCTGATCTTGGTCAGAGGGTGCAGGGTTTGCTAATACCTCTTAAGTCGGTTGCCTGCTGCTCACTCATACAAAAAAGTGTAGTTTATTTAGCCACTTCCGTACAACTTGCCAAGTCAGTGATAGACAGAAATCAAAAGGTCTTCAGATGACGTGCCTACTGCTCCGTTCATATGCGCCTTTAGTTTGACCTATCCTGGACAGAGAGCTGTGGTAGCACCAGCCTCCTCATAGTCTACTAAAATAATGATTTCAGAAAACTTCAGAATAAATCAAGATGTAACTTTTATTTGTCAGGTAAAAATGTATCATGCCAATTACACAAGTAAATGATTAAAAGCCAATTCAGAAAAATACATGACATCATTTACTCAAAGATGACTCTAAAAGTAAGTAATGCTTTCCTGACAGAGATACACAGTGATGTGTCAGTGCTTTCCAACAAGAAAACACTGAAACAGCACTGTATGGGGGTGATCCTGGTAAAGGGTTCCAAAGACTGCTCTGTCACTTAGCCTTAAATACCCAGACCAGAACAAAAGGGTTATACCAATATTGTTTAGAGTTGTTTGGGTCAATCCATGTCCCCCAGGGGGTAGCACCTGGTTTCAGGAGATAGAACAGGATTCTCCTACGTTCTCAATCTTTCTCATTAAACCAATAACTGCACTGAAATTAACCTGTTAAGCTGCAACCCCACTTTTGAAAAATCCCCAGAAATGACATACCCAAACTGAAACAGATACAGTTCATGAACCCTTTGTACTAAAAGCACAAGTATGATCTCATTTGAAAGCTGACACCTGGCAGTTTATTGTAAATGTAGAATTAAAAATTATCATAATGTTGTCAAATTGTTATAAATAGCTTCAAAGTTTTGTAAAGTTATTAGAAATTAATTTTTATGAAACATCCTCATGAAAATAAAATTGAAGTTGGCACTGGAGCAATCTAGAAATGCACTACAGCTAAAGCCACATGTCTAAACATTTTATGTTTAAAATCTGAAGATAATAAGTCCAAAACTCTGCATTTAGTTAAATGTTTTTCAAGACCATGTCAGTTGACTTTATTTTGATTTGACGCTAAGATGCTTCTGATGTTTATTGTCATCTTCTAACCATCTATCCAGTATATTGTCTCTATTGTTTTGTGGTGCAAACGAGCCCCATTCAGTCTCAGTCTCCCCCTGCACACATTCACACCTCTCCAGCCTGGTTATGGCTCGAAATATGCATTTCTTTTGTCTGCATTATAGTTACTAACGACTGGCTATTCACAGGCTATTTATAGGGTTTCAATCCCTAAATTCTTTTCTCAAAGTTCACCTCACATTTTAAATAAAGAATAAAGAACATTCTTGAATAAAGAAACTTTCAGTAAGCATTCAAAAAAACATAAAAGTATAACTTCTAGGTTGCAGGTGCACCTAGGGCTAGCTAGCATGTTAGCTTAGCACACCATCAATACACGACCATTTATGAGATTAAAACCATGTTTGTGCTCCAAACTTACTTTTATAACGCAAGTGGAGTATTTTAAATAATCTTCTGTGATCTACTGTAATTTGGCTTCAGATAAAAAAATCAGACAGAAAATATACTATTGTATACTGTTCTGCACAATGATAGTCTATATAGATTAGCATTACATTATAAATATAATCTTTTATTATGAAAATACCTGGCATGTCTTGAAAAACACAGGTAACTCAAATATCATTGCAATCATGTTTATTATCTTCAAAACATCTGTATCTGCATTTTACAGCGCAAACTCTGTAGCTTTGTGTGTATCAGTGACGTTCTGGAATGTCACATGATCATGGCTCTTCTTCATGTTCTATATATGGACAATTATTGTGCATATAGCGCCCTCAGGCTGTTGGTATGGATTGAAAACACAGTATCAGAGTATGCAAGCGCTCATAATGATTACATCGACGCATTTGGGTATAAATTCAATAAATATTATTCCTGTCTATAGAAATATGATGTGAATCTATGAGAATATATCAATATTTCTCCAAATCTGCACATTTTTGAGCTAAAGCCCTGAGGGACGTTGTTTTGTGTATCGCTGTCATGACGACAGCACGGGAGTTTTTTATGAATGAAAGCAGCTGACGCGCATAATTCATATCAAAGGTATCGACTCATTTTTTCATTTCATAACTCCTGACACAAATTAAGAAATAACTGTCGCTATAAGTTTCTCAGAATACAATAGTGGTCAAATACTGAAACTTGAGTCTTATATCTTTTTAATGATGTATAGTTTGTCGAAGTATAACATTAAATCTGATAGTAACTTTGAGCTATATATATAAAAAAAACGCTTCAGTGCGCCGACGCACTGGTGAGGCTTAACAGGTTAAGACCATTTTACCAATCGCACTGGGACACTTAAAATGATACCAAATATGAAAAGGAAAAACAATATATTCATAAGATACACCATATGTGATATATACATTCTTAGTGAACTTTCAGTGACTTGAGGAGGGAGAGGGGAGATGAGTTGAAGTCAAACAGGGAGACAAGGAGATAAGTTTGGGCAGGGCAATGTCCTGTGCTCTGTCTTTGCTATCTCCTGTCCAGGGTGCATTTTATGGCTTTATTGCAGGATAAGTTTTTGTTTTAGGAGGAAAATCAGTCCTTACACTGCATCATTCCTTAAGACTCCGATGCTGCCCACCCTGATGCACAACATCTACGTTGGTGGGCAAGGCATAGGGTTGTGCCCTCTGGGCAGACTAGCGTATCAGGTTCTCCTGTGGTTCCAGGTCAAGTTGCTTTCACCCAGAGCAATGTACATTCCCGGGGAAGAAAATTTGGGAGCAGACATCCTGTCGAGGCAGGGGTTGAGGCCTGGGAAATGGAGACTCCACCCTGAGATGGTGGAGCTAATTTGGAGGAAGTTCAGCCAAGCAGAAGTGGATTTGTGTGCCTCTCACAAGAACACACATTGTCTACTTTGGTTTTCCCTCACACATCCGGCTCCTCTGGGAATGGATGCCATGGTGCAGGCGTGGCCGAGGCGGTGCCTGTACGGATTTCCCCTGATTGCTCTGCTTCCAGGAGTTCTAGAGAGGGTCCGTCGAGATGGGGTCAGTCTACATCAACTAATCATTAGTTTCCTTCATGGTACTCGGAGGATGAGGCCTGTCATCGAGGCCAGGGTTCCTGTGTGGGACCTGGCAGTGGTTCTTGAGGGGTTATCCCTGGCACCCTTTGAACCCATTGACGAGTTGCCGGATAAGTTTCTCTCTTTTAAAGTGGCCTTCCTGCTAGCCATTACATCCTACAAAAGAGTGGGGAACCTGCAGGCTTTATCTGTTACTCCCTCTTGCCTCGAGTTCGCTCCTGGGAGGGTAAAGGCCATTCTCCACCCTAGGCTGGGCTACGTTCCCCAAGGTGTCATCTAATGTGGCACGGTCTGTTATCCTGCAGGCCTTTCATCCTCCACCACATGTGTCTGCTGATCAGGAAAGGCTACACCTACTATATCCTGCCTTGGTGGCCTACGTATGTAGGTCCTCGGGTTGGGGGCCGTAGGACAAGCTATTAGTGTGTTTTGGGTCACTTAAGAAGGGTTTCCCTGCCTCTAAGCAGACGATTAACACGTGGATTGTGGAGGCTATTTCTTCAGCGTATGAGGCATACAGTCTGCCCTCGCCTCTCACTCGACTAGAGCTCACTCGGCTAGAGGGGTGGCATCCTCCAAAGCCCTGCTATCGGGTGTTTCCCTTTAAGAGGTCTGTGATGCTGCTGGATGGGCCTCCCCGCACACCTTTATCAGATATTATAGCTTGAGTCTGCCGTCCACGCCAGGTTCTCAAGTCCTTTCGTCCTGAGCTGTGCCTGACAAGCTTCACACCAGGACAGGCACAAGTCAGTGTGGCGCAGAGGGTATTTCGTTCCCCAAAGTATCATCTTCAACGCAGCGCGAGTTCCCTCGAAAGGGAACGTCTCGGGTTACAACTGTAACCCTTGTTCTCTGATAAGGGAACGAGACACTGCGTCCCTTGGCCACACCTCCTGAGTGCCTGAGAACGACTTGCTTCGACCTATCAGAAGCTAACACCGTTGTGTGCCAGCATCCCTTTGTAGCTTCCGTGTACACCGTCACATGTGACGTCATGATACAACACCAATCGAGATTGGACTAGTTCAACACATGCTTCAGACGCTATCACAGTGGAGGCGTTTCTCAAAATGTCGGCTTCGACGCAGCATTTTGTTCCCTTCTCAGGGATTACTCGTTATTACTTATTTTGATCAAATAAATTCAGCCTTGGTGATTATAAGATAACTTTTGTCAAAAACATTAAAAAAATCTCACCGACCCCTAACTTTTGAATGGTAGTGTAAGCATTATTAATCAACAGTTGACTACCTTTAAAGAGGTGTGTGAACTTGCAAGTACAGTGTCAGGCTCTGTAATTTGCTCTGGCCCCCTTCCTGTTCGCCGGAGTGATGAGATACTTAGTAGACTGTTCTCACTCAATGGCTGACTGTCTAAGTGGTGTCTGCAAAATAATATAGGGTTCATAGACAATTGGAAAAGTTTTTGGGGCAGACCTGACCTGTTGAAAAGAGATGGTTTTCAGGAGGGATGGTGCTGCTCTTCTCTCTAGTAATGTGGCACATAGTCTTAGAGCTCAAACATGACAATCTGGGGCTCAGGTCAGGAAGCAGACAGACTCGCTAAACCGACCGTCTGCTAGCTGTCTCACGTCACTGAGGTCAGATAAATCCAGTCACATAGAGAATCTTTCACCTGATTTTAATATACACGTAGATAATGAAAAAGACGGATTGGGATTAGCATTCACAGACTTTCTAAACTCTATTGGAGTTAGACAACACGTGTCAGGACCTACTCATTGTCATAATCATACTTTAGATCTAATCTTGTCACATGAATTCAATGTTGATGCTGTTGAAATTCTGTAGCAGAGCGATGACATCTCAGATCATTATTCAGTCTCATGTATACTTTAGCCAAGGTTGCAAAGCTGACTATGTGTTATAAATATGGTAGAACTATCACTTCTGCCACTAAAGATTTCTTTATAAATAATCTTCCTGATCAGTTTTATCTCGTCAGCATCCCAGATAGCTTAGAAGAAATGAAGCCTAGCGCAAGTTCTGCCAGGAAGACTCAATCGTTCACGTCATGTATTACCTTCTCATTTATCCAATCATATCCTAATAGCCAGTATAAAAGGGTAGTACTTACACATGTCTGAGTTCGCAGATGCTGTCGCTTCAACCAGGATTAAATCCTTAAAAACCCGCCCGAGATCTCTGATCACTTCCCCTATTTTCCTACCTAATGAAGCATCTCTCTCTTAAGCCTGGTTCAGGACTCATCTAGTTTCTGTCCTCAAAAGCTGCAGTTATCTCCCTCCCAGTATACTGGTCATTCCTTCAGGATCGGGGCAGCCACTACAGCAGCTGAATTTGGCATTTCTACTTCAGCTATCAAGGTGCTGGGCAGATAGTCTTCCTCAGCATTCAAGTCCTACATAAGACCAGATTTAAAATCCATCCTTGAAGCCCAGCAAGCTCTCCAGTCATGATCTAGGTAAATTCCTATTTATCTACTGGTGGTGGTGTTTTTGCCAAAGCGGCTTGGCACTTTTATGATAGTATGGTCTAGCTACTAAACCAAGATGGCCCACGGGCTATGTGTCTGTTAAACGGCTGTTACACGCAATAGTTTTAAGTGGCTGCGGCCCAAGTGTCAAAACAAAGATGACCCGTGGCCCACGTGCTTTATCAAAGACGGCCTGTAGCATATGGCATATCAAAAGATGGCCTGTGGCCCATGTGTTCTATCAAAAGATGGCCTGTGGCCCATGTGTCCTATCAAAAGATGGCCTGTGGCCCATGTGTCCTATCAAAAGATGGCCTGTGGCCCATGTGTCCTATCAAAGGATGGCCTGTGGCCCATGTGTCCTATCAAAAGATGACCTGTGGCCCATGTGTCCTATCAAAAGATGGCCTGTGGCCCATGTGTCCTATCTAAAAGATGGCCTGTGGCCCATGTGACTTACCAAAAGATGGCCTGTGGCCCATGTATCAGTTCCAAAAGATGGCCTGTGGCCCATGTGTCAGTTCCAAAAGATGGCCTGTGGCCCATGTGTCAGTATCAAGAGATGGCATGTGGTTCACGTGTTATATCATAAGATAGCCGTGGTCCCTATATATATATATATATATATATATATATATATATATATATATATATATATATATATATATATATATATATATATATATATATATAAACACACTCAAGTTCTAATATATTTTTTCTCTCTCTATGTTCAGGAACTTCAGGATTCACAACCGGTGGGTATACTTCCTCTACCGTTCTTTGGGGGGGTGGGCCCCGTCCCGGTGGATTATTCCTCCACCTAATTTTGGGGGTGGGCTGCGCCCCTGCCTTCGTCTTCAGGCAGGATATGCAGATTCCGTACCCTCGGAATGCGAGTTACAGATGGGGCCTACCCCAAAGAATTTGATTGCTTGCTGAGCTCTTAAATAAATGTTTATTGTCACAGTATTAATTCTCCCGAGTCTTTCTGGTAGAAATGAAGCCTAGCGCAAGTTCTGCCAGGAAGACTCAATCGTTCACGTCATGTATTACCTTCTCATCTATCCAATCATATCCTAATAGCCAGTATAAAAGGGTGGTACTTACACATGTCTGAGTTCGCAAATGCTGTCGCTTCAACCACCTCCATCCTCCCCATCCACCACTAAGACGGGACTTTTCCTTCATCTCCCTAACATTTCTATGCTGGGTCCTCCCCTCCATCCTCCCCATCACCTCCAGACGGGCTCCCCCCTCTACCCTGAAGACTCCAGGATGTCCTCCCCTCCTTCCACCCCACCACCACCAGATGGCCCCCTTCCTTACTTCGCAGGGGGTGGGCTGCGCCCCTGCCTTCGTCTTCAGGCAGGATATGCAGATTCCGTACCCTCAGAATGCGAGTTACGGACGGGGCCTACGCCAAAGAATTTGATTGTTTGCTGAGCTCTTAAATAAATGTTCATTGTCACAGTATTAATTCTCCCAAGTCTTTCTGGTAGAACTCTAAGTTGCAACATAAATGATTGACTCTCTCTTTTCCAGCACTTTAGACACAGTTGCTCCATTGTGCTTAAAGAAGATTAAAGGAAATAGTCCAACACCGTGGTACAACTAGCACATTCGGGCCATAAAGAGAGCAGCCAGAAAAATGGAGCGTAGCTGGAAGAAAACAAAATTAGAAGTTTTTCGCATTTCGTGGAGAGAGGGCACAATTGCATACAGAAAGGCCTTAAAAACTGCTAGATCTGCTTACTTTTCAACACTTTTAGAAGAAAACAAACACAACCATAGGTATTTATTCGAAACAGTGGCTAAATTAACGGAAAAAAAGCTTCAACACCGGATGTTTCCAAACAGCACAGCAGTAATGACTTTATGAACTTCTTTACTTACAAAATTGATAATATTAGAGAGAAAATTATAACTATACAACCGTCTACTACAGTATAACATCAGACAGTGCATTGTAGTCTCCCTGAGGAAAAATGTCATTAATTCATTGCCATAGGAGTTGAAGAATTGTCTAAACTCGTTAAATCATCTAAATCAACAACATGTATGTTAGACCCTATACCGACTAAGCTATTGAAAGAGATGCTTCCAGAGGTCATAGATCCTCTACTTAATCATTAATTCATCTTTGTCACTAGGATATGTACCGAAAACTTTTAAGCTGGCTATTATTAAACCTCTTATTAAAAAAATGCAACTTGACCTTAGAGAATTAGTCAATTACAGGCTGATCTCGAATCTACCTTTTCTGTCCAAATTAATAGAAAAGGCAGTATCCTTACAACTATGTTCCTTTTTAGAAAGAAATGGTATCTGCGAGGATTTCCAGTCAGGATTTAGACCATATCATAGTACTGAGACTGCTCTCATTAGAGTTACAAATTATTTGCTCTTATCATCCGATTGTGGTCGTATCTCTCTATTAGTGTTACTCGATCTTAGTGCTGCATTTGATACCATCGACCACAACATTCTTTTGAATAGACTCGAAAATTATATTGGCATTAGTGGAACTGCACTAACATGGTTAAAATCAGACTTATCTGACCGTTATTAGTTTGTAGCAGTAAATGAAGAGATGTCATATCGATCAGAAGTTCAGTATGGAGTACCACAAGGCTCAGTACTAGGACCATTGCTGTTCCCCCTGTACATGCTACCCTTGGGAGTTATCATTAGGAAGCATGGAATTAGTTTTCTCTGTTATGCTGATGATACTCGACGAAACGCACCAATTCAAAAAATTAACTGAATGCATAGCTGATATAAAAATTTGGATGACTAGTAATTTCCTACCACTTAATTCTGAAAAAGACAGAGTTTCTAATTATTGGGCAAAAAATCTCTGCACATATTAACCCAGAATACTGTCTAACAATTGATGGCTGCCCTGTCAAGTCTTCGTCGTCGGTTAGGAACCTGGTGCTCTTTGATACCAATCTTTCATTTGAAAGCCACGTTTCTAGCATCTGTAAAACTGAATTCTTCCATCTTAAAAATATATCTAAATTACGACATATGCTTTCAATGAAAAATGCGGAACAGTTAATTCATGCGTTTATGATCTCAAGGCTAGATTATTGTAAGCTCTACTGGGTGGTTGCCCTGCACGCTTAATAAACAAAGTCCAGTTGGTCCAAAACGCAGCAGCTACAGTTCTCACTAGAACCAGAAAGTATGACAGTATTAGCCCAGTTCTGTCAACACTGCATTGGCTCCCTATTAAATAACGTATACATTTTAAAATATTGCTGACTACTTACAAAGCACTAAATGGTCTAGCTCCCCAGAACTTGAGCGAGCTCTTAACGCATTATAGTCCTTCACGTCTACTGTGATCTCAAAATTCTGGCCAGTTGATAATACCTAGAATATCAAAATCAACTGCAGGCGGTAGATCTTTCTTCTATTTAGCACCTAAACTTTGGAACAGTTTTCCTAACATTTTCCGGGAAGCAGACACACTTTGTCAGTTTAAATCTAAAAACGCATCTCTTTTACCTGGCATTCATATAGAACATTATACATTTATATTATTCAAATCAGTTAAATGATTATTAGGCTGCATAGATTACGTCAGCTGGAACCGGGGACACTTCCTATAACACCTGATGTACTCGTTACATCATAAGAAGAATGGCATCTACGCTAATGTTAGACTTTCTGTTTATTCCGAGGTTTACTGATGTCAGCCGGATCTGGGCCATATCCAGATCAGATGGTGGACCTGCACCTGGACCCATCCATGACGCATCCCTGAGGTGCCAGCTTCGTCAGCCCTGTGAAGGCCTCATCGACACGACAGCCATCGGCACTGATCCTCAACAAACTCGTCTCCATACCGGCGTGATGACTCCGACTTCCAACCAGATGGAAATGGATAAATATTCTGAATGTTCTGATCCAATCTGACTTCTTACCTGTAATGCTGCCTGAATCATAAGCATACACTGTTCGCTCTTTGGCCAGAGGAGAACTGGCCCCGACTGAGCCTGGTTTCCCCCAAGGTTTTTTTTTTATCCATTCTGTCACCTGATAGAGTTTTGGTTCCTTGCCAGTGTTGCCTTGGCTTTTGGCTTGCTTAGTTGGGGACATTTAATATTCAACAATATTACTGATCTGCCTTACTTAAAGGTGCATTAAGCAACTTTTCATGTTAAAAATACCTGTTTTTCTAACCCATACATGCTTAAACAATTGCCTGATGGGCTGAATGAGCCCTTCTCTGATCACTGCGATTGCCTCTATAATCCTGTACAGTAAAATAAATAAGAGGGATTCGGGCCGAATCTGAGACTGGGCGTGACGTCATGCGCGTTCAGTTGCAGTGTTGCAGTTTCATTTGTCGCCAGAGGGGGGCATAGTTCTGCAAAAACTCAGAGACTTGCTCTTTGCACCTTTAAGGTGGACGATAACGCACTTTTCTTCTAGAAACAAACTTTTTTTTTCATGTTTTCACTGTGAAGCTGCTTTGATATAATCTGTATTGTAAAAAGAGCCAGATAAATAAAGGTGACTTGACTTGACTTTTAGAAGCAGCCATCACATCAGAAGTGCACCTGTGATGCATTGCAGTACTACTGTGCAGTAGGATTTTGGACAGAACTCATAAATCTGAAATTGAAAGAAGAAAAGCCATGCATACTGAACACCATAACATGTTTTGCAGTTCGATAATTTATCATCGACTTCCAAAAATGATTTGGCCTTTCTCCTCTCTTTCATCTCTCTCTCTTCTCTCCTCTGTCCCTTTTGATCATTGCAGGCCCGTTCTTGACGGTTCCTTGACCCCATTGATTTTGGCTGCGTCTGCCACTAAGGGTGGCAGGGAGCAGAGGAGCTCATCTGCACCCGATCCGCTCTTTAATTAGAGATTCTCTCAGCCAGTGTTCCTCAGCCTGATGCAACAGGATTTCAAGGAGGTTTTGCTAAGGAAGCTGAAAAGCTAATTGCTGTCATGCTCTCACTGTCGGAACTGTCGGCATGAGAAGTGGGGAAAGAGAAGCCCAATTCATCTCTTTTATGTATGACAGTCATAAGACAGAGAAAAATGAGGAGAACAGATGCTAAGAGATTTGAGAAACATGCTGGATTTGAGATATCCTACCTGAAGGAACCTCAAGTCCAAAGAAACTCTAGAAATTATTTGAAGTGTTCAATGTAAAAAAAATTAATCTTAAAATGAATCATGTCCAAGTTAAGTGTAAATGTGTTAAATGTTTAAAATCTGCTACCATCATCCCTGTTCCTAAAAAAGCATCCACCAACAATTTGAACGACTATAGACCGGTTGCACTAACACCAATAATCATGAAGTGCTTTGAGAGATTGGTTTACAGTTCAGCATTCAATACAATTATCCCAGACATTCTAGTCAGAAAACTGACTGAACTGGGCCTCTCTTCTTCCATCTGCACCTGGATAAAGGACTTTCTCACAACCCACCCACAAACTGTTAAGCTTGGCCCTCACCTCTCTTCCACCATCACGCTCAGCATCGGCTCTCCACAAGGCTGTGTACTGAGCCCTCTACTCTACTCCTTGTACAAATATGACTGCACTCCCATTCATTCTACCAACAAAATAATCAAATTCACTGACAATACTACAGTGATTGTACTCATCTCGGGAGATGATGAATCAGTCTACAGAGATTAAGTTCAGAAACTAGTGGAGTGGTGCTCTGCTAACAACTTGTCTTTGAACACCTCAAAAACAAAAGAGCTCATTCTTGACTTCAGGCATATCAGTGTGGTACTCCAGTTGCAATGCAGCAGATAAGACAGCCCTTCAAATGATAATAAATATAGCGCAAAAAAATCAGTGGCTGCTCACTACCCTCCCTGGAAATTATTGCTTGCTACCACTATCTATTAAGGGCCAAAAACATTATCAAAGACACATTACATCCAGGACATCACCTGTTTAATCTCTTGCCATCAGCCAGACGGTACAGGTCCTTAAGAACAAGAACCAAATGCTTGCAGGTCAGTTTCTTTCCAGTTGCCATCCGGACTCTAAATTCAAAAATGCACTAAAGGCAAAGTATGTCAATGTGAAATATCATCACGTGAATTCTGTGTGTACTTTTAATAAATTGTAAGTGTCTTATTTATTGTTGGTGGTTATATGTTTGTCTTGTAAATGCGAGTCAGGAGTAGTGTTCCTAATTTCATTGTATGCAAATACAATGACAATAAAGGCTTCAATTCAATTTAATTCAATGTGGAGAAAATTACTGTTATATTGTTGGGTTTATGTTTCTAATACTCATAATATTGCTTTAAACCACTGCAGTACTCCATTCAGGCAGACACTGTTTCATGTTCTGTGCAGCTACAGCTCACATAGAAGCGTGTGAATGAGATACGGATGAGACACCACTTGACTAAGGCAGAAGTGGTTTTTCTAAATTACTCTATGGTTAGTCCCCTGTTCATGTCATCTCTTCAACTCTGACTGTTGAGCCTATCCAGTAATTACAGTTTTAATTGAAACAATTACCTTGATTCAGTAAAGGAGACCTCTAAACCTTGAGGGCCCTCTCTTCACCAATCAAAATTACAGTTACCAAGACTCAGGGAACAAACAAAGATGTGGATCATATGGATTCCTATTGAAATAACTGGATTTTGACCACAAAATTTCTTAAAGTAAAGCCAAAATAAAAGTAACCGCACCCTAATGTTGTAATATGCAGTAACTTACAATATTGCTCTGAGCGTGTGACAGTGATTCATGCGCATACATGTCAGTCAGCGCGGCATCGCACGTCAAGTTCGTAGAGAGCTTTATTCAGTCCATTTTAAATTCTGATTTTGGCCACTTCTCAAATGGGTCAAACCATAGATATTACCTGAGAAGTTCAAGTAAATGTGCTAGAAATATCCACGCTCATTCAAGGATGTGCATTTATTGCATGGACGGAGAAAGCACTGACACCTCAGATTTCATCTGACGGTACTTTTTATTTAACACTAAAAAGTTAAATAAGCATATATAGTCTATCTGTTTAGTGAGAGCAACGGTACCACATAATGAGTGTAGTCATATACGTTTTTAAATCTGAAAACTCCAAAAAGCAACAAAATTGTCAGACATCCATTAGTGCACTAAACAGAGAAAAAAAACTGGAAAAACAGCGTTGGTTGTTCTCTCGATACTCGACAACGACGGAATCCAATGGCGTGGCCGATGGTATAATGCGTGTATTAAATCGTATGAAATAATCCCGAAAAAAGCACAAAGATGGCAAAGATGCCAAGTTCAACGGCTGGAATTAGCTGAGATAGTAACGTGACCACAGACAGCAGGCAAACAGCTAGTAGTGACAGCAGCTGCAATCCACCTGTCACACAAGTGGCCACGCCCTTAATTATGCAAAACTTTAAGGCTTAATATAATTTAAACGGTTATAAAAAAAACATTTTCTAACCCCCCCCTCACAGTTGTCATGAAGGGCAAAATTAGCTATATAGACCAAAACCACCTTTTGCACCAGGCTGTAAACTTTTTTTTTTTTCTGATGTGAAGTTAGGCATTTTAACATTGGGGATATACAGATTTGACTCCCTTTTGCATCCAGCCTCTAAGCGGCCAGTCGATGAATTGCAGTTTAAGTCACTTCTGTATTGGTTTCAAGAGAGAGACAAGGAGGTTGCTGCTCGATATATACTTGCTGGCCACTTTATTAGGTACACCTTGATAGTACCTAGTTAGACCCCTTTTTGCCTTCAGAACTGCCTTAATTATTCTTGGCATAGATTCAACAAGGTGCTGGAAACATTCCTTTGAGATTTTGGTCCACATTGAGATTTGTTGGCTGCACATCCATGATGCAAATCTCTGAATCTCATCTGAATTTCGCAGCAGAAATTGAGACTCCTCAGACCAGGCAACATTTTTTTCCAGTCATCTATTGCCCAATTTTGGTGAGCCTGTGTGAATTGTAGCCTTAGTTTCCTGTTCTTAGTTGACAGGAGTGGCACCCGGTGTGTTCGTCTGCTGCTGTAGCCCATTTACTTCAAAGTTCGACATGTTGTGCATTCAGAGATGCTCTTCTGCATACCTTGGTTGTATGTTTTGAGTTACGGTTGGCTTTCTATCAGCTCAAACCAGTCTGGCCATTCTCTTCTGACCTCTGGCGGTAACAAGTTATTTTTGCCCACAGGGTAACAGATATTTTCTCTTTTTCTGACCATTCTCTGTAAACCTTAGAGATGGTTGTGCGTCAAAATACCAGTAGATCAACATATTTGAATACTCAGCCTGTCTGGCACTAACAACCATGGCACATTCAAAGTTCACCTTCATGTCATTCTGGTGCTCACTTTGAACTTCAGCAGATTGTCTTGACCCTTGACCATGTACATGCCTAAATGCATTGCAATGCATTGAGTTGCTGCCATGCGATTGGCTGACATTTAACTAGCAGGTGAACAGGTGTCCCTAATAAAGTGGCCAGTTAGTGTGTGTGTATATATGGTCACACTTTAGATTAGGGTCCAATTCTCACTATTAACTAACTATTAACTACAACTTTTTCCTCAATAAACTCCTAATAAGTTAAGTTAAGGTAGTAGTTAAGTTTAGGTATTGGTAGGATTAAGGGATGTAGAGTATTGTCATGCAGAATAAGGCATTAATATGTGCTTTATAAGTACTAATATACAGATAATATCATAGTAATATGCATGCTAATAAGCAACTAGTTAATAGTGAGAACTGGATATATATATATATATATATATATATATATATATATATATATATATATATATATATATATGGTAACACTTTAGATTATGGTCCAATTATCACTATTAACTAGTTTAAAAATAAAGCTATGCACAAGTAAATACATCTGTTTTAGATGTTGTCAATATCATGTTGATGATATTGTAAATCCAACTGTATATTTGTCATTATTTTTTCATTTTAACTATAAACAGTACTTTATGTTTTCATAGTGGGCAGAGCTACCTGCCAATTATTCTACAATCTGTATAGAATCTTGAAAAACAAACGCGTTCCTGTTGCTTGCCGCTTTTTGTGTTTGTGGCTGGAGGTGGTGAAGTTGCTTTGTTAACCTACTGCAAATGGTTGTCAGTCTGAGCTGCTGATTACATCAGAGAGATAGCTTTTATTGCATTTTGCTTTGTTACCTTGCGCTGGGTTAGTACACAGTGTGAAAGAAAAAGAGTGAGGATGAGGATGGCATACAGTGAACCGTCTCTTTTTCTCTCATGGAATCAAGCTGTGAGCAATAACCTGAAGTGGAGGATTACCAAATGGTAATCAAACCCCTTTAAGTAAATACAAATAAACAATGCAAACCAATAAAACATGGTACACTGAAGCCACTTTCAGTGCTAATTGGAAACAAACTGATCAAACAATAAGAAATGTACTGGAACAAAAGAGCTGTAATACTGATATTGATAAAGATTAAGTTTCTGTTACCCAGTTATTTTGGTAATTATGAGCACAGAAACTTATACAGTATTCTCAAATTACACAGGAGTCTAAATAGAACATGTGTGAATGTTATATGTGTCTGAGAGGTAAATTGTTACACAAAGTTACAACGAAAAGAATCAAACTATGATGTTGCTTGCAGTGCAACTAAATAGGACAAATCCTGAAAGCAAACACTATGGTTTTAGAATAATATAATGTCAGTGCTGGTGCTTGATGCTGTTTAAAGTAGAGGTGCTGGAGTGTACCCCCACCCCCACCATCAATTTCAAACAATTTCAAACAATTGTCAAACAAACATCAATTTGTTAGTGTTGTTGTTTGAAGCTGTATGCTGTAAAAATCCTGCCTCGCAGGCTGCAGATTGTGTCTTTCAAAACTGTGTCTTAAAGTAATTTGTTGCAGACAAGTTACGGCTTAGTAACATATGTCTACATTGCCTACCCTGACACCACAGCCCAATCTGAACAGATTTTGTTTGAACATCATGCTAAGAGCAGGTCCAGCAGGCATTAATGCTGACGGCTGTACATTCTGTCCTTGCTGGTGATTCACTGGCTGTTTTCTACCTTCTGGGATCATGGGGAGGAAATCAGAGCTGACAGCGCTTGATGTTGTGAACAGAGGAACTAAATAAAGTGTATGGTGTCCATTCATTCTGTTCCTGCCAGTGGAACTTTATCATGTCCTTTCACAGTAATGCTGGCACAGACAGAGTTATCACATCTAGTATGTTTCCCTAGTTTAACCCTTGAGCACAGATATTACCCCTATAAGATTGCGTACATAATTTAAATTCATTATCTCTTAAATGTTGCTGTGACAATTAATTATAAAAGATAATAATGTTAGACTGATGATGCGGCAAGAGCTAGGAAGTGTGTCTCCCAATTGAGTCTTTATTCAGGTTGTACTTAAAAATAGCAAATTCTGACATATCCTCTGTGAGCAGCACAGCAGCACATTACAAGTGATTCCCCCCCTGTGACATCACTTTTATGAAATCATCGCCATACTGTGTCCAAAATCACATACTTTCTGAGTTGGTACTTCTTTTGAATAAGTAATTACTTTACAACCACTAAGAAAGTATGTTCTACCAGAAAGACTCGGGAGATGTAACAAAGCATTAATTTATTGACAGCCCAGCAAGCAATTATTTATATAGTTCTTTGGCGTAGGCCCCGTCCGTAGTGCATAATCCGAGGGTAGCGGATCTGCATTTCTTGCCTGAAGACGAAGGCAGGGGCACAGCCGACCCCCCCGGGAGGTATGGACAGGACCATCCTAGTGGTGGTGGGGAGGGTGGAGATAATTGTTTGCGTCAGCGTCTGCGAACTCAAAGATGTGTAAGTACCGATCTTTTATACTGTACAGCAAGTATTAGGACATGACTGGATAGATGTGAAGGTAATAAGTGATGTAGTAATTGAGTCTTCCTGGCAGAACTTATGCTAAAGCTTTCATTTCTACCAGAAAGACTCGGGAGATAGAATTATGTAACAAAGCATTAATTTATTGACAGCCCAGCAAGCAATTATTTATAAAGTTCTTTGGCGTAGGCCCTGTCTGTAGTGCATAATCCAAGGGTAGCAGATCTGCATTTCCTGCCTGAAGACGAAAATAGGTGGTGTATGAATCCACCGAGACAGGGCCCGCCAACCCCCAAAGAATGGTAAAGGAAAGTATACCCACCAGTCGTGGATCCTGTAGTTCCTGCAAAATAAGAAAGGAAGTTACCATAAAATAGCATGATGAACATTGAACGTGGATACCTCATAGGCCTATTGCTTAATTAGAAAACAAGGCCACTTTAATCTTTGTAAAAACATTGACCTGTAAGGAACTACGTGGAGGCATGGAATTTGTTTATTTATTTATTTATTTTCATGCATTTAACAGCGCTTTTATCCAAACGACTTACATAGAATTGCGAGGAACTTTTTACATTCTTACCAGTTCCACTCCTAAGGACCACACAGAGACAAGGCCTCATTGGACCACACAGAACCGGCCACCGAGGGCCACACAGAGACAAGGCCTAATTGGACCACACAGAGACAAGGCCTCATTAGGCCACACGGCCATGACTGACCACAGAGACGAAGCCACAATGGACCACACAGAGCCAGGCCACCTAGGGCCATACATAGACGGGCCTCATTGGACCACACAGAGCAGGCCGTATTAGGCCACATGGCCATTATTGACCACAGAGACAAGGCCTCGAAGAGCCACAATGGCCGTTAATGCCAAATAAAAGACAAGGTAGGACTAGACGAGCCACATAAAACGAAAGCCATCAAGGCTATTTTTTTTTATTTATATATACTGTATATATATATATATATATATGTATATATAGCAATGATATGCTATAAGACCTTGGTAGACCACACAGACCATATGAAGGGCCCGAAGGGCCACTGGCCAACCATAGGCATCTTTTAAGGACAAGACCAAGCTGCTAAGGCCACATATAGACAAACCACGCAGAGACAACGGCTACTAAGCCACACTGAACCTATGCCCCGAAGGGCTACGCGGCCAACCATAGGCATCTTTGGTAACACGTTAGAATACTGTTTCTTACTTACTGCATAACTAATAAGGAATTATTGAAGAACTAATAGGTAATTCTTCATTAACTACTTCTTCACTACTGTTAACTACTAAGGAAGATGTGTTAACTAATCAGTATGTAATAGAATTGTATGATTGTGTTAAGTAACAGTTAGTTAATCAATAACTAATGAATTTTGTCATACCTCCTGAAGAACCTGTCATGGTTACAAAAGACAGAAGCAAATGTGCAAGTAAAAACTCTGTTTATTGAGAAGAAGAATAAATGTCCGGTGGTGAAGTAGGCAGACTGGTGACACAGGGACTAGATGGTTAGCGAAGGTGTCCGTGAAGTGAAGTGATGCAGACGTGACGATCCAAGTGAAGACGAAGTCCAGGTGAACAAGAAACAGGAACGGGAATGGGAACACGAACAGGAATGCCGACAGGAACAGGATCACACACGGGAGACATCAAACAACGATCTGACAATGAGAGGAGAGTGCGGTGAGGTTTTAAAGGTGCGTGAATGAGCTGCAGCTGGAGTGATGAATGAGATCAGCTGGACCGCTGATCAGTCAGGATGAGCGGTAACGCCCACTCACACACACCATACACACATAACAACAGTAACACGAGACGAGAAGGAAACAATGAATTTATGAACTGTGACAGAACCACTATTAATTAAGGTTCAAGAAAAATAACTAAGAAGTTACTAATGAACAGTCATACAAAACTACACTGAGTTGTGACCTTCCTTATTTACTAATGTTATAAATAGAAGTAGTATTATGAAAATACAATTTTAACAAATATATATAAATGTTAAAGAGGATTTTGCCTGTGTGATTTTATGAGTGTGTTCTGTAAGAAATCAACTTCAGAAAGGAACCCCACTCAAGTGCCTTGCCATAACTAACCTCAGATTAGTTTTTATATTTTATATAAAGTACTGCGTGTGACTGTATTCGTAAGCATAGAATGCCATTGAGTAAGTTAATGTATCTGAGGCAACAACTGAGGGAAACTGAAAATATAGGGAACTTACTAGTAACTAATAAATAATTATCAAATAATTAAAAAGGAATTAGGCTACTTACAACCTGAAACCGTATTCTAAAGTAAAAATATAAGGAACTTATTTGTAATTAATAAAGAATTATTAGATAATTATTCAGGAATTACTTAGAACCTGAAACAGTATTATAAAGTGAAAATATAGGGAACCCATAAGTAATTAATGAAGAATTACCACATAATTCTAACTCAAATAAAACTTACTGTAAAAAAAAGCACTATTTTGAGTTCACAAACAGTGAACCAAAATATACTTCCAAATCAATACACATCTATTTACAAATTATATACAACTTAAAAGACTAACAATTACAAGAGCGGTGTTTAAAGAAAAGAAATAAATAAAACAAACACATTAACTAAACCCAGGACAAATGCTAAACCTAAGTAAAGAAAACAGGGAAGAAAATATCTTCAGGGTAGGACGCCACTAACTACGCTACCTAACAAACAGAAATACATGGATTAGCACCCGCTCATAAACTAGTGTGATAAACAACTTTACTCTAACGTGTTGTGAGCATAAACTGTAAAAAAAGATGGACGACGCCCCTTCGCTCTCTTCCATTGATGAGAACTGAAGCCCCCAGTGTCCCGATATGGCGCTGACATATTGGAACTTAAGTCTGCGCAGTAGCGATCTCGGGACCAGACCTGCGCAGTCGTGAGCAGGAAGTAAACCTGCGAAATCAACGCTCCGCCCTCACTCTCGCAGAATGCACTCAGGGAGAGTGCATTCTGCACACTTTTTTAAAAATTGATTGCAGCACGACAGGAGGCTTGTTAAAATAAAGTAAATACAATCTTCTCAGTCCTCCGAAGATCCCGAAAAAAAATGTCCGTTGGTGCTTCAGTGACTACTTCGCTCAGAGAACCTGTCAATCACAGCTGTCAATCATGACGTTATACCACCGCATCACGTAACTAACTAAAAACCAACTTATTTTTGAAACAGACACTTGAACTTACATCAGCGTGATAAAAACGACAGCAAATGAAAGAAACCACCTTTGGAAAAAAGATATTTGAAGTGTAATTTAATTGTTTAGTTGGTCTCACGTCCAGTTGAATAACACGGGGAGGCGGGGCTTATGACCTATACTAGGACCAGTCACCGGGGGGTGATCGAGACATTTTGGCTTCACTTTTCAGGGCTTGTGCGGCACGCTTGGTTGTGAGATGTAAATCACGTGATGTACTAACCTGGTCCCATCGCAGTGTATCGGAGAAAGACTTAAATAAGCTCTGGGAAATCAAGAGTAGGATCACAGCATAAACGCGGTAAAACAGCGTTTTAAAGAGTAAAGTTCTAACGGAAGAAAACTTTAACACAGCATACAAAAACTAAGCAAAAGCAAGCAAAGACAAAAACAACAAAAATGCAGGAGAGCACACAAAGGAGGAACAAAACGCTCTTCCACGTTCGTGTCATGCCCGGGTCTTTATACACGCTCACTAGTCTCTGATTGGTTCTCGCGAGGTCAGGTGAACTCGATGACTGACAGGGACATCATCCAACCACAGGTCCTGTGAGATGAAACTGCAAAGAGAGAGAGGGGAAAAAAAACAAAACAACTCCCAAAACAATACAGGACGTAACAAACGTAATCATCTAAACCTTTGTAAAATACACGGCAATGACTTGTTTAGGCTACATGATATCTTCCTTTATTTCAGATGAGAACATTTCTTAATACAGCATATATTTTATTTCGTTTTAACATGTACAATACTGCCTACATTTAAACTCGTTTAACAAACATTTAAATCAAAAGTTAAACCTTTAAAAGAAATTCAAGTGTAATTAACCGGTCTCTGTTCTCCCGTTTCCACGGTAGTGGTACTGGATCTCTTGCAGGAGCTGGGCTTAATAAAGCAAAATTAATAAAATTAAAGGCAAGGCAAGGCAAGTTTATTTATATAACACATTTCATACACAATGGCAATTCAAAGTGCTTTACATAGAAGAAATTAAAAGAATAAAAAGAAATAAGAATAATTAAAACAGTTTAGAAAAATAAAAAATATAATACAGTACAGTACAAACAGTCGGACGGACATTGGCACAGTGCTCATTCAGTAAATGCATAGTTAAACAGAAGTGTTTTGAGACTGGATTTGAATGTGACTACAGTAGGAGCACATCTGATCTCCTCTGGAAGCTGTTTCCAGCTGCGGCTGGCATAATAGCTAAAAGCAGATTCACCCTGCTTAGAGTGAACCCTTGGTATTTCTAGCTGATATGATCCTAGTGATCTGAGTGATCTGTTGGGTTTATATTCAGTGAGCATATCTGCAATGTATTAATATTTTTAAAACTGCAATATTTTTCAGATGATAGTATGCTGATTTAGTTATTGCTTTGACATGACTACTGAAACTAAGGTCTGACTCTAGTGTCACACCAAGATTCCTGACTTGATTTTTAGTTGTTTGACCCCTAGAGTGAAGGTATGCATTCACCTTGAGAACTTCATCTTTGTTTCCAAACGCAATGACTTCAGTTTTGTCATTGTTTAACTGAAGAAAGTTTTGACACATCCAACTGTTGACTTCGTCAATGCATTGGCACAGGGAGTCAATGGGGCTGTAATCGTTAGGCGATAGGGCTAAGTAGAGCTGTGTGTCGTCTGCATAGCTGTGGTAAGCAATTTGGTTCTTTCTCATTATTTGGCTCATTGGGAGCATATACAGGTTGAACAGGAGTGGTGCAAGAATTGAGCCTTGAGGGACTCCGCATGTCATGGATGTCCACTCAGACTTATGATCTCCTATACTCACATAATAACCTCTCCCATCTAAGTATGACCTGAACCATTTTAGGACTATCCCAGAAAGCCCCACCCAGTTTTCCAGCCTGTCAAGAAGTATGTTATGATCAACAGTGTCAAATGCAGCACTGAGGTCGAGTAGTACCAGCACTGATAATTTGCCTGAATCAGTATTTAAGCGAATATCGTTTATTATCTTTATGAGCGCTGTCTCTGTGCTGTGGTGCGGTCGGAAACCAGATTGAAAATTGTCAAAGTATCCATTCGAGCATAAGAATTTGTTCAGCTGATTGAAGACAACTTTTTCAATGATCTTGCTTATGAAAGAAAGATTTGAGATCGGCCTATAGTTGCTTAATATGGTCTTATCCAGATTGTTCTTTTTCAGGAGGGGCTTGACAACAGCAGTTTTCAGGGAGTTTGGAAAACTCCCAGAGAGAAGTGAGGCATTTACCACTTCTAGGAGATCTGCTTCTAAACTGTTAAACACACTTTTGAAAAATGATGTGGGAAGTGTGTCAAGAGCGCAAGTTGATGTTTTAAGGTGCTGTACGGTTTCTTCCAAAATTTTGCCATCAATTTCTTTGAAATCAGACATAGTAACTACTTTCTCAGGCGGTTTGATCTGTCTGACCCCAGGGCAACTCAAGGATGTGCTGATCACCTTTCTGATATTATTTATTTTCTCAGAGAAGAAAGAAGCAAACTCACTGCACTTGTTGTCTGAGAGCATTTCACTGGGAATCTGGCTTGGGGGGGTTTGTCAGTCTCTCTACAGTAGCAAAAAGAGTGCGTGTGTTGTTTAAATTACTGTTTATAATATTTGAGAAGAAAGTCTGTCTAGCTTTGCCTAGTTCCATATTAAAAGCATCACCACAGTCAACCATTTTTCTGTCAGCTCCAGGCGAGGGAAGCAGTAATGAAGCCAGGTTGATATCCTTACCTTGGATGATGTTCGCTCTAATATGGAGAGACAACATAGCAGTGGCTGGTGAAACAAAATGCCTACCAAAAGACTGAGCTGGGGCAGCTGTAGAAAGGTTGAAAGATGAAGTTTCGGGTGGAATGGTGACTGTGCCGGTTGTTGAAAAGTTGGCAGGGCAGAAGAAGTAGAAGGCATGCTTGAGGGGTCACTTGATCCGATGGCAGGATTACGAAACTGAGGGCTTGCTGAGAAGTTTATAACTGGATTCAAGCTGGTATTAGAGTTAACGAAGGAGTGTTCAAATTTTGACATCTTCGATTCCAGAACTTGATGGTTTGGGAGAGATTTTGAACTGCTTGCAGAAGTTGAGTGTTAACTCCAGCGTACTCGGATGTATCCAGAGAAGTAGGTGCATGCAGCGTGGTTCTTTTTGCAGGATGTGGTGATGATGACTTGGCAGTTGTCTTTCTGCCAGCTTGTTTTGTCTGACCAGACGCAAAAAGGGTTGTGGGACTAGTAGAGATGGACTCGGGTGGATTAAGTATTTTGGGCCAGGAGAAGTAAATCCTCTCTGGACAGACCTTGGCTGATGGGAATACCTGCTGCCTCCAGAATGCTGATCATATCCTCCGAAGACCATGTTGCCCATAACGAGTCACAGCATTGAAGATGCGTACTGCGCCATGTTGGAAGAGGAGATGACGGAACGAATTCGTCATCAGAGTCTGAGTAGTCGCAAGCGAATTGCTTATCCTTAGACATGGCGGTTAGCAACTGAGCGCGAGCAAATAATTGTTTGCGTCAGCGTCTGAGAACTCAAACATGTGCAAGTACCGATCTTTTATACAGCAAGTATTAGGACACGATTGGATAGATGTGAAGGTAATAAGTGATGTAGTAATTGAGTCTTCCTTTTCTAGTATGTGTGCGTAGGAGTATGAATGTAATCTGTACAAAATACATTCTCTATGTTGTCATTGTCATTCACAACAATTCTCTCATGGCCTCATGGGTTCGTAAAGTGTCCATTGAATGTGCACTTCAGAATCTCGCCACAAGTAGCCGGCCATCTGGGTACTTTTTTCTCCTACTGTTTTATGAATACTTTGAATTCGGACATACTACTCTTCACATACTGTTTTTCACTTGCTATATAGTAGGGAAGTATGCCATTAGTATTTCGATTGCAGCCACTGATGTCCATCGCACACTGAACAAAATGAATAATTCTTATACACTAATGTTCAAAAGTTTGGGGAGAGTAAGATTTTTTTAATTTATTTTTTTATACTTTTAATCAGCAAGGATGCATTAAATTGACCATAAAGACATTGAGTATTGATGTTACAAAAGTTTTCTAATTAAATATTTCAAATAAATGCTGTCCTTTTGAACTTTCTGTTTATCTATAATGTTGTGGTTGTAGACACTCCAAAAGGCCTCCGAAACTGAGATCACATCTGTCCATACATCATCGAGGATGAAAAAAAGTATACACTAACGGGACAACTTGTCTGTATTAACCTCTTAAGTTATGTATAAAAGTAGTGCTAAAATGCACTACAGGCAGCATGACTGCATGTGCGATATTTATTAATAATGCATTAAATATGTTGCCATTTAGGCTATCTTGACTGATGATGCTGACCAGTCTGAGGACAAGCTATGGCATAGAGTCATGCACACACAGAGGTTTTACAGTGGATGATCAGCCTGCTGAATAAAGCTTCTTGTCTGAGCCTCCTAATCCCTGACCAGTGTTCATACGGTTTCTTTCCTTTGTACTGTATTGCTTTGTGCTTTTTAGATATGGCAAGTGAAAAAAAGTAAATCCTTTCCCACAGTCATGCAGTTTAAGTGGTTTTCAACTAGGCCTTGCAAACGATCCAGCTTATAATTACATAAACCAGTGTCTGCTATGATTACTGTACATGTAAGTGAAAAGAAAGTGTGTGAAAACATTTTCTCTTATCCCGGTTTAATATGCAGAGACAGGCAGCTATATTGAAAGTAAGGTTGATCCCCAGAAAATGTAAATACTGACTAACTCTGTGGTTCTGTCAAAACATTGCTCAGGGGTGTATTTCCCGAAAGTATCGTTAGCCATGGCCAAACATTTGCTCCAACAAACATTCACAGCATTGAAAATTTGTGTGGTTGGAAGTACAGCTCTTGACATGTGGCTAAAAGCATAGTTATGTGACATATACTGTAGACTTGAATAGATCATGGTCTTTGGTACAGTGAGCAAGCTAACATGCAGTACATTCTACATTATTCCATTCTCACACACACACACACACACACACACACACACACACACACACACACACACACACACACACACACACACACACACACACACACTTCATTGTATACATCTTAATTATAGTTTGAGTAGCCAAACACAGCAATAGTAGTTTAGCCAATGGCATGAGTTTAGGGTGGGAACATTTATTATCTATTATTTATTTTTTGACCAAGGGCAGATGGGGGAAGTGAAACCTGTCCAAAATGCATAATTTTTGCATTTCCATTTGGTGAAGCCAATGGTACAGTCACTTCACCTTTAAAGGGGGGGTACAATGGTGTTTCATGTATTCAGAGCTGTTTACAGTGTTAAAGAGATGGATTCTCATGCTTAACATGGCCAAAGTTTTTAAAAAATATTTTGGACGAATAACGGAGAATTTCTGTGCCGAAAATCTTACTTCCGGGTTGGTACAAGTTTCGGCTGTTTTTTTTTCGACCGTGGATCTAATGACGTAGACCAGAGTGGAACTCCTTATATGAGCATTTCTCCCGGAAAAGCTCGCCCGCGCACACGTCGACCAGAGGAGAGTGAGACCGCGCACATCAACGCGCTTCAACAGGAAATCATCGGCAGCGCTGCATAGTGTCTCCAAAGTGTGTTTTTGGATGTGAGGGAAAGCTTAGCAAAGAACCCAGCGTTAGGAACAGTGGATGCAGAAACGAGTTGTGTAGACTGTTTGTTCCCTGCATTTCGACGATGAATGTTTTATAAACAAAGCCCAGATCGACGGATTCTCTCTATGGCTCTGGCTTCGCCCACACGGCCCGCCTCCAGACGCTCGTTTTTTTCCGGAAAGACTCGGTACAGCCTATCTTACTTTTATAAATATAATAAAACTAAAGACTTTTTGGAGATATTAAGGATGCAATACTACTCTATAGGTACTCAAGATTAACAGGAGATTGAGTGAAAATGAGCATTTCACCCCCCCTTTAAGTTTGCACTTCACCAGCTACTCAAGTGTGTGATTACTATCTGTATTTCTTCTGGGCTTTTTTTTCTTTTTTTTCTTCATTTGCCAGTTAACAGGTGTAAAAGCTCCATCCTTAACAATCAATTACAAGTTAAATATTAAACCTTTTAGGCCAGAGATCTTGTATTCATTTATGCTGTTCAAGATCAAGATGTGATTTATTTATTTAGAAGCTCCTTTTGTAGTCGGATTGTGCAAATCACACTATCAGAGTAAAACATTTTATTTAGAAGCCCCATTTTTAGCCATAATCTGCTATTGATAGTGCTAATCATTATATTATATTCTTTATATTATATTATATTATATTATATTATATTATATTATATTATATTATATTATATTATATTATATTATATTATATTGTGCAGGAAAATGACAGTGTTATAGAGAGCAAGGATGAACCCCAGAAATACATTTTTGGACACTCTCTCCAGAAGCAGATACTGCATCTGATGACAATGGTAGTTCTCCAGAAAGGTGTCATTTCCTTGTAAGAAAATGAGCAGTGTGTTGTTTTGTTTATGCACCTTGACAACTTGAGTGCTTTCGATGTCGCGCCACCCTGATCATTCGGCTGGGCTCTCTGTCTCTCCTGACCTTCAGCCAGGCAGAAAAGGGTGTGCTTTGGGGTTCACGAGCAATGGCCAACAACCGAGACAGCCCTGGTATTGTACCTGCTCATAGAGCCGTGAAATCGCTTTGCCACTTCTTCTACCTTGTCTTCTGCTCTGTCTTTTCTTCATTCCTCCCTCCCTCCCTCCTCTCTCCTCCCTCCTCCCTCAATTTCTCTTCCTTTCTCATATCTTGTATTCTAAATTCCACCAAGCTGACATCCCAGAACTAAAAAGGGCTAGTTTGCAGAATGTGCTCTCTCTCTCTCTCTCTCTCTCTCTCTCTCTCTCTCTCTCCTTTCTGTCTGTGTCATTCTCCTTTATTCTCCACATCCACTCTTTTTTCTTGTTTTCTATCGAGCTGTAGAGTCAGCTTCCAAACTTTGTTTTGTTCTGCTGTGTTATTTTTGCCTCAGTATCTCAGCTGGGAGAATCACCCCTGCCGTGTAATGAGAACGAGGTGAAGGGAACTGGGAGTGTAATTATTTTCATTTGGGCGCCTGTGAGGGGCAGCGCTTTGTCTCCCCCTCTCATGTGACAGCATCACTGGGTTATTGCACTAGTTTCTTCGGCAACAGAAACAAGAAAAAATCTCTTGTTATCTCCTCCAGATAGTTTTAAAAAAAGAGGGGGAAAAGAAAGAAAGAAAGAAAGAAAGAAAGAAAGAAAGAAAGAAAGAAAGAAAGAAAGAAAGAAAGAGAAAGAAAGAAAGAAAAGAAAAGATCTATCTATCTATCTATCTATTATCTATCTATCTATCTATCTATCTATCTATCTATCTATCTATCTATCTATCTATCTATCTATCTATCGTTTTTCTAGTCAAAAAATACAGCTCACAGAACTGAATCGCATGTAAATTGTAATTCACTAATTTCACTTTAAATTTTAATTATGCACCCTATTTGCTAAACTCAGTTCGTATTGAGAATATGAAAAAAAAGTATTTTTATTAATGCTTTGGCAATGATGTATGAAAAACTGTCTTGCCAATAAAGTAGGGGTGGGCGAAATGGCAAAAATATCATATCACGATGCTTTTCACAGACACGGACACTGGCACGGACACAGACACCGGAACGGAAACTGACACAGACACGGACACATCTGAAAACCGGCACGCACACACCGGTACGGGCATGGACAACAGAACGGAAACCGGCACGGACACAGACACACCGGCACGGGCACCGACACGGACACGTCAGTACAAACACAGACACAACAGCACGGACACTAGCACGCACACCGGAACGGACACGGACACACAGACACAGGTACTGACACCGGAACGGACACCGGCATGGAAACTGCCACGGGCATGGACACGGACACACCGGCACAGAAACCGGCACGGACACCGACACGGGTACCCGCACGGACACAGACACAACGGCACGGACAACGGCATGGACACACCGACACGGACATCGGCAAAGACACGGTCACACCGGCACGGACACTGGCACGGACCGGCAAGGACACAGACACACCGGCACCGGCACGGACACACTAGCACGGACATGGACATCGGCAAAGACACGGACACACCGGCACGGACACTGGCACGGACACGGACACACCGACACAGATACCAGCTCGGAATGCGGCACAGACACACTGGTACAGGCACGGACACACCGGCACAGATATGGACACACCGGCACGGACACCTGCACCGGCACGGACACCTGGACCGTCACGGATACCTGCACGGATACCTGCACGGACACCGGCACGGAATCTGGCACAGACACACCGGCACGGACAACGGCAAGGACACCGGAACGGACACCGGCACGTACACCGACACGGGTACCGGCACAGATACAGACACACCAGCAGGGGCACTGGCACAAAAACCGGCACGGACACCGTGACAGCACGCAAATGAAATGTTTAACCGGCAAGGCTTTAAAGCACATGCAAATAATGAACTTTTGTAAATTGTAGTATCCCGTGATTGTAACACGATCTCTGCGTTAACGTGTTGTGAATGTACGTGAATTGTACAGTATGTTGGGACGGAGGCGCCAGAGCTACAACTGATAAAATGCACTGTAGCACAATACTACGATATTTCTTCAAAAGCAGATCGTGGAGACATTTTAATCATCCACGGTCAAAAATCGTGATATCGCACACCCCTACAATAAAGTACTTTGGAAGCGAAATGCAGATACAAACTAAAACTTTTTTTTTTTTTTAATCTGGGCAAAATCACTTCCTTGAATTAGATTTCTATACAATCAAAGTTATTTATTTTTCTATTTTCTGTGTGTGTGTGCAGCTGACAGCTGGGTGTGTTCTCTAGGATATTCTCTTGAGATAGTGTGTGTATATGTATGAAAAGGTCTTCCTAACACTTTATCATGACATGAATCCTCTCTAAAGCACACTCTAATTTCAAGTCATGCCACAAAGGCCAAAGAGCGGCAATCTCCTCTGATGTTGACAATATTCCGCTGCAGTTGTTGTTGTTGTTGTGGCTGAAAAAAGGCCTTGAGCAGTTGTTTGATGTATTATCCTCCATTTGAGATGAAAAACAAGTGCTTCCACGCTGTCCATTCCTCTCTGCCATATGGACGGGCCTCTTTGTGGTCAGAGGAGCCTCAGGACAATCTGTAATTAAAATTCCAGCATCCACGTGGCTCACTGCCTAAAGGTTGATGAAAAATTGATGGGCATGATGTTTGGGATTAAAGTGTGTCTTTCCCCTCTTAGATTCTCCTCTTCTCACTCTTCTCTTGCCCTTTTCTGCTGTTTTTTCTCATCAACTTGTTTTTTTTTCTCTCTCTCTTTGAGTTTGTCAGCTTGTGCGTGACATGAAATATTCATAGCCATTTTGGAGGTAGAGTGCTGATGTCTGGATGTGCAGGCCATAATTTGTTGTGTGAATGGACTAATGTTAGTCAGTGATGAACCGTAATGGACCCAGACAGTCAGCCGTCACACGGGGATTCTGAGCAGGTATTGCAGACCGTTAAAAAGCCTGTTATGCCGCCGCTAATTCAGCACAAGGGGGATTCTCGTTCAGGTCAGAAGGCTACATTAACTTCTATGTCGTTACCTTGAATAAGTGCTGCAGGCACATCTTGGATAACCTGATGTTTTCAGGGAGAAGTTCTTGAAGAACTTATGCAACATGACAGGAAAGTTCTCAGAGAATGGACATGTGTTTCTCAAAGTGGATTTCTATGCTGCTGTGAAACCTGAAAGAAAGCTGATGAAATGATAGGCTCTGACCTGCTAAGAGCTCTGCTGCTGAATTCTGCAAGGTACATCGCCAACTGTTTCATGGTTGTAGATGTAAAGATTTTGAGTGCATTTTATACTGTAGCTAGCTTCATATTTATCTTCATTTTTATGTAGGACAGGAAATAAGAAATAAGAAAAATATGACCAGAAAAAAAAAAAAAAAACACTGAATCATTGGTACAGGATGTAATGATAGATTAAACACTTGGGCTACATTTAGCACACACTGTGTCTTTTCTGGATGTGAAAAAGAAGAAGAAAAAAATAATCACCACACCTGAGAGGCCCTTTTCACTGCTGGAGGAAGTGTGCTATTTAAACTTAATGGCTTGTGTGAGTCAAAAATAGCAAAAGTCATTTGTTGTGAAAGTTTCGGCAGTGCTTTCGAATTAAATAATCTCTCTCACACACACACTGAGAGTATTAATTATTAAGTTTGGTTTTCTAAAGATGAAAATAGGTGTGGATGGGGCTGATCTTCGAGGAAAGAAACCCAGGCAATGGCTGAACATTTAACAAAGAGATGAGTGCTTCAGAGGAACAGGAATAGACTACGTTTTCTTTCCCCCAAGTCAAGTTGCATGTGTTCCTAGATCAACATTTTATTGGTTTCTAATACAACTTCGTATTTACCAATCAGTTTTAGGGTTAGTTTCAGGGTTTACTTTATGGCTTTACAGTTTTTCTCAGTCACTTTGGTGCATTTCTCACATTACTATTTACATTTGCACAACAGTTAGTTCAACCTCCACAACATTTAGTCATTTGTGCACATCATAGTAGCAGTTTCTCATTCCTTCCAACAAATTGCAAATGCTTTTGGACATGCATCAATTGCTTTCATACAACTCTCTGCTGTTTTATAACATTATAATTTGCTTATGTCATGTCAGTCAAAATTAACTATACTTGTGAATGCCGAATAGTCATTCCATATAAAACTAATAGTCTTCATTTCATTGCTTGAGTCATTACATTCAAAAATGTTGAACTAGTTGTCAAAATCTGTCAAGCAAATTTTACACATTTTTTAAAATATTTTTTTCTTCCTGAAAATGTCTCCTAAATTGAACAATTTCTCTCAGGTGAATCTCAGCTTTCACTGATGAGGAACGTCTGGATGTGCATGAATGACTACAGTACTATGTATGTTGTATGTTCAGTTCCAATATGTACTGCAATATTGTTTACAGTTGTGCACAGCTCTACCCAAAGGGAGTTTATGTTTGTTGTAAATAAGGATGTATTTTTTCTTTTGCACAATGCTGTGAACAACTTAGAATTGCAAAGAGCATATGCAGTAAAAATGTGAAACATACATATTCAGTGTCTTGTACTCAGTTACCTCACTAAATACAGTAATGTGTAACTTTACTGTATTTTTCAAATGGCTGTGCAAATAGTATATAGTGCTGTCTTGAGCATTTTCAGGTAGTGTCACCAAGATCTGACTTTTTTGCATTGGAAAACATTTACAGAGTAAACTGTCATAATGAAAACATGACAAAGCCATTTGACTATCTTGTTCATAAACAATGGTGTCAGGACTTTTCATCTTGATGACACTGACACTTTCATTGACATGAATACTTGCTTTTGAGGAATGAGGTATCCATTTTGAGCAAGTGACACGCTTTTGCAGGTTATCAACTAGGTTTTGCAGTTTTTACTACAGTTTTTCTCAGTCGCTTTGGTGCGTTTTTCACATCATCCCTAACATGTGCAAAATAATAAGTGCATTTCTCAGAACAATTTGTACAAACTGCAATATACAATAGAAATGTTTCTAAAGCTAGTCAGTCACTAAAAATCCTTAGTACATCTCTCAAAAGTAAATATTCATGCCAATGATCATGTCAGTGTCATCAGAATGATAAGTCATTTAGTCATTGTTCACGAACAAGCTCGTCAAAATGTAACTGTGTACTTTGACAGTATTACCAGATGTAAACTTAGGCTACAGTTTGGATGACAGTTACTGTATTGAAAATGCACAAGGCTGCACTTCTATGGCATATATCAATTTCAACAGTACTATTTACATATTATTGTATGTGGGTTATTGATTGAAAGAGACAAAAGAGATTTTGTTTTTCACAGCTTTTACTAGTGCTACTTTATGAAAGAAAACAACAAAATAATTTACAGTAAGAAAAAGACAAGGGGCACAAAGGAAAATAAAAACTAAATTAGAAAGAAACACAGGAAACACCCCTAAGGCATAACTTTGCCCGCAGCACTGTTCTAGTGCTGTCTCTACACATCCAGACGTTCCTGTCTGTCGGCCCACATATTCTCATCCACATCACACCGGATATTTTCCCTTCCAATGCAACGTGGAAAGAATCTTTTGGAATGCCTAATCCATCCTCTGCAGGCGTCTACTGTGATGTCCTCACATGCTGCATCCATTGCAGCCAGCAGGGTCATTTGTGTGTGTGGCTGACGATCGTACACCTTCCACCTCCATGCTGAAAAGAACTCCTCAATTGGGTTAAGGAATGGTGAATAAGGTGGGAGGAATTCTATGAGCATCCTCGGGTGGGTCACAAACCATTGCCTTATGATGTTTGATCGATGGAAACTCGCATTATCACAAATGACCACATACTTTGGCAAATCCTCTCTAAACAGACCCCTCTCATCATCAGGGATGAGAGCCCTGTAGAGAGTCTCTAAAAAGTTGAGTAGATGCTGGGTGTTGTATGGCCCTATAAGGGGGATATGGGTTAGGACGCCATGCTCCGAAATAGCAGCACACATGGTGATATTTCCTCCCCGTTGGCCTGGCAAATCCACTGTAGCTCTGTGACCGATGATATTCTGACCCCGCCTTCTGCATTTGGTCAGGTTGAAGCCAGCCTCATCCACGTATACAAAGTTGTGAGAGGGTTCACTTGATTCCAACTCCATTATACGCTATATCCCAGAACACACAGTTGAATTTGTTTTGGTAAGGAAGAGTGACATAAAATGTACATATACCTGTATTGCATGTTCCTTCCACAGCAATGGAAATGTGTGCAGTTTATGCTTACTGTACTATGTATCACTATAAAATGTTGCTGTAAAGTAGTTACATAGATATATGTTTTACCTGTACATACTGGTACCGTAGCTCCTTAACTCTGTCCTCATTCCTTTGGAATGGTACACGGTACAGCTGTTTCATACTCATCTGGTTTCTATGCAGCACCCTGTCGATGGTTGAGATGCTAACCGTATGGATGTTTTCAAAGACATCGTTGTCTTCTATAAAGGACCTTTGTATTTCCCTGAGTCTCATAGCATTATTTGCTTGGACCATGGTGCAAATAGCCTCCTCCTGTTGAGGTGTGAAAAGGCGTCCTCTGCCACCGGTTTGAGGTAATCTTGCAGTCCTATGTGGGGAAAAATGCAGTGATGCATCGCACACTTTCACATAGACAAAAACTATGTGAACACACATTTTACTGTAAAACATACAGGTGGGTGCATGTAAGGTGCAGTATGTATCTGTATAGAATATATTTCTGTATGCTGTGTGAAATACAAGTGGACTACTGTAATATGAAGCATTATAGGAAGTATACAGTATACTGCTTATATACAGTAACAGTGCACTGTACATTGGTGGACATACCTGTTCTCTCTTCGAAACGTTTGAACTATTGAGGACACGGTTGATCTCCCAATTTTCGGCTGCACCCTTCGACCCGCCTCAGCCATAGTAAGGCCATGATTGACAACATGGTCTACAATAGTGGCCCTTATGTCATCAGATATGCGCCTATGTCCTCTTCTGCCTCTTCCTCTGTTTTGCCTTCCACCACGCATCCTTGCTCCTCTTCTTCGTCCTCCTCTTGGCTGTTGACCCTGTTCATTTCCTGGTCCATCCATTATTGGAAAATTGCAACTCTGTGTTGTGGTCTGTCTATATATGCTTCCCAATTGATTGTTCATGAGATGCACCTTTGAGCAATTTAGACAACTGGTTGATTGTTGGTTGAACTAACACTTTACATTCCTTGAGTGAGGGTCAATTTCACCTGCACGAGTCATCAATTCAAGTTTTTGTACAAAAGGTCTAATAGAAATGTGTAAAACTATGCTTGACAGTTTATGACAAATAGTTAAACAATTTTGCATGCAAAGAACTAATGCCTAGATATTTTGAGGGGTAAGACTATTCAACAAAGAACCATCTACTATATTTTGATCAACATGACATGAGCAATTGAAAATGTGGAAAAAAGCTGACACTTGTACATTATCAATTGCAATATGTACAAAAGCAATTGCAATTTGTTCAAAGGAATAAGAAATTGCTTTAATGATGTGCACAAGTGACTAGATGATTTGGAATTTGTACAAGTAGTATCAAGAATTGCACTTTTGATCTAGAAATGCACCAAAGTGACTGAGAAAGACTGTAATTGTTTTGAGAACTGCATTAACTGTTGTGCAAATGTAAATAGTGATGTGAGAAATGCACCAAAGCGACTGAGAAAATCTGTAACACTATTCAACATTCTGACTTGTACTATGGTAACAGTATTTTTGGAATGCGATGTATATACCATGGTACATACCAGTACCATGGTATATATCAAAGCATCATGATGATGTGACACTAATGCTGTTCTGCCACAGTACTTTTACTGGTAATTGTGCCAAATCTGTCTTTGTGATATTGATCTGGAGTTTTTTCTGAGTGAATCTGAGTAATGACTGTTCACTAGCACACTATGATCAGGAGGAAAGCCCATTACTACTGGAGCTCATATGTTCATTAGATGCTCCACACTATGGTGGACCCATCTGTTTCAGGACCATGCCAAAGTGAGAAATTATCCCTTATCCTAGACGTGTAGAAAATGAGGGAGAAGAAATCATTTTACCCACAGAACAAATGATATGGGTTGCACCTGATCACTCAGGATTAGAAATGATTCTCACTCAGATGGTTGGATTTTAGGCCGGACGTTCATTATTACGATGGGAAGAAAGATAAGTCAGTGATGCAATGGTGTCAGATGGTTGAATTATGGAAAATATTGTTTCTGTATGTCTTAGAATTTAATTAGCCTATACATATTCTCTATTTGTCAGTAATATGCACAAACATTGTTCTATTTTAAAGTAGTAATGTGAATGAAAAACAGTTGAATTAGGAAACCTGATTGAGTGATTGGTTCATTTGTTAATCATTTAATTAGGGTAAACAAACACTGAAAGACAATGAAAAAGAAGTACTGAACCAGTGGTGCCTCTATACATTTTTAAAGGCCTCTATAGCCCTTTATACTTTTAGACCAGCTGCAGTAAATCCAATAGTTACATGCTGTCCACAGCAGATTGTTCTCAAACATCTCCTCTCTTGTTTTGGCAGCTGCAGTATCTTGTTTTTTGGGATTCAGGTGTTCTTATAAAATGATTGAACTAATTCTGTCAGTCGTCTTCTTGCCTGGGGGACCCTTGAGGGGTAAGTTAAGTCGTCCTGATTTTTCTTCTTTGATTACTTGCTTACTTCATTTTCAAGTCTTTGACAGCCCTTCACCATCATGAGGAATCCAGTGGGAGTTGCTTTCTCAGCATTTTTCTTATATTCCCCAGTGATCTCCTCCATTCTCTTTATTCAGCTCTTGTGAGAGTGATGGCAACACTTTACCTTCTGTGGCCATTATTCCCTTAGGTGAGACACTAGGAGGTCCAATGTTCTCATTTAAATACATCTTACCAAATAAATAGATATAAGCAGAAGGAAATGTTTTTGAGCATGTGAATAATACAAATGAAATGCATGATTTATTACTTTTCAGTGGTTTTGTATTTTTTGTAGTTTTGACTGAAATTATGCACTCTTAAAACACTGGAATCTTTTGCCTGTCTATCCTTCTTATAATAACAACAACAACAATATTGATGATAATAATAATAATAATAATAATAATAATAATTATTATTATTATTACTACTACTAGTAGTAGTAGTACTACAACAACTACTACTACTACCGTTGTTGATGTTGTTTTGACAAAATTGTTATACATAATGATAAAAATAATAATTATATAAAATTATTATTATTTAGAAGTTATTTTAAAAATTATTTTACATAATAATAATAATAATATAACATGTTACGAAGTTGGTTGATGCATTAATTACATTTTATATTATATTTTAATTATTTTAAAATTATTGTCACAATACAAAAATTTGTTAAAACAGTATTTGTAATAAATATGACAGCTTTTTATTAACTTTAGTTAAATCCTAATGTTGGTCACTATGATTTTACTCAGTTAGGTCACAAATTATGATGTTTTCTTTGTGGTATTTAGTATGAACTACTAATATTTTTGAACGCCTCGCCTTGAACTTTGTAATGTAGATAACTACTTTAATTTATGTACAGGAGCTTGACAGGTTACAGTAGCTTTCAATGATGAGAAAAAAATGTTCTGCCTCTGTGCAATAACATTAGAATATACAGTAAACATTGGAAATAAATTGCTAGCTTTTAAATGCACTACACATTCTCTACCTTTCTGCCACCCTATCTGATGAGTGATGCCATCTTAAGCCATCACTATCAAGGGAAAAATGTGACAAATGTGTGGTTTACATGTATTCTGTGGGACTTTTTTCTTGTTGGATTTCTTTATGGTTGACAGTAGGGTATCAGCATAGGCTGTAGCTGCGCTCTAAGACAAATTCAGGGTAGATTCCCTTTGAGGTCCACCGTGAATAAGGGACATGTTTTTTTTTTTTTTACTCTGATGGGCACAAGAAGCCTTCTCAAAGGGATTGGCTCAGATAAAGTAGGTAAGGTCCATGGAGGATACATCCATCTGATAATATTGTTGATCCTCACACCTAAGGATCTGCTGCACCAGTGCTACTTCATGATCACAGCCCCTTACACATGTGTTCATGCAGAAGAAGAACAAGAACAAGAACAAGGGCAGTGCAGTCAGAGAATGTGCTTGTTTGCAAATACGTAACAGCTCTATTTCAGTCTCAAAGCAAATCTCATTGAATCTCACTCAAAAAAAAAAAAAAAAAAAAAACAGATCTCACTCACTGTATTAAGCATTGATAAAATATCAAAGGCTTAGAAATGACAGGAAAGTTTCCTGTTTCTGCTAGACTGAAGTATGTTTTTGGTAATCTGACCACATCTTCAGTGTGTAAGACAGCTGTGGGTGAACAGTTAAACTGGGAGGATCGATGTGGGCTAGATTTGATAGATGTTCACATTCTGCAGCCTGTGTGAACTTTAAAATGATAACAGCTGAAGCCTGCTTCGGCTGACATGACGGGAGACTATTTGAATTATTTTGATGTAGCGCAAATGTTTTAGCTGCCATATTTAATACTTATCATATGGGTTACATTGCAGTAACTTTATTTATACTGGCGAGCAAAGTGTTTCAAATGTCCAGCATAAAAACAAGGTTAATAAATGCTTACGAAAAACTTTAGCAGTTAATACTTGAACTGAATAGAGCTGCTTAATGACACTAATTGTCTTCTGTTGGTCTGACTTTGAAAATGAATAAATTTTGAAGGAATTCTCAGTTATTGAATCAACACTGAGCTAAATTAAGATTAATAATGACACTTGTCTTCTGTAGAGCTGCTTTACAGCTGAATTTAATTTTTTATAATTGAACTTTGCAACATTGACGGTGTTATTGAACTGAATTGAATCAACATTGAACTAAATTGATCTTAATAATAACACTATTGTCTTCTGTAGAGCTGCTTTACATCTTAAATTGATTTCATTCGTAACTGATGAATTGTTGCAACATTAACACTCTTATGAATGCAGTGAGTGGTTTGGAACAGACCTTAGAAGAAATTCAAGCAATTAGATATAAATCCACTGAGAAATATGAAGCCCAGTTATTAAATTCTGTACTGTAATTGATGTAATTTTCTATCATATATCATCACTTTGAGAGCTGAAGTTTTACAAAAAGAAAGTTTATCAATGCTCTGCATGTTTCTGTAGCTACTAGAGCTAAATTAAAATATCTGGACTGATTCTCATCGATAGCACAATTAAGAGATAAACGGCAGATAATGGCAGTGGATACAGCATCTCAGAGCGATTTAACAGGCCTCACTTCATCAGTAATGGAGCTGAGACAGGACAACTGACTGTTTGGCAATCTGTGTAATTGCATTCACATTCAGCTGCCCTCCATTGTCTTCAAGGTGGAGTCTGTGTTTGTCTGAAAGTGGCACTTGTCATGTTGTGATCCCTCTATAGATAAATTAAGAAGCATGTGTTTTTGATATCACTCAGCTTCTGTTCAATTACATAACCAACTTAAACAGAGTGTTGTCATCTGTGCGGTATTTGTTTTAGATTAGTCTTTAGGCAGGATTATTTTGCTCTTAAGCTCACAGCAGAAATGAAGATCCATGCAGATGAAGACGTTCATCCCGGAGCTTTCCTCATCCCCCTGTTGCATTCAGGCACTTCTGAAGCACGTCTCCAATGGTGCGCCATCATTAGCATAATAACCCCCTTCATCTGAATAAAGCAGCAACTGAATTGTGGGTAATCTTCAAAGGAGGGATCAAGCTTTGAAGGTAGCTGTGGTGGCTTCAAACACTGTCAACATGCTGATCCCTATGGGCAACGCATGGTGATTGTTCCTTTTCTTGCAGGGGTTTCAACCTTATGACATTTTCTTTTGGAGAACATCTTGTCAGATCAATCCTAAACCACCTGATTTCCCTGAATCAAGGATTCTGATCACACAGAAGACCTTATGACACTAAGATACTGTTTTACAGTATTTTACTCCAAATACTTGGAGAGATTAGTGCAGCTCCATCAAAATGGTGCATGTCTTTGGTAAAATACAGGTTTGTGTACGTTTTATTTTATCTATAAATTCGTTATTGTGCTGTGTATCGTTTAATTTTATGCAAACCAACATACAGGGGCGTGATGTGAGTCACCTACAGTAGTGTCGCATGACTCTTTTCGCATGATGGAAAAGCCTGATGCCTTGCATAAAATGTTATGATTTTATAAAAAATTATACAGAATATAAATATGTATGATGTTAAAATATGTTCTCAGAATTGTGCACTGTTTGTTTATGGCCAGGTTATGGAGCCAGTCGCCACATATTTCAGCTACGAGTGAAACGCAGGGCGGCGGTTTAAAGTTAGAAGTTACCCTGCTGAACATGACTCAAGTGCCGGCAAAAGATCCAACGCCGTTATGGTGGAAACGGTACAACAGAGACTGGTCAATATTGCACTTGAATTACTTATAAATGTTACTTAACTATACTTAAATCAACCCATTATTCTGGGTTAAATAAACAACCCAATTTGCTGGGTAAAATTAACCCAACATGTGTTATGTCCTATATTTACCCAGCCCTTGGGTTGAAAACAACCCAAATTGGGTTGTTTTTAACCCAGTGTTTTTTTGAGTGTTGGTTGTTGTACTAATTTATGGTGAAAGCATAAACATCCAGGAGGCAATTTTATACTTTACTATTTATATTCATACTTTATTTTTCTCTATACCTTTTAGGCATATGTCTGATAATGTCTTTTTTTCCTGATTTGATTTTTCAAAGGCATCTTTAAAAAAATCGAGGCCAGTATCCATCCTTTCTTCTTTCCTTCCTTCCTTCCTTCCTCCCATATACATGTATTAAATATATCCTATTTTTAAACACACTTTTAAAACTTAAATCATTTTAAAAGGGTTTGATGTTCTAAAACTAAATAAGTAATGCCAAGTATGTGCCAGGCTATCTACACTCACCTAAAGGATTATTAGGAACACCTGTTCAATTTCTCATTAATGCAATTATCTAATCAACCAATCACATGGCAGTTGCTTCAATGCATTTAGGGGTGTGGTCCTGGTCAAGACAATCTCCTGAACTCCAAACTGAATGTCAGAATGGGAAAGAAAGGTGATTTAAGCTATTTTGAGCGTGGCATGGTTGTTGCTGCCAGACGGGCCGGTCTGAGTATTTCACAATCTGCTCAGTTACTGGGATTTTCACGCACAACCATTTCTAGGGTTTACAAAGAATGGTGTGAAAAGGGAAAAACATCCAGTATGCGGCAGTCCTGTGGGCGAAAATGCCTTGTTGATGCTAGAGGTCAGAGGAGAATGGGCCGACTGATTCAAGCTGATAGAAGAGCAACTTTGACTGAAATAACCACTCGTTACAACCGAGGTATGCAGCAAAGCATTTGTGAAGCCACAACACGCACAACCTTGAGGCGGATGGGCTACAACAGCAGAAGACCCCACCGGGTACCAGAGGCTACAATTTGCACGAGCTCACCAAAATTGGACAGTTGAAGACTGGAAAAATGTTGCCTGGTCTGATGAGTCTCGATTTCTGTTGAGACATTCAGATGGTAGAGTCAGAATTTGGCGTAAACAGAATGAGAACATGGATCCATCATGCCTTGTTACCACTATGCAGAGGCTGGTGGTGGTGGTGTAATGGTGTGGGGGATGTTTTCTTGGCACACTTTAGGCCCCTTAGTGCCAATTGGGCATCGTTTAAACGCCACGGCCTACCTGAGCATTGTTTCTGACCATGTCCATCCCTTTATGACCACCATGTACCCATCCTCTGATGGCTACTTCCAGCAGGATAATGCACCATGTCACAAAGCTTGAATCATTTCAAATTGGTTTCTTGAACATGACAATGAGTTCACTGTACTAAAATGGCCCCCACAGTCACCAGATCTCAACCCAATAGAGCATCTTTGGGATGTGGTGGAACTGGAGCTTCGTGCCCTGGATGTGCACACCACAAATCTCCATCAACTGCAAGATGCTATCCTATCAATATGGGCCAACATTTCTAAAGAATGCTTTCAGCACCTTGTTGAATCAATGCCACGTAGAATTAAGGCAGTTCTGAAGGCGAAAGGGCATCAAACACAGTATTAGTATGGTGTTCCTAATAATCCTTTAGGTGAGTGTATTTTATAATTATTCTTGAAAATGCTTTAAAATGTTACCTATATTTTTCTTTGTTGCTATCACTTTGCGACAACAATTGTTTTGTTTGGCCTTAATAACAACAACACAAAATACACATGGCTGTGTGCAATCACTTAAACTCCCATCCACAGTTGTTGGTAACAGTCTGATAAAGCTAGTCAAAATGTGAATTTAGTGAGCATGTGTTTCATGATGATTTTCTCGGGACATGTGAAGCTCAGTTACAGCAGGTGTTTATTAGGCCTCGTCTCTGACTGACAGATTAAAAGAGATCCACATATAAATCCCCACACAATTTCCACAGCACCATGGAAAAGCTCCAAAACAATCAATTTATGCAGCATTCTGCAGTTTGTTGATTTGTAGGAAGAGGATTAAAAGGTACTTTGAGCAGCAAACACAAAGATTGTGATAAAGCCGCTAGGCACTTTTAATCAAGCCAGGCTTCCTGAAGTATACAGAAAGCATAGTCTGGAAACTTTGGAAAGTACTGCATGCCATTTTAAGAGAAGGACTGGTTCAGCGATTGCTTCTCATTGGTGTTTGTGTCCCTCTGATGCTCTGCATATTTATGAGACCCACGCAGACTAAGAAGACATTTTATTATTTATTTCAGATTAAATGCTTGAATACAATCCGAAGCATTTGGATTGTAGAAAGAATTATCATCAAGGCTGCATTTATTTGATCCAAAAAAAAAAAAGAAAAAAAAAAGTAATATTGTAAATATATATGTAAGATATATTAATTATAAATTAATTATATGTATTTAATATATTAAAATATATTAATTATATGTAATTATTTTACCAGACATCCTGGATATGGGGGTAATCAGAAAACTAGCCAATCAGAAATGCTCTCAGCTTGTGAATCACTTTGCATGTTTGAATGTGCTGACATTGGATTGTTGTTGAAGTGAGCCCGATCTCATGAAAGTGCGTATCTATAGCATGAATGATATTTCTCGTATCATTTATACGCCAAAATGAGTTTTTGCGTACATATGATACGCAGTTTTCGCGTGCATTGGATACGCACTTTATGGCATGTAATATGCACGCCCTCCTCATCCCTAATCCAAGGGGTTTACAGTGTGTATCATTTGAACGCAAAAACTCGTTTTGGCGTATAAATGATACAAGAAATATCATTTGTGCTATAGATACGCACTTTCATGAGATCGTGTTGTTGAAGTATCCTCAACAACAAACCAACACATCAGCACAGTACAAATGGCAGGAATATGTACGAATGTTCTATTGTATTATATATTTGTGGTCTTCCACTGAAAAAAGACAACATGTAAGACAGAAGTGCTCTCCTTCATTGTGTTTTGTTATCACAGTCTGAAAGGGACATCATCACAAACAGGAAGTCAGGAGAGCCGTCTCTATGCATAATTCAGCCTCACTGCGTCAGCGAGTGCATAAAAGCCTCTGAAGGGCTTGAAAAGGCACTTGTATTCCTGTGTAAGCTCCATTCACATTAATGCATAGTTTCTGGCTTGAGGAAGGTGCACAACTAAATGCTTCTCATAAACAACTCTGGCATTCACAAAGTGATCCAGGCATGAAGCAAGGCTTTGCTGTTTGTCAGATCCATGCTATTGCAGGATGCAGTGAATGCATCACACTGGTGTGACTCTCTGGAAACTGCAGCTATTTGTCATGGGTTACCATAAACAAAAGGTTCTGAGTTAAACAAAATTTTTTGAGACAGGCCTCCTGGATCTGAAAGCTGTTGGACATGGGGTAGAGTGTGATAGAGTGTTGTGATAGAGTGGTTTTCTGTGTTTTACTACACGGACAGATCAAAAGAATGCTTTTGATGGAAAGCTTTGATGGAAGTCTTTGGTACTCTAGAAGTCACATGGAGGGTGGAGGTGATTTCTTTCTAATATTGAATATGAATATTTGAACGAGTCGTTTATATGAGTCTTTGAGAAGTGAGGTGATGTGAAATGTACATTTTGAGCAGGGCCGGCGGAAGCGCTGGGCAAACTGAGCAATTGAGGGTGTTTGAAAACAAACACTAGAGGGTGCCACACTATGACGAGCACGAGCGTTTGTGTAGCTTTATGTAAATATTCATACATTAAAAAATTAACCCTTATAAAATAAACCTGTAATTTTATTTGTATTTTTTTATTATTTGATGCCATTAAAAAAATAAGTAAATAAATACATTTACAGGGTCTCATTGATTACAGTCCTTCTGTAGTTGTTTTTTAGGCAGGACAGAACCACAGTTCACAAATATGTTCAGGTGCCCAGGGGATGTGCCATTTGAAGCTTGTCTTGCTGGGTGTTCAGAACAACCCGACCTATTAAAGCGTTCAGCTGTGGGTGTCAAGCCAGCATCATAACATCTGCTTAGAACCTGCCCTCAGCAAAGGTCACCAACACAAATCTATGCCTAATCTTCAAATGCTTCACTACAGTGTAGCCTGATCATCTTCAAACCAAACATGCTGGTTGACTAACCTTGACTCTTACCTGTACATAGTTGTTATTTTGACAAATGCCTGATGACATGTTAGTCAATGACTTGAAGTCATGGTTAACAGCCAGAATGTGTCCAGTGAAGCCTATCAAAACAAAATGTGACTGTACTGCTGGCCCACAAATGTAGAACTAGTGAGAATTGCTTTGTTACTGCCTGCTGTATTTGCTTTATGATTTATTTTTAGCAGTGTCATCTAAAATGTACCGTGTCATCAAATGAAGCAATGTACATCTTTATTAGATATTATGAGGATGACATATTAACATATTTTGCTTATTATAAATGCAAATTAGATTTGTTATATATATATATATATATATATATATATATATATTTTTTTTTTTTTTTTTTTTTTTTAGTTATTTCTGAGCTGAATCAAGGCTGCTGTAAAAAGGTGGAGTTACTTAAAGATTAGCTTACTGTATTTTTCTATGCACAAAGTGTCAGAAGAAACAGAGGATCCAAGTGCAAAGGCAAGTTCTTGCAATAGTCTGTTATAGTCAATAGTTCTTGAAGAATTAACATAGGCAGTCTGTCATGTAACGACACAGAACTGGAAAAAAAACTCAAAGTTAATGTACTTTAGAGAAGGTCAGCAAAAAACGGAAGACTCCTGTCTTGGTAATAGTTTGCAGAGCTGTAGAAGGCCACCAGCAGCAGTAGGGGAGAACGGGCCACAAAGTAACGCTTTTTGACTTTCTCAGTTTGTGTAAATCTACTTATGGTTCAGAGTATTAATTTTTTCCCACATTAATTTCCCACATGTCTAGTACAATTAGGTGTTTTTGTTTTATTAATACAGTATATACTTTTTTCTTGATATACCCCGAAAGAATGGAAGTGAAATGTGACAACATGCCCCATAGGTGGGGTACATTGTAACATGTGTGGGGCACATTGTAACATAACATATGACAGCTTAAAATGTTATCTGATCTAATAAAAAAAATATACAAAACAAACTAAAATATTTTCTAAATAAAATACAATTAAAAAACTTTTTCATATAAAATAATGGCAATTTTTAATAATTAAATATAAACTCATTTTTGAGTTTTGACTACGAACACATGAAAACACAGCTATACAACATAGTTCAAAACAAATAAATAATTAGTAATTTCTGAACATTGACTCTCAGTCTTTATTCACCTTTTTCTCACGTTTTCTCAATAAAATTAATAAAACTATAGAATATAATAGCATATTTCTAATAGGGGCACATTGTAACGCAGTGTTACAACATGCCCCCGCCTGCACAGCTGGGATTTAAACCCTGCTAGTGTCTTCTGCTAGTTAGCGAAGCATTAAATAACTATCTCAACTGTTAAATAACATCTTGGAGATTAAAATAATATCAGATTTGTCTTATTTTAAATAAACACAAAAAATAGAGATGAAAAATTAACTTAAGGAAGAAATTTACTATGCTATACTATGCTTTTGCTATGGTTTAATAAATGTCTATGGATATCTTCCAAAAAAAAAAAAATGTTGGCAAATTTTTTTTTTCTATATAGTGTTGATATGACAACTAGTAAATACACAAAGTTTCGTCATCCAAACATGTGCGGAAGCATTTAAAACAAGCGTGTTACAACTAGCCCCGCGTTAGGTTGTGCCCCGCTCTCCCCATGACAGGGCAGAGAAAGCACACAAGACGAGCACAACTCCTCTAAACTACAAGATAATAAAAGGTAAATCTTCATGGAGAGAACATAATAAGCGCAGTTACAATAGCTTAAAATCTCTTATGTGGGAGAGCGTTGCTAGAGAGTGACGAAATTTTATTGTAGTTTGTAGCACTTCAAAGTCAATACCAAATCAAAACTAGTTAGCACATTAGTTGTAATTGAAAAGGTTTAATGGAGAGAGACAGAGACAGAGACAGAGACAGAGAGAGAGAGAGAGAGAGAGAGAGAGAGAGAGAGAGAGAGAGAGAGAGAGAGAGAGAGAGAGACGGGGAGTGTGTACGGGGTACTTTAGGTGACTTTTAGCCTCCACTTTTGAGTAGACTTTTTGACCAGGATCCGGGGGGTCAAAATTGTAAATTGTTTCCCTTAAATATTCGGAAGGTTTTAGAAAGGCTGCATTATTAGTGTAGTGATATAGGAACATTTTACTATACTATGGAATTACACAATTTACAAATGATTTAAGGCACAACCATGTAGACCAATGTAAGACCAAATATAAAAATAATGGCTATTTGTGAAAACATATGCATATGAAATCATGTAAAATTAAGTACATCTTTGCATTTAGTTAGCACATTGTACACTTGCATGTTATTTTCAATTATTATTTATGTTGTCAAATGTGTATTTTATTCAAGTAACTTATTATTTTACTATTATTTCTCAAGCTTTAGAAGCTTTAGGTTATATCATTTACTGTATGTTGTCTAAAACATGCGTTTTTACACATCCTAATCCTACAATAATTCACAAAGGACCTATAATTTGATCATTAATGTTCATCAATGTTCCTATGCTTGATTTGAGCCATTTTGTGCCTGAAAACAAACAATAGTCTGAGGTGTTATTGAATATAGTTGTAAAAGTAAGAGGAGTCAGTTGCATCTGCTCTCTCTGGACCTGCGATATAGCAGGAAGCGTGATAACAGTGTTTATGCTTTTCAGTCTAGAGCACTGGTTAGGATAAACCCTGTGGCAGCACACAGCTTCTTTCCTGAGAAGTGTTCACATCCCCTGCCACTTCGTGTTAAAAACAGATATTTACAACAAAATACAGTTAAACTTCATGCCTCTCAGGACTGGTGGTGTTATGGCTTACCTGAGAATGACTTCCTTCTGTTGTTACTTGTACAGACTGCAAACAGGGTGACGTAAACAGTATGAATGTTTATCAGCTGAGTCTGCCTTCTTTCTCTGTGCACAAAATAGTTTTTTTTGCTGATTCAAAACACAACCACCCTCTCCTAACTACTAAACACAACGGCATGACTCCAGTTCAAATTCAAAATTTCCACAGAGGAAGAATTTTCTGAAATGGAGAAAATAAATGGAAACCGATTTCCAATGAGAAGGCTACTGTGGTAAAACACAGTGCCTGCCCTACCTAATAAGCACCATAAGACGATGTAATGCTTGGTAGTAATAACTTTGAGTTTGCATGTGACAGTTGCGTGTTAATGATAGAAAATGAAGAGGCGGCAACATCAATCTGGTGCAGAAAAGAGGAAAAAGAGGAAAGAAAGTGAGCAAGATAAAGGTAAGTGGTAAATTTTGAAAATATTGTTAAAATTATATTCGACATTTCGCAAGCGTTTTGAAGACGCTGTGCCAATGTAACGACAGCATCAGTGTCATCTATATTGCAGTTATGAACAAGCATGGTTTTGTTATCGTGGGCATGATAATTCTAAATAATACTAGATAATTCTAGATACTTAAATATCTTGGTATAGTTATAGATTCTAAATTGTCATTCGAGCTGAATAGCGAAATGGTATGTAAAAAGGGTCACCAACGTTTGAGTTGCCTTAGGAAACTTGCAAAATTTCACATTGATAGACGCATGTTGACATTATTTTATTCTGCTTTTATTGAATCAGTTCTGTCATTCTCCATTGGGGTGTGGTAGGGGTGTGGTGTGGACATTCAGGCCTGTCAGTAAAGAACAAAAACTCTTTAAACCAAATTGTAAGGTGGGCGAGTAGAATAATAGGTGTAAATCAAAGGAATTTAGGATGTATTTATAAAAAACAGCTGTATCGGAAAGCAAGTACTGTCTTGAGTGATTTGTCGCATCCCTTACGTATTGATTTTAAGTTACTTCCGTCTGGTCGGCGGTTTGCAGCCTCAAGATGGAAAACAAGACGGTACAGGAATACTTTTGTCCCAGCCGCAATTGAAGTTTTAAATAATATTAGTACGAGAGAAGTTTTAGGATTTGTAAATTAATATGGATAGCAAAGATTTATGTGTTGCGGTGCAGTTTGTCATGATGATTACTTGAAAATTTGTATGTGTATTAGTTGTATGTAGTTATGTCTATTATGTGTGGACAACTGAATTCTTTTTTACTGCATAACAAATTTACCTACGGGTATGAAATAAAACTACCTACCTACCTACCTACTTAATCCTAAAAAAAAAACTAGTTACATTTTACAAAAAATCGACCAGTTACATTTTACATTGATCTGAAAAAAAGCAGCAGTTGTGCTGAAAAAAAAAAAAAAATGCAAATTCAATCTGACAGCAGAAATTTAGCCATTACCATGGTTACCCCTGTACACAAAGCAGTGCTGCAAGCGCAACTTTCTGTTTTTCAGCAGATTTTTGTATTCGTGTTGGTGTTTTATCACATGCCAGCCCAGAAAAGAGACTATTTTCTATTATTATTATTATTACTTTTTAATATTTATTGCAATTTTCATATACCATTGGCAAGTATTTTGCTTTATTAAAGCATTAATCTCACTAATTTTAATACTTTTCTCTGAAAGCAATGGTTAAACATAAAATTGTAAAAGTTTGCTTATGTAAGATATTTGTATTTGTAGTGATTTGTCAAGTTAGCTCAAGGGAATTATTAATTAATTTATAGGGAATTCGAAAGAGTCACTTATTACAACCGAGCAAATGACATTTGAATGACGGTTCATTTGAACTGGCTGTAACTATCAACTCTGCAACGGATATAAATATCCGAACTATAGTGAAACACTATAGTTAGCAAGGTAACTTAGATCAGAAGTTTAAGACATTAAATTCGTAAGCACATAACACAAATAATACTTCTCTTTAAAATACAAACAAGACTTTATTGATTATTCTAACACATAAAACTAATATCTAACACAAACACACACACACACATTCATACGAGTTGCAGAAGGAAAAAGAGTAAGGAAAGATTAAGTTTTAAGAGTGAGTTTAAGAGTGAGATGATGAAATCCCAAGTTTCTATATGCACTTATAAGACATGACCTGGAACGAACCATCAATCATTAATTTAACCCTTCTATCATTTCTTAGACAGGTTATTACATTTATATCAATACACCAGTTCAGCTTAAGAGTCTGGAGGTTACTTGCTTGTCTTTACTTTGGGGATTCCCTTTGTCTGCGTAAAAGGGGTTTCCCGAGTTCGTTCGCTGGCTGGTCTCCTCGTGCCTGATGTCTGGGCCGGCCAGTCACGTGGTGTGCTGGCGGATGGATCGAAAGTCTTTGTCTGAAGCTGGTTTTGTCGAATCGTGGAACGAAACTTTGCCGCAAAACTTAACTTAGAACCGAGACTCACAACGGAAAAGAAAGGAAACTAAGAAAAGAAAGGAAATTGAGAGGAGAGTAGATGATGGCTTAAATGAAGTTGTTTAACCCATGTTCTTCAGATCTTGATTTGGGTTCTTTCGTCTGCGCGTTTACATGGTTACTTGTCTGTCTAGATCTTCATCTCCCGCTGCATTTTTGGTTCTGCTCCCTCTTGAGAGTGAGAGCAGAGAGTTTCTTGAGAGCGAACACAGAGATAGAGAGAGAGCTTTGTTTCGGGTCTAAGATTTTAAACTCAAAAGTTTGTCCCACCTCCTGAAGAGATCAGACCAATTAGACACTGGCTTTATTTGTCTCATCGTAAATCATGCGTTATCTGGGATCTCCTTACTCTCCAAGCTCTAGCAGAGAGGACAGAGGCCACAGTTTAGACATTATTACTATTATAAGAATACGAAACATTTTACACAGATTTCATTCAAGCCATCTTTTGAATGAAGAACATACGGTCATGCTGACAGGAAGCACGACACACTTTCATTCAAGCATCTAATATAACAATTACATGAATTATATGGGATCTAAGCATATTAGACACACATGTATTTGTAGACACAAAATAGAATCATGTAGTTGCATGATGTTTGATTTATAAGTCCATTGAAAATTGTTCTTGAATGATTGTATGTATAGTTAGGTAAAATCTCAGTTCTCTGGTTTGAAGAGAAGAGAACTGGTTTGGTCATTCAGAGGTCCTTAAGGAGGAGGGGGTCTGGAATGTTGTGGGCTCGAGCAGCTTCTGCTGTTATCTTGATCAGAGCACTGAGTTGTGCCATCTCTGAACCAATCATTCTTTTAAAAACCCCCTCACATTGACAAGTTCTTCCTTTAGCTGGGCTCATAAAAGTTCTTAGGTAGACTGGCTGGAGCCGGGATGGGTGATGTGGGGCTTGGAATGTTCAGTTCTGTGTGGAGTTACGTTTGAACAAATCACCTGGAAGATTCATTTGTGTTTGTTTCGCACCCAATCCTACACTTAAGTAAACATATCTTCCTATTATGTTTTGAAACATTTGCTGAGCAAGACTTTGGTAAAACTTTACAATAAGGTGCCAGTGTAGGTTGTTGGATGGGGGTTGGTTATGTGAAACCGTATGGGGGCCGCTTTTGGAAATCTGCTTAGGGCCGGCCATGGTAAAAAAAAAAAAAAAAACAATAAAGAAATACAGACAAAGGATTCCACTTTAAAACATAAAACAGACACAGAAATTAGGAACTATTGCCTAAATAGTTTTATAATTATTTATTAAATCTGTATTTAATACATTTACACTACCATTTAAAAGTTTGTGTTCATTTGTAATGTTTTTGAAAGTCTCTTTTTATTTTTATTTATTTATTTATTTTATTTATTTATTTATTTACTTCAGTCTTCAGTGTCTCATGATCCTTCAGAAACCATTCTGGTTTCCCCCCATTAATTTGAATTGTTGAAAAAAAAAATGTCACTATCTGTCCCTTTTTGAGAGCACGTATTCCAAGATCCAAAGCATGGTGGGCCAAATGAGATGGATAAAGTGAGTCCAGTCTCCCAATCAATGCGAATGTGCCCTTTCTACAAATGCAGTTCTTCCATTAAAGCTTAGTTATTTGAGGTGGGCTTTTCCCATGTGAGTAATTACACTAATTACAGTCTGTGTTGCTCCTTTAAATAGGTATACTTATTTAACTGCCAACTGGGAAAGTTTAGTCAAATGTAAATGGGTGATGCCCCCAGAGAATACATTACACACACACACACACACACAAATATATATATATATATTTTTTTTTTTTTTTCTTCTACGAGGGACAGTGTATATTAATCAACATTCATGAATTTAAATGTGCTGGACAGGTGTTTTTCTACTGATCCTTAGCACTCACATACAGCGCTCCACACTGCGAAATAATATGTGCAACAATAATTTTAAATCTAATCGGCAAAGGAAATATTTTGTCTGTACATATACATTTTTGTCACATACTGCATCATCTTACCAGAGTCTGATTCACGACAAAATGGCACTTTTGAACCGATTCTTTGTCCTGAGTCAGTCAAAGAAATTGAACAGCCTCAAACTCACTCATTAGTTCACAGTTTAAATTACCTATACTCAGTCAGTGAATCATTCAGAGCATTACATCTGACTCACAGTTCTCATCTGACGCCCTCACTGAACCACGGGTCATTTTTCTGTTGCCCAGTTCAATATGAACTGGGAACCGTTAATTTGATGTTTGCTTTAGATGCTGTCTATTTACTAACTGTTTGTTAATATGAGAATGTGTAAATATTCGTAAAGATATGTAATGTATATGTAAAGACACATATTAATAACTGAGTTTAATTGTATGCATTTGTAATGGTAGTCTATTCTAAAAATCATTCCAATATTTACAAACATATGATTAGTTTGAGTAAAAGGTTAAGGGCCAGATTTACCAACAGCTTCCTCCAGCGCAATCCCTCTTTTGACATTAAAAAACTACTGTCAGGATTTACTAAAGACACACAGTGAAAAATTAGCAGAGAAAAGGCATGGACAGGGTTATTTTTGGCTGACCTTATTGCATATGCATTTGTAGGAGTTTCCCTTTCAGGGAAATTTGCGCTAATTTGCCCTGCTTTTGCATTGCATTGGTCTGCATTGGTCATTATGGAAATGATCCGGCTGTGTTCTTTAATTTGTAAGTCCTCAGTAGATCATGCGTAGAACTTTCCACTCCCATCAGTGCTTTTTTGTCATCATTTATTTTTTTATTTTTTTGTATTTTGACATACATGTATATTTTCGCCATGTTTTTATTATATGATCTGATGACATGAAAAAAAGTACAAAAAGCACTGCTTAATCACCACCAGAACCCAACAGGTAGCATGTCTTCCAGGTCTCTTTCTGCTTTCAGACAGTGACAGTGCCTCTATATACGCCTGGTATGAGCCGTCTGTATTCACTTATGTCAGGGTGAAGCTAGCTTTATTATCCGTCTTGCAAGGTGTTGATTGGATTACAGCAGTGGGGTGAGGTGCGGAAGCTGATGGGGCGAGTGTGGGGAATGAAGCAGTTTATTCCCAGCGGTGTCAGCACCCACACGACCAACCACTCATTCCTCAGTTAATACAGCCATCCCCACAGGGAAGCTTCTTCACAAGGCTCTATCAGCTGAGCACTAACCCTGGATAAAGGCTGCTTAATCCAACCACATCTGTCACACTGGAGATAAGGGGGGAAAGTTGCAGCATTTGGAATTGTAAGTAAAACATATAGTTTGGGATGCTGTAAAGGTCACTGGAGGGGTGATTTTGGAGGGAAGAGGTGTGACAATTTGAATTTGTCCACCTCTCTCTGCTCTACCCTTCTTGTTTTGTTTTGTCTTCTCTGCTAATTTTCACTGTGTGTCTTTAGTAAATCCTGACAATAGTTTTTAATGCCAAAAGAGGGATTGCGCTGGAGCAAGCTGTTAGTAAATCTGGCCCTTTACCTTTTACTCAAACTAATCATATTTTTGTAAATATTGGAATGATTTTTAGAATAGCTTTTGCAATACCTGATCTGACACCATTCCAGATTAAACAGAACAAGAAATTCAAACAGCTGCAAATTGTAAATTGGATTATAAAATGTTGGCATGTTCTGACCCATGTAGAAATTTTTAATTAGGGGAAATAATTATTCTGAAGTAAATATAGAACACAACAGATTAAGAACTGTTAGATAACACATACTTTAGATGAATATGATATATAATAAGACATGCTCTATAATTTAGCCCCAGAGAATGCTTGCGTGAGCACCATCCATGCATCATTCGAAATCAATGGACCTTTTAGTGCCTTTGATGTCTTAAAGCCATATCTTTGTGATTAAAGCATCAAAAGGCTGTGTGTAATTGGCTTCTCCTAAAGACCTTACAATGTATATCATCTACGTATGACAGCCACTGCAAGTCTCGCTGAGGAAGATGTTTAAATCATGATTTGGAGATCAATAATGAACTGGAGGATAAAATAATTTAGAGCTCAGCTCAACTTCCATTCTGTTTCATTTGCTTTTGATCTTGAAGCTGGTCCCTGTTATCTTTTGTACAGTTTTAAAAGTGAACAAGGACATTTGAGGCTGAGAGTTCAAATACATCTGCAAATGTGGAGTCACTATGGTTCCAGTCTTTCTCCAAACAACTTCAATATAAAAAGTAGCAGTCAGTGGTGTTTCCATCAGCTGCTTTTTAGTACTACAGTGCATCTCATTCTCATGGACTGCAGCAGATTTGACAGTTTTTGTTGTGAGATGTTACTCCACTCTTCCACCAAGGCACCTGCAAGTTCTCGAACACATCTCGGGGGGAACATAATGGTTACACGTGGTTTGGAACTGAAAGGACGATCAGCTGGCTTCCCTGTCTCCATGTAGCACTGTCTGACCCCGGATTTCCACCAACTGCGGAACGGCTGCAGATCGGCTCCGCTGCGTGTCGGCTCCGTGCTCCGCCGTCCTTCAATACCCACCAGGTCCGGATTTGTTGCGGAACGGCTGCGGCCATGACTGACAGAAGTCACATATGATCGCGCGATATAAGTGCAGAATTGCTGCGGAGCTCTCCGGCATCCGGCAAAAATAGAAGCTCTGCGTATCTGCTCCGGAGGGCTGTGGATCGCCGGAGTCGGAACGCAGCCGTTACGCAGTCAGTGAAAATACACACATTGACTTTAATGGAAACCTATCGACTCCGCTGCCGTTCCGGAGCGGATCCGCAGCCGTTCCGCAGTTGGTGGAAATGAGCTTTTAGGCTTCTTAGATTACATACATTCCCTCATTCTTCCTTGCAGCAGGTCTATAGCATGTTCACGCAGGTGATCAGGAACCCTGGGCATCTTTCTTCTAGTGCCTGTTAACTGTTACACCGTGTCTACACCACACGTGACCTTTTTCGATCATGTTACAGCTGTAAAGGCTGTTTACACTGGACAAAGCACCGTTACAAAGCATTTGTAAAATTATCAAATTATCTTTAAAATACAGTATCCTGAAAAATACTGTAATATTGTGAAATATTATTACAATTTTAAATACCATTTTCTATTTTAACCTTTTCTTCTCTCTCTATATATAGGCTATATAATAACATTATTTTATAATACTTATACAAGTAATTAAAAATAATAAAAAAACTTAAATGCTTTAATAAAATGTTACAATATATTATGGGCAGCTTTTATTACAGTGGAAATATAGAAACCAAGCAAGTTGTTCTTCATTGACACATATACACCTCTCTCTCCCACTTCACTTCTTGTCTACTCTATACTATCATATCACAATAAACTCAAAAAATAAAAAAAATAAATAAAAAAAAGGGAAAAATGTTTTAAAAAATGTTTTCTAAATTTAAAGGCACTCTAATCCCCAGTTAATATCTGCCCAATGAATGCATAAGAGGTAGGTAGGCCAGTATAACCTAAAGGCTTTAGTGTTCTCATTTGACTGACCTTCACAGAACAGGTCATCCATCAAGCAAAGCTCCTTGTCTCCAGACAGCTGTTTCTCTGATCCTCTCTCTGATCTTGAAGAAAGATCAAAGTCTCTGTAGCACAGTTTGAAACAAACTTTTTTTCCTTTGACAGAGTACATATGATACATTACGTTTTACCATAATGTGTTCACTGTGAATGCTCATGACATTTACAGAATACCGCGTTGCACCTTTATCTTGTGTGTACTCGTCTGGACTTAGCACAAACTACAATAAGACTAATTTGACTTTTTCCAGTGTTTTAGTGAAGTCACCTTTATTTATAAAGTGCTTCATTTCTGCTGTACAGCAGCTGTAAAATAAAATAGTGTCATTGTTCAGCTGAGGTCAGTTTAGTGTTGATTCAGTTCCATTGTAAAGATCTTCAATTATTAAATAAATTAATTTAATCTATAAAGCAGCTGTGTAGAAAACAGTGATGTCATCGTCCAGCTCAGTTCAGTTCACAACCTGTAGTGCCAGTGCAGTCAAATCAAAAATATAGTTGAATATTAAGGATTTTTTTTAATACAGCAACTATTCCTGAGCATCCTGACCATAGATGTTTTCTTGACCAGTGCATCTGACAGTAAATTGCCACTGAGAATGTGAACAGCCCATGGAAAGATCTGCATAGTGCTTAGTGCTGCATAGTGCTTCATGTATGAACCCTTTTATATGAAAAGAACCAGAGGAGTGTTACAGGAGTCCACACCCCAAACATGTGATTGGAAGTCCATTAGAGCCTCAAGGTAGAGGAATCAATCAAATGCCGGGTGACCTCACTCAAAACCTCACAGCTAAAAGTATGAACACATGGACCACAGAGCATAAATGGCACTGACTGTGTTGGCAGTGCTGTTAACAGTGAAAACAATCAGAGTGTACTCTGCAAATCTCTGTCTTGTAAATGGGTACAGGCTGGTTTGTACACACATAGTACCAGCGCACAAGACTAATATTGTGATAAGTAGTATAATATTATTACAGTTGTGCTGTTTAATATTTTTGTGGAAACTGATTCAAGATTCTTCGATTAATAGAAAGTTCAAAAGAACAACCTTTATTTGAAATAGAAATCTGTTGTAACATTGTAAATGTATTACTGTCACTTTTGTAAGGGATAATCCATGGCAAGCTGTCCATTAAACGATTTTAATGCACGATGTGAAGGCAAAGAACAACCAGTTTAATGCACAGCTAGCAGTATATATATATATATATATATATAGTAGTCAACATTTGGAGTGGATCAAAAAAGTTAATCAAAGTTGTCCTAAGACAAGTCAAGTCAAGTCACATTTATTTATATACAGTAGCGCTTTTTACAATACAGATTGTTTCAAAGCAGCTTCACAGAGATAACAGGAAAATAATGCAAAAAAGTTTGTTTTCAGAAGAAAATAGAATCACATTCCAGCTTAAGTAAGTTCAGTGATGTTTCATTTTTGTTTTAAAAAAGTTATTAATTTAGTTCATATATATTTGGATATATATCTATATAACTCGCTCTGGAGTAAACCGTGATGTCATCGTCCAGCTCAGTTCAGCTCTTGTATAATAGTGTCAGTGCAGGCAGATCAATATAATTGTTGAATATTAAATTAAATGTTATGTCCCCAACTAAGCAAGCCAAGCCAATGGCAACAAAGGTGGAAAAAGGAAACAGTGGCAAGGAACCAAAACTCCATCAGGTGGCAGAATGGAGAAAAAAACGTTGGGAGAACCGAGGCTCAGTCGGGACCAGTTCTCCTCTGGCCAATGAACGAACAGTGTATGATTATGATTCAGGCAGCATTATAGGTCAGAAGTCAGATTGTTTTGGAACAATCAGAATATTATCCAGTTCCATCTGGTTGAAGATCGGAGTCATGCCGGTATGGGACGAGTTTGTTGAGGATCAGTGCCGATGGCTGTCGTGTCGATGAGGCCTTCACAGGGGAGAGTCTAGTTGACACAATCTCTGCTGACACTTCAGGGATGCTTTGTGGTCGTGTCTAGGCGCAGGTCCTCCATCTGGTCTGGATATGGCCCGGATCCGGCTGATTACATCATGCGTTGTGGTCGTGTCTAGGCGAAGGTCCACCATCTGATCTGGATACGGCCTGGATCCAGCTGATTACAGTGAACCTCGGAATAAGACCGAGGAATCAGAAAGACAAACATTAGCGTAGATGCCATTCTTCTTATGGTGTAACGAGTACATCGGGTGTTATAAGTGTTCCCGGTTCCGGCTGACCTCATTTATGCAGCCTAATAATCATTTAACTGATTTGAATAATAGGAATGTATAATTTTCTATGTTTATGCCAGGTTAAAGAGATGTGTTTTTAGTCTAGACTTAAACTGACAGAGTGTGTCTGCTTCCAAGACAATGTTAGGAAGACTTAGTGCTAAATAGGAAAAAGATCTACCGCCAGCAGTCGCTTTTGATATTCTAAGTATTATCAGCTGGCCAGAGTTTTGAGATCGCAATAGACGTGAAGGACTATAATGCGTTAAGAGCTCGCTCAAGTACTGGGGAGCTAAACCATTTAGTACTTTGTAAGCAATCAGCAATATTAAAAAATGTATACAATGTTTAATAGGGAGCCAATGCAGTGTTGACAGAACCGGGCTAATATCTAAACAAAAATGGGTATTGTTCAAAATTCATGTATAACTTTGATGAAAGGTTTTGATTTCTTTCAAATGTTGACTACTGTAGATAGATTCAGTGTTTATGACGTGAAGGCCAAGTATGGTAACCTATACTCGTAATTTGTCCTCTGCATTTAACCCATCCAAGTTAGTGCACACACATATTAGGAGTAGTGAGTAGTGAACACACACACTGCTAACCATGGACACACACCCGGATCAGTAGGCTGTGCCTCCTGGGGAGCAATTGGGGGTTAGGTGCCTTGCCCAGTCATTACCAGAAAACCCGCAACCTTCAGGCTACCATTCTGACTCTCTAACCATTAGGCCACGACTGCCCCCTTGCCCCTTGTTTGGACAAAACCTTGTACAAATCCTTGTAATATAATATCTACGCACGTTTTATGCTGAAACATTTTAAGGCATGAATAATACATGGCTTCATGTACTGAAAAGTACAGCTTTGTGCAGAAGTGTCTCTCAGCTCTAAGATAAATTGCTCAGTAATGTATAATCTCTATCTGGAAGATTCCCACATGCAAACTACCAAAAGATCTGCTTTAAACAAGCTTATCTGATGATGCACAAGTATACAGTACTATATACAGAAGTGTCAGAGGAATTGGTGTCAATGTTTCATGTAACTTGGTGAAGACAGGATGCAAACAAAGCAATTCTAACTTAGTTATCTTTTCAGAAAAAAAGATTTGTCTTAGATCATATCCACCTAGTCGGTTCCTTTATTGATAATGGTGATATGTCATGTCTTGCTTGACATCACATCACTGTGCTCTCCATGAACAAAACCTCTATGTCATATGTAAGCAAAGGCCTCTCAAGGCCATCTAATGTTTTTAATACAGTGCTTCTCAACCAGGGAGCTTGGGCCCATTAGGGGGCCTCAACAAACTTCCAAAGGGGGCTTCAAGATGGCTTAAAATAGTTTAAAATAAGACAAAACAAAATTAAATTCAGCTAAAACAACTAAAAATGAAGATATTTCTTAGTATTTGGTTATTTTTATAATGAAAATACTTTTTTATTTTTATTTTTACAAAGCTTTAGCATCACTGATGATTTTTTCAGCACAAACACCAAGTTCAACACATTTTTGTTCAATTTAACACTTTTTATTTAATCTGGCAGTATTTCAGTCTATTGGATGTTAAAAAAAAAAAAAAAAAAAAAAAAACTTTTTTTTTAATTTGAGATATTGCACTACTACTACTACTAATAATAATTATATATATAGGCTATATATATATATATATATATATATATATATATATATATATATATATATTATGGCAAGCCGTTCAGGAAATAATTATATTTATAATATGAAGTCTGAATATATAGAATGAAAGTCTGAATATATATATATATATATATATATATATATATATATATATATATGTATAGAATGAAAATCTGAATATATATAGAATGAAAGTCTGAATATATATAGAATGAAAATCTGAATATATAGAATGAAAGTCTGAATATATAGAATGAAAGTCTGAATATATATAGAATGAATGTCTGAATATATAAAATGAAAGTCTGAATATATATATAGAATGAAAGTCTGAATATATATGTATAGAATGAATGTCTAAATATATAAAATGAAAGTCTGAATATATGGAATGAAAGTCTGAATATATATAGAATGAAAGTCTGAATATATATATATAGAATGAAAGTCTGAATATATATAGAATGAAAGTCTGAATATATAAAACGAATCTCTGAAAATATGGAATGAAAATCTGATGTTATCAGCGCCATCTTGTGTTATTCATCTACTATTTTTTATACACATTTTGAACAATGAGCGAGTCCACACGAAATTTAGTAGCAGCAATTTTAAGTAATGATCATCTAATTAACACCCTGGCGAAAGCGTGTACAGGCCAAAATACTGGCAACCGTACTCAACATCGTTCTACTGATAAAGAAATTAATTCGCTATTTCATCGCGGAAGAGCGAATACGGTGAATTCATAAGATTCATAAATTCCTTCGAGAATGATGCATAATGTTCTTTCAGCAACATTTTGTTGAACATGACTGCCCATAAGCGCTAAGAATGTTGCAAGAATGGAAATATGATCCTCGAGATGACGTGATGTAGACTCCAAATTGTTTGTGTTGTTTGGAGTATGACCAACTGTTGCAAAAAAGTCTTGTAGCTCACCAAAGTATTTGAAAATTTCAGGGAATGACATTTTTAAATGAATCACAATTCAAAAGGCTAAAACAAGCTACACATTATTCAGTGAGAATTGTCAAATGTACACATATTCACACTTTCATATACATTTAGACTTTCATTCTATATATATTCAGACTTTCATTCTATATATTCAGACTTTCATTCTATATATATATTCAGACTTTCATTCTATATATTCAGACATTCATTCTATATATATATATTCAGACTTTCATTTTATATATTCAGACATTCATTCTATATATATTCAGACTTTCATTCTATATATTCAGACATTCATTCTATATATATTCAGACTTTCATTTTATATATTCAGACATTCATTCTATATAATCAGACTTTCATTCTATATATATTCAGACTTTCATTCTATATCTTTCATTCTATATATATATTCAGACTTTCATTCTATATATATATTCAGACTTTCATTGCATATATATTCAGACATTCGTTTTATATATTCAGACTTCATATTATAAATATAATTATTTCCTGAATGGCTTGCCATAATATATATATATATATATATATATATATATATATAGCCTATATATATAATTATTATTAGTTATATTATATATATATAACCTGTAAAATATTTTTTTTATTATTATTGTAATTATTTTAATTATTAAAAGCATTTTAATAATTTTGTTTCTATAGCATGTTCAGACAGTTTCAGTCCCAGTGGATGCTAGATATTTTAAAAACCCTGCAATTTTCCACAATTTTAGAGCCTTTTCAAATGAAAATCTGATTTATATATCCAATGGATGTATATGTTTCTCATAATGAAATTAATTGGTCTTATATCTATGAGTATTGTAGCCAAGTAGATCTGAGTAGGTGCTTCTCATTGATTGAGCGCTACTGGGAGTTTGTGATGGAAACCTTTGCCAGTCAGTCAATCCCACATGATGCTTATAAAGAGGCATATCTTAAACCACTCTCGTAGCGGAAGCAATTACTGCACCGATGATGCAGATGCTACAACCAATAAAGTGCTTAAAAGAACGATTTTTCCATTAGCTGCACACTTTGGTTCGTGTTAGAACCTCTGAAGACCCAAAGGAGTGGCTAAGATGGTGCGTAATATTTGACTGTGTGTGTATCTGTAGATATATATTGAGGTGTGTGGTCTGTGATATTTGACAACGTGTGTGTTTTGAGGTGTATAAATGGTCTGTGATATTTTATGTCTGTTTGTTTATGTATACTGAGGTTTGTAAATGGTATGTCATTTGATTGAGTATTGTTGGGTTCTGCACAACACACTTTCATGACTATTCAAAACTATTTTTAATTTTGGCAAATTGGTGGCTAATTCATATAAATGTGTACAATCTCATGTGTCTTCATACATTTTTCTTACTCTCCATTGACGGTTAGGTTTAGGGGTGGACTTTCCTGCTTACCTTTTTTTTTTTTCCAAGAAACTGTCTGTGTTCATACAAATACGAAATAATCACCTCTTAAAATAATGATGTTTTCTTATGAGTTAGGGTTGGTTCTGTGTAGTGATTCTAGGTAGTAAATGGAATTATTTAGTTTCTTTCATCACATGGAGTTCTGGAGGGGGAAAATCATTAAAAATAAAGGTTCCAAAAAAGCAGGTTTGCAGTAATGCCATAGAAAAATCAGTTTGGTTTGAACTTTTTCTTTGAACATGTTTAATAATCTGAGGAACCTTTTGTCCAATAAACAGGTTCCATAGATGTTAAAGTTTCTTCATCAGTGCCAACAAAGAACCTTTATTTAAAGAGTGTAGACACTCATTTTCTGTTGGGTTCAGGTCAGGGAACTGGGAACTTTTATCTGTTGGTATTTGCTAGAATGATACCATGTATCTGAACAACATGGGACAAATTAGACCCACAACATTAAAGATCCAAATGTTTGCTGCCAAAACACTCTTTTTTTTTAGTTTCATCTGACCACAGAAACCAGACCCTTTCAAGTTCCAGTCATGTCTGACAGCTGAATATGCTGGAGTTTGTTTTTGGATGAGTGAGTAGGATTTTTTTTACTTCAGTTTGATTTTCTTCAAACCCTCCTGAACAACTTGTGGTGATGTAGATGCTGTTTGATAAAAAAAAAAACTTTTAGGCTTTCTGACCCCAAGACTCAACTAATCTCTGCAATTCTCCAGCTGTGATCCTTGGAGAGTTTTTGGTCACTCGAACTATCCTCCTCACTGTGCATTAGAACGATATACAGTAGACATACTGTATGTCCTCTTGCAGGCAGATTTGTAACATCTTTAGTTGATTGGAACATCTTAATTATTGCTTTAGCTATTTCCTTACAGCCACTTTCTATTTTTGAAGTTCAACAATCTTTTGCTGCATATCAGAACTATACACTTTGGTTTTACTCATTGTGATTAATTATTAAGGGAATTTGGCCTTTGTATGTCCTCATATTTACTTATACTTCTGTGGAACAGGAAGTCATGGCTGGACAATTTTATGATCCTAGTCACCCTGGTGTTATAACAGTTTTTTTTTTAAAATATGAATGGGAATATACTTCAGATATTTTACTTATAATAATTTCTAGGAGTGCCAATAATTGTGGCCAACATGCATTGTAGAAAAACATTTTTCTCCCCACTTTCAATTGTTTTACTTAATTTGCTTTACTTAATGAAAACAAATTTTTTTGAATGAAAGATCAAAAGGATAAACAATGCAGATTTATTTTTACAGCCGCCTTTGCTCACATGTACCATGGGTGCCAATGTTAGTGGAGGACACTGTATACCACAAAAGAGTTTTCAAACAAACGCTTTATTAGACATAATAAAAGCACCAGATTGATTGCATTGTCGCAAAATGTAAACAATATTATTGCTCATCTCTAATCTGCTAAATGTGACCAAATGGCATGAAGATATTTTGAACATTAACATAATGATTTCTTTTTTTTTTTTTTTTGTAAAGCTGAAGCAATGTGTATTGTGAAAAATGCTGTACGAATAAATTTGACTTTTGACGGCGTAGGTGGAAAAAAATTGTAATCCAAAAATTTTAATAACAATAGTGGGAAATAATGTATCATGCTTAATTTCAGCTTTAGCCACTTTAGCTTTAGCAGTCCCCCACCACAACACCCTCCAAACTGTATGAGTGCATTCTGTTCTAATGACGATAAAAGCCCTCCTTTTTACCAACATTTTCCAGAGGGGTTTTCATGGTGACTCTATCAGATTCTCCTGAGCTGGTCACACTCACACAGACTCTTTCCCTCACTAATCAGCAGTAGTGTCATTGGGTCCTGCTGACTGTTAGTAACTTATAGAAGCAATTTAGAGAAGTATGTTATACCGGTTAGGTCGAGAGGGGCCACTGTGAAAAGCTGAACTAGAGGCCATTATTGAGACCGTAACTGTGCCATTATGGCTGTTAAGGGTGAATTATAGCAGCAGAGGAACGCTAAAAGCTTACAGTCGTGTTGTTGTTTTGGGGTCAGCGGACACAGACTCTGAAAATAAAGAGAATTGACCTCATTGCTTATAAGGTTGTTTTTGCCTGCGGCTGTAGCGCAAATGTTAATATTTGTGCTAATAGCAACAACTGAGCATGTGACCAGCCTGAATAATGCTAACCAAGAGACTGACGTTCACATGTAGAAAATGGCAGAATGGAGAGTGCCAATGCAACCTTCATGAGAATGAATGAATTGTGAACACTAAAGTAAAAAGGGTAACACTTTACAATAACAGGGCATGAATAATCAGGTACTAATGCCTTAATCAAAAGTTACTTCAACATGAACTCATGATTAGTGAAGATATGAACTAATCATGAACCAATGAAGAGCGATCCTTAACTATGACAGGAGTCATAATGATTCATGAATGAATAACAGCAGCCTTAAAAATTAGTACATGTTTGATGGTTAATGCATTAATTAACGTTTAGGGGTAAACTAAATCAATCAGTCTCCATAAGAATAAAAAAGAAATATTTTGACTTTGAAATACATTTAAAACAATGTATTAGTCCTAATTTAATCTATTGACATCAGCAGCTTCATCATAAACATTACTGAAAGGCACAGGATAAGTTTGTCATTAATTTAACTGATCCTCCTTATCAAACATAAAAAAATACTACATAGACTAATAATTTATCTTTAAATGTCCTAATTTGTTTTGTGATATTCTCTTTCCCATCAAACTAAACCTATTGTGACTTACAACAGTTCCTGAGGAATCGGTTCCCAAAAGAATAGCCAAACAGGAAGCATGAACTAAGGTCAGGGGAACGTTTGCTGGGATCAGTAGTTCACTCTCCATCCAGATGCAGGCCATGATGATACTGTACCTCCGTTCTCTGACCACACAACATCACTTAACTGGGTTGAATACTAGTTGTAGTGCACGTGTATTTGATAGTAAGTTTATGATAAATCATGAGCTGAAATTGGTAAGTAGTTAACAGTGAATTAATTATGATGTGCCCCCTCAAGTAAAGTCATGACACAGTCATGCATTAACAAGCCATTAGTTGATGTTAGTGTATGGTTAGTTAATCATGAGTTAGGAATGATGTGCCCCCTCAAGTAAAGTCATGACATAATGATGCATTAATAAGCCATTAGTTGATGTTAGTGTTTGGTTAGTTAATAATTAATTAATTATGATGTGCCTCCTCAAGTAAAATCATGACACAATAATGCACTTACAAATCATTAACAAAAATATGAATAAACATACAATAAGATTGCCATCCTTATTCCTTTACACCCATGGTAGAAAACAAAACAAAACAAAGATTAAAAATGATGTGTAAATCTTTTATTCTTATTTATACAATTAAAAACATATGGACTTAAAAGAAAGCCCAAACATACCTGAAAAGACACAAATTAGGCACGTTTACATGTAAAATAGGGCATAAGCTATAAGCTAATGCTAATCGAAGCATTTACAATTAAACAACTAAAAATACAGTTAATTACTGTACATAACTTCCTGAAACCTGCCAAATACAACATACATGCAAACATGTCTTTAATTATTAATTATGTTTACCAAAGCAGTCAACATTTATGAGATTAAAATGCCAGCATTATCATAGGAACACAACTAATGTGCTGAGAGCACTGAGTGTACCAGAAACAAACCCTACATACTGTAGTTCCAGGAAGAAAAGTAGCTATTACTAAACATAGGCCTAAATGAACTATAAAAATCAGAAAACGGTTTAGATCAAATTAAATGTATAAGTGGTAGTTATTAGTCTATTTTGCACGTTTGGTTAGACGGATCTGTGTAAATAATGGCTAAATATTCATGTGCTATTCCAATTATTTGTCACAAAGCTGCAGATGGCAGAATATGATATTACAATTTAAATTGTGGCAGTATTAAATCATATGTTTAATTCAAATTTAGATGACTTCTTATTTATTCTTATGGAGCCTGATTGATTTAGTTTACCTGTTAATTAATGCATTATATCAAACATGTACTAACATGTTTAAGGCTGCTGTTATTCATGCATGAATCATGACTCCTGTCGTAGTTAAGGATCACTCTTCATTGGTTCATGCTAGTTCATATCTTCACTAATCATGAGTTCATGTTAAAGTAACTATTAATTCAGGTATTAATATATGATTATTCATGCCCTTTTATTGTAAAGTGTTACCGTAAAAAAAACAAAAAAAACAAGCACTTACAATATGAAAAACACATTTACTGAAGCTTTGTTAATAAGGGAAATAAATCAGCATCATGATCCAGCCCTGCCAAGGAGTCTATACACTGAATGGGAATTCATTCATGTTTGTCATATGAAGCCTGTGTTTCTTTTTGATTGTTTTCTCATCCGCTTGTTAAGATGTAACAAGAAAGCTAAATGTGCTCTGCAGATGAAAGAGATATAACTAGATTATCTTTTAGTATTACTGGCATGTCTTTGTGTAAAAGTTAATATTAATTATATTATTATTAATATTTTGTTATTTATTATTAATATTTAATAATGATAAGGAATATTTATTTTTTAAACTAAAAAACAACAAAACAGGATCTATATTATTATTATTAGATATGATAATAATAGCAAAGTTCAAAAGTGAAAATAATTATTATTAAAAGTTTAGTGTTAACATTACAAAAAAAAAAAAAAAAAAAAAAAAAACAACTCCAACAAAAAGTGTTAACACTTCTCAAGCTGGTTTTCTTTAAAGCAACATGCAGAGTGTCATGAAACAGAAGGATTCACACAGGTAAAGTAATCAACAGGTTTATTTGCAGAAATATGTGATTGCAACAATGGAAGCAGGTGAGTAACTGATGAATATAGTGTTGAGGATGGAGATCTGGATGAGTAAGAGTCTTATCTGTTGCAGGTTCGGAAATGGAGATCGATGCAGATGACAAATCGTTCTGGTAGGTAACATGCAGGTAAGGAGTCTGGTAAGTGTTATTTGAGGGAATGTCGAGACCAGACAATGGTGAACTGCATTGGGAATGATCAGTGAAGATTGGTGACAGGTGACGGTGATTAGTACTCTGGTGACTGGGAATGAGTGGGTGGAGTGTATAGACGTCTGGTGCTGTCGATGTTGTTGACTCTGACACACATAGGTTTATAATATCAAACCATATTCACAGGTTCAGACACTATATATTTTGTCATGTATGCCAGTTAATGGATGCCGTTATCCATAGCGGCTTACAGCTCCCAGTGCAAGGTAGCCATGTTCAAGGGTATAGTGTTGATTGGGTTATTTCTGCTGGTCTCCATTGAGCTCCGAGGACCTGTAACCTTTGCTTTGCCTGCTCAGATATTTAATCACTACACTCCATGTTTGACTCCTCTCAAACTTTGCCCATGTTAAACCGTAGATACAAAGTTAAAAATATTCAAATGCTCCATAAGGCTAAAATTAGGCCAGCACACAAGGTCCTCAGCCGTTCATTAATTATCTTCTCTGAAGTTCAACAGACCTTCAATGAATATTAAATCACCACAGTCCACTTGGCCACTGTTTTTCTTCAAACAGGGCTGGGGGCATAAAATAAATAGCAGATCTGCCTCTTCTGATTAATATATCAGTTTTGTCCTATCAATCTCTGGATATGAGTTTTCCTTTGGAATGTGGGGGTGATTAATATCAGTTCCCAGTGCTCAGATCTCTCTTTGTATTTCATTTAATCAAAATAGAAGAAGGGGATTAGAGAGAGAGAGAGAGAGAGAGAGAGAGAGAGAGAGAGAGAGAGAGAGAGAGAGAGAGAGAGAGAGAGAGAGAGAGAGAGAGAGAGAGAGAGAGATGGGAATTGGAGCAGCAAGAATAATGCCATTTCTAAGGAGAGGCCTTATTTAATTTACTGCAGGTCGATGGAGGTTCTCCAATTGCCTCTTCTGGATTAATAAGTAACCCACACAAGCTGTCCATCAGTGCCCATCTCCCATTAGACCTCTGAAATGGGCCCCAAATTGCCTGCTTGGGATGGACCTGATGGAAAGTGCACTCTCTTGCCTCCTGCTTTCCATTGCTCGCTCTTTCTCCCTCTTGATGAGACATACACATTCTCTATTACAGTCAAAAAGATTGAACTGAGATAGAAGGAATAAAACCATGCCATCTCATCAGTCTGCAGAATGAACTACACAGAACTGATTTAATATCAAAGACATGGGCCGCTGTGTGATTTAAGTGAAATGAAGCAGATTACTCAGAGCCTTCAACTCGCATTTGACTTGTTAGCACAGACAAACTCAGCAACAAGCTCTGATTGAAGCATTTCATGATAGGCATCAACAAATCAGGCGGCTTTATTCTCGTCGAGACGTTTTATGTCACTAAACAGATTAGTGCGTGCTTAATTCTGTTGCAGGTCATGGATGTAATATATACTGTTCTGCAGAGGTGAGCCAGTGTTTATATTCCGACCCACGAGCCGCAGAAAAAGTCCACAAGCAATATTCATGTTTTGTAAACCCATCACCAACCTGTGAATATTGTCATCGATGTTTAATGCCCATGAAATCCCTCAGGTACATGAGTGCCCTGTTTATTTTCCCTCCGTAACAGTCATATAGCACCTGCTGCGGCATCAACATCCTACAGTGTTCAAGAGTCATTAATAAGGCAACAATGGCAGGTCTGGAGGACACGTGTTATTTCTAATGCTGCCTGGGTTTAATTACCATCATTCAGTCTCTTTGTGCCACTCTCTCTATCACTCACTTGCACACTTTCTCTTTGTATCTTAGACAAAAAAACACAAATTAGGCCCAAGCTGTAGTTTTACAATTTGAATCTGATAAGATAAAAACAAAACAAACATACAAACAAATGAAACAAGCTTCCCAAGCTAATTTATTGGTTTAAGATCAGAATAAATGCACTTTACCAAGTCATTGTGTAAAAAAAAACATTACCTCTTAAAAGTATAGGGTCAAGGTTTTTAAAAAAAAATCAAACATTATGAGATTAATGAATAAAGTCGAAATATTTAGAGATTATAGTCGAAACATTTTGAGATTAAAGTCGAAATATTTTGAGAATAAAGTCGTAATATTTTGAGAATAAAGTCAAAATTACGAGAATAGCCTACAGTCTTCTGTAAAAGTTATTTTTTCTTTTTCTTTTAGTAAATGCGCTCGTGAAGTCGAACTGCCTCGGACATGGATCTAAATATAATAGTAGCTTTTTACTTTTATCTGGGCTTACCTTTCAACAAAAGGAAATTCTACAGGTGCTAATTTACCAACATCGCATTATCATTTGTCTTAGAATGTAACAAAATATACTGAGCTGGAATAGACTTTAACAGGCAAATAATACTTTTAGACTGGATGGAGTTATCCAGCTTTATATCTGAGGAAATCACGGGATCCGGCCAAATGATTGGATACCTGCTAAACAAATGCTAAATGTTTTTTTTTTTTTTTTTTTTTAAAGGGTGTATGTAGTTTTGAGAACATATATTGTGCAAAACTGTAAGTATACAACATAATTTTGCAGATAAATAAAATTTAAGTACACTAGCTGCAGAGACTTAAGTAGGTCTAATGTTTATTATGGCTTGGAGCTTATGAAACCCCAAATTTAAAATGAGAATATTGTCTAACTGATGTCTTTTCAGTTAAAAAGAAACACAACAACGATTCTTAAAATCGGGCGCAGACAGAGATTATGTGCGACACCACTAAGATATATTGGGAATAATATGCGCGCGCTGGTATTCAGTGATATCATGTTTCGTTTTGAATTTGAGGTGGTAGAACGGATTAGTCGTGTGTTAACTTACCGAACTGTTACCCCACACACTCTGTCTATAGTTTGCTGCTGCTCGTCGGACGGCTTAAATCCGAACCAAGTCCAAATGATGCTGCACCGATCTTTTTCACCAGCTTTCACTTTCAGCAGTTTACTTAAGATGACGACGAATATGATGCGTTGCAGCCGGGTGTACCTCGCGGCCGCGGGTAGATTGCGTCATCATAGCTTGTGTAGTATAGAGCAGCTCCCAACCCAACTTTGAGAATAGATTAACGGCGATATTTTTTTTATAGCGCGATAAGAGTCTCGCGTTAACGCAGCACGTTAACGCCGATAACGGCCCACCCCTAATATATATATATATATATATATATATATATATATATATAAATTAATAGAAAACTAGATAGAAATAGAAAACTAAATAGAAAATTATATATTAATAGAAATATATATATATATATATACATACATAAAACGACACAAAACTTTTGAACAGTTGTGTATGTACATGTATATACATGTATATTTCTATGGACATGGACAATTAAGCTTAATCATTTTTAAAATCAGCATCAAGCTCATCCTGAAATATGTGACATTGATGCAGCCATTTGTTTCATATTTTAAAAACAACGGCAATGACAATTTATTATAAAGTGTCATTTATGCTGTGGCACACTTAATTAGGTGTTTTATTAATGTGCTGCTCTGTGACTGGATCAATCTGCAGTGATAAACTGATTTATTAGACTTCAGAGATGTTAAAGTATTTTTACCAGATAAAGTACAAGGCAGTCATTAAAAAGGTTGCTAATTTAGAGGCACATTAACATTAAAGAAATGTAGTGTTTGTTGTGTTGTTCTCATATATTGAATTTAACCGGTTTTAAAATATCTTATTTAAATAACTATGCAACAGTGAAAATATTTTTGTTGATGTTGACTGTTGGTGGAAAAGCTACTGTATATCTAGGGGTTAAAAGATTAAAACAAAAGGCATTCAGTGACACACTGACTCATAAAAAGGATGTTTTAACAACTGTTTTACCTATTCACCACTGTTCTTGCCATTGTTGGATAAATAATTTTATATACATGAACAAACCTGAGGTTTGAAACCCATAATTTTAGTAATTAGATTTTAGAGAGGAAAATCAATTTATGTGACAGTCGTTATGCTCCCTTCAATGAACGTGATGTGCATGGTTAATATGTTTAAACACTTTAAAGTTAGGAAAAGCCCTGGGGTCTCATTTATAAAACTGTGCATAGGATCCTTACTAAAAGTATGCAAGTGCCCAAAAGCCAAAAATGGCATGCGCAAAAAAATATTCAGATTTATAAAACCGTGCGTACGCCAGAACCTGCGCTGAATTCCCTTTATAAATCCCAGTCAGCGGAAGATTGTGAGCACATGCATCTCCTCCCCAAAATATTCATTTATGGAGCTTACAACGCCTAGTTTTACTATGCATATCCTCATCTGCATATCATTTGCATATGTATATTCATCCACATGATAACATGTTTAACGGTACAAGACATTTGGAAAATATGAGATACAGATGTGCCGTCACATTACATTGCTAAAAATATTTTAGTAGCCTATCCTTGCCTTGTTTTTTCATAATAAATACATTTCAGAGAAAGTTTTTTCCACTGGCCAAATAGTATTTTTAATTTCTTTATATTTTTAATGGAAACAGATAGGTCTTATTGTGCATTATTGATCATTATTTGCGCAAAAATATTTCCTCAGACCATATTGTCACGTTCTGGGTTTTGTTTCTTGTTCCTGGTTCTCGTCTTGTCATGTGATTCCCTGTTTGTCATGTGATCCTGCCATGTGTCTTGTTATTGGTTAATCGTCTGATTATTATTCACAGGTGTCCCTTGTCTTGTCTTTAGTCTTGTGTATTTAAGCCCTCATGTTTGCCCTGTGTCTTTAGCCGTTTCTCAATACCAAGTACGCAAAGTTCGGACTTGAGTCCTTGGTAGTTCGGACTGACAAGTTCGACTCAGGAGAACGAACTCCCGAGGACGGGAGGACACAAGTCCGATAATTCTGCAAATGGAACAGCGGCGTACTTGATAGCGTCACTCATGCAGCTCGCTCTGGCTACTCCGGTTATCTCTTTAGGCTACAAATAAAACGAAATATGTTATAAACCACCACTTTGCCTCTTTTCATTTTCATTTAAAAAAAAATCTTTAACATAATGGCCACACAAATGTGGTTCAGGAAACGCAATTGATTATCTTCACTGCATATTTAGGCTACAACAACACGAAATATAAAGCACAACCCTGACTCTTTTTGTTTTCATTTTAAAAATATGATGAATAAAAAACATTATAATATTGATCATTAAAACGAATATTTAGCAAAAAGAGACAGGGTTGTGTGTCATATATGTATACAGTATACAGTGAAGAGAATAGGCAACATGCAGACTATAATAAGATATTGTATAGGCTATGTTTTAAATATATAAAATAAAATGACATAACCTTTTTTGTTAAATGTCAGTTTTAATGATCAATAATAGCCATTCTAAAAGTATAAGTAGCCTAAAAGGTATAAGAAGCTATACAACAATAAAGCCAACGATTCAGTCAAACATAAGTCAGCTCTCGCTAAAACGTTAAATTTAAATAGACTAACGTTAAATAAAGCTATGAAACTTCACTTTGCTCTCAGCTAAAACGTTTTGCCAGGGAACAAATTATACATTAATGAGACAAATAAAATAAATAAATCGCCTGTTGGATATACACAAGACGATTTATATCTCATGTTAGTTAAACCACTAGACTAGACATCCGAGCCACCGGCAAGTCAGCAGCACTAGCCGAGGAAAGGCTGTTCTCGGCGGGGTACGAGCGCCGAGCGTCCGATTGCCTGGTTCTCAAAACTCCGAAAACGTCAGATCAAATTTTCAAATAGGCGCTATCTTTATAAATAAACCAAAGATTTGAGCTTTTAACAACTACATTCTCGCCTGAAATACTCTTAAAACTACATTTTGTGACACAATTATAGCAGTATTTTTAAATTACGCGGGGTTTCTCCTCTGCTATTGACGCTTGCTGGTTGGTGTGAGATGCATTCTGGGATACCTGGCTGTCTGAAGTCCGCACAAGTCACCTCTCGATGCATCCTCGGTAAAAGGGGCGGATCAAGAACACATCCGGGGATTCGAACTGGACTTGGCTAGATGTGAACTTTGAATTGGAACAGTACTAGGGCAGCGACTGATGACGTTTCACAAGTCCACAAGAACACAAGTACAGACAAGTTTGCATATTGAGAAACGGCTTTTGTCTTGTATTGAATGTTTCTAGTTGTGTTATGCCTTGTCCAGGTTCTTGTTTTGAGTTACCAGTTTACAGCCTTTATGTTTGATTTTGTTTATTATTATTAAAGTTGCATTTGGGTCCGCTCCATCTTGCCTCCCGAGGATTCATTCATTTTGTGGGTCTCCCTTCACAGTGGGTGAGCCTGAGCCCGCTCTTCCCTTCTGCCCTGCCAAGTCCGTTCACCTTGTCAGCCTAGCCAAACCCACTCAGCCCATCAGCCCTGTCAAGCCCGGTAAACCAGAGCTCCGTAACCGCCCTGGATCAGACGCTGGGATCATCTGGCCCCGAGCCGGCAAGCTGGTGTCGAATAGCACCGATCTGTCGTCTAAAATGTTCGACCCAGCCCTTATGTCTGTCAGGGGGGCCTTCAAGTATGCTACTCCAGCAGATCCAGCCACCTACGGGTCATGATATATGAAAAATGGCTATTTTGGCCAATAACTTTTGAACAGTTTGAACAGTATGATTTCAGAAAATCATAAATGTGGTATCTATGGATTCCTTGCATCATGCCGAATCCGTGGATACCGAATTATCCAAGATCGGATGAACCACGTGTCCGCCATTTTGAATTTTGTCATAATTTGCAATAACTTTTAAACTGTTTGACATATCTTCACAAAATTTAGTATGGATCATCGACACAATGTCCTGAAGGTACATGAGAAGATTGAACACAGCGCCACCTAGTGTTCCAGAGATATAAGGTCTGTTGCAAAAACGCTTATAACTTTTGAAAACATTGTTCAAATTTTGATTTCTTTATGTCATTATGTTCCGTGGCTTATGCAGATTCCGACGATATCTCATTTGTCATTTTCCAACAATGTGACTGTCCGCCATATTGGAGCAAATGAAAAATATTTTTTTCGCTACTCCTCCTTCAAATCTTGCTCAATTTTGCCCAAAGTTTGCTCAGATGATCTTTGGACCAAGCTGCACAGAAATGACTGAACAGATTTTTGATATTCGCTACCGTTCCCGAGATATTCGTCTGCAAAGTTGACCTAGCCTGTGTTTGTTGCCTTATGCTAGTTAGCTTAGCATAATCATTGGTTAGCATGCTAACCAGATGCCATTCTTTCTAATGTGTCTCTTCAGCTATCAGGTTAACCATAAGATACATTAGCTTTAAGCTAGTTTAGCAGGCTAATCTGGTTAACATGCTTTTTTTGTGCTTAATCTTACTCTAATGCCTCTCCTCTGCAGATTCCGTCCTCTGAGTGGCGCAAGTTGCTAAACCACGTGTCATGAATCTCGAACCATTCTGGTCGTGGGTTCGAGTCCTGTGTGGGGCAACTTTAAAATTTTGTATAAAGTTGTCATTTCAATTCCTTCCGGCTCTGCACTGCTGTTGGTGCTTAAATGCTCGCTGCGCTGCTGTGCTTGATGTACATTTACATGTATATTCAATTTCTGATCTTTTTGTTCTTCTGGCTCTGCACTGCTGTTGGTGCTTAAATGCTTGCTGCGCTGCTGTGCTTACAGTACTTGCTGTGCTTGATGTACATTTACATGTACATTTAATTTCTGATGTTTTGTTCTTCCGGCTCCGCACTGCTGTTGGTGCTTAAATGCTTGCTGCGCTGCAGTGCTTACAGTACTTGCTGTGCTTGATGTACATGATGTGCTGGCTGTGCGCCATACTTGTTCTGCTTGCGGTGCGTTTAAGGGTTTGGCCCCTGTATTGCTGCTTGCAGCTATATTTTAAACTGTTATTGTGAACATGCACTGTTTTTATGATTAGGACTCATAATGAAGATTTAAAGTGTTTTTTCTTCATCTGCCGTCAGTCATTCAGCTCACCATCTGTGTCGCCAAAATGCTCCGTCTCCAAAATGTTCGTACGCATGGGTCAGAGTTTGCGTGCAGGTACGCAAATTTTCCCGTCAAGTTTGTTTCTATAAATCACAACTTGTGCGTTAGAAGTGGCGTACGCGTCTTTCAGGGCATGTTTTGTGGTACACAACAGTTATAAATGAGGCCTCTGCTCCTGACAATGTAAGTATTCATTATGCTTATTTCTTGCGCAGAGCAGCTGGGCCTGATTTTTAATCATATTTTCCAGTTGTCCCTTAATCATCAATGGGTACCGGAAATCTGGAAACAGTCTACAATTATTCCAATGGCCAAACATTACCAACCTAAAGTTTTGAATGATTTTATGCCAATTGCTTTGACTTCCCTAGTCATGGAATGTTTTGAAAGATTAATAAAAAAAGAGCTCATCACAAAAAAAGGGAATCTTCTTGAACCCTTACAGTTTGCAGAGTAGTAAATGAGGGGTAGTAGATGCTACTGCTATGCTGCTAAACCTGATATTGAAACATTTGGAAGGTAATAAAAAATGTCATTCCCTGTTAACACAATTCAACCGCATATTTTAGATGATCAATTCTTAACTTTTGGCCTTGATTGTAATAGAGTTGGCTGGATTCTAGATTTCTTCCAATGGCCAAACATTACCAACCTAAAGTTTTGAATGATTTTATGCCAATTGCTTTGACTTCCCTAGTCATGGAATGTTTTGAAAGATTAATAAAAAAAGAGCTCATCACAAAAAAAGGGAATCTTCTTGAACCCTTACAGTTTGCAGAGTAGTAAATGAGGGGTAGTAGATGCTACTGCTATGCTGCTAAACCTGACATTGAAACATTTGGAAGGTAATAAAAAATGTCATTCCCTGTTAACACAATTCAACCGCATATTTTAGATGATCAATTCTTAACTTTTGGCCTTGATTGTAATAGAGTTGGCTGGATTCTAGATTTCTTAACATATAGAACACATAGAGTAAGCGTGAATGGGTGTTTGTCTGAGGAGATGTCATCATCCACAGGGTCTCCTCAAGGGTGTGTTCTCTCTCCACTTCTTTATAGTCTTTATACTGAAGATTGCCGTAGTCAGTGCGATAACAGGTATACAGTATTTTAAAATATGCAGATGATTCTGTTATAGTCAGTCATTTTCATTCTGATGAAAATGAACACGGTCCAATTGTTGGTGACTTCGTACACTGGTGTGATAGAGCATTTTTGCAACTAAATGTGACAAAGACAAGAAGAAATGCTTACTGATTTTAGGCACAAGCCCTCTGTTCTTCAGAGTACCATTGAGGGGCAGTTGGTTGAAGTGGTGGAATCATATACTGTAAGTATCTTGGTTGTTTGATTGATACTATAAGTTGAAATGTATATCCACAACAATGACTATATTGCCTTTGCAAATTGTCAAAATTTCATGTGGATAAGACTCTTATGACATTCTTTTACAAATATTACATTGAGTCTTAACATTTTCTATAACATGTTGTTGTGGCAATCTTACCATCAAGGCTAAAAATGCTCTGTCCAGAATAGTGAAAGTCAGTAGCAAAATTGTTGGCGTTGAGTAAAGTAGCCTTACCGACCTGTACAGTAGGCTCGATTGCTATTCAATTGCTCCTGTCTGCCTCATTGCTTCTGCTGCTGTTTGCGTTGGTGTGCGTCTGAAAAGCTTCGTATATCTTTCTGTTTTGAATCATTATTTACTATCATTCCTTGTTGTTTATACTGCTAAATATAACTTACTCAACATCACACATTAACCTGACATAGCTAGCTTCAAACTAAATCGTTATTGCTAGCACAACACGCTAGTAATTCGCTAGCCTGTTAGCATGCCATCCGCGCGCTCTTTATTTATTTATTTTTCTCGCGCGCGCTTGTGCCTTTTACGAGTCCATCAAACAACTTAGGTGAGTGGGATCAGTCAACAAACACGGTAAGTCATGTCATCTTCTCCTCTTATTGTTACTTGCACCTCATGCAACATGTTTAGCATATCCTTCTCTGTCAGCACAGGATTTACATGTGATAAATGCAGGGAGATTGTAAAAACTGACGGGGAAGATTTCAGAACTAGAGACACGCATCCAAACTTTAATCGAAGATAGTAAGAATGCAAGGGCTTTAGATACTGCTTTGGATGCGACTAGCTTAGTGAACTCTGCACATTGTCCGGTTCCGGCTGAAGTAGAGCCCATGCAGCAGGGCAATTGGGTGATGGTGAGATGCTATAGTCGCGGGACAAAACACCATTCTTCCGTTCCGATAACAACATTAAACAGGTTCTCCCCACTCAGTGAAACACCCACTGAGAATCCTGTTGATTGTGCCCTAGTTATTGGCAATTCTATTACATGGAACGGGAAAATAGAGACACCAGCCACCATAGTCACATGTTTGCCGGGACCCAGAGCGCCTGACATCAAAGCAAATTTAAAAGTGCTGGCAAATGCTAATCGTAAATTCTCTAAGATTATTATTCACGTCGGCACAAATGATGTTCGACCCCGCCAGTCGGAGATCACCAAAATTAATATTAAAGAGGTGTGTGAACTTGCAAGTACGATGTCAGGCACTGCAATTTGCTCTGGCCCCCTTCCTGTTCGCAGGAGTGATGAGATGGTCATTAGTAGATTGTGTTCACTCAATGGCTGGCTGTCGAAGTGGTGTCCGCAAAATAGTATAGAATTCATAGACAATTGGAAAAGTTTTTGGGGCAGACCTGACCTGTTGAAAAGAGATGGTATTCATCCCTCCTAGTCTTAGAGATAAAACATGACAATCTGGGGCTCAGGTCAGGAAGCAGACAGACTGGCTAAACCGACCATCTGCTAGTTGTCTCACGTCACCAAGGTCAGATAAATCCCATCACATAGAGCCTCTTTCACCTAGCTATCATCACATAGAGACTGTATCTGTTCCCCGAATTTGGAAATCCAAAAAACGTTTCAACCCATCTAACATTTAATTGATGTTCAACAAATAAAAAACAGCGATAATATAGATGAGCAAATTATAAAGCTTGGGTTGCTGAATATTCGATCTCTTACTTCAAAAGCACTCATTGTTAATGATATGATTTCAGATTATAACCTAGATGTGCTGTGTTTGACAGAAACCTGGCTAAAACCAAACGATTACATTACTTTAAATGAGTCCACCCCGCAAGATTACTGTTATAAACATGAACCTCGTCTGAAAGGCAAAGGGGGAGGTGTTGCTGTTATTTATAGTAACATTTTCAAAATCACTAAGAAATCTAGTTTTAAATATACTTCTTTTGAAGTGTTGGTGCTTAATGTAAAAATATATAGTGTAAATGACAAATCACGTTTGAGATTTGTGCTGGCTACTGTATACAGTACAGGCCACCATGGCACCATAAAGATTTTATCAAAGAATTTGCTGACTTTCTATCAGAGTTAGTATTGGCTGCAGATAAAGTACTAATTGTTGGTGATTTTAATATACATATAGATAATGAAAAAGATGCATTGGGATTGGTATTTAAAGACATTCTGAACTCTATTGGAGTTAGACAACTCAGAACCTACTCATTGTCATAATCATACTCTAGATCTAATATTATCACATGGAATAAATGTTGATGCCGTTGAAATTCTGCAGCAGAGCGATGACATCTCAGATCATTATTTAGTCTCGTGTAAATTACATTTAGCCAAGGCTGCAAAGCCGACTCCGTGTTACAAATATGTGAGACCTATCACTTCTGCCACTAAAGATTGCTTTATTAATAATCTTCCTAATCAGTTTCATCATCTCAGCATCCCGGATAGCTTAGAAGAACTCGATATTGCAACAGAAACTTTTAACTCTCTCTTTTTCAGCACTTTAGACACAGTTGCTCCGTTGCGCTTAAAGAAGATTAAAGAAAATAGTCCAACGCCGTGGTACAACGAGCACACTCAGGCACTTAAGAGAGCAGCCAGAAAAATGGAGCGCAACTGGAAGAAGACAAAACTAGAGGTATTTCGCATTTCATGGAAAGAGAGTTCGATTACATACAGAGAGGCCTTAAAAGCTGCTATATCTGCTTATTTTTCAACCCTATTAGAAGAAAATAAACAAAACCCTAGGTATTTATTTGAAAGAGTGGCTAAACTAACAAAAAAGAAAACTTCAAGCCCAGAAATTTCCAACCAACTGTAACAAATTAGCCCAAAGGGGAAATATTAATAACGTCCTGGTTGCATATGCAACCCACCATTCCATGAAGGAGGGAACGGAGGACGTAGTCGACGTCGACTGAATGGGATCACGCTAGGGAGCCTATCTTCTTCGAGCATGCTTGAACGAGCCAATGCGCACAATGGCGACGTGAATTTGCATCACACGCTCCGCCCCACGAGGTGGGTATAAATACGGAAGCGGATGCAAGCACCATCTGTTTTTCGCTGAGGAGCCGAGCGTAACTCGGAGTCAGTGGTGGTTCAGCTATAGTGGCAAAGGGACTATGTCCTCCGTTCCCTCCTTCAGGGAACGGTGGGTTGCATATGCAACCAGGACGTTCCCTTTCAGTCGAGAACGTCTGACGTAGTCGACATCGACTGAATGGGATCTTACCCATGGAAAGAGCCACTAGAGCTGCCACCTTCCAGTGCCTAGACAAAAGCCAGATGAACCTCCCGCATCTTGAGGCAGTGATAGGACAGGCTTAGACCAGGGAAGTCACTGCTGTTCCGCAAGACCCGCTCAGCAGACTTGGATAACACTGGGAAAGCGTGCCCCGTACGATGGAAGGAAGGGACGCTACGGAAGCCACATCCAACCCGAAGGGGGGAAACGTGGACAATACACATATGGGCTGGGCGAAAAGTCGGGCAGCACAACATATGGAATGTCACTGGGATGACTCCAGCCTAACAGGGGGGAGGATCAGCCAACCAGTGATGGCAGGACTCTGCCAAGGGAAAGACACAAGCTCATTAGAGGGAGTCATACCGTGGAAATACTCACATGGGATCGTTGTAGGATTGCAACATGTGGACCCAGCCTAACACAAGTTCCACTAATGCATATGAATGGAAGGCCTAGCATCGGACGCTCCGCTACGTCCGAGCCGCAGGGGGTATGGAGGAGCTCAACAGGGTTCGGTTAAGGGGAACTCTACTGGAGTAAAAGATGGCGCATGTATCCAGTCCATAGGAGGGGAATGGCGCAGCAAGCCAACACAACGAGCGGGGCTACTGTGTGAACTAGCTTCTATGTGAAGAGAGTATACGAGAAGCAACCGGCTTGACACGTAGGCTATAAAACCTAGCGAACATGTTAGGTGTCGCCCAGCCCGCAGCTCTACAAACATCTGTAAGCGAGGTACCTTGTGCCAGAGCCCAAGAAGCGGCTACACTCCGAGTGGAGTGAGCTCGCAAACCTGGGGGACAAGGTACACCTTGGGACTCATACGCCAAGATGATGGCATCCACTATCCAGTGGGCCAACCTCTGCTTCGAGACAGCCTTTCCCTTCTGCTGGCCTCCATAACAGATGAAGAGCTGATTTGAGGTCCTAAAGCTTTGCGTTCTGTCAACATAAATCCGTAGAGAACGGACTGGACAGAGAAAAGCCAGGGCTGGGTCTGCCTCCTCCGGGGGCAGCGCTTGCAGGTTCACCACCTGGTCCCGTAAGGGAGTGGTAGGAACCTTGGGCACATATCCAGGCCGGGGTCTCAGTATGACATGAGAGTTATCCGGCCCGAACTCCAGGCACGATTCGTCAACCGAAAATGCATGCAGGTCCCCTACTCTCTTGATGGAGGCCAAAGCGAGCAGGAGAACTGTTTTTAGAGACAGAACTTTTAACTCAGCTGCTCGCAGAGGCTCAAAGGGAGATCTCTGCAGTGTGTTTAACACCAGAGACAAGTCCCAAGAGGGCAAAGAGGGGGAACGAGGGGGATTTAACCTCCTCGCACCCCTGAGGAACCTGATGATCAGGTCATGCTTTCCAAGTGATTTCCCATCTACTGCACCGTGATGTGCGGCAATAGAGGCAACATATACTTTGAGGGTGGAGGGTGATAGCCCACGCTCCAGCCCCTCTTGCAGGAAAGAAAGCACAGCGCGGATCGAGCAATTTCGGGGTTCTTCTCGATGAGAAGAACACCAATTAACGAATAGGTTCCACTTAAAGGCGTAAGCATGCCTCGTAGAGGGTGCTCTCGCAGAAGTGATGGTGTCTACGACTGACTGTGGTAGATCACCTAGAACCTCCGCGTCCCGTCCAGGGACCAGACATGGAGTCTCCAGAGGTCTGGGCGCGGGTGCCATAAGGTGCCCCGTCTCTGAGAGAGGAGATCCTCTCTGAGAGGGATGGGCCAGGGAGGGGCTGTCGAGAGGAGCATGAGTTCGGGGAACCAGGAGCGGTCGGGCCAATAAGGGGCGACTAGTCAAGTCAAGTCAAGTTTATTTATATAGCGCTTTTCACAATACAGATTGTATCAAAGCAGCTTCACAGTATTAAATTAAAATAATACATCAATGTTTGTTTCTAGTGGAAAACATCCACGTTTGGTAATGCTGATCAATAGTATTGTTGATTGATTAATTAAATTAAATATCCCCAACTGAGCAAGCCAAAGGCAACAGTGGCAAGGAACCGAAAAAACTCCATCAGGTGACCTGATGGAGAAAAAAAAAAAACCTTGGGAGAACCCAGGCTCAGTCGGGGGCCAGTTCTCCTCTGGCGTCTATGAACTAGAGGTCGGATTTAACTGTAAGATTAAAAGTATTATATGAATGCCTGGCTGAAGAGATGCGTTTTTAATCTAGTTTTAAACTGGGAGAGCGAGTCTGAGCAACGAACAGTATCTGGAAGACTATTCCAGAGTTTTGGATCTAAATGTGAAAATGCTCTCCCTCCTTTGGTGGACCTAGATATCCTAGGTATGACCAAAAGCCTAGAATTTAGTGATCTTAAAGAGCGCGATGGATTATAGGGCGATAGAAGGTCCGTTAAATAGACTGGAGCTAAGCCGTTTAGGTCAGTAGCAATACCTTGTAATTAATACGGAACTTTATAGGTAACCAATGTAGTGATGATAAAATTGGTGTTGTATGATCATATTTTCTTGATCTAGTAAGAACTCTAGCGGCGGCATTTTGGACTAACTGTAGCTTGTTTATTAAGGATGCAGGACAACCGGCTAATAAAGCATTACAGTAATCTAGTCTCGATGTCATGAATGCATGAACTAACTTTTCTGCATCAGAAACTGATAGCATGTTACGTAGCTTAGCAATGTTTCTAAGGTGGAAAAAGGCGGTTCTTGTAACATATGAAATATGATTTTCAAAAGACATGTTGCAGTCTAGTATAACACCCAGGTCTTTTACTGTAGAGGATAAAATAACAGGACAACCTACTATGTTAAAGTTGTAGTGTGAGAGGTTTTGTGGGCGGTTTTTTGAACCGATGATTAGTACCTCTGTCTTGTCTGGATTTAATAAAAGAAAATTGCGCGTCATCCAATCTTTTATATCTTTAACACACTCTGTCAATTTGGATAATTTAGCGTTTTCATCTGGCCATGATGAAATATAGATTTGAGTGTCATCAGCATAACAATGGAAACTAATTCCATGTTTCCTTATAATATTTCCAAGTGGCAGCATATATATTGAGAATAACAGAGGGCCTAACACAGATCCCTGCGGCACTCCATAGTTTACTGGAGTTATGATCGATTTTTCTCCATTTAAATAGACAAAATGGTAGCGGTCAGATAAGTATGATTTGAACCAGCTTAATGCTTGTCCTTGAACACCAGTATAATTTTGTAGTCGATCTAAGAGTATTGTGTGATCTATAGTATCGAACGCAGCACTAAGATCAAGTAAAACTAGTATTGAGGTACAGCCTTGGTCAGAAGCTAATAGTAAATCATTTGTGATTTTAACGAGCGCAGTTTCAGTGCAATGATGCGGTCTGAATCCAGACTTAAACTTTTCATAGATGTCATTTTCTTGCAAGAAAGAGCCCAGTTGGGCGGATACAACTTTTTCTAGTATTTTAGACATAAAAGGAAGATTTGAAATGGGTCTATAATTTGCTAGGTTATTATGATCTAATTGTGGTTTCTTAATGAGTGGTTTTATAACTGCCAATTTAAATGTTCTTGGAACATGACCTAAAGATAAAGATGAGTTAATAATATTGAGGAGAGGCTCTTCTACTACAGGTAACACTTCTTTCAGTAGTTTAGTTGGTATAGGATCTAATAAACATGTTGTTGTTTTAGATGAAGTGATAAGTTTATTTAACTCTTTTTGTTCTATAGTTGTAAAGCACTGTAATTGTTCTTGCGGGGTGATAGTTGAGGCTGGATTATAAGGCGCGATTGAGGACTGAACATTTACAATTGTGGTTCTGATGTTTTCTATTTTCTCAGTGAAGAACTTCATGAAATCATTTCTACTAAACTGTAACAGAATATTTTGTTCAGGTGACATCTGTTTATTTGTTAGTCTAGCCACGATGTCAAATAAAAACCTAGGATTGTTTTGGTTGTTTTCTATTAGTTTGTGGAGGTGCTCAGCCCTGGCCGATTTTAGGGCCTTTTTATAACGTGACATACTGTCTTTCCATGCGATTCTAAAGACCTCTAAATTAGTTTGTTTCCATTTACGCTCTAAATTACGGGTTTCTCTCTTTAGAACATGCGTAGTATTGTTGTACCAGGGTGCTTTACTTTTCTCTCTGACCTTTTTTAATCTAATGGGTGCAACAATATCCAATTTTCCAGAGAGAATGGTGCTCATAGTGCTTGTTAATTCCTCTAGTTCATCTATTTGTTTGGGTTCACTGAGCAGCTGAGACAGATCAAATAAGCTATTTGAAAAATTATCTATGGTGGATGGAAGGATTGTTCTGCCTGATCGATAACGCGGCGCAGCATGACATATTACAGGAGTACGTAATATGCAAGTTACCATGTAATGGTCAGTGACATCATCACTTTGTGGAATGATGTCTATATCGGTTGGATCGGTTCCATGTGATATAATTAAATCGAGTGTATGATTAAAACGATGAGTTGGTCCGGTAACGTTTTGCTTGACCCCAAAGGAGTTTAATAAATCTGTAAACGCAGCCCCTAACGCATCATTTGGATTATCTACATGTATGTTAAAATCTCCAACAATTAATGCTTTATTTATAATGCTTTAGACATTGACTAATAGGTCTAAGAGAAAATCTGCAAACTCTTTTAGGAAATCAGCAAACTCTTTTAGAAGGCCCAGGCGGTCTATATACGGTAGCCAAGGCTAGAGATAATAGGGATGTTTTTCTAACATCTAAGAGCGTAACATTTAGTACAAGTACTTCAAATGAAATAAACTTATAACCCGTTTTCTGAGTAACATTGAGAATATCTCTATAGATTGTTGCAACACCGCCGCCACGACCAATCAGACGGGGCTCATGCTTATAGGAGTATCCTGATGGAGTAGACTCATTTAGACCGAAATAATCATTTGGTTTAAGCCAGGTTTCAGTAAGGCAAAGTACATCGAAGCTATTATCTGTGACTATTTCATTTACAATAACTGCCTTAGGTGTGAGTGATCTAATGTTTAGAAGACCTAGCTTTAGAAATTGTTTTTGTTTACTAATAGCAACATTTTCTGTTTTAATAACAATTAGATTTTTCCTAGATCCTGCAGTAGATTTATTATTTGATCTCACTAAACGAGGAATAGACACAGTTTCTATGCAATGTTCTACACTAGTATTTATATCAGTTAAATTGGTGCAGCAGAGACTGTGATTTGGACTTTTGGTTACTAGTCAAAAGGTATAACATTTTGGAGATGTTATCCGACAGAAGATCCGCTCCGAATCTGCTTGGGTGTAAGCCATCAGCACGGAAAAGCCTAGGACGCTCCCAAAACAGATTCCAATTATTTACAAAGAGCAGTTTCTGCTCATTGCACCATGACATTAACCATTCATTTAGCGCGAATAATCTACTAAACTTTTCATATCCTAGTCGGTACGTGGGAAGCGGTCCTGACACAATGATCGTTGTTTCAGGCGATGTGCTGCGTACCGTATCGATCAGAGTCCTGAAGTCTTTCTTCAGAACCTCCGTCTGGCGCAGGACCTGCTCCTCTTCCTCCCTGACTTTGCACAATACTTGTGCAAGAAGGCTCACTGGGGGAAACGCATACTTGCGGAGGCCCTGAGGCCAGCTGTGTGCCAGTGCATCCGTGCCACAGCATGTATGGACACCTGTTCTAGGGGCACTCCGGCCCGGAGAAACGAAGGGTCTGACCACAGGCTGAGAGTTTTGCAGCAGGTTGGGGTGATTTCCCTCGGGACTCGGTCGTGAAGCCAGTGCTGAAGCGGTCTCATATGAAGCAGACCGAGCAGTATTACTACGGCTGCGGCTGCCATATGCCCCAGGAGCCTCTGAAAATGTTTCAGTGGAACCGCTATTCTGCTTTTGAGCGTACTCAGGCAGGTCAGCAATGACTGGACACGTTCCTCTGTCCGTTGAACCGAGTCCAGCTCCACACCGAGAAAAGAGATCTTCTGCACCGGAGTGAGTTTGCTCTTTTCCCAGTTGACCCGAAGACCTAACTGGCTGATATGCTGGAGCAACACATCCCTGTGTTCGCACAACTGTTCCTGAGACTGAGCTAATATTAGCCAGCCATAATATGCGAAAGCCACGCTCTCTCATAGGAGCAAGGGCTGCTTCCGCGATCTTCTTAAAGACACAGGGAGACAGGGCCAGCCCGAAGGGTAGGACTTTGTACTGATAAGCTGGACCCTCAAACGTGAAGCGCAGGAATTGCCTGTGTCGCGGCAGGATGGAGACGTGAAAGTACGCGTCCTTCAGGTCGACCGCTGCAAACCAATCTCGGGGACGGATGCATCGAAGGATGCGTTTGTGCGTTAACATCTTCAACGGCATCCTGTGAAGGGACCGATTCAAGCATCGCAGGTCCAAGATTGGCCATAACCCACCTCCTTTCTTGGGAACAATGAAGTATGGGCTGTAGAAACCCAACTTCATATCAGCTAACGGAACCGGCTCTATTGCGTCCTTCACCAGTAGGACTGCAATCTCTGCACGCATAACAGGGGCACGTTCGGGCAGCACTGAGGTGTACCGAACGCCCTTGAACCTGGGCAGATGCAGGGAAAACTGAATCGTGTAGCGAAGTCTGACAGTCCGAAGGAACCAGCTGAACTGGCCGGGAAGCTCTTTCCAGGCTTCCAAGGACCGAGACAGAGGGATCAAAGGAACCACAGACGTACCCGGAGAGGGGCAGTGGGGTGGAGGACAGGGACCTGGTCCGGAGGAGGCCCGAAGTGAGGTCTGAGTGTGCGAGGCAACACTTACCTGACTCCACTGATTGGCAGGGGTTACGGGAGAAGGAGTAAACGGGTCCTCGAACCATACCTGGCTGCCGGCTGGTGACACAAGAAGGGGCCGAGGGGTGCAAGGCTTTACAGCCTTGTCTGTAAAGACACACCGCCAGTCTGACCCTCTTGGGGCCCAGGAACAGAGGAATTTGCTCTTGTGACAATTGGGGTACAATTGGACTCCGGAGAGCCAATGGCGGAACGGTAACTGTCTGAAGAGCTCGTTCCCCTGACGCGCAGCGCCAGGTCTTTTAAATTCGAACACATTATTCTCTATGAGAGTACACACAACGGCGGTGCCTTTCGGCGTCTGTCCGCGGCGCCCAGCAACGGCTAAGGACCGTGTTCAAAATCCTGCCGCACCACAGAGCGCCATTTACATAGTTTTATATTAAATTTACATTTATGTGTCTCAAATCGTAGTTAATGTATATACGGACTTCACCCTGTGCTGCAATATACATTTAGTTTTATATTTATTTACAGACCACCAGGGTGGACATTGCTAGGCCGACCGCACAGGCCGCAACGCTTGTGGTCCGAAGTGCCAAGTCCATTGCGGTGCGGAGCTCACTGGTGAGCGCACGGCCTAGACTACCCTCGTGCATATCATTTTCAGAGCACCATATACATGCATAGGTAAAATGGTGAGTGATATGGAACCGGAAGCAGGAAATGGAACTATGGAAAAGATCTATTTAACTATGAAAAGAACCATGAGCTTATCATTTTCAGAGCACCTCATTAAATTGATACTTGCATGGTCTGTGCAGTGGACAATTCTTGAAGTGGTTGAAAATTAAGGGGGGCAAAGGTCACACCTTGCAGGGCTGGCTCAACCAATAAGAAAGGGGAAAATTCTGAGCGGGAGTTTCTTCTGTGGGGAGTCTTTGTTCTAAGCGTGCTCATTTGCAATGGCACGCTGGATTGGTGTCTGATGACGAAACTAAGAAAGATTCTTGTAATACTAATATGTTGCACAGCTATCGGCATATCATGTACACAATCATTTCGATCTTCAAAGTACCAATTTATAGAGACCAAACATGGTATGCGTGAGGTTATTATGTTGACTGTTGGTTCTATAATAAAATACATAGTATCAAAGAGATAATAGTATCAACAGATAATAGTATTAAAAGACACAACACAAGACAGTAAATCATTCACAAAATGTTAATGTTAATTTCATGTTAATCAGTTCATCGATAAATAAATGCAGGAGAGTCTGTTCTAATATCTGTAGGTTTGTAGCAGGGGCCTTGTTCACATTGCTAAGAGTCATAAAACCAACTTATCTGATCGTGGTCATGGTAACGAAGACCGTCTTGCCCTGTTTGGGGGATGGGACCACAGATCCCAGAGTGAAGTTTAAAGATGTTTTGGTACATATACCAAATAATATTATAATAATAATAATCTGATTTGTCTCAGTCGTTACACAACACAGCAGTAATGACTTTATGAACTTCTTCACTTATAAGATTGATAATATCAGGGACAAAATTATAACTATGCAACCGTCTACTACAGTATCGCATCAGGGAGTGCATTGTAGTCTCCCTAAGGAAAAATTTGTTTAATTTATTGCTATAGGAGAGGAAGAATTCGCTAAACTCATTAAATCATCTAAACCGACAACATGTATGTTAGACCCTATACCGACTAAGTTACTGAAAGAGATGCTTCCAGAGGTCATAGATCCTCTTCTTACTATCATCAATTCATCTTTGTCTCTAGGATACGTACCAAAAACCTTTAAGCTGGCTATGATTAAACCGCTTGTTAAAAAACGCAACTTGATCCTACAAAATTAGTCAATTACAGGCCGATCTCGAATCTACCCTTTCTGTCAAAGATACTAGAAAAGGCAGTATCTTCACAACTATGTTCCTTTTTAGAAAGAAATTATATCTGTGAGGATTTTCAGTCAGGATTTAGACCGTACCATAGTACAGAGACAGCTCTCATTAGAGTCACAAATGATTTGCTCTTATCATTCGATCGTTGTTGTATCTCAATTGGTGTTACTCGATCTTAGTGCTGCATTTGACACTATTGACCACAACATTCTTTTAAATAGACTTGAAAATTATGTTAGCATTAGTGGAATTGCATTAGCATGGTTTAAATCATACTTATCTGACCGTTATCAGTTTGTAGCAGTAAATGTAGAGATGTCTTATCGATCACAAGTTCTACCAGAAAGACTCGGGAGAATTATTCCAACAAATCGTACATTTATTGAAAGCTCAGCAAGCTGATAATCTACAAAGTCATTTGGCGTAGGCCCCGTCCATAGTGCATAATCCGAGAGTATCGGATCTGCAAATCCTGCCTAAAGATGAAGGCAGGGGCGCAGCCGACCCCCCCGGGGGCTATGGACAGGACCATCCTGGTGGTGGTGGGGAGGATGGGGGTAATCGTCGCTTCAGTATCTGCGAACTCAAACATGTGTAAGTACCGAGCTTTTATACAGTGAGCATAAGAATATGATTGGATAGAAGGTTGACGTAGTAATTGAGTCTTCCCGGCAGAACTTATGCTAAAGCTTTCATTTCAGTTTGGCGTACCACAAGGCTCAGTACTAGGACCACTGCTGTTCACTCTGTACATGCTACCATTAGGATATATAATTAGGAAGCATGGAATTAGCTTTCACTGTTATGCCGATGATTTTCAGCTCTATTTCTTCACAACCTAACGAAAACGACCAATTCACAAAATTAACGGAATGCATAGCTGATATAAAAAATTTGATGACTTGTAATTTCAGAATTTAGTAGTAGGAAATTACAAGTCATCAAATTTTTTATATCAGCTATGCATTCCGTTAACTTTGTGAATTGGTAGTTTTCGTTAGGTTGTGAAGAAATATAGAGCTGAAAATCATCGGCATCGATTCTAATTATTGGACAAAAAACTTCCTCTCGTAATAACCTAGAATACTGTCTAACACTTGATGGCTGCTCCAGGGCTCAAGAGTGACATCCCCCCCGCCCGACCTCCTGGGGGGGGGGGGGGTGTTAGATACCAAATACAAAGTATTTATTCAATTTCCGCGTGTGTGTGTGTGTGTGTGTGTGTGTGTGTGTGTGTGTGTGTGTGAGAGAGAGAGAGAGAGAGAGAGAGAGAGAGAGAGAGAGAGAGAGAGAGATTATGACTGGTGTTGTTTATTTAAAGTGTTTGTTGCCTTTTTGGACTTGTTGCCTTCCACCTCCACTGTCTCCTCCTCTAATGGATCTACCCTTTTCGCCACCACCTCTGGGACAGCATCCTCTAACGTGGCCTTTTTAGGGGACTTTCCTCTCAGGGCAAATGAGAGGATGCTTAATTACTTTTTACCTGACATCTTTGAAAGACAGATGCAATGATTAATGCATCCATGGCCAGGATATAATTATAAAATATGACATGATTTTTAAAGTGACCTATAACATCGACTATGCAATACACTTTAATTTATTTAGTGCTAATAAAATTATTAAGCCTATTTGGAGAGAGAGAGATGTTTATAATGTGACAATATATCAGTCATCGTGTGATAATGAAAATATGACAAGGCCTAGACTACTTTTTCTGAGCAGGTGTTGTCAGTGAACAGGCTGTAAAACTGTTGACTAAGTTAGACACTCACGAAAAACTGGCGCTAATTATCTGGGAAACATTCTCTAACAGCAGCCAAATTGTCACTGTTTGTGTCAAACAAGTTGTGAATTTGAACATTAAAACAGGAGATCATCATGACTTACTCTGTGCTCAAAGTGATGCTCAGAGCTCCAGTGGTTTCCTCTATGGGTGAACGAAACTTTGAACGAAGACGCTGTAGCAGAATCACGTTAACAATTCCAGGATGTGCTTTTTTTCATTGGTTGTTGCGTTAAATATTACCCAGATAAAATAGTGCTATTTTCTGATTGGCTATTGTGTAGCCCCTTTCTATTTTTTTTTTATGATTGGCTGATAAGTGGCAGGCTCGGCTAGGGGAGACGCGCTTGATTCCTGGCTGCCGGTTCCATAGTGAGATCGGCACGGCCAGAGAAATTTTGGGCGTTATGGCATAAATAGTTTTTCCGCGTGAGAAATACAATGTGTGGCGGGAGTGCGTGACAAAAGACCGAAATGAGTGACTGTCACGCTCAATGCGTGACACTTGAGAGCCCTGCTGCTCTGTTAAGTCTTCGTCGTCAGTTAGGAACCTGGGTATGTTCTTTGATAGCAATCTTTAATTTGAAAGTCACGTGTCTAGTATCTGTAAAACCGTATTTTTCCATCTTAAAAATATATCTAAATTACACCATATGCTGTCATTGACAAATGCGGAACAATTAGTTCATGCATTCATGACCTCAAGTCTAGATTATTGTAATGCTCTACTGGGTGGTTGCCCTGCAAACTTAATAAACATACTACAGCTGGTCCAAAACGCAGCAGCTCGAGTTCTTACCAGAACCAGGAAGTATGACCATATTAGCCCTGTTCTGTCAACACTGCATTGGCTCCCTATTAAACATTGTATAAATTTTTAAATATTGCTGATTACTTACAAAGCACTAAATGGTTTAGCTCCGCAGTACTTGAGCGAGCTCTTAACGCATTATAGTCCTTCACGTCTATTGCAATCTCAAAATTCCGGCCAGTTGATAATACCTAGAATATCAAAATAGACTGCTGGCGGTAGATCCTTCTCCTATTTAGCACCAAAACTTTGGAACAGTCTTCCTACCATTGTCCGGGAAGCAGACACACTCTGTCAGTTCAAAGCTAGACTAAAAACACATCTCTTTGACCTAGCATACACATAACACATTATAGACTTCTATAATTCAATGTTAGGCAACATAGATCAGGTCAGTCGGAACCGGGAACACTTCCCATAAAAAGAATGGCATCTACGCTAATTTTAGTGTATTTGTTTATCCCAAGGTTTTCCCGCAGCCTTCCGGATCCAGGCTGTATCCAGATCTGATGAAGGACCTGCGCCTGGACCCGATGTCATAGCGGGGTGCTAAAGTGCCAACTAGTTTCTCCTTATGGAGGATCCCTTTACCACTCTACAGATAAAGCGTTGTCAGGAAAATTCGGTTCGCGTATCTACCCCGAAGTGATAAAATTCTGTATCAAAATGTTAAGGCCAGACAAGTAGTTTTTTTAGGCTTGGTTTGTAGGGAATTACAAACCTGCGCACATATATTCAAACGCGCATACTAATAGACTGAACTCGTAATACGCATGTGCACGCTATCAGCGTTCTCAAAGGTTTCGCGTTTAATGTCGGTGTAGAGTTTCCTGTTAAAACGGTGTTGTGTTAGCGGCCCCTAAGTTAATAACTAATGATCATTGCGGCGGAAGTGAATCAATCAAATTAACTTTAGCTGGAAAATAACTTTATTCTAGAGCTGCTGTAAAGCCAAAACAATCTCTGTTACTTTAAACTATCCTTGTATCTCTGTAAAGCCGCTTTGGAACAATCTACATTGTTAAGAGTGTAAAGCTTTTAGTCAGAAATACTGGATTACTTATAAAATAAAAACATTTTCACTAGTGGTTTCAGCTTTTTGGATTTTGGGTACTTGCCTGTGACATATGTAATTTCTTTTTTTATTTATTTTTTTATTTGAATTTATAATTAAAATGTTGAGGCAAAGAATGGTCTTGACTGTACTAAATGAACCACTAGACCGAATCCCTTTTTTAGGATATTATTGTTGTCCCACAATAACTCGTAACGATTTATTTGTCACATATTCAACTTTTGCTGCTCATTCCTCCATAAGCTTCATTAGTGATTCATAGTTTCTGTGAGGACTCACTGAACCATGGCTGGATCAAAAAGAAGTCATTGTCTTTTGCCTGATAGGTCTCTGCTTTTTAATCATCTCACTGAGTGAGTCTGGAGACTAAGCCAGTTGAGGTCATTATTGCCACAGGAGAGAGAAGCTCCGCCTTTAATGGTTTGGTCATTAATCACGTCCATCATTAAAACTGAGGATGAAGACACGTCTGGAGAGCTCAACCTCAGAGGTAATGGTGAAGTGATATGCAAGGGAAGTGACTACAAATGTCAACAAAAGCCCTATTTGGATGGGATTACTTTGGGGTAAAGTAATTATTACCAGAGATACTCAGTGATTTTAGTCCCGTCCCAATTTGCCATCTCAGTAATCATTACAGACAATGTCAGTAAAGATTACAGTGACTTACCTTCTGTAAATATTCTGTAATTTCCTGTTTAAATAGTTTTCTGAGGTTTTTGGATGGAAGTATGGATGCGCATCATGCGCTTGACAAAGCCTTCAATTGTGTTCAAGGCAGTTGGACAAGTCTGTGGCAAAACTCAAATCTTTTCGGATACCGTTCAGGTCAAAAAGAAGATTGAAAACACTCGTCAGAGGCACAAAACTTATTTTAGCTTTGTAAGTAGGTACCAATTACCAACAGATTCCAATCAGAATTTAATTACTTTAATAAATCGTTCGATTGGACCTAATTGTTATATGTAGGTTATACACTTACCTAAAGGATTATTAGGAACACCATACTAATACTGTGTTTGACCCCCTTTCGCCTTCAGAACTGCCTTAATTCTACGTGGCATTGATTCAACAAGGTGCTGAAAGCATTATTTAGAAATGTTGGCCCATATTGATAGGATTGAATCTTGCAGTTGATGGAGATTTGTGGGATGCACATCCAGGGCACGAAGCTCCCATTCCACCACATCCCAAAGATGCTCTATTGGGTTGAGATCTGGTCACTGTGGGGGCCATTTTAGTACAGTGAAACCAATCTGAAACCAATCTGAAAAGATTCGAGCTTTGTGACATGGTGCATTATCCTGCTGGAAGTAGCCATCAGAGGATGGGTACATGGTGGTCATAAAGGGATGGACATGGTCAGAAACAATGCTCAGGTAGGCCGTGGCATTTAAACGATGCCCAATTGGCACTAAGGGGCCTAAAGTGTGCCAAGAAAACATCCCCCACACCATTACACCACCACCACCAGCCTGCACAGTGGTAACAAGGCATGATGGATCCATGTTCTCATTCTGTTTACGCCAAATTCTGACTCTACCATCTGAATGTCTCAACAGAAATCGAGACTCATCAGACCAGGCAACATTTTTCCAGTCTTCAACTGTCCAATTTTGGTGAGCTCGTGCAAATTGTAGCCTCTTTTTCCTATTTGTAGTGGAGATGAGTGATACCCGGTGGGGTCTTCTGCTGTTGTAGCCCATCCGCCTCAAGGTTGTGCGTGTTGTGGCTTCACAAATGCTTTGCTGCATACCTCGGTTGTAACGAGTGTTTATTTCAGTCAAAGTTGCTCTTCTATCAGCTTGAATCAGTCGGCCCATTCTCCTCTGACCTCTAGCATCAATAAGGCATTTTCGCCCACAGGACTGCCGCATACTGGATGTTTTTCCCTTTTCACACCATTCTTTGTAAACCCTAGAAATGGTTGTGCGTGAAAATCCCAGTAACTGAGCAGACTGTGAAATACTCAGACCGGCCCGTCTGGCACCAACAACCATATTTTTTTTTATATCAGTCGATATCGATAATTATCACGATAAAAGTCAAATCTTTATTTCTTTCAAGTTTAAAGGCAGATTTTTGCTCCTAAGTGAAAGTTGTAGAAACCAGAGCGTTAATTGTGGTTTTAAACTACTCTTTATTGTCAAACACTTGCCAAACTGGTGAACATTTCACAAATCCGAGGTAGAACATTCAAACATTTGTCATTTTTCCTTAACAAAATAAATATCTTTATTGGACAATTAATTTCTTAGTTTCTGCATGTGCTCATTTTTATTTGGTAAAATGTAATATTCTGACTGTTTGAGTTTTATTAAACTTAACCACATTGGTCATCCAGTATCATGCATTTAAATCATGATAACCTCACTATCATGGCAAAATGTAACGTTATGGTTTCAATGGTATTTGTATGAAAAACAGTAGCCTAAATACATTATTAAATACTGTAATTATATTCCATCAGTCCTTTAATACATCGTCTACATTAATAATATAATACAATTCAATATGTATATCCCACATTTCATGGTGCAGTTAATATTATTATGCTAACGTTACAGTAAATCCATGGTAAATGATAAGAATTTGTAGACGGAAAAGCCTTCTGACTGTATCGTTGCGCACAGTGTTTCTCCTGTTTGTCAGCGCTGTTTCATCTGCCTTTAAACTGGTTTAAATCACGGAGACATTGTGTTCTTCGCTGAATTCAAGCGCTTCTCACTGGATCTCGTGACGAGAGCGATCAGAGTAAACGCATCGGCTCTAGTGAGCTCGCGCTGCGCTGCCGTTTGGACTTTGAGCCGAGCGGATAAATGGTACGTGTGGCGTGTCACATGAGTTTCGTTCCGCTTTTGGTGCATAAACATTATCGAACATTTATCGAGCTCTTGATATCGTTTTATCGAGAAAAAATATATCGCGATAATTATCGTTATCGTTTTATCGCCCAGCCCTAGGTGTTCCTAATAATCCTTTAGGTGAGTGTATATAGATTACATGTGTTTACACATGTGATATCAGTAAGCAGGAATGACAGAGGTGCGTAAATCGAGTTACCCCTCCCACTTCTGCTAGTTTTACTGAGATCTCTTATCCTGTGTGAATGGGCCATTAATATTACAGACGTCTTGTGGTAAAATTATATTACTCCATCTACCCATGTAAAACTAATCCTGTTCGAATAGGGCTAAAGAGAGAAAAAGAATAAACAGAAAACTGATCATCACTGATTCAGTCTTATGCTAAACAATCATTTAAAAAACACATTTATGTTTTCAAACCTTACAGCACCTTCCACTGATTTTAATTGTTCGGGTAACACTGTGAGATTGCTTTCGATAAAGACACCTGAGGAAATGTCAGAGAAGAAGGAGGCTCTGCGGGAAAACAAAAGATTTATCCATGAGAAATCATGATGGCAGCTTATACGGATCCTAGTGTTTGCTTAATGAGGAGAAAACCATGGGGGAAAGAGAGAGACGGACGGCTGCAGGAGAGCTGAATTGGAAATTAGAGGAGACAATGCTCAGCAGACATCCCAAATGTCAGAGAGGGAAGAAAAACAGCATCTTGTGTACATGCATAGACACATATAAATTATTAATTTCAATATATTCCTCTTAATTTTCCAGAGTTTGATGACACTTCTGTGTCAGTGGTCATCAATGTCTTTCTGCAGCTTTAATTATTTTCTCAAAGTCTCTGTTCTAAAGTTTCGACTTTGAAAGTACCGCAATAGCCCTTCCGACACCCAGGTATTAGTTCTGCTTCTGAAAACGTTTTTATAATTCACAATAAGAGCAGCGTAAGTGGACACATCTGTGTAGCTTTATTGTTTGAAGGTCTTTGTTAATCCATTCGCTACAGTTCCCTGCCAATTGTCACTATTCCAGATTGTGCCCTGAAAAAGTAAGTCCCATCAATAGAATATAAATGAGTTACGCTGAGGCCTTAGAGGTTGTTGAAAAAGCTCTTAAGACACCCTTTGCCAGGATCTTTTTTATGTGCTGCTGCTTCTTCAAAGCAGCCTCAAGACTACGAGGGACGATTACGAGGAGACGGCCAAGAGTGTGTCATGTCAGACTGCCTGAGCTGTCCATGGTGGAGATGCCAGAAAACCCCTCAGCTTTACATTAACCTCACATCCTGCCTCACGTCACATTCATTCACAATATGATGTGTTACACTGCTGTGTTTTCTCTCTGAGATTTGGTTTAGATCAAAGTTCATATATCTATCCAATTGGCTGGATTTACAGTTTACCACATGGACCATCTGGGCTGCTTCTCTAAAGCTATAGGTGAGGAGTACTTTAACTCCACTATAACTTCAGCAATTCTTGGAATGGGGTATTCTGGGGATTCTTCACAAATAGCATTTAATAGCCTGTGTTATTCCTATTCATTTGAAATTAAATTAATCGTTGTCATGGAGCAGACGATTGCAAACACAGGTAAAATCTGATGGAGTTTATTGAATGACACATAGGAGTCTCTGGATTGCAGATCGTGATGGTAATACTGGCATATGAACGATAAGTCTTATCTTTTGCAGGTAGTGAAGATAATTGGCTGGAGGACTGGCAGATGATGACACACAGAAGACAAATGACAGGACAATTCAATGCACAGGTCAGGTAGAAATTCAGTGTTACACAATGAGACCAGATGCTGATGAGTGTGTGAAGCAGGCTTATATAGAGTGGAACCGATGAGGGTGAATGATGGCAGGTGTGGAATGATGATATGAAGTGTGTGCAGGTGTGAGCCAGGAGGGATTATGGGAAATGTAGTGTGAGGTGACTGGTCTGGTGATTGAGATTGTGACAATCGTAGCATTACAATATTTCAATTGAAAGAGAAAAAGAAAGTGTTTGAAAATTAGAAAACAGACAAAACTATTAACCATATAAGCCAGGACAATATTTAGCACATTTTAAAGCGATATCATACTTCCAGGAAGTTAACTCTTTATTCAACAGAGTTTTTTTTTGTTGTTGTTGTTGTCAGGCAACGGCAGCATTTTTTTTTTTTTTTTTTTTTTTTTTTTTTTATCATTTTGAGTCTAGATCAGATTCAGATTAATAATCAAAACATAGATGAAATAGATTGTGTCCATCAACACCCACAAAGCTTACAGAGTATTTTACCTTTTCATGGGTTTGACATTTGATACAGTAACATTAGGTGTTTTTTATTTAATGTTTGCATAAGCAATATTCTATCACTTATTTCTGATTTTTCTTCACTTGTCTTTGGATCTGGAGATTCTGTACTATTTCAGAAGATGCAAAATAGTTTAAGTACCTCACACCAACTTGGTCCCATAGTGACATTTTTGACCACAAATGAAATTGCTGATTGTGTGGATTCTTATTGAAATGACTGGAATTCACCAGTGAACATTCACAGAACAACAGATAATTTTACTGCACCTTAATACTATGTCCGGGTCGAAGCCTCTACGTCTACTTCCTCTATCTTGTTTCATGAGAATACTCAACAACCATTTATGAACACTGTTGATTCAAGTCACACATTTAAGCTTTTCAAAAGCCATAGTGTACATTACAGTCTCCAGTCTAACGGCATCCCAGACTTCAACATTTTATGATTCAAAATAGCTGAATAACTAACCATCTGAGATTTCGGTATAGAGATAAAGGTTAGGATCATAATTTTCAGGAATATTACAGCACAATGAGTGCATATTAGCACTGTTTGTTTTTGGCATCTGATAGAGCTTTTGGACTTGGAAACAGTGACGTCAGACTTACCATCGGACTGAAACACAAATGTTTTAAAGTTAAGTAAAGATGGACATTTTTAATTAGTCAAAATGTAATTTTTTTACATTGATTTATTTCGTGGAACATATGTGTTTCCATGCATTTTGTTGAAATGTCTTTTCTTGTTTATCTATTGTATATACATGGTTGATTATTCATGTTGCTTATGTATTATACTATTTTTTTGTGTATTCATTGATATTAATCTATAGTTAGCTTTTTTTCCCATGTGCATGGAAGTGTATGTATAAAAATGAATATCAAATATGTAATAAACAATTCTTATTTTGTATTTGGTTCAATTGGTTTATTATAATAGAAGTCAAAGGTAACAATAGTAACAACATGAAATTAAATATTTAAAAAAAATGAAATTTGGTTCCTGGAGGCACCCAAAGTTGTTCCACACAGTGCCTAATATAAGAGTTCCTCAGGAAACTTGTGTGGTTCTTCATAGAACAACCCCTTTTTAAAGGGTGCCTAGAGAATCTACAGACGGTTCCGCCAGTGTGGCAAAGTGAAGAACCCCAAAAGGTTCCTCCAGGCACCTTTTATTTTTACAGTGATACTGTGAACAAGTGTTTTTCACAGACCAAGACCTTAAGAGAAGACGGCTTCTAAACACATGGTTAAGAGCTGCCTGTCAAAACTGTGTGAAACTCAAGTCGAAAACAAATAAATAATTATGTGGTAATTGTGCTCTGTTGTGTGTGTGCATATATAAGAAAACACTAGACAGATGTACACTTATGCAACAGTGCTCTTTACTCATCTTGAAAGTTTTTCCATGATTGTCCCAAGAACTGTCAAAACTTGTGAAAGACAAACAAGCTTAAGTGTCTCATTTAAGAGGAAGTTGACTTGATGAGTCTGTTTTTCAAACCCAGCTTTGAATGTTAGTCCATTTTAGATATTTTGATATCAATTCTAGGTTTGGAATTGATGAAGGTACTTGAGCCTAACTAATTGCGTTATGCGGTAAGATAAATATGGAAACACTGCATGAAAAGAGAATATTCCTGACACCATTGAGTATATTAAAAAAATAAATCAATATTTTCCTGGCAGTTACAGTGGTTGTGTATATTGTTTGACTTTTAAACATCCTATCTAAATCCCAATAGCAGATACCCTGAAGCATTAATCTGTGCTGTTGCCCTAAACTAAAGCAAGCTCTCAGCGGTCAGTCTTCTCTCCTGCCACCTCCACTGTGTGCTATTAGATTATCCAGGCCAGGATGTCCTGGGTAGGTAAACAACGCTAAAGGTCAGGATGGAAATATCGATGGGCTCAGCTCAACACAGTGACATTTGAGCTTGGCCGTGTAAGGGTTTTATTAAGTGTTCGATATCCAGCTGTTGCGATGGCAATTGGAGAGGATGTGATGGTTTTCTTATATGCATATGAAAGATGCACAATCATAAATGGAAAAATGCTTTCTTTCAGTGAAATGTGAGTTTACTTGTATTTGTTCACTTAATTTGTTTGCAGAGACCTTGTGTTACTTAAATAAATCCATTTCAGTCATCATTTACATTTACTCCTGTCTATCCAAACCAGTATAATTTTCTTATGTTGCAAAATAGCAGGGTGTTCAAATACTTATTTTCCTCACTGTATACAGTATATACACACATATATATATGTATTACTAGACCCGACGGTGTCCGGTCTGTTCATTATATATACTTGGGTTCTGGCTTGTTTCTGTGAGCTCAGGGGTCCTGAGCTGCAGTAGGCAACCAGTTACTTATAGTGCGCCGTTTTGCATGGCGTCCCCATTGCGTATAGCTACGCAATACGAAGTGACCATTCGAAAGGGAACTACTTGGTTACTATCGTAACCTCAGTCCCCTCAGAGTAGGGAACGAGTATTGCGTAGCCGGCCGCACTATAGTAACCTGGCAAGTTGTCGCTTCAGTCGTTAAACTTGCTAAAATGGCGTTTTTCGAGGACTAATATAGGCTAAGGCCACGCCCGCTTGGCGGGCTCTGAAGGTAATGGTGTGATGCTAGCTCATTGGCGCACGCGCCATTGGATGTGCAGTTGCCGCACATGCGTTTTACATTATAGGCTTCAGTAAATTGAGGAAAAGGAGTTTCCCCACTGCGTATAGCTACGCAATACTCGTTTCCTACTCTCAGGGAACTGAGGTTACGATAGTAACCGAGGAGTTTTTCGGGCTCAAGAAGGTGGATTGTTTTTTAGCAGTGTTCATTGCCTTGGTAACTTACGATACACGGGAAGAGATCGCTGACCAAAATGGACCAATCAGCTGTGAGCAATCTGATACAATAAAGTCACACTCCCTGTATCTCTCACTCCAAAGCAGTTTAGAGTTAAAAAACTTTAGAGACAAAATTGCTCATCTTTTGCTGCTATTTATTTATTTATTTATTTATTAGTATTATATTAATTATAATTACTATTATTTCATATAATATTTTCATAAAAGTATTATATTTTTCTAAATGATCTCTTAATCTTCAGAAGACAAGTGAATTGTGCCGTCTCTCTCGAAATGAATCAAACTGATGCTCTTCAGGCTCCGTGTGATTGGCTGTTTGCCGGAAGTGTCACACTTTCAGGTGCATGAGCTTCAGAGTTAATCGCAAAGACCTAAAGGAGAATAAATAGGGAAGAAAAACAGAAGAGTAACAAGAGAGAGCAGGGGCCTGTTTCAGAAAGGAGGTTAAGTGAAAACTCTGAGTATGTTAACCCTGAAATGAGGGTAACTCTGGGTTTTCCATTTCAGAATGGGAGGTATGTCAAACCTGAGAAAGCAGAATAAGTCAAGCCCGTTTCTGAAAGAGAGGTAACTTATACTCAGAGTCAGTTACCATGGTAACTTACTCTGTGAACCTAACCTGGTCGGGAGCAGGTTTTCTTCGGTAAACCCAGAGTTTTTCTTATGTAGTAAATGTATCTTGATTTAAGAATTTGTAGATATTTTGACTAGAAACAACAAGACAAAAATGCTAAGTAAGAAAAGCATTTTTGCAGTGCAGTTCATTCGTTCATTGTGCATTTTTCTATATAACATCGGAGATGCAGATAACATTAGTAAGGCCACTGTATCAGAGTGGGAAGGAAAGTGTGCCTCGCTCTCATGCTCTTTCTGAGAGTTTTTGTGTTGTTTCCCAGACACAAACCTGTGAGATCCATCAAAGAGGAGATTTGCAGGTCAGTGGTGGAGAAATCAGTTTAAATGAGGTAATCTGATGAATGCCGTTCACTTGATAACATTTTGCTGTGACCTCTGAAAGTAACCTAATAATTAGAATTTCCTTTAGGATTTCCTGTGTGGTTGGATGCATTGATGACATGCATATTCCCATCATCACTCCTGCCGAAAATGAAACGGATTACTGTATGGAATGGGAGGATGACAGATGGAAGGGTAGAGATATATGCCGTAACCACAGCTGTTGAATACACACTAATTATTCACAATTTATTTTGATTTCCTACAAATACAAAAGCAACAGTAATTATTTTTCCTGTCGGATTTTAATATTCTTCCAATATTGTGTATCTACTCAGAGTTGATTGAACTAACTCAATTCAGCTGTTCTGAAACCAAAAACTGGTTAGGGTTACCCCTTCTCAGGGTATCCCATCTCAGGGTAAATCAACTCAGAGTTCAAGTTTTAAATCAGAGTTGGTTGAACCCCCTTATTGAAACAGGGCCCTGATGGGGCAAATGAGCACTAATCGGGTAACAAGAGGGCAGGGCCAAGACTAGAGACTGACAGATAAGCACAGAGCATGGATGTCAGGACCCCAACACTGAAACTGAACCAGACCGAAATGTCAGGATCCAGACATGATGCCCCGAACATGCAAGACACAGAAATAAGAGCACACGGCCCAGAGAACAACCCCAAAGCCGTACACTCACACAAACACAAGACAAAAACATGAGTGTCTGAATCCTGTCACCAAACTAAGAACAAAATCAATCAAGGTGACAGGACCCTGACAATATATAGGCATAAAAATGACTCCCAATTCAGATAAATATAATCCAAACAAAGGGTGACTGAACTGACTTATTGATCAAACAGGTATGAATACAGAGAGATGTTTAATGAATGAATGAGGCATTTATATAGCGCTTTCATATGTACTACTGTACACCCAAAGCGCTTTACAATCATATCAGGGGATCTCTCCTCAACCACCACCAGTGTGCAGCACCCACTTGGATGATGCGACGGCAGCCACAGTACAACGGCGCCAGTGCGCTCACCACACACCAGCTATAGGTGGAGAGAGGAGAGAGTGATAGAGCCAATTCAATGTAAGGGGATTATTAGGAGGCCATGATTGGTAAGGGCCAATGGGTGGAATGTGGCCAGGACACCGGGGTTACACCCCTACTCATTACGAGAAATGCCATGGGATTTTTTTAATGACCACAGAGAGTCAGGACCTCGGTTTTACGTCTCATCCGAAGGACGGTGCTCTTTTGACAGTCCCAGTCACTACACTGGGGCGTTAGGACCCACACAGACCACAGGGTGAGCACCCCCTGCTGGCGTCACTAACACCTCTTCCAGCAGCAACCTGGTTTTCTCAGGAGGTCTCCCATCCAGGTACTAACCAGGCTCAGCCCTGCTTAGCTTCAGAAGGCAACCAGTCTTGGGCTACAGGGTGATATGGCTGCTGTTTAAAGGACTGATGAGAGTTTGTGGAGAAATTCATCAGTATGTGAAAGGTTATGCATGCAAAGATCACATGCTCAAGAAGCAAAGTCTCATCTTATGTGCATTACATAATGAATGGATGACTTCTAACCAAGATGTCTTGATGTTGTGCAAGTTTAATTTGTTTTTCTTAAATCCCTGAAACAGAATCTGACAGTGTGCTTATGGTAATTAGAATGTGGGACAAGGAGGGTGAAGAAGTCACACTAATGTCTGACTCTCCTGACCTGTGGACATAATTCTGTCTTCTCTTCCTGTTGACACAATAGGTGTTCATGGCCAGATCCGATACATGAATGCATCAACTTTACCAATCTGCTGTCTGAACCTGCAATTCTCACAGGTTGAAATCTGAATCATAACCGTTATATGCGTTTGGGTCAAATAAATAATGTCCAGGAAAGGATAAAAACACATCCGGTCTGACCGGCGTTAGCTTCTGATGCAAGCGCTCTATGTCGAAACTGTCTGTCTATTTATTGTTGTCTGTCACAAGCATTGCAAAACAATATTATGGCGAAAGAGATGTATAAGTTGTGTGCTTCTCCCTGCCCTCGCTATTTAACGGGTGGGGATAAACACGATTTATGTGTCGTGTTTGGAAGCGGAGCATGTTATGTTGCAGTTGAGGGGGCTAACTGTCAGCATTGTGAGAGGCTTCCGCTTCGCATGCTCCACTCTCGCCTGCCACTTTTTGTGTTTTGTGTCACCTTTTCTCTTCCCTTACCCAAGGGATCCAGTGCTCTCTCACCGGTGTCAGAAGCCTGACCAGTGGCTTCTTCCGCCCAGGAAGAGAGTCCAATGCTTCAGTGCTCTTGTTCTGAGGAACTAGATGTATTGAGCATTGAAGATGACAACAAGGGGGAAGAGGATTCACCGCCTCTTTTCCCAGCATATGAGGAGCTGGTGGAGGTGATGATCCGTGCCGTGGCTAAATTAAATATTGAGTGGCCGGCCGAGAAAAGGGGCACTCATCCTAAAAGCAAACTAGACGAGCATTTCCTGTCTTCAAATGTGTCACCTCCATCACAGGGCCTTCCATTTTTTCCCGATCTACACAGTGAGCTGTCTAGATCGTGGAATAAGCCATATTCGTCCCATCTTTTCATCCCCCAAGTCCATGTATATTCTGATGTAAGGGGGCTGAAAGAATACGGCTATGGGGCAATGCCCAGGGCAGAACAGATGCTAGCCAGCTATCTGGCCCCTGGTTCAGCATCGTCCCTGAAGGCCACGGTGCAGCAGGTCAGGCCGGAACATGTCTGCATACAATGGCAGTGTCACAGGCATATCAGGCTGATAATCTGACTGGGGGATTTGAATAAGAGCGAGGGTGTCTCTCAGGGCCACCAAGGAGACCACCAGAGCAATAGGGCAGTCTATGGCAGCCCTGGTGGCCACTGAGAGGCACCTTTGGCTAAACCTAGCTGAGATTAAGGACAAAAACAGAGCCTTTTAATTAGATGCCCCGTTAACCCCTCCTGGCCTCTTTGGCGACTCTGTGAATATGGTCGTCGAGAGGTTTCAGGAGGCCAAAAGACAATCAGAGGCATTTCAAAAATATCTCCATCGCCCTACCCAGCCACCCAGCTCCTCATATAGAGCACAACAAAAGGAGAGTGTACTCCTCCTCAAAATCATGGCAGGACCGACACTCTCAGCCTAAGTCTTCAAAGCAGAAGCCGGATCTGAGGACCGTTCTACAAGCTAAGAAGGCTTCGGCTCAAAAAAGGTCCTGACGCCACTGGTGTCAGACCTCTGAGGGCAGCCCCAACCGGGGTGGAGCGTGTGTATACCTCAGTATACGGTGCCCTCAGGGGGCCGTTCTGCCAACCCTGCCACCCTAGGTGCCTCGGGGCGCAACGGTCTCTAACGAGCACACGGCTCAGTGTCACCTCGATGCTGCATCAAAACGCACCCTCTGAGGGGTTTCAAAAACAGTCAGTTCGGTCGGTTCCTGCCAGTATGCTTCAGGTCACCGAAGTGGCTGTTTTAGTTATAACAGAGGCCAGACTCGAGAGGCTGGTACCCTTAGTCAAGTCAAGTCACATTTATTTATATAGCACTTTTTACAATACAGATTACAACACAATCTCTGCTCTGGATACGGCCCGGATCTGGCTGACGACATCATGCATTGTGGTCGTGTCTAGGCGCATGTCCTCCATCTGATCTGATCACACAAGAAAAAAACACACAAAAGCGCCCACTTTTTTATGTTTCTTTTGATATTTTAAACAATACAATAGTTTTTTATTACATGTGACTCTTGATTTTGTTTGTTTAAAAGGTTTCCTATAAAATGACACCAATATTTTGCATTTACTTCACTGTATGTGGGTAAGGGGAGCCATCAGATTTGGGTATGTCCAATTTCATGCGGAATTCCAAAATAACCCAAAGAGTTTAAGGGGTTAACTGATTTGATTACTGACCTTATTGACCTTAGTAGATTATCTGACAGAATGGAGGAATCTGCCAAACATATCTCAGTGGGTCCTGCAGATAGTAGAATCCAGTTCGGTTCTTGTCCGCCACGCTACAACGGGGTGTTGCTCACGTTAGTGCATCCCGGGCAGGCTCTGGTAATGGAGCAAGAGGTCAAAGCTCTGTTAGTGAAGGAAGCTATAAAGGATGGGGGGTTGCGTCCTATCTTCGTCAGTTGAATTGTAAAGTCAAGAAACTCAAGTTCAAGATGCTAACACTCAAACAGATCAGAACAGTTGGCGGTTCGGCATTGAGATGTCGTCCTCGCACACATGCAGAAATTGGGGTTGAGACTCAATGCCAAGAGGAGTCTGCTTTCTCCACTACAGATAACCACTTTCCTTGGTGTGGTTTGGGATTCAGTCACGATACAAGACGTCCTATCACCTGTTCGTGTAGCTGCTATCCTCACAGCCATGAAAGAGTTAACCCTCTGGGGTCTGAGCTGTTTTCTGGGCCCTGGAGGTGTTCTGACATGCTCTGACATTTGTGGTTATTTCTGTTACTTGTGACATTTTCATGGCTAAAGTCTAATTACACTGTATTCAGCACAAACTCTGCTACAATAATATATCAGCAGCATGTATGTAAAAGTTTGTAGTTTTGAGATAATGACATTTATGCATGGTTTGTGAAAATACAAAAAAAAATTCTCACTGAAATAAGGCCATGAAACCCATACTGATTATTTCTTCACAAGACTTTTGAAAATTGTATGACGTAGCCTAGAATATTTGCTCCAAAACTATGTGAAAATCACCCTGACTGCTCATTCAGAGAAGACAATATATTTATTTAAAATTTGTACGACGTGTTTTGTGTGAGAAAGCTTTATGCAGAAGGTCATTAATATGTAAGCTTTTCACACCTGAGAAAGACAAAGACCCTCCCCTAACGGCCCTATTAGGAGCTATCAGGCCCTATCATTCTGAGCAACCTTTCACAAAGAATGAGGAGATTTAAAAAAGAATGGCTTTTTGATTGTTTGAATTTATTTACAACACAACATAATCCAAAGATACACAACAAATGACAATGGCACTTATTGAAAACAATGATCCAAAGACAGAGACCTTTCTGCCATTCCTAAAAACATTGTACATACCTTTCTTTTCCAAGGTGTTTGATTTTCACTTTACCATGTTCATGTACAGAGACTCATGTGAATGTTGAAGTCAGCAGGATTCAGTGGCATCTGGGCCCTGAAAGAAAAAAAAAAGTGAACATACTGATATCAAGAGAAAGGCCTGCACGATTTTGGGAATAAATTTTAGAATTTTCTGGTTAAAATTGCTTTTTAAAATTAACATAATACACACACACACACACACAAATGTTTCCAACAATATATAATATAATGAACACCAGGTTTGTTGTGTCTTGTAGGCATAGGCTATGCGCAGTGCATGCAAAATAATAATAACAATAACCTATAGCAGCCTATAAATCTTCCAAAAGATTTCAGTAACAACTAAGCTAGAGAAAAATATATTGATTATCATGTTACTTCAAATGTTTCCATTCGTTATGATGATATGAAATGAGATAATAGTAAAAACATGAAGCCATTTGGTGCGTTTTGCTTTTCAAACGCGATCGCGATCCAAATTATCAAACATTCAAATGCGATCGCACTCAAATATAAAAGATTATGGTTACCATATACATATCTACGTTTGAGCAGATTACAGTAACACAAACACAGTAACAGTAAACACGGGTCTAAATATTATAATATTCACCATATATCTAGCAACAGTTCAACTGCAATGTGAAATTTATGCAACAATAACAAACTAATATGTAAGAATTTCTTACCTTACATCTTTCTTGTCTTCAAATCGCGTTCTTCTTCTTCTGAGGTAAATCCAATGTAAGCTCACAGCACGTCTTTCAAACTCGACGAAAAGCAGAGACTTGTGAAGTTTTTTCGTGCTTTGTTTTTGAGGTAATGAGCGCGATCGCGTTCCATGTGGAGATTTGCATGTGAATCTCTTTTGCGCTCGTGGGCATGGTCAAATTAAAAATAATTAGGAAGCGTTTGAGAAGCTGGACATCTTGTTGGTTTTATACAAATTACTTAAACAGAGAATATTTGTTTTCAGTTTGAATCCGATCATTTAAAAGTACACACTTAAATGTTTATAAAGGTATATGGCTCATAAATGTGTGACAAGTATTCGCTGAGTTTGGTTTCAGTTTATAGACGTGCTCAAGAAAAAAAAGTTCACCGCGATGGGGAGGCAGAAAGCACACCCTGTTTATTTTCTTTATTTTACTAAAGCACAATGTTTTGATTTGATTGTAAGTGGACACATACAAAAGTAGAAATATCACAGATTATTTTTTTATATTTCTTTTTTCTGTATGACCATAAATGACGGAGTAATTTAAGTTTATTGTGCTACAATGTGAAGAAAATCCAGCAAAACGCGCGGGCACGTTTGTCGACCCCAGAGGGTTAAAGCTACAGTAGGCCAGTCACGCACTGTGAAATAGTTTCAGAGACTGTTAGGCCTCATGGCAGCGGCGTCCAATGTGATACCCTTTGGCCTGTTGTACATGAGACCTTTGCAGTGGTGGCTCAGCACCAGAGGGTTTTCCCTGAGGGGAAACCCACTTCGTATGATCAAGATCACGCGGCAGAGTCTCAGTGTCTTGGTTATATGGAGGAAACCTTGGTTCCTATCCCAGGGTCCAGTTTTAGGAGGTCTTTGCCATAGAGTTGTGCTCTCAACAGATGCTTCCCTCACTGGCTGGGGAGCAGTAATGGAAGGCTGCTCAGCTCAGGGTCTCTGGAGGAGTCATCATCTTTCGTGGCACATAAATTGCCTGGAGATGATGGCGGAAGTAATCTTCTTCTTTAATGCGTTGAGACATTTCCTCCCAGACCTGAGGGGCCATCATGTGCTTGTCCAGTCAGACAACACATTGGTGGTATCTTACATAAATCTTACATGGGTCTGCGATCGCGTCCACTATGCAAACTGGCGAGGCTACGTCTGTACGCATTTCCCCTCGTTGCTCTGCTCCCAGGAGTTCTGGAGAGAGTCCGCCGGGATGGAATAAGCCTACTGCTGATAGCTCCACGCTGGCCGAGTCGGATTTGGTTTGCGGACCTGATATATCTCCTCGACGGCTCTCCTTTGGAGATTCCGGTCGGGAGAGACCTTCTGTCTCAGGCAGGGGGCACAAACCTTCATCCCCGTCCAGAGATTTGGAACCTGTGGGTTTGGCCTTTGAGGGGGCCCAACTCATAGACACTGGTCTCTCAACTGAGGTTGTAGAGACCATCTTACACTCCAGAGCTCCAGGTATGGGGAAACTATACCTCCTGAAGTGGAAGGTTTTCACTTCTTGGTGTCATCAGCATCAGTGGGATCCAGTTAACTGCCGAATTGGTACAGTTCTTGAGTTATTGCAAGATTGCTTTTCAGCAAGGTTATCTCCATCCACCCTAAAGGTTTACGTGGCGGCCATAGCGGCTTACCATGCCCCAGTGGGTAATGCATCTCTGGGGAGAGACCCTCTGATCATTCGTTTCATTTGTGGTACTCTGAGGCTGAGGCCTGCAACTCGAACCCGGGTTTCGGCTTGGGACCTGGCTATAGTCCTAGAGGGCCTATCTGTGTCTCCCTTTGAGCCCCTCAAATCAGTTTCAGAAAAGTTTCTGACCTTCAAGACCATTTTCCTTCTGACTATTTCGTCCCTTAAGAGAGTCGGAGATCTTCAGGCCCTTTCGGTTTCTCCCACCTGCCTTGAATTCACACCTGGGATGGTCAAGGCATTTCTCTATCCTAAACAGGGCTACATCCCTTAAGTGTAAACCAATATACCAAGGCCTATCGTGTTGCAAGCTTTCTGTCCTCCTCCTTTTATGACTCTGGAGCAGGAAAAACTGAATCTCCTCTGTCCAGTGCAGCACTGGACACTTATGTCCACAGAGCTGCCCCGTGGAGAAAATCAGATCAGCTGTTTATCTGTTTTGGATCACCTAAGAAAGGTCTTCCAGTATGGAAGTAAAATAATGTCAAATGTTTTTGAAATAAAAAAGCCTGTTGAATTGCACTACTTGAAAAAAATAGGCATTGCATTAACCATGCTTGCATTTTAATGCATTGTATTTTTAGGGCTTGTATTTGTATGGGCTGAAATTCAACATGGTTGAATATTTAAGCTGTCAATATTTCAATTAAAAACATTTCAAACACATTTTCAATATTAAAAATTCAATAATCCATATTCACCTTTCATATTTCACTTCCAAAATATTCAAACCGTTTAAAAATGCAACCTATAATATTCAACAGGCAATTTTCGGTCCATTTTATTTCGCTTTGCAAATTCGCTTCCACAAATTCAGTGGTTCAAATTTGACAGTAAATTCAACATTGACATCCAAGAACTGCAGGAAAAGCAGTAGATTGCCGAGCATACTCTCCATCTGCTGTTAGTCAACCTCACCAGCAGGAGGTGCAAAAGCGCGTGTTGTTGACGAAGACCAGCAACAGTTAGAACAAGCCATTCATTCATAAAACTCATTTACAGCAATGTAAGTGTATTTGTGATTATTATGACGGCTGTTTTATGTTAAATTCAGTGTCTTCACGGTTACTTTTCCTGTGTAGCCTACATGCATCTTTCTCTACCGTGAACGAGATTAAATGTTATTCTTAAAATTAGCTAAATTCCTGACAATTTCATGTGTCACACTTTATTAGTGTCTGTGGTGTTATGTTGATAACTTGCAGATTTTACATATTTTAATAAAAAATTTGATAGATACATACTTATTCATATTTCCAAAATGTCCCCTGATCTTTAAATCATCATAATGGCAGCCTCCATTTTAGAAAAGTCTGGATTTAGGCTAATTTGTCTGTGTTGTTACTGTCTGTGGTGTTACTGTCTTTCCTGGTAACACCACAGACTCTAGTAACTCCACAGACAATATACAACCAGCAATGTTGTATTTTTAATAAAACACATAGGACATCCATAATCATATAATTGTATCTCTCTTGTCAGATATGGCAAGATTAACTGCTGCTGAAAATCAGCAATCGTTTTAGACCCTTAGCTAGCAGCTATATCACCCTGTAGCCCAAGACTGGTTGCCCACTGAAGATAAGCAGGGCCGAGTCTGCTTAGTACCTGGATGGGAGACCCCCTGGGAAAACCAGGTTGCTGCTGGAAGAGATGTTAGTGAGGCCAGCAGGGGGCGCTCACCCTGTGGTCTGTGTGGGTCCTAACACCCCAGTGTAGTGACGGGGACACTATACTGTCAAAGAGCACCATCCTTCTGATGAGACGTTAAACCGAGATCCTGACTCTCTTTGGTCATTAAAAATCCCAGTCGTTTGAAAAAGAGTAGGGGTGTAACCCCAGCATCCTGGCCAAATTTTCCCATTGGCCCCTGTCCATCATGGCCTCCTAATCATCCCCATATACTGATTGGCTTCATCACTGTCTCCTCTCCACCAGTAAGCTGGTGTGTGGTGGGCGTTCTGGCGCAATATGGCTGCCGTCGCATCATCCAGGTGGATGCTGCACATTGGTCATGGTTGAGGAGATTCCCCCTTCCATGTAAAGCGCTTAGAGAAAAGCGCTATATAAATGTAATGAATGATTAATTATTATTATTATTATTATAGACAGCGCAGAGATGCAGACCCAGTTCGAAGAGCAGAGTTCCTTCAAAAGAAACAGCAGACCTATTTAATAAACATTCAGTGCAAAAAAAGACTGAGAATAGGAGATCTCCCAGAGAGGGGAAAGAGAGCAGCAGGGAAGCACTGGAGAATATATATATATATATATATATTGTATGTTTTTTATTCTCTATTGAAACAGCACAATCTATTGTGCAGACAATTTCTGAGAAAGTGTGAAGCAGGTTGTTTTAATTATATTTGTTTAATTCAGTTTTTCTCTAAATGTTCTTTTATCAGAGTAGATACTTCTTGTAATCCTACTCATGATGATTTTCATTATTCTGTTCAATAAACTTAATTGTTAAACCTATTATGCAATATTGTCTGTGGTGTTATATTACATCTGTGGTGTTACTTCAAAACGTATCTGAAATTTCTTTCCTTCAGAGCCATTTAATCTTATAATTTAATGTTTTTAGACTGTAAAGTGGTTTAAATATTTTAGAATAAAGACTATAAAGGTAGCACAGACCATGTTCCTGCCTTTTTTTATGTATGTACACATTTAAAAAACAAAAGAAACAATTCTTCTTTGGCAAAAATTGGGGCCAAGATGAACAATTAAACATTTCTTTTGAAAAATGAAATTTAAATGAAACTGAGTCCTTAAAGTAATTTATGTATTTATTAATTATTACCAAAAGTTGCATATCCCTGCTCATTTTAGAACAAACCAAAATTTTACTTCAAATATTGGTAACACCATAGACATAAGTGGTTGTTTCACCAGTTTTTGATTCAAATTATTTAAAATCTAAATGTTATTAAGCTTCAATTTTAATGGATATAGAATATTAAACTACTTTTAAATGCATAGCAATACATTTTATTAAAAGAAAACAAACAAGCATTTTTACAATTTCTGCCTCTCATTTGCCACCCCAATTGAAGAATGACCGTATTCCCCGATGCGGATATACAGATCTAATGTTACATTTTTGAGGTTGACATATATTTATCTTGGTTGTTTAGTTGTCTTAACTTTATATTGTGGCGATGTGCTGCATGCAGGCTATTAGGGTTTCCCTCAATACTTCAGGATTCCCCTGCTGGACATATAAAACGCTTAATGGACTAATTACAGTGATATAAAAGACCAAACTCGCAGGCAAGCAGATGGACTCAGAATAACGCGCAAAGCTTAATGCTGAGCGTTTCCCAGTGAGACTGGCATAAAGTTGGCTTGACGTACATTCGCACATTTAGGGACCGTCTCTAATGTGTATACGACTTTGGTATACACGTTTCTGACTTCGATAGCATTTGAATAGAACGACTTACAGTCATAAAACCAACTGTAAAGTGTTCATTTAGTGTCAGGCATAGGCTAATGCGCACCCTTTGGATTTAAGTTTGCTATTTAAGTTAGAAACGTGTTTGCCAATGTTGTATGCAACTTTAGAAACGATCCCTAAATGTGCGATTAATGTCCAATGTCAAGCCAATTTTACATTTAGTCATTTAGCAGACGCTTTTATCCAAAGCGATTTACAGTTAAACTAACAATAGGAGGACAGCAATATGCAAGTGCTATGACTCTTCCCAGTTTAAGCTAATGCAATACACGTAGGCATACTAACTATATATATATATATATATATATATATATATATATATATATACACACACACACACATAGAGAGAGAGAGAGAGAGAGAGAGAGAGAGAGAGAGAGAGAGAGAGATAATAAATAGAAGAGAAAGTGTTATTGGATCAAGTGTTGATTTTATGCCAGTAGGCTATATGTGACCCTGGACCACAAAACCAGTCTTATGTGTAACTTTTAAAAAATTGAGATTTATACATCTGAAAGCTGAATACATAATCTTTCCATTAATGTATGGTTTGTTAGGATAGGACAATATTTGGCCGAGATACAACTATTGAAAATCTGGAATCTGAGGGTACAGAAAAATCAAAACATTGAGAAAATCGCCTTTAAAGTTGTCCATTTCTATGGGCGATAGTGCTGCATCCATTCACAAAAATAAAGGTTTTATATATTTAAGGTGGGAAATTTACAAAATATCTTCATGGAACATGATCTTTACTTAATATCCTCATGATTTCTGGCATAAAAAAAAAATCTATAATTTTGACCCATACAATGTTTTGTTGGCTATTGCCACAAATATACCCGTGCAACATAAGACTGGTTTTGTGATCCAGGGTCACATATCACGAAACGCTCAGCATGAAACTTTGTGCGTTAAGTTCATATTCTGAGTCCATCTGCTTGCCTGTATAGTAGCCTACAGCCTACATCTCCAATAAAGTGCGAGTTTGGTCTTTCATATCACTGTATTAGTCCATTAAGCGTTTTGTCCCAACGGAAGGGGAATCCTTGAGTATGAGGTATTGAGGGAAACCGATAATCCCGTCCATAGAGAAAGCTTATAACATGTAGGCTACACAGGGAAAGTAACAATGAAGTTATTGAATGAAACATAAACACAGCTTTTGTGTGTTTATCATCTTTTTCGCATATACAGTGCTATGCATAAGTTTAGACACCCATGCTAAAGTTGACTAAAAAGAGGAATAAAAAATCATCTTTTGGAAACTGAACTTAATGCCTTAATTAAAAAAATTAGGAAAAATCCAACCTTTAAGGACACCAATTTTCTTTGTGAATGAATAATGTATCGTAAATAAATAAATGTTCTTCCTTAAAATACAGGGTGCATAAGTTTGGACACCCCTATGTTAAATTCCCATAGAGGCAGGCAGATTTTTATTTTTAAGTATTTTTTTTATAATTTTTTTTAGGATACTATGCATCCTGATAAAGTTCCCTTGGCCTTTGGAGTTAAAATAGCCCCACATCATTACATAGCCTTCACCATACCTAGAGATTGGCATGGTTGTATTTCAGTTAGCCTAATAGCTAGTTTGATTTGCATTGAGAGATGATCTTATGGAAAGTACCCCATGCCAATCTCTAGGTATGGTGAAGGCTATGTGATGATGTGGGGCTATTTTAATTCCAAAGGCCAAGGGAACTTTATCAGGATGCATAGTATCCTAAAAAAAAAAAAGTAAAAAAATACTTAAAAATAAAAATCTGCCTGCCTCTATGGGAATTTAACATAGGGGTGTCCAAACTTATGCACCCTGTATTTCAAGGAAGAACATTTATTTATTTACGATACATTATTCATTCACAACGAAAATTGGTGTCCTTAAAGGTTGGATTTTTCCTAATTTTTTAAATTAAGGCATTAAGTTCAGTTTCCAAAAGATGATTTTGTATTCCTCTTTTTAGTCAACTTTAGCATGGGTGTCTAAACTTATGCATAGCACTGTATACTGACACAGATAATCATTTTAATTTTATGAATGAATGGCTTGTTCTGACTGTTGCTGGTCTTCGTCAACAACACACGCTTGAGAGAGTATGCTAGGCAATCTACTGCTTTTCCTGCATTTCCTGGATGTCAATGTTGAATTTACTGTCGAATTTGAACCACTGAATTTGTGGAAGCGAATTTGCAAAGCGAAATGAAATGGACCGAAAATTGCCTGTTGAATATTATAGGTTGTATTTTTAAACAGTTTGAATATTTTGGAAGTGAAATATGAAAGGTGAATATGGATTATTGAATTTTTAATAATGAAAATGTGTTTGAAATGTTTTTAATTGAAATATTCACAGCTTAAATATTCAACCATGTTGAATTTCAGCCCATAAAAATGCAAGCCCTAAAAATACAATGCATTAAAATGCAAGCATGTTTAATGCAATGCCTATTTTTTTCAAGAAGTGCAATTCAACAGGCTTTTTTATTTCAAAAACATTTGACATTATTTTACTTCCATATTCCAGCTTCTAAGCAGACGATCAGCAAGTGGATAGTCCAGGCTATTTCTCTTGCTTATGAGTTTTCTGGCCAGCTGTAACCTTTGGTGGTCAGAGCTCATTCTACTAGGAGTATGGCGGCCTCCAAATCTCAGGGGTTTCCCTACAGGAGGTGTGTGAGGCGGCTGCTGGCTGGCTGGTTTTCCCTGCTCACATTTGTGAGGTTTTATAGCCTGGACCTGGATGCTGACCCAGGGTCTCAGGTCGTTATTACTTATTTGCCACAATTTCTATACAGGCAATTGCAAGTACGGCATTTGGGTATTGTCGTTCCCAAAGCGTCATGTATTAGCAGATGTTTTCTTTTATGCACAAATGCACAAATCACATTAATAGAAGTTATGCAAAACACAATACTTTTTTCCCTTAAAGCATTGTGTTGTATTTCTGTACTAGAATCCTTATTGATATTTACTATACAGCAGTTAATTCCAGTCCTCAAATCTGAGTCTTGTTAAAATTGATATTAAGTAGTTTATAGAAATAGCTTTTATGGCTTTTAAAGCACTCATTTACACTCAGCATGTGGCATTGTATCTGGAGTGTTTTTGGTGAGTGTTTTTCTCTGCGTGTGAACCCTGATATGGTGTGAAGAGAGAAAAAGTAGACAGCTGTGCAATTTCAATGTACCCTTATCTCAATCAAAGCCGCTTTTCACATTTCCATGTGCTCGGTCCTCAAATTGGATTTTCAAAGCACCTGAGCCACACAAGTGAGTCCTGCTCCTTCTCTTGTTTTGAAGTCTAACGAGAGTTATTTACATCTGAGAGATGAGCTCCTCCTCATTTCACATCACACTCAGAGGGACTGTGACACCTCAATTCTCTGTATTCCCTAGTTCTGTGCATCATTCACACCTGTCTCTTGCTTGACTTCAGTTGTAAAGCTCAACATTGTGTTCATTTAATTTATTTGTTTGATCATTCATCCTGTTATCGACCTTCAAATTGTATTTTTTTTTTTTTTTTTTTTTTTTTTTTTTACATTTGCAAATATAACTGAGTGTTCCCTGATTTAATAATGAATCTTATGCAGTTTAAAGTTAGAAAACAATTTAACTTGCTGCCACCAAACATTGTATTCAAGAAAACATATAGAATAGATTGTACATAGGTAAATATAAATACAAATAATTCTTTTTTTTTTACCAGTCTTCGATTCTAAATACAAACTAACACAAAAATGTAACATTTTATACAAATTAATTTAAATTTAAAAAATAAAGAAATGTATTCAAAAAAATAATAACTATAATATAATGACATATTTGTGATTTATGTTGCATTAATTTCCAATGTTCTTTGTTTGTTTGTTTTTGGATTACACAAAGACTTTTAAATTAGTGTCAGGTAGAAAGATTTGCATAAACTGCTAATACTAGTCTTAAAAGTTAGTCACCATTTTTTTCTTTTTTTTCTTTAAGACTTTTCATAACTTTTTTAATTCAGTTACATAGAAATGTAGACTGGACTAATTTGATGCCCAAAAGTAAGACTGATTACCCCTAACCCTAACTGTACGTTCACACGGGGCGTCAGCGTCAACGCTTGACGGAAGGCGTGGCTGAAGTTTGGCACTGACGTCATGGTCATAGCAGTGTCAGCCAATGAAATTAGACAGGAACTCAACAACAAGCTTCATTGTCATTCAATGGTCATAAAGGACCGGGTGATTGCCCACCGCAATAATTAGTTTCTCCTCCATTTTAAAATTTATCCTCAGTTTGCTGCTCTTGAACAGGATGAACGTGATTGGCTGCCGCCTGGCTACTGTATTTGCATAGAGCGATCTGATTGGCTGACGCTTCCGTCGGCGGCGCTTCACTGGCGTTGCTCGCGGCAGAAGTTGAAAAATTCTCAACTTCTGCCGCGAGCAACGCCAGTGAAGCGCCGCCGACGGATCCACAATTCTTTTCGGCAACGCTTGACGTCACCCATTCAAAGTCAATGGGAAGCGTTGACGCTGACGCCCCGTGTGAACGTACCGTAACTGCTAGTTGTTCGTACTAGTTCTTAAGACACAGTCTTAATATAATGGCTATGTTTATGCAAATGGCCTCAGATGGCAGATATCTGGACCATACTGACCTCTTGGGGAATTTTGATTATGCCTTAAAATGGAGTCTTCTAAAAAGTCCAGTGCACATTCCAGGCAGACAAGAGTTGTAAGACAATCAAACGACAAATTCAAAGCTTATTACTGCAATGCAAAAGTGCAGGGCATTGTGTAGTAACTAGTTCCTCTAAGTAAATGATGTTACCATGGTGACAAATGAATTGAAGGAAAAAAAACTGTTAGACAAAAATAGCTCTCCCAAATGGATGCTAATTGGACTGATTCAATTTACATAAACTCAAATTTACATAAAGCTGTTCTAGTGCCATGCTGAACAGTATGCAAATGGGATAAATGGACTTTATTTGAATCAACCTTGTCACATTGCAGTTGCACTTCTAATCGGAATTTAAATTAGACTAAAGGTTCCTTGTGTCCTCCAAATAAATGAGATCTGTGACACTTATTTCCTCTCATATTGCTCTAAATTTTATAATGTGACATTTAAATGTATTATGACGTTTACAAGATATCAAAATTCCAACAAGAAAAATGTCAAGTCTAAAAAAAACTTGTAAAACCTTAGGTTGCCAGTTCATAAATCACAAACATATAAAGTTCACTGTAAAGAAACATCAATGTCCAAAGAGCATGTTTTCTTGATGTAAAAAAAAAAAAGAAAAAAAAAAAAAAGAAAACCTGACAGGGTGACAGGGTATTACATGTTTTCCGGCAATCACTTTGCCTCTTCACTGACACAATGTTTTGCAGGCTTGAAACCCAGTGATGGGAATAATAACGGCGTTATAAATAAACGGCGTTACTAAAGGTGTTATTTTTTTCAGTAACGAGTAATCAAACTAATTGTTTCCTCCATTACAACGCCGTTACCGTTACTGACAGTAAAATGAGGCGTTACAATAAGCTCACTGAAGCGGTTTTCATTCGAGTAGGCTCTCTCTCCGCCATAGGACCTGCAAAGTTCTTTCTCTGGTGAGTGTGTGGAGGCGCCGGACTGGACAAAAGCGAAGCGAACGCCGCGAGCGCGCTCGATAGTGCGCGAGAAAGACTTGAGTGTGTCCGAGACCGCGATCGACATTGCGCGAGAGTGTGTCCGAGAGCGCGCTCGACACGGCGCGAGAGAGAGACCGAGGGTGTCCAAACATAATATAGTTTGTTTATAAATAAATTGCAAATTTCAGCATTACAATAATCTCTGTAGCCTATTGGTATCATCTGCAACGTTTTAATTAGTTTAACTTTACATAGTTATAAAATAAAACGTCTCGGTTACTGATGTAACCCTCGTTCCCTGAAGGAGGGAACGGGAGACGTAACGTCGACGTGACGACGTAATTGGGATCACTTCAGGGAGCCCTATCAACTTCGAGTGTCTACAGAACGAGCCAATGAACGTTGGTGTGCGTGAATCGCGTCACGCGCCCCCGCAGCGCGGGTATAAACAGGAAGCGGGCGCACGCACACATTGTTTGTCGCTGAGGAGCCGAGATTTGTGACGGCCATGCAGCGATGGTCAGCAACGGTGGCGACGGGACGTTACGTCTCCCGTTCCCTCCTTCAGGGAACGAGGGTTACATCAGTAACCGAGACGTTCCCTTTCAGTCGCTCACGTTCGATGTAACGTCGACGTGACGACGTAATTGGGATCCCATGGAAAACGCCACGGTTGCTGCCACATCCAGCGCCCTACGCAAGACTCTCAGACCCCCAACTGCTGGGGCGGAAGACCTGCGTAGAGGGAGTTCAACTGCTGTTCCATTATACCCCACACAGTGAACTCTTAAACACTGGGAAAGCGTACCTTTCCAGGGGAAAGAATGCTGCGGAGCCACATCCTGCCCGAAGGGAGGTAACATGTGGAGAATACACATATGGACTGGCCGAAGGGGCAGTGCAACATATGGAATATCACTGGGGTGGCTCCACCCGAAGGGGGAGACACACCGGACAGTGACGGCAGAGCAGACTCTGCCAAGGGAAGACACGGGCTCACCGCAGGGAGCTGGTCGTGGAAGAATACACATATGGGATCGCCGCAGGGATCGCACATATGGAACCCAGCCTAGCACAAGTTACACAAGCATACGAGCACTAGGCCTGGCGTCGGACGCTCCGCAACGTCCGACTGCCGAAGGGGTGCGGAGGAACTCACAGGGTTCGCCAAATGGGGAACTCGACTGGAGTAAAAAGCGCACGTATCCGTTCCTAGGAAGGGAGTGGCGCAGCAAGCCGACACTAGAGCGGGAACTTCGGTGTTACCGGCTAGTAGAAGCGAGCACACAGGAAGAAACCGGCTCAACACATAAGCTATAAAACCTAGCGAACGTGTTAGGTGTCGCCCAGCCCGCAGCTCTACAGTTGTCTGTCAGCGAGGCGCCGTGTGCCAGCGCCCAGGAAGAAGCGACACTCCTAGTGGAGTGGGCTTTCAACCCAGGCGGGCAGGGCACGCCTTGGGCTTCGTAAGCCAAGGCGATGGCATCCACTATCCAGTGGGCCATCCTCTGCTTGGAGACAGCCTTCCCTTTCTGCTGGCCTCCGTAACAGACGAAGAGCTGATCTAAGGTCCTGAGGCTTTGCGTTCTGTCCACGTACAGACGCAGAGCGCGAACGGGACAGAGAAAAGCCAGGGCTGGGTCTGCCTCCTCCGAAGGCAGCGCTTGCAGGTTCACTACCTGGTCCCGGAAGGGAGTGGTAGGAACCTTGGGCACGTATCCGGGCCGGGGTCTCAGGATGACGTGAGAGTTATTGTTATTGCCGAATTCTAGGCACGATTCGTCGACCGAAAATGCATGCAGGTCCCCTACCCTCTTGATAGAGGCCAATGCAACCAGGAGTACTGTCTTACAGGACAGGATTTTTAACTCAGCTGATTGCAGAGGCTCAAAGGGTGGACTCTGAAGTGCTGAAAGGACCAGAGACAAATCCCAAGAGGGTATAGAGAGTGGGCGAGGAGGATTCAGTCTCCTCGCTCCCCTCAGGAACCTGACGATCAGGTCATGCCTTCCCAAAGACTTACCATCAACAGCATCGTGATGTGCAGCAATAGCGGCAACATACACTTTAAGGGTGGAGGGAGACAGCCTTCGCTCCAGCCCTTCTTGCAGGAAGGAAAGCACGGCTCTGATCGAGCAAGATCGGGGGTTCTCCTCGTGAGAGGAGCACCAGTCAACGAACAGGTTCCACTTCAACGCATAGAGGCGCCTCGTAGAGGGGGCTCTAGCGGAAGTGATGGTGTCAACTACCGCAGGGGGTAGGTCACCTAGAACCTCCGCGTCCCGTCCAGGGACCAGACATGGAGTTTCCAGAGGTCTGGACGCGGGTGCCATAGGGTGCCCCGTGTCTGAGAGAGCAGATCCTCTCTCAGAGGAATGGGCCAGGGAGGGGCTGTCGCGAGGAGCACCAGTTCTGGGAACCAGGTCCGGTTGGGCCAATACGGCGCAACTAACAAGACCTGCTCCTCGTCCTCCCTGACTTTGCACAAGGTCTGTGCAAGAAGGCTCACTGGGGGAAACGCATACTTGCGAAGGCCCCGGGGCCAGCTGTGTGCCAGAGCATCCGTGCCGAGGGTCCCCTCGGTCAGGGAATAGAACAACTGGCAGTGAGATGTGTCCGGGGCGGCAAACAGATCTACCTGTGCGGTCCCGAAGCGCCTGAAAATCAGCTGGACCACCTGGGGATGGAGTCGCCATTCTCCCGGTAGCACCAGCTGTCGTGAGAGCTCGTCGGCTGCACGATTGAGCAGGTCCGGAATGTACACGGCACGAAGCGACCTCAGATGCTTCTGACTCCAGAGGAGGAGATGGCGGGCGAGTTGTGACATGCGGCGGGAGCGTAGACCACCCTGACGGTTGATGTACGCAACGGTCGCAGTGCTGTCCGTACGGACCAGTACGTGCTTGCCTAGTAGCAGCGTTTTGAAACGGCTCAGTGCAAGACGTACTGCTAACAACTTGAGGCAGTTGATGTGCCAATGCAGTTGAGGCCCCGTCCACAGACCTGAAGCTGCATGCCGTTGTACGTGGCCCCCCAGCCGGTGGTAGAGGCATCCGTGGAGACCACAGAGTGCCTGGACACTTGTTCCAGGGGAACACCTGCCCGCAGGAACGAAGGGTCCGACCACAAGCTGAGAGTTTGGCGACAGTGCGGAGTCACTTGGACCCGGCACGAGCCGCTCTGCCACGCCCATCTCGGGACTCGATCGTGGAGCCAGTGTTGGAGCGGCCTCATATGAAGCAATCCGAGCGGCGTAACCGCGGCTGCAGATGCCATATGCCCCAGGAGCCTCTGAAACAGTTTCAGTGGTGCCGCTGTTCTGCGTCTGAGCGTGCTCACGCAGTTCAACACTGACTGGACACGGGCCTCGGTGAGGCGCGCTGTCATGCTAATCGAGTCCAACTCCATACCGAGAAAAGAGATCCTCTGCCCGGGGGTGAGTTTGCTCTTTTCCCAGTTGACCCGAAGCCCTAGGTGGCTGAGGTGACTGAGCACCATGTCCCTGTGTTCGCACAACTGCTCTCTCGACTGGGCCAGAATAAGCCAGTCGTCGAGGTAGTTGAGGATGCGAACACCATGCTCGCACATGGGAGCAATGGCCGCCTCCGCGACTTTCGTGAAGACGCGGGGCGACAGGGCCAGCCCGAAGGGTAAGACCTTGTACTGATATGCCCGTCCCTCGAACGCAAAGCGGAGAAACGGTCTGTGTCGAGGGAGAATCGAGAATTTTTTTGAAAATGTGGGTACCACTGACCCGTGGGTCAGTGGCGGAACAAATAGAAAAGGAAACAAAAGATTCTCCGCCCGGCCCTCCACCGGGGGAAGGAGTGGCACCTTCGCCATCTCCTGAAGAGCAACTTGATCCACCTCCGGGCCGCCCGTCTCAGGGTCGTTTGCACCGTCGCTTGCCTCCTGGTTTGGCAGCGGCCTGGACGGGCGGGGTCGGCTTCCTACGGCTTGCTCCGCGCTGAGGCCTGGATGGTTGCTGCTGCTGCTGGGGCTTAGCGGGAGCGGAGGACGCCGCAGAAGGCCAACCTCGGCGACGAGTAGACGGAGGGTCTGCGGCCGGCGGACGGGTGGGAGCAGCAGCGGTCCGCCGGGGCAGGATGTGTCGGATGGCCTCCGTCTGCTTCTGTGCGGCCGAGAACTGTTGGGCAAAGCTCTCGACCGCGTCGCCGAACAACTCAATATTTATCGGTGTCCCTCATATCCGCCAGGTTGAGCCAAAGGTGGCGCTCCTGGACCACCAAGGTGGACATCGCCTGACCGACTGAATGTGCGGTTTCCTTCGTCGCCCGGAGGGCGAGGTCGGTTGCCACACGGAGCTCCCGGAGGAGCTCTGGGTCAGAACCACCCTCGTTCATGTCCATGAGTGCCTGGGCCTGGTGGACCTGCAAGAGCGCCATGGCATGGAGGGCGGAAGCAGCCTGTCCACAGGCCTTGTAAGCCTTCGCCGTTAGACCGGACGAAAACTTACAGGCCTTGGACGGGAGGCGTGGATTACCCCGCCAAGAGGAAGCGGACGCCGGACACAGCTGCATCGCGACGGCTCGCTCCACTGGGGGGATATCCACATACCCCTTAGCTGCCCCGCCGTCGAGGGTGGCGAGGGGGGAGGAGCCACTAGAACGGCTTCGGGCACTATACGGTGCCTTCCACGTCCTAGACAGCTCCTCATGCACTTCCGGAAAGAAAGGTACCGGGGCGGCGCACTGAGAACCAGCACGGCCCGCCCCGAGAAACCAATCGTCCAACCGAGAAGGTTCGGGACGTGGTGGAGGGTTCCACGCAAGCCCAACCTTCTCGGCGGCCCGGGAAAGCATAGCCGCCCATTCTGGATCCGTCTCGGGCAACGCTACACGCCCCGAGGGGGGCAACGCAGCCGAGTCTTCATCTCCAGAGGACTGAAGCTCCCCCTCCGATGCTGCGATCGACATCTGATCGTCAGCTGGAGCCCCAAAGGAAACGGTTGGTCGTTCCGGAGAAGGACCAAGACGTTCACTAAGGAGCCCCAATGGCGACAGCGCTTGTGAGGCGTGAGGGGCCCGCGGAGGATGACTCGACGGGGAAGCCCTCACGGTAATCCTCAGATCACCCTGGTCATGCACCGAAGAAGGTCTATTCTGCGGGGCAGAATAGACACTAGATCGGGGCATAGGCGAGGGGACTGCACCTCCCTTGAGGTAAGCGAGTCTCGATCTAAGCGCTGCGATAGTCATATTCCCGCAATGGGAACATGAACTATCCACAAAAGCTGCCTCAGCGTGTTGAATGCCCAAACACGAGAGGCAACTGCTGTGGCCATCTGCTGGCGCCAGGGAACGACGGCATCCAGAAACGCACAAGCGGAATGACATCTTGAAAAAGACGCAGGGTCACGCTTGTGTTGCTCTTTTAGTAAAAACAAAAAAGGTTGAAAAATACTCTCTCAGTGCTAAGGCACCCAGGGGTAGCCGCGGTGTGAATAAACACACAAGGAAACGCCCACCGAACCGACACACACACACACAAACACAGAACAATAGTGCTGTGAAAACAGCAGTTGTGAGCTGCAATGCTCGCGGCCACCGCTGATCGTGCCGTCACACCAACACTGTAGGCAGAGAGTAGATCTCTTTGAAGTCTTCAAGGGCTGAATCTCTTTGTAGACAGAAGTCTAACGAAAGCTCGGCTCCGAAGTGAAAGACAATGTGTGCGTGCGCCCGCTTCCTGTTTATACCCGCGGTGCGGGGCGGGGGCGCGTGACGCGATTCACGCACGCCAACGTTCATTGGCTCGTTCTGTAGACACTCGAAGTTGATAGGGCTCCCTGAAGTGATCCCAATTACGTCGTCACGTCGACGTTACGTCGAACGTGAGCGACTGAAAGGGAACTCCAAAATAACCAGCAGGGAACGTTCAAAGAAAACATATTTGTTTGACGGGTTGTGAACACGTGCGGCTTAAATAACTTCTGATGATGACGTTCTCTGTTGGCTATAAAAATAAAACCCCAAAATATTAAATTTTAGTATTATTATTTATGTTGGTACATTGTTCAGTATTATATTGAGAGCACTTTTTGTTAAACTGTTTTTGTTAAACTTTTGTGAGGAAGAAAATACTTCAAGTATGTCTAGCAGTTGTAAAGGTGTGTGAGTTTTATCCTTTTAATTTGCACCACAAAGAGTGTATGTATATTGTTAATTACTATTTGTTTATTTTTGGTACACTTCTTAAGAAACATACTTTATTTTTAGACTTATATGTTGAGTCATTGTATGTTTTGTATCATCAATTGTATGTCACATATTTAAACATTTATTTTTAAAAAGTAACGCAATAGTTACTTTCCCTGGTAATTAGTTACTTTTGTAATGATGTAACTCCGTTACTACCTCAGTTACTTTTTGTCAGAAGTAACTAGTAACTATAACTAATTACTTTTTTAAAGTAACTTACCCAACACTGTTGAAACCTCAAGGTTTTAAAGCTGCACAAAATTATGATCACACACTCGAATACCAAATGCACCTTGAGAATTTCTGTACATTTAGGCCTTAAGTGCTATTAATGCAGATCACCTGAGGTTCCTCTCAGGTTAAGAGTTCAGCCATGAGTGGAATATTAACATGCTCAAAATCAAGAACACACTTTTGTCCTTTGCAGTGGATGTTATAGATCAAGGTTTCCCTAACAGGAGTTCAAGTCAAGAGGGAACTGCAGGGGGTTCATGAGTTGATGGAAAGCTAATGATGAATTAAATGTAAGATTAAATCAACAAATGGGGCTGCACAATTATGCTAAATATAACTAATGTTGCAATATATCTTATCAATAAAAGCTTTAAATGTTTGAAAATTAGGAATTTAAGACATAAATGTTTGTATTGTACAGTAACTTGTAGTGTTTAGTTGGTTCTTGTAAACAGTGAATCCATGTGTGAACACCCTTAAAAGTAACTATTTACATTAGCAAAAGAGTCAGCAAAGAGAGACATAAAATGTATCAGTTCTACCAGAAAGACTCGGGAGGCAAAATGGCGTAACAAAGCATACACTTTTTTAACAGCCAAGCAAGCACGTATTGTGTTATAAAGTTCTTTGGCGTAGGCCCTGTCCGTAGCTCGCAATCCGAGGGTAACAGAATCTGCATTTCCTGCCTGAAGACGAAGGCAGGGGCACAGCCGACCCCCTGGGAGGTATGGGAAGGGACCATCCTGGTGGTGGTGGGGAGGATGGAGGTGAATGTTGGCGTCAGCATCTGCGAACTCAGACGTGTCAATACCGATCTTTTATACTACAAGTATTAGAACACGGTTGGTTAAATGAGAAGGTAATAAGTGACGTAAAAATGTAGTCTTCCAGGCAGAACTTAAGCTAAAGCTTTCATTTACAGTTCAAATCCAAATGGCAATGACAAAATCATCACAATGTAATTTTTTTTGGCTAAGTCAAATAAATAATAAATTAAAAAAAACTCAAAATAAAATAGATTTGATATTTTATCGGTTACTTGCATGTCATGTGACAATTAACCGATATCAGAGAACCGTGAGCATGCAAATGTTTAGTTAAATTATTATTAAAACTTCAAGGGATACTTGCATCTTGGGGTTCTGCTGACAAAAAGTTTGGGAACCCCTGATCTAGACAATGCACTGTTCAGCTACCAAACTTTTTACACATTTGTTCCCAGAGCATTAAGCGTGAGAGGGATCAACACAAGGGACGAGGACATAAATCTAATTTCTGGTAATTTCCACTGAGGTATTATAAGGATGTGCTTGGTTTAATGGAACAACATCATTACAGCATCAGACAAATCCCTCTCATGATGATTCATGACATAATTGATTAAGGCTAAACACAGATGTGTTTATTCAGTCGGTGAGTGCTTTTAATGTTGTGTAATCAGCACTATAAACCAAAACAAAACCCCAAATGTGCAGCTGTAATTTAAAAAAAGGCAGAAAAAAAAACACTTTTTCATATTTTCTAAACAAAAGCTTTTATCCCATTAGTCAAAGGTCTGTATAGTCATGTTTGGCTATCAGAAAGTGTTAAGATAAGACAAAGGAGAGAAACAGACTGTCCATCATTTTCTTTCGTATTCTCTCTCCACACAGGAGTCCTGCTCCTCTGTCTGAAACCTCCCCTCCGACACGCTGTTTGTGGTTTTGTTAGGTAATGAGTCTGCTCCGTCTGTCGCTGCGGAGTGTGATGGTCAACACCATATGTGTGTGTTGTCTTCCTAAAGACCAAGTCGAAACAAGCATAAAGAGTGTTTTTAAGCATTATGTCCACTGGTAGCCGTTAGTTATTGTTAAGGGCTGTTTTGAAGCAATCACTACCATCTGTTGTGCACATCTCACCCTGTGTAGAAGGTTATTCAGGCGAGTCTTAATTTTAAACAAATTTGTCACATGATCCTTCAGAAATCATTCTGATATGCTGATTTAGCGCTCAAGAAACATTTGTTAACATTATAATGTTGAAAACATCTCGGGTTACGACTGTAACCCTCGTTCCCTGAGAAGGCCTTCAGCGTGACGTGTCTGAAGCCTGTATGGAACTAGTCCAATCTCGATTGGTGTTGTGTCGTTATGTCACTCGTGATGTTGCATGTGACGGTGATGCGGAAGCTATAAAGGGACGCCGGATCACAACAGCGTCAGCTTCTTATTGGTCGAAGCAAGTCGTTCTCAGGAGCGCAGGAAGTGTGGCTGAGGGACGCAGCATCTTTCCCTCAGGGAACGAGGGATACAGTTGTAACCCGAGACGTTCCCTTTTGAGGGAACTCGCGCTGCGTCGAGAATCAACATATTGGGGAACAAAATGCCCACTGCCCACACTGAGAAGTACATACCCTGGTGTGAAGCAATCTGGCACACTCAAGATGAGAGAACTTGTGAACCCGGTGTAGAGGGCAGATCCAGACTGTAATGTCTTATGAAGGTGTGTGGGTAGGCCCAGCCAGCAGCATAACAGACCTCTTGAAGGGAAACCCCTGCTCCTCTAGTTGAGTGGGCTTTTATAAGAAGAGGCGAAGGCAAGTTGCGCGCCTCGTAAGCTGAGGAAATAGTCTCTACTATCCACCAGCTGATAGTTTGCTTGGAAGCAGGGGAACCCTTCTTAGGTGGGCAACCTAAACACACAAGCAGCTGGTCCGAGGACCTGTGCACGTAGGCCTCCAGAGCTCGGACCGGGCATAACAGATGTAATCTAGCTTGATCATCCAACACATGCAATGGAGGATGAAATGCCTGTAGAATTATAGACTGTGCCACTTTTGTCGGCACCTTAGGCACATAGCTGGGTCTAGGGTGGAGAATAGCTCTCACTCTGCCAGGAGCGAACTCGAGGCAAGAGCGTGCAACGGATAGCGCCTACAGGTCCCCGACTCTTTTTAAGGAACGTAATAGCCAGCAGGAAAGCTACTTTTAAAGATAAAAATTTCTCAGACACCTCGTCCAAAGGTTCGAAGGGTGCCAGGGATAACCCTTCAAGAACCACTGCCAGGTCCCACTTGGGGACCCTGGACTGGACGACAGGCCTCATCCTCCTAGCTCCATGAAGGAAACGTACTATAAGTGGGTGTTTCCCCAAGGTGCCCACCCTTAAAAGCGTGTGGAAGGCAGCTACAGCCGCCACATAGACCTGGATGGGGAGAGCCCGTCAGAGAAGCGACTCTGGAGGAACTCCAGCACTGAAGCCACTGGGCAGTTAACTGGGTCCAACTGTTGTTCTCTGAACATTGCTCTGATTGACAGTAGTTTGCCCTGGGACCACAGAAGAACCTGATCTGCCAGTCTGCATAGAGGGCGCGATCTCAGGCCCCCCTGTCGATTTATATATGAGACCACCAACGTATTGTCTGTTCGCATTAGAACAGGATGGCCTCTGAGGTCCGGAAGGAAATGTCTGACAGCCAGAAATACTGCCAACATCTCCAGGCAATTGATGTGCCACGAAAGATGGTGGTCCTTCCAAAGACCCCTGGTATAGCGGCCCTCCATGACCACTCCACAGTCTGTGAGGGACGCATCCGTGGTCACTATTTTTCTCTGACACGGTGCTCCCAGCACAGGGACCTGGGACAGGAACCATGGTTTCTTCCACATGACCAAAGAACGAAGGCATCTGCGCATTACTTTGATCATGCGAAATGGGTTCCCCCTCTGGGAAAACCCTCTGGTCCTGAGCCACCACTGTAGGGCCCTCATATACAGCAGGCCAAAAAGTATCACGTTGGACGCTGCTGCCAGAAGACCCAGAACCCTTTGAAAATGTTTGACAGTGATGGCCTGGCCTAGCTTGATACTTGTGACTGTGGTCAAGATGGTGTTTATACAAGCAGGAGACAACTGTGCCTGCATTGTATCTGAATCCCACACTACCCCCAGGAATATCGTTCTCTATAGAGGAATTAGTGAACTCTTCTTGACATTGAGTCTCAACCCCAAGCACCTCAGATGGTTCAGAACAACACCTCGATGTTGAACCGCCATCTCCTCTGACTGTGCCAGAATGAGCCAGTCCTCGATGTAGTTGAGAATGCGAATGCCCTGAAGTCTCAGTGGAGCTAGAGCGGCATCCATACATTTTGTGAATGTGCGAGATGACAGTGCTAGGTCGAATGGAATAACTCTGTATTGATACGCTTTTCCCCCAAAAGCGAACCTCAGAAACTTCCTGTGCTGGGGAAGGATGGATATGTGGAAGTACACGTCCTTTAGATCTATTGTGACAAACCAGTCCTCGGACCTCATCTGACTCACAATAATACGTATGGTTAGCATTTTGAACCTGAATCTCCTCAGAGACCAGTTCAGTACCCTGAGATGTATTATATGACGTAACACCCCATCCTTTTTGGGAACTATAAAGTACCGGCTGTAGAACCCGGCTTCCCTCTCCTGAGGAGGAACCTGCTCTATGGCTTCCTTTGCTAAGAGGGACTGAACATCTTGTACCATGACCCGACCCTGCTCGGCGCTGACATGCGTGTGCACAACCCCGCTGAATTTCAGTGGACGATACTCAAACTGAATTTTGTACCCCTTTTCCACTGTGCGCAGGTCCCACTGAGATATATTTTGAAGACCCTTCCAGGGGCCTCATGTACAAGGACTTCCGTTGAATTCATACTAAAACATTGCGTACGGACAAAGCTGTAAATGTGCGTACGCACAAAAAACAACAACAGATGTATGAATCTCTGCGTACGAAGGATCCCACGCATATTCTCTATGTACATCCCAATTAACGTAAAATTGAGCGCACATGCACGAGCACAACGCCCCACCCAGTCTCCTCCCTTAATTAAGTCAATTTAAATATGGTAATAAGTCCACTTTGGCAAAAGAAAGCAGTAAGAAAATGGCTAAAGCAAGCGACAAGAAACAAAACTTTACAGAAAGTGAATTGGAGGTGCTACTATCGAAGGTAGAAACGAGAAAAAAAATATTTTATTTGGAACTTTGTCCTCTAATAACAAAAGAGGACATTAATAACAAAAGGAAAAAAATATGAGCGGGAGAGTTTGGCTGATGCCGTCAATGCGGTATTATTATTATTATTATTATTATTATTTTATATATATTATGTTATATATTAAATATATTATTTTACATTATATTATATATATTATATTATATATATATATATATATATATATATATATTATATATATATATATATATATATATATATATATATATATATATATATATATATTAATTAATATTTTTATTAATATTATATTATATTATATTATATTATATTATATTATATTTGATATTATTTTATTTTTTATTTTATTTTATTTATAGACTAAGGGTTGTATCAATTTGCATATGCTTTTATATGTTCTTACTTAATTGCATAATTGATAGAATATTCCCATAAGGCTCGTGTGACAATATATGTCAATTATTTTATAAATTGCAAATTAATAGCAATGCTTCCCACGGTTGGTGGTGCGATAGACTTGTAGAACAATTCGTTGTGTAATGTTTGCAACTTCACTTCATTGCCTGTAAGAGTCGCCAACGGACAAAAACAATGAGAAATGTACGTACGCCAGACATGAAATTGGCGTGGAGGAACGCACATTCTCGCGTTAATTTCACTGTTAGTACATCTGACAATGAGCGTGAAAGCTGGCGTACGCAAAGTTTTTGTGCGTACGCAACATTGATACATGAGGCCCCAGGTGTCTAGATATTTTACTAGGGGGACCAGTCTCTCGAGACTGACCTCGGATGTTATATTTTGGATTTCGGTGACCTGAAGTAGTTGACTGGCAGGAACTAACCGATTTAACGTGCCCACAGAGGCTTGTGCATCGCGTCAGGACCTCTTCGCCGAAGCCTTCCTCGCCTGAATGACAGTCCTCAGATCTGTCTTCGGCTTGGAGGACTTCGGCTAAGAGTGTTAGCCCCAGGCCTTTTGTGGGGGGGCACGAGAGGCAACACTCTCCTTCTGCTGCTGCAGGTGCGAGGAGCTGGCGGCTGCCTCGTGGGACTGCCCACTTGCAACAGACCCACGAGATCTGGAATGACGGCGGGAGATTAATTGGTTGAATGCTGCTGACTGTCGCTTTGCCTCCTGAAACCTTTCGATGACAGTGTTAACTGTGTCTCCGAAGAGGCCAGAAGGCGAAAGCGGGACATAGAGGAGGAAAGCCCTGTCCTTCTCCCCAATGCCCAAAGTTCAGCCACAAGCGCCTCTCTGTTGCTACCAATGCTGACATGGAGCGGCCGATGGCAAGGGCCGTCTCCTTGGGTAGCATGGAGAGACAAGTAAGCCGCTCAACGCAGTTCTTTAATGTCGTCGAGGGCGACCTCCCCGCTGTCGTCCACCTCTTTGAGGAGGTCGGCCTGGTATGCCTGCAAAAGCCCCATCGTATGCAGGAATGCACCAGCCCGACCTGCCGCTATATACGCTTTCCCCACCAAGGCTGATGTAGTACAGCAGGGCTTGGAGGGGAGCGCCGGAGCTTTCAGGGATGAAGCAGCGTCGGGCGAGAGATATGATGCTAACGTCTCTTTGACCTGCAGCATCGTCCCATAGCCCTTCTCTTTCGAGCCCACGATTGATGAATATATATGATTATTGGTGCTCGAATAAACGGGACGAGAAGGGATTATTCCACGATCTCGACACCTCGGTGTGGAGATCGGAAAAAAATGTGAGGCTCCAGCGCGAAGGCTGTGACCGGGCTTGTAGGAAGCGCTCATAGTTAAATTTTTCTCGTCGCTTCCTGCTTTTCTGCTGGCCAATCGATATTTAATTTGGCCACTGCCCTGGTTACAACCTCCAGCAGCTCCTCAAAGGCATGAGAATGGGGTGGCGAATCCTCATATTCTCCTACCTCAATGCTCAAAATATCGAACTCCTCGGAGCCAGATAATTCAAGCATCTGGTCCTCGTCACAGGCGGAAGAAGCCACAGAGCGGGCTTCCGACCCGTGCGCGGGATCAACATCATCTGCCAGCTCCATTTGCGATCCCCATGTGTGCAGACGTCGCACTGCCTCGATTCATCGAACAGGCTCAGGCTGGAGCGTTAGATCACAGTTTGCACAGACAGCGTCCTCAAGCGCTGCCTGTGCAAGCTCCACGCCCAGACAAACAACACAGAGCGAGTGTGTGTCACCCTTGCTCAAATACTGCGGGCAAGGGGACGCACACTGCCTGAATTGTTTCTCCTTACTCGCCATTATTTTTCTTTTATATATGTGCTTGAGTGAGTTCATTAGACAGACAACACCAAATAAGACAAAACAGTCACACAGAACGCTTGCTGAAGACCAGAAAGCTGACGCTGATCCGGCCTTCCTTCATAGCTTCCACATCACGGTCACATGCGACGTCACGAGTGACGTAATATATATATATATATATATATATATATATATATATATTACGTCATATATATGTATATATATATATATATATATATATATATATATATATATATATATATATATATCCATGCTAATGCAAAAAAAAAGGGGGGGGGGGGGGACTAACACCATGTAAGATTTTTTTTTTTTTTTAAATTGTGAGATGTGTCCATCTCTTAGTTTCATTTATTGATGTGTTTTTCAGAACAATTCTACCGCAGTTAAAATTGTCGTGTTCTTTCTCTCTGGTAGCTTTGAATTTGAATTTGTTTTTTATGCTTACGCATTGATTTTGTGCTGCAACACTTCTCTTGGGTGTTTCTGAAGTAATGGAAGTAAGATTTGTTCATATTTTTCATTCCCTCAGATGGGGGTTTACTTGAGAGAGCTTGACACCTGATGTCTAGTTAAACTGGATATTGTGTGTTTGTCTTTTGTATAAGCAGCAGCTTGCCGAGAGGCTCTTTTGGGCCCGTTTCATAGAGAGAACACTGATTGTGGAGTTTGTGTGTGTGTCAGTGAATGGGAAAATAATCACAGAAAAAAAGTATTCCTGCCTATTTTTGTACAATAGAGTTTTCTGCACTTAGACTGAAAAATGAAGAAAATCCACTGAAGCTGTTTTTAATGGCCAGGCAAGAGGCAGCACATTAAAAATTAAAAGCTTTGTGTGGGTTGACAGTGTTGGCGTGCAAAGATACGCCATGAGAAACAAAGGAAAATAAATAATAAGAAAAAAGAGAGATAGAGGAAGGGTATGAGACATATTTTACCTTCAATTAGGTTTTTCTCACTTCAAGGCATTAGGTGGGTAATGACTTTGTGACTGAATTGCAAGGTTGTTTAGTCAAAAAACATGTGCTCACACTATATAACACCCAATTGTTACCATTAAGAAGAAAAAAAAAAAAGACCCCAAAACGTTGCCATTGAGTTGTAAAGCAGGGTCTGTGTTAGATCCCAGCTGAGAAGGGCTGTGTGGGCTGGTGGATGCTGATGAGGAGCACTGGGACATACTGGGGTCTGAGTCTGACTGAAGAATAAAGAAAAAACCACAGAGTAAGGACAACATTTTTTAGAGCACCACAGGGTCAGCTATGGACTGAATATAGGTAGCCCTGGGACAGCAGCAGTCTTATGGGATTGTGACCGCTCTTATATCTTATAAGTTATACCCACCCAACTTATTTTCAAGCAACCCTCTGTACTTGTCCTTTGCCTCCCCATCCAACGTCTGTTTCTATCTGTCTGCACAAGAGTCCCCTCACCTTCTAGAAGCCAAACATGGTGATGGATGGATGTTGTGCTAAAAAAATACAAAAAGACATACAGTGCAAATTAACCATGTCACTAAAATCATAATATATGCAGTGTAACATGTTTCAAATAGTGTATTTTTAAAGGCATACTATGCAGTTTCCGTTTTTGTCAAACAGCGACCCCTAGAGTCACTGTGGAGTACTTGTATTTAACATTACTATCGTAAATACCACACAACAACATACAACATATGTGCAAGCAAGTTTACAAATAAGAGATGTACTTACTAGTCCATCAACTAGAACGCCAGGTCAGCATCGCTGTTGCATCCTTTGCTGCTTTTTAGCTCTCGCCAACGAGTGTAAGCCTGACCGAGTGGGACTCTTGTCCGGTTCCTCACTCCTCATTCCTTAACTCTTCCGACCGAGCTTTTTTTGTTTTCTTCTTCGACTCTGCCATGATTCGAGTCTGAAATGCGTGCTAGTGTTAGTGTCTTCCATAGAGGCTGCTTCATGTTGTTGATGTATGTGACGTCGTGCCGTAAAGCAAGTCATAATTCTCGCGAGATTTGGCAGGGCGCCACTTCTCAAACCTACATTGCAGGTTTTGTCAGCGGCATCCCCCCTGCTTTGCTATCGGGATAATTCGCCCTAATATGAGTTCATTTACCATCGAAAGGACTTCGAAGCTGTTATATTAAGGTACAAATCTTGCATAGTGCCTTTAACATATTTTAGTTCCTGCTACCATATGGTAACACTTCACAATAAGGTTTCATTAGTTAACATTAGTTAACATGAACTAATAATGAACTCCACTACTACAGCATTTAATAAACTTTAATAAGTACTACATTATTAAAGTCAAAAGTTGTATGTGTTAACATTAGTTAGTGCACTGTAAACTAACATGAACAAACAACAGATATCTGTATTTTTATTAACTAACGGTAACAAAGATGAACAAAAACAGTAACAAATGTATTGCTCATGGTTAGTTTATGTTAGTTAATACATTAACTAATGTTAACAAATGAAACCTTATTGTGAAGTGTTACCAAATGTTTTAATTAATACAATTTTAATACAATGCTAATAGTTTATATTTTCTCATAATTTTTGGGGAAAATCAATTAAAAAAAGATATTGTCAATACAGCCTTGATATTAGTAAAAATATGCCATTAAACAATATAATGTATGATTAATGTTAGGTAATTTTAATGTTAGGTGAACTTGAGTGATGAGTTATTATTATTTTGTATTTCTGTTTACTGTATATTGCACTAAATATATTTGAACCCAGGTCTTTTCAAGGTTTTTATCTTCGCAACCACCTAAACACTATGTTTTTTTTGTTGTTGTTGTTGTTGTTGTTTTTTTTCCTATGCAATTTAATTGTGTTGCCAGCATACTGTATGTCCTGGGCTGCTTTTTGTCCCAGACTATCCCTGAGGTCACCAGATGTCCAACAAATGCCCTTTATCATATCAGCACAGAGGAGGACAAAACACTGAGAATTTGATCCTATTGGCCCTGATTACATTGGTCAAAGCTTCATTTGGGGGTCAAAAGGAACTGTTCAAAACATACGGTACATAGATACTGTAGAAACCCTAAAGACATATCTGTCATGTTTAATGTTTACTTGGAATTCTGGACATCCACAACCACATTTGATTTTATTTGACTTAGGAAGACAGGTTTGAAATGAGATTTGGCCATGTCGAGATAACATTACAGAGCTCAGGACAGCTGGAATTGACTCTAATCGGTATAATAGGATAGAGAGTCCTTGACCTGGTCCTAGAACAGTTTCAAGCAAGTATAATAAATTCAGATGGAACAGATGTCCTTTTGCGTTTGATCAAGGGTAATACCATCTGTCTGAAGTCTATAAGTATTATAGTTTATTTCTATAGGTTTTTGCATCAACTTCAAATTGAGTTGCCATAGACCTGTACTCTGTGCTGCCACACAATGCTTTTGTGTTCATGGTGAACACTGGTGCTGAGTACTTCTGCACTTACTAACTAGAAGAAGTCTCTAAATAGTATGATTATGTTTTATAATCTGTTCTTCTGAGTAGGTGCATATAGCCACATACAAACAAAAACTGCCACAGACACTCAGGTGGCACTCTGGCATCTCATCTTTTGTTCTTTTTCACTTATGTTTTGAGTTTCACTTTATGCAAAAACAGTTCCCAGTTCACAAATCTCTTGGCATCCAAACTCAAATGTGTGTGTGAGTGTCTCCAACTGTGTCTCCAACTGTGTTCTAGCTCGTCGACTCGGGTCACCATGGAACACTGCTCAGAGACAGAAGACATCACCCCGTCTGCCACGCTCTCGTTGGAAGATGTGTGAGAAGTCTTAGAAAGGTTGGGGCATTGTCTGAACTCGTCCTTTTTTTACTGCACACTCTGGCTTTTAAAATGTTTCTGACTCACCCATTTTTCTACTTACTTATACTGAAGAAGAGCACTTTATAAGTGTTGTCAGCATGAATGTTCATCTCACAAACCAGACTAAAAGAGACTTCAAGGGATAGTTCACTCAGAAAACAATCATTTACTCAACCTCATGTTGTTTCTAAATTTCCTTCCTGCTTAGAACACAAAAGCAGAATATTCTGTCCGTTATTTTCAATATAATGAAAATTAATAAGGAAAATTACAAAAAAAGCACCATAAAATGATCATTAAAGGGGTGCCTAAGTCATCAAAAGCCACATGTTTGATATTTATGAGGAATAGACAATGCTATCTCACGACCAATTCGTACGATTTGTCTAAACCCATGGTTAGGTTTAGGGGTGGGGTCAGGGGTAGGTCATCCGTACAAATTCATACAAATTGGGCAACTTGTAAAATATGTCAAATTTAGCAAAAATCTTACTAATTTGTACAAGTGAGGTCATATGAATTTGTACGAATTAGCCACCTCGTAAAATTTGTACGAATTGCTCTGAGATTGGGTTGGAATAGATATAATTTTGAGCTGTTATTCTCTGAAGATTTTAATATCCGCTTGTTTGTTGTTCTATTTGATGTGTTAAATGAGAGTTCATTTCAGAGGTAACAATAAGCAATTAAAAAAAAAAAAATCTTTCCTTTAAATTTGATTTTTTTTCCTTCTTATTTTGTTTTCAAATAAAGAAAAAACACTTAAACACATGAGAGCCCTAAAAAAATAAAACAGCAGTATGGTGGATTTAAATCATAAAAATGTGTCAAAAACAAATGTCCCCAATAATTAAAGTAATAAGGATAGTTAAATCAGTTCGCAATACAGACACAAAGAGTGATTATCAAGTTAAATTACCTGTGTGGAATGTTTACGTTGCCTTACGTTCCTGTGTTGTTATCCTCTGAATTATCTTCATTAAAAGTCAGTTGATTCCACCCTCGTGTATGCCTTCTTCAATTGTGACAATATTCAAAGTTGTATGGTGAACTAATCCTTTTAGAGTTGTTTTATCAAGTTACACTGTAAAATAAAAAAGGTAGCCTAGAAATGGTAACATTTCAATTAACTGGTTATATTCAAGTTATATATCAACCTATATACATTAATCTATACAAATAAAACTATTTTTTATGGGTTAAATTGGGTAGAAATTTCTGTACAGTAACAATTACAGTGTGCTTAAACTCTTTTTACAATGTTCTTGAAAACAAGAAACTTGTCTAAACCTTGAAGATCAGCTTCTTTTGTTCAAAACATCTAAACTCTTAAAATATGGAGTCTTCTCCTTGTTATTTCCTGAGTGTTTTATGATTGCTGCTCCATATGCCAGTTAATGTTGTCTTGGCAGGGTTGTTTATGAGTTTTTAACATGGAGAAGTAACAGTTTCATCTCTGACCGAAGCTGGATCCAGCTCAGCACTATCGATTGACTGCTATTGTGTTTTTAGTGAGACATCCATCTCACCCTTTATCTGTGAGTCTGAGTGTATATATGTGTGTTTGTAGGCATGATTCGGTAGGGAGATAATGTCTGACCATTCCATCCACATAATCGTCTATTGATTCAGTTTTTGTGCATGGAGCAATAAATTCCCTCAGCAGTGTGATGGAAAGTGCACCACAGCTTCTCTCAATACAGAGAGATTCATCTACAGAACATCTCTGTTATGCAGAACATTTTATCATGTATCCATCATGTCACAAAATACATGTTAATAATACGTATTCATTAATATTGGAGCCATATTCATGAAACATATTAGTTGCTCTTTCTTTCTTTCTTTCTTTAAATGAATTGAAACCACATCTCTTTTCTAATGACGTGTTTACTGGCACAAGGGCGGGACAACCTGTCACTCACATGACATCACAACTAGAGCAAACCGCATGATCTAATCAATTCCCAATAGAGAGGTGGATTTAGTTTTAGGAATAGTTTTGGTTTGAGTAGATGTTGCTGTTTTACTCATGCCCCCATGCCCCCAAGTTCTAATATGAAAAATTGACTGTTTATTAAAGGGATAGTTCGGCCAAAAATGATATTTAACCCATGATTTACTTACTCACCCTCAAGCCGTTCGAGATGCATATGCAGATGCATATTCAGACGAACACATTTTCAGTTATTTTAGAAAATGTCTTAGATCTTTCAGTGGTTATAATGTGAAGCTATGGGGTCCACCTCCTTCAAGTCCCAAAATATGCATGCATCCTTCACAAAAGTAATCCATCCGGCTCCAGGGGGATAAACGAAGGCCTTCTGAGGGTAATCCGTGCGGTTTTGTCGTAAAAATATACATATTTAAAACTTTATAAATGAAAATATCTTGCTTCCGGCAACGGTCGACGTGCGTTCACGGGAGATGGATGACGTAGGACGTAGCGTAGGAAGCGTTGTGACATAGAACGAAGTACAGCTAAATCAAACGCAATGTCCTACGCCGGCATCCGTCTGCCGTGAACGCGCGTCGACCGTTGCCGGAAGCAAGATATTTTCATTATAAAGTTTTAAATATGTATATTTTTACGACAAAACCGCACGGATTACCCTCAGAAGGCCTTCGTTTATCCCCCTGGAGCCGGATGGATTACTTTTGTGAAGGATGCATGCACATTTTGGGACTTGAAGGAGGTGGACCCCATAGCTTCACATTATAACCACTGAAAGATCTAAGACATTTTCTAAAATAACTGAAAATGTGTTCGTCTGAAAAAAGATTGACATATGCATCTTGAACGGCTTGAGGGTGAGTAAATAATGGGTTAAATATAATTTTTGGCCGAACTATCCCTTTAAGAAATATTTAACATTCAATCTTATCTTAATATTCAATCTATGAATTGAAATGCTCCATGGTCTAAAACACATTTTACTGGGAATATTGTTGTGATTGGTAAATGTTTAATAGTTCCTTTTTCTTGTTTTCTCAATTTAACTTTACAACCAATCTTTTGTAATATCCCATAAACTAAACAAAAATCTAGTTACTTACTGAAATCATATTTTTAGAAATGGCATCATCAGAAAACAACATCAACAACAACAGTACAACCAGTAGCTATTGTTACGTTCCCAATTGGTATTTTCTAGGGACAAAAGGGAAGTAACCTTTTAAAGCTAAAGTTAACAGATCGGTGTCCCAGCACACCATACACAACGTAAGATTTGCAATACATTTATTTACAAGAAACAAGTGATTACATAAATACAGTGAAAGAATCCTAAATATACAACTCCAAAAGAAAGAAAAGAAATAAAGCTTTTCCTTCAGGAGCGGGTAAAGCCAAAACAACAAACAAAAGATCACTACCTAAAAGGAAATCTAATTAACCTACAACAATAAATACAAATAAACAACAGAACTCTTACCTTACTTCCTAACTAACAAAAACAGGAGAAAATGAGAACAAAAGAAAATGGCACCCACTCCCTACTGCTCCAACACTCAATAATGGGCAAGCAATTCAAAGCTGTACACTACAGCCACAAGACATTTAAGTTGACCTTGGTTTAAGCTTAACACATCAAAGCTGCCACTACAGCCATAACAACACATTTAAGCTTAACATACACCAACAAGAGCAACACTCTGAGTCTGACAACACCAACAGTCTCAGGCTCTTGGGAGAAGAAATCTCTCACAGTCCCTCTCTCCGGCTCTGCTTAAATACTGGATCCTCTTGCCATTGATGAGGAACAGCTGGTAGGTCCCATCACCTAGATTAGGACAGGGAGGAGCACAAGAAATTGGACAAAACATACAACAAAACTACAACTCCCAGCAGGCCGTTGGGTCCATTGGCAGCACACACTCTCAATAAATCAATAAATGACACTTACACATTATAAAACACAAATGCATACGTCCTGGGACGTAACACTATTAAACAACACAAAAGTTGATTTGTATTTGATGAATTCTATAATGTTTTGTGGTTGTAGTTTGTCCTGTCAGATAAAATTGCAGAAATCAGTTTGATATTGTCAAAATATAGTTGAAAATAAAATTTTATTTAGCATCCTCAATCCCCCACCCCTCAATCCCCAGTCGCTAACTTTCTTTTTCTTCTTCTTTTAATAACAGAGCTCAAAAAATGGCATTGCAATGACAATGTAATTCCTGTGTTTGTTTTTTTACATGAAAATAAAATAGATTATTTGACAATAAAATATGAAGTGAATATTGTGTGTGTAACAGAAAAGTTTTATTGCTGCAACATTGTGAACAAACGCTTTATAGGTTTTAGGGGTCATTTATTCTAAGGCCTAAAACAACCACAAGAGGTTGCTAACAAGAGACATTTTTATGACTTATTGACCCACCGTTATTCCTAGCTGTAATGATGTGTGTAGGTGAGTGTAATGTCCTTCCTCACGTGAGGCTTATGTCCCCTTGGGCTTCATTTTCCATTCCTCCTCTGTCCTGATAGTGAAGGCAGTGATCCCTGTCATTAATGGCCAATGATATAAAATTGTGGTCAGGTTTTATGAGCTCTCATGTAAATTGGATGCTAGGGCTCGTAAATGTGGTCCTTGTGTCTAAGGTAAATGACAGTGGTTGCTGAATTGAACGTGTGAGGTCGGCCCTCAAGCCCTGCTGGATGGCAAATACATAAACTCAGTCAAGCCGCTTAAACACTTAAACCTGCTCATGTGCACATACAAATACACTTTATCTCTCTTTCCATCCCACAGACTCTCTCACTCTATATCTCTGTATTTGTCTTTCTCTCCAAGGCAAGTGATTTATTGTTTCATTTTACTTAACAAATGGATCTCTAAAATTAATTTCAAGGAGGTACGTTGACCCATCTGGGGGAGCTGTTGATTTATACAGATGAAATGATTGCTTTCAAAATGACCTCAAGTCACTGATTGAAAAGGGAAATTGTCATGATTTTTTAATGCATTTGTTTGTTTCCTTCTTGCTGCAAATATATTCTTCTGGTTATGAATGCAATTACATATTATGGATTAGAGCAATAAAACATTTTAGCAGGATTGAATTTACACAGCCGTAGTCCTTTATAAGCCAGAGACAAATTGAGTCGGTACTTAAGGCCTAAATAGAAGCGTTAATGAATATTAAATACAAGAAAACATGTTGCAAAATATATGAGGGTAAAGCAAAGTGTGCCTAATATATTGTGTTGTTTGGATACAGCAGCGCAGTCATCTTTCTTCTGTAATGAATAGCTTGATTTATGTGCTGTTTTGTTAACTATTGGCCAGGATTAACTTTCATTATCCGGTGTTACAAATAGCCAGTGTCTGGTTTATGAGGCAACATCCAACTTCATCCAAGACTTACAATACATAAAACAAATTTGACTGAAAAACTAAAGCATATTTCATGGCAGGTGAGATTAGGTAAACATCTTTACAAATTTGTGACTGATAATGAAAAATAGCATGTCATTCAAGACAAATTTAGTTTTGTGAAATCTTCCACACTTCTATCACTAAGAATACAAACTCTTGTTTACATTCACCCAAGTTAATGAAAAAGATGGCAGTGATTTGGTTTACTTTTATAGCCAAAACACCTTACTTTCTTCTTTTTTTAGTGACAATAAATTGAAAATTTAATAAATAAATAAAGTCACTCATCATAACAGTGTCTCAATGTTTCCTAGAAGCAACAGGAGCAGAATGGTTGCTGTCAAAAATCCCACTCCCATTTGCATCAAAAGACAAGGAAATGAGCAGTGCTTTCCAATCGGCAATGAACACAGTAGATAAGGCAGACAATAGGACCCAATCACACTGCTCTCCACAATAGACTCTCATGAGGTTCCCTGGAGCAGATGGATCATTTGCATTGACACAGGCTGGCTGTGATTGTGTTAGATATTATAGGTGTATTAAAAATATCTCTGCAGGAAAAGTGATCATAAGCTGATTCAGATCTATATTCAAAGTGTACGTTTTTTAATTATCATAAATGGGTAAGTCTACTGAGCTGGATAAGTCCTATACGATAATTATAACTTTTTAACTTTTCTTCATTAAAATACTGTATGGTAGTATTTAGATCTGTAGAACTGCACTTCAAAGATCTTGCAAAAAAAAAAAAAAACAGCATTGGAGAGTTACACACTAAAATTAGGTAACATCTTAAGTAGTTTGACATTACTTGATTCTAATTCAGTGCAGTCTGATTCATTCTAGTGACTCGATTCATCCCAAACAGTCCTATCACTATCATATGAGTAGCGTTAGAAAGTCCATCATTTTGGTGACTCGATTCATCCTAAACAGTCTCTACTCTCTCAAAAAACAAGTCACTCAGAGTCCCTGCCTTTATTAACATTTAATGTATTTTTTGTACATAGCAGAATATGTATTTAAAAGTTGTTTTTGTTTTTGATGCAATAATATGGGCTACATATAGTTTTTCTATATAGCGTAAATTTATCTAGTTTGATATTCTCATCCTAACTGAAATTCATGCATCTGCATAAATATATATTCTCCTTTTAGGCAGCTTTAGTATGGTTAGATATGTCTTTGTTAGTAGTAACTATATTGTTGAAAAGACTGATCTGTGGATATTTGGATATTTACCATAAGATGTCGAAATGAGTGATTGGAGTCGAGTGTGCCAGTTAAGGTCCCTTGACCCAAAACCTTATAATGGTTATTGACTCACCTACCATTTTAATTTCCCCAACAAAATGAACTTCGGACAGTCTGGCTATCCATCAGTGTCTGGCAATTCAGCTCACGTCGATATTAAAGCAACACTAAAGATTATTTTCTACCTTAAAATAATGTTTCCGAAATCGTTTCAGTGGTTCATCAAGTCGTAACAGGGTGAATGGCACTTCTGCATTCGCTTTACGGCCCTATATCTGCTATAACCACACTATGCAAGTTCGCCAGATCGGGTAGCGTTTCTGTAGTTGGAATGAGACATAAGAAACTACAAATTTGACTTGCTTTACGGCAAGCGTTACAATAGTCATTATTTAGTTTTTCTTTGTTTCTGATGTCGCAATAGCCTACATCATACTTTCATAAAATCATGCAATATACTCTACCTTGTCTGTGGACATTGTTCATTCCAGTGTCGGTGCTAGATTAACAGCGTGTGACAGTAGGCTGCGTAGGCTAAATTATTTACGACAGCGGTAATGGACATTTCCGCTTCCAACCGGTAGGGGGACTGAAGAGGAAAAGTTCTTTGGTGTTGCTTTAAGTAAAGATTATGTACCATGAAGATATTTTGTAAAATTCCTACCGTAAATATATAAAACATTTATTTTTGTGAGTGAATGCAGCACAATCACGAACATAAATGGACAATTTTAAAGGCGATTTTCTCAATGTTTAGATTTTTTTGCACCCTCAGATTCCAGATTTTCAAATAATTGTATCTCGGCCAAATATTGTCCTATCAAAACCATACATCAATGGAAAGCTTGTTTATTCAGCTTTTTTATTATTTATATACCAAAAGTGATAACTGGGTTGTACATTACTGTGATCAGATAATTTTCCTATTGCAACTACAAATTTATTATTATATATTATCAAGTGCAGTATCTAAAAACAAAAATGTCACATCAGCGATCTGTTCACAGTCATCATTAATATTCCACATTATCTGCTTGTTAATTTATTACATAAAGATTTCCCTCCTTTTTTACTGTTAGGTACCATTCATTTGAATAAGGTCAGTAGAATAAGATGACAGACAGACAGACTAACAGCCACACACACACACACACACACACACACACACACAAACCTGATGTTGTGCAGCTTTTCATCACAGAGTCGCAGCATTAATCATACTTAGAGGAAGAGCTGCTTGGATATCTGTCCATCAGTGATAGCGAGTCGTCCTGTCCCTCCTCTAGCGGTGGAACAAATCTGATAATGAGAGAACGAGTGTGACAGTGAGGTAGGGCTGAGCTTACAGCAGATAAATAAAACACAGAAATATAAGGGGAAAAAAACAGCTCACAGAAACTGTGATAAATGCCTAATAACCCTGTATTTGTTGTAATCAAAGTAAACCTGTGAGCATGCAGTCATTAATGGTTGTAGATATCCTACTATATTGCATAACAGTATAACATAAACTATTTCTGATCTTGATTAAACCTTGCACATGTTGTGCTGTCTTCAGCATCACACTCTATGAGAACACACGTTTGCCATTTCATGGTGTCACACCGTATTTATTTCTCATTACATGCATCTAATAGCTCTTGCCTAAAAATCCATAACCTTAACCTTGTTATTACGCACATTATCAGATGTTTCAAGCAAAAGAAAAAGCATGCTGAATAACAGCTATGAACTCCTCTCATTATCTGTGCTGAACCTGCAGTCCCAGTCTATCAATTCACGACACTGTCTCAGTCCATAACAAATGAGTTCTTTACACCACACAGCATGGGCATAATTAGTTTTGTCTTGATTGATTGAATGGTGCCGTACTACTACACTTGTTTTACAATAGCACAGCACTGTACTTCATTAAATTGTCAATACTTCATATCTTTGATGTGGTGGACAAGCCTTTTGTTAAATATAATGGTAAGTTGCTAATTTACCTATTATTAAACAGAGGCAATTGACCAAAATAAAATCACGTTGTGCATGCTGAAAGTCGCTAAAAACTTCCATGAAATTGAAGTTGCAATAGTCTTTTCTTCCCTATTGTGATGGATATATGAGTGAAACTATTTCTCGGAGGAGAAAAAATGTCATTGCAATAGAGAGGGGACGTTATTGTGAAGATTACGAGGGCAGATGAATAAAAAAAATAAAAAAAAATAAAAAAAAACAATGATGTGCACAGATAAATCATTTATAATAAATATTGCAATTTTCCATATTTTTTTTTTATTCATGGTGACTTTAATGGAGATGCTGACTTTTGTAGGGTTGAAAATTATCCAAGCTATTTGAAAATGAACAAAGACATTTGTTTTTATTGTTTTCCACCCCCTCTTTCTACCGCAAGGACCATTTGGAATTCCTAAAGGCACAGAGGTGCTGATAGGGCCAAGGCCTGTAGGCCAAACTGGGTGGACAACAGGGGTCTATGAATTGTCACACCTTTAGTACCATGGGGGAAATTGTAATTATCTTATTGGTCAGTTTGAACGTCTCACATTTCGGTTTTAGTCACATAGTCAGGGAAAGGATAAAGAAGATTGTAACTGTTGCTCTGTCTCTCTTTTATTCTCTCTCTCTCTCTCTCTCTCTGAAGTGCTACCTATTGCAATACAATATTGTCACTCTATCTAGCAACGCTCTCCCACATATTAAGCTATTGTAACTGTGCTTATTTCTGTTGTTGGTATAAGTAGCAGTGGGTGGTAATAGACAAGAAATGTACAGTTTTCTACCATCTTGCTGACAATGTTTCTTTAGTCATTCGGCAGTCTTTCAGCCTGAACCCCTGCAGGAAATCCACCCTTACACTTTGTTAAAGTCCGCGTGAACCGGAAGTTGCAAACGACTTTTCTCCAGTGTTGTGACGTTTTTCCCAGTGAAAAGGAATATTGAACAGAGGGCAGGGTTTTACTCTAGCGCCCCTCCTCTCCATCTCTCACTCATAGCAGACTAATGGTTTGAGGGGAGTGGTTAAGCGTTTCCCAACCCAAGCCGTCAAACCTACATCATCAGAGAAGGAACGCCATTCCAGACCGGAAGTAACTTTTCAGACTTTGATTAAAGATTACGACGGCAAACAATTTTTTTTCTGTGTATTAACTTGCACGGATTAATTTTTCACCACAAGACTAGTAATATGCGCTAACAAAGTAAATAGGGTCAATTTTGATTTCAGTTGGACTTTAACAGTCATAGGCAGAATGATACCTTAGGATTTACACAGAATACATCAGTCATATTGAAAATAACATCTAATAATTTAATTGTTGAAAACAATGGTGAAATCCTAAATCAAATATTCTATGTAAAAATGTTGAACCCAAATTGAATAATGACACTCATTAAGGCTGTGAGTTAGGGTGAGTAATAAAGATAATGTAAAAATCCAAATCCAATTTAGGGAAGTATTAAATAATAAGTAACAATAAATATTAAATTAAATAACTTACACAACATGCCTCTATAGGGAATTCTGTCCCAATTCTGAGGGGATCCTTTATACCCTAAAGGTCTAAATGACCTTTTCACTTCAAAATAAAAACTATATTTTTACTTTTCAAATATTTTCAGCAGACATAACTCAGGCTGCCATGCTTTAAACTGTTCAGGAGATTCTATGAAATGGCTTTCTTGTTTGAGATATCTGCCTGGGGACAGCAACACTAACAGCTGCTGGACACGAAAACCTTCCAACATGTATCAAAGAATATAAAAACAATCCTATCTATAAAATAGGCAATATCTGAATAGCAAGATCAGTAGTCAGAAAAAAGCTGAGAATAGTTGTAATACCTTTAAGCTGTTATCTGCTCACTGATTATGTGATCATATTGCTCTGTCACTGTACTGTAATTGCCCGAACATAGCGATTCAGCTTCATATGCTAATGCCCATTAGGCCAAATGGGACTGCGATGGAAGCCGGACTGACCCTGAGCTGCTTTAAAACACCATGTTCTGCCTACCCACCATCTGTCCTCAGTAAATGCCCAGCCTTGGGCGCAAATGTGGAATTGATATGGAAAGTACATCTTCAGCATCAGCAGTTGTCAGATAGCTAGAGTGCACCGTACACTCTCAGAAAATAAAGTACATAATTGTACCTTTATGGATACAATGGCTTGTCACTGGGGCTGTACCCTCAAGGGTACAATATTGTACCTTAACCTTTAAAGAAACGGTACATATATGTACCTTGAGGTCCAATAATAAGCCCTATGGGGTACGTTAGTGTAGATTGTACCTTGGGGGACAGAAATGGACTCCTACTGTACCCCTATTTCTGACAGTGTATGACCCTTCCAATAGTATTTATCTCCTCAAACACAGTCACAGCAAAGACTGATTTTTTTTTTTTTTTTTTTTTTTTTTTTTTTTGATTATTGGTATATTATTATCTTTAGAGATGTTATCACGCCAAATGCCAATCATGTAATGCACTGTGATTACACACAATCATTATAGATTGTATGTGGGCATTATGACCACTGAATATTTCAAATCAATATAAGACTTCTATGTTGTGGGCATGTGGGAATAGACACAAAGTGATCTCATTTTTCATCCCTGTGTCCCTTCAGGTAAAGAATGACATTCATTTATAATGTCATATCACAATATCCTTCTGCAGTTCTACAAACATGTCATTACATAAATCTTCAGTCACATTAAATTATGAAAAATTAATTCTTTATTTTTAGTTTACTGTCTTGTAAATTATGATTTTGGAGTGCGTTAAAATGTATAATTATAATTCTTTCTGAGAGCAGTTAGATTATATTGTTATGCAAACTCATTATGAGCTGTTCATGAATGACTGCTATATTTTACAGTCTCAAATGCAAAGAAGTGTATAACATGACTAGACATTTGCTTCTAATTACATCAATTTTAACAGGCCGCGCAGACACTAAATTAGAGCTCATCTGCATACAGGCCGTATCACGCACACAAGCTGCATTGTTGCTCATCTCATAAATTAGAGAATAAATAGAAGAAGTAAAAAAAGAAGAAACAGAATAATAATAATAAAAACTGTCAGTGCCTTTTTTCAGCTGTCACATTTAAAAAGAGTGTTTGTCTTTTTCATTAAAAACTCTATCATGTTTGTATTTTTTTTTTTTTTTTTCATTAGCCCCAGCAGAAACCAGGAGAGGTCATTTCCACTGCCTGTTACAGTGTGTCAGAGTCAACAGAAAGGAAACGTGATGCCTTCTATTAAAAATAATTGCTGTCATCAATACTAAATTCTTATGCACCTCACTGTTTACAACATGGTTGAAAACAGCCACTTTAGTCAGTTCCATATCTCTTGGAGAGAGAACATGAACCTAAATATGAAATGTGTTTTATTCCCTGACAGAAGTAATACGACTAGATCAGTACAGAATTGTTTTATTGTTATTAGACCTTTATTTAACCAGGTTGGTGGCACAGAGAATTAAATATATTTGGCATATGGCAGATGTAGTACATCTAGATTACATTCATACAACACACATTCATACTATATAAAAAGTATATATTTAGCGTTTGCAAAGTAATTACTTATTCAAAATAAGTACCTACTCAAGAGAGTAAGTGATTTTGGATATAGCCAGACTCTTTTCCAAAAACCAAACTCTAGTCAGGCCAATCAAATCGTGTATAGAGTCGGTGGGCGGGCTTAACATAATGAAGACAAAGTTGTGACGGTTCCGTGTGAATTCCCTGCTTCTTGAAAACAAATAATGGCTGCTGCTGCTGGCGAACAGCGGTCTTTCGAATCGGCTTTGGCCGCGACTCTGGAGGATTTGGATTTAAGCTTTTCTTTGAGAAAAGAACAAAGAAGGGCACTTAAGTCATTCTTAAAAAAGGAAGATGTGTTCATAGTTTTGCTGACCAGATACGGCAAAAGTTTAATTTATCAACTAGCTCCACTGGTGGGAAAACGCTCTGGTTGGTTGTAGTGCTATCCTATTGCTTGCAGAGGGAATTTGAAAGACAACCGTTTATCCCGCCCCCCCCGGATTGAGCCGTGCCAATGGTGAGTTGCCAGACCTAACATCTTGATGTAGGTCTGGCTTGCCAGGCTAAATCCAGTTTCCATCGTCGCAAAATGGCAGCAGCTGCGTTTGTATGAAACAGAGAGGGAGTGCGCGATACTGGATGACATAATTAAATAATTGTACAAATAATATTGATATTTAATTAGCTCACCAAATGCTAAAATTCTGACCAACCTGATGGGTCACCTGGAATATGAGGAATATTTATTATTTATTAACAGGAGATATTTAGATATTATTCGATATTTATTAACAGGAGAAGATACAGCACAAGATTGTTAAAGGCCAAACAATAGGGCCAGACACACAACAGGAAAACAGGCTGGTCAGCGATGAGGCAGCTCCAGATGCTATGGCAACGATGGAGACAAGGCAGTGGCTCAAGGAACCAGAGGCTTGGCACTGAGTAATGTTACTGCTGAAGCAGAAGCAGAAGACTGGCTGCCAGGTCAGGAGAGTCAGCGACCAGGAAGCAACAGGAAGCAGAGCAAGGCAGGAACCAACACGAGACACAACACACTCAAGACATGTTTCAACAAGACAAGAAAACAGGAGATACAAGAGATGACAAAAAAAAAATAGCATGAGCTAAATTAAAACTGACAAGAACTATGACTAGAGAGAACTAAATAACGAAACTAGAAAAAGGAAACAAGAAATTGGTCCCTGCTTTTCCTGAACATGTTGGTCCAAAAATGTCACTGATGTTAAAGGGGCAAATTCTGTACATATTTAATGCCTACATGAGCTAATATTACACTGCTGTAGCCATTGATATAGAATATAATGTACAAGACATAATTATTTTTGAAATGTTGTCATTGTCATGGATAAAAATATTCTTTACAGTGAGTCTGGAGTGGTATAGGAGCTTTATGAACACAAGTTTCCTTACAAGCTGTGGCAATGCTGAGGGTCTGAAGCTAATGTTGTTGACGCTTGCAAGCCAAGAGCCAATCCATCAGGCAGAGGTTGGAGGAAAAAACAACGACGGCGAGGCACTTCATCGTTTTAAAAGGCTATTCATCACAGCAGTCGCAGCTGTCAGCTTCTGCTCCCAATATTTCCAGGGGAGGAATCAGGAACTAGCCAGACTCCTTCCGCAGTTTCTCCACGAAGAGAAACAGCACATCACAAGCTCACCAGACGCAAGGAAGCATCGCTGTCTCATGTGTGCTCTCACACACTCAAAAGCGCACACTCTCAGTAGTTGTTTTCCCATAAGCCCTAAGGGTGTGTGGGCCACACACATGTGTTTGAAAGAGGAGAGGAGATAAGCAGGGATCAAAGACCCATTGCGAGCTCTACAGCTTCACAGAGAAACTGAGCTGGCTGCAGTACCAAAACAGACAACAGACATGCTGTTTCTCTGAATACATAGATCTTTTTATAGCATCTAGTTATGGTACTTTCTATGCATTAGTCTGTTTAGTTGTACAAAATTCAGTTTATTTCCAGTGCAGACTGTCAATATGTTTTACGATTTTACATATGTATGCATATTACATCATACAAATTTATTCAAAGTAATTACTGTCACTCTCTGCAGTTTGAAGTAGGACTATATAAGTTTACTTGTCTGTGTTTGTGCTTTCCATATGGGTAGTGATTTATTTTTTATTTTTTTGTAACTCGTTCTGCAGGTAGATGGTGGCAAATGACTGTCTTTGTGGGTGAATTTAATTGATTCTAATTCATTCAACCGATTTGTTCAAAAACGCAGATTCATTCAGGATCAAAAAAAGTATGAAGGAGTTATTGAACTAGATGTACCGCATGGCGGTACAAAATATGACCGCCGCTCAGGCCTGCACTGGCTTTCCACAAAAATAAATGACGTGGAGCAATTTGGCTGTATTGCGTGTTTATGTATATACCTAAAAAAAGTAGTAGTATGTGCATGTCTGTCTGTGTGTGTGTTTGTGTGTGTGTGTCTGTGTGTGTGTGTGTCTGTGCGTGTATGTATGCGTGCGTACATGTGTGTGTGCGCGTGTGTGTTTGTGTGTGTGTGTCTGTGCATGTGGATTTGTATGTGTGTGTATGGGTGTGTGTCTGTGCGTGTGGATGTCAGTGTGTGTGCATGCTTGCGTTTGTTTGTATTCCTGCATGTGTGTGTGTGACAGTTAGGGTTGCCAACTTCAGAAAAGGAAAATGCGGGACAATCGTGGTTATTTATAGGAAAATGAGGGACACTCAAAATATTTGTACTGTATCACACAGTGTACGTCATTTCAGTGTCTGCAGTTAAGTTTGTGTTTAAAAGGTTATCAGACATAAACACATTTGTATTGCTTAACCTATTTATGTATTTAATTCTAAAAATAATTTTAATGTCATATATGAAAAAAGTCACATTACAAACAAACCATAGTTCAAAATAACAGCATTTATCTAAAATAGAAAGCTTTTTTAACATTATACACTAGGCTTACAGTTCAAAAGTTTGGGGTTAGTAAGATTATTTTTTGGGAAAAAAAATAAAGAATGTAATTGCCTACTTTTATTCAGCAAGGATGCATTACATTAATCAAAAGTGACAGTTAAGATAATGTTACAAAAGCTTTCTATGTACTTTCTAAAAGCTTTAAAACATTAATAATAATCAGAAATGTTTTTTGAGCATATTATTCCCTCAGGTAGATTACATGTTTTCTTGCGTGGCTGGATGTTAGACTCATGAACAATAATCACGTTGTTTGCATTCGCCAAAATTGATTAGCCGAAATCAAAACGTGGACAGTGAAAGGAAATTACCGTTAGCACGAGACGAGTCCGGCTTGAAGCGGAAGCGACCAGACGGCAGAGGATGTTCGCAAATCAAACAATGATTTGTCTCAAAACAGTGATTTAAAAAAGCTGTGATTGGATGATGACAGGACCTGGTGTCGGTGATCATTCTCAAGTGTCGTGGTCAGCACTGCTGCTGTTGCTGTTGTATCAGTCAGTGGTTCATCAGCTTGTCAAAAAACGGGACACGGGAGGTCACGCACGGGACAAATAAATTAGGCCCAAAATACGGGACGTCCCGCCTAATTCGGGACAGTTGGCAACCTTAGTGACAGTATCATCCTAAACCAGCAACCCTTCGCTCAACACCACCATCTACAGGCCGATGAGTGTACAGTCACTAAATGTGCACATAAATGAATTTATTTTATACCCCCCCATGGATGAAATTCTACGAAACTTAGCATACCCCCAGAGGATGTCAAGTTAATCATACACATGAAATATGGTGCAGTTCTGAACATCTCAACTGAAGATAGGGGTGGTTAAAGCAGAATAATATTGCATTTTCATTTTTTATGGGAGGGGCGCAAATCACAAATGAGTGATTATGGGCTAGGTTGATGTGGGCCCTTAAGACCAACATACCATAAAAATGTCTTCATCCTCGGTGCCACGGTTCAGGTAGTTATTTAGGAAAAACTGCATTTTTTGGGTTTGGGGGGGGGGGCCCAGCGCGGGGGGGGAGTGGCCCCCAGGGACCAAACGAAATTTTTCCGTAAAAGTCTAGTGGGGCTACATGCCCACCAAATTTCATGTTCCCCGGTGTTTCGGTGTCCCTGGTATCGTTGACGAAAAAAATCAGTAGATGACGGGAAAAAAAAAACAAAACACTTTGACAATTGATTATGGGCTAGGTTGATGTGGGCCCTTAAGACCAACATACCGTAAACATTTCTTCATCCTCGGTGCCACGGTTCAGGTAGTTATTTAGGAAAAACTGCATTTTTTGGGTGTGGGTGGGCCCAGCGCGCGGGGGGGGGGGGGGGGGGGGGTGAGTGCCCCCCGGGGACCAAACGAAATTTTTCCGTAAAAGTCTAGTGGGGCTACATGCCCACCAAATTTCATGTTCCCCGGTGTTTCGGTGTCCCTGGTATCGTTGACGAAAAATTCAGTAGATGACGAAAAAAAAAAAAAAAAAAACTTTGACAATCCCTATATGACCGCTTTCGCTAGCTATGCTAGCGGCGGTCATAATTATTCACTAAACCGACTTGTTACAATACACAGAATATTTTAGGAAAGAAACAAACACCATATGCTACCGTGTTGTAATGTTTCTGTTTGGAACTATTTTAGTTAAGCGGAGCAAAAACACAAAGTATCCGTAAATATTGTTTCTAAAATGTAAATTACTCAATATAAACTAATTGTTTATTGAACTGTTGTATAGAAGCATTATCACACAATTGCACTGCCTCCTTCTTACTTAAGAACTTATTGGAAATTCAGCACCATGATCCTTATTGTTGCATAGTTCTGGCATGATGTTTTCGAACAAACATTTATAGAGAACACATTTTCAAATTACATTGTGCTGCTTTTTCCATTTGTGTGTGTGTGTGTGTGTGTGTGTGAAAATGTGCTAAATTGATGTGCTTGCACATGACATGTCATAAACACATGGCACTCAAGTTCAAAGAAGTTCATATTTTTTAAAAATGCATCTCTTGACATCAAATGTTGCATTCCACTACACTGCCTTTTGTGTGTGTTAAAAACGTGTTTCGTGTGTGATATTGCTTTATGAATTATGATACAGCTTTATTCAATACAATATTTTAGAATGCGGTTTACTTTTTGTTCTTTTTGCTTTTTGTTCTGACTAATCTATATTATAGTAGGCCTAAGTGTCGTTCTATGCCTATGACATATGGAGTTCAGTTCAGTGATGCCAAAAATCCTCATCATACGGATTGTGACTGTCCCTCAAATGAACTTTAAAGAGAAAGACAAGTATTAGTCATGCTCAGTTTTCTGTGGTCAATAACGCTCAATAGCTAACCTGAATCCCCCTCAAGCCAAATCGACTCCTCCAGCGGCAAACCAGTGAAGCTTGCAAAGCAAGACTGAATCTGCTGTAAGCTTCAGCAAAATTTCATCGTTGGTATACCTCAGCATGCCAAAACTGTATTTCAAAAAGACGTGTACAGTACATTCAAAAGTCAATCCTCCTGGGGCCCATTGGTGAATGTTTCATCTATTTGCAACCTGTGGTAATGTATTGATCATTAATCATGCTTTACAAAACAAATAAGGACTTCTTATGCTTTGCATGACATCTAATATTGTTTTGTTGCTACTTACAGAAAAAAAAAAAAAAAATCATGTTGTTTACTTCCCTTTTTCTCTTTCTACCGATGCATTTTTTATTCAAGGAAAAAAGATATGGTTGTGTTTGTTGTACTTAATCTCAGATCAGTCAGACATCCTAGATCCTACAAGCTTGTGTTGTGTCCTACTTGAGAATATCTGTAAGACAAATGAAACGCAAACATATCTATTGCTTCTAGCCTTTTGTACGCATGAGAGTAAACCTCCCTATGGCTGTTTCTTTATCTATACAGTAATCCTGTGCATGTTTCATCTTAAAAACAGCCTTGCAATACATAAGCAATGGCCCTGAGTTTAAAATCTATCCGCCTCTTACACCATTTAACTTTTGCCTCTGTTACCAGAGCAGGAAATGAGGTCATGACTGGTGTGGCATTGGCTCATGTGTGCTCCTGCTGTCTGTTCATCGACTGTCTGGACGTGTGTAAATCTGGCATGTGTTTATTGATCCGTTACACCACCGTTAGCCCCTTTATCAGCCGTGAAATGGCCTTCTGTCTGCCTACCTGGCCATGTCTGGCAGTTTAATTCCTTTGGGTGGTAGAATAAGCTTGATTCATTAGTGTAATAAAAGTGCTTTAGCACACAAAACACAGAGAGCTAACAAAATAATAAATCAGCATGAAAAAACAAACCGTTATGAGAAAATGTTTTTTTTTGTTTGTTTTTTTTCAGCAAATTTGTAGAATGATTTACAATGATCTAAATTATAGTAATTGAAAAAAGGTATACAGAGATACATACTTTGTAATTGCTTTGTAAATGAGAAAAAAGGTTTGAGCTACAAACTTGTATAAAGCAAACAGTCTGATGTGGATCAAAAAAAAGGTGATTAGTATTGAATTACAAAAAAATAATTCTTAATTTCTTAAGAATTTTATTTTTATTTTTGAATTGAACTCCTTCAACTGAATATTTAATATGTTTTTTTAGGATTCAAACAAGTGTCTAAAGAGTTAGCTACCTTCTTCAACCTGCTATTTTTATTGATATTTTTCAGTATTGAACAAAATATATGTCGTAATCAACATTTCCGTTGTTGAAATAATGGCACGTAGGCTCTTGTGTAGTAGTCTGTTGAACTGAATGGACATTTTCACTGAGCTTGTCAGCTTGCATTGCATTTTGGGATCGCATTATCCAGCATGACAATTTGTTATTATTTTAAGTTTTGGTGAATTGATGGTGAACTTATATTAGTGCAATCACATACTTATGTTTTCTTATGATCTGCTATAGCCCTGCTGATGGTTAGGTTTAGGGTTCAAAAATTTGACAAAATGTAAAATAGTTAAGTTTTCTCAGTGGATCAAATTGCATTATCTGTGATGATTATACATACAGTATATAATGCTGCTTTAGATTTTTGGCCAAAATTAGGTCTCTTATAAGGAAACAATCTTACTGGCAACCTTTGGAACAGTCTTTGTATATGAAACATGTCTCTGATGTCTGTAGGCAGTTTAGTAGGATTTGTAACAGAGACTGTATATCAATATATAAAAATCAAGGGTAGCGTCAGTTCTGGCAGGTCACGTTAGTCAAGCTCGCATCAGCTGACTCTCGGCTGATCCACGTCTACCTTTAGGAATACGACGCCTATCACTGTATACATATATAAGCTCCTTCAGTATTATCAGCAGCTATCGCGTTTCTCAGGAGCTAATTACCCTCCTCCCCAGCTCCTCCAGTCAGTCAGGATTTGGCATTCTGATTCCCCTTGAATCAAAGTAAATTCTTGAATCATTCACTTTAAAAATCTTGAATTAATGATATCTGCAATACATTCATGTTGGTTCTGTTCTGTTTACCCTAAGGGGGGTTATTGCTGCTCTCCCTGCTCTTATCCATGCTAGGCTACATGGATGCGCAGGGAGTTCTTGCCCAGAACAGAACCATACCGCCAGTCCAAACTGTATAATTGTCAATCGTATTTGACGATAGTGGTCCTGACAGATCTGCTATATTCTTTGACTGATGCCTGAAAAAGCCTTTAAACAGCAAGAGCAGGATTTTTTTTTTTTCCTGAAGCATACTATCCCTCTTTGTTGAACCTGTTTAGCACAAGCAATCTGTTCACTTAAACAGAGAGCTACAGACATTCCTGTGGCTTCATGCTGCTCCAGGATAATTCCAATTTGATTCATTGTCAGAGGGAATACAGAAGAATCGCTGCACTGGTGGATGTTTGCCTTTTCGAAGCCCCAGGTTGTGGCTCATAGAGGGGTGAGGGAATCAAATGTAATCAATTCTCTGATTAAGAGTAAATTGGGGAGAATCAGTTTGGGGTGCTTCAGATGAAAAGGATGCAGAATTTAATTGTGCTCGCAGCGGTTGAACACTTTGCTGAAGTGTGTTAACTTTTCAAGCCGTTGAGAACAACTGGCCGTGGGGTTCTCATTATGCCATTATGTTTAATTTGCATCAGGGGTTTTATGAATAGACTCGATTGAGAACATGTATCTTTTTTCCTCGCCCACTGCTACTGTGGCCAGCTGTGATGTGAAATTTGGTGGAGGAGCTAATCGTGTAAATGCCTTGATGTGATGTTGTGATAAAGAATGAATTGTCATAGCAAACGATGTAGCAGCCTTCACTGTTGTTTTCTGCTTTTCCAGACTTAAGGTGTAAATTACTTTTCAAGCAACTGAATATGCATATAGTTTTGACAAATAATGCACAATTTTATCACTATTGTATAGTACATAAATTACACTTATGAATTTTGAACTTTCATTCATGTCAGGTTAACACACTGCCTAAAATGTTATTAGTAAAGAAAATAGTATTGTAAAAAAAAAAGTTAAAAGGTTTAAAACTAGGGTTTGTAGGATTGAGAACGCATGCGGGAGTCAACATTAAGCACGCTTTTTCTAGTTTGGACTGCCATTGATTGCGTCTCTTTTTAATTACTTTTGGTTTTTGCATTTTTTTTTTTAAATATTAACGGTTAAATTGATATATGATAAAAAAAAAGGCTAAATGGATTTGTTCAGAGAAAGGGACTATGAGAAGCTTTGATAGTCTATGTTTAAAGTTTTGGTCATGTGATTGCAACAAGTATTAACTCAAGGCTCTAATAAACATGATGCCTCCTTGGAGACACATTGGCTCAGACACATTGAAAAAAAGCCTTAGCTGATGTTTTCATATTAAAGTTTTCTCAACATAAAATAACTATTTAAACTAATTCCAAAGTTGTTATGTTGCGGAAACATAACTGAACTGAACTATCATAATTATTTATCATTATGGTAACCCCCAAAATGCCAAAATAACAGAAACTCTTTTAAATCCCAGCTTAACAGAACAATTAAAACTAAGATTCTTTACACAAAACCAAGCATACGAAGTGTCAAAACCATAACAGGTTTGGAGAATTTTACAAGGACAGTGTAAATGTTTTCAAGAAACAGGTCACGATGGTCTTTTAAATCCCAGCTTAATAGAACAATAAAAAAGCAAGGTTCCTCTGTTCATTAGCTCAAAACATACAACACTTAATACGACACTTAATTTTGACATTTGCTCTCCCCATCCAACTACATGCAAAGCATGCTGGGAACTACAAATCCCCTGCCCAGTTTCAGTTAAAGATGATTCCCAACACAAATGGATTAAGATTCCACACAAATAAAATAAGTTTAAGAATTATATTGCATTCGCTCATTTTAATTAAGTTAAACCAAACCGTCAGCCAAAATGATTTTTGTACATTTTTGTTTCTATTTTTTCTATTTATCTGAATAAATTTTGTAGTTACCAAGTGCAGGAATGTACAAATCTAAAATGTTTTAGAGAAACAAATACAGAATACAGTGTTTCTACCAGACTCTTCAGTCCAAAATGAAGTGCTGTGCTGTTTCTATGGTTACGCCTGCCCCTAATGCAATGTCACAATTGTTTAGTTATTACTTTAAAGCATAAAGCCTATGGAGTTCCAAAACCATATCTATAAACAGGTTTGGTGGTGTTCATACATTTTACAAAGCAAATATAAATGTGTGCTCAAGAATCAGGTCAAGGTGATGTGGGAAACAACTTTGATGATAAAACCACCCCAGATTATTCATAATTCCCATGCCTGCAGGGACAGCTGAAGAATCCATGTGCTGAAACATGATGGCTTTTGGGTATCAAGAGACTTGTAGTTGCATGTAGAATCCGTGCAGTGCTGTTCAGAATTAAATGTCACATCTAATTCCTGTCTAAACCCACTTGAAGTTTATCTGATGAGAAATCAGATTTCAGAAGGATAAAAAAATTCAGAAGTGCTCTAGAAACCGCTCTCTACTCCTAACCCTCCTCCTAACTTAAGGCCCTCGGTTTTAGACATGATTGATTAGATGAATCACCCTCCTACAGGGGCAAGACACACTTAGTACACTATGATCTGTGGTGATATTAAACGATTAGCATCTACTGAAGGGTGGTTCGCCCTTGGGGCAGGAATGAATGATTTAAGCAGGTTATTAGCAGTTTTGTACATTCAATTTAGAGGTCTGGGTAAAAATCAATAGAGCTTTTCTGTCACAATATTGATACACATATTGCCTAGTCTAAGTATTGTAATAATTTGTATTATCTTACATTTTGAAGGCACTATTTAGTAGTAGCTACAAAACAGTGCCATCTGTTTGTTTGTTTTCTGCTCTTTGTTTCCTTTGTCACCTTTGTCTTTTCACTCTTTCATAAATGCTGATTATATTTTTGTGGTAATATGTTTAGACACATCATTTGTAATAGGTGTCTGATGGCAATCCATCTGTATGTGGCATAATTGGTCTGAAATGCCCCATACCGTCAATGCCAAATGCCAATTGCTCTGGCCCTACATGTATATATTACATTACAGATGGCTTGTCAGCAGTGGGGTTATTGTTTGACTGTCATGCCTTCTGGATTCAAGCATGACTTCCTGCATTCTGGACCATCCACGTCTGACCTTTCCACCAGAAATATCTAATCTTCTGTTGAATTAAATATGATTATTTCTATTTATAGTTAAATTAATGTTGTGCAACAAATTTACCACCATGAACACAGATAATAGATAATTAACACAATACAAGCAGGTTAAATAATCATAAATAACTATACACTACTGTTCAAAAGTTTGGAGTCAGTAAGTTTTTTTTTTAAATCAACAATTTCCCTTATTCTGCAAGGATGCATTAAATTGATCAAAAGTGACAGTTTTTTTTTTCCTTTTTAAAAAAAAATAATTTTACAAATTTTTTTAAATTTCAAATCGATACTGTTCTTTTGAATTTTCTATTGTAAAACTTTCCTTTAAAAATGTATCACGGTTTCCACAAAAATATAAGCAACATTGATAATAATAAGACATGTTTCTTGACACCAAGTTAGCATATTAGAATGATTTCTGAAGGATCATGTGACATTGAAGACTGGAGTAATGATGCTGAAAATTCAGCTTTGCCATCACAGGAATAAATTACATATTAAAATATAATAAAATATACAACAGTTATTTTAAATTGTAATATATTCCACAATATTACTGTTTTACTGTATTTTTGATAAACTCATTTTAACAGGATAGTGCACAGCTCAACAGTGGCAACATACACAATACACAACCATTTTTTTTCAGAGGCTGAATGCTTGACTTCTGTGATATTCAAGGTACAATCAAACATACTAGCTGATTTAGCAGAGCACAAAATACAAGCACACCCTCTACCTCCCGGTGTTTCTCATGGCCCCATGACAGTGCCAACACCGCTGTGGTGACAAGACCTCATAAATCACCTCATCTCCTGCTGGTGGCAGACACAATCATGTCCTTCGAAGAACATTGTGTTTTGTGTGTGTTTGAGTGAGAGGAAATGGTTGCCATCATAGACAAACCTATTTTTAGGGGTATCATCTCAGCCCTTCCCTCAAATGCTGTCTTAATTACTCACCCTCATGTCGTTCCAAACCTGTGAAATTTACTGAATGAAAGTTCATTTTAATCAAATATGACCAAAAGTTCATTAATATGAAAAAACAAACTTATGAAGCTAAGCAGGGTTAGTACCTGGATGGGAGACCTCCTGAGAAAACCAGGTTGCTGCTCGAAGAGGTGTTTGTGAGGCCAGTAGGGGGTGCTCACCCTGTGGTCTGTGTGGGTCCTAATGCCCCAGTATAGTGATGGGGACACTATACTGTCAAAAAGCACAGTCCTTCGGATGAGACGTTAAACCGAGGTCCTGAAAAATCCCAGGATGTCCTTCGAAAAAGAGTTGGCATCCTGGCCAAATTTGCCCATTGGCCTCTATCCATCATGGCTTCCTAATCATCCCCATATACTGATTGGCTTCATCTCCCTGTCTCCTCTCCACAAATAAGCTGGTGTGTGGTTGGCGTTCTGGCGCAATATGGCTGCCGTCGCATCATCCAGGTGGATGCTGCACATTGGTGGTGGTTGAGGAGATTCCCCCTTCCATGTAAAGTGCTTTGAGTACCCAGAAAATCGCTATATAAATATAATTAATTATTATTATTATTATTATTAAGGCCTGGTTTCAATTTAGAACTGCAATGATACGTACAAACTCCTACATAATAAAACGTTGCCATATTCACGTTCAAAATATTAATTTTTGAGTGAAATGTAAGGCCCAAAAAAACGACACTCTAGAGAGGGAACGAGTGTTGCGTAAGTTTAGCTTACGCTACGGGAAAACTCCTTTTCTCGAGAATACTGAAGCAAGAAAATTATCCTTAATTTTCCAAAATGTAAAACACATTTGCTGCAACAGGCAGACCTAGGCGAGACGGCTCGCGCGCCTATTGGCTGCTCTGCAGCAACTGCTGCAACCTATCAGCACATCTTGGCATGACTCCAGCGCCAATGGGAAGCCTTCCCGCACTACGTCATGACCCGCCAAAATGGGTGTGGCCACAAGCCTATAAATACCCACCGCTGATGTTGCATGATGATTTCAGTCGAGTGAAGCCGAGGAACCGAGGTTACGTCAGTAAACGAGTGTCGTTCTCTTACGAGAGTACTCTCGTGTTGCGTAAGTTTAGCTTACGCTACGGGAACCCCATGTAAAACGCTGTGCATGCGAAATTTCCAACACTAATGTCCCAAGGGCAGTGTGCCCGGGGCTCATATCAGTGGGATACACACAGAGCGGTAGACGGGGAGGAACGACTCGGTAAATGTGATAGGTGCGCCCACATATATACAGTTATGACAGTACCTCAACCTTATAACTGCATAAGCCCACAGGATGTTGCAGCATACCAACAGTCTAATCAAGCTGAGTTGGGTAGACAGTGTTAATATGATACATCAGACTGAGAACATATAACCTTTATTTAAACAGGAAAAGTCCCATTGAGACACAGTCTCTTTTACAAGGGAGTCCTGTATAGCACGTTCAATCATAGGTTACAAGACAATAAATTACAATATAAAATACAATGCAGATTTACACAAAATTTACAAAATATTTGCATGTGAAGATGCAGTGAATTTAAAATATATAAACAAACGAAAATAGTGGCTAGAAGTCAATATCCACCCACCATTAATTAAAGCAATTACACATGTCCGTCCGCATATCCGATATTCTTTTTTTAAAAGCAGCTAATGAAATTAGCGCACCAATCTTAAGTCTAGACTGGAGTTCATTCCAGGACGAAGGACCATAGAATGACAGACCCCTCTTTCCTGCTTCTGTCCTCATTCTTGGTACATTAAAAAGTAGTACATCACTAGATCTTAATCGATATGTACTTTGGGTACGAACAAATTTTAAACAAATATAAGATGGCAAGATACCTAAAATCGCTTTATAAATAAAAATGTACCAATGTCGCATCCTCCGCGATTTAAGTGACGGCCAATTTACCATATTGTATAAGATGCAATGATGTGTCTTATAGCCAGCATTTGTAATGAACCTGAGAGCCGCATGATAAAGAGGGTCTAGTATTGACAGAGTAGATGGACAAGCAAATTGGTAGATGATATCCCCATAATCTATCTGAGACAGGAATAGTCCTGCAACCAGTCTTTTTCTTATAGTCCTAAAAAAGCAAGATTTTAATCTATATAAGAATACCAGAGTGAATTTAAGTTTCATAGCGAGAGCTTCAATGTGTTTTTTAAAGGTAAAACCTTTATCAAGCCAGATACCCAAATACTTGTAAGTATCAACAAGTTCAATAGCTTCATCTTGGAGTGTCTTAATAGCAAGAACTGGGACTTTAGTACCTACGGGGGCTAAAATCATTGCCTTCGTCTTTTTTGCATTTAAAAGTAGCTTCAAATCAAACAAGGCGGATTGTAATGAGGTGAAATCTGACTGCAAATTCGCACAGGCAGTCTCAGGTGTAGAGGCACAAGAATACATAATTGTGTCATCGGCATACAAATGATACTGTGAGTATTTAAATTCACTACAAACATTATTTATATATAAAAAGCAAAGGACCTAAAACTGATCCTTGTGGGACACCCTTTTTTAGAACGACGGTCAGATGTTACATTCCCATGTCTTACAATTTGCATCCGTTCAGAGAGATAGCTGTGAAACCAATTTACAGCTCTATGACCAACACCAATATTCAACAAGGTTTTGATTAGCATGAAGTGGTCCACTGTGTCAAATGCCTTTGTAAGGTCAATGAACACAGCCATACAGAATAACTTTTTATCAATTGCCGCTTTTATATCATCGATAACTTTTAAGCAGGCAGAAACTGTGCTGTGGCCAGATCTAAAACCAGATCGCATGTTGTTAAGAATATTTTGTGAAACCAAAAAAGTTTGATCAGACACTAAAATCTCCAAAACCTTAGCTAAAACCGAAAGATTTGAGATAGGTCTGTAATTATTTGCATCACATGGATCCCCAGATTTTAGTAATGGTGTGACGTAAGCCTGCTTCCACGAAATAGGCACTGTATCTGTGCAAATGGACAGGTTAAAGATATAAGTGAGTGGTTTCACTACAATTTATGCAGCCATTTTTAACAAACCAGGATCAAGTCCATCTGGCCCAGCTGCCTTCTTGGAATCAATGTTCTGCAAAACATGTAAAACTTTTGATTCCAAGAATGGCGTAAACTCAAGGATCGAAGAAACAAAATCAGCAACCACTTCCCCTGGTAGTGACTGGGATATAGGTTCCGCCAGGAATAGATTATTCCAAGATTCCTCCATGTTGGTTTCGCCATGGGGAATTTCATCTGTTTCTACCTGGGAATTATGTTGAACAATAGAGGTTTCACCCAATGTTTTCTCAAAGATATGACCTGCCTTTTCAAAGTGCTCATTAAAAGCATTTAGCATATCCCTCTGCTCTGTTATCACAGCACTTCCTATTTTCAACTGGTGGGGGAAGCCATTAACTTTCTTATTTTGTAATGCTCTAATAGTTTTCCAGAATTTAGAATGGTCATGCAAACTAATTGACGTTTGCGCCAAATAGTATTCAGCTTTAGATTTTCTAATAAGCGCTGTACACTGATTTCTAAGAGTTCTAAAAAGACACCAATCGTTAGCACTCTGTGTTTTTCTAGCTATTGACCATTGATTATTTCTGGCATGGATTAGGTCAGCTATATCTTTAGAAAACCAAGGGTTGTCTCTGTTTTTTATCCTAAACTTCCTAATAGGGGCATGTTTATTTGCAAGCTTTAAGAAATGTTGCTGAAAAAAAGCAACAGCATCCTCAATAGTAGGAATCAATTCTATTTGAAGCCATTTCACTCTGGATAAATCTTGAAGGAAAGCTTGCTCCGAGAATTGCCTGAAACAACGTCTGAGAACAGTCCGACCTTCGGATTTGGGTAATTTTGTACTCCTAACATATGCAATAGCACAATGATCACTCATATCGATTGGAAAAACACCAACAGCAACATATTTATGTGCTGCATTTGTTAAAATAACATCAATGAGTGTATCTTTACCTAGCTGTGAAGGATTTATCCTGGTAGCACAATTTATAAGTTGTTTTAGATTTAAAGAATCACAAACCCGCTTTATGTTCTCAGACTTCTCAGTCATCCAATCCCAGTTCAAATCACCCAACAAGATTAATTCAGATGAATGAAAATTTAATATCACCTCTGACAGACTAGTGATACTATCATTAATGGCAGTGGGGGGCCTATAACAACCGATGACAATAAGTGGAATATTCCCAATTTTTATTTCCACAGCTAAAAGTTCAAATTGCTTAGGAATTGATTTAGAAAGCCGAACAGAGCACTGAAATTTGTCCGAAATATAAACTGCAACACCTCCAGCCCTACCTTTACGATCAGATCTAAAAATTCTATAACCGTCAATAAATAAAACATTATCAGAGACAGAAGGTTTTAACCAAGTTTCAGACACTACTACAACATCAGGTTTAGAGATCATGAACCAAGTTTTAAATATATCTAATTTGGGAACAAGACTTCTAGCATTTATATGAAGAAAGCCAAGCCCATGTCTATTACTAAATTCTAAGGGGGTTGGAAGCTGATGTAGACTTTCAGGAAACAAATCTGGACCTGGATTGGTGCTCACATTTCCAGAAACCAGAAGGAGTAATAGGATTAAAATTTTAGAGAAAGATTTCGTAGCACTAGATACCTTGCTATGATGTACAGCGGGCCAATAAGTGCCCCTACAGGCAAACGCGTCCAGAAGCAATAATTCAAAAGCAACAGTACATTTTATACCATCTAAAATGAGCACATTATAAAGTGAAGCAGTGGTCAGATCAGCATTTAACTGGCCATTTGACACAGTAAAGAAATCGTTGCGACTAAAAACACATACATCTTCAACTTGTGGCCCACTCAGGAAAGTATAAAAAAGAGCAAACAACAAGGTGTACTTTAACAACATCGTAACAAGTTTTTTGCTTTTCTCCTATTTCTCTAAATCTTTCCCTTAAAGTAAACTTTAATATATCAGTTTATATGCTTATAAGACAATTTATAAATGTCTTTTAAACCTTATAAATGTAGACAGCGAGGCCCAGCCTGCTGCCATACAAATATCATGAAGTGACACCCCACTTGTCCATGCCCACGACGAGGCCGTACCTCTAGTCGAGTGGGCCCTAACCCCCAAGGGACAATCCAGGCCCTTGGAGGCATAGGCTGACGCAATAGCATCCACTATCCATCTGGACAGGGTCTGTTTCGAGATGGCCAGCCCTTTGATGCGGCCACCGAACAAAACGCAAAGCTGCTCTGTTTGCCTATAGGTGGCAGAGCGTTGCACATAAATCCTTAAAGCCCTCACTGGGCAAAGGAGGTTAATCCCAGTCTCACTGTCGGATGCAGGGAGTGCCGAAAGGGAAATAACTTGCGTTCTGAACGGGGTCGCAAGCACCTTCGGGACGTAACCATGCCTTGGTTTGAGGATAACTTTAGAGTCGTTAGGCCCAAATTCCAGGCACGTAGCGCTTACTGAGAGCGCGTTCAGGTCGCCCACTCGCTTTACTGAGGCTAGCGCCAGCAGAAAAGTGGTTTTGAAGGATAGGTACTTTAGTTCCACCGCATATAATGGTTCGAATGGTTTACCTTTCATGGCCTCAAGGACCATGGAAAGGTCCCACGCTGGAACCGAGGGTGGTCAAGGAGGGTTCAGCCTCCTAGCACCCCTGAGGAAACGGATTATGAGGTCGTTCTTTCCCAGTGACTGGCCGTTTGCGGGCTTCGCGAAAGCCGCTATAGCCGCCACATACACTTTTTTAGCGTGGATGGGGTTCTACCGCTGTCCAGCAGCTCTTGCAGGAAAGAAAGCACCACCGCTACCTCACCACTTAGCGGGTTAAAGTCATGAGCTGAACACCATTCAGCGAACACTGACCATTTTGACGCATAGAGCCGTCTAGTAGACGGAGCTCTAGCCTGTGTGATCGTGTTCAGTACTCCCTCTGGGAAGTGAAATGGTGATGGTTGATCGCCCACACATGTAGGGCCCACAGCTCGGGGTACGGGTGCCAAACTGCACCCTGGGCCTGGGACAGCAGGTCCTTCCTCAACGGAATCGGCCATGGAGCTGTGTTCCCCAGTTCCATCAGTTCTGGGAACCATACTTGATTCTCCCATAGCGGGGCTATCAGGAGTATCGAGCATTTGGTTTCCCTGATTCGCTTGATTACCTGTGGTAACAAGGCGACCGGGGGAAACGCATAGAGAGGGCGCTTGGGCCAATTTCGGGCCAGCGCGTCCCTTTCTTTTGAAAATTACATTGGGCAGTGAGCGTTGGTCTGTGACGCGAACAGGTCTAGCTCTGCTTTGCCGAAAATGTCCCAGATATTTTGTACTGTCATGGGATGCAGAGCCCATTCTCCTCGTGAGAGCTTGGCCCTGGATAGCAGACCCCTTAAAAAAAAAATTAGCAATGCCCATGGCTGCCGTACACTACTGCGATTCTCACAATGCAGTACCGTTAACACTAGAACTGCCATGGCGGTCATTTTGACCGTTTTGAATTTTATATCTGCAATAACTTTGTTGAAAAAATAAATACAATCCTGCGGGTACCTGACTTTTCCTAAAAGTGTCTGTATTTTCATTTAAAATGTTTTTCATATAAATTACACATAAGGCAAAAAAACAAATGAACATATTTACCTATTTCGGCCATAGACGGTCATATTGACCGCACTGAATTTCGCGGTATTATTATAGGCTATACCAATATACACAACAATAAAATGTGGTACAAAATACACTAAACATATTCAACAACAAATAATTTAAATGTAATGATATTCAGAACAGAACAAGAATGAAAAAATAACTATAAACAAGCCAAAATGAAATACTTTATAAGCGAAAGTGAAAGTAAGCGGCGTTAGGCTCACGTAACTCTCTAGGCTACTTAGAATCATTTGCGATGTATTTGGATGGTAAACTATTCTTTATTATGCTGTAGGCTTTGTACTTCCCTTATGTTCCAATATCGACGGAAAAAATCATCCTCTTCACATGCGCAAAATGGTACGAATTGTAGGCTACTGACAAACAAAGCAGTGGAATTTTTATATGTTAGGTTGACTATTTTATTATTATATTTTATTATGGCTATAATGAACAGGCTGCAATGTAAAGATTGCAATGCTGGAATATGGTGTGTGTGTGTGTGTGTGTGTGTGTGTCGGCGGGCGCGGACGCGATCGAACAGTGGAAACATGAAAACATAGGCTACTCCGTCATTTTGTTCAGGACATCTACGGATATTATTTATTTTTAAATGTATAATTAAACTCGTTTAAATGTACAGTTTGGTGTTGTTTTGTTTTTAAAAGACATCCTAATACAATAAATGCATTAATCTCTCAATTGGGTATTTATCATTAAAGATATAGAGTTTGGAATCTAGCGGTCAAAATGACCGCTTGCGGCAGTTCTAGTAGTTATGGAATTCTGGCACTTCTAGTGTTAACAAAAGATCGATCACTTTAAGCAGCCTAATGCTTTAAAGAGTTACATTTCAATAGCTTATTCCAGACGAAAATAACTCAATCCTTGTATGTGTAAAAATCATTTTCCTATTGCCATTTCCCATTGTCTGCAAATGACTGTTCCTCAAACACTGTAGAAGCAGAGAAATTAGACGTGAATTTCAATTTCCCATTAAATACAACAAAACACTAATCAAGCCTAGTCACCAAACAGCTCACAGCCTTGCCAGCAAATAACAGAACTGAGAGATAACAAAGCAGTACGGCTAGAACAACGCTCTCTGGGCTTCCCGTATCTGGGCTTCCCGCACACACGTCTGGCATGAACATATACCGTGCTCTTCGTGCACATGTATCGTATTAAAGGCATAACTCACGGCAGTCACACCTATAGTATCAAAGCTTGGCAGATTGACAGGTTTATTGGGTACAAAGAGGCAAATATGTTTTGCCTTTATCTGTGAAGCAGCAGGGTAATTTGGAAGGCAATAATGGAGATTTCCTTTCAGCAGCTGGAGGTGAGGAGGAACCTGTCACAGTCTTTTGTGTGGTAATGAAAGGTGTAAAATGGAGCGTCTCCCTGCAGTGAGGGAATAGCATCTGCTGAGCGCGTACAATGAGATGTGCCTCCAGCTCTTTTGTATCTTTCCTTTGTGACAGGAAGTTTTTCTAGGTGAAATTGATGGATATACGTTTAAAGTTATGGTGAAATTATACTGTGCTTATTTAACCAATAAATAGGGACATCTACCTTAATGCAGGAATGCTAGCAAGAAACATTATGCAGATAGAGCGAGTGAGGAAAGATGTGCACAAATGAATTATTTTATCCAGCACATGGGACTTTTTAGAACCACGGGCATAAAGAAATGTAAATTACTTTTTTTATTTTTTTATTAAATAAAATAAAAATAGATGTTAGACCAACAATACTCCCCCATCCATCCCCCTATTATTGTCCAAACTAGCCAAACACAATTATCTAAACAGTTTCTTATTTAGCAGTGTTGTTGATTTTTTTTTTTTTTTAAGTTTACGAGCCCCCAGCATGCATTGCATGCATACATTATTTGGTTATGGCTGTGGGAGCATTGTTTTGTTGTTTGCTGATATTATTTATGCTTTGTTTTGTTTTTTTGTCATTATTTTCCCACCAACACTTTTTTTAAAAAGTTGTCAGCCACCACCAACTTTTTTGATAATTTTCACAAAACTTTCATGGCCCCCAGAATATTTTGTTGAATGCATATACATATCTGAACATGCAATAGGTCTATATCAAAAGAAAGAACAGAGTATCTGCTTTAAAAAATAAAATTAAAAATAAAATTAAAATCTGACGTCATACACTTTTTTTTTTTTAATCAACACTTGAATGTGGGTAAAACACATAAGAAAGCAACCTTTTGAATAAAAAAAAACAAAGCAAAAAGAAAATCGCGTTTTTGTCAAAGACTACGATGTGCATATGCTTTTATCGCTTGCTTCTGCTACTTGTTAGTCTGTATTTTTGATCCGGAGATACTGTATTCTTTCAGAAGATGTATAATAGCGCCCCCTTCCATATAAGAGTGAAAACATGGATTGCTGGGAAATTTGTACAACCTGAGTCGTGTGGAAAAAATATGGGTTACACTTTATTTTAAGGTGCCCGTATTAAACTGAGTAATACTAATTAACTACATGTGGGCTACTTACTATAGGGTAAGGGTTTGGATGAGGGTGTGGTTTAGGGTTAATTGCATGTAATTATGAATAATTTATAGTTATTACAACAGTAAATACAGTACATGTATCATGTGTAACATCACCATGTAGAAAATAGTAAATGTAATGTGTGAACAAGTGACCGATTTCAGACACAGCTCTAACATGTATTTGTAATGTAGGGGGTGGGTCGCTTCAGATTCTAGAGAGCATTTGATTGGACAGAAAATCTAACGAGAAGCTGAAGTGCAGAGTGATGTCATCAAAATTGTTGATCCATATTGGTGGAAGTGAGAGACTATATGTTTTAAATGCTTATATATTTTAAATGTGAATTGTGTCATTGTTTTGGAGCACACTAGCTTATAGATAACAGTAAGGCCAATATATTCAGTCTAAAAGGCAAAAAAAAAAAAAAAAAAAAAAAACTTTTAAAAAATGCATAATGGTCCCTAAACCCTAAAATAAGCAGCTTGTACAAAAGCACACGAATGAGACCATACAAATTCTCCAAAACGTGAACAAATTATGAATGTTTGTTGGTTAAAAATTCTGCATGTGACATTTTTGTTTTACAAGGGCTCTTGTTCTATGACAGCATTTAGTGCCACAATCAGGAAAAAAAAATAATCTAAAAAATTTTTAGTGTTTTTACATGCTTTTTTATATGAAGTTAGAATTACGTTTTTTTATAGGTTGCAGAGCTATGAGAAAGAAACCATTAATGAAATATTTAATGAATATGTGCTGCTGGCTAATAATTCGTTGAACAAGAAATCTAATTTCCTTGACAAGAATTTATTGACTTTATTGAGCGAGAAAATGTATTTATGTTTTTGGCTAAAACTAGTAGCGTTACTGAGGACAAATATAAGACGATTGTTGAGAGAGCTCAAAAGTAAACTTTTCTCAACTAAATGTTTGTATTAGACTGAACAGGTTGTTAAAAATTGGCACCGACATGGTTGATGTATGCAAAAAATGACAAACCAGACAGATTTTGAGAAGAAAAGCCTCATAGTGAATGAAAGTACCTAGAGGATGTTCTCATGAATTTTATCTCTTGGTTGTGCTGCGCCAGGCTTTAATCTTGTTAAAATGAGATAAGAAAAAACATGAAAGGAAAACATAATATTTCCAGATACTCCAGAGGTGATTATGAATTTGGACGAGGCTTTGGTTAACTTTGTTTTGCTGTTGATAATGACTGCATCATTTTCACCAGCTATCTTGGTGCAGATAAGACTGGCTGATGGGATAAGTGCTCTTATCACTTCTGTACTGGTCAATGACATTACTGCTGAGCTTATTGCAGTGGGAACATGTGCTTATGAAACTTCTGATGGATATGATCTCCTAACTGAATGAACATCAAGACTTTTTACCTTAGAAAAAAAAAAAAAAAAAAACATAGTACACATTGTCACAACTTTGTTACAGAGATCAGGTGAGGATCTAGTTGCAACAGCTTAGCTTTTAGCAAGAACATAGAAGAAACAAAACATTTATGAACAGACAAGAACAGAACAACCAGGCTAATACACAACAACAACAAACAAATGAACAGGAAAAAACACATGCTTAAATAGCCAGAACTCAAGAGCATAACATAGTTATGGATGCGTAAAATTCAGTGTTGCCATCACACGAATAAATTACATTTTAAAATATTTTAAAATAGAAAACTGTTTATACACTTTTTGAAGAACACTGTTACTGTTTATACTATATTTATGATCAAATAAATCCAGCCTCATTAAGCGTAAAGACGTACTGACTTTCTTACGGTAAACTTTTGAACAGTACATCTGTCTCGATTTTTAAGAGTGTCCATTATTTTTTTCATTTAAAAACAAGCTTATTTTCTTTTTATTGCAACACTAGCTGACATACATAATCATCAGCAAAAAAACAAAAACACAGCAAACAAACTGGGTAAGCATGGCATGTGTGTGGCAGCTGGAGGTGGGGAGTGTTCTTGGGGATGGGGGAGGGGCCTTGGGCCCCGGGCCCCGCAGTACCTCTTCTTGGTGGCCCATTGTAGTGTGGCATGGGCGGGGGTCTAACTTGTGCCGTGGCCAAGGAGGGATCGGAGACAACCATTTTAATACCATATTATTATTATTATTATTATTATTAGTATTATTATTATTGGTTCAAGCGCGTAGCGCTGAAACCCTATTGTTATTGTTGAATGATGCAGCATTCTCCATCTAAAACTGATCAGGCAGACCGAACCGTAAGTCGTAGAGACTTGAAACTTTGAGGGCTGGTGGTACTCACACTGCCTACAACGTCACCAAAGGCGCCCCAAACGGCCTGATGGGGGCGCTACACTTGTCAAAAGTACGAAATGGCTCATAACTCCTAAACCGTTAGGCATAGGCTCAAGTATCTTATATCATTGGAATCCTGGGTCAAGGCAGACAAAATGCATGCCTCGGATTTGCTCGGCGCCATTTTCGAGTAAATTGAGGTTTTTTGAATAACCTACCTTTGCGAATCTGATCAGAACCAAACCACTGCAGAAATATTCTCGGGAGAGTGACTATCAATAATCATCAAAAAAAATTGAAATTTCAATTCACAATGTTCGATGTGACCGGGGCCACTTTTACTAAAACGACTATAACTTAATTATAACGGAAAGAGATATTTTCGCTAAACTCGGGACACATGTTTATGAGCTCAATCTGAGGTCACATGAAAAAAAAAATTGTGATGATTGGCCACTTGGTGGTGCTATAACAGGGGGAAAAAATCATGAAAATGGCTATAACTGCACTTAACCATTAGTCCGATGAAAATTGGCATGCAGTGTCTTTGTCCAGGGTGCCATGATAATCTATGAGAATATTGGCGTATCTCAAAAATCTCAGTATGCGTCATCGGCACAATGCCCTGAAGGAGCCTGAGAAGTTTCAAGCCAGCGTTTTTCACGGAAGTGACCTCTTTAGACTCCTGAATCCTTGCCGAGTCCAACGATACCAAACATGCCAGGTTTCGCCTTATGGTGTTTGTAATGGTGTCATTTAGCGCTTAAGAAACTTGCGATTATCTTTGAAACCGGAACAAAATCACCACAGGAAATTTGAAAATATAGGTCAATAGCTAAACAATAACACCCAAATGTCAAAATTATGATAGGAACTAACAAAAAAATCCAATCAATGTGAATGATTTGTATGCTCTCAGAAAAGTGTCTAAACTTCAAAACGAAATGATATATTTACAACAAATTTGACACAAACTTTGAGGACACCTAATAAAAGTGGTGGAGATCAGGCAAGACATGGTTTTTTTTTTGTTAAAAAATATGTAATATCAATGGTAAATCATTCCATATTTTTATTCCTCTATACATTACAGTCTGTTGTTTTCCAGTGGTTTTTGAAACAGTAAATAAAAAACATCCCTTTTATGCATGCCTGGTGTTAAAATTATGACTAGTACTACTATACAAAAGTTGAGAGTACAGGACATTAGGAACTCTAGACACAGAAATATTGTTTTATAAAACAAAGCAGAGAGACAATCCTTCACCAGTGCATTCTTATTATATTAGCCCTTCTACAGTTTAAAGTGAGTCGTGTCGCTCTGTTCTGGACTAATTGTAATTTTTCAGTTAGTTTCATTTTTTGTCTTTACTTGATGCACTCGACCACACCACTGGGCAATAATCTAAGCAAGAACCATTGTTTGCACAATTTTAGAAATACAGTGTTGTGGTAAAAAGTTTGACAAACCTCTTCCCATACCTGTTACCATATTTTCTATCTGTTTTGACCACTTCAGCCTACTGTCTAATATAACTCCAAGACGTCTTATTTTCTTTACCTGTCACTCTTTACAGACAAATTTAACTTTTGATGCAATCAACTTTTGATGTAATTTGATGCAAACACAATGATTTTGGTTTTTATCAAGTTTAGAACCAACTTATTATTCTGTACCTACTTTATGACCAATTGTATTTCCTCATCCAAAGCAGTAGACAACTGCTTAATTTATGTTGCAGGTAAATTTAATGTTTTATCATCTGCATACATGACTGTGCACACTTTAAAACAAGAGGAATATCATTGGTCTTAAACAACTTCCTTGAGGCACACCACATTGCAACTCTTTCACATCTGAATAACTTCCATTATAAAATACACATTGTCCCATTAGACAGTTAACTTTTAAACCAATGTAGAGTATGAGAAGTAAATTTGTAACATTTCAGTTTATTCAGCAATAATTTATGATCCAGTACATCAAAAGCTGAGCTAAAATCTAACAAAACTGCTTCTACTAAGTTATTGTCAATCTGTGCTCTCTCTCAATATGAATGCTGAAAATTAGAGAGCAAAATATTCTCCTTAAAAAATAATTGAATTTGCTCACAAACTATCATTTTCAATACTTTTCAAAGAACTGGTAGCAAACTTATTGGTCGACTATTATGATCATTAAAACACAGTGCTGCATTTTTCTGTAGATGAATAACCTTTGCATCTTTCCAAGCTAAAGGAAAAATCCATTTTTCAATACTGATATTAAAGATGTGGCAAAATGGTTCTGCCAAACAACATTTCTTCTCTTAATTTATCAACTTTATGAAAAAATCATTAAAATGATTTCCAATTGCATATGGATTAAAAATAGTTCAAAATGAGTCACCTGTATCAATAAAAGAAGGAATTTGACTTGATTTCCTGTCCATTATTTCACTGAGTGTACTCCACATTTTTTTTACAATCATATTTACATTCACTTATTTTAATTTTGTAAAACATTCTTTTCTTTTTCCTATTCATTTTAGTTACTTGATTTCTTAATTTGCAATAGACGTCCCAATCCTCCTTGTTCCCAGTTCTGTTTTCTGTACCCTTGCCACGTCTCTCAAACATAATGTTTTTCAACTCATTAACAATCCATGGTAACATTCTTCACAGTATATTTTTTCATAGGTGCATGTTTGTCCACCAAAGGGTAAAATAATCTTTCAAATGCTGACAATGCATTATTAGGATGAACTTCCTTATAAACATCAATCCAACATATTTTACACATGTGTGCTTAAAGGCCTTAAACGCTTGAACCCCGATAAATGCTGCTTGCAGCTTTAATTATTATTATTATTATTATTATTATTATTATTATTATTATTATTATTATTATTATTATTTGTCCTCTTCCTATATCCTCCAACCTCCCCCTCATTCCTGATGAAAAGAGTTTAGTATTGTTGTTATTATTATTGCTACTACTATTACTATTCTTACTATTACTGTATTATTATATAGACTTTATTATCATATCTTCCTCATCCTCCAGTTATTATTTTTACTGTTATTATCATCATCATTATAAATGTTTTGTTTTATTATTATTACTTATTTATTTTTATTATGTCTGTTGTACATCTGTAAGATGTTCTTCTGTTAAGATACTGCCACTCACACACCGAGTCACACTTGCACACACACACACACACACACACACCATGTTGGCTTTATTTTATACGTCTGTTTTACATCTGTAAGATGTTTTTCTGTTAAGATACTGCCACTCACACACCGAGTCACACTTGCGCACTCACTCACTCACACACACACACACACACACACACACACACACACACACACACACCATGTTGGCTTTTGTAAAGTATGTTTTGTTGGCCTTGGTGTTTTTGTTGTATCTGTCACCTGTAACTAGTATTTGTTTGCATAAAAAATAAATAAAAAAAAAACTTCTATTGTCAAATATCTTATTTGTAAAGTATGTGTAATCTATAGAAATGCCACTTGCTTTTATCTTTTGTTATACACTGTAGACATTCATACATTTTTAGATGCATCTAAACTGTCCAAATATGTTGCTAGTGCTGTATGCTCTTACTGTGCCTGAGATTGAAATGCTAGTGTATTGAAGTGACAGTTGCAGCATTATGTTGTATAAATTATACTTACAAAATAAATGTATATAAAACAAACCCCTTCAGGCGGCACCGTAATCTGACAGGAAACATGACTCATGACTCAGATATGGCATTATTTCCTGACAATATAAAATACGTTAAACTGAAAAAAAAAACATAATATGAGACATATCTCTTTAGTATATTTGTATATTGCATAATCTCTCTCTTTCTTTCTCACTATCTCTTTCTTTCTTTTTTTTATTCCTCACCCTCCTTACCTTGTGTGTGGACACCTGTCGGCTACCTCTCCTGCCCCGTTCCCAGCAGGCCTTGCTCTGACAGCTGACCCCGTCTGGTTGTGGAGTCGCATGGCTGCTTCCGACCTCTCTGAGACACATGTCCTCTCGTCCTTCCCTGTCCCCCCACAAGGCATCGTGACCGTCTCTGTCGGCCTGACGTCCCCCATGGGGTCCACCTACTGTCTCTGTCTCCCTTCCCTTCTTCTCTCTGCTTTCATTGATGACCCTGTTCATCCTCTTTCTCTTTATTTTTCTTCTCTTACTTTTGCCCTTTTTACATATCGCTCTTCCTGCAAGTATTGTTCTTGCCTTCGTTTGATGCCTTCTTTTGACAGTATCTCATACATGTGCCTGTACATATACACGCACAGGGGCTAATTAAAAAGCAGTTGCTGTTTTTTGTTGTGTTGCCCTAGGGAGTAACAAGAAGGCTAAATCTGATGAGGCACAATAAACAGACACAAGGGGGCTATGTATCTTGGACTGTTTTGTACTTTGCTGCTGTGGCTTCCTGTTTCCTCTTCCTGCTTTGTTCACCTGATGGTTAGTTTGTGTATAACCTTAGGCTGCATTTGAAATCGCATACTCTCTTAAGTAGGTACTTATTTTTAATAAGTAATTACTCCACGACTGCTAAAAAAAAGTGTGTTCTATATAGTATGATTCTAGTTTGTTAATGTATAGGTTTATTTGGGCTAGAATAGAAACATGAAATGCGCAGAGTGTAATGTCAAACTTTAATTTACAGCAGTACCACTTTAACAAACATTTGTCAAAAGCCTAAAAGCCAGTTATTGTAACACAGCTGTTGATCTCCTTTCTATCACAGACTCTTTTAATTTTATTCAGCATGTTACTGGACCCACACACTTTAAGGGTCACACCCTGGACCTTGTCTTCTCTCTTGGTCTAGATATCGTAAATGCACGTGTGGAAGATGTACATGTGAGTGACCATAGCTGTGTGTTTTTTAATATTAACTTTCCTCGAGATCCTCCGCCCTTGAGAATTAGGGCCCAGAGGCGGATTATTAATCATGACACTGCTGAGAGGTTCTCTGCGTTGTTTGACCCATGTTCTCTGATGGGATGCACTGATGTTGATGTGCTTATTCAGTCTTTTAATGGTCAGTGTTTATCTATTTTAGATAAAGTAGCACCAGTTAAATCAAGCACTGTCTATCATAAAAAACATTGTCCTTGGATTGATGAAGCAATCCAGAGTTTTAGGAGAAATTGTAGAAAAGTGGAGCGTCTTTGGAAATCTTCTAAACTCGAGGTTCATAGGCTCCACCTTAAAGAACTAAGGGTTACCTTGAACGAGATGCTGAGAAAGGCGAGAACTTGCTTCTTTTCTCAGCTTATATCCTCGAATAAGCACAATCCCAGAATCTTATTTGACACCATTAATAAAATAGTTTCTCCCTCTAGCCCTCAAGCAACTGTGTCATCTAAATCTGGGGCCGTATTCACAAAGCATTTTATCTTACCACTAGGAGTACTCCTAAATCGCACTAAAAGATTTTAGCTAGGAGTTTTCTCTTAGAAGTTATTCACAACGCCTTTCAGACCTACTCTTAGTAAAGAAAAATGACAACTCCTAAACTAAGAGTGAGTCTTCGTTGCTATGGATGATGTCATTACTCATGCACGAGCTTGACTGAAGTGACCACCTTGATTGGCTGATGATTGTAACGCGGGAATGATTCCAAACACCTCCCCTACGATGATGAGTGACAGGTGACAGGTCTGAGAATGCATGCGCTACACAAGTAGTGCGAAGGACGGAAGATGATGAATAACTGAATAAATAGCCTAAATGAATAAAGAGTAAGGCAAAACAAATAGCCTAGTAGCCTAATGGATTGATGCAATATCTTTGCAACATTATTGAATTAATCTGTCACTATATGCCTCTGCCTACGTTTGCAAAGAGAAGAACATTTTAATTTGATTCACAATGAAACGTTACAATTAGTTTACATGCAATGAGTAGCCTAGTTTTGGTTGTTGTTGGTGGCGTTATTGCATCCCTAGTTATGCCTACAATGCAAAATTGTTCCCTCGCGATTGGAAGCTCCTGTAGCCGCCGCATACGCATTTCAAAACATCGCAACGTGAAATGCCACAAAAAGCGGTTTGTGAATAGGTCTTAGTGAGTTGGGAGTCCTCTCGACTTCTTTTAAGCTGTCCCAGGCTTAGGTGCTACTTTTAGGGCTAAAATGCTTCGTGAATTGCTCTTAGTCAAAAAAATTAGGAGTCCTAAAGTTAGGAGTGACAAGCCCATTATTTTTAGGAGTTGCTCCTAAATTCGCCAGTTAGGAGCTACTTTTAGCCTTAAAATTATTTGTGAATACGGCCCCTGATTGTAATGATTTCCTCCACTTCTTTGTTAATAAGATTAGAGATGTTAGGGCAAACATCTCACCATCACTGTCTCAGATCTCTGCCTGTGACTTGTCTCCTGCTCATTGTTGGTCCACTTTTACACCTGTGACATTACATGGCATCACCTCTCTGTTACATTCTATGAAACCCTCATCTTGTCCAATGGATGTTGTTCCTACTGTACTATTTGTACAAGCTTTTGACTCCATTGGTCCCTGTATTGTTGAGATGCTTAATACCTCACTTTTAACTGATGTTGTTCCTAGTTTTTTTTAAACATGCCGTTGTTAAGCCTGTACTGAAAAAAAGTTTGGATCCGCTACAACCTAAAAGCTATAGGCCAATATCTAAACTTCCATTCATGTCAAAAATTCTAGAAAAAGTTGTAGCAGAGAAATTCACACTTTTTCTAGAGAAGCACGAGTTGTTTGACAATTTCCAGTCTGGTTTCCGTAAAAAAAACATTCCATGGAAACTTCATTACTTAAAGTTTCTAGTGATATTATGATGTCAGCTGACTCTAAAGAATATACAGCGTTGGTCCTACTGGACCTCTCATCTGCTTTTGACACTATTGATCATAATATTATGATAAATAGACTTTGTGATCTGGTTGGGATGTCTGGATCAGTTTTAAAATGGTTTTCATCCCTCCTTTCTGGTAGAAGTTTTAGTGTTTATGTGAATCAGATCATGACTGAAACTGCAGAGTTGTCGTGTGGGGTACCTCAGGGTTCTTTCTTGGGACCTATTCTGTTCCTTTTGTACATATTTCCTCTCGGACAGATAATTAGTCAGTTTAACAACATATCTTACCATTTGTATGCGGATGATATACAACTGTACTGCTCCTTTAAGGAAACTGAGTTCTCTAAACTGTCTTCTCTAATCAACTGTCTGACTACTATCAAACAGTGGTGGTTATGTGACAACGTTTTGCTTCTGAACTCAGACAAAACAGAAACACTATTTATCGCCCCTGAAAGTAAAATCCCAAAGATAAAACAGCATATTGGTAACTTAGGCTCGTCTGTCCAACCGAGCCTCAGGAGCTTAGGTGTTGTTTTTGATTCAGCTATGTCCTTGGAGCTCCACACTAAACAATTAGTTAGAAACTGTTTCTTTCAGCTGAGGAATATTTCCAAATTAAGATCATTTTTGACTAAGGGTGAGTTGGAGATGATCATTCATGCGTTCATTTCCTCTCGTTTAGATTACTGCAACAGTCTTTTTACCTGTTTGAGTAAGAAGGAGCTTTATCGTCTCCAGGCTGTTCAGAACTCTGCTGCAAGGCTTTTAACTCACATTAAGAAAAGAGCACACATCACACTTGTTTTAGCAGCACTTCACTGGTTACCAGTCCAGTACAGAATTCAATTTGAAATCCTGGTCCTTACTTTTAGAGCCCTGCATGGTCAAGTTCCTACCTACATCACTGACTTGATACAGCTTCACACTCCCACCCGGAGTCTCAGGTCATTAGATCAGAGGCTATTAGTGGTTCCCCGCACTCATTTTAAAACTAGAGGTGACCAATCATTCCAGGCAGTTGCTCCAAGGCTGTGGAGTGCTTTGCCTCTCTTTCTGCGTTGTGCGAACTCTATTGATTCTTTCAAAAAGCAACTGAAGACTTTTAGTTAGTCAAGGGGGTTTTTATGGTTGTTTGTTATGTTTTCTATTTCTATTTAATATTTTTGTATTTTGAATTTGTTACTATATTATTTTTTATTGTGAAGCACTTTGTGATTTTTATCTGTGAAAAGTGCTATTTAAATCAATTTTACTTACTTACTTACTTATTGATGAACTGTTTGGCATCAATGACACAGGTTTAGATAAAGTTCAGACATCCACCTGTTTTCTGTTGTCATGCATGCGTGTTGCTTTATTTGTTTATTTATTAGTTTTTCTTGTTGTTCGTATACCATGCATAAATTAACTCCTAGTTCCTAGCGTGTCAGCATTTAAAATTTAATGAACATGGGATAACAATATAGACTGTTGGATGACCCTGGGATACTGATATAACAGTCAAATTGAATAATCTAAGATTAGCTGTCTCTTACCTGGAGACTCAATCAGGTAATGAAAAATGTCAGAAAACGATACCTCTGGTCATTCCGTTGGGTCGTTTGTCCAGTCACAGATACTGTACGGACAATCCGACCCAATATGGCTCAGTTTTTCTGTGTATCTTGCTTTGTCGAGCAGCAGAAGAGGTTTTGTGTTGATCATACTGGGTTAACACCTTGCTTTTCCAGTCAGGGGTAAAGGATTGTTTTCCCACACGCCGAATCTGCACCACGCCACACCTCCAGCTATGACTAGACACGACCAAGTCTATCAGTAATGCTGCAGCTGTCTACACTGGATGCTGCACCATGCAACATGAAAAATCTCCGTCAGTAAACTGATTCTTCATTCTATTTCTTACGTACTACAAGCATTTTTTGCTACTTCTGACACTAAGGACAAATGGATTTGGAACTTTCGCTTTATTGTGTCCAGTGTAGACACGATGAAATTAAAAATGAATGTAGTACCTGCGTTGCCTCCGAGGCTGTATCTTTCAATATTTCGAATATTTTGAAAAACCGACAGCATGTTGAGAATTATTCACAAAACAGTCTGTTGTGAAATTTGAAAAACTTTATCTTTCGGTCTCTCATGGCACGTCATTAAATTTAAACTTCAGCCATGCATTAGTAATGCTCAGATCTTTAGGAAGGCTATGCAAAGTTTTTGAAGGTGCAGTTTCTTTACAACCACTGACAGAACAATGTCTGAGTTTGAACAGCAGTAGCATATCACTCTCGTGGTTGATGGACAGACATGAGTTGTTCAGAACACCTCAACATTTTGATTCTACATTTCATGATTCCTTTAATATATGTATACATTAAAATATATTTTCAAATGTAATTTATTCGTGTGATGGCAAAGCTGAATTTTCAGCAGGCAGTATTCCAGTTTTCAGTGTCACACAATCCTTCAGAAATCATTCTAATATTTTCACAGAGTCAGCCACACCATTACAACACCAGTCATCTTCCAATCACCACGATCCACCCACTTGTTCCCAATCACCCGATTACTGACTCACTGCACCTGCACTTCCTCATCCTGCACCTGCACTATAACTACCTGCATCACCTTCACCTCAGTGTCTGGTCTTGTCAGTCATGCATAGACATTCCTACCTGTGTATACTCACCTGAGTTCGCCACTTCGTATCCTGTCTTCCATCTGCCTTTCATAAAGTCTTCAAGATCCAGTTCGCCTGCCGTCTCAACTCTTCACCATCTACACAGAAACCAGAGATCAGTCAACAGCCAACCAAGTTACCATCTACATTCTCCAGTCACCATCTACTCACCATCGCCTGGTTACCGTTGCCATCTCCAGCCTATAAATAAGCATAATGTTTTACATTTACTCACCTGTCTGTTTCCTTCTGTTGTGTGACAGAAGACCAGACCACTATGCAGAGCCCTACTGGAGCCATGAGGAGCGCGCAGTGGATCCGTTTGCCTCGTGCAGGCTTTGGCAATCTCTCCCCTCTGCACCACCCGCTCCTTCGCCACCTGCCTCTGCAGGTCCCATGGCCCGACCAGCGATATACAGGTGAGGCGGAGGATTGCAGCTGGTTTCTCCTTCAATGCTCGTTATATTTTGAGATGCAACCACAGCTCTACTCCACTGAACGTGCACGTATAGCTCTCATGATTTCTCTTCTATCTGGACGAGTGCTGAAGTGGGCTCAATCCATCTGACATTCTAATGGCCCGGTCATGAGTTCGTTAGCTTCATTCACCAACCAGTTCAAAAAGGGTCTTCGGGCAAACCGCATCTGTGTTATCCATTCATGATCAACTGTTCAATCTACGTCAAGGTAATACTTCAATCAAGGCATATGCTCTCCAATTCCATACATTAGCAGCATCTAGTGGCTGGAATGAGATGGCCCTGCTCACAGCATTTCGCCAGGGTTTAAACCCGGAAGTGCACCACCAGATGGTCATATATGACGACATCGTCGGTTTGGAGAATTTTATTAAAAAGGCTTTTATGAAAAACCTGCTTCACATCCTCCAACCACCTCATCACCTGTCGCCCTTCCAGCACCTGAACCCATGCAAGTCGATTCCTACCATCTCACAAACGCGGAGCGTCAAAGACGAATCTTAAACCATCTATGCCTGTATTGTGGGGGAGAAGGCCACATCATAACGAACTGTCCCATCCGACCACCACGCCCAGCGCTGAGTACAATTCAATTTCTGCCAAAAATTGCACCTCTCACTCGTACTCCTGTCCAAATTCTCACCCCTAAACTTATTGTTTCAACTCAAGCTCTCAACGATCCTGGGTCTCCGCATCAGCTGCTTTCATGAGGAGAGAATATCGTTCATGGTGCTGGAAGGATCAACCGCTGATGTCATCCTGGGACACCCTTGGATGTCACAACATGATCCAAGCATCAACTGGAACTCTGGACAGATCCTAGCCTGGCTAACGTCAGACCTCTTCTCACTGAGACGTGGTCTGGGAACCACATGTTCATTTTCTCGTATTTGAGGCGTGGTTTACGAATGCCCAGAGCCGGTAATTGGGCGCTACGAATGTCTATCAAATGCGCCTGTACGTAGCTCATAGCCAATCGTTTCAATTATACCAGATGACGTATGTAGAGCGACAGAAATTCGATGAGGAAGAAGACGAAATAAAATTGCGTTCTAAACTACTTAGAACACTATCTAAGGCTGCATCGAAAGGTAACTTCGCGTCTGATGCCATGTTGGATCCATAGGTGGTGGTTGAAGAGATTCCCCCCTTCTATTTAAAGCGCTTTGAGGTCTCAGATAAAGCGCTATATAAATGTAACGAATTATAAAATTAATTAAATTAATTAAATTAAATTAAATTAGATATAAACAAACTGCTTCGGTGTGTCGCATAGACGTCGTCATCGTCTTGCTGCTCCCTCCCCGTTCTGTGATTGGTTCCCTTTTTGAGGGGAAAATCTGGTCCATGGTATCCAGGCTGCCTAGCAGCGTGAATAAAATCGCGCTGCGCTCAAGGCAGCATGGGGAAACCCAGGCTAGAGAGATCCTGCAATGGAGTGAATCCTGCTTTAATGACTGTCTGTCTTCCGTGGTCAAACCTCCTGCTCGACACACCTGTCTGCACACCGCAAAGGAACTGTCAAAATGGCTTCACTTTTACGTGGAAAAATGCTGGTGAAACTTGCCTCAAAATTAATGTGTAATACTGACAGCTAGTGTTTAAAATAGTTACTGCAGTACAAATTCAAAATACTGGAGAGAGTCATCTCCCCCGCCCCCTCCTCTCCAGACTAAAAATTATTTGATTTATGATTTATGATTTATGATATAAGTGATTATGATCACTTGCTACACTTACTGCTATTTGTTATTTTATGGCCATGTAAGTATATGCAGTAATGCAAAGGCAAAGCGCAGTATAGCCTATAAAACTACCAAATTTTGCCTGACTGTCAAAAAACTAAATGTTTAATATTCACCTCCCTTGGATCTATCTAATTGTACCCTTTGTTGTTAAATTTAATTGGATGCTTATATTTGGTGTAAGAAAAACACAAAAAGCTATTTTTCTCATTTTTGGCGTTTTTGCTGATACTGCTCTTTGGCTTTGTAGGGCAGTAAGTATGTAGGGTTTGTTTCTGGTGGCGAATTTATGCCATTAATGTTTAACTCATTAATGGCGCACTCGGTGCTCCTAGTTGTGTTAGTTGTGTTCCTACGGTAATGCTGGTATTTTAATCTAATAAATGTTGACTGCTTTGGTAAACCAAATTAATAATTAAATACATGTTTGCATCTATGTTGTTTTGGGATTTTTCAGGAGGTTACGTACAGTAATTAACTGTATTTGTTTTTGTCGTTTAAATGTATATGCTTTGATTAGGATTAGCTTATGGACACACCTTATTTTACACGTAAACGTGCCTTATGTGTGTCTTTACATGTGTGTTTGGGCTTTCTTTTAAGTCCATATTTGTTTAATTATATAGATAAAATAATTACAAATAATTTATATATATATATATATATATATATATACTCTAAGTGTATGTGTATTCATAATTTAGTAAATGATTTGTAAGTGCATCATTGTGTCATCATAATTAATTCATTATTAACTAACCATACACTAACATCAACTAATGGCTTGTTAATGCATCATGTCATGACTTTACTTGAGGGGACACATCATAATCAATTCATTAGTAACTAACCATACACTAACATCAACTAATGGTTTGTTAATGCATTATTGTGTCATGACTTTACTTGAGGGGGCACATCATAATTAATTAATTTAAAATGATTAAACTAACTATCAAATACATACACATGTACTAGTACAACGAGTATTCAGCCCAGTTAAGTGATGTTGTGTGGCTTTTCAAAAAGTCAGAGAACAGAGGTACAGTATCATCACAGCCTGTGTCTGGATGGAGAGTGAACTACTGATCCCTTAGTTCATGCTTCCTTTTTTGGGGGGAACCGTTTCCTCAGAACTGTTGTAAGTCTCAGTAGGTTGAGTTTGATGGGTAAGAGAATATAACAAAACAGATTAAGACATTTTAAGATAAATTATTAATTTAGTATTTTCTGTTTGATGAGGATCAGTTAAATAATGCAAACTAATCCTGTGCCATTCAGTAATGTTTATGACAAAGCTGCAGATGTCAATAGATTAAATTATGACAATAAATTGTTCACATTTATTTCAAAGTCTAAATATTTCTTATTCCTTCTTACGGAGCCTGATTGAGTTAGTTTACCCCTAAATGTTAATTAATGCATTTGTAACCCAGATTCATTTAGGATTCTAAAATATATTAATAAAAATGAATGAGGTTCACAAAAGTAAATAATTAAAGATTGGTGATGTTAACAAATACTTTTCATAGAATAAATTGTGTGGATTTTTTTTTTTTTGTAATACTTAAAAGAGTTATTGGTTCAGCCAATCAGAATTCTGTTGATAGGAACTGCCCACTTGCTGACTGAGCAGATTGTACAAGACCGGAGAATGGAGATGGCTGAGAGAAATTTGCTAAGTTTAGAGATCAAGAAAATTTAAATAACTGAGTAAAACTTTCAAAATAGTCTTTAAATCTCTTCAAATTAGTTAATAGAGGAATATATTGAGTGGATTCTTGTCATTTTACTCCTGTGACGATCGATGGGTTAATTACATCGTTGTATTGCTGGAAAGTGAAAATCTTAATTTATGTATGTATGCTGAATTAAATTTTTAAATAAGAAAAACAACACTACATTTGTGAAAAAAAAAGAAAACATAAGTTCATTTCATTTGTTATGTCCATATATATGATTTATGTTGTATTTTTGGAAGTTCAGTTGTTCTCACTTGGTGTCAAATTGTGGTGTGTGTGTGCCTGAAAAGAGAGATGTTTATTAGCAATGTAATATTGTAATACATTGAAATGATTACTTGATATGTTAATGTGTATGTTTAAATGTTAATTTACTGGTATGTTGAGATACTTACCTAATGTGATGCCATTGTTGACTAAATGCAGTGGTGCATTTCTGGCCTTTTAAACAGGTCAGGTTTTTTCCTGAGTGTAGTTGATTTTCGTTGATGGCGAGCCAACCTAATCGGACACTGGAAGAGAAAGAAGAAAATTCATCTTACAGGACCAAGAGAGTATCTTGATTTCATTTTTTCCCTGCTCAAGGTAAAATTATACCTGCACAGAGACTGTGTTTTTCCATACGGGACTGAGAACTGGGATAACTAATGGGAAGGAATTGATTTTTGTCATTCTACTGTTGGGTACATGGTAAATGTGGGCCTATTTCTAGTGTGAAACTGACAGTGATTTGTTCTATTATTTCTTTTCATTGTATTGATGTAATTTACTTTTAATTGTTTATTTATTTTATTTTATTGTGTTTACTTTTAAAAAGGGAAAGGCCTGTGCAGTTAAGCAAACATTTATAAAAATTCTATATACTTACCTTAAAGGTCCCGTATTATGCCCCTTTTCACAAGATGTAAAATAAGTCTCTGATGTCCCCAGAGTGTGTATGTGAAGTTTCAGCTCAAAATACCCAACAGATCATTTTTTACAGCATGTTTAAATTGTCATTTTTTGGGGGTCAGAAAAACGCTCTGTTTAGTGTGTGCCCTTTAAATGCAAATAAGCTGCTGCTGGACGACACAGGGGGCGGAGCTTCATGAGCTCGCGCTCAGTCTCTCAGGACAATTTCATCTCACGGAATGATGATAATATCAGAAACTCTCAGTAACGGTGTTCATTTCGAGTCAGACAATAATGCCTACAGAGTCAGAGTGGCGAGTGCTGTATGAAGATGGAACAGGTATAGTTTAATTACGGTTATAACGTATTTGTCATCTGCTTGTATGTATCCATTATTTATTAATAGCCTACAAGTCTGCTGTCTGAATGATGATCAAACATATACTGATGAGTTTAATAAAGTTTATTGTACATCACACAAAAGATGAAGCGTAAGTTTTACTTCAGAAAATCACCGTAAGAGCTGAGTAAACACAGTAAGTTATTAGAAGTGCGCAAGTACATAAACGAATTTCGGTAGAGTTGAGGGAGCATTCCTGTGGGCGGAGGTTAGTCAAAAAACGGTTTTAATGACGTCATTAAAGAAGGAAGTAGAGGGATGTAGTCCAAACGGGCCGTTCGATGTAGTCGACTTCTGTTAAATAAAATATCTCGCTTGGCATTGAACTTTGAGCTTTATCATTTTACAGATATTATTTATACTCTAACAACAACATTACGCACGAACTAAAGTTTGAAACATGGGATCACGAAGAACGGGACCTTTAACTGTGGTCTCCTGTCATCTCTCAGCAATTACCCTCCACATCTGTAGTCGAACATAGTGATCTTCTGATTTCCTAACTGGTCCATAAAGTGAAGACCTAAATTATAAGTAATAAACCCGTTACACATTAACCATCAAACATGTACTAACATGTAGTTAAGGCTGCTGTTTTTCATGCATGAATCCTTATGACTCCTGTGTATATTTCTAGTGGTAGGGAAGCCTGTGATGATGTAATTGTTCATGTGTATACAAGCCACTCTAAATTTAATTCCCGTCATCTAATCCTGAGTCTTTTACTCCGGCAGCGCACCTGGGCCGCCCATGGAGCACAGCTGGCTACATTCCAAAAGATACAGCAAAGCATGACGTGACCTTTATAAAGCCACAAATACAAAATTCAAAGAAGGGGAGAAAGAAAATACACACCCCCTCTATGTTTTGTCCTTGTCTTTGGTGCAAGCCAGCAGTCGTGCAAGCTAACCTTTCTCTAATTGATGTTTGTGCCGAACAGGCTCACCAGGCAGCCATTTTGTGGCGGGAAGGAGAGCAGCCCGAAGCGCAGTGGGGTTCTTTAATGCAGCACGGCTGTATGAATTTCCAGGGAGATATCTGCCTTCCTCTCAATAAGCACAACTCAGTATACAAATGATTCCCCTCCTGTAATTTTAGCCTGCTTTTATGCACAGGGTTTGAGTTAACTTTTGTAAAATTATGGCCATTATGCTTTTGGTTTTGGCAGGAGCAGCCTTTGGGCTTCGTAGTTAATTTGAGCTTGCAATCAGTTCAGAAGGTGCATAAGAGTACTTAAACAATAAAATGTCCCATAAATCAGCACTCATTTTTTGTGTATTTTCTTCTAAAATAGTTTCATAGTTTTCTTAAGGGTTGTACACATATTGTACTGCAATGGTGCATAGAAAAGAGATAAACTGTTGACTCAGTAGATTCAATAGACCTCTCCAAGGTCCTGAAACAACAAATGTACTGGGGACATGGGAGAAATACGATGCAAGTGACTGCAAGTCTAGGACCCTTTAAGCATTCATTTTAAGCACTGAATAGTAAGTGTTTGGTATTACATCAATTGCTATTTATCGACTGCAGGAGACTCTTGTTTGTCCCAGAGTTATTCTTTCTCCCATACTGATGCTGGTCAGCCTCAATTCCCCAGCATTGCTTGAAATACCTGCAATCAGATAGGAAGGATGTGTTGCTCTCCAACAGCGCGTTTGATTCCACACAACAGGTTTTCCAAATGTCCAAAACTCAAAGGCAAATTGCATGTAATAATCCCTTAACCCCCTGTAGATTCTTCCAGCACTTTAGGACATTTTTGATGGCTGTGCAATTTACCATTGCAACCTCTTCCTCACCACCCTACAAAGTTAAGTTGTTCATTTATCTGGCTTGATTGCACATACTGCAATGCCATTGATTTGTTCTGAGCTATTCCAGTGCTTCACAATGACCAAACACCTGGTAAAAAATAAAAAATAAAAAAATAAATAAAAAAGACACGCAAAGAAAAAAACTCATGGGACCAAAAGTGTTGCCTTTTTTTATTCAGCCAAAGCCACAGCCAACTACAGAGGGAAGATGCAAACACAACGCCATAATACCTCACTTACAGTATAGAGACCTGTATTCCCTGTGAGGCCTGCAGGGATGCTTTGTGTTGACAGATGGATGCAGGGAGGGGAAGAAAGACTCTCTGGCATTCTGAACATGTATCATTCATGTTGTAAAATGCTTCACTTGGAGCACTACATGCTGCCTCAAGAAAGTGTCAGTGCTTTTATTAAAGACGCACACGCTAGTAGATGATGAAAGTTGGGATGTTTTCTATTAACAGCAACAGCATGAAATCTGAAATTTCAACAAAAAAATTGTCTGAATTATCTGGTCAGAATGATCATCTGTGTTTAGTTTTTTTCTATCTTGTTTTGCTGTGATCTCAGCGTAATTTTTTTTTTTTTTTCATGCATCGGACCAGGCGACCTTCTTTCACTGCTCTAATGTCCAGTTTAGACGCTCACGTGCCCATTGTAGGCACTTTCAACAGTGGACGGGTCATCATAGGCACTATGATTAGTCTGAAGCTACGCAGTAGAGTGTGATGTGCTGTGTGTTGTGACACATTCCTCCCATAACCATTATTCAAATTCTGTGTGACTTGTGCCACAGTAGACCTTCTGTTGGCTCGGACAAGATGGGATAACCTTCGTTGCCCTAGTGCATCGATGAGCATTGGGCGCCTAACACCCTGTCGCCGGTTTGTCCATCCTCGGACCACTGTTGGTAAATTCTCACCACTGCTGACCAGTAGCAATCCACAATCCTTGCCGTTTTAGAGATACTGTGACCCAGTCGCCTTACAATTTGTCATAACAATTTGGCCCTTGTTGCTCAGATCTTTATTTGCCTATTTCGCTTGCATTCAAGACATTGATTGCGAGAACTGATAGTTTGCATACCTTCTGATCTACCCAGACCTTAATGTGACCTTTTTTAGTAGGTCATCAAAGATAATCGCATTACTTGTGACTGTTCATAATGTTTTGCCTATCAGTTTATATGCTGCATCATGGGAGAATTAATTATTTTTTAATTCTTGATCAGATCAGCTGAAACAGCTCTATTTCTGTCACTGAAGGACCACTCCCAAATCAGTGAACAGTATGACACTTAAGGAGTGTATTTTTATTTATTTTTTTCATAAATATATTTTTTTTTTCATAAATAAAATGTATTACCATCCAACCCGAGGATCCCAAATGCATTGAGATTGAGCAATGGACTTAAGTAGAAGAAGTAGAAACTTCAATAGTGTCAACCAATAATATGTATAGTATTATTGTCTAATAATACAAAAAATGACTAGAGGCAGTTCAACCAGAAAGACTCTGGAGGCAAAATACCGTAACAAGTATACATTTATTAACAGCCTAGCAGTTCTTTGGCGTAGGCACCATCCGTAGCTCGTAAACCGAGGGTACGGAATCTGCATTTCCTGCCTGTAGACGAAGGCAGGGGCGCAGCCAACTCCCTGGGAGTTATGGGAAGGGACCATCCTGGTGGTGGTGGGGAGGATGGAGGGGAAGGAACCATCCTGGTGGTGGTGGGGAGGATGGAGGTGAATGAAAGTGTCAGCATCTGCAAACTCAGATGTGTAAGTATCGATCTTTTAAACTACACGTATTAGAACGCGATTGGATAGATGAGAAGGTAATAAGTGACGTAAAAATTCAGTCTTCTGGCAGAACTGACTCTAAAGCTTTCATTTCTTGGTGTCGTGACATGGCTGGGGACAGAAGAAGGTTAAAGAAGAGGGCAATAGAAGATCAGTCTCTTTCAATGGCTGGTGCCCTCCAGGAGTGTCTTGTCCTTCGAGGGACAGGAGGAAATGTCATAGATCAGAGCTGGGTTAATCCTGCACTGATGTCTGACCTTCTGCTTAAACACACAAGTAAAGGGACTTTTTTTTGTCTCTCCAACTAAAAAGTGCAATGACTTTTTTTTTCAGATAAAAAACTGTTTGACTGTAAAGTAAATTAATTTGAATTGTGTGAAAATAGTATGTGGACTGCTTTTTCAAGAGATTGTTGAGATAAAAAAAAAAGTTTATGTATTTGATTGCTTTTATCTAAAGTAACTTACATTTACTATGCATTTTCATCACTGTCATTCAAAAGTTATTTTTTTATTAATTTACAAAAGCTCACCGAGTCTGCATTCATTTGATCAAAAACACCACAAATATATAGGCCTACTTAAAATGTACTGTCTTCTATTTAAAGATTAAAAAGTGATTAAAAAAAATTCCTATGATGGAAAATTTAGCATGATTACGCCAGTGTCACATGATCCTTCAGAAATTAATATGCTGATTTGGTGCTCAAGACACATTTCTTATTATTATCAATTTTGAAACTGTATGTTTTCTGTGAATCAAATCCATGACCTTTGCATTGTTGCTGCATTAGTCGACCAGTTCAGACTGTTAAATACAGAAATATCAATATTTATAACTTTATTTAGTAAAATAACTAGCTTCCGGCAGACGACCACGCATACTATGCTAGTCGACTTACGCCACAAGAGTAACTCGTAACACATGTATGAAGTAGGATGTGTGAGTATCTACATATTCTCTCTTAAGTTAGTTCACCCAAAAATTTAAATTACCCCAGGATTTACTCACCCTCAAGCCATCCTGGTTTTATATGATATTCTTCTTTCAGACGAATACAATCGGAGTTATATAAAAAAAAATGGTATCCTGGCTCTTCCAAGCTTTATAATGGCAGTGAATGGTTGTTTATTTTGAAGTCCATCAAAGTGCATCCATCCATGATAAAAGTCCTCCACACGGCTCATGGGGGTTAATAAAGGCCTTCTGAAGTGCAGAGATGCGTTCGTGTAAGAAAAATATCCATATTTAAAACTTTATCGACTAAAATAACTTCCAGCAGATGGGCGTACGCATCGATTTAAGGTGAAAGTGTAACCCTTGACCTGACGCATGCCGTAATGACGAATGCGGAAGAGCAGAAGATAGAGCAAAACAAAACACCAATCACGAATTAGAAGTCTAAAATGACCATTTTTAAAACTAAATGGAGGAGGAGCTTGAGTTTGTTGCCCAGCCCTGTTTCTTTGAACCGCGAGAGGTGTTTAAACTTACGTTTTCCATCATGTCATTATACTACTTTTTTCTCTGAATTGAAGTAAGTGAATTAGTTGCACAGTTATTGCAATAAACTCAGTAAAACCCTATTAGTTAAGTGGCAAAAATTACATAGTGATTGTTAAAACCCATTTATCTATTATAGAGCTATTTTCATTGTGCCAATATTTTTTCCCTCAAACATTAATCTAGAAAAGTGTTTTTACATACTTATTGTGAACACACGTTGTATATTCACAGTGCTTATTAATAAACATAATTATATCTGTTCTTTAATGAACACTCAATTAGTTATAAAGCATAACAATGTTTGTTCTTGCACGCACACACAAGTACTATAAAACAAGAAACAGAAGCAAATATTTTCACTGACATCCATCTCCAACAGCCAAGATCTCCAGAGATACACACATATGCTTCAGTGCATACATGATCACACACACACACACACACACCCACACACACACGTTCACTTCCTCTCAGGTGGAACCGACCCAACTGCATGCATATTCATTATGCAACTGAGAAAAAAAGATCTGGAGATGCATAACGACAAGTGTCAGTGAGTGGGCATGGAATAGCTTTGTTTAATGAACAGCATTTCTCTGCCTGCAGGCTTACCCAACACTCACTGATGTTTCAGGCAGATGTGGGATGAAGATCCAAAGGCAGGGAGATGCGTGACAGAAGGAGAAATGTGAAGAAACAACCTGACTCTTTAGTTGGTACTTTTTTTTCACAGATCACCTCAAGGCAATACATTTCCTTTCTTCCTTCTCTCCACTTCCTCTCCACCTCTAAATGTTAAGTGAGCCACCGGGAACAAGTGGGCAAGAAAGGAAGAGAAATCTGACTTTTCGCTTTGTTTCAACAGTGCAGGCATTCATGCTTCTCATTGGGTTATGATTCATATTTGTAGTTAGTTAATGGGGAAAAAAAATCACGGATTCATAACTGAATGTCTGAAGTTTGGGTTGATGCCTTGATATGCAGTTATGTTCTCTGAATGGCTTTCAATGTAGCATATGGGCATTACAGTAAAGTGTGTTCTCAGCAGCATAGTTAATCTTTTATAATGCCTTACACATTAGCTTTTTTTGGCAGTGATTTAAATTAATTTACTCCTACACGCAAATAAAAAGAGCTCCTACTTGAGAAGGCAAAAAGGCCCCTGTGAATTAATACACATAATGAACAAATCCTAGTTATGTTTAAGAAATACAGCTGGGTAAAGTGGACTAACATCAGCAGGGATTGTGCTGGGTTGATATACTTAAAGTATATTCTGCCTCGGACAAACCACTCAAATGTTTTTCTAACTAGTTACTCATGAAAAAGGTGATGTCGATATTGTAGCAAAATTGCCCATTTTATTTTGTTCTTGTTTTAAAATTATTCTTGCTGAACAAACAAAGCAATGGTCAGGTTCTTACCGCGATGACGGGTCTTTATATCTTTGGCTGTAACCCAAGATTTACAAATCCACCTTGAGCGGTTATTGATTTTAAAGGCCTTTAATGTTGCCTCCGAGACAGAAAGTGACAGCCAGCAGAGCAACATGGCTTGAGGAGAAATGACCACTGATCGAAGGAAAAATACCTCTGATTGCCTCTTAGTCTTCCAATCAGCTGGCTTGAAATCATCACTTCTCTGACATGAGAGCAGGGCAGTACTTGCTTCTCCATTAGAGCAATTCCAAATACTTCAGTAGACGATCAATTCACAAAATTCCATTTTTTTTTTCTCTCTCTTTTTTTCTCAGCTCACAAATCTTTGCACACAAATATGTCTTGCACAAGGATGATTACATCATACTGCAAAAACACTGATTTTTAAAAATTATATTAATGGGGATTTTAACAAGAACTTGCTTTCTTGTATTGTATGTATCGTATTAGTGAATGCAAGCAGAGGTTTTATCACACTAACGTTTTGGGACACAGATATTTTGAAAGTGTTCATGCCTTTTCCTTATTCATGGTTTCGGCATGCAAATCTGATCAATGTAATTTTCCATTCAAAACTAAATAATGGATTTCTCCAAACTAAACCTCTTTATGTACAATATATTATGTTAAAGAAAAATAGCTTGAAGGGAGGAATGGCTGCCCTAAATTTGTTCATAATAAGAAAAATAGAGGCACCAAACTGCATTGTGCAAATGATGACTCCAGTGTCTCTATACAGGCTTCCCTAACTTATTGTTCCCTAACTTATGTAATAGGTAGTCCTGCCCATAACATTTAACAAAAATACTGTGGCTTTAACAAAACACCATTTGGCAAACAATGACCTGCTGTGCCTTGAACCGCTAATGTACTGCTCTGATCGTCTCACATCTCTTTATTATGGCGTTATATGTGTGACTCAATCCTGAGCGAGTAATTGTACGTTTTGAGCACAGAGAACTATATTTTGCAAGCACATTACATTATATTTTGAACAGAAATTAACAATCGCAAAAAAAATAAATAGTTTGAGCAAAGAAAAAACGATTCCGTGCTCAATAAATGTATTTGCTTGTTTGCTATTATCCATATTAACGTGCAATTATAACCCTTCTCACGCAGTTTACTCAGGTGCTCTCTCACAAACTTATTCTCTGCGCTCCTGTCAAGTCCCTCTCTCTCTCTCTCTCAACCTCTTAATTCTGTGCGCGCTCAACTCTTGACACACACGCTCGCTCAACTTGCAACAGCATTACAAGTGTGCCACAAAATCAACCAATCGGAAAATTAAAGATCAGTTGTGATTGGCTGTTGGTCTCCAATCAAATCGCTAGTAGAACCAAATCCCGTCTTGTAGAACTATCCATAGATATCCATATATATCCATATATCCATATATAATCCTTTATTATATGTTATCTATGGAACTATCTACAGCATCCCGGAAGCTTACTGAAAAAAAAAATCGAAAAAAATAACTGACTACAGCGAGACTAATGGATTAAAACACATTTTGGTAAGTTTTTTTTTTATTTTTTTTTATTAACTTAAAAGTGCCTTGTTAGTTTTGTGTATTATAATGCTGTTGTGTTGTTTAACTTACAATATTATATCTCCTATTGTGACTAAAGTTAGTTTGACTTATCCTTTTCAAGCATTCTAACGCTAGCACAGCCGCAGACAATGTCATCAGAACAGCAACACCTAAATGTCACACCACTTTAGTCACAATAGGAGATATAATATTGTAAGTATGTAATACATAATATACCTCTGTCACATATAGCTGTCAATCACCTCACACAATGACCTCACTCTTAAAACTGACATTTTCCGAACAATTAAACAAAATTTGCCCTCCAACTACTAGGCTAATGTCTGTAATGTCTGTGATCTAAAGAAAACCACCATTATAATAATTATTTTAATAATTATTTTTGTGTATTATAATTTATAGTCAGTTTTTTCCGATTTTTTTTTCAGTAAGCTTCCGGGATGCTGTGGATAGTTCCATAGATATCATATAATAAAGGATTATATATGGATATATATATGGATATCTATGAATAGTTCTACAAGACGGGCTTTGGTTCTACTAGCGATTTGATTGGAGACCAACAGCCAATCACAATTGACCTTTAATTTTCCGATTGGTTGATTTTGTGGCACACTTGTAACGCTGTTGCAAGTTGAGCGAGCGTGTGTGTCAAGAGTTGAGCGCGCACAGAATTAAGAGGTTGAGAGAGAGAGAGAGAGGGACTTGACAGGAGCGCAGAGAATAAGTTTGTGAGAGAGCACCTATAAACTGCATGAGAGGGGTTATTATTGCACGTTAATATGGATAATAGCAAACAAGCAAATACATTTATTGAGCACGGAATCGTTTTTTCTTTGCTCAAACATTTTTTTTTTTGCGATTGTTAATTTCTGTTCAAAATATAATGTAATGTGCTTGCAAAATATAGTTCTCTGTGCTCAAAACTTACAATTACTCGCTCAGGATTGAGGCACACATATAACGCCATACTATTTTTCTTTTTGAAGTTATGTTCTGAGAATCTAAATTGACCACTTCCAGATTCACATAAGAGAACTGTTAGCATCTCATCAAATGTCAGGTTGCTAGGCAACATGTGATTTGCTGTCATACTCCACTTGCATGTGAATAGGGGAGAGAGCACATGCAGAAAGCATTGTCTCGAAGCTCAGAAACATTAGATGCTCTTCTATAATGCTCTCATATCATGTCATATATCTAATACTGATTCACTGAGAAGGTACAGAAGCCAAGTTCACTTACCTTTGAACTAATCAAAAGTATATTTCCAAGAGAAACATGGCAGGATGTTTAGCACATAACATAGCATGACGAATTTGATTATTTGACTCCACATGATAGAACTGTGAAGAATTTATTTATTTATTTATTTATTTATTTATTTATTTATTTATTTATTTATTTATTTATTTGTGTGCAAAAATTAACCATGCCTTTTATTTGTACGTGAAAACGTCTCGGGTTACGTATGTAACCCTTGTTCCCTGAGAAAGGGAACGAGACACTGCGTCGGTGACGACACTAGGGGAACGCCCTTCAGCGTAACGCGTCTGAATTTATGAATGAAAACTAATCCAATCCTATTGGCGTTGCGTGATGACGTAGCGTGTGACGGCATAAGCGGATGTATACAAAAGCACGCCGGCACACAGAAATGTCAGCTTTTGCTATGAAGCAAGTGCTCCAGGCGGGGTGAGGTGTGGCGAACCGACGCAGTGTCTCGTTCCCTTTCTCAGGGAACAAGGGTTACATACGTAACCCGAGACGTTCCCTTTCGAGGGAACTCGAACTGCGTCGGTGACGACACTAGGGGAACGAGATACCCACTATACCACAACGAACCCCGCTCATCCTAGTGTGAAGCTGTCTTCAGGCACAACTTAGGACGAAAGCACTCGTGCACCGGGTGTAGAGGGAAGGTCCAGACTGTAAAACCTCATGAATGTGTGCGGAGTGGCCCAGCCAGCCGCCTCACATATGTCATGGATAGAAACCCCTGAAAGGAGGGCTCTAGAGGACGCCATGCCTCTGGTGGAGTGAGCTCTCACGGCCATAGGTGAAGGCAATTTGCGCACCTGATAGGCCAGGGAAATAGTCTGAACAATCCAGTTGCTGATGGTCTGTTTAGAGGCGGGAAGCCCCTTCTTGGGCGACCCAAAACACACCAGCAACTGGTCTGACTTCCGCCATGAGGAGGACCTCTGAATATAACACTGCAGTGCTCTGACAGGGCAGAGCAGATGAAGTCTCTCCTCATCCGCCGTCACGTGAGGTGGAGGATGAAATGCCTGCAGAACCATAGGCCGTGCCATATTAGATGGCACCTTGGGCAAATAGCCGGGCCTGGGATGTAAGATGGCCTTAATGTTGCCTGGAGCAAACTCCAAGCACCCATTGGAAATAGAGAGCGCCTGGAGATCTCCTACCCTCCTCAGAGAAGTAATGGCCAACAAAAAGACCACCTTAAACGAAAGGTTCTTGGCCTCAGCCGACTCCAGTGGTTCGAAGGGAGCCTCGGCCAGCCCTTCGAGAACCACTGCCAGGTCCCAAGAGGGAACTCTGGTGCGAGTCGCAGGTCTCATCCTCCAGGCTCCACGTAGGAAGCGTACGACCAAGTGATGCCTCCCCAGCGGGCCATCACTCAGGGGAGCGTGGAAAGCCGCAATGGCAGCCACATAAACCTTGAGTGTGGACGGGGTAAGCCCGGCAGAAAAGCGGTCTTGGAGAAACTCCAGTACTGAAGCCACTGGGCAGTTAACTGGGTCCAAGTCACGCTCTCTGCACCAAACGGAAAATACATTCCACTTAAGGCCGTATAACTTCCTCGTGGAGGGAGCTCTGGAAGTTAATATGGTTTCGACCACTCCAGCTGACAGGCCGGCTTCTAGGTACTGTGCCCCCTCAGGGGCCAGACCCACAGTTTCCACAGCTCGGGTCGAGGGTGGAGAACTGAGCCCTCCGCCTGGGACAGCAAGTCCCTCCTCAGAGGGATCTGCCATGGCGGGCCTGCCAGGAGTGAAATGATGTCCGAAAACCATACTCGGGCCGGCCAAAACGGGGCTACTAAAAGTAGACTGACTCCGTCTCGACGGACCCTTTCCAGAACTGCTGGGAGTAGAGCGATCGGGGGAAATGCGTACAGACGCAGCCTCGGCCATGTCTGCATCATGGCGTCCAGCCCCAGCGGAGCTGGATGCCTGAGAGAGAACCACAGTGGACAGTGGGACGTCTCTTGAGACGCGAAAAGATCCACTTCCACTGGGCCAAATCTCACGCACATGACTTCCACCACCTCTGGGTGGAGTCGCCACTCCCCGGGCCTCAGCCCCTGCCTCGACAGGACGTCTGCTCCCTGATTCTGGTCCCCCGGGACATACATCGCCCTGAGAGACGATAGTCTCCGCTGGGACCACAGGAGGATCTGATGCGCCAGTCTGCACAGAGGGCGCGACCTCAGACCCCCCTGGCGGTTCAAATAAGACACCACCGACATGTTGTCGGTTCTCACAAGGACATGGCGACCATGGAGGTCTGGCAGGAAGCTCCTCAGAGCCCGGAACACCGCCAACATTTCTAGGCAATTTATGTGCCAAGAGGAATGATGGTCCTGCCAGAGGCCTCTCGTAAAACGGCCGTCCATGACCGCGCCCCAGCCCGTGAGGGAGGCGTCTGTCGAAATAGATACTCGGCGACATAACGCTCCCAATTTGGGACCCTGGGACAAGAACCAAGGCTTCTTCCAAATTGACAGGGAACGAAGGCATCTGTGCGTAACCCTTATCAAGCGGAATGGGTTTCCCCTCGGGGAAAACCCCTTGGTTCTCAACCACCACTGTAAAGCTCTCATGTGTAGCAGGCCAGAAGGTATCACGCTGGACGCTGCTGCCATGAGACCCACCTGAAAGTGTTTGACAGTGACGGCCTGGCCTAGCTTTAACCTGGACACTGTGGTCAGGATAGACTCGATCCGAGCAGGAGACAACTGAGCCCGCATCGTGACTGAGTCCCACACCACTCCCAGGAACGTGGTTCTCTGGGCTGGTGTCAACACGCTCTTCTTCGTGTTGAGTCTTAACCCCAGGCTCTGGATGCGGGCGAGGACGACATCTCGATGCCGAATCGCCAGCTCTCGCGACTGGGCCATTATTAACCAGTCGTCGATGTAATTGAGCACCCTGATGCCCTCGAGCCTCAGGGGTGCTAGAGCTGCATCCATACACTTGGTAAATGTGCGAGGGGAAAGTGCTAGGCCGAACGGAAGAACCCGATATTGGTAAGCTTCGCCCCCGAAAGCAAACCTCAGGAACTTCCTGTGAGATGGAAGGATGGAGATGTGGAAGTAGGCGTCCTTTAGATCTATCGTGACAAACCAATCCTCGGATCGAATTTGATTCACGATGATGGGAATAGTGAGCATCTTGAACCTGAACCTCCTCAGAGACCGATTCAAGTGCCTCAGATCTAAAAGTGGACGCAACCCTCCATCCTTCTTCGGAACTATGAAGTACCGGCTGTAGAATCCGGACTCCCTGACTGGTGGGGGAACATGCTCTATGGCCCCTTTTGCCAGCAGCGAGTAAACTTCCTGTCCTGACACCAGACCCTGCTCTGGGTCTACTGCAGTCCAAACCACCCCGTTGATACTTACCTCTTTTTTGGTGGGCAGCCTGGAACTGCAGCCTGTACCCTATTTCTACAGTGCGCAGGACCCATGGAGAAATATTGGGGAGACGTTGCCATGCCTCGACAAAATTCAGCAAGGGAACCAGCCCCTAAGGGTTGGTGTCAAGTGTCTTGTGAGAGCCCTTGACGATACCCTGAAGCGGAGGACCGGCAGGGAATAATCGAAAACGACTCTCGGTGTGCGGACGCCAGCGCTGCCTGACCGCAAGCTCTTGGGGCAGAGAGAGCAGCGTGCGTTCGCTGGAAACTGATGTGTCCCGAAGCGCAATTAGCGGCGGGATGCTGACACCAGTTTCCTGAGGGCCCGGTGAGAGGGGGGATCTCGATCGCTCTCTTTTTTGGGGGGGCAGCCCTCCAAGGTCTCACATAAGTTAGGACCTCTCTCCCGACGCCTTCCTGGCCTGAAGGACGGTCCTCAGATCCGTCTTCTCAGAAGGCTTGGGCGAGAACGCCGCCTAGAATCCCAAGCTCAGCTTTTGCTTTTTTTTTTTTTTTTTTGAGGGGGACTTCTAGAAGCGACACTCTCCTTCAGATAGTAGGCTGAATTCAAATATCTAACCAAGTTCTAAAGTCAGATAATATTTTAATTATTTTAATTCCTCAGAATTAAATGCAGCCATAAACACTGGATAGTGCACCAGAATACTGTTTAAATACTTATTTATACGATCTACTACACGCTGCCTCGGCAAACGCGAGCCGTTACAAATTGGCTTTCATCCCTCGAGAAGAAAGTCAACAGGCGCGAGGCAGAAACACCCGAAACGCACGACTGTGTGCGGCGAGTTATTTCACAGTGAACAGCCTGCCAGCACCCTCAGGAGCTGACTGTGAATGCCTCGCACCCAAACAGTATTATTTCCCAGATCGCGTGTGTCCCTTTTATTGCAGACCCTTAACGCGCTGTCTCAACAAACGCGAGATACGAGTCGTTCACAATAAGTTTGGCTTTCATCTCTCGAGAAGAAAGTCAACAGGCGCGGCTGAGACACCCGAAACGCACTGTGTGCGGCGAGTTATTTTAATGAACACAGCCAGCACCCTTCAGGGACCCCACACATAATCTTTATTGCAAACTGCAAATAGACTTGTAATCAACGCGCGCCTCGGCAAACGCGAGATGACAGTCATAGAATCGTATCGCAAACTGCAAAGTAGACTCGTAATCAACGCGCTGCCTCAGCAAACGCGAGATCCGAGCTACTAGATTCTGTATTACAAAGCAAACCTGAAATCTACGCGTTGCCTCGACAAACGCGAGATTCCAGCCACAGAATCGTATTGCAAAGTACACTCGTAATCAACACGCTGCCTCGGCAAACGCGAGATCCGAGTTACTAGATTCTGTATTGAAATGCAGATCGAGTTTAGATCTACGCGCTGCCTCGGCAAACACGAGATCCAAGCCACAGAATCTTATTGCAGAGTAGACTCGTAATCTACGCGCTGCCTCAGCAAACGCGAAATCCGAGCCCCTAGATTCTATTTTGCAATGCAGACTTTACAGGACATACAACACCAAATAGGACAGAATTGTTTCACACACACAGAGCGCTTGCTGAATAGCAAAAAGCTGACATTTCTGTGTGCCGGCGTGCTTTTGTATACATCCGCTTATGCCGTCACACGCTACGTCATCACGCAACGCCAATAGGATTGGATTAGTTTTCATTCATAAATTCAGACGCGTTACGCTGAAGGGCGTTCCCCTAGTGTCGTCACCGACGCAGTTCGAGTTCCCTCGAAAGGGAACCCAACATTTCAGAAATTGAAAAAAATTCACCATACACATTATTATTATTATTATTATTATTATTATTATTATTATTATTATTATAAATATTTATTTATTCTATATATAAATACATAATAAATGTTGACAAACAGTTCTAAGCATACAATTTATTAGGGGCCAAGCCCCGAAGGGGCTATGGCACCTATTGTATCTGTTAGTTTTCTTATTATTATTAGGGGCCAAGCCCCGAAGGGGCTATGGCACCTATTGTATCTGTTAGTTTTCTTATTATTATTATTATTATTATTCTTCTTCCTCCTCTTGAAGTCTATGGCAGCCCTATGAACCATACATAGGAAAATGATGAAATTTGGCACACTTGTAGTGATGGTAATGAAAAGTAATTGTAGCAATTTTTGAGTCTCTAGGTCCAACTCTATAGCGCCACCAGCAGTTCAAAAATTCAACATTGAAATGGTTATAACTTTTGAACCCTTTGATCTAGAAAAATGAAACTTAGTACACCTGATTCATCTCATCATGCTGATTAGAACCAATATCTTACATTAAGACTCCGCCCATTACAGTAGTGGCCATTTTGAAAAGTACAGTATGCAGTTTTTTTGCTACTCCTCCTTCAAAATTGGTCTAATTTTGTCCAAACATGTACTCAAATGATCTTCGGACTGAGCCGCATAAAAGTACTGTCCCCGATTTTTTTTATTCTTCTCTGATCAAAAGTTATGACGTCGCAAACTTAACGAGGTCGACCCAAAATTGGTTCAGAAGCTATAGCTCGGCCAAACTTTGATCAATCGAAACGAAAATTGGTACACTTCATCGGAAGCATGATCTGAGGTTCCATGCCAAAGTTGGGAACAGCGCCACCTACGGGTCATGAGATATGGAAAATGCATATTTTGGCCAATAACTTATGAACAGTTTGTCAGAAAATTATAAACTTGGTGTCTATCGATTCCTTGGGTCATGACAAATCCGTAGATATCGATTTTGCCATGATGGGATGTACCACGTGTCCGCCATTTTGAATGATGTCATAATTTGCAATATCTTTTAAACTATTTGAAATTTCTTCACCAAATTTGGTATGGATCATCATTAGCATGGCCCGAAGGTACCTGAGAAATTTGATCACAGCGCCACCTAGTGTTCCAGAGATATCATTGTTTTTTGAAAAAACGCTTATAACTTTTGCTAACATTGCTTGAAATTTGATTTCTTTATGTCAATATATTCCTTGGCTTATGCCGATTTCAACGATATCTCATATGTTATTTATCAACAATGTGACTGGCCGCCATATTGGAGTGAATGTAAAACAGTTTTTTCGCTACTCCTCCTTCAAAATTGGTCTAATTTTGTCCAAACATGTACTCAAATGATCTTCGGACTGAGCCGCATAAAAGTACTGTCCCCGATTTTTTTGCTATACTGGAAAAAAAAAGTTATGATGTCGCAAACTTAATGAGGTCAACCCATAATTGGTTCAGAGGCTGTAACTTGTGAACAGTTTGTCACAAAATCATAAAATTGGTGTCTATCGATTCCTTGCGTCATGTCGAATCTGAGGATATCTATTTTGCCAGCATTGGATGTACCACATCATAAGCTATATTAGCATTAAGTTAGCTTAGCATGCTAATCTCGTTAACATGATTTTGTGTGCTCATTCACACACTGAAGCCTCTCCTCTGCAGCTTTGTAAAACATGTCCTCTGGGTGGCGCAAGTGGTTCAACCATGCGTCATGAATCCCGAACCATTGTGGTCGTGGGTTCGAGACCAGTGTGGGGCGACTTTGAAATTGTGTATAAAATAATAATTTAAATTCCTTCCGGCTCTGCACTGCTGTTGGTGCTTAAATGCTAGCTGTGCTGCTGTAATTGATGTGCTTACTGTGCTTGATGTACATTAAATTTCTGATGTTTTGCTCTTCTGGCTCCGCATTGCGCTACAGCGGCTGTTGCTTGCTCTGCCTTGCAGGGCTTGGCCCCGTATTGCTGCTTGCAGCTATATTTATTATTATTATTCTTCTTCCTCCTCTTGAAGTCTATGGCAGCCCTATGAACCATACATAGGAAAATGATGAAATTTGGCACACTTGTAGTGATGGTAATGAAAAGTAATTGTAGCAATTTTTGAGTCTCTAGGTCCAACTCTATAGCGCCACCAGCAGTTCAAAAATTCAACATTGAAATGGTTATAACTTTTGAACCCTTTGATCTAGAAAAATGAAACTTAGTACACCTGATTCATCTCATCATGCTGATTAGAACCAATATCTTACATTAAGACTCCGCCCATTACAGTAGTGGCCATTTTGAAAAGTACAGTATGCAGTTTTTTTGCTACTCCTCCTTCAAAATTGGTCTAATTTTGTCCAAACATGTACTCAAATGATCTTCGGACTGAGCCGCATAAAAGTACTGTCCCCGATTTTTTTTATTCTTCTCTGATCAAAAGTTATGACGTCGCAAACTTAACGAGGTCGACCCAAAATTGGTTCAGAAGCTATAGCTCGGCCAAACTTTGATCAATCGAAACGAAAATTGGTACACTTCATCGGAAGCATGATCTGAGGTTCCATGCCAAAGTTGGGAACAGCGCCACCTACGGGTCATGAGATATGGAAAATGCATATTTTGGCCAATAACTTATGAACAGTTTGTCAGAAAATTATAAACTTGGTGTCTATCGATTCCTTGGGTCATGACAAATCCGTGGATATCGATTTTGCCATGATGGGATGTACCACGTGTCCGCCATTTTGAATGATGTCATAATTTGCAATATCTTTTAAACTATTTGAAATTTCTTCACCAAATTTGGTATGGATCATCATTAGCATGGCCCGAAGGTACCTGAGAAATTTGATCACAGCGCCACCTAGTGTTCCAGAGATATCATTGTTTTTTGAAAAAACGCTTATAACTTTTGCTAACATTGCTTGAAATTTGATTTCTTTATGTCAATATATTCCTTGGCTTATGCCGATTTCAACGATATCTCATATGTTATTTATCAACAATGTGACTGGCCGCCATATTGGAGTGAATGTAAAACAGTTTTTTCGCTACTCCTCCTTCAAAATTGGTCTAATTTTGTCCAAACATGTACTCAAATGATCTTCGGACTGAGCCGCATAAAAGTACTGTCCCCGATTTTTTTGCTATACTGGAAAAAAAAAGTTATGATGTCGCAAACTTAATGAGGTCAACCCATAATTGGTTCAGAGGCTGTAACTTGTGAACAGTTTGTCACAAAATCATAAAATTGGTGTCTATCGATTCCTTGCGTCATGTCGAATCTGAGGATATCTATTTTGCCAGCATTGGATGTACCACATCATAAGCTATATTAGCATTAAGTTAGCTTAGCATGCTAATCTCGTTAACATGATTTTGTGTGCTCATTCACACACTGAAGCCTCTCCTCTGCAGCTTTGTAAAACATGTCCTCTGGGTGGCGCAAGTGGTTCAACCATGCGTCATGAATCCCGAACCATTGTGGTCGTGGGTTCGAGACCAGTGTGGGGCGACTTTGAAATTGTGTATAAAATAATAATTTAAATTCCTTCCGGCTCTGCACTGCTGTTGGTGCTTAAATGCTAGCTGTGCTGCTGTAATTGATGTGCTTACTGTGCTTGATGTACATTAAATTTCTGATGTTTTGCTCTTCTGGCTCCGCATTGCGCTACAGCGGCTGTTGCTTGCTCTGCCTTGCAGGGCTTGGCCCCGTATTGCTGCTTGCAGCTATATTTGTTGTTGTTTTTGTTAGATGATGATACTATGTAAAAAGGTAACCTTTGATCATTTAAAAGTGGAACGTTCGTTTTCAGAGTAATGAAGAAAATACTGAGTTGTTTTAGTCACTATAGAACTGGTAACTACACGGCTATGTAGATATTTGCTTAACACTTTACAAAATTTGTTTACATTAGTTAACATGATCTAACAATGACAAATTATTCTAAACCATTTATTAATCATAGTTAATGTTAATTTCAACATTCAATACATTAGTCAAATCAAAAGTTGTATTTGCTCATATTATTTTATTGACCTGAGCTAACATGAACTAACAACAAACAGTTGAATTTTTTAATACAAGGATTAACTAGATGAATACAGTTTGTGTACAAACTTTGATGTTGGCTTGGGAAAGCCTGAATAGAATGTTAGTAGTAGTTTTAATGCTAACAAAGATTAATAAATCCTGTAACGAATGATCATTATTATTAGTTAATGCATTAACTAACGTTAACTAATGGAACCTTATTGTAAAGTGTTACCAATATTTCATACTTTTAGCAAACTATCCATATCTATTTTCCTAAATATAAGGCACTTTGAAACCATTTATCATTCATGATGTAAATCACTCTCCGTTTGTCAAGAGCCTCGTTCCAGCTGTCACTTCATGCTCTTAAATGACACAGAACAATGACAGTGACGTGATGGATTTTTTCTTGGCTTGTCAGCGACTGAGGTTGTTTAACCCTCTGGAGTCTGAGCTGTTTTCTGGGCCCTGGAGGTGTTCTGACATGCTCTGACATTTGTGCTTTTTTCAGTTATTTATAAACATGTTAATGGCAAAGGTGTAAATTCACTCTATATAGCACAAACAGGGCTACCAAAATATCTGATCAACATGCATGTATATGTTTGAATTTTTAAGAGAATAATGTTTATGCGTGGTTATTGGAAAAAATAAAAATGAAAGTTGCAGAAATAAGGCCACAAAACACATACTAAATATGTGGCAATAAGACTTTTGACTAAAGGATATCATCGCCTATAGTTTTTTCTTCAAAATTATGTGAAAATAGTCTTGCTTTATCGTTCACATAAAACCATACATTGATTTAAATTGATGTAAAACAGGTTTTGCTTGGAAAGCCAATATGCGAGGGGGGCGTGAACGAGGAGTGGTTTTCACCTGAATTACCACCCACTCTGCATAATGATGAGCCATTCACTCAGGTGTGACAACTGACTGAGCCACAATGCAAGGACCATTTAAGATTTTGCTTACATCTATCTTGTAAATATGTTTTGCTATTTTATTAAAAAGGTTACAATTACAACAATAATTACAATTTCAACTATATTTCAAGTGTACTCTTTCTTTGTAAAAAAAAGATTATAGGCCTACATTTTATCTATGTATTCATTACTTTGAATATAGCCAACATTGGAACAGCTAACATCTTAGTTGATGACTTTATTTTTGACAAAAATAGTAGGCTATTTTATATATAGAAATTGCTAAACAAAAGCTTATTTGACGAGGCAGTATATTCTACAGTAAAAACTGTACCCAAATCTACTAAACAAAATGTTGTCTTTCATATTTCAGCTGACTGTAACGCTGTTTTCATGAAATACGCTTACACACGCTTAAAATGATGATAATTAAGTGTAAAGATAGGTATTACTGAAAATATTTGGTGTTTGGGGTGAGGATTGGGGTTGATCCATTTATAAAGTAGCTGTTTTTTATTTATTTTTCTGATGTGCACAAATAAGCGACAGGTATCATAAGATTTTCTTCTCCATGTTCCTTTTTTTCTATTCTTTTATTCGTTCATGCATGTAATAATGAATGAATGAATGAATTTATGTATGACTTGTGCAATAAAAAAAAAAAAAAAAAAAAAAAAATACGATAGGCTATTGACTCGCGATCTTCGCAGTAGGCTTGTGAACGCACCGGAGAAACGCACATTTATTAGGCTACATAGTTTTTTGTTTTGGATGGTTTTGTTTAGAACCAGCTGTAAATGTAAATATATTTCACATTTTTTAGACATGTGAGGCGAGTAGGCTACGGTCTGGTTGATGATCTCCAGTTCAAGCACCTTATGTTGTGATTGCTAGCCTATATTTACTTTAAATCCAGGAAATTTGTTAATGAAAAAAATATTAAAATTAAGATACAATTGATACAAAACGAAATTCGTTTTAAAGAAAGGATTTGTACTTTCTGTTTTGAGGTATCTGTGAATGTTTGAAAGTCAACTGTCACGTAATATTGTTTTTTGCCAGCTGTGGTAAACAGCGCGCATCTATGCCTTCATTCATTCATAAACAGAAACCTGAGAAGGAAAAACTTACTAGTATTCCTCAGCTCGTATTCCTCGTATTCGTCATTATTCCTCACAGCGCTGCGTTGTAAACAAGTAATGTTCTGAATAAACTGGTGTTTTGGTTTTCTTGTGCTGATGATAGGGGCGTTCACAGGATTGCCTGGATTACCTCAGCCATTTGCGTTTGAATAGCGTGCGCTCTCTGTGGGCGGAGTCACATTACATTTGAATTAGCTCTAATGAGGTCGACTGGAATCGCTCTCTTTTAATACAGATTTCACAAGATGAGAATATTTGTTTTTTATATAAATTACTTCATTAAAAAGTAGAGAATTCAAGCTTCATGCCTGTGTGTCTGAATGCCTGTTTGACTGAGTATTCGCTAAGCTACAGTTCATTTTCGGACGCGTTTCAGAATGGACTACACGGACAGAGAGAAGGCAGAACTCGCTTCGTGTTTATTTTTCTTTATTTGGCAAAAAGCACAACACTTTGTTTTTATTGTGAGTATACACAAAAATAATACACATTTAACAGAATCGATTGATGTATGAAACTTGTTTTGTAAAATCAAAGTCAAAAGAGAATTTCGGGTCTCAATCAACTCATAAGGAAAAAAATCGAGCAGATCACGCCGGCGTGATCTCAGACCCCTGAGGGTTAATGGCAAAGAGGCACTGATATCATGCCAGCATCTCTAGGCACAAACAAACTGACATGCATATGGCTGACATTTAGCTGTTGCCCTCTGCCACAGATGGCACATTGCTAAGTGGGCATCTCATAATGACAAACATCAGGCCATCACAGCATATTATTAGTGTTTTTCCGGGTAATGGCCATAATGACACCATCATGAGTTTCTCTTGCTGGAAACAGATGTATTTAGCTGTGTGGCATCATATGAAAATTACATGTCATCTGGTTTAATTGGTAATAACAAACTATAGTCTCAACCTCAGATGACACACCCACAGACCTCCTACGGTTAATGCATGGACATCTGATGCATTAGCAGTTCAAATCTGATTGATTTTGGAGATTTCAAAAATAAAAAATGAAAATACAGTATTGTTTGGCACAACAGGAACCATAATCACACCATGTTCAGAGGAGAACTGGCCCCCCGACTGAGCCTAGTTTCTCCCAATGTTTCTTTTCCTCTCTCCTTTCTGTCACCTAATGGAGCCTGGGTTCCTTGTCACTGTCACCTGTGGACATTCAGTGGACATTCTGCTCATTTCTTTGTGATTGGCTATACAGAAAATGCCAGCCACAATGCTGTGCAATTATTTCAATTACTTTCTCTTTAACATGTGTCTATGATTGTGGTATCAACTATTTTAGATAAACCTGCATCTAAATGTACACAAACTATTTAAAACATATTGTAGCATAAGAAATGTCTGTTTTAAAATGGCAATTCTGCAGACCTCTTGCTGAATGTGTTATACTGTAGTATGAATGCGGAATTGAGGTGCTGTAATTCCATCACATCATCTTCTTCTGATTTGACTGGAGAAAATCAGGTGGCACGCTTCAGCAGCCAAAGCTTATCTGTCAGGGGCTGCCTTTCTGAGAGATGTACCTGCTGTCTGGGCTTACCAGACAAGGCATAAAGCATGAATGAGAAACAGGCATGAGCAACTGCACACAGATGTTCCTCTCCCCCAGGTGCCTGCATTTGGCCTTTTTCACTTGGGAGGCACTTGATAGGATGCTGCATGTTGCAATGATGGGTGGAAGACTAGAGGGGGAGAAAACAAAGTCAGAATTGGTTTCAGAGGGGATTGAGCCCAAAAACAGTGTGGACACATTTCCAGATGGTGTCCTCTGTTGATGTATGATCACCAAAGCTAGCTTGAAATAGAAGACAGGAGAGTCAGAGCAATGTCATCCCTTCAACACAAGGTAGAACACAGGCAGAAGTTTCAGGGTGAGGGAATATTCTTATGACTCCAACTTTTAGATATGATTCTCCCATTTTTGTATCCTTTTGTGTATTTACACTAGCTTGTACTATGGTTTACTCTTGAAAATCAGCATTGTGAATATTCTTGACTCATGCTTGTGTTTTCTTTAATACAGTAAATTCCTTTGAATAAATCTGCTAAATGACTAATGCAAATTTAAAATGGATCCAGGATTTTAGTAATGCAAATGACTGATTTAGGTGTTGATGACTGCAGACTCGCGTGAATGTGATGTTATAATCCAGTTCACATGAGGGATTTGACTGATTATTCATAAATGTAATTCGAGGAGGCCTGCATACACCAAGAACGATAACTAGTATCCACACCAATGACGATAACATTCTGTTTATTATATAAGTTATTATACTGTACACATACTGCAGTTGTGTCGTCTGCACTTTAAATTGCAAGCTTTTTGAAAAAAAAAAAGCATTTTTACATTTTGGTTGACTGTCAATGTTCTTATCATTCATCGACTAGAAAATAAAAAATGTTCTGGAAATGGTTCCAATGATATGGTTCTTCTGTGTCATTCTGGTTATAGTGGTGTTGACTTCCCTGTTCTCATGTAAATAGATTGATTATTAAAATCTAATTGGATTAGTCTGTAGACTGCTGTGGATATTGTGGCAGTATGAGGACCAACTTTTGCACGTGGAAATAACAATTGGGTGAAATTTGTTGAATGGTAGTGAAAACATTTACCAGCTACTTTGGTAAAGAAGAAAATATGTGTTCAATTCATGCATTTAAATTAATGGTCATAGAGTGCAACAGAATGCCATGCAGGGTTTTTGACCCCCTTTTTATGTTTAACTGTTTGTAAGTGTTAAAAAATGTGCCATGACACAGGATGCTGAAAATAAGCATCAATACAATATATGGTCTTTAAATGTATATAAACAAAGAGTTAAAATGTCAGTAACACTTTAACAGAATGGGAACTAAATGGGGCCTTATTGTAAAATACTTTGGGAATGGACTGATGTGCACTGTAGGTCAATGATAGACTTATGTTAATGATATGTAATTGAAACAATATGCATTTACTTTTACTTCTAAAGTGTATTTTTGTGATGTCAGTTATCACAAGAATAATTTAGTGTCTTTGAATGATCTTCATTTGGGGGCAAAATGTTCCCAGCAAATGTTGATGATGTGATTAATTGCAATTAATTGAATTAATCAGCATATCATGTAATTAACATGATTCACATTTCAGCCCTCGAGTGAACTTTAGAATCACATCAAACCTACTTCCATTCTTCTTTGCTTCTGCCTCAGTGCTTATCATAAATACACATGAGTGTGTCTTTACTTGTCCTGTAATAGTTTCCTCTTTCAGCTTGCATGGTTTATAAGATGGCATGTCATGCTGCTCTTTGCAGACCATAATGGAGTTATGATGTCTCGGCAGCCATTGAGAAAGAGACCTGTTATTTATGCTGAGCGTCAGGCTCACAGAGGAGAGGCAAAGCACATTTAATTTCTCTCTAGATCACAAAGACAAATTCTATTTACTGCTCCCAGACAGGGATAGAGAGAGAGAGAGAGAGAGAGAGAGAGAGAGAGAGAGAGAGAGAGAGAGAGAGAGAGAGAGAGAGAGAGAGAGAGAGAGAGAGAGAGAGAGAGAAGGAAGAGGCAATGGGTGATGGAAGGATTTAATAGGTCATTCTGACAAACCTCATTAAGAGCTCTCGTGCGAGTCCTGGGGAAACCCTGTTCAAAATGGCCAGTGTTTACCATTTTACTGCCTTATTTTTCTCTGTTAGAAACAATAAGACAATGTATCAGTCAACTGAAAATAAAGCTGGCAGTTCAAAATGAGTTGACAATAAACAATATATAACTATAAACACGATACGTATCAGGCACGTTATTGAATGATGAAAAGTGAAATATTCATATCCTTATGGCATGAGGGTAGTACTGAATGAATATCAGTAAAGCGATGCTAACTGAACGGATTTACATGCTTCGCTAGGGTGTGAATGCTGAGTATGTCCATTCTGTCTTCTTCAGATGTTACACAAAAGCATTTGCTGCCTTCTACTGTTATGGTCTGTGGTTATAAAAAATAGATGTTTTGTATAGATACATTTGATGTGTTTGTGAGAACATGCTAAAATGTACAAAACCAAAGTGAATGGAAATTGTGATTGACCTTCATCGATTCCTCTCTGAGGAGAAAACAAAAGTCGTTTCTTGTTACTTGGGCATAATTAACACTGATCGACCGTGCTTGCTCTTTTTCTCTGTTCTAGTGCAGCGATGGCCATCCACTGAGAAAAAAAAACATTAACAAACGGCCAATGACGACGTGCCAGGAACTCTGAATGACTGTGAGCAGAAACTGGCATATATGAAAACATCAGTGGCAGCCTATGCATTATATTGACAGTTGTAATTTGGATATCAATGTATTTCTCTGCTGGCTTGACCTTATATCACGTCAACCGCCGCATTGGCAACCGAATCACGCTGTGAGGTGCGGTTAAAGAAGTGACGTGACAGTGATAATGTTTGTGCCAGTTCTTTGAAGACTATACCAGCAAGAATGACTTGTAAGAAATACTTTTTAAAGTTAGTTCACCCAAAAACGAAAATGTTGACATCAATAGCTCACCTTCATGTCATTCTAAACCTGAAGAAAGAATGTCATTAAATTATGTTTTGAGAGAACTGACACTGTAAGCTTTTGAGGCCCTCGGTTTCCTGTCAGCATCTTTAAATTATGTTCAGATCGAATATGAAATAATATTCAAAGTATTTTATGTAGCAAGATAGTAGGAGATAGCAACTGAATTCAGATTCCAGTCACAATCTGAAGAGCATTTAGCAGCTGAAGAACATTTTGAGTTGATGGAGGGCACTTATTAAAATGCATCTAATGTTCAGCAGTTAGTTCCTCTACGGCTATTGAATATGAAGCGTTTGAGACATAATAAGATACATTAATAGTATAAATAATTCATTTATTTTATTTTAACTTATAAAACATCAAATTAAACAGAGAAGTAGATTACTGCCAACAATAAATGCACTCTCTTTGTTGTGTTTCAGGCAAAATAATCTCTGAAACTAATTTCCTGCTGTTGTTGGCAAAACAGTCAGTGTTTTCCCCCTTTATAATTTTATGGTTTTTAATGTGTGGAGTAATAAACCAGTCGAGGTCCCTGAGCAACTCGCAGTGAAGAGATTTTTGCCATCCAGCAGGAAAAAAAGCAAGGTAATCTTGTGCAGTGTTCATGTATTTTAGGTATAATTGTGGCTCAAATGTTTGACTCCACAAAGAACATGCAGAAGGTGTTTAATTAGAGACACCTTTTATGAATAAGCACCAACTCACCATGGTGTAGCTCTGAAGGTTTTCCAGCAGATGTTTCCTCCGGAGAGCTTTCCTCATTGGATCAGAGCTCCAGCTGATTTATTTTGCCTGGATGTCCTTCAGTGCTTTTCTGTATTCTGTGTACCAAAAGTGATCCGATTGCACAGAGACAGCACTAAAAACTGGATAAGTTGTGAGGACTTTAAATGAATGATTCCTTTATTCTTCTGAATATACAAATCCTATAAAAATGTATTCCTTGTTATATTATAGTAGCAAGCTTGGGAACAGCCATGAACAACATGATAGTAGGCAAGCAATGAACTAAGTGGAATGTACCTTTGTTTATTTATATGCACAAAAAAACATCCTGGTGTATTGCTGTTTACTTCAATTACTGTCTCATTTGAGATAACCCAGCCATGAAATGATGCCATTTGCTCTGCCATTATTTCAAATCAGTAGATAACAGTAAAGATTTAGCTCACAATCTGACTCACCTCAAAAAGTAGAAAAGTCAAGTTCTCCTCTGACCTCAATTTCTATTAGGCCTATTTTCTTTAACACCGTATGTAAATACATTTTTTAATTGTAAGTATTTTAAGATCAGGTCGTTTTGAAATATAGACCGGTGCTAAGTATTTTGTAAGGTTTGATAGAATGAACTTTCACATTGATAGGCTATAATTTTAAATGCTCAAACAGTGTTTTTTTATTTTCTCTTGATTTTGTCAAATATGAAAAGGTAATGCAATGCAACTTTAACAGGAATAGATTTTGAAACCCATGCAGATTTCTATGAGAGCACAGGAGAAAAGATTTGCCTTTTGATTACATATGCATTCAGGCGATGAGAAATGTACAGTATACGGCGGTGAGTCAGCAAATCAGGCTCCTTATTGAAGGGCTTCCTCCGGGGTCTCAGCAGGGGCTTATGGACAGGGGCCAAAGTCAAATAAAACTTTCTGAATCAAAATTTCTCTTCTCCCTCGCCTCCAGCTGTAGCCCTCATACATTTCTGACTCATATAAATCATTCCTCTATCAGAAGTTGAACATCCATACAGGAACTTTCCCACACACTTCACTTATTATTAGTGAATGACTCCTGGTGAAATGCTTATTTTATGTGAAATTGCATGTAATTTTATGTATGTAAAAAGTATGTAAAAGTATGTCAAATTGCCTCTACATCTGGACTTTATCATTAATTGTATATACAGTGACCTAATATATATTAATGATATATGATGTATAGCCTAAGGCAGTGTTTCCAAACCCTGTTCCATGGAGGCACAACAACAGTGCACATTTAGGATGTTTCCCTTATCTGACCCATATATTTCTAGTCTTGGAGTCTCTAATAACAAGCTAATGAGTTGATTCAGGTGTGATTGATTGGGAATTGGAAGTTGGAAAATGTGTAGTGTTGGTGTGCCTCCATGAACAGGGTTGGGAAACACTGGCCTAAGGTACAGTTCAAAAGTTAGGTCAGTAAGTTGTAATAAGAAATGTTTCTTGACACCAAATCAGCATATTATAATGATATCTGAAGGATCATGTGACACTGAAGACTGGAGCAATGATGCTTAAAATTCAGCTTTTCCATTACAGGAATTAATTACATACTAATGTAATTAATGAATACATTAAAATGTATTAAAATAGAACACATTTCACTATATTTCACAGTAATACTGTGTGCAATTTAAAAAACAAGTCACCCTCATATTTAATAACATGTAGCTATATACAATGTGTAGGAGGTTATAAAAAGTAAACAGAAAAAATGAATGATTATAAACAGTATATATAGCTCCCTCCATAATTCTATTCACTTTTTATAACCCCCTGTTTTTCTTTATTATATAAAATTGCACTGAACTCCTTTAAAAAAAAAAAAACTCTCTTTTGAAGTAATATTTTAGTTTACTGTTGTAAAATCATGTGATTTTGAAGGTAATTTGATTCCCCTCCATGACTTAGTTCAGCTCTGTAATTTCTTCATCCGTGTATGCGTTTATGTCCATCTAACAGTGTAATTTTTTAAAATGATCACTGATGATTACCTCTGTACAAAGCCTGATTGTACTTAAAGTTCCAAAAAACAAGTTTAATTCGTCCCCAGTGCAACCTAAATCAGGGAGATGGATTGATTTTGATGTCGCAGGTCACAAATGGATCTAAATTGCCTTGACTAAATCGGTTACATTTTCGAAACGGCGGACAGGTCCTGACAGATTGCGGGTCGTGCCGTGGGCAGCTGCGGTCCTCCAGATGTGCTTTCTGGGATGATGGGATCAAAGTTAAACACTAGCAGATGTTTCCGCGCCCTCCTGGACAGGCACAGCAGGAGGAAGGAAAGGTTGTCCTCCTACATCCACCCATTCCAGGGGGAGCGAGAAACATGGAACCCTGGACTGCGGTGTGGTTCTCATGTCAGCGTGCTCCCTAAACATTTAAATCACTTGCATTTTAAAATCCCTCTGAAAGCCGGAGAGATGGATGCAGAGAGAGTCGAGAGCAGGGTGAGATATGGGTTACTGCACTGGAGAAGAAGAGGAATAAAAGGAAATGAGAGGTATAAAAGCTGTGGAAAGAAAAGAAAAAGGGAGAGGCTCAGGGAAGGGAGAGATGGGCCAGGGTGAGTTAGGGAATATGGAACAGAGAATGGAGAGAAAGAAAGGAGGGGAAACAGAAAGGCTTAGGTGAAGGATAGCATTTACCTTTTCTCCTGGAGAGATAATGGGTTCTCTGGGGCGCTATAAAAGTTTCATTCTGTCCCACCTCCTGGCAGCCAAGAGTAATGACAGTGGTGTTTGGGTCGACGGGGTCACGGCACTGAAAACTTGCAGTGCTGTAACCACCAGAGAGAGCCGCTTGATGACGAATGTTTTGACAATGTTTTTACAATGTCCTCACAGAGTCCAGTGTGTATAAATTCACTGATAGCATGACTGTGTTGGTAAAATCTCCCCTGGCACGAACCCTTCACCTATAGCAGACCACAGTCCTCAAATGACACAGCAATCAAATGAGGGAAAGAATGAGTGAATGGTATGAAACCCCTTGAAATTAAGAATGATATTGTCAGTTCCTCACGTCTCGGAGCTCAGCTCATTTAAACTGCTGTCTATTTACAGTCAAGACTTTAAATAGAGGCACTCTAAAGAATTGGACAGTTTACTCAGAAATAAAAATGATGGCATCTTTTATGTATCCTCATGATGTACCAAACATGAGTGACTTTCTTTCTGAACACTCACTCACTCTCTCTCACTCACTCACTCACTCACTCACTCACTCAATTAAATGATGACAGGAGCTGTCAAGCTCCAAAATAACAACAACAAAAAAAAAGTACTATAAACATATCATAAAAGTGGCCGATATGGCTTGCGTTCCAAGCCATACAATAGTGTTATGTGAGGAAATGAGTTGTTAATCTTTTCAATAAATCAATTGATGTAGTTTAAAATATGTGATTACAAATCACAAAACAGAGGTTAAAAGCTTACTGGATTGAATAATTTTCTGTGAATAATTTAAAGTTCCAACTGTTCCTCACACTAAGATATTGTATATGACGTATAAAACTGTGACCAGCTTTGACCTTTAAAATGTCTTTGTGTGTGTGTGTGTGTGTGTGTGTGTGTGTGTGTGTGTGTGTGTGTGTGTGTGTGTGTGTGTGTGTGTGTGTGTGTGTGTGTGTGTGCGTGGATGCATGCGAGTGTTCATTGAAAGAAAGAAAGAAAGAAAGAAAGAAAGAAAGAAAGAAAGAAAGAAAGAAAGAAAGAAAGAAAGAAAGAAAGAAAGAAAGATCACACACTTGTCACAAACAGAACTCACAAAGCTCATGACTTTGAACGGCTCTGACAAGAGCTAAAATAGAGACGCACAATAGCTGCTACCAGTGAACATGCAGGTGGATACAATGAGTGTCACAAAGATCATCTATGACCAGACCGTTAAGTTCTGTTTGGAGTGGCCCGTTGAGGGCTTCTCTTCTTGATCGTCAATGCAAGTACTGTATGTTCAAAGAAGGTGTGAACGCTGTTGACCTTTTTGGGGAGGGAGAGGGAGAATGGTCTATTTTTTAAAAAAAAAATGCATTACCCAAACTCATTGTGTAATAGAAAGCTGCACTGACCTAGATTATTTGTGTTCCTAATTTATAAACAGTAGATAATCCAAGCATTAATAATAATAATAATAATAATAATAATAAGGCAGTAGCTAGTTGCACTAAGTGCAAATAGTGATAGATGCTATTTACACCAGGTGTAAATAACAACAAAAAGTATTTTCTTTTTGTAAATAGTTGTTAGATGCTATTTATACTTAATGCAAATAGTGTCAGATACTATTTACACATCAGTGTATTGTATATTATAAAACAGTGTGCAATAATAACAACATATTCAGTGTACATGATAATATTTATTAAAATCATAAACACATGCTGCCTTATTGGGGCATTACTTGTCCCTCTGCCAACAAAGCTGGCTATTTGCACTTGGTGAAAATATACCCTCCGTAATAGTTATACAAATAATAATAATTAGTAGTATTGCTTCTTAAAAATAAAATAACTTGTCTATTTTATTTTATTAAGAAATTATTTGTTGTTGTTTTTGTTTCTTAAGAATAAGATAACTTCTTTTTTTCACATATTCATAAGTAGTATTAAGTATTATTTATTCTTTTAATTAATATGTATTCTAAGGATCATAGGTATACATAAACATTTAGAAAATTGATTTTTGAAATTTGTGAATCGATTCGAATCTGTAGAAGATAGAATCTTGCTTTATGTGAATGGCTTTTTTCCCTCACCTCTAGTACACAAGTATCATGTAGTTATTTGTTGGTAGCATGCTATGTGTCCTTCCATATTTTATATATCGTAGGATGACTTTATCAAAATATCTTATCATATGTTCTCACATACCTATACTAGTACCTGTGTTTTGTGAATTAAAGTTACTTAGTCAGACAGTGTCTGCTAAGAAAATGCAAAAATTTGTTTGGCAAACAGACTTTTTATTTATTTTTATTTTTTTCATGAGAGTTTATTTTGAGCTTTCCTGCACTCAGTCAGCAGCACAAGTTGGTGGTCTAACCAGGGAAAAAAAATTTAGTGGATCATTTGATCTGCGCTTTAGGCCACAACTAAGATAAAGGATCCTGCCTTTATGGGGTTCACAATTTGTGTGCCGCTAGCAGTGTAATTAGGATGATAACTGCTTTTGTGGGATCATCTGTTGCCGTGATACAGTCTAATTAACCTATTTCTAGCTGGCCCGGTGCATTTATGGCCCTAATGAGCACTTCCAACGACAACAGAGGAAAAATCATTGACAAAGCCCAATCCCTAGTGGCCTGATTTAACAGATATAGTGGGGTGATGTTTCATGCTCACCATCCACCATAAGAGAGAGAAGACAGCTAATGAGGAAATTTGGTCATTTCAGTACCACCTTCATCTCGTTATATGGTCCCAAATGCACACGGTTATTGTAACCTGCGATGTGTCCCAGAGCGAGTGCAGATTGAAAAAAAGTGGATGTGTGACAGAAACAAAAGAGAAAAGTGCAACACACAGCAAATACACCGCTAATGAGACCACGAAGGCACCAGACAAAGCACGTGTTTGTGCTTGCAAAATATAGATTTGAGATTCTGTAGATCTAATGTATTTAGGCATATGTGATGAATTTACACTATTTCTTTTTCTCAGTTTTGCCTGGACTGGTAAGCAAATTACTTAAGAGTTTTCCACTTTTAATGTTGTATTGATCTTCCTCTAATTGGCTCTTTTAATGAGAGGAGATATGGAAGTGAGGTATTTTAAAGCAAAGCATTTGCTCAGCCACTGAGTCATTTTAATGAATGAGCGAGGTCATCTATTTACTTTCTGACCATTTTTTTATTAATTGTTGAAATTAATTCGTATTTACCGGTATTGGGCTAATTCAAACATTTATAGCAGTGACATGTGGCTCACTCGGTTTCAGTTTAGCCATTTATGTATTAGTCATTTTGAACTCATAATATGACCTAGAATATAAAATGATGTCTGTGCAATACTGATATTCATTCTTTATGCACAAAGATCACTTTATGCTCTATCTATCTATCTATCTATCTATCTATCTATCTATCTATCTATCTATCTATCTATCTATCTATCTATCTATCTATCTGTCTGTCTGTCTGTCTGTCCGTCCGTCCGTCCGTCCGTCCGTCCGTCCGTCCATCAGTCTGTCTAATCTGAAACAAGAAGTAACAAACAGAACTCACTCAACCTCATCATGTTAAAATATATTTGAAAATTTTAGTTGCCATTAAATAGTCTGTAAAATGACTTTGCTAAATCCAACGGTGTTTAAAATAAAATAAAAAATAATGTCCTCATTAATAAATAAAGGAGTAATGTCCTCATATTGAAAAATAACATAATTATAACATGAGCAGAGCCCTCTGTGGTTTATAAAGAGGCTACAACATTTGCAGACCATATTGTGAGCATAGTGATCAAGCAGCTATTAGAGGCATTGACCAACAAACAAAAACAAAGTAAATGGTGTACAAAAGAATAAGAGAAGCACAGATCTGTGTGAGCCAAAGTGAAGCACAAATGTTTTCTTTCATCTGTTTAGATGGTCAAAATAGTCTGTCAGTTGCATTATTAAGGGACCAAAGCACTGCATTGTGTCTCTCCTGATTGTCCAGTCAGGGTTGTCATTTGGGTCAAATGGCTCTTTTTGTCCAGCTCACTGAAACGGCTTTATCCTTTTGTCTGTTTCTGAAGCAAATAAATAGTGATGGTAATGAGGGTCTAAGCTCTCTGTTACAGATCTGTATGAGTGAAGAAAATTGATGAACTTATCTGTTGTATACTGTCATTATAGACAAAACCATCATCAACTAATGTGAGTGAGAGCAAAGGTGAGAGATTTTAAAGCAATACTTCTCATGTCCTCTGTCACATCATGTTTACACTGACACCCTGAAATGACACTCTACAGGGAACAGTTAGCTAATATGATCAACATTTCAACAAGAGCTAAAGCTACAAATGTGTTTAAAATGTATTTATTTATTGATCCTATAATATAGATAATATTGGATTTACAATATTTCAGTTATTGCATGGTTCAAAAATGCATAGTAACATTATGCATGTTTTTTGTTTGTTTGTTTTAGCTAAATGTCTTAAAGGAGAAGTTCACTTTTGAAATGAAAATTCTGTCATCATATACTCACCCTCATGTTGTTTCAAACCTGTATGAATTTCTTTCATCTGCTGAGCAGAAAAGAAGATATTTAGAAGATTATCAGTAACCAGACAGTTTTTGGGTCCCATTGACTTCCATAGTAGGAAAAAAATATACTATGGAAGTCAATGGGACCCAAAAACTGTCTGGTTACTGATAATCTTCTAAATATCTTCCTTTCTGTTCAGCAGAAGAAAGAAATTCATACAGGTTTGAAACAACATGAGGGTGAGTATATGATGACAGAATTTTCATTTTAAAAGTGAACTTCTCCTTTAATACTCACAAGCCTCGTAATTTCCATGTTTAATTCTAACTATGTGTGATCTCGGATACAAAATAAAGGTATTTCTGTAACTTAATGGAGAACTCGGCAACTCGAGCGAACTCTAGTCACTTCTTCGCTGATTTTTCCTTTTGTTGTCACATGTTTTCCCCACGAGCTCCCCCTACAGCTGTGTTGGGGGGGGGGGGGGGTATATTTCACAACACGGTCGTAAAAAACTCACTTGCGGCGGCCTCCTCCACCTCTCTACCGCTGCTCATATGCGTTTGTTTTGATCGGAGCAAGCCAACTGTATCGTGTGGAGCTATGTCTACCGAGGTGGGTAATCTGGTAATACATCATACATGCGTGTGTGTTTGTCGAATTGCCGTAAAGCAATTCGTGTTTCGTGCTCGTTCTCGTTCTCGCTTCTCCCGAGACTTCCAATTTCTATCTTGCCGGGATGGTAGTCCCCAAGTTGCAAGGTTGGTTTTCCGCCTGGGAACGCTGGGGGGAGTGGGGAAAGTCACCAATATCACCAGAACAGGTTGTTTAACCATCCAAATGAATTCTAGACAGTTTTATTAAGTTAAAAAAGTTACCAAGTTCTCCTTTATTATTTTTAGCTGCATGCACAATTGTTAGCAGCATCTATTATTTATTTAAAAACTAATATCTAAATCATACAAAATTTTACATTTTTCCTAGTCCAATTTCTGTTTTATATTATGAAAGATTTTATAATTTGTGAAGTGATTTAATGTGCCCATTTTTAAATAATAAAGCATTAGTTTAGGCATTGCAGTTGGTCACATAACGCCTTACTTACATTACAGATACACTTTGCTCTAAAACTTATCTAAAGTCTCCCTTCTGCAGGGACTTGTTTGTTGTTTGTTGTTTTCCTCTATATGATAAACAGGCCCTGAAAGCTTTCAGGCAGCATCATTAACAATGTACGACGATGCTCATGCCCCTCAAACTGCACAAATTAATCATTTTAATCTAATCCTATCGTCCTAATCAAAGGCCCCGGCTTCTGTTTTATTTATTGCGCCCTTAACCTTAGTAATTAACTTATGCATGAATTTATTATTCAAGATTATCCCTGAATGGGCCTATTTAACCAGATGCAAATAATCATTTGGGCGTCAGATTTTGTGTTCGTTCAGTCTTGGGAGGCAGAGACTCCTTCTAGTGACACTTGAGGGTGACACTGTCTGAATTCATTCCCTTACATTTATAAAATAAATTAAAAAAATGCTAGAGGCATCTGTGTTCGTCTACATTATGCAGATATTAGTCTTCATGATTTTTTAAACATGTGTTTACTTCTTAAATACAGGCATATTAGTGAGAGCTTTACAGTAATACTGGAAAAGGATGGCTTATAAGCAGGAAAATTAATCAAGTTTGGGTAAAACCAAGCAGATTGGCCCATTTTAAGATTACCTGGTAAGCAATATTTGTAATATGCATACCTTTATCTGACTTTTATCATTTATCTGTTATGTTTTTGTTTATGAAACGTATAGTGTAAATCTGCATGTATTTATGTAATATTTAATTTACAAGGCCTTTAGTCCACCTTTCACTTACATATTTACTGTTCAAATGTTAAAAAAGGAAAAAACATTATCACATAATCTATCAGCAGTATCTATGCTGTAAAACCTTTGCTTTGCAGTTTTGATTATTACATTTAATTTGCAGCATTTGCACAATCAAACATTCATATCTCATACGTACAACAAACAAACACACACATTGAAAAAAAAAGACTTAAAGCATGAAGATATATATTCTGTTTACTCTCATAACAAGCTGTATTTTACACTACAGAAGTTCTGGATATTCTCCATAAAAATATAGCATAAATGCAGTTGGCACTGCCAACATATGACCAAAACATACTGGATATTGCTGTTATGTCTCATATATACACAGACAGTACCCATGCATTTTTGAAGATTTCATTATTATCAATACTAAAAAAAAATCTGTTTGTCATTAAATGCTTACTTTTTTAAAGGTTTTAGCCACCACTCCTCTCCGCATCTAAATTGGCTGAGAAAATGTCATCAGCAGTCAGCTGGGCGGAGCGCTGTCAGTCTGACGGGACACTGTCACCCCGGGGCAGAATATGTCCTCTCTTCTGATAATAAAGGGGACTCTGGAATGTGAGCTGGCACTCAAGGGAAGAACTGCAGAGGGTCACTTAGAAATGACTTCTGCCTTTTCCTTATATCCGCACTATCTCTAGGAATGCTATTTATCGACAGCTCTCCATTATATCTTGCCTTAAAATAATGATTTTGTGAAACAATCTAAGGAAGGACTGGTATAATGAGATATGGTGCAATGATGTTTTAGGTGTCTTATGTAAGTGACGCTTGAAATTAATGGGATTGATATATGGAGTATAAACAGATCCTCACTTGTTTCTGTGATGTTATTATCAAGGTGGATGAACCGTATTGTGCTGCTGTGCTTTTCTAGGAATCTGTGCCTCAGTTAATCATTTGGTTGCTGCCCTTAGTGTAAAGAGCTTTTGTCTTCTGCAAAGTTTGCATTATTCACACATTTTGTGACTTACACAGCACTCTGGAATACAGTACTTGATTCTGATTGGTCAGTTGCAGCATTCTGTGGATAATAATTTTGTATTAACTGTATTTTTTGTCATTTTTTTTAACTGTTCTTTTGAACTCTCTATTGATCAAAGAATCCTGATAAAGAAGTATCACAGTTTCTGGAGTAATGTCTGCTGAAAATGTTGAGATATTTTAAATTGTAACCATTTTTCACAATATTATTTTTGATAAAAGAAATGCAGCTTTGGTTGAGCATAAAATACTTATTTTTAAAAACATAAAAAAATCTTCTCGACCCCAAACTTTTGAACAGTGGTGTATTTTCTTGAAAAGACAAACTATGATGATTTTTTTTTTTTTACCCTGACTGGAGTTTATTCTGCAGTACATTTTGTCATTAAATCCACCCCTCTGTCTTGCAATGTATGATTTTTCTTTAGCTTTAGACAAATCTGATAATAATGGTATTTTTTTGTCAACAGGTTTTAAATATACTGTAGTTTACCTAAGTTTTAAATCTACAATTTACTTGCTTTTGATTTCATCCAAATTTCTGTCTTCTCACTCAAGAGCTCTTGATCTTTGACTTCCCATTCCTTATACACAAGCTCTCTCATCATTAAGCATTCAGGTGAGGTTTTCTCTCCTCGGTGCAGCTTTGCGGCAAGAGGCTCTCACATTTAAAAGGCTTTTTGAAGTTGTTGGGAACTGCTGTCACTTCCTTTTAGTTGCTTTCCCAGAACAGTACACCTTGCTTTCCATCTAATAATAAGGCAATGCATTTGCTCCAAACACACTCTCCATGAATTAATTCGACAGTGTTATGACCCTGAAGGACCGTTAAATCTGCTTTTGAATTTGCCCAGGCCCCCTCATAATGTACTGGCCCCCACTGTTTCTTCTCAGAGCGGCCATTTTCAATTAATCCCACTGCATAATGCATGACTACATTTAACAATCCAATGGACCGATATGGGTTCTTTGGCTGCAGAGGAACTCTGCTAATGGTTGTAAAATAGAGTTATACCACTCCGAATGAATTCATTAGTTTACTTAGTGACTCAGAAGGTATGATGCTTTTTGGGTCCGGGGCAGCTTTTGGCAGTCACTTGATAATGTTTATTTTGTATTCTGTAGAGAATTATAATGAGGCCTGCATCTTTTGCTGCCACTTGTGGAAGGAACATTTGAGATAATTAGAGGATATTTTTAAAGCACACCATTAACCCTAATGTGGTGAGATATGGTTTTGGGGATATAGTCAACATTAAATATATATATATATATATACAGTCGTGCTCAGAATTAATCATACCCCTGGTAAATATGATCAAAAATGGCTGTAAAAAATAAATCTGCATCGTTTATCCTTTTGATCTTTCATTCAAAAAATTGGCAAAAATCTAACCTTTCATTGAAGTAAAAGAATTGAAAGTGGGGAGGAAATCACATTATAAAATAAATGTTTTTCTCCAAAACACATTGGCCACAATTATTGGCCCCCCTAGAATTTTTTATGAATAAAATATCTCTGAAGTATATTCCCATTAATATTTACCTTTTTTTTTTTAGCACACCAGGGTGACTAGGAACATGAAATTGTCCAACTATGACTTCTTGTTTCACAGGAATTTATATATGAGGAAACACAAAGGCCAAATTCCCTTAATCATCCATCACAATGAGTAAAACCAAAGAATATAGTTCTGATGTGCAGCAAAAGATTGTTGAGCATCACAAAATAGAACGTGGCTGTAAGAAAATAACTAAAGAATTGAAAATCCCCAAATTGACCATCAGGTCAATAATTAAGAAGTTCCAATCAACTAAAGATGTTACGAATCTGCCAGGAAGAGGACGTGTATCTATGTTGTCTTAATGGATGGTGAGGATGAAAGTTTGAGTGGCCAAAGATACTTCAATAATCACAGATGGAAAATTACAGAGATTACTTGAGTCTTGGGGTCAGAAAGCCTATTAAAAAAAAAAAAAATCAAACAACCCCTACATCCCCACATGTTGTTTGGGAGATTTTCAAGAAAAATGCTCCTCGCTCATCCAAAAACAAACTCCAGCATATTCAGTTGTCAGACAGAAAAAAAAAGAGCTTTTTGGCAGCAAACACGCTAGATGGGTTTGGTGCACACAAGGATAAAAAGTACCCCATGTGTACAATTTAATATACCATTGGATCTTTAATGTTGTGGCCATATTTTTCTGCTGGAGGTCCTGGACTTCTTATTCAGATACATGGCATCGTGGATTCTATCAAATATCAACAGATAAAAAATCAAAATCTGACTTATAATGGGCCGTGGTTGGATCTTCCATCAGGACAACGATCCAAAACAAACATCAAAATCAACACAAAAATGTGTTAGGGAGCACAAAATGAAGCTTCTGCCATGACCATCCCAGTTCCCTGACATGATGAGTGGAGTGAACTGAAGAGAAGAAGCACCAACATGGATCTGGGAATCTGAAGGATCTGGAGAGATTCTGTATGGAGGAATGGTCTCTGATCTCTTGTCAGGTGTTCTCCAAACTCATCAGGCATTATAGAAGAAGACTCAGAGCAGTTATCTTGGCAAAAGGAGATTGCAAAACCAATCCCCCCCCCCCCCCCCCCCCCCCCCCCCCCCTTTTTTTGAATGAAAGATCAAAAGGATAAACGATGCAGATTTATTTTTTACAGCCATTTTTGATCATATTTACCAGGGGTATGATTAATTCTGAGCATGACTGTATATATATATATATATATATAAATACAAGATAATTTACTCCAAATATAAGAAAATAGGAGACAAGAAAGAAAATCGTGGGACTGGGTTGAATGCTATTCAGTTAATTCTGGATGTGAAAGAATTATGTTGAGAACCATTTCAGCTTTCAGACAAATCATAGTGTGATATGGTTTGGGGATACAGTCAGTATTTTAAAATATCTACAAGCTCATTTACTCCTAAGAGAAATAAGAAAGGAAAAAGAAAAATGTGGGACTGGTTCCCAATTACTGTAATTACAAATGTGAATTAACTTAACAGTTTAAGCTTTAACAAATGATACTGAGATGTGGTTTGGGGAAAAATATCTAAATATGAGTTATTTTATTCATATTGCGAAATTAGGAATGTGTCATGAGTTTACCAGTCCTCTTTCACTGCTACACTTGCTCACTCACACTCCGGACTACAATTCCCAGCATCCCTCCTGGTCCTCACCTGCACTCATTCAGCCATCAGCTGCATCACTGATTATCACCTCATCAAGATACACACATAAGCACACACCTCGCCTACCCTTATCCTTATTACCTTACTCCTTGTCATCTGTGTCTACCTGCCTTCATCACAATATCTTCTCCTCAAGTCATTGTGTATACCCACAATATCAAGCACTCTAGTTAAGTCTGCCATCTTGCCTGCTATCTGCTTTCTCTGTTTAATAAACATCCATCACCTGCATTCCTGTTGTCTGTACCTCTGTTACATGACAGAGTGAAGGATAAATGAAAATCATGGGACTGAGTAAAACGCTTTCCAATTAATTCCATATGAGAATGAATGGCGTCAAGAACCGTTTTAGCTTTAACATAAAGGTTCTTGGGAGAAATTGATAGACAAATCTGGAGAGATGGAGAGCTGGTTCCTCTCCCCTCGGGCCATTAGAGTGACACACTTTTCTGGTCTTCTCTCTGCTCTCATTATTTTTCCTTCTCTCCACAGACTTTTCCCTAGCGCCAATAAAAGCCAATTTTGCGCCGCACCTGTCAAGAGAGCGTCTCTTCCCTGCAGTCATGCAACTGCACACTAACTAAACACCTTCACTGGTGACTAAAGTATGACCACTGTAGATCTTCAGAGACTATTTTCTAACTCCACTGACTAGACGTGTGCAACACTGGGGCTTTTTCTTTCTCCATAGGATGTTAAACTGCTCCGCACCAAACCTGGAAAATGGTAGGAGAGGAAACGTTCCAGTTGAGTGTTCAGAAACCGCTGCCTGCACACGCACAAACTCGCCGACTTATAGCTTACATATATTTCGCAAGCAGCCTGAGGGCATCAAAAGCTGCAGATCAGAGAGGTGAAACATGAGCAGCCCAGTAATGAGCAGGATTTGAGGTGAGATCGAATGGGAAAGGCAATTTCTCAAACTTTCGTGAAATGGACCCAAGTTCAGATGCAGGTCAAGTGTGCTGTACAATTTTGCTCCTCTTATAAATGTCCATCAGCAGATCATATAAGTCACAGTGTTTGGCAGGGTTTTACAGTGGATGCAGTGAAAACCAAGGTTTTCATTAATATATATTACCAGCTGTATGTCGGCCAGCTAAGTGGATCTATTAATAAACTGAATCAGAGTGCACTCACCGGCTATGGAGAAGTAAGGTTTGATTTCAGCTGTGCTAGATGTCTGTTCACAGAGCGCACATCGCCATCATCTTTCCATTTTTAGTTCTACTTCCGGCTGAGCTGTCCATCATTTTAATGACCAGTCTGTATGTGTCAGAGCAATCCATCTTCTGTGACATGGTTAGACTTGCTTGCTTGGAGTTGATTCAAGTGCAGGAATGAGATAATGTTCTGACAGACATCCAGACCTGTTGTTAGGCCTGTCTTGATTTATGGTATACTAAATAAGGGTGTATTTTGAGGTTAATTTTTGTAGTGCACTATATAGGCTAATCATAACAAAAGAAAAAAGAATGCACTTAGCATGTTGATGATTTGAATTGCTTTTATTCTATTTTTGTTGGAATAGCACATTTGAAAGAAGCTGCCTGTCAGTCAGACAGTCCTTGGGTACTCTGTACTACCGATTCCGCAGATAGACGGGTACTGTTTTTTTTTTTTTTTTTTTTTTTCATTTTCCCAATAGTTTTTTTCGATTGACTTTGTCGCAAAGAAACAATACTTATTACATCATTACTTGGAAGAAATAAGTTAAATTCAGCTTGATTAAAGGTGACATAGTATGCCCCTTTTCACAAGATGCAATACAAAAATTTAAGTATAGTGTCCCCAGAATGTGTCTTAAAATACCCCCCAGATCATTTATCATCGCTGGTCAAATTTGCCCCATTTTAGGGTGTGAGCAAAAATGTGCCGTTTTTGTGTGTCCCTTTAAATGCAAATGAGCTGCAGCTGCCCGCCCTGTTCAGAACAGGACCGATCCTTTACACGAGCTTCGGATACTCTGGCAATAACAAAACGCGTAATTCGTGAATCTCACTCATCCAAAATCTCAGAAATAACCAGTAGCTGAGTGCAGCTTTACGGAGAGACTCTTTTAAACAACGTTTGAGACAACTTTTAGACTGCACCTGGACATTAGTGGATACATTTATGTAGTTGTTGTGGAGTTACATTGATCTCATCGACTTGCATGTACTGTCATGTATAACTTTTACACAAGTTGACAAAGTTCCCTGAGGTCTTTATAAGACAACTGTGACATTGTTTGGTCAAATAGTGTTCTGTGCTCGTCTGTGCAGCCAACAACAACACAGTTTGCATGCTTTGCTCGAACTTTTGCCATTGCATTAGAACTGGTTACACTGTTGTCGCTTGCGAAAACCAAATGGCGGAGCCGGGGGTGGAAACGTGCAGATTAAGGGGCTGTAATATTATTTATATTACTTTTGACATGCTTGCAGAGAAAGGCTTACCTGGGCTGGGCTGGGCTGTCTCTTTTCACATTTTCTGGTTTCATAGATGCACCGGGGACCTGATTATAGCACTTAAACACAGAAAAAGTCAGATTTTCATGATATGTCCCCTTTAAGGAAAACTAAAATTACAGATGGTGTAAAGTACTGTATTTAAGTAAATATATTAATAAATAATATAAATTAGTTACTGTACGTAAGTATCTTTTTGGCTACTTTGTAGTTTTATGTTTTATGTAGTTTTATGTTTTTTTGTAGAGTATCCAAGATATTAGCAACTTCGGTTACACTTTATTTTAAGGTGTCGTTGTTACAGTGTAATTATATATTTAAGTACTGAGTAATATGAAGCAACTACATGTACTTACTATAGGTTTAGGGTAGGATTAGGGTTTGGTTGAGGGTTAGTTGAATGTAATTATGCATAATTTACTGTTATTACAATGGTAAGTACATGTAACATATGTAACAAGGACACTGTAAAATAAAGTGTTACCGCAACTTATACTCTCTATTTGACTAATTTTTTTAACAAGTATATGTACTCTTTACTCCAATATATTTGTAATGAGTAATGCAGTTACTCGTAAAATTTAACATGGCACCTTTATTTCTGTAACAAAAGAAGCGACATCGTCATCTACAGGACACTGAAGGTACTATAACTCGTGCGCCTTTGTACTTGAGGTTATCTGAGACTTGAGTGTTTGTAGACGTTTAAGAGTGTCAACCTTGATTTAGTGCAATTTTGAGGTGCTCAGTTTTATTTTAGAAAATAAATGTGATTGCTTTCCTCGCAAATCAGCTGTTTCTTGTTTTTCACTGGCATGTCTCTTAGGTGTTGAGGACTAGTGGATCTTTGAGCCTATACATTCAGTATGAGTAAAATACTTAAGTACTGTTAAAATCAGATGCTCTAGGAGTTTTACTCAAGTTATATTGGAATTGGTCACTTGTAACTTGTAATAGAGTCATTTTCGCTCTAAGGTATCTGTACTTTTACTCAAGTATGGCTTTCAGGTTTGTCATGTCCTGAAACTCATAGCTGAAGTTATTTCACAGTGCTCTGTTATCCAGCAATTTACTGCTCATACTTGGCTTGTTCTCTTCTCGTACTCTTCCAAATGTGCTCATTATTCTTTTTAATCTGCTGTTAGATGCGTGGCTTTCTCGGCAGAGAAGACCTCCACCCAGACCGTGCACCTGGAATCTCCACAATCGACCTCCACCACACGATTAAGGATTCAATATTGTCGGTGACGCACCTTACACAGATGCCTTCTGCTATTGCATATTAATAATAATGATAACGTTAATAATGGAAGTCGCATTAAATGGCCCCAGAGGAGCCGTGTTTGATTGTCCTTAATGAATTCTGCTCTGCAGGCTTTTGTTCTAGCTAATGAAAGAGGGGGCGGCTATGGAGGGGCCAGAGTGCTGGAATAGATTAATAGATCGCACCGGATTGAACTCCATTGCTGTGGATATAATGAGGTGTCAGTTCACTGTTACAGAGGACGGGAGGAAGTTTTCATTCCTGCTCAGACATTGTGAAAAAGGGAACCAAAAAGAAATCGAGAGCAAGAGACAATGAGAGAGGGAAAAAAGACAGATTGTTATGCAGGTGGCAACAGAGGACAAGAGAGGCAGTGATGGGTATGAATAACCAGACAGAGTTCAAGAGCGCTTCAAAGAGGGCAAGAAACATGTAAGACAGGATGTCTCTCAATTAAAGAAATATAATTGCTTTCGTCAGCACCAGGATATAGACACTTAACCTTACCACCCTCTATATGACATTAGACATCAGGGCCTTCCCTTGCACATCTATCATTAAAGCTCTTTAATTGTAAGATTTCTGTATGTCATTATTTTAGTAAGAACAATATAATATAATATAATATAATATAATATAATATAATATAATATAATATAATATAATATAATTTATGGGGGGGGCAAACAGGAAATAATTATATGCAAATATGTAAATCTGAATATATAGATACAAATAAGATTATATATGGTTATAAGTCTGAATATATAGATATAAATCTGAATATATAAATGTAAATCTGAATAGTTATTAGGTCAGAATATATTTATAAATTCTGAATATATAATTAATATTTATATCCCCAGAAAAATGTTACTGGAGTAGATGCGATTTTCTGTATTCTAGTACCTTTTAATTAAACAAGTAAGTGATAACCCACGGCTAGCAGTGCATTTAACATTTTTTAATGCACAACGTGGAGGCAAAGAACTGCCCGATACGAAGAGGAGGGTGGTTGCCTCCACAAAGTGCATTAAAATTGTTGAATGCACAGCTAGCCTTGGATTATCCCGCTTACACTATGGTAATTTGCCAGCATTGACAACTTAAAGCTGTTATTGGTGTTTGCAGCGCAATATTTGACCGGAAGGGTAAAACTGATGGTTATTTTCGTCAGTTACGGCCCGTTAGATCTAGCATTCTGCCCGCTTTGAATCAGACACAGAGATAAAGTAGTGCGTAAGATTACATTTATTTGAAAGCCCGAAATAGCAATTATAGCTCTCTGTGTGTGAGTGACGTAGGCCTATGTGTGCGTGTGGCGCGTTTCAATGAAAACAGCGCATTAATATACAACGGTGATTAAACTGACTTGGAATTACCTGGATTCTGAATGAGCCAAGTGGAGTGAATTTGAGGAAGCAGAAGCAGAAGCGTGGAAAGCAAGGCTGTAGCTGAAACGCAGAATGGAGTTTAATTTTTTAGGGCTTTCCTCAAGTGGAATGGAATTGACTGACGGCGCTCTGAAAGGTGAACAGACATATGCAAAATCTAAATATTTTATTACAAAATGTGAATTAAGTAATACAGAAATTAATGAGATGTTTAATTGTGTTCTCATCTTGTGATAAACCATTTATCGGTTTATCTGGGCTGACATACAGGTTGATAGCTTGAGGTACAGGAGCCCCTGTCTGGATTGAGCCCTTGAGCAAGGCACTTAACCCCAGGCTGCTCCCTGGTGGCCTCCTCTGCAACTGGCGTTAGTAGGAAAGAAAAGTACAAAAGAAAAATAAAGCCCTTCCTTCACCACCACTTTCTATCTAGGCCCTAGTCATTTTGCTGTCAGCCTATTGCAGCTTCCTTCTTTCAGGCTTACAAGCATCTGCTGAACATCACCCTGAGCGCATCCAAAATGCTGCTGCTTGACTTGTTTTTAACCTCAGGAAATTCTGTCCCGTTAAACCTCTGCTCAGGTCTTTACACTGGCTTCCAGCTTCAGTGAGTCATGGCTTACCTGCCAATGGCCTGACCCCTTAGTCCTGAATTACAAATTCAATACAAGAACTTGATGTCCTTACAACTGTACGGACTCAAGAAATTTAAGAAATTAAAAAAATAAGAAATTTTTGCTATCATTATTTTATTATTATTATTATTATTATTATTATTATTATTAGAAGAGCATAAAATTAAAAATGTTCCAAACCAAAACTTTATTTTCAAAAGTAAATGATCTTCATACTCTTGGGCAGTTGCTATGAATTGTGGTTGCTTTGAAGCATGATTCAATTTCTTCAGTTTCTAACTCTGTAACATGTATGCTCAATTTGGTTTAGTTTCATAGTTTTTTGGTTCTGTTTTCCCTGTTCCTGTTTGCCTGTGTGCCCTGTCATTTGACAGTTTCCCAGTTTGTTCCCTTGATTAATGAATCCGTTCAACTGTTGTCCTATTAACTCATTAGTTCCTCTGTGTATTTAAGTCCTGTCAGTTCATTGTTCGGTGTCGTCAATGTTAAGTGGTTATGTTATCTCTCTATGAGACTCAGTGACCTATTATCTGATGGATTATTAAAGTAACTACTGTTTGTGTGTTCTGTTCCTGTGTCATGCGATTTATACAGCCACCCGTGGCAATCCTTTTGTCCCTCAGAAAAAATAACAGCATACAGGTTCTATTTTGGTGAGTAAAAACTGGCACTTCATTTTTGAAATGAGTTTTCATTTTTTGGGTGAACCATTCCTTTAAGCATTAGCTAAGTAAATAGCATACACAGTCGTGCCAAGAGTTGCAAACAGTGATTATTTATCTTTCAGAGCTCTGCATATTTTTGCGTGGTCAAAAGGGTGAGTCAGACTGTCGGCATCTGTTTTAACTTTACAGTTTATAAATCTACATAAATGCCACGGTCGTGAATGTGGAGGCAGGTTGCACACAAGAAATTTTCTTTTGATGAAAACATTTAGATTTTTAGCTCTGATTCAATTGATTTTGTTTTTGCATATTTGTAATCAGCGTAGATTTTTAATCAGCTGACAAACAAACAACAACATACAAAACAAATGCTTGAGTTGTAATTTAGTTTTGGTTAATCAGACGATCAAAGACCCTAACTGTAATTTAAAGTGGCCTAGATTAGCTAGATTTGAGGCATTTTTATCATTCATTTTGGATTGAGATGCAATCCTACTTATATGGATATCTAATCACACTCTCAGATGCAGATGCAAATTGGGTGCAGTCACCTGCAGGACCTTGTGGTATATTAAATCTATAAAATCTGCAAAAATTCTCAAAAATCTAACCATAGCATGCATTATCTTATGATTGATATAATTATATATGACATTAAAAAGCTTTTAAGGAGTCTGTAACCTTATTTTCATGTTCACTGCAAACCACCACTCAAAACAATGATCTTAAAGACCTTTGTTTCTGAGATTAAAACTGCCTGAAGTTTTTGATTAAAGCCTTTTTCCAAGGACATAATATGCTTTTATTTACTCTCCGCTCAGACATCTGTTTGTAAACAGCATGTAAATCCAGGCATGTGTTCTCCTGCATTTTGGCCTGGTTTGTCATAAAACGGCCAATTAACACTGGCAGAGGGAGATTAACGCACTGTGCTCAGATGGGGTTTACTTATGCCCCCAATTACTATCTGGCAGGATTTAGGGAAAAGACTCGCATTTAGAAGCCTTCTGCATTATCTACTACTGACAAAAATAAAATAATAGAAGACACCTGCATGTAAAAAATGTTACTGCTATTTACTTAAAAAAAATATGGTAACAATATTACACATACTATTTTTGAGCAGTTAAAGCTTGATTTCATTCATGGAATCTTCCTGAATAAATCATGTAAAATGCCCTAATTTATTTAGACATAATGAATTCAATTTTTTTAGTGAAATGTGCTTTTTTATTTTAAGTATTTTTTATTCTCAAAATTGTGTGAAGTCAAGTGAATGGATATGACCTGTTTATATTTAACTATGAGATATATTGTTTTATAAAAAGACTGTATGCTGCTAGGACAGCACAGAATCAAACTTGTTACTGCACTATCATTAGCAGAGCTATTGCTACATGTATGTAACAATATGCTTCAGAATATTTAAAAATGCAGTTATTCACAACCTAACCATAAGCCCTACTCTTCTGCACAATGGTAACGATCAAAACTTTAACATAATAAAAACTCTTTCAAATGTCAAACATACCTGAACATTAAACATTAACAGATGTTTCCCTTTACTCAAACACATGAAATAACACTTTATTTCAAGATTTACTCTCCATTTCCAGCCATGTGCAAAGCATGCTGGGAACAAACAATGGTGTCTCTAAATAAAACCGCATAAATGAGCTAATTCTCTTAAAATAAATAGGTAGCCCCTTTTCCTTAATTTTATGAGGTTTATCAGTTCCTCAATTCAAGCCTTAAAATTGTGTATGTTTCCTTAAAAAAAATAGGAAAATGCATCTCTTGGTGTTATTAGTGAAATGTTCTCAATATTTTCAACAAAAACTGAACCACAATTTTCTTAATAAAATATACATAATATTTTCAATGATCACCTCAATTTTTTTAATGAAAATTACAAGACTCATGATTCATTTTTTACAGTGAGAAATTCCCAAACCATTGAACACTTGTTTCTTTCACATTATATGCATTGTTGTGTCTCTTCAGTCTGGTATGTCTCTTTCCTTAAGGATTGTTTGTTTCGTTACTTTTTCTGTGAATTTCTAAGCAATGTAATTGATGCTACTATTTGGGCACATACTGTAAGAGGAAGGGTCATGGACTCTGTTTAGACTTTATATTACATTGAGATTAGATTTTAGACTACTTTTTTTAAACTAACTTGAGCTAGACTGATGTAGATTAACATGCCAAATATCGTTCAAGTATAGAAGCAGTTTGTATTCAGGTACAAAGCGTTTTTTGTTTGCCTTTAAGCTCACAATGTAACAGGAGCAGAAGTAGCGAAAGATCTTTTCTTCTGTATTGTACATCCTAGTGAAATTAATTATGGAAAGCAAGAAGAAAATGTAGGACAGGCACTTGGTTGTTGAATGGATGAAACACTTGCATGGATGAATCGTTCACAATGACATCAATAACTGTGTTATAAAATACATAGGGTGAATTTCTATTTCATGCCAACTTGCCAACAAGTTGCAGCTTAATAATAAGTATTAAAATACTCAACCCGTTCTCATTCCCAGGGGGTCATATACTTACGCCTTTGTCAACGCACATGGCACCCTTTAACGTCAATATGAGACGCACAGAGCTTTCCACTAACTCAAACGTAAACCCATCCGCGGTAGGCCTACTATTGGACGCCCAGGGCAACTTCGTCAGTCATCAACTCATTCCAATATAAACCGGATGATGGATAATGATATCCTTGATAAAAAATGTGCTTAATAATTCTACAAAACATTATGATAATGTTATGGACATTATTATATTTTTATTATTTACCTTTTGATGCAGAGAAATAAAGGAATGTGTTCACAGTTTTCGACAGATGCATGCTATTTTAATGTATTTTGTTTTAATATCCTCAACATTTTATAACTTAATAACACGAAAGTGTGCTTAATAATTCAACAATGCAATAGGATAATATAACAGTTATTATTTTCGATCATAAGCTCTGTGCGTCTCATACTGACGCTAAAGGGTGCCATGTGCGTTGGAAGTAGACGCCGACGGACGTGACAAAAGCGTAAGTATGACGCCCTTGGCCTCTGAGTAATTTTGGAAACTGACTGATTTGAATGAAATTACGCCTTACGGTCTTTGAAGATGTAGTGCTAACGAAACTGTTATTTACGTCTTAATAGTCAAATTATCATGCAAGATTTGCACCCAACAACCAACAAGAAATCCCAAAAATTACATAAGCAGGGGAAAAAGAACAAAATGAGAATGAATAAGACAATAGTGGAAAGCACTTAATTTGTTATTTGTGATTCAGTGTACATGGGTTGGTTCAAGAGAGGCCAGCATAATATTGGTTTCGACTCATCTTGTGTTTTCCACTGTGCTATGTTAACATAATTACACACAACGTATAAGTGACACCATTTTAGATTCGCTGTTGAATGCATACTATAATTTTATGCAGACCTGCTATCCGAAGCATTTTTTATAACTTAATTGTGCAATAGATGCAATTGGAATCAGTGGTTGTAGCTTATTTTTGTTGTTTGCAGAAACATAATACTGCTACAAATTTTGTTTTCCTATTTATCACAGAAATTAATCCAATTAGTCACGCACAAGACCTTGTGTTTAATGACTGATAATAGATCCCCATTGAATTGTAAGTAATCATTAGGCAGACCCTAATGAGGATTATGGGACGTTTGTGAGCACAAGCTGCAGGGGTGGAGAGCACAGTGCCGTTGCTGCTTGACTGCCATTACTCAGCACAGCAGGGGGATTCTGCAAGGGCTTTGATAGAAAAATATTATTTCCTGGGTTAATTTATCGAATGGCCAGTTTCATTGAACTAAATCTCATCTCAAGAACTTTGTTTCATTCATCAAAGCACAGTAAGCCCTTGCTTAAAGAATGTCCTTGGAAAACATAAGCTAGAAATCTTTAAAATATGTCCCTTAGATACTAATCAATGTAGTACCGTTCTATGAAGTAAAAATAAAAAGAGAATTGCTTACATGAAAGTCTGACTGTTGGAATGACAAGTAGTTAGGGATGGTTTACTGATGGAGTCCTTGCCAAGTATAGTCTACGTTTGTTTTATGTACATTTCTCACGTTTCTCACCTCCTTATTTTTAGCAGCACTAAAACTTGACCTTTAACCCTCACGCAGGGTTTCAATTTTAATTGTTCTGTCAAGAATTCTGAGAAGGAGGATCCAGATGCAGAATAAGCAAGGGGTGTTATTTATTGACAACAAGTAACTGCACAAGATAGGTGAGGAAGGAATACAGTCCAAAGAATAGGGCAGGGCACACAACTGGAGAACAGGTAGGTCGAGGGCACAACTGGAGAGCAGGTAGGTTGATGAGATTGCAAAGGCTTGACGGCCAAAGATGGAGACAAGGCAGCGGCTCAGGGAATGAGGCTTGACAGTTGGTGATGAGACTGGACGTATAACCAGGCTTGCTGTCAGACCAGGAGAGTCAACGACCAGGGTGCAACAGAATGCGGGGCAGGAACCAACACGAGACAAGACTGAACAGCCCAAGACAACAAGTAATAAAAGCCAAATAAAACTTAAAATGAGACGAGAAAGATAAAGAAACAAAAATACTGAAAAAACAGGATCTAGCAAAATAAACAAACAAAAGATCTATAAATAACTGAAACTTGCAAAAAGATAAGACAGCAACCTTGTAGGGAACTACAGAGAAAAGAAATAAAAGATTAGTTAATAATCAAATCAAAAAACAAGCGAGAAACCAAAAATACAACTTGTAAGAACTAGATCAAGAGAAAGACTAGTACTTGACCAGACTTAAAATCAGGAACAAAGGGGGAGAAAAAAACTAAAATCAAAACAAACACAGAACTGACAGCGAAACTAAATCTAGAACTGACAGAGAAACTAGTTATGTTACATTTGACACTGAAGCTTCAAAGAGCGTATCGAGTTCGCAGCGCAATTTCTCATGAAGCTCCATGCCGGAGCGTGTATTGTTTTCAGAGAAACACGTGATCAACGAAAAACGAAGCCTCACTTTCTTTCCAGTCACGTGAATGCTTCACTTTGCGTGTCGGACTGTTTGAACCCAGAACACTACAGGTTTTTGGAAGTTTAAGCCCATTTACTAACATTTGTTTTAATAAAAATAAGCCTATAGCCTATGTTACATGATCATATATTCTGACACATAAACAGCATAGAAATAATTACACCAACATATACTTGCATCAAGCAACTAAATGGTTGGTATTATAATTAGTATTAATATAATTGTTACATTTAATTTATTGCCACACTTTAATATGTGAATTATATTATCAGAAAACTGAACATTTAGCGTTGTCAGGCTTTTATTTGTGCATAATGGATAAAACAATGGCGTTGCGCACTAAGCTGCTCATAAACATGGCTGCTATAAATTTGACGTGCCACAAGATGGTGCTGTTTTCGACACTCTTGATGCTTCGAATAGGGGTGGGCGATACTGCAAATTTCGGTATCGATCCGATACCAAGTAAATACAGGGTCAGTATCGCCGATATCGATACCGATACCAATGCTTTTTCATTTTAAAAGCATGCACTTGAACTTGTATGCACTTTCCTGTGCTAGAGCAGTGTGTCATGATTTATGAGGTGAATGCATCATTAATATGCTAAATCTGAATACGTTTTCAAGACTACTAAATATTTTGTGATTTGTGCTCTCAACTCGCCTACCCTAATTATAGTAAATGTACTATTGTACACTAGCCTACTGTTCAAAGGTTTGGGGTATGTAAGATTTTTAATTCTCTTCTGCATTTATTTGATCAAAAATACAGTAAAAACTGTAATATTACAATTTAACATAGGCTATCTGTTTTCTATGCCATAGTAAACTGTAATTTATTCATGTAATCAAAGCTGAATTTTCAGCATCATTACTCCAGTCATGATGATAATTCATTTTAATATGCTGATTTGCTGCTCAGGAAACATTTCTTATTATTATCAATGTTGAAAACAGTTTCATATTTTTGTGGAAACCATGATACATTTTATGCAGAATTATTTGATGAACAATGTTGAAAGAACAGCATTTATATGAAGTAGATTTTTTTTAACAGTGTAAAACCCTTGACTGTCACTTTTGATCAATTTAATGCATCTTTGTTGAATAAAAATATTAATTTCATTAAAAAAATCTTACTGACGTCAACACGTTATGTACACTTTTGGTTTGTTTATTGCGAAATAACTCCCGATTGTTTCTCTGTCATATAAGCAAGGCTTTGTTTCCCAAACGCACTGGGCCTGTGAGCTCAGCGAAGCACCAGCATCGAACGCTCTCTGTGGTTGATTGGTTTCGTCTTGTATCCAGATGACTAGGAGAAAAAGTTCTATCCTACACAATTATCCACTAGCATTCACTTATTTTTCCACTTAGAAGCTTATTTTAGGCACTGAATTGCGTGCTAAATTAATAAAAATTACTGGTAAAAACACACACATTTGGATCGATATTTTTATGTGAGGATCGATCCTTTTCGATACCACGTCAGTATCGATAGTATCGATACTTCAGGATCGATCCGCCCACCTCTAGCTTCGAATCTTTTCCAGAAACATTCAGGGGAAAGCCTCAGTGCTTCATGAGGCTTCATTTGCCCATCCCTAAGAGAAACTAAATCTAGCACTGACTGACAAGAAGCGAGAAAGCATGCACACATTGAATGCAGACAATGCATAAAACAAACCAGCCAAGACATGAGGGAAAGAGGCACAATATAAAGGGACCAGAACACATGAGGATCAGGTGAGCACAATTGGTGAAATGAGGACTATATGGACTAAGGCCCCATCCACACTACTGCGTTTTAGTTTAGAAACGGAGAATTAAAACGAATACGATCTCCGTCCACAACAGCGTTTACCGCGCAAGCTGCGCCTGAGATGCGGCAGTTTCTTACTGTAAGAAACTTTTCCAGCGGGTGGAGTTTATTGGTACTGAATATTACCTGTGTATACTCCATGACTGATGACACCCAATCATAGAGCCGAGCGTGAGCCTCTGCGTCATCGTTCCTAAAATCCTCCGTTTTGACATGTCTCCACTAAAACGCCCTCCGGAGATTCAAAACGCAAAACGGGGTCGGCAGTGTTTCTAAACTTCTCCGGTTTAGGTCTTCGTTTTTGCCGTTTTAGTCTGGACGGGAGGTGCAAACGCAGCAAAAGGTCTCCGTTTCTAAACGAAAACGCAGTAGTGTGGATGGGGCCTAAACAAGGGAGCGTGGTAACTGGAAATGAGGAGGTGGGACAAGAGGAGCACATGGCAAACACAAACAAAGACAGAGCCATGTGCTCAAACACAAGACAAACATATAAACATGAAGCAAAGACAACACAGACACAGGGCAGAACCCCCTGACATGCTCAATCCTTATTTAAAGGGCTTTCAAAAATAAAAATTCTGTAATTTACTCACCCTCATGCCATTCCAAGCTTGTATGGCTTTCTTTTAATTACAGAACACAAAAGTAGATATTTTGCAGAACACTGTGTCCGATGAACATCAAATCCTATAGACTTATTGTATGAAAAACACTGACATTTCTACAATATATTTGTTTTCCACTAAGAGGGTGCTTCTCAAACGTACGGAAGAGTATTAGGGCCAAGCAATAATAAAAAAAATAAAACCATCTCGAGATTAAAGTCATTATAATGCGAGATTAAACTCGTTAAATTTCGAGAAAAAAAGTCGAAATACAATCTTGAGAATAAACTCATTAAATATCGAGAATAAAGTCGTTGTGTTTCGAGAAAAAACTCGTTAAATTTCGAGAAAAAAGTCGAAATACAATCTTGAGAATAAACTCATTACATTTCGAGAATAAAGTCGCTGTGTTTCGAGAAAAAACTCGAATAAATATCTGAATAAAATATTTATAGGGCACTATCCATTAAACATTAATGTATTAGGTTGATACTGTCGTGGAAATTTTAAACTGTATATTAAACTAACCATGTTTCTAACATCTAACCTTATTTAACATCTAACATTTGAACAGGATGTACTGTACGAAACCAATGGAAAACTTGTGACTTTGAGTGTGTGCGTGTGTGTGTATAAATAACATAGTTTGGGAAATGAAACTAGACAGTCTGTTAGAATCTTGTGATTAACAAATGAAGTCATCATTAAAACAAAGTTTGCTTTACCTATAACAGAGGGGTTTGCAGAACCAATCAAATAGTGGGGAAATTATGTAATGCAGGCTAACATTTATGCCATACCTCTATACTATAAAAACTGTTGTATTCTTGTGCACTGTGGGATTTTCTCAATGAAATTTGTCTGAGATCCTCCGGCCTTGATTCTTCTTGGGAGAGCTTCTCTGAGAACTGCTCGAACACTCTCCCGGCTGTAAATAAAGGCATTTAAAGGACATTTGCTGAAAGCCTGTCTGTTATTACTGCGCAGCAGGTCAGTTTAGGGAAGCAAGTAAGTTAGAGTAAGAGACTCGGCCAGTTGTCGACGGAAGACGCAGAGAGCTAGAGTATAAAAGGTTATTAAGTGTCGATTGGAAGACGCTATGGGTGTCGATTTGAAGACGCCAGATTTATTTATTAAGTGTCGATTTGCAGATGCTAGATAGTCAGGTTTAGGGAAAAATCCACTACAATACTTCAGGACTTTATTAATCTAATGAGAAATGATTTTAAAAACTTTTTTTTTAACTTGATAACATGCTCCAACTGTCCAATTAGTATTTCTTATTGGGGTGTCAAGTCAATCTGAACGGAATATGAAGGTCAAGCAAACTTTAAACTGAATTGTACCGTTCACCAATGCTGGTCCAAACCAAACTTAGTGGTTAAAATCACTGGGTCGGATGGAGTGAATTTATAGGGAACAGGTGAGCGATCTCTCTCTGGGCATCCCAAAACTGACACACATACACATACATCTTGTTAGAACTGACTTCCATGTCTTTTTGCAACATATAGAGAAAATTGCAGGAAGTCACTCATGGGTAGTCTATTTCCCCTACACAGCGTGTTTATATTATAATGTACTTGCCAGACATTGTGTCATTAACAAACAAATTAAGTTATTTGACATTCATTTCCTGTGCCTGTGCGAATGACGTGTAGATTGTACTCTTTGACATTCTACAATCAATGACTGTTCCTCCAGTGACATAACTTCAGAGTGTGATATGACAAACCACTAAATGTGATATAGTGAAGCAGAGCTGTGAGTTCTAACATGTTGGTCCTTTTTTTTTTTTTTTTTTTGGCCCCTGCTGCTGTCATACAGTCTGTCACACCCACTGAGGATCCAGGGTTTCAAGAACAAAACAGTTAGCACACATCCTCTACCCAAGACAAAGCCCAGGAAGCACATATTATGCTTAAAATGTAGGTATAATTATCAAGGATGGGTACATTTTCTTGTCTTTAATTCAGTATTACACAGTCGCAGGAAGAATATGTGAACATTGTGGAGTGGAAGCAGAGCTGCATGATTTTTTGCCATGTGTCTAGCTCCAAGATTACTCTGATACCATTCCATCATGAGCATAACACAATCACATGCAACTGCATGCCAGCAAGAATTCACCATGTGGAACAGTGTTAATAATAGATACCGTGTTAATAGATTGTTAGTAGTCAGAATTAAGGGAAAAAAAAGAATTTTATCTAAATATTATTGAAAAACCAGTCATCAATATATAAACATATAAACAATATATAAACATTGCAAATATTTATAATAAAAACTGTCCTGAGCATACAATGCCACTGTTGTAGTGTGAGAATTCACACGCATAAAAATTGTTAGCAACCTAGTTTGTCCATTTACATTTACAACATTTTAACATCAAACAAAGAATACTGTTTTGATCAAAATGATTGCTATAATTTAAAACAATTGCATTGTTTTGATCAATAATGAAAATCACACAATGTTGTTAGATGTTAAATTGACAAACTAAGCTGTGAACACATACTTTTTCCCAACTAAATGTTTTTAAAGTGGGTTATACTGTACTAAGTATTATTTCAACAGCTTTATGCATACTTTGGCAAATTAGTTTGAAATGTTGTAAATATAACAGATGTCTTTACGTTATTAATGGAGACATTCAGGCGGTGATGGTGTTGACTCATGGCGCACATATGAGTGAGGATGCAACAGCATTTAACATGGGTGAATAACACAATCCCGTAGGAGTGCAAGCCTACATAACATCCTTCAATTAACGCTCTGAATGCTGCAACATGGATGAGTAATATCAGAGCAGAGATATTGATGTTGACAAGTCCCCAGGATTCTGCTGTTTACGTCAACAAAATGATACAGTGTGATACTTGTTAAATTAGAAAGATAACACGCTGGAGTTTAATCATCAAAGCAAGATACTGATCATGACAATAATCAGTGATGATTATCTGACAAACTTTTAAGCTTTAGAACTATTTGCTTTGTATTTTCATATCGTTAAAGGAATAGTTTACCAAAAAATATGAACATTTGACTTTCTTATTCGCTGGAACACAAAAAGAAGACATTTTAAAGTACAGTTATACTCCATGGGAACCATCTGGGTTCTTTGCAGTCTTCATTCCCGCTTAACTACTACTCTTTGAATTCTTGCACCCGGGAACAAGTCGACACCATCATGACTAAAAGTTTGCTTAGAAGAATTTCCTACTAAAGAAGCTGGTGTCCAATCCTGCTCCTGGAGGGCCACTGTCCTGCAAAGTTTAGCTGCAACCCCAATTAAACACACCTGAACCAGCTAATCAAGCTCTTAATAGGCATAGGCTGCATCTGAAAACGTAGGCAGCCGACTTGTTGCCCCGCTGCCCTATCAGGCAATGATGTTCCAGGCAGTGTTTGCACACGAAGGTTCCTCACGAAACTGATTTCAGACAGACTTCTAAGGCAGTGTTACGGTTTAATGATCTACATCAAGATAGAGCAAGCTTTGGTGAAAACTCAGTGAATATTTAATGACTACAACAGTCATTTCTCACAAGAAATGAAATCATAAGTGCAAAAACATTGATCAAAATTTACATTTACACACAAACTGATGACCAGCCGCAACTTTCAGACACCATCTTTATTATTCTAGCTCAACTGTCACAGAATGGAAAACACAGGATTGTGGGATATCATAGGCAGCAAAGGATACATCTATGCTGCCTTCAAAAATGTATCAGATTAAGGTATCTCAGCAGACAGGAAGTGAAGCTAACATAGTATTCGGACGTGCCTTGATGCCTTCCGACCTTGGAATGCATCCTTCGAAGGCAGCATTCATCAGTTTTCAGACGCAGCCATACTTCTAGGCAGGTGTGTTCAGGCAAGTTGGAGCAAAACTCTGCAGGACATTGGCCCTGCAGGACCAAGTTTGGAAACCCCTGTACTAAAGCAAGGCGGTATTTGACTCATGTAAGCGTATCCATAGCAGACAGGTGGTGGGAGTGGCCTTGGATGGCAATATGCTCAGTGCATTATGGATGTTGAAGTCTTTCTACCTATTTGCCAAAAGGTAAGACAATAGTCTTTTTCTCTCTTTTCTCTAGTCAGGTAGCACCGATTTGACTTTTTTCCCCCCATCTTTGTACTCTATTGGCAGCCAAGTTTTATTTAAAGCCCATTTTGCCAGCAGTAAAGTATACCCCTTTGAAAGAACAACTCACTGACTCAATTTGGTTGCAGTGGTCAACAGCTCACTGGAAGGGAACGGTTATCATCAGTATAGTGACTTAAACTTTGGTCTGTTTCTCACACCAGCAAATGTAAAGCTTCAGAAGATTTGGAATATCATGTAAAGATGCGGTCACATTTGACATTTGACATATTTTCACTGGTAAATTCCAGTCTAGTCTATGCAATCAGGAATTTTGTGTGAGGGGGAAATATTTCACAATGAGTTTGCCACTTTGACCAACAGAAAGCTGCTTTGAAATTGTCATCTATGAGCTTTGCTTCATACACACATTTGCTGCTAGTACACTAGACAATGGATAGCTTTTGAGATAATTATTCCTTTTTGAGTTGCTTTCTAAAGCAATATATATATATATATATTTTTTTTTTTTTTTTTTTTTCCTTTAGGTTTCAGTCTTTGTAAGTATCTAACTTAATAAACAGAGTATAGATGTTGCATTTATTAGATTTATTATTACCGTAGTCTTTACGCTGAAATTCCAGTAAAATGTTTGGTAACACTTTACAATAAGGTCCCATCCATTTTTACAGCATTTATTCATATTAGTTAATAAAAATACAATATTACCAAATGTTTATTCTAATGAGTTTCTTCCAGAAACTCATTCCCCCTGCTCTTTATATCCCTCTACTCAAATATCTCTGCTGATTGTAGTTAGAATAAAAAAAATATATAAAAACATAGATATTGAAAATACCCAAGGTTCTGATGTCTGCACTTCTTGTGACACTAGTCTGTTCTTGATCCAGTGCCCTCTAGGACCCTCTTTGAGTTTCAGAAATACTGAGAGAAGCCATTACCATCTTACGCTTGCCTCGGGGTTTCACATTACTCACATAGTTTCACTGGCACGGATATAAACAAACACTGGCATATACACACAGCATAATACCAATAGCTTACCATGCCCGGTGTTCAGTCAGCTGGACCACAGACAGGGTTTTCAGCGGGTTAGTGTCTCTGCACATCCGATCAGCAGTGTCTTTGGCCCTGAGGCTTCGCTTTTTTTAACAGGAGCTTTACCAGAGTTAACAGACCTCTCATCGTGCCCACTGACTGCAAAGACACCGCACTGGCCTTAAAGATGAATTCTCAGTCTGTCTGTGTGTATCATCTGAATCAACATCTGAAGGATGGGGAGGTTCAGAGAGACATTTGTTTAGAGCTTCCATCTGCTATCAGCCACTCCAGGCTGTTTAAGATTACGATACAGACTGAAAATCACTAAAACAATCATGAGCCATATTAATAGTTCAACAGATGTTTTCACAATCCATTAACTGTTGCAGACTTTTAGAAGTTTTACACTACAGTGAGCTAAGTTTTAATACAAATATAGCCTATATAATATAAATAAACTGCTAAATCAATAGATTACATTTTTTTTTTTTAAACCTTCTGTGAAAAAACATTAGGTATGCAGCCCGGGTTGGTTTACACACACACATATTTTCAATCCAAATGAATCCAATCTGATTTCAGATTCTGAAAGTTTTGTTTGAACCCTAAACTTCACACATTCCTTTACATGTGCATTACATGTATTGCAAACTAAACTTGAGCGTACATGCAGTGCCCAGTCACCACATTCAGAACCGGAGAAAACTGCCAAGCGTAATGCTGTTGAGTCATAATGACGTTTTTGCTTTGATGACATACTTAAAATGAGAGCTGATATGTCAGAAGAGACATATGGTTGGCAAAGATTTAGTAAATAGTGAATCCACTTAAAAATCCACTGACCAGTTCATATAAAGTAAGTAAATAAACATCTGCACATTCATAAGATGTGAAACATGCAAACATACACATCACAGCACTTTGCATATATTGGTAAACATACACATCATGCCATTTTGCATATATTTGCAAGGTATTTTTGGGTGAGAAAATAGTTGGATTCAAGTGTTTACATAATTCAGAACTTTCAATCGGATGTAAATTTTTTTCGGATTGAGCTCAGTTATATGGACTGAGGTGTTAACATGAAGGCTTTTCAGTCCGATTGAGCCACCAATCCGATTATAAACTGATAATTTGGGTATTTTGAAGAAAGTCATACAGGTTTGAAATGACACGAGGATGAGTAAATTATGAAATAAATTTCATTTTTGAATTATCCCTTTAATAGTCCAAAAAAGCAACATATACAAGCTAGTTAAAGGTCCCATTCCATGGATTATTTTATTATTTTATAATGTTTCCTGGGGTGCCCTTATAATGTTAGTATGTTTTTTAGATCAATTTTTTTTTATAATTTAGAAATAAAAGGCATTTTTCCTAGCCTGATTTCATCACCTGATTTGAACGCTCTGTTTGAAGGGGCGTGTCTGCTTTGAGACTTCAATGTAAACGCCCTCTGCTGTGATTGGCTGACATGCTTGCATATGAAATATCTGGCATTACATGTGGAACTATCTGGAAAACTTTTACTATTACAGCTATTATACGTTTTTACTATTACAGCTATCGGGATTAACGAATCGTGAGAAGTTTTTTAAGTATTTAGATCTAATCCCATCACATAAAAGGTTGCAGTGATGAGCACTGAGCAGATGACAGTCTGTTGATCGCGTGAAAAAAGATCTTATCATTGCAATGCAGTTTCTGCACTCACTAATGATTTCACCAATGCAAACATGAGGTATATAAATATAGTAAGAGATTCGTTGTGCAGTGTAACAGCGTCATTGATTTCATAACGAGTTTTGGCAAGTGTCCAGATAAACTCGCGCTGTGTGATTGACAGCTTGGGCGATTGGAAAGAGATTGTTCTTTGATCGCTTTCTGTATATTAATCACAGTTTAAGTAAGATTATTTTCATCCTACTAAGAGAAACGATGTGAAGTTGATCGCTACTTCCATAGTAAATCACTACTTACCGCTTGCTGGAATATAGTTGAAATTGTCCCCTTCGTCAGTATGAAACGCTGAGAGAAGCCTGCTTGATATTATCCCAGGTTAGAAAAACAGTCCGTGGTGAAATGGACAGAGCAAACTAACAACTTCGAATTAAACTTTTGCGGTATCCGATTATAGATAAACATCAACCACGTCTGTTGACATTTTGCCATCAATACGCCTGTATTCCTGTGGGCGGAGGTTAGTCAAAACACGGTTTTAATGACGTCATTAAAGAAGGAAGTAGAGGGATGTAGTCCAATCTAGCCGTTTTTTGTAGGCGACTTCTGTTAAATAAAATATCTCGCTTGGCATTGAACTTTGAGCTTTATAATTTGACAGATATTATTTATACTCTAACAACAACATTACACACTAACTAAAGTTTGAAACATGGGATCACGAAGAACGGGACCTTTAAGTCATGTCAAGGCATCTTTAATTATATAGCGCTTTATACCATTCAGATTGTTTCAAAGCAGCTAAATAATGATGTCGTTCAATGCCGCTGTAAAGCAGCTCTAAAAAAGACAATAGTAAACAGTCAATATTCATTTGAAATCAGTACAAAGTTAATTCAGTTTGGTTCAATAACTGTGGAATGTTAATTAATTATGGAATTAGTTCAATTTATCTATAAAGCCACTCTTGAGAAAAGAGTAATGCCATCATTCAGCTCAGCTCAGCTCTCATCCGAAAGTGTCAGTGCAGGTAAATCAATCAATATTGCAGAATATTGAGTGTCCCCAACTAAGCAAGCCAAAAGGCGAAAGTGACACGAAACCCAAACTCAGTCGGTGACGGAAATGTAGAGGAAACAAAACCTTGGGATTAACCAGGCTCAGTCCTCTGGCCAGACGAACGAACATGGAGTGGTTTAATTCCAGGCTGCATCAACATTCAGATTGTAGATTAATCATTCAGAAAATGTTCTGATGGTTTGCTCATTTGGCCAGACCCAAGTGTAAATGTGTCAATCTCTAGAAAAGAAAGAACAGTGTTCATTTCAGGCCACAAAATTAGCACAGGATCAACACTTCGGCCCTGAGGAACCCCTTTTGATGTCCCTTTGATTTTGAGCTCAGACTGTTATCTAGGCCATTGTGCCCGTTACAGTCCTTTGCTTTGGTCTCCAAAGGCTCTATGGCTTTGTTCCTGAGACATGATTAGAATTAGGATACTTCTATGTTTAGAGATTTTTCACAATCAGCAAATAACCAAATTTTATTGTTTTCTATTATAAATTGTACTTTAACAAATATATATTTTAATTAATAAATGTTATACATATATATGATACATATCAGCTCTATTTAATACTTTCTGAATTACATTAGTCTTACTCATTCAGTTTGTGCATGATGAATACTGAGAGAGCACTTGAAGATACAGGGTCACCAGTTGTTTTGATTTATACCCTCTATTGAAAATCAAACATAAACTGAGAGACGGATTGATGCCCAATAAACTTTGTGCTGGTTTTTTTTTTTTTTTTTTTTTTTTTTTTTTTTGAGTCTTCAATCTGTAACAATTATTACAGCTCCTTTTGATTTATGTGGTTTAGTTTTTAGCTTAAAGAGAATCTATTGAATGTTAAACAGTGAGAGCTTAATTACCTGTGTTCATCGAGAGGCTTTTGAGTGTTGAGAAGCAAAGAGGTAAAAGTGAGGCAAAAATGCCATGGTTCATATGGCATAGCTTATATAAGAATAGAGACAACAGTCAAAGGATAGAAATGCTGATTTTTTTTTTAGCCAGTAGTAAATGTACTCCCAGTTGAAATAGCACCGTGTCTCCAGAAAGTAATTCAGACCACATGTGCATTAATAAAAATGACAGATGTAGGAACATCATGGACCGTTACCTTCCCTGCATTATAAACTGCAACATCAAAGACACATGTTTTTAAACGTCTGATGAATTTCAGCTTTTGGCAGCAGACAGAAGAATGGATTTTAAGCACGTTCTCCAGTACAGACTTTATTTAATACTGGTGCATTTCCACAATAACCACATTGTTCTGGGTCACAGTGAAGGGGCTTGAGATCTGTCTCATCCAAAAACCTGAATTAGTTTCAATAAATTCTGAATTCTGAATTTTCAGCAAGTTTCAATGAGAATACAAGAACAATTTAATAAACCTTAGTCAGGGTAGTGCCATATTGACAGGAATGGAAACTGTAAGGCTCACAAAGGCTTTGAGGAATAGAAGTAGCCTACAGTGTGTTCAGTGGATTTCCTAGTGAAAAATAAATATACTAAAATGTATTCTAAATACATTTATTTTATGCTAAGTATACTACAAATGCATTTACATATTTATGTACTTAATATAAATACCCTGCAATAGTACTTGCAAGTATAATTTAGGTACACTTTAAATATCTTGCATTTAAAGACTGATATTATACAGAGATCATACTATCCTTACTAATAGTGACATTAAAACACATGTTAGGCTTAATATTAAGAAATGTGCATTGTGCAATAAAGAAATACTCAATTATAATAGTTATATGTGTCTGTCTCAAGCGATATGTCAGTAAATATTTTAATGGTTTTGTAGTTTACTGATGTATAACATTAATGAAATGCAATTACCCTACCTACTTGTCTATTGTAGACACTTTTTTTGTTATACATATTTGGCCAATGTATTGAATATAATGCATTGTTTACAATATTGTTATTTATTTTGTTTCTGAGAAATGCCTTATATGGTATTGGCAGACATGTACAGTAATTGTTAGTTATTTGTGTGTGCCTATGAGACGGAGGAGCAGAAGTGTGTGTTTAAACAACAGGAGTATACTAGAAACCCCAAGCTTAGGACAAGAAACCCCGAGCTGAAGACAAGAAGCCCAGAGCTGAGGACAAGAAATCCCAAGCTGAAGACAAGAAACCCCAAGCTGAAGACAAGAAGCCCAGAGCTGAGGACATGAAACCCCGTGCTGAAGACAAGAAGCCCAGAGCTGAAGACAAGAAGCCCAGAGCTGAAGACAAGAAGCCCAGAGCTGAGGACAAGAAACCCCAAGCTGAGGACAAGAAACCCCAAGGTGAATACAAGAAGCCCAGAGCTGAGGGCAAGAAACCCCAAGTGGAAGACAAGAAACACAGAGCTAAGGACAAGAAGACCAGAGCTGAGGACAAAAAACCCCAAGTGGAAGACAAGAAACCCAGAGCTGTGGACAAGAAACCCCAAGTTGAATACAAGAAGCCCAGAGCTGAGGACAAGAAAACCCAAGCTGAGGACAAGAAAACCCAAGCTGAGGACAAGAAGCCCAGAGCTGAGGACAAGAAACCCCAAGCTGAGGACAAGAAGTCCAGAGCTGAGGACAATAAACCCCAAGGTGAAGACAAGAAGCCCAGAGCTGAGGACAAGAAACCCCAAGCTGAGGACAAGAAACCCCAAGGTGAATACAAGAAGCCCAGAGCTGAGGGCAAGAAACCCCAAGTGGAAGACAAGAAACCCAGAGCTAAGGACAAGAAGACCAGAGCTGAGGACAAAAAACCCCAAGTGGAAGACAAGAAACGTCTCGGGTTACTGGATGTAACCCTGGTTCCCCGAGAGAGGGGAACGAGACGCTGCGTCGAATACAACGCTACGGGGAATGCCTTCGGCATGCGCTATCTGAAGCCACTATACAACTATTCCAATCTGGATTGGTGCGCGTCATCGTGCGTCATGACGTTGCATGTGACGGTGACCCGGACGCTATATAAGGGTCACAGGAACAAGGAAATGACAGCTTCGACAAGGTTCAAAGCAGCTGTTCTCAGGGCGCCCCGAAAGTGGGGAGAAGGGACGCAGCGTCTCGTTCCCCTCTCTCGGGGAACCAGGGTTACATCCAGTAACCCGAGACGTTCCCCTTCGTTACGGGGAACTCCCGCTGCGTCGAATACAACGCTACGGGGAACGAGTACCAGCTAGCCCCCACCGAGAACAGGCGCCCCTGGTGTGAAACATCTGGCACACTCAGAGACGCTACGCTAGGAGTTGACAGATCCCACTAGACCAAGAATCATAATCCTTATTTGGTGTGGTCAGGGAAAGATGCCTCAGCAGCCTCAAAATTGAAATATAACCTGTATAATATGAACAGGCCCTTTTCAACTCCTAACCTGTCTAGAGGAAAACTCCCTTCTTCGGAAGCCCAAAATCAGGCTCTCTTGCACCGTCCATGCAACAGAGGATAAATACCTGAAGAATTAAAAAGCCTCCGGTCCTATATAGACCGGGGATGAGATAGAAGCTTATAATCCTCAAACACCCTGCAGCGCCGACAGGAGTCAGGGGTAACCTGTCAGCCTGCAACGACAGGATTTATCCAAAAAGCTACAGGATTCAATGGAGGTTATGGGACGGTCCCACTTGCCCACCCTCAGAGCATACGGAGGCAGAAAGCGCCATAGAGGCTCTGAACATGGATGAGAGGTCCCGGAAGGGAGTAGAAATTCCCATACTGAAGCCAATGGGCAGTAAAGACTGGGTTCCCCTCCCTTAAACTATCCTGCATAGCCAAGAGTTCCAGAATAAATTAGAACCTAAAGGGATCTGGACCCCCTCAAGGGCCAGACCCAAAGATTCCAATCTTCAGGGCGAGGGTGAAATAAAGAGCCCGCCGCCTGAGTCAACAGATCTCCCCTAAATGGTAACTGCCATGGGGAGTCTGCCAGGAGACTGACCAGGTCAGAAAACCAAATCCGAGTCGGCCAGAACGGAGCCACAAGAATAATATCCACTCCATACCTCCTTATTCTTTCCAGAACTCCAGGGAGCAAAGACACCGGGGGAAAGGCATACAGACGTCGCCTCGGCCACGTCTGTACCATAGCATCCAAACCCAAAGGTGCAGGGTGTGAAAGAGAGAACCAGAGCGGGCAATGAGAATTCTCATGAGAAGCGAATAAGTCCACCTCCGCCTGGCCAAATCTCTCCCAAATAAGCTTCACCACCTCAGGGTGAAGCCTCCATTCCCCGGGCCTCGGCCCCTGCCTCGACAGGGTGTCTGCTCCCACGTTTTCAACCCCAGGTATATACATGGATCTCACAGAGAGAAATTTGTCCTTGGACCACAGTAATATATGATGGGCTAGTTTACACAGAGGTCGAGACCTCAAGCCCCCCTGATGGTTGATATAAGAGACCACTGATACATTATCAGTCCTAACCAGGACATGATGGCCTCTGAGGTCTGGGAGAAAATGCCTAAAGGCGAAAAACACTGCCATCATCTCGAGGAAATTAATATGTCGAGAAAGATGGCGGTCTTCCCAGACCCCCCGGGTGAAACGGCCCTCCATAACCGCACCCCAGCCTGTGCGGGAAGCATCTGTGGTCAGAATCTTTCTCTGACCCGAAGTCCCCAGCACCTGGCCTTGAGACAGGAACCGAACATCTTTCCAGCTGACTAGAGCACGAAGGCATCTGGACGTAACTCTAATCGTACGGAAGGGGTTACCCCTCGGGGAAAACCCCCTGGTCCTGAGCCACCACTGTAGGGCCCTCATATGGAGCAAGCCGAAGGGAATTACCACTGAAGCGGCTGCCATAAGGCCCAAAACTCTTTGAAAGCGTTTTACAGTGATAGCCTGGCCTAGCCTAATCATCTTGACCTCAGTTAAGATACTCTCGATACGAGTTTGAGTCAATTGGACCCGCATGGCTTGCGAATCCCACTCTGTCCCCAGAAATGTTGTTCTTTGCTGGGGAGACAAGGAACTCTTCTTAACATTGAGCCTTAATCCCAAGCACTGAAGATGATGCAAAACAACACCTCGATGTTGAATTGCTAGGCTTTCTGATTCTGCCAGAATTAGCCAATCATCTATATAATTAAGAATGCGAATCCCCTGAAGTCTCAGTGGAGCAAGGGCTGCATCCATGCATTTTGTGAATGTGCGAGGAGATAAGGCTAGGCCGAAAGGAAGAACCCTATATTGATAAGCTTTTCCCCCAAAAGCGAATCTAAGGAACTTCCTATGATAAGGAATGATGGAAATATGAAAATAAGCATCCTTAAGATCTATCGTCACAAACCAGTCCTCGGATCTAATTTGTTGAACGATATTGGGTATCGTAAGCATCTTGAACTTAAATCTCCTCAGAGATCTGTTCAAAACCCTAAGATCTATTATAGGACGAAGTCCACCATCCTTTTTAGGAACGATGAAATACCGGCTATAGAAACCGAGTTCCCTCTCCCTAGCGGGGACGACCTCAATCGCTTCCTTTGCTAAAAGGGAACTAATTTCATCTTCCATCACCTGGCTTTGATCAGCAGGAACCAACGTGTGCAACACCCCTTGAAAATGAGGTGGTTGAATTTTAAATTGGATCCTATAACCTTTCTTAACTATACCCAGAACCCATTTCGATATATTCGGAAGGCCTTTCCAGGCGTCTAAATAATCTGAAAGTGGAATTAATCTTTCTGGGCTAGTCTCAGGTGATAAAGTAGATTTCATAGTGACCTGAAGCAGTTTACTGGCAGGGAGCAACCGAATCTTTCTCTTTTCAGCAGACCTCGAGAGGGTCGAATGAGACAGGGTTTTTGGTAATGCCGTACATTCGTTAGAAATGGATGTAACCCGAATCTGGTTACATCGATTTCCTGAGGGCTCCGTGGAGCGAAGTTTTAAAAATGTCACACGGAGGGGGACACCCTCTGAGGCCTGCGGATCCCGTCATGGCCTCTTAGTCGAAGCCTTCCTGCCCTGAATGACGGTCCTCAGATCCGCCTTCTGAGCCGGGGCTTTCGACCGAGAGAGTTGCCTCCGGCGCCAGGCCTTTTGCGGGGGTGTCCGGGAGGCAACACTCTCTTTCTGCTGCTGGATGTGAGAGGAGCTAGAGGCGGCGCCCTCACGAGACTGCCCCCTGGCGGCAGGCTCGCGAGGTTTGGGATGACGGCGGGGAATTAACTGTTTAAATGCGGCTGACTGCCTCCTCGTCTCCTGAAACCTCTCGACGACGTTACTGACGCCGTCGCCGAAGAGGCCGTGAGGAGAGAGGGGGGCATCGAGCAGACAAGCCCTGTCCTTGTCGCTGATACCCGATAGCGTCAGCCACAGGTGCCTCTCCGTAGCCACCAGTGCTGCCATAGAGCGACCGATAGCGCGGGCCGTCTCTTTGGTGGCACGGAGAGACACGTCTACCGCACGACGAAGTTCTCGAACATCGTCGTAGGAGACTTCCCCACTCTCATCCACTTCCTTCAGCAGGTCGGCCTGGTACGCCTGAAGCAGCCCCATAGTGTGCAGGCAGCTACCAGCCCGACCCGCCGCCATATATGCCTTCCCCACCAAAGCTGATGTAGTACGGCAGGGCTTGGTGGGGAGCGCCGGAGCCTGCAGAGATGATGCCGCGTCGGGAGAGAGATGGGAAGCGAAAGTCTCCTCTACCCGCGGCATCATCCCATAACCCATCTCCCTCGCTCCCATTATATCAGAATAAATATGTGTGTTGGGACCGGAAACACGGGAGGAGAAGGGTTTATTCCACGTTCTCGACACCTCGGTGTGGAGATCGTGGAAAAATGGCAGGCTACGCCGTGGAGGTTGTGACCGGGTTTGCAGGAAACGTTCATCCAGCTTGCTTTTAACAGTCGTTTCCTGCACCTGCGGCGGCCATTCGATATTTAACTTGGCCACCGCTCTGGTCACAACATCCAGCAGCTCCTCAAAAGCAGGGGAATGGGATGGCGGTATCACGCATTCCTCTGCCTCGATGCCCACAATATCTAACTCCTCGGAGCTAGATAAGTGAAGCATCGGGTCCTTTTCAGGGACGGGAGAAGCCGCAGCGCGGGCTCCCGAACCCTGAGCGGGACGAATGGATTCAGCATCTGAATGTTGAGAAAGGACCTCGGTCGTCTCAACATCCATAGCTAAATCCTTTTGTGATCCCCATGAATGCAGTCGCCGCACTGCCTCAGCAGACGCGGGTCCTGATCCACGGGGAGCACGTGGTTGACCTGACTCTTTATCGAATAGAGCCAGGCGGGAATGGAGCTTTCTCAGGGGCAACTTTTCACAATGCTCACAGGCAGCACCCTCGAGTACTGCCTGAGCATGCTCCATTCCCAAACAAACCACACAAAGAGCGTGAGTATCTCCCTCACATAAAAAACGTGGGCAAGGAGGTACACAACTCTTAAATCTCTTTTCCGCCATAATATATCTTTTCTATCAGACAAACAACACCAAATAGAACACACAGTGACACAGAACGCTGCTGAAGAACAGAAGCTGTCATTTCCTTGTTCCTGTGACCCTTATATAGCGTCCGGGTCACCGTCACATGCAACGTCATGACGCACGATGACGCGCACCAATCCAGATTGGAATAGTTGTATAGTGGCTTCAGATAGCGCATGCCGAAGGCATTCCCCGTAGCGTTGTATTCGACGCAGCGGGAGTTCCCCGTAACGAAGGGGAACCCAGAGCTGTGGACAAGAAACCCCAAGTTGAATACAAGAAGCCCAGAGCTGAGGACAAGAAAACCCAAGCTGAGGACAAGAAGCCCAGAGCTGAGGACAATAAACCCCAAGCTGAGGACAAGAAGCCCAGAGCTGAGGACAATAAACCCCAAGGTGAAGACAAGAAGCCCAGAGCTGAGGACAAGAAACCCCAAGATGAAGACAAGAAGCCCAGAGCTGAGGACAAGAAACCCCAAGCTGAGGACAAGAAACCCCAAGCTAAGGACAAGAAGCCCAGAGCTGAGGACAAGAAACCCAAAGGTGAAGACAAGAAGCCCAGAGCTGAGGACAAGAAACCCCAAGGTGAAGACAAGAAGCCCAGAGCTGAGGACAAGAAACACCAAGCTGAGGACAATAAACCCCACGCTGAGGACAAGAAACCCCAAGGTGAAGACAAGAAGCCCAGAGCTGAGGACAAGAAACCCCAAGCTAAGGACAATAAACCCCACGCTGAGGACAATAAGCCCAGAGCTGAGGGCAAGAAATCCCAAGCTGAGGACAAGAAACCCTAAGTGGAAGACAAGAAGCCCAGAGCTGAGGACAAGAAACCCCAAGTGGAAGACAACAAGCCCAGAGCTGACTACACCTTTGACTCAAATCTTAATTAAAGTTTTATTTGCCTTTATATTTTTGTTTATTATAAAAAGAAAAGTAACCAATTAAAATAATTTTAATTGATTACAAAAACTGACTAACAAGGCTTGATTTATAGTGTTTTTAAAGACGGTATACAAGAACATACCACAGAGAAGTCTTCTGACCAAATTGTAAGTCATTTAAAATGCTTATAATTTAGGTCAGACTCGACTTACTTTACCTAACCTGAGAATAATAATTTTAAAAAGTGCACTACACAAAACAATACGTATATTTTAAATACATTTTGGTATATGTTGTTTTCACTAGGGAACAGATGCTGTAAGGGCAGGATTTCCAAAGACAACTTTTGCCTACAGTGCAAACGAAACAATGAGCAATTTGCAAATAAAATTAATTTGTAAAATAAGAACTACTTAATTAAATTATTTTTGTTTAATCCTCAGTTGACCTGTTATGATTAAATGTACAAAACAATTAACTGTATTTAAATTCTAAATGTTGAGTATAAAAATAGTATAGATACAAGTTTACATGAAATGTGTTTTGAGTTGCAAAAAAAAAAAAAGCATAATTTACAATCATGAAGTACGTTTTACAATTATGACCTTTACCTTTTCAATAATTTAACCACACTTTGAATATCAGGTATTGTTTAATTCAATTCAAATTTATTTCTATAGCATTTTCACAATTTTGCATGGTTGCAACGCAGCTTACATACATATAGAATGAAGTTACAAAAGTAAAGATATGTAATTATGACAAATAATAAAAACAAAATATAGTCAGTTTGAAAAGGTGAAAGAAATTCATGTATTATTCCTAATACACTCCAATGCACCTACTGTACTAATACACTTTTCCTTTTAATGGCACTTTAATGGCCCGTTAAACATTGAGAAGTCCAATTATTATGAATTATTACGAATTATTAAAATGATCCTGACCAATCCTCAAAAATTACACAAACATTTGTCAAATAAATTTAGAAATATTAACTGCATTAAAAATAACAACATAAAATGTATTAAAATAATTTCAATTCATGCGTCACATTTAAATCCACAGCATAATCGCCAAATCATTTAATTGCGTTTTACATCAGGAGCAGTTGTGCAGTACTTTGAGAGTTGAATCGCGTGGAGACAATCGACAAAGAAATGTTACGGATGGATTTATTTCATCCGCACACACTGAGACACAAGCAGTTCTGCATGTTCACATTCTACCAACAAACGGAACTGTCTGTTTTTAGTGCGTACAAGAATAAAACTAATGTTATGCCGGTTTATGCAATTGCTTCCTGCAGCATTAATGAAAGATCATGTCAGGAGGGAAGCAAAACATTCTGCAGATGACATTTAATGTTGTGTCTGCTGGCTTTATTTCTTCAACAGCTTCAAGTTTAACACACTTTGGTGTTCTATACAGGCCATTTTGCGTTTATTTTCACACACCGCTTGCGAAGACAGAGCTGCTTGTTGTCCCAGCCAACCCAACACTACACCACAACTTCTCCATTCATCTAGGTTCGTCATCCATAACTCCATCAAGGTCAGCCAGGAACCTTGGAGTTGTGATTGATGATCAATTGAACTTCACAGACCACATTGCTAAAACTGCCCGGTCCTTCAGATTTGCCTTATACAACATTAGGAGGATCAGGTCCTTCCTATGAGAGCATGCAAAACAACTCCTTGTCCAAGCGCTTGTTCTATCCAGACTGGACTATTGTAATGCTCTCCTGGCTGGTCTTCCAGCTTGCACTATCAAACGTCTGCAACTGATCCAAAATGCTGCAGTTAGGGGTCTTTAACGAGTGAGAGCACACGTCACTCCTCTCCTCACAAAATTGCACTGGTTGCCAGTTGCTGCTCGCATCAAATTCAAGTCGCTGACATTTCCCTACAGAACAACCACTGGCTCTGCTCCCTTTTACCTAAACTCATTACATCAGACTTACGTGCCATCCAGAAACTTGCACTCTGCAAGTGAACGTCGTCTTGTGGTGCCATCTCAAAGAGGCACAAAATCTCTTTCTCGGACCTTTACCTTGACTGTTCCCTGCTGGTGGAATTCAACCAGAACTCAACCAGAGCTGCTGAGTCCGTAGCCATTTTCAAGAAACGGCTAAAGACACATCTTTTTCGGCAACACTTGATCCATTAATACTAACATTTTCTCTTCTATTCTATATCTATTTATAAAAAATAAAATTAAAATTAAAAAAGTACATGTACTGCGTTAGATTAAACTGAGAAGGGTCATAGCACTTGCATATTGTTGTCCTATAGTTAGTTTAACTGCTTCTATTGTTCTCATTTGTAAGTCACTTTGGATAAAAGTGTCTGCTAAATGAATAAATGTAAATGTAAATAATAGCTGTTGTCCTCAACATATGGCCATGGTCATATGTAAAAGTGTGAGGCTGGTAGAGCTATGGTTGTTTGACCAGAAATGCTTCCATAAGCATTTGACTCTGGGTGTGAATCAGGCTGGAGATCTCTCTGGGAGAAAGATGCTTATGTTTTTTCGACACAGCAGAGTGAACTCTTGCACTCCTGTGTGATGCTGAAGCTAAGTGGCTAACAACAGGGCTGGGACTTTGGGACTCAGTGTGAGCATAAAACCACAGCAACTCACAGTTACGCTTCAGAGCACAAGGCTTCACTTTCCTTCATCATCCAACTGTTTCCCAAATATAAGGGGGATGAGAAAACAAAAAGTCATGACTCTAGGAGAAGGAGAAAGAACGGATGGTTACAATATACAATTTCACTTGGCCCACAGGAGATGTTCCAAGACATGAAGTCAAACGTGCCAGGGCTTCTGTACCAAGTTGATTTTAACATAAAATTCAGTGTAGTGATACAATATTTCTCATCTGCTGCTGTTGATGAGTAATAATCATGTGTTTCTTTGCTCTGACTGTTTTCCCTTTGTTTTGTTGAAGTTAGTTGAAAACTTGACTATACAATATTTTAATGCATTATTCGTTTTAATTTGTCTAAATAGTACTTGCATCTTTGAAAATACACAAAATAATTGTTAAAATAGCTAAATAATTAAAAGGAGTGGTCAATAAAGTTGTTAATTCTGACATCACGCGCCACAGTTTCTGTGTCCAGACGTTCCTTCAAATCCTAAAAGCAAATAACAGACAGTGCTAATAAACACTCGCAATTGACTACAGAAAAATCATGATCCCAACCTTTATCTTCATGCCGAAATTTAAGTTGGCCAGACAGTAATTCATCCTTTCTGAATCGTTAAAGTATTAGATCACTTTAAAATGAAAATTACCCCATGATTTACTCACCCTGCTTTACTCACCCTCTTCCAAGTTTTATAATGGCAGTGGATTGCAACCAACAGATTGAAGCTCAAAAACGTGCATCCATCCATCCGTCATAAACGAACTTCACACAGCTCCAGGGGGTTAATAAAGGCCTTCTGAAGCAAAATGATGAGTTTGTGTAAGAAAAATATTCATATTTAACAAGTAAAATTCTAGCTTCTGGCCAAACGGCCAACACACACTCAGTCTACTTACGCCTAATGCACAACAACCATTGATCAATAGATCAATATTACAATATCATATTAATAAGAGCTGGATGATTTGTGTTGCTAAATGCCATGCAATTTATTTTTAAATATATTTCATGGTGGAGAAAATGCTGCATTTACATTGCATTACTACAAATTTAAAGCTCTTTCTGATTATGCTATATGCAAGGCATGGGACAATGTTACTTTGTGGTAAATCAAGAAAACGAGATTTAAACAACCGTGTTGACCTATATAACAATTATTTGTTTTCTGATGATAAAGCTATCCAAACATTTGCTCACCTGTCTAATAAAACATATTATAAATGGTTAGTTCCAGTCCTTGATTCTGATTGGTCAATAGCTGTGTTTTATTCACGATAAAAGGCTATGACCGCTTCACCCAAAGGTTATATGCATCACTAAGTTAACAACACCCCTAGCAACCACTTAGTAATTTAAACATTATGTTCTCATTTATTGAAGCTTAGAGAATTGTGAGAGATCGAGTTTGCTACTGTACCTGCATTAATAGTAGATATAGCATTTTCCTACAGGTCAGTCCTATTTGTAATAAAAAAATCTGTTTGAATGTCTGTTACATATCTTGTCCTTTTAACAGTTAAGGGGTTTTCCCACAGACAGTAAAAGAAATGTACACAGCGACCCCATTGGATTCAATGGAGAAAAGGGAAGTCAATTAGAAGCACTCACTTCCTGATGGCTGACCATACTGCGCAGACTCAAACTGAGCTTGACGACGTAGATGTGACGAGAGCAACCCGTCTGTCTTCTAGTAGCTGTGCCAAGAGAAATCTGAATCATTCCCTTCCGAAACTTGCAGAGACGGAGAGCGTGAGTAGGAGGTGTCCATGAGCTAGGAGCAGGAGAAACTTTTGCTAAGTATTCTGATTAATTATTTTGTCATTTTGCCTCCACGTCCCCCCGATTGCCCGTGAGCTTCTCCTCCTGTCCATACGGTAATTTCTCTACTGTGCGACAGAGAGTCACGTGGTTATGACGCAATCGTTAGCCTATTTTTACAAAAACTGCTTCTACGGGGCCATAACGTAAGATACAAGGAAATGGAGCCTTTTATACATTTTCGTGTTTCTTTAGAAATAAATAATGGACAAATGGAGTCTTTAAACGCCTCAGATGTAAAGTTATTCGCTGTCAAAGTGACGCCAAAATGAATGGGAGTCAATGGATTGCTAACAGCAGGTGATGGTCTGCTAATCAATGGCGGCGCCAAGGGAAGCTTCAATGTTTTCTGAAACATTGGCCCCCTGGGTTTTCCGTGCTTGTCATTTGCATCTTGCTTCTCTGTGTTCAAAAGTTTCAGTCCTTTCAGTATAAAAGTCTTCTCTACTGACTGAGTCACTCATAAAGACAGTATTTGCTGCCATCTAATGGCAAAATAATGTAACTTCTGTTGCTGTTCAAGGTCAGGGACTATTTTTCCAGCGGAAGGAAGGCTTGGTGATTTTACTACATGAATTGCATTGATAGATACATATTTTGGGGCTTTAATATTGTGTGGTAACCATTTTATAAAAGCAATACGGTATTTGCGATCTCAAACATATTCTCAAAACTGTCATTTTCAACATCTTTAAAATCAATATTTTGATCGCTGAGAGGTTCTTCACCAGATCCACCATCAAGTGACAGTGACACTAATATTTTATTGCGTTCAGTACTTTGATCTGCAGTAAATCGCTGAGCCATTTCAGGTTTTGATGATCTGTTTTTTAGTTTTGTTTTTGCCTGCTGTAACTTCATCATTGTGTATCAGACATGGCTACCTTGTGGAATAAAGGTGAATTGCACGTATTCAGTCATCAAAAATTAAATTGTTGTGCAGAAAAAATACACTTTCACTGTTACACACCTCGGGTCGTTAGTGACCCTATACAATTTGTACAAAAAATTAATGGGAAAAACTTTTTTTTTCTTGTTATATTGTTTATAATAAATTGATTGAGGAATACTAAGAAGGTTGATGTCTAACATTAAAAAATTAACAAGGAGAAAGGTACTGTATGTGAATGACATCCCGGGTCTGCACAAAGACCTGAGGTATGTTTTTTAAGGGTTACCTAAAGCGTCTTTGGGCTTTCCATGGTTTCTACGGAAGTAAAACCAGACTTCGAAGGTAACGTGGATATGACGCCATTGACTGCCGACGCAATGACAAGGGCAGTTACTTCGGTTAAAAAACATTTGGGATAATGTAAGCACACAAGTCACAAAATATATCACATTGTTCTAGTGGTTTTTGGATATGTTAATCCAAAAATATTTTTTATATTGTCTTACATAATCTTACAAGGTGTGCAAATGAATAGTGTTCATAAATGGCTGTTGAGATAGTATTTTAAGAATTGTTACATTTCACTAATATTCCTAACAACTACTGACATTTCAAATCACAAACTCCCATGGAGAGGAATAGCTTTCTCCAGGTATTGTAGACCTCTTCGAAAAGAACCATGTCCAAATTTGCCCAATGTCACAGATTTGCAGCCCCAATGGATGTTCAAAGTCTTGTTTTATAATGTGCTGGGGAGTGAAGCAGTGTGGTCGATGATGATGTGCATTCTAAGTTGCTTTCATTTTTAATAAAGATACAAATCAAAGGGGGATAAAAGAGTTTAAGAGAGCTCAGGAAAACAGAAATGGCCATGGTGTCCTTGAAGCTAGAGGCAGGTGCTTAGAGTCTTGTCATGACCTCATAGGAAAGGTACAGCACATTGCTGTGTTTATTAACTTCATGTGCCTCATTACATTCTATGAGAAGCATTTATTTTCTTCTTCTTTTTCTTTTTTTATGGCTACATAACAAGAAAAAAAATATCCTTGATGGCAGTTATATAATGAGACAGGAAAAGGGCATGCTATAGAATCCAAGCTTAAAAGATTCAAACTGCCCCAACAAACAACAAATTCCACTGACTGTTGAGTTTTGTTGGATCAGTTGTTGTTTGTGAGGGTGACTTAAGTCTGAATGAAATCACCCCTGAACAACATAAAACAAATCTCTGTTATCATTTATCTACAGCCTGTTATTCTATTTAACCTCTGAGATCAATATATAACCATCTCCCATACACAATGACAAAAGGATAATTCACGACAGTATGACGATTTTTTTTTTTATTATTATTCAATTATTCATAAAAACAGGTTTACAGAAATGGAGCAAGCGACAAGTATTTGTGATGATTATCAGGGCCAGTATATATATGGAAAAGCTGATAAAGACATAAAAGCGGTGTTTACATTTACAAGTCTTCACATTTAGTTTTGCACATGTAAGCAGCCTTCTCTACCTTGAACGAGATTATAACGTTATTCCCTGATGCTGATGTACAGATCAAACGTTAAATCTGAGGTAGTAGAAATATATTTCTCTCGGTTGTTCAGTGCTAGACTGGGGGTTCCCTCTGGATTCTCCTGCCTTCAGACTCTTAATGTAGCTTAATGGACTAATACAGTGATATAAAAGTCCAAACTCGCACCTTATTGGTAATGTAGGCTATACTATATAGGCTACAGGCAAGCAGGTGGACTAAGGAGTTTCATGCTAAGTGTTTCCCAGTGAAATACTGGCATAAAGTTGGCTTGACATCGAACGTTTGATATTTGCAACTTTAGGGACCATCTCTAAAGTTACATACGACAAGGGTATACAGGATTCTAACTTCAATAGCATTTGAAGGGAATGACTTCCAGTCATAAAACCAAGTGTAAAGTGTTCATGTAGGTGTCAGGGATGCACACTTTTTAGAATTTTATTATTTAACAAAATAAACTGTCAAATCATGTGTAATTATTGCTATTTTTTTATCTAATATTTATTTTCATATCAACAATCTAAAAGGTGTGCATCATGCTTGACACCTGAACACTTTACAGTTCGTTTTATGACTGGAAGTCATTCTCTTCAAATGCTATAGAAGTTAGAAACCGGAATACCAATGTCGTATGTAACTTTAGAGATGGTCCCTAAACTAATATCAAATATCAAAAGTTCAATGTCAAGCCAACTTTAGGCAATTATTTCACTGGGAAACACAGCGTAAAACTTTGCCTGTTACGTTACGTTTATATTCTGAGTCCATCTGTATGCCTGTAGCCTATATAGCCTGCATTCCCAATAAGGTACGAGTTTGGTCTTTTATATCACTGTATTAGTCCATTAAGCTACATTAAAAGTCTGCAGGGGAAACCCGATGGAATCCCCAGTCCAGCACAGCTGCTATAAAGTTAAGAAAACTGAACAACTGAGATAAATATATTTCTACTACCTCAGATTTACATCAGCATTGGCGAATAACGTTATAATCTTAAACGTTGTAACCGTGAAGCTGCACTTGCACCTCCTGCTGGTGATGTCGACATCATGAATCGGCAATCTATTGATATTCCTGCAGTTCCCGGATGTATAATGTTGAATTGAACCACTGAATTTGTGGAAGCGAATTTGTAAAGTGAAATAAAATGGACTAAAAATTGCCTGTCGAACATTATAGGTTGTATTTTTAATAAGAATGAACATTTTATAAGTGAAATCTGAAAGGTGAATATGGATTATCAATCAATCAATCACATTTATTTATATAACACATTTAAAAACAACACACGTTGGCCAAAGTGCTTGACATACAGCCCAGCACATATAACCTAAGACTATAAAACAAAGTATTTAACAAACAAATAAACATTTATATTTAGTCTTTATATTTATATTTATATTTATATACATTAAGTATTTAATAAACAAAAAATTTAATTACAATCAAATGCAAGAGAGAAGAGATGAGTCTTTAAATATGTTTTATATGCATCAAGGGTGGCACAAGATCTAACATGGAGGGGTAAACTGTTCCATAAACAAGGAGCTGCAACAGAGAAGGCCCTGTCTCCTTTTGATTTAAGTCGAGACTTAGGAATGGTTAGCTGAAACTTTTGTGCAGATCTTAAAGGCCTAGAGGATGTATGTTGCTGAAGAAGTTTACTAATGTAACTTGGTGCCATCCCATTTAAGCCCTTAAAAACAAATAATAACATTTTATACTTAATCCTAAATTTGACTGGAAGCCAATGAAGGGATGCTACAGGTGTTATACTCTCATATTTCCTAGTCCCGGTTAAAAGTCTGGCAGCAGCATTTTGGACCAACTGCAGACGTGAAAGTGATGCATGAGAAATACCATAATACAATGAATTACAATAGTCCAATTAGGGCTGGGCGATATCGCATGACATTGTTAGGCGCATCTCGTCAGTAAAGCCGGTTCCTTGATTAGTAGTAAATCGCCATCACCTGCTTTCAGATGGAGCGGCATTCACTACAAAGAGCCGTAGTTAACGGACAAGCTGAGCCATATCGCATTAATATCGCGGGACGTATCGCCTGCGATAATTAATGCGATATGGCTCAGCTTGTCCGTTAACTACGGCTCTTTGTAGTATTGCCGCTCCATCTGAAAGCAGGTGATGGCGATTTACTACTAGGCCTAATCAAGGAACCGGCTTTACTGACGAGATGCGCCTAACAATGTCATGCGATATATCGCCCAGCCCTAAGTCCAATCTGGACGTAATAAAAGCATGCATAACAACTTCCAAATCATTAAAAGACAAAAAAGGTTTCAATTTCGCTATATTTCTTAATTGGAAGAAGCTACATCTATAACCACTGAATTTATATGCTTATCAAACTTTAACTCGGCATCAAAAAGAGCTCCAAGACTCCTAGCTTGATTATGTACCTTCGATTTAAAAAGGCCTAATTGATTAATTATATGTTTGGTAGAACTTGGAGGGCCAAACACTATTATTGAATTTTTAATAATGAAAATGTGTGTGAAATGTTTTGAACTGAAATATTCACAGCTTAAATATTCAACCATGTTCAATTTCAGCCCATAAAAATGCAGTCTCTAAAAATACAATGCATTAAAATGCAAGCACGGGTAATGCAATGCATATTTTGTTCAATTAGTGCAATTCAACAAGCTTTTTTCTTTCAAAAACATTTGCCATTATTTTACTTTTGGAAACAGATTGACAAGTTTCCCAGCTAAAGCCCGGTGCATTCTCTACGATTCACAATTGTGCCATCTGAAACAAATGGTTTCTTTCATCATGAGAAGAAATTGTCAGTCTTTGCTTGCTTTGTGACATGCTAACCTAACTGCATTTGTGATGAATCCGTGCCTCTGACAAAGTGTCGTGATGTAGCTGTGTATGTGTGAGAGAAAGAGACGTTCACTGTTCATCTACTGTATATGATATACAATGCATATTATGTATTGTTTATACAGTCAAAATTACCTTTAGTTTGCTCTAAAAAATAAGTTTGTGCTTGTGCTGTTTCATTTTAATTTTGCATGTACCAGAAAAAACACAGACTATGGTGACTTACTTAAAACGTCCTGCTGTTGTTGATAATGTCCAGTGTCGCAGATGCATATCATACAGTCTGACATTAAAGACTGTTGATGTCGCACCAGCTCATATGTGACCCTGGATCACAAAACCAGTCACAAGTCGCACGGGTATATTTGTGGCAATAGCCAACAATACATTGTATGGGTCAAAATTATAGATTTTTCTTTTATGCCAAAAATCATTATGATATTAAGTAAAGATCATGTTCCATGAAGATATTTTGTACATTTCTTACCGTAAATATATAAAAAATGTATATTTGTGAGTGAATGCAGCACAATCGCAAACATAAATGGACAACTTTAAAGGCGATTTTCTCAATGTTTAGATTTATTTGCACCCTCAGATTCCAGATTTTCAAATAGTAGTATCTCGACCAAATATTATCCTATCCTAACAAACCATCAATGGAAAGCTTATTTATCAGCTTTCAGATGATGTACTGTATAGATCTCAATTTAAAACAAATGACCCATGTGACTGGTTTTGTGGTCCAGGGTCACATATCATATCATACGGTCTGAAAAGCAAAAAGCGTAATTTAAGCTGTTCTGCAGATGATAATGGAAAGAATACATGCTGATTCCTGAACTTCATTGCTCATAGTTCCAGACTAACTGATTTTTGAGCTGCTTAACAAATTGAAAGTCGTGCTGCCCTTGAAGGTGCCTTTTTTTTCAATGAGTATATAAGAATATAATCATATTCTGTAAATGAACATTAAAGGTCACACACACATGCAGTTTCTATAATCTAAATCTGCTACTAAAGAGTGCTACGTATTGATTACATTGGCTATGGGTCAGTCATGTCTGTGCCTTTTTAGGCTGACTTTCATCTAAAGTAATTCTGTGCCAATTCTGGAGTGTTTTAATGACAAGTATATAAATAGTCAAGAATGAGGACAAGTCTCAAAGTTCTTGTTATTTTTTTCTTTAGAGAGTACTGTGAAACTATAGCGATGAACAGACAATATGGCAGGTTTAATCAAGACGTGTTGTTTTATGTATGAAGTAATACAGCATTTTGAATTTTTCTAATGGTACAAAATGGGTCAATATAAGTTATTTAGACAAGCTTAAGATACTCTGCAATCCAGTTAATGTTAAACAGTGGAACCAGATAATCAAATTCTGAGCACATATTTACTTGCTCACTTTTTTAATATTCCAAATGCATTTAATATGAAGCTTTATAAAGAGCAGTTTGAATCCATTAATTTACAATTTCTTTCTTTAGATGAAATATAAATTCAAGTCATGCACAATTCATTTGCTAATGACACTAGTTGCAGCTAATAGCCCAGTTCATTTCTAGCTCTTTTATGGGTGTAATGTAACACGTTTAATTATTAAACTTACAAATTTAGGTCATAGGTTACTGGATAAGAGGATCTGTCTGAAATAAGGCAAAGGAAGACTCGTTAATAATGGCTTAAGCAAATAAACGTTTTTGTCTTTTTTTTAAGTGTGAATGTAATTTTCCCACTATGCTTAATTTGACAGAATCAATGTTAAAATGCACACTTGATTTACATCCCACACTATCATTATGTAGGTGACTTGGGTCAAGGCATTTGCATGTTGTTTAAAATGAATAAATCAGTGGTATTTCAGTCCTTGATAGCTCATTTAGTAAATCAGGTGTAAGATGGATGTGTTGGATGAATCAGGTGTAACTATGGAAGAACTAGAGAAGAACTACACTGTAAAAAAATCTTTTGTTGACTTAACTCATTATTTTTTGTTATCTTTTTGCATGGATTTTTTTGAGTTTTACTAACTTATTTATAAAAGTGTACCTGGCAAATTTGGATAAGTTTACCTGACAAGTTATAAAGTACAATGAACTGATTTAATTTAGTTAAGTAAACTTCGAATTTAAGTTCAGTCAACTAAAGCTAAGTTTTCTAAACTACATCCAATAAGTTCAGCAAACTAAAGATTAGTTTTCTAAACTACACCCAATAAGTTCATTCAACTAAAGTTAAGTTTTCTAAACTACACCCAATAAGTTCAGCAAACTAAAGATTAGTTTTCTAAACTACACCCAATAAGTTCAGCCAACTAAAGTGGTGTTTTAAAAACTGCAGCAGTACCAAATAATGAATTACTACTAGAACATTAATTTGTAAAATACATTTGATTTAAAAAAATATGTAAAATTGACGATCACTGATACAATTTACAATAAGTTAATTAGTTAAGTCACCTTTATTTATATAGCACTTTTTACAATACAGATTGTATCAAAGCAGCACAGTGATAACATGAAAATAATACAACAAAGTTTGTTTCTAGGAGAAAATTGCGTCATCTTTCACCTTAAGTAAGGCAAATCAATAATATTGTTGAATATTAAATGTCCCTAACTAAGCAAGCCAAAAGCCAAGGCAACAGTGGCAAGGAACCAAAACTCCATCAGGTGACAGAATGGAGAAAAAAAACCTTGGGAGAACCCAGGCTCAGTCACTCAGTTCTCCTCTGGGCAAAGAACGAACAGTGTATGATTATGATTCAGGCAGCATTACAGGTCAGAAGTCAGATTGGATCAGAACATTCAGAATATTATCCAGTTTCATCTGACTGGAAGTCGGAGTCACGCCGGTATGGAGACGAGTTTGTTGAGGATCAGTGCTGATGGCTGTAGTGTCAATGAGGCCTTCACAGGGCTGATGAGGCTGGCACTTCAGGGATGCGTTGTGGACGTGTCCAGGCGCAGGTCCACCACCTGATCTGGATACGACCCGGATCCGGCTGACTTCAGTAAACCTTGGAATAAACAAAAAGACTAACATTAGCGTAGATGCCATTCTTCTTATGATGTAACAAGTACATCAGGTGTTATATACAATTCAATTTTTTTTTGCAATGAACTGCAATGAAATTGCAGAAAACAACCTTGTGAAAAGGTGTTTTACACCTGTCTCAATGCATGTCTTGTGGATTAATCTGTTACATTAAACAAGATCAACCCACAGCATTCAATATAGAAACATCCTTTGTTCCAAAAGATACCGTTTAAACATTGTTTAACACATTAAAGACCTATGAATTGGCTTAAATGCCATTTTAATATCAACTAAGTTACCAATTATTTATGCTCTCAAGCTTCAACAAATTCATCAATTAAACTAAACACTCTAAAATGCCACTCCCACAACATACCAACACATGAAACATCCTGTTCACAACATTCCTTTCAAAAAGAAACTATGAAAAGCATTAAAGGTGTTGTTCCAACCCTGTAAGACTTTCGTTCATCTTCGGAACACAAATTAAGATATTTTTGATGAAATCTGAGAGCTGGCTCACTCCTTCATAGACTGCTGGGTAATCGATATCTGCCAGCCCAGAAAAAAATTGTAAAAACATTGTTACAATAGTCCAAGTGACTACAGTGGCTCAACCTTAAGTTTATCAAGCAACGAGAATACTTCGTAAAAAAAAGAAAAGAAAAAATACTTTTTTCAACTATTCTTTTTCTTCTGTGTGGGCCTCAAAATGAGTTCACGAGAGCGCCACAACCATTTCCAATATCAATAAAAACAGTAACATTTAAAAGTACAGATATAATAAGTTACTTATTTTACACACATCAATTCAAATTGATAGTTAATTTTAATGATTGCCAAAGATTGCAGTGAAAACTCACCTGTATCTGGTGCTCTGCAACTTATGTAGTGACTGAGGTAATAAATCCGGTTGGTGAACAAGCTTTTAGTCAACTTGACGGAACCTGTGAGTCAACACGAGGAAATACAATGAGCAAATCTTCTATGTGCAAAACACTCTGATTTGAAATACACTCAATAATCTTAAATTTGTGACAATATCATGACTAATTCACCCTATTATCAAGATTTCTTAAAACATGAACATAAGCGTGATGACATGGCGCAAGATCCAAACTACGAATAGAAATAATGAAAACATTCAAACCACAGACGTATTAATTGTACATCACCCATATCGATTCAATATGACATTTACTTTTGTAATTCAAAGATTGTGGTCAAAACTTACGTATATCTGGCGCTCTGCAACTGAGTTGAATTGAAGTGACTGAGGTAAAAAAGAAAGAAAAAAAGACTCATATTAGCTTGTGCAAAAATGGCATTATATGACCCCTTTAAATTTGTGACAACATTGTGAATAATTCACCCTATTATCAAGATTTCTTAAAACATGAACAAAAGCGCATTGAAATGGCGCGAGGCAAAATCCAAACACTGAATAGTAATAATGAAAACCGTGACATTTCAAACCACAGACGTATTACTTGCTATTTATATCACCCATAACGATTCAATTTGACAGTAACTTTTTTTTTAATTCAAAGATTGTGGTGAAGACTTACCTATATCTGGTAGAGCTCTGCAACTGAGATGAAACTGAGGTAAAAGAAAAAATCCTGTTTGGTCCGGTTGGTGAACAAGCAGCTTTTAATCAACTTGACTGAAGCTTGAACACAAGGAAGTAAAAAAATCAGTGAATCGTCTATGTGCTCAAATCCATCCATGATGGATTGAATCTGACCATGAATAAAAACTGCTAGACAATTTTTTAGTGTAATTTAATTAATCTGTGCTCATAATTGTAAATAACAGGTTAGAGTGATATAATAATAAAAATGTAACAATACAAAGCAATTTTGTTAGTTGGACAGCAACAAGAATGGAAATAAAGCAAGTCAAAGTGCTTTCTTGCCGTTTCATTAACTAAATAAAATACAAGATAACTTGGGAAACTAAATGGTATTCAAACAAAAACTATTTTTGTGTGTGTTACCTGATGAATGACTCTGTTCTTTGAAGAGCAGCAGTATTTGAGAAGAATGGCAGCATTTACCAACTGGCCTGAAAACAATCATATATATAACTTGCACAGTACATTACATCATAATAAAACTAAGTACATGGTAGATTTCTACACTTACTAGAACATTAAAACAAACAAATGGAGTGATACACTGCACTTTAACAAATATGATATAGGCTATTTTTAAGTACATAGCTAAAACCTTTTCGGCCTTGTCTGCCTCACATCAATCAAAAGTCAGCTTCCTTCAGTGCTGTTTCTGAAGCCTCTGAGGACAGTTGAGAAGAAAGTGTCTACTATTTGTCAAAGGAGAATACGTTAACAACTCAAGCACACTAGCTAATTAATTAACAGTTAATTAATTAATAAACGTAAATATTTAACTAATGACTAACTTAGAAATGTGTGTAGTTACAGTTGCAGATGCTAAGTTAAGTAACATCAGTTAGCAGTTAACGTACCTAACTAAGTTAGACTAACTAAGATAGCTAGACTTATTTTACAACATAAACACACTCAATTTAAATCAACACCAAATCTTATGTTTTGGTAAATACTCTATTTAAAAAGGTTTCATGAATTTGCACTTACCCTCGTCTGATATAGGCTAAACGTCTGAAAACACTGGACGATGTCAGCGTACGCAGTAAGTTAACGAAGGCAGTGGGCTATAAAATACGGTTCAGATAAAATATGGCATTGAAAAACTTTGCCGTTGTTTTATGGTAAACATGTTATTTACAATGATTTTATGAATTCAAACTTACCTTCGTCTGATGTAAATCTCACAGAAAATACCGGACGTTATCAGCGCGCAAGATTTGAATGGAGCAGGAGCGGGAATTAACGGCTCGAAAACAATGTCGGTCTAGAAAATACAGTAAAAAATAAAAACGTTAGAACATTGAACAAATGTTGACGTTATGTTCTGGCAAACATGTTATGTAAAATAGTTTTATGAATTCACACTTACCATACGTTTTCTCAGAAAATACCGGACGCTCTCTGCGGCTGCGCGCGCAAGAACTGCAGTGAGTCAGCGGGGGAGGGGGAGAAGAGGCTCGAGAGTCGGTTCAAAAAAAGATTCCATTTACAGCCTGCGTCAGTCTTGTGTTTATATACTGTCTATGGTCTTGTGTGATTCAGTTCCAAATGCGAAGCCTGAAATGTCCGTAGGCTACGTGATGGACGGGCCGGCTCCGTTTTAACCCCGAAATTACTGTTTTTATGCAGTGTCAGTGCCTCTGGCCTGCTGCCTGCATCAGCAAATTCACGATTAACAAAAAAACTACTGCCTTGTGCATCGACCAATCAGCGTGTTGTCAAGGCAGAATTTCAGGCACAATCATATTAAACAGACACATAGGGAATCATTTAAATTACTTGACATTTTGAGTGCATAACACTTAAAATCTTAATCTGAAAGATTTTTGCTGCCAGATGAGTACATTAAAATCAAATGTTTAATTTTTGATGCAAAAACTTGTAAGTAATGTTAAGTTATGACAACTTGATTTCTTTATTAACGACAACATTGGGGTTTACAGTGTAATGTTTTTAATGTACACACTAATACAATTGAAGTTTAGGTTTTTATGCAGTCTACCAGACAGCAAGATATATAGATAAATTAAGTTTAGTTTACTAAGTTTAGTTTACAAATTTACTTCTAATAAAGCATTAGAGTATAACTGAAGTAAAACCAGCAGAAAATTTAGTGCAGTTGTTTCAACTTACATTTATAAGTTAAAATAACAATTATACTTGTTAATTCAACAGAAAATCTAGTGCAGTTGTTTAAACATACATTTTTGAGTTAAAATAACAATTTAAGTCGTTCATTCAACTTTCAGTCTAGTTGAGGACAAGAAAACTTACAATTTTTTGTTGTCTGGACAATCTAGTTATCTCTACTCACAAAAATAAGTTGAAATAACTAAATTGCAAAAATATTTTTTACAGTGTATGGAAACCATGCAAGCAGGGGGCCAAAATCATTTAGAAGTGAACTTCAAACAACAAGAGAGAGAGAGAGTGAGAGAGAGAGAGAGAGAGAGAGAGAGAGAGAGAGAGAGAGAGAGAGAGAGAGACTATAAAAGGTAACCAATAATCATATATTTAGTAAATAAATGGACTATCAATTTTAAAAAAGGACAAGAAGACCTGTGTTTTGTTGACATCAAAGGCTGTAAAATTAGAAAACAATATTAAATATGAAATAATCAAATGTATAAATAATAAATAAATATTTAGTAATAAAATAAAACATAAAATAGTAAAAATAATAATAATAATAATAATAATAATGCATCTCAATGTTGATTTTGAACAATACATTTTGGTTGCCATTTGATGTGTAATGTAGTCGAATTCTCAAGCAAAACCAGTAGAGAACATCTGCACTACATATAATTATCTCTCTCTTCTCATCCCACATCTTTCTTTTCCTACATTCTTTACCATCTCTTTTTTGCTATCACCCCGATTCCTTATTCCTTCTCTTCGGGATGAAGGAGACGGATTAGGCGTGCAGCCCAGGTGGGGAGGCATTCATCTTTTCCGGCCCAAATGCCAGCTGGAGAGGTGCCCTACAAGCGCTTGAGTATATCAAAGGGGTCCTTTCTGAGGCACCTAGCATGGCGAATATGGATGACAGGGAAAGAGTTTCTCAAACTAGTGCACGAGAAGAGCTCAGCAAGCAACAAAGAAATTGTATTATTTCACAGAGGGAATCGATGTGGAAAGCATATCAACTCAGATCTAGCAGTTCAAGTGTGTGTCAATTCTATAAAGAATTCAGGTATTTATTCTTACCAATTTTCATACTTATCAGGAGAAGAAACTGTTAGACAAATTAACACCATGCGTGCTAATGTGAATTATTAGACAAGAGGCCATTATTATTCAAGGGACCTCTTGATGAGTAAAACGATTTCCGCAAATGTGCTCAAGAAGCTATTTTACAGCCATTACACCAGGGATCCAGAAGAGAGAGGCATTATCAGCCTCTTGCCCTGGGCAACACAAACTCTCTATTAAAGCCCCCCACCTCTTTTGATCCTACAGCAGATTTCCAGGGGTGCATTGAGCCAATCTGGCAGATGCAAGAAAGCCAGATGCCAAAACTGTGTGCGGATCATCTCATTGAAAGATTTTTGACTTTGAATGCAGATTTCCAGCTTTGTTAATCCACACGGCTTGGGTTCTGGCATTGGCTAAGGATCTTTGATGATGGAAATGTACACCAATCAGGGCTAAAAACAGCACACAAATCTGGAGCTGAAAACTATGGCGCTCTCCAAATGCAAGAGATTGGCTAGAACGGATCGTGATTCTGTCAGACTTCAGAGTGAGTAAGATTCAGATTTATAAATGCAGTAATTACTGCTTCAATAGCCGAAACTGTTCAGAGATGAACTCATAGAACTAATTAAAAGAGGGTCTGGAGTTTCTCAGTATTTCAAGATACAGATGGCATGACATGATCTGTAAGTATTCAGATCACAGTTCACATGTTGACTACTATCTATGACCCACTGGAGAGCACTGTCAGTGAATTAGTATGTGTTAGGTATGACTAGTATCATATGCTTCCAGACATTGGATTACTGGAGCCTTTAGGTTATTTGAGTAGTATCTATGTGACATAATTCAAGATTTGGAGACAATGTATGAAAATATCAGATTATTTTTCCACAAAACAGCTACTTGGTGTACTTCACTGAACGTCTTACTATTTGTTGCATATTTATATCTATTTTTTACAATGGTAAATTGATTAATTGTTTATAAATATTATTTTAAGAAGACTTATTGTACATCCAACATTATTCATTTTAATTATATTTATTTAGCTATATATATATATTTTTTTTTAAATGGCTACTTTCCCAGAAAAAAAAAAAAAAATGAGCCAAAGTTTGCATACACAAACTGCATAGGACTCAAGAACAGTGAGTCATTTCAATTGGCAAGACAGCAGTACCTCTGCTATGCAGGTGTGATTCAGTTCAGTTTCCATCCATCTATCTATCTGTGTTGATTGTGTGCTACTTTGTTTTCCCTTTTAGAATGAAAGACAAGTGAGGTTTCTCCTCTCTTCTTATCGTCTGTACCACAACTATCCTGAAATTGACCTTCTGGTCCACCTGGGAAATATATTGGCTTGCTGGAGGGTGCAGGCCTTAATACAAGCCCAGCGTAAGAGCTGTCAGCCAGCCTGATTACATTCATATACACAAACACCTGCTGCCATCACACACAAACTCTCCACCATCTCATCTCTGGGTTTCTGCTTCTGATTAGAACTGTACACAACTGAGCATGAGATATGTATATAGACAACTCCAATAAAAACAAATAATTGAGGCCTTGCACACATGCAGTGGCGCACTTGCATATCCATACATATTCTAAATATAAATGTTGATTATAGCCATGCAATTTATTACCCAGCACAAGAAGAAAAGTCCCACTCACCCTCATTCACACACACACAAACATACTGTACAATCTCTCTCTCTCTCTCTCTCTCTCTCTCTCTCTCTCTCTCTCTCTCTCTCTCTCTCTCTCTCTCTCTCTCTCTCTCTCTCTCTCTCTCTCTCTCTCTCTCTCTCTCTCTCTCTCTCTCTCTCTCTCTCTCTCTCTCTCTCTCTCTCTCTCTCTCTCTCTCTCTCTCTCTCTCAGACAAACCCGCCGTCTCCCGAGCAGAGACTGTCTGCCCCACTTTCAAATGGGCAATTTTTCATCAGGCCCCCTGAAAATTTCTCTATTCTTACCACAGGAAAGCTAATGCACATCATCTATCTCAGAGCAGCCAGCAGGAGCCAGAGAATCCATGCTTATATATGGTCTCATTAGCCAAGCAACTGATACCTCAACAAACTAAATATGTTGGTCGGTGTGATCTTACAGCAGCTGGCAGACTTTGAGGATGGTTACTCTAACAAAGAGACATAAAAGATTGTGGAACCTAAACAACAGACAACATTTTGGACAATAGGCAATATTTTCACAGACATACCTGGAATTATTGTGACTGAGAGATTTGTGGAATATCATTTTCCTGTGCAAACAGACATGCATATGACAAATCCAACACTAGCTCACGACCAATTCGTACGAATGAGTAAATGGTGGCTAATTCGTAGGCTACTTTTGTCTAAACCCCAGTGATGGGTTTAGGGGCGGGGTCAGGGGTAGGTCAGGAGTACGAATTCATATTGGGCAACTCGCAAAATATGTACGATTTAGCAAAAATCGTACGAATTCATACGAGTGAGGTTGTATGAATTTGTACGAATTAGCCAACTCATAAAATTCGTACGAATTGCCATGAGATCGGGTTGGACAAATCCTGTGTTAATCTGAGTGCAGAGCATATTTGTAGAACATACTTGCAGCCATAGATATCATATAAAGGCTAGATGTCTCGTCCGCGCTGCTGGCCAATGGAGCTCGACATCCGCACACGGCGGCCATCTTACGACAGGGTGCTCGCTCACTCATAACATGGTGCATGTACTTTTAAATAACCATAACTTGCTCAATTTTCTACCGATTTTCAAACGGTTTGGTTTGTTATAAACGTCAGAGATGTAGCTATTATACTGCATACATATGAATAATTATGTTCAAAATGTTTAAGCATTCAGAATTATAGCCACGTTAATAACGTTTGTAAGAAACCAAACCGTTTGTAAATCCGTCCAGATTTCAGCGAGATAAGAGGATTTGTGTGCGTGCTGCTCACTCACCTTAATTCACAGAGCCCTGTCCTAAGATGGCCGCCGGTGATGCCGGAAGTGACTCCGCCTTAAGACATCTAGCCTTTATATGATATCTATGCTTGCAGCAAGAGTGTGTTTTGATGAACTTATTGTTGACTGAAGCTTTGTGTATTTGCAATTCAAAAATTAAACAAATATCTCTTTAGGGGCCCACATATTGCATTTTTGTATTTAAAAAACGCAGGGCAATGGAATAAAATAAAAAAATGCAACCAGAGAAAGGTTTTTATTTTATTTTATTTTGTTTTATTTGTTTATTTATTTTTTTACTTCTTTTAATTTGAGTGATTCCATTTAAAACATCATATCATGTGCGAGACGTTGCATAAACGCATTTTATTGTGTACTGTAAGCACACCGACAACCTATTTCCGCAATCGGCCCCGCCCCCACCCCATGTAACTTTGCGGCTGGCTGACAATGCCTGGGAAAGATAACAGCAGTCTGGCGCTGAGAAGCGAAAAAGAACAGAAAAAAACAATATGAATCCCCTGCATCACTTTAAGGAGGTGTGTTCAGTTCACAAACGTGAAGGTTTTGGGTATTGAAGATGATGGGTGAGATTATACGTGTTTAACGTTGCGTTAATAATTTGACCACCACCAGTGACGCATCTGCCTGATTTGATACTAATGCAACTTATGTTACTGTACATAATTTTAATTATTTTAATGTGCTATGGATTGCATTTTGAACCATGGTAAAAATGTTGGTAGGACTGTCTGTCACTCGAAGTGGAGCATTTCACTGACAAAAATCAATGAACTGCATTATTAGACAGTTTTCTAAGGCTGTGCGATTTATTAAAACCATATAAAAATCATAATGTAGCATATCATAGTGCTATCATTTATAAACCTATATGCTGCTAACACAGGAGAATACATGTTTCTAAATATGCAAATTGATGTTCACCGCTATTTCAAAATAAAAGTTTAAAACCTCGCTATATATGAGTTTGCATGTTTTGATGTCCACATGTTTTTGTTCAAGAAATGACAGTGGCTGTAGCATTTCTATCGCAATGAACTGGACAAATATCAAAGATTAAGTGGACTTTTTAATTAAATGCTGTTTGGCCAAAAACAAGGAATTGATCATGCTATAAAGTGGAACAACAACACTCACCAAGACGTTGGCGCCCTCTGCAGGCATTTGTTATAATACATCATGTACATAAGTCGATTGTTTATATTATATACATCATGTATTTTAACAGTGTGGTTAAATAAAACCATAAAATTAATTGCTTTTGATACTCATTGTTAATATACATTAAGTAATTTTAAATCACAACAACACAATTCTGCTTAGGGCACCCATTTGGCCAGCAGCGGCCCTGCGCAAGTGGATTCCAGAAACACATTCTGTGTGAACAATCCTTTATGCATGCCATCATTTTAGTGTGCACCTATAAGTAAATAAATACCTCGACAGGACATTTGAGAATTACAGTGTCTCTGATCTACCCACAGCAAAGCTGGGAGGATTTTTAAAGAGGAAATTGGAGCTCCTACATTTTAAAAGCATATAAATCTGTCTCTTCTAAAGCTTTAACTGAGTCTGTTCTAGAATGACCAAAGATGTGTACTCTATTTCAAGATAAATAGCTATAAAAAAAAATAAAAAAAAGCATTACAAAGTAAAATGGATAGCAGACATTCCAGCCGTCTCGCTCCTGCAGCAGCTTAAAGATTAAGACCTGAGAGTCAGTAGGTTGAAACGCAGGTTAGAACTGTCATTAAGCAAGTAATGAAATGATCATTTGCTGCTTGACTTATACCCTGTAGCTTAATTGAATAATCATAGGTTGCGTCCTAAATCACATACTCTCTTGAGTAGGTACTTATTTTGAATAAGTAATTACTTCACTAAAAAAGTATGTTCTATATAGTATGAATGTGTGTAGTATGAATGTAATCTAGACATAACTCATTTGCTATCATCACATGACCTACCAGCTTCAGTTACATCGCTTCACTGTCATTCACAATTACAGTGTGAATATCTGTCATATTCCCTCACGGGAGAGTAAAGTGTCCACCATGCAAACTTCAGAATCTTGCCAGAAGTAGTAGGTTATCCGATTACTTTTAGCCTACTCTTTTATGAGTGCTGTGAATCCGGACATACTACTTTTGTCACTATAGTGGGGGTGTTTCTGAACGGTTCGGTATGTGCTATGTTTAGGGAAAAAAGGACTACTGTCAAATAAAAATAAAGAAAATAAGAACAAATAATCAAACTACAGCACAAGCACAAATAAATACAACAGAGCAAAGATACAAATAAAATAAACAGCGCTTTTCCAGTGTCTAACAGTAGGCTAATACAGAAATGTAATCAAATGTAGAACACCATTGCATATAATCCTTACTCTTTAGATTAAATAGAGATGAATCATTATTAAAGTTACAAAAGCTATTCAGTCAAGAGCTGAGTGTGATTCTGTTGTTTTTTGTTGTTTAATTAGCATTAAAAACACAGACAGCTACAGGGTTTCCGTTGTCCGGTAATTGCCGGACATTGGCCGAAAAAAAAAAAAGAAATGTCCGACAAAATTAAATCTCTCCGGTCAAGTTGTCCGATTAAAATTTCCTAATAATCCCGCCCCCCCTAACACAATCTGAATTTGAGAATAAGCCTAAAATGTATAAAGCAAAAATACACCGACCTTTGGCTATGTTATAAAGGAACAGGCTATACCGTTTGAAAGTTATTAAAGTCCCCATGAAATCAAAATTGACCCTATTTACTTTGTTAGCGCATATTACTAGTCTTGTGGGGAACAATTAATCCGTGCAAGTAAATATAAAAAAAAAATTTTTTTACCATGGTAATCTTTAATCAAAATCTGAAAAGTTTCTTCCGGTCTGGAATGGCGTCTTTTTCTGATGACGTAGGTTTGACGGCTTGGTTTGAAAACGCTTAACCACTCCCCTCAAACCGTTAGTCTGCTATGAGCGAGAGATTGAGAGGAGGGGCACTAAGTAAAACCCTGCCCTCTGTTCAATATTCCGTTTCACTTGGAAATACGTCATAACACTGGAGAAAAGTCGTTTGCAACTTCCAGTTCACGGGGACTTTAAACATTATTACATGGCTTGGTTGAATTCCAATGTGGAATGCGGTCTGTTATTTCTTGATAACAGACCGCTGCGAAACACTAGCGGCGCCAGGATTTTGATTGTAGGTGGGCCTCCAGAAAACTGGATGGGCCAGTTAAAATAAGCCAAAAAATAAATAAAAACGGGTTCCCCTTCATCTCCGTTTCAGCGCTTTTCTGGGCACTGAGGACAGCGACTCAGTAGCCTACCTGAATTTAATGCATAATTAGCATAGGTAAAAAAAAAAAAAAACTTAAACAGGATTTTTTTTTGTTGCTTTTTTAATACAATTACAATTTAATTTAATTTATTGTTTAATAAAATTATAGGCCTATAATTTTTAGTTTATTAACAGTAACAACAGCTGTAAAGATGAAGTTGACGATCGCCATCTCCGTAGTGAACGCGCCTATAGAGAGAAATGCACATCATGGATTACATAATCAGAGAGTAGCCTATTTATTTTCGTTTTAAATTGTTAAAAAGACATTTCAAGCTTTCTTAAGATATATTTCATGTCTGTGAGGCCTACGCTGAGTTTCGTTAAATTAGGATGAGATGCGCTCCAGTTCACGAGCAATGCAAGTGACCGCGCGGGCGCCTCCATGATTAGGCCTATCGTCTGCTATATCTATCTTTCTTATTTATTAAATCCAGGCAATTGGTTGATAAAAAAATTATTAAAATTAAGATACAATTTATACAATACGAAATTCACTTAAAAAAAGGCTTTCTACAAAACAAAACTTAATTAAGTGGTCAAAATCATGTCTGACCCACGCCATGTCTCTCGATATATTGCGCATCCTATCTTACTCGTGCGGTTCACTTTTCATAATCAACATAGATGAAAAAATAACATTATAATATTTTAACAAATATTAAACTAAATGAGCTTATTTAATGGCTACAACACCTATAGTAGACCTACAGACTCTCTATTTGTACAAATTGCTGCACATTCAGTTTATTCTGAATTTTGCACACATAAGTTGAAAGGCATTTGTTTGTGCATGCATAGCAAAACATATCTGCAACATTTATCAAGTTCACTGATAATTATGCGTGCATTTATTAATTATTATCTTAATGAAAAATGAAACAAGGACGAAGCATATAAACTGCGTTGTTTGTTTAGAATGGAATGGATCGCAAATAGATCCGAATGAAGAAACGTACAAAACCATAGTAGAAAATGGGTCTCGAGTGTTCCTGCAGAGAGGGGGTTCTCGCTGCAGAATCGGATCAAGACGAAGCAGCGAAGTCGCCTTGCGGAGAACAAGGTTACGCGGCTTATGCGCATTGCAAGTTGTGGAGAGACACTGGGAAGTTCGCTTGAGTAAAAACAATAGGCTACTATTCAGATATTTTATGTGGGGAAGGGGGATTGGTTTGTTAAACTATGAATGTGAAACCATAGTAAAAACAGTTGGCGTTGATTGACGCCAATCGGACGTTCATGTTTTTTTCCGTCTATTTGAAAGTTAGGCTAATAAACATGTTGCATTCTATACGGCCTGATTATGTCATTTTTTAACTTACATAGCCTGCCTCCAGTTTTCCTCAACTTTAATTAAGAGGCGATATTTGACCGGCATATCATCAAAATGTCCGGAAAACGAAACCTCTGCCGGTCACTTTGACCGGCACCATTTTTTTATAGCGGAAACTCTGAGACAGCAGGAATATTAGGGTGCTGTCACTTTAAGACATAATGCACAGATCCAGTACACAAATATTGATACACATGCATTGTCTTTCTCAACTGTTTACATGCACTCATCTACTATGTTTGCTAGGATACTCTGCAAGACGGCATATTGATGATTTTTGTGTGAATGTGTCTGTTCAAGTACAAGACTTGAAAGAAAACCTAATATTTGCGCACTGTCTGAGACGCGGTTTACCGTTTGCGCACTTCAGTGCACACACACACAAATCTTCTCACAGCATGCGCAAGTTCTCTTTCGCGTCCTCTTGTGCTTGAATTTTTTAATTGGCAAGGCTTAAATAGTTTGCACAGATGGCAACGTGCTGTTCAGGTCTCACCCATACATGCACTATCAGCACCTGGGAGATGACAGTGTAAAAGTTTTTTTACTGAGAACAGTTACACCCCTACTATGTACTACTTTGGCAAAAATTTGCAGGAATTTTTTTAATTTCTACCACTATCTTCTAAAGAGTATTGTGAAGATTTGTTGTGGATTTCTGTGCTTTGCCGAATGGATGGATAGAGAAAGTGCTGGAAAAAAACTAATGGCTGATTTGAGTATGTGGGATTTTCCTATTCATGAATCAGAGCTTTAACACCTGTCCCCTGGGGTGGCACACTTTTATACAAGCTAACTCACAGAAGTTCAGGTTGATCTACTAATCTAATGTTTCTGCTTTTGTCTCCTGCTAATCGTTCGATATTACATAATCACATAAACATACACATTTTTAGTTGGGTGGACAAGTCTTATAAATCGTAACCCTCGGTGAGAGGACACACGCCCACAGAGCTCTCACTGCTGGAGCCCAATTACATCTCCCCAGCACATTAGCCAGCATTAGCGTGCATTAGCAGGGGAGCTAAGCCTCCAGTTCATCTCCTGGACTCTCGACCTCCTACCTACCAGAACAGCGATTAGCATGCCGGCTAATGTGTACTAATGTGAATGCTCCCCTATAGTGAAGCTGTCTCACTCACGTTCAGTGTAAAATTAAGACCCTCACTGAGCTTGTCAGGCTGATTTCAAATCGTGAAAGCAAAGCCACTTTTTCAGGAATAAGAGATAAAAACCAAGAAAGAGTGCTAACCAGAGCTGTTAGGACTGTTGATGAGAAGATTTTAAGTTATATAAACTTTAGCACAAGTTAGGAGCTTTGTTTGGTGCTTTATTTGGGCAGAATTTTCTTGCTGTCACTTATGCGTACAAAAGTAGTGTACTGTCATGTCAAATTTTATTGTAAAAATCAGCAAATTTAGCATTCATTTCGTTTAATAACAGTGATTTCAAATTGATTTTCAGCACTTGAATGGCCACCACTGTCAGATATATAATACAGTGTTAAAAACATAATAAGATTTTGCACAGCGTTTTAACTAAGCGCAATAGTCATGTTTGCAACTATAATAATGTATATTTTGAATTAAGGTAATTACCTGACAATCAGTCTACCAAGAGTTGATTTATCTTGCAACTGGTAGCAAGTAAATTATGGAAAGATTACCTTGATGGAGGAAGGCAGGAAAAAGGCTGACTTTGTTTTCATAAATATCTGTTTTGAAAATAAGTTAGGGACACACATGTGAACCCCTATAAAACTAATGAAAGTATATTTAAATCAATATATTTAAATATCCTTTTTTAAAGATGCATATATTTTTGATTTTTAGAGTTTATACATTGCCGTTCAAAAGTTAAGGTTTATTACGATTTTTTCAAATAAATTATTTTATTGAGAAAGGATATATTACATTTATCAAAAGTGACAGTAAATACATATTATAATGTTACAGATGATTTTTACTTTTAAAAAAGGCTGATCTTTTGAACTTTCTATTCATAAAAAAAAGATCTGTTTCCCCAAATGCTGATTTGATTTATGATCAATGTTGTACTACCTAATATTGGTAGTACAACATTGATAATAAAATCAAATCAGCATATTATAATGATTTCTGAAGGATCATGTGACACTCAAGAATGCTGAAAATTCAGCTTTGCCTTCTCAGGAATAAATTACATTTTAAAATATATTAAATTAATTGAAAAATTAAATTGTAAAAAAAAAATTAAAAAATAAATTGTAGTAATATATCACTATATTACAGTTTTTACTGCATTATTGATCAAATAAATGCACTTGGAGACTACTTTCAAAAACCTTCAAAAAATCTTACTGACCCTGTGTATATATTTTAGTAGTGAGTTCAAGGACAGGTACTTTTAGAGGTAGTGAGCAATATATTGTCATTACTAAAAAAAATTACATTTGTGTTAAGAACTTTCTGATTATATGACTTCTATGTTGAATTTTTTTTTATTTTTTTTTATTTTTTTTTATTTTTTCAAAACAGATGATAGCTAAAGTTGTGGGACATGTTTTATCTCATGTCATGTATCTCATGTAATAATTAGTTTTGATATAACACTGTGAGAAACTTGCTTTAAAAGTGCTGATGGTGATGGGCTTCCCTCCTGCTGTTACTCACTGAAACTCATCTGTCACTTTGCTCAAAGTGAGCCTCCCTTTGATCGAGCACCGTTTTGAGTGACGTAGAACTGCTGGGCATGCAAACAATGTGCCTGTTATGAAATGGATTGAAAATTTAATTAACCACTGCATGGCTTCCTCTAATTAATTATGCTTCAAAGACGAGACATGAAGCACCGTATCATGATGTGTTTTCATAAAATGTGACTACAGTTTCATGACAGGGAGAACGGCAAACTGTAAATTACAGGCACTGTATTGTTTATTGCTGTAAACACATACTATTGAGTGCTTGAGCGTGTCATTCTTCAGTCCCAGATTGCTGATATACTGTAATAATGTTATTTATAACCAACAAACTTACCAAAACACTTCTTCTAGCATTGGAAATGATCAACTAGAGTCATTCAGTTGCACTCAACTCCACTTCTTCTATTTAACTGAATACCAGCCAACAATATGCTGTTTGGTAGTTTATGTTAGCTTTGATTTATGAAGCACATCTTTCATAAATGTCATCTGCTGTCCATTCCCTTTCGTCTGGCTACGGTGATAAGCTAGTCGGGCTTGACTTGACATTCTCAGTTGAATGCAGGAGCACAGGTCACTTCCTCTTTTAATTTGTTAGTGCTGGAATTGTTTTGAACGGTTCGAGATTGAACTGCCAAACTGGATTTGTGGCTAAACCCTGGCTAAACCTTTGACTTGGTATTTGGCTCTGAGCCTCTAAGCATGTAAATGCAGCAACTTACAAAAGGAACAAAACCGATAATGTGAATGAAAAGGTATATTGTACAGGAAGTACAATATATTTAACACAGTCTTGACAAGTTCGCTTTTTTGTCGTTGAATCTGGCAGGATATTGTTACTATGTGAGCACATGAAGTGCTTTACCAAAGCGTGTTATTGAAAAATGCATCTTGAAATGAGATAAAAATAGAAAGTAAATCTGTAGTTACTGTTTTGATTTCTATATGTACTGCACATAACTATGTTATCCTTGAAAGAAAGTATTTATCCACCTTTAACATAAGAATGACGTGGCCATTTTTAATCTGAATGTGCAAGGCTTCTGGTCTTAGCCACTTCCAATTATTTTAGCTGTACAAAAATAGTCTGTTTTGCTGTTTGTTGATGTTGCAAACTGGTATTTGTTATTATATATTGTAATTTATTGTTGTAATCATAAACACACTGGTGGTGTATATAGTTTTACCATTTACTGCACATTTGTGTAATTCATTTAAAAAACTGCATGTTAAACAACACAGAAAACACATGCAAAATAAACAGCGCTATCAGTGGGATGCTTATTCACCGTGGATTCCCTTGGGAATTTCTAAAGGGTTTTTAGAATAACAGTTCCCTTTCAAATGGGAACTCACACTGCGTCCCCTAGAGGGTGCTATGGGGAATGCTTCGGCATGACCAGTGTCTGAAGCATGAGTCCAAACACGACAATGAACTTGACATTGGCAGGTGGCAGCCTATGACGTCACTACTGGTGCGACCGTCAGTATAAAAGAGCATCTGTGAAATATGTCATTGTCTTTCTTGTCTTCAGCAGGGGCCATGGGTGGCCAGTTCCACCCCTGATTGAAGCTTGGCCACCCCTCTGTCCATCCCTGTTGCACAAGCATTTTGATGGCTTTAACAGCTGTCTTTTCTCCGTTCAAAGAACTATGACACTGGCACAAATGCCATGTACACACTCCAGCTGAACAAAGTTGTCACTTCACCTATTAATATGGAAAAATAACAAGCCCCAGGGATGCCTATAATAAGTGGACATGGCAACGCTGAAAATGAGCGCTCGGTGAAGGAGCTTTACAAGCATAAACAAAACATTGCAGAGCAAGATGCGAGCGCAATGGTCAAACATGTACTTCAAGCGCATGTTTACATAGAAAAAGAATAGAAAAGTACGCAGTGGAATGGAAATGGACATGCTGTGGGTTTTTTAATAACTTTTATTTATGCAATGTTAGCAATAACATTATTTTGTCATGTTTACTGACAACTACAAGCCTTTTGATCGGTTATAGGCTACTCACGAAGCTCTACCGGTTATATTATGGATTGATCGCTTCCGAGTTGTTAGGCTTTGCGAAGCCTCCTTGGTAAGCTGTTCTGAGCGTAGGACGCCGATAGGCCTCCTCTCACTTTAGAGAGTCACCATATTCCGGCCTCCATCCCCAGAACTCGGCAGGCAGTAGAGCTGAGTTTGGGCTCTATTACCCCTTTACCCCTGGGCTCTATTATCAATCCATAACCGGGTGCTAGTTCAGAGCCAGAGCTATTGCCAGTTCGGAGTTGGTTCGACTGACGAGCTTTCTAAGAACCGGTTTGCCTTTCCACAGGCCAGAGAGCCACCACAGAGCCAGATCTTATGTCACTGTATACATCTCATGTTGCCCAGCAACGCTTGCGCGGCAGCGCCATACACAAACACACCAGGCTTGTTCGAGATGGTTCGGCTTCTCGCAGACCGATCGCACATGGCATCAAAGCACTGCGAAAGCGATCCAAAAGCACAAGGAGTCGTATGCTCTCCAAACACTCCCGCAGCTCCGATCGGTCTGCGCCGCCCGATGCATCTCGAAAAAGCCTTCCATCAACAATGGCAGTCGTTGATGCTCATGGCTTTGCGAACCTACATCGGCATCCAAACACGGCGAATCCAACGTGTTCATGTAGCCCGCCGTAACTTGCATTGATGGACATTACAATCAAGCTGCTATTAGCTCGATTAGCTGCTATTTAAAAAATGGCGGTCACAAGCTTCTGTTCGTCTTGTTTTGTCACGGTAACCCCGCCCCCAGCCCCTGACGCAAGCGGTTCTTACTTCTAGACCAGCAATGTTTTGGTGCTACTTAAGAACCACTTCTCCTGGTTCAGAGCTTGTGCTTTGGGTGTCGAAAGACAAAGAACTGATTTGAAACTAGGCTCTGGCTCTGAACCAGCACTCAAACTGCCTTGGTGGAAAAGGGGTATATGTGAGCCTTCTTGGCCACTGCTTTCTGAAGGAAACATCGTTAGTCCTCCTCTCGCAATTGAGTTCTCTTGTGAAGCTTCCGCTCACTTACAGCTCTGCCTGAATAGCGTATCTGGGTTGTTAGGTTTTGTGAAGCCTCTCATCCTTCTGAGGCCTCCGCTTTCTAGAGCTCTGCGGGGATAGCATTTCCGAGTTGTTAGGCTCTCTGTGAGCCTCCTTGGGAAGCTGTCTCAAGTGTAGGGCATAGTAGGTCTCTTCTCGCTTTAGAAAGTCATTATGCAGAGGCCTCCGTCCTTAGAGCTCAGCCAGGCAGTAGTGTCAAGTTGTTAGCCTCTCTGTGAGCCTCCTTGACTACTCAACTCCTCAGAGCTCTGCCTGGGCAGTGGTATCAAGTTTCTAGGCGCTATGTGCGCCTCCCTGATGGGTAGAATTAGCTTTGGGCATAGTAGGCCTCCTCTCACTTTGGAGGCCTCCTCTCAGCCTCTGTCCATAGAATTTGACTAGGCAGTAGCACCATTGTTAGGCTGTCCTGAGCCTGTTTCGCTACTGTCTTTAATTAAGCGTTGCTAGACTCCTCTCGCTATAAAGAGTCATCCTTTGAGGCCTCTGTTCCTTAGAGCTCCGCTTGAATAGCAGTTTCTGAGTTGTAGGCTCTCTGTTAGACTCCTTGGAAGCTGTCCTGTGGGTGGAACATAGTTAATAATAATTTGTTACATTTATATAGCTCTTTTTTTGGCACTCAAAGCACTTTACATAGAAGAGGGGAATCTCCTCAACCACCACCAATGTGCAGCATCCACCTGGATACGACCATAGTGCGCCAGAATGCCCACCACACACCAGCTTATTAGTGGAGAGGAGACATGGTGATGAAGTCAGTCAGTATATGGAAATGATTAGGTGGCCATTTTTGATAGAGGCCAATGGGTTAAACCCCTACTCTTTTTTCGAAGGACATCCTGGGATTTTTAATGACCACAGAGAGTCAGGACCTCGGTTTAACATCTCATCCGAAGGACGGTGCTTTTTGAATGTATAGTGTCCCTAACACTATACTGGGACGTTAGGACTCATACAGATCACAGGGTGAGCACCCCCTGCTGGCCTCATTAACACTTCTTCCAGCAGCTACCTAGTTTTCCCAGGAGGTCCAGGTACTAACCAGGCTCAACCCTGCTTAGCTTCAGTGGGAAGCCAGTCTTGGGCTACAGGGTGAAAAGGCTGCTGGCCATATCACCCTGTTAGGCTTTAGGGAATCGTCATGCTGATGCCTCCGTTCTTTGAGCTCAGCTAGGCAGTGGTACTGAGTGGCAGGTTCTCTGTGAACCTCCTTGGTACTCTTGGGTGGGGAACGTCACTAGGCCTCCTCTCACTATAGAGAGTTGTTCTGTTAAAGGCCTCCGCTCCCCTGAGCTCCGCCCGATATTGTGTCAAGCTGTTGGCCGAATGTCTCCTTCAGATAAGAAAGAGAATGACGTATTTCACAGGTGCCCTTTTATACTCACTGTCGCACCAGTAGTGACGTCATAGGCTGTAGCCTAACCATATCAAGTTCATTGTCGTGTTTGGACTCATGCTTCAGACATGGGTCATGCTGTAGGCATTCCCCATAGCACCCTCTAGGAGACGCAGTGTCTCATTCAACTTCTCAGGGAATCATGGTTACATGCATAACCTGTGACGTTTTCTATTATTGTGTAAAATAAGGGCTTTCTAAGGTTTACGACATAAATGACACACAGTCATTCCTGAATTTTAAAGCTGCGAACAAGTTACTGCATAAGGACTAATGAAGTAATGCTTTGACTGTCAGGTAGAAGTCTGCTGTGGAGGGTGTATATCGAGGGCATATATCACTCACAAAGGAGCACCCTTCTGAAACCTAAAATGACAAACGGGACACGCTACAGTCTTATGGACTTTACAGACATGTTACAGACATGTGCACGCAGTGGCCATTGTAAGTCCAGAAGATACAAGTGCACATGAAGTGTGCAATTTTGGACAGGGCAGTGGTAGTTGTAGTCCTTATACAATGTTAATTTATTTAGTACACGGTTCTATGTGTTCTCAGTGAATTCCCCTCATACAGTACAGGACTGTGGAACAGCTCAGAATGACTGTTTGTTTCTCATGTTATCACCCACTGATTCTATGTGTTCACGTTTTTATCTTCATGTCATTTGCTGGGGCTTTCATTGATATCCCTGGTGGTTTTCAGCTCACACCTCCAGGGCCTGCAAAAATGAGCCTGTTTGATCAATAGCGCTCTTCATTCATTTGCAGCTTGTGTGAAATTCACACAGGTCTAAAAAGAAAATAACATTTTTTTTAAAAAAACTAGAAAAATCTCTCAACCAGAGATTGCTTAGTTTGACAGTAAAATTTTGATCCAATGTGAGAAACTCATTGTAACTATGAGTGTCAATCTCTAAAAATCCTAAAAAATAAATAAAAAAATAAATGTAGATTATTGGTTTGAGTCTTATGTTCCCCGCATACACTAGTGCATGAATGCATTATATTGATGCATTGTTTGTCTGTTTGACAGTTTTATTAACATTGTAGTTGTTGATTTTTGATGTCAAGTTTATTAACTTCTTGTCTTGTGATGTCAAGATGTATTTGTTCCTTTATGACCACCTATTTGATTGTCATCCTTGTCCTCTTGTATCATGTATCATGTACCATGTGTTGAGGTCTGAGTGTGTAGAGAATTGTAAAGCTTCATGTGTCTTAAAATTTAAATTACATTTTACATGATCTGTTTTTTTTTTTGTTTTTTTGTTTTTTTTGCCTTTTACTTGGACAACAGACTAACAAAGAGCAGACATAACGCTGACACTCTACTAATACTCTGATGAGAGTTAGTAGACATGTAGGAACGTTACTTATAGTAAATAGAATGTGTTAAAGGGACCATCAAAATAAACTGAAACCGATAGTTCTTTTATCTCTGTCATCCTGCCTCAGTGTGTGTTGGATTTACTTTGACAACGTTTCACCATATATTGTAGATTTAATTTATTACCCTGATCACAGAGGGCCACCACCAATATGCATGGTTTTCTAGAGGGGTTTTCTTTGTAAATTAGGCTACTCCTGGCACTCAGTAGTAATAGGGCCATTCCACCGAATGGGTGACATTTGCTTGTTGTAACTCTTCAAAATTAAACTTTTTTTTTTTTTTTTTTTTTTCAACACTGAATCTAATACTCAGATATTTAACTATTCGTCAATCTCAGACAACTTTATTTAATTTTTTACAAGGTTTCTAAGCAGAAGATGGACGCATGTTTTCTCAGTCCTGTTACCGAAACTCATGTGCCATTTAAAAAGCATGTTTAAAAGCATGTCAATTAATTCCTTTGTTTTCCCTACAAGAAAGTGTTTATTTTAAAGAAATTGTTGGTTATATGTTCAAATAACTGATATTTGTGACAAAAAATCACTATATATTAAGGCAAAGTGTATTTTAATAAAAAACACGAAGCCATTTTTTCATTTTAAAGAAGACCGAAGCCTCAAGTTTATATATTTTTTTATAATTTAATTTATTAAACAGTTGTATAAATGATGGACCAAACAAAACTGATAAAAACAGTGGTTTAACTTTATTTTTTTAGAAAATAAATAAATAATAGTAACAGGAATGAACTATTTCATAACAGGAAACAGGAATGAGTGTCCATATGTGTGTGCATGAGAGAGAGTGTACATGACTGTGTGTGCATAAGATTTCTATGTTGAAGTGATGTACTATATGCTAGTAGTACTTCACAGCAAAGGAGGTGGAAAGAGAAATAAGGAGAGAGAGAAGAAGAGAGAGGGAGGGAGAAAGAGGGAAGGTAAGACCAAAAAGGGAAAAAAAGACAGGTTGCGGGTGTGTTTTGCTCCTTCCACTGCAATATGCCATGGGTGGGTGTTTCTGGCACCTGCATAGTATGGGTTTTCTCCGTCTTCTACAAAATATAAGGAAGACAAAGACAAAACGTTTGTCACTTTGTGGTGGACTGGCTTCCTGGAAGTACAGTGTTCACATTGTAAAACTAATGCTAATGTCTACAATATAAGTAATTGCAACCTTAAAACTCATAATTCAGGTGAATAGTATTATATCAACTAATATTTACAGTATTAAATCAACAAAACAGAGGACTCTATTCACTCCTGTTACTTTAACTCACTCCTGTTATTTTTCATATAAGTAACAGGACTGAAAGTAACAAGATTGAGTTTTTAAGCAAAAAGTTATCAAATACATGACATATGGCCACATAGCATATGCTAATAGCATGAGGACACTGAGCAAATTCTAGTAACTTAAAAGTTAATATTTTTAAAATAAACAAATAAATTCTAAGAAATCATTTAGGTAACAGGACAGTATGTTGAGACTGACCTTCTCAGTCATAGTCATCAAATATACAGAAATTAAAATGAGAGGACTTACTTATGGTCTGCCCATTGCCTTTAGAAGATCAAGATGATGCAACTTCCTGTTGAAAATGTGTCTTGTGGAATATTCCAAGTTTTTCAGAGGGGGGAATGTGTTAGGGTAAAAGGACTGAGTGAAAACCCGGGGATATGACTAAAATGTGTATTTTATCTAAAATATTAGATAAAATACTTTTTCTCATAAAAACAAACAAACATTTTAAATAGATTGGATATAAAGTCATACAACAATCCCCAAAACTTAAGATTTCTGAAGGATTTTAATCATTATATTTCATGGCAAAGTTTAGAGACAGAGAGTGGGGACATGCAGAAAATGCTATTTTTTGTGTGTTCTATGTAGTTTTTATTAATGTTTTTAATTATAAATTTTAAAATTTGTAGTTAGCTTAATATGCAGGACATTTTGCTTAATAATAAAATGTATTTTAGAGTTAATTTTCATGCAATTTTATACATATGATGTTCTGGGGACAGAAATGTCACCCATTCGGTGGAATGGCTCAATAACAAGTCATTGAGATATTTATTGGGAAATCCTTAGAATGTCGGAAAACGGGTCGGATGCGGTTTTAAGCACTGCGGGTACGGGTGGGTACGGATTTACAAAATCGGACCCGTGCAGGACTCTGGGTTAGCATGGGTCCAGTTAGCCCCTGCTGGTAGATTATGTAATTACACTGTTCTCCAAGCTTCTTCTTTGACAGCCATATTTAACCTTTTTGCAACCCACAAGGCAAAAAAATATATATGGTCCCACTTTATATTAAGTGGTGTTAAGTACTATGTACTTACATCAAAAAATAAGTACAATGTACTTATTGTGTTCATGTTGTATTGTAAAACACTTTTGCTGCTCTTGAGGTGTGATACGGGTAAGGTTAGGGACAGGTGTGGTGGATTGGGTAGGTTTAAGGTGTAAGGGAAGGGTCAACTGTGTAATTACAAATGTAATTACATAAATTAATTACAGCTGTAATTACATGCAGGAATTTTTAAAATGTAAGTACAATGTAAAAACATGTAGTTACACAATAAGTACATTGTATCAAATTATTAATTTCAATGTAAGTACATGTAAGTACATAGTACTTAAAGACACAATATAAAGTGGGACCAAATATATATATATTTATGTGCACATACATACTTGATACATACTTGCATACATACACTGAAAAAAAATGATTCAAACTAAAACATGAGTTCGAACATGAGTTGAACTAAAATGTATTAAGTTCAACTTAATACATTTGTTTAAATGTAGGTAAAATCAATTGTGTGCAACCACTTACGATAAAAAAATGGATTAAATTCAACAAATCATTTTTTTCAGTGTACATTCATACATAGAGATTAATGAAAAATATGGCTTTTTTACTTCAAAGTGCCATAGGAAGTCTAACATTTTCTTCTATTGAATATGCGTATTTCCTATTCTGAACAGATATTTTCATTTCATCAGGCTCTTAATAATTTATGTAATCTTTTTGGATATCAGAAAGCCAGGTTTTTCTTATCCATCATTATTAGAAAAGAACACATTTTAGAGAAAGACTGGTCCATAATTCATAAAGGTCCAGACTTTAAAGCTCTTGATTATATTTTGTACTCTTGCCCTTATAAAATGTACCATATTTCTTGTAATTGTGGCATTTGTTAAAGCTAAAATTAATTACAGTTATGACCATGAGGATGAGAACCGTAACTTATCATTAAAGCTCTGAACGCATGATATAATGCATATTAAATAATTCCTTTTATGTTTCTTTAAGTATGGGGGTGTACCATCACCATACATGCTTATACACCTCTATGAGCAACAGGTCAGAAATTATCAGCTCAGGTGTAACATCCCACATTCATCCCACTATGGCAGTGGCCAAACTCTTTCAGTGACCTCTCTGTACTTGGACAGCTTTGATTGCCGCCACAACATCACCTGCTGTTTCGCAGAGGAGTGCTAATTAAATTTGGAATCCAATTACAGCAATGGTAATGAAATTTCCAAATGGGGAAACTCTTAATCTGTTCATTGAGGTGTTTAATTACTAGTGAGTGTGTGAGTTAGAGATAGACTGCACCGCTGCATTCCAAGACGGCCATCGTAGAGAAACACGAAGAAACGTGCCTGTATAGGTCTGTGTCCAACATTTGACTGGATCCACACAAAGAGCTTTAACAGACCTTTTTCACACCAAGGGTTTGGTATTTGATGCCAGGCTAATTTGAATATCTGCAAAAATGAGAAACTGGAGAAGCTTGGTATTAAAAAAAAGGAATAAAAAGGAGGTAGTCTAGTCTTAAGACTTTAGAGTTTTAGTAATCAACTGTTATGAAAGATTTTATCTTTGCGTTTCTTTCTATTTTTTAATCTCAACTTAAAATATGTGCTACTAAAATGAACCTCGCTGAAATCCCTTCTTTTAACCCCAAACTAAATGGGGTCAAAATTGTATGTCAAATTTTATTCTACTTTTTGTCTGACACTGTCACCAACGGTTGCAGTAAACACGATGAAGATCAGGTATAATGTCTTTAATAATCCACTCAGAAGGTAATACAAAACAAGATATGAAACCAACCGATATGCGTAAACCTGACCAGACAATGGGTGATACAAACACAGCAACTTCAATAGCAAGGCAAACGAGGGTAATTAATGACACAGCTGACCTGAAAATCAATCATATCTGTTAACATGACACCTAAAGAGTGGCGGAAAACTGAACAAAGGAAGACAGGAAACGTGAAAACAACCTAAAAGTCCATGATAATGAAACTAAGAATGAGTGTTTGTGACACACTAGTAATTCATCAGTTATAGCATATTTGAACGTTTTATGAAATAAATGCTTTCAGATGTAGCTTTTTTTTATTATTGTTTTATTAATAGGACATTTGATATCTTAAAGCATAAATCCTTTTGAAATGTAAGTTCTGTGGTTTTCATGGCTCTGCTGGATATTGAGAAGAAGCCATAAACTGGTACTAAATAGCCCTATTAAAGGCAGTTTAGCGGCCCTCATATTGCTGTGTTGTTCGTGGTTGGCAGTCTTTGATTGTTCTCATGAAATGCTTGCTGTTTAGTGCACAATCCACAACACCTATTTGTAGTATGACATTTTAACTGCTGCTTTTACACCAGACCCTTAATAAAAGAGTTGTGCTGAATGCAAGTAGAGGCCATTTTCTTTTGTTCACATTAAGCTATTAAATGCTCCGTGGTTACTATGAGATATGTCCTAGTTTGATGTAGGCTATAAAGAAACATATTTAGTCCTGGTACTGATACACAGAGCAAACGTAAAGCTGATTCACATGTGAAGCTGAAGTTTTTGTAGGTTCTCTGAATAAATACACTCACTAAATGCCTTAAATGTTAAACATATGTTTCATATAGAGTGGGAGGATCTAGGAGCAAAAAACATGAGTTAAAGTTCAGATCGGGGGCAGTGATGCTGTCGGTTTACATAATGTATGTGGGGGTATGTTCAGCTAAATAAAACAAGCACATTTTTAAGAATATGGATATTACACAACATCTTACACATGTGAATATAGCCTTGCAAATTATCTGTGTAAAAACTCCACTATTTTTACTTCACTGAAATTGCATTTACTGATTAACTTAAATTAACAACTTACTAACCAATGCAATTTAACCAATGCAAACTTGATGGAACTTACAAGTGATGATAGGTAAATTGTTTTATTTTGTGTTCACAAATGCTGTTGCAGTTCCTTTAATGTCCACAGGAGGCAGAATGGGATGCTTAAAGACTTCTACAATAAACCCATGAGGCTGTGCAGGGGTTGATGGTTAAAGCCTGTGGAGCACAAAGGTTCGGGCAGATAAGGCTGTTGTGTGTCCCCATGGTGAATCAATATTTTTCATCGTAGCAGCTTAGCCAGAAAAAGGAGAAGGAAGCGTTGGATTTCACAGCCAGAGAGCGTGACATTTCTGCAGGCAGCTTGCTCAGCCTCACAAAGTATCAGAAAGCTCTATGTCGCTCAGATTTCGAAACGAACACTTTGCTGTGGTGGTTTTTCCCGCACCGTGGATGAGTTACACTTGCTGTAAATTACACTCAGAAGGCAAATAAAGAAAAGAAAAACAGAAAAGTAAACATTTCAGCAAGTATAAATTGACAGATTTAAAAAATGTGAAAGAGCCTGTAGCTTTTTCATAAATCTCACAGTAAAATGATATAGTCTAGCTTTTTAATTCAGATTCTTTCAAATGACAGGAACTTCAAATGACAGATTTAATGTAAATTCAGACCACGAATCTGAAGTAATTTACCTCAGAGAACATTGATCTTCTTAATCATGTGTATAAATCACCATTTTAACAACTCTGTGGTATGTTAAAATACCACAAATACCATAAATTACATTTCTGCTTAAGAACTTTCTATAAATAGTATCTTAATCTTAAAAATGAAATAAAAAATATATATTCTAAGCCTTTTGTTTTTAAAAAGCATTTTTAAATTGTGGTCTCTGTTTGGGTATTAAGCTAATATACACTCACCAGCCATACCCCTTGCTAGGACAGAGTTGGACCCCCTTTTGCTTTCAAAACTGCCTTAATTCTTCATGGCATAGATTCAACAAGGTGCTGGAAACATTCCTAACACGTGAAACTATTCATGTCTGGTAAAATAATTAGCTAATCAGACATCTCTGTCTAGAAGCTGACTCTTACTGTGAATTTCTAAGTAACATTGTCTTTGATGTTAAATTTACTGTTAACATATCAGTTTAAACCATATATGAATGAATAAATTATATATTTTTTTAATTCAGTTCTTAATAATAATGCATTATTCTTGTCTTTGACTGAGTCTTTTGAAGGTTAATAGATGTCAATGCGTGTCAACTCTCATTATGGAAGTCTTCTATCTTCACACATTTGCTTTGTTATATGTCCACTACAAATGTGTTATCCAATTCATTAAGAAACTCAGAAATATTGGCTTTCATCCGAGTGTCTTTTTTAAGGCTTCAGTGCTGTGACATTAACACAAATTTTTAGGTTCAAAACCTGAGTCGTCTTTGCTTTAAATACCTCTTGTACTGGTAGAATCCATAATTGCAGCAATTATGACACATCATAGCTTATTTCAATCAATGATTAAAAATATAACAAAATATAATTTGCATCTCTGCTTTAGATAAGAACAGTTGTATTTAAAGTTATGATTACGATAACTCACCATCATGGCTGTAAATTGATGCATTTATAATGTGATTATTGATCTTAATACTCTAAAAGCCAGATGAGGTCATGACGTCTTAGTGAGGGACTTTCTGATCAATAGATGACAAGCAAAAATAGATGCTGTGCAGTTTTAACGAGGTTATATCAAGTTATGGTTTACATGTCGGTAGTCCACAAATAGCAGTCATTCAGATAACAGCTTGCTATAGTCAATATCTCTCATCTTCAGTTGCATGGATAAAACTCTTTTTCTGCATCCTTTTTTGGAGTTTGACAGCCAACTGTCACCATACACTTTCATTGTGCCTAATACTTATCTCGATCCAAACTTATCATAGTGTTCCCCAATAACTTGATGGGACCATCTCTGTGCTCGTATTTCACACTGTCATCTCGTATCCAGTGTGAAACAAGCACCTTCTCTGTCAGTCTCCGCCACAGCAGGACTTCAGGGCCCCTAGCCGACAGCTTGAAGTGGCAGTCTGCCAGAGGTCCTGTTATTTTTTACTGCTGTCGATAAGGCTCTAAACTGGCAGTAACCCATGACTACAGCTGATTGGCAAAACTCACCCATGGCCAAGTTATGGTGTGACAGTCCAATAATTAAAGAGCTCATGAAACTGGCCATGTTCAAGCTCGTGATCAGATAATGTGGTGCATCAGTGTAGATGTGAAGTTGCATGGTGGTGTGCCAACTGATGTGGTGCCAGACAGAATCATGCTACACTAGCATTCACATTTATTTACATTTGTCCCTAATTTTTCAGATTTTATTTTTGCGGTATACATGAGGTGTTTACATGAAATTGTAGCTGCCTTTATATTTTAGGAACAGGGTCTCTCGCAAAGGGATTATCATATTTGGGGCATCAAAATACATGAAAACCCCCTGATTTAAATCGAAATCTTTTAATCTTTGTTTTTCTGGTAGTTTATTTAAAATGCTTTGGATGCCAACCTGCCCGTACACAAGCTACTCCACATTTGTTATCTGCATTTTTTTAATAGCCAAATATGTGACCATTACACCACTTATTGACAAATCTTCTCTGAAAGGAGTAAAGATAATATTTTTTTAGCTAATTAATCAACTAATTGCTTATATTAGTTGCATCATTAGTATCAAACATTTATTCAATTTGACAACCTTGGGAAATTTGAGAAATTTAGCAACAGTAAGGTTTGCTCGTTGCGCAGTTCAAATCAAACAGAATACAGAAGCAAATCAATGAATTCATAAATATCTCTAACAAGCCATATCATTTTCTTAGCATTTGTCCAAGAAGGATGATAGCAATCAATTTGTTACTGCTGAGAAAATCCACAGCTGTACTGAAATCTGTGTGTGATATCCAGCAGCAAAGAACAAAAACATCTGCTCATCCATCTATTATGAGGGAATGAGGTTAAAAAAAAAAAAACTGTTCAGCTGGTAAGCAGGAGTTCAGCTGTGAAAATAAAATCAATTAATTCATAAATATCTCTAAATTATTCACTTCTCTATATGGATTATAGATTGCATGCGTGTGGCAGAATTATGTAATAAGTCATTTAAAATTGTCCTTATTGAGCTATTGATCTAAGGGGAATCGTATAAAAATATCAGATTAAGAATTAATCATTACCTTTTTAATGTAATTTCAGAACATACATTCCTAAATGATCCTATGCAAAGCAAATCAATATCCATAATTTATTCACGTGATATGCCTGTCATGATTTTTTTTTTTTTTTTTACATATACAGATAAAGAGAAGAGCTACTCAGCAGGATGACAGAAGCACCAGCAGAACTTAAGGGAGCGTTTTAAAATGCCTGCATCATTAACGGATCCCATGCTGCTAGAAGACTCAAACACCACACGCTCCCTCCAGAGATGTGACCTTCTCACTGGTCCCCAGGCAGCCTTCCTCATTAACCTGCTCACCATACTCTTCCAGCGAAGACTTACATAGAATGAAAGTTATGAAAACGTCTCAGGTTATGTTTGCAACCCTCAGACACTGCGTCGTTAGAAACAACTCTTCGGGGATGCTCCCTAAGCGTACGTCTCTGAAGTATGAATTAAACTATTCCAATCCTGATTGGTGTTGCGTCATGACATAACGTGACGGCATACCTGGAAGTATAAAGTGACGCACACGTTAACCTTGCGATGAAGCAGCCGTAACCCGATACGTTCCCTTTCGAGGGAACTCACACTGCGTCGTTGGGGAAAGAATGCCCACTATGCCACGCACCAAATATGCCTGCCCTAGTGTGACACTTTATCAGACACAAGCTAGGACGAGAGCACTTGTGCACCCGGTGTATTGGGGAGGTGCAAACTATAAAACCTAATAAAGGTGTGTGGGGTAGCCCAACCAGCTGCCTCACAGATCTCCTGGAGGGGCACTCCCGAGTAGAAGGTCCTAGAGGAAGCTATGCCCCTAGTGGAATGAGCCCTCACGGCCAAAGGTGAAGGCAGATTGCGCACCTTGTAGGCCGAGGTTATAGCCTGTACTATCCAATTGCTAATTGTTTGTTTGGATGCAGGGAGCCCTTTCTTAGGTGACCCAAAACACACCAACAGTTGGTCCGACCTCCTCCAAGAAGAGGACCTCTCAAGGTAAATACTCAGTGCTCTGACAGGACAGAGCACATGGAGCCTCTCTTCTTCTGCCGACACATGTGGTGGAAGATGAAATGCCTGCAGAACCGTAGACCGTGCCATACTGGAGGGCACCTTGGGCACATAGCCAGTTCATGGATGCAAGATGGCCTTAACTTCTCCCGGGGCAAACTCCAAGCAAGCTGGTGATATTGCCAGGGCCTGGAGATCTCCCACCCTCTTAAGTGAGGTAATGGCTATTAGGTAATGACAGGTACTTAAGTGCTGCCTCACCGAACAGGCCAGAAGGCGAGAGCGGCGCATCCAGAAGAAATGGCTTGTCTTTTTCCTTAATACCGGATAAGTTCAGCCACAGATGTCTCTCCGTGGCTACGAAAGCTGCCATGGAGCGGCTGATGGCACCGGCCGTCTCCTTAGTAGCCCGGAGAGACAAATCTGTGGCTTTACGCAACTCCGCAAATCAAAGGGATGATGCCGCTTCAGGAGAGAGGTAAATAGCGAGAGCCTCTTCCATCTGTGGCATCTTCCCATACCCCAACTCTCTCGCGCCTACTACATGGATATAATCCACCACAGATGGATTCGAGATTCGAGAGGAGTGGGGTTTTTCCCATGATTTAGATATTTCATGATGTAGGTCTGGGGAAAATGGTAAGCCCCAGCGCTGAGGTTGTGAAAGGTGCTGCAGGAAGCGCTCATCCAGCTTGCTTTTATTCAGCGCTTCCTGCTTCTCATGCGGCCATGCAGCTGATGTTAAGTCTGGCCACAGCACAACCTCAATGAGCTCCTCATAGGCGGAAACATGAACCAGTGAGTCTATTTCACGTTCATCCTCCTCAATGCTGAGCACATCCACTTCCTCAGAAGCAGACAGCTCGAGCATCGGGCCCTCGTCACGGGCAGAAGAAGCCACAGCGCGGGCTTCTGCACCATGAACAGGGGCCTCAGAACCTTCAGATGAAGAATGAGAAGGTGCTGCAGCAGTCTCATTCACATCTGCAAGACCCCTTTACGAACCCCACGATCTGAGTCTGGGCCCGAACCGCGGGGAACGCGAGCCTGGCCATCATCATCGAAAATAGCCAGGCGAGAGCGCAGCAGTCTAATAGGGAGTGCTTCACAGTCACTACAAGCAGCCCCCTCAAGAGCTGCCTGGACGTGCTGCACTTCCAAACAATTCACACATAGTTGATGTGTGTCCCCACCCGTTAGGAATCTAGGGAAGTGGTGCACACATCTTCTGAATTATTCACTCGCCATTATAATAATTCTTTTTCTGATACGTGATAAACAACACCAAATAGAACAGATAACAACAGAGAGCGCTTGCTGAAGAGCGAAAGCTAACGCGTGTGTGTGCCCGCGTCACTTTATACTTCCGGGTATGCCGTCGCATTACATCATAACACAACACCAATCAGGATTGGAATAGTTTCATTCATACTTCAGAGACGTACGCTTAGGGAGCGTCCCCAAAGAGTCGTTTCTAACGACGCAGTGCGAGTTCCCTCGAAAAGGAACATGAAGTTCCAGTTGCCATGTCAACTCTCCAGGTATGTTCCACAGGGGATTTTTCCTGTCCGGGTTAGAGATGACATGTTAGATGTGATGTAAATGATTTATTAAAATGTATGGATCTAACTGGGAGGAATTGAACAGTGACCAACAAACTACAGTAAGTGTGTCTATACCCGTGAGTGGAAGAATATACTGAGAATCTACTGCACTTGAAATAAGTCCAGGTTAAAGAGTCTAGAGAGAACAAAGACAAGCTTCTGTAAATGTAATTTATCATTTTATCTTTGACATTTCCCTGTGGGAGTATTTCTTTGAAAATGTAGAATTCTTATAGTGTTCATTGATTTAGAATATTTTTGCTATATCAAATAACTAAAAGCAGCTGAGGGAGATGTGCCAAGACTCCTTTTAAACTGGTTTTTAATTTCACATGGTTCTGGAGTTGAGTCCTGACCTCTTTATTCCTATCAATGAAATAATTGTCTAGTCCTTTAAAACTCCACTCATTGCCTTTGGTTTGAATATCTTTAAAAAATATTTTCTTCCTTTTTCTGAACAGGTCCTTATAGAGGTCCTTATAACTTTTCCACGTCTCCTACAAATCTGAATGATTAATTCATGTTTCATAGTCTTAATTACAAGGTCAAATCCATCATGTGATACATGATACCGCACTGAGAAAACTACAGAAATCCTATGGCAAGGGTGTGTTGTTTTATCTGTCAAGAGTGTCTGTCGGTGATAGCCCAGAGCTAGCTGCTCTCCAGCGGAGCTCCGAACCATGCTAATAATACTGAGCTGGTATGAAGCAAGACTCCAGGAGAAATGTGGGAATGATCAGGTAGAAGAGAAATGAACAGTCGAGAGTATATCATAATTTTTTGTCTTGAGGACATGACCAGAAGTCCACATTTAAACTGCTGAAGCAACAGGTTTCAGACCGTTTCCAAATGTGCTCTTCTCATAAAGAGAAAATACAAAAGTGACTATTCAAAGAAGTGTTATTGGGGGTTATTATATATATATATATATATATATATATATATATATATATATATATATATATATATATATATATATGCCTTACTGCTATGAATTTGACTTCATTTATTAGTGTTGCGCTCAAACAGAGCTTAAAATTAGTTACATTTCTAAAGATTTAAATTTCATAAAGACCAGTGATTGAAAAGGCGAATAAAAAATTCCAAACAAGGACCAAAAACACAATAAAATAGTCCATAAGATGTGTGCAGTAGCCTTCAAGCTCTTACAACATTCCAAATTGGTATGACGACACCTCCCACAGGTTTGGTGTCAATAACACCAAATGCCATTGGTTCTCATTTTCCTCTCGAGCTGAGAAGACTGGACAAAATTAATGGTGCTTTTTTTTTTTGTCCCCTGGTCAATGCTGCTTTCATTGTGTGGGAAAGTTGCAGAATTTCTCTTTTTTGTGTTCTACAGAATAAAGTCAGTCACATGGGTTTGGAACAACATGAGGTGGGTAAATGATCCTCAAAAAACTCAGTGACCAAGAAGGAGACTCGGGAGGGAAGCCACTGAGAGACCAATGACAGAGCTGAAGGACTAAGACTGAGTTTGGAGAAACTCTGCAATAAACAACAGTTGTCCAGGTTCTTCACCACTCACAGCTGGCAAAGAGTAAGCCACTGTTTTTTTTTTTTTTTTTAAAAAGAGCCATATATGAGATCTACAGTTTACCAGAAGGCATGTGGAGGATTATGAATCAAAATTTTGCTTTTTGGCCATCAGACTAATGCCAGATTTCAACTGAGAATTTCCTATATTGATTAATCTAGATTTGCTTAAAAACTGTAGGCTACTTGTACTGTTTTTGTGTTTTTTGATAAATAGTGGCTGGCAGGCTTGGTTTGATGGTTTGTTACTTTAAATACATGTTAAGTGTGCAAATATTTGTGGGACAACTGTAGTGCCGTCTGCCCTGGGGGTTCAAAGTCGTTGACTTTGCCCTCTCTCTAACATATTTACATATATTTCTCTTTAACTTCTCTCTGTATATTTTTTAATAATATTAAAATTAAGTTAGCAAATAATAGCCTAAACAAGATAAAGAAGATTTCGGCCAGTTCGCGTTTGGTCGGGTATCACGTATTGTCCTATATTAACAACGGTTGCCGTGCAAAAACGCAGCTTACGTTGACTTTCTCTGATCATTTGAGTCAGTATCCAGGAGAAAACGCAGTCTAACCAGCTGTAGCCTAGCCTACTTCATGCAAGTCGGAAACATGCAACTTGCAAGTGGTGGTTGCGGTCGAAAGTAATGTTTTATTATCGTCGGTACGCCTCGCGAAAGTAGATTTTCTGATACGAAATGATACGTCATTAAATGTCGTTAAAAAGGCTCCATTGCTCAGCTCGCGACCATTAAAAAAGCCTCTGCTTATTTATTTCCACCGCTGTGAACATCTGCGAGAGTCGTGAACTCCTCGTCCCTCGGTTTTATCATCTTATGCTGTAGGATATAGGCTAGTCTTTTGTTTAGGACATGGGGATCATTTCACAACACTGCAAGTTTCCAATCGATTTCTGCTGCCACCGTGCTCGAGCAGCAGTGCTCAATTAAAGGCTACTGGGAAGACTTTCCCTGAATGGCCCTTCGCCCACGCGTTTGCAAACCAAATCTCTGTTAAAGTAGACCACAGGGTACACTATTCTGCACTGACCGTCGATAAGCTCGAGCTGGACCATCGCCTCGCTCCTGACACTCCTGCATCCCTATCGACCAATCAGAGCCGCGGCACCGTCCCGCCCCTCCCGATCCCTTCAGAACACGTGATGCGGAGCGGTCTGGAAACCTGCCGCTCGCCTTCAGTGCGTTATTGTGGTTCACAGGTACAGAGGAATGGCCCTCCGCGATACTCTGATAAACTCACGGCTCTCCGCGAGCGCACGGACTGAGGACGGAGGACAGTCTCTCTAACCGGCGCTTCAGTGGATGTTGTAACTTCGGCATGTCACTCGAATGGGATATATGATTTTTGCCCCATTTGTGTCTCTCAAAAACACCCCTTGCGTCTTTTTTATTTTTGCCTTGCTTTCTGAACACCTCGCTTACCCACTCTCCTCCCGAAACCATCCCCTCCCCTATCATCGCACCCAGACCTCTCTCATTCCGCATCTGCACCTTCTCGCTTCGGGCGGATCCATGCTCTGGTCATCCAGAAACAACTGCTTCATGGGGCACACTCCTTTCGTCGGAAAATGCCCCCCTCTTGGCTTCTAAGCGCACCGGCAAAGTTGACAACATTAGGACCAGGGCGCGTCTGTGAGCAGTGTCGGGGGAACTGAGATGGGTGTCTCGGTGGCGGCGGCCCTACATGAGCCCCGAAGTCCGCACCAGTGGAGCCGGATAGTGGGACACTGGGTTTGGATTGCAGTCTTGTCTTTTCTCGCCACTTTCCCTGTGCAACAACTTGGCGCTTTCCCATCCTCTCTCAGCGACTGTCAGACTCCAACTGGATGGAATTGCTCAGGTAAGGTGTTCATTTAGCCCGCTGCTCCTTGGGTTGGAGGGAATACGGTTTGAAGTTCCCTTGGCAACGGAAGACGGCTGTTTATCGTACAAGTACCATAAGTTATGGACCTAAATTGATCCTAATGTGTTGATGCAAGCTTTTGCATTTCACTGCTGCTGTAAAAAAAAGATGTTTTAAAAAAAGACCTGTTTTAGTGATGGTCAGGATCGTATTTGGTGTGTTACCGTATAGTTATTTCCTAATCGTCTTTTTTAACCCTCACGTGATATGTAAATAATGATTTTTCATGAAAACAAAAATGTATCGCTAGCCTACCGTGTCTGACACCACATTTCCTACATTAATTGACCTGTTTTTCAAGTTCAGTGCGTTTAAAAGAAAACGGATGGTTTGTAGCCTGTCAAAGTTTTCACCCATGAAGAGCAAGAAACACGTAAATAGGCTAATTAGCCAGAAAAAGTGGTAAATACTTGTCATTCTGTCTTCACATGTGAATCAAGTTTCTGTGGATAATTTGAGACTCAGAGACTATATTGCTTGTTTATTTTCTAACTTGGAAGATAACTAGGCTATTTATCCGCAATTACCTAAAATTATTATTTATATATTTCTTTTTTGTTGAAAGTGGTGGTGATATTTTGATGGTGATAATAGGTTTCAGCCTTGAATGTGGGATACGTGTAAGAAATCATTTAGAAGTCAAGTCATATTTTTCTTGGTAACAATTCCATCAAGCCAGCATAATAATCTCCGTGCATCATTCCGTTGTAGACTCGGATATTAAGTGGGATTTGATTTGGATTGCGCCGACCTCTCACCCTCACTGTCAGAGCGCCGTTCAGATGATTGCGGATGCACGTGAAATAATCATCATGCGCGCCCTGAGGCGCAAGAGACGCGCGGAACTCACCGCATATTTCTGCGCAGTTTCCCGCTGTGGCGCCTGACTATCAATCAGCAGGTCACCGTGGGCAATTAGGTGTCGTTCCAAAACGTCTATCCTTACCTATTGCCTGCACTTTGGTTATACAACTCATGGCAATGGCATGCATGAGACGTGGGAAACTCTACCACAGGCATGCCTGAAGGCCACTTCAGTGTTTCCATGATTTACAAAAAGGTGTTGATAATGGGCTAGGCTGTATGATGCATTTTCCTAAATCCTTACTACAAATGTAATCATACAACCATTGCAGACTACGAAATATAACACTAATTGCCAGAATCAAGCACCTAATGGTCTATTGTATTCATTTTCAAACAGGTGTGGCCATTGTTTGAATTGATAGTTTTTAATAACTTATCAGATTGTCATGAGTGTCTAAAAGCTTTTACTGACTGTTTTTTCAAACAGCTGTCAGTCACATTTGACCAGAATTTCTTTCTTCTGTGGAACACAAAATGAAAGTCAGTGAAAAAAAAAAAAAAAAAAACATTCTTCAAAATAAATTTTGTGTCTTCTTACAAAAAAGTTGAGGGTGAGTAAATTATAGTATTTTCATTTTTAGGTGAACTATATCACTTTAATTAATTGCTGAATTAAGAGGATAGTGCACAGAGCCAACAGAATGCCAATATAAATTGGCATTATTACATTTATCAGGTCTGAAGAGAGGACTCCGTGGTATAAAACCTGAAGTTCCAACTGACTGAATATAGTTTAACTCACCAGTAATTATGTGCTGAACACAGCAATAATGTCCAGCAAAACAAATGCAAGCCAGCTGTTTAGTCAACAATCCTAACTTGCGGCGGTTGGCAATGGACACAAGCGATGTGAATACTCTTGCAAAGTAAGGGCCTTTTTACTGAAATGTCTTCCCTGTGCATGATTAGAATTCTGTAAGCTTTAATTTTATGTACCGACTCAAAACCCACGACCCGGCAGTGAGCTTTTATTTGTATTGGTCATAGATATCAATAGCTGTCCTTTAGAGGACCCTTTTTTTTTTTTTTTTCAGTGCTGGCTCACCAAGGGCTTTTTCATATCAGCTACAAAGGAGGTGAGAGGAGATAAGGGACTTTTATTAATTTGAAGAGACACAACAACATTAACTGCCAGTTTTTGGTAGTTAAACTCTTAAAGGGATAGCCTAGTTCATTAAAAAAAAAAAAATGTTTACTCATCATTTACTCCCCCTCATGTCTTTCCAAACCTGTACATGACTTATTTTCTTCTGTGGATGACTTTCTTTCTTCTGTGGAAAAAAAAAAAGATTGTCTGTGTTTTTTATCCATACAATGAACGTCCAATGTTGAGGACTACAATTTTGAAGAACCCCATGGTTCTTTCAAAATATATTCTTTTGTGTTCCACAAAACAAAGAAAAAGAAAGAAATCATAATGCAGAATGAAATGAGGGTGAGTAAATTATGAAAGAATTTTCATTTTTTCAACCGGTTTTTTTTTTTTTTTTGAACATTTGCTGTATGTCTGTTTTTGTTTTCAAATTATCAAAGTATTTTCAAATTACTTACAAAGTGTCGAGATTTTTCAAAATGCACTCCATCTCTACATAATGGTGTTGCGTACTAGTAGAGGATTCAGAACAGAATCTGTAGAGTAATTATCTCTTAGAGATTTGAATTACACCTCAAGCAAAAGCTAAAAACATTTTTAAACAATGTCCTGGGGTTTGAATTCCAGCTCTGTACTGGCCAGACAACTGGTCTGATGTCTCACTCACGGAGTTGTTTATACTTCACCTTTAGAATATTTGTGTCTCTACCAACTTGCTCCTTTAAATTATTCACCTCAATGCAAGGCCGAAATAACAATCTGCATCTCCCCTGATACTCACCCATTTTGCACATCATGAGACGTAACATTGGCTCACACTTCTAGTATGTTTTGATAAAATTACAACACTCTTGAGGAGAGCGAGTAGACCTGCAATACCAGGTGTTTGAGCTAAACAACATTTCTTATTTCACAGCAGATGAAAGAAACAAGCAGCTGAAGGTGGTACTGGCAACACTTTTAATTAGGATTGTTAGAGCTCCATTACTGATGAAGTGGATGTTGTTGGCTATAATATTGGAGGTGAAAATATGAATTAGTATAGTCTAGTGTTATTCATAAGTATGTTATGAAGTTCGGTACATTCTCTAAACTGAATGCATTAATCTGCCCTTCACCTTGTCACTATAAAGCTACAGCTGTAACTCACAACCCATTTGTTTTATATTGCCATCCATTAGCCACTAAATAGCTTTTATGCAAAAGTGGCCAAGCCATAGGGCAAATTATGCTGCTCCAAACACCTATCCAAAAGCAGTTACCAAGGTTATACTGATTATAAAGTTCTTTACGGAATGTTTTGCTTCAGAATCTTAAAATGACTTGTTTGTGGGAAACCCAACTTCTGGGGAAATATGCAAATCTGGCCTTATATAGGATGCATAGGATTCCACAATAAAATGAAAGTAGCGAAAGATCGTTTCTTCCATATTGTGACGCATTCCAGTGTAACGGATTATCAAAAAATATTTAAATAAAAAATAGGGTAGGGACTTGGTTCTATGAATAAGTTGTTGATTGGATTTTGAGATGTGGGTGTCGAATATAGATCTAAACAGTCTAAATGATTGGAGAAGTCCGGCATACAAGGTATGACATTTTGATAAAAAATTCTGAGTTTAAAAAATATATATCATCATATATATATATCATATATTAACATAAATATGAAACATATATATGGATGAATTGTTCACAATAAGATAACATGCATTAGCCTATATAACATTCATTTACAAAATAGATTGGGTGCACAATTTTAAATCATTTAATGTGAAGTGTGTAGTTTTTTTTTATATTAAAATGTTTTCGTCTATAGTTAATCTGTCACTATTATGTTCTGTCCTGTCTGCACCTGTTCTTGTTTGTCCCTGATTAGTTCATCCTCCACCTGTGCCTGGTTAGTTCCCTCATTTCAGCCTGTGTGTTTATACTCCCTGTTCTAAGTCCTTTGTCAGTTATTGTTTGATGTAATGCTGTTCTTCATGTGAGTCACCAGTAAACTCTATTTTTATCGTATCCAGTGTTCATCGGCTAAACGTTACATGATCAGTGCTTAAAGACAATGTAGCCCAATTCCAATTTAAATTCCCAAAAAACAACCAATGGCATGAGTTTGGGACAGGACTATTTGTGTTTGTGACCAATGTCAGAATGAAGTATTTGAAAATGTAGTCATTATTTTTGCTTAGTGACATTATAGTGGCACATATATTTATTGATGGTTTTAACCACTTTATTATTACTTATTTTTATCTTACTATAAACTCTATAACCTTCCTTAAGTCTATATCACGTACTTGTGTTTTGTACTAAATGTCAGTATAAGGCTGTTTGTTGGGGGGTTAAATTATTTGCCTGGCTTGTGACGGCTCAAAAAAAAAAAAAAACAATATCGCCTTTGCAAATCATTGTTGCGAAAAGTGATGCATCAACTGATCTTATTTACGGCCGTGTGTCACGCAGGCTGTTTGCACAGCACATTTTGCTATACATACCTTGAACTTCATAAGATTTTGAACTTACAGAAAGTCTATTTTAGATTCAGGAAGAGTTGCTTTACTTGTTTTTTGTGGGCCGTCAGATAGTAGAGCATCTTAGGATGAAAGATGTAATTTCCTGTTTGGCTGCTCTAATCATTGCTCTGTGACTTCAAGGAATGACTTTGAGGAATTTTTATTGAAATTTGCAGGATGTTTCTTGTTGTCCACACACATACTGTGCTTTCTTCGCAAAGAATAGAAAAACAGATCTTATCTATTCGTGTTGACAACCAGGCTACTGAAAGATTGTACTGCCAGAGAGACTTTAAAGAGAGCAGAACAAAATTCCTTTCCGCTCATGGTAACTCGTCCCTGCTCAAAAAGCATTTTTAACAGACTTCCAAAAGCTTATTTACAGTTAATCATATTATCTGACTGATGTTTGGTCAAGTTTAAAATCTGGTTAAGCATTTAAAGGCCTCTCAGTGTCCTTGATGAAGAAATTAACGTAATAAAATTTCAAGGATGCCACTGCCTGTTTCCAGAACTCATTTCCTCTAGTGTGACCTTCTAACTTTCTTCAGTCTCTGTTTTAACTTTGTCATCCCAACCTTATATGGCTTTGAACTTTTTGGTGGTCCAGACCAGGGGGTACATATATAAGCAGCTTCTTTTAAAGGGATAGTTCACCAAAATGAAAGAATGAAAATTCTGTCATCATTTACTCACCCTCATGTCTTTCCAAACCAGTGTGCCTTATTTCTTTTGTTAAACACAAAGAAGATATTTTGAAGAATGTTTCAACCGTTTTTTTTTTTTGTTTTTGTTTTTTGTTTCCATACAATAATGAATGTTTGACTGGACAAAAAGCACTGAGACATTATTTTGTGCAAAAGACATTTTGTATAATGCTAAATGATATAACGTATAATGTATCCAGTAAAAGGAACACGTTTCTTTTTCTTTTATCAAAGAAAGGGTGCTTCAGATATACTTGTGGGGCTGTGAAGGTTCATGTGACAAAAAAGGTTGGTAAACAAGTACAGACTGTTGAATCGCTCTCACTATAATCAGTTTGTGTTAGACGGAATATATCTTCTCAAGTGCGGTTGGTGGTTGACTCTTTTGTGTGTGCTTTTTACGTTTTCTGAAACGGTGGCACCTCATGTGTTGTTTTTTAACGGAATTTGCTTTCTCAGTGTAGCTGCACTGCTTCAGATTAATTAAACTGAATGGAGGGATTTTGTGTCTGGTGAGAGAGAATCTCCTGTGACTCTGTTCTTCTCCGATCCATTGCACCATTTCCCCATCCTGCTCCTGTTGCCTCGTTGAATGCTGCACGTCTCAGACATGCACTATCGTGAGGTCAAGCTGTATCATGACACAGCTATGGAAGGTCAGCCAAGCAATAGAGGTGTGACAAAATGCCTTGCATCTGTATGACTTCGCAGAGGTAGTGCTCGCATCAATAATGCAAGCAGATGCATCATGCTCGCTCAGACCGACGAGAGTACGTGCCACATTAGATTTGTGTGCCAAGTGCAGCTTCCAGAACAATTGTTTGATAATAAAGTTGCATGAACACAAAATAAAATATTTATGTTTTTTTTTTAGTCTATACTAAGAATATATATATATATATATATATATATATATATATATATATAGTGGTGGTCAGAATTAATGGCACCCCTGGTAAATATGATAAAAAATGGCTGTAAAAAATAAATCTGCATTGTTTATCCTTTTGATCTTTCATTCAAAAAATTTGCAAAATCCTAACCTTTCAGTGAAGTAAAAGAATTGAAAGTGGGGGGTAAATCACGTTATAAAATAAATGCTTTTCTCCAAAACACGCTGGCCATAATTATTGGCTCCCTGTTGCTTTTTGGTTACTTTTTGCAACCTCCTTTTGCCAAGATAACAGATCTGAGTTTTCTTCTATATGAGTTTGGAGAACACCTGACAAGAGATCAGAGACCATTCCTCCATACATACACTCTCTCCAGATCCTTCAGATTCCCAGATCCATGCAGGCGCTTCTTCTTTTCAGTTCACCCCACTCATTTTCTATAGGGTTCAGTTTAGGGGACTGGGACGGTCATGGCAGAAGCTTCATTTTGTGCTCAGTTACCCATTTTTGTGTTGATTTTGATGTTTGTTTTGGATCGTTGTCCTGATGGAAGATCCAACCACGGCCCATTATAAGATTTCTAGCAGAGGCCGTCAAGTTTTGATTTTTTATCTGTTGGTATTTGCTAAAATCCATAATGCCATGTATCTGAACAAGATGTCCAGGACCTCCAGCAAAAAAAATATGCCCACAACATATAAGATCCAGCAGTATTTTTAACCGTAGGCATGGGGTACTTTTTATCACTGTTTGCACCAAACACATCTGGTGGGTTTGCTGCCAAAAAGCCCTTTTTTTTGTTTCATCTGACCACATAATCCGGTCCCTTTTGAAGTTCCAGTCATGTCTGACAACTGAATATGCTGGAGTTTGTTTTTGGAGGAGCGAGGAGGATTTTTCTTGAAACCCTCCCAAACAACATGTGGTTGTGTAAGGGTTGTTTGATAAAAAATGTTAGGCTTTCTGACCCCCAAGACTCAAGTAATCTCTGCAATTCTCCATCTGTGATCCTTGGAGAGTCTTTGGCCACTCAAACTTTCCTCCTCGCCATGCATTAAGACAACATAGACACACGTCCTCTTCCTGGCAGATTCGTAACATCTTTAGTTGATTATAACTTCTTAATTATTGCCCTGATGGTCAAAATGGGGATTTTCAATTCTTTAGCTCTTCTCTTACAGCCCCTTTCTATTTTGTGAAGCTCAACAATCTTTTGATGCACATCAGAACTATATTCTTTGGTTTTACTCATTGTGATGGATGATTAAAGAAATTTGGCCTTTGTGTATTTGTCATATTTAAACTCCTGTGAAACAAGAAGACATAGCTAGACAATTTCATGTTCCTAGTTACCCTGGTGCTAAATAAAGGTAAATATTAATGGGAATATACTTCAGAGATATTTTACTCGTAAAAAATTCTAGGGGTGCCAATAATTGTGGCCAACATGTTTTGGAGAAAAACATTTATTTCATAATGTGATTTCCTCCCCACTTTCAATTCTTTTACTTCAATGAAAGGTTAGATTTTTGCGATTTATTTGAATGAAAGATCAAAAGGATAAACAATGCAGATTTATTTTTTTACAGACATTTTTTATCATATTTACCAGGGGTGCCATTAATTCTGACCACCACTGTATATATATATATATAAAACTTTTTTTGTTTTGAAGAAAGTCATACTGGTTTGGAATGGTAAATGACCACTTTAATTTGGAGTGGTAAACCATCCTTTTAAAGCACCAAGAGAGCCAAGACTTCTACTGATTCTGCCTTAAAATGGTCTGTGATCCCCCTGAATGCGAGGAAAAGATTTTGTGTAAAAAGTATTAGACTCAAATTAAGGCATGGATTCTTATTTTATCAGTAAGCTGAGGGATTGATGATGGTTTTGACTAATTAGCTTTGGCAAATACTCTGACTTGTATTTGTTGCTTCAGTAAGCTGAATTGATTGAATGTCAGTTTATCACAGCTCCTTAAGAACAGATTGGGAACAAGATGAATTTAAATGAAACATTCCTGTTGCAAAACATTCGTATGAACAGCTTCTCTAATTTTACATGAGAGATTAATGCACATACCAAGAGCCAAAATCATTTCTCAAGGTCTCCAGAACTGAGGCACATAATGTGAAAATTGCAACTGACGACTGTTCTTTTTTTCCTCCCAGTAGCATTTGAGGTCCATTGATAATTTCTTTAGCTGAAATGCAAATAAGTGCACTAGGTTACGTAAGACATTTTTCTGCACTGTATGTGGCCCTTTAGCAGGGGCCTAAAGTAGCTGCACGCCCTCTGGTGTTGTCGTTACAATGAGCAATGTTCTGGTTCGTTCTAGCTTCCAGGGCTCACCGGATAACACGGGGTAAAAATACTGTGTAGCACTTGCAAGAAGCTTATTTGCTTTGACAGCAAAAATCCCAGGGCACACGAGCAGACCCACTGTTTTGTGTCGTGTAGTTTATTATGATGATGTATGGCTCTTTGAGTCGGAATATATGCGGGTAATATGGAATGTTTCATGAGATATTATTCTTTGCGTAATGTTTGTGTCATTTTTATGATATTAAGCAAATGATAAAGATGCTTATTCCTTACATAATTATAAAAGGTATCAGATAGGGTCTGAATGATGTAGTGCGGGTAAACGGGTAAAGTCATTATTTTGGGAGCTTATTGTTAAATGAACAGCAGTCAGCTTCTGTATGCTGAATAGTAAAATTAGGTTTTGACTCAGCGGTGGTCTGTTTTTAGAAACAACTCATCTTAATTGTAATCATCTTAAGGAATCCTTGTGGACTTAAACTGTCTGCGAGCTCTTGATTTTTGATGAAGTGCTATTTTTCGGAGTCTGTCCAGCTCCTCAGCAAATTGAGAATATTTCACAGAGCCTGTACTCAGCTTATTATAAAAGCTGAATAAGGTTCTCATGCGCCTATTCCAAGAAGTTCACCGTGTGCTGAATCATTATTCCTCCATGAACACTTGTTTCATTCCCGATAAGAAAATGTCTCAAGAGCAAAATATGGTCTTGGCAAATGGAGTTGCTCATCGCAACTTGATGAACCCTTCAGAAGTCCTGCCAGCCATCCTGCTGGGATGATGTGTTCTCTCCGATAGTTCTGCTGAATTATTTTTATCAGAAGTGTCTGTACAAAAAGTGTTTTGACACAGCTGTGTTTATGCAGAAACTCATGATGTTTTCTGTCTCTTTGGGTTGTTGCAGGGGATGATGACCGGGACACAGATCTCTTCCTTTGTGACACCAACACTTGCAAGTTTGATGGCGAGTGTCTCAGAATCGGGGACATAATAACATGTATATGCAACTTCAAGGTAAGACCACTTTCACTAGGAACCAGCATCACTAATCCAGGTTTAGTGTGTTGTGAAGGGTCAGAGGTTGTATGACAGATTTCTTTTATCACTGCGTCAGTATCACATTTTGTTACAATATTTTGGATTATATATTTAAAATCTATTTTGTATTGAGTTTTCTTTTCAGCAAAATATTGTAACAATATGTGATACTTTATAAATAAAATTAGTTTTCTTTTTCTTGATAAACTTTTGCAAGAATTCATGGCAACAACATATCACTTTAAGTAGAAACGAAACACTTAAAACTATAAAAGGATTGGTTCACTTCAGAATTAAAATTTCCTGATAATTCACTCACCCCACGTCATCCAAGATTTCTTTCTTCAGTCGAAAAGAAATTAAGGTATTTGAGGAAAACATTCCAGGATTTTTCTCCATATAGTGGACTTCAATGGGGTCCAACAGTATGAAGGTCCAAATTGCAGTTTCAATGCAGCTTTAAAGGGCTCTACACGATTCCAGCTGAAGAATAAGGATCTTATCTAGTGAAACGGTAAAAAAAAAAAAAACTAGTAATAATAATAATAATAATAATAATAAATATATATATATATATAATACATATATACTTTTAACCACAAATGCTTGTCTTGCACTAGCTCTGCGATGCGCCACACATTACGTACTCACGTTGAAAGGTCACAACTGAGAGGCGAATTTTAAAGTCTGAGTGGCGGTATGTCGGTCTTCACCGGGTTTCAGTAAAATAATGACGTGGTTACAAGGTGTGTATAATTTAAACTACTTAGTTCACTGTAGCAGCTGTTCAGTTTGCATACTGCTGCTCTCCTACTTGATTAAAGCTCCAGGTGAAGGGGTTGCCAGTTATCAGAAAAATGTTAAAACAAGCCCCTTAAAAACGCAGTATAATAAGCAGACATGGCAAAACTGTACCGGGGAACACATTTAAGCCATATAACTAGTATTAGTAATATCCTACAAAATTAAAAGGAAGTAAAAGTAATTTATTATGAGTAGAATAGTTCAATCTTGATTGATGAAGTAAAACAATAACATGAGATTAAAAAATAATTCAGCAGCACTTTATTTAAAGTTTAATTAGCCTACAGCTACGAGTTGTATTTAATAACAATCAGTTGGGGGCAGTTCATCTAAAAGTTGAGTGTTTTTAATTTACTATATTTAGCTATCAATATAGTTTACCAAAACTATATTGATACTATACTAAAGTAATTGGGTTTATTTATTATATAAAGCCCTTTTTGTCGTTTTTCCAGAGTATATAAATAACTATATCGTGAAATATATCATTATGGTGAAATAAAATGAGTTATACCGTGAAACAGAATTTTGGTCATACCACCCAGCCCTAATGCCGGGGACACACTTAACGACTAGCTGAAACATTTTAAGACTGAACTGATCTCACTTACAGACTGTTTCAAACACTGTTTTAATGCAACTGTTTTCAAGTGACTCTGCGCGTTTGGGCATGATCAGTTGTAAGTATCAAATTACATTCATAATCAACCTTACAGTCGTTAAGTGTGTCCCCGGCTTAACTTAAAGCATTCTTAATGTCATCATGAACTCAAAATTGACTCTTCTATTTTTTATGGAATGTTGCAGTGTTTATAATGAATGGTTTATCTGTGAACATAATTTGTTTTTAAATACGTGCCACTGTAATCTTTAATCATACACATTTACGTACGCCCCCCCTCTCAAAAACATTTCTTCTTTGATGATGTGTATGTCAAGTGCCAGGGTTGTTCAATGGCCAGATTTCTTTAATTAAAATTCATGTTTGAATCTTCCCAGAGCTTGTCTTTTTACAACAGTTGTTTAAAAAAAAAAAAAAAAAAACCTTAGGAAAATTTTTTTTTTAAACACAATTTAGATTGCCATGCCATGATGCCATGATAACTGCGATTTCAACTATCCTTCAGTATATCTGCCTTTCGCTGTTTTCTGTCCAACCTAGGGGACTACTAGAAAGTGGCCCACTTTATCTGCTTTGGCTGTGAGATCACAGTGAAATGAAGACAGAGAGAGTCGTTGCTAATAACATCTGAGTTTGGTCTAAATGAAAATGCATTAGAGTCCCTCCAAGGCACTGAGCACATAGGCACTCAATGAGTCTGTTATTTTTATCCCATTTCGCGAAGGAACATTAGTTTCTTTGGAGAGATAAATGGCATTACCTGTTTGTCCAACCCCTCCTCTTCTTTTTTGGTCCAAATAGGCCTCAGACTTCTCAGACTCATGATGGTATTCTGTTTTTAGGACAAACCCCATTCTGTGTCTGGCCTCAGTGGGTCACATTGTTTTAATTTGTTTTCAAGTGAGGGACTAATGCCATCGGCGAGAAAAGGATAAGCTTGATTTAGGCATCCTGGACTGTGTGCCACATGTGTGCAAGTGAAGCTCTGACGTCAGCTAGCCTAAACCTAATAATGGTCCATGTCTTTATTCCATTAAGTGAAATAATTCATCAAAGAAGGATCGTCGAGTGGCTTGTGATGGGTATGAAGCCCAAGGGAAGTCTACAGTCAGGGAGGTAGTGTTGCTGAAGAGAGGAAGAAGGTTTGATCTGCCGATGAATAGAGGTCATTCAGCCCCTGATGTCCATTGAGTGATGTTTATTCACCTCACACCAGCTCTCAGAGGCGCCTAGCACATCACTCATACTGTGATGTTTATTTAAGATTGGCTCTTTAATGGTTTTTTAAGTATTCATTATGTCTGAATGTTTGGTTGAATTTTACTTTCAAGTGTGTCTTTATGAACCGTACCACTGAGAAAAGAGAAACCCCCCCCATTCTTTAAGGGAGATGGACCACTTTTACACTAATAATTCTAAATCATTCTGCCCAGCTGAATTATAATTCACTAACCAATGTGGCCAAAGTGAAGCAATAACTATTACATGGTGCTCATAATTGGGTTGGATTTAGTGATTTTCTTTTTTTTTTCTTTTTTTTATGGGATGAAATGCTGTCACTTCACTTTGGTCTTGTCTTGCATGCATGTGCTGGAAAGTTTTTATTTTTTATTTATCTATATAGGAGTAGTATATACACTATCTTTCAAATGTTTCTTTAAATGTTTTTGAAAGAAGTCTCTTTACATTTACATTTATTTTGCATTTATTCATCTAGCAGATGCTTTTATCTAAAGCAACTTCGAAATGAGAAATACAACAGTGCTCAGCAAGGCTGAATTGATTTGATCAAAGATAGAATAATAATATTGTGAAATAGTATTACAATTTTAAAAAAAAATGTTTATTGTATTTTAATATGTATTTAAGACTCCAGTCTTCAGTGTCACATGATCCTTAAGAAATATGCTGATTTGCTGCTCAAGAAACATTTCATTATATAAGTGATGAAACAGTTTTAACAGCTTAATATTTTGTGTGGAAACTGTGATATTTTTTTTATTTGTTTATTTTATGTTTTCTGTTTTTATTATGATCCATACATTTTTGAATAAGCATGTTGAAGTTTAAAAAAAGAAGTGTGAAAAGTAAAATTGAATCTAGCCAAGAAAATGAATCAAATGCACCGAAGTATCCCTGCGGCTGACTGAAAAGAGAAACTGAGAGCAATGCAGAAATTAAAGTCAGTTCATTTACGTATGTACTTGTTGTAATACTTGCAAAAACTTTCTTTAGCACCTTATTGCATTGTGAGAGGTTAGTTAACCCCAATTTCAATTTAGCCGGTTTTATGTGATTTTACCTGCTGGAAAATATGCAGTAAAGCAGTACAGTTTATGTAATGCAATTTATAGTATGTCTTTGGACCATGAATAAGTTAACTTTGAAACCCAGGGGCACAGCATGAATCTCATAAATAGTTTTCCGAAACAAGTTTGATGTGGCAAAGCAACGTGACTATTAAAATGACTACTAAAGATGCATGTCTCTGAAAACCGAAGCAGGAGTTCTGGAACAGTGATTTTAGGCTTTGTTCAGGATGTTTTCAAGTGTTTTGACTCCTTAAGTTTAGGGTCTTCTACAAGTTCTATAAAAACTATATAGAAATATATTCTATAATAACATTGAAATTTGCTGCCAGAATGGCATAATTACTTTTTCTACCAGAATGAGCTTACAGAGTCATGCTAACCAGCCAAACTTTGAGCTCTTGGTCTCTTATATTCTTTTTGGCAAATCCTAGATAATTAAAGATTAACAAAACAGAAAATTGTTGTTGCAACAATGAAATGTTGTTCCAAGCCTGTATGACTTTTCTTCTGTGAAGATATTTTGAACAATGTTTCAAATATTTTTTGAATGTTTCAACTGACATAACAACATTGGGGTGAATAAATGAAGACCAAATGTTCTCTTTTTTAATATTTTGAAACTGTGCCATAGTTCTGTACAGACAACATTTAAGTGAAATCCAATTTCAAAAAGCCAGCAGAAAAAGAACTGCTTTTTTCCCTGTCAGATTTTTCCCTCTTTCTAGCAAATCTTTGATTGTCCTCATCTGGACATGTACCATCATGTCATAACGGATCGTGTTGTGATTCTGCATGTTCAGTCATGCCCGTGCTGATGACTCGCTGTGTTATGACACCTCTGATCCAAAGCTCTGATGCTCAGTCATTCATGTGCACTTTCATTGCCTACTCATGTGATTCATTAATGGGGGGTTATTGCTTAGCTCACAGACTGCCTGGGCTTTTTGTGATTCATTAATGGGGGGTTATTGCTTAGCTCACAGACTGCCTGGGCTTTTTGTTTTTTGGCTTGTTTGCAAGCTAGTTTATGGAATTGTCCCTTGCCTTTTGATGATGTGCGGTCTTGATTCAGTTTAACTGGACTGATCAGTTATCATAGCCATCTTCTCTCTGCTTGGCTCATCTCTCAAGCACCGTTTCTGGTTGATACACTATCCCTCCGGCCATCATTGGATAACTGAGGTGTTGCCATTTTCAGATGGATGTGAACCGGTTGACGTAGCAAACAGCTTCTAGTTTGGGTTCTAGCCACGGTGCTGCGCTCAAGTGAACTTACCCATGAAAAACTGCGTCTCCTTCAGTTCTCCTTTAGCGTGAACTCTGGGAATGAACTCGCAAGGCGCGCAGACAGTGGCAGAAGGTGGACGACTTCCCTCCGGGCCTTCTGCTGCCCATCATAAGAGCCATTTTCAGCCAGACCTCTTTGCATATATTACCATGCATTTGTGATCCTTTTATTCTTCAGTCAGATGGTTTCACCGTAGCTGGAGACAGATTAAAAGTGGGGCTTTATTCCCTGGTGCCATTAGACAGTCCTACAAGACTATGACCATGAATCATATTGTACAGGTGCAATACCAAAATGTGCTTGGAGTGCCTGTAACTGCAAATTCCAGTGTCTTCTCATGTTTGTGTGGAGAAATAGGCCATGAGACGTTTTGTGTTATGTGATTTCACTACAGGTAAAATGGTGTTTTTCAGCATGAGCACCTAAGACAATAATTACCCCATTTTCCTTACTTTGCAAGCACACAGTGTACATTAGATGACAATAAAAGGGTTAATGATGAAGGGATGACTTTGAATAAAGTAATAAAAAGATTTTTCTTGGTGACTTCATATTTCTTTTAAATCTGGCATCTGTGGTACACCATCTGGAACGCACACATGTTTGCTTCTTGTTTCTTGATTTTTCATCCATTTTGTATTACTGGAGTAAATCGAATAGATTATCAGTGTACAGTCTGCTACTTTAATGTTTAGTATAACAATTGTTTTAGTGTTTTTAAACATTTTTAGTATTTTTCTAATGAGCAAATTGTATTATGACATGATTTTACAAAATAATAGGGACCGTTTTTTTCCCATTATTATTATTTCCATTGTTGCAGAGTCTCCACCAAAGAACAAACAATTAAAATATATATATATATATATATATATATATATATATATATATATATATATATATATATATATATATATTGTTTTTCAGAATGGTCTTTGATTTAAAACTAAGGTCTATAAAAGTTAATCAAACAACATTCCTTTTATAATGTACAATAGGCTATTCCTTTTATAATGCATACAATAACAGTAAAATCATTATTGTATGACTAATGTAGAATTCAGGTTATGTGCAGTCACAGGTGTGTGGATTTATTGGCCATTTTATATTTTATTGTGGTTCCTCCAGTCAGAACTCAGAGTCAGAAATTTGCATTTTAGAAATGTGTTTAAAAGTAAAGTGTGTAATTTCTAACCCGTGGAAGATGGAGGTAGTGTTTGAAACCTGTTTAAAAATCATTGGTTTGGCAATTGCGTTTGGTGCCACTAGTGGTGTAGAAATCACACTCTTCTGCTTTAAATGACTTGCAGAAATGCATTTGAATCATTTTGGGTGACGAGCATTTCATGGCAATCCATACATGAGTATTTTTTCATTCAGCCTATTTTTCTTTTTTTAAGCCTAATCTTTTTTTTCTTGTGCTCCTTTTTTCATGTCTTTCACCCCTAATAGCTTCTCTCCATGAGCTGCCACAGGAGATAACTTTCACCAATATATCAAAAATGAAGCAATTAAAATCCGGATGGAAGTTATTTCAGGGTGGAATTAGGTCCAGTTTCCTGTTTAAGTCAGTCTGGTGGGATTGGAAAACGCAGTCATACCGGCAGCATTTGGACTATGTTAGATGCGGGATGTGTCATACATCCATGTACACCGAGTCCCTCGGCTGGCATGTGCCAGACATGAGATTGGTTGGTGGTTTGGCAGCTGGAGAGTCGGGGGTGTGGGGATTCTACAGAGGTAGGTGATATTCGCTTGAGCCTGGTGCCACTCAGGATAGCAGCATCTGTATCAGTCCCCGCGTGGCTCCCCTCAGCCTGTCAGACGCTATTACCGAAGAGCCGTCTCCCCTGACAGGGCCCGGGAGCTCCTCGCTGGGAAGAGCGTTGCTCTAATCAAGAGCAGACTGCCAAGCGGTTACGGAGTGAGGCATGAGCCTTTCTGCCCTCCCCATAGCCTCCCCCCACCCTCATCAGAGGCAAACAGCACGCACATGGGCATCCTGGGAATGAGGAATGTCACTCAGTCACACAATGGCAGGCATGTCTCTGTGTGAGGGGGCGCAAAAAATACATCATCTGGTGAGACATGCACCAGATTCTTTTTTTTTTTTTTCTTGTTTGTGCCTCTCCGGGATATCGTGGCTGATCTGCTTCTATTTTTTCCCTACCATGACCCTGTTGGCCACCGTCCCTGAGAGCTGTCACAGATAATGTGCTTCTTTAAGAAAGCAAGCGTCGAATCCAAACGCACTTAGACATAGTTAATCTCTTACTTTCCCCAGATGAAACTGGAGTTAAATGAATATTCCAGGTTCAGTACAAGTTAAACTCAGTTGACAGCATTTGTGGAGTAATGTTGATGGCCACAAAAAAAATTTTTGGTCTTTTGTCTTTAAAAATGTAAAGGTTATGGTGAAGCACTTAACTATGGGGCCCATTTGTTCAGAGGATTTAAAAGCAAAACTGTGAATCTTAAAATTGTTCTGAAAGCATTTACATAAATTTTCTGTTAAACTTGTGTATTATTTGACATTTTCTAATTATAAACATCTGCTGATAACATTTTCAGTTTTGGAGAGCTGAAAGTTTTTGTACGAAACAGCTATTTTTAATTAGCACTTTAAAATGGTCACTGTCTATTTCGTGCACACAATGTGGATAAGCTACAGGTAAACTATAGGGCCAGGTTGACGATATCGATTTCTCGTTTTTTATCAATCTTTGATGAGCCAAGATCCTTTAGTCTTTGCTGTTTTCAAATGATCCATTAACAAAGCTTCACTGAACATTATTTGTAGTGCATCTACCACCCATTATTCACAATAAAGTTCGTGCAATGAAACAAAGTGTGAGTTTTCAAATTCAGTTAATGAAAACTTTGCCTTTCCATTATTAGTAGCAGAAATGCAAATGCTAATACTTTCTCTTATACCATTGGCATTTAACAAATACACATTTAACATTAACATGTTTGAATATCTAAAGTATTTAAAAGCGAATACATTTGTAGCCTACCTAGTGCCTAAAAACGTGTAATTATCAAATTAGCATTACCTGCTCTTTATTTGAGAAAAAGTGACTTACCAGACTGCACTGTTGGTTACAAACTTTTTTTTGTGTGTGTTTTTAATAAATTCTTTATTTGTGAAAAATACTATAATAGGATTGCAGAATCAATAAGATGCTTTCTAAAGTATGAATCAGAATTATTTTTCAGATTAATTTTTTTAATCAATTTCAAATATTTTTTCATGTTGATTCTTTTTTTTTTCATTATGGAGAAACAGGTCAAAATTATTTTTGTGGTAACCAACATAATGCCAAAAGTGCTGTTGCCTGAGCTTAACTTGAACTGTAATTTTCTTTTGAATTCATAATTTCAGATAGCTATCTCAAACCTTTTCTCACAAGGCAAAGTCCCTCAACTGATACGAGCAACATTTTTGGAATGATGAGAGAACAAAACGCATGTGAGTGAACGTTCACCCTCGCGTCCTTGTGCGAGACTCTCCCGTTCACATTCCTTCACTGGTTTAAGGTCAACTCATCCCTTTGGTATGGGACTAATGACCTGACAGAAAGGCCCAGTTTTCCGTCGACATTCCCTGGAGCTTTTACTCTGTCACAAACGCTGTGCCAGACATCCATCACTCCACAGACCCAGCTGACAGGGCCACTCGAAGACGCTATCTCTGTCTTTTGTCACGAACCACAGGTGTTCCAGTGCCTGGAACATTAAGTCTTCTTAGTGCAAGTGCCACTCGTGACATCTGAGATTTTCAGATTTCAAGGTTCGGACAGCCTTGTGTTTTCCAAGGAAACGGTGGTTGGAGTAGTACCATGGATGTCACTGGAATTCAAACAGACGATGCCCTGACTTGTTTCTCCGTTCCTCAGGGCTTCGACTCCATCTTTGACAGATTTGTTCTCCTGATAAGGATCAGCTGATGTTACTGATGTTACGTTATCTTAATGGAAGAGAAAAAAACAGACCGGGCAGACTTCTTGTCTGTGACTGTCTCTGTACATGTCAGATTGAGCTGTGCGCGCGTGTGCACGCGATGTCTGTTTGCTGTCACAGCCGCTCACTCATGGTGCACTTTGAGCATCGTTCTGGCCTCTCATGTTTCTTGAGTCGTGCTGTTTCAGCCCTCATAATGTGCCCAAGGGTGAAAAGAAATGCTACATAATGCTTAATGAATCAAATGGGTTATATCATGTTCCACAATGCATAATTAACTCGCTATGCCTGTTTCATCTCAAGCTGTTGTGTTCCCACTGGAAAGTAGACAAGTACACACATTTGCTTTTCTTACTCCGTATCAGATCAAGACTCCTTTAGCACTTCTCAGTCTGTTGGACCATATGGGAGTTTTGCATCTGCACTCAAGAAACTGTTTTAAATATGACACTCAAATTTCACACTTCCTGGTGGATATCCTTACATTCAGAGTTTCATTCCCTCACAGTGTTGTACAGTAAACACATACTGTATGACAACCTCACTTCAGTATTTGTGCGGGTACAAACCAACTGCCTTTTCACCTGTTTGCTAACTCCCCATCTTAACCAAGATAGTCTCACAATCCTGGACATCCCAAAAAGTCTCATTCTCATCATCTCAGTTTAGAAGATTCAGATCTTTGAATATTATCGTGTTGATGTTATTTTTTCACCTTGGCAGCGTACAACTTGAATTCACTTTTTTAATAATATTTCTATGATGCTTTTATCCTGTTGTTGGGACAAGAAGTAACCATTGAGAACATGAAAATAGCCACACAAAAAAAAGCTGCAATATTGATATTAAATTTGCTCTGTAGCAAAAGACATTTTGCAGCAACAAAAAATGTTTGGGTTCCAAACACCATGAGAGTGATTTAGTGATGACAATCTTCATTCTTACCCTAAATAAACCTGGGTAAACTATGGAGTCCTCCAAAACCATCTGAATGTGGGACCAGAATGACTTTTGTATACAGCACAAGAGTGACATTTTGGTGGTGCAGGATACAAGTCGCTAGACTGCCGTTTTCTTATGGGAGTGTGTTGTCTTAACATGTCAGCCACTGTACGGTAGTTTTCACTGCTGTTAGCGCTTCCTCGTACAGAACTGTAGACGCAGTATGCAGTCAGTCTTATCACCGCTCCGATCGCTTCTGCTGCTCACTGTGTCTGACTTTAATTGCCTGTCTTGGTTCAGTCTAGCCCTACTGCTTGAGAAGTTTCTTTGTGTAAGCTCAGGCAGTACAAGCGGTGCCTAGCATAGATGGATTGACTTGTCAGAAAGAGAACAGCTGATTTGTGCCACTGAATTGATGAATAGATCAACTAATAGATGGACTGACTGATGCGGGAATGAATGCCTGGATTGGGGAAAAAAACTGATGGATGGGTGAAAAACAAGGAAATAATGGGCTGCCACTTGCTAGCTCTAATACTCACTCTAATAATGCTGCAACACTTTTCTGTTGGCTTCCTGCCTGTGATTTAGTGTGACATCAATTCTAGGTATAGTGTAAATGAAATGTTAAAACAGGGTAGCACAGGTGTCTCTGAGTGATGTTTGTAGGGACTTTTTCGATGTTGTCAAGAAACACAGGCTTCAAAATAAGTAAAAGATAATGAGGGAAATTGGAGCAAAACAAGACCTCTTCTAGCCAGAGCACAGCCCCACAGCAGCCCCTGCAGGACAAAACAGGAACTTCAGCACCACCAATGGAGGTTAAAATCAGAGGTATCAAAACACACAATGCATTACAATAAAGAGTTTTAGTTCCCATGAGCAACAAAGGCAAAATATTGTAAATATAATACATAAAGGATATTGTATACAAGAAAACCTGCTCACATACACAAATAGCTTTGAAACACTGTCAAATCTTGGCGGTAGACTAAGAGACAAAATTCACAAGGAGTATATGTTAGAGAGTATTTGGACCACTTGAGAGAAAATGTAACCCCCAATATGCCTAGTGGAGCACCATCTTATAGTTAAAAGTGCCAATCACCTGTTTGTTTAGTGTATGCACGTTAACTGGACCGGTCTAAAGTAGCCTTTAGTGTAATTTGAGGTTAAGAGGCACAATTTATGATATCATTATTGTCATATTCCATTGCTATTTTGAAATACATTATTCTAGGTCAAGGTCAAAGTTTATTTATATAGTACCTTTTAACAACATGAATGTTGACCAAAGTGCTCCACAAGTAAAGCAAAAATACACACATAGTAAAACAGAACATGTCAAAATTTCAAACCAAAAACCTAAAAAAATACAAACAGAAAATTTATAATAAGCAAAAGATAGTCATAACCTGGAACATCACAATCCCATAGCATTTAAAAAATGCATACAAAATAAAACCGAGTTACTAATAAGCTTGAGAAAAAAGGTAGTTCCCTTTCGAAAGGGAACTCTACACTACGTCAGAATGACGCTATGGGGAACGCCTCAGGCGTGACAGGTGTCTGAAATAAATATCAACTCACGTCAATTATGTTGACCGGCGACAGCCCGTGAATCATCAGCTTGATTGATTAACGCGCAACCTGGATGTATAAAGGGAAGCCTTGCATACATGACAACATCTTTTCGTCTTCAGGGACTGTTTGTCTGTATTGAGAATATCGCTGAAGCGCGCGGGAGGCTCTCGAGAGAGCCTCTTGTGCAAACTGTGAGCGTTTTTTATTTAAAAATGCTCCGCTTTCGCGGATCCTTTTCTCGAGGGAGGAGGGTTCAGCATCTGAGCTGTGGTGCGTGCGATCTGTGAAACAATACTGTTTGGGTACGAGGCGTTCACAGTCAGTTCCTAAGGGTGCTGGCAGTGTTCATTAAGAAATATCTCGGCGCGCGTGAGAAAGAAAAAATCCGTGCGCTGTCGGATGTTTCAACCTCGCACCTGTTGACTTTCTTCTCGAGGGATGAAAGCCAAATATTTTTTAACGGCTCTTTTCTCGCGCTTGCCGAGGCAGTGTGTAGATTACGAGAACGTATAAATGTTAAAACAGTATTGTCTGGTGAGTATGGCTGCATTTAATTCTATGAATTAAAATGATGGAATATTATCTGACTTTTAAGAAGTTAGATATTTAGTAATTCAGCCTATCATCCAGATCGCGTTATCCAGTGTTTTTGGCTGCATTTTAATTGAAAAATGAGCAGTGAACAAAAAGAGCAGGTGTAATTCTGGTCTTTTTGTAAAATGTGAAATTAACATATTTCTGTTTCTTTTCAGACCACATCTCCTGTTTTAGAGTCTGGGTCAAAATGTTATGGGATTAAATCTAAAGATTTTTTCGATGGTCAGGTAGTAGGTCTTAACAGGCCTCCTTGACCAGACAGTCCCCATTTTGCAACCGGACAGTGCTTGGGCCTCCCTGAGGTGAGCTCCCAGGAATTGACTGTCAAGGAGTAATGTGGTTATCAGGTTATAGGCCTCACTAGGCCTTCCTGAATATGAGCTTCCACATACTATGGTTAAATGAGCTCCCACATATTATGGTTATCAGGTCATAGGCCTCACTAGGCCTTCCTGAATATGAGCTCCCACATACTGTGGTTATCAAGTTATAGGCCGCTCCAGGCCTTCTTGAATATAGCTCCCATATAATGTGGTTATCAGGTCATAGGCCTCACTAGGCCTTCCTGAAAATGAGCTCCCACATACTGTGGTTGAATATGAGCTCCCACATTCTGTGGTTATCAAGTTATAGGCCTCACCAGGCCTTCTTGAATATAGCTCCCATATAATGTGGTTATCAGGTCATAGGCCTCACTAGGCCTTCCTGAAAATGAGCTCCCACATACTGTGGTTGAATATGAGCTCCCACATTCTGTGGTTATCAAGTTATAGGCCTCACCAGGCCTTCTTGAATATGAGCTCCCACATACTGTGGTTGAATATGAGCTCCCACATTCTGTGGTTATCAAGTTATAGGCTTCACCAAGCCTTCTTGAATATGAGCTCCCACATACTGTGGTTATCAGGTCATAGGCCTCACCAGGCCTTCCTGAGTATGAGCTCCCACATACTGTGATTGAATATGAGCTCCCACATACTGTGGTTATCAGGTCAGAGGCCTCACCAGGCCTTCTTGAAAATGAGCTCCCACATTCTGTGGTTATCAGGTCAGAGGCCTCACCAGGCCTTCTTGAAAATGAGCTCCCACATACTGTAGTTGCCAGGTTATAGGCCTCACCAGGCCTTCCTGGTTATGAGCTTCCACATGTCAGGTTACAGGCCTCACCGGCCTTCCTGAATGTGAGCTCCCACATACTGTGGTAATCAGGTTACAGGCCTCATCAGGCCTTCCTGGTTATGAGCTCCCACATACTGTGGTCGCCAGGTTACAGGCCTCATCCGGCCTTCCTGGTTGTGAGCTCCCACATACTGGGATATCAGGTTACAGGCCTTACTAGGCCTTCCTGAATATGAGCTCCCATACACGGTGGTCGCCACGTTACAGGCCTCGCCAGGCCTTCCTGGTTATGAGCTCCCACATACTGTGGCGCCAGGTTACAGGCCTCACCGGCCTTCCTGGTGATGGGCTTCTACATGTCAGGTTGCAGGCCTCACCCGGCCTTCCTGAATGTGAGCTCCCACATACTGTGGTCATCAGGTTACAGGCCTCATCCGGCCTTCCTGGTTATGAGCTCCCACATACTGTAGTCGCCAGGTTATAGGCCTCACCAGGCCTTCTTGGTTAGGAGTTTTTCACATGTCAGGTTTCGGGCCTCGCCGGCCTTCCTGAATGTGAGCTCCCTCATACTGTGGTTGTACATGAGCTCCCACATACTGTAGTCGCCAGGTTATAGGCCTCACCAGGCCTTCTTGGTTAGGAGTTTTCACATGTCAGGTTTCGGGCCTCGCCGGCCTTCCTGAATGTGAGCTCCTATATACTGTGAGCTTCCACTTACTGTGGTTATCAAGTTATAGGCCTTACCAGGCCTTCTTGATTATGAGCTCCCACATACTGTGGTTGAATATGAGCTCCCACATTCTGTGGTTATCAAGTTTTAGGCCTCACCAGGCCTTCTTGAATATGAGCTCCCACATACTGTGGTTATCAGGTCATAGGCCTCACTAGGCCTTCCTGAGTATAGCTCTCACATACTGTGGTTGAATATGAGCTCCCACATTCTGTGGTTATCAAGTTTTAGGCCTCACCAGGCCTTCTTGAATATGAGCCTCCACATTCTATGGTTATCAGGTCAGAGGCCTCACCAGGCCTTCCTGAATGAGAGCTTCCACATATTTTGGTTGAATATGAGCTCCCACATGCTGTGGTTGTCAGGTCACAGGCCTCACTAGGCCTTCCTGAGTATGAGCTCCCACATACTGTGGTTGAATATGAGCTCCCACATACTGTAGTTGCCAGGTTATAGGCCTCACCAGGCCTTCCTGGTTACGAGCCTCCACATGTCAGGTTACAGGCCTCACCGGCCTTCCTGAATGTGAGCTCCTACATACTGTGGTCATCAGGTTACAGGCCTCATCTGGCCTTCCTGGTTATGAGCTCCCACATTCTGTGGTTATCAGGTCAGAGGCCTCACCAGGCCTTCCTGAGTATGAGCTCCCACATACTGTGGTTGTATATGAGCTCCCACATACTGTAGTCGCCAGGTTATAGGCCTCACCAGGCCTTCTTGGTTAGGAGCCTTCACATGTCCGGTTACAGGCCTCGCCGGCCTTCCTGAATGTGAGCTCCTACATGCTGTGAGCTTCCACTTACTGTGATTATCAAGTTATAGGCCTCACCAGGCCTTCTTGAATTTGAGCTCCCACGTGCGGTGGTCGTTAGGTCACAGGCCTCACCGGCCTTCCTGAGTTTTAACCTTCCACAATTAGTGGTCACCAGGCTTTAGGCCTCTGCGGCCTTCCTGGTTATGAGTTCTTTCATGTCAGGTGGCAGGCCTCTCCAGGCCTTACTGAATGAGAACTCCCACGTATTGTGTCTATCAGGTTGCAGGCTTCTTCTGGCTTTCCTGATTATAGGTTCCCACGTACGGTGGTTCCCTGGTTACAGGCCTCACCAGGCCTTCCTGGGTTTGAGCTTTTACATGTCAGGTTACAGGCCTCATCCGGCCTTCCCGAATGTGGGCTCACACATACTGTGTTTTAGAGTGATGAAGTACGTGCAAACCTTTACTTCATTCCTTTTTGGTACATACGTTCCGTACCTTTTTTAAACCATGCTTATGGTAAGTCACACGACTTATGTCTTGTGTACTTTCTAAATCCATTTTCTATGGTAAGGGTCATGCGCGTATCGCTTCCGTCCCTTCCTATGTGGCTCAGACCCTGGTCTTTCACTTCGGGTCCCATTCTAGGTTACGTCCTGTCGTCACTTTATTACGACAGACTTTTTGCTCTAGCTTACTTCCACATTCTGATGAGCTCCCACACACTGTGGTCACCGTGTTACAGGCCTCACCGGCCTTCCCGAGTATGAGCTCCCACATGCTGTGGTCGCCAGGTTAGAGGCCTCATCAGGCCTTCTTGGGTTCAGAATGGCTAAGTACATGCACTTTCTTTCATGTACTTTCTATTTCCATTTTTTATGGTAAGGGTTGTGCGCTGTACGCTTTATTCCCTTTCTGAAAGTGAGCTCCCACATCCTGTGGTCGCCAGGTTAGAGGCCTCACCGGCCTTCCTGATATGAGCTCCCACATGATGTGGTCGCCAGGTTAGAGGCCTCACTGGCCTTCCTGATAGGAGCTCCCACATGCTGTGGTCACCAGGTTAGAGGCCTCACCGGCCTTCCTGATATGAGCTCCCACATGTTGTGGTCGCCAGGTTATAGGCCTCACCGGCCTTCCTGATAGGAGCTCCCACATGCTATGGTCGCCAGGTTAGAAGCCTCACCGGCCTTCCTGATATGAGCTCCCACATGTTGTGGTTGCCAGGTCAGAGGCCTCACCGGCCTTCCTGAAGGTAAGCTCCCACATATTGTGGTTGAATACAAGCTCCCCCATGTTGTGGTCGCCAGGTTAGAGGTCCTACCAGGCCTTCCTGGAGGTAGCTCCCTTTAGGCCCTCACAGGCCTCCTCAGTGTTTTGAAACACAAACACTGGGTAGATCCATGGATCGAGTAGAGAGACTCCCCTCGCTGGCAAGGGTTGTAAAGCACTATGCTGAGTCATACTCTCCAGGATGTCCCGTCTCTGAGATCCGGGCTGAGTGGTTCACTGCCTGTTTTGCAGTCCCTCGGGTTGGATGCCTTCTTAAGGCAAGTGTCCAGAGGCTCTGTCTTCAGACAGACAGGAAGTGGCCAGACTCTAGTGTCTTATGTAGTGACACCAGGTCAGGCCTGCCTGGTGGCATTTCAGGTGGCACGCTCCCCTGAATAGTGACTGGCTGGGAGTCCCTTGGGCCCCCTAGCCACACTCCCTAGAAGGGACCCCTTCTTTTGGAAGCTGTGGTCCTAAGCCTTTGAGCTGGCCCAGATATACCCCCCATTAACTATGTTCTGGCGGTTTCTTGGTTCATTAGCTTGGGTGATGACCGGTAGGGAGTGCTGTCACTGACAGCCCGATGTGACCTAAGGGTGAGTGGTTCCAGTGTTTCTGAATTACTGGTTCGGACAGTTGTCACTGCCTTTGGGCATGCACTCCCCTCAGCATGGTGGCGTTGGTATATCGTTCCCCATAGCGTCATTCTGACGTAGTGTAGAGTTCCCTTTCGAAAGGGAACGTCTCAGGTTACGACTGTAACCTATGTTCCCTGAGAACAGGGAACGAGACACTACGTCTTCCTGCCATGCCTCGGGGCCTGCCTGCAACAGTCCCTTCAGACGATAGGATGTTGTCATGTATGCAAGGCTTCCCTTTATACATCCAGGTTGCGCGTTAATCAATCAAGCTGATGATTCACGGGCTGTCGCCGGTCAACATAATTGACGTGAGTTGATATTTATTTCAGACACCTGTCACGCCTGAGGCGTTCCCCATAGCGTCATTCTGACGTAGTGTCTCGTTCCCTGTTCTCAGGGAACATAGGTTACAGTCGTAACCTGAGACGGTTTTAATTGAGGCTTTAAAAACGTTTAATGTAGGAGAAGCTCTAATCATTAAAGGTAGTGTGTCCCAAAGTTTTGGAGCATAGACTGAAAAAGACCTATCTCCGTTTGTTGTCAAACGAGCTTTCGGGACATTTAATAGCAGCTGAGATGAAGATCTAAGTGATCTCTGAGGAGAATAAAAACTTCTGATATATAAAAGTCCATGTAGAGCTGAAATCCTTAATATCAATTCTTTGTTTCACAGGGAGCCAATGGAGAGAGGCCTGGATTGGTGAGATACGTTCCCTCTTTTTTGTCCCAGTCAGGAAACGAGCTGCAGCATTTTGGACAATCTGTAATCGTGAGAGTGATGATTGAGTAATTCCAGCATACAAGGCATTACAGTAATCAAGTCTTGAAAATAAAAGCGAGAATAACAGTATCCAAATCCCTAAAAGTCAGAAGGTGCTTTAACGTTCGAAGTCGCTTTAGCTGGAAAAAGCTGGCCCTGACCACTGAATTTATTTGTTTGTCAAACTTCGGGTCTGAATCAAAAATGACCCCCAGATTTTTTGATTTTTTTTTTACATAAGAGTGATTGTTTGATTGAAAATTCTCCAAGCAAACACTGTATTTGTCAATCTGCGGTTTGGAGCCAAAGAGGACGTCCTCTGTCTTGTTTTCATTCAATTGGAGAAAATTTTCATCCATCCATTCTCTATATCTTTTAAACATGCTAGCAGGGAAGAAACAGAATCACTATCAGAGTCTAATGGTAAATAGAGCTGGGTATCATCTGCATAGATGTGATAGGAGATCTTATTATGCTCAAAGATCGAGAGCAGTGGGAGCATGTAAAGAGAAAATAAAACTGGACCCAGGATCGAACTCTGTGGCACCCCACAGGTGATTGGCACTGGGGAAGATGAAAATTCTCCAATTTTACAGATATACTCCTATTTGAAAGATAAGACTCAAACCATTCTAAGGCAGTATCACAGATGCCATCTTTTTAACAAAAAACAATGGTCTAAGGTGTCAAAAGCTGCGCTTAAATCCAACAGAACAAGGACTGCACAGTTTCCAGAGTCAACTGATAACAAAATATAATTTGTCACTCTTAAGGCGAGACACGGCAGGCAAAACATTGATTTTTCATGCAGTGATCAGTTTTGAGATTTTGGGCTAGTTTACTCCTTCAGTATATGTTCTTTCAAGCTGCTATAAAGAAAACGTTGAAAATATACATTAAGATGTTTATTTTATTACATTTTGTTTACTTGCGGCAGTAAGTTTCTCCCGAATTTACCGAGAAGTTAGCATTCCAACACGACATGCCGAGTTCCGTCTGTTTACTGAAGTCTGTCGTGACCGGTATCGTTGTAAAGCTCTGAGTCTCCTGCACAACGCTATGTAACCCAAATATGGGCATTTCCTTTCTATCATTAACCAACCGTGAATGTCCAAAGGAGGATTTAAAGCTAATGACGAAATCTAATTTAGAGCAATTTAAAATCTTTAAATGCCGTTTTCTCCAAAATTAGTTTTTTGTCATTCTCCAGTACAAACATCTCAGCCTATGTATCACCTATGTACACCAGACTTTCCAGTTATACACTTAGCAGTATTCTGACGATATTTTCAGAGGGATTTGTTAATAAATCATTCCTGGCCTGATTTATGTGACTTTTTTTTTTTTTTTTTAAATAAGGTGAAAATCGATTTTTTTAAGGACAGTGGACAGTATATTTTGATTTCCTAGGCAATGAAAGCATATATCCTGAAATCCCTTAGATTTTTTTTTTTCATCTTGTGTGTAAACAAAATGAAAAAAATGTTTTGCACCTGGCTTTATCATATGTTCAGATCTATCTACCGAAAATAAATGCAAAATCGTGCATATTTAATGAGATAATGCCTAATTTGCATAATTAAACATACAAATTTCAAAAACGTGTAATAATTTTTTTATATATATATACTTGTGTAAGTAATCAACTGAGAAAGTTTCATAGTAATATCTATTATTTTAAAAGTTTACCATTCACCTGTAGTGTATCACCTTAGGGCAGACTCAGTACTGTTCTTAGCTTTAAAAGCAAACTGAAAAGGATCTAAGATGTTATTTAAAATTTTATACGGTGTAAGTTGATTTAAAACCACTTTTTCCAGAACTTTTAGCAAAAAGGGCAACTTTGAAATGGGTCTGTAGTTATGAAGTTCAGAAGAATCTAGTTTTGTTTGTTTTAGCAAGGGGTGAACCACAGCATGTTTTAAACAGGAAAACAGGAAACTGCTGCTATGCAGAGAGGCATTTATAATGGAAAGTACACTAGGTAAAACAACATCCAATACCTCCTTAAAAAGGACAGCATTCTAACAATCTTGTTTTTAAAAATAATAATACATTTATAAAGCGCCTTTCTCACGTTTCACATTCTCACATCTCAAAATAGAAAAAGTTGGCTTCATAATAAAATTAAAGTACAACAATAGATTTAAAAAAAAAAAAAAAAATTATACATCCAGCTCAATACAAAGGAATAAAGTAATTGATTAAACTGCTCCTATTATGCTATTTTAAAGGTTCCTAATTTTGATTTGGATGTCTCATACAACAGGTTTACATGCATCCAAAGTTTAAAAAAAAACAATAATTGTTGAACCGTTTTCAGACTGGTGATGTGCAGTGTATATAATGACACTGTACATCACCTCATTTCGAGTCTGAAAACGGTTTGTTCGAAGATTCAGGGTGTATTCACACCAGGAAAGTCCGATAGTTCACTTTCTTTGGTCCGGACCAAATACAATGTTGATTTTTTTTGTTTTGTACGGTTCGCTTTCACACTGCTCTTTTTGCAAGTGAACCAAAATTTGTAAACAAAACCACACGTGTGCTAAGGTCGTCCATTCATTGGACAGGAATTCTCAAGCAGGGAAAAGCAGGAAGTGCAAAAACAGGCTCAGCATGGAGATATTTCGTAATGCAATATTTGTTCTTTTACTGATTTGGTGTTATTCTCTACAAACGCAATATGTAAGGGATAATGTAGAGCGAGGTGGTTGTTATAGCAAATACAACACCGACAGGCTGATCGGTACCCCGACGTGAAGCGGAGGTAAAACAACAATTTTTTGTTACATTGTTACGTAGGTACATAACAGGAAGTGAGACTGGAATTGCTGATGACTCGTTTCAGCAGTCCAGAATTTATTCTTTCTTTTAGGAGACAATAACTTTATTTGTCGTGCACTGAACTTTGCAGACCTTTTACTGTCACAAACAGCTATATTATATTCGAAAAAGCATAATAGGGGCACTTTAATCATTATAAACCAGTTTAAAAAAAGATGAGTTTGTAATTATTTCTTAAAGTTGGTAGTAATATTTCAGACTTCCCCTACTGAAGCAAATAGGAGCTGTACTTGCCTGTTATCTACATACACCTGCCTGTGGTGTTACAGAGATGCCAGTTCAGTAAACTGACTTGACTTAAAGGTACTTAAGAGCCAGTTTGTGTAGTGAGTCATTTTGTTTTTTTGGGTGAAGACATTTGTCGGCCTCCATCATGAGTGTTTGTGTATCTGGCCTCTGTTGGGAGGCTCAATGCGTTAGATTGCTTTCGAACACATGCTGTCTGGCCTTATGTTCGTCACTTACATGTTTCTTTATCTCTGAGGTCTTTTTGCTCCTTCCTATGCCTGTCCCTCTCTCACTGTGTCCCTTACAGTTTCCTTTTCTCCCCCACTTTGTCTTAAGTTAACCCTAGAATGCAGGAACCAAAAAACCTACAAGAATACATAAAGAAAAATGACCTGTATTGGAATTAATGTTTTTCTTCAAAAACATAAGTGTCATATTAATTAAATAATTAAAATAATAGGAGATACACAAAAGTTTTAATATATCAAACATGTTTATTTGTTCACTTTCCTATACTGTATATGCATTACAAAATATGAAATTTATTCTTTTTAAAGTGCAGTTGTACTTTTTCCAAACAAACTCTAAACTAATTTAGGCATATTTGGTTAGATTAGGTTAAACTGGTGTTTGTAATATTATTTTAATTTTATTTTCGAAAATACGCTGTTTTGTAATGTAATCTTTTTCCTGTTCACTAGACTTTGTTATTTTTCTAATCTATAACCACTAATAAATCAGAAGTCTCACATATTCACATGAAAAAGCTTACTTCTGTATTGAAACCGAAGGTGGATAAGAAGGCAGACGGATAGCCAGTATCTTTTGGTTTATACACCACAGTTGTGAACCATGATTTGCTAGTTAGTTGCAGGTGATATTTATAATTGAGGGGGTTGGGTCAAACTCTTTCTAGAGCTCATTTTATTGGACAAAAATCTGTGTAGTGCAGGATGAGTCATCTTTATCTTTATTCCATATTTGTTCCATCCCGTTTCGGTCCATTGCTTTTTAAATGCAAGAACACCAGTGTGAACGGTGCATTAGACATTCTGGGACTGACGTGTAGTTTGCGTAATTCAGTTGTCTGCAAACAAGAAAAGGCTTGTCTAATGCTATTTTTTATCATGGCTAACTTTGAAAAGATCAAACATTTTCTGCAGTGGAATGGGACAGGTATACAGGTATGTGTTAATCTATCATCATGCTTTTCAGCTTTTTCGAGGTCCTTTCATTCATCAGAATGCTACTTCAATCCTACTCATCTGACCTGCAAGTGAAAAGCTGTTTTTTGTTGTAGCTGAAGTTTCTGTCTGCTCATTTAACTGTTAGTGTGTCAGAGGCTCATTGCTTGCCCTCAATTTATTTCAATGAACTTTTCTATCATAATCACCAGTTATTTTTCCTCAAAGATGAAGTGCTAATGCACTCCTTCCCCTCAAGAGGTAAAGTTAAAAGGACTAAACCGCAGGGGCTCTGCAAAACAGGCAGTTCTCTGGGCATGCTGGGGGCTGTCTGGGGCTGGCCAGCCTTTCTCACTATTGCATCATGCCAGGCCAAAAAAGATTGATTGAACACTTGAAGCTGTAAAAATGTCAAAAAAGGAAAAGATTTAAAAGGGGGTAATATCCATTTCACTCTCTCTCTCTTCCTACTCCTCCTCTCATTTTTTCTATGTTTATTTCGAGATCATCTCAATGCTTTGCTCTTCTGAGATTTCAGAATTTCTGAGGTTTTTCTGTTCGGGTGTCTCGGATGCATTTTACTGTCACTCAGTCTTTTCTAACACTCTCCGTCTCAGGTGTGCTAGTTGTGGATTATTTTTATCAAAGAGAACTCAATTCGCATTTGACCTTAGTTGAATGAGATTTTTTTTAGTTGGAAAACAAATCTGTCACTGCTCAAGGGCATTAGATCAAAGATTGGCCCTTGCAATGTTCACGCTTCACACCTACAACTTTTTGGTTATCGACCCAGATCTTTAACCACTATGGCACACCAACCCCATATATGAATGTTTAGTCATATCAATCCATCCATTATTCATATATAACATTTTAAAATAATTAACTACAGTGAGTGTTTTTCTGAATGAGTCATTGAATTATTTACTTGACTGATTCATTCAAAATAACTGATTCATTCGGGAACTAAATACTGTGTTGTGGGTTGTATTTGCTTTGACTTTGACCAACAAAAACAGTACCAAACAAAGTAATGTGGTCTACACCAGATGCGAGCGACGATTCAGTAGTAAACAGAACCCATTATAATCATTGAATATTGTCTTTTGCAACGCAACAAGTCACCAACAGTAAACAGATGACCCATTCTATTTCTGGTTTCCTCCCAAGCTCTTGCATTTCTGACACAAAGGTCAAATGGATTTTGGTCGTTTTCAGTGTAAACAGCTTCAGGAGCCGTTCACACAGAATTAATTTGTGCATTCCACTGCACTACTTTTCTATTGATTTTCTATGCATACATGCGCTAGAAGGACGTGTTTGATAGAGTTTCACGTGCTTTGCAAAGATGTGGCGTGCAAGTTAAAAAAAGTTAAAAAACGTATCCATAGACTTTGCATTGTTTTTCTTCCCCCACCCTTCTTCTTGTGTTTTTAAACACAATACACACACACACACACACACACACATTTTACATATATATACTTGTATATATGTTTATATATATATACTTTTATATAAATGCAGCCTTGGTGAGCAGAAGATACTTCTTTTAAAAACATTAAAAATGTTACTGACCCCAAACTTTTGAACGGTAGTGCGTGTGTGTGTGTGTGTGTGTGTGTATATATATATATATATATATATATATATATATATATATATATATATATATATATATATATATATATATATGAAGAGTTCAGATGCAAAAGCCTCTAAGTGCCATCTGAAATTTTCTTCTAGAATGATCATTTTTATAAAGCTTGTATATTTAAGTTCAGTAATTTCACTTAAATGACAACTAATAGGTCATTGTCATTGCCATTTAAGTGAAATTATTGAACTTAAATATACGAGTTTGATCATTCTAAAAGAAAATTTCAGATGGCACTTAGAGGCTTTTGCATCTGAACTCTTTATATATATATATATATATATATATATGGCAAAAAAGAATCTGTATATACATTCATGTCTGTCTTTTTCCTTTTTGCTCTATTCCACTCATTTCTATTCATCCAGTATAATCATCTCCTGTAGACCTAGTTTTTCCCTTGTTCCTCCTATTTCACTCCACTCTCTCTGGATCTCTTGCCAGTGTTGGCTCAGAGCTTTCTCATCCTGCATAATATTGCTTCTCAGCCGATAAAACAGCGAGTACAAATCCCGCTCCAGAATCGATGGGCACAGTTATTCCTGTGACCCCTGCCAACCAGCTGGCTTCCAGCCACACAGTCCCTCAGCCGACATGTGAGCTGACAGGCCACTGCAGCCCTGCACTGTACCTGCCTCCCCAGGGGCCAGACAGACCCTGCCTGCTGGACCAGACACAGTGTGTCTCTGTGTGTCCAGGTGCATATGTGTGTGCGGTCTGGTCAGACTCTTCCAAAATACCTGCGTGAGGTTTGGAACAGCTTCATTTTCCACCAGGCCACCCAGTGATTTTCAACTACCTGCTTCTCATGAAGTCAAGCTTTAGTGGATTTTAAAGAGATTCACTGGAATATTTGAGAACTTTTTTGGTGCATTGAAGTAGATTTTCTTTTGTCTTTCATTTTGTCTTTGTCTTTCATCAAAAATAATTTTGTTTGTCATAATTCTGGGGATGAACTGATAATGAAATTATTTCGATACCGATTTAATCAATTTAAATCTGAATTAATGAATTATTCATTATGTTATGGCCTTTATGTTATACCCTGTATGGTAAAAATCTTTGTTTTCACATTGATGTGTAGCCTAATTAATCGTTTGTTGTTGTTGTTGTTGTTGTTGTTATTTCTGTCAGATCATTTTAAAAGTCTGCAATAGCATTATCACTAAATTATTTTGTTGTTTCCATTGTTTGCTTCTATTTTTTATTCGATTTTTTTTGGATAACATTTTTGCGTATATTGTGCAAACCTAAATTTCCTCTTTAAAAGTATAACATTTTATAACCAAACAACCTGAAACCACACATTTGCAAATGTTTCACGATATTTTGTGATATATTCCTCCCTGGCGTTTTCTTACACTGTAATCTTTTTTTCCACTGCTTTGGGAACGTGGGCAGTGTTGTTGGCAGACTGTGTTTCGACCCTTCAGAGCTCACAGTAGCTTAATTCGCATTCAGATCTCACAATTCTTATTCTAAGCTCATCTAAAACTCTCAAAATAAAGCGGTGCTAAAACATCCCAATTAAGCTGTGAGAGATATGTAGGTCAGTTTCATGCTTAATTATTATTCTTGCGTAATATAATACAACATGTTCTTAAAGAAAGACTCCTTTGTTCCCATTTCATGCTATACTTACATAAAATATGAATTGGAATTTATTACATTTTTTTAATGCTACTCGTAATATTAATACCAAGTATGTTTCAATGAATGTTTGATTATTTTTTGATTTTTATTATATTTAAATGATACAAATAACATAATCAGATAGTTGTAATACTAAAAACGTATAATATATAATCGTGTTTATCCAAATGTCTTTTGTTACTAATGCTTGTAATCTTTGACTTGAATTTTGGCCCCATGTTTTCTTAATCTAATATTGTTCTCATTTATTTTCTAATGCTTAAAATCCCTTCTTTTTCAGTGCAACATTGATTATGTTCCTGTGTGTGGCTCCAACAACGAAAACTACGAAAACGAGTGTTTTCTGCGGAGAGACGCCTGCAAACAGCAAACCGAGATCCTGGTGGTTTCTGAAGGATCCTGTCCAGCTGGTACGTTCAGTCGTGGGTTTGGTGCGTATGTCTCTTGAAGGTTAATCCACAACCTAATCATTTGCCAATTAAATTTTGAACTGTGAGTATGAAGTTATCAGATTGAGCAGAATTTCAATTTATTCATCCCTGTGGTCTGAAACAGACAGAGAGTTGGCATATCTGTGTTGTGTTAAACATGTTATACGTCAGTCAGACAATACCCATAATACCTTTAACAGGCTAGAGCTGTGTATTACTGCTTTGTGTAAAGCTTTGCTATGTTTTAAAAGCTGCATTCTGAGCTTTTTAAGGCATGAATGCTGTTCCACAAGACTGGATTGTTAATTGTTAGAAATGATTTCGGATAAACATCCCCCTTTTTCCTTTTATATTATGTTTGTGATTGTGAATGGGTGTTGCATGTTTAAGGCAAAGCAAAAACCAAATGATACGAGTGAAAGTGTGCTCTGTGGTCAGTTAATGGTATATTGCAGAGAGTAAAGCAGATGTTTGGTGCTCTGGGAGTTGCTGAGTCAGACTCCATTAAACAGTGCCTAAACACACTGAAACCTCTAAAAATGATCTCTAGGGAGGAGAGAGAGTGGGAGGCGAGTAATTGTGCTTATGGAGCATCCAGAGAATGAAATGTTCTCTTCTCGTCGTGTGTGCCTGTTTGTGTGTATACAGGTAAAGTCATAATTCAATCCCAGCAGGATGTTGGTTCTCATTTATTCCTGAATGTTCGAGCATGTACTTGTCTGTAGGTGCTCTGTAAGGTAAAAAGCTAATTTACTGAAACAAGACACAAAAAACAAGAGTCTTTGTCTCTGTGATGCTTGAATGGCGCCACTGAATCATCTCTCTGTTTGGCTGTCTCTCTCTCTGAACACTTTCCTGTCATCTTTTGTTTTTATTTCTATCTTTATGTTCATGCATTGAGTGTACATCAGACCAGTCCGGTTTAAGTACCTCATGGATATAAATCTGAAAATAAAGCTACAATTGCAGTTGTGATCTTATTTACTTCCAAAGTGTCTCAGAAAACTGGAGGGTTTTTTTAAAATATCTTTCAATGGTTTGATTCCATGAACCTCACAAATTGGGCATCTAGTTCTTCTGAATTGCCTGTAACAGCTTGGTACTTTGTAAATATTTCTTCATTTCCTTTGTTTCCTTCGCTACAGTATTGAGGAATCTAATTAACTACATATATATTTGTAGAGACAAGTTAAGTTCCTAAATGAAGATAATTTAAATACATTACAATATTGTGACTGCAGACTTGCAGTCCTTATTATGAAATCCACGTACAGGTCAGGGGTTTAATTGCTTAAATTATTTATGTTTTTTTTATATAAATTTATTTACATTACCATTCAAAAGTTTGTTTTGGGAAGATTTTTTTATGTTTTTGAAAGAAGTCTCTTATGCTCACCAAGGCTGCATTTATTTGTGTAAAAACAGTAATATTGTGAAATAAAATGTAAAATAACTTAATTTTAAGTAACTTAATAAAATAATTTATTTGAAATAAAAATCTTTTGTAATATTATAAATGTCTTGACTTTCATGTTTGATGTTTGAAATTCTGACTATGTTCAATTCAAAATTAATAGTGCATTTTACATGCATCATTATGTCAAGGATTAAATCTGAAAAGAAAAAAAAAATTGATTTCTGTCCAAAAAGAGCTTTATGTTAGACCAAAATAATATACCCGCAGCCGGATGAGTTTTTCACACTTTCAGCCCTGAGGGCGTTGAGGAAAGAGACAGAGAAATGGACTGCCTCACAGTTCTGATGCGTGTACCAGCTCATCTAACTCTTTGACACTGATTTCCTCTCCACTAATTCCCTGGCAAATGATCCAGCGGCTGACAGATGACCTACAGAGATAAGTGAAGTGTATCACACTCTGCTATTTTCTTTATTTCTCCAAGGCTGGTTGCAACTTGGCTCCTCTGTCTTCATTCATACATCAATATCATAACTGAAAGTGAGCACCTTTATGCACCAGGAAATAGAACATTGATTGTAATAACTGGAGAAAGTATTAAAGGCGTCATATCACATCATATTACATTTTTATAGTATGTCATATTTTCCACTCTCTGTCTGACTCTTAGTATTAAATGCTGCTCTCCCTTTAAGAAATGCCATTGGCATGTAAACACGGACAGTCATGTGTTAAAGCATTCATCTGTCACAGTTTTTGTTGTTTTTTGAGTTAAATCAGACTGCAATTGCTCAATCATTACACAGCTTTACAGCGATGCATTTTCACTACCGATCATGATTTTGTGGTCAGTAATATTTTTATCAATTAATGTCTTCAGATTTGGTTCTGTGTTTGGTGCTCTCCGTGGTGCTGAATACCATTCGGCATGTGTTGAGTGACGCTGAATGGCATCAGAAGCGCCATTGTGCTTGTCAGTTACAATCCTTCAATTCAAAGTATTGTAAGCATTAAAAGTTTAGGTAATATACAAGTTACTAGTCACTAAATTTAGCTGTAATCCCATTCACCAACAGTCACTTCCAATATTATTTGGTGAAATCCTGTTAGTGCCTTGTCCCGCTAAGTAATTTCACCTCCATTACTGTGTCAAACCTCTCCTCCATCACACTTGGCTACTAAAATGCTACTAGAGTGTTGCTTAGTTTCCCAAAATGAGTCCTTGATGTGCTCCGCTGACACTGTGCCAAATATTGAGAAGTATCACAGAGGTGAGTATATATGCTTCTCTCTTTTTTCTGGCATTGATAAGTGGGCTATTTACCTCACAAACGGTAGCGAGTTCACCCCTGTGCTGCTGTAAGATCAGTGTGAGTAATGCACTGATTAAGGAGACGGGCCAGTGCTTATATTGAGTTTTCAGTGCGGCACAGGGCAGCTAGCCATTAGCTTAGTGGTGCGTAACTGTAGAGAGGAGTAGGCACTTCATTTTCGACATTAGAAATGGAGGTTAAGATAGCCTTTCTGCGTAATCGCACTCCACATAGTGCTAAAGTATCTTATATGCAGGGAGTATGCTTCACATTCCAAGAAATGTCTATTTCTTTCTCAAAACGTTCACATAAACTGAGGACTGCAAGCTCAACAGGCTGTTTTATCAATTATTCTTTGTGCCTGGTACTGATGTTACTTGATGTACATGTCTGTCAAGCGTGCTGTTCTTGAAATAGGTAATTGTGTGTTGTAACAGCGGCCGTGGCATGTTAAATCACAGCTGCATTTGTCTCTGCTGACAGAGACCATCTGCCTCTGAGCCACGAGCTCAAGTTTTGCTCAACCCGTGGCATCGTGGGAGCCCGAGGAAAAGTGCAAAGTCACCTCATCACACATTCTTCCTGATAAATGACAAAGGCAGGGGAGATGCGTAACCCGCTGATACCTCTGAATGAGAAGCAGGTCTCTTACTTTAAATAAGACTCCTGCCATTGTTTCATGCCCGCAGACTCAGTAGAGTCCAGTCTCACAGGAAGAAGTGTGCCGAGAAACAGGCTGTTCGTCTCGCTTTACTTCCATCCTCACTGTGAAATAGTCTTTTTGATGTACTAGGGAACTTCTTGATTTTTTTGAGGCTGTGGAAGGTTTTCCACTTTTTTGATCCAATGCTTCTGGACAGATTCATTGGTTCTGTATAATGCTTTTATGTTTTTGTCTTTTGAATTGAATACAAGGATGGAAAATTATAATTGATGATTTATGTTTATGCATTCTTTAGTTGTTGATTGTAGACTATATTTGAAATCGTTTTAACCCTATAAATATACTAACATATAGATATATAGACCCCATATAGATATCATATTTAAACAATAGCTTTCTAATATTCATTTAGATATTTATTTCAGTCATCTTTGTTATTAGTTTCATGACGAGTCATAAAAAAAAACATGATCATCAAAACATTATATACAGCCTGCTCTCTGTTATAATAAAAATCAATTAGATTTTAATAATATTCTTGCTAACATATTAATTCATTATTTGTGATAAATGTACATGTTTTTTGTTTAAATTTTCAATAGATAGACTCTTATTTATATGCCAGGCTTTAGAGAGTTAATATGAGTCATATTTTCTAATTGTATACACGTACACAGGTGATACTGTTGTGCAAGCATATCAAATATAGGCTACAGGTCAAAGTATTTTGACAGGTTTAGACCTATTCTTTGTATTAAAGCCAAAGCTTAGCGTTTTATGTCCAGATGGCTAGAGAGCATCTTTTAGATGGTCAAAGACAGATTGTGGGCGACATATCTGTCTCTGATTCAAGAACGTAACTGTCAGGCAATTAGAAAAACTGACAGCCAATAAATCAGTTTGAACTTCTGTGTGTGTGAGTGTGGTTCCGTACTAGGTTATTTTCTTTAAAAATAGAGCATTTTATTTTGTCTAAGGGATTGAGGATGGTATTCATGCTTGATCTAACACATAGTCCTACACAGGTAAATTGTAGTATGTATGCGTTTGAACTTTGAAGATGCATATGGTTTTATCTTTCTATCAAATCAAAATCTATTTATAAAGCACATTAAAAACAACAGTATTTGACCACTGTGCTGTATAAAATCTTGCTAAAAATAGACAAAAAAATGCATATAAACAATTTAGACTGCAATACAATAGAGTAGAGTATTAAAAAAAAAGCCAGGGGAAAAATAAGAAACTAATCTGAGGGAAACCGGAAGACTACCCTTCCCTCATTTTCACTTGAGTGTCATTTTGTACCTTCATATCCAGTCAAAGGACATACTGTAATTTACATTATAATACTTGATTTAGTCCCAAATATTGTGGCAATATTGTGGTTATAGTTTCTATGGTTTCAGTTGAAACACTGAATCTGAATCAGACTGTGGTGAATTCGAGTGTATATGCATTTGTAATATCTCCCTCTTGTATCATTTGTACAGCCCACCTCTGCCTACAGAAGCCAAATGGGTCACATATTCACCTTTGATCCTCCCACAGTTCAAGTACACAGAACCATATCTGTAATGTATATTAGAATCGTATGCCCGGACTCCAGAGACCCAGATGAGCAATAATGTACATGTTTTAATCCATCCATCCATTCATTTTCCAATTCGATCGTTTTCCAATATTTCTGTTGTAAATGGTTCTCCAGAATTGTAAAATGTTCTGCACCCCAAGAAAGAAAAAAAATATATTTTAGGAACCGATCACTGAAAGGTTCTTTGTGGAAACCAAATAGGTTCTTCTTATATGGCATCACTGCAAAAAAAAAAAGAGTGTAGTGTCCACGAATAATGGACATTAAAACAAAAAAAATCAAATAGATCAATCAAATTATCAAATAGAAACCATCAGACTAGATACTGTATTAATCTCACACAATACAATTATTTCAACCTTTTAGTTTATTGCAATTAATTTAAATATTGCTGTATTGTGACAATTGTTTAATGTGGTCTCTCAGTTAACGTAAAGCCTTAAATGGCATGCATGAGATTGATGAACTAGAAAATGCTTTCTAAATTAGTTTTACATGCAGTAAAACCTGTGTGAATTTTGACCCTTGGTGGATTCACTAAAATGATATAAAGACTTTGGAGAAGACATTGATCTAATTATCTGTTTTTTGTGTTTTATAGAGGCTGGTTCAGGATCAGGAGATGAAGGTAAGGCAAACCAGCTCAAACATTTTCCCATTTGGACACATGAATTTGTGTGCATGCTGCTCATTAAATCACTCTGCACTTGTTTACACTTCCCCACAAATGATGCTCATAAACACACACTCACTTCCTCTCGGCCTGTCAGCAGTCATCTGCTCTCCTCCACAAGCCGCCCACTGAAACTGAGATTCAATTACACCCACTCACGTATTGTTCAGATAAACAGAATTATTACACTCTTCCCCCAAAGTGCAATGTCTGACTGACAGTAGAATAGTCTGCGGCTCAAACTGTATATTAGCTTCGTTTGAAATGTGTCACTCTTCTTTGATTTAATCTCTCGCTCTTCCAGTCAACCCTTTTATTCCTCTCTCTTGACCGAACAGGCCACATCCGCTAATTGAGTAGTGTAACCTCCTCCTATACTGCTGCTTATTGTGGTCTTATTTTGCCAGCCATTTCCTGTTTGCTCGATGCGGTCTGTGCTTTTTGCAAATAGCAGCAGCATGGTTGGTATATGTGTCATTTGGACGGGACTATTTTCCCTGAGGAGGTTAGGTAAATTTATATTTCACAGTACTTGGAGTTTTTAGAGAAATTGAATCCCATCCGGATAGGAATGTCTGTGATTGAACACTGTAACTAGAGCTAAATATCTTGTTGTGCTGCCTGTTCTATCTTCATTATAAAATGAATCTTTTGCTAAATTTTAATTGTTGGTGGGTCAATTGTGTCAGAACATGAATTGTAGTAGCAGCATCAGGAATGAGATTCTCACACTAATTTCTCCCTTAATTGTATACATCATTATAATTTCACATATACACTACCAATCAAAGGTTTGGGGTCGGTAAGATTTTTTAAATGTGTTTGAAAGACGTCTCTTATGCTCACCTAGGCTGCATTTATTTGATTAAAGAAACAGTAAAAATAGCTAGATGTTTCTCTCAAGCTTGTTTACAACACTCTAATAGTGGGTAGAAAAGTGATTATTTAATGCAATATTTTCAAGATAATACTCTAATAGTTAACGTTGGCTTCAGTTCTAAAACAATATAAAAGCCAATTATTTTGCAAACAGCATGTTGTCTTTAAAATATTGCACTTAACATTTTCTTACACAGTATAAATGGGTGTTTTATAGCTACCTTTTTATTTGGGTTCCATGACAAAAGTTTGTAAGTCCTGGTTTAGAAAACGTTTCCTCCCTGAATAGTGCTTATGAAGGACTTAATTCATCATGAACTTCTCATTTAACAAGTATACCAACTAAGAATGTGTAGATATTTGTTAGACAAATGCCTTAATGCCTTAATGTTAGTAGATGACAATAACTAACTCTCTACAGACCAGAAAAATAGATTCAATGCAGTGAATGTGGAGAAGACAATATGATGAGGGGAGAGGAGAAAATATGGATAGAGAGAGAAAAGAAGAGTGATAAGAGACCGGAGAACGTGCACATCGATAAAATGGGTGGAGAAAGGAAAGGAGAGGGAAAGAGAAATGGAAGGCTGATAAAGAGAAAGATAAGTAAAGAGGAGGAGGAGGAGAAAGATGAGGGCGATAAAGGCTGTGGTAAATGATTGCAGTTTATGGATGGAACAGAAAGGGAGTGAGAGAGAAGGGCATTAAGGTAAGCACAGCACCATCGGTGTGATAAAAATCAAATGTATTTCAATGGCTGCAGATAAATCATATGGGTCGCCTACTGGGCCTGGATGTTGCTGGTCACTTATGGCAAAGCACAGAGAGAAGCTTCTCAGGCTGTTTGAGTGTGACATGCTACATGCAGCATAACACTATTATAGAGAAACAGATGATTATTGTGGTTGATGGCAAGAGATTAGGCTGTTTGCTGATTATCAAACATTTCATAGCAGTTGATATTAATTCTGATTCTAATGAAGTTTATTCACCAAGTTATTAATATATTATGATTCTCGTCACCAGGTCTTTATTGCGCATTTGCACACACAAATTGCATTACATGAATACACAGATAGTTTTGAATGGTCATTAATGGAAAAGCATGCTGTTTGGAATCAGATGGTGAAGCCATGCCATCTAGTAGCAGGTGCTAATGGGCGGATTTGAAGAAAGACTGCGAGACATTACAAAAGGTCAGAGGAATATCACTGGAAAAAGAAGGGTTATGATCAGGCAAGAGCTTTAGGACCCAGCATCCTTTTAATATTAGAAAAGCTTTCCTGCGCTGGAGAGACCTGAGGTTGTGTTGTTTCTGCTCCATATACGTGAGTAACATTGGTTTTGAGTTTGTGCTGCTGGCGAGTCGACTAACATGAACTCTTGCTTGTATATACTCATGTACTGTATGTTCATTTTTAACAATTTGTTCGTCATCTTCGATTTGGGTTGATTTCAGATATCACAACACACAACAATGATGTTCAGAAATCACTTACCTCAACTTTAAGGCCTGGTTTCACAGACAGGGCTTAGATTAAGCTAGTTAAATTAGGACATTTAAGTATCTTATATAAACATGCCTTAGGAAATAAAAAAACATTACTGGTGTGCATCTTGAGACAAAACAAAGGCACTGACATATTTTAAGATATCTCAGTGCATGTTGCTTTCAGTCAAGACAGCTCAAACATGCATTTTAGTCTGGGACTAGGATTAAACCTTGTCTGTGAAACCAGCATGTATGTTATTGTTGTTTAATTTAATTGCAGTCCTAATGTTTAAATTGTGTCATTAGATCTCAAAAGGCCTTTATCACACTTCCGCATTCGAAAAGCGGAAGCTTCAAATAGGAGCGTAAAAAAACTTCCGTTGCTGCCTGTATCAATGGTTGTGCCCATAGCACGTGATTGTTGTGATTTATTCATGTAAATTCAGCACAGATACTTCTTCTAAAGACACACCAGTTCCGACGCATATTTCGGGATTTAAAAGTGGGTGCTCAAGCTATACTCTATGTGTATGCACATTGCACAATAATTGCAGAACTGCAAGAATACAATACAAACAACATATGACATTAAAGAGCAAGACAAATCTTAAAATATTAATTACAACTAAAGTCTATTTTGAGGGGATTAAATTAAAGGTTTGGGGGAAATTTATTGTATTAAACAAGAATGTTAAAAAATTGTCATGCTCATACTTTACATTGCAATTATTAATAATTAGATCAAATTGAAGTTATAAAGAAATATTTTCCACCCATAGATGATTATTAAGTAATAATTGGTTTGATCATCTTAAGTGAGTCATATCCTCATGTCTGAATGCAACGATTGTATAGCATTATACTGTAGAAAATAATGGGTGGGAATATAATGCAGAAATAAACAAAATAACATTAAAAATAAAATGAGATCAGTCCGATGATTCCTCGGGTAGTAACTTGAGCTGCGTGCTGCTAGTTAATCTCATGACTGGCAGAACACCGGCAGTGTCTCTTACATAATGTTACAATAAAATAATAAAATGACTACATAGTAAAGTCTAAATAAACAGTTTTAAATATTGATGACGTTTATTGTTAAGTTCAACTAAATTAGTTACATTTTCTTCTGCAGGCGGAAATTCCTTTACGCTACTAATCGGAGCAGGACGTCACGACAAGCGGACTGTGACAAAGGCCTATATGTTCATTTGCTGATCGCTAGTTTTCTCCTTTTTGGGGGTTCTCCTGACAGAACTAACTATAAAAAAAAATCTATCTACCTTTTTATTTTTATTTATCTATTTCTTTATTTATTTGTTTGTATTTTTTATATTTTTCTCTCTCTTTTAATTCAAGAAGCAAATATCCGTGTTCCATCACTGTAAAGCAAGGAACGCCTGATTTTATTCAATGATTAATCGCTGTATCACTTCAGCTGTCAAAACTGCAGCAGTACGGCTCCACCAGCACTTCATTATTTATAATTACCTCCAAATGAAATCCATTTACTGTGTATCCGGGGCTCTGCTTCAAGGATCCATTATGTTTTTAATTTTGGTAGATTTTCTATAATCAATACAGACACAGGAAGCAGTCTTTAAGGGAGTTGGTTTGTGTGCTTTGGGTTTTCGTTGTGTATTTATTTAGTCTTTGCAGCTGCGGTTGACCGTGTTTGATCTTTCACATAAAATGGTTGTTAAGTCGTGCCTTAAAATGTTCTAAAACACTCTGCAGCTTTTACCAGAGGGAAATTAATGACCTCACGTTCCTGAGGTGACGATAGTCAGCTGCACAGCCGTCTCCGGGTGAGGACCTTCCTCAGTCACCGTGGTATCACCATGGTAACAAGCTTAGAGGAATGAGAAAGAGAATAATCTAATCTCCCCATTTCAGCTGCTGCGATAAAGGCGGGCGCAGTGCCGTCTGGAATGGGAGGTGAAGACTAAGGAAAAGTGTCTAGCTGTGCTCAGAGTTTGCGTGCTTAACATTCAAGCTGAGTGTGAACATGTGCACTGTTTCTGTACTGCAGTCCTCACTGAGTTAGACATGGTGTTTATCAGTATCTGGCATTGCGGCTGGAAAAGGCTTTTAAAACATCACAACGGAAATAATTTATAAGTTCATCTGATATAAATGCCCTATTGAAAAGCTCTCGGACTGGGATATCTTGTCCATAACCTATAGCTTCAATGAGAGGGTGGTGTTTTATCATGGATTATTGAGTTTATATACTGTACCGAAGACTGAATCCAGTGCTTAATTTAAGCTGGATCCTGTTCCGGTAAATGTCAAATTTTGGATTTTGGGTATTTGTTTTTAAATGATATGGCATTAACAAGTGCATTTCAAGGTAAAATAATGTGTGTGTGAGTGGGACAGTGTGAGCACATGTTTATGCCAAAGTATTTGGGGGTTATGTTTTGCTGTTGGCTCTCAATGTACTATATATATTTATTTTTTTGACCAATCAGATTTTTTAAGTTCAAAACCACTCTCATAGGTTGGTGCAAACTGCTTATTGTTTTGCGTGCAGTGAGACAATGCCAATTTTTACTTTGGAGCTTGGGGAGTGTTCATTTTAGGCCCTGCTAATCAGGATAGCAGGAGACACAAGCAACAAGAGTTAGATCAGACAGAAACCAATGTAATGGTAGAGGCAACATCGTCATCGGTGAGAGAGAGTATCACTGATCAACTAATGATATTTGGTTTTTATGTAGCTATATACATGACAAAATAATACACCAGGTTGTGAATGATGCTCTTATACAGTAGTTGTGCCATCACCGTTTAGTGAAGTCATTGTATGTTCTGGGAAAACTGAAGCTGAATGGTTAGTGTCGGTCACAGCGCCTTCCTAATTTATGTTTTTGATCTGGCAAATTACAAATTAAGTACTGACTGAAATCTATTTTAAACCATTAACTGAAGGATGGCACATTTATTTGAATTGTTAATCTGACTGAGTAAAATTAATATTATCATAAGAATTATTTCTGTTATGGAAAGATGTTATTTTTTCATCTGTTATGGAACGATTTGTTTAATATACTTTGTATAGGAAAAAATTAAACCAAATACTCAATATGGCCCTTTATAGCTAAAACCAAATTATATATGATTTATGTCAATTTGTGACACAATGCATGAAATCTTGGCTTATAATCGATTAAAACATAAAAGCTACATTGTATTAACTAACAAAACATACAGAGGAAAAACAGATATTCAAATTTTAGACATATATTGTATTGAATAACTTATGTGGACTGGTTTTTGGAGAATGTTTCCTCTCACCTTTGTGTACCGCTACATTTATTTAGAGCTTCCATAGCAAAGAAGTTGCTAAAGCAGGAATGAAATCTCTCTTATTTTATTTCTCTCAGAATTCATAAAGTGCAAAAAAAAAAAAAATTCCTGCTTGTTCAGTTAACTTGGTTAAACTGAAGCTATTTTCTTGATTGTTTTGTCACAACTTGCGGGCCATTTACTTAAAAAAAAATTAAACTTGATTTGAAGAGTAAAATGTTGAAATTTAGAAAGGGGGGACTTTAATGTCCAATTATGATTTGATTTAGAACCGTTTCCATGAAGAACATTGCTTTAGTCAATGAGCTATTATTTAGCATCCGGTAACATGCTGTTAGTTGGTAGATAGCTAGGTAGTAATGTAGTAATATTACTGAGTAATGTGACACAAATGAAAATGGATCATGGCGTGGGCAAGCATAAAGGCATGTTGAGGCTGCTGAATTGGGTCACTAAAATATAATTATTCCATTCCACAATTCCATCATGTTGAATTCACATGAACAAGTTATGTTTTCTAACAAATAATTATTGAACTAAACCGAAAAGGAAAACAATAAGTAAACTTAATTGATTTGTGTGGAATGAATTTACATGATTTGATCACGCAGATCAAAGCACTTTTTTCTGTTCTTATTCTCCATAGCTGAATGAAAGGGATTTAGCGCTTCCTTAAAGTATGAAAATTGAAAATAACATTGAAAATAGAAATGACTTCATATTCCACTTTGTTCTTATCACAAACAAGACATAGATTTGCCCTTGTTGCCTTTGTGAAAACCCATTTCAGAGACTAAGCTATTTCCAGCCCCAACAAGAGAAAATGCAATCATTTTATGGCAGCATCTACTCATTCGTGATTCGTTCCGAGCTCTGACAAATACCTCCGGAGTTATTAATATAGTCAGGGTCTCCACAGATGAAATGTAAATCTCAGGCACATGTGGAAGGAGCCAAATCAAATGAGACAAAGGTGTATTGGGGCTGTTTGAACCTTCTGTCGCTCAAAAATAAATGTGCTGTTTTAATGTGGGTCATCCTTGGGGCAGAAGGGGATTTCTATTAAAATGTATTTTGGGAAATACAATATAATGATACGGGCAGGCTGGAGAAAGTGGGAAAGTGGCAGAGAGGATGAACAGGAATCACACTAGACACAAAAAGATGAGCCGTTCACGGTAATGGTGGGATTATATGGAGATTAGCGCTCTAGACGGGTCAGGAGACATTGTGATTGATGAGCCGTGGCAGGAAGTGACAAAATGGCCCCAAGGTCACAAGAGAAAGTGAAAGAAAAGAGCAGAGTTCATTTTGGCTTATATACATACAGTAGAACCAAACAGAAATGGCAGACAAAGAGATGTTTAAATTTTTTCTGCAAATAGACAGAATAAATTATATCAACATAGAAAATGGAGATTTACAGTCCAGGAGATGAGAAAGAAATGTATGGAGAGAAAGATAAGGCGACAGAAGGAAACACTAGAAGCATTTATACAGTAACTGGGGAAAATAGAGTAGTTTTTCAGCGGCTGCATCTACAGTATGAGGAGTTTAATCCCTTTCCAGTCATGGATCTTACAAGGACACTATTCTCTGATAATAGTGAGCTTCATTTCTTGAGTGCCACTAAAAACTAACTGACTGCAATCTGTTCTGGTTAAAATCAGTAAAGCATCAACCCTCAGTGGTGCAGGAATGCCCATCATAACAGCAGTCTCCATCTCCCAAATTACTGGAACTAGCTAAGCCTGAACTCCTTGGAGACAAACCTCTGTGTTTGAAATGTAAACATCTAAGGGCTTGGTTGTTTATAGCTTTCAATTCTTAAAGGCTCATTTATCCTGGGATGCATCTGCAAAATCCGCTGAGGTTGGTGGTTTGTTTATCTGTCTTTGAATAGAAAATCAAAATAGAGAAGCGAGGAGCTCCGCTGGGCTTGAGTCTGGAGTTTGTGCTGGAGCTGGAGGTGTTTTGAAATGGAAAAGAATTTCACATTTCTGCTGTAACATGGTAGGGGTTATTTGTGGGCTAGAGGCATAATGGATGATTATATTTTAACATCTGTTGTCCACTTTCTTAAGGCTTTTTGCAGCTGGTTCAGGATTATTGACTACTAGTGCCTTCTGTTAATAGACCCTGTTTCTGTAATCTGATCAATGGTTACTGGTGCAAATGGGCTCCAAAGTGATCAAATCACTCAAACCAAACAGAGTGTCAGAAACATGTGGCCACGTTCACAAATTATAGTGTAATGCTACAGTATAATGCACAGCAGCGAAGGACCACCTACTCGCCTGTCAATCAGTTACTTTGCTAAAAAAGGTGTTAAACCTTGCTGATTACATCCCACTTCAAAAGAAAATTATAATCCTAGAAGCATATATACATGCATAGAGGAGAATGGGGATGGAAGTAACACTTTTTGTTTCAGCATCAGTAACTCAGTGGTTGTTTGTTAAAGATCTCTCAAACTTTGATACACATTAGCCACATTTGTCTACTAAAAACAAAACTCACTTGGATGTGTACTACACAATTTTGGGCCCTATTTTAACGATCTGAAATGCAAGTATCGAACGCGAAACACGAAACGCAAATAACTTTGTGGGCGGATCTCGCAAATCTAAAATGGGTTGGTTTGAAGTAGCTACATTACTCATAGGTGTGGTTTGGGCGTAACGTGAAATAAACCAATCAGAGCGTCATCGTCATTTGCCAGGCGCACGCCTCACAGCCGAGGAGACCGACGTTCTCGTCAGGGCAGTAAAAGACAGAGAAGTGACATTGGGGATGGGAGAAAACCACCCAAATTAGCTTCGGTTAAACAGGCGTATAATAATTTGGGTAAATGTGTAAGCTAGATTTATGCCTATTTTTTCACATCTTCATGGACACCACAATGATTTCCCCCATGTGGAATATTTTTCCTTGTAATTATGTATGGTTTGCAAAAATGGCAACTACTGCGTCTGTGTAGATGAGAGAAGCAAAGTGTAGCTATGTGCGTTGTGCACACGCTACATTATGGCCAAGCATTCGCCCTTAAAATAGCATCTGAATAACGGAATTGTTTTCTGGAACTGCAAAATAGCACCAGGGAATGTTTGCGCCGGAATACGCCTCCTCTTTTCGCTGAACCGCCCCCGTCAGCGCAAGTTCATTCCCTAATTTACTGACGTGCGTCTGTGGAGGGAAAAGTCCGCTGTGCGTTGGGTGCAAAATAGGAATGATACATGCGTCGGTGTACAAAGTCAATTGCGCTGGGTGCAAGATAGGGCCCTATGTGAGTTTATGTCAAATACAAAGAATTCTGTTGTTACAATCTACCTAGTACTGAGGTGAGTTGTACAGTAATACAAGATGGGGAGGTAATTAAGATCCACACTATCTAATTTATGCAAGAACTTTATTAAAGAACAAAGAATAATCAGTTTTGAATAAAGTGAATGATTTAAAGTGATAAAAACATATTGTATTTCTTTTAGGACTTTAAATTTAGCACAAAAACAGTTGCGGTGTGTGTTTGTTTGAGTGTTTGTTACTGTGTACTGTATTCTTGTCACATAAAGGTTCAGTCACTATTTTGGGATATCACATAAAAAAACACTGAATGGAAACACTTGATACATCAAGTGTTATATACCCAACTTTTATGATATTTCCCATCTAACCATGTCATGTCAACAAATGTAAAAGTCAGGCAGCTATATTTATTATCATGTTAATTATTGTTCCTTTCTCCCCAACAACAGGGGCGCCTTTTACCCCAAATACCATACTTTTACATATTCTCCAGTTATTGGAAATCTGTTGCTTTAATTACCTTGAAAAAAACTGAAAATCATTAACAAAACCTTTGATGCTTTCATTTGTTTTCATTTGTGTTTCGTTTGTGCATCTGTTGGGTGTTAAAAGGTCCCTGGCGGGCAGATGTTGTTAAAGGCCAATATCTAAATTTGGTTTAAGTCTCTGAGCAATGACTTCATATTCCTTTGAGTTGTGAAATGACCTTTAACTTGATAGAGAGAAAAAAACTAGTTGTTGTTGTACTGAGGTGGAAAACCTCACGTCATCCTTGCTAAATCATTCATCGTCAAATGAGTTCATAAGATCTGCTTCAGGGAAAATAACATTGTTTTTTTATAAATATACAATCAGAACAAAGTGAATGAAACATGGCATTTTTATGAAAGAGATCATATTAAGTTCTATCATATTTTATGGAATCCTCTCTGCAATATCCTATAGCAGCTAGAACTTGTGTACCAGAAGCTTGCATTGCACTACTGATTTGGATCTTTCTAAAGATCAGCGGGTAAAACTGGAGTGAAAGATTGGCACTGTGGTGCCAGAAGGATTAGTGGGGCTTGATGGCAAAGATTGGCACCAACAGTGCTGGAACATCTCAACTGCTCTCTGTGCCTGGGAGTTCAGATGGAAAGACAAGGTGCCAGCATCTTTCTGCTCGGACAAACATGATTCACTGCAGCAGGGGGTGTGCTGGGAGAATTTATTGGGGGGCATAAAGAGGTCATTGTATAAGGAAATCAAATGCTCCTTGATTTTTTAAGACACAAGCTTTATGTTCTTAATCCATTTATTGAAATTAAACTGCAAAACTTGCACAGCAGCAAAACCTGCCTGTTTATTTCTGAGGATCAAATGATCAATGAAAAACTATACTGTATATATATATATATATATATATATATATATATATATATATATATATATATATACTGTATATATATATATATATATATATATATATATATACAGGTGCTGGTCATATAATTAGAATATCATCAAAAAGTTGATTTATTTCAGTAATTCCGTTAAAAAAGTGAAACTTGTATATTATATAGACTCATTACATGCAAAGTGAGACATCTCAAGCCTTTATTTGTTATAATTTTGATGATTATGGCTTACAGCTTGTGAAAACCACAAAATCAAAATCTCAGAAAATTAGAATATTACATGAAATCACACAGTAATTACACAGTAATCCCATGGTCATTGAACCAGGTTTTGGTTCTTTAGGCAGTGTGGGCAGGTGCAAATCCTGCTGGAAAATAAAGGAAGCATGAAGTGTTCTGAACATGTCCTGGTAGACGGCTGCATTGACTCTGGATTTAATAAAGCACAGTGGACCAAAGTCCTCTTTTCTGATGAGAGCAAATTTTGCATCTCATTTGGAAACCAAGGTCCCAGAGTCTGGAGGAAGAATGGAGAGGCACACAATCCAAGATGCTTGAAGTCCAGTGTGAAGTTTCCACAGTCTGTGTTGGTTTGGGGAGCCGTGTCACCGGCTGGTGTTGGTCCACTGTGCTGTCCACTCAACGCAGCCGTCTACCAGGACATTTCCAGAGCACTTCATGCTTCCTTCAGCAGACAAGCTTTATGGAGATGCTTCCTTCATTTTCCAGCAGGATTTGCACCTGCCCACACTGCCAAAAGAACCAAAACCTGTGATTTCATGTAATATTCTAATTTTTGATTTTGTGGTTTTCACAAGCTGTAAGCTATAATCATCAAAATTATAACAAATAAAGGCTTGAGATATCTCACTTTGCATGTAATGAGTCTATATAATATACAAGTTTCACTTTTTTAATGGAATTACTGAAATAAATAAACTTTTTGATGATATTCTAATTATATGACCAGCACCTGTATATATATATATATATATATATATATATATCCTTTATGGACACAAGACCACAAGGAAGTGGAAACACAACAGTTTAATGTAGGCTTTGTTAAATAGCAGAAAGCTGGAGCCTATCTTCCTTCAAAGTTTCAAAATTCAGCAGTCTTTTTCCACAGCTATGCATGTAAGAAATTCTTATCAAATGTATATTTTTTTTTAATCTGTGGTATTTTAGGGTCTCATATGAGAGTGTGGTTTAGGGAAGGTCATCCAGTGGGTAAAGCACTAATTGATATGGCCATTAATTCAAATGTTAATTTCAGCCTCAATCCTGGTCAGATCCCTTCATCAAGGCTGGCTTCTTAGCTTGCAGAAAGTGACACTTTATTGACTGTCCATCGACCGCTTGGCTGCTGGAGATGTTTTCTTCTGTCCCTTTGTGTTTTTTTTCTCTTTCAGTCTGTCTCTTTGTCTCTTATTCTTCATCTGTTTTCGAACCCTTTCCGTCATTGTCATGTTTACTTGGTTGTATTGTTTTTCTTTCTTTCGTTCTCTGTGCTACATACCACAAACATCAAATGGTGTTCATTTCATCCTGTTTTTCCTCTCATTTCTCGTCATCCTCTACTTTTCATCTCCTTTCCTTCCCCTGCACTCTTCTTCCATTATATTACTGAGAGTGGCTCCATCACGAGTGCTATTATGGGTGCCATCAGGGGCCGATCATAGTCAGAGCTGGAGATCAGCACACGTGCTGGTTTGTGTGTGAATGTAAGAGGCTCTGAAACTCGTAGCACTTTTCATGGGAGTATAATGGAGAGCTCTAGAGACACAACACAGCTGTATCAAATGCAAGTGAAATGGTGCTTATGTGGGGGGTATACATTTAATTTATATGTGATGGTAAAAGTCTTTCTGAGCGATATGGAATCTGTGTGTTTATTTTACATGGTTGACCTTAGTGCACTGTAATAACCCAGAGTAAAACTGATTCATAGATCTTCTGCTGGGTCTTATAGGCGCTCAATGGAAGACTTTCTGCGAGCAGTGCTTAATCTGGTCAAAGCTGGAAAAAATGAAGTTTTAAGCTGTAATTCCTCTCCTAATTCTTCTTCCCTAATCCCTAGAAGAAGGGCAGCCCGTTTCAGGCCTTCTTTCCTGAATTTCGCACGTTGGCTCTTACTGCTCTTGCCAATTCAAACCCTCATCTGGCTTTCAAAACGCTCTCCAAAAGCTGTCAGCCAGTGGAAGAAAAGAGCCTTGGGAGCACTCCACAAAATTAGACACCTTCGCTCTGCGCCACCGTCGTCAGCGGATTGCTGTAATTACATGCGCAAATGGGTCATTGGCAAGGTCTTCTATGCTGTCAGGTGTGGATAGAAGAGGCAAAGTGCCAGAGGGGGTTTTACGACATGCTTTTCCCAATTGGACGGGGTTACTCACAGAGCCTTATTTGTGTGAAGTGGGTTATAATGGACCCAATGTGGTGAAGACTCAGTTGATGACTACATGATTGGAACATTGAGAGCCTGGTACTGTATTTATCAGACAAGTTTGCAGGTCAAATGTGGTAATATACATCCTCTCAAAATGTTTAGTCATATATTACATTTTGGGGATTTTTGTAATACTCAACTACAAAATTATCCATCCAAAATATGAGTAATCAAGTCCTCTGAAAGTAAAATAAGTTAAAAAATAATGAGTAGATATGACAAATATATGACATTTATATGAAACTAGCAGTAATGGTTAGCAACAATGCAATAATGGTAATTGAATATTTTCAAACAAACAAAAAAGAGTATCCCTTTGTTTCGGAAAAAAAGAAAAAAAAATTGCATAATAACAAGGTTAAAAATAACATTTGTACTCAGATACCCATAGCTTAGAAACCAATTTGAAATAGTATCATTACACTGATGCACATGTAAAAGCTCTAAGTAATCGATTTACAATATTTGTAGTGTTTTTACTAGCCGGATTGAGCTCAAGTCAATTACTCATGCGCATGCCTTTTTTGATGCACAAACACTTTGTGATTCAGTCATTCCCCGAATTTTGCAATCATTGCCAGAAAAAAAAAAAAAAAAAAAACATTTTACTGCAATACAAAGGGAGGGGGAAAAAAAATTCATCACTCTGAGATTCTCTCAAGAAAGCAAGTGTTAAGACGATTCTGTGGATCATGCGTAATGCTTAAATGTCACATTAACCGCATAGAAGAAGCATCATTAGCTCGTAGAGATCAGTGGAAATCCAAAGATCCTCTTTCAGGCTATCATCTTTCCACTGTAAGCATTATGCTTCCTACATTCTCTATTGATTCAAAGATGTAATGTGTCCTCTCCATCTGTGGAGATTCACTTGACCTTTCTGTCCCTCAAGAGCTCATCGTGTTCTTGTGTGGAGCCATCTCTTCAGGGAGAATAGGGAATACAGGCTTTTCTTACATTACACATTTGTTTTTTCATAGTAGGGTAATAGAACATTGCATTTCAGTAACATGTTAATCACATGTTAACCTTTAAACTGCAAAGTATATATATGCATGATAAAACGTGACCTTTTGGAGTACCAGAAGAGCTTAACAAAGAGATTCTCATGATTCTTTTTGTTTCACCAAATGTTTAACTGTGGTGATCTGAACTCTTTCCATTTCACAAATGGTGTGTGTGTGCGTGCTCTGAGCTGCTTTTTGTTAGATGACCCAGGAGTCATCATCCATCCATTCGTTCATTGTGTACATTGCAAGGAATACCACTCAAAAGATTCATTTTCATCTCATGTTCATGAACAAAACAATAAACATTTTCTAAGAGCATTTGGTGCAAATGGGGTAAAACGAAACGATCTACAGTACAATGTGCACTGCAAAACAAGCAAACCACTTACTATTATTAGAGTTATAATTTGAAAAATTGTAAATTCTGAAAACAAAACTTTTATGCGGTCTTGACTATGGAGCCCCACATTTAGATACTGTGGCCATAAATAAAAAAATTGGCCAGTGGTTGTTTTGAATTGTCCATGCAATAAACCCTGGCATTCAGCCAAATCAAATGCAATATAAATGTGACTCTTTCCCATGGATTTATGGCCACATTTAAGTTAAATCATGACCAATTTTTTTTTTTTTTTTTTTTTTTTTTTTTAAGTAAAACTGATCTAATTTTAAGAATGTTGATATGTATTTCACTGGAAAACAAGGTAAATATACTGATTAGGAAAAATGCATGTTCTACCCAGTCTCTTGGTGCTGTTTTTACTTCTCTTAAGTGTGATCTTAGTTCATATACACCTCCTCCAACCCAGACTGGAATGCTGCACTCATTCTTGCTATCTGTTGTGAAGGTCAGTTTCCATACACTGTGCAGGAGATGGGTGGCTTCATTCATCATCTGTCTGACAGCCCATGTTGTGCCCTAAATCCACCCCCACCTTTCTCCTTAGTTTCTGCACAAGTAGGTTTGTCCCATTAAGAGCCATTTTCTTGGACACTCACCATCTGTCTTCTGTTCATTTGAGTATATCCTTTCCATCTACCATTTAAAGCAAAACCTATTCCTCTGCTCAGCGTGTGCTCAGATTGCTACATTTTAATGTATAACGCAAAGACATTTAAGGTTATGAAAGACTTAAGAATTCTACCATTATTCACAAAATATATATTAAATCAATCATTGACCTTGGGTGTTCACACATAGTGTATCATAACTATTCTTAAATAGATTTTTTTTTTTTGTCAGAGGTTGTAGATAAAAGCAGAGGGGGTTGGCGATTGACTGTGTTTCTGGTCAGGGAAAATCGATTCAGAGGGTCCATCTAAAGCTGGAGATAACCGTTACTGCCCCTTCCCTCTGACACGTCTCTCATTTCCAGACCCTTGGTCCATGCAGCCACAACTCAGGGAGAAGCTGGGCACTGGGTTAATCAGCTCTGGTCATGATGCGGGACAAGAGATGTGTTTGGAGCAAAGCTTGATCTATTAGTGCATGCTTGTGATGTTAATGGTTGCATTGTCTTCACACAAAGTAATCAAAATAAAGTAAAATTATCTTATACTTACAGTTTTGGAGGGACATTTATTTTACTCTTTTTCATGAATTCACTTGTACTTTTCATTGTACTTGTGCTTTTCACCAGTACTTTTCGTTGTTTGTGTCTCTCTGGTTGTCTGTTTTTGAGCTTACAGACTGTCTGTATTAGTGGTGGGCATTTTTAGTGGCTCTGCAGGTTGCATCACTATGCCAGTGGTTGTCTTTTGAGTGAATCATTCTCTCAAGTGATTCGTTCTAATCACTGATTTGTTCAGGAACAAAACAAGTGGCTGTTTTTAAAGTAAGTGAGGCAGTGAATCATACTAAAAAAATGGCTATGAATGAATGATTGAACAATTTACTTCATTTGTCAGAACACTGATTCATTTAGCATCAAGACACAACAGTTGATTCTTTTCATTTTGATGCCAAACTACTTGTTTCTAACTATTTTCATTGGTGGAGCAAAATGCACAAATGAATGGCAATATTGTGTCTAAAATGTAAGTTACTTAACTTTATTTTATTAATGATGTTACACTGTTAAAATGACTAAATATTAACAGTTTATTGAACTGTTGTATTGAGCAGTTGTACTAATTCTCAAATTGCTGGATTTAAACAGTTTAAAATAACTAAGCAGTATTTTTTTTTTTTTGGTCTCTGAAAGAAAAGAAAAATTTCAAAAAGATTCAATAGAAGGACAAAAAATATAGCAAAATAATGACTGATACACCTGTGACTTTAACGTTGTTCTTAGTATATTTCTTTCTTTTTACTTTTCTTCCTTTTATCCTTCTGCCTTTCTTTTCTCATCTCTCTGTCTTTGCGGTATAAGTTTTAAAAATAGCACCTCATAATGGAGGGTCAGGATCCAAAGGGGAATGATGATCCTCCGAGGAGGAGACGTAATTTAAATTCCATGGCGTACGGGATTGCTTTTCCCCGTCCACTGATGAGGGCAGATATGCGATAGCGAGGGGCTTTAAGCTCCGGCTCCTGGGAAGCCTCTATCGCCAGGGAGCAGGAGCGGCATATCAGAAATCATCATGATGAAATGAGGGGTGAGGCTGAGGAAAGATCAGTGGGGGATTTGAACTTCTCATGAGAGCCAGAGACAAAGGCAGAATGAGAATAATGTCTGTCCTCTGTCTCTCCATCTATTCATGCATGTTTGCGTGTGTGTGTGAGAGAGAGAGAGAGAGAGAGAGAGAGAGAGAGAGAGAGAGAGAGAGAGAGAGAGAGAGAGAGAGAGAGAGAGAGAGAGAGAGAGAGAGAGAGATGGACTGTGATTGCGTGCTCATCTTGCCCCAAATAATATTTGTCAGACCTTTAATAGCTTATTTGTGTATCCAAGCAGGGAACGAGGGTTCGGCAGAGAATGGACAGAAGGAGACGTCCACCTGTGACATTTGCCAGTTTGGAGCGGAGTGTGACGTGGATGCAGAAGATGTCTGGTAAGCACAAAAGCAAACTGTAGGAGAACTAATACAGAATAAAAAATAAAAATAAAAATTAAAAAAAGATGCCCAGCCAAGCATTTCTTTAGTGAATTAAAAATTGAATAAATCATCATATACTCACTGTATTGTCATTGTAAACCTTTATGACGTAATTTCTTCTGCGGAACACTGAAGAAGATAATTTGAAGAATGTTCACACTGCTCTATTTCATACATTGAAAAGCTGATGGGGACCAGAGACTGTTAAGCTCCAAAAAGGGCACTCTGTGTACTATATGCTATACGTGTTCTGGGGCATATTAACATGTCTGTGAGAAACTGTCAAAAAAAAATTGTCATTCACAAAATTCTTGCCTTGAAAATCTTCCTTGACAGCCCTGGTGTCCATATACTTTCATTGTATTGAATCTGTTCAAAAGTGTGGGGTTGGTATATTTTAATGTTTTTGAAAGTCTCTTGCTTACCAAGGCTGCATTAATTTGATCAAAAATACAGTAAATATTTCTACAATTTAAAATTCCTGTTTTCTATTTTTCTATATTTTAAAATGTAATTTATTCCTGTGATGACAAAGCAGAATTTTCTGCATCATTACTCCAGTCTTCAATAAATTGAGGCAATAACTGTTTCTTTAATGTGAATGCTTTCTCTGGTCAGTAACAAAGAGATTTGTTGGTTGTATGATTTGTTGGTACTGTAATAGCATATGGAATATGGGACACTATAGGGCAATATGAGACTCGTCCACATACTTCAAAGAATCTCAGAACTTGCCCGAGAGAAATGAGCAATAAACAAGGCCAATTATGACAGTTTCATCTCTGCTGATGAATGGCTGTTTAGCCCTGATGCTCCAGCTCTGAAAACTCTTTAATATTCAGTCAAAAATAAGCAGAAAACCACTATAAGCAGTCAATTTGCTCTTCTAACAACATCTTTGTTATATTCAATGAGAAATGGTTATCATTTCTAGAGAATCTATTTGAGTTGTAAACAAAATATCCTGACTCACATCATATATTTAAAATCCACACGTGGATGTGGAGAGGAGGTTTTCATTGCCCTGGGCATCAGTGAACAGCTCAAACTGTCAGCAAGAAGGAACGAGACTACTCTTTAATCCTAATAGAAGTAGGCCTCTCTTCCTCCCTCCTGCCTATCTCTCTCAGGGCGTCTGAAGGGAATTACATGTCGGCCTTGGCAAAGACAGCCTGTAGATTCACTAAAGATTCAACAAGCACTGGCTGGAGAGATGGGGTGTTTGGAGGCATCAGAATGAAACAGCCCGGCCTCTCCCTCCTCAGAGATATCAGCACAATTTGAGGCATTTATGCCTGAGTCGTAGGGATGGTCCCATGACAGGCCCCTCGCTCTGATACACTTGACTGCAGATGACTCACTCACCTCACTGTTCCTCCACCAAAAAACACTCTACCTCTATCAGCAGTCCTTCTTTTTTTAGTCTCGCTCCATTTTTCCATCTCCCTGCGTCATTTGAAAGGATTACTGAAAAAATGAGATGAGAGATTATAAATAAAATCAGTGCTAGAGGATGCATTAATAACATGTCAGTGTGTGTTTGTGCACTGATTGTGTGTGTAGTGACAAGCACCTGATTTGTTTGGCTGTTGTTTAGGACTTATAGATAGATAGATAGATAGATAGATAGATAGATAGATAGATAGATAGATAGATAGATAGATAGATAGATAGATAGATAGATAGATAGATAGATAGATAGATAGATAGATAGATAGATAGATAGATACTATCTACACTACTAATCGAAATCGAACATTTGAAACATTGGGTTAAAGGAGAACTTGGTAACTTTTTTAACTTAATAAAACTGTCTAGAATAAATTTGGATGGTTAAACAACCTGTTCTGGTGATATTGGTGACTTTGCACATGAGCAGCGGTAGAGAGGTGGAGGAGGCCGCCACAAGTGAGTTTTTTACGACCGTGTTGTGAAATATACCCCCCCCCCCCCCCCCACAGCTGTAGGGGGAGCTCGTGGGGAAAACATGCAACAACAAAAGGAAAAATCAGCGAAGAAGTCACTAGAGTTCGCTAGAGTTGCCGAGTTCTCCTTTAAAGAAACTAAACTACAAATTACCCTGAATACTAAGATTGATCATCAACAAGTACAGACTCCATCATCATTATCCAGCCAGAGAGAGAGAGAGAGAGAGAGAGAGAGAGAGAGAGAGAGACTAAACTAAAGTGTTTGAGTAAAGGGCAGCTGGACAGACAGAAAGCCCACGGGCCATGCTGGAAAAGTTTAGATAACAGAGAAACCACATGGCTCTTACAAATCAATAAGACATATCCCCTCACTCAACAAGATAAACACACACTCACACACACAGAGGCTACCATCCAAACAACCTACATTTTTAAAGGAAATCTCATCCCTTCAGTTGGACTCACTCGCAAAGCCATTTTTACTTGATTTGCTATTGGAAATCTTTGATGTGTGCGTGCGTGTGTGTGTGTGTGTGTGTGTGTGTGTGTGTGTGTGTGTGTGTGTGTGTGTGTGTGTGTGTGTGTGTGTGTGTGTGTGTGTGTGTGTGTTGTTGATGCAGTGCATTTGCAGTGTGTGTCCAGAATGTGAGAGTCGACATTAAATATTCATGCTCTCAAGACACATTAGCCTTTATGACCACTACAGACGGTCACATTGGAGAGCAAGTGTGTGTGTGTGTGTGTGCGTGCGTGCGTGTGTGCGCGTGTGCTTGTGTGACCATTACCAGTGCTTCATAATAAATACATCTCAATATCATTGCGCCTGTTTGTTTTATCTCACATTCAGCACTCCCAGGCATTTATCTAAATTACAATGCATTACAGATCTCAATTAGCAATGGCAAACAATCAAAGCTGCCCTTGAGTGGACTTCATACCATAGTTCAATTCAGTCAACGTCTCTATTTAAAACAGATATTTTTATCTGCACATTTGTAGTCACTTCACATTATTCCAGTAGTGCCAGAATACAAAACGGCTCCTTACTCCACTAAAGCTCACTGGCAGGGTGGAAATATTAAAAAGGAAAGTTGAAGAAAGAAAAGCACACACACACATACAAATAATGACAGATTTATAATTATACTGTCGTCCGTTTGCTGCAGTGAGAAGTGACTGGGGACGGCAGTTTAATTGTCATTTCTGCTCAACATGTTCCTGCAGTGGCACACAGATGACTCATACACACTTTAGAGAGAAACTACAGCAGAAACACCTGAATGCTGAAGATACGGACCACAAATTAATATCTGTCATGACAACTATTGGAGAATTTGGCCTTGTAATGAATGTGACAGTGTTAATGTGTTTGGTCTTGCTATGCTGCTACTGCTGCTGTTGTTCATAACTACTGATGCTGTACAAGCATACATGAATCACCCTGCAGCTGCAGATCTATACAGGTGGAGCTGGGGAAGGTGGAGGGTTTCTGAAAGCGCGCTGCAAACTGCTGCAGCAAATGATTGGCAAGTATTTGAATGTTGAACAGCGAGCTCATTGGCTACTGATGCAGCAGAAACCAATCAGCTGTGCCCAACAGAGAATGATGTGACTGCAAGCAGATTGGGTCAAGGACCTATAAGCATGTGCCATCTACAGTTTCATGACAGAACTTTGTATATCAACTCCTCTGAGAAATACCAAATAAACTCACATAACATACACAGTAAAGACAAGATGACAGATTTTTTGTTCTCTCAGGCAGAAATGAATGACTTGTTCACACACGAATACAAAGTCTGTGTGTGTTGCATGTCTGTCGCTAATGTAAGAAACTTTGTCCGTTATTCAATGCGTCTTTGTCTCCTTGTCAGAAGCGCATAGCCTTTCATCCGTGCATACGCACATGCACGTAAGCGCCCATTACCGTCACTAATGAAGGTATGTGAATAAGAGCAGCCATTAAAACGAGCGAAGGAACATCAAAGCATTGAAACTCATCATTCCTCTTTGAAACGGAGCGTTGTATTATTCTCCGCTGATGTGTTCGCTGTGCTTTGGTTGCTAAGCCAGTCCTCTGTGCTAGTTATTAAGCCCTGAGATGATAGTCTCAAGAATGTGCTAGGTTGAAAATCACTGCCACATCCAGTTCAATCCCATCCACATTCATTTCCGAGCTTTCCCTTCTCGCTTCACGCTGATCCGAGTTGATGAAAAAAGACTTTACTCATTACATTTGCAATCTTGACACCCTTATCAACATTTATAGAGTAGACAGATCATAAAAACGCTGTTGATGTTGGTGTTAATCTGCTTCTAATGGTAATTCACTCAGCCTCAAGCCAAATGGGTAATTATGAATGTCAGTTAATGTTTATGTGAGGTTACCGTTCCCGCTGATGCAGACCTTTTGTAAAGAGGCCTGTGTTTTTTACCATTGTAATCTGTGTATGTTGCAGCACTGTAGTCTCACAGGATGAATGTGAAAATGCTGAGCTTAACACACTCATGATGGAGAGGTGTACATTAAAGTCGTAATGTTCACCCTTTGCAGAACTGGCTCTTACAAAAGCAATTTTCTTGTAGGCATAAGAACAAGTGTTCGTGGGATTGATTGAAACTACCAGCAACAATAGAATACACAAAATACTTAAAACTGTCCATTCCTGGCAGGTGTTGTTTGTGGGACAGACTTTGCTGTGTAGATGTTCTTTATATTTTTCTTTTATATATATATATATTTTATTCCACTAAAATAATAAGAAGCACAATGGTTTTCAACACTGATAATTACAAGAAATGTTTCTTGACACCAAATGAACATATTATCATATTATAATTTCTGAAGTATCATGTGGCACTGAAGAGTAAAGATGCTGAAAATTCAGTTTTGCCATCACATTAATAAATTACATTTTAAAAATATATTACAATAGAAAACATGTTTTAAATTGCAATAATATTTAATAATATAACCATTTTTATTGTAATTTTGATCAAATAAATACAGCCTTTTTTAACAAAATAGACTTTCTTTTAAAAACAATGAACATCTAACCAACCTTTTGAACTATAGTGTATAAATGTGTTTTAGGGATGTCCCGAGCCGATCTCAAGGATCGAAATCAGGGCCGATTTAGCAATTTTTCAACTGATCGGTATCTGCTTTCCTAAGTCCAAGTGTCATGCTTTCTAACCTTAATTTCACTTTTTTTTTTTCTTGAAAAAAAAATAAACCTTTGTAACATTTACATCTACCAATGTCTTTATACTGTGAGTGCATACATACATTATATATTTCTGTGTGTGTGCGTGCGTGCGTGCGTGCGTGCGTGCGTGCGTGCGTGCGTGCGTGTGTGTGTGTGCGTGTGTGCGTGTGTGTGTGTGTGCGTGTGTGTGTGTGTGTGTTAGGCCTATGATTACTGTAGTAGTAGTTCTATTGGAAACACTATGTAGTGATAGATGCCGCTTTATTACATTTAAGCCCCTGAGAAACTCTCTGCACGGCCCTGTATACATTGGATTGATTTTAATAACTTGAAGTGTGCACCAAGCACTAAGAAAATACAAGTATCGGTTCGGGACTTGGTATCGGCAGTTACTCAATATTCAAAGACTCGGATCAGGGGCACAATAAACCTGATCAGAACTTTGTTTATTTTATTTTACTGTTATAAATGCATTTGCTGCAGGCCATAAGAAAAGTTTGATGATTGATTTTTTTTAAATATGGGTTAAATATCGATCTTCAGTTAAACTTGATATTGATTCTTAAAATCTGTATTGATTGTGATGCTTTATAAAGACAATGTACCACAAAATAATATCTTTCTATTAAGTCAGAAGAGAAAGAGAATCACTTTCATGTGTAAGAAAAATGGACATTGATATATAGCCGAATGAATTGGAATTTAACTGAATTGAGCTTGAGAATTAAAATTGAATCAGGAAATCTGCAATGATTCCCAGCCCTTGAGCTGTGTTGTTGTGCGCTGCCGACATTCCAATCTGACGTTTCTTGGATATTTCCTCCTCCCCATCAATTCCTGTCCTCACTCTCCTAATTAATATTCATAAAATTGGTAAAAGGCCAAAAAAGATGCATTATTTCCAAAGAGGCCATTAAAGATTTTGCTTCAATATCAAATGTGAAACATTGAATTCCCTCCAGCAATTATTTTAAGTCCCAGTTTGCATGTCTGAAGTGTTATTCTTAGCTGACAGCTTGATCAAACAAGGTGTGACACTTATTTAATGATCTTTTTCACCGTCTTTGATTTGACAGTAATTGGCATTTACTGTGTTGTTTCTCCCTACACAGGTGCGTCTGTAACATCGACTGCTCCCACATCAGTTTTAACCCCGTGTGTGCGTCAGATGGCCGTTCTTATGACAACCCCTGCCAGGTAAAAGAGGCGTCGTGTCAGCGGCAGGAACGAATCGAGGTCAAGTTCCTGGGTCACTGTCAGGGTAAGAAGACCATTTTGAAATCATTTATGATTGCTTTATATAATGTATTCATTTCTTATATTGTTACATGATGTCTTCTTCCATTTCATTTGCATTTATATAAGACAACAAGAGAGAACACATGGAAAGATGAACATTATAAATCACTGTTACATAATCAAGTCCATTCGTGTTCATATCATTAGTCTCTGGAATATAGCAATTTTCCAAATATCATCTTCAAAATGACAATGTACAAATGAAAACAAAAAACATGTTTTATTATATAACCAGCAGACTGGCAGAGGCAGATTTGTTCATTTTAACATCTGAATTCATTTCTATCCTGTAGGCGACATGATTACAGGCACCAAAGCAGGAGATGGACAATATGCCAGGACAGACTACACAGGTGAATGTGTGTTTAATAATAAAAAGTTGATTTTAACATGTATGTGCTGTGGTTCTGACGACGCCCTTGGATTCCAGTTGTTCTGACCCATTTGTGTGTGTCTGTGTTTGAATTATAGAGGAGAAGCCTGAGGTTTCAGAGGTTGCGAGAGGATTGTACATCCCCTGCCCTGAGCACTATAAGAACTATTGTGTTCACGGAGACTGTGAATATCCCAACATGCTCTCAACACCGTCCTGCAGGTACACACGCACACACTCATGATGTGTCTGATCACTCAAGCACATCCCGTTTAGAAAAATACCTTGTGAATACGTGTGTGTTTAGGCACACAGCTTCTTATGATTGTGTATGTAACTCTGTATCACAGAACTTTGTCTCCCCCTAGTGTTCAAACCACGAAAGATCTGCCTCGTTTAAAAAATGATTATTTTTATTTAGTTTTAGATTTAGGTATTTCAACTAAACGAAAATTTGAATTTTCCTTGGCAGTTTACTTGTTTGTTTGTTTGATTTTAACTCAAGTAAACACATTTTGTGTGTGTGAATAGAGATATTACAGAGACCGCGTGGACTCTTTAAAACAACCTAAATAAACACATATCTAATCTAACGAGTACATAATGCTGTGTTTCTTTCTTCAGCTGTCACTCAGGATTCAGCGGTCCGCAGTGTGAAACTAAGGAATATAATGTGCTGTATGTGGTGCCTGGCTCTGGAAAGCTCCGCTACGTCCTCATCGCGTCTGTCATTGGGGCTCTGCAGGTGGCCATCATATGTGTAGTGGTGCTGTGTATCACCCGGTGAGTATAAACACACTACCTCATGTAGATCACACACACTCGCAGCTCTTTATAGAGTGCGAGGTCCTGCCAGCAGGAGTCTTTTTACACTCTGTGAAAGGTCATTGTTGAAGGATGTGTGTGTGGTAGTGAAATCTAAAGCACTTCAAGTAGCACTAAATAACTCACCCATCAACTGAAATGCTCATCAGAAGAGGGAGTGTTATCAGTATGTTCATGGATCATGATTAGAAGTGATGGGTGGATGATTAAACCGCAGATCTTCAGTCTACATACACTACCAAAAATAGTAAGCAGCACAGTTGTTTTTAACATTGATGATAATAATAAGAAATGGGTTTTTTTGGGCAGCAAATCAGCATATTAGAATGATTTTTGAAGGATCACGTGACACTGAAGACTGGGGTAATGATGCTGAAAATTCAGCTTTGCCATCACAGGAATAAATTACATTTTAAAATATGTTAAAATAGAAACCATTTATTTTAAATTGCAATGATATTTCTCAATATTACTGTTTTGACTGTATCTTTGATCAAATAAATGCAGCCTTGGTGAGCATTCAAATCATAGCTGTGGAAATCTGATGAATACTAATGCAGATGAATACATGAAACATTCTTTTAAAAACATTAGAAGAGTTTTTTATAGCAAAAGTTTTTTTCTTCCAGGCATCGTTTCGATTAGAAATAATATAGAGCTGCCTGGTGGAAGCAAGTTACATGTAGGCTATTGTTAAAACAGAAAAACAGCAGGTTGTGATGCTTTTCATATATGCCATGCACATATTGTCACTTAAAAATCTGCTCAGTAAAAATATACATAAGTTATATGTACGATAAGGGCGTCCTTTTGCTTCCTCCACAGGAAGTGCCCACGGACCAACAGAATCAACCGGCAGAAGCAGAACACAATGCACTACAACTCTGAAAACACCCTGCGCGCCTCCACCCGCCTCATTTGAGCGCCGTGACCGCTCGTGAGCAGAGAATCATGGGAAACGTAGTTTGGACAGAAAATAAAAACACTCAATCTCCGTCCCCACAGAGACACTGCATCCTGCTGGATGATGGGATGGAGGGACGGAGGACGATGGGTTCTACACACGATGCCTTGCACCTGTGGCACAGGACACAAACAGAGAATTTTAGGACAACATGATAGGACAAGTCCTGTTATTTGGTTAAGTATGGGTAATATTTCCAATAGTTAATTTGTTTGTCTTGATGGGGTCCTTTTTCTGTAATGTAAATAAATAATTTATATCACAAAGCACTGTGTGTTTATTCCTTTGTGGATGATATGACTTTTGAAGGATCTGGCTTGAAGGTCATTTCAGGTGATTCTAGTGGGACTGGAAAAATGATTTTCTACAGATAAACATTGCGAGGCTTCGACAGGCCCAGCAAAATCAATCTCAACAATTATTTTGCTGTTTTTAATGTAATGTAATCATGTACACTACTGTTCAAAAGTTTGGGATCAGCAATTTTTTATCATTTTATTCAGCAAGGATGTATTAAATTGGTCAAATGTGACAGTTAAGACATTTATAGTGTTTCAAATAAATGATTTTCTTTTTAATATTCTGTTCGTCAAATAATCCTGGAAAAAAAATGTATCACAGTTTCCACAAAAAAATATTAAGCAGCACAAATGTTTAAAATATTGCAGTATAGAACAGTTATTTCCAATTGTAACAATATTACTGTTTTTATTGTATTTTGATCAAATAAAATCAGCCTGGGTGAACATAAGAGACTTCTTTCAAAAACATTGAAAATAATAGTGGTACATTTCAAAATTAACCTCTTAATTTCCCCAAAAAAAACAAAAAAAGGAGAAGAAAGACAAATGTAAGGTAATAATGTGGCTTCTAATTTACTAGCAACTACAGATGATATACTGTCAGTCTTAGATTTTTAAACAAGGTGTTGAATTAGCTGAGCTGTTCAAAAGATGAGAATATTACTGACCTCTAAAGGTCATGTGGAGAACAGGAGGACCCTTGAGGACTAAGAAATTCCAGACATTCCTTGTCCGGGGACTTCCTGTCCTGTCAGACAGTCTGTGTGCCACAGGGGTAAGAGAGAGAGAGATCCTTAATGAAAATGAGCATACATGTCTATGTGCACAAATATGTGTTTGTATTCTGCTTCCACTTAGCAGAATCTTTATCCTCAGACTCATGTGTCTTCAACAATGCAGGAAGACATTGAAGCCCTGGTGATGTGGTGCCGTAAAAACTGAATTTGCATACAATGTTCCTGTCGAACAGTAAAGTGCAAGATTCAGGTACATAGTAGACATACTTCGCATGTTTAGCAAGACAGAATCAATTTCCAAGCCACGTGAAGAAAGCAATATCTGATCCATTCCAAGACCTTCATTTTAAATGAATATCATTGTTTCATTGTATCTTATCATCAGACAGAACCATTTCAAAATTTTGAACCAAACCATAAATGTGTTTCTTATATTTCTCTGAATGTCATTTAGCATTTGCATTACTGATTTTAAAGTGGCTATTTTACAGTAATTCACTTTTAATATAACCCTGGTTGAGAAAATCTGCTTTAAAATATTAGACAACAATTATTTGACTCTTGTTATTGCATTCTTGAAGAACAAAAAACTAAAACTGTCAAATCTTGCTAGGCTGAAATGCAAGGCGAGAAGCATTTCATGTGGGTGGTTGAGAAGGCTTTGAGAAACACTTTTCTTCAGGGCCTTTAAGATCTGAGGAAAATTGTCAAATTATCTCTCAAATGTCTTTACCATCTTCTGCTTTTTTCATCACTGGTCAAAAGGTCCCAGAGACGAGAGAAAGAAATCTGTCAGCTATCATTCGGCTAATGAAGGCTGAGGTCTTTTCCTTTCTCGTTACTGTGCGCAATCTCTCACCAGAGCCAGAGTTTACACTCATAAACCTGTTACCAGTAAAGCCATCCAAGATTTAAACAAAGGTAGCAATTAAATGCAACTCAAGCATAGTGTGCTCTGCAGTGACATGTTTCTGCATACTCTGGAATTTTCCCATGATGCTGAAACACAAATCAATCATGCAACACTATGAGTAATATCTCAATAACAGTCACGAATAGAATGAAACTAAAGAGAAAGATGATCTACAGACTCTCATTAAAAAGAATCAACAACAGGATGTTTTTACGCAGCGGACAGGAAACTCTACACATTATTGAGATGTTTTACAGTATCATTATCCCACTCAGTGCAACATGCATTCATTAAGGTAAATTCAATTACTGAAGTATGTGGTCCAGCTTCCAGTGTTAAAGTGATAGTGATAGTGAATTAGGTTGAGGTGAAATAGTTCCAAGTTAGTGAATTTATTTGTTTATTTTGTTTTGTTTTTGTTTTATTTTATTATTGTTGTTTACTCACCTTCGTATTAAACTAAACCTTCAAGACTTGCTTTATTCTGCGCATAGGCGTAATTTGGACAGATTGGACATGTCCTCACCACTTTTTGGCAAAGTCGATTTTGTTCCCACCACAGGAAGGTTTACAATGCGAAGAAAAATCATTTTCAATCTGTTGTTCTTGTAAAACACGTACATTACAGTAAAGAGCGTAAACAAGTTTACAGCCCCTGCACAGTCTGGACCATATGCACTTGTAATGATTTTTATACTGTACAAGGTACCCTACCCCCTACCCCTAAACCTACCCATCATAGAAAACTTTCTGCATTTTTACTTTTTAAAAACATTTCATTTAGTATAATTTATAAGCTGTTTTCCTCATGGGGACCAAAAAATGTCCCCATAAAGTCAATGTAGGGAAAACCAGGTACACACACACATCTGCCCCACTAGAAATTTTACCTTCCCAGAACGTCACAGCTGGTGTCAAGGACGTCGCCTAGTAACGTTCCCAAAACGTTCCGAGATGGTCATGATGTGAATTTCTTTAAAGGGTTGGGGGACGTTATTTAGCGGACCTTCACGGAACATTCAGGATGTTCTCGGAATGTTTAGGGGACCATGTTTTATTTGGAAATTTGATGTTCCCAGAATGTTGCTGGTGTCAAGCACGTTGCCTGGTAACGTTCCTAGATGGTCACGATGTAGAGATCTTTTAAGGGTTAGGGGGACGTTATTTGGCCATTAGGGGACCATTATAGGACCATTACAACAGCCTATTAGGGGACCATTATAGGGAGTTCCCTCTAGGTCTCTACTAGGGTTGTCAAAAGTACCAGTAATCGGTACCAAGTCGGTACTGAAATTTAAAAAATGTGACGATACCAGCATTTCTGTATCGATATATATTCCGATATAGTGTTTGTGAATATTAAATCACAAAAAGACTTTTTAAATATGAATCCTGCATGTTCTGCTTGTCTTTGTGTGAATGAATGGCGCAGAGGCACGGTTTCATGTACCACACACAGACTGAAGCACGCGTGGCGCTCGCAGTGTTTTCAGCCTCTGCCGCCTCACTATATGAACTATACACTCTAGGTGTCAGTGCTGAAAGTTGGGTTGACGTCCGAACCCAACGTGAGACTGATGTCAATATCCGACGTCGGATAGACGTTGGATTTTGGTTGGAAATGAATGTTGGGTTGACGTCAGAACCCAACGTCAGATTGACTTCAATATCCGACAAACCCTACCTACCCATCACAGAAAACTTTATGCAGTTTCATTAAAAAAAAAAAAAAAAAAAAACGGATTTATAAGATTGTTTCCCCACAATGACACAAGTACCCATAAGTCAGTGTGCATTCAGGCTGAAGTCCCCATTTGGGTAGAAAAACAAGCGTGCGTGCGCACACACACACACACACACACACACACACACACACACACACACACACACACACACACACACACACACACACACACACACACACACACACACACACACACACACACACTTCTCAAATTCTTTTATGTTCCACAAAAGAAAATACATTTTGGAATGACAAGAGGGTGAGTAAATGATGTCTGAATTCTCATTTTGGGAGAAGTATCTCAAAAAGCTTTTCAATAAAGAGATTCCATAATCACCCATTATATAGTGCAGTGAGGCCTGACCTCTGCAGGTAGAAGGTACTTACTGCAAAAAAGAAAATGATTTTTGAGTGTACTATCCCTTTAAGTATAATGTAATGTGTTTTGGCATGACCTATTTCTGCGTATATTGATGTCCGTGTGTGGATGTGGGGTCACTTGGGTGATGGTTTTTGCTTTGTTTCTATAATCTGAGCAGATGACGGGAGAATACACATACCCCACCAAACTACAACAGAGGAAACATTAGCACTGTTTTTCTTTGCGTATGTGTGTGCATGCAGGCAGCCTCAGAGGGAGGCAATCGCCTTTTTTTCTCAGGAAATGAAAAGATGTGGGAGATTATGTTTATGTTAGTGTCCTTTAATAACACTCTCTTACAAATATCTAAGTTATGCATGTTGCTTTGTCCTATAGATTGTAATTATCCAGAAAATGACCTCTGGTCGAAACAGAATAATGTGTCGTGTTTACTTTTGATATGAGCTCCAAACCAGATTTCCAGGTGAGGTGAGGCATTTATTTCACAATGTTTACTTTATGGATCTATGAATGATTTAGTGTCGTTGCTTCTCTTTGTTCATTCAGACTGTTGAGCAAGATTCAATACTTTGTTCATTTTCAAAGTCTGACCTGGGCTTATACTGTACCTTCAAATAGTTCATAAGATGCACATGTGGTAAATTATCCTAATGCTCTCATTTATTACTAGTTTATCATTATGATAACTGTGAGCTGTCTGCTGAATGTCCTTTGTTTATTGGACCTCATCCTGCACAATTAGCATTAAAGGTATTGCAAAGGTTATTGTATTTTGATTAAATAATATGATAATTTGCTCATTTTAAATAAATTGTTGCTCTCCTTCTACATTTCTAAAGTGATACTGTAGTTGACCCAAGTTACTCACTCATGTCTGATTTTCTGCAACCCTATGATTCAGTGATTCTTTTATTTGTAGAAGATAACATTAGTTATGTATCAGTCCAAGCCCAAGTCCAAGTCCAAGTTTTGTTTTAGCATCAAATAAAAGTTTTATTCCAGTTTGAGTTTTTTTACATCAAGTTAAACTAAATGAAAATGAGAAATGTTGCCTTTGCAACTAAAAATAAAATAAAATTTCAATTAAAGTTAATTTTATTTCAAGTAACAAAAGTTTTTGGTTTTATATTTTTGGTTCAAGTTTTAGTTAACTATAATTACCATAGTCAAAGGTGCTCTTTTCCAGATGAGAAAAGTGAATAGTGAGCACATTTTTAGAGCTTCACGGGTCCTTATCCCCATCCAATTTCATTGTATATGAGAGATGGTGGCATGGCCACAGATTAACTGAGTTCACTGTCCAAACACTGATTTCCATATTTCCCTCATGTGACATTTCCCCCATTCTGCCAGACAGCTGAGACAAAACACCAGCAGAGATTCATGACGAAATGAAGAGACATTCAGGTGCATATATAACAGATACACCCACATTCATTCACACAAACACTCCTGTAGCTAGTGTTGTCCAAAAATGCCTCACTACACTATAAAAAACATTACTGACTGCAAATTCAAGCTGATCAAACAATACTGAAATTGCACTGAGGGAAAATACACACATGCAATGGGACACTTTCACACTGACACTCTTTACTCGCATTACTCTGATGGGCTGGGCTAACTACCACAGCAACCAGGCAGGCCCCTCCCCTGGGTGTGTGAGAAGTTTTTAAGTGGAGTGTTGGGAATGTTGTTTTTAGAGAGGCACAGAAGGCAGGAGAGTGTCTGTGAGAGTCAATCTAACCACACCACTCAAAACCATCAGCTTTGACTCCAGGATGGGTGAAGACTCCTCTCACGCCGAGCGAAGCACAGCCACCTTACCCAGGGAGGAAAGCACCCCGACGCCACCAGCTCCGGATGCTCAGGATGCTCAAGATCTCCTCGTTCCGAGCTTCAGCCCCAGCCCGGTGCCCTCCTCCCCTGTCAACACCCTTTCCCGTCTGGGCCCCAAGTCCCCCACCAGCCCCACGGGCCCTGGCAGCCAGGTCAGCGCCATCACGGTGGTGGCTCTGCTCGACAAGCTGGTGGTGATGATCGAGGCGGTGCAGGATAACCAGCGGAGGATGGAGAAGAAGCAGGCCGAGCTGGAGGGGGCTGTCAGGGTGGTGCAGGGGGACGTGACCCGGCTTACCAAGAGCCACGCGTCCACGGCCAACAGCGTGGCCAAGCTGCTGGAGCGCTCGCGCAAGACTGGTAACAACGTGAAGGAGGTGAGGGAGCGCCTGGATAAACAGAGTGGCCAGGTGAAGCGTCTGGAGGCCAACCACGCCCATCTACTGAAGAGGAACCACTTTAAGGTGGTCATCTTTCAGGTGAGCAGAATGAGAAACTTTAAACTTTAAAATGTGTCTGAATGAGGCTTTTATACACTTGAGGAACCTTTACTAAATAAGTGAGGCTTTTTAGGCTTGAGCCTATATATATATATATATATATATATATATATATATATATATATATATATATATATATATATATATATATATATATATATACTGTATATATAGATATATAGATATAGATATATATATATGAGAGAGAGAGAGAGAGAGAGAGAGAGAGAGAGAGAGAGAGAATATAGTCTGAATGAGGTTTGTGTACACCTGAGGAAAACTTTTAAGTTGTATAGTTAAAACTTATAAGTTAAACTACTAATAGTAGTTGTTTATCATAATACATTTTAAAGCTATAAAGTTATACATTAACACATACTTTCTAACTCTTCCTTTACAAGAATTGTGCATTTTTTTAAGTTAAACTTCAGGTAAATGTTCGATCCTTTAGAGAGTTTGCAAGGGGGTCCACACAATAATTACACAATAATTGTAAAGAAAGTTAGATTTCAGTGTTTTCTTGGGGATTTAGTTGTGTGTGACAGGAACAGGACACGTGTGCAGCAGTGTATCATGAATGAAACTTATGTGCATGGGAATTCTTCCTGTGACTGCAGATGGGATGAAATGTTTGAAGTGTGCGCAGATTGCAGAGTGATGGTAATATGTGAAGTGTGTGAGCATTTTAAAAATGTGTTTTGTTACAGTATGCATGTGAATGAGAGTTATCAGTAGCTGATCTTGAGCTTCCTGCAAAACTCTCACATTCTTCATCACCCATTTCCATTAAGCTCAAAGGTCACTTTGTTTACAATGGGTTCATTTGTAAAAAGCCTCGCCTTACAAATAAATGTAAAACAAACTGAGATTATAAAGTCTATCTGGCTAAACCAGCCTCGTGACCTGTGCTTTAGTTTGCTACTTTGCTCTAATCTTTTGGTGAGGTGTTTTGTGTGTTCAGATAATGCAATTTTACACACTCAGGAAGTGCTATTATACTTAATGCTGGTTGGTTAATGTAAAGGGTGCGTCGTGTTGATTTAAGCAACTGCGTGGGGCTCATGCTTTTAGAATAGTAGTTCTTATCTGATTGCCCTGGGGCGAGCCACATGCAGCTTTACATGCTGGGACAGTGATCTTTAACTTGTAGAAGCAGGTAGAGGCATTTCTTAGGGGTGTTTGAGGTCTGCTTTTCAAAATGATTTCTGGGAATCAGTTTTCCTGAGGCTAATGTTATTCAATAGCAGAATGAGCTGAATGTCAAAGCGAGAGTTTGAACCTCAATAGATATAAAAGCACATACTTTTATCTAGCTCCTTTGAGACTAATATCCTGATCCATCGTGTCAACACCTGATCATTTATGAGACATAAAATGTCAAATGTAAAATGGTTTTAATTTTTGGACAAAACACTGAGGTGAGCAGATTTTTAGACTTAGCATGCTAATTCATAAATGATTAAGGAAAACAGGAACTTTTCAGGGTATTTCTTTTAATAAGCTCTTGAATAATCCAGCTGTCAGAGAGGAAGCCCATGAGGCTAAACAGTGTGACTAATGGTTGATCCCAAGTCTTAACCGTTCCCTTTGCGATCGCTGGCAGCAGGTGATTTTCTAAAGTGATAATCAGCCTGTATTCAGCCTGTTAAAACACTTTGGCATGAGTGCAGGCTTGCAGAAAGTTTGCTGCAGGAGATTGTAATATTGGGAATGTGTTGGAAGATGAAGAGAAGAGCTTTGCAAGACACACGCACACATTCACTGGACTAGCACTTCTGTTGTGTTTGTTTGTTTGAGTGTACTGAAATACACTACCATGTTTTTTTATAGAAATTTTAGCAAGGAGACATTAAATTGATCAAAGATTACAGTAAAGGGAGTTGTAATGTTACAAAATATGTCTATTTTAAAATAAATATGTAATGTATCACGGTTACCACAAAAATAATAAGCAGTATTAAAATGTTTCTTTAGCAATAAATCAGCATATTAGAGTGATTTCTGAAGGATCACGTGACACTGACTGGAGGAATGATGCTGAAAATCCAGCTTTGCCATCACAGGAATAAATTAACATTTTAAAATATATTAATATAGAAAACAATCTTAAATTGTAATAATATTTCACAATATTTTACTGTTTTTACTGCATTTTTGATAAAGATAGATGCGACTTTCTTATTTTAAACTTATCTACAATTACCTTTTTTATTTCATTCACCTGACTTTAGTTCTAGGGTATTTTTGGACAAAACACACATTCCCATGTGGTAAAATGCCTCAAAGAGTAACAGAACAGCACAGGCATGTACTTTCCCTTCTTGTTTGGGACATTGACACATGTTTGGCATTATAGCAGGTGATGTTTCACATTTGTTGCACATGTGTCAAGACAAATATGACGTGATAATGATCTTTCATTCACTGACTCTTTTAAATCAAGACGTTTCTCTTCTTTTTGTTTTCTGTTTTTGTTAAAGGAGAACTCCGGTCAATTTTAACATTGAGCTCATTTTTTTGTACATTTGGAGTGCTGTCAATACAGAGAACAACGACAAAAATCGGTGTTGCCTACACCGAGTTATTCTATTTTTAAAATTTGCACCCTGTTGACTTCAATGGGGCAAGTACTAAACCTGCTTTTAGCCTCTTAACATCCTTGATGTGTCATTACAAGTGCACAGAAAATGTGAGTGATTCCTTCTGAGTGAACACGAGTGAATCTGACTGCAGTAGATGTGAAAGAAATGTATAAAAATGATGTTATTTAAGCCAGCGCAAATACCTGTATTTACATCCTGTTTTTCGGTTGAAGTCCAAAGTAGTCGATTGCCGAGTTCACGCGCATAGGTTTAGTTACCTATGATCACGCGCGTGAACTCGGCAATCGACTACTTTGGACTTCAACCGAAAAACAGGATGTAAACAGGTATTTGCTCTGGCTTAAATAACATCATTTTTATACATATCTTTCACATCTACTGCAGTCAGATTCACTCGTGTTCACTCTGAAGGAATCACTCACATTTTCTGTGCACTTGTAATGACACATCAAGGATGTTAAGAGGCTAAAAGCAGGTTTAGTACTTGCCCCATTGAAGTCAACAGGGTGCAAATTTTAAAAATAGAATAACTCGGTGTAGGCAACACCGATTTTTGTCGTTGTTCTATGTATTGACAGCACTCCAAATGTACAAAAAAATGAGCTCAATGTTAAAATTGACCGGAGTTCTCCTTTAATGGAAAGTGATGTGCATGTCCGTATACCATATAGGCCATTAAAACAATGGTGTATTGTTCTGTGGAGCGACCACCCCTTTTACACTCTATTGAAAGTAAACACAGAACACAAACACGTGGGGGAACCGTACTGTCTCAGAAGTTTGCTTTGGAAGAGCACTGTTGCTCTTTGGTTGCGCATTTGCTTGTTTTGTTTAATTTTTTGGCATCTTGACGAGGCTCACCCTGCCTGTGTGGTAATTATAAATGTTCTGTGCGCTGTGTAAAGGCATTTGGAGATGGAAGGTGTGGTTTGAACACACAAGGGCCCTCCGAAAGAAAGAAAGAAAGAAAGTACTGCAGTAAACACACTGAGTTTGGCACTGAAAATGCATGTGTGTGGGAGAGAAAGTCCGGTCAACTACCTCGTTTCCATTAACAAGCACTAATGATCTGCAGTAATTACTGCCCATTTAAAGCTCTGTTTGTTTATGTTTAATGCATCACTGCTCTTTCTGTGTTCTCAGGAATACGTGAGTGTTGAATCTTAAAAAATGTGGTTCTACGTGCTGAAGCTCTTCACTGAAGCAACTACGGCCTTTTTGTGTTTGTGGTTGCTAGTTCTTGTGAAAGGATCATAAAATGTGTTCACGGCAATAATCTAGACAACTGCTGAGAACTTTTGTTGTCTGTATTAATATAAGATATAAATATCAGTTATGAATGTGTGTTTTCCATGACGTCTAGAAGAAGAACTCTTTCTATACTTATAAGGGATAACATGCACCTTCAACGTCTTTACCAAGGCGTGCAAAGTTTGGCAAGCTGCATGACTGATGGCAAACATGAGGATTTTATGGATAGTTATAAAACATGTTTTATTGCTTTTATGTTTTTGAAGGAAGGAAAGATTTGGCTGAGATGTTTCTGCAGTGGGCGTTCACAAAACCATTTGACAACTGTCATTTTTTACACCTTTGTAGTCACTCCGATTCCCCTCAAGTTCACCCTCTAAAATCCTGTTGAATATTGTTAGGGTTTATTTTGGCCCAGAGGTGCCATAGAACGCCTAGGATGATGTAAGTCTGCTTGAGATCCAAGCAATGCCACGTATGATTGACCAAGGCAATCCATCGGCATTTGTTTAATTGCGCATAACATAGATGTTTAATCCACAAGATCAGGATCGTCAATGAAAAGTAAAACAAATATGAGTGTGCAAATGTGAATTGTGGGAAAGTGACAGTCTTTCAGAGTGGGAGAAGGGAAACAACCCGATAGCCAGTGTTTACAGACCCTCCCATAACGAGAAAGAGCTTTTTATAGCGACAGAGCAGATTCTGATGATCAAAACACATTCAGTCTGATAATTCTGCACAATAACACTTGGTTATACAACAAAACACATTCTTTCATCAGTCAAAAGCATGATTTCCTTAAAGATTTGTATCCATTTCATGCAGCGGATGCACACAGCACAGCACACAACAAAGAGCATTCATCTGAATTTGATTGTGTTGATCTGATCTCATCTATAATTATATTCTCTGACACTGAGAGAAAATGTGTTTGCTTATTGCGGTCGGTGCATTTCAGAGATTTGTTCTGGCTATTTTAATCTGAGAGTATACTGATTCAGGTTGCAATTATAATATTTTATGATCAGGTTGGCATACAATTGTTGTTTTCCTAGGCTGCCTTTCATTATGATTCCTGTCCCATTACCAGAGCTCCACCCTCAACCAACAGAGATTCACCTTAAAGCAAATCTGAGTTAGAGGAAGAAAGAAAGAAAGAAAGAAAGAAAGAAAGAAAGAAAGAAAGAAAGAAAGAAAGAAAGAAAGAAAGAAAGAAAGAAAGAAAGAAAGAAAGAAAGAAAGAAAGAAAGAAAGAAAGAAAAACTTGACAGCTTCAAGCCCAGGGAAGAGATTGTGATGAGGGAGGAAACGGCAGAGGAGCAGAACAAATAGATTGAACTGGACGAGAACAATGGAAAACATACTGATGTATGAGAGAGAGAGAGAGAGAGAGAGAGACTCAGGCATGTTTCAACCCTGTGCTGGATTTCTGGTTTGACAACTTGACTCTTCCCTTTATCTCTGAACCAACATAAGCACACACATACTGTTTGTTTATTACAACGTTCTGAAATACATGATTCTGATTGGTCAATCGCAGCATTCTGCAGTCAAATATGTTTGAATAATGACAGCCAAACTGCATATTTGACTGTTGCCCCAGCAAACACCTATTCTTTGCTAGTTTCACGTTTCTCGTATCACTCCACAGATAATGTCCGGCCTACAAACACCAAGTCAGAGTTTATTTTGTAATCATGACCGACTGACTGTGCCTTACTTAATTGCTTTAATTTTTTTCTATTCAAATATGCAAGGATAAACGAACAATTATAATGATTCACCTTTTCACTTTAGTGCAGTGGAGCTGAAGTATGCTCATGCACTTTTCTGCCTCCTAGCCACGATTCCTCCTGCACCCAGCTCAGTAATGTTTCCAAGGGATCACAGTTGAGTGCAGTATGACTCATCCTAAACAACACAGATTTTTGTCCAAATGTTCTAAGGATTAAGAATGCCCCACCCACTGAATGTAAACACCACCTGTAACCGACTAGAAAGTATAGCAATGGTTCACTGCTTAATATAATTAAAGTCTATTGGCTTTTTTTTTTTTTTTTTTTTTAATGGACAAGCTCTTTGTTATGCCCCGCCCAAACTTACTGTTTAAAGAAAAAATGCATCAAGGGTGAGGTGGGGTGAGATCTGAAAAGTCAAGCCCTGTGAAGATGAAATGATCCAGACACACTCATTCTGCAGGTGTTATTAGACTCGCTCAAATAAATACAGTCTAATTAGAAAAATGATACTTCAAGGAGCATGACTAATCATGTGATTAATTCAAGCGGCCAGACAGACAGAGACAATGAAGCTTCCTTAATATGAACCTGAGAGAGAGAATGAGATGCAATCAGACCCCTTCTTAGATAGCTTAGTTCTTAGGACATAATAATTCAGAATTTGATTTTATATAAAACAAATATATCTTCATTTCTGCAGGGCAGTAAACCTCTGCTAATTCAGTAAAAGACGGTCAAACGTCCACAGATGGCCATTTAAGTATCACTTTCCCATAGTTTTTACCACAATGCCGCAGATCGGAGGCTTTGATAGCATATTGCTTTGCCCAGCATCTCACTGAACTGTGTGTTCAAGCCAGTTGGCTGTTGCTTTATACTTATTCTCTCCATCTGGAGCGAGGCCAAAGATTCCCTGAACTTCTTCCACACATCATAAACAGGTAACGGATGAGCGAGCACATTTTTGTCTGGTTTGTGTGTGTGTGTGCGCGTGTGTGCGTGTTTGTGTGTGTGTGTGTGTGTGTGTGTGTGCGTGTTTAATGGGGCATATGGTCTGTAAGTCATGTGTTTTATGTTTTCAGAAACTTATAAACATGTTTTATAATTAATTTGAATAGGGTTAAATAAGAGAAAATGGTTTCAGACATGATATTCAGTCATGATATTCATAATTAGACATTCATTTACCAACAATCAAAACTTGTGCAGATGGTGTAGACTTTTTATGAGTCAGATTTGCATAGGAATGGACAGTTGCAGAATAATTTACCCAGAATGAGAAGACAATGTACGAAGACTTTGCCTTTTGGACTGTGCCTTTGTTGATTTATTGTGTGTGTTTTTTTATTTGTTTTTCTCCAGTTTTTCCTACATTTTGTTTTTATTATGAGGAGTATAATTTAGGCTTATTATCATTAACTAATACTAAAAATACTTTTACAACCCCTTTTTTTTGTTAACTAAATAAAGCTGAAATAAGTATTAGATGAAAAACCTAACTAAACTACAGTAAAAATATTTATTACAGTAAAATGCTTAGGTAGTTTACTAAAATACATTTAGATTTAAGCACTAAAACTAAACTGGAAATTAATAAAATCAAAACAATAAATGCAAACTAAATTAAATTACTTAAAGTTAATCTAAATTTAAAATAAAAACCGAAAACAAAAATAAAAGCTAATAAAATAATAAATACTAGTATATGAATAATTCTAAAATAACACTGCTATAATCGGCTTCTATAATCTGCTAGAAGTTTTTGTATTTTTGTATTGAGTATTGTATTGTACTCTGTAGTGACAGTCTCTGAGAGCCACTTTCACTTGGTAAGAACAAATGCGATACTGCTAACATCTAACAGTGACACATCCTTCCTTTGTGCTTTTTTTTTTTAAATATATCATCCTCTATTGTTCTTATATTTGTCTTTCCTGTGTTTCTTTCCTATGCTTTCCGCTGCCCTTGTGTTGTCTGTTCAGGACGTAAGAGCCTGATCGAGACACACACACATACACACACACACACACACACACCAGTCTCTCTCATCTCTTTCGATGTTTCCACTCCAAAAAGTCCAGAGGCCTCCAGCAGGGTGCATTAATTATCCAGGCTCCCATTACACACACTGGACCAGGGGTATCAGCATGTGACACAATGTTTTCAAAAGTTTTCTACAGTCTCCTCCTCTTTCTCTTCCTCTGAGCCTCACAAGCCATTGTGTATTTAGATAAAGGTCAAAATCTGAATGGCAAATGTCTTGATTTATCACTCTGTTACAAGGGCTGAGAAACACATGTTAAGAAAGGTAGATACAGAGCGGAATCAGAAAGACTTAAACAGCTTCAAAAAATGCAGATGATAAATGAAGGGTGAAACCAAACAGAGAGTCCCTGCTTTGGTTTTCAGCTTGTAATCAAAATGTGAATGTATGTACAGAAAAGCATACTGTTGCATGAAGTCATTCCCAAAGGATTTAGTAAAATATGCATCATTTTATTGATATATGTTAGTTTTACTAGACGTTATATGACACTGTTTCTGTTCAGACTCTTTTAATAAAGCCATCAAATTGGGGTCGACCTACTACTGTGTGAAATTTCCCAAGCTTATAGAGATATATTTCATGTGTGCACTTTTCATCTGACAAGACCCTCAAGGTACAAACTAATTAGATTTGAGCTGAATCAACATATTTCAATAGGGAATCATTTTACAGAATTCAAAGTTTTTTTTCCTAAATCCCTAAATCTCATCTGTGTAGTGTCTTGGTAAATTACCGTTCTTATATGGTTGGCTGAAAATATAATATGAAGGTGTTGCCTAAGTTTCACTCTATTATTAATTATGAAATAGAATACAAATGTAGACATTACCAAGTAATCACAATTTAAAAGCTGATACTTTTACAACTAACCGAACACAGCCAACTCCCAGCTCTGGTTTCCATGTCGCTCTTGAAGAAACTGGTTTGCCCAGAGTCAACACTGGTTTTGACTGGATCTCTGCCCTCGGGTGATACTGGGTATTCAAAGGTGAAATGTTAAAAAAGATGAGCAAAAGTACCATCCCTTTAGGCAGTTTTTTTTTTTTTTTTTTTAAGAAAACCCGGAAAAACAAAACAAAAAAAAAACATTTGCCACACTTTTGGAAACGGCTCTTTTCGTATTAATCAAGAAAGACATTATTTATTGAATATAACAAGTGGGAGTTGCATTCCTTCACTGGAATTTGTAAACCAACTTCTTGATAATGGCACAGAGTTTTGTGCACACAGACAAGGCATGAGGATCAGGTTTTCTTTACATTATGATGTTATCCATTTTATCCTGCATTATAATACAGTGCATGTTCAACAACCGGGAGCTCCCAATGTCTGTTATGTTGCTTCTTTATTACAAGTTAAAGAAATGTGTGATTTTGCAGTTCTTTTGAATTAATGAAAGCTAGTATAGCCAATGCTTTTCATATACACTTTCTGATATGCTGGTTTAAAAACTCTTCATATCCTAATAGCAATTAATAATAGAAGTGGTCTAAATATTAAAAGATGTGTATACAGTGTATGTAGAGTATATATATAAAAAGATGTATATAGGCTATATATATATATATATATATCCATCTTCTGTGGAAGTCTCAGGACCAAAATAATTTCAAAGCTGTTCACATCCTCAGACACAGATTTTCTTTTGGCAACACTATCAATGACAAAATGAATCTCAGCAGTCAGGTGGTATAAGTCGGTCATCCCTGTCATAAAATGAAGTGCTAACCCTATCCCTACCCCTAAACCTAACCCATAATTATCCCTAAAATCAGAGGGAAATGACGGGTGAATGTCACTGATGTAGAATCACCTAACCCTGGTTTTAAGCCTAAACTGACATAACTGTAAACTTGTCCCTCAGATGTGATTGGTTGATTGCAGGAACATGTTGTACTTGGTGAAATCACGTTTAGAGCTCCGTATGTTGTTACTTACGCTGATTATTATTGTAATGTTGTGTGCTTTGAGACATGAGGTAATTTAATGCCGTCTCATGACACTTTGCAGACTCTGCTCAGGCTGTGCTTGTGTATTAGAGGAAGCGTGGCTTTGGAGAGAGTTCTGAAGGGAGGGTGGGATCTAATGCTTTCTATAGCCTCTATAAAACTGTTTACCCTAGCTTGAAAAGAGCATACAGTAAATGAGTGCTTTATAGGATAGAACATTGCTTGCATACTTGCATTTGCAGTTTCATACTGAAATGCTGGCATACAATAACAAATCTGTCATTTAGATGTTTAGAGCTTGGACAGTGCATGCTCTAAAATACTGGGAGTGTGCCTAGTGCCCTTAGGAGGGAGCAGGTGAGTGTGCAAAAGCTCCATTTGTGTTGTTGATCCGCCCTTCCCTGAGGGTCAGATCTTCAATTTACTGCTTAAGCGTGAAGCATAACCTCTGTAAACCTCTGCAGCCGTGTCTATGTGTCTGGGGTCTGCGAGTGTGAGGGGAGAGAGGGAGATAAGAGAAGATTCTGCACTGTCTGGGAAATAGAGATATTTTGGCATATTTTGTGATTTTTATTCATATTATTTCAGTATTTTTTATGTATCAGTATTTATATATCTCAGAATACATGCATAATCACAAAAAATGAAACAAATATTAGTGATAAAAATGCATTCGACATATATTAAGTTACAGTTTACCCAAAAAGCTTGACTTTTCATGTTTATATATTTTTTTTTTTTTTTTATGAATGTAACTTTTGAAAAGGAATTTGGCATGGGTGTGTTTGGGAGCTAAAATAATATTCTTCTCGGTGTGTAAGAGAGAGATTTGAAAGGGTGTGGCATATTTGGTGTTTTTTGTTTGTTTGTTTGCTTGTTTGTTTATTGTAGTGATTGCATGATCAAATATTTAAAGCAAATATTTCATTATGTATAAGGTAACAGATATTTATATTTTGTTTACATGCATAATCACACAATAAGTAAAAAAATATAGGCAAAGAAGTGATAAAAAATGATTGCATTCAACATATGTTGAGATATACAGTATACCCAAAATCTTGACTTGAGAAAGGAATTACATGAGAGTTTTAAATCAAAGCTTTTTAAGAGACATTTGAGGGGAAGAATAAACCTAAACCTTGTGCCATTTTTATTGCTTTGGAATAACTCCAAGACAATGCCTCTACATGTCTTCTGTATAGCTAGCTGTGCCGCAAACAGGTTTTTCAGCAGATTGCACAATATAACTTAAAAAACAGCAGAGCAAACTGACTCATTTCTTTGTTTTGCTTATTGATACAAGAATATTGTGTGCATGTGGACCTAAAACAATCTTTACTGTACAGTATGGTATGCCAAGGCTGTGGTTTTGATTCCCAAGGAATACATCAACTGATAAACTGTTGTGTAAGTGGCTTTGGAGAAGAGAGTCTGTGAAATGTACATGCAACCAATTGAGGGGGGGCACTATTAACATCCAAATGCAGGTTATAGTAGGATTTACTATAACAGAACATCTACACTGTAACCTTAAAGGGCAGGCATTAACACTCTGAACCTTTCAGTCTTTGTTAAATACATTTTCTTTTTCTCCAATTTCAGGAGGACAACGAAATCCCATCCACTCTGCTCACTAAAGATGGCCTGGCCTCCACCTCTCAGGATGAAATCGCTCCATCTTCACCAACTCCACTCCCTGATTTAGACCGCTCTCAAGACGAGGGCTTGCAGACCGTCAGCCTCTCCTCTGATGACGATGAGGAAAAAGGAGCAATGAGCCCCCTGGCAGAGGGCGGCAATGATTCGCTGGTGGATGTGCACGATGAGAACTTCCCAGGCATGGGAAGCGAACGTCTAGAGCGTTCTCGTGCTGACAAGTTCAAGCGCTCCAGTCTGAAGAAAGTGGATAGTCTGAAAAAGGCCTTCTCGCGAAGCAGCATCGAGAAGCAGATCAACAAGATCGTGCCTGCAGAACAACGTGAGAAGATCAAGAAAAGCTTCATCCCCAACCACCCGAAGAGCTCCTCTTCCAAGAGCTCGTCTTTCCGTGTCTCGCCAATGACCTTCAATGTCAAGAAGGTACGGAATGGAGACACTGACTCCTCCCAGCAGCCTGGGAGATCTCCCAGAAATCTCACCCCGGTGGATCTTCCCAACATTGGGGGACCTGACGGTGAGCTGCCCCTGGCTGAGTTACACTCCCCAAGTGAAAAAGCAAACGGAGATGATCGCCACAGCCCCTCCACCCCAGGAAGTGCCGATGGAGAGGTGTTCGTTTCAGATGAGGCTGGAGATCTCGAGAACGGTCCATCTGCAACTCTGGCTGAAGAGGAAGTGGATAAAGAAGATGATGATGACACTGATGATAATGATGAAAATGGGAAGGAGGTAGAGGAGGAAGAGAAAGAATCAAGACCCGCAGAAGGAGTGCCCGTGTCTCCGCCATCGACTGCAGCTACTGTTGAGCTAACTTCTTAAATATAGTTGTTTCTAGCCCTCTGACTTCCATCTACTTTTCAGACTTTGGGAAGCATAGTTACTCCCTTGTGCCACTGGTATCTTGTCCCCAAGCTTGTTTGTTGTTAGCATGTCTGCTTAAATAGCATATCGCCCTAAATTAACCCCAAATATAATGTAACTATAACCTATTGTGGTAAGTTCAGAAATTAAGCATGTTCTTAGGAGGAAATTCCATTTAGAGTCCATTCCAAGTAGATTGTGTACAAAGGCCCAGAGAATGGTACAGCAGTTCAGACCACTGTCACCACAATGATACACCGAAATAGCTATATTTTCCTGTGGGAGCCTGTGAATACCATGAAATTGACTGAACTGAAATGCCTGAACTCTCACTCTCTATCTTTTTTTTCTTTCTTTGTGTAGGAGAGGCAATGTGTGTGCCAATCTGCTCTCTTTGTTATGCTGGAGTCCAGACTCTCTTTTATCAGTGTACATAAGATTTAGTATTAAATTGTCTACAATAAAGTACAATGGAAGTATTATGGTTTTTTGAAACAGTACTTTTTTTTTTTTTTCAAATACTTTGGAAGGATTGCAAACACCATCAAACATCATTACCATTATACCAAATACTACTTTTTATAAGGTGTAAAACAGAACACTACAAAAGGCAAAAGGTGAAATGTTGATAAAGTTATGTTTTTTTAACATTTTTAGAAGCAATCCGTCTCAAGGCTTGAGTAAGTAGATGTCTGTGAGGACTGACAGTAGGTCCTGGCATGGTGGGAAGCGTGTTTACAAAATTTCTGGGGGGAAGCCAGCACAATTGACTGCCATCTCCATAGAAACCTTGCCCACTGCCAACAACTCTCCAATTACTGCTGTAGTGCACGGCAAGGGCACACACACACACACACACACACACACACACACACACACACACACACACACACACACACACACACACACACACACACACACACACACACACACACACACACATGCGCATACAACCTAATGAATACAAGTATACAGTGAAGCAGAAGTATTTGTGTGTTGTCAAACATTCCATACTGCTGATGTAATAACGTTATTTTCTCCACACTAAAATGTTTTAGATGATTCAATGATGAAATAAGTACTCAAACCTGTAAACAAAAAAATGCTGCCAGATAGACTTCTAAAGTAAAGCCTAACACCCAAGTACCATAAGCTTTTAATCGTTTCTCTGGACAGTCACATCTATCTCACACTATTCAGTACAGCCTCTGATACACACACACACACACACACACACACACACACACACACACACACACACACACACACACACACACACACACACACACACACACACACACACACACACACACTCACACCAGGTGAAGAAGGTGCATTCCTGGTTCTGATGGATTGCTTCTCTGCAGTTAATTTTCCACTGACTGGAAAAAGAAGAGGTGGGAATGGATTGATGCTATAGTTTCCACGGGTTAGCTGAGGTATGGAGTACCCGCATGTTCTACAGGTGTGCTGCCTACGGGTCTTTTCACGGCCCCTCTCGGACACACACCCCATGCTGGTTTTGCGTCACACCACGGCAGTGAGGCTCAACATCAATAAAACAACTTCAGGACCAGCTTAGTTTGAGTTTTGTAGATTTTGTCCACAACAATGAACACCATTATAGAAAACATTAATGTGCAAATCAGTGTGTCTCAAATCCTGTGTTGTTTTAGTAAATGTGAAATATGTGGTAAGATGAATAGTCGTTATAGACAGAAAACTTCACTGTTTTGTTTTCAACATAAACCACATGTGAGTTTGGCAAGTAGTCTAAAATCTCTCTGGCTCCCAGGCAGACTGAGGAGTCAGGTTACATGTAGAATACTCTATATCTCTCCAAGTTGAGGGATTATTGAGGAACCGGTAACAAAGACAGTGTGAAATATGTAAGAGGGTACAGAGATGTAAGAGGAGATTGTAGATTAAATGTGCCATAAAGAGAAGACATTACACTTTATGTGAGCTTTTTCCTTCCCTAACAGAGATTACTTTGTACAAAAGGTACAGGTTATATAGCGCAGATGCAGGTCTTATTGGTATCATCACACTATGGAGCTGAAGGGCGTTTGCTAACAGGGTGGGGTTGTAACTGTAAACTGTAAATCTGTCAACTTTTAAATAATACATTTGAAAAATATTGCTAAGATTTTCATTCAAATGAAATGTTTAGGAGGGAAACAAAACATCCACATTTACTGTATTCTTGTTGTTGTTATTATCTTCTCAGCTGCCACCTTAGCTGGTTCTTAGAACTGAACTTTTAAGGTTTTAAGGCATTTAATGGATGATGTTGTCTCCACCGTGTGGCCAAATACCGTCAGTACTACTTCATCTGCTTCTTGGTGATTATCAAACATAAACACGTAAAATGAAATATAGTTATTGAATATGTTATGTTATTTCGTTACTCAGAGAATAATTAGGTCACTATTTGGCAAAAAAAAAAAAAATCGTATAAATCGTATTCTCTAATTCACTAAAAACAAGTGTAAGTCTGTTTTTCATTACATTTCTGTAATAATTGCTTTTGCTTTAATAGTCATCACACCATCAGAGTTTATTTGAAGACCATGAGCTAATAGTAGTAATAAATAGTTTTTGATAATTTTTTAGACAGTAAGTAAACTGTTTAAAAAAGTTTAAATCAAGATGATTTTTTTTTTTTTTTTTTTTAATAAACCATATAGGCCAAATACAGGTGTAGAACTATTTAGGAGTAGGACACAAAAAAAGAACATCGCAAGTCGTGCAATTTTATGAAAAGTATGGTTTTGTATCTTATGTGCAAAATATAATATCCGCGTCACGGTGGCCGAGAGGTTAAGGCGTTGGACTCGAAATCCAATGGGGTTTCCCCGCACAGGTTCGAATCCTGTTCGTGACGGATTTTCTTTTTGCATGGGTAAACGCGAGAATTCACTGCAGTGAACCATTGTTGCTAAACCCCTGCAAACAATGTAGGTTGTAAACTAAAACAATCATAATCTGACTAGCTAGACAGCCGGTCGTGTTTTCAAATTTCTATTCGAAAGAAGATCATTGTGACAAAGCAAATGTTATACTTGTCTACATACTCTTTAACACTTATTTGATGTGAACATCAACACGTGTTTAACTATTCTTCATGGATATATTCCCTTAAAATACGGCAAAACAACGCATTGTAACTGCCAACACTCTATTGGATTACTGAGGGAGGTTATGATGCAACCTAAATACCTTTGGAAATATTTTGGAGCGTGTAATCAAATCATATTACACAACGTCGACAATCGTACGAGGAAATGTCGAACGAGAGGTTATATTTCCTATCCATGACATGTGGACACATTTTCTTCACGGTGTCCAATCAGATTGAGCTCAATGTAACAAGAACACGGTAAAAACCAACACTTGGGTCTCTCAAGCTTTCGTTCCCGTGTAATATCCATGATACTGGACAACATGCTGAATTATTTGTGATGTCTGTTCAAACAAATGTGCGTGTATTAAAATCGCATGTGTGTATTTAACAACAATAACACATCTGTGAACACCCCCGCGAAACAGTGCGATGGTACATCCGGTAGAATTTAAAGAACCGAACACACACTTGCGCAGATCAGACGCTTTGTTAGTGAGGGAGAGACAGATAGCACTGTGAAATAGATATTTTCCCCTCTTTTGCGAAAGTATTTTTTTTATTATTCTGTTTCTTGGTAAAATTGCAGTACGTCACAAGTAGAAAACATACTATAATTATAACAATTTAAAAGGCCATCAGGAAGTTTCGAACTGGTCATAACGTACAAGATAGGCAGTTATAGTTATCTCGGCTGAAATCGTTTTTCAAATTGACAGTCTCGTCGCTTTAGCATTTTAAATGTCGATTAGACGCCAGATGAATGATTTTCGAGTGGAAGGTGACATGAAGAGAAAGCGATGGTGTTCAGTTTGACCGGCAGTGTGTGTGACTGAACTCACTGACACGGTTTTAAACGCAACCCGCAATATAACCGGCATATGTCTGAAGAAAACGTAGATTTTAACAGCTGTTTGTTAATTTGACGTCGTGAATTGACAGTGTAACGTTAGGCTAACAACAACAACAAAAAAGTGACTCAGTATAAATGAATCTGGATGCTAGACATTTTGAGCAGCCAAGTCTTGAGTCGTAGTTTTTCCAGGTTTAGGATGAAGTCTAAAATATCTGTCTGGAAAACGAATTGAGTGTTTTTAAACGAGTAACTGTTAGTTTTAATCGTGTATGAGGAAATATTTCCTGCTTTTACTTTCATTCCTTTAGCTCGTTTGTCAGTGTGGAAAAACTGCCTCAAATGTTACGCTAGAAACACCTCTGCCTTTCCAAAAAGGGTTTTGAATACAAAGTTTATTCGCCAAATAAAGTTTATTTGGCAAATAAAACATCCCACTCAGAGCACAGATTTAGCTTTAGATCAAGAAATCCTCCAACACAGCTGTGGTTTCGCTAGCCGGTGTGCTAGCCTTCACCACAGCTCTCAGAAATGTCGAATATCTCCAACGAAGGTGTGATCTTGATTAAAGATGTAAAGGCCGGATCTAAAAACCTTAATATCGTCTTTATAGTTTTGGAAATCGGTAAGTGGATTCACTGCTGTGCCCCTCACGAGCATTTTAGCACAAGTAACGTTAACAGTTAGAGCTAATTTCTCACAGCTAACATTCTTGAATAACATCGTCGCGCTCGACGTCTATTTTGCTGTGTTCTTGTAGTTTTGACTTTTCACGCATCAACCATCATGCATCGCAATCGTCTGTGTGTTACTGTTTTCAGTAGTTTTGTTACGGTTGAGATTTTACTGAACTTTGCCGTGCACGCGCAGGTCGGGTGACGAAGACAAAGGACGGGCACGAGGTGCGCTCGTGCAGAGTGGCGGACAAGAGCGGCAGCATCGCCATCTCTGTGTGGGATGAGCTGGGCAGCCTCATCCAGCCCGGGGACATCATCCGCCTTACGAGAGGGTACGAGACACATCCTCTCTCTGTGTGTGTGTTTTAATCAGACCTTTGACGCTTTAAACCCTGTATGGCTATTGGTCTGTCAGTCAAATGTACTGTAAATGGGCAACTATCTCTTTCAAACTGATCTAAACTGCTTTGAGTATCCTGCTAGACTGTACGTTATAAAAAGGATGTATGTGAAATGAATGTCATTGACATATGGTATATGTCCTATAAAAACGTGCAGAGTACACATTTGTTTTAAGGCTCATAACTGTTTCAAGTACAGATGACTTGTTTCAACTTTGGAAATATATTTTTGTCTGGATAGGTATGCTTCAATGTGGAAGGGGTGCCTTACACTGTACACTGGAAGAGGAGGAGACTTACAAAAAATAGGAGAGTGAGTATTAAATATCGACTCTCACAATATACTCATATTCCATTTGCACTGTGTGTTTTATCAGCATTTGGCAATAACCATGGTAATTTGCGCTTGTGTGACGGTTTGAAATGTACTGGCACATGAATTTGTGAATAGATTCATGAATTCTGTTATTTAAATGCTTTGGTTCAGTAACTGCCTAAAATAACTTGTTAGGGTTCTCATGGTCAAATCTGGATTATTTTTATTATTATTATTATTATTCTATTTCCAAGCCTGAACATGTCATTAAAGTATATAGTTGGGATGTCCAATCCTGTTCTTGGAGGGCCACTTTCCTGTAGCGTTTACCCAACCAGCTTATCAAGGTCTTCAGGATTAAGAAACCTCCAGGTAGGTGCATTTGAGCAGTTTGGAGCTAAAATCTGCAGGAAATGGGCTTTCTAGGAGCTTGTTTGGGCACCCCTGGTTTATAGTGGAATATAAATTTGGCCTTTATGCTTGGCTCTAAATTATTTAATTGTCAAGAAATTGCTCTACGTGAGTGAGATTGCTGTAAAATGTTTGACCAAAACGAATTCTAGCTAATATACTTTGCAAAAGGTGTGGGAACTGTTACATTTAAGCCATCATTTGTTAGCTATTATATAATTGGATGTCACTTATATATTATTACAATATATTAGCATAATATGGATTATCAGCTATGGATTAGTAAATGCATAAATGTTAATAAAAAAAAAGGGACCATCCATTTTACTTCAGTGGCATGTTGATGTCAATAGAAGCAGCCTTTATAGCACATTGTCTTGCACAGGTTCTGTATGGTGTATTCTGAGGTTCCTAATTTCAGTGAGCCAAATCCAGAGCTGCTAGGACAAGCTAACCAGCATAACAAGACGGTGAGTCCAATCAATGTTCATGTTTATGCAAAATGGCACCTCAGTATGACACCTCAATGAGTATACTTCACTTCAGTCATTTGCATGTCTAAATTTGCTTCAGTTATAATGTAAAAAAAATTGGCTTGTTTTTTCACTCTGCCTCATTTCAAAGTCTTTGTTTAGAACATAACTTGAAAGGTAGAAGTTATTTATGCTGAAGCAAACATTTGGTTTTACTTCTGCGCATTCAAATACCAAGCCATTAAACTAAACCTAACCAGCAAAGCTCCTGTTGTGCACAGTCAACCCACTGGTGTCTTATGTCTCGTCCTCTCAATAGGGTAAAGAACAGCGCGGAAATTCTCCACCGAATCAAAATGCAGGTACTCCTGTGCAGACAGGTGAGCACATATGACTAGTACTTTACATAATCTGTCCTACTAAGGTGACGGATGCTGATTTTGTAGTGGTGGATTAATGGTTTGGAATCTGGGCTGCTAACAAAGGTTGCTGGTTCAGTCTCTGAAATTTGAGTTACTGAGATCCTGTTCTTGTTTGTTCTTACCGTTAGCATACTGTAAGTTGCTTTTGATAAGTGTAGTGTCTGCTTAATGACACAAAGTAATAGCTTTTTCTGGTCCCTCAGTATGGTGTCTTATTTATGTCTCTGATATGATTAAGTCTGCCACCTTTTGTTTCATTTGTTTGCCCAACAGGAAATGGTACTGGGCCAGTATTTTCCAATAACAGTGCTGCACCTGTGCCTCGGGATTCCAACTTTGGTGCTCCAGGAAGACCAAATGGGCGTGTTCCAGGCAATGGACCACCCCCAGTAACTGCAGGGGGACCCCCTGCTCCCCCCAAACCCACAGTCACCATTAGCAATGGCAGGGACCCAAGAAGGGCTTCAAAGAGATGAGACTGCAAAACCACTTCCTTGTTCCCACTCCTCCCTAAAATCCTTCCACAAACCACCCTTATAATACAAAACAATACTGCCAATCAAAAGATACGAGGTTTAATGCTACTGTTTTGCCACCTGTGCTTTCGCTTTGTCATTTTGCCAATATTTGCGTAGTATCATTATCACAAAAGGTTAGAATTCAACTTGTTACAGTTAAAGGTTGGCATACCCTTCGCCCGTTAAGTGCCGGTTCAGTGGCCCACCATTTATTTCCTTTCCCTAAATGTGTTGTTAAACTATACACCCTACTTGAACACTTGATGCACTTTCTTCTCTTAATTTATAGTGAATGCGTTGTCATGTGATTCAGGAATTATTAACTGCTGTTGCAAATTGAGGAAAGAACTTAAGAGTGACTGATGATGACTAAATGGGTTCTTCCCCCTCCTCCTTGGCCAAAACAAATTGCCAGAAGTGACCGTGTGAAAGGAAAGGTGATAGTTTGATTGGACACTTAGGATTATTTAATTAGGAATAAATGAAGAACAAAATGTTGGGAAATTGATCCCTGTGGTTATTGTTGTACTTGATCTTTTTAGTGGCATTTACATTGAATGAGATTGTTGCCTTTTATATAGTGCAATCAATGTGACTAAACTGAAAAATTCTGCCTTCTCTTATATACTGTAACACCACTGTGTTCGTTTTGCTATATAGACATTTAATGTTGTATATAAAATACATATCAATTTAGGTATACTTGTTATTCAGCCAAATGTGTATTTCGATTAGCCTAAACGTTTTAATATTCTTTAACATTTGCTGCATGAGAGAAGCTAATACAAATAGCCAAAGTGTTGTTTTCTTGTTTGCCTGTTAACATTTCAAACTGCTTTATCTGCAGATTTCATGATCGGAGTGCGTAATGCTCCTGGTAAGGAAAGCTAAGTTAGACCCAGACAGGAGATTTGAAAGTGCAGATCAGTGCTTCTCAACTGACCATGGTGCCCACATTTTCCATGGTCATGAAGCTGTGACACCCTTCTTTTTTTTTTCTTCTTTTTTTTTGGGGGGGGGGGGGGGGGGGAATTTGACCATATATACAAAATATATATATAAAATGTTTGTTTTTCAAAAAAAAAAAAAAAGAAACAAGCCAATATATTCCACAAAAATAGTTTACATGCAAGTCCCGTCCCACTTAATGATTAATACTGATGAAGAGTTAAGGCTACTAAATAGCAGTCCTAAACTAGTTTTTGTTAATACAATAAAGTTTGTAAGTTGGTCATCTAAAAATACAGAACAAAAAAAAAGTGAAAATAAAGTGGTATTTTGTGGTTATGAAAACGAGTTACCATGGTAAATACACATTACTAACATTTACTATTAAAGAAACATGGAAGCTGCTCCTGATTAATAGAATAAATATGCCTGCATGCAAATCCTTTCTAGCTGACACGACTCGACCCACCAATCGAGAAAGAACCCAACTTCTTTTTCTGGAAGAACTCTTATGTCAGTATATGCATTGTGCTAGTATGGTAGTGAGTGTTTTTGCATCCAGTATGCCAGATCAGTTGAATCCCTTGCATACGAATTGTACAATATATGATTTAGTGTATTAAGACATGGTCTAATACCATCATTTAAAAGTTAATATTTTATTAGCATTGCTTTTTATCCATGTTTTGTCTTTGTTGTTAGTTTGCATGCATATATGAAGATTAGCCAGGTAAGTATTGTCAGGAAAAATAGCTGGATTATTTAAAATGTAAAATGCACACCACTATTTTTGTAGTGGGTAGGTGAGTTTATTTCATGAATGGATGTGAAAATGATCCAAGCATGTACTGATCATGCTCAGATTTTCTGTGCACTTGAAACTATTATCCAGAGGTGGACAAAGTACACAACTTGCTTACTTGAGTGACAGTACAGATACTACTGGTAAAATATCACTGTTACAAGTAGAAGTTGTAAAGACCGATTTGTACTTAAGTAAAAGTACTTGTTTTTAAAAGTACTTGAGTATCAAAAGTAAATGTCAATGCATTGTTTTATTCTTGTTGCATTGTTGTATGTAATAGCCTTCTTACAGTACCTTATGCCTCTGAATCTATGCCTGCCTACCCTCATAGGCTATCAATATCACATTTATTTCTAGAACACAGTTCCAGTAGGATTGAATGTGAGATTGAATAAGTGCACTCAATAATGTCCACAATGGTTTCGGACACCCAACTGGCTGTTCCCTCAAATAGTGCCCTTTTTAAAGTCTCTATGAAAAGTTTTTTTTAGCTTTTAATATGAATATATTAGCCTTGCTGTTATCGATAAGCTAGTGTGCTCCAAAACAATGACAAAATTCGCATTTAGAAGACCAAACCCAACGTTGAGAATGAAAATCAGGTTGATGTCAGAATCCAATGCCAGATTGACAGTTGGACAGATGTTGTATTGTGGTTGAAAATGAATATTTAGTTGACGTCAGAAACCAACATCAGTCGGGGTCTGACGTCAATCCGATTTTCATTTCCAACCAAAATGCAACCAAAATCATCCCCTTAGTGATGTTAGCCTACTACTTTCTTCTCAAAGACCTTGACAGAGTTGTAGTGGAGTAAAAAGTATGATATTTGTATAAGTTAAAGTAAAATAGTTTCTGGAAAAAAATAATACTCAAAGTACAGATACTCAAAAAATTTACTTAAGTACAGTACTCAAGTAAATGTACTTTGTTTCTGTCCACCTCTTAAACATGACTGACATCAATGCATTATATCATTGATATCTCATTACAAGCTATACCTATTATTATTATTATTATTGAATAGTGTTGTGTCATAATGTGAGGCTATATTATCTTATGTAAATTGTGAATCTTAAAAATGTAATACTTTGGTTACAGCAGATAAGATCAGGAAACCTGCATGTGGTTCGGCTTTATCATCAGCCCAGTCAAGCACAAACTTGTGTGAATGATTTCAAAACATCAAAACAAAATTCTTGTTCCTCTTGAAAACATCCCTGAAGTCAATCTCAGTCAGGAACTTGTGAAATTAGAATTCCTTTTGCTGTTTGTACTTGTACAGTAGTTACTCCTGTATGCATATTCAATGCATACAGTATGTGTAATCTAGCAAGTTTAAGCTACTAGAAGGTTCCTAGGTTCCTTCCTCAAACACTAAATCTCCTAAATGTTCCAGATCTGACATCAGTAATTCTCTGAATGACATCATCAAGGGGTGGTTAAACTGTACTGGCCTAATTAACTTTAGTATAATTATATACACCTTTGAGCAGAACATCATGTCATCACACTTGTGATGAACAAGGAAAGACAGTATAAACCCAAATTATGGCATTAAAACCCTTACAATCATTAAAGTATCTTTTACACAGAACTGCTCCAAAAGCAACAAAAAAAATAAAATATCGCAAGTAAGCATAATTGAATATTACCCATTGAACATGCGCTCAAAATCAAAATAGTATACAGTAGTTAAGTATGTTCATCCTATTTTATCCATCACAACAACATTAACTGACAAACAAAATATCTGAGATAAATGATTAATCGGGTTTCACAGTCAAAATCACAGTTTCTGAGTCAAAATCTGCTAAGGGGTAATAATGGAATAACAGTTTTAAAATCTTTTAATATCTTTTCTTTTTCACTTTGTGCATCAAAATTACACTCCTTTCCTGGTAAAAAAATAAAATAAAAATGTACTTGATTTTTAAAAGTCAATTAATTTGCGACTGTTGAATGTAACATTTTTGACAAGCCAAACATGTCAATCTCTGAGTAACGTAATTTATTTAAGCCACTAAATAAACAAACATTATGTAAAATAAGTATAATGACCTATGCAAAAAGCATTTAGACTGTCTCCAGCAAGTTTGATAATTTCCCAAAACTTAAAGGTCAACCCTTTCGCACGTCATCACATCCGTCAAAAACATTGGTTGGTTTGGATATTAGAACTAAAAACAACACCGTACTGAAACATGGGCATCAATCACTTCACTGAATACTTGCCGGCTAAGAAATAAAGTCATACCTTATGATCCATCGGTTTTCAAATCCACATCATTTGAATATCACATCAATGTTTGTCAAAAAATAACGTGCACAATACACAGCGGTATTCACGAGAAGCAGAGGTCCAGCGAGTAAATGCCATTCCTGGAAAACCAACACTACCTGATGTTTTCAATGTGTCATCACAAGAGGGAGAAAATGGTGGCCTGAGTGGCTTCAACATGCTGTCTGTCAGAGATGGTAACATGCATAATGAATGAACATTCATTCAGCATGTTCAGCATGCTGAAATTGAATCGGAATGATTCACACTGCATGCTAAAGAGAATAAACACCAATCCAACTGAGTAACTTCAGTTAGAGAACATTGTTCAACATGTGTTGGTTTTGATAGACATTTTATGATTTACATTTTATGTAAGAACTACGTATTCTGATTCTGAATTTCCTGATTCAAACATTTTCAATAATTTTCTATTCTTGACTGTTTTTTATAATTTTGGTAATAGATGAACTGTTAAATTAGTGATCTTGAGTCCCTGTAGTCATTCAATTTTACTTTCATTTGCTGCTGTAATATTTTATATTATAATATCTTATCTAGATTAAGAGCAAAGACCAGAGTCCGAATTAAGTGTTTGAGGGACCTCCTGTTTGCCGATGATGCAGCTCTCACCACACATTCCGCTGAGGATCTGCGACAACTGATGAATTGCTTCATCAAGGCATGCTACGAATTTAGACTCATCATCAGCCTAAAGAAGATGCAAGTCATGGGACAAGATGTAAATCATCTATCCAGCATCTCAATCTCAGACTATAAACTTGAGGTTGTACACAACTTTGTGTACCTGGGATCCTCTATAGGGGCTTCCGCACTTGAGGAACCTTTTCATAGTTTCTAGAACTATTGGTGAAAGTACCCGCATGTCGGCGTGTTCGCACCACAGGAACTAGGAACGATTTTAGTTCTAGGAACTTTTTTAGAGGAACTAATTTAGCACCTACTTCAGAGTAGGGTCTAAACCAGCACTATAGGGGCTTTCACACCGGAGGAACCTTTTCATAGTTCCTAGAACTATTGGCGAAAGTACCCGGATTTTGGAGCATTCGCACCACAGGAACTAGGAACTGTTTTAGTTCTAGGAACTCCTTTCGGAGGAAATAAATTAGCTCCTACATTATGGAATTACCTTTGTATCAATAATAATGAACGTAACTTTTCAAGAAACTAGTGAAATATAAATTGAAACTGAATAAAATATCTGTGAAACAAAATTTGTCAAAATATCTGTCAAACAAAATAGGCAAATTTTTTGACTTGTTTTTAATACACTGCATGTTTTGCTTACTGTTTTCATATCTTTCTTTCGCTGATCTGAACTTACAAATACACTTCCAGACTTTTCATTTATGCTTTCATTAAAATGAAATAGAAAGCTGTGCTTACAGACTCTTACATCCACACATGTAAACACAATACTGACGTCTTCACTTCCAGGTCAAGAAGCTGTCAATCAAAAAGTCAGTAGCCAATGAGAACACACTGCTGCAAGCCACGCTCCTACGAGAGATATGTGCCAGAATGGCGAATGAAAACTCAGGGAGCGTAAACGAAAACTTGAGAAGCGTAAATGAAAACTATGGGAGCGCATTTGTAAGTTCAGATCAGTGAAAGAAAGATGTGAAAACAGTTAGCAAATCATGCAGTGTATTAAAAACGAAGTTTAACGATTTTTTTTCTTCAGTTTCAATTTATATTTGCATTAGTTTCTTGAAAAGTTACATTCATTATTATTGGCACAAAGGTAATTCCATACTACTTCAGAGTCGGGTCTAAACCAGCACTATAGGAACTACAGTGACATAAGTGTACGCTGATTTGCCAAACGCACGCGAAACACCAGCACCCGCCATTTTCAAAAAAGCTGTGTAAAGACATATTATAGCCTAAATATTTACCACAGAAACTAACTCTACGGACATGGAAAACAGTGATAGATTGGCCTCTTAACCTTTACGCTGAGGAGAAAATCCAATGCAACTTTGAGGGGACCAAGCTAAACATTATGTATTTCTGCTCAGCTAGCAACACTGGACATCAACCACACGTCATATGCTAATAACTTTTTATATATACGGTCTACTTTCTATGTATAACAGTTCTATCTAATAAAGTATTAGACAGGACTGTTAGACAGATTGTAACCCAATGAACACAAAGAATGCAAGCACTGTTTGCTCAGGCTCTGACGCTCAGGCGTTCTGACTCTGAGCGCCGTCAAAATAAGTCACAACGAGTTGTCACTTCAGAGTTCCTACTGGCGGTGCGAATGCAACAGGAAACGTACCTAGGGGAACAATTAGTTATCGGGGAACCACCCTGGTGGCTAGCTCCCAGAACTAAGTTCCTAGAACTATCTGGTGCGAAAGCCCCTTATCTCTACTCACTCTCTCTCGACACTGAGCTGAGCAGGTGAATTGGGAAGGCTATCACAACCATGTTGTCTGAATGGAAGATGAGCGCATTCTGAAGGATTTCCTGTATGGCGAACTGTCAAAAGGAATAAGACCAACAGGCAGACCCCACCTGAGGTACAAAGACATTTACAAAAGAGATGTCTCTCGGGATCAACAAAAGTACAAAAGTAAGGCTCTCGGGATCAACCCGGATTCTTGGGAAGCTACCACCGCAGTAGACCTCAGTAGAGACAAGTTGTGTTGAAAGGCCTCTCCAACTTTGAGGAAACCTTCAATCTGCAGACTGAAGCAAACAGAAGAAGGCCAGGAGCCAAGCTATCCAACCTGATTTCACCTGCATGTTTCGTGGCAGAGACTGCCACTCCTGAATTGGACTGTTGAGTCACAACCGACACTGCGGCTGCACTGGTGATCCTCATCCGGCGTGATCCATGGTCTCCTGAGTTTGGAGAATGCCTCGATTTGAACATTTTCAATAATTTTCTATTCTTGACTGATCTTTTTTTATTTTATTTTTATTTATATATATATACACACATTTGGCAGTAGATGAACTGTTATATGAGTGAATTTGAGTCCCTGTAGTGGTCCAACTTGACTCTCATATGCTGCTGTTACATATATTATTAACTTGAAAGGTGATTTTTATACAATGTAGATTGAATACTATCCTCTCTGTTGTTTAAAAGATTAAGGCAATTATCATAGCTTGATAAAATGTTTAATTTTACACGATTTTTTACATTGAATGACCCCTTAGCAGCTGTAAAATCACATTGTAACCAAAATGAATACAATCAAAGAGATAGTTCACCCAAAAATGAAAATTCTGTCATCATTTACTCTCAACCTCCTGTCAGTCTTAACTTGTATGGCTTTATTCTGTGAATCACAGGAGAAGATATTTTGAGAAATGTCTCTGTGTTTTGTCCATACAATAGAAGTCAAAGGTAACCAAAACTGTTTAGTTGCCAACAGTCTTTAAATTATTTTTGTGTTCAACAGAAGAAGAAAAAAAAGACATACAGGTTTAAAACAACATTAGGGTGTGTGAATGATGACAGAAAATCCCTTTAAAGGGGGGGTGAAATGCTCATTTTCACTCAATCTCCTGTTAATCTTGAGTACCTATAGAGTAGTATTGCATCCTTCATATCTCCAAAACGTCTTTAGTTTTATTATATTTATAAGTGAAAGATTGGTTGTACCGAGTCTTTCCGGAAAAAACCGAGCGGCTGGGGGCGGGCCGTGTGGGCGGTGTGCTATAGCTGTGCTAACCGATCTAACAACAACACAGAGAGACATTTGAAGTAGTTTACTCACCGCATTGCGACCGCGAACCTTTATCATTGTGACTGCTCGATCCTTAAGCATTAGACGATCTGCAAATCCGTCGTGCTTTGTTTATAAAACAATCATCGTCGAAATGCAGGGAACAAAGAGTCGTGCACAACCTCCGTTGATGCTTCGAAAAACAAACTCCATCCACTATTCCCTTAACGCTGGGTTCTTTGGGAATCTGTGCAGGGTTTTGGTGCACCTGGCAACCAAAAACCCACTTCTTTGGTGACATTACTTCCCTAAAAGCCGAGCATAGCGCTTTGAGGTAACGTACTGCTTTCGCTCTCTTCTCTCTCTAGTCTACGAGTGCGCGCGCGGCCGCGGAGAAGTGCCCTTAGGACCCATATAAGGAAATTCCGCTCTATCTTACGTAAGACAGAGCCATACTCGAAAAAAACCTTCCGAAACTTGTGACAAACCGGAAGGAGTATTTTTGGAACAAAAATACTCCTTCAAACGTACAACTTAACTTTTGAAACTTTGTCCATGTTTAGCATGGGAATCCAACTCTTTAACAGTGTAAAAAAACTCAGTATGCATGAAACAGCAATTCACCCCCCCTTTAAGGACTGTACTTGTAAAAAAAAAAAAAAAAAAAAAATATATATATATATATATATATATATATATATATATACAAACAGTATACATATATACAGTATATATATAGATAGTATGTCAGCCCATATATATAGATAGATAATCAGCCCTTATTACTATATATCCCTTATTACTATATACAGTGAGGAAAATAAGTATTTGAACACCCTGCTATTTTGCAAGTTCTCCCACTTAGAAATCATGGAGGGGTCTGAAATTGTCATCGTAGGTGCATGTCCACTGTAAGAGACATAATCTAAAAAAAAAAATCCAGAAATCACAATGTATGATTTTTTAGCTATTTATTTGTATTATGATACAGCTGCAAATAAGTATTTGAACACCTGAGAAAATCAATGTTAATATTTGGTACAGTAGCCTTTGTTTGCAATTACAGAGGTCAAACGTTTCCTGTAGTTTTTCACCAGGTTTGCACACACTGCAGGAGGGATTTTGGCCCACTCCTCCACACAGATCTTCTCTAGATCAGTCAGGTTTCTGGGCTGTCGCTGAGAAACACGGAGTTTGAGCTCCCTCCAAAGATTCTCTATTGGGTTTAGGTCTGGAGACTGGCTAGGCCACGCCAGAACCTTGATATGCTTCTTACAGAGCCACTCCTTGGTTATCCTGGCTGTGTGCTTCGGGTCATTGTCATGTTGGAAGACCCAGCCTCGACCCATCTTCAATGCTCTAACTCAAAGCACCCCCAAAGCATGATGCTACCACCCCCATGCTTCACAGTAGGGATGGTGTTCTTGGGATGGTACTCATCATTCTTCTTCCTCCAAACACGTTTAGTGGAATTATGACCAAAAAGTTCTATTTTGGTCTCATCTGACCACATGACTTTCTCCCATGACTCCTCTGGATCATCCAAATGGTCATTGGCAAACTTAAGACGGGCCTTGACATGTGCTGGTTTAAGCAGGGGAACCTTCCGTGCCATGCATGATTTCAAACCATGACGTCTTAGTGTATTACCAACAGTAACCTTGGAAACGGTGGTCCCCGCTCTTTTCAGATCATTGACCAGCTCCTCCCGTGTAGTTCTGGGCTGATTTCTCACCTTTCTTAGGATCATTGAGACCCCACGAGGTGAGATCTTGCATGGAGCCCCAGTCCCAGGGAGATTGACAGTCATGTTTAGCTTTTTCCATTTTCTAATGATTGCTCCAACAGTGGACCTTTTTTCACCAAGCTGCTTGGCAATTTCCCCGTAGCCCTTTCCAGCCTTGTGGAGGTGTACAATTTTGTCTCTAGTGTCTTTGGACAGCTCTTTGGTCTTGGCCATGTTAGTAGTTGGATTCTTACTGATTGTATGGGGTGGACAGGTGTCTTTATGCAGCTAACGACCTCAAACAGGTGCATCTAATTTAGGATAATAAATGGAGTGGAGGTGGACATTTTAAAGGCAGACTAACAGGTCTTTGAGGGTCAGAATTCTAGCTGATAGACAGGTGTTCAAATACTTATTTGCAGCTGTATCATACAAATAAATAGTTAAAAAATCATATATTGTGATTTCTGGATTTTTTTTTATAGATTATGTCTCTCACAGTGGACATGCACCTACGATGACAATTTCAGACCCCTTCATGATTTCCAAGTGGGAGAACTTGCAAAATAGCAGGTGTTCAAATACTTATTTTCCTCACTGTATATATATATATATATATATATATATATATATATAGTAATAAGGGCTGATTATCTATTGTTGGTGGCTCAACAAATTCCCTATTATTAACAATTGATTAGTTTGCAATTTAGATAACACCCTGTTGAAAGTTGTTGTCTTGTTCACATGTGTACACGCTGCAGCTCTTTCCAGAACTCTCCAATGCCATTTGAGAGCGCTCCCTCTGCCAGTCTCCGGCACTCACGTGGGGTAAAGCCCACCAGGGCCGTACCCTTGATAGCCACTCCATGGCGTCTAGCCAGCTCGGCTACACGTTCTGTGATTAGCGAGGCTGGAGCATGGCAAAAGTTTTGCCCTCCAATGACAAAGCTTGGCCATTGTTCCTCACCATAAGATGAAGATGATGGAGGACCACCCTGAACACTCTCCACATTGCAAGCGATCTCCATAACACCTTCATGTGGCAGGGCCATGACCTGAACTCCAGGGATTCCACCAGAACTGGATTCACGGATTGCTAAAGCAACAATCCGTCCCAGGGCCAGATCCTGGGTATCGATGGTCACGTTACAGTTCATGACGTAGGGGCTGGCGCCAACACCTGTAGAACAAATAGCTGTTATTTGTTTAGTTTAGTGAGGTTCAAATAGTGAAAGTGAGTTTGCACAAGTAACAAATCTGTCATCATTTACTCACCCACATGTCGTTTTAAACCTATAATAATCTTCAAAACACATATTAAGTTATTTTTCATGAAACCTGGAAGGTTTCTGTTCCTACATTGCATTACAGGTAACCAAAACTTTGAAGAACTTTTTCAGCAGTGTTGTTATTTTTTCCCATTCATTTTCTCTTTAAAGCTGCATTCCGTAACTTTTTTGGTTTAAAAATTATCCAAAATAATTTTTTGAGCAAGTACATAACCAAACAGTGTTCAAAACTATCTGCTTGCCTTAGCTCGATTCAAAACGGTAAGCTTGTATTAATGTTTTTAATTCCAGTGGTACTGGTGATTTCCGCTGGAAATTCGAGCATGTCTTTGCATCATTACGTCACATCTGTACTCATAAATAAGGAGTCTCGGCTAGTAGGCTATGAGTGTGAGGATGTTGGAGGTGGAGATTTATAGCCTTTTTCTCACAGCACTTGATATAATTAAACTTAGCAATTTGATGACGGATCCAGAAAGGTTCAAGCGACAATCACCAGTGACAACTGGAGATTCACCCGTTGTAAAACGCAAAAGACTTCGGACTTCGGAGTGACTACAGAAAAAAAAGAGACCCATGCGAAAACAAGGATAATATCGGAAGGGCATTAAATATAGTCACGCAGTGCTGATGTTGTCAACATTAACAATTTGAGAACAAAGTATAATTTGCACGGTTTGATGTGATATGATAAGCGATCGTTAGATTTAATCAGCGCGATTTAATGCAATGCTTTTTTCCCCTTAGTTGGTCAGAACAAAAGTGGATGTTACTTACTTGTTCAGACGACATTTTCCGGTGAAAATTCTTATGTTGGTCATACTTCCAAAAATTATAATCTGTGATTCAGAATGACAGTATCCACACCGGTGCGGTGACTGACAGCTGCACATTCTCCTCAAAACATTGGATTCATCCGAGCTGAGTTGTGCCGAGGCACAACCCACGTAAAGTGGATAATTCTGCGAATAACTGCAATTGCAGATTTCGAACAGAGATGGCGACAAAGAGGAAACAATACGGACTGCAGCTTTAAGGATATAAAAAAATCTTAAATAAACAGGTCTATGACATGAACCAAACCAACTTTATGAGGGAATAAACTACAATGATGCACTGCAAACAATATAAAATATATATAAAATAGATTGCAATATATACACAATTATATACATATGGACAGTGTTAAATTCCCTCAGAATTTAGTTTTTTTTTTTTTTTAATAAAGTTGAAATTGCTGATAACTACAAGAGAAGCATATACTCTCAAATAAAAATTTCTTAATAAAAAAAGTAAAAAATAAACACTTCCTGAACCCAATTTGCTTAATTGTGAAGCAAACTCTACCTTGCTGTTTCATTTTTGTTTCTATATTTTGTAAATGCAGATTTGAAAAATAACCTGTAATGCCGTATCTCCTTGTGGCCTGTGGACCTACATCTGGCTGGACGCTTGACATATATTTGACCTTTTTGAACCAGCCAATCTCCTTCCTCCTTTGAGCCAGACCTCGACGCTGAGGAGAATCAGCCCATCCGAACAAAAAAGCACTGGTACCTGCCACTCGTTCTGTCAGAGCTGTAGCTAATGCTAAACGAGAAAGAAAACAGCAGTTGAGGTACATATAGACAAGGACAAAATGACAAGTTCAAATCTGAAAATATATTTTTTTAATTTGTAGAATAATAATAGTGCCCTTAATAATGGCATTCTGAGCCCCAAATAACTCAATTCTGTTTGTGCAGCATTAGCTTTTTTTTCTACTATATTGAAACCATTTCTGTACTTTCTGTACTAAAGTAAATATTCAGAGAATGGATTTTAATATTTCTTCTGTGCATGCATGGCCACATACCCTGGGCCTCTTTTCCACAATCCTCAAGGCCCACCTCCTCCCCCAGTGGATAGAGAGGCACCAGATCCACTGCACCCATGCATGGGTGGGTGCCCTCATGGACATTCATGTCAATCAGAGAGAAAGCACGCTCACAAGCCGACAATACAGCCTCCCCTAAAATTTACAACAACAATACAGATTGGCCTCTTTTGTACAATTACTTACAAAGCAATTGTTCTCGGCAACTGAACATGTATTAAGGACGAGCAGGCAACTCACTTAGTAGGTCAATGCTTGCAACAATAGTGATGACAGAGCGATTGTAGTCAACATCATTGAAGATGTTCAGCACTGTGATGCCTTCACGCTTTTTTCCTTATGAAGGACAGATTCGGACAGTTTTGTCACAATAACATGCAACGGAAATATTCCTAATGTCTTTAGATACAGTTTAATGATCACTTTGAAATATGATTTGGTTTAGAACTAATTAATAAAGGCTAATTTAATAGATCCATTCCATGCATTCAGGTTCTCACCGTGTGTGTCAGTGATGGCTGCTCTTGCCACTGTCTCCACCAGGTCTCTTCTCCGAGCTTCCGAGATGTTCAGAAGACATGCAACCAGCCGTCGACCAAGAGCAGAGCCGGACATCCCTCAAGAGAGCAGAAACACTTTTACAGAAACACATTTACAGGCCCACAGACCCCAAACCTATGGTGACTATCAGCCAACCCCGGAACGCCTATTTAAAAAAGAAAAATCTTGTTAATACTTTATATTAACATTACTTAAGAACATTAACATTAAACACTATATTTAACATAGAAAATTTGAAATTAGTTGACAGAAAAGTCATGAACATTTAAGTTATACTGGTTTTATGAATCTTTTCCACAAAAGGAATGAACTTTCAAAGCTGAATAGTTGTGAAAACACTCGACAGCTTTATATTGATCAGTTTCTTTCTAACAGTACAAAGTTTATAATACTCGTAGCTACAACAAAGAGGCATCGTAGATTATTTACTACATTTTTTTTACTAATACTCTTAACTGACTGACTTGTAATCACATTCACACAAACATCGTACTTGCTTTTCGTGCACAAAGTTACTTGAAGGCTTAGACTCCAGAAGCACACACGCTCTCAGCTGTTTCCGCTAGCAACGTCCGATTCGTGAACGAATCGTTCTATTGAGTCGAAACTTCTAAATGAATCAATTAAACATTTTACAAAAATTGTCTGAACGAGAAAAAAAAAAAACGTATTGCAAATTTGTTAACGGCTTATTTACACAATTGGATATAAATATAAATATAATATTATTTAGCAAATAGATAATGACATTAATTTAGTAGTATTAAATGTTTTTAGGTTCAAAACTTGTTTTATGATCTAAATGGCTACAACAAATTGACAACTAAAGTAAGACAAAAACAGTCACAAAACAGTGCCTATAGAACATTTATTGCATGTAAAATGCCACGTCAGAATGTTAGGGACATATTGTAAATAAATCGTTTTTGAACCGGTTCTTTTACGCGAATTGTTCAAAAGAACCGACTGAAACCGACATGACAACAACTGTGGCAATCACAACACCCGCCCCCTGAAGTTTAAAAAGAAACTTAGATTTTGGACATTAGATGAAACATTGTCATGCCGCATTAATCACTACAGTGTTCTAGTCATGCAGTCGATCTAATTGCGTTATGTATCAGCACTGCCGCTATTCATGAATGCTTTTTGGCTCCGCGCATGCGCATCGTTGTCAAGTTTTGACGCTCCCCAAAAACGCCACTTGGTGGCGTTTAATATAAACAAATCATAAGCCAGACACATTTCAGTATCTGAACCGTTCGGTTAATTTTAAAATGCAAAATCAACGACCGAATGCCCACCGGATTATTCTGAACGCAGCTAATATTTTGGATCATGGGGCGTTGCTTTTTGCGCCTGTTTTGCAGTGATGGTTTCGATCTTAATGCTGCAGCTCGTGCAGTCGCCGCTACGTAATCCCTTTTGCTCATGGGAAGTATCCGATCAGTTGTGGCTTGTTTATCGCTAGCCGCTATAGCGAGGAAAATGAACGCCGCAGCGGGACTGTATGTCCCCGGGACATCCGCCACTGCGCCCGGGCTGCTCCGCCTGACTTCAGTACCCGGTCATGATCAAAACCGCGTAAACGATGTCCTGCTCTTACGACCCGCCACGGAAACGCAGAGACGATGCGACAACCAAACAGAGAACCTGCAGAATGGAAACGATCACGTAGTCTTCTTTCCTGGAGACATTCAGGTTGGTGCATGTCATCAATCCTGAACCTGTCTTGTCATGGTACCACGACTGCATGCCTTCCTAAATTACTTTCCTAACAATAATGGGTTATTTAATAAAGCTCTCAACTGTGTCAGGAATTATATATGTTTAAACAGTGTATGATGTAGATCGTCCTCTTAATTATTAGAGTATATGCCTATTGCGTGTTATAGGGAATGTGAAGCCCCTGTAAGAAACTTCTAGGATTATTCACTTAAGTCATTTGATACAGTTTAGCTTCTGTTGCGACTAATAAGGAATCTCTATATTTAGTTTTTCATTAGAGACATTGGAAACAGACCCAATACACGGTTTAACATCATACTGCAGAACAGCATTTATTTGAAACAGAAATGTTTTACAAAAATTTTGATTAAATGCATCCTTGCTGAATAAAAACACACATTTCTTTCAAAAAGAAAAAAAAAATCCTCACTGACATTTGAACCATAGTACATGCATGCCTCACAGCTATTGAATATGTCTGAATAAATGGAGCGTTTTTCTTTTAGATAAAGGGAAGACATGCACATTTAGTCCTGCTGTTTTCTTCTAGAAGAATATTAGTTAAAGCTTGAATATACTTCAATCATGTTAATGGAAAACTAGGAATTATCAGGCAATTTTAAAATGGTGATTTCCAGCCCTGGAATAGTCATAGAAATGAATAATATTTTCAGTCATGGAAATTACTATAGTGAATATATTTTTCTAGTTATGTGCAGGTGTAAGTTATGTGCATCGTTCATTGTGAGAAACTTCCCATAATCTCTATTAAACAAATTACAAATGACAAAGTCATAAATCCATTGCTCAAAAGGTGTGTGAACCCTGTTTTCAATAGTTAGTGTTTATTAGCCTAAATATAGATGCTGAATTTCTTAAATCTCTCTTCCTCTTGACTATTCATCCTCTTTTCAAAATGCAACTTCTCATTCTCATCTACTATCCAGAACTTCCAGCAGGAAATGGCCCTCCAGCCTGACGCTGCCCCATGGCAGTCCTGGAGCCTGGAGCGTGTCGCCCTCACCCTGGGCCACCGGTTTCCTGGCTGCCATATCTGGGTAGTCCGCGCATCCCGCATGTACCTACACAAGTTCAGCTGCTATCAGAACTTTGTAGAGAGCAACCTATTTGGAGCACCAGAACACTCTCCAGACTATGGAGGCATTCGCCACCTGAGGGCACTCCTGGGTCATGGCATGCAGCGGGCTGGTCTCCCAAATCCTTTACCTCCTCTTAGTGGTACAGCCACTCCCGGCCCCCTTCCTGCAGGTTTCACCCTTACCATTGTGGGCTTCAGTAAAGGATGTGTTGTTCTCAATCAAATAGTGTATGAGCTGGCTGGAGCTCGAGCAGACCCAGAACTGAGGCTGTTTCTGGACAGTGTCTCAGACATGTACTGGCTGGATGGAGGACACCCTGGAGGCAGTGAGACGTGGGTGACCAATAAATGTGCTCTGGATGAGCTGGCCTCCAGTGGGGTGGCTGTCCATGCCCACGTCACTCCGTATGAGGTAAGGGACCCAATGAGGGCATGGGTTGGGCAAGAGCATCAGCGCTTTATAAAGACTCTGGAGGATCTGGGTGCCTGTCTGAGCCAGAAACTGCACTTCGAGGAGGAGCCGGCGTCCATTGAGAATCACTTCAGAGTCATTCAGGAGTTCTGACTATTCTTGATCTATGCTTCAAGTCTTAACATGGAGTGTATTCTTTGTAGAGCAGACTGCTTTGTATTGCACTAATTACCGGTAGTTAAAAAAGAGCTTTGGGTTTGCCTACCCAACACTCATAAATAGGAGAGAAGATTGATGCTTAAAGGGATAGTTCACAGAAATAGTGAAATACTGTCATCATTTACTCACCCTCATGTCGCTCTAAGCCCGTAAGACTTTGGTTGATTGTTAAAACCCAAATTAAGATATTTTTAAGGAAAGCTGAGAGTTTTCTGTCCCTCCATTGAAAGTCCAGGTGACCAAAACTTAGATCCAAAAAGGTCATAAAGGTGTCGTAATATGAATCCATTTTAAGCAAGCAGTTTGAACCTTGTGAAGAGATACGACGTTCATGTATATGATGAACAGATTTCATTTAGGCTTTTATTCACATATAAACACACATACATAGAGCACATCACATATGGTAAACACGGAAGCTCATGCACGCATAACGTGCATTCATCATGCGCTAGAACAAACGTCATTGGTTCTCGTGCATCACACACGCACATTTGAGCTTCTGTGACGTGCTTCATGTATGTGTGTCCATTTAATCTGTTCATCATATAAAGCAATCATATCTCTTCACAAGACTTGGATTAAACTGCTTTATTCATATGGATTCATTTTACAACACCTTTATTACCTTTTTTGGATCTTCTAAGATTTGGTTACTTGGACTTTCAATGGAGGAAGAGAAACCTCTCAGGTTTCATTAAAAATATCTTAATTTGTGTTTCAAAGATTAACAAAAGTCTTATGGGTTTGGAACATGAGGGTGAGTAAATGATGACAGAATTATTATTTTTTGGGTGAACTATCCCTTTAATAACCAAACTTGTAACACATTTAGCTGCCTGACATTAAGCCTTATTGTTTGTCTGTTGCATCTACTTACATAGGCATTGTCCGATATACTAGGATACTTGTTTTATATAGTCTATTTGGAATGCAGATATGCTTCGTAAAACCATCATCTCTTCATATTTAAAGGGCTCTCATTTCCTAAGAAAGGAAAAAGTAACTATCTGAAAGTGGTTATTAAATGAATTTGTTTTTATGTTGTTACAATATATTATTAAGCTTGGATTTTCATTTCAACTATTTGTATCCCCAATGATATATGGATACTCTTGAATGTAAAAACACTTTGTAAACTTCCTGGCCCTGCTAAGGAATATATATTAAAAATATTGCAGACAGGCATATCTACTAAAAAGCAGTTACAGCTCCAAACTGTATTTCATAAGCATCATCCCATATACGATTACATTGGTTTAATATCACAAATGTGTTCTGTGTTTGTGTTCAATAGTTGCTATTGCTTTTATTTGGAAATCAAATCAAAGAATCTAAGGATCTTCCATTGAAATGAAATGTAGAGAATATATTTTTGGTTAGATGGAGAAAGAAAAACCGAAACCTTTAAAATATTTTATTTACTGATACTGACTCATTCTGTAATGTTTTATTGACTGAGTAATGGTAAGTACCTAAAACGCTTCCAGCATTGATCTCAGAAGACTATACTCTAGGTGGCGCACTTTATTTGGAATGTGCTGTATTGAATATATCACATACTAATGAATATGCAGATTTTGCAATATCCTCAATGTCATGCGATGAATGTACTTCCTGCTTCATAGTCATTCCATGCTGATGTAATCCAATAAAAATGTGGAAATGTTTCAGTGATCTGTTTAATTAGAAACGTGAACTTTAAATAATGCAATTCAAGTTGATTCAACAAGAAATAAAACTGGAAAAGTTACATCAAATCCACAGCTGGCATCAAGGTTCAAGATGTTTAAAGGAATATATAAAATTAGTATGTTAGAATGATTAAAAGCATAAAAATGTTAAAAGTTTAAATGATTATTTAATGATTTTCAGTCATAGATTATGGCTTTACTATCCTTTTATTATTAATTAAATAAATCAATGTGATAGAAAGAGGGATGAGGGATGAATAAAAAAAAAAGTTTTGTTATGGCTCATAAAACAACATACAAAATCGATATTAAGGGTGCATCCTTTACAACTCTAGACTCTCAATGGCTTTATTAGAATTTGTAATACAACTGAACGTCATTTATGATACATATAACTCAAAATATACAGTTTCCATCGTGAGTATCTTCCATTATCAGTTTTCACTAAGATAGTGAGACAATCAACAAAGTTATCCCTTTACAAAGTTTGTCACAAGCTTTCTGCCAATACCACAGTGACTGCTCAGAAATGCACTCCAAAGTCTGGCCTATTTTGCAGCTTCAAATACCTCATGCCCCTATTGAGGCCGTTTCCCAGGCAAGGAATAGATTCAAGTTTTCCTTTAAGATGACGGCATACAGTGAGCACACGACCGTGACAAGAGCCTCTCGTCTTCGGAGACAATAGCTCTATTATGATTGCAGACTGGTGACATCTCTGGGAAACCGTAAGGCCCAGAGCACACAAACACATATGAGCGCTTCACACCTCTTTAAACAGAACAATAACTGAAGGGCTCGACCTTCGAGACTAAATTCTGCAATACTAACATTTCCAGTTCTAGCAGCCACTCAGAAAAGCTGTCAATTACATTAAACCAATAAACCCTCAGATGTTGCATTACTGCACACTTTCTGATGTGCACAATTCTTCTTCCAAACTATTTTCCACCACAATAACATTCACTTGCCCTTCATTCCAGAATTCACTCTGTACTTTCATTACAACCAAACATGCTTCACTATCTGACATAACCATATCATTTCAACAATAACAACCAACATAAATATCCCATCTTTTCATGCCCTACATATACAAAGACCATAAATATAACTTTAACACAGTTTTCCTTTCTAAAACGCATTGCATATATGTATCCCCATTAAGTCCATACAAATAATTTACTTTTAATACACCAGGCCATCAGTTTAAAGGGTGTACCAGTATCTCAATTAAAACAGGGCAAACATTAATAATACATACACATAAATGTGCTGCACTGGTATTGCATGAGATCAAGTGAGGCTGTACGGCTCAAGCATAGAGGAAAAAAATGCACACAAAGGCACTCGAGAAATATACATCGGTAAACTGCAGTTACAGCTAACCCTGAGAATAAGGCTCAGAATGAATGAGTACAGAAACCTCCATCAGTTAATGGCATTAGCTTAAAAACACCTGTACAAAAACGGTAACAAAACCCTGAATTACCTCAGATTGGTGCATAGATAAAAAGTCTCATTTTAAGATTATGTATATCATAAGCCATCACAGGCATTGAGATATGAGGCGCCTGCCATAGGAGAATGCTAGAATGGTACTTAATAACAGTTTATTATACAATATGTTGGCAGGAAAAAAGGAAATATTTAAAACAAGAATGATTTTAAAAACAATAGATAGACTCGATTTACTAAATCTACTGCTGTTACAAATATTTTCTCATATTTTAGTCACAGAAACACATATAAAAGAGGGTTTAAGTGCTTTCCTGATTTTCTTTAGTCATTCTGTAGAAGGAAGTTCTGTGCCAATACAAACACATATTTGTGTAATCCAGGGTGTGTTGTACGTGTGTGTGTTGAGTCACATTTTTAAAGAGCCCACTAACGTGTCAATACCACACGAAAGGAGAGGATGTAAGTCAAAACACACACCCATACACCGAGGGCATTCCAGTACTGAACCTTTTCAACAGAGACAGTCTCACGAGGTGTTTTTGAATGAACAAGGTCTAATCATACAACCAGAACTCCCTCTGACACTGAGACACAGAGAACAAAGACTGACATTAGTTTGCTTAAACACTCGCATATTTCATTTAAGCAGAATTAAAAACCACTGAATGCCCTGCTGCTCTCAAGCGTCTGTCTTTTTCAAATCCCTTTTTGTTGCTTTAAGTGCAGGAATGGAATTAATGTCTAGATTAATATGGGCTAAGATCTGCAGAATAATTAAACTGATACTGAATGGAGATTAAAATAAAAAATATATTCAAATTAATAATTTAAAATCCAAATACGACAGGAAAAACAAAAATCTTGAGACAGGACAGCAACATAGATACTTAGATTCTCACTATTATAGTATTAATATTACACCAGATCTGGCCCTTTTTTGAAAAGATCATCTTTGGTCAACCAAAGGATGGTGAAAAAGAAGCAGGTTTGCTGGTGCCGTGGGGGGGAATGTATTCAAGGACCAAAATTGAGATAATGTTATTCAGTGCAAGTGCATTTCCCTTTAGGATCAGCATAAGTGGTCACTGTCGGCCGTGGCTGACATGTCCTCCTCAAAACGAAACCTCTTGACGTGTGGCGAGTCCAGAATGTTCTCTTTGTCTTCAGGATCCTCGGGTGGCGCGGACCACTTCCCACCGAAACTCCTTTCCCGGGGAGTGTGTGGGGTCACCGGGACTGGATCAGAACCTGGAAAGTGGATCCATAGCCAGGGATGGGTCATGCAGTCGGCGGCACTGGGACGATCCCTGAAAAAGGAGGGGAGAATTCATGCCAAGGACTTTGATATGTGGTTAAGTGGAAACTAATCTGAAACTATCGTTAAGAACAGTAATAAAACCAAAGTACATCAATTACTTTATGACAAGTGCAAATGTAAAATCTTAACTCTATATAGAAACAAACCTTTTTCTTTCCATTTATCTTAAACAGTCTATTTTGACCTAATTTATTCTCAAATGTTTTGTCTTCTCTACAATTGTGAATGCATGTTTGAAGACAAACGAAAAGAAAATGAAACCTGGACTTTATACTTTGTGATAACCAACAGTTATACAATCTATGGGAATGGAGAAAGTCAATATCTGAAAACTCTGAGCCATAAAAGAGTGATCATTGGACAAGTTAATTTGTAAGCCTATTTATATGTTTGCAATGACTTCATTTCTAAAACACTTCATTTGTAAGGCATAATGCAACCATATGACCCAGAATAATTACTGTTTTGGAAGTGGGGAAGGGTATTACATAGCACTTATTATATGACTCTTTATTTAGAAGTGGTACATAATTTTGCACAGTACAATGACTGAGCTTGGCAAACAAACTTCACTTCCTCCAAGTGTCTGAAATGAGAGTCACTCACTCTGGTGCTTTGACCAGCAGTTTCTGGATGAAGTCGACAGCCAGCTCAGACACCCTTGAGAAGGCCTCTATGCTGTAGTCCACGTTCACCTGGGATACGTTTAGGAAGGTCTCCTGTTTATCCTCGCCAGCGAAGGGAGACTCTCCTGTCACCAGCATATAGGCGATCACTCCCACACTCCTGAAGTCAACGGATACACAATCAGTTTAAAACCATCTCTGACACATCAGCAAAAACATCTATGAACATGGATATTCCTTTAATAGCACAAAGTTGTTTGACTCTAGTATCAAACTGACTTCAAATCTACTGTTCAAAAGTTTGGGGTTTAGTACGATTTATTATTAAATTGATCAAAAATGATAGTAAAGAAATTTATAATGTAACAAAAGATTATTTCAAACGAATGTTGTTTCTATTCATCAAAGAATCCTGAAAAAAAAAAAAAAAACGTGGCACAAATGTTTTCAACATTGATAATAATAAGAAATGTTTTTTGAGCACCAAATCAGCATATTGAAATATTACTGAATGATTTCTGAAGGATCATGTGACACGAAGACTGATAAAAAAGACTGCTCTGCCATTACAGGAATAACAATTAACAACATTTTACAATATTACTGTTTTTTGATTGTTTTTTGATAAAATAAATGCAGCCTTGGTGAGCCTTTTCACAGCCGTTTCAAAACCATTTTAAAAAATACTTTTGAACGGTAGTGTATGGCTTTCAGATTGTTCTATTTTTGTCTTTACTTAACAGAATATAGTAGACAACAACTCTCACATCTCCAAACTGTTTAACTGTTTATCTGTTTATCTCCAAACTGTTTTTAACTGTTTATCTCCAAACTGTTTATAAAAAGAAAAATGTCTATTGACCATTGAAATTTCCATGACCTTCTACAAGTTTATTAATGTCCATGACATTTCCAGGTCTGGATATCAGCCAGTGGGAACCTTGTATATTGAAACACCTGATGAAAAAGATTAAGACTCACCAGAGGTCTGTTGCTGTGGTGATTGGTTCATAGTTCAGGATCTCAGGGGCTGGATATATGATCAAAAGCAAAATGACCAAATACATCACTTTCATTGAGCATGAACTCTTCTGCTATAATGAGACCATGAACACAGAGATATGTGTGGATTTGAAGATGAATGACACTGAATAAAGCTTACCTACGTACTCCGGGGTTCCCAGAATCTCTCTGAGCTCCCCAGCAGAGCCTAACCGGCGGGCCAACCCAAAATCCACTATCTTTATATCCCCCATTGGGCTCAGATTGGTCAGGAGAATATTCTGAGGCTGAATGAGAGAATACAGTCTCAATAAATACAACGAGTGCTTTTAAGAAGAAATGCACAATCAAATTTAACAAGAGTAGCATTAGGCAGATCCTAGTTTAAAAGGCTGGAATTTCAGGACAGAATGTGTCCAATGAAGATGTTAAAAGCAGCCGTGCATCAAACCTTCAGGTCCAGGTGGACAACGCTGTTCTGGTGAAGTAGATGAACGCCCTCAAGCATCTGTCTGATCAGTCGGGTGATCTGACCTTCAGGAAGCAGCTCCTCTGACACACAGTGATCAAATATCTCTCCACCCGCAGCACTAAGACACACACACATTCAGGGTTATTCTTAGTACTGAACCCAACGATCATTTCGTGAACAGGGACATGCAACTGATGCTTCTAGTCACAGCACTCACTATTCCAGCATTAGAACGAGGTCGTGATCGGTCTCATATACAGCATACAGGTTCACCACACGAGGGTTGTTCTTCGCTGACTCCAGAACGGCGATCTCATGAACGACCTCCGCCCTGCAGTCGCGACCTCGTCGCCGCTTCTTGATGAACTTCGCAGCGAAGACTTTCCCTGTGGCCTTTTCCACACACCGCTTCACCACTGCAAACTTCCCCCTGAAGGAGGCAAACAGAGAACACAGAGAATAAAAAAGAGGTAGAGAAAGATTAAAATGAGTGTAATGGAAGCTAAATGTGACAAGTGGAAATTTTTGTGATAAAGCACCTAACTTTTTAATATCTGTCACAGTGCGCACGCATTCAGTCGCACCTATAGCAGTTCTCTCATTCACACCAAAGCTCTTACTGACACAGATAGTTATTAACTGAGTCAAACCCTCCATTAGATGTTCTCACCGTTTAATATAAGGTTAGATGACTGATGTGAGCCAGTCTTTACTCGAGAAACTGCAATTACTGTCACAGCATGAACAGGTGAGACATTAGGCCACAAGCATATACTCAAAATCAATCCCACAATTGTTTGGACCAGACCATCACCTTTATAAACCATTTTTGTTATAATATATAGGATGTATCATACTGAATGTATAGCCGACCGTACTGCATGTTGCATAATGTATCAAGTTAGATCTGGGAACCAAGTCAAAGTAGACAGTAAAATTCACAATATATACACAACCTACCAGTCAAAGTTTTACATACTCACAAAGCCTGCATTTATTTGACAAAAAATACAGTAAAAACAATAATATTGTGAAATATTATTATTTACAATTTAAAAGAATTGTTTTCTTTTTCAATATATTTTCAAAATGTAATTTATTCCTGTGATGGCAAAGCTCATTCTTCAGTGTCACATGATCCTTCAGAAACCAAATCAAATCAAATATTAATTTTCAAAACAGTTGTGCAGCTTAATATTTTCTTCAGGTTTCTTTGATGAATAGAAAGTTCAGAAGAACAGCATTTATTTGTTGAATGAAATAGAAATTAAACTAGAAAATTATTTGTAATAATATTTTAATAAAAAGTAACTTTTTATCAATTTAATGTTTTCTTGCTGATAGAAGCATTCATTTCTTTCAACAACAACAACAAAAAAAACATCAAAACTTTTGAATGGTGTAAATATCTATATGATAAAGAAAATTAAAACCCACCCATGAGTAAAATTAATATTCACTATTGATATTTCTATGATTTCTTAATATTTATATGACTTTCCCAGACCAGGGAAAAATCACTGATATTTACAGGTTTCTCCATCAGAAGTAAAAATATACTTGACCAATTAACTCCATTCTCACTGATTCTAATTCAAAACTAAATTGCTCTTTGAGCAACTTTGCAAGTCATCTTTTCATAAAACCCATAAGAGATATAACAGTATTCAAACTTTCTTTCCACTAAAATGCACCTTCCTCCACAGAAACAAAAAACAAGACATCTTCACACTGACAAGTTAAAACTATAAGTGAACTGTGAAATGATTTCCTGTTTACAGCACAGCCGGTCGCATAAAACAGCCCGAATATGGCTGTAAGCAAATGTATGAGAGAAAGAGGAAGAGACCAATATTACTTCCTCTTTCTCAGTATTCACAGTACAATCTACAACACAACACAAAACTGGGTCTGGTTCCCACATGGGTTTCCTTCCTGCTAAAAGCTCCAAAGCCTTGCTGTAGAGCTTTAGCAATGAGACACACACACACACACACACATATTAGTCACAGTTCAGTGAGCAAGGCCTTTCCAATCCCGAATAATACAGAAGCAGGACAGACTCCAACTCCATACGGCAGACAACCTTCAGTCCTACTCACCCTGTGACAAAATAAAGCAAAACCTCTATTCTAAATTTTATATATCTGCTTATAATCTGGGACCACAATACTTCCCTAAATGGCAATATATGATAAATATTCCAACTACATGCACATTAGCAATTAGATGAAATAACATGGAAATTAACGTTTTTATTTAGCAAGGATGCATTAAATTGGTCAAAAGTAACAATAAATATTTTTATATTTACAATAATTTATATTTACAATAAATGCTGTTCTTTTGAACTTTCTACTCAACGTTGAATCCTGAAAATGAATGAATCATGAATTAATATATATTATAACGTGTAGAGCAAAGATAAGACTAACAGGATATAGGAGGACAAAAACATGCTACAGTTCTGTAATCTGACTGTAGTACTTCTGTCTCAGAGAATTACAAGAAATATGACAGAACAACCACATTCACGGACAGCATCAGTTCTGCAGTCACTGTATTGTTTATCAACATATGAAGACATTATGATAACATCAAATGAAGCATTTTAAGAAAGAAACAATTAAAGAGACGCAGGCTTCAGGTAATGAGGAGTATATTTACACACCTGCCAAGTTCGTGGCTCATGTCAAAAACGGCGTCCAGGGGATCCGTGTGGATGTGAGTGTGGATCTCTGACAGCAGAGCCGAGGATCCACTGCGACTGTCCAGTCTCCTCCGGGCCATCACCACCAGCGAGTGTCCAGTGAAGAGTGCAGACTGCTTTTATCACTTCAACAACACTCTGCTCATGTTCAGAGTCGCCACCAGGAAAAAAAACACCCACTGCCACCGGCCTCTTGAAACGCTGAAACGGCTTCAGAACGAGACTTTAGTTCGCGCCGCGGTTATCCAGGAAGTGTTGCCAATGAATTAATTCACTTAACTGGAGTGAGTTCAGTTGAGTTTGAACACGACAACTGATGCTAAGAGCCTATAGCTAGCGCAGATTAGCTCATTTAGCCCTAAACGATTCCGCAAAAACTCCTGGATTAAACTCTATCCTTTATTTAGACGAACGTACATTGAGATTCGTCTCATTTTGTTCAAAATACTAACCGTCCGACAGGCAGCGCTTCCTTTCACGCAGGACAAAATCACGACACTAAGTTAGAACTGACACCCTCTTCCTCTTCTCACGGGAACAACAGTAACGTTAACGTTAGCTGTAAGTTAGTTCAACTGACACACTATCGGTTATAAACCCTGAATGAAGCTGAACGAAGAGTAAACACGCTAGTCTGGCTAGTTCATGCTGGGGTAAGTCGGTTTTGGATTCTGCGATTCAGATCTTGTCCACCGGTGTCTCTTCAGTTTCAAATTCTGCTCGGATGCCAGTACGAGAAGTGAGTGAGGCACTACGTCACCACTACCGTCATCATCACGGTCGTTAGAATGCGCCCATTGTACGACAGATAGATAGATAGATAGATAGATAGATAGATAGATAGATAGATAGATAGATAGATACAAATCTGTCTGAAATCAATAATTTGGCTTTTTAATGTTATGGCCGATAATCGATAAATGGCAGATATTACCATGCTTTATTAAAAAAAACTCGGGTATGCGCAATGCGCTCTTAAAGTTAAATAACTCTTTAATATAGGCCACTGTCTCTTTAAATTAGTGCTAGATAATTATGTCAATTTTAAAATAAGTAGGGAAAATTAAATATTCGATGGGCTACTGATAAATAAAAATAAAACGCGTAGCCTAGTGCATCCAATGTGGTGTCTATACATCATGCATTCTTAAAATAAGGTTGTTTTAAATAATGATTTATAATATATATATATATATATATATATATATATATATATATATATATATATATATATATATATATATATATATATATATATATATATTATTATTATTATTATTATTATTATTTTATTTTTTTTATTTTTTTTATTTTTTAAGTAATTAAAAAATTACCTTCCTTTCATTTAAGTGTTCAGTGTTTGCTTATCTGTTTTGCAGCTTATAATACTGTCATCAAATGTGAAATGCAGAGGAGCTGGAACTTTGCAGGTCTGCTTAGGATTTCTTGTCCCTAGTAGACAACTGAACTGAAGTAGGCAACTGGACTTTAGTCCATGGAAATGCAAACTCAATGAGTAAGCTGACAGGTGGAGTTTGATTGGCCAAGCAGAAAGATAAAATGTAAATCATGGCTCTAACAACACTACAAAGACAAACACAAAAGAGTCCAGACAGCACTCAAGTCTACTGGTACATTCAGTGCAAAATATAATTTAAACACAGGACAAGACTGACTGACATACATATATTACAGCTATATACAAAAATGGACATATCATGGAACGCATGCAGGTTCACATTTTCACCAACTGTTTTCAAGTGATGGCTCTTTCATCAGCATCATATTACACGATCAGTGACCCACAAGGTTTACATAACAGCTGATGTATGAAAAGTATGGAACATTTTCTATTTTCTCATTTATTTATTTCCCCAATCCCATCCCATCCCACCCCTTATTAACAGCAACTTCTCATGCAAATTCAGATAATCTGGACTTCTTGTTTCACTAATTCCAGCATGCAATATCAAGCTATGACACAACGCCATCTAAGGGTCAAACTCAGGTACTGCTTCTTCGACCCTGCATGCAGTATTTTATCCAAAGATCAATTACATAGAGAAAGGAGCTGTTTTAAGACAAATCCATATCCAAGGATCTGAGCTTTGGCTATATCTGCATTTGTGTGGTGTGAATGCGTGATTTCCATGTATTGCTGAGTGTGTGTGTGTGTGTGTGTGTGTGTGTGTGAGAGGGCTTGTGGAGGGACCACAGACGGAAACGACATGTCTGTAAACGAGGGGTGCAACTTGTCACCCAAAAATGAGCAACTTTTCATCCATTATTTACGTGTTTAGCTTCTATCTGTAGTTACATTAAATGGACATTCCTGCACTGAGATTGCTCCATGTCATATTTCCAAAACACTTCATACCACGTGTGCAAGGGTGATACAGTTTGGCTTGCTACTCCCTACACATGCTAAATCGTGTTTTTTCTTTCACTTTTCTTTTCTTTTTCCATAGCAGAAGAAACTTGTTAATCTGTTTTTACTGGTTTAACCACTGGTTAAAACCCTGGTTTTAAATGACTCCAGTGGACTGCACACATCACCATGATATTAACTACAGCCAACTATACATTTTAATAAAGATGATTTCAAGGCCACTTTTTGTGTCTGTCACCACAGTTTAGAACAATAGGTCTCCTTATGATTAACTCTAAGAACAAATCTACCATTCCTGATACACAAATATCTGTTGCACACATTGCACATGGTGATCAGTGTTTATACATTCATAGTTTTTTTTTTTTTTTTTTTTTGTAACATTTGCGGGTTGCATAAAAGGTTGAGAGGTGGATTTAAAAAAAATTGTGCATTATATAAAGTACTGAGTGTTGGTGTTTGCTAGTTAACCAGCGACCAAAGTGAATTACTACATTTAAAGTCCCCTGGAACAGTCTGATAAATGTCTTGCTCAAGGGCACAAGAGGTGATAGAGGAACTCTAGTTCATGGGTCATTCTTTTCAGGGTTTGAACCTAGGACGTTCAGGTTGCTATTCTACAACCACTACATATGGTGCAAGGATCTCTATAAGAGAGTGTGCATGCTGTTTTGTTTTCATGGGTTCATTCTCTTAAAAGATGGCAAAAAGAATGAGTTTTCAGAACTGTAGCCAAGATCAATGTCATTTAGACCCTTCAAAACAAAGAACGCCAACCATAAGTCAAACCTCTGAAACCAAAAAATTCCTTTTTAACTGACATTATCTTTCCATGACAAAGACCTGCATCAGAAATCAATACAGCTTTGTTCATTTAAACCCTATAGATATAGTTTTGACTTTTAAAAAAGCAGCTCAGTCAAGAACAAAAGGCAAAGACCTAAAACCCAGATCAAAATGTACTGGTCTAAACCAATCTGAAGGCCAAAACTAGATAACAAAGATTCCAGCTCTGATTTCTGTGAATGTGTAAAGGCCCAGGTATACTTCATTTTCCACGTTCTGCTCCGTCTTCAGAGCCTTTCAATGTATACTCCTTTGGCCGCGAGTGCAAAAAGACACATTTGGCGCGTGCGCACTATCTAGTGGACTTTGTTTTCAAGCGATCAACTCGCACATGCGCTGTTGTACGCACACCGTCCGCGTGGACACTAAAATTGGGCTGCACGCGGACAGTGTGCGCGGACGTTTGCGGACCCTCCTGATGATGAAAATTACGTTATGCGGACAGTGCGCTAACTGTCGCAAAACGCGGACGGCCGAAGTATACTTTGGGCTTAAGTCTCTTTGTGTGAAGAATTGATTGCAGTTATCACAGGCTTTGAGTTCATACACTATAGAGCAGGAGTTGGCACATGCCCAATGAGTTATTTGATGGCATATATTCCAGTTCCGTAGACTTTGTCAAAAAGATTATGTAAGTGTCTGGTGACCAAGGTCGTAGTGAAGAGTGAGGGATGAAAATAAAGTCTGTATGGTGTGCCAAAAAAATAAATAAATCAGTAGCACTTTTGCTGTGATGGGAGCTCACTCCAGACCAAAGGTGCTGGTCTCCTCCACAGCAGTGAGCATCTTCTCGTAAAGCATGGAGAAAGAGGGGTAGGGAGGGAGATCCAGGCGGTTAAAGCAGGTGTGAGCCCTTTACAAACATATAAAGACAACATGGCATTAGCTGATTGAACATCGGTGTGGGATAACGTATAACGGTCACAGTAAGATGTGTGTGTCAGGCACTAAACATAAAAAGCTCAGAAATACCGTGGGAGGGAAGTCACTTTGCCCCATTTCTCCACACAGAATCGACGTGGGCCGTTACTGCCCCGCAGGGAGGCAAAGCCCTCATAGGGAACGCTGGAAGTGCCTGTAACAAACTGGAGGAAAGCAGAGCACATTTTGACTTGGCTAATTTCACTGATCTACCAGGAGAAGAGCTTTGGTTTAAATGGGAGCTCAGATAAGAATGACAGTTTTAGAGGTTTTGTTTTACACTGTATGAGCTCATTAATTGCAATTTGTATCAGTTCATGCATTCCCTGGGAGTCAAACCCCGAGCTTTGCTGTTGATAGCGACATGCTCTACTCTTTGAGCTACATTAGCTTCATGAGGTAATGTTTTTGAAAGTCTCTTGCTCATTATTGAACAGCATTTACTTGATATAGAATTTTTCTTCAACAGTCACTTTTGATCAATTTAATGCATCCTTGCTGAATAAAAGTATTCATCTCTTATATAAAAAATACATCATTTCTCATTTAAAAAAAATGACTGACACCAAACTTTTGAATGGTAGTGGATCTGACCCATGGTGATAGTGAGATCTGAGTGTACCTGAAGGAGTCGTAGTCTCTGTTCGTTATTGAAACGCTCCACTGCTGCCCAGAACCATCGAATCACTATGTGGTTGTCATGATAACCTTCAAAGGCAGAGATGAGAAAAAAAAGCTGTAACATTTTTACACATTCTGTCTGTGATATTCTTGCCTGGTGTGAAACAACACCTGAATTTTTTTCAGTAAAAAATACCTCCTCTGTATTCTGTATTGCTTCTCCAGTCGGATAAATCAATCTCCGCTGTTCCAGCAATGACCAGCTCCAGCTCTCGGGCATCAAACACTGAGACGAGTCGGACGTCCACCACCTGCACAATCACATGGTCTCAGATCAACCGAGTTAAACTAGAAGTCATTAATCTTGAAAGATTCAGACGACATCATACCTCATAGAATCCTCGCACAAGACTCTCGGTCTGCTGGGCCACACCTCTCTCAATCCTCCACTTCACCATGCGTTCAATGTACTCTTTCTTGTTCTTGTCTGACACAGCAATGCCAGACCCACCCGGCTTTAGCTCACGCTCTGTAATCTGACATAAAGAATCCTCCAGTTCACTCTAAGTTTATACAACTTTACAATGAATAGGCTAACTAACTAAAATAGATTTTGCATTTCTGATTTACATTTCTGATTGCTAGGGTGTTGCTAGCATTGTTTGGGTGATTGATAGGGCGTTGCTGAGGTGTTCTGAGCTGTTGCTAGGACGTTAGCTCATCCAAATACCCCACTCTCATGTGTTTATGATGTTCAGATTCAGATATTTTTAGGAATAATATTAGAACTAACAATAATGCTTTCCTTAGCAAACACCGCTAACAGTGGACCAGTGTGGTTATTAGAAATAATGGCCTTTAGAAATGAAATAAATAAATAAAGTTGTATTACTACTTAGTAACTGTACTAAAATGACTAAAACTGAAATAAAAATAAATCTAAATTTTTTTTTTAAATGACAATAGCACATACAATTACTAAAACTTAAATGAAAGCTGAAAATATCAAAATAAAAATGCAAAAATATTATTGCAATAAATAAATATTAAAAATATTATTATTATAAATATATTGTTGATGACAGGTTACTCTTGCTAGAATTTAGGACTTTTCTAGATACAGACTAGTGATCAAATATTTACCATCAAATATTGAGAGATCAGCTAAATCCCATTTTAGCACTCTAAATATACTGATGCCAAACACACACACACACACACACACACACACACACGTTGTGTTGGGTGTTCTCATGTTTTATGGGGACACTCCATAGACATAATAATTTTTGTAATGTAGAAACTGTATATTCTATCCCCTAACCCTAAACACCACAGAAAACTTTCTGCATTTTAACATTTTCAAAAAACGTCACTTAGTGTGATTTATAATCTGTTTTTCTCTTGGGGACCAAAAAATGTAGGGTTTACCTGAACCACACAAACACACACAAACAAACATGAGCCATTCGGACCTGTCCAAACACTTCCTCATTGACAGTAAAGGTGAGGTCCAGCATATCCTCAATGTCATTGTCTTTCATCCACTGCAGACTCTGATGAAACTCCTCATCCAGAAACTCTAGATCGCTCAAATCACATGGGCTACAAAGAGAAATACATTACATATAATGTGACAGAATTATACAACAATTATACAAAGTCTGGAGTAGCTCAATCAAGAAAAAGAGAAAGCTGTAATACAGTTCAAGAAGCAAATATGAATCATCCTTCAGTGCTCAATGTAAAGACTCACATGCGAAGAAGGCCTTTGTAGAAGGGTCGGGTGAAGAACGCATCCAACAGGTACTGATGAATTAGAGCAAGACCAAGAATGCGCCCGCTGAACCGGAACCTAAGAAACACAACATAAGTCTAAAAATGCCCTTTGGACATTGATTGAGAATGAAATCTATCTATCCATCCATCCATCCATCGGCTGATTACCACTCATGATGGTTGTCCACAAAGGCTGACATGGGGCTGATCTGCACAGTGTAAGTGTCATTAGCTGAGTATTCAAATAGTCCATAGTATGGGTTAAACAGCTCTCGGGAAACCAGGAAGAAGAACTCTCTGGATGGACCACTATAGTCCAATCTGAAGAAGAAAAAAAACATGTATATTTAATACACTAATCATTTCAAATCAATGCACACATATATGTAATAATACAGTGATGTGGTTTAAAGTACAAAATGTAAAACGACAGAACTAAAGGAGCATCTTCATTTGAAGTAAGTTTGCCATTTACAATGAGATGAAAACACTTGTTGTAATGTAGAGATTTCACATGATCTCAATAATATACAGGTCAAATTAATTAGAAACATATTTCACTTTGATAGAAAATATGTACACCAACCCTTCTTCTCCAACAAAGCTGACATAAAGCCTGCTCCTCTGGAGGTCTTTGCGGGAATAACACATGATCTGATTGAAAGCGTCTTCCAGCAGGTGATCTCTTCTAATTATTAACCTAGACAGTGATGGAAACCATATCAGGACACAAAGATTCTAGAGAAGGACAGATACTGACACATAATCATAACAAAAGTGCCTCCATATTTTGTATTAGTGCTGACAGTTTGCCTTGACATTGTGACGCACCATATTGTTTTGTCTAAAGATCTAAAACAAATTCAAGTGAGTTTTAAAATATACAATTTTTATTTCTTGGTAGAAGTTTTTACTTCTTTTTACTTAAGGTTTTACTTATTTTAAATATTATACCCAGCTAACAAAAATATGTTCTAAGAATGTTTTGCTAACGTTCCCATTAAGTTATAAAAAGGTCATTTTTGAACGTTCTCTGAACATTTAAAACATCCTTTTTTTTCTTTTTTTTTTACATATAAAGTAGTTTGGAAACATTACAATTTTAAATGTTTTTGAAAGAAGTCTCTTATGCTCATCAAGGCTACATTTATTTAATAAAAAAAATACAGTAAAAACAGTAATATTGTGAAATAATATTACAAATTAAAATAACTATTTTCTATTTGAATATATTTCAAAAAGCAATGTATTCCTAATTCCTGTAATGCAAAGCTGAATTTTCAGCATCATCACTCAGTGTCACATCATCCATCAGAAATCATTCAAATATGCTGATTTGTTGCTCAAGAAACATTTATTATTATTATTATTATTATTATTATTATTATTATTACCAATGCTGAAAACATGTGCTGCTTAAAGGAGAACTCCGGTCAATTTTAACATTGAGCTCATTTTTTTGTACATTTGGAGTGCTGTCAATACAGAGAACAACGACAAAAATCGGTGTTGCCTACACCGTGTTATCCTCTTTTTAAAATTTGCACCCTGTTGACTTCAATGGGGCAAGTTTTAAACCTGCTTTTAGCCTCTTAACATCCTTGATGTGTCCAGAAAATGTGAGTGATTCCTTCAGAGTGAACACGAGTGAATCTGACTGCAGTAGATGTGAAAGATATGTATAAAAATGATGTTATTTAAGCCAGTGCAAATACCTGTGTTTACATCCTGTTTTCGGTTGAAGTCCAAAGTAGTCGATTGCTGAGTTCACGCGCATAGGTTTAGTTACCTATGATCACGCGCGTGAACTCGGCAATCGACTACTTTGGACTTCCACCAAAAACAGGATGTAAACACAGGTATTTGCGCTGGCTTAAATAACATCATTTTTATACATATCTTTCACATCTACTGCAGTCAGATTCACTCGTGTTCACTCTGAAGGAATCACTCACATTTTCTGGGCACTTGTAATGACACATCAAGGATGTTAGGAGGCTAAAAGCAGGTTTAAAACTTGCCCCATTGAAGTCAACAGGGTGCAAATTTTAAAAATAGAATAACTCGGTGTAGGCAACACCGATTTTTGTCGTTGTTCTCTGTATTGACAGCACTCCAAATGTACAAAAAAATGAGCTCAATGTTAAAATTGACCGGAGTTCTCCTTTAACATTCTGAAGGATCCTGTGACACTGAAGATTAATGATGCTGAAGTAAATTACATTTATTTATTATACATTTTAAATTGTAATAATATTTCACAAGATTCCTTTTTTTTTACTGTATTTTTGATTAATGAATGCAGCCTTGGTGAACATAAAGAGATTTCTTTGAAAAACATTTTGACAGGTACTGTATTTTAAAACCTTTTCTCTTGGTTATGCAAACATTAAGGGAACATTCCATTTTATCATTTTGCAAACATTATAGAAACATTTCAGGTTGTTAATTAGACAGGATTTCAATGCTTTCAACCAACCACTGAACAGCACACACGAGATTAGAGATAGAATAAGAAGTGAACATTAGCTGCTTGTTGAATAGAAGAGAGAATAGTAGAGAATTATGTCTATTTCCTCAAATTTTTTTTTAAAGATGGAACTTACTTCACTTTTCCCGGCCCCTGCCCGTAACCCTTGGTCTCCAATTTGCGGTAGAAGTTTCTTAGCTTGGCCTCAAAATCACGCTTGTAGGGTGCAGGGGCTCGAGCATTGGCCCGTGGAGTTCCTATGAGCAAGAGAAGATGTGAATAACTGGAACGAAAGCTGAGATGAAACAAACTTGGCAAATCTAGTACCCAAAATGCAAGGCTCTTCCAACATTTAAAAGCATATATTATAACCAGAATAACATAACATGCGTGATCAGGTAAACATTCAAATTAGTCCACAGGGTCTTCCACTTCTCATTATTTAATCTTGTAATGGAGGACACAAGGCAGGAAAAAGGGGGGGAAAGGAAATCATTTATTTAGATGCGAGTCCAGGTCATGTGACCTCTCACCAGGGGAGCTCTGTGGGGAGGCATGACAGTAGCTGGAGAGCAGTAAGGCATTGGGCGGCACATATGACATCACTTCCTCTTCAAACAGGCTGCAAGGAGAGAGGGCCAAGTAACAGGTATGTGTATTCTAACCTGAGCTAGGTGTACAAAGTCAGGCCATCATAAAATATGTACACCGCTTTTTTTTTTCTTAAACATATACACTACCATTCAAAAGTTTGGGGTCTGAACATATGTTTAATAATTTTGAAATCAAGGCTCACCAATGAAGCATTTATTTAATCAAAAATACAGTACATAACAAAAAATATTATTACAATTTAAAATCACAGTTTTCTATTTGAACGCATTCCTGTGATACCCTGGTAATCCAGAGTTCTCACGAGAGCACAAGTTGAATTTGCTCAGCGAGATACTCTGGTGTCCAGTAATGATGCTCATTAAATATGCCCCTCGATCTGAGCTGCACCAATCACATCGGGTTATCTGATATAGGCGGGCCAGAGGCGGGATGACGACAGCGCTGTGACGTCGAAGTCATTAGTAAACATTGCAAGATGGCTATGGATGAATACCAGTTGTTTGAACGGCTTTGGCCGCTACAATGAACGAGTTAGACTTGGCCTTTTATCTAAAACAGGAACAGAAGACGCCGCTCGAATCGTTCCTTTGCAAGTAGGGCGTTTTTGCTGTTTTGCCGACCAGATATGGTAAGAGTCTAATCTACCAGTTAGCTCCTGGTAGCTTATGGGGTTTATTGTTGTGATTGGTCGTAGTGTTATCCAATTGCGTGCAGTGAGATTTTCAAATGCATGCTTGGTGCCGCCCCTCGAGCTGAGCGATTTTCATTAGTCGACGCCAGACCATTAACCTTTTAGATTTAGGCCTGGATTTCCAGGCTATTCCTGTGATGCAAAGCTTAATTTCCAGAATCATTACACCAGTCTTCAGTGTCACATGATCCTTCAGAAATCATTCTAATATGCTGATTTGGTGCTCAAGAAATTGTTCTTACTATTATCAATGTTGAAAATAATTTTGCTGCTTAATATTTTTGTGGAAACTATGATACTTTTTTCCAGGATTCTTTTATGAATAGAAAGATCAAAAGAGCAGCATTTATTTTAAATATAAATCTTTCACAACAATATAACTTAAGTGTCTTTTCTGTAACTTTTGATCAATTTTTTTGAATGGTAGTGTACATACACACTCAAATGCATGCGTATCTCAGGCAAAGGGAAACAGGCAGGCACACGGTTAGCTGTAATTAAACATGTTGCAAAAGGTGCTCACACTAACCTGAGCAACATAACCAGGTCTGCATCACTAGACAGACGGGTCAACGCAGCTGGCCCCTCATTGCGGATGAATTGGACCTTCTCTCTGAACCAACCATAAAACATATGAAAAACTTTAGCTATTGTAGCATGAAATTATAAATAACTACAGCACAATCTCTCAAAGGTGCAGTACGAAATGCTGGGCTCTCTGTTGCCATCTGTGGATGAAACATAAAACTGCAGAAATATGTACCTAAGGGAGTGGTTTCTCACGAGCTCTGGCTGCCTTTCTTGCAGAATCTCAAAAATGTTGGGTTGTCGCAGAAAGGCGACAATCTTCTCATTATAAGCTGTAAAAACACAGATGTGTAATGTGTCTGTTCTCATGTGAAGATATGTCAGTGTGTGCACACTGTGTAAACGTGAGCGCACACACTCACCCACAGGCACCATGTCCTGGTACTGACTGTTTCTTGATGACCGGCCCTGGACAGGAGGACTTGGAGAGCGAGAGTCATCTGCTACCTGAAACATCAGAGGAGGTTTCACAATTTCATAGTGTATTTTCCTAATGACAGTGCCCCCATTTGAGTTTATTAGATGTTAAGAAAACAATAGATAGCACGTTAAAAACACGTGCAGGAGCAATGAGATGGGCAGAGATACCCAGTGCGAATGGAGAAAAATAGAAACAACTAACAAAATGACAAAACATTCTTTTCTTTATCTCTTCATTTTACTCTACACTATCGTTCAAAAGTTTGGGTTTGGGAATGTTTTTGAAAGAAGTATCTTATGCTCACCAAGTCTGTATTTATTTGATCAAAAACACGTGACAGCGTCCTAGCTTAATAATAGTATGCATTTATTTTTAAAGAAAAATCACACTGATCCCAAACTTTTGAATGGAAGTGTATGTGGTTAGTGCACAATGTATTACTGAAATATGTACCATATTTACCTCTCCTGCACTGTGGCTGCGTTGGCGGGACAGGTGCTGTCGGTGAACCAACAGGCCGCTGGACCGGGAGTTCTGTAAGGGCAGCCGCGGGTCAATAAACGTTGTGGCACGACAGTTATGATCCACAAAGAAGGCCTGTGATGCATAAACACATAAACAGGCTTTGAGCAAACAGCTGTCCATGAAACATACAAAACTAATGGGCCCTTAAGAAAAAATAAGACAAGCATCTGTTCATTGATTCCTATCAGAAACACTAACTGGGCATCAAGAAGACAACCAGACAGTCCTACATGAACATACTAACTCAGATTTCAGTTTCTGTCTGTACAGTTTGTTCTGTCACACTACTGTTATGCAGGTCTAAGGCCCCTAATATAGAACAAAAGCAAAATTACAGAAGGAGAAATCACACACACACACACACCTTTCCAGTTTGGTCATGTTTCATCTCCCAGCCCCGTGGAAGCTCCAGCTGCTTGTTGGAGAACAGATTGAGGAAGTTTACCAGGTCCCGGTTGTGCTGGTAGCGCTCGAAGTGTTGGGCGTCCCGTCGAACTTTACTGATCATGTGCTTCAGACACGTGTTACTAGTGAACATGCGATAGGCACTCTGAAAGGGAAATGAAGAGATCAAATCAGGAAATGTGTCAAAATTATTGCACGCCTCTCTGAATATTTCATTCTGATTGGATACTTGACCATTATCTGTCGCAAAATGCCACTGCTAATTTCATAGCAATTTAGAATAGCAAATTGGCAACATTTTGCGACTCAAAACACAGCTACTGAATACAGTAAAAATGATCTGAGAGGACTTCTGTATTTGAAAATAAACAGTGAGCATAAAACCTTTGCTAGATGTCTAGAAGCTCAGGAGTCCCCATTTAAAGCAATAAGATGAAAACATTGCTCAGAAAAACTATGTAAGAGACACAAAGACATGGGTGAGACAGATCTTGAAATAGAGGAAGACATTTTACAATGTAGCTAAATATGTTTGCTAACTAGTCCCGAAAAAACGTACTTGGTTTACACATTAATAATAATAATAATATAAATTAAAATTGTAATAGTGCTGCAGCATCCGTCTTGTTGCTAGGCAGTGTTATGTTCTAATAGACTATTTTGCTTAGCACAAGCTTTAAGCAAATCTACAAGTAATATCATCATTAAGATAATTTCAATTCAAAATTAAATATTTCATGTCCATGTATTTATTTGGTAAGTAGCCATGCAATAAGCTGGATAATGTTGAGTCCATCGTCATTACTTTTTTTAAAAAAAAAGGTTTTGCACTTGGGTTTGTTTTGTACAGAGCCACGCATTTGACACAGGAAAGAAAAAATATATATTGAGGCCAAAAATTAAGAATTTGCTCCAATGACTTATTATTATTTTATTCAATCGTTTTAGTTAACTATAGTTACTAATTAATTCCCTCTGTTTAATTTAGTTATATCTAAAATGAGAGAATATTTGGCCACAATCTTGTTTTTTCCCCCACATGTAATGTGCAGGGCTCTGTAGTTTTGTAATAACGCCCGGCTATACATTATCAATGACTTGGTTTCAGGTGTGCGTGTAAGCACTGATATCTGTGTCTCTGTGTGCTTTAGCTCACAGGATTAGAATGCAGAACAGAGAAGAAGTCTGGACTGGAGAGGAACTTTGCACCAGGAGACTGAAGCAGCAAAGCCAGACGAGAACGTGAGCTGGCTTGACCCATAAAGCCGTCCCGCCGGTATTCTACATGAGAACAGACACATCAAAGACTGAACAACAACCTCTCATTCTGCCCAGCCTCAGTCATCTTACATTCATCTCAGCATAGCATTCATTCACTTTCCCAGACACTATCATCTGTAGTTCTTACTTTGATTGACAGCTTACCAGAGATGGAGTGAGACAGCAGGTCTGTTTCTTCAGGAGGAGGATCATCCACTCTCGGTTCCTCAGACCTTTCGTTGGTCATTGTCCTACGAATACTCTGATACCTGCCAGAAAGAAAATACAGCAATCACATTTTCGGTAATGCATTAACCCTCCTACTGTCAGTGCCGGATTAACCATTAGGGCAACTGGTCACTTGCCCAGGGGCACATGACATCTAAGGGGCCCTGGAGGAAAATACACAGAAATTTAATAAATTTATCAAACACTTTACAGTCTTCACTGCATAAAGTGCATCTACGCGGGTTCACGCAGACTTTCCTCCCTCCCCGCTGAACGCCAGCGATTACTAATTCGTGAAATGCACTCCCGCTGGTTGAGCGCGGTAAAGTTCGTTTTAGGTTCGATATTAGCCGGACATTTGTTCTATAGGGTCGGTAGTCTAACAAAGATATCAATAGCAAGATTAGTTTTAACATTATGTGAAGATTGTATGTCGACATGATGAAAATATTCATTCAAAATCATTTGTGCATTAATGCTGCATAATTATACCTGGGAATGCTTTGACGCGTTTCCACAGCGCACAATGCTTAGGGAACGTCTGCCAATTCCACCAACTGCGCTAAACGTAGTCTATAATTCGTATTATTTAAAATTACTTTTAACATTTAAAAACAGACGTTTTCAAATTCCAAAGCTTGCAGAAGGTTCCTAATGGCAATACTGATTTATAGGCTACAGCTTTCCTGGTACCCTTGAGTGAATTAACTTGTCTAAGAAAATGATTCATAAAACGTATAAATATCAGTTGAGCCTATGTTTACTTTTGTCACTGACACAGACGAAAATTAAAAGACTAAGTTCAGCTTTAGGAGGGGAAGAAATAGGCCAGGATAAGAAGACTGAGAGAAAAATAAATATGAAGATGAGGAGAGAGCAAGTATTGACAAATAATCTAATGACAAGGTTTTAAAGCTAGCCTATTTCTTATAATTTTTTGGCCTTCAAAGTCCTAAATTGCACATATGTAGATCAGAGAAATCCAAATTTTCTCGGGGGAGCATGCCCCCAAACCCCCCTAACTACGGGGGGCCTTGAGTCTGGTTGCCCAGGGCACAGGAAATTGTTAATCCGGCCCTGCCTACTGTATAGTGTATACACCTTTCATATTCCAGGGTCAGTTTTGATCCAGTGGAACGTGAGCTTATAAAACAGTTTTGAATGTGCAAAATTGTTATCATTTAAATTGTTATATTTCTTCTTATTATTTTTTTTCAATATTCATGAGCTCTAACCTGCGGTTGAGTTGCTCCATCTGCTGTATGGAGCTGGAGCGGGTCAGACCCTGTGGGGCAGGTGGGCCAGTGGGTCTCTGCCACGTGGTGGTGCGGTTCACATGATCCACAAAGAAGATACGGCCATGGCTGTCAATACGAGCCTCCCAGTCTGAGAAAAGAAAGGTGGGAAATGAAAATGGAGAGTAGGATGTGAAGGTGCCTGATTGAGTCATCAAGCCTAAATGACATAATTTGGCGAAATTGTCAATTCAAACAAACACACATAAGCAAAGTATCTACAGACACAACAGAAAAAGCACATGCGAAAGTACAGAAACACATACACACACTCACTGGGAGGTAAGGGCTCGTCCACACGCTGGTATCTGTGGACGTCTTGTCTTACAGATGGCAGGGAACTAACACGCTGGTCTCCGTTTATCTGAGGGACACCTGCGCAACATTTTACATACAGAATCAGGATGTATTTCCAAACTCATATTTGATTCATTTTCCATTTAAAATTAATTGTCAAGTGAAGGCCAGCTCAATGATTCTGTGAATACCTGATTCTGATTCAGTCTCGGTAACGAAGGTCTCAGAATCCCCAGATTCTCCGTCACCTGATGGCATTAACTCCTCCTCTTCCTCGTCCTCCTGTGACACACCTGCTGTTGCCTCCAGGCTCCACCTTCTGGACATTGTGTCCTCGGTCACGTCTTCACATTCCTCCTCCTCATTGGCTGATGGTTCTGGTTTTGGAGTGTCCCTCACTTGCTCATTAGTTGGGTGGGTTTCTTCAGCAGTCTCAGCAACTTCATAAGTTGTGGGTGGATCATCTGAAAGATCTTCTCCCCCTGGGTCAATGGCTGCTTCTGCCCCCTGTTCTGCCTCCTATAAAGATCAAGTTCATAGAGAACGATAACCTTCACCTCTCTGCTTTTATTAGCATCAAACATTTCAGGTCTAGTGCAAGAGCCAGTTGGATTGATGATGTAACACTCATTATTTTTCCCTACCTATTAATTTAATCATAAATACATACAGTATAATACAATACAATAATACAATGTGCAATACAAAGCAGGTCGTAGATTTCTATTCATATGATTTTTAATTTTTGAATTTAGATTTTTAGGGCATATATAAAAAATATCAGGTGATTAAACAGTCCTGAAATCATAAAACAATACTCATTTATCAAAAATAAATACTCCTTAATAGAATGACATTTCTGAAAAGCAAACTATATTATGGAGTTTGTCACAATCTTTTATTATTATTTCTTAAAAGTCATGTGGTGCCACCAACATAGAGAAAAACGCAGAAAAAAATATTAGGGAATTTGTCCTTTTTATGACAAGGCAAGTGGAGCAACTTGTGGAGCAATTTATAAGATAGATATATTTATTTTAAAATACACATTCATGGTGTAAATAAATATGTTATTACTTTTTACTTCATGATTACAGAGCATGACAGTTGTGGAGTCTTTAAACTGATTTTTTTTCTTGAACATAGTATAAGTGTTTCAACATGAACACAAAGACTACACTTCTAACAACAAGTGCAATTTTATTATTATTTATGCACTATCATAGTATGTGCTTTTGTCATTTTTATTCGTTTTTTTAATGTTTATAATTTGATTTGTTTCAGTTTTAGTAATTTTAAATTTCATCTATTTATATTTCATATTTTATCAATTTATATTTTATTTTTGAATGAAGACAATTTTATTAGTTTTAGTTAAATGACAACACTGTTTTAAACTAGATTTGTAAAAGATCTGGACGCTCTTATACTGTATGTCATTGACCCACTTAAATTGCAAATTTTCCTTTCAGGTAATCTTCAACTGACCTGAGAAGCAGATGTAGGGACCGGGCAGCAGTCAGATGCCATAGAAGAAATATCAACTTCAGTTGCCAGCTCTTCACTGGGTGCCAGTCCCTCTTCCTCCTCCTCTGCCTCCACTTCCTCTTCCTCTTGCCTCTCCATCAAACTGGCAGTTTCCACCTCAGGGGTGACTGAACTCGGCATGACCTCAGGCTCAGGAGGCACCTCTGCTCCTATATTCAGAGTCTCTATTTCAGACTCCAGCCCAGCCTCTTCTGGAGGTTCCTCTACAGATCCTTCACTTGCAGGTTGTGTAATCGGTGGTTTTGGAGGTGTTTGTTGAGTCCTTGAAACACCATTAAATGTTGGATGCGTGACTTCCGTAACAGTGGACCTCTCTTCATCTTCATCAGAGTCAATGTGCAGCATAGCGCTGAGGCGTGTGTGTGTGGGAAAGCTGGATCGCAGTTTGGGAGAAGCTGCCCCAAAAGGCCTATCGCCCGGGCCCTTAGGGGCCTCAATGGAATCAAGCTGCTCACTGAAGGAACCCTGGAGCAGGTCTGGAGAAGAAGGGGCCTCATCATCTAGGGTGGCTCCATACATTTCGGTGTCTGGGGAAGGTATGCTGCTGCCTTCCCCATTTCTATGGGAACCCAGGGAGCCGGTGGGTGAAGGGCCTGCTGATGGGACCTGGAGAGGACGGGGCAGCTCTTCATCATCTGAAGGGGTTCCAGGAGCTCCATTGAGGGCTGTTGCCCCCAGAATCGTCTCATGGGAAACATCTATGAGAGGTGGGTAGGTACAAGTTATTTCAAAACCATTTGAAATTAGTAGCTATAAGCTGAGCCAGACTAAATGTGTTTATATGTGATCTCACCATCTTGGCCTATAGATGTGATATCCACTTTAAAGTGCATTTGACCGCTCACATGATCAGTGGGCAAACGGTGACATAGAGAGAAGCTCAGAGATTGGTTCCTGTAGCCATATAAACATGTATTAACTGACACACATACACAACCATTCAAAAGTTTGGGGTCAGTAAGATTTGTTTAATGTTTTTGAAAGAAGTCTCTTGTGCTCATTATTTATTTGATCAAAAATACAGTACAAAAGTAATAAAATAGTAGAAAATATGTAATGAAAAGTAATGAAATATTATTACAATTTGTTATATTTTAAAATATAATTTAATATGAATTTTCAGCATCATTACTCCAGTCTTCGGTGTCACATGATCCTTCAGAAATCATTCTAATATGCTGATTTGGTGCTCAAGAAACATTTATTTTTATTATCAATGTTGAAAATAGTTATTTATTTGAAAGATAAATCTTTTGTAACATTATTAATGGCTTTACTGTCACTATTGATCAATTTAATGCATCATTGCTGAATAAAAGTAATAATTTCTTTAAAAAAAATCTTACTAACCCCAAAGTTTTAAACGGTAGCGTATTACTGATCACACATTGTGGTGTGGTGACGATCAGATGAGACATAGCCATGACACTCACCCTGATGCATGTCTCTCCAGCAGCATCTGCACCGGAATGTTCAACTGACCAAGGAAGCGTTTAATAATTGGTCGACTTTTAGCAAACTTGTCTTTAATCTCAATCACTAATACGTCTGTCATAAGAGCCACAAAAGTGTGTTTCTACATGGAAAAGCAAAGAGAAAATTGGAAAACAAACACATCATCAACTGTTTCAGTTCATGACTGTGAACATGTTTGTATTTTCACAGTCTGCATTACAGAATTTGTGCCTCTTTAAACGTGCGTGCATGTGTGTGTGTGTGTGTGTGTGTGTGTGTGTGTGTGTGTGTGTGTGTGTGTGTGTGTGTGTGTGTGTGTGTGTGTGTGTGTGTGTGTGTGTGTGTGTGTGTGTGTGTGTGTGTGTGTGTGTGTGTGTGTGTGTCACCTCTCCATTCCACACAGGATTAGTAGTGTTAGTTGTAATGCCGGATCGTCTCTCTTGGCCATGATGGGAAAAGGTCGGAAAGCAACTTCTCTTGCCTGGATGAATGCTCATCTTCAAATAAGGGTCTGGGTTAAAAAACATCCCCTTCTTCAGCCCCACAGCCCGGATATCTAAAAACAAACAACAGTCTAATTAGTAATAAAAAAAACGCATGGATAAATCTATGGAGTAGGATAACGTCACAAGTCATGACATTTAGTTGAATCCTCTATACACACCTGATAGGGTGAAGCTGACCAATTTTCGACTGCTTTCTGAAGCTTGTTGTCCTTCATCTTGACCATCGACCTAGAAGATATCGTCGACATATATGAGTGGCTACAGACACCTAGCCTTCTTCTGAACATAGACTTACAGTGATAAATAATAAGTATCTTAATATTTTAATATTCATAATTTCTCACTGTGGTCATCCTACACAGGTTACTTGACACAGAAAACAGGAATACACTGTCCAAGTGTGATTATCTGGCTCAAGTGTGTTTCAATAGAGTTCAAACTCTACAGGAAGGCAGGTGTCGAGGAAAGAGCTCCCATATGTACATGACTGATTTCTCTACATCCATCCAACACGACATGATAAATGCCCTGCACTTATGGGAACTGAGAAATATCCGACCTCCAAACATACATGATGTGAGGCTGCAGTCAAAGAGCCATTCAGCACTTAGCACCTCATAGACTGTGTAACCTTTACCAATCATAGTCTGACGTGAACAAGACAGCCAGTAGTACTGTTTATAATATCATCTGCTAGTAAACATGTTCAATATTTCACAGATATTGTGAGCCAGTAAAGAGGGTATAATTACGACAATTGTTTTTTAATTAAAAACAGTGAAAAATATATATGTTTGAAATAAAAAACTACCAAATACTCGGTAAGATTTTAGAATATGCTCACCTCGGCTGCATTTATTTGATCAAAATAACTTATAAAAACACTAAAAATAACTAACAATACTAACTAATATATTAGCGCCCAAACTAACGGGCATGCTGCAGTTTTGTCACTTTAAATGCTCCAGCTCTTTAAAGCAGGATGGATTCTGATTGGCTGTCTTGTTTTTATAATTTATTAGTTGGAAAAAAATAGTTTTGAAAGTGATTCCAACAATATTGTTACCATTATCGTTAGAATTGTGGTGTGGACTATTCTTTTAGAATGATTTTTAGAACGATATATTTATCATTTTCGCTATAGTTATTGTCCTTGGTGTGAACGGGCCTTAAAATAGTAATATTGTGAAACTCTTTTCTATTGTATTTTTTAAAAAATATATAGATTCTTTGATGAATATAAAGTTCAAAGGAACATAATATTTTGTAACATTATAAATACATTTTCTATCATTTGTATCAATTTAGTGCATCATTGTTGAATAGAGCATTAATTTCTTTAAAAAAAAAAAAAAAAAAAAAAATCTTACTGACCCAAACATTTGAATGGTAATGTTCCATGCTGTGTTCATGTCATGTTTATAATGGTATAATGCATTGTATAATGCAAATTATCTATGTAAAACCACAGCACATTGTGTTGTTTACCTCATCCCCCAATGCAATGTGCTTGACCTTCCATTTCCAGTAATGAATCACCAGAAGTGTTTTATTATATCTTGTATGATTTATTATTTGATCAGACTAACAACTGTTTTACACTAAATTGGATTGAAAAGCCAAGCACTTTACCACACCATGCGTTTTTGTGAGCTATAATGCTGTCTATTTACATAGGAATAATATCTGCTGTTGACACACACACAAACACACACACGCACGCACGCACACACACTGACCGAGGCTCTGGGGTTCTTGACTGTGATGCAGGGAGTTGTGGCTCTCAGCGCACCACTGACTCCATGGTAGTATTTAAAACAGATCCTTGTCTCAGCTAGAAGAGATAACCAGAAGAGTGCCAGCATATCAAATCTGCCCAGCATATTTGTAGAGTCAGCATGATATTTTATAACAAAAAGAAAATTACATTTCATATTTATAACCGTAGGAATTTCTAACATGTCTGAGCATCAAGAATGTAAAACAAGTGCATGCCATTACAAAAGTATGTACCTCTACTTTTGTCTAACCTCCTGGTCCATGAAATATTTTAGAACATCAAGTTGTGTCACTCACCTTCAAGGAAGTACGACCCTGCTTCCAGCCTCCAGACAATCTGACCACACTGTGTACCGTTAACCCCACGGTTCTTGCAGTCCCACATGTTTGATGGACAGGTCTCATCTGAAAAAAGTTTCCAACAGTTTATAGAATCTGCTTTGGGCATTTTTAGGTGGCAAATGGGTGGCACAGACAGGAGGTAGAATAAACCAAATTAGCAGAACAGTGCCCCACAAGGATGACAAGTTTTACATGAAGAAAATAATCTACAGTGGCTCTGTAAATTACATTGCACAGCATTAGTCATCTACTAATGAACAAGTGGGAGAGATTACATTGAGGCCATTACTGAATGTTTGCTTAGTCGTTGAAACCTAGAGCCCCCTAGAGATAAGACCCTTGTGCAGGTAAAGTTTTGCTGGCTGGCCTTCAAGTCGATGGTTAGTGGCTTTGTGCCCAGATGTATCGCTTTGCTCCGGTCTCATATTTTTACATGACAGTGAGAATTGTGATCTTAGTGTTTGAGGATGAGGACTGAAGGGCACAGAGGGTGATTGGATCTGTCTGCCATCATCTAGTAAACATACCTAACAGCATGTCTGGTAGAGTCCTGCTGTTTTTAATTTAAAGTCTACTTGTACTATATTGTATTTCTCTGTTGTAGTCTGTACTTTTGTGAGCAATTTTTAAACTTTGCATCACACCATAACAAAGTTATTAAAGGGTTAGTTCACCCAAAAATGAAATTTCTGTTATTAATTATTGACCCTCATGTCGTTCCAAACCCGTAAGACCTTTGTTCATCTTCGAAACACAAATGAAGATGTTTGCCTTCTGATCAACACATAGACTGCAGCGTTATGAATTTCATAACCTTAATGTTAGCGACGAGAATACTTTTTGTGCAGAGTTTTATTTTGATTATTTAAAAATGTATTAATAATTTTTATTAACTGGTTCCCAGTATGTGTGCTGGCCTGACAAAACATCACTGGAGGTGTTGTTTGTTGCCCCTTTTGAGTTATGTAGCATCATGTGTTGTTAACATCTTTAAATATGTGGCTTTTGAGTGTCACCCTCATGTGCATGATAAAAGGACCCCAAATCTTGTTTTGAAAACCATCTGCATGTTACTACTCCTTTTGAGACTACAAACCCACAGCTTGGCACATTATCATAGCATCGAAATAAATATATTAAAAACTGATAAATTCATGACTAAATAAAATGAGGACTTCGATATCTAAACATGACAACTATTAGTATTATAAAACTATTAGTTAATTGCACATAAAAGTTTTTATTTGTGTAAGGTAGGGCAAACAGACTGGTTCATATCAGCAAAACCCAGAACTACTGGAATTTAGATGCTAGTCACAATAACACCAAGCCTTACCTATGTGGTACAGGCCAATCCAGTCTGTGGCATCCACCTCTTCCTTGATATCCCATGAGATGACCAAGTTCTGGCCCCGGCACATAGTGAACTCTAAAGTAGAAGCTGTGAGTGAGGATCGCCCTTGAGAACTGACCAGGTCTGTATCACTGTTGGCTCTGAGGAGTCCAACTCCAGCCTGCTCGGCCCCGCCACGCTCGGCTAAGCTCCGAAGGTTGTCCGGGCTGAGTGTGTGCCGCACATTTGGGCTCCGTCTACGACCTGCAGACTCCCGTGTGGCCAGGTGATCCCGCCCCTGAGGCGCCATGCCTGACGCCGGGTTGGAGCGGGGCCTGGACGGGAGAACTGCTGTGGCGAGAGAGGGGCGAATGGTGGCAACTGTGTGGAAGCACGTCTATGGACTGGATGTGTTTGAAAGGAAAAGGCCGGAATGATCGAGAACCTTGACCTGAATCCTGGATCAGACCTGGCCTGAACTGTAATTGTCTGGACATATAGGTCAAGGACCAGATAGGAACTCTTCTGGCCTGTCGTCTGTTAGAACACTTGGCTATGATAATGGCTATTGACCTTAACGATTTGAGAATAAGGTGTTTAATTAATCTTTAATGAATCTAAAAGAGCTCAGTTATTTCAATTGATTGGCCAATGGGTTCCAGCTAGCAAACACAATCCTCCTTGGCTTCTAAGAGAATATTGTCAAAACAATCTAATATTGTTATCGATAAACACACAATGAAGAAGATGAAAATTATTTTAATTCAAATATCTTAGAGTCTTTAGAAGCTAACAAATAAGTGTGAGGAATAGGAAAGTGATGTGGGAAATGGTAAGGAAAATGACAGAGAGACAGAGAGAGGAACAAAGAAAGAGAAATGTCAGTAAAGAGAAAGCTTTTACAGTCCTACACAGTTTCATATGTACAGTCATTAATATTAAAGACATAAGTTTCATGAACCTTAAGTAAACATAACTTGCTACATTTTGATAACTGAAATGATAACACTTTCAGTTCAGTATTCAGGCCGATTCAGAGAGTTAATTCCAGTGTTATTTTTGTATTATGTATTTATTATTATATATTTATAGTATTTTTAATATTTTTAATTAGCTCATATTTTTATATTTTCAGTTTTCATTTTAATTTCTACAACCAAATTTAGGTTCTATATTGCTTTAATTTATCAGCCAATGAACATTTCTAATTTTCTTTTTAAAAAAATGTCATCTAATATTTATTTTGTATTTTATTACAGCTTTATTTCAATTAAGTTAACAATAACAGCACAGGTTAATTCAGTGAAGGATTCATCAAAATTTCAGCAACACCTGAATTCAACAGAGCAGTTCATAGGAGTCATTTGTTCATAAATTGAAGTTTGAATTGATGTGTTCCCCATACAACGATATAACTCGCTTATTAACCATAGTACGATGCACCAATGAAGACACTAACCAAATAATGGTCTAGACATCATGCAGTTTTGAATTTTTTATTAAAGTGTGCCCCACAAATACACTCTCTTATGATCATTTGACAGGTCTTCAGTTCCAAAGGCACCTCCGGTAAAAATAGGACCAGTGGGAGGATTAGTGGATGTCATTTCTTTGCACTCAGCAGCATCTTTGGTTTTTTAAAACATTCCAGCTCAGCCATCCTCCTTATACCTCATAAATCACTGACATGGGCAACTGGGAAAATGTGTGTCATAAAACCTTTCCAGATTTCAAAATAGTGTTAGTAAAAAGACTAATAAAATTGATGAAAGGAGTTTTTTTTTTTTTTTTTTTTAGCATTATAATAGTATCTATTGTAGAAACTAAACAATATATTTCTGCTGGTTATACAAACATTCAAACTCCACACTCTCTAACATCTAATGTGAACTTATTTATTCACCAATTCTGACCAAACATGAAGAATTCCAAAAGTATCCCACATATAATGTGGATCACTGCATTGTGCGTGCAATACGTGCAGTGGCCGTTTGCCACATTTTGAATTAGAAGTCTTACACTGCAGAATGACAATGTATTGCATGTCTGAAAAATGCTTGAGCGAGCGTGCATGTGTGTATGAGCGAATTACAGGAGGTGATGTCAGCACTGAGAGTTTCTGCAGTGTTTGCATGCGGATGACACCTAATCTTACAGTCCATTAAATAGTAAATGAGGTCTGTGTTCACCTATGCATGAATGCAGTGTTTGCTATCACTACAGGAACCCCTCTGTGCAATATAGCGGAGGTTACTGCAGTCTTTGCTACTTGACATAACGGGCACCTTGGGGAGCTGGCACAGAGAATGGCACAGGAGCGTTACTGTTCCACTCTCTATATTGCAAACACATTCACACACACAAGCATGCAACTGCACACTACTGCCAGTGTAACAGACCTTGTCTTGCATCTTGCAAGCATTTAAGGCACAATTCATTACTGAACAGAAGTCTGTTCGGGCTCATCACCGAAGTCCCAGCTTCTTCTGGAAAGATTGATAAACATTTTCTTCTATGGATCAGTAGTTTTTAACAAATACCTATTATGTATTATTCCGAAGGCTTTTTTTATGTTTTATTTTTATTTTTTTCCCTAAGTGGTTTCTTGCAAATGGTTGCAGGGAATAAAAGGCAATGAACTAAAGGGGTCTTTCTCATTTGTCACAGATAATGTTCAAATACAGTCAAACATTCACTCTGCCACCTCCTGCATCTGAAAATGTGATGCAGCATTGTGAATGTAGAATGACAGGGGGAGTACTGCAGCATCAGTAATAAAGATATCAAAATCAGCGAGCAAATTATGCAGCTGCTTTCAGAGGGTTTACTTTTTAAGGGATATCTATAGGTTTTTTTCTTTTTTTCTTTTCTTTTTTTCACACACATATTCTTGTACAAGTACTCCAGCACATTTAGCTATATGCCAATTATGTAAGATATTTTTAAATATAGCTTATTTATGTCATATATATATATATATAACCCAAATATAACTCAATATAATAACCCAAATACCGCCGACGACGGTACGCCTGTCGCCTGATAGCCTACTGATCTCAAAAGAAAAATCGAGATCGGCGTTCTGTTGCTATGGTTACCTCCTCACGCGACCGCGAATTCAGTTATGGTTTATTTGCTATAAAGACACACTTACTAACTTGAATAACTTTTAAAGCTACTAAAAATCAGATTGAAACCTAGCCTATATGCCGTTTAATTTTATGCAAAAAGAACACGTTTTAAGACAATTGCACTGGATCAGGGAAGGAGGAATTTCCGTGTCACCTGAATCGTCATTCCAATTTAATTTCATTACCGATCTGTTTATTTATCGATGTAAATTTGAACATTGGTCTAGCTACTGTATCGAATGAAACATGAAAAAAAAGTGTAATAAATAGGCTAAATGACATAAATAGCCTAATGTGTAATATATTTGTATTACTCAGCAGAAGTGTGTATTACGTCATTTGAGTTCTGTGCGATACAACCTATTTAACGTTATCACATAAAGGTGTTATTATCATGAATTAATCTGCAGGTGAAGCCCAACGCGCACAAGCTCCACAGAGCCGTGACTGTTTCCTCACGACGGCATGCAGCAGCGCTATCGGATAACACGGGGAATTCCCTTCGTCATGTATTCACACATCATGATCTGCAGATATTCAGCGATGCTGCATTAACGCAACCGCTCATCAGCAGACATGTATTTCTAAACCACCGATTCAGCCCCGCTAATGCACCTTAATGACATCTAGAAATATATTTCCGCGCTAAAATGCGTGATATGCAAAATAAACTCAACCACAAGATGCAGTGGTGCGTTAGAACTGCTGAATCATAAAACATTTTCTGTTAAAATGTCGGTTGCATAGCCTACAGCATGCATCAAAACACCGTACATGATTGTGTAACCGCGTACCTGCGCATCAACGCGATGTGTCCATGGAAACGCCAACATAATCCGAGGCGCAAAGGCGAGTAACGTGCGTTAATAATACTATTTTATAGCTATTTTCTCAGCTTCGCCTTGACAGCGAGGCGTCGATCCATTCAGGGCCTCTTCATCCAATGAAGCGAGATTTTGTCGCTTTCCCGAACCAGGAATCACGACTGTGGGGACAGTTCCCTTCTGCACAGGTTGACAGATGAGCTATACCATCCTGGATAACAGCCCGATCTGTCTGATCCTGAAGATCTGTGTAATTAGGCTATAGCAGAAAACGGCGTTCGGTTTCCCTGTGGTCGTGACCACCCGGCTCGGTCCGTCTTCAGCGCATGCAGTGGTGGTAATAAAGCAGTTATAAGGCGCCCCAGAGCTGGAGGCAGTGAGAGTGGCGAATACATCTGTCCTGCAGACACACAGGAGCTCTGGGACAAATAACAGGCTAAAGGTTACAACCGTCTTCAGATTACATTTGTATGGATTGATCAATCCAGACCTTATGCAGTTAGTTTGAAGAATAATGCAGATGTAAAAGAATTGTGTTTGTGTGTATGTGTCTATCCCAGGGAAAAAATAAAAATAAATAAATAAATAAATATATATCTAACACACACACACACACACAACACATTTAATGCATACACATTAAAGAAACAAACTGAAATAAAAAATACTTACTTTCAAACATGTTCTTTTTTCTGTGTAAGACTGTGCATCCGGCATTTACGAATTCAATTGCACTTTGCAATAGGGTTCAACTGGTTAATGCATGCAATAACAATAATATTTTGAATTGTACTGAACTGAATGAATACTAATATTACTATAATGCACATTAGTTAATTGTAAATGCATTCTGAATAAACATTTAACAATGAGCAATAGTATTTATTAACATTAACAAAGATTAATAAATGGTAATTATTACAATTTGTTTGCTTTAATAATGCTAATAAATTATTATTTTTAAAAAATATGCATTCTTTAAACGTTGGACAAAACTCATGAAAATATGTTCTGTCAGGGTTGAAAGCTCTGGTATGGAGCATTAGAGACACATTTTCATTCCATAAATCTTCTGTTGGATGTAGCACACTTGACTCTGTTCTGTTGAGGACAGCATTTGTATTCATATCCTGTACTTTATTCTGAACACTCAAAGACCCTCTCACTTGATCTCACTCCAAACTCGTGTGTTCACATTAATTCTGTGCCGTAAATGAGCTGTATGGGCCAAATGATTTACGTATTTATGAATGGAGAGGTGGACCGTTCAGTGAAGCGGAACGGTGCATCAGATATTAGAAGACATTGTGATTAAATAATTATCTGTCTTTCAACTGAGATGAAAGAAAACTTCAACCTCTCCGTCTAAACCCAGTCAAATGGTGTTTTGGCAGCTGCAGTGGCCAAATCTCAGCAGGACTAACAGCCATCTGTTTGGCTGAGGAAAAAATGCAAAATATCAGTAAATGTGACTAATTAGCAGGAATTAAAAGGGCACTGACAATAAGGGATTTTTTTTAGGAATTACTAACACATACCACTCACCTTTTAAAGGGACTGAAGAAGAGAAAAAGAGAAGCACATTTTTATATCCAGGGCACTCTTTGAGAGTGTCAAGCTAAATAAATAAATAATCCATTTAAAATAATAATTTTTTTTTTAGGTACATTTAAATAAAAATGTAAAAAGACAACTATATAATATAAATAAATTAAAGAATAATAATTGAAACAATGTAAACAATTACAACATTGCTGTACATCACATCTTCATAGCATGCATCGTATTCTTGTTATATTACTTCAGAGTATGAAGGGACACAAACTGCCAGCCCACTCTAATATGCAAAACACCATGCTCAAAGACAAAGGGTTGTAAACTTTCCCTCCGACAGAGTGACCTCCACAGAAGTTAAAGGTCACTGTCCCAGTTACTCTTCTCTCTTCTGTGCATCTTCGGGTTACTGTTTGTGTGGAACACCATGAGACCTAGATTACAACCATTGTAATTTCCTCAACCATAACAGAGTCAAACTAAGACTTACTGAACCATCAAGACTTTCTCCTGAGACTGCAGCCGGACACTTACACTACATTCTTATTCAATCGCTTTCTGCCAGGACTTTTACGTGCTTTTCCCAAACCACTGAAGTGACGTCGACGTCCGGGTTAGCAGTAGCATGAGCCGTCAGGCAAGTGTTATTTAAATAAACTCCTGATTTACTTACAAACTTTCCAATGCCTTGTTTTATGAGCACAGAACCTATTTGTACTACTGTAGAAGTTTGGTACCATTCTGGGCATTATTAGTGGGGTCATTTACGAGATGCATCATAGGTTCCATTAGCGCTCGCACTAAGCCATCCGGCTGATATCTCTAAATAAGCTCTAACTTTAATAATGTTCGACAAAGGGAAATAAGGCTTCTGGGGGGGTGTTTGGCTCGAGGTCATGGTGCAAAAGACCCTATAGGTTGATTTTACTCCGAACCATCCCTTTAAATGACTCTTTTCCATAGCTTCATTTACTTTCACTTTACATTTTACCCATGTATGTGTGATTGTGTGTATGTGTTTTAGTAATGTGTTTCATGATGCACATTTCACAAGTTTTTATTCTGGTCCCTGCTTTGTCCCTTTAACGATGCGAAGCTACATGCTAAGAAAGAGTTATTTTCTGTGGCCACGAAAAATATCCTTTCTGAGAGTTGATAGACGATCAATACTGAGTGTTTGCTGGACGAACAGATTGATTGTTGTAATATTTATTCAGCTACATCAAAGATAATTTGATTAACTGATCCAAATATTTATAATTAATTATAACAAGTTATTTAACAAGTTTATTAATTATTCATGTTTCCCTTTTGAGCTAATTTGCTACACAATAAATGAATTGGTCTATATGACTCATAAGTGACTTTTCTTAGATCTAAAAAAATAAAAAAAATAAATAAAAAATAAACCTTACTGATCACAACCACACACACACAAAAAATGTTCAATAAACTTGAGAACCAACTCTCCGTAAACGATTTTATTGGAACTGCAGTAGTGCTCAAATTGCACATATTTTTGGGTAAAATAACATTTTAAGATATATAAACACTATAAGCCATAAATTCCACAACACATTCACAACCTGAGAATGTTCAGTTTGTTATTTCACCATATACAAATAATTAAATATGCAAATACCTTCTTATCCTGCACAGTCTGTAACAAATTTCATTACAAAACAGGTGCACAACATCTGACACTTTCTAGCATGTCTGTATATTAAATAACAATAAAAGATGCTCCACAAATAAGCATGATAATTATAATAAATCACCATATTAAGAAAACAATGATCACAGCCAATCACAGTGACGCTGCTGTTTGACCAAACAGGTGTAAGCCAATGATGTTAAATCCCGACCGCCAGTAGAAGTGCTAATATGTTAGCATACATGTGCTAACAGACAGTGCTTCCTCAGATCAGTATAAAAGAGGCATTGACAAATGTTTATTTACACTCTCTTACAGTTTAGTTACCGCACATGAGTGAAATATGTTCATTACAAAAGCACCACAAACCAAGCAAAACAGCACTATAATCACACTTGTATTACCTTCTACATCTCTTAGTAAATATTTTGTAATATTATATTTTAGTGAGCAATTTACAACTGCTGATTTATGCTTTCATTTTAAAATATTACAAATGTAAATACTTATTATTCGGCTTTCAAGTGAGACAAGTAATATCAACTCCTTACAATACAGATTTAAAACTCTCCATTATATAAAACAGACGAGTCACTGTAGTGAGTGAGTCACTGCAACTATATTAAAGCAAAACAGTATTTAGGTTCATGAGGCAGTGAGCTGCATTTTATATAAAAAAATAAAAGTCAAAACAGTCACAGCTAAACTTGAAGCCCATCTGAGACCCCACTCAAAACCAACAGAAATACTGTGTTTCTCACACAGAACATGACTGTCACTGTGGGATGTTCAGGCTTGTAGGCTTTTGTTCCCTCCAATCACATTTGTTTTTAAAGGTTGATTATTGATAAGCTGCATTTATGTGATCAGAAATACCGTAATATTGTGAAATATTTTTGGTTTTAATACATTTTAATATGTAATTTATTTACATGAATTTTCAGTAGCCGTTATTCTAGTCCTCAAATGTCCCCAATTAATATTTTGTGGAAACCATGATTTATTTTTTTCAGAATTCATTATATAAAATTAAAAAGAAAAGCATTTGAAATAGAATTGTATCATATCTAATTGAACCCAAACTTTGGAAATTTCCTGTGGGGAATTCCTGTCTTTACAATTAACATTGAACCGTTAATATTAATCACATAACATAATCACACAACACTCTATTAAACAAAATAAGTTTATGCAAGTAAATTTCACTCAGCAGAAGCCTCACTAGCATCAATACAAACATTGCTGTCATTGCTGCAGAGTTAAAGAGTTTCTGTTGGATCTGTTTGGCTTCATTGCAGACGGTGAGTGTACTCATCACATGACCAGGACAGATCTGGCCCTAAATAAGCAGTCCTTGCTTCGAGACATAAAATCAGATCCTGGCCTCAAAATATCGTGGCACATCACAGTGAACATCGATGAAAACGATCAGTCACAATCATACTGATAGAAAAAAGGCATCCTTTCAGACTTTCACCACAAAAACAGCTTAAATTTAGCATGAGGCAGAGCAAGATTGCAACATACAGTTACAGTACCATAAAAAAGACAACACACATCAAAGCTCACTGCAAAACATCTCAAATACACACACACACACACACACTCGTACATTCACAGTGCAGAGGACACAATTCCGTGCCATAGGAGTATTTTTTTTTTTGGTCAAGTACATCCTGTGAGAGAATGAAATCTGATTTAAATATCAGACTACTTGGATGGACTGACAAACATCCTCAACATCCGTCCTCAATGACGAGAAGGTTAAATTGCAAATCGGTATCAGAGAAGCAGGGGCATATTACAAGAAAGGCACCGTTTCTCTCATTTGATTCAGGATGACAAAGTATCTTTTCAGCTCTCAGGTAAGCGACCCTGAATCATGAGCAGATCAAATGATGAAAGAGCAGATGGACGCTGCTGAGCAGAGTGTGAGGAACACAGACCATCAACTGCATTCTTCAAACATTACAGTAAAAAAAAGCGATTCAGACAGCAACAATCTCATGGCTACTGTGACTGTGGCAGTGTTTCTAATAATTCGTCTCAGGTTATGAGACTGCTCTATAACCATAAATGTAACTATGATGTCTCTTTAACACCACAAATTGTGCACATTGATGCTGATATAAAATCATCATATTGCTCATCTGTCCAGTTCTGTGATTGCACCTATGTTATGTTTCTTGCCTTATAGCTTCAGCTAATGCAAAAAAATAAAAAATAATAATTAAAAAAAGGCGTGTTAATACGAACAGATCTGAGATATTTCAGAATTTACAGGCATTACATGTGCATTCTAAGCTAAATGGTTTAAGGCAGAAATGACAGATCGAAGATAGAACAGGCACAGATCCGATCATTCTCACAAACAGACGTGAATTGCAGAAAAGCGGAACAAACACCTGAAGCTGCTTTTACACACTCTTAAAGTCAACATGAAAAAGCATTCGCAATGGAACTCATTTTACTTCTGTAATGTGACATTTTTAAATGATGTATGAGATTAAACTGGAAATTGACTAAAGAATGAAGTGAAGATTTCCATGAACAGCATGATTGACAGAAACATTTGTAAAAATCGATTGGTTAACAGGGGTTGGAATGAATTGTAAAAGCATTTTCCCTTGCCAAAAACTACATTTTTTTTGATTACTGTGAATCAGAAATGAAGAAAATGCTTCTCACTGTCAACTGAAAAAAAAGCCTCATTTAAAAAGTGACAACATTAGTGTAAGTGAACAAAACGTTTCTAAAGGTTTTACAACACATTCTCTGTGAACTTTTCAGTTACTATCCACACTACAATTTGCTGAATTTGAAGTAAAATAAATTAATTAACATTCTGGAGGGAATGTAGGTGTTCTTACTGATCTGTTTCTCAAGATTTATATAAAGATTTATTTTTTCTTTGGAATAAGGAGCACTGATGATGTTCTTAGGGCACCTTTTATTAAATTCTGGGTGATTTAGATAATCGATTATTACATTATGGCCGATAACCATTACTTGGCTAATGTTAAAATAACACATCATTTTGTATAAATAAATAAATAAACAACTAAAAACAGAAAAAAATCTTTTTAAATGCTACCTGTGAATTTAGGCATCAGAATATTATAATGTAGGTTTTAAATTTCACAAAGATTGCTTTTAACAGCGTTATTAAAATATTAGTGATTTTAAAGATGAATTAAGTGAGTTTTAGATGACAGCAAAGGTAATCTAAATTTAATAATAGGGGAAATGAGAAGCAAAATATCCAATGTCATCAGATGCTGATAAATAAAAAAAACTTTACCATATCTGTTTTCAGATATATTTTTTTTACTGATATATTGTGTATCCATATCAATTATGATTTCATGTTGACTTTAAGAATTAACACTAAAACAGAACAATACACTCTCACCACCCACAACACACACACCAGTACAGGCTAGCTTCCCAGACACTGATTAAATGGGATGCTCAGTGATAATATTGTGACAATTGCATTTTTTTATTGCAATTTTTTTATTGTTATAATGATTTTATAATGTCTAAACATACATCTAAATGAAAACCCATTGAGTAATCATCTGCAGCCATCTAGTGGCTATAGTTAAAATTTCATGTTAATTGAATTGAGGTTAGTGGCATGATATAATTGATGTGATGTGAAAACGAGCTGTAACCCGATCGCACATTCCATTTTTTTGGTTTTGCAAGGGCGCCCCTTGCTGCCCCCCGGCAAGATGTCGGCCTGGGCAGTTGCCCAAGTCGCCTATGCCTAAATCCGCCACTGGTTCAGGCCTAGGCTTAAAATGTGTCTGGAAAACTAGCCTTATGGACAAGAGGTATTGCTCATGAATACAGACATACCATCATTAACAAATGTAATACCCTGTCAAGAAACTACAAATGATGACATATGACAAATCACATAACTCTGGATGTGCTGGTCCACTGATGTCACAAGTCCATGTGATCCCAATGAATACACACAGGGTTATAAGGCTGTTTTGGTCTGATCTGGTCTAAATTTATACAAAACTCAAGTCTTGTTCTAATCTCAATGCATACTCACATTTAAAGTTTGTTGGGAGGTCAAAAGAAACAAGAACAGACCAAGAGGGTAAGTGCTGCGGACAAGAAGTAAGTGACTCTGTAAATGTGCAGCGGACAAAAAGCCAGCATTCCCACACACAGCGGCAGCAGTAGATGGAGCATCAGATTAAGCATCAGTTTGCTGTAATAAAAGTGTAAATACAGACACACAGCCTTGTTTTAACTTTTTTTTGTAAGAAATGAATACTTTTATTCAGAAAGGAAGCATTAAATTGATCAAAAGATACAGTAAAGGCATTTGATTTCAAATAAATGGTGTTCTTTTGGACATTCCATGAAAGAATCCTGACTAATATATCATGGCTTCTTCTACAGCGAAAATGTTTTTAACATTGATAATATTAAAAAAATATTTCTTAAGCACCAAATCAGCATATTAGAATGATTTCTGAAGGATCATGTGATGCTTAAGCTTTGCCATCACAAGAACAGTTACTACCATTTTACAATCCTGTTGTACTGTATTTTTGATCAAATAAATGTAGCCTTAGTGAGCATAGACTTCTTTCAAACAGTAGTGTGCATGTATGTCTGTTTGTATATACTGTATATTTAATATACTGTCTATATACAGTACTGTGCAAAAGTCTTAGGCACGTTAGTATTTTACAAAAAAAATGGTTTTAAGCCAGTTATTTATATATTTTGCTGTAGTTTGTCAGTAGGAAATATCAGTTTACATGTCCAAACATTCCTTTTGTGATTTATTGTAATAATCCAGTGAGATTTTTGTATGCACAAGCCTGATAACAGCTGGTATGCTCCACACAGAGATCATCTGGGATTACATAAAGAAACAGAAAAAAACTGAGACAGACTAAACCCAGAAGAACTGCGGCAACGTCTCCAAGACGCTTGAAGAAACCGACCGACTGCCTGTTGTCAGACTTAATAACTTAATTAATAATAAAAGTAATGTTTGGAAATGTAAACTGATATTTTCTACTGACACACAACAGCAAAATATATAAATAAATGGCTTAAAACCATTTTTTTTTTGTAAACTACTAACGTGCCTAAGACTTTTGCACAGTACTGTATATGAAGACTTCAGATGCAAAAGCCTCTAAGTGCCATCTGAAATTTTCTTCTAGAATCATCATTTTTATCAAGCTTGCATGTTTATGTTCAGTTATTTCACTTTAACGGCAATGAAAATGACCTATTAATTGTCATTAAAGTGAAATTACTGAACTTAAATATACGAGCTTGATAAAAAAAAAAAAGCTAATTTTAGAAGGAAATTTCAGATGGCACTTAGAGGCTTTTAAGTCTTCATATGTATTCACTACATATTTGTGATGATTTTGAATTTTACTTAAAGGCACAGTAAGTAAGTTTCACTGCTAGAGGTTGCTTATTCAAAACAATAAACAAAGGTGATGAAGCTGTGAATGAGTGTGGAATCATGGGAGTTGTCGTCTTCACCTCCACAGCCGACAGAAAGCAATCTGATGGGACTCAGAAACCATGTTCATGAGTGAGGTAAAGTATTAAAGTTTTATTAATGTTACTGTGGTATGACGCAGGGTGAAGAAGAGACCCAGGGAAATTTTACGTTGCTGTTTTTATTATGCTTGTCTGCCGCAGTCGGTCGTTCATGCCCCTTTCGTTTTGTTGCTTATGTTTATTTTACGATTAAAGTTACGTTTAATGTCCGCCTCCTTCCCTGAACTTGAAGCAGCTGAATTGCTACTCATACAGGTCACTTTATCTGACAAATTAAAATTGTGGGGTAATGTAGCAATGTTTTACTTAGTCAAAACTATCATACTAAAAATAAGTGTGAGTGTGTTGAAAGTTATGTTATAATGTGTGCTCTGTGCGTTCACTCGGTGGCTGGTTTGAGACACTTGTTGCACATTGCAGTAAGCTAGATCGATATTAAAATATATTAATAAAAGCTGGATGATTTGTGTTGAAAAATGGCATTAATTTTCAAATATATTGTATGGTGGAGAAAATGCTGTATTACTGTTACTGCAAATCAAGCTCTTTCTGATTATGCCATGCGAGGCATGGTACAAACATCTTTCTCGTAGTAATTCAAGAAAACAAGAGATTCAAACAAACGTGTTGAGCTATATGAGCTACTGTATACAACAATTATTAGTTTTCAGTCGATACAGGTATCCAAACAGTTGCTCACCTGTCTAATAAAACACATAATATATTAAAGCATCTTTGTTGTTTCCATGGTTTCTACGGAAGTAAAACCGGAAAACGAGGGTAACGCAGATATGACGTCGTTGACAGGTGACGCAATGACAAGGGCTGTCACACTGGTTAAAATAGCTGATTTCTCAGGATTTAAACATTGTTGGAAACACTTAATGCAGGTATAGAAGTCAACAAAATATATAACATTGTTCTAGTGGTTTTTGGATATTTTAACCCAAAAATCTTACATATTGTGCCTTTAAGCAACATCATAAATATTGATGATTTTAAATGCTCTTTGATATGCCCATATTAAGCTTCCTAAAGAGTGTGTCAGTAATGAACATTGCGATTTTAAATTATGTAAAATTACATGACTAATTCTGTGAGAAATGCACACAAACCTGCGGAGGAGTGTATCTGTGTTACAGTTGATGAGCAGTACAGAGCTGATGAGCAGGGGCACAATGTGAGGCCAACAGGGGTCAGGATCCAAATGAACCCAATATCTGAACAAGACACAAACACGTTTAAATTAAAAACTCCAACAGGTCTTTGGATATAGAATACCTTCTCTTCACCTTCAAGGCATTTTCTCTCTTCTATGACTTTACTTGCACCTCTTTAGTACTTGTATTAAAAATTCAGAAATTTCTAATCAACTTGCACCTTAAATTGCTCTATTACCTGAGATTGTTCTTCCAGTGGATAAGGGAAGGGGCGCTGAACATCATGGTAAGAGTAAGCATTGTGGACAAACTAAAGTGGAGCTCCAGATCATCTCTGACGTCTTGTAGCACTGATTCTGACAGTAAAGGGCTGCCGTTACATTCTTTACTCTTGCTGTGAGAGTCACTGCCATGAAAACCATTTTCTGTGTTTTGTGAAACTTTCTGGGGCGCCTGGTTTAACGGGAACAAAACATTTCGAAATTACAGGTACTGTGAGCCAACTAAAGTAAAAAAAAAAAGAAAAGAAAGAAAGATAAATTATGTAAAATAAGGCCTTTATACCAGGTTCAACATGTGGCTCAGTGATCTCTCTGTCATCTGTAATTTAAGCACCTGGACAAAGACAGACAATTACAGGAGACTAAACTCATTATGAAGACAATTGTTAATTAAGAGAGATTAGAGATTAAGAAAGAGACTATTACAGGCATCAGCAGGAATAATTTCTTAAGTCAAGCATCCAACTTGAGGTAAAAAAGATTAGAATAATGATTTATCTTACCAACCCTAACCTACTTTATATGAAGTAGGTATGAAACTAAGGAAGGGAGGACAGATCACTCACTCTGTAGAGGTGGAGAAGAGTGGAGACCATAAGAGCCAGCGCTCCACAGGTGACGCCTCCAAGCACACTCAGAGAGACTATCAGGAGAATCTGAGTATGAAGACGAAGCGTGCCACAGTCCCGGGACACTGAAGGTCTGCAAACAAACACAGTGTTACACACATGATTTGTGGAAACATTTCTGAAAAGACCAGCAGTTGGCAACTAGTTTCTATGGCAGAAAATGAACAATTTCAGCTATTAACTGCATTAGGGACGTTGTTATAACATATATAATGCTTTTTCTATTTTTTAATTCAGCTTCAAGATTTTAGATCAAAATACATAGTGCATAGTGTATATATATATAAGGAAATCTGTTTATTTTATGTCCTACAAACAACGCTGAAACGGCAATATATGTCAATATAAATTTATTAACGAACACTTAAAGGGGTCATCGGATGCAAAATTTACATATAAATGTGTCTTGCAGTGTGTGGACACAACCACCTTACAATGAAAAAAATCCATCCACTCCTTTTTTTTTAATCCTCAAAAAGCCTAAACACTCTCAATAATCAAGCAGTTTGGATTTTCTGAGCAATATGATGTCATTGCTCATGCTCCGCCCACGACCACTGAAGGGCTGTCCCGTATTAGCATATTTCCGCCCTCAGCCATTTGTATACCGTCCACCAGGGCAGCACTTTATGGCCCTGTCCCAAATGGCGCACTTCATGAGGACTTTCGGTCTCGTGGACTTAAATTGCGCGTGCTCGCTGAGTCTACGAGTCCGTAGGCCGTCCCATTCAGCATTTTAACGCTCTGAAGTGTGCTCAGCAGCGCCCCCTTTGTACCCTTTAAGAGGTCTTCCGCGAAGCCCGCATAGATGCAGGCTCCACACACTTTAACTACCCAGGAATCCTTGCGAAAGGCCAATCAGACAACGGCTGGGAGGAGATTTCGCTCACAGACAATTGTTGACATGGCTGAGAAGAAAATATTACGTTTTTTTATGACCTAGATGTACATTTTACCAGTTGTAACCTACAGTTTATACAAACATTATGGTCATCGACCAGTGGTTGATGTCTCAAACATAATAATAGGGCGTTGAATAATATGATCGCATTATGGTTCATTAAATAAATAGAACCGAATGTCAGGGCTTTACTGAGTCATATATAAACACATTATGAATATTGAGACCTGTAAATTCATCTGAAACTCATGCACATTTTCATTATATGTTAAAATTGTAATCTTAGTTCAAATGGAACATTATGTATTATTAAGTACAACTGTATACATCATTTAAATAAGCATGATGTATCTATTGTCTAATGCCCAGGTGGCATGCATAATATCAAAATCTAGAACTGTAAAATTAGGCTGTGTAGTTGACATGGAGATGAGACGATGGAGCGCAAAAATGTGATTTCTCCTGTCCAACAACAACCAGACCGTTATTTCCGGCGTGACGATCGAGTCTGTCCCAAAAATACCTCTCAATGCGCCCTTGTGGACTCGCGCCAAGGGCCCTATAGGTCTGCACTACATGACGTCACCAAAGTGTGGACTCTGAGGAAGTCCACAAGTCCGGAGTGTGCCATTTGGGACAGGACCTATGTGTCTTGTGTCGACACGCCCCATGGAAGAGAGGGGTGGGGTGAGCAGTTGCTCATTATCATTTAAAGAGACATGCACCGAAACGCATCGCTGTGAACAGAGCTGTTTTTGAGGAGGTAAAAAGGGTGTTGTTTACACAACCATCCGATGACCCCTTTAAGATTTATTGACACCTCAAGATACAGTCATGTTTAAAAAATAAAAAAAGCCTTCTTGCATGTGCATTTGAAGGGTGTCAGTAAGGTTTTTGAGAGTCTCTTTTGCCCAGCAAGGCTGCATTTATTTGATTACAAATACAGTGAAATAATATTATTTTACAATATAAAATAGTAACTTCGCAAAATTATTACAATTTAAAAATTCTATTTTACTATGTTTTAAATGCAAAGCTGAATTTTCAGCATCATTACTCCAGTCTTCAGTGTCACATGATCCTTCAGAAATTATAATATGCTGATTTGATGCTTATGAAACATTTCTTAATATTATCAAACCAGTTGTTCTGCTTAAAATATTGGTGCAAATGTGATTCTTTTTCTTTTTTTAGGATTCTTTGTAAGAGCATTTGTTTGAAACAGGAATCTTTGTAACATTATAAATGTCTTAACTCAAACTTTTGATCAATTTAATGTATCCATGAAGGATAAAAGTATTAATTTCTTCAAAAAAATTTAATCTTACTGACCCTAAACTTTTAAAAAGTAGTGTATAAATATGAAACATTTTAACATTTAGATAAATGCATTGTTGAACTCACAGAATGACAAATGTGTTTAATTTTGTTTGTGGATTTAGATCAAAACATAAAACCTAATTCATGCAAAACATCTGTTTATTTAGAGCACCTACTACAAAGCAATTAGTAACATGATTTTCACCTGTGCAGTGGAGCAAGGAAAAAGGACAGGAAGTAGACAGACACTCTGAGGACTGTGCTACCCCAGAATGCAATGGCTGCACCGAGCACACAGAGCAGTGGGGATACCAGACGAGGCCATTCCTGCATAGAGGCTTTTGGATCCTGGGATATGCTTTCCACAGAGTTTAGAGGAAGAGTATCCACCCCAGGAAGACCCAGAGAGGACCAGACATCATGAAACCAGCTCTGCCTATAGCAGAAAACCCCTCGAAAAGATTAAAACGGGAGCACTGCCTGACTAGGCTCCTCTGTTTTGCAGAAAAATAGAATCCGCATTCAAATACAGCAGATAGACACTGTGTCAAGACTCACCTGAGCAGCAGCAGCAGCAAGAGGACAGGCAGTTCCAGTTTGTGGACCTGTAATGATTTACTCATGGCTTCTTGCATTCCAACAGGATGCCCCAATCTTTTGATGGAGCTCAGCTGAGCCCTGATCATCAGAAGCAGCACTACAGCTGAGTAGACAGGCAGAACTGGACCACAGAAACGTAGAATCTAAAGAACAAAGATTTTTTTTTAATACGAGACTCTGGGTTCAAAGTTAAAACTGGCAGATGAAATACCACACTGTAAGCACACCTGCCCAAGCACTTTTGGAAACGAAGTCCGAATAGACACCTGTAGAAAAACAAGACAATGTTAGTTGTCTTACTGGTAGGTTTACCTGTGAGGAAAACAAAGGATGTGGATGAAATACCTTGTATTGGCAGTTGGGGGCAGTGTGGAGCTGCAGGAGGGCACTGGAGGTGTTGTCTGGGCGGCTGGTGTGAAGCATGCTGTAGATCTCAGATACCGAAGGAATACTTGGGTTGAAAACATTTAAGAGTTACTCTGATGCAAAAAGAGAACTGCAGTGAGATGAAGAAAGCTGACTAATTATTCTACCTTGCCATAGCAAAGGAGTCTTCTTGAAACCAAGGTACCCTCACTCTGTACACACTTGGCAGTCTGTCTGTATAGCACAACACGTATAGTATCAGATGCGAGTCTTTTAAAACACCATGCTGAATTTCTGGCAAATGAAGTTGAACTGATTACCTTTAGTGGTTTTGCAGTGACTCATGACCGTTATTCTGAAAGCCTGATAAACCTGAAGGAGCACAAACTAGAGTTCACATGTCTTTTGCTTTGGGGTATCTTATTTTAGTAAAAGGATTAATGCATAACCAATTACTACTAATAATAGGAACATTATCCTCAAAAGACTTTATAATGATAAAGATTATTATGGGATTTAAGCCATTACAAATGCTTCTACTATGTATAAAACTGAATATTTGAAAAATCAGAGAGATTAAATCTATAGAGAAGCTGAGGTTAACAGGGAAGGAGGAATACAGGGAATGTTATGAGCGATCACCTGATGAAAGTCTTGTAGCAGTAGTGTATGGAGCAGCCCAGAGGAGTTAATGCTGATGTCACTGACGGTCAGACCTGCAAACAGTCACATTCAGGTTAAAGCGTTTGGATACATTAAACACAACTTACTTGGTTTTAAAAAGTTAGAAAGAAAGACGGTATTTGACACTGTATTTTATCTGACTATTACATGCTTATTTTTTTCTGCCAATTTTAAAGTTAAAATGCCCCTATTATGCGTTTTAGGATATTACCTTTCATGTAGTGTTTAATATAGCTGTTTGTATATGTAAAATGTCTGCAACGTTTCAAAGATTAAAGTGCACGATAAATGAGTTATTGTTTTCCAAAATAAAGAACCGATTCTGAACTGCCTGAAACAAGTCGTCAGTAAATCCAGTTTTACTTCCTGCACAAATCTACATAGGTCTGTAACAAATTTACATAATGTCAGCCTATGGTCTTCATTGGCTGCCAGCGAACAACGTCTACTTAGACCCGCCATCAAACACTGTAGTTATAGTAGAGGCCCGAAAGGGTTTGTGTTGTCGACATGTCAAATCCACTTTGTATGCACTTCCAAAGGATGAGGACTCAAGCTCAAATTGATAATATGGTAAAACTGAAGCCCTTGTTACTAAGTGCTGTGTAAGCCTCCAGAGCTGAAATTCAGATGTGGTAATGGACGTCTCAGTTCTTGCTTTTTTTTACTTTGGATGCATGTAAACCTATTTTAGGAGACCTCCAAAACAAAATTTGGAACCTTAAAAATGCCATAACAGGGGAACTTTAAATGTGTATAGAATTCATGCAGCTGTCATTACAGAAAAAAGGGAACAAAAAATACTAAAACACTGCTCTGGATGAAAGTGTTTGCTAAATGCCTTAAAAGTAAAATATCATTATATACATGTATGTGATTTTGACTCACCAAAGGACAGCGTATGAGGCACTTGCACTGAGACAGTCAGGCTCTGCTCTCTCTGCAGCTCACACTCCACTAAAAACTACAATCAGACAATCAAGCATTTAGAGTGGATCATTAAATAGTTCATCATGCAAATGGTTTTGACATGAATCAACCTATGCATGTTTTAAAAAGAAAGATATACTAATGTGGTCTGTCATGTAATGTAAGTTTTCATAATGAACATGATAATGTGGATGCAAGTTAACCTGTCCTCCGCTGGGGTTAGAGGCATCAATGATGAGATGAGAGACCGACATGAGTTCACTGATTTTCACTGTCACCGCCTATAAAAGAACAGACTGTTTATAGATAAAATTTATTTTAAATGTTGTATTATAAGTTGTGTTTTTGCATGTGTAAGAAAAACTAGACTGACCTTATAGGCTGGAAGGAGCTCTGTCTCAGATGACAGATCTATTGCCTGAACACTAGAAAATGAGGAAAAACAGAGAAAGAAACACTTTACAAAGCAAATAATATAACATACTATACATTATCAACAATAGTCCAGAGTGCTGGTATGGATATGGATCAGCATGTGTGCGCGATGCATCAGATGCACCAGACAGATGAAAATGTGTCAACTTTGTGAAAGACATGCATTTTTTTTTTATGCACATGCAGAAATTACTGGCGCAGATTCTGTATGGGCCCTGGTCATTTCCAATTACAAGAGGATTAGAATTCATCTGGTTCATTTTACTCACCACATGGAGCCGCTCATCTGTGTGCAGCCGTACAGCCAGCTGGTCATTTCCTGTTAAACATGCAGAAATAAACAGAGCTCTTCAAAACATGCTTGAGAACATTCACAATCAGCATAAGTCATGATAGATACTTGGACCACAGCCTGCATGAAGGAAAAACTGTATTTTCCTGCAAAATATGTACTTTTTTGCTTATTACAATACTATTTTTTTTTTTACAAGTGTGAGCAGTGAGAATCCAAATGCTTTGCAAAATTAACAAGCAAGTTTTTTTTCTTAATTTATACTCAACTAAATTCTGCTTCAGAATATTTGACCGTTTTTTTTTTTTTTAATTTAGAGTTTGTACATGAATTTATATTTAAATGCACAATAATACTGCATATTTTCTTTAAGACTGGGGAAGCTGACACCACATAAAAAATTGTCAAAGGAATGCTCTTAAATAGATGTAATTTCACTGTAATGTTTGGTGACATTCAAATCAAAATGACACATTTAAAAGGAAAAAAGGGTTCTGAGCGTGACGCTGTTGGACTCCCTCACCATATTATTACTGCGGCAATGGAAATGACTGTAGGCCTTCCTTCGACTGGAGAGAGCAAACAGGAAGTACTTGACTTGAGCTTCCTGCCAAGAGGATGGTTTACATCAGTGCAATGTTCAGAGAGAAGCTGCTGGCATAATTTTTCCCAGAGATGATGAAACATATTGTCACCTTGGGGGCAGTGTAGAACAGACGGAGTGTGTTGACCTCCTTCCATGCCTCAGGAGGAGCTGGAAGGATGGATGAATGAATAGATTCGGATAAAAATAGTAAGAAGTAACAGAGATTCCGATATTATCTTCCAGCTGTGTGGAAAACTGATAAGACTATAAATATATGTTCGCACAAACACAGACCTGAGAAAGTGACAGGGTCTTCCTGTGCTTCTCCAGGCTGCAGCACTGGGTGTCTAAAGAAGTGATAGTTCAACACTGACATTCGCTTCTCAGGACTCTCTGTAAACTAAAGAGAAGCATGAGTCAATAAAAACAACTTGAACACGAACATTAACACGGTATTAATTTAGGACAGTGTAGGAATCTCAGACGTGAAGACCAGCAGACTCGGTTGCATCTTCAGCAGGATTCTTTATTGAGAAAGAGCTGTTGGTAGCTGTAGTCATCAAGACTAAGGCAGCGTACATTGTAGTTTGTATAGATTTTAGGAGGCAGTGCTTAGAAACAGAGACAAAGCACCTGGCTGACGACCTTAAACAAAGCATGCAAAAATGAAGAATCCAGGTATAGGAACCCACACCAGACTCTAGACTAGAGTGTCACCAGTCCTAATCCAATCCGCTTAACTATTCAAAGAATAGGACAGGGGCTCCAGGAGCCATTAAAGACAAAGGGTGAGAGTCTCAGAAATCGGACTCATTAGACTTACAATAAAGAGAACAGGACTGGCAGGAACCTCTTGCTAAAATCTTTGCTTAACTGAATAATTCATCTGAGGTCAAATCTTGAATGCTAAATACAATGTATTTCCCGTTTGTTTTTCATGTGATGTTATGTAAGGATGTAAGATCAGAAGATCTTAAACAGATTCTTATATTTGTAATTCCACACAGTGCTCACCTGCCCTGTTTCAGGTTCAATAAGGTCGAAGAACGCCCGAACTGTGGCCAGAACCAGCTCCTTGCACCTTGTATGAAGCATTTGAAATTACAAAGAATGAAATTCACTGGCTGTTAAGAAGCTAAGTAGCTTAAAAGCAAAATAATTAGGCATCAGTTTAAGCTCAATGTTAGCATACAAAAACATACCAAACAATGGAAATATGATCCGTGGAAACCCATGTTCGAGGAACTGCAGTCACCTAAAACCAATTTACAAAACACACATGTAAGGACATAAAAAAAGCAGGTTGAGCTTGTAAGAATTGAGAAATTAGGAGATGCCGGACAGTCTGGTTGAAGAGCGACCAGACCCTGAGAGGACAAAAGGACCTCTCTGGAAATTAACATTTGAACTAGCCCTCGTGCACTATTGAGACGAAAAGTCTCACCTCCGAGTCATCCTAATCTACATTTAATTCCCCCTTCTCTCACCCCCTCTCTCTCATGCTCAGACCACCTGAATTCACCCGAGAAAATGTATAGTTTAATGTGAATGATTATCACAGAGTATTTTTCATGTTTGGTATCATTTAAAATGTCACAGTGTGACTGGTACAGATGTCTCATTTCCAAGTAAGGTTTTTAAGAGTTTAAAGATAACTGACATACAAAGGAAGGTGATCTCCTGGCAAATGGTCACACACCCCCAAAAGGTGCAACCTCTGAATGCAAATTAATTTTGTTAGTACATGTTTCCAAGTGAAAAAGGTCCTGACTATATAATGAAATGCAGCAGGGGATTCGGGGCCTTTCTGTACTTCAGATTAGCCCGTGAGGCTGAGAGTGGCCAAAACTCTCAGCCTCATGTATTTATTATTGTTGGGTTTGCATCTCTTATTTGATGGTTTGTATCGATTATCTTTGAATTGATTATGAAATTGGCATGATACATTTACTTGACATAATAAATTGTTACATTTGATTATTCTAACTGACTTTGGCATTATTTGCATTAAAGAGTTAAAAAGAATAGTCAAACATTCGCTAACATTTAATGATGCACAGATATCATTAAAACCTTTTCACTTATGGAGTCAGATGAAATAACGAGAGAATACATATTCAAATGTATTGCATTTAATCAAAAAATACTTTGCCTCGAGAAAAGGACAGTAACACGTAAAGACCTTCCGCGCTGGTTGGATGCCGGTTTTGGGCCGATCGAGCGCGAGCTTACAAGCTCTTTAGGTTAACTGAAGAGAATTTTTAAAGAAAGATCTCAAAGAAAATGGCTTGTAGACCTACCACAACTGACATCTTATTGAGGTCATCAATGGGGCAGGACAGCGCCGTCAAGCCAGAGCGCACTTGGAAGTCAAGGTAACCACCACCCACAGAGAGAACGGTTATATTTCGAAAGTCTTCAGCATTTGTGGCCCAGCGATTCCTGACTGTGGAGTAAAACTCTACAACAGACACACAATTCAGATGTTAGCGTACCAACTATGTTTACATCAACATTTTTGTTTGAGAAAGTAAATGTACAATTATGCAAGTCCATACCTTCTAAATACACTATCGTTCAAAAATTTGGGGTTGATAAGATTTTTTGATCTTTTTGAAAGAGTCTCGAGTTCAGCAAGGGTGCATGTATTTGATCAAAATTACAGTAATATTGTCAAATATTATTACACATAAAAATAATTGTTTTCCATTTTAATATATTTTGAAATGGAATTTGTTCCTGTAATGCAAAGCTGAACTTTCAGCATCATTCCTACAGTCTTCAGTGTCACATGATCCTTCAGGAATCATTATAATATTCTGATTTTGTGCTTAAAAAACATTTATTATTATTATTATCAATGTTGAAAACAGCTGTGTTGCTTAATATTTTTGTGGAAACTGTATTACATTTTTTGGGGGGGATTCTTAGATAAATATAAATTTCAAAAGAATATCTTTTATAAAAATAAAAATGACTTTACTGTCCATTGTTATCCATTTAATACAGAATAAAAGTACTAATTTCTTTAAAAAAAAATACCTCACCCCAAACTTTTGAACAGTACTGTACCTTCAAAACTCTCAAACAAATTTTCTGTACAGTTGCAATCAAAATTATTTAACCCCTCTGGAGACTGTAATAATTTACAAATGTAAGCTTTTGTTAAGAACAGAGTTTAAAAAAAAATGTATCTATAACAGTTTAGTGGCTAATTAAAAGTGATAATGTTAATGTACAATGTAATGCTTTTGAGTTTTTTTTGCAAATCAGCTATTTTATAATTATTCAACCCCTATTCAACACTGCTGTTTGTGTAATTGTGTAAAACACAATTAAACCTATAATGTTACACACACACACATTTAGCCCATGCATGTGCAAAAGTTGAGTACCAAATATGGCAAAAGGCAAAAGTCAAAATAGCTCTCACAAAAGCTAAGAGAACAATTTTTTTATTACATTAAAAAGTCTATGGCTACAATAAGATTTCCAAAACACTAAAAGTTTCTAGAGACACAGCTGGCAGCCTTATTCATAAGTTTAACATTTGTTGTACCAGAAAATATTTGAGGGTGTTGAAGATAAAGCACAATAAGGGGAATCAAATGTTTGATCAGAGGACCTGAGAAAAACCCTCAATTTACAGCCAAAGGATTTCAAGATGACCAGATAAAAGGAGGAAAAAACATTTTATATATTCATCCAAATCTACTTCAGCTTGGTTCAGAGATCAGTCGTAGAATGTTCTTGAGTGGCCTGTACAGTCTTCAGATTTACATCTCATTGAAAATATTTGGTGGAATTTAAAGAAAGCAGTGGTATGGTGAAAACCAAAGATTATCAGTGATCTGGAAGCTTTTCAAATTAGGAATGGGCCAAGATTGCAGTAGAGAGGTGACAGAAGCTTCTTACAGTTTATTGGAGGTTATAAAGAATAAAAGATTCTGCACAAAATGTGACTCTTGTAATTTTTTACATGATTGTATAGAGCAAATTAGATTTTTTTCTTCTTCAATTTTTCATCCACATTCTAAGAATCACTCAAATGTGTATTAATAGAATTTCTATAATGCTTTTCTTTAACTGTTTTCATAACATTTTGTTCTCAGCGGCAAAATGTCTTGCAGTATAATAATCTTATAAATAATTTTTATTGCAACTGTATGTGTCTGTATGTTTTTTTTTTCCCTACCCAGTATATAAGGGTCAACAGACAGGACAGGTGCCTGGTGGGGGGAGGCCTGGGTGATGATGAGGCTGACCAGCCGTGGATTGAAGCGTGCCAGGGTGAACAAGGCTCTTGCCACCACTCCACCCATGGAGTGACCCACCAGAACCACACCTGTGGGGGGATCTGGACGGTCCTGCAGCCATGAGAATGTAGTAAAAAGACCATTGGTTTGGATGTGGATAATCTACTAATTGCAGTGAGCTTTAATTACTAAATCAATAAAGGCTGGAATACACTACATGACTTTTAAAGTCTGGCATCATACGCTTGCTGACTTGCAGAGGAAAAAACTGGGCATCATACACTAAACAAACGAGAATCATAGTCATACCAGACTTTCACGTACCGGTAGTTCACAACACAACAACAAATTCACACACAAACATGCACCTGGTTGCAAGGAGATGCATGGCAAATGAAAACAATGTGTTCTAAAATCTGCTCAAAATATCAAATATTTGTTAAATCTTCCACATGGATGGAATCATAGTCTGAAGCTAAAAAATCTGAATCTGTGCAGTACAGAATACAGTACGTGATTTTCTGTGAAATCTGTCAACTCCAACTTCCCAAAATCTGCAGACTCACTCTAACTTTCGGCAACAAGCACTGTTGTCTCCTCCAGACTGAAAATTGTAAAAAAAAAAAAAAAAAAAAAATCTGTGCCAAAGTCATGTGGTATATTCCAGCCACATTAACCCTTTGGGGTCTGAGGTGTTTTTTGGGGCCCTGGAGATGTTTTGACAAGCCATAATATTTGTGCTTATTTCAGTTACTTATAACATTTTAATGGCTAAAACTGCAAGTAATCTTTTATAAGCATATATATTTTCTGTTTTCTGACCTTATAAAGGCGCAAGATGGCTTTGATGCTTTCATGTAGAAACTGAGTCTGTCTGCGCAAACTGCCCCCGTACAGGGCCACCAGCTCCTCGTTGAAGTCAATGGTGAACACATTCATATGGATCCCTCTCTCCAGGTTCTCAGCCTTCCTCAACGCCACTGAACCCAGAGAACGAGCTGCAAGAGAGAGTAACAACATCTTTGTTTTGCAACCAGTGAGCTCTCACATCCTCCATTTGCTATTTATAATCTGAAAATTTCATTTGCATTGGGAGTCGGGACAAAGTCAGTAGGAGGATCAAGATTGACTGAGCAAACAAACCAGCTGTCAATACCCAGGCAAATTAAACAAGGCCAAGCTATTTATATAAATGTGTACAAGATGTGCTGATTGAAATATTGAAGACAAAACAGTTCCATCTCACCTTGCTTGTAGCTGCCCGCATTCCCAGGCAGGAAGAGCACAGGTGCGCCGGTGAGCTTGAGCCCTCTGGTCTCCTGAGCATATGCGCCCTCTCCATACAGATACAGGCCGTATGATGGGTACTGGCGCGCGACACGCCTCGGAAGCGGCACGCGCTGCAAACGCACGCACGCGCACGCACACAAAATGACAGGTGTGACTATTCACGCCCAGAGGATAATAATGCAAGACCACAGACAAATCGAGTTGTGGAACAGGATTTCTGACACAAACGAAACTTTAAATTAATGTACAGGTTTTGATGCAGGTTTGAATGCATGACATTTTGAGATGTACTATATGTCACCATAATAAGTAAACATATAAATACAAAAAAATAATAACAATTAAGAAGTAAATATTGTTTACACAAAATATACAGTCATTTCATTAAAAGAAATGTTACGCTTACTGTCTTCGGCTTGTTTTGACTGAGGAACACAAGTGTGACCCCTTATACCACGGTTTTACCCATAAATATTGTGTAATGACTGATGTGGCTGATTAGGTTTGTTTATTATTGCCAAAACAACAGGTAGAATGACAGGTATGAGGAACTGATGCATGGCCTGCCAGTGAATTGTGCACACTATCCTTAGCCAGTAATGTTGCCTTATTTACAAGAAATGGTGCATTTTGCTAAATGCAAACCAAACATATCAAGAAAACAACAGTGATAAAGACTATATTTGCAGTGATACTCACTCGGTATTCTGGGTACTCGAACATGTATGTCATGCTGCATCGATTCTCCTCGAAACTAAATAATAATTCCCGCAAACCCACGAGCAAAAGCCCAAGAGCAAAGCCGTAAAACGCGTATACAGCGAGTCTCATGTCTCCACAAAATAGGCTTGATTATATTCACAAATTCATTGTAATCGTGTCTCCGCTTTCCTCGTTGTAAACCCACACTGTCTTTGAACCTATAGGAAACCACCCACGGACCTGTCATGCAGCTCCTGGGACGACGTCACGGCGCAGACAGGACAGTTAGCCAATAGAGAGAGGGAATGTGTTCTAGGTTTGACCAATCAGAATTGAAAGTGGGAGGGATGGCAAGAGAACAGTGGGATCATCGAAGAAACTTTCTCCTCTATTTAAAACGCAGAAAAGCGTAACTCGAGGGGAAAATCGAAGTGCATCTAGTCACTTTGAATAAGTTTAAGGCGAAGGGACGTATAATGCCTGCATCGCACGATTACACATCAAATATCAGTAATTCATCTTATGCAGCACACTTTCATAGTGCCTTTATATGTCTTAATATAATAGATAAAACAGTAAAGATAGCAATTTTCTTTAATCACAATCATGTGGGTATTGTCATTTTTACCATTAAAAATGGCACTTTCCATCTTGCTAGTATTTTGTATTTTCCCTGTTACTAACACAACTATTTGCTAGAATAGCCAGAGCACAAAAAAGAATGAGCAATAACATCTGTACTTTTTTGTGGATTATGTTGGATTGCCTTAAAACCTTTCACTTCAAAACATTGCATTTAGAAATTACAGAAAGCAGTTATGAAAAAATCCTGTTCATTTTCTTGCCACTGAATTAATAATCCAGCTATAATTAACACTGTTTAAAAGGTGTCTTAGCTTCACCAGAGCATATTTCTGAAAATCCTTATAAAAACACTTCCTTAACTTACTACATAACAAACATATTAAGTTACAAAGTTCTAAAAGGTACTGCATTTCATGTTCAATAGAATACAAGCCTGTACCAAATAGAGAAAAATAATAACGATAAAAAATATGGCTATTTTTCAGTTGTACTGTATATATGACATATGGCAAAATAACGATTCCATTAAAATAACTAACCATTTATAATATTCAGCCAGAATAATTTAAATGTACAATATTTTGATGAATTGATATTTTAATATTAAATAAAAAACAGATTTTACTTGTTGCTGCTGTTTTGCATAAGATGTCATTTCTGATAAAACCGTTAAAGGTCAGTTCATCAATCTGTATTAGCCTGTCTTTCAAATGATCCAAGCAGTGATTCAAAGGTTTTCAGATGCTTCTGATACAATGTTACAGTTCAATTGCACAGTTTGCACAATTTGCAGTCAACTTGACACCAAAACTCTATGTTGTGAAAAAAACTGTTGTGTTCCTAAATGTGTTTACAATTTGACTGTCATGTTGTATTAGTTAATGTCTCGTTCAGTCCAGCACTGTTGGTTTGCTCTAAACCGGCAACAAATTCCTTGTATGCTCATACTTGGCCAATAAAGTTGATTCTGATTCATACAAAGTTTAAAATTATTATTATTTTTTTTTTCAATGAGCCTTACAAATTTACAAACATTAATCTGAACATTAAATCACTAATCTTAATCTAAGATCAGTGAGATGTGATCCACTGAATCACACATGAAACCAACATTCATAACTTTCTATTGTCCATGGAGAGTATCGGGAGCTGACAACTGTTTTTTCCAGTGAGGGTTAGAGATTCATGGCTAAATTTCTTTGCATGTTGAGCAATATTGAATGGGAAAAAAATATTGCTCTCCAAGTTCAGCACACTTAGTCAAGAAGCTTTGAGTGTTCTATCCTTGTGATGATCCAATCTGGAGTCACACCCTGGGTAAACTCCCTTTGGAATCTGCCAAAACAAAGAAAACAAGACAATCATAACTTTTACTGATGTTTCCATATTTACTACAATTATAACACAATACTGATATTACTGGACATTAACTCAAGGTAAATGGTAGTTTCTTTTAATCATAAAATCTATAAGCAATTTAAACTATAATAAACAATATTTAATAAGAAAGAATCTTGCAATCCATCTCAATCTCACTATGAGACGCAATACACGAACAATGAAGAGTAATCACAGTACTCACTCATAATTGGCTGTAAGCAATCTCTTGGTCTCTGGACTCTCTCCCTCTCCACCAATGTCAACCTGGAAAATTCTCGCTCCCTCCATACCATCTTCAGGAATTCTGGCACTCGTTAAGTACCAGAAGCGCATCAAAATACTTACAAATTTCCTCCCTGAAAATGAAAGAAAGACTGCAAATATTTTTGTCATACATATGAATTTATGGACTACTTCAAACAAAATGATATCTTTTAAAAAAAATCTTGACCTGGTTTCACAAACAGGGCTTAGATTAAGCCAGGAGTAGGCCTTAGTTCAATTAGGACATTCGAGTAGCTTTTATAAACATGCCTTAGAATCACTGGTGTGCATCTTGAGACAAAACAATGAGACTGACATATCTGAAGATATCTCAGTGCAAGTTGCTTTCAGTAAAAACATCTCAAACATGCATTTTAGTCTGGGACTAGGCTTAAGCCTTGTCTGTGAAACTGGGTGCTAGTAACCTAAATTGGCTTTCATAAGAACCAGTCCGATAAAAGGAGGAGAATATGCTAGATGCATGCTACAATGCTATTTTTTTTACTTAAATTACTCACCCACAAACAATAATTAAACATATTACCTGGGCGAATATTGCATGGTATGAAGCTTATAGGGTCTCACCGCTATCATCATAGTAAATGCCCACATCTCCAGTAGTTGTGTACATGATCTCATCAGACTCGGCTGACAGCGCCTTCTGGTGGCTCAAAGGCAGATGAGCGCATTTTTCCTCAAGCTTTTCTATTAGCTATGGGAGAGAATATAAATTATATATATTATATAAACATAATATACTCCTATTGACATTAAATAATCTTCAACAGGAAAATAATAGGATAATTGTTATCTTCATGACATGTACTTACATCTTTAGCCACTAATCCATCAAGAGACTCAAACTGACACTGAGACAGCAATCTTGAAACGTGTGAGAAAGCCTGAGAGAGAAGTTTTAATATTCAGTTTAAATCATGTAACTAAAAACAGTAAACAGTTGACAAATAACAAAATGTATGTGTATTAAAGTTATCAAGACAGATAAAAAAGATCAAGTAAGAAAGAAAGAGGCATGAAAAGTAAAAAAAACACACAAACAAAAAAAACACAAAAAAACCCCACATACATTTGATTATGTTATTATTGAGATTTAGAAATGGTATACACGTATAACATATTACAATGCTCCATATCCTTTACAAAATGTGAAATAAGGTTTACAAGTTGGCATTTACTGATATAGGCTAAAAATACAATGAAATTCACAAATAAACATGCATCTTTTTGGTATGTTCATTCATAAAATATAAATCTTATATAAATGCCTAAAAGACAGCTGGGGAAAGTCTTATAAAATGTTATCAATTAGGACATTAATTTTTGGTCCAAGATTATTATGAACAAGTACTGTTATAACATTATTCATATTCAGTGTCCATAACATGTCGTCGGTTAAGCAATTGAAATAAAAAAAATAAAAAATAACGCCGTCGGTTTAGTTCATGATGTGATGACACTACATAAAGAAGACACACATTGGCATCTATAACTCACCTGTTTGGCTCCTTCCGAGAACTCCTCGATACTAAACTCTTTGTCGAAGTATGTTCGGATGAGAAAGAAGTAGATGCGGGTTCGGAACCAGATGAAGGGGTTCGGGATGCCGACAACCACAACTTTTTGGTTCTGTTTGTGTCTCCCCCGTTCAGAGCTGTACTGACGAACACTACACACAGAAGACGATACGGGTGCGAGTCGTCTGGACTGACTCAATAAATGCGGCTTTGATGTAAAGTACCGGATCAGAATGGAAACGGGCCTGTTACAGCTACAACACCTCAGTAAGGGCAGCGCCATCTTTCTCCCATCATCCTCAGTGGGCCGTCTGTTAGGGGAATCCGACTGACAACATACAAAAGAGAGAAGAGTTCCACATTTACAGACAAATAAAACGGATTTCAACACTATATCAGTATTTTTCAGACAAAACAAACTTACACTTTATTTAAATTAATTAAATGTATATTATGTGTGATGTTTGTAAAAATAATACGTTGAACACATGTTCCTAGTAACGGTGTCCAATTTGTTCACATATTGTTCTTTTGAGTCGGTTTATTTGATCATTTGAATCGGTTCTCAAAACAGGCTGAGCGATTCGTTAACGAATGGTTCTGAGAGGTTATTCTCGGGTCAACAACTCACCTATTTATTTAACCACCATTATGAATAAAAAACACAGTAATAAACAACAATATATGTCTTCGAGGCTTTACTTGAGCATTTTTTAGAGACTCTGAATTTTAACCGGTTCTTTGAAACGAACTGTTTGAAAGAATCGACTCTTGGAAACGAGTTGGACTTCCTATCACTGTCGGAAGGCGAAAGAGTGAAGCGAATGGACTCGGAGTCAACTTCAGATTGTCAGAAATGGACTGTCAGGAAAAGCTGGAGGTGCCCGTATACACCGATGTGGACAGAGAGACTTTCTTGAGGGACATATATCCTCTGGTAACTCGTGTTATGTATAATAACAGCAATGTACTGCGGTGTTGTGAGTGTGTTGCTTGTAAATGAAACACGTCTCTCGTTCAGCGCAGACCAGTGGTTCTAAAGCGCGTGCCCCTGGGGCCCTGTGTGCGCGCGTGGACGGTGAGTTATCTCGCAGAAAAAGGTGGTGACCGCGAGGTCAAAGTGCACGTGTCTCCAGAGCCCAGGATGGACTTTCTGCATAAGAACTTTGTGTACAGGTGTGTGATTTAACACAGATCATGAGTCTAACAAAAACTGTGCAAGTTAAAACATTATTCTGTATTTCAGGACACTGCCATTTGACAAGTTTGTTCAGAGAGCTGCAGAGGCAAAACACTCTGATTTCTTCATTAGTCAGGTTAGTTACCTACCTTTAATGTTTATAATAATGTTACCTTTAATCTATAAAAAGTGCATTTCCAGTGTAATAAGATGTTTTTTAAGAAGTATATTCTGTAAGATTTTTAATATTCGAATATTTAAGTAAATGTATTGCATTGTGCCATTTAATTCTAAAGCTAAATTCCAAAGTTTGGAAGTAGTTCTGGCTTCACGCTTCAGACAAATTAACCCATTTTTAATGTATCTATATTTGTATTGCAGTCATATACTTTATTTAGCCTATTTATTATTTTGCTATGGCCCACAAGTTTTTTTGGGAGCCAAACACGATCTTCTTTTTCCCAACAGGATGAAAGCTATTACTTGCGCTCACTTGGAGAAGATGTTCGTAAGGTAGTCTGAATTAGAAATTAATATCCTACTTGTTTGGGACTGTAGAGTTTCATTCGAATAAAGCTGTAATATGCCTCAGTATTTTCATTGTAGAATGCCTGGAAAATATCCATGTCCTTTCCCTTTGAGGAACCTGCTGATTTAAGGAAGCAGTTCCCTGAGCTGGCAGAGGACTTCTATATACCCCAGTTCTTTGAGCCGGAGCAGTTTTTCTCAAGTGTCTTTCGTATTAGTTCCCCTGGTCTACAGCTGTGGACACACTATGATGTGAGTTCTACATAACTACAGGTTGTGCCACTTTTTTGCAGAAAGACAAACAAAGAAAATGTGACCATGCAGTTTCTTGTAAAGTTGTAAAAAAAATTAAAGCACTCTTGGCTTATGACAGCTATTTTTATGTTTACCGTCAGGTAATGGACAACCTTCTAGCTCAGGTTACTGGACGAAAGCGTGTTGTTCTCTACAGCCCCAAAGATGCCCTTTATCTCTACCTCACAGGTGACACTCAGTACTAAAGTACGCAATGAAATACACAAATGACAACTATGTGTAGAATATAAAATGTTATTAATTGTATCTATATGCACATAAAGACATTATATCTGTGATAAAGCTGGATCTACTAGATTTGTGATAGATTTAATGAGCTAAAATGCATCTGCATAATTGTTGAATTGTCATTTTTTTAGGGGACAAGTCTGAAGTTTTGGACATTGACACTCCTGATCTGCAACGTTATCCTGAGTTTGTGAAAGTGTGCCGCTACGAGTGTGTTTTGGAACCAGGAGACCTGCTCTTCATCCCAGGTATGATTCTTTACCCGCGCCAACTAGTTATACATATTGGTTAAACTACTGTATACACTCACCTAAAGGATTATTAGGAACACCATACTAATACTGTGTTTGACCCCCTTTCGCCTTCAGAACTGCCTTAATTCTACGTGATTCAACAAGGTGCTGAAAGCATTCTTTAGAAATGTTGGCCCATATTGATAGGATAGCATCTTGCAGTTGATGGAGATTTGTGGGATGCACATCCAGGGCACGAAGCTCCCGTTCCACCACATCCCAAAGATGCTCTATTGGGTTGAGATCTGGTGACTGTGGGGGCCATTTTAGTACAGTGAACTCATTGTCATGTTCAAGAAACCAATTTGAAATGATTCGAGCTTTGTGACATGGTGCATTATCCTGCTGGAAGTAGCCATCAGAGGATGGTACATGGTGGTCATAATCAGTCGGCCCATTCTCCTCTGACCTCTAGCATCAACAAGGCATTTTCGCCCACAGGACTGCCGCATACTGGATGCTTTTCCCTTTTCACACCATTCTTTGTAAACCCTAGAAATGGTTGTGCGTGAAAATCCCAGTAACTGAGCAGATTGTGAAATACTCAGACCGGCCCGTCTGGCACCAACAACCATGCCACGCTCAAAATTGCTTAAATCACCTTTCTTTCCCATTCTGACATTCAGTTTGGAGTTCAGGGCTGTGTTCAGCACCGACAAAACGTTGCACAACATTTTTAAAACAGAAACGGTGAATGGTTGAACACACTGTTCTGATGACGCAAGAGTTGCAACTATGGCAGCTGAGAAGGCCATTCTTTGTCAGGGTGTCCGCGGGGTTGTAAAAAGTATTAAAAGGTAGTAAATGAAATTAGCCAAAATTAAGGCCATTAAAAAGTATTAAAAAGTAATAAACGTCATCTGTCGAGGTATTAAATTTTCGAACCCCCATCCAACTAGGCCTATGAGTTTCAATTTGTGTTAAGTGCAGGCCTTTCATCTAAAATTCGCGTGGATTTATTTATATGTTGCGAGTAGTACCTGAGCGATATCATGTGACGTGGTTTTCGCGGCTGGGGGTACCCGGCTGGCTTGCTGCTAAACCTGTTCGCGAGTTCGCTTCTATTTCAGTCATTTAAGAGACATCGGGGTTTTTACTGCATTGAATTTTTTTTGGCGGCCGTCAAAGCGTATTTTTGTCTTTTCAAAGCCTTATTTGATCGGTGAGTAGCTTAAATGTAGATGACTGCTGCGCTCGTGACAGGGTGCATGACGAAGAAGGAGCAGAGAGAAAGAGCCCCGGTCGCGCGCGCGCACTCTCTCCACTCTTGCTCTCTCTCCCTCGCTCATATTAATCAAAATCTATTGACACGATGGTAAAAGGTCGGAAGACCGAAGTTTCACGTGGCGCATTCGGATATTTATTTCATTGAATTACCGCTGGGTGTGAATTGTGCTAAAATACATTGCCTTATCTTCTCTGAAAAGCGTTCCGCACATTCAGCTGACAGAACGTTAAACCACACTTTCAATAAACAAACAAACAAAAAAAAACTATCCAGTGATGAAATGTTTTCTGTGTTTGACACAAATTTTGTGCGATGTCCTAAACTGCCGGGATAATCACACAACACGTAGACGTCCGCTAATGACACACTGCATAATTCGCGAACTAATTACTCCTTTGAACCGATTCACTTTAATGAATGGTTAAAACTGATCTGTCCGACACTGAACTCACGAGACGTCTGAATCGGTGTGTAACAGATCGGTAACATTTTACACTAAGGTTCCATTTATTAAACTCTAGTCAACTACATTAATTACCATTAACTATTAATAAACTGCACTTCTACAGCATTAATTAATCTTTCTTAATGCTAATTTCACCATTTAGTAGCCTACATTATTGAAATCAAAAGTTGTATTTGTTAACATTAGTTAATGCAGTGTTAAGTAACATGAACAAAAAATTCATGTATGTAAACTACATAGTATTTTCAGGTTATTTATATCATAATGTGTAGAAAACTTACCAAAAAAAAAAAAATCATTTAGTCTAGACTGGAGTGAGGTGAAACCAGAAAAAAAAAGTGCAAAGCAAGTTATTAAATAGCTAATTTTTTATCTGGCAGCTAATTTTATTCAATTGTACAGTTTATGGTAGAAAATTAGACTATTAGTTAAAATAAACTTTTTAGTGCTATATTTTTTTTCTTCTTCTTGATATTGATATGATTATAGACCAAAATAATTATTAGGTCTAGCAAAAAGGATTTTATCTTACAAAGCTATTAAATCAAGTGGTAAAATCACAGCTTAAAAAAAAAAAAAAAGAGGGCAAGAAAGGATTGGCCACCAATCTCTATCTGTCCAGGGTTGAAGTTAAGTTATAATCACCTCATTAAATTGTAATGAAATGTTTTATTATTTTTGGAAAGATATTTCATTGCTTTATACCGCTACAGTTGCATCTTGTCGTCCTGGTATTAAAAAATATTGTGAAGGTATTAAAAAAGGTATTAAAAGGTATTAAATTCAACTTAAGAATTTCTGTATATACCCTGTTTGTGTTCTTTGTGAAGAATTTTCTGAGCCTGATGAAGTCGGTATAAATATGTGTTTAATACTACAAAATATGCCCGATGTTACAGTTACTGCACTTGCTGCCCAGAACAAAAGAGAACATCCCAATCGAGTGAAGGGATTGCTGAAACTGAAATGGAAGCACACATCTTACCTAATTCAGACTAAAACGCATCACATACTGACTTTATTTGTAGTTCATACTGTTTTAATACCCTGTATTTTCTTTCTCATTTTTAGGAAAAGCTTAATTACCATTGTTTATTTCTATACCAAATGTCATACACTTGCATATGAAGCTAAAAATATAAACAACTACATCATTATGTTGATATCCTATATTTTTACAATAAAACTTACGACAAACATGTCTTCTAATATCCTCAGTTGTTGCGTATACCGAGCTGCATCGAACACATTTGTAAATTACTTTCCTTGAACCCATTGTGCGAGTTCACTTTAATACCGTGTGCTTTATATACATGTTACTGCTGATTGGACTGCAGTTGAACGTCATGTTTCCTGGAAACGGCGTGCACTGGTGTGCAACGGGGTTTGAGATACGTTTTCTCTTGTTTGGTGGGTGTGTCAGAACTGCAGTCCAATCAGCAGCAACATGTATATAAAGCACGCGGTATTAAAGTGAACTCGCACAATGGGTTCAAGGAAAGTAATTTACAAATGTTTTCGATGCAGCTCGGTATACGCAACAACTTGTCTTAAGTTTTATTGTAAAAATATAGGATATCATTATAATGATGTAGTTGTTTATATTTTTAGCTTCATTGCAAGTGTATGACATTTGGTATAGAAATAAACAATGGTAATTAAGTGCTTTTCCTAAAAATGAGAAAGAAAATACAGGGTAGGCCATATTAAAACAGTATGAACTACAAATAAAGTCAGTATGTGAGGCTAAATAGATGTGTTTTAGTCTGAATTAGGTAAGATGTGTGCTTCCATTTCAGTTTCAGCAATCCCTTCACTCGATTGGGATGTTCTCTTTTGTTCTGGGCGGCAAGTGCAGTAACTGTAACATCGGGCATATTTTGTAGTATTAAACACATATTTATACCGACTTCATCAGGCTCCGAAAATTCTTCACAAAGAACACAAAGAATGGCCTTCTCAGCTGCCATAGTTGCAACTCTTGCGTCATCAGAACAGTGTGTTCAACGCATCACCGTTTCTGTTTAAAAAACGTTGTGCAACGTTTTGTCGGGGCTGAACACAGCCCAGGTGTTCCTAATAATCCTTTAGGTGAGTGTACTTTCACACAGCAATCATAACCTGAAGTAATGCTGAACTAATTGTATTCAAAGAATTGCAATATTTTTTAATGTAATGAAATTTTAATTGCATTTCCTCAGCTCTTTGGTTTCACAATACCCTCGCTCTCCAGTTTGGAGTTGGTGTCAACGTGTTCTGGAAGCATCTTCCACCTGAGAGTTATGATAAGAAAGATCCATATGGAAACAAAGACCCAGTAGCAGCTACTCGAGCGCTGCAGGCACTGGAGAGAACTCTAGGCATCTTAGAAGATCTGCCACCTGAGTATCGGGATTTCTATGCTCGCCGCATGGTGTCACGGATTCAAAGTCGGGCGTACATTAGGCAACCTATGGAGACGGCACAAGGAAATTTAGACAAGGCATAGTTCTTTCTCTCTATTTACACTGAGCCATGGACTTTGAGAATTATAATTACACATTTTGTCATTCAAAGACATTTTACAGCTTTCACATTAATTTTGTTATTAAATAAGTTATTATTTACTGAGTACATATTAATATTCTACTGTTTTAAAGCATGGTCTCAACTCTCAGATCTAGGGCATGTGCAATAACTATTATGGCACAATCCTAACAAAAACGGCTTTCTGGAACTATTATTCAACTGAACCAGTTGCTTCAAAAATGATTCACTTTTGATTCACAACCTGTAACACACTGGAAACATTTGCAGGTCTGTGATTTGCAAATGTGATGGGGACACCCGAAACAAAAAGGGCTAAAATTATACAGTACTTTAGAACAGGGATTTTTGTCAGCCTAACCCCTTTCACCTAAAATATTTACTTGGTGTACACCCTTTTTTAAGATTTTAAAGGGTAACTCAACCCCTGGTCAGAGCCTGACTCCACCCACTGGCAATATTTGAAAAATGCTGGGAAAGTGGGTAGAGCCCAGCGGAGATAGAGGGGATGAACAGAGGGCGGGGCTGAGCGGGGTTGTGTGCACCTGAGACCCGTTTCAATAGCGCGCGCAGGGTTGCCAGATTGGGCGGTTTTGCAATCTGTTTTGCGGGCAAAAATGGGTTTGGGCGGGTGGATAGAAATTGGGCTGGTTTCGGATCAGTTCGGCGGGTTTTTGTTGCCGAAACACCGGCACTTCAGATCCTTCCTGCGACCCAATGTTCAGCAGACAGCAGTCTCACTCACTCACTCACACAAACACACACACACACACACACACACACACACACTACAGCTCTGGCTGACGTGCCCCCTAAACTGACGTGCGCCCCTCAGGCCTCAGCTAACACTAGATCGCGGGGTTTTCAAACTTATCTAGCTGACTATCACTGCGGTCTCATGACAACTCTCTCCGGGTCAGCAGCTGCGCCAACACAGATTTGAATGTTGCAATATGATTTTGTCAAAGGTTTAATAGACAGACGAAATGGAAGAAGATCGCGTGAGTGTTTGAATCGAGATCATTCTTTTATAGATACATCGTGCAGCTCTGTAACGACTCATTTCATCCTCTGATGAAACGAAAGTGGCTACCTTCTGTCAACCTCGTCTATAAGCAAGGGCAAAAATAAAGCAATTTAATTTGAATTAATATCGGTAATATTCTGTAATAAAAAAAATCGATTTTAAAATCGTAAAATATTATATAAAAAATCGCGACACTAGGTGAATCGATTTCTCCCAGCCTTAATGAATGCATGTTTTATGTTGCTATTTGAAATAATTGAAATGTTAAAGTGGGTTATTTTTATGTCCATATAGCCTATCAATGTTTTTATAGCCTACTGAATGCTTTTGTTCCAAGCGACTTTTAGTGACAATAAACCATACTGTCTATGCAATAAACAGACTCATTGATAGGTCAGTGTAGCCTACTTTTACTTCATTTGATTAAATTGTCTCTAAAATCGTATGGGCTAAGTTGAAAAATTGATAATTTTAAAGCTTGTTAATGATTTCAATGTGTTTAAATGAGAAAACAAGCCAAAAAAATGTTTTTTGGCGAGGTTTTGGGCTGGAAAACCTTGTTGGCACCTGGCAACCCTGAGCGTGCGTTCTCTGTAGGCACGTTCACATTAGCAGATGAGTTGCCATGAGAACGACTGACATCTCTTATCTTTTCATACGATTACATAAACAAAGAATATTTGTTTTCGTTTTGAATTAGATAATTTAATAGCAGAGACTTAAATGTTTATAATGATATATTGCTTATGCCTGTGTGACTAGTATTCGCTGAGTTATGTTTAAGTTTTAAATTTTCTTTATTTTACAAAAGCACAATGTTTTGTTTCGATTTGGAAGTGGACACATAAAAAAGACATTTAACAGTTTATTTTTTCATATTTCTTACGTCTGTATGATCATAAATGACGGAGTATTTTAAGTCTATTTTGCTGCTATGTGAAAAAATCCAGCAAAACGCGCCGGCGGGCACAGGGCACCACAACTTCCAATAGGAAAATTCAGCTGCAGTAGCCACCACTCATCCTGAAGAGGGCAGCACTCAGACGTTTTTACACCATATATTGTAGAATTAAAACACTTTATACCCAAATGTCAAAAAATGTACTCGAATCAATGAACAGCATCAATAAAGCCCCAGTCTTACAGATCATTAACAAAAAAAAAGTTGTTTTAGGGTTTAGTTAACCTTTAAGTTACTATTTAAATAATTTAATGACATATTTTCATGTTTACAGTTCTCTGGTGTGGGTTAATAGTCACATAACATGTACGTAAACAAATAAAATGCTTTGTTTTATTTTATTCAGTCTTTCTTAGTAAGTGTTTTATATTGATTGTTCCCTCACCACAAACTCCTATTTTGGAAAACCCTGGTTCAGAAGGTGACAATATTCTAAAATACACAGACCTAATTGCAAGTTGACTGATACTTTCGTCTTCGTTATTTTTAATAAAAACTCTTGTTGTTCCAAGGCTGCGGCAGCTTCCCGGCAAAGCTGGCTCACAGATTTAGCCATCGTGCCTTGTTTCGAATACAATATGATCATGAAATTATAGTTTCAATAACTTGTATGCACTAGGCTACACGTTTCGCACTCACTCATTCACCCTCAGACACTCTCAGAATAAGCCCCACCCACTCATTAACATTTAATTTGCATACAGGTTGTCTTTAAAAATGAAAACTGAAATAGAGGAAATAAAATGAAAACTAAACTTTACATTTTAATTTGAATCGTGTCACTATTATTAGTGCGTGAAGCTTTGTTAAAACTGTATTCTCAGTTTCATTTTTAACCTTTCCATTTTAAAATTATCAGTCTTGCCTCGAGATGAGTAGTGAAGATGAAACATCAAATCACCAATTGCATTTTATTTTTCAATTTGACAGGGATGATGCATTGTCACCGTGAAAATGAAATGATTTGTCATGTGGAAGAAATTTTATATGTTCTATATGTGTGCAGTTTCTTATATTCATAGTAATTAGATTAATGTAGTAAAATGACACAGGATTGCATGCGGAGTCCCATGATTCTCTGCTACACTGATGGAACAAAGAACTGTTAACTCTTATGAATGTACGTACGTGTATGACCTTGGATACGTGACTTGACAAAAAGTAATGTGTGACTGAATGTATGAAAATAAGGGGTGTATTCACACCAGGAAAGTCTGCTGGTTCACTTGCTTTGGTCCGGACCAAATACAATGTTGATTTTTTTTTTTGTTTGGTATGGTTCGCTTTCACACTGCTCTTTTTGCAAGTGAACCAACATTTGTAAACAAAACCACACGTGTACTAAGGTCGTCCATTCATTGGACAGGAATTCTCAAGCAGGGAAAAGCAGGAAGTGCAAAAACAGGCTCAGCATGTTCAGATATTTCGTAATGTAATATTTTTTATTTTACTGATTTGGTTTATTCTCTACAATCGCAATATGAAGAAACTAATGAGCATCATACAATGTCATCTATACGATATTGTAATTAGGATTTTGAGAAGACGACGATGTGCTGCAAGACGGTTCCGGCGGAGAGAACATGCTTTTAGACCATGTAAGCGCGATAAGACAAAAGAGAACGCTCTGTCTGTGAATGTCCTGATGCACACACGACGTGCAGAAAGACGCGCAACAGTATCGTGTGCACAGACAGCGCGCCAGAATCAAATTCTCTTTCGCACTTTAACGAACAATAACACACACCATTATGCCACAATGTCAGTTTTGTTAAGTATCCTCATAAGAGCAGTCAAATAAAGTCTTAAAGGCGCAGTGCTTTCTGCAGTTGGATCGGTTCATGTTCACACTGTAAACGAACCGCACCAGAGTTCGTTTGGAACCGTACCGAGACCACCTCTTTAGCTGGGTCTCGGTTCGGTTGTTTGGTCCGCACCTGAGAGCGATTGCTGTATTCACACCTGCCCAAAAGATCCGCACCAAGGGGGGAAACGAACTTGAGTTCGATTCAATCGAACCAAACAAGGCAGGTGTGAATACACCCTAAATAACCTTTAAAGACAATTGGTACATGTTTGTCTCTTATTCAGTGATTTAAAATTGTTTGCCACCACAATTTGGCGTAGTCAGCAGGATTCCTTGGATGTGTCTCTTGGATCCGAGAGCGGACGGTGTTTGGCCACCTGGACTGAGCAGTTCCAGCCCAACCTCACAAACTTGAGGGACGAGGGGCTGACCGCAAGGGCCCAAGAGAGACACCACTGGAATCATCAAAAGAACTGAAGTGGCGTAAGCTGAGACTGATAAGAGACAAAGTCTAAATTGTTATTGATACCTGTTTGAGAGGGATTGACTCATGATGGTCAAGGGAACACTGTGGTGACTAGTACAGATTACTAGTCCAGACTAATGCAGATTACTAGTCCAGTGGGTTCAGATAATCCATGGTATTGTAGTGGGGGAAACCCCGAGGGTCTAGATGATCAAATTTGTGAGCAAGCTGTGAGTGCTCACCTTTTTCAATTGAGGTGAAAATTGATCTCTAGAGACATCTAGAGTTATATTTGGGGCGCCAATGGAAAACCACAGAAAAGAGTGACCATCATGGGGAAATCTCAGAGTAAAATGCGCAAAAAAGATTATTATGATGAACCAGTGTTTTGTCTGTTGTGTGAGATGTGTGTGTGGATTGAAAGCAAACAATCATGTAATGGTTAGAGGAGGCAGAGTGCAAAGATAAAAAAGTTGAACTGCCAGGAGAAATAGAGTTTTTACTTTTTCATCCAGTAAATGGATGCATGACATTAAATATCTAGAGAACTTAAATTAATATGATGAGGATTGAAGGAGCAAGCAGCTATAATGCTGTGTGTGCGACTTGGGGTTTGAGATATGAGATATATAATATTTAGATTTCTGGAAAACAGTTGAGAAGTGGAACTGAAACAATAATGATAGTACTTGTTGAATCTGCAGACTAACCATTTGATAGATGAAATATAGTAGGAAAAATGTATGTTATGAAATTAAATTTTCTTATAGAAGTTATGGAACTATTTATGAATAACTGTGCTTTACAAAAAGGAAATTGTCATTTGGGAATAATTTCCACTGACAAGTGTGACTAAAGTTAAACAGAAACTTTGTGAAAACCCCCTAGAATATGTTGAGCATTTCCATGCAGCTTATGGAAATGAATGTCCTGCCAATGATAATGATGAAGATTATGATTTGCTTATTGTGATTGAATCCGCCACTGCTGGACTGAATAAGAACACAGAGAACTGCTTATCAGTGGCTTTGTTCACACTCCTGTACCTATAGATTTATCAATATCTGATCAATATGCTTAATAAAATAGAAATGGGAGATGGTCATTACATGAGTCACTTTATTAAACATTACAGTCAGTTATGAAGAAATAAAGAGCGGTCACATAGTTTGGTAGCTATGAATTTGACCCGTCATATTCTGTGATCTCAGAGTAATAGGCCTATGCATTTGTAAGGAAAAACTGTAGGGTCTCCAACATTATTGGGTAATTAAAGTTAATAGTAATAAGAATAAATATAAGCATACGTGTATCAGACAATGAGAATATTTTAACTAAATGAAACCATCATTAACAGTCCAGCATCAGACAAGATGGTGGACCAGGTGCATTGCATGTCTTGAGCTCTCTAGGCCTTTCCCAGATGTTAACAAATATTTTGCTATCCAAATTGCCATGTTTGCCAAATAACAGGGAATTTTAAACCACAGAAAAAGATTGTGCACCATGATGACAAAAAAAGATTCTGGCTAAAATAAAAGAAGCAAGAGATGCTGGAAAGCGTGCGTACTTCAGAGGTGGTGCTGGATACATTAACGGACAGAGAATCACTTGGGAGCACACAAGGTATAGGATCTAGGGCCTTGTTGTTTAAGGGTTGAAAAGGCCTTTTGACTTTAAGTTCATTTTGGATGGTGTAATCTAAATTTAATCCAGCTTTCTTTTCTCAATTCTCTTCAAAGCATAGTCTGTTGGACATTAATATATACTGACGGTGTAATCCACCTGGTGTTAGCCAACAGAATAAAGGGTTTTGGAAATTCAATTCTAGTTTATTAAAAAGCCAATTATTTAATGAAGGTATCAAAGCCACAATCTCTAATGTGATGTCTGATGATTCAATAGTATCCTATATCTCCAAATGGGAATTCCTTAAATTTAAAATGAGAGAATATTCTATTCATTTTGGAAAAACAATCAATAGAAGTAACAGATTATCTGAAATTAATATTAAATATATAAATATCTATTATAATAAAACTTCACCTACTGAAAAGGATAAACAGATACTACAAAATCTACTAAACAAGCTTGATGAAATCTATCTTCGTAAAGCAGAAGGGGCTTTTATCAGGTCCAGAGCAAAATGGATTGAGGATGGGGAAATAAATACCTCATACTTCTGTCGTTTAGAAAAAAGAAGGCAAGAGAAACTTTCAATTAAAGCCTTCCAGGGCCAGGTAATTACAGATCAAGCTTCAATCACTAAGGAAGTTGTCTCTTTCTACAGCAATTTATATTCCTCAACCTTTTCCCTGGACGATGAAATATTCTTTTTCAACCATATTAAAGATCTTATTCCCCATATAAATGATGAATCTGTAGCGCTGTGTGATGCTGATATTACTTCTGATGAGTTAGATAAAGCAGTAGGTAGTTTGTCTTCAGACAAATCTCCAGGATATGATGGCCTTACTGCTAATTTTTATAAACACTTTTGGATCTTGTTAAAAGAAGCAACTGAAAGTATGACTTTCCCTCTCACTATGAAACAAGGTATCTGTCACGACACACACACGAGAAAGACAGATCCAAGTGCAGTAATATTTATTGGGTAATCCACAATCGTATCCAGTCCAGGCAAGGGTCAAAACCATAAAAGCAATCCAAGAAACAAGAAACAAAACAAGAACAGGGAACAAACAGACCTCTGGAAGTGCATTGACATAAAACAAGGACTCCGTGACAAACACTGAAACAAACAGGAATATATACACAAATACTGACAATGTGACGGGAGACAGCTGTGTGCAATGAATCAGTGAGTGACAAAACAGGATGATGGGAAATGTAGTTATGAGTGGATGACACCATGGGGGAAGAGGACCTCTAGTGGTTACCCAGGAATACACAAACCAGACACTGTGACATAACCCCCCCTCTATGGAGCGGCTACCAGACGCTCCAAGACACACAAAAAAACAAAACAAGAGTCCAGGAGGGAGGTGGAACGGTGGAGGATCAGGGGGAGGGATTGGAGGACAGGTCCATGGAGGGGAACAGGAACAGGGGGTGATGGCTTAGCCGGCGGCCAGGGCGAAAAAGACAGTCCATCGGGTAGCCAGGGAGAAGCAGATGACCCATCGGGCGGCCAGGGCGAAGCAGATGACCCATCGGGCGGCCAGGGCGAAGCAGATGACCCATCGGGCGGCCAGGGCGAAGCAGACGACCCATCGGCCGGCCAAGGTGAAGCAGACGACCCATCGGCCGGGCCAGGGTGGAGACGACAGTCCATCGGGCGGCCAGGGCAGAGACGACAGTCCATCAGGTGGCCAGGGCGGAGATGACAGTCCATCGGGTGGCCTGGGCGGAGATGACAGTCCATCGGGCGGCCAGGGTGGAGACTTATCCTCGGGTGGCCAGAGCGAAGCAGGCTGTGCAGACGGCCAGGGCAGAAACGTCAGTCCATCCGGTGGCCAGGGTGGTGACTTTCTCTCAGGCGGCCATGGCGGAGACGACCCTTCGGGCGGCCACGGCGGAGACGTATCCTCGGGCGGCCATGGTGGAGGCTCAGGAACAGACACCGGCTCAGGAACAGGAACAGACACCGGCTCAGGAACAGGAACAGACACCAGCTCGGCGGCGGCCATCTTGTCCGGAGACACTGGCTCGGCGGCGGCCATCTTGTCTGGAGACACAGACTCGGCAGACATCTTGTCCGGGGACACTGGATCGGCAGACGTGACGTAAACAGTCTCTGGATCGGCAGAACTCATGTGCTTCCTCCACGCACGCAGAACAATCATAGCATAAAAAAGGAAGACAGCCCTCTTGGCCGTGGCAGGATTGATGGTGGGCAGCTCTGGGACGACAGCGGGCTGCTCGGGGACGGTCCCAAGGTCATTACGGAGGCAGGAAGTCTTCCTCCTCCTCTGCCGTTTTCGATGGTGAGGTGCAGGTTCGGGGCTGAACGGAATCAACGGCGGAAGGAGAATGGTGTCGGGATTCATCTCGACCACCTCGTCCCCTGCAGCCTCCACGGGTCCCACGAAACCTGGCCAGATGGGTTCCCTCAAAAGATTGTTCACGGAGGGGGGATGTTGACTGACCAGGCATTTGCTGTGCTGCTGGAAGGGGGCTCAGGGGAGTTGATCGCCATGGTCACCTCAGTCTTCCGAGCCCACAGCACGAAGCACTCAAACAGCATCATCCGAGGTTCTGACTCACCGGATGACGGTTCTTGCCTCTGCTGTCTCCTCTCCCTCTTCGTAGTGGGAGGATGGATAAGGGAACCCATACTGCTGGATCTTTCTTGTGACAGAGTCCTTCTGTCACGACACACACACAAGAAAGACAGATCCAAGTGCAGTAATATTAATTGGGTAATCCACAATTGTATCCAGTCCAGGCAAGGGTCAAAACCATAAAAGCAATCCAAGAAACAAGAAACAAAACAAGAACAGGGAACAAACAGACCTCTGGAAGTGCGTTGACATAAAACAAGGACTCCGTGACAAACACTGAAACAAACAGGAATATATACACACAAATACTGACAAATACTCTCTCTTGAAACACGGAAGTGAGTTAAACTGCAATTCATTGACTGGCCGCTTGAGGCTGGCTGCACAAGTGAGTCAAATATGTATCTCCCCCATGTTAAAATTACCAACTTTACAGAAGAAAAAAACATGTTTACAGCCTGGATCTCTATGTGGCTTTGGTCTATACAGCTAATTTTGCCCTTCATAACAACTGTGAGGGGGGGTGATTTTTTTTTATAACTCATCCGTTTAGTTGATTAATATTTAAAGTTCTGCATAATTAAGGGTGTGGCCACTTGAGTGACATGTGGATTGCCGCTGATGTCAATGCTAGCCGTTTGTCTGCTGTTACTAGCCGTCACTTCACCTCAGCAAATGTTAGCTGCTGAACTTGCCATCTCTGCAGTGTTTTGTGCTTTTTTTCGGGATTATTTCATACAATTTAATACACCCATTACTTCGCCCAAGGTTTAGGATTCCGTCATTGTCGCCGAGTATCGTTCGAGAGAACAACCAGCGCTGTATTTCAGTTGTTTTCCTCTGTGAACATGCACTAATAGATGTCTGACAATTTCGTTGCTTTTTGGAGTTTGCAGATTTAAAAACGTCAATAAAGGCTCGTTCGTTCTGCTCTCACGGAACAGATAGATTATAATATGTTTATGTACCGTCAGATGAAATCCTGCAGGTGTCGGTGCTTTCTCCGTCCATGCAATTAATGCACATCCTTGAATGAGCGCGGATTTTCTAGCGCATTTACTTGAACTTCATAGGCAATATATATGGTTTAACCCATTTGAGAGGCGGCCAAAATTAGAATTTAAAATGGACTGAATAAGCTCTCTACGAACTTGACGAGCGATGCCGCGCTGACGGACCATAGGCTATACTATAAAAAAAGAGTGACTGACATGTAACGTTATGCACATAAATCACTGTCACACACACTCTCTCAGAGTAATATTATTGCATAATACATTTTCAACTAGCAGAATAGTACAGAATCACGATACACAGTCTCACTTGTAGCCATGTCTTTTAACTATTATAATATTTCGAAGGGCAAAAATAGGAACTTTTAATTGGCTTTACATCATCAACTGTCACTTTAGCGCGATGCCCTGTGCAGTCGCAGACTTGGTACTATCAGTAGCATAACGTTATAGCATAAGGCTTGTTCGACTTGAACCAGCGCTGCACAGATCGATCGGTTTATGACATCAAAGTACCGCAAGAGCAATTCAAAAGCATAAGGAGTAGGCCGGGAGCCAGGTCCACTCCTCAGGATGTTTTTGCTACCTTTTTTTCACTATTATTTCCTATTATCTTATACCTTGGGCCATCACAAGTTGATAACGACCACCCCCAACTCGGCCCCGTTTGGTCTCAGGGGTCAAAAAACACCCTTTATGGGAAAAGCTTTTGGCGGAATGATGTAATTGTGAATATTAAGGTACTGCAGCTACATACATGGCCATATAACCCTAAAATTTTGCATGGTGTATCCTGACACATAGGGGAAACTAGCAGAAAAAGATTCTGGAGATTGCTGACTTTTTGCTGTCAAATATCACCCTCAACATACCCCAAAAGACAAAAAAATGGCTGTCCGCCTGACAAATTGTCAACAAAAGTGATCATTTTCAAGCATTTTATTATATATACCACTGCCTCAAATGTACATGAAAAACTTCCCAAGTTTATAAGCTTCAATTTAAGTCCAAGATGACCTTTCTATCTAGAGGATTATAGCTGGTATAACCAAAGCTCTCCACTGTACCTCAAATCGGAGAAAACAGAACTTTCAAGCATTACCATTCCATATGGGTTCCATAAGTCCATAACATTCATGCTCTCCATGATGGTGACCTCAAATGAAAACATTTTTAATAAGACATCAACATCTAAACCTCTGTTCATTCTCAATAAAAACTTCTGTAGACGTGTTACAGAATATAAAGTCAGTCTGGTTAGTAATATAGTAATATTTATATTCTACACTAATATAATACACTAACATGACCAGTCATCGAAGTACAGCATGGATAAGCAGCAAAAAGATCTAAGAACCAAATAAATGTTTTCTATTTTACATTTGAGCTGTATTTTAATTCCCTTATCGGTCGGTCACTCTCTACGTACGTCGTTACCGACTGATAGGAATCTCACTAGAGAGGCCAATCTACTTCAAGTGAAACTAAAACGAGCCAATGAACATTGGCATGCAATCATTTGCATTAGCTGTTCAGCCCCGCAAGTTGGGTATATAATGAGCAGCAGGTGCGATTGCATTTCAGTTTTTTGCTTCGGAGCCAAGCACTTCGATGTTGTTCTACATATCTTCAAGGAGATTGTGAAACTGAGTGAGCTTCTTCTTCTTCTTCTTCCCCCCTGCCCATCCAGGCCCCCGCCAAGCAGGGCGGTAAAGCCAAGAGCAAGCGGCCCTAGGACGGGCGACCCGGAGATGGATCGGGTCATCCACTCCACTACAGTGAGAGCAGCCGATGCCCATGTCTTGCGAGCGGAGACCTACTTGCGAAGGACGCTATAGAGCTGGTCCCTCCAGCCGATATGAGGTCAAGGCACTACTTATTATTACTTATCCGTCCCCAAGATTGGTTTGCAGCGATCGACCTGAAGGCTCGTACTTTCATGTCTTGATTCTTCCTCGACACAGGCCATTTCTGCGATTTGCGTTCGAGGGTCGAGCATATCAGTACAAGGTCCTGCCCTTCGGGCTGTCCCTGTCTCCCCGTGTCTTCACGAAAGTCACGGAGGGGGCCCTTGTTCCCATGAGAGAACAGGGCATGCGCATCCTCAACTATTTCGACGACTGGCTCATATTAGCACACTCTCGAGATCAGTTATGCGAACACAGGGACCTTGTGCTCAGGCACCTCAGCCAGTTGGGTCTTCCGGTCAACTGGGAGAAGAGCAAACTCGCCCCCATGCAGAGGATCTCTTTTCTCGGTAAGGAGTTGGATTCGGTCGCACAGACAGCACGCCTCACAGAGCAACGCGCTCAGTCTGTGCTGAACTGCTTGAACACCTTCAAAGGCAGGACGGCGGTCCTACTGAAATTCTTTCAGAGGCTCCTGGGGCATATGGCAGAGGCAGCAGCGGTAACTCCGCTTGGGCTGCTCCATATGAGACCGCTTCAGCACTGGCTTCATGGTCGAGTCCCGAGATGGGCGTGGCATCACGGCACTCACCTAGTGACAATCACACCGGCGTGCCGCCAGACCTTCAGCCCGTGGTCAGATCCACGTGATCAAGCCCCGTATCTTTCCCTTGGGCTAAGTTACCCAATATTCATATGCAGTACAACCTTCGGGCTAGTCCATATGTATTTTTCCACATAACTCCCTCGAAGAAAGTGGCTTCCGCAGCATTCCCCTTCCATAGAAAGGGCACGCTTTCCCAGTATTATCCAATAATCTCACTGTATGGGTTATCACGGAACAACAGTGACAGATACGCTCTGTGTAAGCCCTTTCCTATCGTCCGTCCAGGCAAGAAGGGGTACAGGCTTACACCGGGCACTGGATGGGGTGCAGCAGCTGTGGCACTTTGGTAGGGATTCCTATCAGACCGATAAGGGAATGTCTCGGTTACGTATGGTAACCCTCGTTCCCTGAGGGAGGGAACGGAGACGTACATCCCATCGTCACATCTGCTGCTGCCCGTCGGGGCGGCCAGTTTACCAGGCTTGGCGCCTCAGCAAAAAAGGAGCTAACCTCGCACCTTCTGCTCATTATATACCTGCGTTGCGAGGCTTAACAGCTGATGCAAATGACTGCATGCCAATGTGTTTTGGCTCATTTTAGTTTTACTCGAAGTAGATATTCCTATCAGTCGGTTCAGATTCCTATCAGTCGGTCACAACGTACGTCTCCGTTCCCTCCCTCAGGGAACGAGGGTTACCATATGTAACTGACACATGTCACCATTTGGCTGTAAAGAATGTTTACCTGTACAGAAGATTACTAACGTTTACTCTATTGAAGGTTGGCTTTTTGATAACAGACTGCACACTAGGGTCATCTTTATTCCTTGTGTTGCGAGGACTTTGTGGACTTCAATAAATCTCACATTTGGTTAATTGATTTTGTATAAATGTACCCTATGTTGCACCCTGACCCCAGTCCACCTAGGGCAGGGCTATTCAATTCAATCATCTCCATCTGGCCCAAAGGCACCCCAACCTCCCTCCGCCTCTTTTCCTGGCGGTGTGGCTACATTTGGTTAGATATGCGAGTGGCCGTAGTGGCGTGTGCAGCTGTACATCTATACGCACAGTGCGTACCGTGTGCGAAACGTTTTCAGTCCGAATATTTCAGCAGTATTATGTATTATGTGTGTCCCGTATTTCTGTCGACTGAACCAGCAATACCAATCATTTGTGAATGTTGCAAATCTTTTGTTCGATCTTTGGTTCAATTATTTCCTTTCCATGAATTGGCCAAATGCGCTTGCATAATGGTCTGAAACGATTCAGATTTGTTCGGACCGCTCTGTCACTGAATCATCTGAAGCTGTTTCTCGGTCATTAACAACAAATACAGAACAAATAGTGCTGTTTTCAGTTTAGTTTCAGTTCAACTTACAGTTTAGTTTACTTTGAACTGCGCAGCACTGCCCAGTGGATAACGGAACGCAAGCTTAAAGGAGTTGCGTTTACACCCGGTTCTGGACACTATTATTAAACAGCATTGCGACATCCACTGAGAAGTTGTCCTCTGTTACATACCACAAATCACTCGATGATTTAACTAGCAGAAACATTGTGCCATAAGTTAGAAGACTTTAAATCCCCTAATCACCATCTTTACAAACATTTACCATGAATGTACTAACTTACTATGGTTTGGGCAGAAATGTGGAATATTTATACTGAATACTATCTTGTAGTCATTTATATTGCAGTAGATTAATTAGGTGGGTAGAGGAATATACAGTTCATTTTGTGTATAGGTTTTACCTGTGTTAAGGCATTTTGTTATACAGTGGTAGTGAGTGAGTAGCCATGCATGGTTTTACCTGTGGTTATCACGTCTCACTGTCAGAATATTTTCATTTAAGCCTACAATAATTATAAATAAAATAATTCTTACCAATAGCTATGATCTTGTATAATTAATATTTTTGTACATAGCTGTAAATAAGTTATTTATTAAATACTCATATATCTGCATACTGTTGGGTACCACATTTCCAAGTAAATACAAAACTTGTTTAGGTTTACTTTAGCTTATTTATTGATACTGTTATGTTTCAATAAGTAATAAATAATGTTTCAATAAATAAGCTAAACCCACCGGCACTCCTCAAAATTCCGATTTAATAATTAGGCCCTCGAATGAAGCTAATTGAGTAGCCCTGACCTAGGGGCATAACATTACTCACTTTTCATGCAATACACTTTATATAGTATAGCAGTACATAAGCCAAGTCTCAACTCTTGTTTAAGACATTGTTCATATGCAAAAAATATGCTTAATCCAATATGGAATGGTAATGCTTGAAAGTTCTGTTTTCTCCGATTTGAGGTACAGTGGAGATCTTTGGTTATACCAGCTATACTCCTCTAGATAGAAAGGTCATCTTGGACTTAAATTGAAGCATATAAACTTGGGAAGTTGTTCATGTACATTTGAGGCAGTGGTATATATAATAAAATGCTTGAAAATGATGACAATTTGTCAGGCGGACAGCCATTTTTTTGTCTTTTGGGGTATGTTGAGGATGATATTTGACAGCAAAAAGTCAGCAATCCACAGAATCTTTTTCTGCTAGTTTCCCCTATGTGTCAGGATACACCATGCATAATTTTAGGGTTATATGACCATTTATGTAGCTTCAGTACCTTAATATTTCACAATTACATCATTCCGCCAAAAGCTTTTCCCAAAAAGGGTGTTTTTTGGCCCCTGAGACCAAACGGGGCCGAGTTGGGGTTGGTCGTTATCAACTTGTGATGGCCCAAGGTATAAGATAATAGGAAATAATAGTGGAAAAAAAGGTAGCAAAAAACATCCTGAGGAGTGGACCTGGCTCCCGGCCTAGAGCCGTCTACTTTCTATTCGCTCTTGCGGTACTTTGATGTCATTCACTGATCGGTCTGTGCAGCGCCGGTTCAAATCGAACAAGCCTATTACCTCCCCAGCCTGAGCTAACTCGATCACGTTGAGCTAGGTGGGCGTGATTTTAGATAGCCAGGCTCCTCAGCCTCTTTGCTCATTTTCTGTTATCCGGGAGTGACGCAAGGCCAAAATGGCGACGGCCGGCTCCGCCCACTTTAGGCTTCAAAAATGCTCTTCAGAAACCTACGGGTGACGTCACGGACAATACGTCCATATTTTTTGACAGTCTATGGTAGTTATGAGTGGATGACACCGTGGGGGAAGAGGACCTCTAGTGGTTACCCAGGAATACACAAACCAGACACTGTGACAGTATCATAACTTTAATCCCCAAGGGCCCCAAAATTTTAGATAACTATAGACCAATCACATTATTAAACACTGATTATTGTAACCCTTATATATGCTAACAGATTAAAATTATTTTTTACACAAAATCATAAGTGATTCCCAATCTGGTTTTAAGAAGGGGAGATCCATACACAACAATATTCGTTTAGTGCTTGATCTTTTAGATTACAGACATCTAATAGAAATGATGGCTTTATTCTCTTCATTGATTTCTACAAGGCATTTGATTCAATTAAACACCCATTTATTTTCGATTGTTTAAAATTGTTTGGTTTTGGAGATAAATTTCGAAATATTATAAAATCCCTTTATGAAAATTCTAATAGTTTGGTTTCTTTATCAGGAGGAACATCACCAAGATTTCCAATCAATCGTGGCATAAAACAGGGTTGCCCTATTTCCCCATTTCTTTTTACTATAACCACAGAAATGCTTTCTATCTTTATCAAGAACTCAAGCATAGTCCCATTACAGGTCCTTGGCAGCCAGTAATCATCAGCCAGTTTGCAGATGATACTACCATTTTCATGAAGCAGTTAACAGAGGTCCCCAAAATATTACAAATAATTCACACCTTCTCTAAAGCCTCCGGTTTAAAAAAGAATTTGAACAAGTGTGAATTAATGCCAATTCATCAATGTCACTTAACTGAGGCATATAACATCCCTATAAAATCTAAAGTTAAGTACTTAGGAATGCTTATTTCAAAAGATTCTGTTGAAAATGAATATATGAATGTGTGGAAAGTATTAGATAAATGTCAAGTTAAACTTAACTCTTGGCTATTGCGAGATATAAGCTTATTAGGTAGAGTATTTTTGACTAAGATGGAAATCATTTCGAGATTAATCTATCCTGCATACACAATAGCTATTTCAAATAAAGCAATAAAAAAAATCAATTATGTTAACTTTGGTTACATAGGAGAAAGAAAACCCATTACATTAGAAGTGTAGAGAGATGACAAAAGATTTTAAAAACAGGGGGTTACAAGCCATTGATTTTGATTCTATAAATGAAACCCTGAAAATTAAAAACCATAATAATGTTTGGTTTCATATTCCCAGAGAATTGTTTAAGAAATTAGGAGAAATAGAATTTTTACTAAGTTGTGATTTCACCGTTCAACGTCTGCCAATTAAATTATCCCAATTTAATCACCAGGTCTTGTTATACTGGAAGATTTTATATAATCATAACTTTACACCACACAATACACCATCTGTCATGATCCTGCCATCTAGTCCTTGATGTTGTTTAATTCTTGAGGCAGGATCATGACAGACCCATGTTTTATGTGTAAGCACATGGCCATTTGTTTGGGCTGTGTGCTTGTTGTCTTGTCACTTTACCCCGCCCCCTTGTTATCTCATCTTGTTATCATTATTGTATCATCGCTGTCACCTGTTTTCCTGATTAGTTTGCTCCCTATTTAATCCCCTCATGTTCTCTGTCCTGTGTCGGTACATTGTCTAACATTGCGTGTTATTCATTGTGAAACCTTGTGAGTATCCTGTCAAGAGTATTGTCTAGAGAAAGTTCTGTTTTTGCTGTTTGTTTATAGTCTAGTTAATTGTCAGAGTCATAGTCTAGTTTAGTTACTCGTAGTCCTGTCTTGTCTTGTTTTGCCCCCTCGTGGGCTTTGTTTTTCCTGTTATTTGTACAATAAACTGTTGCTGTGACTACTGTCTGCAATTGGGTTCATCTCCACACACCCCCATAACACCATCATGGAATAATAGATATATTACGGTTAGAAACAAATCACTGTATGACAAGAACTGGATGGAGAAAGGTATTTGGTCAGTGTCCCATTTAATCGATATAATGGTGAAATTATATCACATGAAAATGTTTGTGTTAAATATAATCTTATTTGCAATCGGGCCAAATTTGAATCTATTACTAAAGCCATCCCTAATTCTGTTGTATGTCTAATTAAAGGGGTCATATAATGCCATTTTTGTACAAGCTAATATGTTTCTTTAGGGTCTAAATTAAAAGTTTGTAATATACTTTAATTAAAAATTCTCATTAGTATTGTAAGAAAACACTCATTTTACCTGGTCAAAAACAGCTCTGTTTTCAGCACGCCGTTTAAGTGTCTTTAAATGATAATGAGCTTTGCTCACCCCGCCCCTCTGTTCTGAGCGTACACCGCTTGTTTGATATGCGCCTTGCCTTGCCTCGCCTGAAATGTATGCGAGAGTAGGCGGCTGCAGTGAGGGGAGGAGTGAAAAAAGCGGAGGCAAGACGGACAGTTCTCTCTTCTCGCAGTGGATCAGACACCTACGAGATCAAAGGCGGATATCGCGGGATACACGCTCGTGCACGGTGTTGCTAATAAACTGGATGTAATTTAAGTTCTGTTGCTTTTTATGAAAATAAATATAATGAACAAGACACCCAAAGTAGGCCTAGGCTACTTGTTATTTAATTCCATTCAAAATACATGTTTATCAATTTTTTTTACTTTAATACAGACATATGTTTATATATATAGCCTATATATATTATATATATATTTTATTTTTATTATTTTTTTATTATTATTATTATTATTTTATTTTTTTTAAATAAAATTACATCACATAGGCTAACCCATAATATAGAGATCAAACTGTCAGAAAGTTTGGGAATATTCGCTCATAATTTATACATGATATCAGAGTTTTAAAATCAAACATTTTAAAAGAGAACAATACATCAGGTTGTTTAAACCAATGAGCATTAAGCTGTGTCATCAGCAAGTCGTTTCCCATCATGCTTTTGATCAGTGCAGTCGTGGAGAGCAACTGCGCTCGACTGCAGAATTCGACACGTCCGCCTTTGGCCGCTCAATTCGTGAAATGCACTCCCGCTGGTTGAGCGCGGTAAAGTTCGTTTTAGGTTCGATATTAGCCGGACATTTGCTCTAGGGTCGGTAGTCTAACGAAGATATCAATAGCAAGATTAGTTTTAACATTATATCGACATGATGAAAATATTCATTCAAAATCATTCGTGCATTAATGCTGCATAATTATACCTGAGAATGCTTTGACGTACGCGTTTCCACAGCGTTTCCTCTGCCAATTCCAACTGCGGTAAACGTAGGCTAGTCTATAATTTGTATTATTTAAAATTACTTTTAACATTTAAAAACAGACGGTTTCAAATTCCAAAGCTTGCAGAAGGTTCCTAATGGCAATACTGACTTAAGCGGGTCGCACACCGGACGCGCAGCTCAGCGCCACGTCTTTTAAATTCGAACACATTATTCTCTATGAGAGTAGGCTACACACACCGGCGGCGCCTTTCGGCGTCTGTCCACGGCGCCCAGCAACGGCTCAGGACCGTGTTCAAAATCCTGCCGGGCCACAGAGCGCCATTTACATAGTTTTATATTAAATTTACATTTATGTGTCTCAAATCGTAGTTAATGTATATACGGACTTCACCCTGTGCGGCAATATACATTTAGTTTTATATTTATTTACAGAAATCAGAAAATTGTTGATGTTATCGGATTTTCCAGTGAGAGTTGTCCTAGACGTGGCGCGGCGCGGCGCTGAGCTGCGCGTCCGGTGTGCGACCCGCTTTAGGCTACAGCTTTCCTAGCCTTGAGTGAATACTTGTCTAAGAAAATGATTCATAAAACGTATAAATATCAGTTGAGCCTATGTTTACTTTCGTCACTGACACAGACGAAAATGAAAAGACTAAGTTCAGCTTTAGGAGGGGAAGAAATAGGCTAGGATAAGAAGACTGAGAGAAAAAGAAATATGAAGACGAGGAGAGAGCAGGTATTGACAAATAATCTAATGATAAGGTTTTAAAGCTAGCCTATTTCTTATAATTTAAGGAGGTCTTTCCTCAGGGGAATTGGCCAAGGGGCTGCTGCGAGCAGCTGAATCATCTCAGGGAACCAAGATTGGGTCCGCCAGAGAGGGGCCACTAGTAGGACTGTATGTCTGCCCTCCCTGATCCTTTTTATGACTTGGGGGTGGAGCAAGACCGGAGGAAAAGCATAAAGTGAAAGTTGTTGGGCAATGACAGTTGTCTTCGGAGGCGAAGAGGTCGACCTCTGCCCTCCAAAAAACACTCCATATAATTTGAACCATTTGGGGTGGAGAGTCCATTCCTCGGGGGACACTTGGCCCCTGGACAGCATGTCTGCTCCCTGGTTCAGTATGCCCGGCATGTGCGCTGCTCTTAGAGAGCGCAGGTTGTCGTTCGCCCATAGGATGAGATCTCTGGCCAGTTTGTACAGCCGTCTTGACCTGAGCCCGCCTTGGCGGTTTGTGTAGGAGACCACTGTTGTGTTGTCCGTACGGACCAGGACGTGGAGACCTGAGAGACGTGGTAGGAAGGTCTTGAGGGCTAGCAATACTGCAGTCATTTCTAGGCAGTTGATGTGCAACCGTGCCTCCGTGCTCGACCATGAGCCAAAGGCCGGTTCGCCCTCGCACAGAGCACCCCAACCCGTGTTGGAGGCATCTGTGGTGACTACCATTCGTCTCGAGACTGTCCCCAAGTTCATCCCAGACTCGAAGAGACTGGGTGTCGACCAGGGAGCCAGGGCTCTAATACTGTACAGCCGTGGCCCACTTTGATAGACAGACTGCTCGAGCGCCACGCTTGGGGAGGAACCTGAGGTTTCAGCCAGTACTGCAGGGGGCGCATGTGCAGCATACCCAGCGGGAGTACTGATGAAGCTGAGGCCATAAGACTTAGCATCCTCTGAAACATTCTGAGGGGTCTGTTGGTTCCCGTTCTTTATGAGCGTGTGAGCCGCTGTATAGTCAGCGAGCACTTGTCTGACAGCCACGCCCTTATTTGGGCTGAGTCTACAATCGCACCAAGGGAAGAGATTCTCTGCCTGGGCAGCAACTAGCTCTTGGCTGTGTTTATTTTGAGACCCAGGCATTCTTGATGGCTGAGGAGCACATATTTGTGGAAATTCAGTTCCGCCTCTGACCGGGCCAGAATGAGCCAGTTGTCGAGGTAGTTCAAAATGCGCATTCCCATTTGTCTTAAAGGGGAGAGTGCTTTGTAAAAGTGCGGGGGGCCAGAGACAGTCCGAATGGCAGGACTGTATATTGGTAAGCTGTCCCGCCGAACGCGAATCTTAAGAACGGTCTGTGACAAGGCGCTATTTGGATGTGAAAGTAAGCATCTTTCAGATCCACTGAGAAGAACCAATCCATTGGGCGAATCTGCGCGAGGATTTGCTTCAGAGTTATCATTCAGAAAGGCCGTTTGATAAGGGCCTTGTTCAGATGTCTAAGGTCTAGAATGGGCCTGAGGCCGCCGTCTTTTTTGGGAACAAGGAAGTAGCGGCTATAAAAACCTGACTCGCTCTGGGCTGGAGGCACTGCCTCTATAGCCCCTTTTTTCAATAAGCTCACAACTTTGGCGCGGACGACGTGAGACACGTTGCTCATTACTGAAGTGTGTTTTATGCCCGCAAAGCAGGATGGGTTGCAAGTGAATTGGAGCAAGTAGCCTTGCTCTATTGTGTTTATAACCCATTGTGACACACCAGGGATGGTTGGCCAGGGGTTTTATAGTGTCGAGAGGCAGTGTGCTGTGTCTCAGCAGGGTGCCGGCTATTAGTATTTTGTGTGGTGCGGAAGAGAAAGAATGCTCTTTTGTTGAGTATTTTTGTTTTTTATTGGGTTCGCTATAACAGCGGTCGAGTGTAAGGGAGCGCACATTTGAGCAGGCTCACTGCTTACACTCGCAACAACAACATAAACATTTTCTCCCTCGGCCGGAACTGAACAGGGCCGCTGGGAGGAAACTCGGAGCACTTTGGAAGGCGGTCCGACCTTGACGGGACTCACACCCTCCCCTCTACCTGTTCTGCAGGTCAGGAAGACTTATTTTGCTCAGGGTTCAGCGTTATCTTTGGCCGGAGTCATCGCACGGCTCCTCATGATATCCCCTGAACAAGGTGAGACCCCCGGTATCGAGCGGGGGGTGCTGGTCCGCGTGGGAAAACATCACGGGCGACATCTCTCTCTGAGGAGACGGTGAGGCACGCGGGAACCGGGCTGGCGTGAGCTCACCGACCTCCTAATACTCAGCCCGCTGACTCCGCTGTTTTTTCCGCCAAGGTTCAGCAGGAAAAGGGAATGGGAGAGCGAGAGAGGTGAGAGGCATACTCTCGCAGTGAGAGCAGCTGGACTTGCTGGGAGCGGCGTCAGCGTGGGGCTTTCCCAGGCAGACAACACACTCGCTGTGACCGTTGTCATGATGCAGAGAGGCTCTGCATATGCCACATGTGTGGCTCGGCATTACAACGGCATTTGCTCTTTTGTGAAAGCTTATTATGAAAGGATACGCCGGTGTTTCGCCAGAGAGCACAGGGGAGACAGTGCGACAGCTCGCGGGATCGCTGGCGATTGAGCACGCTGATCAGTCAGGCTGCTGGCTCACTACTGGATCAGGCCAGCTGCTGGCTCGCTGCTGTTCTGCTGCAGGCTCCACTTGACTCAGCGAGAAGGCATAGGCTTCGATGTAGAGATGATCAGCAAGATCCGAAGATTGTCGCTGAAGGAGAAAAAATCTGAATCCATGGCAATTTGAGCGTCTTTTATAGGCGGATTCCCCCTAGCTTAGTTCGGCAGGGTCGCACCGATTGGTTCGCACAGTTACACCGCTCTCCCATTGGTTCGTGCAGTTCCCACTGACCAGCCAATATAGCGTGCGAGTAAGCCTCAGCACTGTATGGCTGTGCAGTAGCACTGCATTATTTTATAAAGGTTTCAGTATTTCGGAGAAAGGAGTTCTCCCCCAGTACGACTGACCGTTCGAAAGGGAACCCATATTGTTTGAATTTCCTAATAAAATTGACAGAATCTGAGAGCTGAGAATTTGTTTCTTATCAAAAGTAACCTGGTCTGTCTAGTCTGTCGGTGTCAGTGTCCTCTTTGCTTCGCATTTTTTCTCTGTGTGAGAAAATGAACGTGTGGCGTAAGAGGGTGAGAAAAGTGTCAATTGTGTGAGTCTCACGCTGTTATCTTATAGCCAAAATATCGTCATATAACAGAGGTAGATGTAAGGTAACAGAGGTACTAGATCAAGAAAATATGATCTTATAACACCAATTTTATCATCACTACATTGGTTACCTATAAAGTTCCGAATTAATTACAAGGTATTGCTACTGACTTGTAAAGCCCTAAACGGCTTAGCTCCAGTCTATTTAACGGACCTTCTATCGCCCTATAATCCATCGCGTTCTTTAAGATCACTAAATTCGAGGCTTTTGGTCATACCTAGGATATCTAGGTCCACCAAAGGAGGGAGAGCATTTTCACATTTAGCTCCAAAACTCTGGAATAGTCTTCCAGATACTGTTCGTTGCTCAGACTCGCTCTCCCAGTTTAAAACTAGATTAAAGACGCATCTCTTCAGCCAGGCATTCATATAATACTTTTAATCTTACAGTTAAATCCGACCTGTAGTTCATAGACGCCAGAGGAGAACTGGCCCCCGACTTTTTTCTCCATCAGGTCACCTGATGGAGTTTTTTCGGTTCCTTGCCACTGTTGTCTGTGGCTTGCTCAGTTGGGGATATTTAATTAATTAATCAATCAACAATACTATTAACTATACAATACTATCAGCATTACCAAACGTGGACGTTTTCCACTAGAAACAAACATTGATGTATTATTTTAATTTAATACTGTGAAGCTGCTATGATACAATCTGTATTGTCAAAAGCGCTATATAAATAAACTTGACTTGACTTGAGGTAGATTTTTTTGGCCACCAGTTCAGTGGCGCACTGCCTAAACTTAGACTGACTGGTCTTCTTTTTATTAGTAGTGTAGAAAATGGGCAAACAGCTCTCAAAGAGAATGGGTTGTCATGTCACATGCATTTATTTATTTCATAAAATTGCAGCAATTTGCATCATATAGTCTCATAGGCTTGACATTGCGATTGTGTTATGATTAATCGTGCAGCACTACATGATAATAATCCATACAATATTGTGATCTCAGGATAGTGTTACATATCGTCAGCTAAAGTGTATATCTATAAGCTAACACTGGGCTCTCACCAAGGCACCTGCCCTGTTCTCCACAGGTTCTCCTTACACCACAACTCAATTTGTCTCCTCTGACCGTTGTTTTGTCTAATCCTGGCCTCTCCCTGTTCTCTTGGCTGCATAGCAGGCTCATAATTATATGGCTGAGGTCCCTCATATGAATAAACATTTACAATTTCCTCAGCGTCCGAACTGTCTTTGCGATCCATTGCTTGCCGCACTCCCTCCTGTTACGTCACTTCCGGTTTAGCATTTTCAGATGCTAATCTAATTCTCTCACAAAAACGACTCCAGAAGCCTTAAAGGGACAATGTGTAGGAATTTCTCCCATCTAGTGGTGAAATTGTATTTTGCATTCAAACAAATATTGCTCTCCAGCGCCTCTCTTTTTCAAATGCGTGTTGCATCTACGGTAGCCGTTACGTACCATAAAGCTATGACAGGATGTCTTTTAAAGGAGAACTCCGGTCAATTTTAACATTGAGCTCATTTTTTTGTACATTTGGAGTGCTGTCAGTACAGAGAACAACGACAAAAATCGGTGTTGCCTACACCGTGTTATCCTCTTTTTAAAATGTGCACCCTGTTGACTTAAATGGGGCAAGTTTTAAACCTGCTTTTAGCCTCTTAACATCCTTGATGTGTCATTACAAGTGCACAGCCAATGTAAGTGATTCCTTCAGAGTGAACACGGTGAATCTGACTGCAGTAGATGTGAAAGATATGAATAAAAATGAAGTTAATTCAGCCAGCGCTCATACCTGTATTTACTTCCTGTTTTCGGTCGAAGTCCACAGTAGTCGATTGTCGAGTTCACGCGCGTGATCATAGGTAACTAACTAACTGCGTGAACTCAACAATCGACTACTGTGGACTTCGACCGAAAACAGGAAATAAATACAGGTATGTGCGCTGGCTGAATTATTATCATTTTTATTCATATCTTTCACATCTACTGCAGTCAGATTCACCGTGTTCACTCTGAAGGAATGACTCACATTGGCTGGGCACTTGTAATGACACATCAAGGATGTTAAGAGGCTAAAAGCAGGTTTAAAACTTGCCCCATTGAAGTCAACAGGGTGCAAATTTTAAGAAGAGGATAACACGGTGTAGGCAACACCGATTTTTGTCGTTGTTCTCTGTACTGACAGCACTCCAAATTTACAAAAAAATGAGCTCAATGTTAAAATTGACCGGAGTTCTCCTTTAATAGCACTTCATCGAGTTCTACTGTCTGTCTATATAATAAAGTACACAACCAAGCAATGAAAAAAATCTTGTAATTAAGACCGTAACATTGACTTACCTGTCGAGAAGAAAGCAGGCAACTTCAGCGTTTCTTTTGAAAGCTTTCTCCTGCATTAGCTCTTTCCACCTGGAAAAAGCTATCCCGACATTAACCCTTGTTTTTTGTAATCTCCGGTCACGTTTCGTTTTTACGGTCTACTTTGGACTTTTTTGACGACGAGGACTCCTTATCCTGTGACTTACCGTACAGCCTTTTAAACTTGCCGGGGCAGTGATAAGCGCCTCTCACTGCTCTGCTCCTCCGTTTCTGCTGGTTTCAATCACGTGACGCTGGCTCTGAACGAAAATGCGTTGTGGAAACGCGTTGGCCTAGTACTTTTTGTCCCTCTCTGCTATTATAGTTTTTCAAGATGGCGGAACTACATGGAAGCCTCCGTGGACCTACCCGTCCCATGTATATAAAGATAATAAATTCTTCGTTTATGAGGATAAGTCAGATCATTGGCAGAGGTATTTGTACACCATTGAGGACATATTTAAGAATAAAAATATTGATTTTAGATAATAAATACCTAAAAAACTACACATTGTCCCTTTAATAGCATTATATTTAAAGAGAATCTAGTTCCTACATTATTTTTCTAAACATTGACTCACTGGGTACTCTAACCTGCAATATGTCCTTTAATGAATGCTCTACCTGTGTAAAGAACATGTAGATCTTTAAACAACAACAACAACAACAACAACAACAACAACAACAAAAAACTAAATTTGTGTGTGAATATTCTCAATCAGAGTAACATTGGTGAAAAAGATGTGTTTTTAACACCGAGTGCAGGTGTCATGATTCCTGTCCTGTGTTTCCCTTGTCTTGTGTGCCCTTTTGTTATTTCCTGTTCTGTGCCATGTTTTGTAGTCCTTTGTAGTTTTTCATGTTGATTAGTCTCCCCAGGTTTTTCTAATTAGCCACACCCCCTTGTTATCTTGTTTAGCTTGTTTGTCCCTGTGTATTTATAGCCCCTGTGTTTCACTTGTTACTTTGTCAGTTGTTGTACATGTAATGGTTGCCTCTGTGATTCCCTGGTTTTGTTCCTTTGAGTTCCGTGTTCATGTTTCTTGTTACTTTATTAAAATACCCTGCGTTTAGATCCTCGTCTTCACCTGTCTTCCTCAGCAACGTTACAGAACAACTGACCAAGCTATGGATCTAGCAGGTATTATCTGGAACCCATTGAGCAAAATTTGTTCAATTTATCAAGATGGTCGCAGCATAGAAAATTATGTGGAGGAGTTCCTTTTTTATAGTCACCTCGTTCCTGGTAACGATGCTATGCTAAAGGACTGTTTTTGGAGTGGACTGGAACAGGACATCAGCCTAAATTTACCAGAGGAAGACCCCAGCTGGACCCTGGTACAGTACATTGACTTTGTCCTGCAGTTTTGTGGTTCCCCCTTCACTGTAGGGGAGGTGGAGAAGAGTCAGGTCACGTCTGCCGAGCCTGTGTCTTCAGACAAGATGGCCGACGCCGAGCCTGTTCACGTCACGTCTGCCGAGCCTGTGTCTTCGGACAAGATGGCCCCCACAGAGACTGTTCACGTCACGTCTGCTGAGCCTGTGTCTTCAGACAAGATGGCCGACGCCAAGCCTGTTCACGTCACGTCCGCCCGTCAAGTGTCTCGTCCCGCCGAGACTGAATCTGTTCCTGAGCCTGAAACTGATCCAGAGACTGAGCTTCACGTCACTTCTGCCGATCCAGAGACTGAGCTTCACGTCACTTCTGCCGATCCAGAGACTGAGCTTCACGTCACTTCTGCCGATCCAGAGACTGAGCTTCACGTCACTTCTGCCGATCCAGAGACTGAGCTTCACGTCACTTCTGCCGATCCAGAGACTGAGCTTCACGTCGCTTCTGCTGATCCAGAGACTGTTCACGTCACTTCTGCCGATCCAGAGAGTGAGCTTCACGTCACTTCTGCTGATCCAGAGACCGTTCACGTCGCTTCTGCTGATCCAGAGACCGTTCACGTCGCTTCTGCTGATCCAGAGACTGTTCACGTCGCTTCTGCTGATCCAGAGACTGTTCACGTCGCTTCTGCTGATCCAGAGACTGTTCACGTCGCTTCTGCTGATCCAGAGACTGTTCACGTCGCTTCTGCTGATCCAGAGACTGTTCACGTCGCTTCTGCCGATCCAGAGCTTCACCCCAGTCCAGCCGAGCCTGCACTTCCCGCCAGCCCAGAGTCTCCTTCGCCACTGGTCCCATCCAGTCCAGAGTCTTCACCGCTGGTCCCGTCCAGCCCAGAGCCGCCTTCACCGCTGGTTCCGTCCAGCACAGAGCCTTCACCGCTGGTTCCGTCCAGCACAGAGCCTTCACCGCTGGTTCCGTCCAGCACAGAGCCTTCACCGCTGGTTCCGTCCAGCACAGAGCCTTCACCGCTGGATCCGCCCAGCACAAAGCCCTCATCGCTGGATCCGCCCAGCACAAAGCCCTCATCGCTGGATCTGCCCAGCACAAAGCCCTCATCGCTGGATCTGCCCAGCACAAAGCCCTCATCGCTGGTCCTGCCCAGCACAAAGCCCTCTTCGCTGGATCTGCCCAGCACCGAGCCCTCTTCGCTGGATCTGCCCAGTACCGAGCCCTCTTCGCTGGATCTGCCCAGCACCGAGCCCTCATCGCTGCCCAGCATCGAACCCTCATCGCTGCCCAGCACCGAGCCATCTCTGAGACCCGGGACTTTCCCCAAGTATTTTTTGGGGGGGGGCTACAGGCCTCCATCCTGGTCATTTGAGAGGCCACGGCCACCCGAAGGGTCTTCTCCGCAGTGGCCGCCCGAAGGGTCTTCTCCGCCCTGGCCGCCCGAGGGGTCGTCTCCGCCCTGGCCGCCCGAGGGGTCGTCTCCGCCCTGGCCGCCCGAGGGGTCGTCTCCGCCCTGGCCGCCCGAGGGGTCGTCTCCGCCCTGGCCGCCCGAGGGGTCGTCTCCGCCCTGGCCGCCCGAGGGGTCGTCTCCGCCCTGGCCGCCCGAGGGGTCGTCTCCGCCCTGGCCGCCCGAGGGGTCGTCACCGCCTGAAGGGTCATCTCCACCTGAGGGGTCGTCTCTGCCCTGGCCACCTGAAGGGTCGTCTCTGCCCTGGCCACCTGAAGGGTCGTCTCCGCCCTGGCCGCCTGCACTGCCTGCTCCGCCCTGGCCTCCTGCACTGCCTGCTCCGCCCTGGCCTCCTGCACTGCCTGCTCCGCCCTGGCCTCCTGCACTGCCTGCTCCGCCCTGGCCTCCTGCACTGCCTGCTCCGCCCTGGCCTCCCATACTACTGCAGTCTCCAGGCCCTCTTCCACTCCACGGGCCTGGCCCTCCATCCCGCCCCTCAGTTCCACCTCCGCTCCACCACCCTCCTGAAATATTTACGGAGCGTCTGGAATCCGCTCCTTAAGTGGGGGGCTATGTCATGATTCCTGTCCTGTGTTTCCCTTGTCTTGTGTGCCCTTTTGTTATTTCCTGTTCTGTGCCATGTTTTGTAGTCCTTTGTAGTTTTTCATGTTGATTAGTCTCCCCAGGTTTTTCTAATTAGCCACACCCCCTTGTTATCTTGTTTAGCTTGTTTGTCCCTGTGTATTTATAGCCCCTGTGTTTCACTTGTTACTTTGTCAGTTGTTGTACATGTAATGGTTGCCTCTGTGATTCCCTGGTTTTGTTCCTTTGAGTTCCGTGTTCATGTTTCTTGTTACTTTATTAAAATACCCTGCGTTTAGATCCTCGTCTTCACCTGTCTTCCTCAGCAACGTTACAGCAGGCTTCGTGGGCCTAGAGGCTGCAAAGGGCACATTTTCCCCACACTTTGCCAAATGGCTAAACTAAATTACGACTTGAAGAGTTAAATGCTAAAACGCATTAAATGCTAAAACGGCTTGCCATAATAAGATACTTTTAGAAAGACACAATGACACGTCACACATGGCAAGAGCTTATAACAGGGAGGTTGGGCTCACTGGTCGTTTCTGTAATCTGTCATCTGACAAATGTTGTGTCATAGGTATCAGAGCACAGAAATGCAAGAAACACCCATGCTCTAATATTAAGATTCCACCTTGGCTCCAGTTCTGAGCTAATGGTGCGTTCAAGTCCTCCTGGGAAGTTCGTACGTACGAGGTGGGAAGTCGCGCTTATAACGGCATGTGCGTTCAAGTCACTTTCGTCGGAGCAAGATGGCGGAGTACTTTCTCTTAATTAATTACACCAAAATACAGTAAGGTTCTTAAACTCTTGGTCTAGAAAATGAAGAACAAAGAAATGTGCATCAGGTGTACTTTGTATTTTTATGTTTTTAATTAATTTATGAAGCCACTGCCAACTCATCGTTACATGTTGCATTGTTATATTATAATACTATCATATTCTGTGTTGGCGATTAGCTAACTGCGCTGTAAATAGAAAAGCCTGACAATATCACAGCTAAATATCTTTACGTATTGTGTATTCCGCCATGTTAATCCCTGACACGCTCCCAACTCGTAAAGATCGGAGCTTAGAGAAAAACCCGAGCTCCCCACTGGTATTTACGACATTGTGGTGGCGTTCAAGTGCGTTCAACTCGTAAATACGATCTATACGAGATGACTTGAACGCACCATAACTGCTGATTTTGGCTCAGTTATCTGTTGAAGTAGACTTTGACACAAACTTTTTTCTTTCTTCCATGGAACACAAAATGGTACATTTAGCAGAATGTCCACACTGTTCTTTCACAAACAACAAAACTAGACATCAATCAGGGCAAAAAAATTAAAAGTCATTCACATGATACGTGTTCTTTATTCCAAGGTTTCTGAAGAAATATGATTGGTTTCTGTGAAGAACAGACATAAGTTGTTATGTGCTCACAATATGACCCTATAATTGTAGCTCACAAACCCCTATTGTGTTTGCACATATTCAGACTAATGTATTTTGCTTCAGTCTAACATTCTGACATGGCTGCTTCACAAACAATATAACTGGCTGTCGGTCTATATCTGCAGTATCAATAAGGCATGGTCATTTTATAGGTGAATCAGCAAACCTTGATAAATAGTAAATAGCTTAAATATTTTGTGTATCAATTCATGTAGGTCCTTTGTTTTTCCATAGCTACCTGATTTTAGAATAGCTCCACCCTCTTCGAGAAACTGAAACTTAAATGAGGTTTTGAGTCTATAAATTCTCCACACCAGCGCAGTTTCATTTACCTCAACACTGTTGGATAACCTACCTGCTGACAAGGTAAAAAAAAAAAAAAATCAGTATGTCAAAATATATATTTGCTAGACATTTGATCATGTATATGTGTGTGTGTATGTATATATATATATATATATATTTTTTTTTTTATTATTATTATTTATTTTATTTTTTTTATTTTTATTTTTTACGTATGTGAAAGCAATTAATTTTTTGAAAACAAAATAATGGGCCTGATACGAAAAATGCAAAAGGCATGTCATAACATCATGCCATAATATGGTTTACATTTCACTCTGTAATTTGTTTTTAGGTCATAGCCTGTTGTATGTATATAGGTGTTTTGTGTATCGATTCGTCTTGCGCCTTTGTTTTTTCAGCCATCTGATTTTGGAATCAATAGCTGCACCCTTTTTGAGAAACTGAAACTTAAGTAAGGTCTATAAATTCTGAATAACTGCATTGTTTGATTATGTCAAACTATTTCCTATATATTTGCTAGATAATTAAGCTTGTTTTTTCTATATTTGTAGTTTGTATTTTTCATCTTTTATAAGAAGCAATAAAGCAAAAATACTTGGGGGTTGGGCCTAACGATAAATAAGCTTTTTATATTTTACAGGCTTTGTTGTAACATATGTGAAAACAATTCATTTTTTTTGAATCCTAAGAAACAATAATACAAAATAATGGGCCTGATACGAAAAATGCAAAAGGCATGTCATAACATCATACCATAATATGCTTTACATTTCGCTCTGTAATCTGTTTTTTAGTCAAAGCCTATGTTATATACATATAGGCTATGTGTTTTGTGTATCGATTCATCTTGTGCCTTTGTTTTTTCAGCCATCTGATTTTGGAATCAATAGCTGCACCCTTTTTGAGAAACTGAAACTTAAGTAAGGTCTATAAATTCTGAACACCTGCATAGTTTGTACCTATAGCACCTGCACCTCATAGTGATTATGTCAAAATATTTCCTATATATTTGCTAGATAAGTGAGCTTGTTTTTTCTATATTTGTAGTTTGTATATTTCATCTTTTATAAGAAGCAATAAAGCAAAAATATTTGGGGGTTGGGCCTAAGGATAAATAAGCTTTCGAATGCGTGCTCACTCTGTGCTTTCATTTTCGCTTTTGCGAAAGGGAAAGGAGGGAAAAAGCTTTACAGATGAAACAACTCAACTTTATGGTTTAAAGGTCACCCTCACATACTTACTGATGGCTGTTGTGTGTTTAAAACCACCATTAAGGAGCACTTAATAACATGCAGGGCAGAGGTCTTCATTGTTTTTCAGTGCAAGCTTCCCTTTGATGATAGAAACATGGGACCCCTTGATACAAAATGTGTCAAACAGAGCTACATATTAAGCATATAGCCTAGTCTTCAATATTAATAAACCAACATAATGATATTTATATTATGTTAAGAGTAGATAAGAACTAGGGTTATTAGTTATTATTAGTTAAACGTTATTGCACATGCATTTGTCTGTATTTTCATTGTTACAGTTGAGATTTATGCATCTATTACAAGCATGCATGTTGATATAAAAAAAAATCACAATTCATTAGGACTGGCCTAGTTGTTCAAAGTTGTTGTAAATTATTTTAATGGATTTGCAGAGTCATATTTAAATTTTACTATAGGCAATTAAGGGGGTGGTTGATTATGATTTCACTCGCATCGCATCTTCGCATAACATCTGCAAAGTTACAACGCTCAAAGTTCAAAGCAAAGGAAGATATTTGCTTTTAAAGAAATCGTTTTTTAAGGACTACAACAAACGGCTGGTAGGGCCTAGACGACATTCCTCCCGGGGTAGTGACATCACAAACCCCCACATTTACATAAACCCTGCCCCCGGGAACACGATTTATAGATTATCAGAATATGCTAATCAATGACTAGAAGATAGTTAACTCCACATCAGCAATATAAATTCATCAACTAACCATTCAGAAATGTCCTGTTGCTTCTACATGTTGTCACTTCTTCTTGAGTCTCTCAATCTTTGTCTGACTCTGGTTTGAACATAAAAGGCTAAAGTTTTTGAAATTTTCAGTGTGTCTGTGTCAGGTAATCGGAGCTGCTAACATACTTGAAGCTCTGCCCTCTGTGACGAAAATTCAATTTGTGTTGAAAGATTTTGAACAACTCACTGTAGCTGTGTCCGCCGGCATTTTGACAGTCAAAAATAGTCGATCTCTGAATGCAACGTAACTGGGAGGAGAATAAAGATGGAAAGCTCCTAAAGCTTAGTTCCATATAAATTCACGGATAATTTGTTGTTTTATCGTTAGTGAAAATCAATATTGACCTTGTATTTGAAAATGGATGCTCATATAAGAAGCAATACTAAAATTCAGAGTCAGTTCACTCACATTCGGAGAGCTACACAGCAATAGTGAGTTGTTCAAAATCTTTATTTTTAGTAAACTCTGTGCACACAAACAATGTTCTCAATGCTCGAGTTCATGTGGTACTTTCAATTGGGAGGTGGTTGTCCTAACCCCTTAATTTCAACTTGTGAACATTATATTGAAATGTTTTTTTTTTTTTTACTTTTTCCATTGTTGTTTTTAAAAATATATTTTTGACGTGTCCCGCATTTTCATTTCACTACTGAAACAGTGTGTGTTTTGGTCCATTGGCTTAGACTGATTTTAACCACACCTCTACATTTTTGATCAGGAAATATTCCTGTGTCCCTCTCTCTCATTGTAGATACTGTAGCAGGTACCATCATTTTGAGGGAAATGTGTTCAAAAGTCTGAAAATCTATGTGTAACTTTCAGGAACGTCACTACCAAACACATTTTTTCTGCAATTAAGCACACTTTTTTGGGTGTTATTCCATAAAATTTTGTTTTTATGTGTGTACAACTGTTCAGAACTGTGTGTAACCATGTGCTGGTTATCCTCTTTGAACTAGGCTCAAAAGTATCGTAAAATTGTCACTACCAAAACAGTCACCAAACATGTGGTGAAGTTTCGGTTGTGACATCATGATTTTTTGAGTGTTATTCGATCAAATTTAGTTTTTGTGTGTGTGTTCAGAACTGTGCTAGTTAAAGGATTAGTTCACTTTCAAAAAAAAATGTTGCTTATAATTTACCCCGATGTCATCCAAGATATCCATGTCTTTCCTTCTTCAGTCAAAAAGAAATGGTTTTTGAGGAAAACATTCCAGGATTTTTCTCCATATAATGGACTTTGGTTGCCATTGAAGTCCATTATATGGAGAAAAATCCTGGAATGTTTTCCTCAAAAACCTTAATTTCTTTTCGACTGAAGAAAGAAAGACATGGATATCTTGGAGGTCCGTGTATCTTTTGGCCATTTGATTTCCTGTTTGGAATGGAATAACGAGACATGAAAACCAGCTTGTTTATTTGTTTTTTAGTTTAGTTTTAAAGAACGAAAAATTAGATTTTGGCTCGATTTTTCATTTTTCGTTAGTGGTTTACAAATCGGTTTATTCGGTTCGATATTTCATTTGCACATGTGGGCGGCGCTGAAACGCCCCTTTCATCTGATTGGTCAAAACGCTCCGCCTTCAGTAAGCTCCGCCTTCAGTAAGCTTTACAGTAAATCAAGTAAAGTAGCTTTTCTTTCTGTCAGGCAGAATAAGAGTCAGTACGAGTGCGGCACTGACAAATGCACTTTAATAAAATAATGTCTGAAACCACCACTCACTGTTAACTACGCACAATATTTGAAGCAGAAATATGTTGCTGGTCACATAATTCGTGCTGCTACGACTTGCAAGCGACCCCAATAATGTGAGCCACAGTATATGACAGATTATTTTAGCATGATGTATTTCCCATTGATAAATACAGTGCAAATATTTCCGTCTCTTTGGATAAAAGGGAAGTGGAAATAAAAATCAATAATAGGCTGAACTGTACCATGATAATTTGTCCGTAACATGTACCACTCTCTTATTTACATCAAAAGGCAGGTAGGCGTGTGTGACATATGTACACACATATGTGTGTGTGACATATGCCAGACTGTAGGCTATAAATAATTTTGAAAATTGAATAGAAATAAAGTTTATATTTATGAATGTAAGCATGTGTAGCCTGCTCAGTTCACATGAAAAGAAAGAGACAGAAAAGAGAGAAGCTACAATCAGTGAACGTATACATTAATACTGACAAAATTACCAGGTTTGGGATTAATTAAATCATGTCGGTTGAAGAGCACTAAAATGTTATTAGTTTATATAGTTGTTATGTTATATATATGTTATAAAATGTTATATAGTTTATTTTATTATAAAACTAATAAAATTTTATTACATACTGAATTGGTCGATTTTTTTCTGAGTTTTCTTTATTATGTTGGCTTAAGAAAGCCAGCACATTTGAACATTATTATTATTATTTATTATTATTATTAGAAATTGACCTAGAACTTTAATGCTTCACCAAATTCAGCTCAGACCTTCAGACTGGTCTGACTCGCCTACTAGAAAAAAAATATGATTCAACAACACAAACTCTGTTTTATCTATCTATCTATCTATCTATCTATCTATCTATCTATCTATCTATCTATCTATCTATCTATCTATCTATCTATCTATCTATCTATCTATCCTGACTAGGGATGGGTATCGTTAAGGTTTTAACGGTATTACTACTCTTACCGATACTCCTTATCGATCCGGTACTTTAACAGTATTCTTATCGGTTCTTTTTGTTATATTAAAAAAAAAGGAAAAAAAATAATTTAGAACATAATTAATATTGCTTTATATTTTGAAATGTAAAATAAATATCTATAGCAAAAGAAAAAGCAATGCTTTAACTAAACAAATAAAAAATGTATGTTATGCAGAAGGGTGCAGGCTTTTGTGCTTTATATTCAGAAGACATAGGACACCAAAAACAAAGTACAAACACATGGTCAAACAAAAAAAAGTATACAATAAAACAAATATACAAATTATATACCCAGTGCTTTAATTTCAGTAATGTCTACTGACATTACTGTTCAGGAGTAATATGGGCTAAAAAGACATCTAATAAAGTCAGATGTAAAATAACACTGCATAGTTTATCATAGATAGATTAAAGCTTATAAAAGCCAAAATTATTCATTCAAGAGCTGCGACTGATTTTCTCTTTGCCTTTTGTTGTTTGATTCACATTAATGGAGCAATCGTCAGCAGGTTTATTAGACTGCTGCCTCTTTAAGACCAAATGCAGTTCTAATCATTATTACGCATATTTTCTCCCAACTATTTACGCCCATTTAAGACATAAACTGTATTTAAGTGAATAAACTGTTTAAGTGAATCTCCAAGACGGCCATTTTGACATATTTTTGTGTATATTTGATCGTTTAGATGCGCACACGAAGCCCAAAATATACGTTGCTTGTCTCGTTGCGGTGTGTTTCGGAGCCCACTTTTGGAACAGCGTCTCTTGCTCAATTTTGGTACTTTTAATAGCCTTTTATTATCAAACGCGTCCCGCAGTTTAGCAACATTATAGACTACATTTTACAACAATCACCGATCGTGCATCTCTCTCTCTCTCAATTCAATTTCAATTCAAAATTAAAGCTGCAAGCAGCGATGAAAGGGCCCTCGCACCCGTGCCATCAACACTCGGTGGCTTTAGGAAGACAGAGCATGGTTGGGAAATGTACATTTAAGGAGGTATATATAGTAAGAGTATGTCAAAGTTAGTAACAAAATGTTTTGTATAATGGTGATAATAGCATGCTTCATGACTCAGCTAAGTGTTGCTAGCATGTTTAGTCTGTTTCTAGCATGCTTAGTACACAATAATTATGTGGTTAGTACTGTATTACTGTGTTAACCATGTCAGTTTCTGTTGCCAGTAGGTGGCGTTATGACTATTGCTGAATATGAGCATGGATGTGTGTTCAGGACAGAACTCTTATCAAACGTGTGAAGTTTGGTGCAAATTGGAAATTGCCTTCTTGAGTAACAAAAAAGTCATGTTTCATTGAATTAGCATTCTTTAGCACTTAGCTAAGCATTGTTAGCATGTTTTAACATGTTTCTAGCATGTTTAGAACTCAATGGCATTTTTAACATGTTGCTAGAACGGCATCAACGTGTTAAACATGTCACTTCCTGTTGCCAGTAGGTGGCGCTATTACTATAACTGAATTTGAGCATAGACATGTGTTCAGGCCATGATTCTTATCAAACGTGTGAAGTTTGGGGCAGATTGGACATTCCATGCCTGGGTTACAGCAAATTCCTATTTAATTGCAGTGATAGCATGCTTTAGCACTTAGCTAAGTGTTTGCTAGCATGTTTCTAGTATGTTGCTAACCTGTTTAGCACTTGCTGGCTCTTTTTTATATGTTATTAGGAGACCACAACAGTGTTAAACATGTCACTTCCTGTTGACAGCAGGTGGCGCTATTACTATAACTGAATATTCTCATGTAGATGTGTTCAGGCCATGACTCTTATCAAACGTGTGAAGTTTGAGGCAGATTGGACATTCCATGCCTGTGTTACAGCAAATTCCTATTTAATTGCAGCAATAGCATGCTTTAGCACTTAGCTAAGTGTTTGCTAGCATGTTTTAGCATTTTTCTAGTATGTTGTTAGCATGTTTAGCACTTGCTGGCACTTTTTTATATGTTTTTATGTCCACAACAGTGTTTAACATGTCACTTCCTGTTGCCAGCAGGTGGCACTATGACTGTAACTGAATATGAGCATGGTCATGTGTTCAGGACAGAACGTTTATTAAAAGTGTGAAGTTTGGCGCAGATTGGACATTGCCTTCTTGAGTAACAACAACATCCTGTTTCATTGAATTAGCATGCTTTAGCACTTAGCTAAGTATTGCTAGCATGTTTTAACATGTTTCTAGCATGTTTAGAAGTCAATGGCATTTTTAACATGTTGCTAGAATGGCATCAACGTGTTAAACATGACACTTCCTGTTACCAGTAGGTGGCGCTATTACTATAACTGAATGTTCTCATGTAGATGTGTTCAGGACAGAACGCTTATCAAAAGTGTGAAGTTTGGGGCAGATTGGACATTCCATGCCTGAGTTACAGCAAATTCCTATTTAATTGCAATAATAGCATGCTTTAGCACTTAGCTAAGAGTTTGCTAGCATGTTTTAGCATGCTTCTAGTATGTTGTTAGCATGTTTAGCACTTGCTGGCACTTTTTTATATGTTATTAGGAGTCCATAACAGTGTTAAACATGTCACTTCCTGTTGCCAGCAGGTGGCGCTATGACTGTAACTGAATATGAGCATGGTCATGTGTTCAGGACAGAACGCTTATCAAAAGTGTGAAGTTTGGGGCAGATTGGACATTCCATGCCTGAGTTACAGCAAATTCATATTTAATTGCAGTAATATAATTCTTTAGCACTTAGCTAAGTGTTTGCTAGTATGTTTTAGCATGTCTCTAGTATGTTGGTAGGATGTTTAGCACCTACTGGCCTTTTTTTTATATGTTATTAGGAGTCAAGAACAGTGTTAAACGTCACTTCCTGTTGCCAGCAGGTGGCGCTATGACTATAACTAAATATGAGCATGGACATGTGTTCAAGAGATAACTCTTATCAAACGTGTGACGTTTGGGGTAGATTGTACATTGCCTTCTTGAGTAACAACAAAGTCCTGTTTCATTGAATTAGCATGCTTTAGCACTTAGCTAAGTATTGCTAGCATGTTTTAACATGTTTCTAGCATGTTTAGAAGTCAATGGCATTTTTAACATGTTGCTAGAACGGCATCAACGTGTTAAACATGTCACTTCCTGTTGCCAGTAGGTGGTGCTATTACTATAACTGAATTTGAGCATAGACATGTGTTCAGGCCATGATTCTTATCAAACGTGTGAAGTTTGGGGCAGATTGGACATTCCATGCCTGGGTTACAGCAAATTCCTATTTAATTGCAGTGATAGCATGCTTTAGCACTTAGCTAAGTGTTTGCTAGCATGTTTCTAGTATGTTGCTAACCTGTTTAGCACTTGCTGGCTCTTTTTTATATGTTATTAGGAGACCACAACAGTGTTAAACATGTCACTTCCTGTTGACAGCAGGTGGCGCTATTACTATAACTGAATATTCTCATGTAGATGTGTTCAGGCCATGACTCTTATCAAACGTGTGAAGTTTGAGGCAGATTGGACATTCCATGCCTGTGTTACAGCAAATTCCTATTTAATTGCAGCAATAGCATGCTTTAGCACTTAGCTAAGTGTTTGCTAGCATGTTTTAGCATGTTTCTAGTATGTTGTTAGCATGTTTAACACTTGCTGGCACTTTTTTATATGTTATTAGGAGTCCATAACAGTGTTAAACGTCACTTCCTGTTGCCAGCAGGTGGCGCTATGACTATAACTAAATATGAGCATGGACATGTGTTCAAGAGATAACTCTTATCAAATGTGTGAAGTTTGGCGCAGATTGGACATTGCCTTCTTGAGTAACAACAACATCCTGTTTCATTGAATTAGCATGCTTTAGCACTTAGCTAAGTATTGCTAGCATGTTTTAACATGTTTCTAGCATGTTTAGAAGTCAATGGCATTTTTAACATGTTGCTAGAATGGCATCAACGTGTTAAACATGACACTTCCTGTTACCAGTAGGTGGCGCTATTACTATACCTGAATTTTCTCATGTAGATGTGTTCAGGACAGAACGCTTATCAAAAGTGTGAAGTTTGGGGCAGATTGGACATTCCATGCCTGAGTTACAGCAAATTCCTATCTAATTGCAATAATAGCATGCTTTAGCACTTAGCTAAGAGTTTGCTAGCATGTTTTAGCATGCTTCTATTATGTTGTTAGCATGTTTAGCACTTGCTGGCACTTTTTTATATGTTATTAGGAGTCCATAACAGTGTTAAACATGTCACTTCCTGTTGCCAGCAGGTGGCGCTATGACTGTAACTGAATATGAGCATGGTCATGTGTTCAGGACAGAACGCTTATCAAAAGTGTGAAGTTTGGGGCAGATTGGACATTCCATGCCTGAGTTACAGCAACTTCCTGTTTCATGGCGAAACATCGAAATTTGTCAGGCCGCCGAGGACCCGCCCTTTGACGAAAACTCAAGATCTTCGCAATTTAACGTCGCAAAGGCCTTAAGATTACACTCACCAAATTTGAAGATGATCAGATTAAAACTGTAGGAGGAGTTCGTTAAAGTACGAGGCCTGAAAATGGCAAAAACTGCACAAAAATCTGAGAGGAAGTTCAAAATGGCTGACTTCCTGTTGTGTTTAGGGCTATGCTCCAAGAGACTTTTTTGTAGGTATTAGGTCATTACATGTATGTACCGAATTTCGTGCACGTACGTGGAACGTTGCGGGAGGCGCACTCCGTTGAACTTTTATAGGTGGCGCTATCGAGCCGTTTTGCCCTGTCCAATTCTGAAACCTATATCAGATGTAAATTTTCGCCAGTTCTGACGCGTGTGCAAAGTTTCGTGAGTTTTCGCGCATGTTTAGGCCCTCAAAAATGCAATTCAATGCGGAGAAGAAGAAGAAGAAGAATAATAATTAAAGCTGCAAGCAGCGATGAAAGGGCCCTCGCACCCGTGCCATCAACACTCGGTGGCTTTAGGAAGACAGAGCATGGTTGGGAAATGTACATTTAAGGAGGTATATATAGTAAGAGTATGTCAAAGTCAGTTACAAAATGTTTTGTATAATGGTGATAATAGCATGCTTCATGACTCAGCTAAGTGTTGCTAGCATGTTTAGTCTGTTTCTAGCATGCTTAGTACACAATAATTATGTGGTTAGTACTGCATTACGGTGTTAACCATGTCAGTTTCTGTTGCCAGTAGGTGGCGTTATGGCTATAACTGAATATGAGCATGGATGTGTGTTCAGGACAGAACTCTTATCAAACGTGTGAAGTTTGGTGCAAATTGGACATTGCCTTCTTGAGTAACAACAAAGTCATGTTTCATTGAATTAACATTCTTTAGCACTTAGCTAAGCATTGTTAGCATGTTTTAACATGTTTCTAGCATGTTTAGAACTCAATGGCATTTTTAACATGTTGCTAGAACGGCATAAAAGTGTTAAACATGTCACTTCCTGTTGCCAGTAGGTGGCGCTATTACTATAACTGAATTTGAGCATAGACATGTGTTCAGGCCATGATTCTTATCAAATGTGTGAAGTTTGGGGCAGATTGGACATTCCATGCCTGAATTACAGCAAATTCCTATTTAATTGCAATAATAGCATGCTTTAGCACTTAGCTAAGAGTTTGCTAGCATGTTTTAGCATGTTTCTAGTATGTTGTTAGCATGTTTAGCACTTGCTGGCACTTTTTTATATGTTATTAGGAGTCCATAACAGTGTTAAACATGTCACTTCCTGCTGCCAGCAGGTGGCGCTATGACTGTAAGCATGATCATGTGTTCAGGACAGAACGCTTATCAAAAGTGTGAAGTTTGGGGCAGATTGGACATTCCTTGCCTGAGTTACAGCAAATTCATATTTAATTGCAGTAATATCATTCTTTAGCACTTAGCTAAGTGTTTGCTAGTATGTTTTAGCAAGTCTCTAGTATGTTGGTAGGATGTTTAGCACCTACTTGCATTTTTTTATATGTTATTAGGAGTCAAGAACAGTGTTAAACGTCACTTCCTGTTGCCAGCAGGTGGCGCTATGACTATAACTAAATATGAGCATGGACATGTGTTCAAGAGATAACTCTTATCAAACGTGTGAAGTTTGGGGTAGATTGTACATTGCCTTCTTGAGTAACAACAAAGTCCTGTTTCATTGAATTAGCATGGTTTAGCACTTAGCTAAGTACTGCTAGCATGTTTTAACATGTTTCTAGCATGTATAGAACTCAATGGCATTTTTAACATGTTGCTAGAACGGCATCAAAGTGTTAAACATGTCACTTCCTGTTGCCAGTAGGTGGTGCTATTACTATAACTGAATTTGAGCATAGACATGTGTTCAGGCCATGATTCTTATCAAATGTGTGAAGTTTGGGGCAGATTGGACATTACATGCCTGAGTTACAGCAAATTCCTATTTAATTGCAGTAATAGCATGCTTTAGCACTTAGCTAAGTGTTTGCTAGCATGTTTCTAGTATGTTGCTAACCTGTTTAGCACTTGTTGGCTCTTTTTTATATGTTATTAGGAGACCACAAGAGTGTTAAACATGTCACTTCCTGTTACCAGTAGGTGGCGCTATTACTATAACTGAATTTTCTCATGTAGATGTGTTCAGGACAGAACGCTTATCAAAAGTGTGAAGTTTGGGGCAGATTGGACATTCCATGCCTGAGTTACAGCAAATTCCTATTTAATTGCAATAATAGCATGCTTTAGCACTTAGCTAAGAGTTTGCTAGCATGTTTTAGCATGCTTCTATTATGTTGTTAGCATGTTTAGCACTTGCTGGCACTTTTTTATATGTTATTAGGAGTCCATATCAGTGTTAAACATGTCACTTCCTGTTGCCAGCAGGTGGCGCTATGACTGTAACTGAATATGAGCATGGTCATGTGTTCAGGACAGAACGCTTATCAAAAGTGTGAAGTTTGGGGCAGATTGGACATTCCATGCCTGAGTTACAGCAACTTCCTGTTTCATGGCGAAACATCGAAATTTGTCAGGCCGCCGAGGACCCGCCCTTTGACGAAAACTCAAGATCTTCGCAATTTAACGTCGCAAAGGCCTTAAGATTACACTCACCAAATTTGAAGATGATCAGATTAAAACTGTAGGAGGAGTTCGTTAAAGTACGAGGCCTGAAAATGGCAAAAACTGCACAAAAATCTGAGAGGAAGTTCAAAATGGCTGACTTCCTGTTGTGTTTAGGGCTATGCTCCAAGAGACTTTTTTGTAGGTATTAGGTCATTACATGTATGTACCGAATTTCGTGCACGTACGTGGAACGTTGCGGGAGGCGCACTCCGTTGAACTTTTATAGGTGGCGCTATCGAGCCATTTTGCCCCGTCCAATTCTGAAACCTATATCAGATGTAAATTTTCGCCAGTTCTGACGCGTGTGCAAAGTTTCGTGAGTTTTCGAGCATGTTTAGGCCCTCAAAAATGCAATTAAATGCGGAGAAGAAGAAGAATAATAATAATAATTAAAGCTGCAAGCAGCGATGAAAGGGCCCTCGCACCCGTGCCATCAACACTCGGTGGCTTTAGGAAGGCAGAGCATGGTTGGGAAATGTACATTTAAGGAGGTATATATAGTAAGAGTATGTCAAAGTCAGTTACAAAATGTTTTGTATAATGGTGATAATAGCATGCTTCATGACTCAGCTAAGTGTTGCTAGCATGTTCAGTCTGTTTCTAGCATGCTTAGTACACAATAATTATGTGGTTAGTACTGCATTACTGTGTTAACCATGTCAGTTTCTGTTGCCAGTAGGTGGCGTTATGACTATAACTGAATATGAGCATGGATGTGTGTTCAGGACAGAACTCTTATCAAACATGTGAAGTTTGGTGCAAATTGGACATTGCCTTCTTGAGTAACAACAAAGTCATGTTTCATTGAATTAGCATTCTTTAGAACTTAGCTAAGCATTGTTAGCATGTTTTAACATGTTGCTAGAACGGCATCAACGTGTTAAACATGTCACTTCCTGTTGCCAGTTGGTGGCGCTATTACTATAACTGAACATTCTCATGTAGATGTGTTCAGGCCATGACTCTTATCAAAAGTGTGAAGTTTGGGGCAGATTGGACATTCCATGCCTGAGTTACAGCAAATTCCTATTTAATTGCAATAATAGCATGCTTTAGCACTTGGCTAAGAGTTTGCTAGCATGTTTTAGCATGTTTCTAGTATGTTGTTAGCATGTTTAACACTTGCTGGCACTTTTTTATATGTTATTAGGAGTCCACAACAGTGTTAAACATGTCACTTCCTGTTGCCAGCAGGTGGCGCTATGACTGTAACTGAATATAAGCATGGTCATGTGTTCAGGACAGAACGCTTATCAAAAGTGTGAAGTTTAGGGCAGATTGGACATTCCATGCCTGAGTTACAGCAAATTCATATTTAATTGCAGTAATATCATTCTTTAGCACTTAGCTAAGTGTTTGCTATTATGTTTTAGCATGTCTCTAGTATGTTGGTAGGATGTTTAGCACCTACTGGCATTTTTTTATATGTTATTAGGAGTCAAGAACAGTGTTAAACGTCACTTCCTGTTGCCAGCAGGTGGCGCTATGACTATAACTAAATATGAGCATGGACATGTGTTCAAGAGATAACTCTTATCAAACGTGTGACGTTTGGGGTAGATTGTACATTGCCTTCTTGAGTAACAACAAAGTCCTGTTTCATTGAATTAGCATGCTTTAGCACTTAGCTAAGTATTGCTAGCATGTTTTAATATGTTTCTAGCATGTTTAGAACTCAATGGCATTTTTAACATGTTGCTAGAACGGCATCAACGTGTTAAACATGTCACTTCCTGTTGCCAGTAGGTGGCGCTATTACTATAACTGAATTTGAGCATAGGCATGCGTTCAGGCCATGATTCTTATCAAACATGTGAAGTTTGGGGCAGATTGGACGTTCCATGCCTGAGTTACAGCAAATTCCTATTTAATTGCAGTAATAGCATGCTTTATCACTTAGCTAAGTGTTTGCTAGCATGTTTCTAGTATGTTGCTAACCTGTTTAGCACTTGCTGGCTCTTTTATATATGTTATTAGGAGACCACAACAGTGTTAAACATGTCACTTCCTGTTGACAGCAGGTGGCGCTATTACTATAACTGAATATTCTCATGTAGATGTGTTCAGGCCATGACTCTTATCAAACGTGTGAAGTTTGGGGCAGATTGGACATTCCATGCCTGTGTTACAGCAAATTCCTATTTAATTGCAGCAATAGCATGCTTTAGCACTTAGCTAAGTGTTTGCTAGCATGTTTTAGCATGTTTCTAGTATGTTGTTAGCATGTTTAGCACTTGCTGGCACTTTTTTTATATGTTTTTATATGTCCACAACAGTGTTTAACATGTCACTTCCTGTTGCCAGCAGGTGGCACTATGACTGTAACTGAATATGAGCATGGTCATGTGTTCAGGACAGAACGTTTATTAAAAGTGTGAAGTTTGGCGCATATTGGACATTGCCTTCTTGAGTAACAACAACATCCTGTTTCATTGAATTAGCATGCTTTAGCACTTAGCTAAGTATTGCTAGCATGTTTTAACATGTTTCTAGCATGTTTAGACCTCAATGGCATTTTTAACATGTTGCTAGAATGGCATCAACGTGTTAAACATGACACTTCCTGTTGCCAGTAGGTGGCGCTATTACTATAACTGAATATTATCATGTAGATGTGTTCAGGACAGAACGCTTATCAAAAGTGTGAAGTTTGGGGCAGATTGGACATTCCATGCCTGAGTTACAGCAAATTCCTATTTAATTGCAATAATAGCATGCTTTAGCACTTAGCTAAGAGTTTGCTAGCATGTTTTAGCATGCTTCTAGTATGTTGTTAGCATGTTTCGCACTTGCTGGCACTTTTTTATATGTTATTAGGAGTCCATAACAGTGTTAAACATGTCACTTCCTGTTGCCAGCAGGTGGCGCTATGACTATAACTGAATATGAGCATGGCCATGTGTTCAGGACAGAACTCTTATCAAACGTGTGAAGTTTGGGGGAGATTGGACATTCCATGCCTGAGTTACAGCAACTTCCTGTTTCATGGCGAAACATCGAAATTTGTAAGGCCGCCGAGGACCCGCCCTTCGACGAAAACTCAAGATCTTCGCAATTTAACGTCGCAAAGGCCTTAAGATTACACTCACCAAATTTGAAGATGATCAGATTAAAACTGTAGGAGGAGTTCGTTAAAGTACGAGGCCTGAAAATGGCAAAAACTGCACAAAAATCTGAGAGGAAGTTCAAAATGGCTGACTTCCTGTTGTGTTTAGGGCTATGCTCCAAGAGACTTTTTTGTAGGTATTAGGTCATTACACGTATGTACCGAATTTCGTGCACGTACGTGGAACGTTGCGGGAGGCGCACTCCGTTGAACTTTTATAGGTGGCGCTATCGAGCCATTTTGCCCCGTCCAATTCTGAAACCTATATCAGATGTAAATTTTCGCCAGTTCTGACGCGTGTGCAAAGTTTCGTGAGTTTTCGCGCATGTTTAGGCCCTCAAAAATGCAATTCAATGCGGAGAAGAATAATAATAATAATAATTAAAGCTGCAAGCAGCGATGAAAGGGCCCTCGCACCCGTGCCATCAACACTCGGTGGCTTTAGGAAGGCAGAGCATGGTTGGGAAATGTACATTTAAGGAGGTATATATAGTAAGAGTATGTCAAAGTCAGTTACAAAATGTTTTGTATAATGGTGATAATAGCATGCTTCATGACTCAGCTAAGTGTTGCTAGCATGTTCAGTCTGTTTCTAGCATGCTTAGTACACAATAATTATGTGGTTAGTACTGCATTACTGTGTTAACCATGTCAGTTTCTGTTGCCAGTAGGTGGCGTTATGACTATAACTGAATATGAGCATGGATGTGTGTTCAGGACAGAACTCTTATCAAACATGTGAAGTTTGGTGCAAATTGGACATTGCCTTCTTGAGTAACAACAAAGTCATGTTTCATTGAATTAGCATTCTTTAGAACTTAGCTAAGCATTGTTAGCATGTTTTAACATGTTGCTAGAACGGCATCAACGTGTTAAACATGTCACTTCCTGTTGCCAGTTGGTGGCGCTATTACTATAACTGAACATTCTCATGTAGATGTGTTCAGGCCATGACTCTTATCAAAAGTGTGAAGTTTGGGGCAGATTGGACATTCCATGCCTGAGTTACAGCAAATTCCTATTTAATTGCAATAATAGCATGCTTTAGCACTTGGCTAAGAGTTTGCTAGCATGTTTTAGCATGTTTCTAGTATGTTGTTAGCATGTTTAACACTTGCTGGCACTTTTTTATATGTTATTAGGAGTCCACAACAGTGTTAAACATGTCACTTCCTGTTGCCAGCAGGTGGCGCTATGACTGTAACTGAATATAAGCATGGTCATGTGTTCAGGACAGAACGCTTATCAAAAGTGTGAAGTTTGGGGCAGATTGGACATTCCATGCCTGAGTTACAGCAAATTCATATTTAATTGCAGTAATATCATTCTTTAGCACTTAGCTAAGTGTTTGCTATTATGTTTTAGCATGTCTCTAGTATGTTGGTAGGATGTTTAGCACCTACTGGCATTTTTTTATATGTTATTAGGAGTCAAGAACAGTGTTAAACGTCACTTCCTGTTGCCAGCAGGTGGCGCTATGACTATAACTAAATATGAGCATGGACATGTGTTCAAGAGATAACTCTTATCAAACGTGTGACGTTTGGGGTAGATTGTACATTGCCTTCTTGAGTAACAACAAAGTCCTGTTTCATTGAATTAGCATGCTTTAGCACTTAGCTAAGTATTGCTAGCATGTTTTAATATGTTTCTAGCATGTTTAGAACTCAATGGCATTTTTAACGTGTTGCTAGAACGGCATCAACGTGTTAAACATGTCACTTCCTGTTGCCAGTAGGTGGCGCTATTACTATAACTGAATTTGAGCATAGGCATGCGTTCAGGCCATGATTCTTATCAAACATGTGAAGTTTGGGGCAGATTGGACGTTCCATGCCTGAGTTACAGCAAATTCCTATTTAATTGCAGTAATAGCATGCTTTATCACTTAGCTAAGTGTTTGCTAGCATGTTTCTAGTATGTTGCTAACCTGTTTAGCACTTGCTGGCTCTTTTATATATGTTATTAGGAGACCACAACAGTGTTAAACATGTCACTTCCTGTTGACAGCAGGTGGCGCTATTACTATAACTGAATATTCTCATGTAGATGTGTTCAGGCCATGACTCTTATCAAACGTGTGAAGTTTGGGGCAGATTGGACATTCCATGCCTGTGTTACAGCAAATTCCTATTTAATTGCAGCAATAGCATGCTTTAGCACTTAGCTAAGTGTTTGCTAGCATGTTTTAGCATGTTTCTAGTATGTTGTTAGCATGTTTAGCACTTGCTGGCACTTTTTTTATATGTTTTTATATGTCCACAACAGTGTTTAACATGTCACTTCCTGTTGCCAGCAGGTGGCACTATGACTGTAACTGAATATGAGCATGGTCATGTGTTCAGGACAGAACGTTTATTAAAAGTGTGAAGTTTGGCGCATATTGGACATTGCCTTCTTGAGTAACAACAACATCCTGTTTCATTGAATTAGCATGCTTTAGCACTTAGCTAAGTATTGCTAGCATGTTTTAACATGTTTCTAGCATGTTTAGACCTCAATGGCATTTTTAACATGTTGCTAGAATGGCATCAACGTGTTAAACATGACACTTCCTGTTGCCAGTAGGTGGCGCTATTACTATAACTGAATATTATCATGTAGATGTGTTCAGGACAGAACGCTTATCAAAAGTGTGAAGTTTGGGGCAGATTGGACATTCCATGCCTGAGTTACAGCAAATTCCTATTTAATTGCAATAATAGCATGCTTTAGCACTTAGCTAAGAGTTTGCTAGCATGTTTTAGCATGCTTCTAGTATGTTGTTAGCATGTTTCGCACTTGCTGGCACTTTTTTATATGTTATTAGGAGTCCATAACAGTGTTAAACATGTCACTTCCTGTTGCCAGCAGGTGGCGCTATGACTATAACTGAATATGAGCATGGCCATGTGTTCAGGACAGAACTCTTATCAAACGTGTGAAGTTTGGGGGAGATTGGACATTCCATGCCTGAGTTACAGCAACTTCCTGTTTCATGGCGAAACATCGAAATTTGTAAGGCCGCCGAGGACCCGCCCTTCGACGAAAACTCAAGATCTTCGCAATTTAACGTCGCAAAGGCCTTAAGATTACACTCACCAAATTTGAAGATGATCAGATTAAAACTGTAGGAGGAGTTCGTTAAAGTACGAGGCCTGAAAATGGCAAAAACTGCACAAAAATCTGAGAGGAAGTTCAAAATGGCTGACTTCCTGTTGTGTTTAGGGCTATGCTCCAAGAGACTTTTTTGTAGGTATTAGGTCATTACACGTATGTACCGAATTTCGTGCACGTACGTGGAACGTTGCAGGAGGCGCACTCCGTTGAACTTTTATAGGTGGCGCTATCGAGCCATTTTGCCCCGTCCAATTCTGAAACCTATATCAGATGTAAATTTTCGCCAGTTCTGACGCGTGTGCAAAGTTTCGTGAGTTTTCGCGCATGTTTAGGCCCTCAAAAATGCAATTCAATGCGGAGAAGAATAATAATAATAATAATTAAAGCTGCAAGCAGCGATGAAAGGGCCCTCGCATCCGTGCCATCAACACTCGGTGGCTTTAGGAAGACAGAGCATGGTTGGGAAATGTACATTTAAGGAGGTATATATAGTAAGAGTATGTCAAAGTCAGTTACAAAATGTTTTGTATAATGGTGATAATAGCATGCTTCATGACTCAGCTAAGTGTTGCTAGCATGTTTAGTCTGTTTCTAGCATGCTTAGTACACAATAATTATGTGGTTAGTACTGCATTACGGTGTTAACCATGTCAGTTTCTGTTGCCAGTAGGTGGCGTTATGGCTATAACTGAATATGAGCATGGATGTGTGTTCAGGACAGAACTCTTATCAAACGTGTGAAGTTTGGTGCAAATTGGACATTGCCTTCTTGAGTAACAACAAAGTCATGTTTCATTGAATTAACATTCTTTAGCACTTAGCTAAGCATTGTTAGCATGTTTTAACATGTTTCTAGCATGTTTAGAACTCAATGGCATTTTTAACATGTTGCTAGAACGGCATAAAAGTGTTAAACATGTCACTTCCTGTTGCCAGTAGGTGGCGCTATTACTATAACTGAATTTGAGCATAGACATGTGTTCAGGCCATGATTCTTATCAAATGTGTGAAGTTTGGGGCAGATTGGACATTCCATGCCTGAATTACAGCAAATTCCTATTTAATTGCAATAATAGCATGCTTTAGCACTTAGCTAAGAGTTTGCTAGCATGTTTTAGCATGTTTCTAGTATGTTGTTAGCATGTTTAGCACTTGCTGGCACTTTTTTATATGTTATTAGGAGTCCATAACAGTGTTAAACATGTCACTTCCTGCTGCCAGCAGGTGGCGCTATGACTGTAAGCATGATCATGTGTTCAGGACAGAACGCTTATCAAAAGTGTGAAGTTTGGGGCAGATTGGACATTCCTTGCCTGAGTTACAGCAAATTCATATTTAATTGCAGTAATATCATTCTTTAGCACTTAGCTAAGTGTTTGCTAGTATGTTTTAGCAAGTCTCTAGTATGTTGGTAGGATGTTTAGCACCTACTTGCATTTTTTTATATGTTATTAGGAGTCAAGAACAGTGTTAAACGTCACTTCCTGTTGCCAGCAGGTGGCGCTATGACTATAACTAAATATGAGCATGGACATGTGTTCAAGAGATAACTCTTATCAAACGTGTGAAGTTTGGGGTAGATTGTACATTGCCTTCTTGAGTAACAACAAAGTCCTGTTTCATTGAATTAGCATGGTTTAGCACTTAGCTAAGTACTGCTAGCATGTTTTAACATGTTTCTAGCATGTATAGAACTCAATGGCATTTTTAACATGTTGCTAGAACGGCATCAACGTGTTAAACATGTCACTTCCTGTTGCCAGTAGGTGGCGCTATTACTATAACTGAATTTGAGCATAGGCATGCGTTCAGGCCATGATTCTTATCAAACATGTGAAGTTTGGGGCAGATTGGACGTTCCATGCCTGAGTTACAGCAAATTCCTATTTAATTGCAGTAATAGCATGCTTTATCACTTAGCTAAGTGTTTGCTAGCATGTTTCTAGTATGTTGCTAACCTGTTTAGCACTTGCTGGCTCTTTTATATATGTTATTAGGAGACCACAACAGTGTTAAACATGTCACTTCCTGTTGACAGCAGGTGGCGCTATTACTATAACTGAATATTCTCATGTAGATGTGTTCAGGCCATGACTCTTATCAAACGTGTGAAGTTTGGGGCAGATTGGACATTCCATGCCTGTGTTACAGCAAATTCCTATTTAATTGCAGCAATAGCATGCTTTAGCACTTAGCTAAGTGTTTGCTAGCATGTTTTAGCATGTTTCTAGTATGTTGTTAGCATGTTTAGCACTTGCTGGCACTTTTTTTATATGTTTTTATATGTCCACAACAGTGTTTAACATGTCACTTCCTGTTGCCAGCAGGTGGCACTATGACTGTAACTGAATATGAGCATGGTCATGTGTTCAGGACAGAACGTTTATTAAAAGTGTGAAGTTTGGCGCATATTGGACATTGCCTTCTTGAGTAACAACAACATCCTGTTTCATTGAATTAGCATGCTTTAGCACTTAGCTAAGTATTGCTAGCATGTTTTAACATGTTTCTAGCATGTTTAGACCTCAATGGCATTTTTAACATGTTGCTAGAATGGCATCAACGTGTTAAACATGACACTTCCTGTTGCCAGTAGGTGGCGCTATTACTATAACTGAATATTATCATGTAGATGTGTTCAGGACAGAACGCTTATCAAAAGTGTGAAGTTTGGGGCAGATTGGACATTCCATGCCTGAGTTACAGCAAATTCCTATTTAATTGCAATAATAGCATGCTTTAGCACTTAGCTAAGAGTTTGCTAGCATGTTTTAGCATGCTTCTAGTATGTTGTTAGCATGTTTCGCACTTGCTGGCACTTTTTTATATGTTATTAGGAGTCCATAACAGTGTTAAACATGTCACTTCCTGTTGCCAGCAGGTGGCGCTATGACTATAACTGAATATGAGCATGGCCATGTGTTCAGGACAGAACTCTTATCAAACGTGTGAAGTTTGGGGGAGATTGGACATTCCATGCCTGAGTTACAGCAACTTCCTGTTTCATGGCGAAACATCGAAATTTGTAAGGCCGCCGAGGACCCGCCCTTCGACGAAAACTCAAGATCTTCGCAATTTAACGTCGCAAAGGCCTTAAGATTACACTCACCAAATTTGAAGATGATCAGATTAAAACTGTAGGAGGAGTTCGTTAAAGTACAAGGCCTGAAAATGGCAAAAACTGCACAAAAATCTGAGAGGAAGTTCAAAATGGCTGACTTCCTGTTGTGTTTAGGGCTATGCTCCAAGAGACTTTTTTGTAGGTATTAGGTCATTACACGTATGTACCGAATTTCGTGCACGTACGTGGAACGTTGCAGGAGGCGCACTCCGTTGAACTTTTATAGGTGGCGCTATCGAGCCATTTTGCCCCGTCCAATTCTGAAACCTATATCAGATGTAAATTTTCGCCAGTTCTGACGCGTGTGCAAAGTTTCGTGAGTTTTCGCGCATGTTTAGGCCCTCAAAAATGCAATTCAATGCGGAGAAGAATAATAATAATAATAATTAAAGCTGCAAGCAGCGATGAAAGGGCCCTCGCACCCGTGCCATCAACACTCGGTGGCTTTAGGAAGACAGAGCATGGTTGGGAAATGTACATTTAAGGAGGTATATATAGTAAGAGTATGTCAAAGTCAGTTACAAAATGTTTTGTATAATGGTGATAATAGCATGCTTCATGACTCAGCTAAGTGTTGCTAGCATGTTCAGTCTGTTTCTAGCATGCTTAGTACACAATAATTATGTGGTTAGTACTGCATTACTGTGTTAACCATGTCAGTTTCTGTTGCCAGTAGGTGGCGTTATGACTATAACTGAATATGAGCATGGATGTGTGTTCAGGACAGAACTCTTATCAAACATGTGAAGTTTGGTGCAAATTGGACATTGCCTTCTTGAGTAACAACAAAGTCATGTTTCATTGAATTAGCATTCTTTAGAACTTAGCTAAGCATTGTTAGCATGTTTTAACATGTTGCTAGAACGGCATCAACGTGTTAAACATGTCACTTCCTGTTGCCAGTTGGTGGCGCTATTACTATAACTGAACATTCTCATGTAGATGTGTTCAGGCCATGACTCTTATCAAAAGTGTGAAGTTTGGGGCAGATTGGACATTCCATGCCTGAGTTACAGCAAATTCCTATTTAATTGCAATAATAGCATGCTTTAGCACTTGGCTAAGAGTTTGCTAGCATGTTTTAGCATGTTTCTAGTATGTTGTTAGCATGTTTAACACTTGCTGGCACTTTTTTATATGTTATTAGGAGTCCACAACAGTGTTAAACATGTCACTTCCTGTTGCCAGCAGGTGGCGCTATGACTGTAACTGAATATAAGCATGGTCATGTGTTCAGGACAGAACGCTTATCAAAAGTGTGAAGTTTGGGGCAGATTGGACATTCCATGCCTGAGTTACAGCAAATTCATATTTAATTGCAGTAATATCATTCTTTAGCACTTAGCTAAGTGTTTGCTATTATGTTTTAGCATGTCTCTAGTATGTTGGTAGGATGTTTAGCACCTACTGGCATTTTTTTATATGTTATTAGGAGTCAAGAACAGTGTTAAACGTCACTTCCTGTTGCCAGCAGGTGGCGCTATGACTATAACTAAATATGAGCATGGACATGTGTTCAAGAGATAACTCTTATCAAACGTGTGACGTTTGGGGTAGATTGTACATTGCCTTCTTGAGTAACAACAAAGTCCTGTTTCATTGAATTAGCATGCTTTAGCACTTAGCTAAGTATTGCTAGCATGTTTTAATATGTTTCTAGCATGTTTAGAACTCAATGGCATTTTTAACATGTTGCTAGAACGGCATCAACGTGTTAAACATGTCACTTCCTGTTGCCAGTAGGTGGCGCTATTACTATAACTGAATTTGAGCATAGGCATGCGTTCAGGCCATGATTCTTATCAAACATGTGAAGTTTGGGGCAGATTGGACGTTCCATGCCTGAGTTACAGCAAATTCCTATTTAATTGCAGTAATAGCATGCTTTATCACTTAGCTAAGTGTTTGCTAGCATGTTTCTAGTATGTTGCTAACCTGTTTAGCACTTGCTGGCTCTTTTATATATGTTATTAGGAGACCACAACAGTGTTAAACATGTCACTTCCTGTTGACAGCAGGTGGCGCTATTACTATAACTGAATATTCTCATGTAGATGTGTTCAGGCCATGACTCTTATCAAACGTGTGAAGTTTGGGGCAGATTGGACATTCCATGCCTGTGTTACAGCAAATTCCTATTTAATTGCAGCAATAGCATGCTTTAGCACTTAGCTAAGTGTTTGCTAGCATGTTTTAGCATGTTTCTAGTATGTTGTTAGCATGTTTAGCACTTGCTGGCACTTTTTTTATATGTTTTTATATGTCCACAACAGTGTTTAACATGTCACTTCCTGTTGCCAGCAGGTGGCACTATGACTGTAACTGAATATGAGCATGGTCATGTGTTCAGGACAGAACGTTTATTAAAAGTGTGAAGTTTGGCGCATATTGGACATTGCCTTCTTGAGTAACAACAACATCCTGTTTCATTGAATTAGCATGCTTTAGCACTTAGCTAAGTATTGCTAGCATGTTTTAACATGTTTCTAGCATGTTTAGACCTCAATGGCATTTTTAACATGTTGCTAGAATGGCATCAACGTGTTAAACATGACACTTCCTGTTGCCAGTAGGTGGCGCTATTACTATAACTGAATATTATCATGTAGATGTGTTCAGGACAGAACGCTTATCAAAAGTGTGAAGTTTGGGGCAGATTGGACATTCCATGCCTGAGTTACAGCAAATTCCTATTTAATTGCAATAATAGCATGCTTTAGCACTTAGCTAAGAGTTTGCTAGCATGTTTTAGCATGCTTCTAGTATGTTGTTAGCATGTTTCGCACTTGCTGGCACTTTTTTATATGTTATTAGGAGTCCATAACAGTGTTAAACATGTCACTTCCTGTTGCCAGCAGGTGGCGCTATGACTATAACTGAATATGAGCATGGCCATGTGTTCAGGACAGAACTCTTATCAAACGTGTGAAGTTTGGGGGAGATTGGACATTCCATGCCTGAGTTACAGCAACTTCCTGTTTCATGGCGAAACATCGAAATTTGTAAGGCCGCCGAGGACCCGCCCTTCGACGAAAACTCAAGATCTTCGCAATTTAACGTCGCAAAGGCCTTAAGATTACACTCACCAAATTTGAAGATGATCAGATTAAAACTGTAGGAGGAGTTCGTTAAAGTACGAGGCCTGAAAATGGCAAAAACTGCACAAAAATCTGAGAGGAAGTTCAAAATGGCTGACTTCCTGTTGTGTTTAGGGCTATGCTCCAAGAGACTTTTTTGTAGGTATTAGGTCATTACACGTATGTACCGAATTTCGTGCACGTACGTGGAACGTTGCAGGAGGCGCACTCCGTTGAACTTTTATAGGTGGCGCTATCGAGCCATTTTGCCCCGTCCAATTCTGAAACCTATATCAGATGTAAATTTTCGCCAGTTCTGACGCGTGTGCAAAGTTTCGTGAGTTTTCGCGCATGTTTAGGCCCTCAAAAATGCAATTCAATGCGGAGAAGAATAATAATAATAATAATTAAAGCTGCAAGCAGCGATGAAAGGGCCCTCGCACCCGTGCCATCAACACTCGGTGGCTTTAGGAAGGCAGAGCATGGTTGGGAAATGTACATTTAAGGAGGTATATATAGTAAGAGTATGTCAAAGTCAGTTACAAAATGTTTTGTATAATGGTGATAATAGCATGCTTCATGACTCAGCTAAGTGTTGCTAGCATGTTCAGTCTGTTTCTAGCATGCTTAGTACACAATAATTATGTGGTTAGTACTGCATTACTGTGTTAACCATGTCAGTTTCTGTTGCCAGTAGGTGGCGTTATGACTATAACTGAATATGAGCATGGATGTGTGTTCAGGACAGAACTCTTATCAAACATGTGAAGTTTGGTGCAAATTGGACATTGCCTTCTTGAGTAACAACAAAGTCATGTTTCATTGAATTAGCATTCTTTAGAACTTAGCTAAGCATTGTTAGCATGTTTTAACATGTTGCTAGAACGGCATCAACGTGTTAAACATGTCACTTCATGTTGCCAGTTGGTGGCGCTATTACTATAACTGAACATTCTCATGTAGATGTGTTCAGGCCATGACTCTTATCAAAAGTGTGAAGTTTGGGGCAGATTGGACATTCCATGCCTGAGTTACAGCAAATTCCTATTTAATTGCAATAATAGCATGCTTTAGCACTTGGCTAAGAGTTTGCTAGCATGTTTTAGCATGTTTCTAGTATGTTGTTAGCATGTTTAACACTTGCTGGCACTTTTTTATATGTTATTAGGAGTCCACAACAGTGTTAAACATGTCACTTCCTGTTGCCAGCAGGTGGCGCTATGACTGTAACTGAATATAAGCATGGTCATGTGTTCAGGACAGAACGCTTATCAAAAGTGTGAAGTTTGGGGCAGATTGGACATTCCATGCCTGAGTTACAGCAAATTCATATTTAATTGCAGTAATATCATTCTTTAGCACTTAGCTAAGTGTTTGCTATTATGTTTTAGCATGTCTCTAGTATGTTGGTAGGATGTTTAGCACCTACTGGCATTTTTTTATATGTTATTAGGAGTCAAGAACAGTGTTAAACGTCACTTCCTGTTGCCAGCAGGTGGCGCTATGACTATAACTAAATATGAGCATGGACATGTGTTCAAGAGATAACTCTTATCAAACGTGTGACGTTTGGGGTAGATTGTACATTGCCTTCTTGAGTAACAACAAAGTCCTGTTTCATTGAATTAGCATGCTTTAGCACTTAGCTAAGTATTGCTAGCATGTTTTAATATGTTTCTAGCATGTTTAGAACTCAATGGCATTTTTAACATGTTGCTAGAACGGCATCAACGTGTTAAACATGTCACTTCCTGTTGCCAGTAGGTGGCGCTATTACTATAACTGAATTTGAGCATAGGCATGCGTTCAGGCCATGATTCTTATCAAACATGTGAAGTTTGGGGCAGATTGGACGTTCCATGCCTGAGTTACAGCAAATTCCTATTTAATTGCAGTAATAGCATGCTTTATCACTTAGCTAAGTGTTTGCTAGCATGTTTCTAGTATGTTGCTAACCTGTTTAGCACTTGCTGGCTCTTTTATATATGTTATTAGGAGACCACAACAGTGTTAAACATGTCACTTCCTGTTGACAGCAGGTGGCGCTATTACTATAACTGAATATTATCATGTAGATGTGTTCAGGCCATGACTCTTATCAAACGTGTGAAGTTTGGGGCAGATTGGACATTCCATGCCTGTGTTACAGCAAATTCCTATTTAATTGCAGCAATAGCATGCTTTAGCACTTAGCTAAGTGTTTGCTAGCATGTTTTAGCATGTTTCTAGTATGTTGTTAGCATGTTTAGCACTTGCTGGCACTTTTTTTATATGTTTTTATATGTCCACAACAGTGTTTAACATGTCACTTCCTGTTGCCAGCAGGTGGCACTATGACTGTAACTGAATATGAGCATGGTCATGTGTTCAGGACAGAACGTTTATTAAAAGTGTGAAGTTTGGCGCATATTGGACATTGCCTTCTTGAGTAACAACAACATCCTGTTTCATTGAATTAGCATGCTTTAGCACTTAGCTAAGTATTGCTAGCATGTTTTAACATGTTTCTAGCATGTTTAGACCTCAATGGCATTTTTAACATGTTGCTAGAATGGCATCAACGTGTTAAACATGACACTTCCTGTTGCCAGTAGGTGGCGCTATTACTATAACTGAATATTATCATGTAGATGTGTTCAGGACAGAACGCTTATCAAAAGTGTGAAGTTTGGGGCAGATTGGACATTCCATGCCTGAGTTACAGCAAATTCCTATTTAATTGCAATAATAGCATGCTTTAGCACTTAGCTAAGAGTTTGCTAGCATGTTTTAGCATGCTTCTAGTATGTTGTTAGCATGTTTCGCACTTGCTGGCACTTTTTTATATGTTATTAGGAGTCCATAACAGTGTTAAACATGTCACTTCCTGTTGCCAGCAGGTGGCGCTATGACTATAACTGAATATGAGCATGGCCATGTGTTCAGGACAGAACTCTTATCAAACGTGTGAAGTTTGGGGGAGATTGGACATTCCATGCCTGAGTTACAGCAACTTCCTGTTTCATGGCGAAACATCGAAATTTGTAAGGCCGCCGAGGACCCGCCCTTCGACGAAAACTCAAGATCTTCGCAATTTAACGTCGCAAAGGCCTTAAGATTACACTCACCAAATTTGAAGATGATCAGATTAAAACTGTAGGAGGAGTTCGTTAAAGTACGAGGCCTGAAAATGGCAAAAACTGCACAAAAATCTGAGAGGAAGTTCAAAATGGCTGACTTCCTGTTGTGTTTAGGGCTATGCTCCAAGAGACTTTTTTGTAGGTATTAGGTCATTACACGTATGTACCGAATTTCGTGCACGTACGTGGAACGTTGCAGGAGGCGCACTCCGTTGAACTTTTATAGGTGGCGCTATCGAGCCATTTTGCCCCGTCCAATTCTGAAACCTATATCAGATGTAAATTTTCGCCAGTTCTGACGCGTGTGCAAAGTTTCGTGAGTTTTCGCGCATGTTTAGGCCCTCAAAAATGCAATTCAATGCGGAGAAGAATAATAATAATAATAATAAACAGAGCAATTCCAAGAGGGTCCTCACACCATCGGTGCTCGGGCCCTAATAAACAGAGCAATTCCAAGAGGGTCCTCACACCATCGGTGCTCGGGCCCTAATAATAATAAACAGAGCAATTCCAAGAGGGTCCTCACACCATCGGTGCTCGGGCCCTAATAATAAACAGAGCAATTCCAAGAGGGTCCTCACACCATCGGTGCTCGGGCCCTAATAATAATAATAATAATAATAAACAGAGCAATTCCAAGAGGGTCCTCACACCATCGGTGCTCGGGCCCTAATAATAATAATAATAAACAGAGCAATTCCAAGAGGGTCCTCACACCATCGGTGCTCGGGCCCTAATAATTAAAGCTACAAGCAGCGATGAAAGGGCCCTCGCACCCGTGCCATCAACACTCGGTGGCTTTAGGAAGGCAGAGCATGGTTGGGAAATGTACATTTAAGGAGGTATATATAGTAAGAGTATGTCAAAGTCAGTTACAAAATGTTTTGTATAATGGTGATAATAGCATGCTTCATGACTCAGCTAAGTGTTGCTAGCATGTTCAGTCTGTTTCTAGCATGCTTAGTACACAATAATTGTGGTTAGTACTGCATTACGGTGTTAACCATGTCAGTTTCTGTTGCCAGTAGGTGGCGTTATGACTATAACTGAATATGAGCATGGATGTGTGTTCAGGACAGAACTCTTATCAAACATGTGAAGTTTGGTGCAAATTGGACATTGCCTTCTTGAGTAACAACAAAGTCATGTTTCATTGAATTAGCATTCTTTAGAACTTAGCTAAGCATTGTTAGCATGTTTTAACATGTTGCTAGAACGGCATCAACGTGTTAAACATGTCACTTCCTGTTGCCAGTTGGTGGCGCTATTACTATAACTGAACATTCTCATGTAGATGTGTTCAGGCCATGACTCTTATCAAAAGTGTGAAGTTTGGGGCAGATTGGACATTCCATGCCTGAGTTACAGCAAATTCCTATTTAATTGCAATAATAGCATGCTTTAGCACTTGGCTAAGAGTTTGCTAGCATGTTTTAGCATGTTTCTAGTATGTTGTTAGCATGTTTAACACTTGCTGGCACTTTTTTATATGTTATTAGGAGTCCACAACAGTGTTAAACATGTCACTTCCTGTTGCCAGCAGGTGGCGCTATGACTGTAACTGAATATAAGCATGGTCATGTGTTCAGGACAGAACGCTTATCAAAAGTGTGAAGTTTGGGGCAGATTGGACATTCCATGCCTGAGTTACAGCAAATTCATATTTAATTGCAGTAATATCATTCTTTAGCACTTAGCTAAGTGTTTGCTATTATGTTTTAGCATGTCTCTAGTATGTTGGTAGGATGTTTAGCACCTACTGGCATTTTTTTATATGTTATTAGGAGTCAAGAACAGTGTTAAACGTCACTTCCTGTTGCCAGCAGGTGGCGCTATGACTATAACTAAATATGAGCATGGACATGTGTTCAAGAGATAACTCTTATCAAACGTGTGACGTTTGGGGTAGATTGTACATTGCCTTCTTGAGTAACAACAAAGTCCTGTTTCATTGAATTAGCATGCTTTAGCACTTAGCTAAGTATTGCTAGCATGTTTTAATATGTTTCTAGCATGTTTAGAACTCAATGGCATTTTTAACATGTTGCTAGAACGGCATCAACGTGTTAAACATGTCACTTCCTGTTGCCAGTAGGTGGCGCTATTACTATAACTGAATTTGAGCATAGGCATGCGTTCAGGCCATGATTCTTATCAAACATGTGAAGTTTGGGGCAGATTGGACGTTCCATGCCTGAGTTACAGCAAATTCCTATTTAATTGCAGTAATAGCATGCTTTATCACTTAGCTAAGTGTTTGCTAGCATGTTTCTAGTATGTTGCTAACCTGTTTAGCACTTGCTGGCTCTTTTATATATGTTATTAGGAGACCACAACAGTGTTAAACATGTCACTTCCTGTTGACAGCAGGTGGCGCTATTACTATAACTGAATATTCTCATGTAGATGTGTTCAGGCCATGACTCTTATCAAACGTGTGAAGTTTGGGGCAGATTGGACATTCCATGCCTGTGTTACAGCAAATTCCTATTTAATTGCAGCAATAGCATGCTTTAGCACTTAGCTAAGTGTTTGCTAGCATGTTTTAGCATGTTTCTAGTATGTTGTTAGCATGTTTAGCACTTGCTGGCACTTTTTTTATATGTTTTTATATGTCCACAACAGTGTTTAACATGTCACTTCCTGTTGCCAGCAGGTGGCACTATGACTGTAACTGAATATGAGCATGGTCATGTGTTCAGGACAGAACGTTTATTAAAAGTGTGAAGTTTGGCGCATATTGGACATTGCCTTCTTGAGTAACAACAACATCCTGTTTCATTGAATTAGCATGCTTTAGCACTTAGCTAAGTATTGCTAGCATGTTTTAACATGTTTCTAGCATGTTTAGACCTCAATGGCATTTTTAACATGTTGCTAGAATGGCATCAACGTGTTAAACATGACACTTCCTGTTGCCAGTAGGTGGCGCTATTACTATAACTGAATATTATCATGTAGATGTGTTCAGGACAGAACGCTTATCAAAAGTGTGAAGTTTGGGGCAGATTGGACATTCCATGCCTGAGTTACAGCAAATTCCTATTTAATTGCAATAATAGCATGCTTTAGCACTTAGCTAAGAGTTTGCTAGCATGTTTTAGCATGCTTCTAGTATGTTGTTAGCATGTTTCGCACTTGCTGGCACTTTTTTATATGTTATTAGGAGTCCATAACAGTGTTAAACATGTCACTTCCTGTTGCCAGCAGGTGGCGCTATGACTATAACTGAATATGAGCATGGCCATGTGTTCAGGACAGAACTCTTATCAAACGTGTGAAGTTTGGGGGAGATTGGACATTCCATGCCTGAGTTACAGCAACTTCCTGTTTCATGGCGAAACATCGAAATTTGTAAGGCCGCCGAGGACCCGCCCTTCGACGAAAACTCAAGATCTTCGCAATTTAACGTCGCAAAGGCCTTAAGATTACACTCACCAAATTTGAAGATGATCAGATTAAAACTGTAGGAGGAGTTCGTTAAAGTACGAGGCCTGAAAATGGCAAAAACTGCACAAAAATCTGAGAGGAAGTTCAAAATGGCTGACTTCCTGTTGTGTTTAGGGCTATGCTCCAAGAGACTTTTTTGTAGGTATTAGGTCATTACACGTATGTACCGAATTTCGTGCACGTACGTGGAACGTTGCAGGAGGCGCACTCCGTTGAACTTTTATAGGTGGCGCTATCGAGCCATTTTGCCCCGTCCAATTCTGAAACCTATATCAGATGTAAATTTTCGCCAGTTCTGACGCGTGTGCAAAGTTTCGTGAGTTTTCGCGCATGTTTAGGCCCTCAAAAATGCAATTCAATGCGGAGAAGAATAATAATAATAATAATAAACAGAGCAATTCCAAGAGGGTCCTCACACCATCGGTGCTCGGGCCCTAATAAACAGAGCAATTCCAAGAGGGTCCTCACACCATCGGTGCTCGGGCCCTAATAAACAGAGCAATTCCAAGAGGGTCCTCACACCATCGGTGCTCGGGCCCTAATAATTAAAGCTGCAAGCAGCGATGAAAGGGCCCTCGCACCCGTGCCATCAACACTCGGTGGCTTTAGGAAGGCAGAGCATGGTTGGGAAATGTACATTTAAGGAGGTATATATAGTAAGAGTATGTCAAAGTCAGTTACAAAATGTTTTGTATAATGGTGATAATAGCATGCTTCATGACTCAGCTAAGTGTTGCTAGCATGTTCAGTCTGTTTCTAGCATGCTTAGTACACAATAATTATGTGGTTAGTACTGCATTACTGTGTTAACCATGTCAGTTTCTGTTGCCAGTAGGTGGCGTTATGACTATAACTGAATATGAGCATGGATGTGTGTTCAGGACAGAACTCTTATCAAACATGTGAAGTTTGGTGCAAATTGGACATTGCCTTCTTGAGTAACAACAAAGTCATGTTTCATTGAATTAGCATTCTTTAGAACTTAGCTAAGCATTGTTAGCATGTTTTAACATGTTGCTAGAACGGCATCAACGTGTTAAACATGTCACTTCCTGTTGCCAGTTGGTGGCGCTATTACTATAACTGAACATTCTCATGTAGATGTGTTCAGGCCATGACTCTTATAAAAAGTGTGAAGTTTGGGGCAGATTGGACATTCCATGCCTGAGTTACAGCAAATTCCTATTTAATTGCAATAATAGCATGCTTTAGCACTTGGCTAAGAGTTTGCTAGCATGTTTTAGCATGTTTCTAGTATGTTGTTAGCATGTTTAACACTTGCTGGCACTTTTTTATATGTTATTAGGAGTCCACAACAGTGTTAAACATGTCACTTCCTGTTGCCAGCAGGTGGCGCTATGACTGTAACTGAATATAAGCATGGTCATGTGTTCAGGACAGAACGCTTATCAAAAGTGTGAAGTTTGGGGCAGATTGGACATTCCATGCCTGAGTTACAGCAAATTCATATTTAATTGCAGTAATATCATTCTTTAGCACTTAGCTAAGTGTTTGCTATTATGTTTTAGCATGTCTCTAGTATGTTGGTAGGATGTTTAGCACCTACTGGCATTTTTTTATATGTTATTAGGAGTCAAGAACAGTGTTAAACGTCACTTCCTGTTGCCAGCAGGTGGCGCTATGACTATAACTAAATATGAGCATGGACATGTGTTCAAGAGATAACTCTTATCAAACGTGTGACGTTTGGGATAGATTGTACATTGCCTTCTTGAGTAACAACAAAGTCCTGTTTCATTGAATTAGCATGCTTTAGCACTTAGCTAAGTATTGCTAGCATGTTTTAATATGTTTCTAGCATGTTTAGAACTCAATGGCATTTTTAACGTGTTGCTAGAACGGCATCAACGTGTTAAACATGTCACTTCCTGTTGCCAGTAGGTGGCGCTATTACTATAACTGAATTTGAGCATAGGCATGCGTTCAGGCCATGATTCTTATCAAACATGTGAAGTTTGGGGCAGATTGGACGTTCCATGCCTGAGTTACAGCAAATTCCTATTTAATTGCAGTAATAGCATGCTTTATCACTTAGCTAAGTGTTTGCTAGCATGTTTCTAGTATGTTGCTAACCTGTTTAGCACTTGCTGGCTCTTTTATATATGTTATTAGGAGACCACAACAGTGTTAAACATGTCACTTCCTGTTGACAGCAGGTGGCGCTATTACTATAACTGAATATTCTCATGTAGATGTGTTCAGGCCATGACTCTTATCAAACGTGTGAAGTTTGGGGCAGATTGGACATTCCATGCCTGTGTTACAGCAAATTCCTATTTAATTGCAGCAATAGCATGCTTTAGCACTTAGCTAAGTGTTTGCTAGCATGTTTTAGCATGTTTCTAGTATGTTGTTAGCATGTTTAGCACTTGCTGGCACTTTTTTTATATGTTTTTATATGTCCACAACAGTGTTTAACATGTCACTTCCTGTTGCCAGCAGGTGGCACTATGACTGTAACTGAATATGAGCATGGTCATGTGTTCAGGACAGAACGTTTATTAAAAGTGTGAAGTTTGGCGCATATTGGACATTGCCTTCTTGAGTAACAACAACATCCTGTTTCATTGAATTAGCATGCTTTACCACTTAGCTAAGTATTGCTAGCATGTTTTAACATTAGCTAGCATGTTTTAACATGTTTCTAGCATGTTTAGACCTCAATGGCATTTTTAACATGTTGCTAGAATGGCATCAACGTGTTAAACATGACACTTCCTGTTGCCAGTAGGTGGCGCTATTACTATAACTGAATATTCTCATGTAGATGTGTTCAGGACAGAACGCTTATCAAAAGTGTGAAGTTTGGGGCAGATTGGACATTCCATGCCTGAGTTACAGCAAATTCCTATTTAATTGCAATAATAGCATGCTTTAGCACTTAGCTAAGAGTTTGCTAGCATGTTTTATTAGCATGCTTCTAGTATGTTGTTAGCATGTTTAGCACTTGCTGGCACTTTTTTATTTGTTATTAGGAGTCCATAACAGTGTTAAACATGTCACTTCCTGTTGCCAGCAGGTGGCGCTATGACTATAACTGAATATGAGCATGGCCATGTGTTCAGGACAGAACTCTTATCAAACGTGTGAAGTTTGGGGCAGATTGGACATTCCATGCCTGAGTTACAGCAACTTCCTGTTTCATGGCGAAACATCGAAATTTGTAAGGCCGCCGAGGACCCGCCCTTCGACGAAAACTCAAGATCTTCGCAATTTAACGTCGCAAAGGCCTTAAGATTACACTCACCAAATTTGAAGATGATCAGATTAAAACTGTAGGAGGAGTTCGTTAAAGTACGAGGCCTGAAAATGGCAAAAACTGCACAAAAATCTGAGAGGAAGTTCAAAATGGCTGACTTCCTGTTGTGTTTAGGGCTATGCTCCAAGAGACTTTTTTGTAGGTATTAGGTCATTACACGTATGTACCGAATTTCGTGCACGTACGTTGAACGTTGCGGGAGGCGCACTCCGTTGAACTTTTATAGGTGGCGCTATCGAGCCATTTTGCCCCGTCCAATTCTGAAACCTATATCAGATGTAAATTTTCGCCAGTTCTGACGCGTGTGCAAAGTTTCGTGAGTTTTCGCGCATGTTTAGGCCCTCAAAAATGCAATTCAATGCGGAGAAGAATAATAATAAATATATATATATATATATATATATATGTATGTGTGTGTATGTATGTATGTATATATATATATATATATATATATATATATATATATATATATATATATAGCTGCGAGCAGCGATTACGGGCCCAAGCCGGTGGCACCGCAACCCCGGTGCCTTTAGTTACCTAAAGGCACCGGGGTGGCGGTACCGCCGGCTTTGGCCCTCCATCGCTGCTCGCAGCTATATATATATATATATATATATATATATATATATATATATATATATATATATATATATACATACATACATACACACACATACATATATATATATATATATATATATATATATATATATATATATATTATTGTTCAAAAGTTTGGGGTCAGTAAGATTTTTAATGTTTTTAGGAGAAGTCTCTTCTGCTCACCAAGGCTGCATTTATTGATTAAAAATACAAACAAAAACAGTAATATTGTGAAATATTATTCCAATTTAAAACAGCTGTTTTCAATTTTTAAATATTTTACATAGTAATTCATTTCTGTGATCAAAGTTGAGTTTTCAGCATCATTACTCCAGTCTTCAGTGTCACATGATCCTTCAGAAATCATACTAATATGATGATTGATGCTCAATAAATATTCATTATTAATTTCAATGTTGAAAACAGTTGTGTACAGATTTTTTTTTTTTCAAAATGCTTTGATGAATGTAAAATTCAAAAGAACAGCATATATTTCAAATATATATATTTTTAACATTATAAATGTCTTTACTGTAACTGTTGATCAGTTTAACTCATCCTTCATAAATAAAAGTACTGATTTATTTTATTTATTTCCCCAAAAAATAAAATTTTAATTATTACTAACCCAAAACTTTTGAGCGGTAGTGTTTAACGTTACAAAAGCTTTAGATTTCAGATAAATGCTGTTCTTTTGAACTTTCTATTCATCAAAGACTGTACACAACTGTTTTCGACATTTAAAATAATAATGAATGTTTCTTGAGTATCAATCATCATATTAGAATAATTTCTGAAGGATCATGTGACAGTGACGACTGGAGTAATGATGCTGAAAACTCAGCTTTGATCACAGGAATAAATAACAGTTTAAAATATATTAAAATAGAAAGCAGCTGTTTTAAATTGTAATAATATTTTACAATATTACTGTTTTTGTTTGTATTTTTAATCAAATAAATGCAGCCTTGGTGAGCAGAAGAAACTTCTCTGTTATGTGCGCGCCACAGACTGCACGCACGTCCGCTTAGAGTTCCGCCTTTTGCCTTCCGTCAATATTACGTTATTAGAAAAATATTTTTTTAGAGAATCGATTTTTTGACATTTGTGAATCGATTCAGAATCGTCCACGTCCGCATCGCGATGCATCTAAGAATAAATTTTTTCTCCCACCCCTAGATTTCATACAACAGGTTAATAAACAGTTACAATTAAGTCACTTACATTTTAGATGCAATGTTGACTGTTTTTGTTCTGTTTCAGCAGCGAAAATAGTTAAACAAAGATCACGGCAGAACCATCACGCATCACGTGTTTTCTCATAACTGAACGATTCAGCATTTTTAACGAATCGGTTGACTCAAAGATTGAATGATCAATCCATAAACATCTGTCTTAATCATGATCGACTCATTCGAACAAATCGTTTGAACGAATGAATCAATGACTCGCTTATTAAGATGGATGCCTGGCGACACCGAATGGCGGTTTAGTGTTGTTTAAAAGCATCATTCTTTCCCACGTGTGTGATTTGTGTGTGCAACATTATCATTATTTTTCTTACACTATTATATTAGCGATTTAAAAGCACCCACTCGTGTCACACGTCGATTAACCGGTGGGAAAATATCCTCAGACACATACCTAATACATGTTTATTTAAATACAATATTGGCCTACCTGGTAAAAAGTTTTATATACTATTTTGATGTCCTTTTGGACACAAGAGGGCAGTATAGCCCTATGTTTGCTTTTTTGTTGAACCAAATAGCACTAAATAGCCTGTTTTAACTTTTTCATTCTTCTTGAATTGCAAAAACAGAATAAAATGGGTTTAGTTGTGATATTTGTATACTTTTATATAGAAATAAATGGTATATAATTACATTTTTAGAAGATTTTTAGTGTTTCCTTTTTGGACATTATTTAATCCCTCGCCATAGCAAAACCGTTTGAGATATTTATTATCCATTCACAATTTAGCATATTTAATGTAGTTTCATCATGTTGAAAAAGTTTGGTACGAATAAAATAAATAGTTTAAGAGGAGTGGCTAAAAATTCAGAGGCTGATTTTGCAAAAAAAATCACATTCAGACCAAAATATCTGACTTCCTGATGGCCAGAGCTATTGAATGTAAATTAGAAAGTTGTCCGGCTTGATGAGAACAATATACAAACTATTTTTTCTTTACTGTAGTTAAAACTAACCCCCCCACTTTTGTCAAAAGCATGTTGAAAGTGACACACTTCCTGCTGCCAGTTGGTGGCGCTATAACTTTGACTCACAATAGCTACATCCATCTGATCGGCCTCTTACCACGAACACACTGCTGAAGTTTCATCAAGATCAGTTAATGTATGCAGAAGTTATTCCACTTCCGTGTTTCTCTTTTCTCGCCATAAATTCGATTCCTCGCCACAGCCAAACCGTTCGAGATATCAAAAATCCGTCCGCAATTTAGCATCCTCAAAGTCTTGACTACATGCACACCGAGTTTGAAGGGGACACGGTGAATTTTCTAGGAGGAGTATTTCACATTCCACAGCAAGCGTTTTCCAAACAACCCATAATAGCCGACTTCCTGTTGGGCTGGCGTAAAACTTGACCGGGGTAAAGTTGTTCGGCCCGATGAGATCTATATGTGTACCGAGTTTCATATTAATTCATGCGAGCGTGTTTGATATATGGATCAAGTTTTAGAACCCCGTTCAAGGGGGCGCTGTTGAGCCCCCCAGCCACGCCCGGGTACCAGCTTCAGCCCGGCCCTGATGGCCGTGGGTTCTGACCTGTGTGCAAAGTTTCAAGAGTTTTTGAGCACGTTAAGGACCACAAAAGCCCCTGAAACCTTGATTAACAATATAAAAGCAATAGTCAAATCCCCCCCTCCCCTCACACACACACAGACACAGAGAGAGGGAGAGAAAATTCTTCAGAAAATCCACATTCAAACCAAAATATCTCTCTTCCTGTTGGTCGGAGATGGTTCATGTAAATTAGAAAGTTGTCCGTCTTGATGAGAACAATACACATACCAAGTTTTGTTGCTGTTGATAAAACTAACCCCCCCACTTATGACTAAAGGTGGCGCTACTGAGCCCCTCACCACGCCCGTTTCTGAAACTTTGCACAGGTCTACTGGATAATAAATGTGATGTGTCTGTCGAGTTTCATGCAATTTCAAGTATGTTAAGAGTCTCAAAAGCATAAAAAAAGAATATTAAAGTTTGATGCGTTGCCACGGCAACAGTATCTAAGATATCAATAATCCTTTCACAGGTTTACATCTGCCGTGTGTCTACATTGTACACATAAAGTTTGAAGCAAATCTGGTAAAAATAAGACAGTGATTTCAAAGCATTTTAATAGTGATGTACTTCCTGCTGCCTGTTGGTGGCGCTATAACTTTGACTCACAATAGTCACATCTGTGCGATCGGCCTCTTACAACGAACACACTGCTGAAGTTTCATCAAGATCAGTTAATGTATGCAGAAGTTATAACACACTTCCTGTTTCATTTTTTCGCCATAAATTCGTTTCCTCGCCACGGCCAAACCGTTCGAGATATCAAAAATCCGTCCGCAATTTAGCATCCTCAATGTCTTGACTTCATGCACACCGAGTTTGGAGGCGAATCGATGAATTCCCTAGGAGGAGTACATTAAATTCCACAGCATGCGTTTCCAAACAACCCTAAATAGCCGACTTCCTGTTGGGCTGGCGTAAAACTTAGAGCACGAAAGTTGTTCGGCCCGATGAGATCTATATGTGTACCGAGTTTCATATTATTACATGCAAGCGTGTCTGATTTATGGACAAGTGTTCGGATCCCGTTCCAGGGGGCGCTGTCGAGCCCCCCTGCCACGCCCGGGTACCAGCTTCAGTCCGGCCCTGATGGCCGCGGGTTCTGACCTGTGTGCAAAATTTCAAGAGTTTTCGAGCATGTTAAGGGCCCCAAAAGTGGCCGAAAGGTTGACAAAATAATAATAATAATAATAATAATAATAATAATAAAGGCACCGGGGATGGCGGTGCCGCCGGCTTTGGCCCTCCATCGCTGCTCGCAGCTATATTTATATATATATATATATATATATGTATATAAATATCTATCTATCTATCTATCTATATATATATATATATATATATATATATATACACACACACACACACACATACATATACATATACATACATACATATATATATATATATATATATATATATATATATACACGTATATATATATATATATGACAGAAAATATTACTTGTCTTACCTTATTCTGATTTTATGATACACTCAAAATATTCCACAACAAATCCTTTAAATGTAATGTAAAAATAAAAACGAAAGTAAGCAGTGTTGGTCTCACGTAACCCTCTCATTAGAATCAAAATGTTTCAATATTTGCGATGTATTTGGATGCTAAACTATTCTTTATTATAGGCTTTGTACTTCACTCGTGTTCCAATATCGATGGAAAAAATCATCCTCTTCACACGCACAAAAATGTGCTTGGAAACATCACAGTGGAGCTCTGCTTTCTGTGAATGGTACAAATTGTACTACTGACTATTTAAACAGAGCAGTGTAATTCGTTTATGTTAGGTTGACTATTTTTATTATTATATTGTATTAGGGCTATAATGAACAGGCTGCGATGTCAAGATTGCAATTCTGGAATGTGTGTGTGTGTGTGACGCGGTTGCGGTTGAACAGTGGACACAAAAACATAAATAAAATGTTTTAGTTAATTCCTACATCCATAGGAATACATTGAAAATGCTCGCTCTACTCCGCACCATTATCAATGTCTGTGCGGACGTCTGTATTTTACTAGTATATAGTATACTATAGTTAGCGATTTAAAAGCACCCGCTCGTGTCACACGTCGATTAACCGATGGGAAAATATCCTCACAGTCATATACCTAATAAATTTATATTTAAATACAATAGGCCTACCTAGTAAAACGTTTTATATAGTATTTTGATATCCTTTTGGACACAAGAGGGCAGTATAGCCCTATGTTTGCTTTTTTGTTGAACCAAATAGCACTAAATAGCCTGTTTTTAACTTTTTCATACTTCTTGAATTGCAAAAACAGAATAAAATAGGTTTAGTTCTAATATTTTTATATAAAAATACATGGTGTATAATTACATTTTTAGAAGTTATGAGATGTTTCCTGCTTCCTTTTTGACATTAATTTAATCCCTCGCCATAGCAAAACCGTTTGAGATATTCAATATCCGTTTACAATTTAGCATCAGTAATATATTTTTATCATGTTGAAAAAGTTTGGTGGGAATAAAATAAACCTTTTAGGAGGAGTAACTAAAAACTCAGAGGCTGATTTAACAAAAAATCCATATTCAGACCAAAATATCTGACACCCTGTTGGTCGTAGCTAATAACTGTCAATTAGAAAGTTGTCCGGCTCGATGAGACCAATATACGTACTGATTTTTGTAATTGTGGGTAAAACTAACCCCCCCACTTTTGTCAAAAACATTTTGAAAGTGACACACTTCCTGCTGCCAGTTGGTGGCGCTATAACTTTGACTCACAATAGTCACATCCATCTGATCGCCCTCTTACCACGAACACACTGCTGAAGTTTCATCAAGATCAGTTAATGTGTGCAGAAGTTATAACACTTCGTGTTTCTCTTTTCTCGCCATAAATTCGTGTCCTCGCCACGGCCAAACCGTTTGAGATATCAAAAATCCATCCGCAATTTAGCATCCTCAATGTCTTGACTTCATGCTCACCGAGTTTGGTGGCGATTTAATTAATTCTCTAGGAGAAGTGTTTCAAATTCCACAGCAAGCGTTCTCCAAACAACCCATAATTGCCGACTTCCTGTTGGGCTGGCATAAAATTTAGAGCACGAAAGTTGTTCGGCCCGATGAGATCTATATGTGTACCGAGTTTCATATCATTAGATGCAAGTGTGTTTGATTTATGGACAAGTGTTCGGATCCCGTTCCAGGGGGCGCTGTTGAGCCCCCCTGCCACGCCCGGGTACCAGCTTCAGCCCGGCCCTGATGGCCGCGGGTTCTGACCTGTGTGCAAAGTTTCAAGAGTTTTCGAGCACGTTAAAGGCCCCAAAAGACCCTGAAACCTTGAAAAACAGGAATTTTAAACAAATCTCACTCAAAAGACAAATCCCCCCACCCCTCACACACACAGAGACGCAGAGGCAGAGAGAGAGAGGGAGAGAATTCTCCAAAAAATCACATTCAAACCAAAATATCTCACTTCCTGTTGGTCACAGCTTATGACTATAAATTAGAAAGTTGTCCGGCTTGATGAGAACAATATACATAACGATTTTTGTGACTCTACTTAAAACTAAGCTCCCATTTTTGACTAAAGGTGGTGCTACTGAGCCCCTCACCACGCCCGTTTCTGAAACTTTGCACATGTCTACTGGATAATAAATGTGATGTGTCTGTCGAGTTTCATCCAATTTCAAGTATGTTAAGAGTCTCAAAAGCATCTGAAAAGAATATTAAAGTTTGATGCGTTGCCACGGCAACAGTATTTAAGATATCAATAAACCTTTCACAGGTCTACATCTGCCGTGTGTCTACATTATACACATAAAGTTTGAAGCAAATCGGGTAAAAATAAGAGGGTGATTTCAAAGCATTTTGAAAGTGACACACTTCCTGCTGCCAGTTGGTGGCGCTATAACTTTGACTCACAATAGTCACATCCATGTGATCGGCCTCTTACAACAAACACACTGCTGAAGTTTAATCAAGATCAGTTAATGTATGCAGAAGTTATAACACACTTCCTGTTTCCATTATTCGCCATAAATTCGTGTCCTCGCCACGGCCAAACCGTTCGAGATATCAAAAATCCGTCCGCAATTTAGCATCCTCAATGTCTTGACTTCATGCTGACTGAGTTTGGAGGCGAATGGATGAGTTCCCTAGGAGGAGTACATTAAATTCCACAGCATGCATTTCAAAACAACCCATAATAGCCGACTTCCTGTTGGGCTGGCATAAAAAGTAAAAGTACGAAAGTTGTTCGGCCCGATGAGATCTATATGTGTACCGAGTTTCATATTATTACATGCAAGCGTGTCTGATTTATGGACCAAGTTTTCGGACCCTGTTCAAGGGGGCGCTGTCGAGCCCCCCTGCCACGCCCGGGTACCAGCTTCAGCCCGGCCCTGATGGCCGCGGGTTCTGACCCGTGTGCAAAGTTTCAAGAGTTTTCGAGCACGTTAAGGGTCTCAAAAGTGCCCGAAAGGTTGACAGAAAAATAAGAATAATAATAATAATAATAATAAAATATAGCTGCGAGCAGCGATTACGGGCCCAAGCCGGTGGCACCGCAACCCCGGTGCCTTTAGTTACCTAAAGGCACCGGGGTGGCGGTACCGCCGGCTTTGGCCCTCCATCGCTGCTCGCAGCTATATTTATATATATATATATATATATATATATATATATATATATATATATATATATATATGTATGTGTGTGTGTGTATATATATATATATATAGTAAGATTTTAATGTTTTTAGGAGAAGTCTCTTCTGCTCACCAAGGCTGCATTTATTTGATTAAAAATACAAACAAAAACTGTAATATTGTGAAATATTATTCCAATTTAAAACAGCTGTTTTCAATTTTAAAATATTTTACATAGTAATTAATTTCTGTGATCAAAGTTGAGTTTTCAGCATCATTACTCCAGTCTTCAGTGTCACATGATCCTTCAGAAATCATTCTAATATGATGATTGATGCTCAATAAATATTCATTATTATTTTCAATGTTGAAAACAGTTGTGTACAGATTTTTTTTTCAAAATGCTTTGATGAATGTAAAGTTCAAAAGAACAGCATTTATTTCAAATATAATTTTTTTAACATTATAAATGTCTTTACTGTAACTGTTGATCAGTTTAACTCATCCTTCATAAATAAAAGTATTGATTTATTTTATTTCTTTCCCCCAAAAATAAAATTTAAATTATTACTAACCCCAAGCTTTTGAGCGGTAGTGTTATGTTACAAAAGCTTTAGATTTCAGATAAATGCTGTTCTTTTGAACTTTCTATTCATCAAAGACTGTACACAACTGTTTTCGACATTTAAAATAATAATGAATGTTTCTTGAGCATCAATCATCATATTAGAATAATTTCTGAAGGATCATGTGACAGTGACTCCGTTTTGATCACAGGAATAAATAACAGTTTAAAATATATTAAAATAGAAAGCAGCTGTTTTAAATTGGAATAATATTTTACAATATAACTGTTTTTGTTTGTATTTTTAATCAAATAAATGCAGCCTTGGTGAGCAGAAGAAACTTCTCTGTTATGTGCGCGCCACAGACTGCACGCACGTCCGCTTAGAGTTCCGCCTTTTGTGTTCCGTCAATATTTCGTTATTAGAAATCAATTTTTTTAGAGAATCGATTTTTTGACATTTGTGAATCGATTCAGAATCGTCCACGTCCGGATCGCGATGCATCTAAGAATCAATTTTTTTCTCCCACCGCTAGATTTCATACAACAGGTTAATAAACAGTTACAATTAAGTCACTTACATTTTTGATGCAGTATTGACTGTTTTTGTTCTGTTTCAGCAGCGAAAATAGTTAAAGATCACCGCAGAACCATCACGCATCACGTGTTTTCTCATAACTGAACGATTCAGCATTTTTAAGGAATCGGTTGACTCAAAGTTTGAATGATCAATCCATAAACATCTGTCTTAATCATGATCGACTCATTCGAACGAATCGTTTGAACGAATGAATCAATGACTCGCTTATTAAGATGGATGCCTGGTGACACCTAATGGCGGTTTAGTGTTGTTTAAAAGAATCATTCTTTCCAACATGTGTGTGATTTGTGTGTGCAACATTATCAATGTCAGTGTGGAAGTCTGTATTTTTCTTTCACTTTTATCTTAGCAATTTAAAAGCACCCGCTAGTGTCACACGTCGAATAACCGGTGGTAAAATATCCTCAGACACATACCTAATAAATGTATCTGTAAATAGAATATTGGCCTACCTGGTAAAAAGTTTTATATACTATTTTGATGTGCTTTTGGACACAAGAGGGCAGTATAGCCCTATGTATGACTTTTTTTTTTTTTTTTACTTTACTGTTTTTAATTTTAGAATAAAATTAGAATAAAATTCTTTTTAAAAACAGAATAAAATGGGTTTAGTTGTGATATTTGTATACTTTTATATAGAAATAAATGGTATATAATTACATTTTTAGAAAATTTGGGGCTTTTAGTTTTTCCTTTTTGGACATTACTTTAATCCCTCGCCATAGCAAAACCGTTTGAGATATTTATTATCCGTTCACAATTTAGCATCTTTAATGTATTTTCATCATTTTGAAAAAGTTTGGTGTGAATAAAATAAGTCAGATTGGAAGAGTAGCTAAAAACTCAGAGTCTGAAATATCCAAAAAATCCACATTCAAACCAAAATATCTGACTTCCTTTTGCTCTGAGCCAATGACTGTAAATTAGAAAGTTGTCCGGCTCGGTGAGACCAATATATATACTCATGTTTGTAACTGTTGGTAAAACTAACCCCCCCACTTTTGTCAAAAGCATGTTGAAAGTGACACACTTCCTGCTGCCAGTTGGTGGCGCAATAACTTTGACTCACAATAGTTACATCCATCTGATCGGCCTCTTACAACGAACACACTGCTGAAGTTTCAGCAAGATCAGTTAATGTATGCAGAAGTTATAACACTTCGTGTCTCTCTTTTCTCGCCATAAATTCGTTTCCTCGCCACGGCCAAACCGTTCAAGATATCAAAAATCCGTCCGCAATTTAGCATCCTCAATGTCTTGACTTCATGCTGACCGAGTTTGGAGGCGATTGGATGAATTATCTAGGATGAGTACATCAAATTCCACAGCATGCATTTTTCGAACAACCCATAATAGCCGACTTCCTGTTGGGCGGTGCTAATAACTTAGAGTGCAGAAGTTGTTCGGCCCGGTGAGATCTATATGTGTACCTAGTTTCATATTGTTACATGCAAGCGTGTTTGAAATATGGACCAAGTTTTCAGACCTTGTTCAAGGGGGCGCTGTTGAGCCCCCCTGCCACGCCCGGGTACGAGCTTCAGCCCGGCCCTGATGACCGTGGGCTCTGACCTGTGTGAAAAGTTTCAAGAGTTTTTGAGCATGTTAAGGGCCCCAAAAGCCCCTGAAACCTTGATAACCAAAGATTAAATGGAATAGACAAATCCCCCTCCCCCACAGACACACAGACACAGAGAGAGAGAGAGAAAATTCTCCAGAAAATCCACATTCAAACCAAAATATCTGACTTCCTGTTGGTCTGAGGTTATGACTGTCAATTAGAAAGTTGTCCGGCTTGATGAGAACAATACACATACCAAGTTTTGTGATTCTAGGAAAAACTAAGCCCCCATTTTTGACTAAAGGTGGCGCTACTGAGCCATTCCACCACGCCCGTTTCTGAAACTTTGCACATGTCTACTGGATAATAAATGTGATGTGTCTGTCGAGTTTCATGCATTTTCAAGCATGTGAAGAGTCTCAAAAGCATCTGAAAAGAATATTAAAGTTTGATGCTTTGCCACGGCAACAGTATCTAAGATATCAATAATCCTTTCACAGGTCTACATTTGCCGTGTGTCTACATTATACACATAAAGTTTGAAGCAAATCGGGTAAAATTAAGAGGGTGATTTCAAAGCATTTTGAAAGTGACACACTTCCTGCTGCCAGTTGGTGGCGCTATAACTTTGACTCACAATAGTCACATCAATATGATCGGACTCTTGATCGGACACACTGCTGAAGTTTCATCAAGATCAGTCAATGTATGCAGAAGTTATAACACACTTCCTGTGTCCCATTATTCGCCATAAATTTGTTTCCTCGCCACGGCCAAACCGTTCGAGATATCAAAAATCCGTTCGCAATTTAGCATCCTCAATGTCTTGACTTCATTCACACCTAGTTTGGTGGCGATCGGATGAATTCCCTAGGAGGAGTATTTCACATTCCATTGTATGCGTTTTCCAAACAACGTATAATAACCGACTTCCTGTTCGGCTGGTGTAAAACTTAGAGCACGAAAGTTGTTCGGCCCGATGAGATCTATATGTGTACTGAGTTTCATATTATTACATGCAAGCGTGTTTGATTTATGGACCAATTTTTCCGACATAATTCCAGGGGGCGCTGTCGAGCCGCCGTGCCACGCCCGGGTACCAGCTTCAGTCCGGCCCTGATGGCCGCAGGTTCTGACGTGTGTGCAAAATCTCAAGAGTTTTTGAGCATGTTAAGGGCCCCAAAAGTGCCCGAGAAGTAGAAAAAAATAATAATAATAATAATAATAAACAATAATCCTACCGAAAACAATAGGGCCTTCGCCCTTTCAGGGCTTGGGCCCTAATTAAAGCTGCAAGCAGCGATGAAAGGGCCCTCGCACCCGTGCCATCAACACTCGGTGGCTTTAGGAAGGCAGAGCATGGTTGGGAAATGTACATTTAAGGAGGTATATATAGTAAGAGTATGTCAAAGTCAGTTACAAAATGTTTTGTATAATGGTGATAATAGCATGCTTCATGACTCAGCTAAGTGTTGCTAGCATGTTCAGTCTGTTTCTAGCATGCTTAGTACACAATAATTATGTGGTTAGTACTGCATTACTGTGTTAACCATGTCAGTTTCTGTTGCCAGTAGGTGGCGTTATGACTATAACTGAATATGAGCATGGATGTGTGTTCAGGACAGAACTCTTATCAAACATGTGAAGTTTGGTGCAAATTGGACATTGCCTTCTTGAGTAACAACAAAGTCATGTTTCATTGAATTAGCATTCTTTAGAACTTAGCTAAGCATTGTTAGCATGTTTTAACATGTTGCTAGAACGGCATCAACGTGTTAAACATGTCACTTCCTGTTGCCAGTTGGTGGCGCTATTACTATAACTGAACATTCTCATGTAGATGTGTTCAGGCCATGACTCTTATCAAAAGTGTGAAGTTTGGGGCAGATTGGACATTCCATGCCTGAGTTACAGCAAATTCCTATTTAATTGCAATAATAGCATGCTTTAGCACTTGGCTAAGAGTTTGCTAGCATGTTTTAGCATGTTTCTAGTATGTTGTTAGCATGTTTAACACTTGCTGGCACTTTTTTATATGTTATTAGGAGTCCACAACAGTGTTAAACATGTCACTTCCTGTTGCCAGCAGGTGGCGCTATGACTGTAACTGAATATAAGCATGGTCATGTGTTCAGGACAGAACGCTTATCAAAAGTGTGAAGTTTGGGGCAGATTGGACATTCCATGCCTGAGTTACAGCAAATTCATATTTAATTGCAGTAATATCATTCTTTAGCACTTAGCTAAGTGTTTGCTATTATGTTTTAGCATGTCTCTAGTATGTTGGTAGGATGTTTAGCACCTACTGGCATTTTTTTATATGTTATTAGGAGTCAAGAACAGTGTTAAACGTCACTTCCTGTTGCCAGCAGGTGGCGCTATGACTATAACTAAATATGAGCATGGACATGTGTTCAAGAGATAACTCTTATCAAACGTGTGACGTTTGGGGTAGATTGTACATTGCCTTCTTGAGTAACAACAAAGTCCTGTTTCATTGAATTAGCATGCTTTAGCACTTAGCTAAGTATTGCTAGCATGTTTTAATATGTTTCTAGCATGTTTAGAACTCAATGGCATTTTTAACATGTTGCTAGAACGGCATCAACGTGTTAAACATGTCACTTCCTGTTGCCAGTAGGTGGCGCTATTACTATAACTGAATTTGAGCATAGGCATGCGTTCAGGCCATGATTCTTATCAAACATGTGAAGTTTGGGGCAGATTGGACGTTCCATGCCTGAGTTACAGCAAATTCCTATTTAATTGCAGTAATAGCATGCTTTATCACTTAGCTAAGTGTTTGCTAGCATGTTTCTAGTATGTTGCTAACCTGTTTAGCACTTGCTGGCTCTTTTATATATGTTATTAGGAGACCACAACAGTGTTAAACATGTCACTTCCTGTTGACAGCAGGTGGCGCTATTACTATAACTGAATATTCTCATGTAGATGTGTTCAGGCCATGACTCTTATCAAACGTGTGAAGTTTGGGGCAGATTGGACATTCCATGCCTGTGTTACAGCAAATTCCTATTTAATTGCAGCAATAGCATGCTTTAGCACTTAGCTAAGTGTTTGCTAGCATGTTTTAGCATGTTTCTAGTATGTTGTTAGCATGTTTAGCACTTGCTGGCACTTTTTTTATATGTTTTTATATGTCCACAACAGTGTTTAACATGTCACTTCCTGTTGCCAGCAGGTGGCACTATGACTGTAACTGAATATGAGCATGGTCATGTGTTCAGGACAGAACGTTTATTAAAAGTGTGAAGTTTGGCGCATATTGGACATTGCCTTCTTGAGTAACAACAACATCCTGTTTCATTGAATTAGCATGCTTTAGCACTTAGCTAAGTATTGCTAGCATGTTTTAACATGTTTCTAGCATGTTTAGACCTCAATGGCATTTTTAACATGTTGCTAGAATGGCATCAACGTGTTAAACATGACACTTCCTGTTGCCAGTAGGTGGCGCTATTACTATAACTGAATATTATCATGTAGATGTGTTCAGGACAGAACGCTTATCAAAAGTGTGAAGTTTGGGGCAGATTGGACATTCCATGCCTGAGTTACAGCAAATTCCTATTTAATTGCAATAATAGCATGCTTTAGCACTTAGCTAAGAGTTTGCTAGCATGTTTTAGCATGCTTCTAGTATGTTGTTAGCATGTTTCGCACTTGCTGGCACTTTTTTATATGTTATTAGGAGTCCATAACAGTGTTAAACATGTCACTTCCTGTTGCCAGCAGGTGGCGCTATGACTATAACTGAATATGAGCATGGCCATGTGTTCAGGACAGAACTCTTATCAAACGTGTGAAGTTTGGGGGAGATTGGACATTCCATGCCTGAGTTACAGCAACTTCCTGTTTCATGGCGAAACATCGAAATTTGTAAGGCCGCCGAGGACCCGCCCTTCGACGAAAACTCAAGATCTTCGCAATTTAACGTCGCAAAGGCCTTAAGATTACACTCACCAAATTTGAAGATGATCAGATTAAAACTGTAGGAGGAGTTCGTTAAAGTACGAGGCCTGAAAATGGCAAAAACTGCACAAAAATCTGAGAGGAAGTTCAAAATGGCTGACTTCCTGTTGTGTTTAGGGCTATGCTCCAAGAGACTTTTTTGTAGGTATTAGGTCATTACACGTATGTACCGAATTTCGTGCACGTACGTGGAACGTTGCAGGAGGCGCACTCCGTTGAACTTTTATAGGTGGCGCTATCGAGCCATTTTGCCCCGTCCAATTCTGAAACCTATATCAGATGTAAATTTTCGCCAGTTCTGACGCGTGTGCAAAGTTTCGTGAGTTTTCGCGCATGTTTAGGCCCTCAAAAATGCAATTCAATGCGGAGAAGAATAATAATAATAATAATAAACAGAGCAATTCCAAGAGGGTCCTCACACCATCGGTGCTCGGGCCCTAATAAACAGAGCAATTCCAAGAGGGTCCTCACACCATCGGTGCTCGGGCCCTAATGAGCTTTATTAGCATGACTGTGTAACACAATGTTGCCAAAGCATCAACATATTATATATAAATAATAAAACAAATAAAACATATATGTATAGATCATGTCATATGTAGCATAGTAAATATAAATAAATAGATAAATAAACACAATCTATCCTAATAAATGAATAAATACAGTGGGTCTCTCTATAGAGAATTAGCTGACTCTGGCGTTGTGAATAGCTAACACATATTTAGCCGCTAGTGCAGCTGTACTATCATCTTCTCCCAGTAAGAAGAACATTTTCTCAGTGTCACTCAGTTCAGAGAATGATGGAATCAAGATTTCAAATCTGGGCAGAAAGGTTTCTCTTATACTGGAGTATTTGGAGCAGAAGAGCAGAAAGTGTTCCTCATCCTCGATGTGCTGTAGATCACAGTGTCTACAGATCCTCTGCTCTCTCTCTGTCCATGTTTGTCTACGTCTTCCTCTCTCTATCTCTAGATCATGGTCACTTAATCTGTATTTGGAGAGGATTTGTCTTTCTTTAAAATGTTTAATAAATAGGTAACTGGCCAATTTAGTGGTTCTATTGAGGGTCGAGTAACATTGGAGTTTATTCTGGAGGGCAAAATGTGCTTTTAGTCATTCATCATGAGTGTCTTTTAGATGTTTGTGGATTTGGTTAATGATAGGTTTGGGGTTGATGGGGAGTATAGTCTGATGGACGAGTTGGAGAGCGAGTGTGTTCAGAGGATGAGGTTCTGCTGAGCTTTCGTTGGCGAGGAGGGCTTTATATTGCACTGACTCTGGGTCAGACTGATGGAGGTGATGCCAGAACTGAACACATCTCCTCTGGATCTCGATGTTCAGCGGGTACAGGCTCTCTCTCTCTCTCAATTTCAATTCAATTCAATTCAAAATTGCTTTATTGGCATGACTGTACATATTACAATATTGCCAAAGCTTGTAAAAGACATCAAAATAATAAAATATTACAACATAACTTAAATCTAAATGTACTACTTAAATTAATTGTACAAATTAACAGTGTAACAAATTATAATATCTGTAAACATATCTATATTATAATATCTGTAAACATAACATAAAAATCTCTCTCTCTCTCTCTCTTAGATATTTTGTATTATATCTCTACTCACTTAGAGTTCTTCTTTCTTCTCTCTGGTGGCAGTTGTGGGACCTTTTAGCCTTCTGTCAGTTAGCTGTCTGCTAGTTGTCTTCTGCTGATTTTTTCTTGATGGATTTAAAGTCCTTTTGTAGTTAATATGTTGCAGAAGGTCTTATTTTGTAGAATTGTATCAAAACCGATTGTCTGTCTTGTCTTAAAACAACATTTAAAAAGCAAAAAATCAGGAGCTCATTTTCTTGTTGCTGAATGCTCGCTCTCTCTCTCTCTCTCTCTCTCTCTCTCTCTCTCTCTCTCTCTCTCTCTCTCTCTCTCTCTCTCTCTCTCAAATTCAAATTCAAATTCAAATTCAAATTCAAATGAGCTTTATTGGCATGACTTGTACAGTATTGCCAAAGCATTGGCCATTACATAAAAGGACATTACATACACAAATAATCAATAAATTCAATAAATCAATCAGTAAACAAATGCATGAATACATTTATATATATAAAAAAACAACACCTATGTACATTTGTACCAACATTCAGACAAGATAAGGATGATTCTGACTTTAGTTGTGTCCACTGCTGACTCTCGTAGTTTGTGGCAGGCTGTCACATATTTTGCTGCTGTTGTGATTGAGCTAGAGTTCTCTCCCAAAATATGCTTGAATTTTTCTGAATTTGGTAGTGCCATAAAATTTGGTTCTAGTTGTTGGAATCTAGTGAAATAGTCAGATCTAATGCTGTGATAGTGATCACAGTGTATCAGGAAGTGTTCCTCTGTCTCCACCTCTCTCTGAGAGCACAGTGAACACAGCCTCTGCTCTCTCGGCTGCCATCTCTGCCTGTGCCGGCCTCTCTCTACAGCCAGACTGTGGTCACTCAGCCTGTACTTGGTTAGGGTCTTTCTCACTTTATGCTCTTTCACACAGCTCAGGTATTCTGCTGGTGTATAGTCTCTTTTCAGGTGTAAATAGAGTTCCATCTTCTTTTGTGATTTAGTAGCATCTTTCCAATAGGTAATGTAATTTTGTTTTTGTAATTTAATAATTTGGTTGGGCCAGATAGTGCTGTGCTGGTCTGGCTGTAGTTTCAGCATCAGCTGAGAGAGTGCGCTCCGGTGCCGGTTCTGCTCCTGACACCGCAGGGCCTCAGCCTGGTATGAGCTCGGGTCACTGCGCTTCAGGTGCTGGTAGAACTTCACAGCTCTTTTCTGGATAGTGATCAGCAGGGGGTATTGTCCTAATTCAGCTCTGCACGAGTTGTTTGGTGTCGCTCTGTTTACTTTTAGGATGCTTTTACAAATTTGGGTATGCAGAGTTTCGATTTCCTCTTTTTCCCATTTTGAGAAATCTTGGGTTTTCAGAGGTCCCCATATCTCGCTGCCATACAGAGCAATGGGTTCAATTATTGCTTTTAGGATTTTTAGCCAGGTTTGAATTGGAATTTCATGTCGAATAGTGTTTTTAATCATGTAGAAGACTCTCATTGCTTTTGCTTTTAGTTCATTCACAGCCAGATTAAAGTTCCCTGTTGAACTCAGCTTTAGTCCCAGATATGTGTATTCGTGGGTGTGTTGGAGGACTTGGTTTCCTGCTCTGAAGACATATTTATTTTCCCTACACCTGGATCTATTTTGAAAAATCATTATTTTTGTTTTAGCTAAGTTAATTTTGAGCGCCCACGTTAGACTGAATGTCTCTACGACGTCGAGGAGCTGTTGTAGTCCCTCTTTTGTTTCTGACAGAATGACTAAATCATCAGCAAAGAGGAGACATCTGACCTCTGAGTCCGTCAGGGTTGGGCCGGGGGCAGTGGAGTTATTTAAGGCTTTGGCTAATTCATTTATATAAATGTTAAATAGAGTGGGGCTCAATGGGCAACCTTGTCTGACTCCTTGATTTTGGGGGAAAAATTCTGTTCGACTATTCCCTATTTTTATAGCACATGTGTTGTTTTTATACATGGTGTTTATCAAATCAAATGTTTTCCCTCCAATCCCATTTTCCAGTAGTTTTAGGAAGAGTCCTTCGTGCCAGATAGAGTCGAAAGCCTTCTCAAAGTCAATAAAGCAAGCGGAGACTTTAGATTTATTCTGGTGAACATGTTTATCAATGATGGTGTGGAGGGTGTAGATGTGGTCAGATGTTCTGTGTTTGGGCAGAAAACCAATCTGACTTTTGTCCAGAATTTTGTGGGTTTTGAGAAAGTTCTGTAATCTTACATTAATAATTGAACAGAATATTTTCCCCAGGTTGCTATTGACACATATGCCTCTGTAATTGTTTGGCTCATATTTGTCTCCTTGTTTAAAGATCGGTGTAATCAGGCCTTGGTTCCAGGAGTCGGGGAAATATCCTACACTCAAAACAATGTTGAATAATTTGATTATTGCCGTTTTGAATTTGTCGTTGGTGTATTTGATCATTTCATTTAATATTCCATCAATGCCACATGCCTTGTTGGGTTTTAAAGCATGTAGTCTCTCTGTAAGCTCATCTACAGTGATTGGGAAATCTAGGGGGTTCTGGTTGTCTTTAATTTTTTCTTTCAGGATTTCTAATTTGGTTTTTAATTCATTTCGAGCAGGATTTGTTTCAGTTGTTTTGTACAGATTTTCAAAGTGTGTCCTCCATATGTCCCCGTTTTTAATGGCCAGTTCTTCCTGCTGTGGTCTATAGAGATTGTTCCAGTTGTTCCAGAAGTTACTGGTATTTATTGACTCCTCCATTTCTTGAAATAATTGATCTGTGTGTTTTTCCTTTTTTACTCTTAGAGTTTGTTTGTATAGTCTAAGAGCTTCATGGTATGGATGGCGGAGTTCTTCATTGTCAGGATCTCTGTGTTTTTGATTTGACAGATTTCGTACTGTTGTTCGGATATGTTTGCACTCACTGTCAAACCACATTTCGTTGGTGTTTTTTGGTTTCCTTTTTGATGATTTCTTTTTCAAATTGCACATGGATGCTGTTTGGTGGAGTATGTTGGTAATGTCACTTAGTGCCAGATTTATGCCTAATTTATTTTGTGAATATGTGTTAGTTATAAATTTGTCTAATAATAATTTGATAGTTTGGCTTTCTATTGCATTTTGATAGTTTTCTGTGCTGTTTTTTGTCCACTTGTAGGGCTGTTGCAGCTTCAGTAAATGGGAGGGCTGTCTGCGTGATTCATTGGTATGAGTTCGTCTTAAATATAGCGTAATTGTACAGTGGTCTGACAGAGGTGTTTGAGGACTGACTGTGAATGCTCTGAGATGCACTGGGTCAATGTCTGTGATGAAATAATCTACAGTACTGTTGCTCAGGAAAGAATTAAAGGTATAACAACCAAAAGAGTCTCCCCGTATGCGACCGTTCACTATATACAGGCCCAGTGATCGACAGAGCTCAAGTAGACTTCTCCCACTTCTGTTTGTAAATTGGTCATAATTATTTCTGAGCTGGTATGAGGGCAGAGGGTGGCTGGTGTTTGTATACTTGTCTCCCTGTGTGCTGACAAAGTCTGGTTCGTTTCCAGTTCTGGCGTTTAAATCGCCATACATTAGCACATTCCCTTTGGTCTGGAAATGGCTAATCTCCTCTTGCAGGATGGAGAAGGTGTCTTCACTATAGTAGGGAGACTCAGCTGGGGGGAGGTATATAGCACACAAGAATATGTCCCGGTCTGTGGAGACGATGTCTTTTTGGATTTTTAACCAAATGTAAAATTTTATGAGATTTGCTCTATACCATATCAGCATCCCCCCTGACTCTCTGCCCTGAGTCACCCCTCTTAGCTTCGTTGATGGTAGAACTACTTCTCTAAATCCAATTGGGCAGCCAGTGGACAAATCCCTAACATTCCATGTTTCTTGCAGTATTATGATGTCAGAATCATGAATTTCCTTTTTAAAGTCTGAATGTTGGCTCTTAATACCAAAAACAGAGGACCTCAGTCCTTGAATATTCCAACATGTGACTTTTAGAGAATATGAGCTCATTAAATAATTACATTTGTTATTTCAAAACAAGACAGACATCAGTATATTGAATTGACAAATCAAGAAGAATATATTAATATTATGATGTATCTAAGAATATAAATCAATTGCATAAACCAAGTAAAATAAATATGCAAAGACATCATATACATATTAGGCTATATATGTATATACATACACACATACACACTCATATATATATATACACATATACGTACTTTTTTTTTTTTTTTTTTTTTTTTTAAATTAATATGAGGTTTCTAAGAATCTGATACAAAATAAACATAAAATAAAAATAAATACATATGCATACACATTCATACTTTTTTATTTTTTTTATTTTATTTTTTTTTCTCAAGAAGAATAAATAATAGGTTTCTAAGAATCGGTTTTAAAATAAATAGAAATAAAACACTCACACCACACACATATACACGCACGCATACAGACATTTTCTTGTGTATATCTTTTTTTTTTTTTCTTTTTTTTTTTCTGTCACTAACCCATGAGGTGTGAGCACAGCAGAGTCAGCATGTGCTGGATGTGTGAGAGGTCTCTGGATGGAGATGAGGCCGGCTGGCTGTGGACTGTGCTGGGGTGGGTCAGTGATCGGCTGGCTGCTTCAGCGTAGCTTCGGCTGCCCGGCTGCTGCTCCAGCTGCTGATGTTCATGTGGATGAGAAGGCGAGGGGGCTACAGGCCGGGTCATGCGGTGTCTTCCAGGGGGAAACACAGGGCCTGTCGTGGGACTCCTCCGGTCAGAGGTGAAGGGGTGGTGTTTTGAGGGGTGTCCCTGCAGTGGCTCTATGGGGTGTCCATGAGGTCGCTGTGGTGCTCTGGAGCTGCGGTTGAGTGCGATGTCCTTCAGGGTTTTGGCGAAGATGGGGACTGCCCTTCTGTGGAGATGGACATGGTCGTAAAGGCTGCTGAGGTTCAGTGTGGGGTGCTGAGCCAGGTGTACGTTGGGCATTAGGGCACAGTCTCTGGATACTCTAGCATTTATATGCCTGATGGTGTCTGGGTGGAAGTCAGAGCGCAGTAGCAGGGTGGAGAGGATGATTTTGGAGTTGGGGAAGTTGGCGGTTGCCTTCTCTGTCACATTAATGAGAGCTGTAGCTACTCTCTCTCGCTGAGCTCTGAGGTCGTTGAGGATGATAATGTGGCTGGGGGAACCCAGCTGCTCTTCACACAAGAGCTCCAGGGCCTTCTGTGTGTTTGGGCACCATATTTTCTTTATGTTTGTTCTTGGAAACAGTTTCTTTTCGTCGATGAACTTGCCATTGGAGTCCATGAGGAGTATAATCTGAGGCTGTGACTGCCTGCAGGAGTCGGATGGAGGAGGGCCGCTGGGTGCTGGAGGAGCCGTCTCCTCTGAGCTCTGCTATTCTCCTCTCTGTGTCGGCTGCTTCTCCACAGCTGACTCTCTGTCCTCTCTCAGCTTTCTCAACTCTTCCCTCATTACAGACAGCTGATTTTTGTACTCCTCTCCCTGGTTTTTCATTTCTTGGGTTTCTTTCTTAAGGATTTCTATTTCTTTCCTGTAATCTGCTTCTTTCTCTGTTGGATCAGTCTCCTTCACTGCTCGATGCATCTCCTCTCAGCTGCACCAGCTCCAGCTCCATCTCCCTGAACTTCTCCTTCATGTCGCTGATGATGCTGTGCAGAAGGGAGATCTCCTCACTGTCGTCCCTGGACTGATGGCTGGAGGTCGAGGTGTCTTCTGCACTCTTCTGTGTATTAGGGCTGATCTTGTTCAGCTGAGCTTTCTCTTTAATTTGGAGGAAATCTTTTTCAAATTGTTTCAGCTTCCCCTGAATCATTACAGTCCCATTTTTATATAGGTTAGCTGTTATTGTGACATCTGAATCTGGATCATCTCCTTCTTTAATCTGCAGTTTCCATCCATTACTGATGCCCTTTCTGATCACTGTGGGGTAATGATGTCTGATCGCTGAGTGCCAGGCTTCTGGGTCTTCTGTATAGAATATGATGTTACTGACCTCTCCGGTCCTGTACAGGTCTGAGTACAGGCTTTCTGGACTGTTCTTGAGGAGATTTTCTTTGTGTCTTTTCTTTAGGATCTCATTGGTAGCTTTGGATGGGTATGTTATGGGTATTGATTCTGTCATTGTTCAAATATTCTGACAGTTGCTGGCAGTTGGTTGTTGTTGTTGTTGTTGTTGTTGTTGTTTTATGAATATGTTAATATCCACTGGAGTTAGCCCTTTAACTGTAGCTTAATTTGTTCAAACAAAGTTTTTGGGCAAATCTTTTCCCCAAAATAAAGGTAGTTGATTGTAGATATTTTGTATTATATCTCTACTCACTTAGAGTTCTTCTTTCTTCTCTCTGGTGGCAGTTGTGGGACCTTTTAGCCTTCTGTCAGTTAGCTGTCTGCTAGTTGTCTTCTGCTGATTTTTTCTTGATGGATTTAAAGTCCTTTTGTAGTTAATATGTTGCAGAAGGTCTTATTTTGTAGAATTGTATCAAAACCGATTGTCTGTCTTGTCTTAAAACAACATTTAAAAAGCAAAAAATCAGGAGCTCATTTTCTTGTTGCTGAATGCTCGCTCTCTCTCTCTCTCTCTCTCTCTCTCTCTCTCTCTCTCTCTCTCTCTCTCTCTGGTACCCATCCCTAATCCTGACTGAGCTTCCTTTGAGAAAAATAGCAGACCATACGTTGAAAATGAAAATCATTTTCAAGTACAGTAAATCAAGTAATGTAGCCTATACTCAAAAAGTGTAAATAAGTACAGTACTCAAGTAAATGTAGCCTACTTTGTTATTGTCCAACTCTGGATGTTTTACACAACAAGGATTTGGGTTTTCATGTTTAATGGGAACTTTAGACATAATGATGTGTTATCCCCTAACTCTAATTTAACAGTTATGGGTAGGTCATCTACGGACATAATGTTACGGACATATTATCATGGTACAGTTCTGCCTATTATTGATTTTTATTTCCACTTCCCTTTTATCCAAAGAGATATTTGAACTATTTGCACTGTATGGGAAATACATCATGCTAAAATAATCTGTTTATAGTTGTTATATCTGTTTGAATATGTTTCATCTTTTCAAATGTGTCTAAAGTCTTCATAAGGGGCTGGATCCAAGCTGGAGCATAATCTCTGGTTACCTTGTGAAATTTTAATTTGTAATAATAATAATAAAAAAAAAAAATTAAAGAAAAGTATTCAATTTATTTATTTTGAAATAGGCTACATTCAAATGATGTTATTTTCAATAATTAAAGATTGATGTATAGGCCTAATTATATTTTTAACAGTCATTTTATGTTATTATCATTTGTTATTTACCTTTCAAAATAGTGTATTATTCTTTTCTGAAAATAGATAGGCCAACAATATAAACAGGGTCCCTAAAAAGTGTAAATAAGAGAAAAACCACACGGTCCCTAAATTGAGCTGATGACATGTACAATTATTAAAGAATACGGTAACACTTTACGGTAAGGGTACATGAATTATCATGAATTCATGTATAAATTCATGCATGAAATATGCATTCATTCATGCATTAATATCTCATGAATCATCAGGAACTAACACGAGTTCAACGTTTTTCATTCACGACTTCATGGATGAACAACACCTTAATTAAAACATTAACTAAGATGAGTACATCATCATGAATTATGATTTATTACGCATGATCATGATGTTTTCTTTGTTCACACAAAAAATTGGTCTTTACCACCCATTGTGGATAAAGCTATGGTTATGGTACATGAATCATCATGAATTCATGCATAAAAAAGTATTAATTCATGCAAGACTACTCTTCGAATTATTAAAGGAATGTACAAAAATCCACATTATCTAATGCATGCATACAGGCTAGAACAGTATATCAATTAATGTGAGAACTTTTTTTCTGAATTATGATCTGAGTTATCCAGCATGTTCATGTCTTCTTCATAGCCTGCAGGTAAATGGACAGACCCCCAAATTGGCCAATCACAGCACATAACATACAAATTCTGTTGGCGTTCAAATACTAGTCATCATTAACTAAGCATTATTTATCAATGATTTCATCATGTGTGTGGCCCCTCAACTAAAGTGGTGACTTGGTGCTTTGAAACACTGATGAACAATGTGGCATAACTGTGAAATGACATGAATATGAACATGAAAGTTCAAGCCTTTGCAAACAATGTACTGTAGACACAAATGGACTTTGATCTTAACTTGCAACGTTATCTCATGAGAATACATGTGTATTTTTACATAAAGTGTAGTTCTACCATACGTACATTTATTTATGTTTTATACACACAGAAACGTATAATACTGACAGTGGACAGCACAAAAACGTAATTTATTTACTTATAAACAACTTATACAAACAACGACGAACAAATTTGGGCGTATTCCTATTTAACTTATGCATATTAAAATCGTGGCATTAATGTTTTGACACATGATACACTAAAACACAACATAAATTCACAAAAGAAATCAATTTTATTAGCTTAATGTGATCCAAATCTTTAGAATCCATACGTTGTTTGCAAGAAACAGATCCAAATGCAGCCCTTTATCCAGTGATCTTCATCTCCATTTCTCAGCGGAGACCGTCAACGTCAAATCCCGCGCTCGTGGTGAATTCAAATTCAAAAATTGCGCCCGAAGCGTTACGACATGTTTTACGGCAGTGATATCAAACGCTCATTGGCTCTCGCATGCTTCGTCACAGATTGCGACATGCCGTGTTTAAGTTGTGTACTACATTTGAAATGGCCTTCCTTCACAGAGCGAACCATAGAGCGAACAGCAAACCGAAACCGGATTAACATTTCCACGGATTAATAACTTAAATTCAACATTTCCACGGATTAATAACTTAAATTCTGCTCTGTAACGTTACATAACTATAACGTTACTGCCAGAGAGGACTGCGACACATCGTCATGTGAACGACTTTTGGTACCGGTTTTGACATTTTCTCAATAAATTAATGATTGTGATTGTCTGTCTGTTGTTTTAATTTATAATTGTAGTTACGTAGTTTTAAGAAATGGTTAGGTTTAGGGGTAGGGGTAGGGGTAGGATTAGTGGCTCAAACTATCTTTTAATGCTACATTGTTAATAAAGCTGCCATTTCCCTACACATAGCCTATCTGTCCATTACGTTTTATCCTTTTAATATTATCTATAAAATGGGTATGTTTAGGTGTGTAGTTAGGGTTAAGGGATCTTACATTTATAATCTATTAAATGGTAAAAGGGAAATTATACATATCTTTATGATATGAAATATTCGTAAATAGTTTAACGTAAGTTACGTTTTTTAGCTGTAAAATCGTAATAATGTTATGTAACTTTACTGCTTTATTCTGAAACCAAACGGTATAAACCAGTTAATTCAACAGCTGGAAAGAGCTGAGAAGGAATTCAGTAGGCCTACATACACCATGAACTTTATTTTAAGTGCCTGTATATCTGAAAACTCTTTACAAAACCATAAAGCTGTTTTACAATTTCATGATATGGAGTCACATCAGTAGCTTTATACGTTAAAAGGTGACTCTTTACCCAAATAGAGATCAAGGTGTTTGTGAAACATTTTTTTTTAAACAGCTTTATGGTTTTTAACTGGTTTATACCGTTTAAGAATAAAGCAGTACAGTTAAGATCAAAGTCCATTTGTCCACAGTACATTGTTTGCAAAGACTTGAACTTTCATGTTCATATTCATGTCATTTCACAGTTATGCCACATTGTTCATCAGTGTTTCAAAGCACCAAGTCACCACTTTAGTTGAGGGGCCACACACATGATGAAGTCATTGATAAATAATGCTTAGTTAATGATGACTACTGTATTTTAATGCCAACAGAATTCGTATGTTATGTGCTGTGATTGGCCAATTTGGGGGTCTGTCCATTTACCTGCAGGCTATGAAGAAGACATGAACATGCTGGATAACTCAAATCATAAAGAAAACACATTGTTCATCAGTGTTTCAAAGCATCAAGTCACCACTTTAGTTGAGGGGCCACACACATGATGAAATCATTGATAAATAATGCTTAGTTAATGATGACTAGTATTTGAACGCCAACAGAATTTGTATGTTATGTGCTGTGATTGGCCAATTTTGGGGTCTGTCCATTTACCTGCAGGCTATGAAGAAGACATGAACATGCTGGATAACTTAGATCATAATTCAGAAAAAAAGTTCTCACATTAATTGATATACTGTTCTAGCCTGTATGCATGCATTAGATAATGTGGATTTTTGTACATTCCTTTAATAATTCGAAGAGTAGTCTTGCATGCATGAATTAATACTTTTTTAAGCATGAATTCATGATGATTCATGTACCATAACCATAGCTTTATCCACAATGGGTGGTAAAGACCAATTTTTTGTGTGAACAAAGAAAACATCATGATCATGCGTAATAAATCATATTTTATGATGATGTACTCATCTTAGTTAATGTTTTAATTAAGGTGTTGTTCATCCATGAAGTCGTGAATGAAAAACGTTGAACTCGTGTAAGTTCCTGATGATTCATGAGATATTAATGCATGAATGAATGCATATTTCATGCATGAATTTATACATGAATTCATGTACCCTTACCGTAAAGTGTTACCAAGAATACTGTAGCCTAATAGACCCCTTTTGCGCGGACGTCACAGTTACGTCACGGCGCTAGCTGGAGGCAAAACAAACGGAAAACTGGAGGCGGCCAATACAAACCAGCACAGATTCGGCTACATAATAAGGAGCTTAAATTATTATTTTTATTATTAAATGTCATCTTGTTGTGTTGTTGGGTACAAGAATCGATGAAAAATGAGTATGCTGTATCTGGATTTTTTATTTCTAGAAAATATTCATATATATGCCCTCAGTTTCTCTTTACCCTCGGTTTCTCTATCGGGTAGGTGTAGAAGTCAGGCCACTCAACCGGAGGTAGCGTTAATGTTAATCCTGTCAGATCGTCCATTGACTGAGCATGTACGGTCATCTGGTTCCGTCCGTTAAAATTAACTTTTGCAAATAACAATCGCGGTCCTGGACAGTGAGTGACCTCGCACATTAAGACAAAATCGGATTTTCTCCAGTCATTGTTAAAAAAACCAGCTAACAAAACTTGCAAACTAGCGTTAGTGAAGCGGCCAGAGGGATCTTTCTGCCTCCAGCTAAGCCCCGCCCACACAAATACGTCACCATGTTTACCAACTGTAAAAGGGTCTATTATGTGCCTTTATACTTTTACAGTCCATTTTCGCTGATATGTCAGTGTTGTTTGCATTTAAACATTATTATTCTTTTATTCTGAAAATAGACACAAAAGTAACACAATCCCTTTAAAAAACGAGAAAAAGAGAAAAACCGCATGGTCCCTAAGTTGAGCGTCAATAAGAAGCCAGCAAACGCGGAAGTTTGCGTCATTTAAGGTGGAACGGATAGCGTCAATTAGAAGCTGCGAATGAGCGTTTTGACCTATCAGATGAAAGGGGCGTTTCAGCGCCGCCCACATGTGCAAATGAAATATCGAACCCATAAACAGATTTGTAAACCACTCACGAAAAATGAAAAATCGAGCCAAAATCTAATTTTTCGTTCTTTAAACTAAACTAAAAAACGAATAAATGGGCTGGTTTTAATTTCTCGTTATTCCATTCCAAACAGGAAATCAAATGACCAAAAGATACACGGACCCTTGGATGACATCGGGGTGAGTAAATTATCATCAATTTTTTTCTTTTTTTTGAAAGTGTACTAATCCTTAACCATGTGCTGATTAGCATCTTTGAGCTAGGCTCAAAAGTATCTAAAATTGTCACTACCGAAACATGTCATCATATAGTGACAAAAGGGAACAAAATTTTAGTACAGTTATGCAAATCATTAGTTTCTTAGTATATTTTAGTAGTGTTTTAGTATGGGAGTTAAAATTCTGTAATGTGATGTGGTCGCTACCAAAACATTATTGTGCTACCGAAAATGTGCCGTCTCGACTGAAACATGCATGTTTTGTCTAAAATAAAGTAGTCTATATTGAATTATCAACTAAGATGTTATTATAGTATGGAAGTAAAATAATGTCAAATGTTTTTGAAACAAAAAGCCTGTTGAATTGCACTACTTGAAAAAAAATAGGCATTGCATTAATCATGCTTGCATTTTAATGCATTGTATTTTTAGGGCTTGCATTTTTATGGGCTGAAATTCAGCATGGTTGAATATTTAAGCTGTGAATATTTCAATTAAAAACATTTCAAACACATTTTCATTATTAAAAATTCAATAATCCATATTCACCTTTCATATTTCACTTCCAAAATATTCAAACTGTTTAAAAATACAACCTATAATATTCAACAGGCAATTTTCGGTCCATTTTATTTCGCTTTGCAAAATTCGCTTCCACAAATTCAGTGGTTCAAATTCGACAGTAAATTCAACGGAACTGCAGGAAAAGCAATAGACTACCGAGATACTCTCCATCTGCTGTTAGTCGACCTCACCAGAAGGGGGTGCAAAAGCGCGTGTTGTTGACGAAGACAGAGCAACAGTTAGAGCAAGCCATTCATTCATAAAACTCATTTAACAGCAATGCAAGTGTATTTGTGATTATTATGACGGCGGTTTTATGTTAAATTCAGTGTCTTCACGGTTACTCTCCCTGTGTAGCCTACAAGCATCTTTCTCTACCGTGAACAAGATTATAATGTTATTCCCCGATGCGGATATACAGATCCAATATTACATTTTTGAGATTGCTAATAAATTAAAGTTTGCTATTGAAGTTAGAAACGTGTATGCCAATGTTTTATGCAACTTTTGAGACGGTCCCTAAATGTGCGAATGTCCAATGTTAAGCCAATTTTACATTTATTAGGCTACATTTGTTCATTTATTTAGCAGACGCTTTTATCCAAAGCGATTTACAGTTAAACTAACAATAGGAGGACAACAATATGCAAGTGCTATGACTCTTCCCAGTTTAAGCTAATGCAATACACGTAGGCATAGCCTATTATATATATATATAGGCTATATATATATACTGTAGAGAGAGAGAGAGAGAGAGAGAGAAAAGAGAAGAGAAAGTGTTAGTATTGATCAAGTGTTGATTTTATGCCAGTATATCACGAAACGCTCAGCATGAAACTTTGCACGTTACGTTCATATTCTTAGTCCATCTAGCCTATATAGTAGCCTACAGCCTACATCCCCAATAAGGTGCAAGTTTGGTCTTTTATATCTCTGTATTAGTCCATAAACTACGTTAAGCGTTTTGTCCCGACAGAAGGGGAATCCTCGAGTGTGAGGTATATTGAGGGAAACCGATTATAATCCTGTTCATGTAGAGAGAAAGCTGATGACATGCTACACAGGGAAAGTAACAAGTTATTGAATGAAACATAAACACAGCTTTTGTGTCTTTATCATCTTTTCCGCATATATACTGACACAGCTCATTTTCATTTTATGAATGAATGGCTTGCTCTAACTGTTGCTCTGTCTTCGTCAACAACACGAGCTTTTGCACCACCTGCTGGTGAAGCCGACTAACAGCAGATGGAGAGTACGCTCGGTAATCTACTGCTCTTCCTGCAGTTCATGGATGTCAACGTAATATTTTCTGTCGAATTTGAACCACTGAATTTGTGGAAGCGAATTTTGCAAAGCGAAATAAAATGGACCGAAAATTGCCTGTTGAATATTATAGGTTGTATTTTTAAACAGTTTGAATATTTTGAAGTGAAATATGAAAGGTGAATATGGGTTATTGAATTTTTAATAATGAAAATGTGTTTGAAATGTTTTTAATTGAAATATTCACAGCTTAAATATTCAACTATGTTGAATTTCAGCCCATAAAAATGCAAGCCCTAAAAATACAATGCATTAAAATGCAAGCATGGTTAATGCAATGCCTATTTTTTTTCAAGTAGTGCAATTCAACAGGCTTTTTATTTCAAAAACATTTGACATTATTTTACTTCCATATTATAGAGTTTGGTTGGATGTATATTCAAACTAATGAATCCTTAACTTTGAAATCAGTATGATTAACTTAATGCCTTTTACAAAGAAAGATTGGATTCAAAATACAACAAATCTTATAAATTACACTTGAAATATTGTTAAAATTGTAATTGTTATTGATTTACCTGTGAAAACTTTTTTTTAAAAAATAGCAAAAAATATATTTACATGGTATGTAAACAAAATATGAATAGGCCAATATAAGCCTTCTTATTAAATTATTTATTGTAGTGACAAATTTGGGGAGAGGAAAAATATTCCAAAACTTTCTGAAAATACAATATGACAATTAACTGCACAATTACTAGAAATGTGTACCTTGGATATTATACAAAAAAATTGTGGATTTTTATTTATTTATTTTTTTCCAAGATGTTTCCAACTCTTGACTTTGAACCAATTCTGTAGAATGGCCCATAAGTGCTTCTGAATGTTATCTATTTGTTACATCCGCTAATTTTGGAATGTTTGGAAATGTAAACTGATATTTCCTACTGACACACTACAGCAAAAGATCAAAATAACTGGCTTAAAACCAATTTTTGTATACTATTGGTGGCTCTGGCTGCTAGCTATGCTGTTGTGTTGGCTAATAAAATCTAATTAGCATAAAACTAACTACAGAATGGTTTAGCCAACGTTAAGTATTTAAATGGGAGCATAAGAGGAGAATATAATTCAGTTCACTTGTCACTGAGTTTATGATATTAAATTAGTTATCTTTCTCAGTAAACAACCTTTTGCTCACCATGTTACAAGTTCGCTTGCCAGACACACTGCGCGGCAGTAGCGGGAAAAGGTAGTGGGCGTGGTCAACCTGTCATTTCGATCCAGGGTGACCAATAGAAAAGGGCCTTTCATCTTGGTTGGTAGAGACCGCCCACTGAGACACTTCATTCGCAAGCAAAACTTTTCAACTCACAAGCAAAAGATTTAGACCTGCAAAAAAGACAGCAGAAAAGAGAGCAAAATTTGTGTTTGTGATGAAAGTGTTCGAAATGCACAAAGAAAAATAAAGGTTTTTAAAGATTTACACGCAGGGGAGACCGGGGACAGTTGCAACAGGGGATGGTTGCAACATGTAATTTTTCTCCAATCAGAAACAAGCTAGAGTGATGACACTCATACTGAACATGCACAGTTAGACCCTCCCCCCACCAAGAAGACAGTAGACATATTCAACAAATGCTGCTGCATTTATTGAACAAAACTTGTTTTGGAGGTATGAAAGTAAATTTTTTCATGAGATATATTTTTGTCATACTGTCCTGAAATTTTGTATGAATTAATTAGAGGTGGGCATAGATTAATTTTTTTAATCTAGATTAATCTAGATTAATTTTGAAATTAATCTAGATTAATCTAGATTAAAATGGCTCATTTGAATTCTGCCGAAGGCATTCAGAATATGTGTGCTACCCAAATAATGACTATAAAAGTAAGTCTTTGAGAACGGGTTTCTCAAGCCAGGTGGCGCATTAGACCAGGGGCTCATCTCCTGTTTCCAAAATGCATCACAAACTGCTTGAGAAAGCTGTTCTACTCATAGACTGTAAAGGTTACTACTGTACTGTTACCGTCCATAGGCAACATTAGGTAGGCCTATTATCAACTACTATAGGCTATCAATTAGGGATGGGCGATATGGCCTAAAATCTATATTGTGATATACATTGCAGCCTCTTGCGATAACGATATACAGTATATTATAATAAAACCATTTCAGAACAGGTTACACAGACCCTGCTAAACAACTGCTAAATGTATTTTTTTTAAAGGGTATATGTAGTTTTGATAACATATATTGTGCAAAACTATAAGTATACAACATAATTTTGCAGATAAATAAAATTTAAGTACACTAGCTGCAGAGACTTAAGTAGGTCTAATGTTTATTATAACTTTGAGCTTATGAAACCCCAAATTTAAAGTGATAATATTGTCTAACTGATGTATTTTCAGTTAAAAAGAAACACAACAACGATTCTTAAAATCGGGCATAGACAGAGATTATGTGTTAACGTTACACCACTAAGATATATTGGAATGAGAATAATACGCGCGCGCTGGTATTCAGTGATATCATGTTTCGTTTTGAATTTGAGGTGGTAGAACGGATTAGTCGTGTGTTGACTTACCGAACCGTTACCCCACACACTCTGTCTATAGTTTGCTGCTGTTTGTCGGACGGCTTAAATCCGAACCAAGTCCAAATAATGGATGTTGCAGCTTTCACTTTCAGCCGTGTTTACTTAAGATGACGACGAATATGCGTTGCAGCCGGGTTTACCTCGCGGCCGCGGGTAGATTGCGTCATCATCTCCCAACCCAACTTGGGGAATAGATTAACGGCGATATTTTTTTTATCGCGCGATAAGAGTCTCGCGTTAACGCAGCGCGTTAACGCCGATAACGGCCCACCACTAGAATTAATCAAAACTTACTTAGTTTGAATTATTGTTTTGTTGACTTCTAAGTGACATGGTTAGCATGTGTCAAAGTCAGTGTGTCTAGCAGGAATATGATTTTCTGTCATGGCTGATAGGGTCGGGGACGGTTGCAACAAGTTATAAATTGCATGTTTAATAAAAGTTTGTTGCATTGTAAATTGTTAAATTCTTCCTGTCTGACACTGAAATATGCAGAGATTGAATATCATCTGTAATTCCTGCACACTGAATCTATGTAGGCCTATGTTCTACACATGAACAAACAAAACTCAATAACTGTTATTTGATAAATATGACTAAATAAATAAATAATAGGCTACAATAATATTATTGAAATAAATAATACTATAATATTATAGTAGGCCTAAAACAGTTAATATTTTCAGAATTATTTGCTCATTGAGACAAAAAGCTTAAGTTAATTAATGAAATTTAAGGTATTTTTAACATGTTGCAACCGTCCCTGGTTCACGAGTTCACACTTACATATAATTTGAATGGGTAAGTTTAATGCGTATATGGCGTGCTGTCCGGAGGGAGGGCTCCGAGCTCGGAGTTCGGCCCGAACCCAGAGTACTCCCCCCGTATGTAAGTGTTTAGGACTAGAAGTGTGGAGAAGGGGTGGTGGAGGGATGCTGCAAAAACTGTCAATGGAATGAGGTGAGACTGCTGAGTATAAATACCTCTCACCATTGATTGCTGAGTGCTCTCCACTTGTGTTAATTATCTGAACGTGCTCCTCCCGAACCTTGTTAATAAAACATCATTTCACGAGTTCACACTTACATATAATTTGAATGGGTAAGTTTAATGCGTATATGGCGTGCTGTCCGGAGGGAGGGCTCCGAGCTCGGAGTTCGGCCCGAACCCAGAGTACTCCCCCCAAAGGCTAAAGCAGAGGACAGCCGCCGAACTAAAGACCCCCAAATGAGTGCCGAGTTTGGCGGGCTGGCATCTCAAGAAGGGGCCTGGATGTTTGACCGGGAAGGCCAGCAATGGTGGCTCACTGCCTGGGCTGCAAACGAGGAGCGGTTGTAGTTTACAGAAAACAGGAAAATGAATGCTTGCCCCGGAGATTTCCTCGCACTGCATCGCTGGAAGAAAAAGAGAAAACGTAAGTGCTTTACTGGGAAAGTTCTCACTCCGTCCGCTGTGAGACCAATGCTCGCTGGACGGAAAGGAAACAGGAAAATGAGTGCTTGCCCAGGAGATTTTCTCACACTGCATCGTTGGATGAAAGAGAAAATGTAAGTGCTCCACTGGGAAAGTTCTCACTCCGTCCGCTGTGAGACCAATGCTCGCTGGACGGAAAGAGGAGACAGGAAAGAGGAGACAGGAAAGAGGAGACAGGAAAGACAGGTTTTTTTTTTTTTTTTTTTTTGGTCAGTTTTACTTTGTTTAATCAAGTATTATAGGAGACATCACTGCTGTGGCAGTGGAGAAGATTAGCCAGAGTAAAAGAGCTCCAGTGGGAGCATAGGAGACATCACTGCCATTCAATACCGCGATGTTGGTCAGAGGATTGCGGCAGAGGTTCTTCAAAGACGAGAGATTACCCAGCAAACATTTGGACGTTTAATGACCGTTGAAAAGACGTCCGTCCGAGACGTCCCGTCATGGTTGAAAAATAGTTCCAAAATGGAAGTTGAACCGACGTCTTTTCTGGCCGTGAATTCCACGTCTCTTCTGGCCGTGAATTCCACGTCTCTTCTGGCCGTGAATTCCACGTCTCTTCTGCGCGTCCCTGGACGTCTAAATGCGTCGTCATCTGTGTTTAAATGTGTTGCTGCATAATTTAAGTGTATAAGCCTGCATATAAAATAATCACACACCTATTGTGTAACATCGTGAAAGACAATCAAGTCTTGAGGTTTAGCCTACACATCTTGACAAAGGTTCTAAAAAGGTCCAAAATTGGTCCAGTCAGACCTGAACGTCAATAAAACGTTTTAATCATGTGTACATCAAAAACAATAACACATTATTTGTGGACATAAGCAAAAAAGAAGCATGTTCTGATTAAGCACAACATTTTATTGATCTTGAACAGCCAAAATTTCTCTTTATTTTTTTCAATGTTTAACATTTCGTGAGCTTAGAATTATAAGGTTCTATCTCCACTTTTGGTCGAAATTGAGTTTTTGACAGTCTGATTCATTAGGTGTTTATTAATGCCTGTGTGGTGTTATTTTTGTAAAAAAAAATATTTTGTTAGTAGTTATTAATAAAATAAAAGGTTCCATCTCACAAAACATAAACCGAGTTTAAAAACTTTGATCCTCAATAAACTACAATAAACGGAGATAGAACCTTATAATTCTAAGCTCTCGATTTGTTAACCAAACTAAATACCAATAGCAAAATACTGAATTATTATATAAAGATAGTTCACCCAAAAATGAAAATTATGTAATTTACTCACCAAATTCCAAACCTGTATGAGTTTCTTTCTTCTGCTGAACACAAAAGAAGATATTTTGAAGAATGTTTGTAACCAAGCAAATAGAGCATCCACTGACTACCATTATTGGAGAAAAAATGATTATTAATGGGAAGCGACATCTGCTTGGTTACAAACATTCTTCTAAATATCTTTGTGTTTAGCATAGAAAGGTATACAGGTTTGAAACATGAGGTTGAGTAAATGATGACAATTTTCATTTTAGGGTGAACTATCCCTTAAACACATTGTTTGGCTCATTTTTTGTATCCACCACCCCCAGCTCTTCCTGGAGCGTGTTTCAGGTGTTCTGCCATTGCTGCATCAATTTCAGTGTCTGTAGCATGTGGGCTCTACCTCTTCACAGCATCTAAGGGAAGAGAATATATTTCTTTTTAAAATAAATGAAAATTAAAAATTTGAGGTAAATGACATGCACTTATTTTCAAAATATTTGTATGGTCTTCAGCTAAATTCAAAACAGCATTTGTCCCCTGCCTCTTCAATACCACTGTGGTGCCCTTGAGAAAGACCCTTAACTAGGTGTGTAACAGTGAGAAAGTGAACAGGACATTTCTGATAAAGACAGGTGGGCTGTGATGTCCCCTGAATAGACATGTTTAGCAATTCTAAAATTACAAAATATTTTTAAAGCAGTTACTGAAAACATACATGTTCAAATCCAGGTAATTTCATTCTACTTCAGATAATTTACTTTCTGAAAGAAACTCTCAAAAGGCTACATTAATAATTTACAGTAATAACTTTGACTGTATCATTAAACATACTTTATACTATGGTATACCGTTGTATAAGTTCAAAGTAACTTTTAGCCTACTAGCTAATTTTAGCCAAACTCAGTTAGCCAATTTCAGTTGACAATGTGGGCATCATTTCTTTCGGTTCATTCATGTCAAACAAGTAAAACTCTAGCACGTGAATCTAATAATACAAAATGTACGTACCCAACAGTAGATTTCTAATAATATGGGCCTCAATTCCTCCTCTCTCCGTGGTTGTTCAAACTTCAGTGTTCCGGAGTGAGTCTATGGGGAAAACGCGTTAACATCTCGTGAGATAATCTAACCTTATCGCGGGATTTGGTAATGTCGGGAGATCTTTTGTTACATCTTGGCAGCACAGTTTTGGCAATTACATCCAACTCAGACATAAATGGTGACCAGATATATTTCTGTTTTACATGTATATGCATACATTCCATAAAAAAAACAAAATAAAAAAAACACACACAACGTATCAGGTAGGCTACAGGTTGAAATAATGACTAGAATGCAGAGGCTTTGCATTCACTTTTAAAACCACACTAGGAACTGTGTGATTATAATTTATTTAAACAAGATAAAGTAAATATATTTACTTTGTATACAATTCGTGTATTTCATAAAGATAATTCCTGTTTTTTTTTCTGTCTTGCTTGACTAGACGTGTAAAAGACATCAGTGGACGTCTGTTCACAGTCTTGATGTGTAAAGGACGTCAGTGGACGTCTTCACAACCTCTTAAAAACTACTTGGGCAATTAAATTAATTTTTGCAGTATTAACCATGCAAGGATTAAGCACAGCTTTTGCATATTTCACAAGGATTCCATGATGGAGGGTCATGATGGACTATAAATGCACGTGTAAAAGACGTCGCCAGGTGACGTCCTCTCACCCGATACACTATATTGAACTACACGTAGCTAAAAGTCAAAATAACAATTATACATGCAACCCCAGAGAACTGTAGACATGTACAAATGTATCTGAATGCATTTTTAGGAAATGTTCTGTGTTACATATTTTTACCGATTTATGCCGTCATACCGCGACTATTTTTGGCCAGGGACACGACGTTGCCGTCGGACCAATGTTTGCTGGGTATTCATCGGACGGGAATTGCTCGATTCGGACCTGTTAGGACGATACTGTCTGGCTACATGCTGCAAAAACTGTCAATGGAATGAGGTGAGACTGCTGAGTATAAATACCTCTCACCATTGATTGCTGAGTGCTCTCCACTTCCCAGCAAACATTGGTCCGACGGCAACGTCGTGTCCCTGGCCAAAAATAGTCGCGGTATGACGGCATAAATCGGTAAGAACTATTTTTCAACCATGACGGGACGTCTCGGACGGACGTCTTTTCAACGGTCATTAAACGTCCAAATGTTTGCTGGGTTGTGTTAATTATCTGAACGTGCTCCTCCCGAACCTTGTTAATAAAACATCATGTTGTGTTGCAACCGTCCCCTGGGTCGGGGTCAGTTGCAACATCTGACTTCTTCCATTCAAATAAATACTGTGAACGATATGTCATATATAATCATCTTTAAATGGTATGGGTAATTAGCAGACAGATGCAAGTTTAATATATACAAATTTGGTTGGTCTAGTCCAAATAGTCTCTGAGTAATTGAGAGAAATGCAAAAAGTGTTGCAACTGTCCCCGGTCTCCCCCACTGCAAATCATTTTATTAACTTGTTTATTTTTTACCCTTAAGAAGACTTTTTTACTCTCAGACACAGTATGTTTGATTGAATAAAATAGAGTTTCCTTTGTGTCTTTTTATTCAAACAAACATACTGTGTTTTTTTTTTTTTTTTCTGGACAAGCAAATTTTTACTCGGACAAGTGAATGACCGATACTTGTGCGATGGACAAGCACATGAAAAGGCTTAATGTCGAGCGCTGCCCTTAAGGACTGTGTAATGTGCCGTGCACTAGACCTAATTTAAATATTTTGAACTGTCACCGTTGGCATATAAGTTAGTGAAACTAAGATTACTAAAGTCATCAGATTTTACTAATAGACTTACCAATCTCTGTGTAAAAAATAAAATTATGCTGTTCTAAAGTAATTTTTTACCACCGGTCTCTAGCCTAACCGCGACTTCAAATCTCAGGTAAAAATTGTCATTCAGACCCCCCTCTACAAAATATTGAATTACTCAGTCAATATACATTCATTACATATTTTGCTTTTCTTCATTTATGTTTGTCTTTCTTCAAAAAAAAAAAAAAAAAATTAATACTAATAATTGAGCCAGGGAAGTTTCTGAAATTTCGTTGATTTCACATGGAATGACCCAATTGTGTTTATGTCTGAGAACCTTTTATACACATACTTAACTGCGGACACTGAAATGACACTGTGTGGTATGGTACTAATATTTTGAGTGTCCCTTATTCTGTCTGTTCCTATAAACAACCACGATTGTCCTGTATTTTCCATTCCAGAAGTTGGCAACCTTATTTCAAACATTTATTGGCGGATCCCTTTGTTACAATCTACCCCACAACTGGGGTAGGTTGTAAGTAATACATGCTGGGGTTAACAATTATACAAAAGAAGCAAAAGCAGAGGCCACAGCACACACTATACATAGCATACACCTATCTGTCTTTCTTTTCCACTGTTTAGGCATTCTTTAAGATTATTAAAAATAAGCTGTTCTAATATGTAAGGGAATGGTTGTAACACTTTTTAAAGATGTGTTACAACCTACCCCCACCCCACCCCTGTTTGGCAGTGTTTAGCAAGCCATATTAGCATAATGGTTTGAAAATAGCAGGTTAAAATTGCATCACATTTTGCCTGAGAGACTAATCTAATATAAGTTATATGATAATAAAATGCATAACCATACAGCCTTGACAACCATTCATATATGATCTGGGAGGAAGTGAGTAAACTGAAATGATCATAGAACTCCTAGCTTAAACCTGATTGGTGGAATTGGTGGTGTTACAACTCTCCCCATGTTACAACCATACCCAGTCTCCCCTACTTAAATTAAATTGTATAAAATAATAATATATTTTTATAAAATGAATGGGAAAATACTTAAAAATGTTTCTACATCACATATATTTTAGTCTTATTCCCTGTTCTTCTATTACCAGTTCTGTGTTATAGCTACTTACTGTATTGGGTTTTTTATAATCTCAAAGCAGCTACTATCTATTGTCGAGATGTCATAGGCTAGCCTATGTTAATTCTTTAAGTTCAAATAGTCTAAAATTGTTTGTGGAAATATTTTATTGGACAGTCCTTTGTGCTTTTACTTCTTTGTAGATCAATACTTTGATGGTTATAATGATTGTGTTTAATAGGCTACTTTTATTGAACATTGATGGATCAAAACATTGGTGGGACAATAATAGTTTAGTTTGATTCAAAATCATAGCCTATATACTGTAGGCAAGGTGGAACAAATACTAAATACAAATACAGCGAAAGCTGAGTTTGAGTAATATTTAGACTGCTTGTCCAAAATAACCACTTAAGCAAAATTACCATTTTATGTATTTTTATAAAGTCAGTAAGTTAATTCACTTTTATTAAATAAATCTACATCAAATATTTACTTTATAGACACCACTGGAATAACAAGATAAATTAAAAGATAAAAATGTTTATAATTTAATGTTTTTTTTTGTAACAATAAATAGGGCTTTTGATATTTTGACATGAATTGAAATTGTGGTTTCATTATGGTGATTATCTCTAAGGTAGACATTGGATAGCCATTATCAACTTACTAAATTATATTGTACATTAGAACTGAACAACTAATAAAAAGGTCAGTCATCTATTTAGTATCACTGCAATTATTATAAAAATTGGTTAATGGGTTCCAAATACCATGATGTTACTTAGGCCTATTTAAGTTAATGGAAAAAAATTGATTTAATTGCCTTGAACAAAACTATCATTAATAATTTTTCTGTCTTAAAATATAGTAATTGTATTATTATAATAAAATTTGTTCAACACAAATTACATTTTACACAACTTTTGGACAAAAATGTTTGTTTTGGATATATTTTGAACAGAAATCATCCTACAGATTTATATGTTTGTCATGTTTTTCAGATGGAGAAAATATTCAGCTTACTTCAGAAGTTCAGACTGGACAAATACTACAAAAAATTCATTGATCTTGGGATTCAGGAAGAACTGGATTTTTTTGACAGTGTCAATGATAGGACCTTAAAAGACATGAGTATGACTTTTATTCTCAGAAAATAGCAGAGAAATCTATTCTATTAATATCTATTTTTTTATCCATCATAATGCATGACCGTATACGTGATGGGGAAGCACAGTGGCTCAGTGGTTAGCATTGTCACCTCACAGCAAAAATGTCTCCAGTCCTTTCTGTGTGGAGTTTGCATGTTCTCCCTGTGCCTGCGTGAGTTTACTCCGGGTTCCCCCATAATACAAAAACATGCAGTATAGGTTAATTGAAGACGTTAAATTGTCTGTAGATGTGGATGCGTATTATTCACAGTATTCATATTCACAGTACTGATTAAAAAATATTTGATAATGCACTATTCCATTCCATTTTTTTAAATTTATTAAATATAACTGCCCATAAATATGATATGCTAATAATACATATTATGGCCACCAGTGAGCAGTATAAATCTTTCTTACCTTGTTATATTTTATATAATATTTTATAATAAAAGAAAATATTATATTGGATATGTGCAACATTACACCGTACTTATCTCAAAGAGAATCACAGGAAGATGGTTTCCAAAAATATAGTCAGATGGGGACTTTCCAACTCCCCCATACATGTTTTCAATAAACTAATTACATGCGTATTAAATACTGTATGACAGGTAATTTTCTTTTTGTTCTGTTAAAAGATTTTTCACAAGCAGAGAGGAACCGGTATGGCAATATGGTTGCTTACTTACAAAGGATTGGCAATGCACCGCCTCCAGAGATGCAAGGAATGCCTGTAATGAAGTCACTTAATTCATTTACTATATTCTACCGATTTCCAAAATGTCCTGGGATACAAGAGATAAGAGGTAAATGTTTAGAAGGCATACACACTTTATAAACAGTACAAATGTATTTCCTCACGCTAACAGACAATTACAATAATAATACTGGGCATTGGGAGATGCCAACACAAGATGCAACTATGTTTGAGTTAAAGTACAGATACTGCTAGAATTAATCAGGGATTATGACCTTCTCTAAATTAATTTTTTACCAATAACATAAACCTTTCAAAACAGATCTACCATGAGCTTCAAGACTGTTTACAATTACATGTCATTATTTCACCTTAAATTGCACAACAGGACCAATTTCTACAAATAATCTAAATAGTACAATGCTCACCTGAGAGAATTATCTGTTTCTGGCTGGTAAGATGGCCAATAGAGCACTACAGTAGTCCAGTGTTGAAATGTGCCTGAAAGAGGATAGTTTATTGAAACAATAATTATATAGTAAATGATAATAATAAAGCACAAACCTGAATGACAGGGCAGTCAATGGGCAGTGCATTTTAATCACCCAAAATGCATTGTCTGTGCTAGCAATTTTGCTAATCTCATAAGCAATTGTGGTATACTGATAGTTTAAATATACATTTTATCATATGCTAATGAAAGCAATACATTTTGACTTCATATTTTGGATACTGAAGACCATCTTTACTACCTTAAACCGCCTTTTTTCTTTCTATGATATAAGGAAGTTATGGAAAAGAGAAAATACAGAAGAGATATGCGTTATTAAGACAAGAGTGTACAAATCTAAAATTAATGGAAATAACTTTACCCTTTAAAGACCAACAGATTCTTGGGAAATAGGCTAATTCATGGAGCAACTTTAATTTGAGTTTGTGTAAAGTATATAATCATACATAGCTTCAGTGAGAAAAATAATTAAATGCAATAAATGCAGAATGTCCTGTCCCTTTATTCATATTTTATTATTCTTTTAAGTTGAAGTGGATCATTTAAGTAACTTGCCAAAATCTTTGTGTATGTGTGTGATAGAGCAATAATCCCCAAGAAGCTGTGGTTTACATTGTAACCCCCTTAGCCATTCTAAAATAATTGTAGGCTAAACCACAGCTTTACTGGGCTTACTGCTTTTATAAAATGGTTGCTACATAGCCTATACTTGCAAGGTTTCATAAAATGAACATTAAGCAAAAAAAAAAAAAAAAAAAAGGTAATTAATGTTTGTAATAATGTGACATTTGTTTTTTGACCATTGTACAGATATGGATCCCTCACAAAGTACAATAGAGGACCTGATGCTCCGAATCTGCCATGAAAATGAGGTTGCCGGTAACATGTCTGTATGCCTTTACACGGTTGAGGGTATGCCTTTGACAGATGACCCCTTTTTTAACACATGTAAGTATTAAAATGTTTTTGAAGATCATATTTAAACATTGTTTTATTTTGAATCCAGAGACACTTTAATTCCAGCACCAAATGTGGTTTCTTTTTATTTATTAATGAATCAAGCATAGTGTTGTAATATTTGGTAAGCATCATAACATGGTTATTGATAACAGAATTATTGGATACACATCAGGTCTGATACAATGGAACTATGGTACAACTTGGCTCTTGATTTGATTTTTGCTTCATTATCTGATTCTGAGATATCAATCTGTAAAATCAAGTTGTCACCCTTCCTGATTATTAAATCATTATTCACACAAGCAGTCTAAATCTTGTGGAAGCTTGTTTTCACACGGAATTAAAAATAGAAAAGGAAATTGTGACTTTTTATCTTACAATTCTGACCTTTTGAGTGCATATCTTATAATTCTGAGAAAAAAAGTCTGAATTGTATATACGAAGGCCTGCACATATTATGTGGATATGAATTCAAGTCCCCCTGTAGTCAATAATTGTATCCCTTAAAACTCATCTTTGATCACCAAAATTACATATTTAAACTTTTTTTTTTACTGTGAATTTTTTTTAATTCATGTCTTAAAATAGCTTGAATGTAACTCTACAACTTCATATTGATACTTTGCAGTCACGTGACTACCACGGATACCTGGCGGGCAACAAACGGGTATTTTCAACGTTGAGTCCTGTCTTTCTAGTAGATATCAAGTCTGTTAGCGAGCTTGCTGCATAACTATGGACTAGGATTAACTCCAAGGTAGCTAAATTGTGTAAAGCAGATAAGTTTTTTTAAGATAATCGAGCAGTAATAATTCCTCCGTAAATAATCTAGCTCTGCTGTTGGGTCATCTCTGGTTCTCATTGAAAATCATAGATATCGCAAACCTCAAAACAACCTATCACACACTTCTGTTATTGTTAGCAAAAGACGACACCGCCACCGGCGAGAGCGTCAAAGTGCCCGGAAATCATTCATTTCCAATGAATTTTGCCGCTCTCGCCGGCGGCGGTGTGAACGTACAGTTAGCCTAGCTTAGACTCATAACACAAAGCTGACTCGCCGAACCAGCTGGTGAATACTGGTGGTGTTGATTGACAAAACTACAGTAACTTAAAGACACGATTAATTACATGATCATACACATATTGTATTCAAACAAATGTTGAAATTACCTTTGATGGTAATTTGCACAGACGTGTAGCCTACTGTGAAGGTTGCTTATCTCATCTGCGGTTAGTGCATCCAATTGCATAACAACTGATCTGACATGTCGTTTACACCTCAAAACACCAACTTTTGTATAGCAAAACTGGCGACCCTTGATTAGTTTACTGGGTTTCATTGCTGGAGAATGACGTTCTTGCCCGCCAGCCAGTACTTTTGACGTCACGTGCAAAGTATCAATAGTATACGTGGATCCATGAATATGCAAATGATCCCCACCTCCACTCACTCTTACAAGGTCTTATAAAGTTCGATGTATCAGAATGGTAATGCATTTTATGTATCGCTCTCTACGTCGGACACATAGCGGTAATTAATATGATTAGCATTTTGCTTGACTACGTTATCAAACATCTAATAATGTATTGCTAATATCACAAACCATGTTCCCGTTAATAATGAACCGGGATAACCTGGCTTCTCCTGAGACTCCCCTGCTTCGTGGCATATAATGACAATAATGCTAAAGCCGTACGTCGACGTTATTGGCTATAAGGTAGTTTGTGACATCAGAAAAACCCAATAGTATCTGTCTGCACCCCGCAAGACTTCAAGTTATGCCCACTTCAAGTTACGCCCACTTCAAGTTACGCCCCTTCAAGTTACGTCACGCCGTAAGCCACGCCCCTTCAAGTTACGTCACGTCCCTTCAAGTTACGCCCACTTCCGCCACGTCCCTTCAAGTTACGCCCACTTCCGCGATATGACGAGATGACATCAAATGACCGTGAGAGCGATTAGAGAAAAGTATGCGATTAGTTTCGTATGCTTCTTAATCGATCTCGCATAAGTTTAACTGAACATATTCAAATGCAGTGCACTAAACTGACTCTTAGCTGTTCAAGAACATAAACCTTTGAGATGACATCTTCAAAATGCTTGTTTTTGTCTGTATACAGTAAAGCAAGTTTCAATATGCATTTATGCCACTGCCAAGGTATTGATAATGTATTGCTAGAAACCATATTGCAATGTATTGTTTTTTTCTAATTGTCCCACCTCAACTAGACTGTGGAGCAAGTACTAATATAGATATTCTTTTGAAATTTGGCTTTGTCTAAAACATTATTTTTTAAATAAATATTGTTAAACATCTTTTCATGTTTTAAATAAATAATTTTAAATATCTGTTCATGTCATATTGCCTGATGTGCTGACAAACGATTTTTTGACAACACTAATAAACAGTTAAATGCACTACTGTCAAATATCTTATGATACTTTAAGACAAATTAACTACAAGCAAACTTATCACAAAAAAACTTTTATTGAAAGGCAACACAAGGAGGGTTTATGCAAACCCAATCCACAATTTATGTCACTAATATTGTCATAGAAAATCAGATTGTGCCTCCAGCCACATAAAAACAGTCCATGCAGCAGTATCCAGCAAAATCATTTTCAGAGTAGAACCCTTTAAGTTTTCCTCTTTGTCCACTTCCCCAGTATCCTTTAAGGAGAACTCCGGTCAATTTTAACATTGAGCTCATTTTTTTGTACATTTGGAGTGCTGTCATTACAGAGAATAACGACAAAAATCAGTGTTGCCTACACCGTGTTATCCTCCTTTTAAAATTTGCACCCTGTTGACTTCAATTGGGCAAGTTTTAAACCTGCTTTTAGCCTCTTAACATCCTTTTTTTTATATTAAATTTTCAAAAAGTGTTATACAAATATTGTCAAAACCTCACACGATACAAAACCCAAACAAAGTGTAAAGAACATAAAACGTACAGTAAACAATGATTATTTGATAATATAAAAAGTATATATAGAGAGCATGTATCACACATTCAACATGAAACAAATAAAAACAGTAATTGACAAGACAAAAAAAAAAAAAAAAAGAGTTTTTTGGGATAGATTACCATGAGGGTGGAGAAGGAAGGCTATGTGTGTGTGTGTTAGAATATACATTACTGTGCGTGTAAGTTTGTGTATGATTGAGTGTTTTGTGTTTGAGTGTTGAAATCAGCAGGATTGGTATAGTATGAATTGTTGTAATTAAAGTATTGTGCCCTAGTTATATAAGGGGATGAGTTGGGTTGAGATGTGAAAGATATGAATAAAAATTATAATATTTCAGCCAGCGCTCATACCTGTATTTACATCCTGTTTTCGGTCGAAGTCCATAGTAATCAATTGTCGAGTTCATGCGCGTGATCATAGGTAACTAAACCTATGTGCGTGAACTCGACAATCGATTACTGTGGACTTCGACCGAAAACAGGATGTAAATACAGGTATGAGCGCTGGCCGAATTAACATAATTTTTATCCATATCTTTCACATCTACTGCAGTCAGATTCACTCGTGTTCACTCTGAAGGAATCACTCACATTGGCTGTGCACTTGTAATGACACATCAAGGATGTTAAGAGGCTAAAAGCAGGTTTAAAACTTGCCCCATTGAAGTCAACAGGGTGCAAATTTTAAAAAGAGGATAACACAGTGTAGGCCACACCGATTTTTGTCGTTGTTCTCTGTACTGACAGCACTCCAAATGTACAAAAAAATGAGCTCAATGTTAAAATTGACCGGAGTTCTCCTTTAACAGTCTTTGTACAAATCATCACATTGAATGCAACGGGAGATCAGATAGGGAATGCGGTAGGTCCTTTTATACTCCCCTGAAAAGGAGTTCCAGTTTACCACACCTGTTGACAAAAGAAAAGAAAAGTTTAAGTGTAAAACATGTTTGCATTTCTTCTTTTTTTTAAATATGAACTTTTCTGGTAGCACTGTTTCCTCAATATTAAAGTAGTTCACTTTTAAAATGAAAATTCTATCATATAATACTCACCCTCATGTTGTTTCAAACCTGTATGCATTTCTGTCTTCTGCTGAACACAAAGGAAGATATTTAGAAGAATGTCAGTAACCAGACAGTTTTTGGGTCCCATTGACTTCCATAGTATATATTTTTTCCCTACTATGGAAGTCAATGGGACCCAAAAACTGTCTGGTTACTGACATTCTTCTAAATATCTTCCTTTGTGTTCAGCAGAAGACAGAAATGCATACAGGTTTGAAACAACATGAGGGTGAGTATTATATGATGACAGAATTTTCATTTTAAAAGTGAACTACTCCTTTAATTTGCCACCATAACAAGACAATTCAGAAATGAAAAGAAACACTTATTGCCTAAAACAAAAAGCATTAGTCTAATGTAGAAGTGAATGTTATATTATGATAATTAAAATAATTTTAGCACTAGAACCTTGACTTGAATCATAACTGTGGCCCACACAAATGTAGAAATCTCCCATTTTGCTGCACAACTGGCATTTGTTTGGATTTTTTAAGATACTTTAAACCAGGTGTCACCAACCCTGCTCCTGGAGGGCTACAGTCCTGCAGATTTCAGCTCCAACCCCAATCAAACACACCTGGACCAGCTAATCAAGCTGTTCAGGGTTGCTTGATAATTACAGGCAGGTGTGTTGGAACAGGGTTGGACCTAAAGTCTGCAGGACAGTAGCCCTCCAGGAGCAGGGTTGGTGACACCTGCTTTAAACTGTTGAATGAAGCTAGAGGAAAATAAAATAAGAATTAAAATGATCACAAACATTAACATTTATTGTTCTGGTGAACAAGATCTTCAGAAATACTGCGGTACATTCATGTAAAAAGGCACCCGTCAAGTAATCACAACTAAACTTGCATTATTCTGAATGCAGCAATGTGTGAGGGGAAATAAATAACATTACACGTTACTCGTTGCATCATGTTACAGAGTGAGCTCCCGAATTAGCCTAATGTTTACCCTGGCTAACGTTAGCTAGCTTATATTGTTTTTATTGCCTGCCATTAGTTAACTTATGTTGCTTTCACATGCTATCAGAAATGTGATATTTACAACTTTTGAAATCGTGATTTCGAGCTCATTGCATTCAAGTTCGAAATTGGAGGGTGTTCATCATGTACATTTTATACCAAGGAAAGCCGTTTTACGCCAATTCCAAGAGCAAGGCAGCATTATTATTACCACGCCAGCCAGTAAAATACTTAACAACACCAAGCGAGGACGGTTTAGTTTTAAATAAATAAAAACTTTTAATAGATTATCAACTCCAGAAACAGTACCAAAAAAAAAAACACAATACTGTATGAACATTTCTTACACGGTTATCTGTGGAAAATATTCTTAACGTGGTCTCTGAACCCTCTAAACGAGCTGCCGTCTTGCCAACAAAATCTCGTTCTTTTGACATCTCGTGTGATTCGGTTGTGATTTGGACAACTTCAAGTTACGCCCCCTTCAAGTTACGCCCCCTTCAAGTTACGCCCTCAGTCTTGCCGTCCGCAGACAGACCCATCTCGAAAAACCAGCTATTTCAAACCGTGTTTTTGAGACTGTCTTTTTTTTCACTGCAGTTTTAAGGAGAAAATACTCAGCAATGGTGTGAACCTATGAATTTACACATGGTTTTATAAGCATATTACACCACATAAACATATAAACAACATCAACTTGATTTTCACCACAAGGGGTCTTTAAAAATGAATTACTTTGTTTTATTAATTTGTTCCCCCATTTTTGTTAAATTGTGGCCACCAATTAATAATTCATTCTCCCCTTTTGTTAAATTGTTGCCACATTTTAATAATTCGTTCCCTTGTTTTAGTGAAATCAAAACGAAGGAACGAATCAGTACAATATGGGCATAATTTATTAAAACGAGAAGTCGGGGGAAAGAATTCTTAATTTGTGGACATTATATAGACTATTATTATCTGCAGGTCATGTGCGTGGCTACGTATTATGGTTGGTATTACTCTCCCAATTCAGACTTTTTTCTCATAATTTTTAAAGTTTATATCCTGGAATGTGCATTTTTTCCCCCTCAGGACTGTGAGATATAAACTCGCAAATGCAAGTTATGAAGTATGTATTAGCCTATCATATGTATAAGTCACTACTCTCAGAAAAAAAAAATTGTGAAATCTAAACTTGTAATTGCCTTTTTTATTTGTTATTCCCTTATAATTCATTTTCTGCAAGGTTTTTAATTGAACTGTTATTGCAGAATACTGTGGTAAGAATAATTCTGAAAATATCTGGATTTCTGCATTGATTACTCATGAAATGTGGTCTGACCTTCATCTAAGTCACAATTTAGACCAGGGCCCGGTTTTTCAAAAGGTTTAATCCGGATAAAATTGATCCGGATTTAGTAATCCTTTTTTTTGCGATCCGTGATCACGTAATCCAACTTACTTTTGAGCCAGTTTTTCAAAGCAACATCGGATTGGATCAATCTGATCCGGATAGGAACTTTTCAGGATCACCAAATCCTGTTTACTAGAGCCTTAAAAGGAACCAACAGTGTAGCCTACTGGCTTAGCAAAGAACAACAGTTGGCAAAATACCGGTGGCCACAAATAACCATTGTTTATTTTAATTTTAAGACACAGAAACACTGTAATAAACAGAAACATTTTACTTTCCTTATTTTGTTATAATGTTAAATTGTAGATTTTGTTGTTTTACCATATCTCATTAGATGTGACATGCTTCATATATGCTTCAAATATGAAGAAATGTATATATCATCAGTAAACATTGATTTTGTGATCATTCACTTAAAAAAAAAACCTCTCTGGTTTTATTTGGTTCGAAAAATCACAACTGAATCCACCCTTCTGATGGGATCAGGATAATCCTGTTTTTTGGGATCAAATAGATCCCAAACCGAGTTCAAAGTTCTGAAAAACCCAAAGGGCAGGTTTGATCCAGATCAAATTTAAGATCGGATTACATGATCTGATCTTAGTTCAGAATCCCTCTTTTGCTTTTGAAAAACCCATTTCCAAGATTTGATCCAATCCGTGATCCGAAATCCCACTGGATTACTTTTGAAAAACTGGGCCCAGGAGTGCCCAACCCTGCTCCTGCCGATCGACTATCCTGCAGAGTTTCTCTCCAACCCTAATCAAACACACCTGAAGCAACCAATTAAGGTCTTCAGGATCACATGAAAATTAAAGGCAGGTGTGTTTGATTAGGGTTGGAGATGAACTGTGCAGGACAGTCGATCGGCAGGAGCAGGGTTGGGCACCCCTGATTTAGACAAACACCATCTGATTAAAATAATGACACACAATCAGTTGTACTTTCCAAAATTTTAATAAAAGACATTAAGTGACATTGAGTCCAGCATTGCTGAAGACCTGGGCAGCGTTTCTCAAAAGCACTGAGCTGAGCTGATCGTATAGAGACCATTGGTGGCAATAGTACTACGATCTAGGCTTACAATGCTTTTGGGAAGTTTGAACTTTCTGGCAAAAATGTGCAACGCTTTGTTTAGAGCAACGTTGTCCAAACCTGCTCACGGAGGGCCATTATCTCGCAGAGTTTAGCTTCTCCAACCCTTATTGAACACACCAGAACCAGCTAATCAAGGTCTTCAGACTTACTAGAAACTTCCAGTCAAGTATAGGCTGGAACTGGTTGGAGCTAAACTCTGCAGGATGTTTAGAGGAAAAAGGGCAAAGCACAACAAAACCTCATCCCAACTGTGAAGCATGGTGGAAGGAACATCATGGTTTAGCACTGCTTTGCTGCCTCAGGGTCTGACGAAACAATGCAAGACGAAAGAAGTAATCCAAGGCGAGCAAGAGTCCAGAGCAGGCAGAGAGAAGGCAGAGCATGGGAAACCAGGCTAGGATCAAAACAGGGCAAACAAACAAGAGTAAGACTAGGATATACTCCATAAATATGCTATCAGCTAGACAGCCGTATAGGCTAACAATACTCCGCAATCAGTGAGCTTGTGCATCAGTGTTTTATAGTCCCTGTGATTGACTACAGGTGTGGAAATAATTAAAGCCATGGAACATGGGAAATGTAGTCCAGGGTAACCTGTAACTTTGTGTGCAGTGAAAAAGTCTTAATGGTGAACAGGTGATCTCTGGTGGTGAATGGATGGAAACAGCAGGCGTAGAATATGTGACAGTCATCATGTATTAATTCCTTCTCAACATATAGTATTAATAACAGTGTAAATTAATGTTAATTATCACAATGTAATTAATCATTAGCTATTTGCAAAGATATCTATGTTATGACTTTACTTGTTGAGGCTACATAACTATTAACTAATTGTTAAGTAACATGTCAAATTGGTTTTGGCATCCACACTAAGCCATGGATTTCACTTTCCAGCCGTCTACAACCAGGATTCCACAATATCAGATAAACTGGCGCATCCAGTGCCTTGTTCATGGCAAAAGAATATGTTTGGTTGAAGCTTGAGGTCTAGGATTCAAAGACAATGCTATTTCGTAACACCTTGTCTACACCAGACAAAGATAATAGAACCCATTATAATTAGTGATACTGTCTACACTGTATGCTATGGAAGCTTGTTTCTGCCACGGAATAAAAAATAAAAAAAAACAATAGCAAGTTTTTATCCTTAGTTTTTTTTTTGAGTTTTTTGTTTTCCTTAAAGTTGTGAGATTACATAACGTAATACTGACATTTTTCTCAGAATTGTGAGAAATAAACTGTTGCCTTCAGTGAGGGAAATGGCAACAGTTGTCTTAGATCACATTTTCTGCATTCATGGCCTTTTGGTGGACGTGGTCTGCAGCAGGGTTCCCAAATTTGTGTTCTGTTGACAGCGAGTCTATCCTCCGGCTATCACCCGAAGACTATAACGGTCAGGCTGAGCGTGCTAACCAGGATCTGGAGAGGGTCTTGCGCTGTGTGGCCCGTTCTCCATTACCAAGGTGCTCAGTCCAGCTGTCGACAAAACTCTATCCAAAACTTAGACAAAAATTGTGGAACCATGTCAGAGACCACGTCCACCAGGAGGCCATGAATGCAGAAAACGTGATCTAAGACAACAGTTGCTGTCTCCCTCGCTGAAGGCAACTTCATAAAATGGCAGAATAAAGTGGCAGGGGAATAAAATGGGCCGCCTTCGAGAACCTGTCCACCACAGTGAGGACTACCATGTTGCCATTGGATTGGGATAGGCCCGTGACGAAGTCCACAGCTATGTGTGATCAAGTCCACGAAGGGAAAGGCATGCCGGGGGTTGATTGGAGCCCTTGCACAGCACAAACCGAAACCGGACAGGCCGACACAAACTGACAAGGACACCAGGGACGGCCACCAAAACCGCTGCATGATAAAACAATCATGTACAAGTCACTCCCTGGTGGCAAGCTAATTCGTCTGAGTGGCTCAACTGCAGGATGCTAGTTCGGACAGATTTGGGCACAAACAACAGTCTCTGGCACCCTGCAGAAACCGTGATGTTGCGCAGCACTGCACAGACTCTGGACTCCACAACCCCGGTTGACCATCGCCACCATCGGATCAGGAGGCAGAATGGTCACAGGGAGGGTGGATTTAGCCTTAGCCTCAAAGATATGCAAAAATGCGTAGGGCTTATTGTATAAAGGAGAGGGTGTACGGTGAGCGTCACTAATTCCCGGCTGCCCTCTGGTGGTCGTTCAGTCCTCCAGGCCAATTAGTTAATGGTATATGTTGATAAGGAATTAATAAATGATGACATTTAATTAATAGCAATTAATGTATTGTATGCCTATATTAGTGATTGTGTAATTATTAATGAATGGTTTAGTTCTTCATGAGTCATTCATTAACTCATGATTATCTGTGCATTAGTTCAGCATGAATTAATGTTTATCAGTGCACCCATATTGTATAGTGTTATCAATGAACCAAAGCACACAAATAAATCAACTAAAGAATGGCTGAAAAAGAAGAAAATATATTTAAGCTAATTCAGATTCTGTATCTGAAACAAAATAGGGATGTGCCATCAAGACAACTCAGAAATAGTGATCAACTGAAACACATTTGTGAGAGGGATGGTCCATAATTGGTCATTAGTCTGTCATTTCAAGGAGGATCTACCTTAGGCTACTATAAGTTACTAAATTCACTTTATCTACCCTGCACTGTGAATGATTACTAAATGTATTCAATACAAATGTGAAGAACAATTGTTTGTTTGTTATTAGTTTAGTCAGATTTTGTCTGTTTATAGTTGTGAGCTAAATTAAGATCAGGCCACATTTAATTAATCAATGCAGAAATCTAGATAAAAGAGTTTACAAGCTTATTCTTGCCACTTTAAGCCGTACTTGCCATTATCGATTCTGCATGTTTTTTCACTAATTTTATTTCTCTGCATGCTTTGTATCTTTAAAGGGTCTTTGAAAGACAGACATATTGAGAGTGGAAGTGAACTGTATGCCATATTTTCACCAAGTGTAAACTTGTTATGTCTGACACAAAGGCAGGCCAACATAAAAAAGGAAGGATCAAGTGTCATCCGCTGTCACATAATGTTACAGGTACTACTGATGTATAAAATAGAATCAAGTGTGGAGAAAACACATTTTTTTGCATTAACAGTGTAATATATTTAAACAGAATAATCTACTGAAACAGCTCTGCCAACATCCATTAACCTGATAGAGAATTAAATTATTTAACCCAAAAGTGAAATGTTGATCTCAAAATCCTTTATATTTATACAAATAGTTACAACTTCAACAATTAAATCAGGATGATGGTGCTCATGCATGAAAGTAATTACATCATTTTTCAAATTAGATAAATTGACCCTGTTAAAAATTTACCCTGTTACAACCATCTTAAGTCTCTCTATATCAACATCAGTCTTCTTGTTTTTCTCATATTTGTTCAAACAGGGAGACTTTGAAATCAAATGTGACTTTGAAAGTGATACATTGAAAGAAGTGACACAACGGCTTTCTCTCGAAAGTGGTATACCAGCAACAGTTCTTCACATCAGGTCAATAATGATCACATAATTGAGATTATACAATTATATATTTTTAGTTCATGCTATACTACTGATTTACTATATTGTATATCATTGTTTTCCAAGACAACATAGGTTAATTTCTCTTACATGTTTTTCTTTACACAGAAGTGAAGAGTACAATCATGTTGATAAACTGAATGAACTTGGAATCACTGAGGATTCAGTTCTACAGTTCTCTCTGTCATCATTTGATGATGAGAAACCAAGTCAAAATCTTTTCTTCATGAATGATGTCATACCTTCAGTGAGGCAAACACAGAAAGGCCTGAGTGTTTTCCTGTCAACGCTGTATGCCGTTGTATGTAAAATTCTGTAATTTCTATATTGTCAGGGTTTGATGCTTGCTGGTCTAAAACCTTGGTTGCATATACAATAGGGAATCCAATTTGCAGACCGATCTCAAATGCAGTTTTAATTCACAAGGCCTTATTAGAAAAAGTGCCAAAATCCCAAAATAATAGCAGTTCAAAAACACAGCCTAAAAGAAAAAAGAAAAATCCTAAATCAGTCCAGATCTAAAAAAAACAACAACAACAAAAAAACAAAAAAAAACAAGGGCCAAGGCCAGAAATATAAATAGCCGCGTTTCCACTGTCGGGCCAAAAATGAGCATGAGCCACCACTGCCAACGACCAGGAGTGTTTGGCCCGCCAAATACCTTTGTCTAAAGCAGGTCAACTGGGGCTCAAGGTGTGGTCATGACCAGAGAAAGGGTCAGGAGAAGGAGCTCATTTCCCATGTTTTCATATTAGGCTACCAGCTAGCATCAACATTTAGGACATTTAAAACAAGTTTCATCTCAAAACGCATAAGCAAGTGTCTAAAATAACTTCCAATTGCGATCCGATAGATCTAGATGATTTAGATCACCGTATGAGACAGAAATATATTTATATGCAATGCTACTTATACTAACCATTGCCATAAATAATTTACATTATGCTAATGAAAATATCAGGGACCACTTTTAAAGAACTTAGACAAATCATACAAGATTATAATCGTGTATATGTTTGGTTGTGCATTTGTTGATACCGGACTTCTGCATCTAAATATGTCATAAATTATTCTGGTTAACTCCTATATCTCCTGTTTATTCTTGAGCTCCCCCTGTTATTCTGGCTGAAAGGATAACAGTGAGACGGGATAGATCGCTTAAACATCCTAAGATCGCAAAATTCCGTGCAAAATAAATAGAAATGCTCATTCTTTCTAAAGAAATGTGACATAAACATATGATATTCAAATCAATATTTTTCAGTCTTCTGACTTATTATCCATCATTCTCCAACATTCAGAGCCGTATAGTAGGGTGGAAAGGACAGTGCTTTGGTAGTCTCAGTTTAGTGTGGGTGCTATATTTGAGGACCTCCACACATTGTTCAACATTCTAAAGGTGTTTCTGGCCTTGCTGAGACTTGATGTCACTGCCTGCTCCTCTGTCGTGTCGAATGGTGCTGCCCGGGAAAATAAACTCTCTCGGACTGCTGAGGATAAGTTTCTTCAAAGTGTCTATGTTTAGCTTCGTTATGACGTTTAATGTTTCCACTTTTGACAACAGCAGCAGACTCAGAGCAAATGAGACACATGGGCCCCGTACAGCTCGATGCATGGAGAATAAATGGGTATTTTCCACCCATTCATCTCGGAAAACCCGGTTTTCAGCATCAACTTTCCTAATTTTTGGAAAATTCCATTGTTTTTCACTCACTGAAAGTTTTATCTGTCTGCATTTTTCACTCTGCATTTTGCAAGTTTCATCTATCTGCGCACCGCTCTCTGCTCTCTGCACGCATGACTGTGCATCTGAACTTAGCAACAGTGAGCACAGCAACTGTAAGCAGCCCGTTGATGTGCCTGATATAAATGTGATTTTATTTGAAAATAGCGTTTGCCATTTATTTCATTATGTCAAAAAGCTTTGCGGTCCGGATGGACGGATCTCGTGGTCCACCAGTTGGCGACCCCGGGCTTAGGGCATAGGTTTGCTCCTGCCCTGTACAAATTTTATATGCAAACTGCTTCAGCTTGTGATTTTTTGTGACAGCTTGATAAGTTGCTTCTGGTGTGTTTGATTAGGGTTGGGGCTAAACTCTGCAGGACAGTGGGCCTCCAGCAAAGCTGGCCCAATGCATTTGTGTTCTAAGCGGCTGCTTAGGGCCCCGTGGCCACCAAGAGCACATGAAATGACAACTCAGTTGCAGTTCTGTTGCCTCCATCCCAATACTATACAATTCAACGTACATTCGCATCACATGTTAACGCCACAGTAGAGTTACACTCATGGGACTTATTCGCAATCACAAAGTTTATTATTTGAATGTGTTTTAAAACCTTGCCAGTTAAATATTTCATTCGCGCGCTTTTCTGACGTGTGCTTTTCTGAGCGCATATATCCGAAGCTTGCGCGTCAAACAGCGCCCGATTACTAGACTTTATCTTTTGCGTCTGATTGCACAAAAACTGTCAAATACACACAAGGTTTACATAAACACAGTTGGTTATGTCTAAAGGGAAATTAATCATTTGCGTCTGTGTGTTAGAAGCATGCAGGTCTTAAAGGGACAGCAGCCTAATAGTGAACATGCTGCCCCTTGTTCTTAAAGGGATAGTTCACCCAAAAATTTAAATTCAGGAGCGGACCTAATCTTATAGGTCTGTGGTCTGCAGATCCAGTTCCCACCTAAGTCCCCACCCTCGAATCCTCTCACTAAGGCGAGAACCTGTAACCATGAGCATGCCGGTGCCATGATATTCATATGCGCATTGAAGCACAACTCATGATTGTTACCAAAACAATCTTCCCCCACAAGTAACTTGTGTTCCCTTTCGATTTTGATAACTTCGACTTCAGAAGCTGATGCTAAGAGGAAACACATTTCTCAGAAATTACTGAAGCCTTATGGAATAACGCCATTGCGCTGCAATGGCCAGTGGCATTTAAGCATGCGAAAAAGTGCGGGCTCGCTCCCTATATAAAGCGGCGCTGAGCAACATTTCCTCCAAATATTTTTCCTTCACACGACTCAAATCAGAAGCTTTTCTTTTGCCGTCGAGTCAGCACTTCAAGTGGACAATGCTTCTTTGCTTTTCCTCTTAAGCGTTCTATCAAGAACTTAATGCAGATGGCATTAAGTAAAATTAGCAGCACCTGTGCGGGTCCCATCAAGCTTTCATCAAGTAAGATTAAAATGACAGTAATTTGAATAATAAAATTTAGTGGGCTTTTTTTCAGTTTAACCGACTACTGTTTTCAGTGTCGACTAGTAGCAACTGTATCGTTTAGTCGACTAGTTGACTAGTCATGCACATCCCTAATCCAGATAGCCCCTCGCCACAGGCACTTTCTGAGATTTTCTTTCGAATGTGTTGCCTACCAGTTTACAGTTCTTCCTTTCAGTCTGTCCTAAGCTCCACGCTCATTCACAAAAAGCATGAACGTATGTATTCTGTATTCTGCATGTATTCTCCCATCTTTGATTGAGTTTGTGTTCTGAACCACCTGTCCTAGAGGATTGTCTTATTCTAGCTCATTTAGGGGCCGATCACACCTGACGCGTTTTTTGCAGTGAGAGGCGCCTATTTTCAATTGGTTTCCTATGGCAGCGAGCGTTCTGCGTGCTGTTTATGCGCCTACTGCGGCTCGCGTTTTACCGCCCGCTGCGCCTCGTTTTTTTCCACTGTCCAATCGAATGAATGGAGAGGCGGGCCTTCCGTTTTAGTGATGAAAGCTACAGTTGCTTGAACGCCCGGAGAGTGCGATGATGGAGGATAAACTTGTGGTGCTCTCCCGGGTTACCAGGAGCTTAACGACTTCACAAACCGTAACTACCACAATGTTAACAGAAAGTAAATAAAGTTGGCTGATTTGACGTTTACTTGACTGACAGGACAGCTGTTTCAGTGGTTGCCTAGCAACATAAAAAACGCCGCGCACTGCTCGTTCTGTGTGATGGCAAGTGCTGTGTGCCTCGCGTTTTCGAACCTGAAAAACGCGTCAGGTGTGATCGGCCCCTTAGAGAGTATGTTGCACGGCTACAAACATATGACCATCAACGTCCTTCAGTGTTTGGGTCTTACTCAAAAAGGCTGACTTAAGCCCACCCAATGCATTCCCTTTCTGGCCGTGGGTCTCAATTCACTCTCCATGCAAGCCCGCCTCTTATCGGAACACTCAAGGCATTAATGGACTCAATCATGATGTTCAAAAAAGGGAGAACCCTCCTTTTTGTGTCAGAAAACACTTGGGCTGATGGCTGTAGGATGTCAGTTGGGCCTGCTTCATGCGGCCACTTCAGCTATGGTTGAAAGCTAGGGTGACCACCTGGATATTGATCTGTTGCAGGACAGTAGCCGCATTTCCATTAAAGATTTGCGCAAAACTTTTGCAATATTTTCTAAATGTCGATAAAAAACTATTGCAAAATGACAGTTTCCATTAACCAATGTTATGCGACTAAAATGTAATTATTTCCTTTTGTGATAAGTCATTCATGGCGATGGATGTTGGTAGGTTTACGTAGCCCTTATTTTTAATCGAAGGATTGAAGGTGTTACCCCACCTTTAATGGCAAGGAAAGCCCCTTATAGCCTACTTGGGAGCGGCACATATGGGGTTTCTCCCTCCTATCTGCTTCAAGGTCTTGATAAATGTTGGCATTTCTTTGTTGTTTAGAATCCAGCATTTATTGGTTAAAATGAATGGAGAATATCTCGTGTTTTTCCGTAGATGCTCGACCATTTAAAGCATGTAGCCTAAGCATCCATCCTGATGGCAATTTGGCAAATATTTCCAACGAACATGGGATCAACGCATGTTAGTTGGAAATATTTGCCAAATTGCCATCAGGATGGATAATTAGGCTTTCTTTTTTATTTTATTTTATTTTATTTTTTAATCTGGAAATGCCCTCGCTAGTCTCACAGGTACTGTTGGTGCAAGAGAGCTAGTTTTTGCAGGCCAAAAGCCCACAGTAAGCTGCTCCATTGAGCAGTGCTTATACTTTGATAAAAGTGTTGTTACAAATCTATCTTACTAAGTGCTGTATTCGCTTCTTCTCTATCATCCATTTACCCTTTCACATGTAAGTTAAAAATATTCTAGCTGACCCGCTATCGCAAGTTTTTTTAAGGCAACCTTATTAGATAGACATCACTGTTATGTGTTTCATTACACCAGTAAGGCTACTATTGCTTATCAGTGCTAATATTGGGCCATTAGCTATGCTTATGCTAAGCAGCCCTTCACAGTAACACGGCAGGATTTTATACATTCCCCATAGTGTCAGCTTCTGACGCAATGTTGAAATGACCGAAATTGAAAGGGAATGTCCCTGAAATAAGGGAACGAGACATTGCGTTCATGCCATGTTACTTACACTCAGGGTTTATCATTAGCATTCAGTCGAAAGATTCTGAGGCAACGTCTCCATTGAACATATTATTCCAATAAGGCTTCAGTATGTTTCTCTTTAGCTTCTGACACAATGTCTCCTTCCCTCATCTCAGGGAACTGAGGTTACTTTTAGTATTTGGATAATTTTTTATGCTTCAAAAACTAGAGGGCCACAGTTGCATCACATGCTTTGTTTAATGTAAAGAAAATTGTAACTAGGTCTCCCACCCCACTTCTTACTTAGTCTATCTATATTTTAGTCTATTAATTTAAAACTTTACAAACTATAATTTTACCAAAAACCATATCCGCTTTGCTCTAATTCTTTATTTTCTTTGAAAGTACTTATTTCCATTATACTGTATGTCAAACTGCTTTAGTTTCCAATGCAACATTTTATTTATTCTGAAAATCTTTTTCAGTGCAACTATTGGTAATATTTTCTGTATTTTGTCCTATTCTTTAGAAACTTAGACACTGTGGAGAAGAATTTAAGAAAGTGGTTGCGTGTATTCGCAGACTGAGTGGATGCAATGCTTTGGCTCAAAGTTTATTCCAAATGATCTGTGGGAACTTACATGTAACTAGAAACCAAAAGGTATGTATTAAATAATATAAAGTGTGAAAATGATTCACTGAATTTCTGTGGGGTTTGACTTTTTAAAGATATTTATGTTATTATGTTATTATTTTATTTTCATTTCAGATTGCTGTTGTTGAGGGTCTTTACTTTCTTTTCCGAGAGTTGTTACCAGGTCTTAATGAAAGATCAGGCCCAAAAACCATTGAAGATGGTGATGTTTTTGAATATGCAAATATCTGCTGGGCTTACTTGATTGCTCAAGGACAGGTACGTTTGTAGTTTTTTGACACAGCACTTCATAAATTAGATCAGAAGCTGTTCAGGTACTATTTTTCATTCCAGTAGCATGGACTACCCAGTAATTGATTGAAAACATGATTTTTTTATTATTATTATTATTATTATTATTATTATTATTTATTTATTTTTTCTACCAGAATGAGACTAATGATCTGGAGAACTATGCTACAATATCCCTGAAGGCCTATCCTACTGACAAGCGGCTGTCTGAGCCAGTGAGAGTACCAGGGATACCAGACATTTTTGAAAAGTCGTACATACTGGAAAAAATCACAGGTAAAATGTAAAACCGAGATGTTTATTTTTCCCAATTCATCTCCACACCCATTATGCTATGAAAAGCTTTTTTTGTTGTTGTTTTTTTAGATGGTGTAAAGATTCCAAACTGTGATGAGGAGAATCTATTGGAGTCATCAATTCAGAGAGCTACAGATGTCGAGAAAATTTTGCTTAGTCTTCCTGCATCATTTGATAGGTTTCCACTGTGGATTTCTCATAACAGCATCCCTCATGGTTGCAAGTATGTCATATTCAGGAATCTTGAAAAGCACTATAAACAGATAAACACTTATATGTTTTTCATATATAAAAATATATATTTTAAAAATTACATCATAATGGAATAATGTAAAAAATATATATATACATAATGCTTTTTTATAGCTTTCAGGTTGAACAAAAGAAAACTTTTTCGGTCATGTTTGAGGATGTCAAACAGTTCAGTCATTTGATTGTCACACCACCCCTGCAACTGGCAAACATGGGAGTTGAGGGTCCTCTGCTGGTGTATCTCAGTGAAGGTCTAATTTTTATATGCTGAAAGCTAGACTGTTTAAAGCCTAAACTGTTGCCTAAGAACCTGAGTGTAACAAACCCGATAAGATTTATTTTATATTATTGTTTGTATTGAGCAAAGTATTTCATTATGAATTAATTTCATTATGATCTAAAATTATTTTTCTATATATAATATATAGATAATCTAGGTGTTTACTTGAACAAAGACAAGGGACATCCATCTAATATTAAGGTCTACAACTGTCTGTCCGGAAAAGAGACCACAGTAAATGTGACGGATCTGGCTGCAATGTAAGTATAGTTCAAAAGCTTTTACCTTATAAATAACATACAAGGGTTTTAGGTGTATACTTGTAGTTATTTGATGAATGTTATTAAGCGTTGCTATACCTTTTAAGGTCCTTAGAATAAGTTTTTATTTTGATACACCTGAACATCCACATTGAAAGCATTTGATAATACTTGTCAAGTCAAGTCAAGTCAACTTTATTTATATAGCGCTTTTCACAATACAGACAAACACAGTATTAAATAAAATAGTACATCAGTGTTTGTTTCTAGTGTAAAACGTCCACGTTTGGTAATGCTGATCAATAGTATTGTTGATTGATTAATTAAATTAAGTATCCCCAACTGAGCAAGCCAAAGGCAACAGTGGCAAGGAACCGAAAAACTCCATCAGGTGACCTAATGGAGAAAAAAAAACCTTGGAAGAACCCAGGCTCAGTCGGGGGCCAGTTCTCCTCTGGCGTTTATGAACTAGAGACCGGATTTAACTGTAAGATTAAAAATATTATATAAATGCCTGGCTGAAGAGATGCATCTTTAATTTAGTTTTAAACTGGGAGAGCGAGTCTGAGCAACGAACAGTATCAGGAAGGCTATTCCAGAGTTTTGGAGCTAAATGTGAAAATGATCTCCCTCCTTTGGATGATCTGGATATCCTAGGTATGACCAAAAGCCTCGAATTTAGTGATCTTAAAGAGCGCGATGGATTATAGGGCGATAGAAGATCCGTTAAATAAACTGGAGCTAAGCCGTTTAGGGCTTTATAAGTCAGTAGCAATACCTTGTAATTAATACGGAACTTTATAGGTAACCAATGTAGTGATGATAGAATTGGTGTTATATGGTCAAATTTTCTTGATCTAGTAAGAACTCTAGCGGCGGCATTTTGGACTAACTGTAGCTTGTTTATTGAGGATGCAGGACAACCAGCTAATAAAGCATTACAGTAATCTAGTCTCGAGGTCATGAACGCATGAACTAACTTTTCTGCATCAGAAACAGATAGCATATTACGTAGCTTAGCAATGTTTCTAAGGTGGAAAAAGGCTGTTCTTGTAACATATGAAATAAGATTTTCAAAAGACAGGTTGCAGTCAAGTATAACACCCAGGTCTTTTACTGTAGAGGATAAAGTAACAGGACATCCTACTATGTTAAAGTTGTATTGTGAGAGGTTTTGTGGGCGGTTTTTTGAACCGATAAGTATTACCTCTGTCTTGTCTGGATTTAATAAAAGAAAATTGTGCGTCATCCAATCTTTTATATCTTTAACACACTCTGTCAATTTGGATAATTTAGCGTTTTCATCCGGCCGTGATGAAATATATATTTGAGTGTCATCAGCATAACAATGGAAACTAATTCCATTAAACTTGTTCCATTCCATTAAACTAATTCCATGGAAACTTGTCACATGTATGTTGGTTTCAATGCGTTTTGGTTTGGTCTGTTTGGTTTGGTTTAGTTCTAGTTCCCGTTTCCTTTGTTCTCCCGCTACTGTTTTCCCGCCATTAGTCAGTTTCCATGGTGTCTAATTAGTTCACACCTGTTCCCTGTTCCGTTGATTAGCTTCCCTTGTTTATTTAAGCCCTCGTTTTTCCTCAGTTCCTTGTCTAGTGCCGATGTTGTGTTAGGCCTCGTTTACACCGCAGGTCTTGATGCCAATTCTGATTTGTTGCCTATATCCATAGATTTTTTTTGACCGTCCGTTTACACGTTCTTTCAATTGTGACCCATATCCAATTCATGTGTTTACACTTGCCATCGGCTACTATCTGAAACATTGTGCATGCTTAAAGGGTTAAATTATCTTGCACAGATGGACAAACGCGAAATATGCTTGATGCTAGCTTTGCGATATAGCCAATGCGAAGTTCGCCAAACATCACCATGATTTTGAGGTGGAGGAGGATGAAAATGGCCATCATCATTGCACATATACTTAAGTTATTGTGTGCGAGAGAGTTCTCAGGACTAGTGGGAGCATATTGTGGCAGGCTTTAACGAGGAGCAGTGGGTCCGAAATTTTAGAATGAGCAAGCCAACCTTTGATATGTTGTTAATGTTTGTCCACATTCCTCTCCTACGACGATACAACGTTTCGTCCCTTTGCAGATGCGCGTCAAGATTGCTCTCGTCATTAAACCGCGGAGACGTAGCCTAATGCCTCAGAAAATCTGATCTGCCTGTTTACATGACAGTCGCATTGGCACATATCTGATTTATTTCCACATATGAATGAGACCTGAAACCGATCTCGAAATATCCGAATGCATGTGCAAAAAAATCGGAATTGGGTCACATTTCACTGACAGTGTAAACGAGGCCTTATGCTGTGTAGTGCTTGGTATACCTCTGTGTCAAATAAAAGTCTTCCTGCTTGATCTTCTGGATTGCTACAACTTTACACATAATTGTGGGCAGTGGGCACACACTACAAGATTTTCAGGGCGATTTTTGGACAGATTTATCCCCTTTTGACAATCCTAGGTAAAGTCCCAATTATCTTGATGGTTCTGCGGATTATTTTATCAGATTTTCCAGTGCTGAATCTGCTTGGAAGATCGTCGGAGCAGCCACGATTTCGAATCGTAAATATTCAACATGTTGAATATCTACAATCAGAAATCCTGTAGTGTGGGGGGGACCCAGAGGACAAATGCGCGTACACTCTAGAGATTACCAAATCAGAAAGCGAGCTGACAGAAGACTTACCTCCAGCTCGCGCTGTAACGTGAAGTCCATGTTCACAGCATCTCCACAACTTCATCTAAACATTTTTACGAATTTTCTGTATAAAAAAAAACATCCATACACTATAACGGGGGTTTTCAACCTGTGGAACACCTGTTAGTTCAGATACACTTAAGTGAAACAGCTGTAAATGTGAGATTTTACTAGCAAATCTTTAAGGTAGGGATACACCAAACCAACGCCAAAGAACTAGCACTGATGAAATCCGACTGTGCCAGGTGTGTCTGACTGCGTCCCACAGTACTACAAACCATGCCCCTACAAATTACACCCCTTACCTCAAGTTGAAATAGTTGAAAGTTGAATACCCTATAATAATGAAACAGCCATTCACGATGTCATCAGAGCCCCTCCATCTGAATTTGTTGATGTCATCACTAATACTGCTCTTCTTCTGCTTCACTTTCTTCACTTTTTAAGCTTCACTATCGCCATCGCCTATTGTTTCCCTGTGACCTAGTTTTCCCCAATCTGCTTGATTAGTCATTTCTTTCACCTGTGTCCTGTTAATTATCTAATTAAGTTCCTTTATTTGCTCTGTGTATTTAGATGCTGTGTTCTCCCTCAGTCGCCGTCCGTTCTTGTTAATGTTTGTGTGGTTTTTATCCTGGTTCCTGAGTTTTGTCATTAAATACCCTTATAATCGCTCTCCTTCCTCCATGCTGTTTCCACTACCACGTTACGTAACAGAAGAACGGACCTAACCGTAAATGGCATGGCCTCACTTGCTGTACTGCTTCTCTGCTTAGAGCAGGGAGTCTGCTGGAGATCCACACCCAGGAATTTTTACATCTCTCGTGCCAAAGTCATTACCCGGACCACTCGCTCTGTATATTTTTCCACACCAGCCTAAGCAAGCGCTCCACGGTCCCAGAGAGGATTTCGCCGCTTTCGTAGTGTGGGTGCTGGTGCACAACAAATCACCATTTACCATCGGCCCAGCGGAGGATGACTCCACTGCCAGAGACCAGCCAACCACCACCAGCGAACGACGTGACTGAGATGTTGCTTGAGCCCACCTCAGACAGAGGAGACCGACCACCCGTGAGTGACAGGACCGTACCGAGTATAAGGACACAGAGTGTCATTGCCACAGAGCCTGGACCACTGACAGAGACTGACTAGGTGCGTGAGCCGGCAACACCATGCGTCACTGAGGGAGTGCTTGTGGAGCTTGAGGGCTGGGAGGATTGCCCACAACCCTACCTCTATGAAAGTGTGTATGTTGGACTCTGGCATATATTTTGAGAAACTTAAGGACATTTTTGTGGTAGATCTTATTGACTTTTGTGGAGAGGTTATACCCAGTACCCCTGTATCTCCAGCGTCCTTTGAATCACCAGAATTCCCGCTCAGCCTCCCTCTCCCACCTCCTCAATCAGCCTGTTCCTCAGCCCCGCCTCCGCTGATGTCCTTCAGTCCCTCAACAGCTCCCACTTGCTGTGAAGATCTGCCAAATGTCTTTAGGCCACCAGCTCTATCTCGCACAGAGGATCCCCTGTCTCCGTCTCCAGCCTCTGTGCCCGTTGCTCCACCTCGGCCTGGCGACACATCAGCACCACCCTGGCTTCTCCCTTCTTCGGCTCCACTGGAAACCATCGGCCATACGGCTTCTCCGGGCTCCCTCATCCCTCTGGCTCCGCCTTGGTCATCCGTCGACCTGCCTGCACCTTCAGCTCCGTCTGGCTTTGTCTTCCCCCCGGCTCTGCCTCCGTCCTCTGTCCCACCGGCTCAGCCTCTGTCCTCTGGATTTCCGGTTCCCCCTCGGTCGTTCATCACCGCTGCTCCACCTCGGCCTCTAGTGCCATCGGTCTCCTGTGGGCTCATCGGCCGGTCAGCTTCACCAGGGTCTCCATCATCTGTGGCATCCTCTCCATCAGTCGTTCCCAGGGTGTATTCCATCAAGTCGTCTCCACCATGACTTCTCCTGCCTTCGACTTCGCCCTGGGGCCTTGTCCTGGCCTAACATCTGGCTTCTCCTGGCTCCTCACTACTGGCTCCTCTCACCATCCACTCCACCATGGACTCCCTTTGTTTTAGCCCTGAGCTGTTTTTGCCCTGAACTCTCACCAACGGCACAATGCCAATTCTACATGTTGAATCAGCCAAAAAAAAAACAGGTGGCGTCTGACTATAGCCATTGATGTGGAACACAGAAAAAATAAGTCGGCCTTGGTGTGTCCCTGGCTTTAGTCATCCATTAGAAGGGGCAGTTTGACTATTCTCCCAGCTAATCGTTGGCTGGTTACACTTTGGCGCAACTGAATTTGAGCATAAACAACTAAAAACAAAATGGATGGGTGGCTTGTAAAAATCTAAAATACCAGAGATGATAAATCAGTTAAACTGAATGAAAAACAAGCTTATGCCGGGGACACACTTAACGACTAGTGAAATTAGATAAACAAAGGGGTGTGCATGTCCAAAAAAGGTTGAAAACCCTTGCACTTCAAAGACACATTTGATGTGAGAGATTGTGCGAGATTTCCTGTGTTCACAGCTTGGACTCTGGTTGTTTGTGAATGGAATCTGTTAAGCCTGGTTCACACGGGATGATTTTAAAATTGTCTGCCGATTTTCCAAACCTGATAGACCCCACACACGGCGATAAAAAAAATCACGGGTCTAACAGTTTTGGTCATACAGTGTGTGGTGCGCAGCCACACGGCAAAATCAACACATCACACACAAACCGATTTGACTCCCGAGCATTCCCAGGTCAGACGTGAAATCTCGCAAAATCCCTCGAGATCAAACGTGACTTCAGAATAAACAATCATGGTGGACGAAGAGGATAAAGTGGCGATAGTTTGTAGTTTGTTTTTAAACGAAAAAAAAAACGGTCTGAGTACCAGCTAGAAAAAAATAGGCCATTTTGGGCATAAAGGTGCCGAGAGCAGAGCAGAGCTACTGGAGGGAAAGCATTAATGTGCAGAGAGGGCCACCTGTGGGCTAATGCATCCTTCTCCCTTGAGAAGTTGGCATTCTCTTTCAAAGCAAAAATGTCCACCTCTGCTTGCCTGAAAATGCTCCAAATCGTGTGGACTGTATGGGGGTGGAGCCTCCACTACCCCGGAGATGGTACACTCTGGGACAGTATGTCTGCCCCCAAGTTCATGGAGCCCTCACTGAGCGAAGATTCTACTGAGCCCACAGAAAGAGGTGGCCCGCCAGCTTGTTTAGCGGACGAGACATGAGACTCCTTTGATGATTTATATAGGCTACCACTGTCATGCTGTCGGATTGGACTGTCATGATCTCATCTGGACATGGTGCCCCCTGAGTTCTGACTGGAACTTCTTGAAGGCAGGAACTACTGCCATCATATCCAGACAGTTGATGTGCCAGTTCGTCCTTGGCTCCGTTCAGCAAAATCCAGGCCCGCATTTGAGGCGAATCAAATACAGCCCCCAGGAACGAGATGTGTTGGCTGGGGGACAGTGAGCTTTTGCTCAGATTGATCCTGAACTGCAGACTTTCCAAGTGGCTGAGGATCTGTGCGCACATAGTTCCTCCTTCGACTGGGCTAAGAGCAACTTCAAGTTAATTCAGGATGCATACTCCAATCATTCTCAGGGAGGAGAGAGCTGCATCCACACTAGAGGCTGACATTTTTTCGGGAATCCCACGGGTCACGGGATTCCCGTGGGATTCCTGCAGGATGGGAGTCATCTTTGTTATTAATCACGGGATTTGGACGGTACAGGATAAATGGTTAACGGGAGCAGACGGGAGCGGGAATCAACCAATAGCAAAGACGACAAAAAAAGAAAAAAGTAAATGCACCATTTTGTAGTTTCCTTTTAACCTGTTAAGCCTCACCAGTGCGTCGGCGCACTGAAGCGTTTTTTTTTTTTTTTTTTAGTTCAAAGTTACTATCAGATTTAATGTTATACATTGACAGACTATACATCATTAAAAAGATATAATACTCAAGTTTCAGTATTTGACAACTATTGTATTCTGAGAAACTTATAGTGACAGTTATTTCTTAATTTGTGTCAGGAGTTATGAAATGAAAAAATGCGTCGATACCTTTAATATGAATTATGCGCGTCAGCCGCTTTCATTCATAAAAAACTCCCGTGCTGTCGTCATGACAGCGATACACAAAACAACGTCCCTCAGGGCTTTAGCTCAAAAATGTGCAGATTTGGAGAAATATTGATAGATTCTCATAGATTTACATCAGATTTCTATTGACAGGAATAATATTTATTGAATTTATACCCATAATTGGACTCATTATGCAAGAGCATAATTGATGAAAATCGTTAACATGTAATTAAAAAAAACTATAAATGTAAACTATAAATGTATTGTTTACTCAACAATAAATGAGAAAAAGGCAGCTTTGTGTGCTGTTTGGGTTTATTAAACTATTGTAGACATGGTGTGAACTGTACTGTTTTTATTTTATTTGCTGTCTAGAAAATCTAGAAACGGGCTCAGCAGCTGGTCTAAAACAGGATGGAGAGCAGATTAAATCAAATTATGTATTAACTAAACACTAATTGAAGAAAAACATATGGGAGCGGTACAGGAGCGGGAGTCAGTTTAAACAGGAGCGGGATGGGAGTGGGAGTCAATTTACCAGGAGCGGGATGGGATGGGATTATTTTTAAAACTTTGGTCTGGAAGTGGGACGGGACAAGATTTCTTTCTATGGGAGTGGGACGGGACAGGAGTGAAAATCCACTCCCGTGTCATCCTCTAATCCACACATTTCGTAAAGGTGCGTGGAGCTAGGGACAGTCTGAATGGTAGGACTGTATATGGGTAGTCGGCCCCATACATTTTGGCAGGCTGAAAAGCCATTTTTCTTTTTTCTGTGCAGGTGCACAGACGTGACCCAATCAGGCTTCAGTATTTTGAGAAAAACTGACTTTTCCCTATGCGTCTGAGACTGAACCAATGTGCGCGAACCATATCAAAATGGAAATTATGTTCAGTTAAATATGACAACTGTTCACTATTTAGGGTTTCAAAAACCTTCGACAAAATACAGTTCTGAAATATAGTTATCCATATAGTTATCCATATTTGTAGGATCTCCCCATTTTAATAATGGAATAACAAAAACAATTTCTAAATTATTGGAATTTCATTGATACACAGCGAAAGATTAAAAATATATGTAAAAGGAGTGGCAATAAAATCTGCAGCTAATTTTATGAATAGTGCTACTGATTTATCAGGACCGGCTTATTTACATCCAATAATTTAAAGGGGTCATATAATGGTACATGCACTTTTACAAGTTGATTGTACTGAAATGTGTGTTGGCAGTACCTGTACACAACCATCATAAAATGATAAAAATCCATCCAGTGTTTTTTTTTTTAATCTTCTTATATGTTTTCCCCCCATCTCAAATCAAGCCCCTCCCACGATTGTTGATTGACAGCAGCGTTTCAACAGACCCGCCCTCGCTCGTGAGCGAGCTGTCAATCATAGTCTGCGCGGACCGGCGCGGTCATTCTTGATACGCTGGAACACTGTCTATGAGCAGAATGGCGTCTAAGCGATTGTGGTGTTCTGTTCTTGGGTGCAATAAGGAACACAGCAGTCATTTTGATGTTCCTAAATCCGAACCGCTGAAGACGCAGTGGCTGAGTTTGTTTTCGAAGGGAATATTCCCCACGATCAAAGTCAATGCTTTCATGTTTGCGTGAATCATTTCACACACCAGACTGCTTTACAAACGAGGGTCAGTAACATTATAAAGCTGGTTTTGCTAAGAAGCTGCTCCTGAAAAAAGGATCGGTACCAACTATTCGTGTTCCTGCTGCACCTCCAGAATAACTGAAGTGAGTGTAACGTTTTATTAACCTTTATATTAATATTTATATTCATCTTTGCAAATCGCTAGCACGCTTCACGATGAATGCGGCTAAGATTTACACTCAGGGTACATTACGGCATGTTTTCTATGTATGACGTTCTCAATATAATTCATAATCCCACGTTTATAATGAACAACGCCTTATGGTTATTGTGTTATTGTGTTACAAACGGTGTATGCACAGAACAGAGGGGCGGGGTGAGCAAAGCTCATTATCATTTAAAGACACATGCACTTAAACGGAGTGCTGAAAACAGAGCTGTTTTTGACCAGGTAAAATGAGTGTTTTCTTACAATACTAATGAGAATTTTTAATTAAATTATATTACATACTTTTAATTTAGACCCTAAAGAATCATATTAGCTTGTACAAAAATGGCATTATATGACCCCTTTAAGAGCTTTTGGAACCCAAATAAACTATTTAATTAAGTACATTTCTTTCTCTAAAATCCATATCATTGTTCATAGTTTTAGGTGCCTGAAATAGAGATCCAGCAGCAACAAAGTTCTTGTTAAAACAATCAAACATGTCTTCTTTATCCAAGATTTTTATGGAGATATCCATTATGTATGATGCAAGCTTTTCAGACTTTTTTGCTCCTGAAATATTGTCAATATTTTAAGGCAAGGCAAGGCAAGTTTATTTATATAGCACATTTCATACACTATGGCAATTCAAAGTGCTTTACAGAAAGGAATTAAAATCACAAAATAAAAGCAAGGAAAATTAAAACAGTTATGAAAGAAATTTAAAAAGATATATGATAAAGTTATAAAATGAAGAGTAAAACGATGATACATATAAACTTCTCATCTGGCAAAATATCATATTTTTATCATATTTTTCACAACTTTCAGTTTTACTCTGAGATTTTCTCATGGTGATTAAACTGTATCTATGGTGTTATTTCGGCGCCTAAGAAATCTATTGAACGTTTCCGATGGACCCGATATTTCCCTAAAATCGGACAGGAGGAGCTCTAGGACTGACTCATGGGGTAACCTTGGGTTCACTGCCCCATCAGTCCGCACCCCAAAAAAAACCATTTGTTCCAAAGCTCTAGGAATGGAATCAATCCAGTCCGTACCCTACAGAACCTCAAGTTTAATTACACATCAAACTCACTACTCCATCACAGGCCCAGGTCATGGTTTCATCTCTCAAGTTCCCCAATTAAGTAATTTATGTTTGTCTCTTACCCAATTCTCAGTGCCATTTCAGTTCAGTTTAGAATCAAAAGGAGGAATACAGTGCAATCAGTCGGACATATAGTGGATACAGTTATAAAAATAATTAAAAGAGTAATAAGATTATACATAAAATAAACTTCTCATAAATAAACTTCTCATCTGGCAAAACACCGGTGTATCATATTTTGCACAACTGCTTGTTTTACTGTGAGTTTTTCCCATGTGGATTGTACTGTGTCTGTGGTGTTCTTTCGCCTAAAAAAAAATCTATTGGACGTCTCCAATAGACCTAATTTTTCCCTAAAATTGGACAGGAGGAGCTCTAGGACTGACTCATGGAGTAACCTCTGGTTCACTGCCTCATCAGTCCGCACCCCAAAAACCCATTTGTTCGGAAGCTCTAGGAATGGAATCGTTCCAGTCCGCACCCCACAGAACCTCGAGTTTAATCACGTCAAACTCACTACTCCAACACAGACCCAGGCCATCAGCATGGTTTCATCTCTCTTACCCAATTCTCAGTGCCATTTCAGTTTAGAATAAAAAGGAGGATAACAAAATAAAATACAGTGTAATCAGTCGGACAGAAAGTGGCACAGTACTCATTCAGTAAATTCACAGCTGATCAGATGTGTTTTGAGTCTGGATTTGAATGTGACTAGGGGCTGTTTACACCTGGCCACTTCATGCATTTTCTCAGATCAGATAGCTATCCGATCGTGAAAAGACCAGGTGTAAATGCCCTCCGAAATGCATTCGAGACGGATTTGAATCCGATCGCTCAAACCACTTCAGGAGGTGGTCTGGGCCGCATTCCTGACGAAACTGGACAAGTGTAAATGCATCTGGTTGTTGAAACCACATATGTAAATTGTACTCCCAAAAATGCTAAAAAATAGACTTGTGAGAGCGTGTTATAGGCTATCTGTAATGTTATAGCCAGATATGACGACGCTACTGGAACACGCATCACCGCAGACGAGCAGCTGATCATCTCTTCATCAAGCCAACGTGCAAACTATCGCAAATCAAAGTGAAAGTAAGTCGCAGACGCTTAACACACAATCATCATCATTAAAAGTAAAGAAACGAAAATATCTTACCAGGGCTGTTACTGCTCTCTCTTATTGCGGTCTTTGATTTGAAATTTTAGCTGGTGATCAATAAAATACAGCTCATATCTGTTGCTTTCGGTGACGTGCACTCCATTAAATCTGCATATAGCGCAGGAACTGAAGATCGGATTTAAATCCGTTTCGCAAAAACACATTTATGTGACCAGGTGTAAATGGAATCATTTTGATAAATCAGATAGCTATCCGATCTGAGAAAACGCATGAAGTGGCCAGGTGTAAACAGCCCCTAATGTAGGAGCACATCTGATCTCTTCTGGAAGGTGGTTCCAGCTGCAGATGGCATAATAGCTAAAAGCGGACTCACCATGCTTAGAGTGAACCCTTGGTATTTCTAGCTGTGATCCTAATGATCTGAGTGATCTGTTAGGTTTATATTTAGTGAGCATATCTGTATTGAAGGTCCTAGGCCATTTAGTGATTTATATACTCGTAATAATACTTTAAAATCAATCCTAAATGTAACAAAGCCAATGTAAAGACCTGAGGACTGGTGTGATATGTTCATATTTTCTGGTTCTGCTCAGAATCCTGGCAGCAGCGTTCTGTATGAGCTGCAACTGTCTAATGGTCTTTTTGGGAAGGCCAGTGAGGAGTCCATTACAATAATCCACCCTGCTGGTGATGAAAGCATGACCAGCAAGTCTTGTCTGGAAACAAATCATCTAATTCTTGCAATATTTTTGAGATGATAGTATGCTGATTTAGTTATTGCTTTGACATGATTACTGAAACTAAGGTCTGACTCCAGAATTACTCAGAGATTCCTGACTTGATTTTTAGTTGTTTGCCCCGTTGCGTCAAGGTATGCGTTCACCTTGAGAACTTCATCTTTGTTTCCAAACGCATTGACTTCAGTTTTGTCTTTGTTTAACTGAAGAAAGTTTTACCACATCCAACTGTTGACTTCATCAATGCATTGGCACATGGAGTCAATGGGGCTGTAATCGTTAGGCGATAGGGCTAAGTAGATCTGTGTGTCGTCTGCATAGCTGTGGTAAGCAATTTGGTTCTTTTTCATTATTTGGCTCATTGGGAGCATGTACAGGTTGAACAGGTGTGGCACAAGAATTGAGCCTTGAGGGACTCCGCATGTCATGGATGTCCACTCAGACTTATGATCTCCTATACTCACATAATAACCTCTCCCTCCTAAGTATGACCTGAACCATGTTAGGACTATCCCAGAAAGCCCAACCCTGTTTTCCAGCCTGACAAGAAGTATGTTATGATCGACAGTGTCAAATGCAGCACTGAGGTCGAGTAGTACCAGAATTTATGTTTTGCCTGTATCACTCTGTGCTGTGATGTGGTCGGAAATCAGATTGAAAATTGTCAAAGTATCCATTTGAGGTTAGGAAGTTGTTCAGCTGATTGAACTTTTTCAATGATCTTGCCTATGAAAGGAAGATTTGAGATTGGTCTGTAATTGCTCAATATGTTGCTATACAGATTGCTCTTTTTCAGGAGGGGCTTGACAACTGCAGTTTTAAGGGAAAAGTTTGGAAAAGTCCCAGAGAGAAGTGAGAAGTTTAACACTTCTAGGAGATCTAAGCAGTTTAACACACTTTTGAAACAGAAGGTGGGGAGTGTGTCAAGAGCGCAGGTTGATGTTTTAAGGTGCTGTACTGTTTCTTCCAAATTTTACCATTAATTTCTTTGAAATCAGACATAGAAACTTTTTGAGGATGTGGTCTGATCTGTCTTACCTTAGTGCCACACGAGGATATGCTGATTGCCTTTTTGATATTATTGATTTTCTCAGAGAAGGAAGCAAACTCACTGCAATTGCTGTTCGAGAACATTTCAATGGGAATCTGGCTTGGGGGGTTTGTTAGACTCTCTACAGTAGCACAAAGTGTGTGTTATTTATGTTTCTGTTTGTAATATTTGAGAAGTACGTTTTTTTTTTTGTTTTTTTTTGCCAGAAATAATCAGACAGTGCTACGTCCTTAATAACAATCTGTGAAATGTTTAGACCCTTACTGATGAGTAAATCTAGAGTGTGTCCACGATTGTGTGTGGGTCCGTCTACATGTTGAATCAGATCAAAAGTATTTAAAACAGTTAGGATTTCTTTTGCCAAATTGGTTTCTGCATTATCTATGTGAATATTAAAATCCCCTGCAATAGCAAAACAGTCAAACTCTGAGGAAATGGTTGATAACAGCTCTGTAAAGTCCTTAGCAAAGGCTGGAGAGTATTTTGGAGGCCTGTAAATAATGATAAGTAAAATGAGTGGAGCACCTTTTAACACAATGCCCAGATATTCGAAAGACGGGTAATTCCCAAATTATTTTTTTGACAGTTTTCATTCACTGTTTAGTGGTGCTCAAAGCACCACATATGGTTAAACCTGAAGACCAAGGACGCCGACAAGACAGCCCTTCTTGGCTCCCCTGTCTATTCCTCGGGCCTATTCAGTTCTGCATGGCTTTGCTGAGTGTTTTACGGCAGCCCAGAAGCCTTCGCAGGCTATGCGCCACTTCCTACCAAAGCGGGCTAGTTCTTCTGCTGCTTCTAGTCACCCTAATGCCTAATTCATACACAACTTTAAACGTCTGCAGATCGCTGTGCTGCTTAGACTTGCTCTGGAGTCTTGAAGTCGTTGTGGTGTTCACACTATGTGACACTACGTAAATGATCTGCAACAGGGGGTTACACACTACACGAGTTGACAACAACTCTGTCACCCTGCGACTCTATCCAGTCCCCAAACCACGTTTTGTCACGAAAACAAACAAGAAGTGGAATGGGAAATGACGCGAAACAGGAGTTGTCTATTTGAAAATGAACACCGAGACAAAATTGGCAGTGCAAGTTGTTTGCGCAATGATCTGTTCAAGGAATTCATGCTCCTGCCACAGTTCAATTAAATTTTGGTCCATTTCTTGAGTCCAAACCTTTCTTGAAGCCATTGCTGGCGCTGCTGCTGTTTTTCTTTCAAAGACCTCAACCTATGCCTTGCTCTCTCATTGGCAGGGGCGGCGCCAGATAATTTTTAACGCAGGTGCTGAGGGGTGCTAGATTTTTAACTTGTCTTTGTGTCTGTCAAGTGTATTTAAAACATCATGGCTTCCCACACTTGAAAAGGGAAGGACTTGACCAGACTCAGGATTTCACTCGTTCTTCAATTTATTTGACCACTAAACAAGGAAGGTGAAAAACCTTTAAACATACAAAAAATAAAACAAATTAAATAAAGTTAGATATTTCCCATCAAATACAATAAAGCACAACAAAGTACATCAGGCAAAGTGTAAGTATATTTTACACATAGATTAACCATTACTTCATTATTTATCAACCCAGGTAAATCAGGCATTGAATAACCAGAAAGCCAGCTCTACTTTTAGACACATTTACTTTTAAATTAACCTGTTACTCTTTGTTTAACTTAGATCATTCTATACAGAATTTATATATGACATATTGCATTCATAATTTCAACCTAAATGAAATCAAGCATTCCAAACGATTTTACTGTAGATTAGCATAAGATTATTTCTGTTCAGAAATGGTTAAGTCTCTTTGTACAAAGCTAAACATTTACCCAATGTACAGAAATGTTTTAGCTTCAATCTATTAATAGTGCAATTAACAATGCATCTCTATCAACAGACCATACATTTTGCTTGCCCATACAGACTACTACGTAGCCAGCGATCACATTTAAACAGTCTTCAGAGTCCAGTAAAGAGATGTGAGCTTACCGGTAGCCCTTTTGATCTTTTCCTTTTCCCATGAGTTTTAATTCCGTGATTCTTTAGCGATTTCTTCTTTCTTCTGCTGTTCTAAGCTGCGTTGCAAACCTGAACAAACTCGCGCCGCTTCTATTGTCTGAAGGTTCTTCTTCTTCTTCTTCTTCTTCTTCTTCTTCTTCTTCTTCTTCTTCTCTTATTTAAAGCAGCACTCAGTAGCTTCGGGATTTCTTCGCTGTATTCTCGCTTTTTGCTCGCAGGTTTCTCTCTACAGCTCCCCCCACAGCTTCGGAATAGATATTTGACAACACTGTTGTAAAAACTCATTGGTGATTCTCAGACACCAGAGGCTATAGATCAACGACATCAAAGCAGATGGGACATTCTTTAAAACGTCTTCTTCATTTGGGTTCGGACAGCGTGAGGGAGCGCAATAATGACAGCATTTTAGCAGATTTCTTTTGGCCGTAAAGCAATTGTTTACATCGCGAGACCTGATATCACGCGAGACTTCCTGACGCGGCGACCCGCCGGCTCAAAGTTGCAAGTGCGTATTTTCCGCTCACGGGTACCAGGGGGGTGCGAAACGACCATCATTCAACCCGAAATAAGTAATATAACCATTCCAATGACTCCGAAGCTGTTCAGTTAAGGTAAAAAAAGTTACTTAGTTCACCTTTAATGGCGGACTGCAAACAACGTTTAGGTGCATGCCGCCACCTACTGTACTGGAGTGTGTATAATCATGTCATTTTAAAGGTGCTCTAGGTAACTTTTTAACCTTAACTGAACAGCTTCGGAGTCAGTGGAATGGTTATATTACTTATTTCGGGTTGAATGGTGGTGGTTTCGCACCCCCCTGGTGCCCGAGAGCGGAAAAAACTCACTTGCAACTTTGGGACGCGGGTCGGTGTCAGGAAGTATCGCGTGATATCAGGTCTCGCGATGTAACGAATTGCTTGACGGCACTGCACAGGTACACGCCCCTATTCAAGCACCGGCGGGCTAGCTATAAGCAAAGGGCAACGATAGATTGAGTTATGGCTGAGGCTGAGCCTGTAAAAAAGAAGCAGAAAGCTAGGAAATCTTTGTCGGAGGACCAACGAAAGAGGAAACGGGAGACTGACCGAGCAAGAAGTCAGACTCGAGTAAATATATCGGACCGGCTTTTTCAGAATGGTGAGAACTGAGAGAAACAGAAGCCTGCAAAACGGATGCTGATCCTGCTGTTGCACTTGTAAGTTAAGTATCTTTGGAATAAACTGTGTTTAATATTTAAATTTCAAGTAATTGCGACCTCAGGATGTTTGCTATTGTCTGTAAAGGTTTTTATTATGATCGCTGTCTGTTAGGGGCTTACTAGTACGCTAGATACTATAACTTTGATGTTAGTATTGTCATAGCAAACACGTTTGATTTCTGTAGTTGTTTGGCCGTTCCTCTGTCGGTTTTATTTGTGTAACTTACACTCTTATTTTATGTCACTAAGTCAACGCGTCTGATAATAGGCAATATCAGACGCGCAAAATGTTGCACATTTCATGATCGAGCTAGAAAAAACGTTCTGATGTTTTCTTAGACATGCAAAGGTAAACCATCATTCTACCAGATGAACTTATAGACCTTGCTAATATAACTTTAGACAAATATTAGCCTCCGATATATATTTTTTTTTTTTATGCTCATGCCCATTCTCCCAAAAACAAACAAACAAACAAACACGAAAGCAGTAGTTCGCCTCGTTCATATCGTTCGTTCCCGGTAAAAATACTAGTATGCATGACAACACAATAAATAAAAAAATCGCCATCAGTTGGAAAGAAAGTATTGCTTTACTTGCCTCGGTAGACATAACTGGTTTTGAAATAGCGGTTCCTCTGCTCAGCTAGGTTGACAGCTGATCAGCTGGGTTGCTCGTGGCGAGGGGGGAGGGACAACAGTTTGTTTTTACGACAGAGTGTTTGAAAGCATTATACTACCAGACACTAGGGGGAGCTCGTAGAGAAAAAACACTCAGACTTGCATAGTGTCCCTTTAAATTCTACTCCATTACCCTGAGTCTTTTAAAAAAGTAAATAGAGCCTTCCTAGTGATTCTTATTCCTTCTCCTTCTCCTTCTGATCCAAGTATCCCTACCAGATTCCACTCCCTCCCTGCCTCCTGAACCTTATCTTTAAGCACCTGTCTTTCCACTTCATTCAATGTACAGTAAAATATTACATGTTCAACATTTTCTTTAACCCCACAGTTTTCACAGTTCTCACTATTCCTTTTCCCCATTAAAAATAATGTGCCATTCAGCCCTGTGTGATCCACTCTCAGTCTTGTCATTACAATTTCCTCACGCCTGGTCTTTTCCATGTAATTCTTTATACTGACACTTTTTTGTATTTTATAATATCTCCTACCTTTCCTGTCTTCCTCCCATCGTTTTTGCCATATTTCAAGACCTTTCCTTTTAACCACTGCTTTACCTTCGCCTTTTCCTAGTGGAATTGTAATTATAATTACTTTTAGCAGTGCCTCTTTGGCCAGTTTATCTGTCATTCTCATTCCCTTTAACCCCCTCATGTGCTGGCACCCAACAAAACTGAATATCTATGCCACCCCGATGTAATCTAAATAAACTGTTTAAAAGTTCTATTAGTAGATCCTCTCTTATTGATGTTACTGCCTGAATACTTTTAATTACGGCCAAAGAGTCTGTGCACAGTACCACCCTATCAGGTCTGACCTCTTCAACCCACTGTAGTGCAATAATGACTGCTACTATTTCTGCTGTGTACACTGATAACCGGTCAGATAATCTTTTGGAGAAATGGATTTTAAATTCTGGTATATATATTCCAACTCCCACACATTCCTGTTTATTCTTGGATCCGTCTGTATAAATCTTTAAATAATTATAGTAACTGTTTCTTATGTAAAGGTTTGTTTTAACTCCTATTTCCTCCATTCTCCATTCTCTTTTCTTTTCCAATATATTAATATCAACCTTTACTTCTGGAAAGAGCCATGGTGGAATTCTACTAACTGGATTGGCCATGGTGAAATTTAAGGCTTCCATTTCATATTCCCTCACTCTCATTTCTCTTGTCCATCCAAAACCAAGCCCCTGAAACTTGGAATACTCCCAACATTCCTGTATTGTTTCTTTTGCTGGGTTTTCTTTCCCACTTCCTTTCAATCTAATCCAATACGCCATCGCCAGTTTCTCTCTTCTCAACTCCAAAGGTATCTCTCCTGCTTCTATGAGTATAGCATTAATGGGGGTTGTCTTAACAACTCCGATGCATACACGTAATGCTCTATACTGTAATCTTTTAATTTTTCACAATATTGTTTTTGCCGCTGCACCATAAACTACGCAACCATAGTCTATTGATGACCTCAGGCAAGCCCTATAGATGTTAATTAACGACTGCCTTTCTGCACCCCAGTCACATCCAGCCACAGCTCTCATCAGGTTTTTAACTTTTTTGCATTTAGTTTCTAAGTGCTTAATATGCATTTTCCATGTACACCTACTATCAAACCATAGTCCCAAATACTTAAATTCATTTACTTTCACCATTGTCTGCTCATATAATGTTAAACTTTCAACATGGCACTTGCGCTTCTTTGTAAACATCATATAACAAGATTTGCTTGTCGACATCTTGAATCCCCATTTATATGACCACATCTCTACTTCCCTAATTGCTTTCCTTATATTACCTAATACATATGACACATTCCTTCCTCTCATCCAAATGGCCCCATCATCCGCATATAGTGCTGTTTTTATGCATCCATCCATTTTTGAAAAAATATCATTAATCATTATGTTAAACAGTATCGGACTAATTGCACTCCCCTGGGGAATACCATTGTCTACATTAAATTCTGTAGATACCTCTGATCCAACTTTAACTTTAATTTTCCTACCTGTTAAAAAGTCCATAACCCAATTATATAACCTTCCTCCAATACCCATACTACTTAATTTAATAAGCAAACCTTCCCTCCACATGGTATCATATGCCTTTTCTATGTCAAAATATACAAATGTCATTAGTTCTTTCATTTTCAATGCCTTTTCCACATCATTACTTACTCTAACTAGAGCATCTGTTGTGGAGCGCCCTTTTCTAAATCCACTTTGTATATTGGTCAGTAATCCTCTCTGTTCCAATATATGTGATAATCTGCGAACTATTATCCTCTCCATCCATTTGCACAAGTGGGATGTCAATGCTATGGGCCTATAGTTATCAGGATTAGCTGGGTCCTTACCAGGCTTGTTGAATGGTAATATTACTGCACTTTTCCAACTATGTGGTATTATTCCATCCCTCCAAATTTTATTAAAAAGTCTTAATATTAACTTAAATGATTCAACTGGTAACTGTCTGAACAGTTGCTGTATATCCAGTGCCCATGCAGCAGAGCTATGTTGAGTTCTGACATCGTAAAATCCACATCTAGTATTGACATTTGTCTGAAGGTTTCTGGCGTGTGCTGCTAATTAGTCTAATTTCGCTCACCTGCTGAGGCGCGCTGCGGAGCTGCACGCTCGCTGTTACGCGCATGTAGAAGCAAGGCCGCTGTCACATGCACGCGCATGCAGACACACCTCCCGGCAGATCGCCGCAACAGTGTCAACATAGAGTCCCAAACTTATGGAAACAATCAATAATTATTCCCATCGCAAAAAGCAACCACCCAAAAAATTTGAATGATTATAGACCTGTGGCTCTAACTTCATTAGTTATGAAGTCCTTTGAAAAAATGATAAAGAAAGAACTGCTGGGTAGAATTGAACATCTCCTCGACCCCTTGCAGTTTGCATATAGAGCCAACAGGGGGGTGCAGGATGCTACTATAACTCTGCCTAACCTCATATACAAGCACTTAGAGGGAAATAAAAACCATGTCAGACTGCTGTTTGTGGATTTCTCGTCTGCCTTCAATACTATCCAGCCCCATTTATTGGTGCAGAAGCTCATAGAAAATTTTGGGTTGGACTGCAACTTGGTGGGCTGGATTTTGGACTTTCTCACTAACAGGACACAGAGAGTGAGAGTAAATGGACAAATAAAGGTTTTTGAACTTGAACTTGAAGATCATTGACAGGGGGAGCTGCACAATTATACATATATATATATATATATATATATATATATATATATATATAGTCGGCCAACAGCTCCAGATATGCATGCTAGCATGCTAGATATTTGTCTGGCGTCGGCAAGGTGTCAGCGAGCGTTTTTGATGCGTCGTTTAGTATTTCACACATAAAGATTGGCGATTGCGGATCACCCACAGATTTGCACGCGATTACAGCCCGACCTGTCGGCGAGCTCGGTATCTTGCAAATCGGGCTTAAAATCCTGTAGTGTGAACTAGGCTTTAGTCATCGTCGACTCAGCAGTACACCAAGCCAGCTCACACTCAGCCCCAGTCCAAGGCAGAACCTGAGGTGAAGCAGCACTTCCGTCCAGCTAAGCGCTACCCATTTCAAGCAGCCCAAGCAGTCCTGATGTTTTTGGATGTTCTGTATGTTCACCTTCCAACCCCCTGATCAGTTCCAGGTGTTGGAGGTGCTGTGTTTGGTTTCCGTACTGGATCCGCCCCACCAGTGGTATGCATGCCCAGACCTCCTTCATCTGTTATAGTGAGTCAAATAAAAACAAACACCTTCGCAAAAAGAGCATTCTTTCTCTTCACTGTCCTGTCACAAGCCTCAGCCCCCCGCTACAACATGGCGATCTACCAAATGTGACTCTTCAACCCCTCACCACCCAGAGCCAGGCTTGGGAAGCCATTCACGGCGTGTCAAATTGGGTTTTAGAAATAATCATACTGGGTTACTCTAGCTCGCTCACAAGCTCCCCACTTCAGGGGTGTGATTCACACTTCAGTCTCAGACATAGATGCTCACGTCCTCTGAGCCTAAATAAAAGTTCTGTTGCAAAGGGTGCTGTGGAAAAATTTCCCACAGCCCACAGCAAAGCCCTGTCCCAAATGGCGCACTTCATGTGGAGTTTCGGTCTCGTGGACTTAAATTGCGCATGCTCGCCGAGTCCACGAGTCCGTAGGCCGTCCCATTCAGCATTTTAACGCTTTGAAGTGTGTTCAGCAGTGCCCCCTTTGTACTATTGAAGCGGTCTTCCGCGAAGCCCGCATAGATGCAGGCTCCACACACTTTAACTACATTTACATTTATTCATTTAGCAGACGCTTTTATCCAAAGAGACTTACAAATGAGAACAATAGAAGCAGTTAAACTAACAGTAGGACAACGATATGCAAGTGCTATGACCCTTCTCAGTTTAGTCTAACGCAGTAAAAAAAAAATTGTTTTATTATAGAACAGAATAGAATAGAATAGTAGAGAAAGTGTTAGTATTACTGGATCAAGTGCTGTCGAAAAAGAAGCGTCTTCAGCCATTTCTTGAAAGCTCTGGGGCCTCATTTATAAACGTTGTGTACGTACGCACAAAAGAAGGCGTACGCCACTCTCTACGCAATAATTGGTATTTATAAAAAGCAAACTTGACGGGAAAATGTGCGGTCCTTCACGCAAACTCTGACCCAGGCGTACGCACAAAAACGGGTGAAATGAGAAATGGCGACACCGTCGGCAGATGGAAGAAACACGTGAAAGTGTGTGAAACTGCAAACCGTTGTGTAAAAGAAATGGCAATACTGCCTCATAAATAACATGAAGACTTCACAAAGCAAGTCTTACAATTAACAGCCTACACGAACACCCGTTTGATCGATCTGCAGTGTAAAACAAACAAAATCAAATGAAGATTACAAAAGAAATGCAATTGAACACATATGTTCTGCAATAATATTGGCATGTTATGCAATTCATTCTCAAAATTCTCCACCTCAGTCACCACTCCACTTAATAGGGATTCCCCAATAATTGCCGCCAGTGTCTTTCATCAAGAGGGGTCACCACCGGTGTCCCCTTTCCCCCACCCGTGGCAGACACACTCTGGCGATGGAGCGCTTTTTTGCATCGACTTTGATGTCCGACCATTTCTTTTTTATTTTGCAGCATTAACGGCGTCTGCAACCTTTTGTTACTCAAGTGCCTTTTTGGCATTAGTAATGCCCACACTGTGCCCTCCAAACAACATTTTACTCCTCTTTTCCACCTCGCGAATGATAATTTCTACTTCATATTGAGTGAAGTTACGTTTCTTGGTTTTCCTCTCTGTTTGCCATGATTTCGCAATCGATGAATATTAACTTGTGGGCGTTTCACGGACTATTTATGGGCAACTATGGGCGTGACATGAAGCCGCAAAAGCTGCGCTACATTTAGAATTGATTGTGATTTATTAAGGGAAAACAGCGTAGGATGTGCGTGCGCACGGTTTTATAAATCCGAATATTTCTGTGCGTACACACGTCCTATGTTTCATCCGTACGCCACTTCTGACACAAATCCTACGCCAAGTTTTATAAATGAGGCCCCTTGTTGAGTTAGGCAGATCATTCCACCTGCAGGGAACAGTCATGGTAAAGGTCAGAGAAAGAGATTTTGTGCCTCTTTGAGATGGCACCACAAGACGTCGTTCGCTTGCAGAGTGCAAGTTCCTGGATGGCACGTAAGTCCGAAGTAAAGAGTTAAAGTAAAAGGGAGCAGAACCAGTGGTTGTTCTGTAGGCAAATGTCAGTGACTTGAATTTGATGTAAGCAGCAACTGGCAACCAGTGCAATTTTGTGAGGAGAGGAGTGACCTGTGCTCTTTTCAGCTTGTTAAAGACCACTCTGGCTGCAGCATTCTGGATCAGTTGCAGAGGTTTGACCGTGCAAGCTGAAAGACCAGCCAGGAGAGCGTTACAATAGTCCAGTCTGGATAAAACTAGTGCTTGGGCAAGGAGTTGTGTAGCATGTTCTGATAGGAAGGGCCTGATCCTCCTAATGTTGTACAAGGCAGATCTACATGACCGGGCAGTTCTAGCAATGTGGTCTGTGAAGTTCAATTGATCATCAATTACCACACCAAGGTTCCTGGCTGACCTTGATGGAGTATGGATGACGAGTCTAGCTGAATGGTGAAGTTGTGATGGAAGTGTTGGGTTAGCTCTGTCTTCGCAAGGTTTAGTTGAAGGTGATGGTCCTTCATCCAGCCAGAAATTTCTGTCAGGCAGGCTGAGATACGATCGGCTACCGTCGGATCGTCGGGCTGGAATGAGAGGTAGAGTTGTGTGTCATCAGCGTAGCAGTGATAAGAAAAGCCATGTTCAGCAGACAGATCCAGCAGGATGAGAACTAAGGATTTGGAAGCTGCTCTTGCCAGTCTCAGAGCTTCAATTACTGAGAGCAGGGCAGTCTCAGTTGAGTGTCCGCTTTTGAAACCATCTGATCTGATCTGGTTGAAAACAACTCGTTCAAGTGTTTTCGCGACGAATGGAAAGAGAGATACCGGTCTGTAATTTTCCAGATGTGCTGGATTTAGAGTGGGTTTCTTAAGCAGTGGGGTTACACGAGCCTGCTTAAACGCTGTGGGAAAGGTACCAGTGTGAAGAGAGGTGTTTATGATGTGTGTGAGTGTGGGTACAACTGAGGATGAAATGGCTTGAAGTAGGTTAGTGGGAATAGGATCAAGCGGACAGGTGGTAGGGCGATTGGAAAGGAGGAGATTGGAGACTTCTGCCTCTGAAAGTAGAGAGAAGGAGGGTAGAAAGTGTGTGTTAGCTGGTAAAATGTGTGTGTCAGTTTGTGGATTGGTAAATTGGCCGCTGATGGTGGTTGTTTTATTTATAAAGAATGTGGCAAAATCGTCAGCTGTTAGTGTTGATGGAGGAGGAGGAGGAGGTTTGAGAAGAGAAGAGAAGGTTTTGAAAAGCATGCGAGAGTCTGAAGAATTGTTAAATTTTTTGTGATAGTAAGTCATTTTAGCAGTAGAGATATTAGTAGAGAAGGAAGAGAGGAGGGACTGATAAAGACCAAGGTCAGTAGGATACCCAGGAATCCTTGCGAAAGGCCAATCAGACAACGGATGGGAGGAGATTTCGCTCACGGATAATTGTTGACATGGCTGAGAAGAAAATATTACGTTTTTTATGACCTAGGTGTACATTTTACCAGTTGTAACCTACAGTTTATACAAACATTATGGTCATCGACCAGTGGTTGATGTCTCAAACATAATAATAGTGCGTTGAATAATACGATCACATTATGATTCATTAAATAAATAGAACTGAATGTCAGGGCTGTACTGAGTCATATGTAAACATAGTATGAATATTGATAAATTCCTGTAAATTCATCTGAAACTCATGCACATTTTCATTATGTGTTAAAATTGTAATCTTAGTTCAAATGGAACATTATGTATTATTATGTACAACTGTATACATTTAAATAAGCATGATGTATCTATTGTCTAATGCCCAGGTGGCATGCATAATATCAAAATCTAGAACTGTAAAATTAGGCTGTGTAGTTGACATGGAGATAAGACGATGGAGCGCAAAAATGTGATTTCTCCTGTCCAACAACAACCAGACTGTTATTTCCGGCGTGACGATCGAGTCTGTCCCAAAAATACCTCTCAATGCGCCCTTGTGGACTCGCGCCAAGGGCCCTATAGGTCTGCACTACATGACGTCACCAAAGTGTGGACTCTGAGGAAGTCCACAAGTCCGGAGTGTGCCATTTGGGACAGGGCCATTGTCAGGCTTTTACTTCCTCGTTCCAAGGCCTTAGTCCCATTCTCGATTTGAGATGATCTGATAACACGCCTGTTAAGAATGCTAACTTTAAAAACAAATACTCTTACAGATTTGCCCAGGATTTGTTTTTTTGTCAGTGGATTTGAAAGATGCATACTTTAATATCCAGATAGCCCCTCATCACAGACCGTTCTTGAGATTTGTGTTCGAAGGGGTGGTTTACATGAATACAGGGGTGGCTTACATTAATATTAATAGCATTGTCTAAAACTTAATTATTAAGCAGGTGTCAGAAATTACCAGAGCATCAGCATCAGTATTCCCTGCCCATATGCGTACCATATCCATTTTAGGAAGTAAACTTTGTATCTACCTAGTTATCCTCAATATACTCACCGAAATCTTTCTTAAAGGGTTAGTTCACCCAAAAATGAAAATTCTGTCAGTAATTACTCACCCTCATGTTGTTCCAACCCCGTAAGACTTTCATTCTCAGATTTAATCAAAAATATTTTAATTTGTGTTCCGAAGGTGAACGAAAGTCTTACGGGGTTGGAACAACATGAGGGTGATTAATTAATGACAGAATTTTCATTTTTCGGTGAACTAACCCTTTAAATTTGTCTCAAAATTAAGAACCTGCACAATTATCCATTGTTTTGATTGTTACAAATAAATGCTTTTGCTACTTTGTGTTTGTGAAATTTAGAATTGAAAGAATGTGCAACCTTTTGTACATTTTGTATTATTGTTCACTTGTGTTTACACTAGTGCATGATGAATTATATGTAACTAATGGGACAACAGTTGTAGCCCTTATGTAGCAACTTAACATCACACTTTTCTGTTTTAGTGTGGCTACAAAAATACTGTATTAGACGGTGAAATTTATTATGTACAATGAAATGTTCAAGTAATATTAACCACTGACTTTATTTTACTCATAAATCATAAAACCCATTGCAAAAATGTGATTTTCCTACAAAATAATGTCTCGACTGAGCAGATTTTTTACTCTTTTACATATTTGTATGGTTTACAGTGCAAATTGTACAAATAACTTTCTTTTACAATTTTACCCATTCAGGCTCAAAGATAACAGAACTGACAGCACCATTAAAGTCAGCAAAACCCCCAAAGAGGCCATTGTGGTAAGTGTTGTGAACTAGATAAGATTTTACTCTGATGTAATGTTTGCTACACTTTCAGATGGCAATCCACTTTTTTGGGTAAAAGATTAAATAATTCTTCTCACCCTCCAAACATCGAACATTAAAACAAAATTTAAAAGTGTAAAAGCATTAACAAATGACTATAACAGACAATGAATAACCCCGCAAAAGTGATTATTTTTGCATCAGTATTACGGACATGTTAAATATCCCTGTAGTAATATATGTCTGTATTATATAACCTACGTTGCCTTAATAAAAATTGTTCATCAACTTAAACATTGAGGGATAATATTTCAAAGTGATTTACTTAATTTTGACAGACAATAAATATTGTATTTACCTGCTTTAGAAACATCCAGTGAACACTGCTAATAGGGATTAGAAGTGAAAGCGGGAGACAATTAGATTTTAAAGCATCAGTTCTGAAAAACAAACCTGAAAAGAGACTTGAGGATTTTAGGAGAACAATGTGAGATTCTCAATGCATTCCTGTGAATTTTTTATGGGATATATCTTTGGGAGAGCAGACTACAAATGCGTTGTACAGTATGTGTTGTCTTTTTTCATACTGTTACAGCAGTTTCATACTGTTGTCACAAACTGCTCTGAGACACAAAGGTTGAGGATCCAAATGCAGTTTATTTGAGTAATCCAGAATCGTAATCAAACACAGGCAAAGGGTCAAGCACAGGAACACAGTCCAAACAAACAAACAAACAAACAAACAGCCAGGCAGGCAGGCAGGCAGGGCAGAGCCAAAAAGGGACTCCAAGAAACAGGCAAAAATCCAAGAACCAAGAGACGATGAAACCAGGGAGAATGCTCAGAAATGCAGTATAAACACTAAACAAGACTTCGCAGGGAATGAATGAGTGTACATGGTTTAAATAGGCTTAGACTGACAAGGTAATGAGACACAGGTGGATGCAATCAGGGATGATGATTCTGGGCAGTGATTTATGAGAGCTTCCTTGAGAGCCACCAGAGGGCACTCCACATCAGACTATTGTCATTCCCTCACAAACTACATTTCCTATAAATCACTGCCCGGACTCATCATCACTGATTGCATCCACCTGTGTCTAATTACCTTGTCAGTCTTATGGTGCGTTCTATTATTGTCAACGAACCGACTCTGCCCTCGGATATGACGTCACTTCCACACTTCAAGCGTTTTGGTATGTTTTGCGCGTCCGAGTCGGAGAAAAAACATGGGCGCCACCCGGAAAGCTGTTGCTATGGTAGCACTGGCCGAGTACCAGGCGCTCCAAAAGTATGTGCTATGTTTTAGTTAGTGGTGGGCAGATCGAGGCTTCGTGAAGCAATGAAACAGTTGAACCAAATGTGCCATATTGTTTCGAGGCTTCGAATAAATCCGACACCCGTCTCAACGGTGACACCTAGTGGTCACTTGCAGGTGTTGATCTGAAACAACCTTGATGAGCCATTAAAAAAATGTGTTGTTTTTTTATTATTGTATTTTTCTAATATGTGAAGCTTGTAACCTATAGGCTCCTCACTGTGCATAATGCTATTTTGGTTCTGCAAAATTAATATTAATAAAAGAAATCAAGCCACAATGTCTCACTTTTTTAGAGATTTTTATTCAAAAATATTAATTTCTCTGCTGTGGAAGGACTTAGCCTACTTCTTTTTTTTTTACAGATAATTTCTCCAGCCTTTGAAAAAATCCTCTCACAAGGGATACTTGTTGCTGGCATGCAAAGATATTTTTTAGCTAGGACATACAAATGAGGAAAGATTACTGCTCTCTCTTTCCAGTAAGTTAGGGGATCATGAGTTCTGGCCAAATACGCATCGTTGATGTATTTTTTCACTTCCACTGTGGCATCAGCTGTAGCATTGTGTGTCTCATATGTAGACCTATAAAATGTATATTCACACAATATTATATTATATTATATTATTTTTACATTGAAGCTATTTTTAACATGATTGGCAGTTGTGATTGGGACATTAGGTTGTAGGGCATAGGGCTATGGACTTTCTAAACAGTGTCCCAAAAGTTTGTAATTATATTTCAATTATAATTATATTTCAAACAATGCATACCTTGCTTAGATGGCCCAGCAGTGTCAGTAGAAGGCCTAGGTACAGGGGGAATGCCATCCTCTGCACCCTGCAGAATGGCAGGGTGAGTGCTCCTCAAATGGCGCATCATGGATGATGTATTGTTGCAGTAGGCTAGCTGACGATCACAATACACACATCTCACTTTATTTGGGGTTTCTAAACGGAAATGCTCCCACACCACAGATGTACGGCATCTCTTCTGGGGAGCCTCCATTTTATCTATCTATCCAAATCTATCTATCTATGTATCTATATGAATCTATCTATGTAGGCCTATCTAGATATGTATCTATAATCTATCTATGTATCTAGATAGGCTATGTATCTAGATATGTATCTAGATATAATCTATTTATGTATTTATATATGTATCTATAATCTATCTATATATGTTTCTATAATCTAGCTGTCTATATATATTTATATCTATGTATATTAATGTGTCACTATATGTATACTCTGTCTGTCTCTAGTAGGGTTGCCACCTTTGATTTGTGAAAAACCGGGACACTCAGATGTTTTTGCATGATTTTCCAGCGCTGTTTTTCCTTTATATTTAACTGAAATTTTTAACTCTAAAAAAAAATAATCTTGCAAATAAGTGTATTGTGATTGTCAAAACATTTTAGTAACTAAACTGAATTGTATTAGGTTTAGTGACAACATGTTACAATGTTTATATGGTACAATTTCTGGTAAGATACGTTTTTTATTATTGCTTGAAACAAATTTCAGGATTTCAATTCAGTTCAATTCTTGTGATTTGATTTAATTGACTGATTTGGATAAATATTAGAAGATAGGCATTCATTTTTCTCAAGAAAAAAATCTCACCTAATGCTGTAAACATACAGAGAGACCTATCAGCTGGTAAAATTATTTAAGGTTAAAAATAACTTTATTTAACAAATTAAATATAATGCATTTTTTATTATAATAACAACTTTATTTAATGATAAGTAAATATAATAAATATGTAATATAGTAGCCAATGTTTAGCAAAATACTCTCTATAGCTCTTTTTTTCTAGCTAACTAAGTGCTATAGCCTATTATGGTCATCAAATGGCTTTCCTGAGGTAAATGTTATGTGACAATTGTTCTCCAGCTGTTTTATTGACCCTTTCCGCGGTTGAAAAACACTGATTGATCGATATTATGTATGATGAATATACATTTCGGTAAGTTGTAGGCCTACGTTTTATTTTAACATTGTTCATTCGTGTTTATTTACTATTAGCTAGAGGTGATCAGTTCACGTGCCGCTAGGGATCTTTCACGTCACATTTACAAACTCCAAAACGGTATTTATTGTTTGAATTTCATAATAAAATTGACAGAATCTGAGAGCTGAGATTTTTTTTATATCATAATATAAGTAACCTGCTCTGTCTAGTCTGTCGGTCTCCATGTCCTCTTTGCTTCGCGATTTTTCTGTGCGTGAGAAGGGTTAATTGCGCGTGGCAGATCTGCAGTAACAGTAGAAGGAAACGGTTTGAAACCAGGAAATTCTACTTTAGAAGTACATTTTAACAAAAAACCGGGACAATTCGTGTCCCGGGAAAGAATATTAATTTTCCGGGACTGTCGCTCAAAAAAGAGAACAATCCCTGGAAAACCGGGACGGGTGGCAACCCTAGTCTCTAGCCTATCAGTCAATGTGTTGTGTAAATTTAAATGTAAGCCTAAATAGCCTGTAACTAATCAAATCGCACTGTCACTATATCACCAAAAATCTGCTATCTCAAAATCAAACTCCTCTCACAAAAACCCACAAGGTCAATATGCGTTGATTTCACTTTTATACAGATGTGCGATTGTGTGGTCTGTTCCCGACCCTGTGAATCAAACGCTGATTCGGCGGACCACACCTGATGAAACACTTAGTGAAACACTTTGAGGCTTCGTTTGGCCATAGTCACGTGACATGGGTGTTTTGAATCACGCTTCGGATCAGTGTTTCGAAACATCTGTGCTTCGGGATCTCGCAAAGCTTCGGAACGACTGTTTCGCGTCGGCCATCCCTAGTTTTAGTTTATCTTCTGTTAACAACGCTAGCCACGTTAGTTACACCTGTTTGAAACAAGACTTCATTCAATATTGCACTCACATAAGACCGATTCCCATACCCACAGGCAGTGATACGGACGCAGTAAGATATTGCAGTAATACAAGTGATTAAAATCGTTATTTAAACAACCAAAGCGGTCCAAAAACAAAAACAATTCATACTTACAAGTCACACAGGGTGCAGCCATCTTGGATTCCATATCGGAATTCTTGCTCGGTGTCCTCACGGTTGTCTGACTTCCGAGCTGGGAAATCTGCGGAAAGGGGGCGCATTGGCGCATGTTGCTAGGCAATGTCTGTCTTCCTAGTCGGAACTCCGACACGGATAAATGGATAAATAATAGAACGCACCATTAGCCTATTTAAACCATGTAGCCTACACTCATTCATTCCCTGCGAAGCCTAGATGCGTACGATCAATCCCATCGGTGTGATTAGAACATTCAGATCGCATGATTATCAACTGCTAAATTCAAATCTGCGTTTGCGCGTCTGCTGGCGCTGGGCTAGAGACGGACGCGCTCAACGCTATCACATATCAAAACTATTCAGTGTTTTCAACTTCATACGGTTTATTTTAGGTTTCAGACATTTAAATACACATAAGTATTAGCAAAACAACATTTATAGTTTGTAAAATACACACCGATGCGGCAATAACAATCTTTTTAATTATAAATTGATGACGTGTTTATATACACATTGTGTAGCTTCTTCCACGAGGGGTTTCACGTCACCTAGTGCAGGACATGCAATAAGTCAGGAGAGGTGTCATATTTGGCCAGAGAAGGCAAAATATAAAAATAAATAAAAAGAATAAATGAAAAAAATTGAAAAGAATTGCTGAAAATTAAAGCTGGTTTGTAGCATACCAAGAATACAGACTACTTTCTTGTTATTAGTAGGCCTACTGTAGCGTTATTTAGTGTTAAATCTGTATTTGGTGGCTTAGGTTTTATTGTGAATTTGTTATGTAAATTTGTTGCTTTGTATTTAGACTAGCCTACTTATATCTATATATTTACTTGAAATATATATATATATATATATATATATATATATATATATATATATATATATATATATATATATATATATATATATTAGGGTGCATCAAATTTGAATGTGAAATTTTTATTTCAAAATATCAATTTGGCTGGCATTGCATTTTGTTCCAGTTAACATAAAAATGACTTTGCAAAGTTTTGAGGAATTCCATTGAGATTTAGGGGTGCCACCTAACACATGAACTTTGGCGAAACTGCCAAAAGGTTGACCTGGAAATGTTGAGTACAATGACCTTTTATACAGTAACATGTTCTATAGGGTTATCAAAGTAAAAGTTGTTTGTTTGCCCTTTGGGCAACTTGGGCATTTCTCAGAATTCAACTTTCAAGATTCTCCATTCATTTGTCCTATAGACAAAATGAATGGAGGTCAATGGGACATGTTCACGTGGCCTTACCCTGTTAATTTACTGTAACAACTACAATGCTACTCTCAATACACATGAGACATCTTCAGTGGGGAGAACAAGTATTTGATACGCTGCAGATTTTTTCAGGTTTTCCCACTTACAAAGCATGTAGAAGTCTGTAATTTTTATCATAGTTACACTTCAACTGTGAGTGACAGAATCTAAAACAAAAATCCAGAAAATCACATTGTATGATTTTTAAGTAAGTAATTAATTTACATTTTATTGCATGACATAAGTATTTGATACATCAGAAAAGCAGAACTTAATTTTTGGTACAGAAACCTTTGTTTGCAACTATAGAGATCATACATTTCCTGTAGTTCTTGACCAGGTTTGCACACACTGCAGCAGGGATTTTGGCCCACTCCTCCATACAGACCTTCTCCAGATCCTTCAGGTTTCTGGGCTGTTGCTGGGCAATACAGACTTTCAGCTCCCTCCAAAGAGTTTGTATTGGGTTCAGGTCTGGAGACTGGCTAGGCCACTCCAGGACCTTGAGATGCTTCTTACAGAGCCACTCCTTAGTTGCCCTGGCTGTGTGATTCGGGTCGTTGTCATGCTGGAAGACCCAGCCACGACCCATCTTCAGTGCTCTTACTGAGGGAAGGGGGTTGTTGGCCAAGATCTCGCGATACATGGCCCCATCCATCCTCCCCTCAATACGGTGCAGTCGTCCTGTCCCCTTTGCAGAAAAGCATTCTCAAAGAATGATGTTTCCACCTCCATGCTTCACAGTTGGGATGGTGTTCTTGGGGTTGTACTCATCCTTCTTCCTCCAAACACGGCAAGTGGAGTTTAGACCAAAAAGCTATATTTTTGTCTCATCAGACCACATGACCTTCTCCCATTCCTCCTCTGGATCATCCAGATGGTCATTGGAAAACTTCAGACGGGCCTGGACATGCGCTGGCTTGAGCAGGGGGACCTTGCGTGCGCTGCAGGATTTTAATCCATGACGGCGTAGTGTGTTACTAATAGTTTTCTTTGAGACTGTGGTCCCAGCTCTCTTCAGGTCATTGACCAGGTCCTGCCGTGTAGTTCTGGGCTGATCCCTCACCTTCCTCATGATCATTGATGCCCCACGAGGTGAGATCTTGCATGGTGCCCCAGACCGAGGGAGATTGACCGTCATCTTGAACTTCTTCCATTTTCTAATAATTGCGCCCAGCCGAGCATCCCAGCCTTGTGCAGGTCTACAATTTTATCCCTGATGTCCTTACACAGCTCTCTGGTCTTGGCCATTGTGGAGAGGTCGGAGTCTGTTTGATTGAGTGTGTGGACAGGTGTCTTTTATACAGGTAATGAGTGGAGAACAGGAGGGCTTCTTAAAGAAAAACTAACAGGTATGTGAGAGCCGGAATTCTTACTGGTTGGTAGGTGATCAAATACTAATGCCATGCAATAAAATGCAAATTAATTATTTAAAAATCATACAATGTGATTTTTTTTTATTTTTGTTTTAGATTCCGTCTCTCACAGTTGAAGTGTACCTATGATAAAAATTACAGACCTCTACATGCTTTGTAAGAAGGAAAACCTGCAAAATCGCCAGTGTATCAAATACTTGTTCTCCCACTGTAGGCTATACTCTGAATATGACATTGTCCACTCTAGAATACTGTTGATGTTAAGCTTAATAGCTTAGCTAAAATTGATACCTAACTGTGGTTAGCAAACTGTTGCTAGCTAACGTTAGCTAGATGTAATGAGCACCAAATACCTATAAATATGACTTAAATGACTTATGATAAATAAGTATACAAAGACACAACTACAGATATGATAGAAATATGTAATAATACATACCCAACACAGAAAGATCACCTCAAACAGAAAGATCACCTCAGTTTTCTTGAGCTGTAGTATTGTTTACCTCAGATCTCCATGGTGACTATTGAGCACTGTTAACCACTTTATCCAACAAAAACAGATGTGCGGTGGCAGCCCTAAATCATCATGTACTGGAAAAATATTTTGCATGTGTTGTTTCTACATATATTGGAACACTTTTAGCACCTAGCCATATCAAAATTCAAGAATTGTGTTTTTTGATGCACCCTAATATATATATATATATATATATATAACATTTTAAGATTTATTTTTTTTTTTTTATTTTTTTTTTTTATTTAATGTCATTAACCATTGTTTTGAGGCTCTTTTAAGTATCAGTTCAGGCACTGTTTAGGCACCGGTTCCGTTTTAAAAGTATCGATTTTGTTAAGTTAAACGATACCTAATGCTATACAGGTGTGTCTCAAAAAATTTGAATATTGTGGAAAAGTGCAATATTTTTTATCAGTTATTTAAGAAAGTGAAAATGTAATATATGCTAATACACTAATCAAATTGCGCAAATTAAAATTGCGAATTGAAAATACGCCCAATGGAAACACGTCAATTTTGCAAAAACTCCCATTTATCGCAAAAACGTATTTACGCTCACATAAGGTGGTTTTTCAGGCAATTCGAAAAAGAACTATTTCGCAAAACTGCAATGGAAACAGTTTTTGCGCATTTACATGTAACATGACGTAGATGACGTGGTATGTTTGGACAGACTACGAGACAGAGTTCTTTATAAAATTCATAAAAGACAAAAGAATTACAGGAATATTGGATTCTAAACCTCAAAGAAATGCCACAATCAAGACCTCAAAGCAGAAATGAGGGAGAAACACCTCATATGTGCCACTCCAAGTATAAGGATATTTCCTTGCCATTAATGATTGGATAACACACATACGTCTCCTTCAATTAATAATAATAGCCAGTGCAGTGACTGGGATATATACGTAAACCTACCAACATCCATCGCCATAATTTTTGGAATGACTTATCGCGAGAGGAAAAAATTACGTTTTAGTCTCATAACATCGGTTAATGGAAACACCGTCATTTCGCAATAGTTTTTTGTCGACATTTAGAAAAAATTGCAAAAGTTTTGCGCAAATCTGTAATGGAAACGCTCCTATTGACACCCTAAGGATTGTAAGCCACAAAAGGTCATCGCTGAAAGGGCTGGTTGTTTGCAGAGCGCTGTATCGAGGCATAATCATGGAAAGTTGACTGGAAGGAAAAAGTGTGGCAGGAAAAGGTGCACAACCAACAGGAATGACCACAGCCTTGAGAAGATTGTCAAGCGAAGCCGATTCAAGAACTTGGGAGAGCTTCACAAGGAGTGGACTGAAGCTGAAGTCAGTGCATCAAGAACCGCCTATCACAGACATCTTCGGGAAATGGGCTACAACTGTCACATTCCTAGTGCAAGCCACTTCTGAACCAGAGACAATGTCAGAAGCGTCTTACCTGGGCTAAAGAGAAAAAGGAACTGGACTGTAGCTCAGTGGTCCAAAGTCCTCTTTTCAGATGAAAGTAAATTTTGTCTTTCATTTGGAAATCAAGGTCCCAGAGTCTGGAGGAAGTGTGGAGAGGTTCAGAACTTGCTTGAAGTCCAGCGTGAAGTTTCCAGTCAGTGATGATTTGGGGTGCCATGTCATCTGCAGGTGTTGGTCCACTGTGTTTCATCAAGTCCAAAGTCAACGCCAGTCATCTACCAGGAGCTTTTAGAGAACTTCACACTTCCATCTGCTGACAAGCTTTATGGAGATGCTGATTTCCTTTTCCAGCAGGATTTAGCACCTGCCCACAGTGCTAAAACTACTACTGACTGGTTTGCTTGCCATGATATTACTGTGCTTGATTGGCCAGCCAACTCGCCTGACCTGAACCCCATAGAGAATCTATGGGATATTGTCAAGAGGAAGATGAGAAACACCCGACCCAACCATACAGATGAGATGAAAGCTGCTATCAGAGCAACCTGGGCTTCAATAACGCCTCAGCAGTGCCACAGGCTGGTTCAGGCTGACCAATTTAAAAAAAAATTGTAAATCCTTTTTGATTTATCTATTCAAATAACTTGAGGTACTGGATTTTTATTTTCATGAGCTGTAAGCCATAATCATCAAAAAAAGAGGCTTGATATATTTTGCTTTATTTCTAATGAATCTAGAATATATGAGTTTTACTTTTTGAATTAAATAAAATTATAACTTCTCCACAATATTCTAATTTTATTCACCAGCAAGTTGAAACCACGTTTTTGAGTCTGTCTTTGGTTCACTAAAGAGAAAATACTTAACAATGGTTTTGACTTATGAATTTGCACATTAAAAGCATATTAAAAACACCACATAGACATATAAACAACATTAAACGCTTGATTTTCACCACAGGGGGACTTTAAGAAACTCTTTTCCATGTATGCAACATCTATATATAACTTATGTCTACATAATTTACATTAGCAAAATTAATTAATTAATTAATGCTCCTATCAGGTGCTCTTTGATTCAAGTTCTTCAATGAAGGGAAAATGTTATGACACTGTCACTCAAATGAAGCGCATTGATGCTGTCAAGCAAATCTTTGACAGCTTTTCCAACCGAAGCATGGCATATGATTTTGAGCATGTCATCTGCCTTGTGAAGTTCAACAAGGATGTGGAAACTGTTCTCAAATTTACAGAAAATCTGGAAACCTTTAAGGTATTGTTGTCCTGATTATTACACCATTATCACAATTAAAGTAAATGAAAACTACTAAGCATTTGGTTGTAATGATAAATGCTGTTTGTACTCAGTGTTTAATCAATATCATTTTTACACTTATAGGAGCAAGTGCATGCTATTGAAACATCAGGATGCACTAAGTTATATGATGCACTTGTTCGTGGTGTATCAGAGTTTGAGGATATCAAGAAAAGGTTTCCAGCCTGCAGATGTCGCATCTTGTGTTTGACAGATGGCAACGATCACAGGTGTGTGTCTTTGTATATGTATTCCTATACCATCTGAATGAAATTTTACTCTTAAAATTTTACTACACCAACTAAAATGATTATGGATATCTTTTATTGTCTAATCTACAGATCCAAAAATAATCCAGTCACTGTTGCCAGAGAACTGATTAACAAAAATATTGTGGTTGATGCTGTTCTTGTTGGCAAGGCAGATAACACAATTTTACATGGAATCAGCTATGTAACAGGTTTGTTCGTGTGCATTAAAACAAAACGTGTGCATATAACTCAATACTAATGTTTTTATATTCATTTTTATTTTGTGAATTATTCAGTTTTCATGTGTCTATTTTATAAATATGTTTGGTCACAATCTGTCATTGATAATATCAAACTTATAAGGTAGGTTGTGTTACCATACATTTTTGATTAAATTAGACTAATTATATAGTCCAGAATAAATGTAATCAACAATCTTAATGTCACAAGTAGGTTTTGTGTCATGTTCATGTTTCATGTCCTTTAAGTCATGTGCTCCCCTCGTCATGTGTTCTATGTTGTCATGTTCTCATCTTGATTGAGCACAGGTGTCCTTTGTCTTGTCATTAGTAGTCTGTGCATTTAAGCCCTCATGTTTGTTATGTGTTTTTGTCAAGTATTATTACCTGTAACCACTGTTTGGTGAGTTTTCTGATTATAATATAATATATATATATATATATATATATATATATATATATCAGTTACCATGGTGAATACACAATACTAACAAAAACTGTTAATGAAACATGGAAACTGCTCCTGATGAATAAAATGATATTATACCTGCATGCAAATCCTTCTCAGCTAACACATGACATACCAATAACGTGATTTATTGGTATTTTACTTTTATTTCGTGACTTACTAATTTACAACGTAACGACATTGAATGTAATCGCGGCTTTGAACGATTACGTAATGTTGGCATCCCTAATCGTAATCTCGAATTAGAAATTAGATTCATTGTGCAGCCCACTAAAATTTTTACTTTAATGTGTTACTAGAATAAAATTGCAAGTATTTATAACAAAGTGCAAAAAGCTATAAGTTTATTCATTGATCAGTGATGTTCTATTCTATTCTAAATTGACGTAGCCTATCAGCATGTAAAGTTCATGTAAAATTACTTTTCCGGAAACACAAAAAGAAAAGATATGTTCATGTTCATACTGTAACTGCGTTTGATGTTAGTTCAGGACAAACAGTTGCTAGTTAAGGGCTTGAGATGGTACATGTTCTTGTCAATTTAGCCTAAAAGTGTCAGTATGTTTGTCATGTGATTTCAGAGTAATTAATCACTTGGTATCAGAAAGAAAGAAAGAAAGAAAGAAAGAAAGAAAGAAAGAAAGAAAGAAAGAAAGAAAGAAAGAAAGAAAGAAAGCTAAAAACGTTAGTGCAGGAAAGCAATGTTTTGAATGGAGGATGCAGCAACTGCCCTTGAGATAAATGGGAATACAAAAGTGTCTCCTTGCACTATAGACATGTATGGGTTTTGTAGTCAGTAACTGTAGTTAGAAACTCAAAGGAGTGTGCATTTGTTCGTGACTAAATTATTTCAGATTTGAGTCGCTAACAGAGTATTGTGGTTTTCTCAATTAAATTAAGGGGGATATTGCTTTAAGCCTGAGAATGCAAAAGCTGCCCTTAAGCTTCTGGAGATGGAAACGGTCTTGTCCATGGAGCTGAGGGCAGAGAGAACAAAGGTGCCCGCATCTTCCATAAAAACAGAGGTATGAAGTAAAAGCCATTACAGTACCTGTTATATATCTTTAACAGTAAATGTGTTGAATATTGCTATATTTTTAAATGAAATTATCTCTCTTTATATATAGATTACATAGCATCAGTGTGTAAATCTGATTTCTGCAAATATCTACAGTTATTGCATGGAAAATGTCTAACATGAGCAAGATCACTGCAAGATTAGAGATAAACATTTTCTTCAATTCTTTTTTTAAAAATTTGTTTTCAACAGGAAGACTTGACCAACATTTTTGCCACCCATGGCTATGATGAAAAACCAGAAAGGAAGCTTCCTGCTCAAATCAAAGAGAAAGTGGTCAGGACAGAGAGGTATTGAGTGTACAATTCAAAGTCAGCTTGTGGTCTGAATTGGACATAATTTAATTATTTTAAATATCACACAAGCGGGAGCTGTTGTGATGTATCGATTACTGATTCCGGGTCCTCTACACTATTTCATGCGAGAATACTATTCATTTATAGCACATCTTTAAGCTAAGCTTTTGCAAAGTCACAGTGTACTTTTGGAATCTGAAGAAATGTGTGGACCCAAAAACTGTGACATGTGATGTCAGACTTAACAACTGGCCAAATTTATTATATACAGTGCATGTGAAAATTGTTCAAATTACAGTATAAACAGTAGTGCAACCACAGTATATACTGTACTAATATACTAATTATTTCTTTATTAGCATACTAAAAAATAAGATACGGGAATCCAAGTCAGGTCGCTTCATGGAGAAAGACAAACGGATCTTAGAAGAACTGAAGAGTCTTCACTGTGATCCCCATCCATATTGTTCTGTGTATCCCTCAGAAACCAACTTCAGTAAGTATGATTAAACCTGCTTTTATGCTGGTGGTCAGAATAAGACAGTATATGCTTTTACTCCTGTTAAACAAATTATCATGCATTAAATGTTCTAAATAGTTAATAATATCAACTGTCTGTGACTAATTTAATCAGAAATTAAATAACAGTGATATCAATAATATCAATATCAATAATTGGGGAGAGGAGGCCTCACTGAACTAGGTTGCTTGCATCTCTATAAAACTGGCTTAATGTTTTTGACTCTCTAAATTTGACTGAAATCCAAACCCAGTCTATTACTGTATGCAGTCCAAACTGTAAATTTTCTCATCACCTTCCACTGTTTGTAGGTCGAAGCTTCTTTGATATGTTTTGCAAACAGAAACTGCCATAATCCTCAAAAACCTAGCAACGTATTCATTGGTCATTCATGGCTCTTAATAAATGGGGCAGTCAAAATTACAAATTTAAATTTGAGCAATAAAGGTTGTTGTCATTGCGCATTTAAAATATATTTCAGCTTTTTGGAGGATTGTCATGAAAGGACCTCCAGAAACTCCCTATGAGAAAGGAACCTTTGAGCTGTACTGCGAGTTTGGTCGTGATTATCCAGTTAAACCACCTGTTGTCCGGTTCTACACTCCTGTATCCTTAAGCCAGAGAAGTTTCACAGTAATTTTCATAAACTGATTTCTGTTTTGATGAATACATTAAGATTAGAGTACAGAACTATAGAAAAAAGTACAGAAAAAATATATTTATTTAGCATTTTGTACACTATAAAATCCTTAACTGCAGTATAGATTTACCATTGCAACATCAACAGTGTGGGAAGGATTTGCCACAACATATTTGATCGAAACTACTCAGCTGATGTGACTATGAGAGAGATCCTGGATGCTGTATATGGACTTCTAATAGTCCCAGAGGCTGAAGATCCACTAGACAGGTACAGTACAGTATTTGTACAGTACAGTAGTTGGTTTCACATAACCAGTTAAAAAATGTGTATATTGTTCAATGGACTTATCTGATATAAACGGAACATACCAGAGACGAGACATTATTTATTTTGCATTGATCTGTACATGTATGAAATTAAAATAAAAAAATGTTGTCCACTGTCTATCATAGTGTATTGGCAGAGGAATTTCAGACTAACAAAGACGTCTATGAGCAAGCAGCTAAAGATTACGCTGCAATAAATGCATGTCAGTCCATGGAATTAATTGAAAAGGTAAAATATTATTCACTTGATTATTACAAACAAAAGTAGCTCAGTGTTTTTGATCATAGATAACTTATATTTGTTTGTACATTTTTTAGACACTCAGTTGTTACTGGAATATCATATATTTTTTTAAATGTCTAACACAAACTGAGTTTTTTTTTGAAGAATAAGGAAAAATATGGGAAATGGAATATGGGGATGATATTGAGCAGACCCTTGGTCAACATTTCTAAGTCAGGTTACATTGTACAAATCTTATAAATGTAGTATTCTGAGCTCTGTACACTTTTACTATTAAATTAAATTGTATATATTTACATTCTGTTTTATGATATTTATCAAATACATTACACCATTTATTTGTATTTATAATTTGTGTTTTTCAGACATATATAGGAGAGAGCAATGTTCAAGTGCCTCCTCATCTGAAATGTCCCTTGACAGGGAAGATTTTCATCGATCCAGTCAAGGTCAAAGGTGGATATGTGTATGAGCGAAGAGCCATTGAGGATCATCTTAAGACGTAAGTTTCTGTGGAAAAGTTATTTCCCTTGATGAAATGTGATATCACAAGATGCCATTCACTCACTTTTAAAGGGAACCAAGACTTGCAAAAATGGTGTAAGACAGTGTTCCGTAATAGAGAGAGCCCCACAGAAAAGCTATTTTCATAATCCATAATATTTTCATAGTAAGATTAAATCGTAATAAAAAGTTTTTATATTAATTTCCTTGCTTTATTGTTGTCTTCTATCTTGAGGAGGAGTATATAGAAGGATGATAATAAATTAACTTTTTATTGTTGCAGGGACAGGAATGATCCAGTAACACGGAATCCACTTAGTCTCACAGATCTTAAGCAAGATAAGCACATGCGAAGATCCGTTGTGGAGTTTCGTACATCCCAGTTAGAGGAAAAGGAATGAGCTTTATTTGCAAAGTGTGCTCAAACTCAAGGACTTTGTAATGGTTTCTTGGAGCTCTGGGTACATTACATACATATATAATGCAAGAGAATATAGAGAAATAAGAATTCACTTTTCTTTGAGGTTGTAGTGTTCTGCCCCCGAGGAACCAGGGGCGCAGCAGAGTTAAAAATCATCCCACTGTAACTGTATGTTAAAGAACGTGTTTATATTGAAAGCTCCCTGAAGTTGAATGCATAGATAAATCATGTGGTAACGTTTTTTTTCATTTGAGAAATTTGGCTAAGATGAAATCATGTCTGATGTATAAGAGCCTTGAAATTGCAATCCATGCCCTTATATCATCAAGACTTGATTCCAGTAATTCTTTATATAAGGGTATTAGTGGGTATAAGGGTTAACTAGAAATGGTAAGTGAAACTCAATTCTTAGGTGTCATAATTGACCACAAACTCAATTGGAAATCCCACATAACCTACATAAAGTTAAAAATTTCAAAAACTCTTGTTATCCTGTCCAAAATAAAACACATTCTTGATTCAAAGGCCCTAAACATATTGTACCAGTCTCTAATAGTGCCATACATGGCATATTGCGTAGAGAACTGGGGAAATACATAAAAAACAACAATAAAAACAATTGTTATTCTGCAAAAATGTAAATTATAAATAAAACAGATTATTATCACCCAGCAATCAATTTATTCATAAACTCTAAATTATTCAAATTTAATGACTTGGTAGAATTTAAAATAGCCAAAATAATGTTTAAAATAATAAATAATACATTTCCAGACTGTGTCCAAAACCTGTTTCAGATGAAATCTACTCCTTATGAGCTCAGAGGAACACTCATGTTCAGTAAACCACAGATCAGAACCAACGTCCAACAGAGATGTCTGTCTGTTCAGGGGGTTAAACTGTGGAATAGTCTCGATGATGAGCTGAAAACATGTAAATCCATAAGTAGCTTTAAGAAAAAAAAAAATATATATATGTAAAAGATTACATTATATAAAGCTGAATAAATTGAGCTTTTTCTTCTTTTAGTCATTCTTTATGTACGCAAGATGACTTTGGTGTTTGGTGTTTTGGTGTTGTGTGTAAAATAAATTAAATGTAAAAAGGATTGGCGCAATAAGCATAAGATTCAGCGACACCTTTTCGGACAAGCAACTTTCTTTTCATTTTTTTCCTTTTAAAAATATTTTTTACACCATGATTTAATTTGTTTCTATGTTTGTTTGCAAATTGTTTTCCTTTTTTTACTTTCTTTTGAAGTTGACCGAAATAAACTAAACTAACTAAAATTTAGTCAAGTATCTATCCTATGGCTGCAAAAGGTTCAAAATGCTGCCGCGAGATTATTAAAAAAATATTTAAAGACGTGAACACATCACTCCGTCCTTGGTCTCTCTACATTGGCTTCCTGTACAGTATAGGATTGCTTTTAAACTTCTTTTATTAGTTTATAAATCTCTGCATGGCCTTGCATCGGCTTATTTATCAGATCTGCTAATGGAGTATCAGACAGGAAGAACTTGGAATTTTAAGCAAATTTTGAGTTGTTGATCTCAAAGGACCAAGTTAAGCCAGAAAGGGGATCGTGCGTTTGTGGTAGTTGCACCAAGACTTTGGATTAGCTTACCCTTACATGTTTGGGATGCTGACTCTGTACAAGTTTTTAAAATACAAATTAAGACACATTTGTTTGCCATGGTGTATTCTTGTTTTTGATGACACATTTTATTATTGTATTACTATTGTATTATGTCTTTTCACTGAGATGATGTAAAGCACATAAGTCAACATGTGTTGTTTTAATAGTGCTATATAAATAAAAGTGACATGAAGTTGAAAAATTACTCAAATATTATCTGCACATAATTAATAAATATCATTAATGTTCTTCTTCTGACACTTTTGTGCAAGTAAAAAGTAATTTTAGTAAGCAAGTTTCCAATATTCATTAACATTAAATTGATATATATGACGGGGAGAGCTTCTGTTATAGTTCACTAATGTTATTTGGGTTTGAAGTATATATTGGGTTAAAAGTAGCAAAAGTAAAAAGCTACTGTTATGTTTAGATCCATGTCCGAGGCAGTTCGACTTCACGAGCGCATTTCATAAAAAAAAATAAAAAAAGAAGATAAAAAGAACTTCTAGGGAAGACTGTATTCTCGTAATTTTGACTTTATTCTCAAAATATTATGATTTTACTCTTGTGATGTTTTGACTTAAATCTCTAAATATTTTGACTTTATTTTTGAAATTTTAGAAGAATAAAAAATGATAGGGAATAAAGTCTAAATATTTAGACTTTATTCACGTAATTTTAGAAAAAAAATATTTTTACGGATTTTTTTTTTTTTACATTGTGGTTCAGGGCTTCCGTACCCTTCTATATTATAGCTAAAAATTAAACACAATTGACACATCTACAATTGCGACTGTCACAAAAATTATAATTTATTTTAAACTATCACTACCTTTTTATTGTATTTTTTACTTGAAAACATCCATAATAATTTTAAAATTAAGATAATTATTTTTGGATGCAATGATGTGCAATTACATTCACCTCACCTCTTTGGTTTCACCCTGGCTGTCCAGTTTGGTGTTGGAGTTTTGGTTGGTTTTGGAGGGATCTGTTAGGCGATGTATATACAGACCATGAACAGCTCTGTTTAAATTAAAATTAACATTTTATTTCAGATCATAGCATAACAGTTCAAAGTTAACCTACAAATGGCTTAAAGCATTGTAAACAGGGTGGAGCCACCTCTCATCCAGGCTGGTGATGATAAATGGCGCTTGTGATCACAGCAGTCTTCAACAATTAATGCTTCCGATTACATCTTTTGTCATAATTGGTTTGGACAAAAATTATATAGGCTTCTTCTTCACCTGGAGGTTAAATGTAATATCTTGTCAAATGCAAAATCACCACCAAAGGTTGCTGCTCAGCCTGAAATCCTTGAACAGCTTCCTGATTTATATCGTTCTGTTAGGTGGTTAAATCATCAGTATCAATGCAACAATAAAATTTATTAAGAATCAGTATTCATCTTCATTTATGTCACACCAGTCTTTCTGATATGTAGGGAACACCATGATAGATACACCATTATAGACAATTCACTAGAGGGAAAAAATTAAAACACAGATTCAAAATCCAGCTGAGAGACCTCAACATTGTTTCAGACACTTTGACTTCAGATACTGTACATAATGAAGATCTAGTGGACTCAACTAGTGTTAAAATATCTTTGAGAGTGGAACACATGAAAGCATCATATGCACAATCACACATACGTATCAGTCTTATCTTAGTGAAGCAACAGTTGTTGTTTTTTTAACTCCACACACAAACCAAACAAATGACTACCCAGAATTCCTTGAGCTGGACAACATGTCCTGATCTTCCTGATCCTTCTCCGAATAATCTCAGGCAGCCTTGCATGTTAGGCTTGAATAAATTCAGACATTGCAACATTCAAATGAGACAATTAGCATTCTAACTTTTTGAACTACAGTGTTTGTGCTTTTGAACGTGCCACACTAAGAGTCATCCTGCATCATTCAAAAAAGTCCTGATTGGGTTCTCCAAAGATGAAGAACTCAACTTAAACAGGAAGAAATGGCACAGTTGCAGGATGTAACATATCAGGGTTCTCATGGGCGTGAATGATTATGAGCAGAGAGCTCTTTTGGAGGCTGCCCAATGGGAAATGGACAGGCAGTGGAGGTGAACTTGGGCAGATTATGGGACAGATCTGAAACCATTAGGGAGTTGCTGCTGTTCCTCGGCCATTCTTCATCTTCTCCAGCCTTTTTGAGAGGTGGCTGTTACTAGACTCCAACTCTTCAATCTTGTCCAATGCAGATCGTAACTGCCATGAAGCAAAGTTGAGCAAGCCATTAATTTTATTATTTGTACATACACTCACCTAAAGGATTATTAGGAACACCATAGTAATACTGTGTTTGACCCCCTTTCGCCTTCAGAACTGCCTTAATTCTACGTGGCATTGATTCAACAAGGTGCTGAAAGCATTCTTTAGAAATGTTGGCCAATATTGATAGGATAGCATCTTGCAGTTGATGGAGATTTGTGGGATGCACATCCAGGGCATGAAGCTCCCGTTCCACCACATCCCAAAGATGCTCTATTGGGTTGAGATCTGGTGACTGTGGGGGCTATTTTAGTACAGTGAACTCATTGTCATGTTCAAGAAACCAATTTGAAATGATTCGAGCTTTGTGACATGGTGCATTATCCTGCTGGAAGTAGCCATCAGAGGATGGGTACATGGTGGTCATAAAGGGATGGACATGGTCAGAAACAATGCTCAGGTAGGCCGTGGCATTTAAAGATGAACTGAACTGGAATTTTGAGTAAAGGTGATATAACAGATGTATTTTATTTATTCTCATTGGTACAATTTTTAAAGTGGCAGAATTTGTTAAAAGGGATAAAATGGTATGTTGAAAATGTTGTTGTTGTTACACGGGCGCCGCCATGTTGGATTTCAACATTCGGCTACGTCACTGGAATGGTAAGCTACTCCGTTGCTAACCAACACTAGCAGAGCAGCCATTGCATGCAGCCCCTGGATTTCGAGTCCGTGGTGAGCATTTGTTTAGCGACAGACTGTTTAGAGAGTTGTACTTTCAATACAACAGGTTCACTGGTGAGGGTTAGGCTAAACCTGAGGCCATTCTGTCAATGTTAAACTTTTCAGGCTGTAGTACAGGGCAGACCGATAGACCAATGGCAAGTACTAACACCACCGATGCTATCTATGTTACCGCAGAGACAGGGCGCTAAAACGCTCACGTCAAGGCAGAGGACAGAGAAGTATGTTAACTGTTATCATGATCGCAAGTTATAGCAAGCTAAGCGAAGGGCTGGATGTAACGTTGTCACATACACAAAACATGTACATATTCACTTACACGCACATATAACGTGTAACGTTAGGCTTTATAGCGTTCAACAAAACTGAGACACTCATTAATTGAAATTGAGTAACAAAATCAAGCTAGATACCAAACATCCAACCTAGGGAAAGAGCTAGCAGCTAAACACGTTGGAAGCACTTTTGTCAAACTCCACAAGCTAGCCACCACTCCGACCATATAAACTGTAAAAATCATGACTCGTCTCGATAATAATGCGTTTACTAGCTGCTAATTAAACCACAGCAGGTCTGTAAACAGATTCCAATGTCCTACCCACCCTGAAGCTAGCTAATGTCCATCATCTCAGGGCACATTGTTGATACAGAGGGAGTTCAGGTTTTTTTTTTTTTGTTTTTTTTTTTTTTTTCGTTTCTTCATTCGGATCCATTTGCGATCCATTCCATTCTGAATAAACAAACAACGCAGTTTACATGCTTCATCCTTGTTGCATTAATCACTAAGATAATAATTAATAAATGCACGCACAATTATCCGTTAACTTGATAAATGTTGCAGTCAGATATGTTTTATGCACAAACAAATGCCTTTCAACGTGCACAATTCAGAAGTAAATGAATGTGCAGCAATTTGTACAAATAGAGAGTCTGTAAGCCTACTGTACGTGTTGTAGCCATTAAATAAGCTCATTTAGTTTCATATTTGTTAAAATATTATATATATATATTTTTTTTTTTTTTTCATCTATGTTGAATATAAAAAAGTTAACAGCATGAGTAAGATAGGCAAATAATATATATATAATAAGCAAATATAGCAGACATTATAATCATGGAGGCGTCCGCGCGTCCACTTGCATTGCACGTGAACTGGAGCGCATCTCATCCTAACTTAACCGAAACTCAGTGTATGCCTTACAGACATGAGAAATATAGAAAGCTTGAAATGTCTTTAAACGAAACAATTCAAAACGAAAAGAAATAGGCTACTCAATGATTATGTAATGATGTGCATTTCTCTCTATAGGCGCGTTCACTACGGAGATGGCGATCGTCAGCTTAATCTTTGCAGCTGACACTGTTTATTAATAAAAATCAATGCATGCGCGTCACCGGATTTACAAATGCACATCTTGTTTGTTGCACACACACATAGTATGTAGGCTACTATGAAATAATTAGATATTATGTTGAAATAATTAGGCTAATTATTAATTATCATTATTAAAAATAATACATCTATAAGAATATTTGATTGAATGCTGAATGTTGCTTGTTCAATTGAATAAAATTAATACTTTAATTGTGATAATTAAAATAATTGATTATTAAATATTAAGTGGCCTATGTTTGCTCATTTATTAATACTATTTGTATATAATATATCTAGCACCCCCTCAGCACCTACGTTAAAAAAATTATCTGGCGCCGCCCCTGGTTAACGGCCCACGTATTAAAAAAATGGTCAGGTTTAAATCGGGCTTGGGTTCATAATTACAGTTAATGTGTCGGGCCGGGAGTGTGGTGGTAATCAGATACCCATGCCATTAAAATTACTCATTTTCGTCTATGTATAGGACCTGCAGCTGCAGCTGCCTATATACCTTCGCAGGTTCTACCATGCCGGTGACGTCATCGGAATTGCCAGCGTTCTTATACTAACAAACGCAATTTTTGTGTTGCTTAAAAAAAAGAGCTATATTGATATTTTTAATTCAAATTTTTTGTGTAATTTACTTTTAATTGTCATAAACAACACGTTATCAACATTGATTATTTCAGTTCAGTTCATCTTTAAACGATGCCCAATTGGCACTAAGGGGCCTAAAGTGTGCCAAGAAAACATCTCCCACACCATTACACCACCACCACCAGCCTGCACAGTGGTAACAAGGCATGATGGATCCATGTTCTCATTCTGTTTATGCCAAATTCTGACTCTACCATCTGAATGTCTCAACAGAAATCGAGACTCATCAGACCAGGCAACATTTTTCCAGTCTTCAACTGTCCAATTTTGGTGAGCTCGTGCAAATTGTAGCCTCTTTTTCCTATTTGTAGTGGAGATGAGTGGTACCCGGTGGGGTCTTCTGCTGTTGTAGCCCATCCGCCTCAAGGTTGTGCGTGTTGTGGCTTCACAAATGCTTTGCTGCATACCTCGGTTGTAACGAGTGGTTATTTCAGTCAAAGTTGCTCTTCTATCAGCTTGAATCAGTCGGCCCATTCTCCTCTGACCTCTAGCATCAACAAGGCATTTTCGCCCACAGGACTGGCGCATACTGGATGTTTTTCCCTTTTCACACCATTCTTTGTAAACCCTAGAAATGGTTGTGCGTGAAAATCCCAGTAACTGAGCAGGTTGTGAAATACTCAGACCAGCCCGACTGGCACCAACAACCATGCCACACTCAAAATTGCTTAAATCACCTTTCTTTCCCATTCTGACATTCAGTTTGGAGTTCAGGAGATTGTCTTGACCGGGACCACACCCCTAAATGCATTGAAGCAACTGCCATGTGATTGGTTGATTAGATAATTGCATTAATGAGAAATTGAACAGGTGTTCCTAATAATCCTTTAGGTGAGTGTATAAGTAGGACTTTGTCTGTTATTTTGATGAAAGCAGTGCTATTAGGCTATTGTACCTCTCGCTGCAGTTTGCGTTTTTCAGCTTTGAGTTCGTCTTCCACCTTCTCTGAATTTTCAGATGCAGCTTTGTACCGGGTCACCTGACCCTCGAGCCTTGTGACCTACAAAATGAGTTTCAATTAAAACCATGTCAAATTTTAATGTGTTTAAATGTGTTAAAAATATAAACACTAATACAAATATAAAAATATATATATTAAAAGAACTCACATTCTGTTCAAGTGCTGTGACTTCTTGCTCTGATTTGACAAGTTTAAATTTGAGGTCATTGACTTGCCTGTTGGCATCCCCTGAAACAAGGAACAATTACACATTTCTCAACAGCTGAGGATGAGAGTCTTAGTTTCTTGAACTATGAACCAAACCTGTTAAAAATCATTGTTAATGATGTAATGAATATTTTGAGCTGTTTTCCAAAACTTTTAACCTGAACCTGATTGAGAGTGCAGGCTCATTTCCTTACTCTGTATATCCATGATGTTGGAGTCAGCACCATTCTCCAGCACATCCCCCTCTGGGGTGGATGAGTCCTCTATGCCATTATTCGGTTTCTTCTGCTCAAGTTGACCTTTCAATCTCTTAACCTGGAAAAAACAAATACATGCATGTTACGGCACAAAATGAGGACAAAGCGAGTGTGAAGCAAGCGACTGCCAGATACACACCTGCTCTATTAAGTTCTCCCTCTCATCAACCAGTTTTCGCAAACGAATTTCTGAAAAGCAAGTGCAGCAGATTGACTATAAGACAACAACAAATGTTCTATTTTCCTGCAATTTTTGTTTGGGGGAGGGGGGATATGATAACACCTTAGAGGGTACTTAAACTCACAGTTTTGTAACAAATCTAGTAAAATGTCAAAACAAAAAAGTATTCTGCAATAATAAAATACATTCATGTCTTAAAACACACCAAGGTTAGACAGGAAAATTTTCACATACCAGGGGTGGGAGGAGCCAAAGGCATGGAGGGGGAGGAGTCAGGGCATGCAAAAGTGAGGCTATCCTATGCTGGGATGTGAAGGATGAGGATGGACAACATGCAGAAACTTAACTCAGAGAAACTCAGAGGCCTCAGCCTCATGCAGTCAATTCTCTCAACTGTACATCTATTACATGTCAGTATTTTCCATGATTGTGAGCTTACTTGAGCTTATGCAAATGAGTGTGATCTGGCATCAAACTAAAACTCCATAAAATTCATGAATGTACCTTGACTGTAGTTTTGTTTGTATGCTTGTCTGAAGCAGTTTAATTAAATGTCCTCTATCATTATATAAAAAACGTATTCAGTTAGCTGGGAAATTAAATTATAAAATATTAAACTGTAACACAATCAACAACAATAGTTTAAAATATCTATTTTTAATTTATTCATTTTATTTGAACATAGATGTTTAATTAACATACATGTTTCAATGTTCCAACACCATCTTCACCAAACAGAATTAAAATGAAATATTTGTTTTCAATAATATCTCCCAAAAAATTTATTGGAAAAACAAAGCGCAACTACAACACTCAGGGAACGGAATGTTTAATAGGGTTGGCACACAGTAACATTTTTTATTTACCACATTTGGAACAACATACCACCCATTTAAACAACATACAAAGTACATTCTGGGTGCTTTGCAATAGAAAAAGCTGTAAATGCTAATCATGACCGCAGCATAGACAGAAAGATGGCAGTTTCCAAAACAAAACAAAAAAATATTAATCACATATTCTCATAAAAAACATTGTATTCATGATTATGTAAAATTTCTAAATAAATATGACACATTACACCCATTACTGCTAGCATTTAATGTGTTTTTTTTTTAGATTTGTCAAATTATTTGACCTAATTTCCAGATTTCATTCAGTATTGTTATTCAGATGTAAAACATTCATGTATAAAATGTGCTTGCTGAAACAGTTGTGATGATTAATAATCTGGCTTGACTGTATGATAACTTTGGTTTTCTAGGGTTCTCCGAAGTAATGGTCCCAAAATAATTTCATTAGGACCTACAAGTGCAATGTTGAATTGGACACTCAGCAACATCCTTGTATTAAGACATTTTACATTCTTCTTTCCCCTTGCCCTTTCCTTTCCCTTTTCCATTTTTTTTAGATTCTTTTCTATCATTTTCCTTGTTGATCCCTGTGGCTTCCTGCTCTTCAGAAATATTTGATGCCTTGTTTTCAAGGTGAATGGAGCTATCGATCTCTTGGCCTACATCTCTTGTCTCCATCTCTGAACTTTCAATAACCCCTTTACTGAGTGTCACATCTCCTGATGCCTGCTGATGCTCCTCAAATGCATCAGGTCTGTCATGCTGCTGATCATTAGGTCTGACTTCACTGTTGGTTTGACTGTTTTCTTCTGTTAAACATCTTTCTACATCTGTTGCTGTTTGAGGGTTTTCTGTGGCATGACAATCATCTTTCTGCTCCGTTGGCATTGATTCCTGATCTGCAAGTTCCAGATTTTCATCTTCTTGAATTGGGTCCTCATCCTTGACATTGCTTTGGTATTCATGGCTTGCTTCTTGTGCACTCTCTTTTAACAATGAGTCCTCATTTGAATGATCTAGAAGGTTTTTTAAAGGGGCACCTGATGATGCTTCAAGATCCATTTCATCAAAATCAAATGATTCTCCTTCGTCTTCCTCATCATCATCTTTTTCCTTGAGCTCTTGAAGAACCACATCTGACTTTACCTGAGGGTCAACCTCATCTTCAGGCAGTTCCACATTAAGTGTAACTTGATCTTGGTTTGATCTTTCCTCCTGGACATGTTCTAGCTTGGGTTCTTGGTCAGAAGTGTCTGAACCTACAATTGATTCCTGATTTGCTTCACTGGCAGACAGGTGATCCTCATGTATAACCTGAATCTGTGATTCAATTAAAGGAGTGTCGTCAACTTGGCATCCATCAAACACTTTTTCACTAGGCACATTAAGGTTTTCTTCATCTGGTTCATCTTGTGTCTTAACCTCTTCCTGGTCCACGTCTGCTACAATACTGTCTTGAAGTTGACTTTCCATTGGCTGATCAATAGGTTGTTCCTGGAATACCTTTTCAGCTTCGTTTTCCAACTTCTCCATCATCACAGAGGAAGAGGAATGAGCAGAATTATCTTGATCTTCAGAGTTAGTGTCACAATCTAGAGCGATATTTTGGAGCCTTTCCTTCTGTTCTTCTACTACACAGTCCAGCTGACTATTCTCTTCCTTGACACCTACCAATGAAGAATTCTCAATGTTCTCAGAGCTGCTGATGGACTCAATGCACATTCCAACAGTATCCATGGGCTGAGTAGAAGGTTCATGAGGCAGTGAAGTCTCTGTTTCTGAAAGCATAAGCTCACTGCTGAAGATTACAGGTTCTGGGTCAGGATTTGTCAAATCCTCAGTGTGGTCATCAATAATGGTGGCAGGGTTAGAGATAATATTGTTGGACTGCTCATCTGAAAGGACACCATTGCTAGATTCAGGGCAATCAAAATTTGTGATGGTTTTAGAAACTTCTGCAGAATCAGCTTCATCTGTAACTAACTGAATTACATTATTAACTAACTCTTGAGCATCATCAGCATTAATATTTGTGCTTGTTATTTCGATACAGTCCAATTCATCGGTTCCTTTATCACCATGTGGGACATCTGTATTCATGGTTGTTTCGGATATGTCATTCCCTAAGGGCTTGTCGTGGTTTTCTTCTAGATCACCTTCCACTTCTTGGTTTGGATTGTCTTCACTCAAAACCATTTCATTCTTGTCATCCAGCTTTGTGTCACTCTCTTGCTTGTCACTTTGTTTCTGCTTCTGTTTGTTTTTCTTCTTCCTTTTCTTTTTTTTATTGGAAGCACTGGCACCCTGTGTTTTGGGTAGTTTCTCCACTTGAGATGATTCCACAGACTCCTCTTTGAGTTGATCATCAATCACTGCCTCACCAGGTTTATCGGTTTCATCATGGATTGAACAAGAGATAGGCTCTAAAGGAGTTTCCTCTTTGATTTCATTACTAGGTTTGACAAATTCGCTCTCTTGTTGTTCTGTCTCCATAAGTCCATCCTTGTGAACTTTGCACTCTAATTCTTCAGTATATTTTGAATCTTCCGGAATATGTGCCTCAGATTTGATCTTCTCCTTGGGTCTTGTTGCAGTGAGTTCATCATCACCAACAGGACTCGGAGGTTCTTCAGGTCTATTTTCAAGCTGCCCTACACCCTGATTCATTTGCTCCCCAAGGTCTCCATTCTCATTTGCTTCTAAAGCTGTCTTTGTAGAACTGAAAGGGGCATGTGAAGACTGTTGATTCCCTTGCATCTTGTCATCCAAATCTTTTTGTTGCTGGTCTTTACACAGCTTCAACTGATGAGTGCCTGGGAGATGATGGAGGTGTCAGTAGTTAAAGCCAGAATTAATGCGTCTGTAGAAGCCAATGAGTATCTTGCAAAAGTTTAAAGCAAGAAGTAAAAGGAAGAAGGAAAGGAGGGGAAAATGAAGACTCCAAGGCAAAGCTCTTAAACCTATACAAATCAAATGTGTTTAAAGGATGTCCCAAAAAAGAAAAACCCAGAGTTTAAAGTCAAGAACCGAAGAAACTACTCAGCAAATCCTTCTCTTATTTTGATTTCAAAGTCAAGAATGAGTAAACATTTGCAGCAATTTGATAAACACTTGTCCAACAGAACATTGAAATATGGACTCAAGAAAGAGACAAGATCCTGTAGTGTTTGGTTCATGCTATGTCATTAATTAGTTTATGCAAAGTGAATACAGGGAAACAGGAAAGTGTGAGAGATGTTAATGTAACCAGGTTCATAGAAACAATTTAGTTGGATTTGGCTCAAGCTCAACAAGATGAAAATGCAAAGTGGCAAAGATAAAGTAATGAAAGCATGCAATGAATGACATTAAGAAAAGCAGCTTACCTAGTACGCTACTCCCCTCTCGGATTTCAGTTGATGCCTCTTCCCCAGTTTCTCTATTGGTGGCCAAGTCGGGTCCAAGGACAATGCCATGTTTCTGTACAGGAAAACAATTAAATATTAGTATACTTAGTTTACTCCTGCAGAGTTTAGCTCCAACCCTAATCAAACAAACCTGAACAAGCTAATCTAATGTCTTCAGGATTATTAGAAAGCTACAGGCAGGTGAGTTTTTTTTTTTATCAGGGTTGGTGCTAAACTCTGCATAACACTGGGTTTCCAGGACCAAAGTTGCCCATCCCTGGTCTAAAGTTATTTTTAAACGCATCTGTATTTGTTGATGCACCAATATTATGATAACATTGTAATATAATATAATCTGTTCATTCAGTCAGAAGTTGAGAGTTAAAGAATCAGTCTCGATTTATATTATATTCTGGATCTTAGTACCTTTATATTAATAAATATCAATAAAAAGCTGAACAGTATCAAGTCCAGAAGGTCTGTCTACAAAAATATGCAAACAATTTGTTCTGTTAGGAAATGTTCATGGGAAAAAAAATGAGTCCTATTTTTCACCACACATATCAATACCTTTAAAATATCTTTGAGCTGAACAACCTCATCTCTGAGCTCATCCCGCTCATTTCGAATGGCATCAGAAAATTCCTTCTGCCTCTCTAATGCCTGAACAGCACCAGAAGGGCAAAGATGCAGCAAAGAGGAGAAAAAGGAAAAAGCGATGAAAACACAAAAAATGAAAGCGACAAGAATAGTTTGGCAAAGTACAGACAGTTTGTAGCAGGAAACGGATGTTGAATCAAGCAAATATATGTTTGAAAGGTGAAATTATAATTCTTAATATCTCAACGTGAAGGTAAAGACAAATAAAACTTTAACAGGAGTTGGATACTGAGGGATCATACCCCAATTTTTTTATTCTTCCACTCAATAGTTTCCTGGAGGTCAGAAATCTCCCTAACAAAGCCGTCTTGCTTGAGCCGTAATTGACGGATCTCCTAGAAAGAGGTATTATGCATGGAAGTAGACCAAATATAAAGGAAGGGAAGAAATTGTTCAGGCAGATGAGCAGAAGCCAAGCATTTGAAAAAGACAAAAGTTTTATGACAGACACATAAATACAACAATACTCACAGTGAGCAGTTCTTCACTCTGTTTCAATGTTTCCTTTAATTCACTGAACTGGAACTGCAGTATACTATGAGCATGCTTCTCTCGTTCAAGGTCCTGAAAAATAAACAGAACTGCTATCAGTTATTTCATTTAAAAAATCCTTTAAATTTCAAACGAAGAACAGTGCGAATACACCAAGTGTACACTTTTGTATTTTAAATCACAAAAATGAGAATGAAATTACAAACAATAACAAAAAGTTAATTAATATACAAATTAATAAAGTAATTAAAGTTCCAATTTAAAAGCATTTACTATCTGAATTTATTCTAATAAATTATTCGACAATGCCTATAACCTGACTGTACAGACCTTAGTCTTTTCCTCAAGCTCACGGCGTGTTTCAAACAGCATCTCCTCCAGTTCCATTAAAGAGTCTTTTAAAGTGTCCACTTCATACATCATATTGGTCTTCTCATTGTCCAGCTGTGCATTAGACACCATGGCCTTACGGTACTTCTCTTCCACTTCCAAAAGGGAATCCTTCAAAAAGTCAGACACCATATTAAAAACAGCACACTCACAAACACACCTCTGAACATGTATTACAAAATACTAACTAAATTAACCATGAACACACTTTTAGACTAAATTCCAAAATATCATGAAAAAGGATGTGTAACAATATGTTTTGGAGAATAATATCAAGTCAAAGATGGAAGCAAGGCAGAGAAATCAGACTATAGACTTCTGTGGCACAGCATCTGTGTGTGGCAAAGCTTCTGTGGCACAGTATAAACATGCAAGACGAGAGCCAGATAAGAACCAGAGGCTAGATATCACATCGTTTCATCATGTTCCCAGTCAGCCACTCGCTGATTAAAAAGCAAAAATTTGTCATATCGTCACCTTCCTAAAATAATTGCCCACGTAATTTTTTTCAGGTTTCTCAGAAAACACAAAAACTGAAAGACAACTTCAGAGGTTGAGTAGATTTTCATTCTTCTTGATGCAGCTGCCATCTTGAAACTTAGGCAAAATAAAATGGCCTTAGTCACACTCTTGACATAGGCCATTATACTACAGGGGTAGAATTGCATGATTTGTTCAACTGAGGATGTGGGTGATTTTACCAGAGGTGGCCAGCATCATGAGGAGATTATTTTAGGAAGGTGACGATATGTAACTCAGATAAAGCAGGTTTGCTGGGGTTTTGACTGGCACTGTCTTTACCAGACATGTACCTTGAGCTCTTTGAGGTTCTGCATGTGCTTCGCCTCCACATCTTGAATCTGATCCTTAAGCTCATGGATCTCCTGAATGAAAAGCATGAAGAGTGAGAAGGAAGGATAAAGAATGCAGTGGAGTAAGAGCAATGGAAGGGTAAAGAACAGCTGACTTATTTTCGTATTAATTACTGTGCAAGAAAATACAAAGCAAAAAAATAACAGAGAAGAAGATCGTAGCAGGTGCTCAGTCCTACTCCTGAAGAGTTTAACACACAAACATCAAAATCTGCAAAGGGGGTAATAATGGGACAACAATTTAAAAAAGTGATTTTTCACTATTATTTACAAAAGCATCTGCATTTTAATGGGTTTAAATAAAAGATTTTTGTTATAGGAGACAATAAAACAACTTTGTGCATCAAAACCCCTCCTTTCCTGGTAAAAAATTAACTTGATTTTCAAAATTCAATGAATTTGTGACAGCTGATTGTAAAATTTTCTACACGCCAAACATGTCCGTCTCTAAATAACATGTAATTTATTTCAAGTCCAACTGAAATCAAAATTTACCCTATTTACTTTGTTAGCGCATATTACTAGTCTTGTGGTGAAAAATTAACCTGTGCAAGTTAATACACAGAAAAAAATTGTTTGCCATCGTAATCTTTAATCAAAGTCTGAAAAGTTACTTCCGGTCTGGAATGGCGTTCCTTCTCTGATGATGTAGGTTTGACGGCTTGGGTTGGGACACGCTTAACCACTCCCCTTAAACCGTTAGTCTGCTATGAGTGAGAGATGGAGAGGAGGGGCGCTAGAGTAAAACCCTGCCCTCTGTTCAATATTCCTTTTCACTGGGAAATACGTCACAACACTGGAGAAAAGTCGTTTGCAACTTCCGGTTCACACGGACTTTAAGCCATGAAATAGACTTTCTGTAATTAATCACTTCACTGAATACTTGCTGGCTAAGAAATAAAATATTATTACCTTACTATCCATCTTTTTTTTTTTTAAATCCACATCATTTGAATATCACGACATAGATGTCTGTCAGAAAATAATGTGCAAAATGTACGGCAGCATTTACGAGAGGTTCAGCGAGTACATACATTTCATGGAAAACCCACACTTCCAGATGTTTTCAATGCATCCTCACTGATGCGGCTTGAGCAGCTTCAACATGCTGTCTGTCAGAGACGGTAACATGCATAATACATAACGCACGCGAGTACAAATTTATTCTTCACTCGCTGAAATTGAATGATCAGTGAACAATCTTGAGTCCCTGTATAGTCATTCAATTTGACTCTCATATGATGATGTAATATAGAGTATATAAACTTGACACGTGATTTTTTTTATAAAATGTAGTTTGAATACTATCTTCCCAGTTGTTTAAAATATTAAGGCAATTATCAATGTTTGATAAAATGTTGATTAATTTTCCAATAAAAGATGATACCTTTTTTAAACGATTTGTTACATTTAATTGCCCCTTAGCAGATTTTGACTCTTATCTGGTTCAGGTGTGTTTAATTAGAGACTAAACTCTGACGGAAGGCAGATCTCCAGGAACAGGACTCAGCAACACAGAGAAAGAAAATGACAGTGTACTGAGCTTCTGTGAAGAAGGTGAGTGATGGAAATGAGCAATGCTATGTTATCTTAAATCAGATTCTCAAGCTGAAGAAGTATGGCTGTACACTTTTAAATCAAATCAACATAATCACAAATATAAATGTGAAAATAAATAAAATACAAAATATCAAACAAAGACTTGGAATATAATGACATTTAATTAATAAATAAATGAATAAATAAATAAATATTGCATACTGTAGGTATGTGGTCATGGGATGATACCATGTGTTTATATTAACCTGCTGCCTAAATTTAAACTGGCACCAGACAAAAAGATTAGGACACCTTGATTTCCCGTATAGATGCTTCTGTGTCAGCAGAGATGGATGTATCTCCACTTCCTCTCCGTGAGGATGTCCCACCCAGAGAGGTAAGAGTGGCGCCGGATATAGTTGATGCTCGTGAAGAGCCCTAAAAATACAGCAGGTCATAAGTCATATGGATTGTTTATACAGCTCATCATGACAATTTGCCTAATTGGTGAAATATCTACACAAATTAAACAAAATCACAAACCTTTTCTAAGTAGTCTCGCTCTGACCTATCATCAACCTGCAAGTAAACAAAATTATACAGTCAATAGGTTTTGTAGTCTTGCAAGTCAAGTCGAGCCATTACAAGTCTCTTATTAATTCATTGAGATTCATGTTGTCCACTGAAGACATGCTGTCGACACAAAAAAGTTAGCAAAAAAAGAAATGTTTCTATTTATTAGAGGAAGTTCAACTTAGTTCAAGAAGATTCAAAACCCAATGATAGTATTTGATTAATAAGACTGATGAATCCAAATGCAACCAGCAAGCAGTTCTGTAATAATTCTCAAGGTGTTGCAAATATCTTTTCACAATAAGCTTGAAGTAGAATATTAACAACAGGAAAGATCCATCAAACATCATGTCACTCAAGACGTCAGTGTTTTTCCTCACATGAAGCAAATGACCACTGACCATCTCACATGCAGACCACCATCTCAATCCAACATGCCATTGCTTTTATGCATAAATACACACACGTTTTAAACCAGGGCATCAAGCACCACAGATCATATGAACCTCAAGATTTCACTCTCGTACCATAAGCAGCCTCCCATTAACATTCGGCAGGTCAGGAATGACAACGCGGTCAAGGTCTTTAGAGAGGCCACTGATACTAGCTGTGCTGCGCATAAAACTAGCCACTGAGCTGCTGCAGTCCTCCTGGAAACCACCAGATAGCAGCAATTAACATCAATGCGAGAGGTATTTCAACTATTTAAGTCTCAAGTTTAACAGTCGGTTTTCTGCATGCACCCAAAGGAGGAATGCACACAAAAACATCACCTCTGGAGTCCTTTCTTACACTGTTAACGTAATTTAATACTACTCAATATGTAAACATCAAATGTAATTTAGCATTTTAATGGAAAGACAAAAAGCACATTCATGACTCAAGTAGAAACATCCACAATCAATGACACACACACACACAGTAACTATACAGGCACCAGATTTAAGATACATTAAAATCAAAAGCCATTTAAAAGTAGCCGTTACTGAATTTGTCACTGTGAAATAAAATTGTGTTGGTCCATGATCATCTTGGGAATCAGTGACACCGGGTTGCTCACCACAGGGCTGCCACACGCAGAATTTGCCCTGGACGAAGTCCTAGAGCTGGAGCCCAGGAAACCACTGTATTCAGAGGACTAGAGGAATACACACACTTGCACTATGAGTATGTGAAGATATATGTATATACACAAATAGGTTTGGAGATTGACAGACATTTCAGGCACAAAACTCAGAAAAGCAAGCTGGTAGATGAACTACTCTGAGAACACACATGCCTGTTATTGTCTTGTAGATCCTCTGAATGTGCTAGATGGGTAGTTGATATGAAATACCAATTTGACTTATTACCTGAAGTGTGACAAGCTGTACTCCATCTAAAACTAAACATTTAGTTTTTTTGTACTTTGGTTTTAGAGTGATAAATTAATTAAATTAAATAATGAAAAAAAAAAATGAAACATAAAATACGCACCTGAAATACACTTTCACTTACAGGAATCTTAACCAAATATTTTGATGAATATTTGGAATATTTTAATTAAAAAAGACAAATGTCATGTGATATGTCAAGCATCAGCTACACATGCATAAAGCACTCTCAGCTTTACACCATTCCCAAAACACATTTACAGTCTTTTCAAAGCCTTATTTTGACTTCTTCATGATACAAGCAACCTGTTTTAGCCTCTAAATCTCTCTCTCTCACACACACACACACAGAATGTTAAATAAACTTGAGAACCAACTCTCCGTACTCTCCACTGTGTGTTAAAATGAACACAATTAGTATTTTGAGAATAGAGTGCATTAGCGCCCACCCCAATTTTCAGCGGCTTTAGGTGAGGGAAATAACTATCAAAACAATCCCATGAAGCATTGCAAACTGCATACTCAAATTAAAAATGATGGAGAAATATACAACTACTCATTTACAAATGTATACAAACTGTATTACAAATTATATATATACAAACATTTAAGTATTTTGAGAGCGTAGTGAGATCGACTAGATTACATAATTCGCAGTGCTTCATGGGAGTGGGCAGCGTCGATTTTTTGGCATGTGTTGCTTTTTTCGACTCTCTGATTGGTGCAATTTTCTGTACAGAATAATGGGTAATATAGGTTTTCACCAGGAATTCTGCTGTTAAGCACAATTGTTTTAAAAAAAATTCTAAAATAATGTGGGCTGACACCTTCAACAGAAGCAAATACTATCGATTAACAACCTCGTAGCTCACAGTAGGTCTGTCTTTAAAGGTTTATAAGTTATTGTTCAAAATCAATTTCCCTATGTAGAAATTAATGGAGTATTTACTTTCGGAACCTGACTGTTGCACACTATAGTCTGAGTGAGTAACATAACATTATAAGGGTAAATAATAATGAGCCAACTATGCAAAATAATTTAAAAAACTCACACTTTGGTTAGGGAACTGAATCCACAGATTAATAGGGTAATATTTCATGCACATTTACAGTTTAGCTCTATCATTCTTACAGCACGAGCACTGGAGCGTCGAGAGCCACTGTAGAGACTGTCCTCATATATAGAGCCCTGATAATAGACAAATATAGACACACAGACAAGAAACAACATTTATATCACACCTCAAGGTCTGACCCATATCTGCTCTGTGCAAGTAAGCATGCAAACTCTCTAGTCTCAGTTCTCCTTTTATGCACAATGCATCAATACAGCTGTCTTTCATCACTTTCAGATGATTTAATTTCATCTGATTTCAGCCAGGCTGGTGAGGGAAAAATAATCTACAACTATTAAAGCTGAAGTGTGTATTTTTTCAATATATTAAAAATGTATTTTTTTCATCCCAGTTACAGAGACCACTATTCATAGAATGAATGGCTTCCCACTGTAACTATGTTGCACTTTTAAAACGTCAACCTCTGGCTCAGCTAATGGTGGAAGTTAGAGAAAGATCACAGCTATGTAGGAACTTTTGTTAAAAGAGTAAATTACTTCATAATTTTCTAATCATAATTCAATTTTTTTTTTTTTTTTTTTTACCAGGAAATAAGCATTGTAGGCATTGAATATGCAATAGTACATTAAATATTCAATAAGTATTTAAGAAGCCTGGTTGGAAAATATATATAAATCACACTTCATCTTTAAGGATGGTATGTCAAAGCAAAAGCTCAAGCAATTAGCTCGGTCCTCAGGCGTTTGTGCTCTGTGTGGGTTTAAGATCTAATAACCCTACATGACCTGCTGTGGATGAGAGAGTGAAAGCATGTGAAATGTGTGTACAGTGGCAGAGCTGCACATATTATTGTACAGGAAGTGCTGTGGGGCAGAGAGTATAATATGAGGAGCAGCACAAACCCGGTGCTTCCTGCTGTGCAGCAAAGGGAGCTAAACAGACAGGAGAGATGAACATTTCAAATCAAAAACAGACCGAAAAGGCAGAGAACAGCTAAACTTGTCTGAAGAAAAAGAAAGCTCCAAATGCTAAAGTACAAGAAAAGAGGGGATTTGAACACTGGACAGAGATTAAGTGAGATGGAAGGAGAGGATGAAGATAACAGACCTGGTAGCCACTGTAGGAAGGGACTTGATGTTTAGAGGAATAACTACTACTGCTGTTGTACAACTCAGATGAATAGTAGGCACTCTAAAATAATGGGAAATAATGTAGATGGAATGAACGATGAACTGATGAAGACAGGAGTCTGAGAGACGACACGAAAAGCTGCAATGCAAGGGCGTCATGCCAGCTAAAGTCAGAAATTGTACTACATCGGCTTTTCACACTTGAAAACATTCACCTAGGATATTTTAAACAAATTATCTTATTTCAGCTTTACACTGTTTATGCAATCCCTGGGTTGGGATTTCTCACTGCTCACACATTTAATTTAGTAATTTAGCATTCTACTCTGAAGCAGCTTGCTGCTAACCTGTGAATCGTTGCTTACCTAAGTGGCTTTAAAGGGTTAGTTGGTTAAAAATTCTGTCATTAATTACTCACCCTCATGTCGTTCCAAATCCGTAAGACCTTCGTTCATCTTCGGAACATAAATGAAGATATTTTTGGTGAAATCTGAGAGCTTTCTGTCCCTCCATTGACAGCAACATCATTGCAAATTTCAAGGCCCAGAAAGGTGGTAAAAACATTGTTAAAATGGTCCATGTGACTACAGTAGTTCAACCTTAATGTTATAAAGCGATGAGAAGATGAACGAAGGTCTTACGGGTTTGGAACGATATGAGGGTGAGTAATTAACGACAGAATTTGAATTTTTGGGTGAACTAACCCTTTAAGATGTTACCCTAAGACAAAGTTTTAGTGTGAAAAGCCTTTTTTGATACAATTCACATGCATAAAACCATTAGAACCACACATTTAGTCATGTTGAACCTACTATTTTTCAAGTTACCCCTGCAGAAAATCTAATGCCTAAGATCTTTAGTTTGTTTTAGCTGGTCTCCCACACGTCCCAAGCTAGTATTCATAAATAAATAAAATAAAAGTCTTCGACAATTATCGGCCAATGCCGATAATTAAAAACAAAAACAAATATAAGCCGATATATTAGTCAACAACTAGGGTTTTCGTAAACAAACGCATTCAATCTCAAACACAGTGGCAATCATCCACTCATGTTAGACATATTTTCATGTTAATAACATAAAAAGTGACAAGGCCAGAGAATCAGGAGGTTAAAGAAATGCAGGATTGAGACCCACCGACTGCAGATCAAGTCTAGAGGAGCGAGACCTTTTGCTCTCGTCACTGAGTTTGGAGCTCTGTGTAAAAATACACAGAATTCAGTCAAACATCACACCAATCTGTAGCACATCACACCACAGTTAGTCACACTTCTGCATCACGATCACTGCGAACGTGTGAACAACAGTCTCCTAGACTTCATTAAAGGTGAATCAACACGCTATTAATCCTCAAACACTATCATTGCACAGTTATTTGGGTCACTAACCCGACTAGACAATGTGCTGAGATCATCATCATAGCCATTGCTCTGTGGGAAAGACAATATGTCATGATTGATATAACATTCTCTCTTTATAGAACACAAATATGATGTGCATAATTGCTGTGAACGTACGGTTTTAGAAGAATGTTTTTTCTTTTTCTTGGACTTCTTATGTGAGTGAGAGGAGGTGGCCTGGGGAAGCTGGGCAAGATGGTGGGAAATGGAAGTAGGATTAAAACGGCAGAAATTGCTGCTCAATACTTCATAGTTGTGCACTGTGACATGCAGGTGAAGTTTTTAGACACTTAGTAACAGACATTTAACTGTCACACACAGTCATATTTGTTAAAACCCATCACACCCCATTTGTAATGTTGATGAAACAATTAAAACATCACAAATGTAGCATCAGGTATTCCAAGTGTTAGCTATACTTAGTTGAATCACACCACAGTGCAAAAACAAAAAGTCTTGTGAACTCAGTTATGTGCTAATCTTACTTTTACAGGAACCCAAAAGTAATGACATAAAACTGGTGCCTGAAACATTTCCCAGCCTGCGATTCTTACCCCGACATAAGCACCCGCCGCATCCAAATCCAACTGCCCAGACAAACAAAACCATCATCAGAATGTAGAACAATTTGGTCTGTTTTATGACCTTTAGACAACACACTCACATGTACATTCACCATACACTCTGACCCACAGTACAGAATGTCTGAAAGGAACAATACAGTTACACTGATACTAACCCGTATGTTGCTCTTGCTCCCCACTGACATCAGTTCTTCATCATCTGACACCTTGGATAAAAAAAAAAGAGATAAAATGAGATGGAGCCCACAGTTAGCACAAGTTTAAAGACATGTGCACATATACAGCTTATCAGTAGTGAGCCCCGAAATGTAAGTCTGCCTTGATGTGTCTATGTAATTGCATTTGAAATAGAATTTCCAGTGTTTTTCAAGTGTTTGAAGAAATGTTTTGCTTGAGAAGTGTGCATGGAAGTTTGAGGAGGACAGACAGTGAAAAGACAGAAATACAAACCGAAGCATTTCTCCGTGAGACACGAGTATATCGCTCACTATCCTCCTGAGAGAAGAGAAGAGAAGAGAAGAGAAGAGAAGAGAAGAGAAGAGAAGAGAAGAGAAGAGAAGAGAAGAGAAGAGAAGAGAAGAGAAGAGAAGAGAAGAGAAGAGAAGAGAAGAGAAGAGAAGAGAAGAGAAGAGAAGAGAAGAGAAGTGAAGTATAATATATGCAAGATGGCAGAAGAGACAGACACACAACACTCAGCAAGCAAGGTGAGCAATGGAAGCATGCAAATCAGTAATAATGGATGCAAGAGCAATCTCTTTTAAAAAACAGACAACTCAAGACAATACAAAACACAACCCACACTATTAATTGTACACAGTTGTTATTGTTTTTTGTACAATAGTGTGAAACACATATACACTCACATTGCCGTTCAAAAGTTTGGGGTAAGTACGATTTTTTTAGTAATTAATTAATTAAAAGTAATTAATACTGTTGATTATCAAGGATGCATTAAGTTGATAAAAAGTGAAAGTAAAGACATTTATAATGTTACAAAAGATTTTTTTTAAATAAATGTTGTTAAAAAAATGTATAATTTCCACAAAAATATGAATACATGTTTTTAACATGGATAATAACAAGAAAAAACTATTTTTTTAGCATCAAATCAGCATATTAGAATAATTTCTGAAGGATCATGTGACACTGAAGACTGGAGTAATGATGCTGAAAATTCAGCTTTGCCATCACAGGAATAAACAATGTTTTAAAATATATTGAAATAGAAAATAGTTTTACTGTTTTTACTGTATTTTCTTAAATAAATGCAGCCTTGGTAAGCATAAAAGACTACTTTCACAACAAACAGTAGTGTACATAAAAGTATCTACAGTGCCATTAAACACAGATTAATATAAAGGCTGATTTCACTTGTTGAAAGTGCAAATCAGCCTTGTAGAGGTATTGACCTAGTGTTATGAGACAAATAACCCTGTGCTGACTCTCTTAATTTTTATAAAACATGAATGCATCCTGTTTCGCAATGGATCCCTATCATGCAAAAATCAAATGCTGATAAAACACAAAATCCCAACAGTGAATGTACCATCCACTGCTCAATGTCCCCCCATTTGTTGTCCAGGTTATCCAGTCCATAGTATTTCTAAAATGAGAAATCCAACAGAAACCAGGAAAGAAAAAGAACTTCAGCTAACAAGAATGACCTGAAAGTAATACATTAGATTAACAAAATATGACAGAAACAGCTAAATAAGCAAGAACAGAAGGAAAGGAATTAAAATATTGGAGTAGATCTACAGCATTAGATGTCCTACCTTCTGCACCTGATAAATCTACATCACAGGAGGCCAGCAAAAGAGGATCAGATGAGCAAAGGAAAGGAAGAAGGCAGATTGGGAAAGAAAGGGGAAAAAGAGAGGCATTGATTATTTGACATGACAGAGAGCGAACCGAGTGGAAGATTGTGTACACAAAGATAATGGAATGGAAAGAGAAAGCTGTTAAATTTTTAGCGATCCATCAGGCAGGTGTCATATTACTTGGCCTAACAGGTGAAAGTGAAAAACACCAGTTTACATACTTGACTCAAATGCATGAAGGTTATGTGGATCAACAAGTAGCAAAATTCAAAGGCATCACAGATGAGATAGAATTATCAGTCAGGAATTTTAAGAATCACACTGCAAGTTAATAAAAGCATCGGAATTATGCCATGCAACTGTTCAGATATCTAAAGATATACATAAGAATTAAAGATGGTCATGTGATTAGGTCTGTGGGGTAACAGGATTCTTTCCACTGATGTTTAAGGTTTCATTCAGTTCACCAGTGACCAAACCAATGAACAGCACTAGACTAGTAAAGCAGTGGTGCGTTTAAAATGACACATTTTCATATTTGTTCTTGGCCATAATTTTTGTACTTTTGTAAGTAACCATAACATCAGCAGAAAAGCTGAAGATTTGGGTTTTAACAACATGGTCTGGTCCCCACAGTAAACTTAAATTGACCTCCTGCTAATGACACAACTAAACATTGTAAATAGTTTTTTAAAAAGCCTAGGCTATTCTTCCATACATTTCTTGATAGAAAAATACATTCTATTTAACAGTTTGTGATAAGAATTTTAATAATATAATCAATCATTTTGAATCTGATTATCTTATTGTCTAATATTCTACTGAACTTCTTTTTACTGTAACTTTTCATTCTCACTTATTGTGAAAAACCTACAGAATCTCACCCAACTGGTTTCCCATTCCCATGTATTTGCTCCAGTTTTGATGAGTGTTTGTTAACATAACATTCCTGTAACAAAATCTCTTCCTTGGAGGTAATCTTTAATTAGAGACTTTACCACAACATCAGTGCTCATTTGTTTCTGCAAAACTCTGCACTCTCATAAAACAAAGAAACTAAGAAACTGTCAGGGTATGATAAGAAAATGTTTAAGATGACCGTGTACTCCATTAGGCACAAAAGAAAACATTTCTCATCTTTCCAATGCTCATCTAGTAAATTCAAGCTCACCTTCCTCAGCACAGGGGTCTGGGGTCGCCCATCGATCACTTCCCTAGCCCCTCTACGCACTAGTCGCTTGCAAGCCGTCCTACTAGTATCAGTGTCCCCGTCTACCTCAAGACTGAGGAAGACAGAGACTTTATATGATCCCAAAGATATAGTCTGTCATATAATCCAAACCCCACAGCCTGTTTGCGCTACAAGTTCATCTTCACAAAGTCCTGATTGAACTCTTCCAGATCTATTTTGTCACAGCATGTTCAATCTTGTGTCATTGTGTTCCTGATTACCATAATGATCACATCCCAGATAGTGAATGGGAACTGAGTCTGTTATCCTGCTGCAGGTACGGCTGAAAGCTCATAATCTACTTTAATACTTGGCTGGAGTTTTAAAGCCACAAAGCGCACACCCTTAACATTCTCACACACCTCCTGATCAGACCGGGTTTAACTCTGAATACTAGCTAATCTTTCAAGTGTGACCTGGGTATGTGTAAAAGCTGTGTTTATCTTCATTACATAAGTTTGTTGCGTCTGAGCTCACAGTGTGAGTTTCTGGTTTTCCATTCACTTCTGACGAACCCTGAGCAACAACAGTTCATTCATATGCAAGCACCTAATCAAATGTCCCTAAATATCTACAATTTGTTTGTATTCGTGCTACTGAACCCATGCCATACATACCTGTGTGTGCAGTTGGCTGTAGCAAACCAGCATGAGCAGTCATATTGCATTAAATTACTAATTACACAGAATCAATTAGGCTATACACCTATTGTAACCAAACCCTTCTTAAAATCCAGCTCCCTTTACAATGAGGAATGTTCAGACAATGTACTATTACAGTTCAAAAAGCTTGACACATCAAATGAGTAACTCAAAAACATCTATAAATTCTGTTTGTAAAGATTTACAGTAACTGTACTGTAACTGGGGTAAAGTACAAAACCTGCAGTAAAGCTGCAGGGTGCTACACCAAAATAAGCATAAAGACAGACCAAGCTTTTTCATGAATGGCAATGCTATTTGAACAAATTCCACAGACAACCTAATCCAAATAAATCAATTGCATGTTATTGTTCATTTTCAATTGCTGTCAATAGACCTTAAAAGGATAGTTAACCCAAAAATGTAAATTCTGTCATCATTTAACTTATGTCAGAAAGATATTTTGAAAAATGTCTTCTTTTTTTTCCATGCAAAAAGTAAATGGGGTCTTAAGCAACACTGAACCCCGTAAAAAAAAAACAATCTATTTAAAAACACCAAACTGCTCATGATATAACTGATATTTCTGAGTATTAGCTGAGGCTGAAGTTCCAATGTAGCAGTTCAAAGGGCCTCTTAGGAGGTCCTGACCCAAGGGGTGATTAACTGACCGTGATCCCTGTTAACCCAGCCAAAACATGTCCTTCAAAGCACAGAGCCCACAATCATGATGAAGATTAAACAAATTGAACATAATCGGCTGACAGCGTTTTACAGAAGCAAGTCAACAAGACCATGAGAAAGATTTAATTTTGAGAATAAAGGCGGCGTTTTCTGCTGGTAGCTCAATAGAAGAAAAAAAAACTTGAAATTTTAAAGGCCTACAGCTCAACACACTCTTGAACGCTGTTGGAAAGGTCTCCTCCTGTGTTTCAACATTGTGTAATGCAGATTATTTGTTTTTGAGATGCTTTCAGTGCTTAAACTGTTCGTATGTGTGATGATTATTACACCAGTCAAAGGGGACATATCCACCGTATGCACAGGAAGGAGTTAATTGAAATTGTTGTTTCTTCACCTCTTTCTGTTGTCTCTCCAGTTCTTTCATTCTGATCTCACGAGCTTCTGCACGGGCTGCTCTCTTAGCTGCCAAACGGGCTTCAGCCTGCAGGGGGCGGGTGGGGGAAAGAAAAAGAGAGAGAGGTAAATTCATTAAACCATGAACATGAGAGCATGAGCAATGTAGTAAATGCAAAAAAACACAAAACAAACACATAAAAGCTTTGCACTAAACTTAAAAAATTAAATTTTTTAATTTTTTTACAGGAGGATCACAGGAAACATAATGTCATATGTGATTACATGAATACGTTTGTGTACCTGACTGTCATAATGTTTCATGTACTGTAACTGTATACTCCTCAGATGGCACATGCTATGAATGTGTTTGTTTACATGAGTACGCATGCGTGTATTTGTGACTTTAGTCAATCACACTTTGAAAGTCCTTTTAAGGAAAAGACTCCTTTTCAGGCATGAGGGGGAGAGAGAGAACATGCACACTTCCTTCCTGTAGATGACGCCACAAAATGTGCAACAACCAGAAAAAAAAAGAAGAAACCTCAACTCCAGTATTACATCACACCCTCACATAGTGATGTCTCTACCTTAACTCCACCTACTCTTCCACACAATCCCATGCTACAAATAATCTTTACACCAGAGCAGTGACTGTAACATTCCCAGTTTTGCACCAGTTCCACAACACATTCCTGAAAAAGCAGCAAAATATGTATGATTTAAAGAATAGGGGTTAAAATAGTGAAATTTCTACTTGAAGGGATGCATGCAAAGCTTTAAAATGATTTCCTGTGTTTGTTTGCCGATGGAGAAAACCATAATGACGTGTTCCCGAGTAAATGTCAGATCATATCTTAATGTCTCAGACTGAGGCCTTCCGTCCTTAACGGAGTCGAGCAACTTTCCAAGGAAGCAGCTGTTTCTCACCACAAAGGTCTTGCATCCCTTTGCCAACAACGATGAAAAAAAATATGGATCCAAAATAAATATTTCCACAGTTTCAACCATAGTTATAGTACTAGTAGTTCTAACAGAAAATGATGGCTCTAATTTTGTTTTTAAGGACAAGCAAACTGGAATTGTAACCGTTCACATCCTCAATGATATTTTACAAAACCATTTGACTTAATTCAATTACGATGCTGTGCAGCGGTCAAACAACATCAGAATTAAATGTCCAAAATTTTAAAAACATCTCTCTTTTAGATTTAAAATCACTACTTTGTAAACAGGAAATGTGTGACCATGTCTTGTTAGTCAGTATGGTTGTAATGAAGGCAGATAATTATGTAGATAAACTGCTAGGGAGAAGTTACCAAAGCAAACCCCAGCACTTAAGCAGCTGTCTAAACATGTTTATAACTTTTCATTTTCCACGAGCACAACAATACACCCATGCACACAAGCTTTAAAATAACAGCATTACCAGCCAACATGGCTTGGACTCTGCTGAAAATGTTGAATAATATTTCACTTGAAAAAAAAAAAAAAAAAAGACTAATAGTGTCTTCTGAAAACATGCAGGAATAAATGCACTCTATGACTGTGGGACTAACAGGGTAACCAAAACTATGCCTTTTTTGACCATAGCAGGAAGTTAGAGGGCTGAGTCATTCACAGTTGAGCCTGATCACACCCTTCCTGCAGTATTAACAGAACTAACTGCTGATCGCACAAACACCCATCACTGCTGCTCGGTCCTGATGTGGACATCATGTGCATGTACAATGATTTGCATCAACAGGAAATAATAATACATTTTACTTAACAAAATCTATTCACTCTATGCATAAAATTGTGCATATGCACCTAAAAGGAGCAGGATAGAGGCAGCCACCTTAAAGAAAGCATGCACTATTCTTCCTCTCTGAACTAATCACTTTTTTTGATAACCCATATTCATATTAAGGCCTACCTTCTTGCAGTTATCAAAGTAGACCATTATATCTGTCACGGTGAGCATATGATAGCCTGGGTCATCCGCATTTCCCCCCATCATGATAATTCACACACTCTTATCACAGAAGAGAAAAACAAAGTGGCCTATTTCACACACCTCTCTCCTCTCACTTTCTCCTCAACAGCTATTTTTAATGACCCAAATGGAGCAGGCTCTATCAATAAACCCAAAATGCTCTAATTTAATGAACGTTCTGTGATGTGGCTGTTCTCAACGGGAATGAAGAGCTAGTTCCACAGCTGCCTGGTAGAGACCTTTTTTTGGAATAAAACACATTGTTTAATTGTTCATCAAGTTTACGTTGTGCCTGCATCAATGTTAATATACTAAGTAGTTACTACATCATGACAATTTTTTTTTTGTTTGTGTGGCGCTAGCTGATATGCCTACATCTTGGATGTAAACTACTATACAACACAATAATAAAATTCTCTGACATTTCCAGGTCCCATGATGACCATTGGAATCCTACATGCATGTGAGTGTACAAGATACCATTCATTTCTTTATTCTTTTTTTTACTGAGGGAAAAACTACTGTTCATACTGACCTTTTTTTCCCCCTAAATAGCAAATATGAGCACCCATGGAACATCTTAGGGTTCAATAAACTCTAAGATGGAATTTTGTAAGATAATGACATATTTGTCTCAAATGATTGTGGACAGCTTTACTAAAACCCTTTATTTGGTGCCTTTTAAGGTAGACTGCAGAACAAGTCCTGGGAGTTCAATGAATGCCAGAGTCCAGAGCACTTATCTATTGACATAAATACCACAGAAGGAGATGCCAAGTTCACCAGATCTCTCTCTCCCACGGCCTCTTGTACCAGCATGCCAGGCTGAGCGGGTACATGCTAATCAGCTGGACTGCTAATAGACCAGCTGTAATGGAAAATGAAGGGAACAAACAGAAGATATGCAACACAAATAACTGTAAGTCCACAACTGCTCCTTCTTCACTGTTTTTGGACAGTACTCTGGAAGCAAAACTTACTATAGTGTAAAAAATTAGGCATTATTAACTCCAAAACTATGACTTATATAAACCAAAAGAGACTCTGGCCAGTTTCATTCATTTTAATGTGGAAAGCTCAATATTCAAAATGTGAATCATTTTGCCATCTGTGTAAACTGGATTAACTGTCTTCAGTATGAGACATAAACAGTCTTTCTCACTTCAGTACTAACGTAAGAGCCAGAGACTGGAACATATGAGATCACTGGAGACGTCTGCCACATTTCTGGTCTGCCCATATTAACACCTACATAAATTGTGCCAGCCAGCCATGTCAAACATAAACCATACAATGTCGGATCTGTGTGTGGTGGGTCCATATTTTAGCAGTCCCTAGGATCTGTGACAGGTTTTAATATCAAAAGTGAGCTTGAGCAAAAAGAAACTGACCATGTAGGGCTAAAAGAGTTTAGGAACATGAATTTGGGTCATTCCGAGCATGGAGAAAATTATGGCAAAAAGGGAGGGAAAGAAAAAGAAGGAAAAGAGATGATAAAATTAAGTGACCATTACTTAGTGGTAATACATCATTTCTAATTTAAACTTCAGACAATGGAAAAGTAAATTTTCTATGTTTAAGGGATAGTTCTAAATATAAAGATATTATCACACAACGCTAACTTGCTAAATGCTACCATGCTAACATATTATAAACATTAATATCATGATTTTGCTTTGAAATCATGTGTATTGTTTAAAGCGCTTTACAAATAAAATTGACTTGACTTGAAAATGCTGTCATCTTTTACTCATCTCTTTTCGTTTTGGCTTGTTTGACTTTCGGTCTACTGTGAAAATGCAAAAGAAGATCATTTTAAAAAGGTCTTCTTGTTTTGGACCCCAAATGACTTTCATTATATGGACAACTGTTGAAACATTCATCAAAATATTATCTACTGCTTTCTGCAGAAGAAATTCAGACAGGTTTGGAATGACATGAAAGTGAGTAAATGATACATTTTCTTTAGGTATTTAACTATCCCTTTAAATACTTTGCTGTTCCAAATTAATCTGCAGAGGGAACTATAAGTAAGCCATTCATATTGACTTCCCAAAAAGTCCAAACACTGTAGCTCTGCGGTGCTATCAAAACATTAGTATTTTGTTTGAGCAGTTCGACATGTCCTGTTCTGTCATGACGTTTGCATCATTCAGGCAAACCCTTTCAACACATTTCATCCTTAAACCCTGAGAAACCTGAGGCAGCCAGGGTGATGTTTTGATGCCAGAGTGCCCATCTCAGATGACTGCACAGAAAAGCAGCTCTTCACAGAAGAGAAGACCTAGAGTACTTGACCAACGCTTGCTTCACTGACAACACAAGTTACTCAAGAGTAAGCGCAAACCTGTGAGAGAAACTCTAGCCTGTTGAAATGTAGGAATAAGAAGAGAGTAGCATGCTGGTGAAAGAGTGTCTCATCTACTGGTCTCTGGTTTCTAATGGCATTCATTACTCCCTGTTCTAATACCTAAGAAAATGACTCGCAGGTGAGCTAGGTTTACAATGCAGTAGAGCTGATAGCACTCTAGATTTGTCCAGAAGAGATTAAAGCAACACTAAGGAACCTTTCATCTTCGGTTGCCCTACAGGTTGGAAGCGGAATTGTCCATTACCGCTGTCATAAATAATTTTGCGGCCCGCAGCCTACCGTCACACGCACGCTCGCTGTTTATCCAGCACCGGCTTTGAATGAATGATGTCCACAGACAAGGTAGAGTATGTTGCATGATTTCATGAAAGCATGATGTATTACGACATCAGAAACGAAGAAAAACTAAATAATGACTGTTGTAACGCTTGACATAAAGCAAGTAAAATTTGTAGTTTTCTTATGTCTCATTCGAACTACAGAAACGCGACCAGGTTTGGCAAACTTGCATAGCGTGGTTATATCAGATATAGGGCTGCAAAGCAAATGCAGAAGTACCTTTCACCCTGTTACGACTTGATGAACCACTGAAACCATTTCGGAAACATTATTTTAAGGTAAAAAATGTTACTTAGTGTTGTTTTAAGAGTACGAGTCAGAGACCAGAGCTCATTCAACAGACTGGTGAAGGTGGTGAAGCACTTTGAATTTATGGAAATTTTATTTGTTTATGTGACATCCTAAAATTTGCATACAATTATTCAGATGGAAACCCAGATATTTAAACCCTAGTAATTGTAATATGTCTGTGGACTCCTTTCTCAATGTTTAATGATCATACTTTAGCATTATATTGGGCGCATGTAACAACACTTGTTAGAATCTCTGAGATGAAGAGGTCAGCTGGAGTCAGGTCAGAGTGAGGGAAAACAGAAGACAAATTGTTTCTTCAGAATGAGCAGTGTCTTTGCAACATAACATAATGTTTGACACATCAAGCTGTTTTACACCTACATTTGTCAAATAAACAAACAACTTGCACCAAATGGCCAATCCGATACCAGAGCAAGAGTTTGTCCGAATTCCTTTCCCTTTAGCAAATGGTCTTATCAGACCAAAATCCACAACATGACCTTGTACACCAAGTTAATAAATCATGAAACAGGAACCATTTTCTCTCTCTCTGCATTTCACATTTTTGAACAGAAATGTAACTTAAGGGAATACAAGTTTAACACTTTTTTAAAAAGGGAGAAAAAACAATAAAACAAGACTTCACAGATAAGACGTATATGTGTAGGATTACCATGTACCTCAAATCCAACAAAAACAATATTTTAAAGATAAGTCATTGTTGGTTATTCTGAGGATTATAACAGAAAGCATCATTGTATGGTGCTAGGTCACTGAAAACCCTCTTTGATCTTGCTATAAACTGTTGAACTACTAAAATTAGGAGCACCTTATATTGTGTTTACATTTACTCATTTAGACACTTATCTAAATCAACTAACACTAAACAATACTTATGTCTAAATGTAAGATGTATGCATTTTAATTGTATGTAATGTGATGCATATTTGTCAGTCATACATAAATGAAACAAGAATGCGATTTTTGTAATAGTACTTTTAAACAGTATACACAATAACCAGGTTATATATTTATCATTAATAAATCAAACACCATACATTTTATCTATCTGAATCTTACTTGTTCCACAGCTAGCCATATTTAACCATGTTCATGCTTTTTAATTGATTAAATTGAACTATTTTTACAATTTACATATTTATGCTGATTTTCATTTGAAAATATGATTTAAATAAAATGGATAATAAAACCTAATAATAAACTATGCCATTATTAATTTTTTTAATGTACAAATGAGGAACATCGCAACCAATTTGTCGCAAGAGGAAATAATATTCATAGTATATTATACTATACTATTATAATAATATTCATATTCAACAATGCTAGCTTTACAACACTAAATTCAAGTAAAAAAAGAAAGATAAGTAAACAAGCTAGAGGTGAAATACAGAAAAGAAGAGAAAGAGACCTTTAAATAAGTAAATAGGAGTTATGCCTAAGAAGCAGTTATCGCAGCAACCATGCTTATACACACACATCCTGACCAATCAGCATAAAGAACACTAGAAATATGGACTCTGCATTAATACTTTAAATGGGATGCATCCCAACAGCAGAGAATAAACAGGAAAGCAATTGTGATAACAATCTTCAGGGGCCCATCAGTGACGTCAGGAAAAAGGAAGAAAACCCTTTCTGAATCCATGTCCTTATATGGAGAGGTTCCATTCTTGGTGAAAGATATCAGCATGCGAAAAAGGTTTCTGACTTAAGTGTGCTGACATTATTTGAGAGTTTTCTACACAATGTCTTGCTGTATAAACAGTTCTGCAACAAGGCTCTTGAAGAAAACTGAAAGGAATAATGCATTGTTGAATACAATCCAGTGCAAGTTTAACCTTGGGGGCACTCAGAGCTTATCCTGAGGGAGGCAGAAAAAAATGTTATGATTGTCATTGACTAGTGATAAGCAGGTGATAATGCGTCAATGCGCTACTGTGCTTGATATTATTCATAAACCCATATTTGTGTGTGGGCACACAAATTATATTATGATGTCAGGACTCTTCTTCTGAATGCAGATATACAAAACTGCTCCTGACAATGAGTTTAGATTAACAAACAGCTCTCATCCCACAATCCAAAGTCTGAGCCCAGATTAATGATCTAAACACCCTCCAGAGCACAAAGCCTGGCATCCTAATTTGCTTGTAACCATCTCAGATGCATTCTGGCACTGTCACAGTGTCATCCAATGACTGAGCTTGCTAGTAGCTTCCAGTGGAGAAGTTTAACACAATCATTTTTGAAATGTTGAGACTGTTAGCAATGAGAAATGTTAAGTACAAGCTAGTTTACACTATCAAATATTTGGGGTCGGTACGATTTTTAAATGTTTTTGAAAGAAGTCCTCTATGCTCACCAAGGCTGCATTTATGTGATTAGAAATACAGTAAAAACAGTAATATTGTGAAATAATTTTACAATTTAAAATAACTGTTTTCTATTGTGATATATTTTAAAATGTAATTTATACCTATGATGGCAAAGCTGAATTTTCAGCATCAATACTCATATGATCCTTCAGAAATCATTCATTTGACAGAAATCTATAACATTATGTTTTAATGCGCATTTGATCATTTTAATGCATCCTTGCTGTATACTATATATATATATATCTCATTTTTTCAAACACTTTTGAATGTGTGTGTGTGTGCGTGCATGTGCGTGTGTGTGTGTGTGTGTGTGTGTTTTAAACAATAAGATGGAGAGCTTGGCCTACTTTGAACTATCCATGTGCTAATCTCACTAAAACTATTCTCACACAATTAGTTAAGAGCTCAGTTGTTTAAAACCAATCCAATCATTCTCTTATAACAAAACTATTGAACACATTTTTAACAGACTTGCCAACATGCGTCTGTCTCAATAGCCGATTTCCAGCTGTAAGCCTCTTTTACATAGTAGGGATCAGTCCTGCCAGCATCTCAACTTCCTATTGTAAGTTAATTGCTCTAAAGACTGGAAATCAACTTTCATCTTACTTGAAATAACACTGGTAGTGACAGTGACAAATGAGCTTTTGACAAACCATTGTCCTGCACACATCTGATTAATCATACAGACTGACATGGTACAGTTACGCCATAAATCACATAATAAATCAGTCAGCACGCAAAATGGTTTACAAGCAGAGAGCATTTCTGAGTTTCTGAGTTTTCTGGCTTAAATAATAATTGGCTTAATAAAAGCACAGGCTGCTCCCCTGACTGTAGAAATGTGAAATGTTAATACAATTCGAAATAACTGTTTTCTATGTTTAAAAAATGTAATTTAATTCAGCTGAATTTTCAGCACTATTACTCCAGTCTTCAGATCAGTGTCACAAAATCCTTCAGAAATCACTCTAATACGCTGATTTGCTGCTCAGGTCACATTTCTTATTATTGTCAATGTTGATAACAGTTGTGCAACTTGTGCTGCTTAATATTTTTGTAAAAAAAAAAAAAAAAAAAAAAAAAAAAACCTTGATACCTTTTTCCAGGATTCTTTGATGAATAGAAAGTTCAAAATAAAAGCATTTACTTAAAATAAGTATTTTATAATATTATTATAAATGTCTTTACTGTCATTTTGGTCAATTCAATGCATCCTTGAAGTTGGTCTGCATTTAAATTGAAATACCTCATCTAATAAATGAGGAGTGTTGTTGTAAGAAACTTTTTTCAGTATGTGCCAAAACTTTGCGAAATGTGGTCATGAACCAAATACATACAGCTGAAAACAATCTATTTATGTCATGCGTTTGTCTTACCAGATTCCACAATTTTAATCTGTATAACTAGAAGGACAAACAAAATACTGAATCAAAGTGTTGAGTAGCAATTGTTGAAATTGTTTTACAGGAAATCCTTCACTGACTCATGTTTTACTGAGGCCATTTCTCACTCTTACCAGCTATAAGAGAGCAGCAGAAAAGCACGGCCATTAAGGATTACTAATGCAGATGTTATCAGCATGTGTTTCCATAGCATCCATCATCAGATGCCCCTGTTCCCTATTCTGCTCATTGTAATGGCCCCCCAGAACTTCATGTCTGGTCTTGAGGCTGCACTAACAGCTGCCCTGAGGGCCTTCTATTTTTAAAGCTCTTGTTAGAGAATCAACGATCACATGAGGGCCAACATACCAGCCTGTCAGAGAGCAGCAAGTGTGGGACGGCAGCCTATATCAGCAACAAATGCAGGTACCAGGTGAATAAATGTGGGACATGCATGGAACACAGGAAGTAAATACTGAAATAGGCCCTCAAAAGAAGATAAAGTGGTTCCGAAAGAAATATATAAACATTAAAAAAGTCTTAGGAAAATTTAAATAACTAGCTTATTTGTAAAGGCATTCAAAAACCCTTGAAAACGTGCCAAGCAGCAAGTAAAAAAAAAAAAAAAAAAAAAAGGTTACACCACAGTATCTTCGTCAAACTGAAACTAAACCTCCATGAGACCTTACGTGACCTCGCTGTTTAAATTTGCAAAAGCACTGTTGCAAAGCCAAATGGGAGAATACTAAAAAATTAATTTCCATTTCAAGAGAAACAGGTTTGATCAGAAAAAAAAAACTTTAGCGGTCATGCTGAAATTATACAAATGTGGGACTGAAAGATGCTTCCTGATTCGATGTTTCACAACATTGGCGTGTTTAACCTGAATCTCTCTTTATCCACATGATCACTTGTTACTAGAGATCAACTCAATGTGCTACAGAAAACAAAATGCACTCTTACAAATGGGCAATTGTCAAGTTAGGCTACTTTTAAACATTTCAAACAGGTCCTTCCTTCCAACAGCAGTCAGACTCTTTAACTGCAATAACAACATCATATAGCACTTTTTGTGTATTTTCTTACCTCAATAAATACCACTCAATGGATCAATAAAGTCTATCAAAGTTTTACACATCCTCTGACACTTGTTTATTTATTAAAAATTTTAGCTTATTGATAATGCATAAACACCAATAAGTGTTTCATACTGTAACTCAGACTTCCCCTAAAACCAGAAGGTCATGATCAATGGCAATAATAAATGTATCTAAACAGATGCATATTACACACAAATATAACATGCTTCTCTGACTGTATTTCTCACTCTAAACTGAGAGTACAGTGCATGCTGACAGTAGAGTGAGAAGGCCTCTATATCCTGCCTACTACTAAGCATGATGTCTCAAGCAGAAACACACTTACTAATAATAGAATGCAACATTAGCTACAAATGATATGTATAACTGTCTATTACACTCTTTACTTGTCACTATGGGTGTGCAAGGAAGGAACATCATGTCAGTCGAAGATCTGACTGGCCAAAATTATTTCCTAAGCACTCAAATCAAGGTTCTCTCCACCATGACCCAAACACCTGTTCCAGCACATCAAACTCAGCTTATGTTGCACACTGCTAGCACTTTCAAACACATTACTGCTATGATGCAGAAAAAGAACACCTTTGACCAAAACAGCTCAGGAACTTGTAGATAGGCGAAAGCAACTAAAAACACTAGGAGGAAGCAGACATAAGGAAATGATCTACAACTTGTACATAAGAATAAAATATGAACAATGCAGGGCCACGTGAGGGCAAAAGCATGGACTTTACCTTAGTTAGGCTTCTGTTATGTTAATTGGATACTTGTGAAACTGTGTAATGCTCTTTGGTTTAATAAATAAACTGACTCAGGATGTAGAACCATGTGATTTTTCGTATTTTCCACGGGAGTTTAACCCTGTAATTCTGCAAATGAGACCATTACATTAGTTTATCCCTTATAGTACAATTTACCTCTTTTGCGATTACGTTGAGGGCATCTTCCTCGGCAGTCAACCCATTTTTGCTGGTGGTTCTTTTACGTCCTGGCCCTTGAGACCCCATTGGTAACCTTTAATAAATCTTTCCGAGAAACACACGCTCCTTTACGCGTGAGAACCGATCCTTTGGAGAGTTATTCCTTCAGCAGAGGCATAAGAAAAAGAAAACACGTTTCCAACTCTAACCAAAAAAACAGCGAGGCTACGTCGTGTCGTTCGCGACGCGGTTCATTGTGTTACATCCGTCTTTTTGCACTCTTCCTAGTGCTGTACTGAGAAAGACTGAAGAGTCACCGGTGCTGAGAGCGCAAACGCCTTTTCATGACACACGTGTCGCCTCTGAGGAGCTGCCAAAATGGCTGTAAATGATCTAGACTAGAGTTTGTTTGCTTAGAGAGTTGGGCTCTTTAACAGTGTGATTGTCAGTATAACCGCTGGCGCTGGGTTAAAAGTTTTCTTTTAGTTCATTGTTGCGCGGATGGACTGTGAGCGTCTTTTGGGGGAGTTTTAGGGCTCGCACTCGCAGACCCTCTTCGCTATTTTTAATCATGGGAGTCTGCTGCTAAAAACAGAAACCTTATCTTGCACTTCTTAAAGTCATACCCATGTGCTTACGCGCCTTTCGCAATAATAAACTGCTGGATTTCATTCTGAAGTGAAAAAAAGCACTGCTGGGTGGGCAGTGCTATTATAATTGCTATAGCAAAATATATTGCTATAGTTTAACTAGCCTCAGCCTGACCAAGTGTCCGGTTTAGGTGGTCTCAAGCACATCACCAATCAGTTAAAAAAAACACAAACTACACCAAAGACCAGAAAAGTTTCCCTTTTCCCTAGCAGAATTGTAGCCAGAATTATAACCTGGCCATGATACAAACAATTTCTAAGCAAAACAGCTCGTTGTCTAAACTGAGTCACCAAATTTATAGTTGGCCTAATTTTTTATCTTTATCATTATTTTTTATCTTTATCATATAGGTATTTTATTTGTATGGCTCTAACACTAATAGACGTCTATGTCTATAGCTCCAGTTGCTGGTGCATGTTGACATCTAGTGGTAAAAAGCATAATGCGATTCTAGTTTATTGTTTTTGTTTAGATTTTTTACGATTCATATGCCGCTTTTAAGAAGAAATGCATCCAGTTAATAATCACTTTTGTTAAACTTTTTTTGCTGTAGATTTTTGTTTTTGGAAAGCCTCTAGCCTGCCAACACTAATTAATTAGTAGCCTAAATTACTTTCAGGTAATTTATCTCAGGTGATTGTGGTTTTAAAAGAAGCTCACAAAGCTGTTGTTTTAGTTGATGCTCTGAGACCTGTGGGTGAGAAACATGGGTATGTTCTTTTGTTGCTGCAGTTTATATTTGTTTGTTTCTTTTGTTGCTGCAGTTTATATTTGTTTGTTTCTTTTGTTGCTGCAGTTGATTGATTGTTTGATTTTTCTCTTCTCTTTCAGCTGCAAAGACAGTGTTGATCGTGTATGCGCACCAGAGTGCTGGATCTTTCAATGCGGCTGTTAAAGATGCTGCTGTAGATGTGCTGAAGAAACAGGGCTGCAATGTTCTTGTTTCTGACCTGTATGAAATGAAATTCGAGGCCACAGCAACCAAGGAGGATATTACTGGTGTGGAGGCAGTGTTATATTTGTTTAGAAAATATTAAACTTAACTTGTCTTTTGCCCTTTATTGGAGTGCAATGGCTGTTTTGCACAATTTTCTGTTTCAGGAGCAGTGAAGAACCCAGAACATTTCTGCTATGGAGAGGAGACCATGCTGGCCTGGCAGGAGGGACGACTAGCTTCTGATATTGTAGAGGAGCACAAGAAACTAAAAGAAGCAGATATTGTTATTTTTCAGGTGAAGCTTCTATATATCAGAAACCGGATTTCGTTTAATTTATTTTTGTTGCTTTTGGGTGCTTGTAGTTCTTTAGTTTGTTCTTTCTTTTGCAGTTTCCCATGTACTGGTTCTCGGTTCCTGCCATCATGAAAGGCTGGATGGATCGGGTTCTTACCCTTGGTTTTGCATACACCTCAGAAAAGCGCTACAGTGCGGGCATCTTCAGGGTAAGGCCTTCAAATCACAAACTAATCTTTCATTGCATGCGTTAATCAGAAAAGGTTAAATGTTGGTTATTTAATGAGATGTGAGCAGATTATTAATAGGTGAGTGGATTCCCTTTCAAGGTGGTAACTCAACATTACGTCGTCTATGATGTATATGAGGAGGGGAGGAGTTCCCATATACGTCATAGATAACGTAATGTCTCGTTCCCGCCTCTCAGGGAACCGAGGTTACGATAGTAAACGGAGACGTTCCCTTTCAAGGCGGTAACTCAACATTACGTTGTCTATGACGTGTATATGGGAACTCCTCCCCTCATATAAGTCATAGACGACGTAATGTCTCGTTCCCGCCTCTCAGGGAACCGAGGTTACGATAGTAACTGGAGATGTTTTTTTAACTTGTGTCAGGAAAAGAAAGCCATGTTATCATTCACCACTGGTTCCCATGAGACCATGTTCAGCTCCAATGGGATCAATGGAGATATGAATGTTACTCTGTGGCCAGTTCAGGTAAGAAGCTTCATCCCTTATTCTTTTACCTCAACCAGGCTTAATTTTGCACTATTTGATTTCGCACGTCATATTAACCTGGGACTGCTGTGCTAATGTTTTCTTTCGTAGAATGGTGTCCTCAATTACTGTGGCTTCCAGGTCCTCGCACCACAGGTCTTCTGGGCACCCACACATCTCTCTGCTGAGGCTCGTGACAGCCTGTTGAAAGGCTGGCGTACTCGTCTTCAAGGTCTTTTAAGCGAAGCGCCTCTCTCCTTCCCACCCGTGGACAGTTTTGATAAGGTGAAAGGCTTTCAGCTGAAGCCTGAAGTTCATGAAAAGCAGGCTGATTCCCCCTTCGGTCTCACTGTGGGTCACCACCTGGAGAAACCTCTGCCACCGCACAGTCAGATGAAAGCTGGGGTGTGAGATATGAGCAACACTGTCCCCATGTGGCCATGTTCCTGTCTAACTATCATGAAGCATAATTTTTTTTTTTTGATGTGAATAAACTGTTCATGTGAATTTGAGTATTGTAATTCATTTTAAGCCATGTGGAACCCACAACTCCTAGCTTATTTCCTAAAGTTAATATCAGATTGGGAAATTTAGAGACCAAAACAGTGGTTGATCTGTGCTCCCTAGTCAAGTATTTCCTGACTTTTGTTTTGCTGCTTTAGTGGTCTTGTAACAGTTTACCCAGAAAACATGGAATCTGAGAGCTTGACAGTGAAAGTCTGCATTTAATGGCAGTTACACAGGCAGGTCAATCCTCTCCTACAGGGACTAGCTCTTATGAGCTTTACAAATAAAAGGTAAAATCTTTAACAAAGAGGAAGAGCAGACATGACCACTTTTCCCTGCATAGTCATGCAGTCTCATAAGTGTATTGCCTAATGCGACGCATGTAATGCCTTGTTTTTGCCATTAGTCACCCTTAGCTGGCTTTATCCGAACAATTATATGGTCCAAATATAAGCGTGTTTAAATAAGAACAAGCAGCACCTTAATATGGCACATTTATTTGGTGCGCATAAATTGGATTCATTTACTCTCTAAAAGATGTCTTATGTGCACAGCTTCCCCATTTCCTATGGAAATTTATTGGAGACATGTCCTTTTCTGCATCAAAGTGCTTTGCAGATGTCTGCCGATAAAGCTTTGAAATGCATTTGGATTCTTATGTAATCTTAAACAGATCCTAAGTTGTAATCAAATGTAATCTAGAAACCGGTACAATCCCAGAAAATTTGGAATATATTACTCTTTAAGAGTGTGAGCCCTTCTTCTGCTTTCTGTGTGAATGAACCAATAAGTTCAAGTTACTTTATTTGTACCCGAAGGTAGATTTTGTTTGCAGTAGAGTCCTCATACACACATATGGAAAACAAAGGAGCACGTATCACGCATTATTCAAAAAGTAAAAGTTCTTACTGGTCCAGAGTAAATGAATACATACATAAAAGCAAAGTAAACACCTGTGCAAAATATAGCTATGACTTATTCCTCAATGTAATGGCTGCAGGGACAAAACTGTTTTTGTGTATTTTTGTTCAACACATAAACCTACGCCCAGAGGGTAGAAGCTGAAACTCTGTGTGCAATGGATGGGAACTGTCGTTTAAGATTAAACCAGTTATGCGCTGTAACTGTTTTGTGTACAAGTGAAAATTGTAATCTCTTTTAACCAAGTTAAATGTTGGATGAGAAATAGAGTTTGAGGTAATCAGATCAATGATGTGACACCAATGTAGCATTTTGCCATTTTAATTCATTACATTGCTGTTTCACATATTATTGATGCATATACTGTCTGTGCAGATCATTTCCAAGCGTTCTCTCTAGTAACCACTCAGACCTGCATAGTGATTTGAGTATACTTGCCTATAAACGTCCATGTTTAATAATTTTCACAAAACTAAATGAAAATGTTTAAGAGATCGTAAATTTAGTTGTAGCCTATACATGTTCTCATATCCATATATTTTGTTCTGATGTCACAAGTAGGCTAATAATCTCAAGGTTTACTAACACTATTCTTTTGTAGCATATTGGTAGGCTAGTGTAGGCTACTAAAATAAACATTGTCACGTGTGTACCTTACTTCTTCTCACCGCTGATTCCTGATTGTTTAGAGGACATTTAGTCCGAGTCGTCTCCTTTCGTTTCAAAGAATAGTACAACGGCGAGCGCGTCAAATGCCTCGTCCGCGCGCGCTTAACACTCCTCTCTGGAACAAAGTCATACAAACCCATCATTTCACCATCAAATGGAAGTTTTATCAGAAAACTATAGAAACAAATCACTGGAAACTAGCGAGATCGCAAAACGAATATGATAAAAGCGACCTTGCTGACATTTTTATTGTTTACTTAAAGATTTATAACCACGCATCAATGTTTTACCACAGGTTTAGGCCTACAATAAAAAGTGACATATTGATCATAATGAATTAACCTGTGTCAAGATTGGACATTAGTCACACACAAATAAAGTGATTTACCGTTATTTCACAAAAGAAAGAGGACACACACCGATAGCACACGCACCTCCCGGAGACATCTGTGTGACGTCGTCATTTTAATGCTGTCACACACACACACACACAAAAACGAGGGTCCTAGAAATGCGGTCCTAGAACTGCGGTCCTGAAATTGCGGCCTCCGGGATTGCAGACAGATAATATTGGAATGAACTGGATCTCATTTTGAAAAAAAAAAAAAAAAAAAAAAAAAACAGAAAAGGTTTTTTTTTTTTTTTTTTTCGAGCAGAAAATTTTAGTCATAATTAACCTGGCCATGATACAAAAATATCTAAGCAAAACAGCTCGTTTTCTAAACTTTTTTTTATCTTTATCATAGGTATTTTATTTGTATGGCTCTAACCTTAAGCCCCTTTCACACAGCGCATTGAACGTTTCGGTTACTAACGTAACCTCTGTTCTCTCTAGAAGAGGGAACGAGTATTGCGTAGTTACTACGCTACGGGAAAGCCTTTCTTTCTCGAGATACTGAAGCCAAAAATTATCCTTAATTTTTATAATCTTGTCAACGCAGTGCGGCAGCCTGCAGACCTAGGGCAGGCTTACTAGCGTGCCCATTGGCTGCCCTGCGGCAACTGCAGCAGCCTACCGCTGAGCCCTTGGCGTGACGTCACGACCAATGAGCGCGCTTGGCGCGCTTAATGCGTCACAGCCCGCGAAAAGGGGTGTGGCTTAGCGTATAAAAGCGGGGCTCGGAGGCTGCTTCTCTGGTTTCTGTCGCATGAAGCGAATGAGCTCGTGGCGCGAGCACGGCGGGCTACGCAATACTCGTTCCCTCTTCTAGAGAGAACAGAGGTTACGTTAGTAACCGAAACGTTCTCTTACGAGAGGTTCTCTCGTATTGCGTAGTTACTACGCTACGGGAACACCCTTGTCAACGCCGTGCGCGCCCAGCATCCACTGAATGAGTCCCAGGGAGAGCCCGGGGAACGTGATAGCAGAGAGCCGGGCGGCCCACAGAGGGCTAGCGCCGTACATAAGCACACACTAGGGGGTTAGGAGCGGCACGGCCGGTCCGAACTGACAATTCCCTGTATAGTGCAGCTCAACCAGTAGAGCTAAATCACACAACGTAGCCCGCGCACAGATAGTGGGCTGGCATACGCGAGACTTAGACTGATAACACTTTCGCCTGCAAGGCGGGAACATCCAGGTTGTAAAACCTAACAAATGTGGAGGGGGAGGCCCAGCCTGCCGCTGCACAAATGTCATGAATGGGAATCCCGCTGGACCACGCCCACGACGAGGCCATGCCTCTGGTGGAGTGAGCTTGAATGCCCAATGGGCACTGCAGGTCTTTAGACGCATAAGCAGCAGCAATAGCGTCCACTATCCATCTGGACAGGCTGTGTTTCGAGGCGGCGAGACCCTTGGTGCGCCCGCCAAACGAAACAAAGAGCTGTTCCACCACTCGTTTGACTGAAGACAGTGCTATCAGAAAAACGGTTTTGAGCGTGAGGTATTTCATATCCACAGTTTCCAAGGGTTCGAAGGGATGCGCTTTCAGGGCCTCCAAGACCAGTGAAAGATCCCACATAGGAACCGAGGGGGGTCGCGGGGGGTTCATCCTCCTGGCTCCTCTAAGGAAGCGGATGACGAACTCGTTCCTTCCTAATGCGCGGCCCAGCTCTGAACAGAGAGCGCTGAAATGGCCGTGACATAGACTTTGAGCGTGGAGGGGGACCTGCCCGCGTCCAGTAACTCTTGAAGGAAACACAGTACTCGCGATACCCCACATGTCTGTGGATCGAGCCCCTTAGCAGTGCACCATCTGTTAAACACTGACCATTTCGACATGTAGAGCCGCCTCGTAGAGGGGGCTCTAGATTGTATGATCGTGTTCATGACCCCGTCTGGCAGATCAGCGTGTAATCGTTGAGGCTCCACGCATGCAGAGACAGCGCTCTGGATGGGGATGCCATATCGAGCCGCGGGCTTGAGAGAGAAGGTCTCTCTTCACCGGTATCGGCCAGGGGGCTGAGTCTGCCAGCTGTATTAGATCCGGGAACCAAGCTTGGTTCTCCCAGTATGGGGCTAAGAGGAGCACTGTGTGGCGCGCTTCCCTGATTCTCTTGATGACCTGAGGCAGCAGAGAGACCGGGGGAAAAGCATACAGCGGGCCTCTGGGCCAGCGCGTCCTCGTTCTTCGAGAAGAACTCTGGGCAATAAGCGTTGTCTTTTGACGCAAAAAGGTCGACTTTCGCTTTGCCGAAACGGCGCCACAGTGACTGGACTGTTTGGGGGTGTAGAGACCACTCCCCAGGGGGAACGTTGTCCCTGGACAGTCTGTCGGGGCCCTCGTTCAGGTGGCCAGGCACATGCGCGGCTCTCAGCGAGCGCAGAGTGCTGAGCCCACACGAGGAGGCGTTCCGCCAGGGTGCAGAGCGTCTTTGATCTGACACCGCCCTGGCGATTCACATAGGCCACTACCGATGTATTGTCCGTGCGGACTAGAACATGGTGACCGTGGAGGAATGGGAGGAAGTGTTTGAGCGCTTTCTCGACCGCGAGCATCTCTAGACAGTTTATGTGTAGGAGATTCTCCTGGTCTGACCAGCGGCCATAGACCGGTCTGCCTTCGAAGAGCGCTCCCCAACCTAGGTTGGAAGCGTCTGTCGAGACAACTTTCCGGTGTGAAATCACTCCCATAGACACTCCTGTGTGATACCATACGGCTGCCAGCCAGGGCTGCAGGGCTGAAATGCAGCTCTGATTCACTTTGACTCGCAAGCCGCCGGCCGCCCAGGCTCGGTGGGGCACGCGCGCTTTCAGCCAGCGTTGAAGCGGGCGCATGCGCAGTAAGCCCAGCTGGAGCGCTGCTGCAGCTGAGGCAATATGCCCCAGGATACGCTGGAATGTCCTCAGCGGAACCCGGCTGCCTATTTGGAGGGATGCGGCGAGGAGGCGGATGCGGCGCGCGCGCTGCTCCGACAGTCTGGCCGTCATAGCCACCGAGTCCAGTTCTATTCCAAGAAGGAAATTGACTGACGGGGCGATAGCGAGCTCTTGGTCCAGTGACCGAGAGACCCAGATCCTCCAGATGGCTGAGAAGCGCTGTTCTGTGAGACACAAGTTCCGTCTCTGACAGCGCTAGAATAAGCCAATCATCCAGATAATTCAGTATTCGCATTCCCTGTTTTCTCAGGGGAGCGAGAGCCGTGTCCATGCATTTCGTAATGTACGGGGTGCCAAAGACAGGCCGAAGGGCAGGATTGTGTACTGATATACTCAACCGTTGAAGGCGAATCTCAAGAATGGCCTGTGACGGGGAGTTATCTGGATCTGAAAATATGCGTCTTTTAGATCGAGAGAGATAAACCAGTCTCCTGGGCGAATCTGCGCGAGGATTTTTCTGGTTGTGATCATTTTGAACGGCCGTCTCATGAGGGCTTTGTTCAGATGTCTCAGATCTAAAATAGGTCTTAACGCTCCGTCCTTCTTGGGTACGAGGAAGTAGCGGCTGTAAAAGCTCGACTCGCTCAGAGAAGGATGAACCTGTTCTATAGCCCTTTTGCGCAGCAGCTTCGCTATTTCAGCTTGAAGCAGGTGCGCAGCTTCTGAACTCACTTTCGTCTCCGTCTGTGCTTGAAAGCGCGGAGGGCGACGAGCGAATTGAAGCGAATAGCCGTGTTTTATAGTACTCAGCACCCATTCTGACGCGCCCTGAATAGCTTCCCATGCTTCCGCATGCATAGCTAGGGGTCGAATGGTCTCTGGGTTCAGATCGCCGCGCTGCGCGGGATTGGGGAACCTGTATCAGAGAGGATGGAGCGGCGTGCGCGCCGCTGGTGCTCGAACACGGGGGCTGGTAAACAGTAGTGGCCGGCTGTACAGCGTTCGGTAGCTCGGTCCCAGAGGATGGAGCGCGATTTGCTGACAAACACCCCTGGCGCGAAAGCGGCGTGGGGATTGTAATGTCTAAAAGTGAGTGCGCGTGCACGTGAGCGGGCGCAGAGTTTACACTTATGACACGGCCAGTGTTTGGGAGCTTAGAGGGTGTGCGACCCGAGGTAACTGAATGGCAGAGCGAGCAGCGGGTAGGTGTGAGCACAAAGTTGTGGGCACATTTACTACACTTAGTACTCGAGCGGCTTGTGTCCGCTTTATGAGAGAGCGCTCTATGCGCGTTACCATGGGGACCATGTTTGTGTGAAGCAGTGAGCACATGGGAGTGGGCACATTTTCTACACTTATGACACCTTCGGCCAGAGCCGGAATGTTTGTGAGCTTTAGAGGATCTGCAACCCGGGTAACTGTGTGATAGAGCGGGCAGCAGCTAGGTGTGAGCACAGAGTTGTGGGCACATTTACTACACTTAGTACTCAAGCGGCATGTGTCCGCTTTATGAGAGTGCGCTCTGTGAGCGTTACCGGGGAGACCGTGTTTTGTGTGTAGCAGTGAGCACATGGGAGTGGGCACATTTTCTACACTTGTAACACCATCGGCGTTATAGAGCAAATGCTTTGATGGCTCATATGTTTAGACGCTCATAAATACTCAAGCACCATCCTGTGAGATGCGGGTTCGCTTTCTGAATGTAAGAAAGCTGGCCACGAGCTCGGAGAAGCCAGCAGAAAAAAATATTTTTCTGCCGCCAGAGCCGGATTTGAACACGGTTCTCCAGTGCAGAAGCGTAATATTCTGCCACTGAGCCACAGGGGCACACATGAGCTTCCAGTTGGTGCGAGCATATGACCGAGCGTCGTGTTTCGGCGTTTGTTTGCAGGCGCGCGTGTATTAAAACAGGCCCGTTTACTGCAGCATTAGTATTTCCAGCCGCCTGAACTTAGAGGGGACTGAGAAATATTTAACCCGTGAGACGCGGGTTTGCTTTCTGTATGTAAGAAAGCTGGCCGCGAGCTCGGAGAAGCAAGCAGAAAAAAAGTTTTTCTGCTGCCAGAGCCGGATTCGAACACGGATCTCTGGTGCGGAAGCCTAATGTTCTGCCACTGAGCCACAGGGGCACACATGAGCTTCCAGTCAGTGCGAGCATATGACCGAGCGTTTGTTTGCAGGCGCGCGTGTATTAAAACAGGCTCGTTTACTGCAGTATTAGTATTTCCAGCCGCCTGAGCTTAGAGGGGACTGAGAAATATGTATCCCGTGAGATGCGGGTTTGCTTTCTGTATGTAAGAAAGCTGGCCGCGAACTCGGAGAAGCAAGCAGAAAAAAGTTTTTCTGCTGCCAGAGCCGGATTCGAACACGGATCTCTGGTGCGGAAGCCTAATGTTCTGCCACTGAGCCACAGGGGCACACATGAGCTTCCAGTCAGTGCGAGCATATGACCGAGCGTTTGTTTGCAGGCGCGCGTGTATTAAAACAGGCTCGTTTACTGCAGTATTAGTATTTCCAGCCGCCTGAACTTAGAGGGGACTGAGAAATATGCGAGGATTGGAGGAAGTCCGGCCTAAGCGGGACGAAATCACTCTCTCTTCCTCCTTTCGCCGGTGCTCGTGACGTCCGCTCTGATATCCCTTGAGAACGGCGCAGTTGCGCGGCTCGAACAAAGGGAGAGAGAGCGGGAAGATGTCATTATGTGCTGTGACATCGTTTGTTTGCAGGCGTGCGTGTATAACAACAGGCTCGTTTACTGCAATATAGATATTTCTAGTCGCCTGAGCTAGGAGGGGACTGAGAAATGTGTGAGAAACGGAGGTGGCCGGAGAGTGACGCGCGTGACCGAGACGCGGGGTAGCTTTCTTATAACGTAAAGGAAGCCAGCCCGTGACCGTCTACTTCTGACATCCCTTGTGAGCGGCGCCTTGCGCGGCTCGAACAGAGGGGGAGAGGGCGTGCGTCATCCGGGGGGGGGGTAGCTTCCTTGTAACGTAAAGGAAGCTATAGCCCGTGACCGTCCGTTCTGACATCCCTTGTGAGCGGCGCCGTTTGCGCGGCTTGACAGAGGGGAGTAACCAGCTGGTCTGCTTCACCCCCTGATGCGACGGCAGTGCGGGCAGAGGCCGGCCGCTGCGCGTCGGTGAAGGGCGGGGGAGAAGGAGAGAGCGAGGCTCGCGGGAGGGGCTCCGGCGAGCGCTCAGCTATAACCACCGGCTCGGAAGGCCTTTGAGAGCGGCGTTTTTTCTTACGCGGCCCGGAAGAGGCAGCCGGAGAAGGTGGAGGATCGTGAAACATGGCGAGTCGAGCCCGCAGGGTCGACATCGGCAAGTCCTCACACTGTTCGCAGCCGCCCGTGAAGGGCGCGGGCTGCGTGGTCGAAACCCAGGCAGAGAGCGCAGATCACGTGGCGGTCTCCGTCGCTGAGCGCGGCTCTGCACGAGCCACAGGATGAGCGAGGCATTTGCAACAACGCCTCGCGCTCTTTTAGATGCAAAGTGTGTCGCGGGGCGAACACACAAACACATACAACACAGAGCAGTAAAAGGATATATTCGCCGGATAGCGAAGCAGGCAGGGAAAGCTGAAGGCGGCGAAGGCGGCCGGCGTCCTCAGGCTGAGATCCTCGGCGTGCTGGTCGCTTGTTTCGACGGCGGCTTCCTCAGAGAGCAGCGATGCGTAGAGCTTCGCTGAAAAGACAGAAATCAGAGAAGCAGCCTCCGAGCCCCGCTTTTATACGCTAAGCCACACCCCTTTTCGCGGGCTGTGACGCATTAAGCGCGCCAAGCGCGCTCATTGGTCGTGACGTCACGCCAAGGGCTCAGCGGTAGGCTGCTGCAGTTGCCGCAGGGCAGCCAATGGGCACGCTAGTAAGCCTGCCCTAGGTCTGCAGGCTGCCGCACTGCGTTGACAAGATTATAAAAATTAAGGATAATTTTTGGCTTCAGTATCTCGAGAAAGAAAGGCTTTCCCGTAGCGTAGTAACTACGCAATACGAGAGAACCTCTCGTAAGAGAACCCGGGAAATTGCCGGCAAATTGCCGGAACGCCTTCTGTGTGAACGCAAACACGACCCGGGTTTAATGCCGGGATTGATGCCGGGTTGGGGACCTAGTAACATTGCCGTGTTCAGTCCCGGGACGCGCGCTGTGTGAACAAAAGCCGTAATAATGCCGTGTCGTAGTGATGACGCTGAAGCCGGGATCGTTCGCCAGCTGTGAAACGGTACGAAATGCGCAATTTTATGATCGAATCAGAGAAATAAATGGACAAGCGTGGTTCCTCGAGAGAGAAATCGCAGCTCATAAGCAAACTGAAGACGCTGCTGAGACAGTAAGTCACATCGATGTCACGTGTCTTTCCGGGACATACACGGGTTGTGTGTGAACGCGCTCTCTGATTCCGGAAAATCACTGGCAGTGTGAATGAACCAAAATCAAATGAACCCGGGTCAAATCCCGGGTCACTTTATCCGTGTATTTTCCGGAATCTCTGTGTGAAAGGGGCTTTAGAGTCCTTAGACTGTCTATAGCTCCAGTTGCTGGTGCATGTTGACATCTAGTGGTAAAAAGGTAAACTAACCACTAGGCATAATGCGATTCTAGTGGGGTTTTTGTGTGTGTGTGTGTGTGTGTGTGTTTTATTCATAGATGCCGCTTTTAAGAAGAAATAGGCTACATCCAGTTAATAATTACTTTAGTTTAACTTTTTTTTATGTAGATTTTAGTGTTTGGAAAGCCTCTAGCCTGCCAACACTAATTGATTTGTAAATTACTTTCAGGTGTGCTCAGGTGATTGTGGTTTTAAAAGAAGCTCACAAAGCTGTTGTTTTAGTTGATGCTCTGAGACCTGTGGGTGAGAAACATGGGTATGTTCTTTTGTTGCTGCAGTTTATATTTGTTTGTTTCTTTTGTTGCTGCAGTTGATTGATTGGTTGATTTTTCTCTTCTCTTTCAGCTGCAAAGACAGTGTTGATAGTGTATGCGCACCAGAGTGCTGGATCTTTCAATGCGGCTGTTAAAGATGCTGCTGTAGATGTGCTGAAGAAACAGGGCTGCAATGTTCTTGTTTCTGACCTGTATGAAATGAAATTCGAGGCCACAGCAACCAAGGAGGATATTACTGGTGTGGAGGCAGTGTTATATTTGTTTAGAAAATATTAAACTTAACTTTTGCCCTTATTGGAGCGCAATGGCTGTTTTGCACAATTTTCTGTTTCAGGAGCAGTGAAGAACCCAGAACATTTCTGCTATGGAGAGGAGACCATGCTGGCCTGGCAGGAGGGACGACTAGCTTCTGATATTGTAGAGGAGCACAAGAAACTAAAAGAAGCAGATATTGTTATTTTTCAGGTGAAGCTTCTATATATCAGAAACCGGATTTCGTTTAATTTATTTTTGTTGCTTTTGGGTGCTTGTAGTTCTTTAGTTTGTTCTTTCTTTTGCAGTTTCCCATGTACTGGTTCTCGGTTCCTGCCATCATGAAAGGCTGGATGGATCGGGTTCTTACCCTTGGTTTTGCATACACCTCAGAAAAGCGCTACAGTGCGGGCATCTTCAGGGTAAGGCCTTCAAATCACAAACTAATCTTTCATTGCATGCGTTAATCAGAAAAGGTTAAATGTTGGTTATTTAATGAAATGTGAGCAGATTATTAATAGGTGAGTGGATTCCCTTTCAAGGTGGTAACTCAACATTACGTCGTCTATGATGTATATGAGGAGGGGAGGAGTTCCCATATACGTCATAGATAACGTAATGTCTCGTTCCCGCCTCTCAGGGAACCGAGGTTACGATAGTAAACGGAGACGTTCCCTTTCAAGGCGGTAACTCAACATTACGTTGTCTATGACGTGTATATGGGAACTCCTCCCCTCATATAAGTCATAGACGACGTAATGTCTCGTTCCCGCCTCTCAGGGAACCGAGGTTACGATAGTAACTGGAGATGTTTTTTTAACTTGTGTCAGGAAAAGAAAGCCATGTTATCATTCACCACTGGTTCCCATGAGACCATGTTCAGCTCCAATGGGATCAATGGAGATATGAATGTTACTCTGTGGCCAGTTCAGGTAAGAAGCTTCATCCCTTATTCTTTTACCTCAACCAGGCTTAATTTTGCACTATTTGATTTCGCATGTCATACTAACCTGGGACTGCTGTGCTAATGTTTTCTTTCGTAGAATGGTGTCCTCAATTACTGTGGCTTCCAGGTCCTCGCACCACAGGTCTTCTGGGCACCCACACATCTCTCTGCTGAGGCTCGTGACAGCCTGTTGAAAGGCTGGCGTACTCGTCTTCAAGGTCTTTTAAGCGAAGCGCCTCTCTCTTTCCCACCCGTGGACAGTTTTGATAAGGTGAAAGGCTTTCAGCTGAAGCCTGAAGTTCATGAAAAGCAGGCTGATTCCCCCTTCGGTCTCACTGTGGGTCACCACCTGGAGAAACCTCTGCCACCGCACAGTCAGATGAAAGCTGGGGTGTGAGATATGAGCAACACTGTCCCCAAGTGGCCATGTTCCTGTCTAACTATCATGAAGCATTTTTTTTTTTTTTTGATGTGAATAAACTGTTCATGTGAATTTGAGTATTGTAATTCATTTTAAGCCATGTGGAACCCACAACTCCTAGCTTATTTCCTAAAGTTAATATCAGATTGGGAAATTTAGAGACCAAAACTGGTTGATCTGTGCTCCCTAGTCAAGTGTTTCCTGACTTTTGTTTTGCTGCTTTAGTGGTCTTGTAACAGTTTACCCAGAAAACATGGAATCTGAGAGCTTGACAGTGAAAGTCTGCATTTAATGGCAGTTACACAGGCAGGTCAATCCTCTCCTACAGGGACTAGCTCTTATGAGCTTTACAAATAAAAGGTAAAATCTTTAACAAAGAGGAAGAGCAGACATGACCACTTTTCCCTGCATAGTCATGCAGTCTCATAAGTGTATTGCCTAATGCGACGCATGTAATGCCTTGTTTTTGCCATTAGTCACCCTTAGCTGGCTTTATCCGAACAATTATATGGTCCAAATATAAGCGTGTTTAAATAAGAACAAGCAGCACCTTAATATGGCACATTTATTTGGTGCGCATAAATTGGATTCATTTACTCTCTAAAAGATGTCTTATGTGCACAGCTTCCCCATTTCCTATGGAAATTTATTGGAGACATGTCCTTTTCTGCATCAAAGTGCTTTGCAGATGTCTGCCGATAAAGCTTTGAAATGCATTTGGATTCTTATGTAATCTTAAACAGATCCTAAGTTGTAATCAAATGTAATCTAGAAACCGGTACAATCCCAGAAAATTTGGAATATATTACTCTTTAAGAGTGTGAGCCCTTCTTCTGCTTTCTGTGTGAATGAACCAATAAGTTCAAGTTACTTTATTTGTACCCGAAGGTAGATTTTGTTTGCAGTAGAGTCCTCATACACACATATGGAAAACAAAGGAGCACGTATCACGCATTATTCAAAAAGTAAAAGTTCTTACTGGTCCAGAGTAAATGAATACATACATAAAAGCAAAGTAAACACCTGTGCAAAATATAGCTATGACTTATTCCTCAATGTAATGGCTGCAGGGACAAAACTGTTTTTGTGTATTTTTGTTCAACACATAAACCTACGCCCAGAGGGTAGAAGCTGAAACTCTGTGTGCAATGGATGGGAACTGTCGTTTAAGATTAAACCAGTTATGCGCTGTAACTGTTTTGTGTACAAGTGAAAATTGTAATCTCTTTTAACCAAGTTAAATGTTGGATGTGAAATAGAGTTTGAGGTAATCAGATCAATGATGTGACACCAATGTAGCATTTTGCCATTTTAATTCATTACATTGCTGTTTCACATATTATTGATGCATATACTGTCTGTGCAGATCATTTCCAAGCGTTCTCTCTAGTAACCACTCAGACCTGCATAGTGATTTGAGTATACTTGCCTATAAACGTCCATGTTTAATAATTTTCACAAAACTAAATGAAAATGTTTAAGAGATCGTAAATTTAGTTGTAGCCTATACATGTTCTCATATCCATATATTTTGTTCTGATGTCACAAGTAGGCTAATAATCTCAAGGTTTACTAACACTATTCTTTTGTAGCATATTGGTAGTGTAGGCTACTAAAATAAACACTGTCACGTGTGTACCTTACTTCTTCTCACCGCTGATTCCTGATTGTTTAGAGGACATTTAGTCCGAGTCGTCTCCTTTCGTTTCAAAGAATAGTACAACGGCGAGCGCGTCAAATGCCTCGTCCGCGCGCGCTTAACACTCCTCTCTGGAACAAAGTCATACAAACCCATCATTTCACCATCAAATGGAAGTTTTATCAGAAAACTATAGAAAGAAATCACTGGAAACTAGCGAGATCGCAAAACGAATATGATAAAAGCGACCTTGCTGACATTTGTATTGTTTACTTAAAGATTTATAACCACGCATCAATGTTTTACCACAGGTTTAGGCCTACAATAAAAAGTGACATATTGATCATAATGAATTAACCTGTGTCAAGATTGCACATTAGTCACACACAAATAAAGTGATTTACCGTTATTTCACAAAAGAAAGAGGACACACACCGATAGCACACGCACCTCCCGGAGACATCTGTGTGACGTTGTCATTTTAATGAGTAGCACTGTCACACACACACACACACAAAAACGAGGGTCCTAGAAATGCGGTCCTAGAACTGCGGTCCTGAAATTGCGGCCTCCGGGATTGCAGACAGATAATATTGGAATGAACTGGATCTCATTTTGAAAAAAAAAAAAAAAAAAAAAAAAAAAAAAACCAGAAAAGTTTTTTTTGTTTGTTTTTTTGTTTTTGTTTTCCAGCAGAAAATTTTAGTCATAATTAACCTGGCCATGATACAAAAATATCTAAGCAAAACAGCTCGTTTTCTAAACTTTTTTTTTTTATCTTTATCATAGGTATTTTATTTGTATGGCTCTAACCTTAGAGTCCTTAGACTGTCTATAGCTCCAGTTGCTGGTGCATGTTGACATCTAGTGGTAAAAAGGTAAACTAACCACTAGGCATAATGCGATTCTAGTGTTTTTTTTTTTTTTTTGTTTTTTTTTTTTTTTTTTGTGTGTTTTATTCATAGATGCCACTTTTAAGAAGAAATAGGCTACATCCAGTTAATAATTACTTTTGTTTAACTTTTTTTTATGTAGATTTTAGTTTTTGGAAAGCCTCTAGCCTGCCAACACTAATTGATTAGTAAATTACTTTCAGGTGTGCTCAGGTGATTGTGGTTTTAAAAGAAGCTCACAAAGCTGTTGTTTTAGTTGATGCTCTGAGACTTGTGGGTGAGAAACATGGGTATGTTCTTTTGTTGCTGCAGTTTATATTTGTTTGTTTCTTTTGTTATTGCAGTTGATTGATTGGTTGTTTGATTTTTCTCTTCTCTTTCAGCTGCAAAGACAGTGTTGATCGTGTATGCGCACCAGAGTGCTGGATCTTTCAATGCGGCTGTTAAAGATGCTGCTGTAGATGTGCTGAAGAAACAGGGCTGCAATGTTCTTGTTTCTGACCTGTATGAAATGAAATTCGAGGCCACAGCAACCAAGGAGGATATTACTGGTGTGGAGGCAGTGTTATATTTGTTTAGAAAATATTAAACTTAACTTTTGCCCTTATTGGAGCGCAATGGCTGTTTTGCACAATTTTCTGTTTCAGGAGCAGTGAAGAACCCAGAACATTTCTGCTATGGAGAGGAGACCATGCTGGCCTGGCAGGAGGGACGACTAGCTTCTGATATTGTAGAGGAGCACAAGAAACTAAAAGAAGCAGATATTGTTATTTTTCAGGTGAAGCTTCTATATATCAGAAACCGGATTTCGTTTAATTTATTTTTGTTGCTTTTGGGTGCTTGTAGTTAGTTTTTTGTCTTTTGCAGTTTCCCATGTACTGGTTCTCGGTTCCTGCCATCATGAAAGGCTGGATGGATCGGGTTCTTACCCTTGGTTTTGCATACACCTCAGAAAAGCGCTACAGTGCGGGCATCTTCAGGGTAAGGCCTTCAAATCATAAACTAATCTTTCATTGCATGCGTTAATCAGAAAAAGTTAAATGTTGGTTATTTAGTGAAATGTGATTGGGTTATTAATAGGTGAGTGGGTTTTTTTTTTTTTTTTAACTTGTGTCAGGAAAAGAAAGCCATGTTATCATTCACCACTGGTTCCCATGAGACCATGTTCAGCTCCAATGGGATCAATGGAGATATGAATGTTACTCTGTGGCCAGTTCAGGTAAGAAGCTTCATCCCTTATTCTTTTACCTCAACCAGGCTTAATTTTGCACTATTTGATTTCGCATGTCATATTAACCTGGGACTGCTGTGCTAATGTTTTCTTTCGTAGAATGGTGTCCTCAATTACTGTGGCTTCCAGGTCCTCGCACCACAGGTCTTCTGGGCACCCACACATCTCTCTGCTGAGGCTCGTGACAGCCTGTTGAAAGGCTGGCGTACTCGTCTTCAAGGTCTTTTAAGCGAAGCGCCTCTCTCCTTCCCACCCGTGGACAGTTTTGATAAGGTGAAAGGCTTTCAGCTGAAGCCTGAAGTTCATGAAAAGCAGGCTGATTCCCCCTTCGGTCTCACTGTGGGTCACCACCTGGAGAAACCTCTGCCACCGCACAGTCAGATGAAAGCTGGGGTGTGAGATATGAGCAACACTGTCCCCATGTGGCCATGTTCATGTTTAACTATCATGACGCTTAATTTTTTCGATGTGAATAAATTGTTCATGTTTTGAATTTGAGTATTGTAATTCATCTTAAGCCATGTGGAACCCACAACTCCTAGCTTATTTCCTAAAGTTAATATCAGATTGGGCAATTTGGAAACTTAAACAGTGGTTGATCTGTGCTCCCTAGTCAAGTATTCCTAATTTATTTTGCTGCTTTAGTGGTCTTAGCTGTTTACCCCAATTTTGGTCAAACTTGACCGCAAAGCCTGTTTATTGGCAGGTAGCTACATGGTAGCTCAATTCTCTCATTCATGGAGTGACTCTTATGAGCACTACAAGTAAAATGCCTGTTTAACAAACAGGTAGAGCAGACATGACCACCTTGTTTTTGCCATTAGTCACCCCTAGCAGGTTCTATCCAAACAGGGACCCTGTTGTAACATCCTACAAGGTAAAAAAAAAAAAGTTGACATCTAGTTGAGAAGACTAGTAATATTCACGCCAATCAGATATTGGTTGTGCCTGAAATCGCCCCTGTAACCTAATATCAATAACATTTCTAGAGTAGTTCCAGTAGTGGGATTGAATAAGTGCACTCAATGTCCACAATGGTTTTAGACACCCAAATGGCTGTTCCCTCAAATAGTGCCCTATTTAAAGTCTTAATGCAATGTTTTGTCTTTTAGTATATGAATATGTTAGCCTTTTATCTATAAGCCAGTGTGCTCCAAAACAATGACAATTTGCATTTAGAAGACCAAACCCAATGTTGAAAATGAAAATCAGGTTGATTTCAGAATCCAACGTCAGATTGTCATCAATCTCCAATGTTGGACACATGTTGTATTGTGGTTGAAAATGTAAATTGGGTTGACGTCAAACCAACATAAACAAAAATCATCCCCTGACTGACGTTACTACTTTCTGCTCAAGAACCTTGACAAATGTAGTGAAAAAATTGTCATCTCATTTAAACAGTTAAAATTTGGATGTGAAATAGTTTGAAGTAATGAGATCATGTGACAACAATGTAGCATATTGCTATTTTAATTCATTACATTGTGTGCTGTTTCTCATATTATTGATGTATACTGTGCTGTCAGCAGATAATTTCCAAACGTTCTCTAGTAATCACTCAGACCTGCATAGTGATTAAGTATACACTCAAACATCTAAGGGTGCCAGGTTTGACTGGTTAGCATGATATTTAACCCTCGGTGGTGCAGAAAGTAAGCATGCTGCATCCCAATTCACATACTAGTTTCCCAAATCGTAGTATATTGAAATGAGTATTCCAAAGATACCCGGATGGTCTACTTTTTCCCACTTAGAATCCGAAGTTCAAATCTGTGCACACTCAAACAGCTATTTTTCACAAATATCTACGAGGTAACACTTTAAAATAACAGGGCATAAATAATCATGTACTAATACCTGAATTAATAGTTACTTCAATATGAACTCATGATTATTGAAGATATGAACTAATCATGAACCAATGAAGAGCGATCCCTAAAGGAGAACTCCGGTCAATTTTAACATTGAGCTAATTTTTTTGTACATTTGGAGTGCTGTCAATACAGAGAACAAACGACAAAAATCGGTGTTGCCTACACCGTGTTATCCTCTTTTTAAAATCTGCACCCTGTAGACTTCAGTGGGGCAAGTTTTAAACCTGCTTTTAGCCTCTTAACATCCTTGATGTGTCATTACAAGTGCACAGGTCATGTGAGTGATTCCTTCGGAGTGAACGCGGGTCAATCTGACTGCAGTAGATGTGAAAGATATGAATAAAAATGATATTTATTTAGCCAGCGCTCATACCTGTATTTACATCCTGTTTTCGGTCAAAGTCCATAGTAATCGACTGTCGAGTTCACGCGCATTGGTTTAGTACCATAGACTGTGTTTAGTACCTATGATCATGCGCGTGAACTCGACAATCGATTGAATCGATTGCATTCAAACGAATAATGCTCTCCAGCGCCTCACTTTTTCAAATGCGCGTTGCATCTATGGTAGCCATTATGTACCAAAAAGCTATGACAGGATGTCTTATAATAGCACTTCGAGTTTTTCTTCGGGTGAACAGGTTTGTTATTTAAAACAAACTGAAACTTGAAACAACGAAAAAAGAATGTTACAGTATGAATTACTGACTGTGAAAAACATTAAATAAGGTAGTAGGGGAGACCGGGTATGGTTGTAACACGGGGAGAGTTGTAACACTACCATTTCCACCACTTGGGTATAAGATAGGAGTCATGTGATAATTTCAATATTTACCTACTGCCTCTCTGATACCGCATGGTGGTTGTCAAGTCTGGAAACCGACACATTCTGAATTTATATAGAAAAAAATGATTTTGAGGTAAGAAAGTAAATTTTTTGACCAAGACTATTTTTTGTCTAGTATCTAAACTATTGCAGATAAAGTCGTTTGACTTATACTAGATTAAAATGTAGTTTCTTAGGCAAAATGTGATGCAGTTTTCACCTGCTAATTTCAAACCAGTATGCTAATACAGCTAGCTAAACGGTGACTGACAGGGGTGGGGTGGGTTGTAACACTGCTTGAAAAAGTGTTACAACCATCCCCCTATCATACAACTGATTGATTTTTAATATTTTTACAGAATGCCTATTGCAGTCTCTGGGCCCACAAAGCCTGCACTCCAGGGTTACCGGCATTCATTTGTCAGCACTGTGACTCTGATTAAGAAGACACACACACACACACACACACACACACACACACACACACACACACACACACACACACACACAGAAAGAGACACATATATTGTTTTTTGTTAGAAATTATAGTATGTTTATCAAGTAAATAAGTTCGTTCAAGTAGACACATTTGCATAGACACACACAGACACACACACACACACACACACACACAAGTTAATCAGACAGTCTGTTCCAGAGAGGGAGTGGGAGTCGACTGTGAGACATTGTTCTTTTATGTCAATAAACCTGTTTTTGAAGCATATCTTATAGTGTGGCATCCATTTTTGCTTCTTTTGTGTAATTGTTACAACTTACCCCAGCATGTACAACCTACCCCGGTATTGGGGTAGGTTGTAACAAAGGTACACCATGTATTTGACACCAACTCACGAGGTCTGTGATATTCTTGTAGAGGATTGAATTGGTGCCATTTGTAGTGAACACATGTGGGTACTTTGTATAAAATTTTGAGAACTCTAGCTACAAAATTCAGTGAGTTATAGTTACTGAAGCAAAAAGTGTTACAACCATACCCGGTCTCCCCTAATAAAGCCTTCTTTACTCGTTATATTTTTTGAAGTATACTTGCATTGTTAGATATCATCATCATCAGAGCCTTTCTCTAATGTTACTTTACTCAATAGCTGCTATTCATCAAAGAGCCTGTTTAACTTTTACTATAAATGTTCTTCTGTCTATATAATAAAGTACTTCTCAATATAATAAAAAACTTAGGCTATATAGTTTTTTTTCTGTCTATATAATAAAAAACTTCTCTAATGTTACTTTACTCAATAGCTGCTATTCATCAAAGAGCCTGTTTAACTTTTACTATAAATGTTCTTCTGTCTATATAATAAAGTATACAACCAAGCAATGAAAAAAAAAGCTTGTAATTAAGACCGTAACATTGACTTACCTGTCGAGAAGAAAGCAGGCAACTTCAGCATCTCTTTTGAAAGCTTTCTCCTGCATTAGCTATCCCGACATTAACCCTTGTTTTTGTAATCTCCGGTCACCTTTCCTTTTACGGTCTATTTTGGACTTTTTCGACGACGAGGACTCCTTATCCTGTGACTCATGTATGTATGAATGAACGGTGTATAAATAACCGTGCAGTGCAGCCTTTTAAATTTGCCGCGGCAGTGACAAGCGCCTCTCTCTGCTCTGCTCCTCCGCTTCTGCTGACTTCAGTCACGTGACGCTGGTTCTGAACGAAACGCGTTGTGGAAACGCGTTGGCCTAGTACTTTTTGTCCCTCTCTGCTATTATAGTTTTTCAAGATGGCGGAACGACATGGAAGCCTCCGTGGACCTACCCGTCCCATGTATATAAAGATAATAAATTCTTCGTTTACGAGGATTAGTCTGATCATTGGCATAGGTATTTGTACATCATTGAGGGCATATTTATTAATAAAAATATTGATTTTAGATAATAAAATACCTAAAAAGTTACACACAGTAGTACATGTTTGATAGTTAATGCATTAATTAACATTTAGGGGTGAACTAAATCAATCAGGCTCCATAAGAATAAATAAGTAATCTAAATTTGAATTAAACATATGATTTAATACTGCCATAATTTAAACTTTAATATCATAATCTGTCCTCTGAAGCTTTGTGACTAATAATTGGAATGGCACATGATTATTTAGCCATTAATTACACAGATCCATCTAACCAAACGTGGAAAATAGACTAATAACTATCACTAATGCATTTATTTTGATCTAAACCGTTTTCTGATTTTTATAGTACATTTAGGCCTGTGTTTAGTAATAGCTACTTTTCTTCCTGGAACTACAGTATGTAAGGTTTGTTTCTGGTGGGACTGTCATTAGTGGTGCACTCGGTGCTCGCTCGGCACTATCAAGGGGGTAATCCGGGTAATCCAGCATCTGGAAAGCATACCTTCTATGGGGGAATCCATTGGCTAACAAGCCATCACCTGCTGTTAGTATTCCATTGACTCCCATTCATTTTGGCGTCACTTTGACAGCGAATAACTTTACATCTGAGGCGTTTAAAGACTCTATTTGTGCATTGTTTATTTGATTAAATATTATTGGCTCTGTGACGAATTGCTTTGTTCCTCTATTGTAATTGTTTTGGGTAAAAGCATCTGCTAAATCATCCAATTTAGAATCCAGTTTCAAGTAGATTATAAATCAATGCATTTCTGACACACATGCTGGAATGCATAGCTAAACTCCGAAGGCTCTGTTGACATATGGATAAAACAAATCATCTTCTTGTCCTGTCCACAAGTTGGTTTGTTTTAATATGTCAAATTACTGCATGTGGAAAAATACATCCACCAACAATGTTAACCAAGAAATGATGCAACTAAATTTATTTTGGAAGATATAGTCCTCTAAACAATGGTCAAAGACTTAAAGACAAACAAACATGGTGCACACTTCACAATCTTAAGCTTCAGTGTTGTTTTATGGCAAAATGCAACACTTATATTGTCAAAGGACAGAGAAGCAGGTGACGGTCTTATTCCATCAGTCAAGACGGTTATGTGGCTGTGCAAGGGAAGCATTTGCGGTTTAGGTTGGTTTGGTCTTCTGGGGTGTGGTGCAGTTTTTGCATTCACCACGCCTTTCCTGACGTGCCAGTCCATAACAGACACTCTCAGAACATGCAAACCACAAGCAAGTCTAGTATATGAATGCACATGCAGGACGTTTTCAGAGACAAGTGTGTTTAATACTAATAATAAATACTGAAAGTGACAGTTGAAGGCTTCTAGTTAACTATAGTATAATACTTATAGAAAGGACAGATAAGACAATTGTTAACCCAAATTTTAGCCTTCAACTCAAGATGCATCTGAATGTGAAGCTCTTTGCGAGTTCTGCAATGACCAATCTTTTTTTTTTTAAACCATGACAATCAGTTTTTTCATGAGACCACTAACTGAATTAAACTGATTGTCAAAACTGATCAATTATTTGGTGCTTGACAATGGATGAATTACATCTTTTATTTAGATGTAAAGCACATGGTGGGATTGTTCTGTTTTTTTTTTTTTTTTTTTTTTTTTAGTGTCCAACAACCCATAAGGAATCGCTTATATTATGTTTCCTTTATTGAAAACAAGGAGCCAATTAGAGACTTCAAAACGGCACACAGTATTCCGCCATGTGCTTGTGGTATATCAAAGGACCTTCCTCTGTAAAGAGACCGTCCTTCTGGGAAAAACGTGAAAGCTTGACGTGATTTGGGGTTCTGTCCTCAGAGTTAGATGAAGTCATTTAAACTCATGGCCTTTCATTCACTAGATCCTGATACTGATTTTTGAAAATTGAGAAAGTCAAGTGACAACAGGCATACCACATTTGAAATCTGGATTATTCAAAGGACAAAATATGAGAACATTTTTGACAAATAATGGAAACGTTTCCATGTAAATATTAGCTTTGTTTCCACTTATTTCAGTTATTCTTTATTTTCAGTGAAGGGATAATTCATCCAAAAAATGTAATTCTTTCTTCATTTACTCACCCTCATTTCTTTCTTTCTTTCTTTCTTTCTTTCTTTCTTTCTTTCTTTCTTTCTTTCTTTCTTTCTTTCTTTCTTTCTTTCTTTCTTGTATTTATTTATTTTTTTGCTCCACAATGAAAATCAATGGGGACCAAAGCAACATCAGACCCTATTGACTTTCATTATATTGCCCAAAAGAGGGACCAACAGTTTTCAAAAGAAGAGGATGAGTGAATGATGAAAGAATTTTCATTTTTGTGTGAACTATTCCTTCAATATCTTGTATACAGTCTTAAAAAGGTTTCACCTTTATTATACTCAAGTTTTATTGCTCTGTGGTCACAGCTGTTTTGCTAACACAGCGGGGGAGCTTTCATCTTAAAATTTCAGAGTGCACAGAATATTTAATTACAGTGCAAGGCTTTTTGAGTCAGGACAGAACTAAATGAGTCAGTTTGATATGAACACCAATAAGGATGGAGTTTTCCCATTAATAGCACAGACTGGGAGTCACATGTGTAGATTCCCATCTCCAATAAACTGTATCACTGAGTTAACACAACTAACTCATGAGCTCCTGATGTCAGACAGAGTGCTGGTCCATCCCCCACACTGCTTTCAGCCCTGCATGGGCACTTAGAATGCACACAAGCGAGGCTTGAAACTGGAACCACCTGGAACACAATGGCGTGGCCTGGAGTCTTTTTTCCTCACACGATGGCACTCACCACCACATGTGCATATATCACAGCAGTGCTTCTTTCTGCAGGCTAAAGATGTTTTTTGATGTATGCCCCTTATGCGTGATCTTTGTAAATTTATGACTTTTATGAATTTATGACAACTCAGCTGCTGTTGTGTGGATGAAATACAGAATATTATGTATTTAATACATATGTAAGTGAAACGATTAAGCTAATAGCCTCCATTTGTGCACATGCAACTAAATATTTAAATGTAGCTTGTACACTATTGTTCAAAAATACTGTAAAAACAGTAATATTGTGAAATATTACTTACTATTTAAAATAGCTGTTTTCTATTGTAATATATTTTAAAATGTAATGTATTCCTGTGAAGGTAAAGCTGAATTTTCAGCAGCCATTACTTGATCCTTCAGAAATAATTATAATATGCCGATTTGGGTTGAAGTCTTATGATCAATGTTGAAACTAGATGTGTTGCTAAATATCTTTGTGGAAACTGATCGACTACTTTTGACTGACAAAATCCCAGCCACCGGAAACACTAACTGATAAAGCGAGTCGTACAAAACCTTTCTTTTTAGTAAACTTTGTGTACACAAATAATGTAGTCAATGCTCAAGTTCATGTGTAGAGCCCCTGGTGATACTTTGAGCAGTTTTATGTTGTGTCGAGCCTTCTTAGTGTTTTAAAAATAGCGATTTTGATGCTATCATAGAAGTGAACCATGCACTCCCATTCAAAAGGCATTTTGATCTAAAACGAAAATACGGTCAATCTTAAAAGTGGCGTTTCCATTCTAATCATGATTTTACACAAAAGTTTGACTCCGGTAGATTAACAAAAAGAGCCTATTTTCAATTTTGGCGAGAGTTACTCTTTAATCTGCACGTTTCCACCCCCAGCTCCGCCATTTGGTTTTCGCAAGACAACATTGTAACCAGTTCTAACGCAATGGCAAAAGTTCGAGCAAAGCATGCAAACTATTCTGTCGTTGCCTGCACATAAGGGATCAAAACACTATTTGACGAAAAAATGTCACAGCTGTCTTATAAAGATCTCGGGGAACTGTGTCAACTTGTGTAAAAGTTATACATGACGGTAGGCTACATGCAAGTCGATTAGATCAATGTAACTCTACAACAACTACATAAATGTATCCACTAATTCAGAAACGTCCAGGTGCAGTCTAAAAGTTGTAACCTCTTTCTGAGTCTCTCTGTTAGGCTGCACTCCGCTACTGGTTATTTATGAGATTTTGGATGAGTGAGATTATTCGCATGTTTTTTTATTGAGTATTCAAAGTTCGTGTAAATGATTGTCCGTCTTATGATCGAACGGGCGGGCAGCAACACAGCAGCTCATTTGCATTTAAAGGGACACACACAAAAACGTTTTTTGTTCACACCCAAAAAGGGTAACATTTTGTCAAGCTATAATAAATGATCTGAGGGGTATTTTTTATTTTTTATTTTGTGAAAAGGGGCATAATATGTCACATTTAAAGTTTGCAGCCCTTTACTATTTGCACACACAATGCAAATATCCACCAGTATGTTTCCTCCTCTACCTAGTTGAGAGTATAGATTATTTCTGGTGCTGTTCATCACTCTAATGAAGTGTGAGTTGTGTATTCCGTGCTTGTGAGAGAAGCAGCATGCCTGTATAAACAAATACCAATACCTTGCTTGGCAAATTGCTGCCATGGGAGTTGCTATTGGTTACACTGCATAACTGCCCAAATGTACCAGCTGAGCTGTTTTTCAACCAAGTAGAGAAAGTGAGCTGTTAAGGGTCTGGGAGCTGTAGAATAAATGGACTGAAATTGGCCAGACAGAAACTGATCAATCAAACCACAGTAAATGTCTCCTGCTTTCCTAAAAGTAGTAATATCATAATGGAATGATGCAATTAATTAGTGGTTTAATGTATGAAAACTGCAAAGGTCACTAGTTCATGTAACTGTGACCAATAACCGTGGAATTTAAATGTGGATTTTTCAAATATCCCTTAAAAGTTATATAATTATTTTCTGATTTGTTGTAGCAATGCTCATGTAAAATTATGTCTTTGTATAGAAAACAAATTCATGTTTCATGTTGTCAGACGATGGATTCCATGCATTCTGTTTTTAATTATCCTCTTTTTGTTCTATAAAAAGTCTCAGACATATTAAAGCCAAATTTATATCAAGCCCACAATTCTGTTATGTAGGCTACCAGAAAAAAATATTTTACACCTCGTAAAAACATAATCTACTTTACCATACCAGCTTACAGGACTAATTATTATGTAGGCCTACTTAAAAATATTAGATTCTATCTATGAAATACATAATAGATGTAAAATACAAAATACACAAAAGGATTTAGAGATTTTTTTTTAGGTGTCTAATTTTTGAAAAAAACAAAAACAAATACAAAGATATAAACAGAGAAATAAGAGACAATTTCTGTTATGTCTTTCATTTAACTCTTATAAAGGGAATCAACTTCAGAAAGAAAACACTTATATAAACCATTTCCAAGTAAGTTCAAGTTACATATTTGCATATGAGTTATCTGCTGGGCCGCAGCGAGTTGTTCAGAGAGTCGATGTGATCTCCAGTTCCTGGCCTTGACCCTAAAGCAGAAGAGGTCCTGACCCAAGTGACACCTTTGGACAAGTTTATCCAGAGCAGTTCAACCTTCAGCTGTCACCACCTATCTTCCATGTTTATTGAGACATCTGTTGGATGCTTTAGTCCAGCTACAATGTTGCACCATACCAATTGACAAAATGATACAGTTTTCTTAAATAAACAAATTAAGCCTCCACTGCAGGAAGTTATTTAAAGGTCCTTTGTTCTTGTTGCTTAGCAATGGAGGGAAAGTGTGTGTTTGAAAAGTAGAGAGAGATTTTGTGCTCTGTTCCAGCAGCTTTGGACCCCTGCTCTCTTCCCTGCTTAATTCACATAATTCAATCTCTGTTTCAAAGCCTCCACCAAAAGGAGCCAAAAGGTCTCTCCCCTCCTCTGTATGTAGAAGAAAGCTCAGATAAAGAAGCTGGCACAAGTGTTAAGGAGAACCAAGATGCTTATCAGTGACTTTTTGAAATGTGCTCTGATACTTTTGATAGCTGGGAACAATGGATATCCGTGCATGCTGAGGCTGCCCTTTCATGAAAGTTCTTATAATGGAAACAATCACCCCCTTTATCGATTCATGTCCTTCATGAGGTCAGACCCTCTCTGTCAGATGATGAAGAAAACCATTACATATCCATCCACATGTCCTTACCCTACAAATAACAATAGTAGACATATAATGTTTTATTTCATACATTTTTATATTTTCATTTTATTTACATGATCGCATTTGGTAAAGATACACACCTTTGCTTTGAGGTTTTGCAGTGCAGACTCTTCCTGCTACTGCAGTGGTTCTCATTGTAGTGATTCTTTTTTTCAAGATTGTCGTTTTGGGTGGTTATGTTTCATAATGTATAATCAGGCATGCATGAAATGAGTGCTCTGAGGTGTCAGACAGGCAGTCAACAAAGCCGCATTCCTGGTTAACTGGCCTCATGTTACAAAAAAAGAAAAAAGACAAACAATACTTTTTTTTAAAATAAAGAACATTATTTTTAATGCATTGTATTAGTTTTTTGTTTTGTTTTATTTATTTATAATATTTGAATTATAATTTGTATAGGCTATTTAATATTTATACAGAATTTTATTTGAAATATAAGATGTATTTTTCACTTTTCCTGTAGCTCAAACTGTACAAAACCGCACCTTTGTAAAAGCACCTGCCAAACGTGTATAATAGGCTATATATATATATATATATATATATATAAACAAAATATGGTTTCAATCATAAAAAAACAAACTCTTTTTTTTTTTACATTTATAAGTTTTTTTGTTGTTGTTGTCGTTTTTTAATGGGGGCGCCACATTATGACTGGATTCGGGGCATTCATTGGCGAGCCGCGTTCCTGGTCAACTCACACCTTGTTTCATGTTTCATGTTTCATGAGCGTGTTCAGACTTCAGACTGAGGTAGTCATAAGCGCAGCTCTGCTATTGTCAGGCGTAGATGGGCGTCACCACTTTCATTCACTCTATTTAAACAACCTGCAGCAGAAGCGATCGACGACGGGATCGCTTCATCACCGGCTGATAAGAACGAATCTGTGGATTAATTTTGCGCACTGACCAAGCATTAAAGGCAAAATGACAGAGGTGAGCAACATTTGTCCTAAAGAACGAGCAAAAGACTTGACACAAGAGTTTTAGTAGGCTGTAGTTTCAGACACCTGCACTGCATTAGACGATATGTTAAGGTTGGGATTTTTAAGCAGCTCTTTCTGCTTGATGTCTCTTTTGTTAGTGTAATAGGGTTTCGTAATAAAGTTGTAAGCAAATAGTTAATGTTTCAGCAAAACTACGTTGAGCTGAGTATAAGTTATACTTATTTTTGTCCTATAAAGCGCAAGATAACGGCATCAGAAGTCGCGTATAATTTAGGACGTATAGGCTAATCATTGCAACACTATGCTCGTGCTCTTCCCATTTGGATAAATATTGCTAACATTCTGAAAATGTTAAAAACTTTATGATAGATTTCTATATCTCAAAAATGTTTGTATTGTTGACTAATTTTGGCCAACTCTTGCACAGTAGCCTATTTGGGTTTTACGCAAAGAAATCAGACACGGTCACAATTAAATTCTACAAAGCTCTACTGTAAGACTCAACATTACCTATGTTAAGAATGTGCATCATATTTCATTATGTCCATGGTTTGGCTTTAAACATTATTCTGCTTTCTGCGTTTCAGTCTGACATCAGTTCATGCGTATAGAGCTTTACTCAATGTATCTTTATTGCTTACTAATTTGTCGAAATCCATAACTTCAAAATAAATAAATAAATTCATTCGAAACAGAAGATTAGCTTGGGAAGCAGGAACAGAAATTCACTTCATGTTAATTAAAAATAAAGAAACATTTGCTGTGTTCATGGAGAACTTGCACATATGTGCTCACTGAACAGAAATTAAAGAGGCACTACAGAGGTAATCATAAATTGGATCTTTAGCATGTCATAGTCTTTCAAAGATAATTCACGGTTTTGCGCAAATCATGATTTATTCGACGTATCCAACTTCCTGCCAGCAATAGCAGTGTTACAGGTTCAAGGACCTTAAGGTTTACATGGTCAGCTGCAGAGCTGGAACAGTGGATAATCTATTATAGATAGCCTTGAGTAGGCTATATTTATGCATAAATAACTAAATAAAGACTGAAAGAGAGACAATGAGACAAGTAGAGAGAAGGCAAAGAGTGTTTGCATGTGTATCTCCACATGTTACAGTCCTTAAATGATTCATCAATTACATTTTGTGCTACAAACTTCCTAAACTGTTTCCTCTTTGGGCGAAAGCATATAAACCATTCTTAAACAAACAAACATAAAAGCTTTTATCAAACAGCACTATTGTGTACTTACTAAAGGGAAAACAATAAGATTTAGCTTTGTAATGAACTTCAAAAAGAATACAGGCGGAGTAACAGGTGGAGTAATTTCCTTTTGTAATGGAAAGTAATGTGTAATTCAATACCCCAATTATAACATTTAAACATAATCACACACTCTTTATGTTACGGTTTGTCTTGGAACACAACATGAGGCAGGCTTATTTGATATTTTGAGAGATTTACGCTAATTTAGAACAGCATTATACTAACATTCACATCCACTGTTGCAGCTCTGCTGATGGGAAGGTTCCACTAAAAAAGGATTTAGTGACCTAGAGAAATCAAGGGTCAAGGGTCTGTGACCTCACCAACCACATAGCAACATGTCTTTTAGAAAGGACCACTTAGATGTTTAAGATGGCATGACAGAATCCCTAAACTGAAATTACTTCGCTCATAGAAATCACTGTGAAGTGACTTTGATTTTTGAAAAGCAGAACCAGCTTAAAGGGTACTTCAGCATGACTGGCTTAAAGCCAAACAGCTTTGTGCTTTTGAAGTAGTGTCAACTTTCGAACCGAACTGAACCATGAAATAATAATAGGATGCTTTGACAATTTCACAAATATGAAAGGCTCTAGTGCCATAGACAAGTTTGTCTTGCATGATTGGATGGTCTCACAAAGCCAAATAAATAGTTTAATAAATGGTTCTTAAGTGTTTCTTTGAACAGATTGCACTTTTAACCTTGTGAGAAAAAAAGTAGTATTTGTTAGTTCATCATAGCAATACTTTAGGAATGTGCTTAATGCTAAATAAAGTGTATTTATGCAAATATAGACTACAGTTCAAATGCTGGGGTTTTGTTAAGATTTTTTAATCATTTTGAATGAAGTCTTTTGTTCATCAAACCATTTATTTGATCAAAAACTGAAACCAAGTGTTTTCTATTTTATTGTTTTATAGTCACATAATCCTTCAGAAATCTTTTTAATATACTGATATGGTGCTCAGGTAACATTTCCTATTATTATTAATGTTGAAAACAGTTGTGAAAAAGTGTTAAACTTGTTTTTAGAATTATTACACATTAAAAAGAAAAGCATTTATTTCTCTTACTGACCCTAAACTTTTGAATGCTAGTGTAATATTCACAAATATTTAACACTAATATAAAACATTAATAAATAAAAAAATATGAATATATTGATTTCAATTGAAGTTATTTTCTACTCAATCCCATTTTCTACCCATCAGTTCATGTTATTAAATTAATATTTGGTATTTATGATTGATATTTAATAATATAATGACGTAGATCTTTTGGTAATCGTAACAGAGAAAACTTTACTCCATACTGATGGGTTTTTGCACTTCTTTTTCATTCCCCTTCCACAGTTGCAGTCTTCACCGCCAAATGAAAAGATCAGTCCAAGTGGCAGCGAACTGACTGAATTATTCGCCATGTGGGAAGAATTAAACTTCACAGACGCCAATGACAACAGCACACGGGTGGAAGTGCAAATGTGCCCCATCTCCTTCAACCATTCTGCTCTCCTCAATGCTATGTGCACCCTCTATGCCTTCATTTTTGTTGTGGGCCTGGCCGCCAATGCGCTAGTAGTGTGGGTCAACTTGCGCTCGGAGCGTCATTACCACGAGACACACTTGTATATATTAAACCTAGCGGTGGCTGACCTGTGTGTGGTTGCTACTCTCCCGGTGTGGGTGAGCTCGCTGGCACAGGGTGGCCACTGGTCGTTTGGCCAGGTGGCCTGTAAGCTCACACATCTTCTCTTCAGCGTCAACCTTTTCGCCAGCATCTTCTTCCTGGCCTGCATGAGCGTGGACCGTTATCTTTCGGTGGTACGCTCGGAGGAGATTTCACCCAGTCGAGGACGACAAATACGCCGTTTAGTGTGTGCGGTAACATGGCTGCTTGCTTTATTCGCCTCAATACCTGACACATACTTCCTGCAGTCCGTAAAGTCACAACACAGTCATTTGACCTTGTGTCATCCTATATATCCAGTGGACAACCCTTTGCAGTGGATGGTGGGCATTCAACTGAGTTTTGTGATTCTTGGTTTTGTCATTCCCTTCCCCATTATTGCAGTGTCTTATGCACTGTTGGCAAAAGCTCTGTCTTCCTCTTCCTCTCATTCCCGTTTACCTGGTGACCAGGATCGCAGCGTGAGCAGGAAGGTCATCCTCACGTACATAGTGGTTTTTATAGCTTGCTGGGCACCATATCATGCTGTGCTGTTAGCCGACGCTCTAGCCATGCTACATGTGCTACCATTGGGCTGTGGTTCAGAGAACGGCCTATTTGTGCTTCTGCACCTCACGCAATGCGTGTCGCTGTTGCACTGCTGCGTGAACCCTGTTGTCTACAGCTTTGCTCACCGTCACTACCGCTATGACCTCATGAAAGCCTTCATCTTCAAATACTCCACCCGTACGGGGCTGGCGCGACTCATGGAGGGCTCTCAGGGCACCGAGACAGAATACGCGATGGCGGAGAACAACGCTATGGCTGTGAATTAGGACCCTCGAGACGTCACCCTCAACCAATGTTCTGCACTGCTTCAAAACAAGAACTCCTCTGACATGTTATCCTGAAATTTAGATAAACAAAACCGAATTTGAACATGTTTTACGTCAAAGTTGCAGCAAATGCTCAACAGTGACCCTAAAGATAGTGATTAATTCATTTGAAATGTGCCAAAGACTGGTGAGATCAGAAACACTCTGACATGTTTTCCTAGATTCATATAAACAAAACTGAATTTGAACATGTTTTACATCAAAATTGCAGCTAATGCTCAACAGTGACCCCAAAGATTGTGAATAATTCATTTGAAATGTGCCAAAAACTGATGTGATTTTATTGTAAAATCAGAACCATGAATGTTCAGCCAATCAAATGTGACCCTGGATCACAAAACCAGTCACAAGTCGCACGGGTATATTTGTGGCAATAGCCAACAATACATTGAATGGGTAAAAATGATTGAATTTTCTTTTATGCCAAAAATAATTAGGATATTAAGTAAAGTTCATGTTCCATGAAGATATTTTGTAAATTTCCTACCGTAAATATATAAAACATTTATTTTTGTGAGTGAATGCAGCACAATCGCGAACATAAATGGACAGCTTTAAAGGCGATTTTCTCAATGTTTCGATTGTTTTGTCTCGGCCAAATATTGTCCTATCCTAACAAACCATACATCAATGGACAGCTTATTTATTCAACTTTCAGATGATGTATAAATCTCAATTTAAAAAAATTGACCCATGTGACCCAGGTCCAGGGTCACAATTGGTTCCAATCTGATTAGCTGCCAAAAATGTATACTTTATACAAAAAAATGTCACTTTAGAGAAACCTGTATGCTACAGCTTGGTGCTGTATCATTCAAGAAACAAAATAATTGTGTCCAATAATCACTTCTCAGAAATGCGTGATGGCTTACAATCATCATAAAATGATTTATGATGCAATATATACAAATGTAAGTAATGTACTGTAACAGCAAATTGATGTAGTTCTAGTTCTCTTCTTAATTGTGTTAATATTTAGATGTGGATCAATTGCTACTGACTGATTTTTTTTAGAGTACTTTCTTTGACGAAAGTGGGGCTTTTGTATCTGTTGCAAGAGAATTGCCATGTATTTTGAACAGTGTTCACATGTTCTCCACAACAGCACATTCCAACATGTTTGAAGAATAGAACAAAAATAACTTATTTTCAACTGGATTTTAATGTGCAACTGTGTGTGTACTTCATAGGCTTTGTTCATGTGAGTAAATTATGTTTGTTGACTGGCTGTCATCTTGTAACGTGTATACGGGCATTTACTTTATTTTGTCTTTGATATATGTGTATATTTCAGTTATCTAAACTGTAAGTTAAGTATGTGGTTATATTTATCTTTGGCATTTATTTTTGATAGTTTTGAGTGGAATGCTGAATACTTAAATGTGCTTGGAAATAAATAATTTGATTCACAGTGCCAATTACATTAACCTCATCTCAGTTTAATTTGAGAAATAACTAAACATCACTGGTCCTTGTTTAAATATTTATATGTATCTGATGGAAAATGCATGGTTAGGATTAACCCATGCTTGAGCTAGACGTAATATGGATTCAATCTAGCCATGACTTTTATGTTTGATTATTAAAATCAACACTGTATATTACTGGTTTACCATCTGTTCAACAACGGTGACACTTTTTATTTTCACCCTAAAGGCATCATAAAATGACTACAATAGTACAACAACATAAGTTGTCATGGTGAGAGAAGTTTTACTGTCTCAAGATAGGATATTAACTTTTCCATTAATATCCTTAATAAGATTTAACCACATTCTGCTTATTCAATTTAGCTAAAATATGTTGAAAATGTTGAAACTTAAGGGGATGTAACTGGAAATACAAATGCCATCTCAAGTAGCTCACGCTGTCCTATAAACTCTTACTAGAATTTTCATTATACTGTATAAACAAGAGTACAATTCTCAAGATGAACTTATAATAAAACCTTTCTGACTGAGGCCTGTTTTGTGTTGATTCTTCAGGGTAATTGTCAAATCAATAATTAGCTAAGTAATCTTTTTTCATAATAAAAAACAATTAATATAACTTAGACCCAATCGATAGTTGTTTTGTTTATGACAGTTGAGTTAATGATTCAGTGACTCAATAAATAGTTGAGTTAGTTCTAAAAGTATAATATAATAGTTATAAAACAATGATTCCTCTTTGTTTTTGCAGGTTTCCATAGCATTTCATGTAATTCATTGGTTTAAACTCTTAAAATTTTTACCAGCTTTAAGAGGACACAAAACCAAGCTTTAACGGTACAGCATATTCACTTCTTAGTAGAACCCTTTTACCTTGTTTTTTTTTTTTCATCTCAGTCAGCTAATTCTGAGCAGCATTTCCACATCAACAAGGACACTTTAGAGTCTGATTTATGCTGATCTGAACTTCACATGCAACCAATGTCAGGTCTAGACAACACTTTCCTGTATTTAGACACCTGCAAGGCCTGAGCAAAACAGCTTAAGGTTGCATTAGCGGCTGGATCTAAATGACACAGTCTTCTGCAGCCACAGTCCATGGCTGTTCATAAACTGCCTTTTTATTCAGCATCTTCTGATGACCTTTTTCCCCCAAAACTTGCTTTACAAACCCATGGTCTCTTATATATCTTTATAAAAAAATAAAATAAAAAAAAACCTATATAATATGAATAAATGACTGGTTGCAAAATAAAAGTAAACAAAAATTAATTGTTGCTATATTATTGTCTCACAGTCAAGTTTGTAAATTTATGGATCAAACAAAAAGTCAAACTCATTCCGTATGTTCCACACTTTTGAGCATCAAAGAAGATTATTGTTGTATAGCTGAAGAGTTTTCCCATAATTAGCAGTTTGGTTGATTAACCCAGTTTGACCCCTCTTGAACTCATCTGGTTTCAATTGGTCTCTAATCTGTTAATTCCTTTTCACACTAATCATGGTATGACATACTTTCATCACTAAACATCCCCTGTGTCTTTCTCGGCAGCTATTAATTTATTTTGTCATGATCAAAGTTTTCATTTCTGGAAAATAACACCACAACAAAACTGTCAGACACTTTTCACAGTCAAAACTTCAAAAAACATTAAACAGCTTCATAAAAATGTATTCTTTCAAACACAACATTGTCCTAAGTGTACTAGGCTGTAGCCGTGTTAAACTCACACAGGGAAAGAAAAGAGACCACCGGATTGAAACAGGTCATGACTCACAGCAGTTTTGTTTCTGCTATACATGGCCTCAATTTACAGGCTGCCCAACAGCAAAGACAGTGAACAGTCCGATTTTAACAGTTCTGAGAGTCTGAGGCTAAAGGTTTAAATGCACCACAGCATATTGTGCAGCACATTAAGAATATACTGAATATGCTGTATTTAGACAGTAAGGTCGTGTCAAATAATATAATATAATATAATATAATATAATATAATATAATATAATATAATATAATATAATATAATATAATATAATATAATATAATATCTAAAATGTCATTAACCTCTTGTTTATATAAATTAACTATTGCATGACAACAATATTACAATATTGCAATCGTGTTGTTGGTCTGAATGTTTAGTGTGACACTTGATTAAATGTTCATGACATAATTTTTCATGTAGGGCCCTGTTATTTCAATTTAGCCCTTCATTGCATTTTTGCTTGTGCAGAATCAGTCTTCAGAAGACAAATTATGTCTTTCGTTTTGGTCTCCTTGTGGTTTGGCTGGTGCTCCAAAAGGGATTCGAGAACAAGGCAGAGAACCACTGGTTCAGGAAAGGCTGAATGAACAATCTAGGATAGCGTGTAATGTGAACAGCTGGTATTCCAGTATGTTACTTTTACAGCAAAGCTATATGGATTTGTCTGTGATTCAGCTATACTGTTTGTGGAATTTGTGTCCATAATTACTGCAATTGCTAAGGATCTGTAATGAGAGTGATCTGTAAAACATGAACATGCATGATCAAGAAGATATATATATTTTTTTTCTGCAAACAAACTTTATCAAAACATCACAAAACTCGAGCATAGGGGTGACGTACACTCCCAAGCACCTGCTAAAATATCCAGCAAAAACAGAATCATTCATTCACTTTTTTTTTTTATCTCTGGTGTAAGTGTTTGTATTTCTCTGACAGGACCAGCAAGAGTTTATTTCTCCTTATCTACATTTTGTGTTACAGTATGTGTTACAGGCCTCAGTTACAGTATCTCTTCATAAAAAACATGGTATGACTTTAATATTATTATGAGAAAGAGTCTTCAGCAGGCAATAATGAACTCTCAAATGTTGTGGGATTTCAGTTCTTAGACTTTTTAGTGGTATAAAATAAACATCTTTTAATAAACCACTGATCACATGCACTCATAGTTTCTAAATTCACCCAACAAATGCCAATTGTTTTGAATATATTTTGTGTGTTATGCAGAATTAGGTGTGTTTTCATTTCATTTAATATTGTTGATGACAACTTGTAAGCCAACAAGGCTATGTCCCCTCAGGAACTTCAAATGGGTTTTTATTATGTTTGTCACGCATGCAAACTCACATTCTTGTAGTTGTAGTTATGTACTGTTAGCAACTTGATAGCAACTTACGTTTTAAAGCACACAATGGTATCAAAATCAACATTTGAGGGATGATTGTAACTTACTGTATGTTGTAATGCAATGTGAACAATTAGTGCTTATTTTACTCTGAAATCAAAACCGTTATTCTAAAAACCCATAGTTAATTCCTGAGGGAACCCATGGCTTGGAAAAAATTCAAATAATCGTCAAAAAAATTGTTGTGGTCTACAAATTAATACAGAAGAATAATAAATATTGTCTATTATAAGTTAAGTGGTGTATTTGCAGAGTTCTTGACTATAGTTTAAAAGGCTCTTGGGAAAGTTTATGAGTTTTAATGAGTAAATGAGAGAAGAAGAAAAAAAGACGCTGCAACATGTTTCTAATAAGCTGTAATTACAAAGAATGTGCTGTTAGACCATTTTATTATACCATATCATAATATTCCTGGCTTATGCATTACGCTTGCAAATGGTCATAGATACAAACTATGATATTGACAAAGATTTAATCAAAGATAAAGACTTTATTAATGAACATGATTAATGCTGATAGCTTTGATAGTTTTTGAGCAAAACTTTCTTACATTTCTCCATAATGTAACTGCTAGTGTCAAAGTCAGAATCCTGTTCTCTCTTTTTTTTACTTTGCTTTACAAATATTGATGTCTCACATTACTGCCATGTCATGAGTGAGTTATTTTTGAAATTTACTCTCTGGATTCAGTCCCCCAAGTCCCCCACCCCCAATTTCCAGCCCTGGAAAAAAAAAGGTATGCATTTGACATAATGACTAAAATTACATAATGGCACATTGACTACAGTTACATTTTTTTGTCTAAAAAACTGATAAAAGTTAACAAAGAAAAGGGAAATTAAAAAGTCACACAATCTATTCCAACTCCTCAAAAGTTTTCACATGTCAAAATGTTTTTGTAGGTACTGAACAGATATTTGGTAAGGATGATTGGAAGGTCAAATAACATTTAATTTTGTTCCATGTCTTGCCTCGTTTCACCATCTCTCCATCACCTTCACAGTTACAGACATCAATTGTCGAGTCTACATGCACAATTACACCATTCTTAATGTGGATGTGACAGTGAACTATGGCAGAACTTCATTGGAAAACAGATTGTAAATCTGACTGCCCAAGTTCACTGTGGTCCACTTGTGATCTCACTACATCCTGGAAATTTGCAAAAGCTCTAGAGTTTATATAGGTGGTGATACAACAAGCATTACCTATGTTTTGCTCTACAGTTAAGAGTTGGTCACTTACTATATATTTTACAGAACAGATCATCTCTTGCTTTATTATCCTTAACCCTATAACCCTATTACCCTATAAGAATTTAACACCATGTTGTCATTTGGGTTCCAGTCAACTGTTGAATGTCTGGGCTGGTCCTAAGTTTTAACCCTGGAAAGGGAGAGATGTATGAAATGGAGAATTTTCAGTTCTTCCATCATTATTGTGACCTTGAGCAAGACACTTCTTTGGACAAAAAACATTCAAGTGATTTATAACCAAACCCACAGTCAAGGAGAAGTCAGTGAGAGTCAGGTTTCTCTCTAGAGGTACATAAGTGTGTGTATGGGCACAGAGTCTTGTTTTCACATCCCTTAAAAAAAGTCAGTGTTTCTCCTAGACCCAGTATGAATTCCCACGGGAACCTCTGGTCTGCTTTGGTAAAGGGAGCAGAACAATCCTCTGCCCCTTTTCACATTCACCACAAACATCAGCTCATACAATATGCTGGATCAAATATGTATAGGATTGAGTTTCACATGGAAACTGTAGCTTGATTAAACCAGGGAAGCAGGTTTTCCCCACCCACTATTCTTTCTATTCATCCATATGTCCATATGTCCATGTGTCCAAAACTGGATCCCTGAGTCAGACAAAGACTGTGGCATCTCTGTGACTCAGCAAAATGAAAAGAAGATTAGGGTTGTTCCACGATAGGAAACTACAGTATTTATCATTCTTCCTTTTATTTACATATATGCAAACTCTCATAGAACAATATTTACTATAATAACTATAATAGGAATGTCCTTGTATCCACATAATTTGGTTACATACTGGGTATATTTCATTATGAATATTTTTTCTTCATAAATAAATCAGTTTCTTGTTTGCTTACACATTTTTTTATCCTTTTTTAATGGCTTTTTCACATTGGTTGGTCATTTCCTTTCCCAAAACATTGACTGTTTCGTTTGGCCTGTTCTGTGCCCAGCTCCATTTACACCGATAAACAAACAGGTGACTCCAGACTCCCCGTAGGCATCATTCATCACTGCGGCATAGCATGACAGGTAAACTCACCATGAGGAACATGATCCAAACCACAGCACCACAATACAAACCAAAGTGAAAGTCTGCCAGTCTGATTTGACAACAAGAGAAGATTGTTCCGAATATCTCAAGAAGCTTTATCAGCTAATAAATAAAAGTTTTTTTTTATTTATTAGCTCACCAATGTCACTAATTATGATACAGATTATGATGATATTCATAGCATATACATTTAATATTAAGAATGTCATATATATCACTATTTACCTCAGAAAACAATTGTAAGAAACACAGCAACATGTTATGTTACACTGTATCTGCCAAAAAGCAAAAATATATGGGTGCTTGACCCCTGTCTCATCTAATAAAAGTTCTGGTTTGTTGTGTTACCACAGGAATTTGAGACTGAGAAAACTGATGAATTATTCTATACAGGCTTCGGCAGCAGACAAATGAACTATTTCTGTTATTAAGTAATGTTTTCCTTTTTTTAAGATGATGTTTGAAGGAAAAACTAGGAATAATGTAACTTTGTAAATCCATCCTCCATTCTCATTTTTACCATCTGTTTGTGCTGTTGGCTCAGAGATCGGACCCCTGCAGAACTAGTGTTGTCCTCTAATATGAGGAATCAGAAGAACGCAGCTGAGACACTGCTTCTCACGTCAGAACCATTAGGAATGAGGTAAGAGAGGCCAAGACTATTCCCAGAAGCAATGTACACCATCATTCCCATGCAGACACACAATGGAAACCCTTGTTAAAAGATTTCAGATGGCTCTCGCCAAAGAAAAAACAAAACAAATATTATTCTTGTGTTCTTATATCTCATTATTATATGCACAGAATTATTGTATTTCCATGAGAAGGTCAAACGTGCAGATTTTCATCTCTCTATGGCAGAGGTGCCCAAACTTTTTACTATTGTTACGTTCCCCTCCCAGTCTAGGGGTCACGAGGGGAGTTAACAAAGGAAAAAAGTAACGTAGAGACGTAAAAACACGTGGAGAACATACTTCAGCCTCAGTCTCAGAGTGAAAACATAAATACTTTTACTTTTCCTTAAAGTTGTGTTATTTCCTTCATATGTCAAAAAGGTTAACAAAAGATGGGAATAAATCTTCAGGAGACAGTATGGCCTAAAATAATAAACCACTTAATAAGTAGTTAATAAGTAAACTAAATAATAAGTAACTGTTGTTGACACACAACAAATGAGCATAGGTTCTCACTTAACGTGTGCACACACACACACACACACAATTTCCAGTCTGAGGCTGGGGAGAAGTGTTCCTCAGCACAGGCTTTTCTGAGTGCACCATTTCTACTCCACTGCTCAGTCTCAGGCATGCTCACAATGAGTTGCAGCTGATGATAATTAACCGGAGAGAGATAGAGAGTGAAGGAGAGGAATAGAGCTCAACAGAGCACACAAGCATTCTCACAACAAATGGTATTAGAGCACCCTGGGACGTAACACTATAGGGCCAAAAATCCAACTTTATGAAGGGCCTCGGGCTGAAAGTAAATGTTGCCTTATATCCAACATTATTATTTTAAAATGTATTTTAAAAAATCTAATTCACTTATATTCTCTACATTTAAATGCAAACATAAAAGGGAAAAAAAGTTAAAACAAAAAGATAAATTATGAATGAAGATAATGCTTCAATGGAATGGTTTTTCCATTTGCACTGGCATGGCAGTGCAAATTAAAGGTCATCACAGCTTTGATAAGGCAGATGCTTATTCCTTTTATCGTCATATTTTCACACAATTACGGCATAGTCGGTTTTCCACCACATGGAACTTGTATTTATAAAATTGTGGTTACATGAGATGCTAACTGTTTCATACAAATACTTACTACTTTTCTGGCATAAAAACGCTTTTAAAATAAATATTGGAAATGCAGTGTTTGGTTGTGTATCTCTTAATATTTCCTGAAAGCCCACTTTTGTGCTTTGTGGTCCTGATTATTTTGTGCAGATGCTTTTGTTTCTCAAATTTAGATTAAAATGTTCTCATTTTATAAAAGCTTATTTATATTTTAAATATATTGTCTGTTTCAGCTCATAAATGTAAAGGTGAAATGTTTTGTGAGCACCATTGGTTTAATTACCAATGTCATCATCTCTCTCTCTCTCTCTCTCTCTCTCTCTCTCTCTCTCTCTCTCTCTCTCTCTCTCTCTCTCTCTCTCTCTCTCTTTAAACAGCATCCTGACCTATAAGGACATAAAACAGTTCAGGAAGACAAACAATTCTGTAGACAATTGTAGCTGTTTACTCCTGTGGAGATGGAAGGACGGTGGAGGAGGAGATGGGAAAAGGACATATCCGTCACAGGCCGAGTTATCAGCCGGACTCAAAGGATCGGAAAGGAGAGGCTTTCAGGATGTTCTTTTGTAAACAATCAAGTTCATCAGAGCTACTGTACACTACAATTAGTGAAAGCTGTAATTAATATAAGCATAAATTAGAACTTAACATGAAAGGAGGAGCCTATAGCCTACTGCATACTGGTTCATCTTATGAGGTAAATATTTGTCTTATAGCTCAAAGATGATAGCCTACAAAAACTTGAACATGAAAGCTTCTGTACACCTGTTTTGCAGATAGCAAAAATGGTTCTGTAAAAAGCATGGGACCGGGAGTCATGCAGAAAATAATGTGAAACCTGTGTTTATGTTGACTACATTTACAGTTTTTATCAATTAATTTGACACATTTCTCCAAATGAATTGCTCTCAAAACAATTAGCACAGTAACAATAACAAAACAATAAACCCACTCTTATGTTGGCGAAACAGTTCAATATTCACTGCATAAAGCACTGCATTTATTGCATTTATCAAAAATAAATAACATCGTTCTCATGTTGATTTGATAACAAATTCAGTTATAGAAGCACATGAATGAACACTTTTGATCGTGTTCTTCAAAGTTTTTTAATGACAAGTTTTGTAGCCTACAACAATGAAATTTTGCACAAAAAATAATAAAATGAATGAATGCACTGCAGTCACTGAATACATGAACTTGATTTATCTTGCCTCTCATTTACATCTGGCCAGAGAATTTCAACCCATCATCAAAACATCCTTTTTTAATATTTCAAGGATCTGTCAAAGCAACTGCACTTTAGACCACTAAATTTTCAGGTACATTACAAGGAGTCAGAGCAATGTATATATATATATTTAAGAATGTCGATCCCTACAGCCCATCGATGCAAGTTTTCTATAATTTAATAAAAAAAAAAATAAAAAAAAGAAACGTCGGTGTTTCTTTTTTTTCAAATCGCGCCACTTCCTGGCAGTAATGGAATAACCCTTTACTGTCTATGGGAATAACGCATGACTTTTGTTTTGAAATGCATCTGTTAATAGCGGAAGTGTGCAGCAGTGGCAGACAGTAGCAGAGTTAGAGCAGAAGCAGCATGGCGTACACGGCGAAAATCGGACCGTCTATTTTGAGCAGTGATCTGTCGCAGCTCGGGAGGGAATGTGAACGAATGATGGAGTGCGGTGCTGATTATCTGCACCTTGACGTTATGGATGGGTGAGGAGGAGTAAAGTTTGCAATTCTTTATGTAACTTTCTCATCTCACCTAATGTTGACCTGCAGGCAGTTACAGCGATCAAATGGCCCTGAGAACTAAGACCATACAAAAGTCATTTTAATTACCAAAAACAAAACAAAAAAACCCAGAATATTTAGTTGTCCCACATTTTGGCACAGGAGTGCTACGGTATGAACTCATCCACATTACAAAAATGTAACATTCCTCAAAACTGTGACACAAGAATCTTGGTGAAGTACAGCATTGCAGATTGACAAGTAAATGATCTTATTCAACTCCCTGATTTTTTACATAACATAAGTTGACTAGATCCGCCAAGATTAAACATTCAAAGTTTCAGTTAGATAAGATTTTTTAAAATGTTCTTGAAATAAGTCTCTTATGCTCTCCAAAGCTGATTTTTTACAAAAAAATTAAATACAGTAGAAACCATAAGTATGTGAAATATTACAGTTTAAAATAACTTTACTATTTAAATATATTTTAAGATGTAATGTATTTATATTTCTTTAAAGCTGAATTTTCAGCATTATGCCAGTCTTCAGTGTCACATGATCCTTGAGAAATCAAAAACATTTGTTATTCTTGTAGTGTTAAAACAGCTTAATATTGTTGCGGAAACTCATCGTTTAGTTTTTTTTGATGAATAGAAAGTTCAAAAGAACAATATTTTTTTTAAGGAATATTTTGTGATATTATAAATGTCTTTATGCTGGTTTTTTTTATCAATTTAATGAACCCTTGCTGAATAAAAGTATATTTCTTACTAAAAAAATATTTCTGGCCCCAGTCTTTTGAACATTATATTCATTCATTCATTAATTTGGTCCCAAACTAGTTTGCCCTCCTTGTGTAATAGGTTATTTGGCTATATTTGCAAATTGCAACTCTGTTATCCGTTCTGCCATGGTGTCTGTTTATTTTAAGTTTTAGGCTCTATTTTGTACCCTATTCATGGAGAGTGCCACATATACATAGGAGGTTATAAAATGAAAAGTTGATGAATCATGTGTCAGAAGTTAAGACATCTAATTCTGCCTCCCTGGACTCTTTCCTTCATCTTTGCATCTAAAGGCATTTTGTTCCAAACCTCACATTTGGGCATCCTATGGTGGAATGTTTACGACGCTGTATCGGACCTGATCCATTTTTTGGTGGGTTCCAGTCTTTGAACATTTTTTATCTACTCTTGTTTCTAATGCATTCGAGCTGCATACATTCTGGCGCTCCTCTTTGGGACAGTTTTGTTAATAATGTGCTAAAGTGGGTTCTTTCTTTCACGTTTTCACTCTCTCTCTGAATTGTTAAATTAACATTGCTTGTTGGATAAACCCTTGCAGTGTTTGGAGGCTTTGCTTACTCTTTGCTTTATTACAGACATGCATATGATGGTGTCCAGGCCAGAGCAATGGGTGAAACCCATGGCAGCAGCTGGAGCCAATCAGTACACTTTCCATCTAGAAGCCACTGCCAACCCTGGCAACCTCATCAAGGAAATCAGAGAGAGCGGCATGAAGGTCTGTGCTAAAGTATTGCAAAACCAGTATTGTTTTATAGATGTAGTATATGTCTTTAAAAGATCATGGATGATGATTAACAACTCTCAAATGTTCTATTGTATTGAAAAGCACAATAATGTAAAATGCAAAAGAAGCTAATTAATTAAATAAAAAATATGAATTAATACATTTATACTATAGGCAGACGCTGCTTTGAATGCTATGGCCCTGATTATTTAGATTTTAGGCGCCCTCTTCTGACTAACAGAGGAATTTATTTTTCTTTCTTTATTTAACCCCATAAACCCGAAGTGTAAGTTTAGAGTTATGAGTCTTTAGTTTTGTGTGTGTCACTCAGAAAAAACAACTCTAAAAATGCCCTCAGGGCTTAAGGGGTTAAGGCATGTTGCATTTAATGTAACTTTTTTGTGTTCAAAATGTTCAAAATCCATTTTCCAAACCGTGTTTTTGTCTTATCCTGAATCACTATGGTACACCTATAATAAGTGTTTCTATTCGGACTATTTTAGACTGGTACGGGTCGTACCGCTGCGGAGTAGCCCAGTACCTTCGTGACTCGTCATAGGCATAAAGGACATAAACAGAGAGAAGTAGCTCCACCTACAATGTTTTTCTACAAGACTTATGCAGTTTTGTTTATTAACCGCTAGAATGCCTAAAGTTACATATGGCAGCTTTAAGTTGCACCAAAAAAAAAAAAAAATTTCTTTCTTTTTTTAAATTTTTTTTTTTACCTGTCCTAGACCAATTGCTACTCATAGTAAAATATGTAACAGTCATCTTATGAATTTTTTATTTTTTATGCAGGTTGGTCTTGCCATCAAACCTGGGACAACTGTTGAGGAATTGGCACCGTGGGCTAGACAGATCGATATGGCTCTTGTCATGACAGTAGAGCCTGGCTTTGGTGGTCAAAAGTTTATGGAAGATATGATGCCAAAGGTATGCAAATGTGTTTTTGCCTCTAGTATTCTCATTTAGATTCCTCAGACAACAATATTAAATATTGAAGATGCTTGTGTATCTCTACAGGTGAGTTGGCTCAGGAGTCAGTTCCCTTCTCTGGACATTGAAGTGGATGGAGGAGTCGGCCCAGACAGCATCCACAGATGTGCAGAGGTACACAAGTCACTTACATCTCACATATTTATGTGTATGAATACAAAAGCAAGAAATTATTAGAAGCGTTTTACTCATCTTTACTTGTTTCTTCAACAACCCTAGGCTGGAGCAAACATGATCGTGTCGGGCAGTGCCGTAGTGAGCAGTGATGACCCTCGTTCTGTAATCGCCCTCCTCAAAAATGTTGTTATTGAGGCGATCCAGAAACGTTCTTTGGACCGCTGAGCATCTTGACTTTTTACCTCAAGTCTGTTTTCATCCACCACTTAAAGTCATTCCTGCAGATTCATTTTTAATGTATAAAATTTGTTATTGAATGCTCAAATGGTGCTTTGTGAACGGACATTACCAAATGTTGGATGTGCCGAGGGATTGCTTTGCACATCTACAGACCATGAGAACTGCCTTTGCAAAGACTCTTATTTGGATTCAGCAGTTTTCAGATGCATATGGCCTTTAACAACTGTGACCAGACAGAATCTATCTGTTCTCTCCCCAGTGACATCAGTTTGACTATTCCCCTCATAATTAACCTCATTTGGTTTGATTTCTTTCTTTGTTGTCTCACCGTGGTTGAGACAACAAACATCGGTAAAGCTGCTCATAACTACTTCAGCTGTTATTTGTTCAGGTTTGTTGGTCATCAAGTAAAAAAATGACATTGTAATGCAGCTGCATAAGCTTTACATACTGTTATACATTTTCTGCAGTTTAAATGGACTTTGAACATTCCATCAACCAATCTTTCTAATACCATGATATGATAAAAGTGTAAATCAGAATACTTTAAATTGTTATTTGTCAGTCTGATTTGTCCATCAGTGTCATATGAACATGCATTTATCTGTACTGAGGGTAGCAGTAACAGTAATGTTTCAACACAATGAAGTGACCAAGCAAAGCTACGTCTGTTAACAGTTTATCAAGGACAATGACACATTTTAACACATACATTAATATGTATAATATAGTTTTGAAATTAAATGCATTGAACAAATAATAAAAGAAGTGTGTACATAACATAAGCAGATGCTTTAAATCAGAGTTGTCAGTCTACAGCCAGGACCTCAGGATAGCAAAACCTATGCTTTCCAAAATATGATCCTTTGCCCCTTTGTGCCATCCTTCGACCAAATCTCCCAACAGGTCGTATTCCTCTGCCTTTATACCAAACGGCATCAATGTTCGGATCTACAGGGAATAATAGTATTAAGAAAAGGTTACATTTGATATTATATATTATTATAGCAAACATTTAAAATATTTGAATCAGTAAAATCGTACCCCTCATCCCCATTGAGCGTAATGGAAGCTCATCGTGAGGTTTTGGTTGGGTAAAACATGCTAACAGCATAAGGATACAGAGCAGAGCACACAGCTTTTCAAGCATGGCTTAGTGTCTAATCTATCACCAGTGCTGAGAGAAAAGTGTCACCTGCAAACCAACACCAGGAAAAAACAGCGATCAAATGTGTAATCAGTGTTTTTCCCTATTAAAAACACTAAACAAACAAACAATAAAAACGACAAAAATGCTTACCACTTTTGTTTCTATGTTTTGCAGATTACGTATATAAATCATGGCTATAAAAATGTCTTTGTGAGAAAATATATGACAAAATACAGCCTTTACTAATATACTGTTAGTAGAATAGCACCAAATCTTTATAGAATTTTAACGGTAATGTTTTCTATTTGAAGCTGCTACATTTTACAAGATTCTTAATTTAAAAAAAGTAATTTAACTAAAATAAGTCTTCTACAACATCATATTTGGTCAATTACAATGCATTGACACTTACAGGATATTGTAAGCTGTTCACCTCTTGGTTTTCTGTGTTCCTCAACTGTCAGATGAAAAATCCTTTAATGCAGAAGCAGCATAAATGTGTCTTCAAGGTAGGAGTTGTTCGGAGGTTTTGTGATCTTATAGTCTTGTCATAGCTGTGAGTATATGAAAACTTCTAAAGCAGCATTCTTGAGTCGTTCTCAGAGGTTGAGGATGTTTTCTCTTGGAAAACCTGATCCACCAATTTATATCACCTCTGGGGGAGGGTGAAGGCTACACAGCTTACATGTACACACAAATCATCCTTACCCTAAATATGCAAAAGATAGTGGTAATGTGGATATGAAGACTGGGGGATAACCCAGCATATGTTGGAATTGAGCTTGGCAATGTTATTGATTCATTAATACATCACTGAAATAGAGGACAAAGTGACAAAAGAAAATGGTTTTAGATATTTAATGAGCAGAAAAACAAACATTTGTAATATTAAAAATATATCAAATACAATATTTCAGGAAATATACCAAAGGAAACTACATATAAATCTGAATTAAGATATTAAATAATGACTATATTATAAATACTGAGTTATCAATATGACAGCAGTTATTAAGTAAAGAAAAAAAAATGATGTGCATAATTTATATTTTCTATTCTAAGAAACAGCAAATGCTACAAAGTGAGCCTCATGTATCTGAATAATCTGACACTCATCTAATGAAAGATTGAAGCAGGTATTAATTATATATTATTTAGCAAGGAGTTCAGCACACAAGCCCTTGCAGCTGACTTTATTAACATATGAAATATGTTAATGTGTGTTTATTCTATCATGGCCCACTAAAAATATGTAGAGAACGCTAACTTGCTGAAGTTGCTTCACATAGTGAGCATCTTCCGTAAAGATCTTGCTCCATTGCTGCCTCCTTCAGAGAAACCAAAAAGAACATTATTAGTACACAAGACATGTTTCCTCATGATGTCTCTTACATGAACCCTGAGTGGATTTTGATTAAAAACTGACCAGTAGTAAAGAGATTTTGGTGACTTTCTAAAAAAGGAATTGAATCAATTTCATTACAGCTCCCATTATAACCAAACAAGATTTTTCATAGGCCCTTTCATGACCACAGGAGATGGGTAGTCCATTTGTTCCAGAGACTGAGCAGCAGACCTGATTGCTATCAGTTTATGCGTTAAAATCACTGTGTGTGGTTCAGAATATATTATGAGGAATCAAGAAATAAAACTAATATCACAAATACTGGGATTTGTATCTAGGAACTGTGGTAGCCATCTTTATGTGTTTTCATTTTAAACAATATGCCTATTGTTTTATAATTTAAAACTGGACAAAATCAGTTTGTGAAATGTTTTGCTTAAAAAGCCTGTGCTATATTTAAAATAAATGCCATTTGGTTTTATATTTTGTTATGTAATTGCAACATATTTAAAGGGATAGTTCACTCAAAAATTAAGATTGTGTCATCATTTACTCACCCTCAAGTTGTTCCAAACCTGTATGAATTTCTTTCTTCTGCTGAACACAAAAGAAGATATTTTGAAGAATATAGATAACCAAACAGTTGATGGGCCCCACTTGCTTCCATAGTCTGAAGAAAAAAAAAAAGTAGAAAAAAAAAAAACCCTTATAGTAGTCAATGGGATCCATCAACTGTTTGGTTACCCATATTCTTCAAAATATCTTCTTTTGTGTTCAGCAGAAGAAAGACATTCATACAGCTTTGGAACAACTTGAGGGTGAGTAAATGAGTAAATGATGACAATTTTCATTTTTATCCCTATAAAATCACTATCCCTTCAAGTGTAGCAAAAGAAGAGGAAAATAAATCATAGCTCTTTGCATTTTATTCAATACAAAGATGATTGAGTAAATGACAGATTACATGTTATCGAAAATGCAGTATAAAACTGCTCTTACTAATTGGAAATTCATGCAACATCCTTGATGGCTGTGGAGCCTGAATGAAAAAGGGAAGAACAGAAAACTATATTTAGCCTCGTTCTGAAGTTGCTATATATTATGGAAGCTTGTTTCCGCCACTGAATAATAAATAAATAATAATAGCGATTCTCACAATTCTGACTTTTTTTCTCACAATTGTGATATATCAAGTCAGAATTGTGACTTTTTTTCTCAGAATTGCGAGATATGATGTCAGAATTGTGAGAAATAAAGTCGCAATTCTGAGAAATAAAGTCACAATTGCGGGATATAAAGTCGCAATTCTGAGAAATAAATTCGCAATTGGGAGATATAAAGTCGCAATTGCATGTTATAAAGTCAGAATTGTAAGATATAAACTATTCTGAGGTAAAAAAAACAAAATCCGTCTTTTTTTTCCTTATAATTGGACTTTATATCTCACAATTGTGAGTTTATATCTCACAATTCTGAGAAAAGATGTCAGAATTGTGAGATATAAACTCGCAATTATGTGTTATAAAGTCAGAATTGCATGATATAAAGTCGCAATTGCGAGAAAAAAGACGCAATTGTGACTTTATTTCACGCAATTCTGACTTTATATCTCGCAATTTTGAGAAATAGAGTCAGAATTGCTAGATGTAAACTCGCAATTGTGAGATAAAAAGTCGCAATTATCTTTTAAAATGTTTTATTTTGTGGCGGAAACAAGCTTCCATAATATATTGCTCTATTGTGTTTGAAAAAATATATAAATAAATAAATAATAATAATTATATATATATTTATGATATATATTTATTCTGTACATAATTAATTTTATTTTTTTCTGTGAGAGTTTCATGCTTTGTACTGCCAAGGTCATGCAAATCTAAACAGCAATATGTGACTGTGAGCAGCTGGATCTCCACATACCCGTCTACGGGACGTCTCCACTGTCATCCCTGCAGCACTCAAAGCAGCAATTCTTTTCTGAATGTCTGTAACCTTGAAGTAAGAAATAAGCGACTTTTAACAGACAACTTTGGCAAGATATGGGAAGTTTTTGAATTGGAGTGCATTTTAGAGTACATTTTGATGTTTAGACTGGGTGGCGTACCCCGCTTTGAGTGCTCTGGACACTGGCGGCTGCCATTGCAACTTTACCCTCCAGTTGCGACAGTTCACTGCTGGTCGTGTTACTAAACTCAAAGGAATTCACTCGCTTCTGCTTTTTAAAGGATTTATGTAAATTCGGCTTTGCTTTCTAGAGTATAGAATTAGAAACACATCAAAATTATTAAGAACAGCAGAGTGAGTTCAAGTCAAAGCTGAACTAAAACATTTGTAAGGAAGTATAAATAGAAATTCACACCATGTTTAACAGGCTATTAGTGCTGCTAGTTCTCATTCTCTTACCCACTCAATCTCAAGAGGCCACTCATGCCTGACATTTCTCATAGCTGAAGTATGGTAAAGGACCCCTTTCTTTGGGGAGTCCTCTGAAGATTTCGTTGCATCCTCCTCATCAGACGATAGGCCTTTGTCACTTATATTTTCAGTAAGTTCATCAAGCTTTTTTCTGAGCTCAAGCTCCTCTAAGTCAGCTGGAGACAGATCCTCCTCTTTCTGCTCAACCTAAAGGGAGAGCAGAAGAACTACATGAGGATTTAAAGTCAGGAGGGTCCTTTTGATACAAGTGTTTCAGAGATGCTAAGTTATATTTCATGGACTTATTCAGAAATGTTGATGACACGCTTATCCTTTTGTGGGTGAAACCAATAAAGGATGCTACTAAATGTTTTTGTTTTTTTTAAATAGCAATGTATAAATGCACACTACCATTCAAACGTTTAGGGTCAATTTTTAAAGACATTTATGCTTTTATTCAGCAAGGATGATCAAACATGACAGTAAAGACTTACATTCTTATAAATAAATGATTGAATTGAAATTATTGAATTGAATGTTCTTTTTTATCAGAGAATCTTGAAAAAAATCTATCACGGTTTCTACAAAAATTGTTTTCAACATTGATAATAATAAGAAATGTTTCTTGAGCACCAAAGCAGCATATTAAAATGATTTCTGAAGGATCATGTAACACTGAAGACTGGAGTAATGGATGCTGAAAATGTACCTTTACAATAAAATATAAAACAGTTATTTGTAATATTACAATATTACTGTTTTCACTGTATTTTTGATCAAACAAATGCAGTCTTGGCAAGCATAAGACACTTCATTAACCTAAAATAATAACCTGTTGGGTACGCAAATTTACTGTAAACTTACCAGCTCTGCTGATCCCCCAATTACCGGTAAGGTCATTTTCTGCTCCAAACGGCTCAGAAGAGTCTCGATTGCTGACATACGCTCGTTGAGCTCAAAAATCTAGTGTCATAGAGATACAAAATGTACTGTATGTTATGCATTTAAAAGAAAACTGTGAAGTCACATTAGGTTATAATAGTATAATGGATGTTAAGTCTCTTTAGCTTTGCATTTGAACAAAGATGTAAAAGTGTCACATGTCAACAAATGTCACATCAGTTTGACAGGTGATCATTACCAAAATGTTTGTCATGATTTTTTTTTTTTACTACCTGTGGAGGAACTTCATGTGGTGAGGGCTCTCTAAGTAGGGCAGGACTGTATATGACATGCATCTCAGATTCATCATCATCCTCCGAGTCTTCCAGGCTGTAAGAAAGCTCACGGTGGAGGTGATAGTTAGCGCTGCCAGCTGAAGAGAGGCTCATCTTGGAGAGGGAACGAGATTTTGTCATCCTCTGTTCTAGGTATGGTGTGCAGTCATCTAGAGAGCAAACAAAACTCTTCTCATGTTTGTTTTTTTTCCAATGTAAATACTGAAATTAAATAAAGAGGAATTTATGAGTCTATCCACCAGTCCAGGCAAAAATTTTGTCCTGTTTGTTCAATTCCTGAATTGAACAAACATTATATTCCTTAATATTGCGTTTATAGTGCCTTAGGTTTATATTCCCAGCACAAAGTAGCCTAAACCTCACTGACAGTAGGAAAAAAACATTGGATGGCCCGAAGGGGAAACCCATTCACCTCTACAGAGTTTGGAAAAATGTAAATCCTCAGAAATCTGTAAGGGAAATTGAAACGGACAGCGCATCTTACCAAAATGAGAGGGTTTGTCCAGACTTCTCTGGCTGATTTGCAATATGTCCTTCATCTCATCACCTCTGCCATGAGTTCTATTCTGCTTAAAAGTTGTGGACCAGTTGTCTTCATTTCCAGAGTCCTTACTCTGGGTTACTTTCTCTTGGCTACCTGAATACTTTAGAAATGAATAAAAAAATATATGATAATAAATGATTAAATAATACTAAATTATTTAATGAATTATTAAAAAAAGATATGGTCACATATAGCACTGACCTGACCTGAAATCATGTTAACATATTTTACCAAATAAAATAAAATTTACTATTTTAACTAAATACTGTCTAGTATACAATTCAGTAGAGTTCACAAGAGTCTGTACTGAAATAAAAAGGAAACAAACCCAGATGCTGTCATTTTAACCTTGGCTTGACTAATTTTGTGATGATTTGCTTCAGTGAAGAAACAATCAAGATTTAAACACACAGTCTTATCACTGTTAACAATCAGAAAATACTCAGCAGGTGCACTTTACAGCATTTGTTTAGCACACTGGTTGGACAAATCACAAGTTTTTCACACCACTGCTAACCATTTATTCTTTATTTGCCTGTCTAATGTATTTTTCCAAACAATTTCAAATTCAAAGCAGCTGGCACTGCCATTTAAGGTACTTTTTGTGGCAACAGAGTGTGGTAGTGTTTTTTTGCACACTTCAGTATTTCAGTGTTTGCTATATTAGCCTATATGTTCACAATATTTGCTTATTTCTGACATCAGATGTGCAAGAACAGAACATACGAACCAGAAGTATGGGAGGCTGGGAATAAGTGGAGTTCTCAAAGCCAATATTAAATTCAAGAGGATCAACAGGAAGCAGCCGTCTGCCTTTTCTCATCTTAAGAGAGAAAGAAAATGGTTTGTTTTTGGTTTGAACTCAACCATAAAAACAGTAACAGTGTAGTTCCAATATCTATCTACTCTATCTATCTATCTATCTATCTATCTATCTATCTATCTATCTATCTATCTATCTGTCTGTCTGTCTGTCTGTCTGTCTGTCTGTCTCTCTATCTATCTATCTATCTATCTATCTATCTATCTATCTATCTTAAACACAGGCAGATCTACCGAATCTCTATAAGCAATAGCTGTACTACGATTAGTACAGAAGGGTTATACAAAAGGTTTCACTGTCTGGCAGAATGGATAGTAAATGTGCTCATGCAGGTTCGGATCTGGCCTGCTTCATGCCCAAATTCTGTTCTCTCTTTACTTTCCTGTCTACTCTCAAAGGCCCATAAAACTAAACAAAGAGATTACAGTTTTTCTCAGTCGCTTTGGTGCATTTCTCATAACACTATTTACATTTGCACAACAGTTAATGCAGTTCTCAAAACAATTAGTACAAACTGCAAAACCTAGTTGATAACCTGCAAAAGCGTGTCACTTGCTCAAAATGGATAGCTCATTCCTCAAAAGCAAGTATTTATGTCAATGAATGTGTCAGTGTCATCAAAATGAAAAGTCCTGACACCATCGTTTATGAACAAGATAGTCAAATGGCTTAGTCATGTTTTCATTATGACAGTTTACTCTGTAAATGTTTTCCAATGATAAAAGTCAGATCTTGGTGACACTACCTGAAAATGCTCAATACAGCACTAAATACTATTTGCACAGCCATTTGAAAAATACAGTAAAGTTACACATTACTGTATTTATGAGGTAACTGAGTACAAGACACTGAATATGTATGTTTCACATTTTTACTGCATATGCTCTTTGCAATTCTAATTTGTTCACAGCATTGTGCAAAAGAAAAAATACACCATTATTTACAACAAACATAAACCCCCTTTGGGTAGAGCTGTGCACAACTGTAAACAATATTGCAGTAGGCCTATATACTGTATTGGAACTGAACATTCAACATACATAGGACTGTAATCATTCATGCACATCCAGACGTTCCTCTCTGTCTGGTCACATAATTTCATCTACATCCCAGCGAATATCATCTCTTGCTCAATTGCAAATTGTTCAATTTAGGAGACTTTTTCAGGATTTTTTTGTTGTTGTTGTTTTTTTAAATGACAGATTTTGACAAGTAGTTCAACATTTTTGTATGTAATGACTCAAGCAATGAAATGAGGATTATTAGTTTTATATGGAATGACTATTCATCATTCACAAGTATAGTTAATTTTGACTGACATGACATAAGCAAATGATAATGTTATAAAACAGCAGAGAGTTGTATGAAAGCAATTGATGCATGTCCAAAAGCATTTGCAATTTGTTGGAAGGAATGAGAAACTGCTACTATGATGTGCACAAATGACTAAATGTTGTGGAGGTTGAACTAACTGTTGTGCAAATGTAAATAGTGATGTGAGAAATGCACCAAAGCGACTGAGAAAAACTGTAAGATAGACAGATTTAGACAAGGACTGAGCATGGCCTTCAAACTGGCTTTCTGTCTGTAGAATTACAAAACCACCTCCAGGTGACAATGTGAAGAGTCAAAATCATATAATGAGAACAAGGGAAAAGTCAGGCCATATTCAAATACTAAATTAAACTAACCCGTTAAAACTAAAATAAGATTTGAGCAGCAGAGGGCGATCTTGCACTACTGTTTAACTGACAGAACTGCTAACACGCTATAATGCGCACTGGTCCTGCCACTGGTTTTCCCTGTGCTCTAGTAACATCAGTTTCTGATGTTTAGATGGTACAGTACCAGGCTGAAGTGGCGTCTGTCAGCCCTCTCAGATTGCTCATCTTCCTGGTTAAACAGAGAGCCAGCTGTGTGGATGCAAGAGTAATAAATATGAATCATTTGATATCAGACAAGAAACACTAGTAATTAAAGGAGAACTCCGGTCAATTTTAACATTGAGCTCATTTTTTTGTAAATTTGGAGTGCTGTCAGTACAGAGAACAATGACAAAAATCGGTGTTGCCTACACCGTGTTTATCCTCTTTTTAAAATTTGCACCCTGTTGACTTCAGTGGGGCAAGTTTTAAACCTGCTTTTAGCCTCTTAACATCCTTGATGTGTCATTACAAGTGCCCAGCCATTGTGAGTGATTCCTTCAGAGTGAACACGGTGAATCTGACTGCAGTAGATGTGAAAGATATGAATAAAAATGATGTTTATTCAGCCAGCGCACATACCTGTATTTACATCCTGTTTTCGGTCGAAGTCCACAGTAGTCGATTGTCGAGTTCACGCGCGTGATCATAGGTACTAAACCTATGCGCGTGAACTCGACAATCGACTACTTTGGACTTCGACTGAAAACAGGATGTCTCAACATGGCTGGGCACTTGTAATGACACATCAAGGATGTTAAGAGGCTAAAAGCAGGTTTAAAACTTGCCCCATTGAAGTCAACAGCATGCAAATTTTAAAAAGAGGATAACACGTTGTAGGCAACACCGATTTTTGTCGTTGTTCTCTGTACTGACAGCACTCCAAATTTACAAAAAAATTAGCTCAATGTTAAAATTGACCGGAGTTCTCCTTTAACAAGTCTTAATGTTAAAACACAATTTAACTAATATTCAAACTTATGTTTTTCATTTTGTGTAGGTTTAAAACACTTTCGTTGTGATTTGTCAAAAAAAAAATTATGACATAATTAATTTTCTTTCTTAAACGGTTTCCTCTTTTATAGCTCAGTTCTTTTCATGGCTATGTAAGGTGTTTTTCTTCCAAACTTTTTTTTCTCTCCATGTTCCCTGCCTTATTAAATCAAAGATAATGTGAGAGCAGATGGCTGCTGTATTGTTTGGACAGATGAAAGACATTCACTGATTACTTTAGATTCTTGCATGACATCAGTGTTCAACTTAATGTTTATATCACAAAGAAAGAGGACTTTTTTTTAAACTCACTGTGAACTTCAGGCATGCTGTGCGTGTCATCGTCTCGAGGCTCTATGTGATGGGGGTGGGGGGTTATAGAGACAAGAGAAAGAAAATGAGCTGTGATTGGTTACAGAAAGCAAAACAGGAATTAAATAGTGGCTTCAACTTACGCTAGTTCACACTGCCACACTACACTAGTTACCAAACACCAAATATCAATGGCTGTTGGGCTTTTGCTGGATCGGTGTTTTAACCACGTTGTTGTTTTTTTGGAGTAGTATGAACACAACATTTAGCCTACATTTCCCAACATTTCAATTCAAACAGCAAGTATTGTGTTGGTGTTTGTTGGCATTTATTCACCAGTGTGACCCACCCTTAAATATTATATAATTAGAACATCTTTTTGTAACATATTTGTTTGGAACATTGTTAATCTCATTTCACCCAAACAGCAATGTTTTCTCGCTGAGCTCTGTATTCAGGACAGATAGAAAATTGGATAAAAGAGAGACACTCGAGTCCAGGCACTGAGAAAAAGAAGACATGTGACTGTGTAAAGTAAATCACATGGATGATTCGGCCCAGCCAATTCTCTCTCTCTCTCTCTCTCTCTCTCTCTCTCTCTCTCTCTCTCTCTCTCTCTCTCCCCCTGGATCCCTCACTAAATCCCTCAAAGTTATGAGGGCCTCTCTCCTCTAAGCTCTGCCTTCAGTGTTCCGCTGTAAGTCATCTGTCAGACATTGCTTCAAAAATTGTTTTCCATTAACAGATGACACAGTAAGAATCAAATCTCATTTTGTAATAACTAACTGACTTTCTAAACGGATAGTTTTTCTATTAGAATTCAATCTGTAGAAATAAATAGAATGCAGCATGCTAACCTGAGTGCTTGGAACAGGTCCTACAAGATGCAATTTACAATGAGAGGATAAAGTTGCGGGTCAATCCATCTTAAGTGGTCTAATGGAGGTTGCTTGACCATTTTTCATTTAATTTGACTTTTTTGGGAGTGATTACCTCTACTATGTATTGGTATTGGAAAACCACCTTTTTTTTCTTTTTACTTGGTTTAACCACATGGGACCATCTTTGTGTCATGGACCAGAACAAATTTTGGGTTTTACGGATGTTTATGGAAACCTCAATATCTCAGCTCAGGATAGTCCAAGCTCTGTGAAACAAAATCGGATCCCCAGACCCTAGCGTATACAAGTACATAAAAATGAGCAAATTCTTGTTCATTAAACTAAAGAATTAAGTTCATATGTGATGATCAAGATTGCTTGATGCGCATGATTCCACTTTTAGGGTCAGTAGTATACAGTATAATGGGAAGGTTTCGAGTCTCATGGAATGACCTTAAACAGGCTACCTCTCAGGTCAGTTTGAGAGCAGGCCCGGTCGCTGTTCAGCCTCTTGAAAAGTGAATTCATGACCTTTGCACTGCCAAAACGCTTGAAGCGAGAGCGTACATTCTCATGGAACCATTCCAGAGTTCCAATCTTAAGGATTCTGTAGAAACAAATATAAAAAACAAGAAAAACAAAATTGATTCAGTCAATCCAACCTGATTTCATGAGAAAACATAACTATTTTAAGAGGTGGTGATTTCATATGAATTTGTATGACGTAATTTGTATTGAAACTTATGATTTTTTTAGAAAACAAACATAAGCATAAAGGTCAACCACTAAACCTAACCGTCGGTGGGGTATAAGAGGATTGTATGAAAAAAAAACAAATGAGATCATATTCACCAAAATTCGACCAATTCACCATAATATAAAATAGTTAGGCTACTGCCATGAGAGTGTGATGATCATTAAAAAATATTGTAATTTCATAGGCTGGATCTACCACCAGTATTGTGATGTAATTTCTACTTGGTCTTCTGTTTCTTCTCCATACAACATAATTTACTTAAGCAATAAGACATGAGAGGTCATGCTTTATTGTGAACTAATAGTGTTAATGTAAAACTAAAGAATGTTGTTAACCCACCAACACTGCCAACAATATTCACAAATCCACATTTGTTTCAATAGAGTTTGCTAGAGTAGTACATATACAGCATAAGTGAAAATGCATAAAAGTTTTTTTTTTTTTTTTTTTAATGAAGTTTATTTACAGGAAGTGAACTTTTTTTTATGGTTGTGGTTTAGTTAAGTGCAAGCAGAACTGGTGAAGATGAGTCATCAGTTAAAGCATTCAAACAATATATTCAAAAAACAGTATAAAACGTGGGCCTTATTCATGAAACATAAGCAGAATATTTTAAAAACCCATTCTTACATAAATTGTGCCACTGCATTGTCACGTGACAATTTACACAATGTTTTTTTTAATTGTATTATTGTTTTATGTCCTGTGTGTTGCTTCTTTATATAAGGATACAAATCAGAAATCACAGGCGTGTCTGTCTGTCAGGTGCTCACCTGGACATATGGCATGGATCACACACCCAACCGCGGTCCTTTTTGTTAAAACGGCTGCAGGACTTGCAGACAAATAGTTTGCAGTCCAGACACTGGCGCTTGCTGTTGACAAGGAATTTGAAGGGCTGCAGACAGCGGATGCAGAGGGAATCACTGAGTTTAGGCTGATCTTCCAGCAGCTCTCTCTTTGTATCCTCTTTCAGTATTTTGGTCTTGAGTTCCCTGCATACAGAGAGATTCACTGGCTTACATGCTGATTATTTTCATTGTGGTGTGTAAAACTAAGTTGTGGTCTCTTGTCCAAATCGTAACGGAACTGCAATCGACTTAGTAAAATTACGTATTTTAAATATGAAATATCGTTTGACAAAACTGCTAGAATCACTGATATACAGAATCATCGCGACGCATACGCATTCAGTCAGCGCTGGACAGCAGATCTCTTCCTCCATTGCAGCGCATGCACGACCAATGATGTACTAATTCTAAAAGTTCACAGCAAAAAAAAAAAAAAATAATAATAATAAAAAAATTATTATAATTAAACATTTTCGGAACGAAATAGCTGGTGTTAATAACAGCTAGGTGTCCTGCTGGTTATTTAAAAATAGGCTACATTTTTCAGTTTTTCTTTCTTAGTTTCGTTCATTATCGTTTGTAATAGCCAAAGCATATCTATTTATTATGCCGTTCACACTGAACGATTTTAGGCCCGATTTTCGCTCGGCCGACATTTTTTTGTGAGATTGCCGACAAAAGCACGAAATCATAGGCAAATCAGTGCTCGTGAGTGACAATCACGTAACGTTAGTGTGAATTATCAAAGACGCGATCTGAGAGAATCGCCGACGCTTGTGAGATATTTGGCATGCTAAATATGGACCTGTCGGCGATTCAAAATCCTGCTGTGTGTGAATGTGTTAGCGGCACCGTTTGATGGCATCACACCACATGGGATCGGTCGATCGATAAATCAATCAGTCAGTCAATCAACCAATCAGTCTCTGAATCAGTTCAGATCAGAGGGGAAAAATGAAAACATCGTAAGTATCCAAAATCCATGTTATAATCAGTAATTGAAAGTCATAACAGAACTTTTTTTTGTTAAATATTCATTAGGCTACAGTTGTCTAAAAATATTCAATCAGTGCCATAAATATTTAACAAATTCAGCATCACATGGAACATTTTGCGTGGAATCAAATACAGATTTTTTGTTTGTAAATGGGCAAAGTGGGGTTTCAGCTGATAAAGGCCCAATTCTTAAAAAGTGTCATTTTAGAATAATATATCTGGAAATCAGTAGGGGTTACACTTTATTTTAAGGTGTCATTGTTACAGTGTAATTATATATTTAAAGGGATACTTCAGGATTTAGCATTACGCTTTGTATTAGTAGAAAACCTGTAGTATTTTCGATTACCGTGCTTTCCACCCTCATATCCCCCTGAGATGAGAGATTTATGTATTTTTTGTCTGGAAAAAAATTGAGGATTTTTTGGCCAGAGGCTAAAGACTACAGCCAGTAGTAGGGGCTGTCCCGCATGTTTTCAATCCGCCCATAGAGGGTGGGATCTCACTCACAGAATGTACACATAGTGTCAGCCATCTTTTTTTGGAAGCTAAGCTAGCAGGCTCTTGTTCTGTGGTGAAAGCTGAGTAGTAGGAGAAAGCTGACTAGTAGGGGTTACCATCCTCTTTTTACCGGACATGTCCGGCCGTCGAGATCGTCCAAAATGTCCGGGATTCGGCTCTTGCTTTCTGCAGTCGCCATTCATTGTTTACATGCACACCTTTTGTTTCAATCTAACTGAATTCATTCCGATCTGAATGTAGTGTTTACATGAACGCTAAACAAGTGATCGGTTGATGTGCGTTTTAACATTGCTAAGAAAATTCCCGCTCCTCCGTGAGAGATACGAGACCGGTGTGTTTCACAGGTGTCGCTCATCAGTAATCATGCCACCAGCCTTTCATCGTTCTCCCACGGCCCTCAGTCTCGTCCTGCTCGCCACAGTAAACATAATGAATGGCGACTGTAGAATGCAAAAGCCGAATCCCGGACATTTTGGGCGATCTCGAAATCCCGGGCAGACTCGTCACCGAGACTCACTAGTAGCCTAGCCTTGTTGTTTAACTGCGCTCTCTTACCGGTAGACGTGGCTTGGAAGTGGCCTCCTAGGGCAGCGAAGCAAGTGCATTCTGGGAGTTGTTGTCTTTCATCCACATAAGCCAAAAATGCATTTTCTGGCTTTTCGCAGTCTAGAAAGCTCCAAATTCAAAAATAATTTCACATTTCTTCTACATAAATGACCCATTTTAAATACACATTCATCTTTCCAGAGGTGAAGTATCCCTTTAAGTACTGAGTAATATTAAGCAACTACATGTACTTACTAAAGGTTAGGGTAGGATTAGGATTTGGTTAAGGGGTTACTTGCATGTAATTATGCATAATTGACTGTTATTACTATGGTAAGTATATGTAACATATGTAACAAGGACACTGTAAAATAAAGTGTTACTGGTCTAGGTCAATTTTAGTACATTTTAGTTTAGGTAAGCCATTTAACTTTTGTTCTGGTTTTTCAAAGCAACATGTAATGGCTCACCCAAATCCCCTTCCATTTTCAATTTATTAGGCGTAACAGTCAGACCCTCATCTGACCCATAACAAGTAAATACAAACAAACAAATATACATGCAATAATAAGGGATGCAGTTGTTAGAAACTTCTTTACTGGTTCATCTCTGATGATTGTCTTTGTAAACTAATACACAGTAAGTACTTGAATACAAATCCCTAAGAGTCCCAGGACCCGGTGTAGAGACTGGCCTGCGAAGCCACTGTAGCCCACTTCAGCAGGCTCACAGCAGGCCTTCCACCCGTTCCTCCGACACTCCGGTACCAGATCAGCGTACTTGGCCCTCTTCCCTTCCTGGGATTCCTCCATTCGATCTTCCCAGGGGACAGTTAGTTCAAGTAACACCACCTGCTTGCTTGCTGCGGACATCAAGACCATGTTCGGTCAGAGTGATGTAACTGCAATGGTGTCTGGGAAACTCAATTGTCTCCCTATAGTCGGGGAGCCAAAGTCTCAAAAGCTCAATAAAATGGGTTGAACCTGACATGGTCTGTTATACTTTTTATTTGTGTTTTTTCTGTTAACTTTGACCCTAAGAACCAATAATTGGAGGGTCTGCTCTGCCGGAAATATCGCGAAAAAAAATTGTGGCCATTTTAGTGTATGCACCCTTTATTTTTTATCAGAAAAATGTGAAAAATGATTTTTTCCCTCAAATCCTTAGTGGGTTTGGTAGGCTGTCAATAAATGCACTCCAGATACAAAGAACACATTTGCTGACAACATCCACTGAAAAAAAAAACTCTTAAAACACATTTCTACATGATTTTGCATCAATTTAATGCAAAAAATTAGGCGTTTTCTCACTTTTTTCCAATATTTTCATCTTTACTTCATTGGCAATCAACTATTCCCCCAAGTTATGACATCAGTCAATGTGTCATTCTTTTCACCAAACAGTATACTCACTCCACAGAAAAAAATCATAAAAATCCAACCAAAATCAATGGATCTGTGATGATTTCACTAATAGTTGATCAGCAGGCTCAGAACCTCAATAGAATTGTAGGCTACTCTCAAAATTCCGAAAGACATGTAGTCCATGAGCCAGGGGGGTTGATCGGTATCATCGGGGGAAAAAATGCTATCATTGTTATTTGGCAAGGTATACACCCCTAGTATTAGAAAAATCACTATAGCAGTGCAGGGGTGGTAGCGAAATCACTTTTTTCAGCTCATGAAGTTACTAACCCCCTAAGATAAATTCCGTTTTTGAAATCTGGTGTATATCTGGTTTAGGCTCATGCTAGGGATATTGTCAATATTCTATAATATGGTGCTTGGTATCGCTGGAAAGGGGACCTTTTAGGCTTTCATTTAAGCCCAGTACTGAATCTGTCTGACAAACACAGAGGTCACATGACTTCTTTAAACCAGAAATAACACACATTTTTTCACAATTTCCGCCTAAACTAAAAATCCGCCTAAAATCGCTGTGCCATGAAAGAACACCACGGACACAAAAGTCAACAACTTCAATACTCAAGGCACTCTGATGACTCAGAAAATGTATAATATACCCATACTATTTATTTGTGAGAGCCTTAAATTAGACTTGTGCAGCCAGCACAAGTCTTCAAAATAGAATAGAGCCAATAGAATGGACAAATAGAATACCCTAGTCCAGGGCCAAATGTTGTAATAAAAACACTTGTAATTGGTGTAACAAAATGTTTCTATCATGTATTTTGATATTCACCCACTTTCAGTTAGAATGTCAGAATGTAGCTCATGCACTGAATGTTGATGGATTTTGACAAGGTTTTGTCAGTTTTGTGAAAAGATTGTTGGTTCAGTTGACTGGTTATAACAACACTATAACTATACCATCTTCAATCAACTTCCATTGAGTTCCAGGGGTATTCAATGTAAGTACAAAATACTTTTTCTCTTGTGCTTGTGAATTGGTGGGGAATAGTAGCAGTAGCTAATGTAAGCTTGGTGTTTTTCACACTTAGTATACTTCTTTTAAACTTAAAATAAGAAAGTATACTTTCAGTCTACATTTTATGTACTTCTCAGAAATATACTTAAAATTACACTTCAGTGTACTTGATGTATACTGAGAGAAAAGTCCAGGGCCCGTATTCATAAAGATTCTAAGAATCCTCTCAGAAAACTCTTAATTTTGCTTAAAGGAGAACTCCGGTCAATTTTAACATTGAGCTAATTTTTTTGTACATTTGGAGTGCTGTCAATACAGAGAACAACGACAAAAATTGGTGTTGCCTACACCATGTTATCCTCTTTTTAAAATATGCACCCTGTTGACTTCAATGGGGCAATATTTAAACCTGCTTTTAGCCTCTTAACATCCTTGATGTGTCATTACAAGTGCACAGCCATGTGAGCGCTGGCTGAATTATTATCATTTTTATCCATATCTTTCACATCTACTGCAGTCAGATTGACCCGCGTTCACTCTGAAGGAATCACTCACATTGGCTGTGCACTTGTAATGACACATCAAGGATGTTAAGAGGCTAAAAGCAGGTTTAAATATTGCCCCATTGAAGTCAACAGGGTGCACATTTTAAAAAGTGGATAAAATGGTGTAGGCAACAGCGATTTTTGTCGTTGTTCTCTGTATTAACAGCACTCCAAATTTACAAAAAAATAAGCTCAATGTTAAAATTGACCGGAGTTTTCCTTTAAAAACTATTACGTAGGAGTCTTAGCTTAAGAGCGATTCGGGGCCAATCTGAGAACAACTCTGAGCAAGGAAAAGACAAAAACTTTCATCTTAGTGAGGAGGCGGGGCTGACCCCGTTGCTATGTATGACACAATCTTTTGAAGACTGTGATTGGCTGGTAGTCCAAGAAGGAAAAAAATTGTGATTTGTCTAAGCCTTCACTTTGAAATTACATGCGACTGTGTACATTACACACTGCTGCATTGTTGCATTTTCCCAGTTGCCAAATATCGTAATGTAGTGATTACTTTCATTTCTGGCGCTATTGCATTTCTGCGCTGTCGGAGATGTTAGCACGTCTCTAAGATCAGTCACAAACATGATCCATGCACGATCTAATCTTTAGTGTCTTATTAACTCACTGTCATCCATTGTCTGCAACAGATTTCTTCTCCTTCTTTCTGCCATGTTCTCCTCTGCTGAAGAAACTCTTCAGCCTCTTAAAAGTCCTCGTCCGTGCTCCTAACAATTTTGACCTTAAGACCTCTTTTAAGGGTTAAGATGCTTTCTGAATTACTTTTTTCTTTACTGGGATTTTTTTCTTTAATTTTAAGAGTAAACGGCCACATGTCTAAGAATTTTCTTAGAATTTTGTCACTAGGAGCTACTCTTTGCATTAAGATTCTTTATGAATACGGGCCCAGGTATATTTGGCCTGTACTTGAACTCAATCTTTTGATCCAGATATACTTAAAAGCAGGGTTCACCAATCTCGGTCCTGGAGGGCCGCTGTCCTAAACTCTGCAGAACAGCGGCCCTCCAGGACCGAGATTGGTGAACCCTGCTTAAAAGAATTAAGAATTAAGAATTCAAAGTACTGTATACTTGTCTTGTAGTTGTGTTAACTCTTTTGTAGGCTAGTCCACTGGTCGTGTAAATCAATTTACTCTAATTCTACTTTTTTGTTTAAAATGTTGCCTTTCTTTATGAAACTTACTGACATTCAAGTGTTAAGATTAAAAAAGGATGCATGAAGCTAATAACATGTTTTTAAATTTAAAGTACAGTTAAAGGTATTTTTCAAGTGCAAAAATAATAATGTTACATGTTAAGTGCAAAGTATAATGTTATGTTTACTTAAAGAAAACTTACAAGTACACTTGCAGTATAAACTACGAAACTAGTAGTTTACTGAGAGTACACATCAGTGTGTACTTTCATAAACTAAAAAATGTACTACTTGTATTAAAACAGTAAACTACTAGTATACTTATAAGTTCACTTGTAGTACAGATGCATTACAAATGAGAAACCTAGTTGTGTACTTAGTTTACTACTCTTACAAATACTAAAAATACGAAAAGTGAGCCAATTTAGTCCCAAGCAGTATTGAAATAGTACACAATTTTACTACAAGTACACATTGATATTAGTATACTTACTACATAAAGTATACTTAAAAATATACTTGAAAATTACTTAAGTATACTTCATAAAATGAACATGAAGACATGCACTTTTATGATGAAGAGATGCACTTTTATGATGAAGAGATGCACTTTTATGATGAAGAGATGCACTTTTATAATGGACAGATGCACTTTTATGATGGATAGATGCACTTTTATGATGGATAGATGCACTTTTAGAATGGATAGATGGACTTTTATGATGGAGAGATGCACTTTTATAATGGATAGATGGACTTTTATAATGGATAAATGCACTTTTATGATGGATAGATGCACTTTTATAATGGAGAGATGGACTTTTAGAATGGATAGATGGACTTTTATGATGGAGAGATGCACTTTTATAATGGATAGATGGACTTTTATGATGGAGAGATGGACTTTTATGATGGAGAGATGGACTTTTATAATGGACAGATGCACTTTTATGATGGATATATGCACTTTTATAATGGATAAATGCACTTTTATGATGGATAGATGCACTTTTATAATGGAGAGATGGACTTTTAGAATGGATAGATGGACTTTTATGATGGAGAGATGGACTTTTATGATGGAGAGATGGACTTTTATGATGGAGAGATGGACTTTTATGATGGACAGATGCACTTTTATAATGGATAGATGCACTTTTATGATGGATAGATGCACTTTTATAATGGATAGATGGACTTTTAGAATGGATAGATGGACTTTTATGATGGAGAGACGGACTTTTATGATGGAGAGATGGACTTTTATAATGGACAGATGCTCTTTTATAATGGATAGATGGACTTTTATAATGGATAGATGGACTTTTATAATGGACAGATGCACTTTTATGATGGATATCTGCACTTTTATAATGGATAAATGCTCTTTTATGATGGATAGATGCACTTTTATAATGGATAAATGCACTTTTATGATGGATAGATGCACTTTTATAATGGAGAGATGGACTTTTAGAATGGATAGATGGACTTTTATGATGGAGAGATTCATTTTTATAATGGATAGATGGACTTTTATGATGGAGAGATGCACTTTTATAATGGATAGATGCACTTTTATGATGGATAGATGGACTTTTATAATGGATAGATGCACTTTTAGAATGGATAGACAATAACAGATTTTTACAGCGATTGATTCCAACAATCTTTTCACAAAACTGACAAAACCTTGTCAAAATCCATCAACATTCAGTGCATGAGCTACATTCTGACATTCTAACTGAAAGTGGGTGAATAACAAAATACATGATAGAAACATTTTGTTACACCAATTACAAGTGTTTTTATTACAACATTTGGCACTGGACTAGGGTATTCTATTTGTCCATTCTATTGGCTCTATTCTATTTTGAAGACTTGTGCTGGCTGCACAAGTCTAATTTAAGGCTCTCACAAATAAATAGTATGGGTATATTATACATTTTCTGAGTCATCAGAGTGCCTTGAGTATTGAAGTTGTTGACTTTTGTGTCCGTGGTGTTCTTTCATGGCACAGCGATTTTAGGCGGATTTTTAGTTTAGGCGGAAATTGTGAAAAAATGTGTGTTATTTCTGGTTTAAAGAAGTCATGTGACCTCTGTGTTTGTCAGACAGATTCAGTACTGGGCTTAAATGAAAGCCTAAAAGGTCCCCTTTCCAGCGATACCAAGCACCATATTATAGAATATTGACAATATCCCTAGCATGAGCCTAAACCAGATACAGTATACACCAGATTTCAAAAACGGAATTTATCTTAGGGGGTTAGTAACTTCATGAGCTGAAAAAAGTGATTTCGCTACCACCCCTGCACTGCTATAGTGATTTTTCTAATACTAGGGGTGTATACCTTGCCAAATAACAATGATAGCATTTTTTCCCCCGATGATACCGATCAACCCCCCTGGCTCATGGACTACATGTCTTTCGGAATTTTGAGAGTAGCCTACAATTCTATTGAGGTTCTGAGCCTGCTGATCAACTATTAGTGAAATCATCACAGATCCATTGATTTTGGTTGGATTTTTATGATTTTTTCTGTGGAGTGAGTATACTGTTTGGTGAAAAGAATGACATATTGACTGATGTCATAACTTGGGGGAATAGTTGATTGCCAATGAAGTAAAGATAAAAATATTGGAAAAAAGTGAGAAAACGCCTAATTTTTTGCATTAAATTGATGCAAAATCATGTAGAAATGTGTTTTAAGAGTTATTTTTTCAGTGGATGTTGTCAGCAAATGTGTTCTTTGTATCTGGAGTGCATTTATTGACAGCCTACCAAACCCACTGAGGATTTGAGGGAAAAAATCATTTTTCACATTTTTCTGATAAAAAATAAAGGGTGCATACACTAAAATGGCCACAATTTTTTTTCACGATATTTCCGGCAGAGCAGACCCTCCAATTATTGGTTCTTAGAGTCAAAGTTAACAGAAAAAACACAAATAAAAAGTATAACAGACCATGTCAGGTTCAACCCATTTTTGAGACTTTGGCTCCCCGACTACTAGGTCCACCAGGAGGTGCCAGTCTAATCAGTCTATCGCCAACGATAACGCCCATCTCCCAAGGCCTTTGAGCATCAGCTGAGGATATGCTCTAATGATCCCCTTTTCTGGCAGAGTTGGCAAGCAGGTGAGTCCACCAGGCCCCAGGTGAACAGGTTGGCAGGGCTAGGGAGGACGTCATACACTGACTGGATCAGGAACTTAAAATGGTGTGGTTCCGCCTTCCAAATTTCTGCCCAGGTGATCTTACGGCCAGCTGTATGCTCCCACCTGGCCCAGGCCCCCTGCTTGGACATGCCCACCACTCTGCTGAAGTGAGCTTCCTCCACCTCGGCTCGTACCTTCTCCTGGATAAGCTTCCGCTTCTCCTTTCCTCTGGCTTTGCTGTAGCACGGCTTGGGATTGCTACCAAGCCCGGCCTGCCCAGTAGCCACCGTGCCCACCAGGGTGCTATGCCGCAGCCTTGCCTCCGCCCGTTCCTGGGCGAGCCACTTCCTTCCTGTTCTGACCTCTACCCCTGCTGAGGAGACCTTGGTGTCAACTGAGTCTCGGTAGAGCAGGACTTCTCTGGCTCGGGTGACCTTGAACTCCTCTGCCAGACTACTAAAGGGAAGCTGTAGCTTGATGTTATGGCCAAAGAAAGCAATGCTGCTTAGGCTCCTTGGCAGGCCCAGCCACCTGCGCAGAAATCGTCTGACCTTCCGCCCAAAGCCCTCCGCGGTGGTAATTGGGACTTCGTAGATTAGCAGTGGCCAGAGGAGACGAGGGGGGATGCCATGTTGGTAGATCCAGGCCTTAAACCTACCAGGAAGTTCTGACTTGTCCACTGCTGAGTGCCATGTGTCGAGGTCATTGCTGGTACCCTGCCGTGCAGTGGTGTCCTTCAGGTTGAGCTTGCCCAGGCTCTTCACTGGCTTTTCTGACACTGATGGAATTCTGGTGTCTCCCAGCATGAAGCGGAACTGATCAGCTACTTTTCCTTTCCTCAAGACCAAGGACCTGGATTTCATGGGCTTGAAGCTCATTCTTGCCCAAGTGATGAGCTGTTCGAGGCCTTGAAGAAGCCACCTGCATCCGGGCACTGTGGTTGTGGTAACCGTGAGATCGTCCATGAATGCACTAATCGGTGGTTGTCGGGTGCCAGATCTGGACAGTGGACCTCTGCATTCCACTTCCGCAGACTTCACAAGCATGTTCATGGCCAGTGCAAACAAAGACACAGAGATTGTGCAGCCTTTAATGATATCCTTCTCCAGACGATGCCACTCCGATACTGAAGTCCCAGAGGACACCCTGAGACCAAAGTTGTTATAATAGTCAAGGATGAGATTTTGAATCTTCTCTGGGACGTGGTATCTGCTCAGGGCCAATTCCACCAATCTATGTGGTATCGATCCATAAGCATTGGCAAGGTCCAGCCACAGCACTGCCAAGTCCCCTTTGCCCTCTTGTGCCTCCCTGATCAGCTGTGTCACCACCCCTGTGTGTTCAATACACCCTGGGACCCCTGGGACTCCTCCCTTCTGCACCGAGGTGTCTATGTAGGTGTTCTTAAGGAGAAATCCCATTAGACGATTGGAAACAATCTTGAAGAAGGTTTTGCACTCAACACTAAGGAGGGAGGTTGTCCTAAACTGCTCGATGTTACTTGCATTCTCCTTCTTGGGAATCCACACGCCTTCTGCGTATCTCCACTGCTGAGGTACTCTCCCTCTTCTCCAGATGGTTCTTAGAATCTTCCGAAGACGTTCCAGAAACCTGGGGCAGTATTTGAAGACCTTGTATGGGACTCCACTTGGGCCCGGTGCTGATGTTCTGGCAGATTTGACGACATCTTTGACTTCCTTAAGGCTGGGTTCGTCGATGTTAAAGAGGGTGCTAGGTTCAGGTGGGCATATAAGGGCTGCACAGTGACCAAGGGCTTGCTCCCTCTTCCATCGCTGTAGGTGTTGCAGATATAGCGGTTGATATCCTCCTCAGGACATGAGAGTTGATCACTGCGTTTCTCTCCCAGCAGCTTCCTTGTAAAACCGAATGGATCTGCAATGAAGGCACTGCGCCTACGGGCCCTCTCCTTGCCCCTCTTCCTGTACCACTCAGCACGCCGAAGGGTGATTAGCCTCTCCCTTATCACACCCCTAAGTTCTGCCAGGGCTACCTTCTCCTCCTCGCTTGCCTTTCGGTACTGGCTCATGAGTGTCCTCAGCTCTTGTCTGTATTGGGTCATTTTGACCTCTCGTCAGTTCGGAATTGATGCCGCAGTAGACATCTTGGTGGCGCGTTGTTCTTTGCCGCCAAACCTTACTGAAACGATGCTGATTATGAACGTGCTCATGGGTCAGAGCTTCTGGTCCACACCACCCTTGGCTGTTGCTTCAAGGGCTGCATCAACATCTTCATCAAACTGTCGCCACACTGACTCTTTGTTGGCAGCAGGCCACAAAATCCGGCGCTCTGATGTTCTGTTTTGGGGTGTAGCTTGTGGTGCTTGGAGGCTAGTAATAATAAATTACAGTTAAATAATTATTTTTTTGTTTGATACTTTACTGCACTGAAAGAATAAAAGGTCACCTAATCTGTCGTGCAAAGGCAAAAGAGCGTAACTTCGTTTTTGGTCGAAAATGAGTTCTTTATATTTTTGGCACATTCAAGACCTCCTTTATCATGTGGATAAGTATCTTGAATCAATTCCGTTGTTTTTTCGAGAAAATAATGAGTTGTCTTATCAGTAACTTCCAAAAGCCCATGAGAAACAAAAGCAGAACACCGTAACACCAGTTACCGCTCTTTGGCTTTGTTTTGGAACGCTCATATTGAGTTACAGTGCTCTGCCTTTGTTTAGCCGCGCGTCAATATGAAGTTACTGTGCCGGTGTTCTATCAAATAATGCTACCTACCAGATTGTACGGTGTTCTGCCTTTGTTTTACTGTCCATTAAAAAATTACGGTGTAGCCTGTGTACTTTGTACAGCTGCCATCAGTCCCTGTAACTTCTGATGTCCTCAGAGCTTTGTCCTAAACAAACGCAGCCAGAACATTTATGGTCTGAAAATCGCTCCATCGACAAACGTGCGATATCGATCGCAAAGGATTATGCAGAGTTGACAGAAAAACGTTACACATTGCCGTATCAGATGAATACAATCATGAATCAAAGCACCGCCTCACTCAGTTCGGGTAGCCTACTGGACAAACACTCATGCATCTAGCGGGCACAGTGCCAAAACTTCGCCGGCGCCTTCAGCCCCGCCCTAAACGCGGCGGAATAAGCTGGACTAATATATATATGGAGGTATTTTGTCATGTCAAATGTATTAATAATGCCATCAGAATGCAGACAAAGCACAGGATAGCAATAAGTAGATGGCTATAAATAATTGTAAATCATACAAAATAAATGCCATGATCACTAGATTTTATACAGGTGTTACTATAATGATTTTGTTAATGGTGATCAGCAACCAAATACTGATAATGTGGAAGTTACTGCCTTTTGCCTTGGCATGACTTCTCACTTTTTGCTGACAATACAAAGGCAGAGTACATTAACTTTAAAATAGTGGTCAAAAGTCAAGTTTGAGCACAAGATTTTTTTATGTATATAATTTTCATTACTAAAACATCTATTTGCCAGATTTCCAGTGTCCTACCTATAATTAATTTGGCGGGACAACTAAAAATCTTTAAAGTCATTTTTCTCAGTTCCACACTCTTGCGACTTAAGGTCTTTTGCCTTTGTAGGGCAGTAATGTCTATCGACTTTATCACTTTATAACAAATCAAGTGCAAAATATAAAAGTGCACAGACTATATACATGATACAAATGTTATTATATTTGACCAATTTTAATGTTTTATTACATTTTGTTCCTAAAATCCACTCTGAATCTACCTTCAGGATAATCCTTTTTTTTTTGTTTGTTGTTTTTTTTTGTCAAAGGTATCCCAATCTTACTAAAATGTTTAGAACAACACATATTGAAAGTTTTATTCAGAAACCAAGACTATAAATCCGATTTCAAAAACCTTTTTTTTTTTTTCCTTTTAAACAGCCCATTTTCAAGATTTGATTCAATCCGATAGATGAAATCAATCCGATCGAATTTATTTTGAACAACTAGGCCCAGATTGCTTAGATCATCAGCACAAGTCAGTGGAGAGAGAGAGAGAGAGAGAGAGAGAGAGAGAGAGAGAGAGAGAGAGAGAGAGAGAGAGGAAATGACTCCACATTCTATCCAATGGTCTCTAGTCTTCTTTTGAAAACCTCCATTCTTAATGAGCCAGGTTTCAAGCTTTATGGCCAAAGTGATGGCCTTCTGCACAATGACCTCTCTGTATCACAGCTGTGTAGCATTAAAAATTGGATATTTAAGTAATTTCTGCTAAAGCTGCTCTTCTTAAGAAGAAACCAGCTAAGAGCTTTCCTCCACATGTTGAATGGTTATGTGCCTGTGGCTCTTTCAACTTTTATTTGGCAAAAGTTAAAAGCACCACATGTAAGTCAAATATCTTACATTACAGCATAATCAATTCATAAAAGACACATGAAACTAGAGAGGATTAGAGAAGAACTATTTTTAAAATTTGAACTATTTTTAATTTTTCAATAATATTTTTCCCCATGCATATTTCACCCCACATTTCCCCTTATTTTATAACCATGTTCTTGGTTTTGAATATGTGAATTAGATCTAATTAAGCCATAGTGCTTGAACATGAAACAGAAACATAGTAACAGACAACATAATTATTATGAAAGTTCTAATTGCCTTAAACAATTTAGATTAGCACTTGTTTTTTTTCTTAAACATTCAATGAAATCGAAGTTTGCAATGCATAAGTGAATGTAACATTGCATTTTAACATAGCACCACATCCTATTTCCAAGGTTTTTATCATCACCACATTACAACAAAGTCTCCACGGGACTATTTTGAGCTAGCCTTTGCCTTCCACATGTCAGTCATGTGATGTTATTCAAAATTCTGAGACAAATCCTATTACCTCTTTTAAAATGACTGGAATTTGGACATACATGGGCTCAGCCTGTTGATGAAGTGTCTGAGGAGTCTAAAGCTTAAAAATGCTGCTGTTTTTTTAACAAACAACATAAAGTAATCATCACAACAAATTAAAGACAGCATAGGAATGAATATCATGCCTGTCACAGGAATGGCTTTTTACATGCTTTTTTCTTCAACATTGCCTATAAATGTAATACATTTTGTACTTGACAGACATGCAAGTGGCGTGAACAAGTAGTACCACATGTCTGTAAGTGTGACTGTGGATCACATCCGTGACCTTATTATAAAAGGATTAAAACATTGGATGGTTATGGTCCAGACAGAAGGCTCACAAGATAGGATGTACGTTATATAACCACGACTTACTGCATTCACAAGACATTTTCTTGGCTAGCTGAGTCATTAAGCCACTCCTTAAAAGAGATTAAAAAAGGCCAATTAACTGAACTTTAGTGAATGTTTTTAGTGAATCACTTTTCCCACTATAGAGAGGTTAAAGCCAGTTGATCTTCCAGAATAGATGAAGTGTACTCATATCCTTCTCTGTTGTTGACATTACACAAACATAATCATACTTGAGCATTGCACCAATAGACATGTTTTTGGTGGTTTGAAGGTTCTTTCATAAAGTATCAACGGTAAAGTAACCTACAGTACTTAAAGATATTCTCTTCATAATAAGTTATCCGCTGTAAATGATTTCAGATTTATTTTAAATGGGTTCACATAAGGCTAAGTGCTGTGGAACTGTTCCTGAGATAAATATTTTCAAGCAGAAATAAATTAATGACAGACATTCCACAGATTCAGTTAAATTATAAATCACAGATGAACAGACTGCAGAAGACCTTTAGTAAGCAAAAACCAGCACACGACTTAAGGTTTACCAGATCCACAATATGAGTAAGTAGTCATTCATATGGGTCCAATGATGGGATAGTCAGACAAAACCATCAATGAATATCTGAAGATGAGATCAATGATTCTGTTTCTTAATGTCCAAGATACAGTACAGCATGCATATAGTAAAAAATGATTTACAGTTGGTTGTACTGGATGTTAATGCCATATAAATGTGATTATGGGTGTCTCACCCTAGTCTGTCCTCTTCTTTCTGTCGCAGGCTGAAGTCTCTCTGGATAACCTGCCAAACATGCTTGGCTTCGTCATCTGTCAGCCTGGAGAGATCCAAACTCTTCCCATTACTGCTGCTGGGCATCATCTTGAATCTCATCTGGTAGAATCAGGAAGCCAGTGAACCAAACCACAGTGCCACTTTGTTACCAAACTTGTAGAGTAGTTTTCAGAGACAGAACAAATATTCGGCCTCATTAATTGCATGCTAGCACCCAGTTTAAACAAGTAATTTACTTCTCACAGGTTGAAAAGTTTATTTTAAGATAATTTGCTTAAGAAGGAATTGCCGCTTCAAAGTTTTATTATACAACAATATTTGGGAGTGAGCTTATTTGTTAACGAAATGGTTATGTTGCATTTTTCATTCTGTCATTAGACTGTCATCCATTGATACTTGGGCTGAATCTACTGCCTAAAATAATTTCTACTTCAAAACTTAAAATGTAAAAATGTCTTAAATTGTTGAAAACTTTAAAAATGTAATATCGTTTTTAATATCGTTTTAAAAAAAAATATTATCAGACAGTTTTTTTTATTTTTTTTTAAATAAACATTTTACGCCCTATCTCCGAACCTTAGAATTTTTTTTTTTCTTTCTTTTTTTTTGTTCTAATGTGCAGATTGTGGGTAAAAAAGTGTCAGACATTGTCTATTTGCAGATAAAGGGATGTTTTTAGTTCTCCTAAAAGAAAAAAACATCAATTTGTTTAATGGCATAAACAAATCAGCCTATTAGAATCAGTCATTTAATTTGTCCTTCCTTTAAACACTCGAATGTGCTGTTCACAAGCAGCTGAAAATGATTTTTAAATCCAATGACATAATTATCGGAAAGATGTTAACATCTTCCCTTTACAATGATGAGTTGAAAATGCTCGGTTAAACAATGTTTATTCAAAGAAGCATTAATTCCTTCTCAACTGCAAAATGGGCAACTAATCAGCAGTGCTCTACAAGTTATACTGTTTTCAAGTTCTCTGCCTTTCCTGAATAGTTCATGACTTTCCACCTGATTTGCCATTCTGCTAAAGGAAAGGGTTGGGGTTGTTGACATTTTGCATAAAAAGCACAGTTTCAAACACACATATTGTGGAAAAATATATTATTATCCAGTCCATTGCATTAGCCTACATAATTTTTAGGGAAATGATTAAAATAATTAAAAAAAAAATTGAGGTGATGTAGAATCATTTTGTAACATTGTACAAACTAAAATTATAGTATTTTATTTATTGGAATGGGTTCACACTGTATCTGCCATTCCACTGAACATCTGCGCTTAAGCTCTTATATCCGCTGGCCCTTAAGGTCTTTATACAACGGAAAACTGGTTTATTGTTAAGCTAAGAAATAATGCTGCAGCCCTCTAGGCATGGTATTTTCTTCATATATAACAGAAGAAGACTACCTGATACAGAGGAATGTTGCAAAATCACCATTTTACACTTATAAAGTGTACACAGGACCTTTATACAGATTTTGTCTTTATATAGCCTGATAACAACTATGTATATATAAAAATAAATTACCTGAACTTGATTCAGCAGCATGTAGTAGTCCAGTTGGATTGGAGCTGAACAGTTTCAGGCAGAAAATCAAACTGCTGTGTTTATCACATGTCCAATTAACTATGGGGTTGGGAAGGGCCAGTGAAATATTTCAACCCCACCTCAGAGTTCTCTTTGAAACAACATAATCTTTTAACATTGTTAAAGCTTAAATCAGCATAATGGTCACAAGTTTCAAACTTGTATTCCAAGTTTGTTTTAGAAGTATACTTTTCATACAAGTATCCATGTTTGCATCACAACCCCCCCCCCACCCCCCACCCCCCACCCCCCAGGTAGGCCAGGTACAGTTGGTTTGTGTGTGTGTGTGTCTGTGTGTCTCTCTCTCTCTCTCTGTGTGTGTGTGTGTGTGTGTGTTTATTTGTTTGTTTTAACTGTATAGGATAACATGTTGTTATTGCTATTTGAGTCTGATACATTTGTTATTGAAATTATTTATCAATTATTTTGTATTTATTAAAATTATGGTAGCAGATCCATATTTAAGATGTGACAGCATGTGAACAGAGAAGATTTGTAAAATTCCATATAATTATTCATCTTATAGACCCCTCAGTAGTGGTTACAATTCTATGATTCATCCATTTTTAATTGATTTTCTACCAAATAAGTGTTTACACTGTTTCCATTCAAAGCAAGTTTGAAAAGTTATTGCCTTTGCCTGACCATGGAAGGAAAAGTGCCTATCGCATGACGTTATTTCAACCGGAAAAAAATATTCATTCTAGACTGGTGACTCTGATTAAGTTTGCCCAAGTTAGATTCTTTTGCAATGCATGTAAAATGGTTCAACCATTTGCATTTTCTTTATACAGGGGCTTCTATTCATGACTGGGAAAATGACAAATCCCAAGCCACAACTACGTTCAGAAAGATCTACCTGCGGGTTTCTAAAATACTACACATCCTGAAGCTTGGTTTGTTCCTTGTGTTGAGAATAAATCTTGAATTTAGTGAGCGATATAAAAGTGGAGACTTTTATATTTCCAAGACTGAGTTGAATTGATGATCTATAAGATTTATGCAAAATGTAGACTGACATGGTAAAAGGCAGAAGTGTTAATTCTATGTATCAGATAAATGCATATAAACACGTAGATATAGAAAAACCAAGGTGCATGTTGTGCTGAGCCTAAGAATTTAAATAAAGTATATAATTAACTGCATGTCAGCAGAACGTGGCTCTGGAAGAGGTTGTTGTTAGCAAGAACAGCCCCCTCTGCCGTAAAGAAAAGAAATAACATCTCTAACGGCTTCTGAAACGTGTTGCAGTGGTAGATGGCATTTTTCATACATGAATGACAGTGAAGCTTTGTGGCATAGACATATAGTCTATTCAATGGGTTTTATTGTTTTAAGGTTCCATCCGATTTTCACAACCCATAATTTCCTCTGGAAAGTTCAACAAATTTTTTTGTTGAAAAGTTGTGTAACCCATTAAAATGACTGTATGTCTATCAATCACATTTTTGGTAATATTTTAATAAACTATGACATTGAATATTGCTTGTAGACTCTGGCTAAGTTACAAAGCCTCTACCTTCATTTTTTGTATTTAATTATACATTACATCACATCCATACTTCCCGTACTGTCTTTAAGACACAATCTTGCCTCACATGAAATGAATTCTGCTTTAGGAAATGTTTTTTGTTTACTTGACACAGACTTGGCACAGACAAGAAAGGGACGCCTATCAGTTTTAGACAAAACATGGGGAAGTAGCAAAATTCCTTACTGAACCAAATGAGCTCATGTAACTTTATTTGAGAGCATGTTTGCCCTTACGAAAAAGAAGTTTATTCAAGTGTGCTATTAGTATACTTATTTTAAACTAAAAAATAAGAAAGTATACTTTCAGTCTACTTTTTATATACTTCTCAGAAATATACTTCAAATTGCACTTAAGTATACTTGACTTATACTGACAGAAAAGTGTAAGTATAGGCTATTTGGCCTATACTTGTTGATCGAGATATACTTAAAAGTATAATTAAGTATTCTAAGTATTCTTGGCTTGTACTTGTGTTTACTATTTTGATTGAGTAGCTTATTAAATACTTTTTTAAAAACATAATATTACACACCGTCGTATAAACTAGCCTAACATGTTCAGCTTTATAGTAACAAACTTTCGGGTGGAAGAGCTTATAGAGCAAATAAAATAAGCATGGAAAATAAGTTTATTCAAGTGTTCTATTAGTATACTTTTCAAATAAAAAGAAGAAAGCATACTTTCAGTCTACATTTTATATACTTCTCAAAAATATACTTGATTACACTTACTTTAAGTGTAGCCTACTCGACTTACTGAGAGAAAAGTCCAAGTATATTTGGCCTATACTTGTAATCAATCTTTTGATCGATATATACTTAAAAGTTTAATTATTCAAAGTATACTTGGCTTGTAGTTGTGTTAACTCTTTTGATCGAGTAGCCTATTAAATATACTTTTTTTACATCGTTTTTCATATACAGTCTTATGAAACATTGTTTGAAAATATTGATATAAAACAGATATGTTTCTAATTCTGCGTATCTGAATTTTTGTGTAGGCTAGTCCACTGGTGTAGGAATTTACTTTTCCCCACCATTGACTGAATTTTCCAGCTACCCATGTTTTCACTAGTATACGTTAGGGGGCGCTATGACACATCTTCTAGTACAGAATCTCTGGATCAAAATACAGGAGAAGAAGAAGCTGAAACAAGTGATAGAAGATTGCTCACTCAAATGTAAAATAATGTGATCATCAAACATTAAACAGCTTGTAAATCAAAACTGCTTAATGTTTCCAAATGAAATGAAGCGTAGGCCTAACCCATGAAGGAAAAACGACTGAAGCTGTGGGGGTGTCTTTGACAAAAATGTGATTTTCTTAACTATTTTGTTTAAAATGTTGCCTTTCTTAATGAAACTTACCGACATTCAAGTAGTATACTTGTAGTATAAAACTATCTAAACTAGTAGTTTACTGAGAGTACATTAAAAGAAAACTACTAGTTTAGTAGTTTTATACAAGTTTTCTTTAAGTGAACTTAACATCATACTTATAGTTTACCATTTATATTATTTTTGCTCTTTTAGTGTACTCTCAGTAGTTTAGTAGTTTTATACCGCAAGTATACTAGAACGTTTTCTTTTAGTGTACTCTCAGTAAACTTGTAGTAAAACTACTAAACTAGTAGTTTACTGAGAGTATACTTCAAAGTTGCTACAAGTATTACAATAGTGAACTACTAGTATACCCATAAGTTCACTTGCAGAACAAATGAGAAACGTAATTATGAACTAGTTGTGCACTTAAAGTTTACTACTGTTACACTTTATAGTACACTTAAACATATACTTTTATATACTTCAAGTGGGCCAATTTAGTCCCAAGCGGTATTAAAATAGTACACTTACAAGTTTACTACTAGTACATATTGACATTAGTATACTTACTACATAAAATATACTTAAAAATATACTTGAACATTACTCAAGTATACTTCATAAAATGAACTTGAAGTATCCTTTTTTTTGTAAGGGTGCTGATGGAGTTTTGCGGATTAGGTTATGAAATGCAAGATAAACATAGATTAACATTTAACTTACAAACATGCATCTTGTTCTCATTATAATGAACACAAAAAATAATACTGTGTAGCATGTAGCATTAAAAAAAGTTATATGAATGGAGTTCTATCATGATGGCCCTTAGGCTGTAGAACTCCCCCCCCCCCCCCCCCCCCCCATGTTTTTGAACCTTCATTAGGCCTACATCAAGACAAACAGTCTTAATTGATAAATCTTAGCTTGCTCATCTGGTTCAAGAGCATAGAGTAGAACAGAATCATGATCAGATTCTCAATAGAGAATGGATCTCTATTGCTCTCCATTTTCTAACCTGCCTCAGTGTAGGACTCTGCCTGCAATGTATGTGTATTAAGAGTACACTACTCCAATGTAGTTTCTTTCCTGTACTACACTCTTTCCTCATTACTCTCTCAGTTTACAAAAAAACCTTTCCGTTTGAGCTGGACATGAGTTGAGGGAAATGTTATGCCTAACGATTGTGATCCTTCCCAAACAAACATTAGGCATGATTCATTTTAATCATGGAAATTCTAATTTCCAGTCTCAGTACATATACTTCATGGAAAAAATGAGCACGATTTTCAAGCACACTGTCTTTTTCAAAGGCACATTTTCAGGACTTATGTTCTGCAGTATATTCTAAAAGTTCCATCACACCCAGTTTCACTACATTTCCAGCCCTGAATACTGTATGCATTATGAGGCATTAGTCATTGCGGCATCGTAGTCGTGGTTACTAAGTTCAGAATTTTAAAACAGCAGCTGTCTGTACAGGACACCCAGTGAGATTTCAATCGAGTTTATTGTTCAGATAGATTGGTGAGTCAATGAAGCAACAAGGGAGGGTTAAACTGTGGCTGCTGCTGGCAGCTGGAACGGGGGATTTGATACATAGTAAGCACTTAGACCATTCTGAGGGCCAAGGACTTAAACACAGGGGTTTTTATTCCTGATTTGTAGTCTGTTAAATAGTGGGCATAAAAGTGATTCTTGTTCATGTAGCAAAAACCTATTCTAAGCTGTAAACAGCAAACAGGTAAACGAAGGCGTGGTTGTATGTTATCTTTGATGGTGAAAAAAATAATCATAACACCAGTTTTTATTTATTGAGCATAAGTGCTGTTATTGATTTACTGTATTTATAACAGATTTGCTGAAATGGTCACAACTTTAGCTATAGCCAGAGCAAATCTGGACACAGTGTGTGACCACAGCTTTTTCTCTCATCAAAGCGAGTAATCCTGACTCAGTATATGCATATTTTTTCCCCTAAAGCTTTGGATGTGCCGATTTGTTTAGTTGCCAGCATTTTTGTCTTTAGGCTGCAAGACCACAGGAAGAATCTTAAAATACTGAAGTCAAATTCAAAACAGATTTACCCCTCGAACTGTCCAGAGTGAGACAAAAGGAAAAGATTATGGTGAAAGGAGGATTTTAGAAATGTGTTTTGCACATGGTGTGGACAGCTGCCAGCCATCTCTGAAAATCCATTTCATCTGATTTAGTCTTCTCACAGAAATAGAGAGAAAAGAGAGAGAGAGAGAGAGAGAGTTTGGTAACCAGCACAATCAGAACATTCTGTCTTGACCCTTTGCTTAGAATCCTATAGAGTCTCCTCATGAGGAAAGCTGGTGCCTTTTTGAACCTCAGTCTCAGTTACAAATTCATTTAGATGTCTTGGTTCAGCAAAAGTGCTGCTAAATATAAAGGAATGGATGGATATATCATATCTGAAAGTCTATGTCCTTTATGATGATTCTGTTTTCATTTTAGGTGCATCAGAGTCTTGCAGTTCCTTTTAGACCAAACTTCCTTACTCAGTTTAGTTTGTGTTGCTCAGTGCAGCCTGTGTCCAGCTGGAACTAATCTGCAATCTGTGAATCATCTTTATTGATGGTCTGTGCCCACCTGGCCTTGTGTAAAACTGTAGAAAACCGCAGCTCATGTTGAAGAGAAAAGGATTTAGACTCTCAAAGTCTTGTTAATGAAACTTGCTGAACTTGTAGCTTGATATTTTTCCTTTGAAACAGATTTGCTGTTTTCACATTAGAATATTTGGCATTCAAAAGAGTTTGTTGATTTCAGAGTACACTGACACCTTTGTTCAAATTCTTTGCTAAAGTAGTTCTTATAGCTGGATGAACATTGGTGAATTTTATAGTGCAAGCCAACACTGCTTGGTAAACAAGCTACAGTATTTGCAAAATTGGCAATGATTGTACCTATTTACTTTTTATCGCCACATCTAGCAGGCTATAATAGTTTAGAACGGAAAACTGAATTCCACCTGGTTCCATGTCAGTGTAGCAGCAGAACAGACAGAAGACTGCAAATAAATGTAACCTTGTCATTGCAATCGTGCATGTATCTTTATTACTTTCTCAAAAACAGAATGCACATATCAAAGCAAGCATATTGCTGATTAAAGGTTTAGCTTGAATGTATTTTTATGATATAAAGGAGCAGAGAGTAACTGACAGACTTGGAAGTAAAGGGAAATCATTTGACTCTTGCCATTTGATGTGGTATTGGCAAAAACGTTTCCAAAAGTATGTGCACACAAACATGCTGATACTGACTAAAAGAATGTCATGGCCTAGCAGTTAGAGCACATGTACCTATTGAGTCGCTGTATGTGTTCACGTAAGACATAATTTCCCATTCTCCAGTCTTCTCTCTGCTGTATTTTTTTTTTTTTTTTTTGTACTTTTAATTACCGTGAAATGGCCCCAAAAATAAACTACACATCAATCATAATTTTATCTAGTTTTACTTCTTGGAGGACAATGGAGGTTGGTTTGCGGACATGTGATTCAGCATAGTCCATGACTAAGCAGAGGAAACTCTGATCAGTGAATTTCACTGAACTCCACAATATCCATCCAGTTACCCATGGAAAGTCTTGGTCAGCACATCACTTTTCCATGAAAAGGTAAATGGAGGTTTAAACCACCATTAAAATGTTTTAACTATACAAGTATTTAAGTCAAGCAATACTTACAACATTCAGATAGTCCAGTGCGTCAAAACTGTGATAAAACCCAAACCATTGTTTGCGTTTACTTTTAAGTTCCATATGCTGCTTTCAGTAATATATGAAACAAACCCTGATATCTGCTATTCCTATTGAATTGACATCTGCTATTTAAACTGAGCTGTACCAGCACAAAGAATGAAGCCTCTGTGACATACAGTATATTTACAATACAGGTCCTGAAGTACAGTGCCTTTAAATTGATTGCCTTACTCTCAACTGTTTCATAGGAAGAGTGTACAGTATATTTTAATTGTTTATTTTTTTCATTGCAGTTAGAACCTAATTGTCTGATTTGTTTATTTGATATACTATATATATATATATATATATATATATATATATATATATATATATATATATATATATATATATATATATATATATATATATATATATATATATATATATATATATATATATATATATATATATATATATATATATACGTGTTTGTGTGTGTGTGTGTGTGTGTGTGTGTGTGTGTGTGTGTGTGTGTGTGTGTGTGTGTGTGTGTGTGTGTGTAGGGATTTTTGTTTGTTTTTCAACTGTTTCTTCCAGCGTTATTTTTTCAGTATACAGTTGACTCTGACATTTAGTTGGACATTAGGTGACAGGCAGAGGTGGACAGTAACAAAGTACATTTACTTGAGTACTGTACTTAAGTACACTTTTTGAGTACTTTACTTGAGTATTATGTTTTCTGGAAACTTTTTACTGTAACTTCACTACATTTGAAAGACAAATATCATACTTTTTACTCCACTACATTTCTGTCAAGGTACTTGAGTAGAAAGTAGTAACGTCAGTCAGAGGATGATTTTGGTTGCAATGCGAATTTTGTCATTGTTTTGGAGTACACTAGCTTATAGATAACAGTAAGGCTAACATATTCATAGCCAAAAAACTTTTCACAGTTTTTTAATAGGGCACTATTTGAGGGAACAGCCATTGTGGATGTTATTGAGTGCACTTATTCAATCTCACATTCAATCCTACTGGAACTGTGTACTAGAAATAAATTTGATATTGATATGAGGGTAGGTAGGCATGCCAGGCATAGATTCAGAGGCATAAGGTACTGTAAGTATTACATACAACAATGCAACAATAATAAAACAATGCATTGACATTTACTTTTGATACTTTTGATACTTTTGATATATTTGATATATAAATATACTTTTAAAAACCAAGTGCATCTGTACTTTTACTCAAGTAAAAATCGGTCTTCACAACTTTTACTTGTAACGGAGTAATATTTGACCAGTATCTTTACTTTTACTCAAGTACGGAAGTTGTGTACTTTGTCCACCTCTGGTTACAGGTGTACAGAAGTAAGGTGAAAGCAGTAAAAGGCCCCACATGACAACAGAACTAGGCTGTATTTTTATTTTATTTTTATAAATAGACTGCTCTTTTAAATACAATGGGAACACATGATCCTGTGAAGAGGTTTTGGCTGTAACAACATGTTGATACAAATGGGAACTCTTGTCAAAATTGTTAGGTCTCATTTCTCCATAACTTGCCTTTTAATTTCTTGATTTTGACATTGATCTGTTATAATTGCACACAGTGGAGCTGCATTTGTCAACACATCTCTTATTGTAATCGCTGTATTTAATCACAGGCATCAGTTGTGCACGCCTCTTTCATGATTCTGACTTAATTCAGAGTTACAGTTAGGCTAGTTACAACACTGAGATATAGTTGGATTACCAGCAACAGAAACAGATGTTATCTGGGCTCAATTAGATGTGTATTCTAATATTACTTTTTAGATTAAACACAGCAGTAAGTGTCTGATCTCTCAGGACTTTGATCCACCCATCTTAGGTCAGCTCGTACTGACATCAACTAGAAAATAACTTCATTGTGTGGAATACGCTATTGTTATTGAACTTTTGTTACATCGTTTTGACACATCCCATATATCACATAACATGTAAAGATGTTATTCATTATCTGGATGTGTTTTTTTGGTCATGTTACTATTGAAGCTGATGTGACTGTAACTGATTTACATGTCTTTGTGTGTTATTTGTCCATATAATAAGTGCAAAAATATTATCTTTTTATGCTGGGTTAATTTCTTCAGAATCAGAAACAAATGCTCCCACCCAGAGCTCTGTTTGTCACAGTTACCCAAACAAGTCCAATACAGAAAGGGATTTTTTCTTCTTCTTCTACGTCTATGCTCCACACCTTTTTTATTTAGAGACTTGCTAGAAAGTTCATATATTGTGTTTGTGATAAGCCATGGATACAAGTTGAGATGGAGCAATGTAAGGAGAAAGAAAAACTTGCTTTGGTTTGTTACATCACCTTCCCAATAAGGAACAGCCATACCAAATATGGCCTGGATCTGTTTTTCATTTATGACTCTCTCACTCTCTTTTTTCTCCTCTTTGTGCTTTTTCCTTCTTCTCTCTGCAGAGGAAAGTAGGAGGCGTGGAAACATTGCGTGGCTTTTCTCCAGGATTCTCTGAGTTGTGTGTTCTGTCCCAGGCTGGAGTGATTGGCACTGCTCCTCTGGAGAGCACACAGTCAGCTCAACGGACGAGAGTCTCACAGCAAAGCTCAAGCCCACAAGCTGATCAGCATCATCTGTGTCTGACCCATCCAGAACAGTTCACAGAAGGAAGATACCAGATAGAAGATAATGACCTAAGAGTTGTCTTTTTGCAGATATTTGAAATTCCATAGAAAGACTGTGGAATACAGCGCTCTGAATTCTGTATTCCAGGGGTAAGTGGCTTAATTGTGCAAATACATCTTTGTAAAAGGAGCGTTTAAGTGCATGAGTGAGACTGTGCAAGATGATGTGGGTTTTAGTGTGTTTTGAGGCATGCATTCTAAAAAAAGTGCTAAAATCCATTTTTGCTCAAATCTGCCGTTGCATATGCCTTTTTTACACTATAAAGCTTGGTTTGTTTGTATGACTGTTCCAATGAACACATTGTGTAGGCAGTTTTACTTCTTAATTATAGTTTTAATGTTAAGAATTTACTGGGTACAGTAAATTCCAAAGCATTGGGAGAAACAGGGAATTTTTCTTGCACCACAGGAAAAGGCATTGCAGAAGAGGCAGAGCAAAGTGCTCAGATAATACATGAGGAGGGGTTCTGTGCTAAGGGTGTGTTCAGAGTGAGAACTTCAGCAGGAAAGTTTTTGAGACAACTGTTACAGTATGTAATCAAGTGTTTGTGATATGGTTGCACATAACCTAATTGATTCTGGTGTGTAAAATCCACATTTTACTAGAAGGATGTTTTGTAGAATTATCACCATAACTGTTTGGTTGAGTTGTTATGCTGCTTTTGTTCTGTTTATAAAGATGATATCTAACACACCCGGATGAGGATAATACTTGTTTAAACAGAAGCAAGAAGCAGAACAAGTCAGGAAGCTTTGTTGCACTTTTCTACCACTGCAGACACTATTCAGATTTTTTAAATTTGTTTTATTGCAGCTTCTGCCCAGCACTGTAAAGACAGGGTGATGTGAAACACTTTTTCCACTGTCCCTGCCAGATTGACAAAGAATGCTGGGAGAGTTAGAGCTCAGACATTAAACTTAAGTGAAGCAGAACCAGATGTGGACCCTTGAAAACACCAGAAAAATTAGATTCATTACAGTTCTTTCCCATTGACATACATACATACATGCAGGAATACAGACATAATTGTCACACATGCAACACCGTATGGTACTAATAATCACCGTTTAGGGGTAGATGAGGTATAAAGGTTTACTTCTTATAGTACTGTCCCAGTGACAAGCTAAAGGTAAAGAAAAAAAACCCCGAAGTGTTGCCTCTCCAATGTTGGGCCAGCTTTAAGAAAGATTGACATGGAGAGGTTGTTATCCCCACTTAAACCACTAGAGGCCAATGTTGAGACACCTTGTAATACTCATTTGGTGCTTTGGTTTTCAGACTGAGTTTAAGGGGGCAGGGATTGAATTTGGTTCAAACGCATGTTTTTGATCTCATTACTGTTCCTTGGGCATTGAAAGCTTTAATAACCTTTAATGAATTAGGCAGCAAAATCATGCTGGAAAATCCTGTGAGAGATTTCCATGATTTGAAAGTGTAATATTTTTGCAGTGTGCAGTTGCTTTTATTGTTGTTTTTGCCTCTGATTCATAGAATTTGTGCTTAATTAAATTTATTTGTTATTTCTTTCTTTGTACAGTGACAACAATTTACATGGAAATGCCAAGTTTTTCATATGGCTGTACTTGTAGTTATTGCTTCTCTGACACACTGCTATTTAGCACATGCAGTTCACATAATGTTAGTGTACGTTTCCATGTAAGACCATTGTGTGCTGAAGTCTGAAAATATTTTTAATTATTCTGCATCCAAATGAACTAAATGCCAACCGAAAGAACTCACAAAGTAATCTTGTTTATGGACCTCTTATTTTAGGTTTTAGCTGTGATACATGTGATCAATAAGTTTTGTTCTGTTAGCATAAAAATTTATGTTGCAGTTTATGCTATTTATTTATGTTCCTGGTCTTTTGTGCACAATGCACGTAATTAATTTAAACTATATATATGGGTAAGGAGAGACCCTGATTGTAAAATGCTGTGGGTGTACAATAATAAAATGTGCTACACTGTTAAAAATCTATTGTAATTTTACAGGAAATTCCTGGCAACTAATTGCAGTAAATTTACAGCAAGTAATATACAGGATTATTACTGTTTACGATTACAATAAAGTAATGTATTTATACAGCAGTGCTACTGTGATTATAGTAGCATTATTACAGTAAAATGCTGTAATTTATTTCAATTTACTGTATATTTACTGCAACTCAGTTGCCAGGAATTTCCTGTATTTTCACAGGACAGAATTAAAATTTTATATTGTAATTCAATGTACTGTATATATCCTGTTATTTGTAAATATTACAATACAATGCTGTAATTATCCGTATTAGGCAATTAAAAACACAACAATGATATCTTTTTAATCTTTTATTAAAAACTGTTTTCTTAGGAGGGTGTAAACAGGTGCGTTGAGCCCGTATCTCTTCTCTGTTTTGCAGCCCGTCTGGGAGTTTATTCCACAAAAAGTTCTGAAAACAGAGAGAGGGAAAAAAGTTTTAAGTTTTCATATCTGTTAAATAATGAGAAATACTGTGTAAAAAAAACCCAAAAGAAACCTATTCCTACTTTCTCATAAATGAAAATGATTTTGATGTATTTATTTAATATTAACAACTTAACTTAACATTTAGAATTGCATTGGCTTTTACATTGTTTTTTTGTAAATATATAATGTCATTATATGCAAGTATGAACTGTATATCGAATGACGCTTTGGACAAAAGCATCTGCTAAATACCTTAACCACACTTCAAAATGTTTTATTTAATTAATTAATGAAAGTCGTATTGTTAAACTGCTGTCCGTCAGACTCTTCTATTTACACATCAATGTCCTGCATGGGAATACCAACTCTAGGTAGAACAGACACTTAACAGTAATAGCTCAGCTGGGTCTCCATCCAACTTTTTAATGCACATTTAACCATTTTGAAAAAGAAAGCCTGACCTGAAACGGATAAAATTCACAGTATATTTACAATCGGAGTTATATTAATAAACACCCTGATGCTTATTCCGAGCTTTATAATGGCAGTGGATTGCAACATCAAGTTTGATCTCAATCCCGCCTCTCAGGGAACCGAGGTTACGAAAGTAACCGGAGACGTTAGCTACAACAGCCTGTCCGGTAGCACGTGTAATCAATGCAATAATAACCTGAGCTAAGGAAGCTTACCGGGCTAACGTTAATGCTTATTTTTACAGTCTGGGCTAACGTTATTTGAGCGATCGTCATTGTGATGGTTTTCCATTAACGTTACGTTACACGCTCAGCTCGCCTCGACTCGAGTCTACTCGATCACCATGTTTGTTTTTCCATCGTGAATATCTAGTGTCTTGTACCTGAGTACTTTTCAGTGTGATTCTGAGCTCAACAAGGAGGGGACATTCTGTGTCCTGGCATCTGTCTATCCACATGCTATTGCATTTTTGTTTGTGTCCAGTACTCTGATGCTTTTTTTTCTTAATGTGTGGACCTCTTATTGCTTTGTGGTATTTACTGGCAAGTGAGGACAGTTGATGTGGGAAGAAATCCTTTTCCTCCTGAAATCCTGAAATCTGACAGCTGTGTGGATTTGGCTCATGGGGTGGAAACAGGTCACATAAATCTCACTGTGCTGCCAAAACTTGTCCTCTCCTCCTAAAAATAAGCGTAAACAGTCCTGAGGTATTTCAGAGAATGTTTATGTCATATTTTATGAGTAAAGATGAGAACACAAACAACCCAATAAGTGACTATTTTTAGAATATTGATCTTTTGAGACCTATAATTTGATAGCAAAACATTATCAAACTGTCCAAAGTGGATGAACAACAGTCATATGTGTTTGTGCCATTGCAAGTGAGTACAAGTTCTGGCATAAAGTGATGATGTGTGAGAGTAACAAAGCTTCAGAGGTGTATAATGTATATAGTATGGTGTAAATTCTTCCCAAAAACTTAAAAGCAGTTTTGTTTTGTTTTTTTCAGCTGTCTATTCCGATGCTTTTGTGGACAATGGGGAAGAACCGGTTGTTACTGTATGCCCTTTTGGGTATAATGGCTTTTGGTCTATTCCCAAAACTTGAAGCTCAGGATGGTAAGTTAAGTTCAGCATTTTTTTTTTCTTTTTTTTTTCTTTGAGATGTAAACTTCCAGTTATGAGTGAAGACATGTTAATTTTACTGTGCTGCAGACAATACACAAGTAAACATCATAAATGTTTCCTTTGATTGCAAAGAGAGCTTAAAATTAGGTGTTTTTCTTTGCAAAGCTTTTGTTAAATATTCAGTTTTTATTAGACCCCCCATTAATGCTGGTCACTTGAGTTAAAAATTTGAAATCTAAAGACAGTGAAGAGAAACATCGACAGTTTCAGTAAAGGGAGTTGAGCACCTATTTAAATAACTGATTTAAATACTGTAAAGATATTCAGTGTGGTGTGCTGTAGTTTGTTTAGAGCTCCCAATGATCAAGAAGAATTCAACAGAACACTGAATTTCAAGTTTACACTAATCCTGAAGGGTCTCAAGAGCTACTGTCAGCATTGGGATTGGCCACAGCCAGTTAATATTGACAACGGGTAATTCATGCAAAACGTTCCCAGAAATAACCCAATTACCATTCTCCCACACTTATAACATGACTAGTTTGGTCACATTCACATTTTCTGCATGCTGTGACTCCTCTGTTTGTAGTGCCTTCGCACAAAGAGGTGTGAGATAATGGATTTTAGGTGTAACAGATTTTCAAAACCACCAACATCCATCCAACTGTCTTTCTGTCTCTCATCATCCGTTCACTAATTTATCCATCATTTCTGTACTAAATTCTTGAAAAAAAAAAAAAAAAAGTAGATTCACTTCAAATCGGATGCCTAAATTCTTTAAAATATGGCAAGGTGTCACTGATTTATGTCTTTGAGACTTTAGAGATCATCAGCAGCTGATGATGGCTAACCACCCAGCACAGCTTATGTCTTGAGAGCTTAATGTCTGATACGTTATGTGTGTGTGCTGACTGTCTTCACTGTGCATATAAAACAAGAACAAATGTTTCTCCACAATTGATACAGTGATGAACCCATATGTTTTCATCTTTGAAATGATTGCTATGCATTTTTCACTAAATTCAAACATTAAAGACCCCGTAAATCAAAATTTAGTTTTAGAAGTAGAATTAAGTTTTGTCCCTTTTACTCAATATGCACTTTCCTTTTAGCCATCAATATTTTTCTTGAAAATCAGCCCTAATGTATTGATGACTTGTCTTACTGATGTCCCTCAAATTAATATCTGCTGCAACCGATCATCAAGCAGTAGTCTAAATTATGGCTCATGTCTGTGACATAACTAAAGATTATTGGCTATTTAAAAATCCTGGAAAACCTTTTGTTTCAACAGGAATTATGTTATCACAAGAAATAAAACTGTGCTCATTGAGTGATTTCATTGAGTCTTTAATCAAATGTGTGAAAAAAGCCAGTACAGTTGAAACAAGTAACAGTAAAAGTGATTTTAAAGAAGTCCAAAGATGAGACAGAAGGGTCATGACTGGTGCTGTTATCACTGAATACTGTAACATGAGTCTGCATGGTCTGACTGAACACAAGAAGATGGAAAGATTCAATTGCTCAGGCAGCCTTTAGAGGTGCCCGAATACATATACAGAAAGTTCGTAATGTACACACAATTATTCTAAATACACTGTAAATTAAATCCCCACAACATAATTCTACACAATTTCAGAGTATGAAAATTAGAAAGTTGCAGAGCATCTTCCTTGGTTCAGCAGACATGCAGTATAATGTGTTTGTGTTGTGTTTTTATGATGGATTGTAATTATCCATGATTATGTTTTATGCTTGCACCCTTCCCCTGTCTCCCTCTTTCCGTTTTTTTTTTTTTTTTTAACCCACACATTTTGCATTATATTTTGTTTGTTTCTCTGTCCTCTCTCCACTTCTCCTTCAAAGCCCCCGGGTCAGCCGACCTTATACTCTTAATTGACGGATCAGAGAGCGTTGGAGCTGCCAACTTCCCCCTCGTCATTGATTTGGCTGTCCAAGTGATTGAGGGGCTTGCCGTGGGCAGGGACACAATCCGTGTAGCCCTCGTGCTTTATGGTGCAGATCCCGAAATTCAATTCTATCTCAGTAACTATGACAACAAAGAGAGTGTCCTCGGTGCTATCCGGGGGGTTGAGTACCCTGGCGGGATTGAGTCAAATCTGGGGGCCGCCTTGGAGGAGGTGGTAGACAGTCTGTTGGGCCAAGATGCAGGAGGCAGGGCAGCGGAAGGGGTGCCCCAGGCACTGGTGGTAATCAGTGCTGGGAAGTCCACTGATGATGTCAGTCAGGGCGAGAGGGCCCTAAAGCAGGCCAGTGTGTACACCTTTGGTATTGCTGCGGGTGATTCTGCTACTGCCCAACTGGAAGCTATTGCTACAGACAAAAGCTTTGTTCTGTCCGCTCCTGATGTCAGAACAGTGGCAAGCATGGGTGACCAGATACTGCCATACATTAATGGGGTCGCCGAGCGCACCATTGTGATTCAAACAGATTTCACAGAAGGTATGTAATTACCGTATGAGAGGGATTCCATAGAGAAACTGAAGAAAAAGGAAATAATAACAGTACATTGTCACGGGCGTGGACATCTAAACAAATAATAATAAAAAAAAAAAACGTAATATTTTTAGGTGAAAGGTTTTAGTGTCCCAAAATATCTTTCTTTCTTTTTTTTTTAAACAACATACACATGCTGTGTTTACAAATGAGCCATACAAACCATTTTTTTTAGTTCACTGTTCTTTTCAGAGTTTGTGTTTTCTATAAGATACAATATTTAGACTAAACCAAGAGTAGCACATCATGCAACCCATTAACATCATTAACCTTGTATGTTTATATTCAGGATATTGATACATTTAGGTCATAGCATTTGTATCTATTTCTATTTGAAATAAATGATCACTTTATGCTAATTGATTTCCATTATTTTTACTACTTGTAATATATGTTAGCTTTATGGCAAGTAAAAAAATGGGGATAGTTAATACATTGTTTCTGTAAAACACCATACATTTAAATAATTGATTGCTAACTTCTTCATAGGTTACCTGCTTTTGGTTTGAATTTGCAGAAGGACTAAGTAGATTTTTTTTTCTTTTTCTTTTAGCTTTGGCTGTTGGGAAAAGAGATATAATTTTCCTCATTGACAGTAGCATGGGTGCCACCTTAATCAATGCAATGCGAGAATTCATCAAAAAGTTTATTGACACCATGCCAATTGGACCTGATCAGGTGCAGGTCGGAGTGGCCATGTTTTCCACCACCCCAAAGTCGGAGATCAACCTCAACTCATTTAGTTCAAAAGAATCCCTAAGCTCTGCTCTCGCAAGAATAAAACCCAAACCTTCGGCTGAAGTCAACATCGGGGCTGCCCTGGATTTTGTGAGAACCAACATGCTCAGACCTGAGAGTGGGAGCCGCATTCAAGATCAAGTGACACAGCTTGTGTTTCTCCTGACCAGTAAAAAATCTAAAGACAGTGTTCAACAGCCAGCTGAAGCTCTTCGTCAAATGGGTGTTCTAACTTTGGCTGCAGGCTCCAGAGCTGCTGATGAGGCTGAGCTCAAGCAAATAGCTTTTGGTGAAACTGTGGTTTTCATGCTGAAGGACTTCAGGATGTTGCTGCGCAACCCCAGAGAAATTATATCCCAACTCTCTACATTGACTGGTGTTGTTGTGACAGAAGGCCCAACTGAAACGGGTAATATTCTACAAACATACTTTTTTTGTTTAAATAAAAAGTGCAAATTGTGTTATTAATTTAAATTAATAAGATAAATATAGATAAACAAAATACTGTACAAAACTATATATATATATATTTTTATGCACTTTTGCCCATTGATACTGTCTTATACAAATTGAGATTATTGAACTTCATTTTAAAGGTACTTAGACATCTAAAATTGTGATCATATAAAATCTTCTAGGCGAAGATGTGGATGTTACTACAGTCCGCACCCAAAAAGTTGTTCGAGACATTGTCTTCTTGGTGGATGGATCTTCCTACGTTGGAAATAACTTTCAATATGTGCTGGACTTCATCACTGGCGTGGTAAATAGACTAGACGTTCGACCTGAGCGAGTGCGCATTGGACTAATGCAGTTTGCTGAGGGGCAGAAAACTGAATTTTATCTGAACACTCACAACACCAAACAGGATGTTCTCTCTGCCATTGCTCAGCTGAGTTTGATGGGAGGACGTGCATTGAACACTGGCGCAGCCCTACAGTATGCCCTAGGCACCCACTTCCAGCAGTCAGTTGGGTCTCGTAGGAGAGAGAGGATCCAGCAGGTACTTGTGCTAATAACAGGAGGACCATCTCAAGATGAAGTCAAGAGGATTGCTGACCGTGTAGCTATAGAGGGTGTTTTGACTTTTACTGTTGGAGCTGGCCAAGTGGAAGAGAGTTTCCTTAAAACTGTTGCTTTTGTTGAAGATTTGGCATACTACAGAAGAAATTTTGCTGATTTGCCAAATATTGTTGACAGTATCATGACACCACTGATCACTGTTGTTGGGGAGACCGATACAACAATAACAGGTAAGCTGAATCATGCTGACATAACTTCATAAAAAAATATTTCAGTTTTGTTGAATAATGTTTTAGTTAATACATTAAGACTTATATAATGAATAATACAAAACAATTACTTTATTATAATATAATATAAAGAACACCTCTGGTCAAAATATACAAATTACTTTTTGCTCCTCTCTATTTTTTAACACTCACAGTGTTTCACTTTTGTATTCAGAAATGTACAATGTAACTTCTTGTAGATATTTAAGCACTTTATTGTATTTCATTGATATTTATTTTTTTAATCTTTCACAGAGATTGCAACACCAGGTCCTTCAGGTGGAGAAAGGGATGTTGCATTCTTGATCGATGGCTCTGATGATGTCCGAGGTGACTTTCCCTATATCCGTGACTTCATTTCCAAAGTAATTGAGCCTTTGGATATAAGCTTTAATAAAGTGCGAGTTTCTGTGGTCCAGCATAGCGAGAGGCCAAGTCCTAGCTTCTACCTGAACACTTACCAAACCAAAGATGAGGTGCTGAGAGCTGTAAGTGGACTCACTCTGACAGGTGGCAGAAGTTTGAATACTGGTGCTGCCTTGACTTACATGAAAAACACCATCTTGTCACCAGCATATGGTAGTCGATCTGGCGAAAATGTTCCCCAATTTTTGATCGTTTTGACGGGGGGAAGATCAAGAGATAGTGTCAGAGAACCTGCGGTAGCCCTAAAGACTGATGGAGTTGTACCTTTTGGTGTTGGAGTGAAAAATGCAGATCCTAAACAGATTGAGGCCATCTCTCACAATCCATCATTTGCTTTCAATGTGAAGGAATTCAGTCAGCTCAACACAGTTCAGGAAAGGCTCAAGAACTATGTGAACCTTCCAGATCAAGAACTGAAGGACTTTCTAGAGAAAGGTAAGAACATTTTAGCTTTTCATTTTGCTGTGGGCTTCTATATGTTTTTTTTTTTGTTTTTTTGTTTTTTTTGGTGCTGTGCTATTCTTTGTTTCTAAATATTTCTCATTGGTTTACTGTATCTTCATGTATGCCAAAGATATTGCAAAAAAATATTCTGTTCCTTTTGGATGGTTCTGATGGTACTAAAAGTGGATTTGGTGCAGTGTGTGATTTTGTTCAAAGAGTTGTTGAGAAACTTAATGTGGAGAAGATAAAATACAGAGTATCTGTGGTACAGGACAGTGACAGTCCAGTGGTTGACTTCTTTCTCAAAACCTACTCAACAAAGACGGAGGTTCTAAATGCCATTAAGGTCCTGAAACACAAAGGTGGACAAATAGCTAACACTGGTGCAGCCCTCCAATTTGTGAGGCAACAGGTTTTCACTTCTTCATCAGGGAGTAGACAACTTCATGGAATTCCTCAAATACTAATATTGCTGAGTAGCAGACAATCTAGTGATGAAATAATAGGACCTGCCATGGCCATGCCATGAAAAAACTTAAAATAGGGATAGTAAGCATTGGTGTGAAAAACGCAGATCTAAATGAGCTGAAAACTGTATCAATCCAGTCTAAATTCACACATTATATTGATCGATTTGATGATCTTCCTTTAGTAGAGCCACACATTGTTTCAACTCTTAAGAATATCCCAAAAGAATCTGGACAAATTCCTAAAACAGAAGTTTTATAGACTCAGCTGGCAAGAGCTTTCACTATAAGCAATCCATAAACAATTAGTTGTGTTTAAGTTAGGCACTGAGTCTGCTACAAACCTTAAATGTAAATATCATATAAATTGCTATATATATATGATGTTTTAGAATGCGTGGAACTAAAAATTCTTTCTTACTTAAATCTTTCTTCTTAAGTATGTTCTCATGTCTTCCATGTCCTGTTGACATCTTTTGCACATAAAGATGTTCATTCCATGGAAGTATTTTTGAACTGTACTTGCAAGAGCTTTTTCTTATTCAACGCTGTTCACATCCTGACCCACAAAATATTTTTTGAGGGGTCGATGTCAAGATGTCGATGTCAAGTAAATCTTTGATTTACTTGCTTATTTTTTGCTCTTGTACACTTTTAAAGCTTTTGCTATTCAATTTAAACATTGAATGATTGAGATGTATTCCAATATCCTTTTCTTTTTCTTTTCTTGGTAACTTACCTGATACAGGAATTTACAAACGGGATATAGTTTTTCTCCTTGATGGCTCAGATGACTCCAGAAATGGATTTCTTGCCATCCGTGAGTTTATTAGGAGAATGGCAGAGGATCTTGCCATTGACCAGGACATTGTTCGAGTTGCTGTAATACAATACAGTGAAGATACTTCGACTCATTTTCTACTTAATACATACAATAGTAAGAAAGCTGTAATTTACGCTATTAATGGTCTCACAGCAAAAGGTGGAAGGAACCTAAATACTGGGGCAGCGTTACAGTATGTCAGGGACCATGTTTTCATTACTGCTTCTGGAAGTAGACATCAGCTAGGAGTCCCTCAGCTGTTGATTTTTATGACTGGTGGAGGGTCCAGTGATGATGTGGCAGGTCCCGCTGAAGATCTCAAAATTTTTGGAGTTCTGTCCATTGCCATTGGAATAAAGAATTTTGTAGAGGCAGAGCTTCAAAGCATAGCATTTTCGCCTAGATTTCTTTTTAAACTTCCAGTTTTTGGTGAACTTTTACATATACAGCCTGATATCCTCTCCTTTATCAAATCCAAAATGGAAATAGAACCCCCTACTATCATTGGTAAGAATAACTACACTTGTCATTTTCTTAAAATTCAAGCTTTTTCTTATGACTTTAGACATTTGATAGTTTGGACATGAAAATCTACTTTCTTCACTAAACTACTCCCTTTAAATATTGAGGCCATTTATTGATTGATTCAGCTTAACATATGTTAAAGACTGGCAATTAATGGCCTTTGCCACTAAATATTTACTATTTTCCTGTTCTGTTCATCTTTTGCTTTGTCCATCAGAGAACTTTCATGATTTTCCACTGGTTCTCTCAACCATGGAAGAGTCTTATTTCTTGCGGAGATTCCTCTTCAGTTTAAGCTCTTGTTTGAGCCAATGATTTCTTAATCATTGTTGGTGCTTGATCAATAGCAACTCCTTGTTCTTCCCTTTTTCTGTTCTAGTTGCTTGATTGATCTTATTCATGCGAGTTTGAAAATACACTAGTAATATTCTCTCATAATGGATTTTTTTGTTTCAGATATTGTCAGCATATTCTTAAAGACAGAACATAAATATAGTGTATAATAAAGTGTATTTGGAATGTAAATTTGATTCAAATCATTGTTCACGTTTGAATTTTATTGATAATACCATGGCAAATATGTGACCCTGGACCACAAAACCAGTCACATGGGTCTTTTATTATTATTATTATTATGATTAAGCTTTATTAAGCTTTCCATTGATGTATGGTTTGTTAGGATAGGACAATATTTGGCCGAGATACAACTATTTGAAAATCTGGAATCTGAGGGTGCAAAAAAATCTAAACATTGAGAAAATCGCCTTTAAAGTTGTCAATTTATGTTCGAGATTGTGCTGCATTCACTCACAAAAATAATTGTTTTATATATTTACAGTAGGACATTTACAAAATATCTTCATGGAGCATGATCTTTACTTAATATCCTCATGATTTTTGGCATAAAAGAAAAAGCGATAATTTTGACCCATACAATGTATTGTTGGCTATTGCCACAAATATACCCGTGCTACTTTTGTGACTGGTTTTGTGATCCAGGGTCACATATTACTGTGTGATGATTTTTGTCTTACACTTTTTATAAGAGTTAAGGCCATTTTACTAAAGCCATTTAATTTTCATCCCAGTTGAATTGGATGTAGCTCAAAGAGACATTGTCTTTGTCCTGGATGGGTCTGATGACACCAGGGATGCGTTTAAACAGATGTGTCAGTTCGTTCAAAGAGTCGTGGACAAACTCAATATCGGGCTCAGTGGAGACAGAGTGTCTTTAGTCCAATACAGCAGAGAGCCACGTGTCCATTTTTACCTGAACACACATGCCACAAAGCAAGAAGTTCTCAATTCAATTGAGACACTGCAACACCAGGGAGGAAATCCCCTCAACACAGGAAGAGCCCTTGATTATACAAAAAAGAACATGTTCATTGCCTCTTCTGGGAGCAGACTCCTGGATGGGGTTCCTCAGATTCTTGTGCTTGTGACTGGAGGAAGGTCTCAGGATGATGTTAGAGCTCCAGCTGCTGCTCTGAAACAGGACCAAATTGTACCATTTAGTATTGGCAATCAAAATGCAGATGTTATTCAACTCCAGGCAATCTCGTATACTCCTGGTCATACCCTTACTGTTCCTCAGTTTGATGACCTTCAAACCATTGAGCAGAAACTTTTATCATATGTAAAATTAGTTCCTCGTCAGCCCAGGAGGATTCCATCAACTGCAACAGGTAAGGATAAAATGACTGTTTTTTTATGTGGTTGATTTAAAGGTGTTATGGACTAGTTACATAACTATATGTATATATATATATATGCTCCATTGCAGCAGATGCTGGAAAAAGAGATGTTGTTTTTTTAATCGATGCCTCTGATGGCACAAAGGAAAGTTTCTTGCAAATGCAAAACTTTGTTCAGACCCTGGTTCAGAAACTGAATGTGGAACCAAATAAAGATCGTGTTGCAGTGGTCCAGTACAGTGATGATGCAGCTTTTGATTTTCTTTTGAATACACATTCATCATCAGACGATGTTATAAATCATGTGAAACGTCTAATTCATAAAGGAGGAAGGCTGCGTCTCACTGGGGCAGCCTTACAGTATGTAAAGGACAACATGTTTACTGCTGCTGCAGGAAGTAGATATTTGGAGGGTGTGACACAGTTTCTAATTCTGCTGAGTTCTGGAAGGTCTAATGATGACATACGTGGTCCAGTCAAAGCTCTGAAAGATATCGGTGTCATTTCATTAAGTATTGGCACCACAAATGCTGATACACTTGAGTTACAAACAATATCCCATCAACCAAACTACTTTTTCATTTCTGAATTTGAGAACATTCTTGATGTTCAAGATAATATCTTTGCATTAATAAAAGAGGTATCTTACCAACGGTTACCAAAAATGACTTCTCAGGTTTCTGGTAAGAGATTAATTTAATTTCTTAATGTATGTGTGTATATGTGTGTACACCAGCCAGCAGTGTTTTATGTATTATAGCACATGATAGCATAAAGAATCCCATCACACATTCTTACATAATCTTTAGATCAGTAAACACATGATCTAGTGTTGTAGAGTGTGCTATTAAAGTCCTCTATGATAGTAAATATTTTTGTCTCATTTCTTTATTACAGAATCTGCTAAAAGGGATGTTGCATTTCTTATTGATGGCTCTGATGATTCTAAAATTGGTTTTGAGGCAATTCGCAATTTTATCCAGAGGGTAGTTGAGAGTCTAAATGTGGAGGAAGATCTCGATAGGGTGGCGGTTGTTCAGTACAGTCGGGATCCCACAGCTAATTTTTATCTCAGCTCATACTCAACCAAAAAAGAGGTACTAAATTCCATACGTTCTATGAGGCACAAAAGTGGAAGGCCACTGAACACTGGAGCTGCTCTACTGTTTATTAAAGAAAATATATTTACACAATCCTCTGGAAGCAGACGTCATGAGGGTGTACCTCAGATTCTGTACTTATTTAGCGGTGGTAGATCTGGTGATGATGTCAGAATCATTTCACAGAATTTAAGAGAAAACAACATAAAAGTACTTACAATTGGCACAAGAAATGCTGATACACTTGAGTTACAGACAATGTCTTCAACTCCAGCCTATGCTTTTTCTGTTCCTGACTTCACCTCCATCAACAACATTGTCCAAAGAGTTGCCTCTGTTTTGACAAGTGGTGATGAAATTCCTGAGCAATTTCCAACTCCTGAGGGTAAGAATTCTAATAACTGATATCTTTTCTTGAACATGCTGTTATATTAAATGAAGAAGACACTTACAGATGCAGACAGATGTACTGTATGTACTGTAATTCTGGCTTCTATAGAATTGTTGTTAAAAGACTGTTGTCTTTCCTTCATGGAAATATTCTTCCCTTTATTTATTTTAGGCCAGGCTTTGGATGCAGGAAGAAATATTGTGTTTCTTATTGATGGATCTGATAATGCTAGTGATAGATTCCCAACTATACGAGAATTTGTGGCCAGTTTGGCAGAAACATTTGATGTTGGTCAAGAAAAAGATCGAGTTGCTGTTGTGCAGTTCAGTAATACTGCAGCAACAAGCTTTAATCTCAGTACGTACTCATCCTCTTCTGAGGTGGCAGATGCTGTACGCAACCTCAAACCAATAGGGGGAAGGCCACAATATATTGGCCAAGCTCTACAGTTTGTTAGAGACAATATTTTTACCCCTAGAGTTGGAAGTCAGCAAATAGACAGTGTTAGCCAAAATCTTGTGCTAGTGGCTGGTGGCAGATCAAGAGATTCTCCTCGTGGACAAGCTAATGCACTAAAGAGTATGGGAGTAGCCATTTTTGCCATTGGGTCAAGGCTGACAGATCCCATTGAAATGGAAGCAATTTCTTCTCGGACAGATTATGCCATGGCGGTTTATGATTTTCATGAATTAAAAAATGTCCGTCAAAGCCTCCTGACAAAACTTATGGGTGTAATACAAAAAGGAGACACTGAAGTTGATGGTAAGAATTAAAAATAATCCACTGTTATAGGCTGATCATTTAAAGTTTATGCTATTCTGTTTTTTTTTTTGGTTGTTAAATCTGAATTAGATAGAAAGCTACAGAATATTTTATTGAAAATCTTTACATTTTATGCATGTATAACATTTTATGTATTGTCTCCTACCATTGTATATAATTATTAATTAAACTAAGCAAGCAAATTCTAATAAGATGAATACTTTAAAGCTGAATAATTTAAATCTTTCTAATCCTATAATTATTGCAATTCTAGGCACAGGATTAAAAAGGGATATAGCTTTTCTTGTGGATGGTTCGGACAGTACAAGAAGAGGATTTCCAGAGATACGTGATTTTCTGTATAACATTATCACAAATGTTAATGTGGGAATTGATAATGATAGAATCTCAATAATTCAATACAGCAATGTGGCTGTGGCAAACTTTTATTTAAATTCATTCTTAAGAAAGGAAGATGTATTGAATGCAGTAAAAGTGCTTAGCCATAAAGGTGGAAGGCCCTTAAACACAGGATTTGCCCTTCGATACGTAAAGGAAAATATCTTTATAAGCGCCTCAGGGAGCAGGCACAAAGAAGGTACCCCTCAAATATTAATTCTTTTGACTAGTGGAAAGTCCAAGGACAACATTTCTGAAGCAGCCTTTGCTCTTAAAAAAAATGGGGTAATAATATATGGAATAGGAGGAAAGTACTCAGACTCTGATGAATTACAGACAATTTCTTCTGAAAAGAATGTGCTCTCATTGGCTGACTTCAGTGAATTACCAAAAATCCAAGTACAGCTACTGGAAGCAATGAAATCCAATACAAGTTACAACAAAAAGGCATTGATAGGTAAGTGTAATATTCCTTCCTCAAAATAATGAGTGAAATTATTTGCTAACACTTTACAATACGGGTGCACTAACATGCTTAACGAATGCACAGATAATCCGGAGTAAATGTATGACTCATGAAGATAAACTGTTCTTCATCATGAAAGTTATCTGCAAGCGTTTTAAAGCCATATCAGTCTAAACTTCTGATATATGGTTTATAAAAACATTTATATTCAAACACCATGTAAGTACATTTTGCATAATAGGTATCTATATTACTAGATGATGATGAGGAGGAATTAATCCATGATAACACATTTGATTAATAGCAGTTAATAATGACTTTGCGTTTCCCGATAACGTTGTCTCTTAGCACGCTCCGAAGACAAGGTATAACTTAACTAAAGATATACCATTGCTTGGTATATGTTCCCCGAACCATACCTTAGGAAGCTGCTTAAGATATACCTTCTTACATATGACGTTACCCGGTGCTGTTACCCGGTGCTGGTGCTGAATTGGTTGATATCGATGGCTCGAGAATCAATTATTCTCTCATGCAGGAGCTGCTTCACTGCGTTATGTGAGAAAGCGGTGTTCTTTATAAAAGAAGCACTTCAGAAATAGTTGAAATTGCATTTATTAGGACTCATGGGATATTATAAAAAATAATCCAAACTATAGCCTATAATAGCCTAGCCTACATACAATTAAAATTGTATCATATATTGCTGCCATGATAACCATTTAAAATTTTTACGTGCTTTCTTCTTTTTTCCCCATTTTTGTTCGCAGTGGTGGAGCTGCGATGAAATAGTGTTCTTGTAAATACTTTCCAGCATTTCAGTAATAAAATTGTACATCTTACGTACGGTGCTCGGCAGTGATCAAAAAGGATTTAAACAGTGAATTTTGAACCTCTTCTTGTAAACTCAGAGATGTGGATTCAGACGGCAATTAAATTACCACACAACCTGTTTGTCAAAAAACAGTAGGTACTAATTTGGCCAGGGATTTTTACACAGTTTGGGTGAGAAAAAACCCTGATATTATGGATTCGGACAGCACTAAAATCACTGACTTACCCCTGTAAATGTTTAAAATAGAAACAATTAGCGTCCGAATAGGACTTAACTGACAGTAGCCTATGCTTTCACTGGCCTTTAAAAGCGCTCTTTAATTAAATGAATAATATAATGTAATGTATATAATAATTAATAACAATAATCTGTGTAATGACAATTTAATTCTTTGCATGAAAACACTTGAATTAGCCTAATTGAACACTGTCTGGGTGTATTAAAACTTCAGAATGATATTCGTATAGACCTGCAACAGTGATAAGGTAAAGCTAAGAGTGGTCCAGACCAACCTTCCGAACGTATGACTTACAGAAGGTACACTTAACTAAGAACGTTTCGGGAAACACGTATTATCGATAAGGTACAGCTTAAGGTGTAACTTAAGAACAATGTAGCGTTAAGAAGGTTTCGGGAAACGCAGCCCAGATCTATTAATCAAATTCTTGTTTATTAGTTGCTGATGCAGTAATCATTAGTACATAGCCTGGTTTGTCATGAGCCATACATGAACTCAAGATTATCTGTGAATAAGTTAAGAATAAATAAAATGCATATTAGTGTACCTGTATTGTAAAGTGTTACCAATGCTTCTTTAATATACAGAAATGTATTATTATTATTATTATTATTCAATTACAAAATCTGGCTATTATTATATGACATATTTCAATAATTGAAATTAAACATTTGTATTTCTACTCAGGAACAATAATTTAATTAAAATAATAATTTTCAACTACAACATTCTTTTTAATAATGTGTATTGTAACATGCAATAAAAATTAAATCAAAGGTAATGTATTGTGCTCCCCTATTTCACTATTCAATGTTTGTTTCATAGCTGAGGGTGATAGAAAGAGGAGAGATGTTGTCTTCCTGCTGGATGGATCAGATGGCACTAGGAATGGGTTCCCAGCAATGAAAGAATTTGTGCAAAGAATGGTGGAGAAATTAGAAGTAGCTGAAAACAGAGATCGCGTTTCTGTGGTCCAGTACAGCAAAGACCCAGAGGCCCATTTCTATCTAAACACGTACATGACAAAGGAAGAGGTTTTTGACCATGTCAGAGGTCTGAGACACAAAGGAGGTAGACCCCTCTACATGGGGGCAGCGCTCCAGTACGTTAGAGACAATGTCTTTCCTGCCTCCTCTGGCGGAAGACGGCTGGAGGGTGTCCCACAGATACTGATCCTGCTTAGCGGGGGAAGGTCATTTGACAGTGTTGATGCAGCAGCCTCCTCTCTGAAAGAGCTTGGCGTCTTGACCTTTGGAATTGGATCGAGGGGCTCTGATAGCAGAGAACTGCAGAGAATCTCATACGACCCCAATTATGCTCTGTCCGTGTCCGACTTCAGTGAGCTCCCAAATGTCCAAGAGCAGCTGCTGGCCTCTGTCCAGGCTATTGCAATGCCCATCACTCCAACTTCACCGACTCTCACTGGTATGTGCATGGCAGAACTTTATGACAGCTAGCTCACAGGCTGTGCTTTGTTGATCTCCCTAAGTAGTAATGAGCAGTGGGACCATTACCCACAGCTTAGGTAGTCGATGAGGTGGTTGAATTAATGTGACATTTTTAAGATGTTTTGAAATTACTTGGTGTTAATGATGCTGATTTCTTTTCCTAGCTGATGACGCCATACCCAGAAAGGACGTAGTGTTTTTGCTGGACGGTTCAGATGGCACTAGAAATACATTCCCAGCTATGCGTGATTTTGTGCAACGAGTAGTGGAGCGATTCAACATAGAGGCAAACAGAGACCGTGTTTCTGTGGTGCAGTACAGTAGAGACGCTGAGGTCAATTTCTATCTGAATACCTACGCAACAAAAGGGGAGATCCTGAACACTGTCAGAGGTCTGAGGCATAGAGGAGGGAGACCCCTCAACACGGGTGCAGCTCTCCAGTACGTGAGAGACAGTGTCTTCACCGCCTCTGCGGGTAGTAGAAAGCAAGAGGGTGTCCCTCAGATTCTTATCCTCCTCAGTGGAGGACGGTCAAGCGATAACGTAGATACACCTGCCTCCACCCTAAAAGAGAGCGGAATCTTGATTTTTGGCATTGGCACCAGAAATTCGAGCAGAGAGGTGCAGAGAATTGCCAACGACCCTACCTATGCACAGCCCATCAATGAATTCTCTGACCTTCCCAGTGTCCAGCAGCAGTTTATCAGCTCCCTCAACAATGTGCTTGTACAAGTCAAGCCGATGACACCTACTGTGGCCGGTAAGACAGATTATCACACGTCTCTAGAAAACAGCACACTGAGCTCTCCGTGCAAAGTGTGCCGTTGACACTAAACGGTTTATGTTAGCGATGCATGTTAGCAGAGGCGGGGGAAATTAGCCTAACAAGCGATGGGTTTGAACTCCCTGGGGTGTTAAGCAGTGTTGAGTTTTAATGTGTTTGTTTATTCGCTCGTTCGTCAGTTTTAGGCACAGTTTTTGTCTTTTGATGAAAATATCCTTTAAATTATAGACCTCATTTTGCCGCATTCAGTAAGTTTAGGCAGTTTTACTCTGACCAAAATTAGATGCTATTTTAGCAGACAGTAATAACATTTGACTGTTAGATTGGCTGTAAACTAGCTGAAAGGATAGGAGCGTTTTTTCCCTTTTGCAGTTGCCGACTAGAGCACACACACACCCACAGACAATATCAGATACCCAGGGCTCACGTGACTTTGTGTTCCATTCCATTATCCATAGCTGAGCGAAGGATGGCTAGGAGGGATGTAGTGTTCCTGCTGGATGGTTCAGATGGCACAAGGAGCTCTTTCCCTGCAATGCGTGACTTTGTTGAGAGGATGGTGGAGAGACTGAATGTGTCTGAGAAAGGAGACCATGTGTCTGTGGTCCAGTACAGCAGAGATCCAGAGGCCCATTTCTATCTTAACACATACTCAAGAAAGGAGGACGTGCTTGACACGCTCAGGGGTCTGATGCACAAAGGAGGGAGACCCCTAAACACAGGGGCAGCTCTGCAGTACGTGAGGGACAATGTCTTCACTGCCTCCTCTGGAAGCAGACTTGTAGAAGGTGTGCCCCAGTTACTGATTCTGCTGAGTGGTGGAAAGTCATTTGATAATGTTGACACACCAGCCTCATCCCTGAAAGAGCTGGGAGTGCTTATCTTTGCGATAGGGTCGAGGAGCTCAGACAGCAGGGAACTCCAGAAGATCTCCAATGAGCCTAGTTATGCACTCTCAGTGAGTGACTTTGCTGACCTTCCCAGTGTCCAACAGGAGCTTTTCACCAACATTAACACGGTCTTTGTAGAGGAAACGTCTATCACCACCACGACGATAGGTAAGAAAAAAGCCAAACCGGCTTCCTGTAATTCCTCTCCTTTTATTATGGTCGTAGAGAAATGTGCCATATTGTTCCTCTAGTTCTAATGAGTTGCGAAGGAGATGTATTTCTTCCTGAAGAGTAAAACTTTACGGGAGGTGACGCGATATCGAAAACACAAAAAGTATGACCAAGTGTGTAAAGCATTGTTTTTTTTTGTTTTGTTTTTTTTCTCTCCTTACAATGTCCCCCACCTGACCCACGAATATGTATGTTTTTAGCTGAGGGCCGTAGACAGAGGAGAGATGTTGTCTTCCTGCTGGATGGATCGGATGCCACTAGGAATGGGTTCCCAGCAATGAAAGAATTTGTGCAAAGAATGGTGGAGAAATTGGAAGTAGCTGAGAACAGAGATCAAGTTTCTGTGGTCCAGTACAGCAGAGACCCAGAGGCCCATTTCTATCTAAACACGTTCAAGACAAAGGAAAAAATTCTTGACAGTGTCAGAGGTCTGCGGCACAAAGGAGGCAGACCCCTTTACACGGGGGCAGCGCTCCAGTACGTCATAGACAATGTCTTTACTGCCTCCTCCGGCAGCAGACGGGTGGAAGGTGTGCCGCAGATACTGGTTTTGCTTAGCGGGGGAAGGTCATTTGACAGTGTTGAGGCAGCAGCCTCCTCTCTGAAAGAGCTTGGCATCTTGACTTTTGGAATAGGATCGAGGGGCTCTGATAGCAGAGAACTGCAGAGAATCTCATACGACCCCAATTATGCTCTGTCCGTGTCCGACTTCAGTGAGCTCCCAAATGTCCAAGAGCAGCTGCTGGCCTCTGTCCAGGCTGTTGCAATGCCCATCACTCCAACTTCACCGACTCTCACTGGTATGTGCATGGCAGAACTTTATGACAGCTAGCTCACAGGCTGTGCTTTGTTGATCTCCCTAAGTAGTAATGAGCAGTGGGACCATTACCCACAGCTTAGGTAGTCGATGAGGTGGTTGAATTAATGTGACATTTTTAAGATGTTTTGAAATTACTTGGTGTTAATGATGCTGATTTCTTTTCCTAGCTGATGACGCCATACCCAGAAAGGACGTAGTGTTTTTGCTGGACGGTTCAGATGGCACTAGAAATACATTCCCAGCTATGCGTGATTTTGTGCAACGAGTAGTGGAGCGATTCAACATAGAGGCAAACAGAGACCGTGTTTCTGTGGTGCAGTACAGTAGAGACGCTGAGGTCAATTTCTATCTGAATACCTACGCAACAAAAGGGGAGATCCTGAACACTGTCAGAGGTCTGAGGCATAGAGGAGGGAGACCCCTCAACACGGGGGCAGCTCTCCAGTACGTGAGGGACAGTGTCTTCACCGCCTCTGCGGGTAGTAGAAAGCAAGAGGGTGTCCCTCAGATTCTTATCCTCCTCAGTGGAGGACGGTCAAGCGATAACGTAGATACACCTGCCTCCACCCTAAAAGAGAGCGGAATCTTGATTTTTGGCATTGGCACCAGAAATTCGAGCAGAGAGGTGCAGAGAATTGCCAACGACCCTACCTATGCACAGCCCATCAATGAATTCTCTGACCTTCCCAGTGTCCAGCAGCAGTTTATCAGCTCCCTCAACAATGTGCTTGTACAAGTCAAGCCGATGACACCTACTGTGGCCGGTAAGACAGATTATCACACGTCTCTAGAAAACAGCACACTGAGCTCTCCGTGCAAAGCGTGCCGTAGACACTAAACGGTTTATGTTAGCGATGCATGTTAGCAGAGGCGGGGGAAATTAGCCTAACAAGCGATGGGTTTGAACTCCCTGGGGTGTTAAGCAGTGTTGAGTTTTAATGTGTTTGTTTATTCGCTCGTTCGTCAGTTTTAGGCACAGTTTTTGTCTTTTGATGAAAATATCCTTTAAATTATAGACCTCATTTTGCCGCATTCAGTAAGTTTAGGCAGTTTTACTCTGACCAAAATTAGATGCTATTTTAGCAGACAGTAATAACATTTGACTGTTAGATTGGCTGTAAACTAGCTGAAAGGATAGGAGCGTTTTTTTCCCTTTTGCAGTTGCCGTCTAGAGCACACACACACCCACAGACAATATCAGATACCCAGGGCTCACGTGACTTTGTGTTCCATTCTATTACCCATAGCTGAGCGAAGGATGGCTAGGAGGGATGTAGTGTTCCTGCTGGATGGTTCAGATGGCACAAGGAGCTCTTTCCCTGCAATGCGTGACTTTGTTGAGAGGATGGTGGAGCGACTGAATGTGTCTGAGAAAGGAGACCATGTGTCTGTGGTCCAGTACAGCAGAGATCCAGAGGCCCATTTCTATCTTAACACATACTCAAGAAAGGAGGACGTGCTTGACACGCTCAGGGGTCTGATGCTCAAAGGAGGGAGACCCCTCAACACAGGGGCAGCTCTGCAGTACGTGAGGGACAATGTCTTCACTGCCTCCTCTGGAAGCAGACTTGTAGAAGGTGTGCCCCAGTTACTGATTCTGCTGAGTGGTGGAAAGTCATTTGATAACGTTGACACACCAGCCTCATCCCTGAAAGAGCTGGGAGTGCTTATCTTTGCGATAGGGTCGAGGAGCTCAGACAGCAGGGAACTCCAGAAGATCTCCAATGAGCCTAGTTATGCACTCTCAGTGAGTGACTTTGCTGACCTTCCCAGTGTCCAACAGGAGCTTTTGACCAACATTAACACGGTCTTTGTAGAGGAAACGTCTATCACCACCACGACGATAGGTAAGAAAAAAGCCAAACCGGCTTCCTGTAATTCCTCTTCTTTTATTATGGTCGTAGAGAAATGTGCCATATTGTTCCTCTAGTTCTAATGAGTTGCGAAGGAGATAGTAAAACTTTACAGGAGGTGACGCGATATCGAAAACACAAAAAGTATGACCAAGTGTGTAAAGCATTGTGTTTTTTTTTTTGTTTTTTTTTTTTTTCTCCTTACAATGTCCCCCACCTGACCCACGAATATGTATGTTTTTAGCTGAGGGCCGTAGACAGAGGAGAGATGTTGTCTTCCTGCTGGATGGATCGGATGCCACTAGGAATGGGTTCCCAGCAATGAAAGAATTTGTGCAAAGAATGGTGGAGAAATTGGAAGTAGCTGAGAACAGAGATCAAGTTTCTGTGGTCCAGTACAGCAGAGACCCAGAGGCCCATTTCTATCTAAACACGTTCAAGACAAAGGAAAAAATTCTTGACAGTGTCAGAGGTCTGCGGCACAAAGGAGGCAGACCCCTTTACACGGGGGCAGCGCTCCAGTACGTCATAGACAATGTCTTTACTGCCTCCTCCGGCAGCAGACGGGTGGAGGGTGTGCCGCAGATACTGGTTTTGCTTAGCGGGGGAAGGTCATTTGACAGTGTTGAGGCAGCAGCCTCCTCTCTGAAAGAGCTTGGCATCTTGACTTTTGGAATAGGATCGAGGGGCTCTGATAGCAGAGAATTGCAGAGAATTTCATACGACCCCAATTATGCTCTGTCCGTGTCCGACTTCAGTGAGCTTCCAAATGTCCAAGAGCAGCTGCTGGCCTCTGTCAAGGCTGTTTCCATTCCCATCACTCCAACTTCACAGACTGTTACCGGTACGTGCGTTGCAGTACTTTACAATACGCTGTGTCTTGTTTTTCTTCATGATGTCCCTACTTTTTTTAACCGTAGCTCAGAGAGTTAATGAGGTGATGAACCGATGTGTCATTCTGAAGGTTTATGAACGTTATGCACATTACTTGGTGTTAATGATGCTGTTTTCCCTCCTCCTAGCTGATTACGTCACACCCAGAAAGGACATAGTGTTTCTGCTGGACGGTTCAGATGGCACTAGGAATTCTTTCCCAGCTATGCGTGATTTTGTGCAGAGAGTAGTGGAGCAATACACCATAGAGGCAAACAGGGACCGTGTTTCTGTGGTGCAGTACAGTAGAGAAGCCGAGGTCCATTTCTATCTAAATAGCTACACGACAAAGGAAGAGGTTCTTGACCGTGTCAGAGGTCTGAGACACAAAGGAGGAAGACCCCTCTACACGGGGGCAGCTCTCCAGTACGTCAGAGACAATGTATTTACTGCCTCCTCCGGCAGCAGGCGGTTGGAGGGTGTGCCGCAGATACTGATCTTGCTTAGCGGGGGAAGGTCATTCGACAGTGTTGATGCAGCAGCCTCCTCTCTGAAAGAGCTTGGCGTCTTGACCTTTGGAATTGGATCGAGGGGCTCTGATAGCAGAGAACTGCAGAGAATCTCATACGACCCCAATTATGCTCTGTCCGTGTCCGACTTCAGTGAGCTCCCAAATGTCCAAGAGCAGCTGCTGGCCTCTGTCCAGGCTGTTGCAATGCCCATCACTCCAACTTCACCGACTCTCACTGGTATGTGCATGGCAGAACTTTATGACAGCTAGCTCACAGGCTGTGCTTTGTTGATCTCCCTAAGTAGTAATGAGCAGTGGGACCATTACCCACAGCTTAGGTAGTCGATGAGGTGGTTGAATTAATGTGACATTTTTAAGATGTTTTGAAATTACTTGGTGTTAATGATGCTGATTTCTTTTCCTAGCTGATGACGCCATACCCAGAAAGGACGTAGTGTTTTTGCTGGACGGTTCAGATGGCACTAGAAATACATTCCCAGCTATGCGTGATTTTGTGCAACGAGTAGTGGAGCGATTCAACATAGAGGCAAACAGAGACCGTGTTTCTGTGGTGCAGTACAGTAGAGACGCTGAGGTCAATTTCTATCTGAATACCTACGCAACAAAAGGGGAGATCCTGAACACTGTCAGAGGTCTGAGGCATAGAGGAGGGAGACCCCTCAACACGGGTGCAGCTCTCCAGTACGTGAGAGACAGTGTCTTCACCGCCTCTGCGGGTAGTAGAAAGCAAGAGGGTGTCCCTCAGATTCTTATCCTCCTCAGTGGAGGACGGTCAAGCGATAACGTAGATACACCTGCCTCCACCCTAAAAGAGAGCGGAATCTTGATTTTTGGCATTGGCACCAGAAATTCGAGCAGAGAGGTGCAGAGAATTGCCAACGACCCTGCCTATGCACAGCCCATCAATGAATTCTCTGACCTTCCCAGTGTCCAGCAGCAGTTTATCAGCTCCCTCAACAATGTGCTTGTACAAGTCAAGCCGATGACACCTACTGTGGCGGGTAAGACAGATTATCACACGTCTCTAGAAAACAGCACACTGAGCTCTCCGTGCAAAGCGTGCCGTAGACACTAAACGGTTTATGTTAGCGATGCATGTTAGCAGAGGCGGGGGAAATTAGCCTAACAAGCGATGGGTTTGAACTCCCTGGGGTGTTAAGCAGTGTTGAGTTTTAATGTGTTTGTTTATTCGTTCGTTCGTCAGTTTTAGGCACAGTTTTTGTCTTTTGATGAAAATATCCTTTAAATTATAGACCTCATTTTGCCGCATTCAGTAAGTTTAGGCAGTTTTACTCTGACCAAAATTAGATGCTATTTTAGCAGACAGTAATAACATTTGACTGTTAGATTGGCTGTAAACTAGCTAAAAGGATAGGAGCGTTTTTTCCCTTTTGCAGTTGCCGACTAGAGCACACACACACCCACAGACAATATCAGATACCCAGGGCTCACGTGACTTTGTGTTCCATTCCATTACCCATAGCTGAGCGAAGGATGGCTAAGAGGGATGTAGTGTTCCTGCTGGATGGTTCAGATGGCACAAGGAGCTCTTTCCCTGCAATGCGTGACTTTGTTGAGAGGATGGTGGAGAGACTGAATGTGTCTGAGAAAGGAGACCATGTGTCTGTGGTCCAGTACAGCAGAGATCCAGAGGCCCATTTCTATCTTAACACATACTCAAGAAAGGAGGACGTGCTTGACACGCTCAGGGGTCTGATGCACAAAGGAGGGAGACCCCTCAACACAGGGGCAGCTCTGCAGTACGTGAGGGACAATGTCTTCACTGCCTCCTCTGGAAGCAGACTTGTAGAAGGTGTGCCCCAGTTACTGATTCTGCTGAGTGGTGGAAAGTCATTTGATAATGTTGACACACCAGCCTCATCCCTGAAAGAGCTGGGAGTGCTTATCTTTGCGATAGGGTCGAGGAGCTCAGACAGCAGGGAACTCCAGAAGATCTCCAATGAGCCTAGTTATGCACTCTCAGTGAGTGACTTTGCTGACCTTCCCAGTGTCCAACAGGAGCTTTTCACCAACATTAACACGGTCTTTGTAGAGGAAACGTCTATCACCACCACGACGATAGGTAAGAAAAAAGCCAAACCGGCTTCCTGTAATTCCTCTCCTTTTATTATGGTCGTAGAGAAATGTGCCATATTGTTCCTCTAGTTCTAATGAGTTGCGAAGGAGATAGTGTAAAACTTTACAGGAGGTGACGCGATATCGAAAACACAAAAAGTATGACCAAGTGTGTAAAGCATTGTGTTTTTTTTTTGTTTTTCTCTCCTTACAATGTCCCCCACCTGACCCACGAATATGTATGTTTTTAGCTGAGGGCCGTAGACAGAGGAGAGATGTTGTCTTCCTGCTGGATGGATCGGATGCCACTAGGAATGGGTTCCCAGCAATGAAAGAATTTGTGCAAAGAATGGTGGAGAAATTGGAAGTAGCTGAGAACAGAGATCAAGTTTCTGTGGTCCAGTACAGCAGAGACCCAGAGGCCCATTTCTATCTAAACACGTTCAAGACAAAGGAAAAAATTCTTGACAGTGTCAGAGGTCTGCGGCACAAAGGAGGCAGACCCCTTTACACGGGGGCAGCGCTCCAGTACGTCATAGACAATGTCTTTACTGCCTCCTCCGGCAGCAGACGGGTGGAGGGTGTGCCGCAGATACTGGTTTTGCTTAGCGGGGGAAGGTCATTTGACAGTGTTGAGGCAGCAGCCTCCTCTCTGAAAGAGCTTGGCATCTTGGCTTTTGGAATAGGATCGAGGGGCTCTGATAGCAGAGAATTGCAGAGAATTTCATACGACCCCAATTATGCTCTGTCCGTGTCCGACTTCAGTGAGCTTCCAAATGTCCAAGAGCAGCTGCTGGCCTCTGTCAAGGCTGTTTCCATTCCCATCACTCCAACTTCACAGACTGTTACCGGTACGTGCGTTGCAGTACTTTACAATACGCTGTGTCTTGTTTTTCTTCATGATGTCCCTACTTTTTTTAACCGTAGCTCAGAGAGTTAATGAGGTGATGAACCGATGTGTCATTCTGAAGGTTTATGAACGTTATGCACATTACTTGGTGTTAATGATGCTGTTTTCCCTCCTCCTAGCTGATTACGTCACACCCAGAAAGGACATAGTGTTTCTGCTGGACGGTTCAGATGGCACTAGGAATTCTTTCCCAGCTATGCGTGATTTTGTGCAGAGAGTAGTGGAGCAATACACCATAGAGGCAAACAGGGACCGTGTTTCTGTGGTGCAGTACAGTAGAGAAGCCGAGGTCCATTTCTATCTAAATAGCTACACGACAAAGGAAGAGGTTCTTGACCGTGTCAGAGGTCTGAGACACAAAGGAGGAAGACCCCTCTACACGGGGGCAGCTCTCCAGTACGTCAGAGACAATGTATTTACTGCCTCCTCCGGCAGCAGGCGGTTGGAGGGTGTGCCGCAGATACTGATCTTGCTTAGCGGGGGAAGGTCATTCGACAGTGTTGATGCAGCAGCCTCCTCTCTGAAAGAGCTTGGCGTCTTGACCTTTGGAATTGGATCGAGGGGCTCTGATAGCAGAGAACTGCAGAGAATCTCATACGACCCCAATTATGCTCTGTCCGTGTCCGACTTCAGTGAGCTCCCAAATGTCCAAGAGCAGCTGCTGGCCTCTGTCCAGGCTGTTGCAATGCCCATCACTCCAACTTCACCGACTCTCACTGGTATGTGCATGGCAGAACTTTATGACAGCTAGCTCACAGGCTGTGCTTTGTTGATCTCCCTAAGTAGTAATGAGCAGTGGGACCATTACCCACAGCTTAGGTAGTCGATGAGGTGGTTGAATTAATGTGACATTTTTAAGATGTTTTGAAATTACTTGGTGTTAATGATGCTGATTTCTTTTCCTAGCTGATGACGCCATACCCAGAAAGGACGTAGTGTTTTTGCTGGACGGTTCAGATGGCACTAGAAATACATTCCCAGCTATGCGTGATTTTGTGCAACGAGTAGTGGAGCGATTCAACATAGAGGCAAACAGAGACCGTGTTTCTGTGGTGCAGTACAGTAGAGACGCTGAGGTCAATTTCTATCTGAATACCTACGCAACAAAAGGGGAGATCCTGAACACTGTCAGAGGTCTGAGGCATAGAGGAGGGAGACCCCTCAACACGGGTGCAGCTCTCCAGTACGTGAGAGACAGTGTCTTCACCGCCTCTGCGGGTAGTAGAAAGCAAGAGGGTGTCCCTCAGATTCTTATCCTCCTCAGTGGAGGACGGTCAAGCGATAACGTAGATACACCTGCCTCCACCCTAAAAGAGAGCGGAATCTTGATTTTTGGCATTGGCACCAGAAATTCGAGCAGAGAGGTGCAGAGAATTGCCAACGACCCTGCCTATGCACAGCCCATCAATGAATTCTCTGACCTTCCCAGTGTCCAGCAGCAGTTTATCAGCTCCCTCAACAATGTGCTTGTACAAGTCAAGCCGATGACACCTACTGTGGCGGGTAAGACAGATTATCACACGTCTCTAGAAAACAGCACACTGAGCTCTCCGTGCAAAGCGTGCCGTAGACACTAAACGGTTTATGTTAGCGATGCATGTTAGCAGAGGCGGGGGAAATTAGCCTAACAAGCGATGGGTTTGAACTCCCTGGGGTGTTAAGCAGTGTTGAGTTTTAATGTGTTTGTTTATTCGTTCGTTCGTCAGTTTTAGGCACAGTTTTTGTCTTTTGATGAAAATATCCTTTAAATTATAGACCTCATTTTGCCGCATTCAGTAAGTTTAGGCAGTTTTACTCTGACCAAAATTAGATGCTATTTTAGCAGACAGTAATAACATTTGACTGTTAGATTGGCTGTAAACTAGCTAAAAGGATAGGAGCGTTTTTTCCCTTTTGCAGTTGCCGACTAGAGCACACACACACCCACAGACAATATCAGATACCCAGGGCTCACGTGACTTTGTGTTCCATTCCATTACCCATAGCTGAGCGAAGGATGGCTAAGAGGGATGTAGTGTTCCTGCTGGATGGTTCAGATGGCACAAGGAGCTCTTTCCCTGCAATGCGTGACTTTGTTGAGAGGATGGTGGAGAGACTGAATGTGTCTGAGAAAGGAGACCATGTGTCTGTGGTCCAGTACAGCAGAGATCCAGAGGCCCATTTCTATCTTAACACATACTCAAGAAAGGAGGACGTGCTTGACACGCTCAGGGGTCTGATGCACAAAGGAGGGAGACCCCTCAACACAGGGGCAGCTCTGCAGTACGTGAGGGACAATGTCTTCACTGCCTCCTCTGGAAGCAGACTTGTAGAAGGTGTGCCCCAGTTACTGATTCTGCTGAGTGGTGGAAAGTCATTTGATAATGTTGACACACCAGCCTCATCCCTGAAAGAGCTGGGAGTGCTTATCTTTGCGATAGGGTCGAGGAGCTCAGACAGCAGGGAACTCCAGAAGATCTCCAATGAGCCTAGTTATGCACTCTCAGTGAGTGACTTTGCTGACCTTCCCAGTGTCCAACAGGAGCTTTTCACCAACATTAACACGGTCTTTGTAGAGGAAACGTCTATCACCACCACGACGATAGGTAAGAAAAAAGCCAAACCGGCTTCCTGTAATTCCTCTCCTTTTATTATGGTCGTAGAGAAATGTGCCATATTGTTCCTCTAGTTCTAATGAGTTGCGAAGGAGATAGTGTAAAACTTTACAGGAGGTGACGCGATATCGAAAACACAAAAAGTATGACCAAGTGTGTAAAGCATTGTGTTTTTTTTTTGTTTTTCTCTCCTTACAATGTCCCCCACCTGACCCACGAATATGTATGTTTTTAGCTGAGGGCCGTAGACAGAGGAGAGATGTTGTCTTCCTGCTGGATGGATCGGATGCCACTAGGAATGGGTTCCCAGCAATGAAAGAATTTGTGCAAAGAATGGTGGAGAAATTGGAAGTAGCTGAGAACAGAGATCAAGTTTCTGTGGTCCAGTACAGCAGAGACCCAGAGGCCCATTTCTATCTAAACACGTTCAAGACAAAGGAAAAAATTCTTGACAGTGTCAGAGGTCTGCGGCACAAAGGAGGCAGACCCCTTTACACGGGGGCAGCGCTCCAGTACGTCATAGACAATGTCTTTACTGCCTCCTCCGGCAGCAGACGGGTGGAGGGTGTGCCGCAGATACTGGTTTTGCTTAGCGGGGGAAGGTCATTTGACAGTGTTGAGGCAGCAGCCTCCTCTCTGAAAGAGCTTGGCATCTTGGCTTTTGGAATAGGATCGAGGGGCTCTGATAGCAGAGAATTGCAGAGAATTTCATACGACCCCAATTATGCTCTGTCCGTGTCCGACTTCAGTGAGCTTCCAAATGTCCAAGAGCAGCTGCTGGCCTCTGTCAAGGCTGTTTCCATTCCCATCACTCCAACTTCACAGACTGTTACCGGTACGTGCGTTGCAGTACTTTACAATACGCTGTGTCTTGTTTTTCTTCATGATGTCCCTACTTTTTTTAACCGTAGCTCAGAGAGTTAATGAGGTGATGAACCGATGTGTCATTCTGAAGGTTTATGAACGTTATGCACATTACTTGGTGTTAATGATGCTGTTTTCCCTCCTCCTAGCTGATTACGTCACACCCAGAAAGGACATAGTGTTTCTGCTGGACGGTTCAGATGGCACTAGGAATTCTTTCCCAGCTATGCGTGATTTTGTGCAGAGAGTAGTGGAGCAATACACCATAGAGGCAAACAGGGACCGTGTTTCTGTGGTGCAGTACAGTAGAGAAGCCGAGGTCCATTTCTATCTAAATAGCTACACGACAAAGGAAGAGGTTCTTGACCGTGTCAGAGGTCTGAGACACAAAGGAGGAAGACCCCTCTACACGGGGGCAGCTCTCCAGTACGTCAGAGACAATGTATTTACTGCCTCCTCCGGCAGCAGGCGGTTGGAGGGTGTGCCGCAGATACTGATCTTGCTTAGCGGGGGAAGGTCATTCGACAGTGTTGATGCAGCAGCCTCCTCTCTGAAAGAGCTTGGCGTCTTGACCTTTGGAATTGGATCGAGGGGCTCTGATAGCAGAGAACTGCAGAGAATCTCATACGACCCCAATTATGCTCTGTCCGTGTCCGACTTCAGTGAGCTCCCAAATGTCCAAGAGCAGCTGCTGGCCTCTGTCCAGGCTGTTGCAATGCCCATCACTCCAACTTCACCGACTCTCACTGGTATGTGCATGGCAGAACTTTATGACAGCTAGCTCACAGGCTGTGCTTTGTTGATCTCCCTAAGTAGTAATGAGCAGTGGGACCATTACCCACAGCTTAGGTAGTCGATGAGGTGGTTGAATTAATGTGACATTTTTAAGATGTTTTGAAATTACTTGGTGTTAATGATGCTGATTTCTTTTCCTAGCTGATGACGCCATACCCAGAAAGGACGTAGTGTTTTTGCTGGACGGTTCAGATGGCACTAGAAATACATTCCCAGCTATGCGTGATTTTGTGCAACGAGTAGTGGAGCGATTCAACATAGAGGCAAACAGAGACCGTGTTTCTGTGGTGCAGTACAGTAGAGACGCTGAGGTCAATTTCTATCTGAATACCTACGCAACAAAAGGGGAGATCCTGAACACTGTCAGAGGTCTGAGGCATAGAGGAGGGAGACCCCTCAACACGGGTGCAGCTCTCCAGTACGTGAGAGACAGTGTCTTCACCGCCTCTGCGGGTAGTAGAAAGCAAGAGGGTGTCCCTCAGATTCTTATCCTCCTCAGTGGAGGACGGTCAAGCGATAACGTAGATACACCTGCCTCCACCCTAAAAGAGAGCGGAATCTTGATTTTTGGCATTGGCACCAGAAATTCGAGCAGAGAGGTGCAGAGAATTGCCAACGACCCTGCCTATGCACAGCCCATCAATGAATTCTCTGACCTTCCCAGTGTCCAGCAGCAGTTTATCAGCTCCCTCAACAATGTGCTTGTACAAGTCAAGCCGATGACACCTACTGTGGCGGGTAAGACAGATTATCACACGTCTCTAGAAAACAGCACACTGAGCTCTCCGTGCAAAGCGTGCCGTAGACACTAAACGGTTTATGTTAGCGATGCATGTTAGCAGAGGCGGGGGAAATTAGCCTAACAAGCGATGGGTTTGAACTCCCTGGGGTGTTAAGCAGTGTTGAGTTTTAATGTGTTTGTTTATTCGTTCGTTCGTCAGTTTTAGGCACAGTTTTTGTCTTTTGATGAAAATATCCTTTAAATTATAGACCTCATTTTGCCGCATTCAGTAAGTTTAGGCAGTTTTACTCTGACCAAAATTAGATGCTATTTTAGCAGACAGTAATAACATTTGACTGTTAGATTGGCTGTAAACTAGCTAAAAGGATAGGAGCGTTTTTTCCCTTTTGCAGTTGCCGACTAGAGCACACACACACCCACAGACAATATCAGATACCCAGGGCTCACGTGACTTTGTGTTCCATTCCATTACCCATAGCTGAGCGAAGGATGGCTAAGAGGGATGTAGTGTTCCTGCTGGATGGTTCAGATGGCACAAGGAGCTCTTTCCCTGCAATGCGTGACTTTGTTGAGAGGATGGTGGAGAGACTGAATGTGTCTGAGAAAGGAGACCATGTGTCTGTGGTCCAGTACAGCAGAGATCCAGAGGCCCATTTCTATCTTAACACATACTCAAGAAAGGAGGACGTGCTTGACACGCTCAGGGGTCTGATGCACAAAGGAGGGAGACCCCTCAACACAGGGGCAGCTCTGCAGTACGTGAGGGACAATGTCTTCACTGCCTCCTCTGGAAGCAGACTTGTAGAAGGTGTGCCCCAGTTACTGATTCTGCTGAGTGGTGGAAAGTCATTTGATAATGTTGACACACCAGCCTCATCCCTGAAAGAGCTGGGAGTGCTTATCTTTGCGATAGGGTCGAGGAGCTCAGACAGCAGGGAACTCCAGAAGATCTCCAATGAGCCTAGTTATGCACTCTCAGTGAGTGACTTTGCTGACCTTCCCAGTGTCCAACAGGAGCTTTTCACCAACATTAACACGGTCTTTGTAGAGGAAACGTCTATCACCACCACGACGATAGGTAAGAAAAAAGCCAAACCGGCTTCCTGTAATTCCTCTCCTTTTATTATGGTCGTAGAGAAATGTGCCATATTGTTCCTCTAGTTCTAATGAGTTGCGAAGGAGATGTATTTCTTCCTGAAGAGTAAAACTTTACAGGAGGTGACGCGATATCGAAAACACAAAAAGTATGACCAAGTGTGTAAAGCATTGTGTTTTTTTTTTGTTTTTCTCTCCTTACAATGTCCCCCACCTGACCCACGAATATGTATGTTTTTAGCTGAGGGCCGTAGACAGAGGAGAGATGTTGTCTTCCTGCTGGATGGATCGGATGCCACTAGGAATGGGTTCCCAGCAATGAAAGAATTTGTGCAAAGAATGGTGGAGAAATTGGAAGTAGCTGAGAACAGAGATCAAGTTTCTGTGGTCCAGTACAGCAGAGACCCAGAGGCCCATTTCTATCTAAACACGTTCAAGACAAAGGAAAAAATTCTTGACAGTGTCAGAGGTCTGCGGCACAAAGGAGGCAGACCCCTTTACACGGGGGCAGCGCTCCAGTACGTCATAGACAATGTCTTTACTGCCTCCTCCGGCAGCAGACGGGTGGAGGGTGTGCCGCAGATACTGGTTTTGCTTAGCGGGGGAAGGTCATTTGACAGTGTTGAGGCAGCAGCCTCCTCTCTGAAAGAGCTTGGCATCTTGGCTTTTGGAATAGGATCGAGGGGCTCTGATAGCAGAGAATTGCAGAGAATTTCATACGACCCCAATTATGCTCTGTCCGTGTCCGACTTCAGTGAGCTTCCAAATGTCCAAGAGCAGCTGCTGGCCTCTGTCAAGGCTGTTTCCATTCCCATCACTCCAACTTCACAGACTGTTACCGGTACGTGCGTTGCAGTACTTTACAATACGCTGTGTCTTGTTTTTCTTCATGATGTCCCTACTTTTTTTAACCGTAGCTCAGAGAGTTAATGAGGTGATGAACCGATGTGTCATTCTGAAGGTTTATGAACGTTATGCACATTACTTGGTGTTAATGATGCTGTTTTCCCTCCTCCTAGCTGATTACGTCACACCCAGAAAGGACATAGTGTTTCTGCTGGACGGTTCAGATGGCACTAGGAATTCTTTCCCAGCTATGCGTGATTTTGTGCAGAGAGTAGTGGAGCAATACACCATAGAGGCAAACAGGGACCGTGTTTCTGTGGTGCAGTACAGTAGAGAAGCCGAGGTCCATTTCTATCTAAATAGCTACACGACAAAGGAAGAGGTTCTTGACCGTGTCAGAGGTCTGAGACACAAAGGAGGAAGACCCCTCTACACGGGGGCAGCTCTCCAGTACGTCAGAGACAATGTATTTACTGCCTCCTCCGGCAGCAGGCGGTTGGAGGGTGTGCCGCAGATACTGATCTTGCTTAGCGGGGGAAGGTCATTCGACAGTGTTGATGCAGCAGCCTCCTCTCTGAAAGAGCTTGGCGTCTTGACCTTTGGAATTGGATCGAGGGGCTCTGATAGCAGAGAACTGCAGAGAATCTCATACGACCCCAATTATGCTCTGTCCGTGTCCGACTTCAGTGAGCTCCCAAATGTCCAAGAGCAGCTGCTGGCCTCTGTCCAGGCTGTTGCAATGCCCATCACTCCAACTTCACCGACTCTCACTGGTATGTGCATGGCAGAACTTTATGACAGCTAGCTCACAGGCTGTGCTTTGTTGATCTCCCTAAGTAGTAATGAGCAGTGGGACCATTACCCACAGCTTAGGTAGTCGATGAGGTGGTTGAATTAATGTGACATTTTTAAGATGTTTTGAAATTACTTGGTGTTAATGATGCTGATTTCTTTTCCTAGCTGATGACGCCATACCCAGAAAGGACGTAGTGTTTTTGCTGGACGGTTCAGATGGCACTAGAAATACATTCCCAGCTATGCGTGATTTTGTGCAACGAGTAGTGGAGCGATTCAACATAGAGGCAAACAGAGACCGTGTTTCTGTGGTGCAGTACAGTAGAGACGCTGAGGTCAATTTCTATCTGAATACCTACGCAACAAAAGGGGAGATCCTGAACACTGTCAGAGGTCTGAGGCATAGAGGAGGGAGACCCCTCAACACGGGTGCAGCTCTCCAGTACGTGAGAGACAGTGTCTTCACCGCCTCTGCGGGTAGTAGAAAGCAAGAGGGTGTCCCTCAGATTCTTATCCTCCTCAGTGGAGGACGGTCAAGCGATAACGTAGATACACCTGCCTCCACCCTAAAAGAGAGCGGAATCTTGATTTTTGGCATTGGCACCAGAAATTCGAGCAGAGAGGTGCAGAGAATTGCCAACGACCCTGCCTATGCACAGCCCATCAATGAATTCTCTGACCTTCCCAGTGTCCAGCAGCAGTTTATCAGCTCCCTCAACAATGTGCTTGTACAAGTCAAGCCGATGACACCTACTGTGGCGGGTAAGACAGATTATCACACGTCTCTAGAAAACAGCACACTGAGCTCTCCGTGCAAAGCGTGCCGTAGACACTAAACGGTTTATGTTAGCGATGCATGTTAGCAGAGGCGGGGGAAATTAGCCTAACAAGCGATGGGTTTGAACTCCCTGGGGTGTTAAGCAGTGTTGAGTTTTAATGTGTTTGTTTATTCGTTCGTTCGTCAGTTTTAGGCACAGTTTTTGTCTTTTGATGAAAATATCCTTTAAATTATAGACCTCATTTTGCCGCATTCAGTAAGTTTAGGCAGTTTTACTCTGACCAAAATTAGATGCTATTTTAGCAGACAGTAATAACATTTGACTGTTAGATTGGCTGTAAACTAGCTAAAAGGATAGGAGCGTTTTTTCCCTTTTGCAGTTGCCGACTAGAGCACACACACACCCACAGACAATATCAGATACCCAGGGCTCACGTGACTTTGTGTTCCATTCCATTACCCATAGCTGAGCGAAGGATGGCTAGGAGGGATGTAGTGTTCCTGCTGGATGGTTCAGATGGCACAAGGAGCTCTTTCCCTGCAATGCGTGACTTTGTTGAGAGGATGGTGGAGAGACTGAATGTGTCTGAGAAAGGAGACCATGTGTCTGTGGTCCAGTACAGCAGAGATCCAGAGGCCCATTTCTATCTTAACACATACTCAAGAAAGGAGGACGTGCTTGACACGCTCAGGGGTCTGATGCACAAAGGAGGGAGACCCCTCAACACAGGGGCAGCTCTGCAGTACGTGAGGGACAATGTCTTCACTGCCTCCTCTGGAAGCAGACTTGTAGAAGGTGTGCCCCAGTTACTGATTCTGCTGAGTGGTGGAAAGTCATTTGATAATGTTGACACACCAGCCTCATCCCTGAAAGAGCTGGGAGTGCTTATCTTTGCGATAGGGTCGAGGAGCTCAGACAGCAGGGAACTCCAGAAGATCTCCAATGAGCCTAGTTATGCACTCTCAGTGAGTGACTTTGCTGACCTTCCCAGTGTCCAACAGGAGCTTTTCACCAACATTAACACGGTCTTTGTAGAGGAAACGTCTATCACCACCACGACGATAGGTAAGAAAAAAGCCAAACCGGCTTCCTGTAATTCCTCTCCTTTTATTATGGTCGTAGAGAAATGTGCCATATTGTTCCTCTAGTTCTAATGAGTTGCGAAGGAGATAGTAAAACTTTACAGGAGGTGACGCAATATCGAAAACACAAAAAGTATGACCAAGTGTGTAAAGCATTGTGTTTTTTTTTTTTGTTTTTTTTTTTCTCTCCTTACAATGTCCCCCACCTGACCCACGAATATGTATGTTTTTAGCTGAGGGCCGTAGACAGAGGAGAGATGTTGTCTTCCTGCTGGATGGATCGGATGCCACTAGGAATGGGTTCCCAGCAATGAAAGAATTTGTGCAAAGAATGGTGGAGAAATTGGAAGTAGCTGAGAACAGAGATCAAGTTTCTGTGGTCCAGTACAGCAGAGACCCAGAGGCCCATTTCTATCTAAACACGTTCAAGACAAAGGAAAAAATTCTTGACAGTGTCAGAGGTCTGCGGCACAAAGGAGGCAGACCCCTTTACACGGGGGCAGCGCTCCAGTACGTCATAGACAATGTCTTTACTGCCTCCTCCGGCAGCAGACGGGTGGAGGGTGTGCCGCAGATACTGGTTTTGCTTAGCGGGGGAAGGTCATTTGACAGTGTTGAGGCAGCAGCCTCCTCTCTGAAAGAGCTTGGCATCTTGGCTTTTGGAATAGGATCGAGGGGCTCTGATAGCAGAGAATTGCAGAGAATTTCATACGACCCCAATTATGCTCTGTCCGTGTCCGACTTCAGTGAGCTTCCAAATGTCCAAGAGCAGCTGCTGGCCTCTGTCAAGGCTGTTTCCATTCCCATCACTCCAACTTCACAGACTGTTACCGGTACGTGCGTTGCAGTACTTTACAATACGCTGTGTCTTGTTTTTCTTCATGATGTCCCTACTTTTTTTAACCGTAGCTCAGAGAGTTAATGAGGTGATGAACCGATGTGTCATTCTGAAGGTTTATGAACGTTATGCACATTACTTGGTGTTAATGATGCTGTTTTCCCTCCTCCTAGCTGATTACGTCACACCCAGAAAGGACATAGTGTTTCTGCTGGACGGTTCAGATGGCACTAGGAATTCTTTCCCAGCTATGCGTGATTTTGTGCAGAGAGTAGTGGAGCAATACACCATAGAGGCAAACAGGGACCGTGTTTCTGTGGTGCAGTACAGTAGAGAAGCCGAGGTCCATTTCTATCTAAATAGCTACACGACAAAGGAAGAGGTTCTTGACCGTGTCAGAGGTCTGAGACACAAAGGAGGAAGACCCCTCTACACGGGGGCAGCTCTCCAGTACGTCAGAGACAATGTATTTACTGCCTCCTCCGGCAGCAGGCGGTTGGAGGGTGTGCCGCAGATACTGATCTTGCTTAGCGGGGGAAGGTCATTCGACAGTGTTGATGCAGCAGCCTCCTCTCTGAAAGAGCTTGGCGTCTTGACCTTTGGAATTGGATCGAGGGGCTCTGATAGCAGAGAACTGCAGAGAATCTCATACGACCCCAATTATGCTCTGTCCGTGTCCGACTTCAGTGAGCTCCCAAATGTCCAAGAGCAGCTGCTGGCCTCTGTCCAGGCTGTTGCAATGCCCATCACTCCAACTTCACCGACTCTCACTGGTATGTGCATGGCAGAACTTTATGACAGCTAGCTCACAGGCTGTGCTTTGTTGATCTCCCTAAGTAGTAATGAGCAGTGGGACCATTACCCACAGCTTAGGTAGTCGATGAGGTGGTTGAATTAATGTGACATTTTTAAGATGTTTTGAAATTACTTGGTGTTAATGATGCTGATTTCTTTTCCTAGCTGATGACGCCATACCCAGAAAGGACGTAGTGTTTTTGCTGGACGGTTCAGATGGCACTAGAAATACATTCCCAGCTATGCGTGATTTTGTGCAACGAGTAGTGGAGCGATTCAACATAGAGGCAAACAGAGACCGTGTTTCTGTGGTGCAGTACAGTAGAGACGCTGAGGTCAATTTCTATCTGAATACCTACGCAACAAAAGGGGAGATCCTGAACACTGTCAGAGGTCTGAGGCATAGAGGAGGGAGACCCCTCAACACGGGTGCAGCTCTCCAGTACGTGAGAGACAGTGTCTTCACCGCCTCTGCGGGTAGTAGAAAGCAAGAGGGTGTCCCTCAGATTCTTATCCTCCTCAGTGGAGGACGGTCAAGCGATAACGTAGATACACCTGCCTCCACCCTAAAAGAGAGCGGAATCTTGATTTTTGGCATTGGCACCAGAAATTCGAGCAGAGAGGTGCAGAGAATTGCCAACGACCCTGCCTATGCACAGCCCATCAATGAATTCTCTGACCTTCCCAGTGTCCAGCAGCAGTTTATCAGCTCCCTCAACAATGTGCTTGTACAAGTCAAGCCGATGACACCTACTGTGGCGGGTAAGACAGATTATCACACGTCTCTAGAAAACAGCACACTGAGCTCTCCGTGCAAAGCGTGCCGTAGACACTAAACGGTTTATGTTAGCGATGCATGTTAGCAGAGGCGGGGGAAATTAGCCTAACAAGCGATGGGTTTGAACTCCCTGGGGTGTTAAGCAGTGTTGAGTTTTAATGTGTTTGTTTATTCGTTCGTTCGTCAGTTTTAGGCACAGTTTTTGTCTTTTGATGAAAATATCCTTTAAATTATAGACCTCATTTTGCCGCATTCAGTAAGTTTAGGCAGTTTTACTCTGACCAAAATTAGATGCTATTTTAGCAGACAGTAATAACATTTGACTGTTAGATTGGCTGTAAACTAGCTAAAAGGATAGGAGCGTTTTTTCCCTTTTGCAGTTGCCGACTAGAGCACACACACACCCACAGACAATATCAGATACCCAGGGCTCACGTGACTTTGTGTTCCATTCCATTACCCATAGCTGAGCGAAGGATGGCTAGGAGGGATGTAGTGTTCCTGCTGGATGGTTCAGATGGCACAAGGAGCTCTTTCCCTGCAATGCGTGACTTTGTTGAGAGGATGGTGGAGAGACTGAATGTGTCTGAGAAAGGAGACCATGTGTCTGTGGTCCAGTACAGCAGAGATCCAGAGGCCCATTTCTATCTTAACACATACTCAAGAAAGGAGGACGTGCTTGACACGCTCAGGGGTCTGATGCACAAAGGAGGGAGACCCCTCAACACAGGGGCAGCTCTGCAGTACGTGAGGGACAATGTCTTCACTGCCTCCTCTGGAAGCAGACTTGTAGAAGGTGTGCCCCAGTTACTGATTCTGCTGAGTGGTGGAAAGTCATTTGATAATGTTGACACACCAGCCTCATCCCTGAAAGAGCTGGGAGTGCTTATCTTTGCGATAGGGTCGAGGAGCTCAGACAGCAGGGAACTCCAGAAGATCTCCAATGAGCCTAGTTATGCACTCTCAGTGAGTGACTTTGCTGACCTTCCCAGTGTCCAACAGGAGCTTTTCACCAACATTAACACGGTCTTTGTAGAGGAAACGTCTATCACCACCACGACGATAGGTAAGAAAAAAGCCAAACCGGCTTCCTGTAATTCCTCTCCTTTTATTATGGTCGTAGAGAAATGTGCCATATTGTTCCTCTAGTTCTAATGAGTTGCGAAGGAGATGTATTTCTTCCTGAAGAGTAAAACTTTACAGGAGGTGACGCGATATCGAAAACACAAAAAGTATGACCAAGTGTGTAAAGCATTGTGTTTTTTTTTTGTTTTTCTCTCCTTACAATGTCCCCCACCTGACCCACGAATATGTATGTTTTTAGCTGAGGGCCGTAGACAGAGGAGAGATGTTGTCTTCCTGCTGGATGGATCGGATGCCACTAGGAATGGGTTCCCAGCAATGAAAGAATTTGTGCAAAGAATGGTGGAGAAATTGGAAGTAGCTGAGAACAGAGATCAAGTTTCTGTGGTCCAGTACAGCAGAGACCCAGAGGCCCATTTCTATCTAAACACGTTCAAGACAAAGGAAAAAATTCTTGACAGTGTCAGAGGTCTGCGGCACAAAGGAGGCAGACCCCTTTACACGGGGGCAGCGCTCCAGTACGTCATAGACAATGTCTTTACTGCCTCCTCCGGCAGCAGACGGGTGGAGGGTGTGCCGCAGATACTGGTTTTGCTTAGCGGGGGAAGGTCATTTGACAGTGTTGAGGCAGCAGCCTCCTCTCTGAAAGAGCTTGGCATCTTGGCTTTTGGAATAGGATCGAGGGGCTCTGATAGCAGAGAATTGCAGAGAATTTCATACGACCCCAATTATGCTCTGTCCGTGTCCGACTTCAGTGAGCTTCCAAATGTCCAAGAGCAGCTGCTGGCCTCTGTCAAGGCTGTTTCCATTCCCATCACTCCAACTTCACAGACTGTTACCGGTACGTGCGTTGCAGTACTTTACAATACGCTGTGTCTTGTTTTTCTTCATGATGTCCCTACTTTTTTTAACCGTAGCTCAGAGAGTTAATGAGGTGATGAACCGATGTGTCATTCTGAAGGTTTATGAACGTTATGCACATTACTTGGTGTTAATGATGCTGTTTTCCCTCCTCCTAGCTGATTACGTCACACCCAGAAAGGACATAGTGTTTCTGCTGGACGGTTCAGATGGCACTAGGAATTCTTTCCCAGCTATGCGTGATTTTGTGCAGAGAGTAGTGGAGCAATACACCATAGAGGCAAACAGGGACCGTGTTTCTGTGGTGCAGTACAGTAGAGAAGCCGAGGTCCATTTCTATCTAAATAGCTACACGACAAAGGAAGAGGTTCTTGACCGTGTCAGAGGTCTGAGACACAAAGGAGGAAGACCCCTCTACACGGGGGCAGCTCTCCAGTACGTCAGAGACAATGTATTTACTGCCTCCTCCGGCAGCAGGCGGTTGGAGGGTGTGCCGCAGATACTGATCTTGCTTAGCGGGGGAAGGTCATTCGACAGTGTTGATGCAGCAGCCTCCTCTCTGAAAGAGCTTGGCGTCTTGACCTTTGGAATTGGATCGAGGGGCTCTGATAGCAGAGAACTGCAGAGAATCTCATACGACCCCAATTATGCTCTGTCCGTGTCCGACTTCAGTGAGCTCCCAAATGTCCAAGAGCAGCTGCTGGCCTCTGTCCAGGCTGTTGCAATGCCCATCACTCCAACTTCACCGACTCTCACTGGTATGTGCATGGCAGAACTTTATGACAGCTAGCTCACAGGCTGTGCTTTGTTGATCTCCCTAAGTAGTAATGAGCAGTGGGACCATTACCCACAGCTTAGGTAGTCGATGAGGTGGTTGAATTAATGTGACATTTTTAAGATGTTTTGAAATTACTTGGTGTTAATGATGCTGATTTCTTTTCCTAGCTGATGACGCCATACCCAGAAAGGACGTAGTGTTTTTGCTGGACGGTTCAGATGGCACTAGAAATACATTCCCAGCTATGCGTGATTTTGTGCAACGAGTAGTGGAGCGATTCAACATAGAGGCAAACAGAGACCGTGTTTCTGTGGTGCAGTACAGTAGAGACGCTGAGGTCAATTTCTATCTGAATACCTACGCAACAAAAGGGGAGATCCTGAACACTGTCAGAGGTCTGAGGCATAGAGGAGGGAGACCCCTCAACACGGGTGCAGCTCTCCAGTACGTGAGAGACAGTGTCTTCACCGCCTCTGCGGGTAGTAGAAAGCAAGAGGGTGTCCCTCAGATTCTTATCCTCCTCAGTGGAGGACGGTCAAGCGATAACGTAGATACACCTGCCTCCACCCTAAAAGAGAGCGGAATCTTGATTTTTGGCATTGGCACCAGAAATTCGAGCAGAGAGGTGCAGAGAATTGCCAACGACCCTGCCTATGCACAGCCCATCAATGAATTCTCTGACCTTCCCAGTGTCCAGCAGCAGTTTATCAGCTCCCTCAACAATGTGCTTGTACAAGTCAAGCCGATGACACCTACTGTGGCGGGTAAGACAGATTATCACACGTCTCTAGAAAACAGCACACTGAGCTCTCCGTGCAAAGCGTGCCGTAGACACTAAACGGTTTATGTTAGCGATGCATGTTAGCAGAGGCGGGGGAAATTAGCCTAACAAGCGATGGGTTTGAACTCCCTGGGGTGTTAAGCAGTGTTGAGTTTTAATGTGTTTGTTTATTCGTTCGTTCGTCAGTTTTAGGCACAGTTTTTGTCTTTTGATGAAAATATCCTTTAAATTATAGACCTCATTTTGCCGCATTCAGTAAGTTTAGGCAGTTTTACTCTGACCAAAATTAGATGCTATTTTAGCAGACAGTAATAACATTTGACTGTTAGATTGGCTGTAAACTAGCTAAAAGGATAGGAGCGTTTTTTCCCTTTTGCAGTTGCCGACTAGAGCACACACACACCCACAGACAATATCAGATACCCAGGGCTCACGTGACTTTGTGTTCCATTCCATTACCCATAGCTGAGCGAAGGATGGCTAAGAGGGATGTAGTGTTCCTGCTGGATGGTTCAGATGGCACAAGGAGCTCTTTCCCTGCAATGCGTGACTTTGTTGAGAGGATGGTGGAGAGACTGAATGTGTCTGAGAAAGGAGACCATGTGTCTGTGGTCCAGTACAGCAGAGATCCAGAGGCCCATTTCTATCTTAACACATACTCAAGAAAGGAGGACGTGCTTGACACGCTCAGGGGTCTGATGCACAAAGGAGGGAGACCCCTCAACACAGGGGCAGCTCTGCAGTACGTGAGGGACAATGTCTTCACTGCCTCCTCTGGAAGCAGACTTGTAGAAGGTGTGCCCCAGTTACTGATTCTGCTGAGTGGTGGAAAGTCATTTGATAATGTTGACACACCAGCCTCATCCCTGAAAGAGCTGGGAGTGCTTATCTTTGCGATAGGGTCGAGGAGCTCAGACAGCAGGGAACTCCAGAAGATCTCCAATGAGCCTAGTTATGCACTCTCAGTGAGTGACTTTGCTGACCTTCCCAGTGTCCAACAGGAGCTTTTCACCAACATTAACACGGTCTTTGTAGAGGAAACGTCTATCACCACCACGACGATAGGTAAGAAAAAAGCCAAACCGGCTTCCTGTAATTCCTCTCCTTTTATTATGGTCGTAGAGAAATGTGCCATATTGTTCCTCTAGTTCTAATGAGTTGCGAAGGAGATGTATTTCTTCCTGAAGAGTAAAACTTTACAGGAGGTGATGCGATATCGAAAACACAAAAAGTATGACCAAGTGTGTAAAGCATTGTGTTTTTTTTTTTTTTTCTCTCCTTACAATGTCCCCCACCTGACCCACGAATATGTATGTTTTTAGCTGAGGGCCGTAGACAGAGGAGAGATGTTGTCTTCCTGCTGGATGGATCGGATGCCACTAGGAATGGGTTCCCAGCAATGAAAGAATTTGTGCAAAGAATGGTGGAGAAATTGGAAGTAGCTGAGAACAGAGATCAAGTTTCTGTGGTCCAGTACAGCAGAGACCCAGAGGCCCATTTCTATCTAAACACGTTCAAGACAAAGGAAAAAATTCTTGACAGTGTCAGAGGTCTGCGGCACAAAGGAGGCAGACCCCTTTACACGGGGGCAGCGCTCCAGTACGTCATAGACAATGTCTTTACTGCCTCCTCCGGCAGCAGACGGGTGGAGGGTGTGCCGCAGATACTGGTTTTGCTTAGCGGGGGAAGGTCATTTGACAGTGTTGAGGCAGCAGCCTCCTCTCTGAAAGAGCTTGGCATCTTGACTTTTGGAATAGGATCGAGGGGCTCTGATAGCAGAGAATTGCAGAGAATTTCATACGACCCCAATTATGCTCTGTCCGTGTCCGACTTCAGTGAGCTTCCAAATGTCCAAGAGCAGCTGCTGGCCTCTGTCAAGGCTGTTTCCATTCCCATCACTCCAACTTCACAGACTGTTACCGGTACGTGCGTTGCAGTACTTTACAATACGCTGTGTCTTGTTTTTCTTCATGATGTCCCTACTTTTTTTAACCGTAGCTCAGAGAGTTAATGAGGTGATGAACCGATGTGTCATTCTGAAGGTTTATGAACGTTATGCACATTACTTGGTGTTAATGATGCTGCTTTCCCTCCTCCTAGCTGATTACGTCACACCCAGAAAGGACATAGTGTTTCTGCTGGACGGTTCAGATGGCACTAGGAATTCTTTCCCAGCTATGCGTGATTTTGTGCAGAGAGTAGTGGAGCAATACACCATAGAGGCAAACAGGGACCGTGTTTCTGTGGTGCAGTACAGTAGAGAAGCCGAGGTCCATTTCTATCTAAATAGCTACACGACAAAGGAAGAGGTTCTTGACCATGTCAGAGGTCTGAGACACAAAGGAGGAAGACCCCTCTACACGGGGGCAGCTCTCCAGTACGTCAGAGACAATGTATTTACTGCCTCCTCCGGCAGCAGGCGGTTGGAGGGTGTGCCGCAGATACTGATCTTGCTTAGCGGGGGAAGGTCATTCGACAGTGTTGATGCAGCAGCCTCCTCTCTGAAAGAGCTTGGCGTCTTGACCTTTGGAATTGGATCGAGGGGCTCTGATAGCAGAGAACTGCAGAGAATCTCATACGACCCCAATTATGCTCTGTCCGTGTCCGACTTCAGTGAGCTCCCAAATGTCCAAGAGCAGCTGCTGGCCTCTGTCCAGGCTGTTGCAATGCCCATCACTCCAACTTCACCGACTCTCACTGGTATGTGCATGGCAGAACTTTATGACAGCTAGCTCACAGGCTGTGCTTTGTTGATCTCCCTAAGTAGTAATGAGCAGTGGGACCATTACCCACAGCTTAGGTAGTCGATGAGGTGGTTGAATTAATGTGACATTTTTAAGATGTTTTGAAATTACTTGGTGTTAATGATGCTGATTTCTTTTCCTAGCTGATGACGCCATACCCAGAAAGGACGTAGTGTTTTTGCTGGACGGTTCAGATGGCACTAGAAATACATTCCCAGCTATGCGTGATTTTGTGCAACGAGTAGTGGAGCGATTCAACATAGAGGCAAACAGAGACCGTGTTTCTGTGGTGCAGTACAGTAGAGACGCTGAGGTCAATTTCTATCTGAATACCTACGCAACAAAAGGGGAGATCCTGAACACTGTCAGAGGTCTGAGGCATAGAGGAGGGAGACCCCTCAACACGGGTGCAGCTCTCCAGTACGTGAGAGACAGTGTCTTCACCGCCTCTGCGGGTAGTAGAAAGCAAGAGGGTGTCCCTCAGATTCTTATCCTCCTCAGTGGAGGACGGTCAAGCGATAACGTAGATACACCTGCCTCCACCCTAAAAGAGAGCGGAATCTTGATTTTTGGCATTGGCACCAGAAATTCGAGCAGAGAGGTGCAGAGAATTGCCAACGACCCTGCCTATGCACAGCCCATCAATGAATTCTCTGACCTTCCCAGTGTCCAGCAGCAGTTTATCAGCTCCCTCAACAATGTGCTTGTACAAGTCAAGCCGATGACACCTACTGTGGCGGGTAAGACAGATTATCACACGTCTCTAGAAAACAGCACACTGAGCTCTCCGTGCAAAGCGTGCCGTAGACACTAAACGGTTTATGTTAGCGATGCATGTTAGCAGAGGCGGGGGAAATTAGCCTAACAAGCGATGGGTTTGAACTCCCTGGGGTGTTAAGCAGTGTTGAGTTTTAATGTGTTTGTTTATTCGTTCGTTCGTCAGTTTTAGGCACAGTTTTTGTCTTTTGATGAAAATATCCTTTAAATTATAGACCTCATTTTGCCGCATTCAGTAAGTTTAGGCAGTTTTACTCTGACCAAAATTAGATGCTATTTTAGCAGACAGTAATAACATTTGACTGTTAGATTGGCTGTAAACTAGCTGAAAGGATAGGAGCGTTTTTTCCCTTTTGCAGTTGCCGACTAGAGCACACACACACCCACAGACAATATCAGATACCCAGGGCTCACGTGACTTTGTGTTCCATTCCATTACCCATAGCTGAGCGAAGGATGGCTAGGAGGGATGTAGTGTTCCTGCTGGATGGTTCAGATGGCACAAGGAGCTCTTTCCCTGCAATGCGTGACTTTGTTGAGAGGATGGTGGAGAGACTGAATGTGTCTGAGAAAGGAGACCATGTGTCTGTGGTCCAGTACAGCAGAGATCCAGAGGCCCATTTCTATCTTAACACATACTCAAGAAAGGAGGACGTGCTTGACACGCTCAGGGGTCTGATGCACAAAGGAGGGAGACCCCTCAACACAGGGGCAGCTCTGCAGTACGTGAGGGACAATGTCTTCACTGCCTCCTCTGGAAGCAGACTTGTAGAAGGTGTGCCCCAGTTACTGATTCTGCTGAGTGGTGGAAAGTCATTTGATAATGTTGACACACCAGCCTCATCCCTGAAAGAGCTGGGAGTGCTTATCTTTGCGATAGGGTCGAGGAGCTCAGACAGCAGGGAACTCCAGAAGATCTCCAATGAGCCTAGTTATGCACTCTCAGTGAGTGACTTTGCTGACCTTCCCAGTGTCCAACAGGAGCTTTTCACCAACATTAACACGGTCTTTGTAGAGGAAACGTCTATCACCACCACGACGATAGGTAAGAAAAAAGCCAAACCGGCTTCCTGTAATTCCTCTCCTTTTATTATGGTCGTAGAGAAATGTGCCATATTGTTCCTCTAGTTCTAATGAGTTGCGAAGGAGATGTATTTCTTCCTGAAGAGTAAAACTTTACGGGAGGTGACGCGATATCGAAAACACAAAAAGTATGACCAAGTGTGTAAAGCATTGTGTTTTTTTTTTGTTTTTTTGTTTTTTCTCTCCTTACAATGTCCCCCACCTGACCCACGAATATGTATGTTTTTAGCTGAGGGCCGTAGACAGAGGAGAGATGTTGTCTTCCTGCTGGATGGATCGGATGCCACTAGGAATGGGTTCCCAGCAATGAAAGAATTTGTGCAAAGAATGGTGGAGAAATTGGAAGTAGCTGAGAACAGAGATCAAGTTTCTGTGGTCCAGTACAGCAGAGACCCAGAGGCCCATTTCTATCTAAACACGTTCAAGACAAAGGAAAAAATTCTTGACAGTGTCAGAGGTCTGCGGCACAAAGGAGGCAGACCCCTTTACACGGGGGCAGCGCTCCAGTACGTCATAGACAATGTCTTTACTGCCTCCTCCGGCAGCAGACGGGTGGAGGGTGTGCCGCAGATACTGGTTTTGCTTAGCGGGGGAAGGTCATTTGACAGTGTTGAGGCAGCAGCCTCCTCTCTGAAAGAGCTTGGCATCTTGACTTTTGGAATAGGATCGAGGGGCTCTGATAGCAGAGAATTGCAGAGAATTTCATACGACCCCAATTATGCTCTGTCCGTGTCCGACTTCAGTGAGCTTCCAAATGTCCAAGAGCAGCTGCTGGCCTCTGTCAAGGCTGTTTCCATTCCCATCACTCCAACTTCACAGACTGTTACCGGTACGTGCGTTGCAGTACTTTACAATACGCTGTGTCTTGTTTTTCTTCATGATGTCCCTACTTTTTTTAACCGTAGCTCAGAGAGTTAATGAGGTGATGAACCGATGTGTCATTCTGAAGGTTTATGAACGTTATGCACATTACTTGGTGTTAATGATGCTGTTTTCCCTCCTCCTAGCTGATTACGTCACACCCAGAAAGGACATAGTGTTTCTGCTGGACGGTTCAGATGGCACTAGGAATTCTTTCCCAGCTATGCGTGATTTTGTGCAGAGAGTAGTGGAGCAATACACCATAGAGGCAAACAGGGACCGTGTTTCTGTGGTGCAGTACAGTAGAGAAGCCGAGGTCCATTTCTATCTAAATAGCTACACGACAAAGGAAGAGGTTCTTGACCGTGTCAGAGGTCTGAGACACAAAGGAGGAAGACCCCTCTACACGGGGGCAGCTCTCCAGTACGTCAGAGACAATGTATTTACTGCCTCCTCCGGCAGCAGGCGGTTGGAGGGTGTGCCGCAGATACTGATCTTGCTTAGCGGGGGAAGGTCATTCGACAGTGTTGATGCAGCAGCCTCCTCTCTGAAAGAGCTTGGCGTCTTGACCTTTGGAATTGGATCGAGGGGCTCTGATAGCAGAGAACTGCAGAGAATCTCATACGACCCCAATTATGCTCTGTCCGTGTCCGACTTCAGTGAGCTCCCAAATGTCCAAGAGCAGCTGCTGGCCTCTGTCCAGGCTGTTGCAATGCCCATCACTCCAACTTCACCGACTCTCACTGGTATGTGCATGGCAGAACTTTATGACAGCTAGCTCACAGGCTGTGCTTTGTTGATCTCCCTAAGTAGTAATGAGCAGTGGGACCATTACCCACAGCTTAGGTAGTCGATGAGGTGGTTGAATTAATGTGACATTTTTAAGATGTTTTGAAATTACTTGGTGTTAATGATGCTGATTTCTTTTCCTAGCTGATGACGCCATACCCAGAAAGGACGTAGTGTTTTTGCTGGACGGTTCAGATGGCACTAGAAATACATTCCCAGCTATGCGTGATTTTGTGCAACGAGTAGTGGAGCGATTCAACATAGAGGCAAACAGAGACCGTGTTTCTGTGGTGCAGTACAGTAGAGACGCTGAGGTCAATTTCTATCTGAATACCTACGCAACAAAAGGGGAGATCCTGAACACTGTCAGAGGTCTGAGGCATAGAGGAGGGAGACCCCTCAACACGGGTGCAGCTCTCCAGTACGTGAGAGACAGTGTCTTCACCGCCTCTGCGGGTAGTAGAAAGCAAGAGGGTGTCCCTCAGATTCTTATCCTCCTCAGTGGAGGACGGTCAAGCGATAACGTAGATACACCTGCCTCCACCCTAAAAGAGAGCGGAATCTTGATTTTTGGCATTGGCACCAGAAATTCGAGCAGAGAGGTGCAGAGAATTGCCAACGACCCTGCCTATGCACAGCCCATCAATGAATTCTCTGACCTTCCCAGTGTCCAGCAGCAGTTTATCAGCTCCCTCAACAATGTGCTTGTACAAGTCAAGCCGATGACACCTACTGTGGCGGGTAAGACAGATTATCACACGTCTCTAGAAAACAGCACACTGAGCTCTCCGTGCAAAGCGTGCCGTAGACACTAAACGGTTTATGTTAGCGATGCATGTTAGCAGAGGCGGGGGAAATTAGCCTAACAAGCGATGGGTTTGAACTCCCTGGGGTGTTAAGCAGTGTTGAGTTTTAATGTGTTTGTTTATTCGTTCGTTCGTCAGTTTTAGGCACAGTTTTTGTCTTTTGATGAAAATATCCTTTAAATTATAGACCTCATTTTGCCGCATTCAGTAAGTTTAGGCAGTTTTACTCTGACCAAAATTAGATGCTATTTTAGCAGACAGTAATAACATTTGACTGTTAGATTGGCTGTAAACTAGCTGAAAGGATAGGAGCGTTTTTTCCCTTTTGCAGTTGCCGACTAGAGCACACACACACCCACAGACAATATCAGATACCCAGGGCTCACGTGACTTTGTGTTCCATTCCATTACCCATAGCTGAGCGAAGGATGGCTAGGAGGGATGTAGTGTTCCTGCTGGATGGTTCAGATGGCACAAGGAGCTCTTTCCCTGCAATGCGTGACTTTGTTGAGAGGATGGTGGAGAGACTGAATGTGTCTGAGAAAGGAGACCATGTGTCTGTGGTCCAGTACAGCAGAGATCCAGAGGCCCATTTCTATCTTAACACATACTCAAGAAAGGAGGACGTGCTTGACACGCTCAGGGGTCTGATGCACAAAGGAGGGAGACCCCTCAACACAGGGGCAGCTCTGCAGTACGTGAGGGACAATGTCTTCACTGCCTCCTCTGGAAGCAGACTTGTAGAAGGTGTGCCCCAGATACTGATTCTGCTGAGTGGTGGAAAGTCATTTGATAATGTTGACACACCAGCCTCATCCCTGAAAGAGCTGGGAGTGCTTATCTTTGCGATAGGGTCGAGGAGCTCAGACAGCAGGGAACTCCAGAAGATCTCCAATGAGCCTAGTTATGCACTCTCAGTGAGTGACTTTGCTGACCTTCCCAGTGTCCAACAGGAGCTTTTCACCAACATTAACACGGTCTTTGTAGAGGAAACGTCTATCACCACCACGACGATAGGTAAGAAAAAAGCCAAACCGGCTTCCTGTAATTCCTCTCCTTTTATTATAGTCGTAGAGAAATGTGCCATATTGTTCCTCTAGTTCTAATGAGTTGCGAAGGAGATAGTGTAAAACTTTACAGGAGGTGACGCGATATCGAAAACACAAAAAGTATGACCAAGTGTGTAAAGCATTGTGTTTTTTTTTTTTTTTTTTTTTTTTTTCTCTCCTTACAATGTCCCCCACCTGACCCACGAATATGTATGTTTTTAGCTGAGGGCCGTAGACAGAGGAGAGATGTTGTCTTCCTGCTGGATGGATCGGATGCCACTAGGAATGGGTTCCCAGCAATGAAAGAATTTGTGCAAAGAATGGTGGAGAAATTGGAAGTAGCTGAGAACAGAGATCAAGTTTCTGTGGTCCAGTACAGCAGAGACCCAGAGGCCCATTTCTATCTAAACACGTTCAAGACAAAGGAAAAAATTCTTGACAGTGTCAGAGGTCTGCGGCACAAAGGAGGCAGACCCCTTTACACGGGGGCAGCGCTCCAGTACGTCATAGACAATGTCTTTACTGCCTCCTCCGGCAGCAGACGGGTGGAGGGTGTGCCGCAGATACTGGTTTTGCTTAGCGGGGGAAGGTCATTTGACAGTGTTGAGGCAGCAGCCTCCTCTCTGAAAGAGCTTGGCATCTTGACTTTTGGAATAGGATCGAGGGGCTCTGATAGCAGAGAATTGCAGAGAATTTCATACGACCCCAATTATGCTCTGTCCGTGTCCGACTTCAGTGAGCTCCCAAATGTCCAAGAGCAGCTGCTGGCCTCTGTCAAGGCTGTTTCCATTCCCATCACTCCAACTTCACAGACTGTTACCGGTACGTGCGTTGCAGTACTTTACAATACGCTGTGTCTTGTTTTTCTTCATGATGTCCCTACTTTTTTTAACCGTAGCTCAGAGAGTTAATGAGGTGATGAACCGATGTGTCATTCTGAAGGTTTATGAACGTTATGCACATTACTTGGTGTTAATGATGCTGTTTTCCCTCCTCCTAGCTGATTACGTCACACCCAGAAAGGACATAGTGTTTCTGCTGGACGGTTCAGATGGCACTAGGAATTCTTTCCCAGCTATGCGTGATTTTGTGCAGAGAGTAGTGGAGCAATACACCATAGAGGCAAACAGGGACCGTGTTTCTGTGGTGCAGTACAGTAGAGAAGCCGAGGTCCATTTCTATCTAAATAGCTACACGACAAAGGAAGAGGTTCTTGACCGTGTCAGAGGTCTGAGACACAAAGGAGGAAGACCCCTCTACACGGGGGCAGCTCTCCAGTACGTCAGAGACAATGTATTTACTGCCTCCTCCGGCAGCAGGCGGTTGGAGGGTGTGCCGCAGATACTGATCTTGCTTAGCGGGGGAAGGTCATTCGACAGTGTTGATGCAGCAGCCTCCTCTCTGAAAGAGCTTGGCGTCTTGACCTTTGGAATTGGATCGAGGGGCTCTGATAGCAGAGAACTGCAGAGAATCTCATACGACCCCAATTATGCTCTGTCCGTGTCCGACTTCAGTGAGCTCCCAAATGTCCAAGAGCAGCTGCTGGCCTCTGTCCAGGCTGTTGCAATGCCCATCACTCCAACTTCACCGACTCTCACTGGTATGTGCATGGCAGAACTTTATGACAGCTAGCTCACAGGCTGTGCTTTGTTGATCTCCCTAAGTAGTAATGAGCAGTGGGACCATTACCCACAGCTTAGGTAGTCGATGAGGTGGTTGAATTAATGTGACATTTTTAAGATGTTTTGAAATTACTTGGTGTTAATGATGCTGATTTCTTTTCCTAGCTGATGACGCCATACCCAGAAAGGACGTAGTGTTTTTGCTGGACGGTTCAGATGGCACTAGAAATACATTCCCAGCTATGCGTGATTTTGTGCAACGAGTAGTGGAGCGATTCAACATAGAGGCAAACAGAGACCGTGTTTCTGTGGTGCAGTACAGTAGAGACGCTGAGGTCAATTTCTATCTGAATACCTACGCAACAAAAGGGGAGATCCTGAACACTGTCAGAGGTCTGAGGCATAGAGGAGGGAGACCCCTCAACACGGGTGCAGCTCTCCAGTACGTGAGAGACAGTGTCTTCACCGCCTCTGCGGGTAGTAGAAAGCAAGAGGGTGTCCCTCAGATTCTTATCCTCCTCAGTGGAGGACGGTCAAGCGATAACGTAGATACACCTGCCTCCACCCTAAAAGAGAGCGGAATCTTGATTTTTGGCATTGGCACCAGAAATTCGAGCAGAGAGGTGCAGAGAATTGCCAACGACCCTGCCTATGCACAGCCCATCAATGAATTCTCTGACCTTCCCAGTGTCCAGCAGCAGTTTATCAGCTCCCTCAACAATGTGCTTGTACAAGTCAAGCCGATGACACCTACTGTGGCGGGTAAGACAGATTATCACACGTCTCTAGAAAACAGCACACTGAGCTCTCCGTGCAAAGCGTGCCGTAGACACTAAACGGTTTATGTTAGCGATGCATGTTAGCAGAGGCGGGGGAAATTAGCCTAACAAGCGATGGGTTTGAACTCCCTGGGGTGTTAAGCAGTGTTGAGTTTTAATGTGTTTGTTTATTCGTTCGTTCGTCAGTTTTAGGCACAGTTTTTGTCTTTTGATGAAAATATCCTTTAAATTATAGACCTCATTTTGCCGCATTCAGTAAGTTTAGGCAGTTTTACTCTGACCAAAATTAGATGCTATTTTAGCAGACAGTAATAACATTTGACTGTTAGATTGGCTGTAAACTAGCTGAAAGGATAGGAGCGTTTTTTCCCTTTTGCAGTTGCCGACTAGAGCACACACACACCCACAGACAATATCAGATACCATGGGCTCACGTGACTTTGTGTTCCATTCCATTACCCATAGCTGAGCGAAGGATGGCTAGGAGGGATGTAGTGTTCCTGCTGGATGGTTCAGATGGCACAAGGAGCTCTTTCCCTGCAATGCGTGACTTTGTTGAGAGGATGGTGGAGAGACTGAATGTGTCTGAGAAAGGAGACCATGTGTCTGTGGTCCAGTACAGCAGAGATCCAGAGGCCCATTTCTATCTTAACACATACTCAAGAAAGGAGGACGTGCTTGACACGCTCAGGGGTCTGATGCACAAAGGAGGGAGACCCCTCAACACAGGGGCAGCTCTGCAGTACGTGAGGGACAATGTCTTCACTGCCTCCTCTGGAAGCAGACTTGTAGAAGGTGTGCCCCAGTTACTGATTCTGCTGAGTGGTGGAAAGTCATTTGATAATGTTGACACACCAGCCTCATCCCTGAAAGAGCTGGGAGTGCTTATCTTTGCGATAGGGTCGAGGAGCTCAGACAGCAGGGAACTCCAGAAGATCTCCAATGAGCCTAGTTATGCACTCTCAGTGAGTGACTTTGCTGACCTTCCCAGTGTCCAACAGGAGCTTTTCACCAACATTAACACGGTCTTTGTAGAGGAAACGTCTATCACCACCACGACGATAGGTAAGAAAAAAGCCAAACCGGCTTCCTGTAATTCCTCTCCTTTTATTATGGTCGTAGAGAAATGTGCCATATTGTTCCTCTAGTTCTAATGAGTTGCGAAGGAGATGTATTTCTTCCTGAAGAGTAAAACTTTACGGGAGGTGACGCGATATCGAAAACACAAAAAGTATGACCAAGTGTGTAAAGCATTGTGTTTTTTTTTTGTTTTTTTGTTTTTTCTCTCCTTACAATGTCCCCCACCTGACCCACGAATATGTATGTTTTTAGCTGAGGGCCGTAGACAGAGGAGAGATGTTGTCTTCCTGCTGGATGGATCGGATGCCACTAGGAATGGGTTCCCAGCAATGAAAGAATTTGTGCAAAGAATGGTGGAGAAATTGGAAGTAGCTGAGAACAGAGATCAAGTTTCTGTGGTCCAGTACAGCAGAGACCCAGAGGCCCATTTCTATCTAAACACGTTCAAGACAAAGGAAAAAATTCTTGACAGTGTCAGAGGTCTGCGGCACAAAGGAGGCAGACCCCTTTACACGGGGGCAGCGCTCCAGTACGTCATAGACAATGTCTTTACTGCCTCCTCCGGCAGCAGACGGGTGGAGGGTGTGCCGCAGATACTGGTTTTGCTTAGCGGGGGAAGGTCATTTGACAGTGTTGAGGCAGCAGCCTCCTCTCTGAAAGAGCTTGGCATCTTGACTTTTGGAATAGGATCGAGGGGCTCTGATAGCAGAGAATTGCAGAGAATTTCATACGACACCAATTATGCTCTGTCCGTGTCCGACTTCAGTGAGCTCCCAAATGTCCAAGAGCAGCTGCTGGCCTCTGTCAAGGCTGTTTCCATTCCCATCACTCCAACTTCACAGACTGTTACCGGTACGTGCGTTGCAGTACTTTACAATACGCTGTGTCTTGTTTTTCTTCATGATGTCCCTACTTTTTTTAACCGTAGCTCAGAGAGTTAATGAGGTGATGAACCGATGTGTCATTCTGAAGGTTTATGAACGTTATGCACATTACTTGGTGTTAATGATGCTGTTTTCCCTCCTCCTAGCTGATTACGTCACACCCAGAAAGGACATAGTGTTTCTGCTGGACGGTTCAGATGGCACTAGGAATTCTTTCCCAGCTATGCGTGATTTTGTGCAGAGAGTAGTGGAGCAATACACCATAGAGGCAAACAGGGACCGTGTTTCTGTGGTGCAGTACAGTAGAGAAGCCGAGGTCCATTTCTATCTAAATAGCTACACGACAAAGGAAGAGGTTCTTGACCGTGTCAGAGGTCTGAGACACAAAGGAGGAAGACCCCTCTACACGGGGGCAGCTCTCCAGTACGTCAGAGACAATGTATTTACTGCCTCCTCCGGCAGCAGGCGGTTGGAGGGTGTGCCGCAGATACTGATCTTGCTTAGCGGGGGAAGGTCATTCGACAGTGTTGATGCAGCAGCCTCCTCTCTGAAAGAGCTTGGCGTCTTGACCTTTGGAATTGGATCGAGGGGCTCTGATAGCAGAGAACTGCAGAGAATCTCATACGACCCCAATTATGCTCTGTCCGTGTCCGACTTCAGTGAGCTCCCAAATGTCCAAGAGCAGCTGCTGGCCTCTGTCCAGGCTGTTGCAATGCCCATCACTCCAACTTCACCGACTCTCACTGGTATGTGCATGGCAGAACTTTATGACAGCTAGCTCACAGGCTGTGCTTTGTTGATCTCCCTAAGTAGTAATGAGCAGTGGGACCATTACCCACAGCTTAGGTAGTCGATGAGGTGGTTGAATTAATGTGACATTTTTAAGATGTTTTGAAATTACTTGGTGTTAATGATGCTGATTTCTTTTCCTAGCTGATGACGCCATACCCAGAAAGGACGTAGTGTTTTTGCTGGACGGTTCAGATGGCACTAGAAATACATTCCCAGCTATGCGTGATTTTGTGCAACGAGTAGTGGAGCGATTCAACATAGAGGCAAACAGAGACCGTGTTTCTGTGGTGCAGTACAGTAGAGACGCTGAGGTCAATTTCTATCTGAATACCTACGCAACAAAAGGGGAGATCCTGAACACTGTCAGAGGTCTGAGGCATAGAGGAGGGAGACCCCTCAACACGGGTGCAGCTCTCCAGTACGTGAGAGACAGTGTCTTCACCGCCTCTGCGGGTAGTAGAAAGCAAGAGGGTGTCCCTCAGATTCTTATCCTCCTCAGTGGAGGACGGTCAAGCGATAACGTAGATACACCTGCCTCCACCCTAAAAGAGAGCGGAATCTTGATTTTTGGCATTGGCACCAGAAATTCGAGCAGAGAGGTGCAGAGAATTGCCAACGACCCTGCCTATGCACAGCCCATCAATGAATTCTCTGACCTTCCCAGTGTCCAGCAGCAGTTTATCAGCTCCCTCAACAATGTGCTTGTACAAGTCAAGCCGATGACACCTACTGTGGCGGGTAAGACAGATTATCACACGTCTCTAGAAAACAGCACACTGAGCTCTCCGTGCAAAGCGTGCCGTAGACACTAAACGGTTTATGTTAGCGATGCATGTTAGCAGAGGCGGGGGAAATTAGCCTAACAAGCGATGGGTTTGAACTCCCTGGGGTGTTAAGCAGTGTTGAGTTTTAATGTGTTTGTTTATTCGTTCGTTCGTCAGTTTTAGGCACAGTTTTTGTCTTTTGATGAAAATATCCTTTAAATTATAGACCTCATTTTGCCGCATTCAGTAAGTTTAGGCAGTTTTACTCTGACCAAAATTAGATGCTATTTTAGCAGACAGTAATAACATTTGACTGTTAGATTGGCTGTAAACTAGCTGAAAGGATAGGAGCGTTTTTTCCCTTTTGCAGTTGCCGACTAGAGCACACACACACCCACAGACAATATCAGATACCCAGGGCTCACGTGACTTTGTGTTCCATTCCATTACCCATAGCTGAGCGAAGGATGGCTAGGAGGGATGTAGTGTTCCTGCTGGATGGTTCAGATGGCACAAGGAGCTCTTTCCCTGCAATGCGTGACTTTGTTGAGAGGATGGTGGAGAGACTGAATGTGTCTGAGAAAGGAGACCATGTGTCTGTGGTCCAGTACAGCAGAGATCCAGAGGCCCATTTCTATCTTAACACATACTCAAGAAAGGAGGACGTGCTTGACACGCTCAGGGGTCTGATGCACAAAGGAGGGAGACCCCTCAACACAGGGGCAGCTCTGCAGTACGTGAGGGACAATGTCTTCACTGCCTCCTCTGGAAGCAGACTTGTAGAAGGTGTGCCCCAGTTACTGATTCTGCTGAGTGGTGGAAAGTCATTTGATAATGTTGACACACCAGCCTCATCCCTGAAAGAGCTGGGAGTGCTTATCTTTGCGATAGGGTCGAGGAGCTCAGACAGCAGGGAACTCCAGAAGATCTCCAATGAGCCTAGTTATGCACTCTCAGTGAGTGACTTTGCTGACCTTCCCAGTGTCCAACAGGAGCTTTTCACCAACATTAACACGGTCTTTGTAGAGGAAACGTCTATCACCACCACGACGATAGGTAAGAAAAAAGCCAAACCGGCTTCCTGTAATTCCTCTCCTTTTATTATGGTCGTAGAGAAATGTGCCATATTGTTCCTCTAGTTCTAATGAGTTGCGAAGGAGATGTATTTCTTCCTGAAGAGTAAAACTTTACGGGAGGTGACGCGATATCGAAAACACAAAAAGTATGACCAAGTGTGTAAAGCATTGTGTTTTTTTTTTGTTTTTTTGTTTTTTCTCTCCTTACAATGTCCCCCACCTGACCCACGAATATGTATGTTTTTAGCTGAGGGCCGTAGACAGAGGAGAGATGTTGTCTTCCTGCTGGATGGATCGGATGCCACTAGGAATGGGTTCCCAGCAATGAAAGAATTTGTGCAAAGAATGGTGGAGAAATTGGAAGTAGCTGAGAACAGAGATCAAGTTTCTGTGGTCCAGTACAGCAGAGACCCAGAGGCCCATTTCTATCTAAACACGTTCAAGACAAAGGAAAAAATTCTTGACAGTGTCAGAGGTCTGCGGCACAAAGGAGGCAGACCCCTCTACACGGGGGCAGCGCTCCAGTACGTCATAGACAATGTCTTTACTGCCTCCTCCGGCAGCAGACGGGTGGAGGGTGTGCCGCAGATACTGGTTTTGCTTAGCGGGGGAAGGTCATTTGACAGTGTTGAGGCAGCAGCCTCCTCTCTGAAAGAGCTTGGCATCTTGACTTTTGGAATAGGATCGAGGGGCTCTGATAGCAGAGAATTGCAGAGAATTTCATACGACCCCAATTATGCTCTGTCCGTGTCCGACTTCAGTGAGCTTCCAAATGTCCAAGAGCAGCTGCTGGCCTCTGTCAAGGCTGTTTCCATTCCCATCACTCCAACTTCACAGACTGTTACCGGTACGTGCGTTGCAGTACTTTACAATACGCTGTGTCTTGTTTTTCTTCATGATGTCCCTACTTTTTTTAACCGTAGCTCAGAGAGTTAATGAGGTGATGAACCGATGTGTCATTCTGAAGGTTTATGAACGTTATGCACATTACTTGGTGTTAATGATGCTGTTTTCCCTCCTCCTAGCTGATTACGTCACACCCAGAAAGGACATAGTGTTTCTGCTGGACGGTTCAGATGGCACTAGGAATTCTTTCCCAGCTATGCGTGATTTTGTGCAGAGAGTAGTGGAGCAATACACCATAGAGGCAAACAGGGACCGTGTTTCTGTGGTGCAGTACAGTAGAGAAGCCGAGGTCCATTTCTATCTAAATAGCTACACGACAAAGGAAGAGGTTCTTGACCGTGTCAGAGGTCTGAGACACAAAGGAGGAAGACCCCTCTACACGGGGGCAGCTCTCCAGTACGTCAGAGACAATGTATTTACTGCCTCCTCCGGCAGCAGGCGGTTGGAGGGTGTGCCGCAGATACTGATCTTGCTTAGCGGGGGAAGGTCATTCGACAGTGTTGATGCAGCAGCCTCCTCTCTGAAAGAGCTTGGCGTCTTGACCTTTGGAATTGGATCGAGGGGCTCTGATAGCAGAGAACTGCAGAGAATCTCATACGACCCCAATTATGCTCTGTCCGTGTCCGACTTCAGTGAGCTCCCAAATGTCCAAGAGCAGCTGCTGGCCTCTGTCCAGGCTGTTGCAATGCCCATCACTCCAACTTCACCGACTCTCACTGGTATGTGCATGGCAGAACTTTATGACAGCTAGCTCACAGGCTGTGCTTTGTTGATCTCCCTAAGTAGTAATGAGCAGTGGGACCATTACCCACAGCTTAGGTAGTCGATGAGGTGGTTGAATTAATGTGACATTTTTAAGATGTTTTGAAATTACTTGGTGTTAATGATGCTGATTTCTTTTCCTAGCTGATGACGCCATACCCAGAAAGGACGTAGTGTTTTTGCTGGACGGTTCAGATGGCACTAGAAATACATTCCCAGCTATGCGTGATTTTGTGCAACGAGTAGTGGAGCGATTCAACATAGAGGCAAACAGAGACCGTGTTTCTGTGGTGCAGTACAGTAGAGACGCTGAGGTCAATTTCTATCTGAATACCTACGCAACAAAAGGGGAGATCCTGAACACTGTCAGAGGTCTGAGGCATAGAGGAGGGAGACCCCTCAACACGGGTGCAGCTCTCCAGTACGTGAGAGACAGTGTCTTCACCGCCTCTGCGGGTAGTAGAAAGCAAGAGGGTGTCCCTCAGATTCTTATCCTCCTCAGTGGAGGACGGTCAAGCGATAACGTAGATACACCTGCCTCCACCCTAAAAGAGAGCGGAATCTTGATTTTTGGCATTGGCACCAGAAATTCGAGCAGAGAGGTGCAGAGAATTGCCAACGACCCTGCCTATGCACAGCCCATCAATGAATTCTCTGACCTTCCCAGTGTCCAGCAGCAGTTTATCAGCTCCCTCAACAATGTGCTTGTACAAGTCAAGCCGATGACACCTACTGTGGCGGGTAAGACAGATTATCACACGTCTCTAGAAAACAGCACACTGAGCTCTCCGTGCAAAGCGTGCCGTAGACACTAAACGGTTTATGTTAGCGATGCATGTTAGCAGAGGCGGGGGAAATTAGCCTAACAAGCGATGGGTTTGAACTCCCTGGGGTGTTAAGCAGTGTTGAGTTTTAATGTGTTTGTTTATTCGTTCGTTCGTCAGTTTTAGGCACAGTTTTTGTCTTTTGATGAAAATATCCTTTAAATTATAGACCTCATTTTGCCGCATTCAGTAAGTTTAGGCAGTTTTACTCTGACCAAAATTAGATGCTATTTTAGCAGACAGTAATAACATTTGACTGTTAGATTGGCTGTAAACTAGCTGAAAGGATAGGAGCGTTTTTTCCCTTTTGCAGTTGCCGACTAGAGCACACACACACCCACAGACAATATCAGATACCCAGGGCTCACGTGACTTTGTGTTCCATTCCATTACCCATAGCTGAGCGAAGGATGGCTAGGAGGGATGTAGTGTTCCTGCTGGATGGTTCAGATGGCACAAGGAGCTCTTTCCCTGCAATGCGTGACTTTGTTGAGAGGATGGTGGAGAGACTGAATGTGTCTGAGAAAGGAGACCATGTGTCTGTGGTCCAGTACAGCAGAGATCCAGAGGCCCATTTCTATCTTAACACATACTCAAGAAAGGAGGACGTGCTTGACACGCTCAGGGGTCTGATGCACAAAGGAGGGAGACCCCTCAACACAGGGGCAGCTCTGCAGTACGTGAGGGACAATGTCTTCACTGCCTCCTCTGGAAGCAGACTTGTAGAAGGTGTGCCCCAGTTACTGATTCTGCTGAGTGGTGGAAAGTCATTTGATAATGTTGACACACCAGCCTCATCCCTGAAAGAGCTGGGAGTGCTTATCTTTGCGATAGGGTCGAGGAGCTCAGACAGCAGGGAACTCCAGAAGATCTCCAATGAGCCTAGTTATGCACTCTCAGTGAGTGACTTTGCTGACCTTCCCAGTGTCCAACAGGAGCTTTTCACCAACATTAACACGGTCTTTGTAGAGGAAACGTCTATCACCACCACGACGATAGGTAAGAAAAAAGCCAAACCGGCTTCCTGTAATTCCTCTCCTTTTATTATGGTCGTAGAGAAATGTGCCATATTGTTCCTCTAGTTCTAATGAGTTGCGAAGGAGATGTATTTCTTCCTGAAGAGTAAAACTTTACAGGAGGTGATGCGATATCGAAAACACAAAAAGTATGACCAAGTGTGTAAAGCATTGTGTTTTTTTTTTTTTTTCTCTCCTTACAATGTCCCCCACCTGACCCACGAATATGTATGTTTTTAGCTGAGGGCCGTAGACAGAGGAGAGATGTTGTCTTCCTGCTGGATGGATCGGATGCCACTAGGAATGGGTTCCCAGCAATGAAAGAATTTGTGCAAAGAATGGTGGAGAAATTGGAAGTAGCTGAGAACAGAGATCAAGTTTCTGTGGTCCAGTACAGCAGAGACCCAGAGGCCCATTTCTATCTAAACACGTTCAAGACAAAGGAAAAAATTCTTGACAGTGTCAGAGGTCTGCGGCACAAAGGAGGCAGACCCCTTTACACGGGGGCAGCGCTCCAGTACGTCATAGACAATGTCTTTACTGCCTCCTCCGGCAGCAGACGGGTGGAGGGTGTGCCGCAGATACTGGTTTTGCTTAGCGGGGGAAGGTCATTTGACAGTGTTGAGGCAGCAGCCTCCTCTCTGAAAGAGCTTGGCATCTTGACTTTTGGAATAGGATCGAGGGGCTCTGATAGCAGAGAATTGCAGAGAATTTCATACGACCCCAATTATGCTCTGTCCGTGTCCGACTTCAGTGAGCTTCCAAATGTCCAAGAGCAGCTGCTGGCCTCTGTCAAGGCTGTTTCCATTCCCATCACTCCAACTTCACAGACTGTTACCGGTACGTGCGTTGCAGTACTTTACAATACGCTGTGTCTTGTTTTTCTTCATGATGTCCCTACTTTTTTTAACCGTAGCTCAGAGAGTTAATGAGGTGATGAACCGATGTGTCATTCTGAAGGTTTATGAACGTTATGCACATTACTTGGTGTTAATGATGCTGCTTTCCCTCCTCCTAGCTGATTACGTCACACCCAGAAAGGACATAGTGTTTCTGCTGGACGGTTCAGATGGCACTAGGAATTCTTTCCCAGCTATGCGTGATTTTGTGCAGAGAGTAGTGGAGCAATACACCATAGAGGCAAACAGGGACCGTGTTTCTGTGGTGCAGTACAGTAGAGAAGCCGAGGTCCATTTCTATCTAAATAGCTACACGACAAAGGAAGAGGTTCTTGACCATGTCAGAGGTCTGAGACACAAAGGAGGAAGACCCCTCTACACGGGGGCAGCTCTCCAGTACGTCAGAGACAATGTATTTACTGCCTCCTCCGGCAGCAGGCGGTTGGAGGGTGTGCCGCAGATACTGATCTTGCTTAGCGGGGGAAGGTCATTCGACAGTGTTGATGCAGCAGCCTCCTCTCTGAAAGAGCTTGGCGTCTTGACCTTTGGAATTGGATCGAGGGGCTCTGATAGCAGAGAACTGCAGAGAATCTCATACGACCCCAATTATGCTCTGTCCGTGTCCGACTTCAGTGAGCTCCCAAATGTCCAAGAGCAGCTGCTGGCCTCTGTCCAGGCTGTTGCAATGCCCATCACTCCAACTTCACCGACTCTCACTGGTATGTGCATGGCAGAACTTTATGACAGCTAGCTCACAGGCTGTGCTTTGTTGATCTCCCTAAGTAGTAATGAGCAGTGGGACCATTACCCACAGCTTAGGTAGTCGATGAGGTGGTTGAATTAATGTGACATTTTTAAGATGTTTTGAAATTACTTGGTGTTAATGATGCTGATTTCTTTTCCTAGCTGATGACGCCATACCCAGAAAGGACGTAGTGTTTTTGCTGGACGGTTCAGATGGCACTAGAAATACATTCCCAGCTATGCGTGATTTTGTGCAACGAGTAGTGGAGCGATTCAACATAGAGGCAAACAGAGACCGTGTTTCTGTGGTGCAGTACAGTAGAGACGCTGAGGTCAATTTCTATCTGAATACCTACGCAACAAAAGGGGAGATCCTGAACACTGTCAGAGGTCTGAGGCATAGAGGAGGGAGACCCCTCAACACGGGTGCAGCTCTCCAGTACGTGAGAGACAGTGTCTTCACCGCCTCTGCGGGTAGTAGAAAGCAAGAGGGTGTCCCTCAGATTCTTATCCTCCTCAGTGGAGGACGGTCAAGCGATAACGTAGATACACCTGCCTCCACCCTAAAAGAGAGCGGAATCTTGATTTTTGGCATTGGCACCAGAAATTCGAGCAGAGAGGTGCAGAGAATTGCCAACGACCCTGCCTATGCACAGCCCATCAATGAATTCTCTGACCTTCCCAGTGTCCAGCAGCAGTTTATCAGCTCCCTCAACAATGTGCTTGTACAAGTCAAGCCGATGACACCTACTGTGGCGGGTAAGACAGATTATCACACGTCTCTAGAAAACAGCACACTGAGCTCTCCGTGCAAAGCGTGCCGTAGACACTAAACGGTTTATGTTAGCGATGCATGTTAGCAGAGGCGGGGGAAATTAGCCTAACAAGCGATGGGTTTGAACTCCCTGGGGTGTTAAGCAGTGTTGAGTTTTAATGTGTTTGTTTATTCGTTCGTTCGTCAGTTTTAGGCACAGTTTTTGTCTTTTGATGAAAATATCCTTTAAATTATAGACCTCATTTTGCCGCATTCAGTAAGTTTAGGCAGTTTTACTCTGACCAAAATTAGATGCTATTTTAGCAGACAGTAATAACATTTGACTGTTAGATTGGCTGTAAACTAGCTGAAAGGATAGGAGCGTTTTTTCCCTTTTGCAGTTGCCGACTAGAGCACACACACACCCACAGACAATATCAGATACCCAGGGCTCACGTGACTTTGTGTTCCATTCCATTACCCATAGCTGAGCGAAGGATGGCTAGGAGGGATGTAGTGTTCCTGCTGGATGGTTCAGATGGCACAAGGAGCTCTTTCCCTGCAATGCGTGACTTTGTTGAGAGGATGGTGGAGAGACTGAATGTGTCTGAGAAAGGAGACCATGTGTCTGTGGTCCAGTACAGCAGAGATCCAGAGGCCCATTTCTATCTTAACACATACTCAAGAAAGGAGGACGTGCTTGACACGCTCAGGGGTCTGATGCACAAAGGAGGGAGACCCCTCAACACAGGGGCAGCTCTGCAGTACGTGAGGGACAATGTCTTCACTGCCTCCTCTGGAAGCAGACTTGTAGAAGGTGTGCCCCAGTTACTGATTCTGCTGAGTGGTGGAAAGTCATTTGATAATGTTGACACACCAGCCTCATCCCTGAAAGAGCTGGGAGTGCTTATCTTTGCGATAGGGTCGAGGAGCTCAGACAGCAGGGAACTCCAGAAGATCTCCAATGAGCCTAGTTATGCACTCTCAGTGAGTGACTTTGCTGACCTTCCCAGTGTCCAACAGGAGCTTTTCACCAACATTAACACGGTCTTTGTAGAGGAAACGTCTATCACCACCACGACGATAGGTAAGAAAAAAGCCAAACCGGCTTCCTGTAATTCCTCTCCTTTTATTATGGTCGTAGAGAAATGTGCCATATTGTTCCTCTAGTTCTAATGAGTTGCGAAGGAGATGTATTTCTTCCTGAAGAGTAAAACTTTACGGGAGGTGACGCGATATCGAAAACACAAAAAGTATGACCAAGTGTGTAAAGCATTGTGTTTTTTTTTTGTTTTTTTGTTTTTTCTCTCCTTACAATGTCCCCCACCTGACCCACGAATATGTATGTTTTTAGCTGAGGGCCGTAGACAGAGGAGAGATGTTGTCTTCCTGCTGGATGGATCGGATGCCACTAGGAATGGGTTCCCAGCAATGAAAGAATTTGTGCAAAGAATGGTGGAGAAATTGGAAGTAGCTGAGAACAGAGATCAAGTTTCTGTGGTCCAGTACAGCAGAGACCCAGAGGCCCATTTCTATCTAAACACGTTCAAGACAAAGGAAAAAATTCTTGACAGTGTCAGAGGTCTGCGGCACAAAGGAGGCAGACCCCTTTACACGGGGGCAGCGCTCCAGTACGTCATAGACAATGTCTTTACTGCCTCCTCCGGCAGCAGACGGGTGGAGGGTGTGCCGCAGATACTGGTTTTGCTTAGCGGGGGAAGGTCATTTGACAGTGTTGAGGCAGCAGCCTCCTCTCTGAAAGAGCTTGGCATCTTGACTTTTGGAATAGGATCGAGGGGCTCTGATAGCAGAGAATTGCAGAGAATTTCATACGACCCCAATTATGCTCTGTCCGTGTCCGACTTCAGTGAGCTTCCAAATGTCCAAGAGCAGCTGCTGGCCTCTGTCAAGGCTGTTTCCATTCCCATCACTCCAACTTCACAGACTGTTACCGGTACGTGCGTTGCAGTACTTTACAATACGCTGTGTCTTGTTTTTCTTCATGATGTCCCTACTTTTTTTAACCGTAGCTCAGAGAGTTAATGAGGTGATGAACCGATGTGTCATTCTGAAGGTTTATGAACGTTATGCACATTACTTGGTGTTAATGATGCTGTTTTCCCTCCTCCTAGCTGATTACGTCACACCCAGAAAGGACATAGTGTTTCTGCTGGACGGTTCAGATGGCACTAGGAATTCTTTCCCAGCTATGCGTGATTTTGTGCAGAGAGTAGTGGAGCAATACACCATAGAGGCAAACAGGGACCGTGTTTCTGTGGTGCAGTACAGTAGAGAAGCCGAGGTCCATTTCTATCTAAATAGCTACACGACAAAGGAAGAGGTTCTTGACCGTGTCAGAGGTCTGAGACACAAAGGAGGAAGACCCCTCTACACGGGGGCAGCTCTCCAGTACGTCAGAGACAATGTATTTACTGCCTCCTCCGGCAGCAGGCGGTTGGAGGGTGTGCCGCAGATACTGATCTTGCTTAGCGGGGGAAGGTCATTCGACAGTGTTGATGCAGCAGCCTCCTCTCTGAAAGAGCTTGGCGTCTTGACCTTTGGAATTGGATCGAGGGGCTCTGATAGCAGAGAACTGCAGAGAATCTCATACGACCCCAATTATGCTCTGTCCGTGTCCGACTTCAGTGAGCTCCCAAATGTCCAAGAGCAGCTGCTGGCCTCTGTCCAGGCTGTTGCAATGCCCATCACTCCAACTTCACCGACTCTCACTGGTATGTGCATGGCAGAACTTTATGACAGCTAGCTCACAGGCTGTGCTTTGTTGATCTCCCTAAGTAGTAATGAGCAGTGGGACCATTACCCACAGCTTAGGTAGTCGATGAGGTGGTTGAATTAATGTGACATTTTTAAGATGTTTTGAAATTACTTGGTGTTAATGATGCTGATTTCTTTTCCTAGCTGATGACGCCATACCCAGAAAGGACGTAGTGTTTTTGCTGGACGGTTCAGATGGCACTAGAAATACATTCCCAGCTATGCGTGATTTTGTGCAACGAGTAGTGGAGCGATTCAACATAGAGGCAAACAGAGACCGTGTTTCTGTGGTGCAGTACAGTAGAGACGCTGAGGTCAATTTCTATCTGAATACCTACGCAACAAAAGGGGAGATCCTGAACACTGTCAGAGGTCTGAGGCATAGAGGAGGGAGACCCCTCAACACGGGTGCAGCTCTCCAGTACGTGAGAGACAGTGTCTTCACCGCCTCTGCGGGTAGTAGAAAGCAAGAGGGTGTCCCTCAGATTCTTATCCTCCTCAGTGGAGGACGGTCAAGCGATAACGTAGATACACCTGCCTCCACCCTAAAAGAGAGCGGAATCTTGATTTTTGGCATTGGCACCAGAAATTCGAGCAGAGAGGTGCAGAGAATTGCCAACGACCCTGCCTATGCACAGCCCATCAATGAATTCTCTGACCTTCCCAGTGTCCAGCAGCAGTTTATCAGCTCCCTCAACAATGTGCTTGTACAAGTCAAGCCGATGACACCTACTGTGGCGGGTAAGACAGATTATCACACGTCTCTAGAAAACAGCACACTGAGCTCTCCGTGCAAAGCGTGCCGTAGACACTAAACGGTTTATGTTAGCGATGCATGTTAGCAGAGGCGGGGGAAATTAGCCTAACAAGCGATGGGTTTGAACTCCCTGGGGTGTTAAGCAGTGTTGAGTTTTAATGTGTTTGTTTATTCGTTCGTTCGTCAGTTTTAGGCACAGTTTTTGTCTTTTGATGAAAATATCCTTTAAATTATAGACCTCATTTTGCCGCATTCAGTAAGTTTAGGCAGTTTTACTCTGACCAAAATTAGATGCTATTTTAGCAGACAGTAATAACATTTGACTGTTAGATTGGCTGTAAACTAGCTGAAAGGATAGGAGCGTTTTTTCCCTTTTGCAGTTGCCGACTAGAGCACACACACACCCACAGACAATATCAGATACCCAGGGCTCACGTGACTTTGTGTTCCATTCCATTACCCATAGCTGAGCGAAGGATGGCTAGGAGGGATGTAGTGTTCCTGCTGGATGGTTCAGATGGCACAAGGAGCTCTTTCCCTGCAATGCGTGACTTTGTTGAGAGGATGGTGGAGAGACTGAATGTGTCTGAGAAAGGAGACCATGTGTCTGTGGTCCAGTACAGCAGAGATCCAGAGGCCCATTTCTATCTTAACACATACTCAAGAAAGGAGGACGTGCTTGACACGCTCAGGGGTCTGATGCACAAAGGAGGGAGACCCCTCAACACAGGGGCAGCTCTGCAGTACGTGAGGGACAATGTCTTCACTGCCTCCTCTGGAAGCAGACTTGTAGAAGGTGTGCCCCAGTTACTGATTCTGCTGAGTGGTGGAAAGTCATTTGATAATGTTGACACACCAGCCTCATCCCTGAAAGAGCTGGGAGTGCTTATCTTTGCGATAGGGTCGAGGAGCTCAGACAGCAGGGAACTCCAGAAGATCTCCAATGAGCCTAGTTATGCACTCTCAGTGAGTGACTTTGCTGACCTTCCCAGTGTCCAACAGGAGCTTTTCACCAACATTAACACGGTCTTTGTAGAGGAAACGTCTATCACCACCACGACGATAGGTAAGAAAAAAGCCAAACCGGCTCCCTGTAATTCCTCTCCTTTTATTATAGTCGTAGAGAAATGTGCCATATTGTTCCTCTAGTTCTAATGAGTTGCGAAGGAGATAGTGTAAAACTTTACAGGAGGTGACGCGATATCGAAAACACAAAAAGTATGACCAAGTGTGTAAAGCATTGTGTTTTTTTTTTTTTTTTTTTTTTTTTTCTCTCCTTACAATGTCCCCCACCTGACCCACGAATATGTATGTTTTTAGCTGAGGGCCGTAGACAGAGGAGAGATGTTGTCTTCCTGCTGGATGGATCGGATGCCACTAGGAATGGGTTCCCAGCAATGAAAGAATTTGTGCAAAGAATGGTGGAGAAATTGGAAGTAGCTGAGAACAGAGATCAAGTTTCTGTGGTCCAGTACAGCAGAGACCCAGAGGCCCATTTCTATCTAAACACGTTCAAGACAAAGGAAAAAATTCTTGACAGTGTCAGAGGTCTGCGGCACAAAGGAGGCAGACCCCTTTACACGGGGGCAGCGCTCCAGTACGTCATAGACAATGTCTTTACTGCCTCCTCCGGCAGCAGACGGGTGGAGGGTGTGCCGCAGATACTGGTTTTGCTTAGCGGGGGAAGGTCATTTGACAGTGTTGAGGCAGCAGCCTCCTCTCTGAAAGAGCTTGGCATCTTGACTTTTGGAATAGGATCGAGGGGCTCTGATAGCAGAGAATTGCAGAGAATTTCATACGACCCCAATTATGCTCTGTCCGTGTCCGACTTCAGTGAGCTTCCAAATGTCCAAGAGCAGCTGCTGGCCTCTGTCAAGGCTGTTTCCATTCCCATCACTCCAACTTCACAGACTGTTACCGGTACGTGCGTTGCAGTACTTTACAATACGCTGTGTCTTGTTTTTCTTCATGATGTCCCTACTTTTTTTAACCGTAGCTCAGAGAGTTAATGAGGTGATGAACCGATGTGTCATTCTGAAGGTTTATGAACGTTATGCACATTACTTGGTGTTAATGATGCTGTTTTCCCTCCTCCTAGCTGATTACGTCACACCCAGAAAGGACATAGTGTTTCTGCTGGACGGTTCAGATGGCACTAGGAATTCTTTCCCAGCTATGCGTGATTTTGTGCAGAGAGTAGTGGAGCAATACACCATAGAGGCAAACAGGGACCGTGTTTCTGTGGTGCAGTACAGTAGAGAAGCCGAGGTCCATTTCTATCTAAATAGCTACACGACAAAGGAAGAGGTTCTTGACCGTGTCAGAGGTCTGAGACACAAAGGAGGAAGACCCCTCTACACGGGGGCAGCTCTCCAGTACGTCAGAGACAATGTATTTACTGCCTCCTCCGGCAGCAGGCGGTTGGAGGGTGTGCCGCAGATACTGATCTTGCTTAGCGGGGGAAGGTCATTCGACAGTGTTGATGCAGCAGCCTCCTCTCTGAAAGAGCTTGGCGTCTTGACCTTTGGAATTGGATCGAGGGGCTCTGATAGCAGAGAACTGCAGAGAATCTCATACGACCCCAATTATGCTCTGTCCGTGTCCGACTTCAGTGAGCTCCCAAATGTCCAAGAGCAGCTGCTGGCCTCTGTCCAGGCTGTTGCAATGCCCATCACTCCAACTTCACCGACTCTCACTGGTATGTGCATGGCAGAACTTTATGACAGCTAGCTCACAGGCTGTGCTTTGTTGATCTCCCTAAGTAGTAATGAGCAGTGGGACCATTACCCACAGCTTAGGTAGTCGATGAGGTGGTTGAATTAATGTGACATTTTTAAGATGTTTTGAAATTACTTGGTGTTAATGATGCTGATTTCTTTTCCTAGCTGATGACGCCATACCCAGAAAGGACGTAGTGTTTTTGCTGGACGGTTCAGATGGCACTAGAAATACATTCCCAGCTATGCGTGATTTTGTGCAACGAGTAGTGGAGCGATTCAACATAGAGGCAAACAGAGACCGTGTTTCTGTGGTGCAGTACAGTAGAGACGCTGAGGTCAATTTCTATCTGAATACCTACGCAACAAAAGGGGAGATCCTGAACACTGTCAGAGGTCTGAGGCATAGAGGAGGGAGACCCCTCAACACGGGTGCAGCTCTCCAGTACGTGAGAGACAGTGTCTTCACCGCCTCTGCGGGTAGTAGAAAGCAAGAGGGTGTCCCTCAGATTCTTATCCTCCTCAGTGGAGGACGGTCAAGCGATAATGTAGATACACCTGCCTCCACCCTAAAAGAGAGCGGAATCTTGATTTTTGGCATTGGCACCAGAAATTCGAGCAGAGAGGTGCAGAGAATTGCCAACGACCCTGCCTATGCACAGCCCATCAATGAATTCTCTGACCTTCCCAGTGTCCAGCAGCAGTTTATCAGCTCCCTCAACAATGTGCTTGTACAAGTCAAGCCGATGACACCTACTGTGGCGGGTAAGACAGATTATCACACGTCTCTAGAAAACAGCACACTGAGCTCTCCGTGCAAAGCGTGCCGTAGACACTAAACGGTTTATGTTAGCGATGCATGTTAGCAGAGGCGGGGGAAATTAGCCTAACAAGCGATGGGTTTGAACTCCCTGGGGTGTTAAGCAGTGTTGAGTTTTAATGTGTTTGTTTATTCGTTCGTTCGTCAGTTTTAGGCACAGTTTTTGTCTTTTGATGAAAATATCCTTTAAATTATAGACCTCATTTTGCCGCATTCAGTAAGTTTAGGCAGTTTTACTCTGACCAAAATTAGATGCTATTTTAGCAGACAGTAATAACATTTGACTGTTAGATTGGCTGTAAACTAGCTGAAAGGATAGGAGCGTTTTTTCCCTTTTGCAGTTGCCGACTAGAGCACACACACACCCACAGACAATATCAGATACCCAGGGCTCACGTGACTTTGTGTTCCATTCCATTACCCATAGCTGAGCGAAGGATGGCTAGGAGGGATGTAGTGTTCCTGCTGGATGGTTCAGATGGCACAAGGAGCTCTTTCCCTGCAATGCGTGACTTTGTTGAGAGGATGGTGGAGAGACTGAATGTGTCTGAGAAAGGAGACCATGTGTCTGTGGTCCAGTACAGCAGAGATCCAGAGGCCCATTTCTATCTTAACACATACTCAAGAAAGGAGGACGTGCTTGACACGCTCAGGGGTCTGATGCACAAAGGAGGGAGACCCCTCAACACAGGGGCAGCTCTGCAGTACGTGAGGGACAATGTCTTCACTGCCTCCTCTGGAAGCAGACTTGTAGAAGGTGTGCCCCAGTTACTGATTCTGCTGAGTGGTGGAAAGTCATTTGATAATGTTGACACACCAGCCTCATCCCTGAAAGAGCTGGGAGTGCTTATCTTTGCGATAGGGTCGAGGAGCTCAGACAGCAGGGAACTCCAGAAGATCTCCAATGAGCCTAGTTATGCACTCTCAGTGAGTGACTTTGCTGACCTTCCCAGTGTCCAACAGGAGCTTTTCACCAACATTAACACGGTCTTTGTAGAGGAAACGTCTATCACCACCACGACGATAGGTAAGAAAAAAGCCAAACCGGCTTCCTGTAATTCCTCTCCTTTTATTATGGTCGTAGAGAAATGTGCCATATTGTTCCTCTAGTTCTAATGAGTTGCGAAGGAGATGTATTTCTTCCTGAAGAGTAAAACTTTACAGGAGGTGATGCGATATCGAAAACACAAAAAGTATGACCAAGTGTGTAAAGCATTGTGTTTTTTTTTTTTTTTCTCTCCTTACAATGTCCCCCACCTGACCCACGAATATGTATGTTTTTAGCTGAGGGCCGTAGACAGAGGAGAGATGTTGTCTTCCTGCTGGATGGATCGGATGCCACTAGGAATGGGTTCCCAGCAATGAAAGAATTTGTGCAAAGAATGGTGGAGAAATTGGAAGTAGCTGAGAACAGAGATCAAGTTTCTGTGGTCCAGTACAGCAGAGACCCAGAGGCCCATTTCTATCTAAACACGTTCAAGACAAAGGAAAAAATTCTTGACAGTGTCAGAGGTCTGCGGCACAAAGGAGGCAGACCCCTTTACACGGGGGCAGCGCTCCAGTACGTCATAGACAATGTCTTTACTGCCTCCTCCGGCAGCAGACGGGTGGAGGGTGTGCCGCAGATACTGGTTTTGCTTAGCGGGGGAAGGTCATTTGACAGTGTTGAGGCAGCAGCCTCCTCTCTGAAAGAGCTTGGCATCTTGACTTTTGGAATAGGATCGAGGGGCTCTGATAGCAGAGAATTGCAGAGAATTTCATACGACCCCAATTATGCTCTGTCCGTGTCCGACTTCAGTGAGCTTCCAAATGTCCAAGAGCAGCTGCTGGCCTCTGTCAAGGCTGTTTCCATTCCCATCACTCCAACTTCACAGACTGTTACCGGTACGTGCGTTGCAGTACTTTACAATACGCTGTGTCTTGTTTTTCTTCATGATGTCCCTACTTTTTTTAACCGTAGCTCAGAGAGTTAATGAGGTGATGAACCGATGTGTCATTCTGAAGGTTTATGAACGTTATGCACATTACTTGGTGTTAATGATGCTGTTTTCCCTCCTCCTAGCTGATTACGTCACACCCAGAAAGGACATAGTGTTTCTGCTGGACGGTTCAGATGGCACTAGGAATTCTTTCCCAGCTATGCGTGATTTTGTGCAGAGAGTAGTGGAGCAATACACCATAGAGGCAAACAGGGACCGTGTTTCTGTGGTGCAGTACAGTAGAGAAGCCGAGGTCCATTTCTATCTAAATAGCTACACGACAAAGGAAGAGGTTCTTGACCGTGTCAGAGGTCTGAGACACAAAGGAGGAAGACCCCTCTACACGGGGGCAGCTCTCCAGTACGTCAGAGACAATGTATTTACTGCCTCCTCCGGCAGCAGGCGGTTGGAGGGTGTGCCGCAGATACTGATCTTGCTTAGCGGGGGAAGGTCATTCGACAGTGTTGATGCAGCAGCCTCCTCTCTGAAAGAGCTTGGCGTCTTGACCTTTGGAATTGGATCGAGGGGCTCTGATAGCAGAGAACTGCAGAGAATCTCATACGACCCCAATTATGCTCTGTCCGTGTCCGACTTCAGTGAGCTCCCAAATGTCCAAGAGCAGCTGCTGGCCTCTGTCCAGGCTGTTGCAATGCCCATCACTCCAACTTCACCGACTCTCACTGGTATGTGCATGGCAGAACTTTATGACAGCTAGCTCACAGGCTGTGCTTTGTTGATCTCTCTAAGTAGTAATGAGCAGTGGGACCATTACCCACAGCTTAGGTAGTCGATGAGGTGGTTGAATTAATGTGACATTTTTAAGATGTTTTGAAATTACTTGGTGTTAATGATGCTTTTTTCCTAGCTGATGACGCCATACCCAGAAAGGACGTAGTGTTTTTGCTGGATGGTTCAGATGGCACTAGAAATACATTCCCAGCTATGCGTGATTTTGTGCAACAAGTAGTGGAGCGATTCAACATAGAGGCAAACAGAGACCGTGTTTCTGTGGTGCAGTACAGTAGAGACGCTGAGGTCAATTTCTATCTGAATACCTACGCAACAAAAGGGGAGATCCTGAACACTGTCAGAGGTCTGAGGCATAGAGGAGGGAGACCCCTCAACACGGGTGCAGCTCTCCAGTACGTGAGAGACAGTGTCTTCACCGCCTCTGCGGGTAGTAGAAAGCAAGAGGGTGTCCCTCAGATTCTTATCCTCCTCAGTGGAGGACGGTCAAGCGATAACGTAGATACACCTGCCTCCACCCTAAAAGAGAGCGGAATCTTGATTTTTGGCATTGGCACCAGAAATTCGAGCAGAGAGGTGCAGAGAATTGCCAACGACCCTGCCTATGCACAGCCCATCAATGAATTCTCTGACCTTCCCAGTGTCCAGCAGCAGTTTATCAGCTCCCTCAACAATGTGCTTGTACAAGTCAAGCCGATGACACCTACTGTGGCGGGTAAGACAGATTATCACACGTCTCTAGAAAACAGCACACTGAACTCTCCGTGCAAAGCGTGCCGTAGACACTAAACGGTTTATGTTAGCGATGCATGTTAGCAGAGGCGGGGGAAATTAGCCTAACAAGCGATGGGTTTGAACTCCCTGGGGTGTTAAGCAGTGTTGAGTTTTAATGTGTTTGTTTATTCGTTCGTTCGTCAGTTTTAGGCACAGTTTTTGTCTTTTGATGAAAATATCCTTTAAATTATAGACCTCATTTTGCCGCATTCAGTAAGTTTAGGCAGTTTTACTCTGACCAAAATTAGATGCTATTTTAGCAGACAGTAATAACATTTGACTGTTAGATTGGCTGTAAACTAGCTGAAAGGATAGGAGCGTTTTTTCCCTTTTGCAGTTGCCGACTAGAGCACACACACACCCACAGACAATATCAGATACCCAGGGCTCACGTGACTTTGTGTTCCATTCCATTACCCATAGCTGAGCGAAGGATGGCTAGGAGGGATGTAGTGTTCCTGCTGGATGGTTCAGATGGCACAAGGAGCTCTTTCCCTGCAATGCGTGACTTTGTTGAGAGGATGGTGGAGAGACTGAATGTGTCTGAGAAAGGAGACCATGTGTCTGTGGTCCAGTACAGCAGAGATCCAGAGGCCCATTTCTATCTTAACACATACTCAAGAAAGGAGGACGTGCTTGACACGCTCAGGGGTCTGATGCACAAAGGAGGGAGACCCCTCAACACAGGGGCAGCTCTGCAGTACGTGAGGGACAATGTCTTCACTGCCTCCTCTGGAAGCAGACTTGTAGAAGGTGTGCCCCAGTTACTGATTCTGCTGAGTGGTGGAAAGTCATTTGATAATGTTGACACACCAGCCTCATCCCTGAAAGAGCTGGGAGTGCTTATCTTTGCGATAGGGTCGAGGAGCTCAGACAGCAGGGAACTCCAGAAGATCTCCAATGAGCCTAGTTATGCACTCTCAGTGAGTGACTTTGCTGACCTTCCCAGTGTCCAACAGGAGCTTTTCACCAACATTAACACGGTCTTTGTAGAGGAAACGTCTATCACCACCACGACGATAGGTAAGAAAAAAGCCAAACCGGCTTCCTGTAATTCCTCTCCTTTTATTATGGTCGTAGAGAAATGTGCCATATTGTTCCTCTAGTTCTAATGAGTTGCGAAGGAGATGTATTTCTTCCTGAAGAGTAAAACTTTACGGGAGGTGACGCGATATCGAAAACACAAAAAGTATGACCAAGTGTGTAAAGCATTGTGGTTTTTTTTTGTTTTTTTGTTTTTTCTCTCCTTACAATGTCCCCCACCTGACCCACGAATATGTATGTTTTTAGCTGAGGGCCGTAGACAGAGGAGAGATGTTGTCTTCCTGCTGGATGGATCGGATGCCACTAGGAATGGGTTCCCAGCAATGAAAGAATTTGTGCAAAGAATGGTGGAGAAATTGGAAGTAGCTGAGAACAGAGATCAAGTTTCTGTGGTCCAGTACAGCAGAGACCCAGAGGCCCATTTCTATCTAAACACGTTCAAGACAAAGGAAAAAATTCTTGACAGTGTCAGAGGTCTGCGGCACAAAGGAGGCAGACCCCTTTACACGGGGGCAGCGCTCCAGTACGTCATAGAAAATGTCTTTACTGCCTCCTCCGGCAGCAGACGGGTGGAGGGTGTGCCGCAGATACTGGTTTTGCTTAGCGGGGGAAGGTCATTTGACAGTGTTGAGGCAGCAGCCTCCTCTCTGAAAGAGCTTGGCATCTTGACTTTTGGAATAGGATCGAGGGGCTCTGATAGCAGAGAATTGCAGAGAATTTCATACGACCCCAATTATGCTCTGTCCGTGTCCGACTTCAGTGAGCTTCCAAATGTCCAAGAGCAGCTGCTGGCCTCTGTCAAGGCTGTTTCCATTCCCATCACTCCAACTTCACAGACTGTTACCGGTACGTGCGTTGCAGTACTTTACAATACGCTGTGTCTTGTTTTTCTTCATGATGTCCCTACTTTTTTTAACCGTAGCTCAGAGAGTTAATGAGGTGATGAACCGATGTGTCATTCTGAAGGTTTATGAACGTTATGCACATTACTTGGTGTTAATGATGCTGTTTTCCCTCCTCCTAGCTGATTACGTCACACCCAGAAAGGACATAGTGTTTCTGCTGGACGGTTCAGATGGCACTAGGAATTCTTTCCCAGCTATGCGTGATTTTGTGCAGAGAGTAGTGGAGCAATACACCATAGAGGCAAACAGGGACCGTGTTTCTGTGGTGCAGTACAGTAGAGAAGCCGAGGTCCATTTCTATCTAAATAGCTACACGACAAAGGAAGAGGTTCTTGACCGTGTCAGAGGTCTGAGACACAAAGGAGGAAGACCCCTCTACACGGGGGCAGCTCTCCAGTACGTCAGAGACAATGTATTTACTGCCTCCTCCGGCAGCAGGCGGTTGGAGGGTGTGCCGCAGATACTGATCTTGCTTAGCGGGGGAAGGTCATTCGACAGTGTTGATGCAGCAGCCTCCTCTCTGAAAGAGCTTGGCGTCTTGACCTTTGGAATTGGATCGAGGGGCTCTGATAGCAGAGAACTGCAGAGAATCTCATACGACCCCAATTATGCTCTGTCCGTGTCCGACTTCAGTGAGCTCCCAAATGTCCAAGAGCAGCTGCTGGCCTCTGTCCAGGCTGTTGCAATGCCCATCACTCCAACTTCACCGACTCTCACTGGTATGTGCATGGCAGAACTTTATGACAGCTAGCTCACAGGCTGTGCTTTGTTGATCTCCCTAAGTAGTAATGAGCAGTGGGACCATTACCCACAGCTTAGGTAGTCGATGAGGTGGTTGAATTAATGTGACATTTTTAAGATGTTTTGAAATTACTTGGTGTTAATGATGCTGATTTCTTTTCCTAGCTGATGACGCCATACCCAGAAAGGACGTAGTGTTTTTGCTGGACGGTTCAGATGGCACTAGAAATACATTCCCAGCTATGCGTGATTTTGTGCAACGAGTAGTGGAGCGATTCAACATAGAGGCAAACAGAGACCGTGTTTCTGTGGTGCAGTACAGTAGAGACGCTGAGGTCAATTTCTATCTGAATACCTACGCAACAAAAGGGGAGATCCTGAACACTGTCAGAGGTCTGAGGCATAGAGGAGGGAGACCCCTCAACACAGGGGCAGCTCTGCAGTACGTGAGGGACAATGTCTTCACTGCCTCCTCTGGAAGCAGACTTGTAGAAGGTGTGCCCCAGTTACTGATTCTGCTGAGTGGTGGAAAGTCATTTGATAATGTTGACACAACAGCCTCATCCCTGAAAGAGCTGGGAGTTATTATCTTTGCGATAGGGTCGAGGAGCTCAGACAGCAGGGAACTCCAGAAAATCTCCCATGAGCCTAGTTATGCACTCTCAGTGAGTGACTTCGCTGATCTTTCCACTCTCCAGCAGAAGCTTTTCACCAACATTAACACAGTACTTTTAGAGGGCATGTCCATCACTACTACTGTAATAGGTAAGAAAAAGATAAAACATGCTTGCTTTATTTTGTTTCAATGTTTATGGTACTTGCTAATGTAAGTATCACCAGCAGTATGTACATTTTTTTTCTTGAATCAACCTTTACCATTTTGCTTAAAACATGAACGTTGCCTAAAGATTGGTGGCTTGTTGCGGAGAGATGTACTATTATTTTTGGTTCAGCAAAATTTGCAATCTTTTATTTATGCAGAGACCCACATTATATCTATGGACCATAATGTCAGAAATAAGTTGGTATGAGTCCTTTACTTTTTCCTCAGTAAGAAGCATCAAACATCCACCTTGCAGCACATTGACTTCCACAGAGTCCACCTTAGTGAAAGTGTTACTCATGAAGTTTACTTTAAAAATCATTTAGAACATCAAACATCATCATAGCAGTTAGCATCTTAGCATGAGTTTCATGGCAAATTGTACATGTATTTCTTTATTCATATCTTTTATTCCTTTTGCATATTGTGCACTTTGTTTAATTTTTCCCAAAACATTACTGTTATAAATGAAAACATCTTTATTTTCTATTGAATTTTTTGAGATTAATTATATTAAAATGTTTATATTAAATGTGGTATACTAAATGGTATGCATAGCCCACCATCTTTGTGGTGGTGTCAGATTGTTTTATTGCTATTTTCACATTTACATCAGAAGTGTGATTTGTTAAAAAGTAATGTTATATTTAATCTGCGTGTTTTTTTCCCATTAAAAACAAAGAGACAATTTTTATAAAAAAAAATTGCAAGCATTTCTTTCCAAAATATAAAAAAAAATCCAAAATATTAGTTTTGTTGTTGTTGTTGTTGTTGTTGTTGTTTTTGTTGTTTTTGTTGTTTTTGTTTTTGAAAATACTATCTTATTATCTTCACAAATTCATTTGAACAATTTCAGTTATAGAAATTCATTTGAAAATTACACCTTGCACATCTGGTATTCCAAGGTAAAGAAACAGAACAAACTTAACTTGCTGACATGATGTCTTACCAATAGATGTTGGAATCAAGTGCAAATTAGTTATGTTCAGTAATCGAGTGCAAAGGGTTTCGAGTGTTGTAATTATATTCATATTTTTGTTTTAGTTAGGTGTTTGCAATTTTACAGACTGTCCTTCATCCAATCAGCATTATTTTATATTTAATTGTTTTCTTTTTTCTTTTAATTTTAGTGGAGTCAGAAGGACCCAAAAAGGACATTGTCTTTGTGATTGATGGCTCTGAAGGTGTTGGCAGAGAGTTCCCAATTATCCAGGAGTTCGTGCGCAGAGTTGTGGAGAACCTCAATGTTGGTGAGAACAAGATCCGAGTTGGCGTGGTGCAGTACGGAGATTCTCCATATGCAGACATATACCTCAACTCACATAGGACCAAAGAAGGTGTCCTAAATGACATCAAGGAACTCCAACAACGTGGGGGGAGACAGCGCAACCTTGGTCGGGCCATTGATTTTGTTGCACGTGAAGTTCTGGTGTCTGGACGTGGTGGAAGGAAACAGGAGGGAGTTCCACAATTTGTTGTTGTGGTTTCGGGAGGAAAAGCAACAGACAATATAAGGCCATCTGCAACTGCAATGAAACAATCAGGAACTTTCCCCCTTAGCATAGGAACAAGAGATGTGAGCCCTCAGGAATTGCAAGTGACCTCCTATGTCCCCACATTTGCCTACACAGTTGATGACTTGCCTGGACTTTATACAATTCAGGACAAACTCATCACCACCCTGACTGAGCTATCTAGTGAGGAGTTAGCCATTTTGCGCCCTGTATACCCTACAGGTAATTGCAATCATTTCATAATTGTTTTTCCTAGTTGATGTGATAATACCTCTGACCAGCATGAATTTCCATGCCCCATCCTGGTTTTTGATAGTTAGTGATGGTCAGTAACTCAGTATAGTGGATCAGTAAAACTATAAAAATATTTTGTCACTTACTGCTGGTTGATCATAGAAGTCTTGCTGGTTAACCAGTTAAGAAGATTGCTAACAACACCAGCATTCTATGCTGGGAACAGCATATAATATGCTAAATGAAGATTAGGATTCAAAGGTGAAGTTAAATCAGTTGTCAGATAGTTTACTAAGTTCTGCACACTTCCAAGGTCCTTAGAAAATGAGTTAGAGCAGTGTTAAAAGTGGGCCGGTACGCACTGGTACGCAGTCCCTTACGAAAAAAGTATACTTCAAGGTCATTTTATGAAGTATACTTGAGTAATGTTCAAGTATATTTTTAAGCATACTTTATGTAGTAAGTATACTAATGTCAATATACTAGTAGTAAACTTGTAAGTGTACTATTTTAATACCGCTTGGGACTAAATTGGCCCACTTAAAGTATATAAAAGTATATGTTTAAGTGTACTATAAAGTGTAACAGTAGTAAACTTTAAGTGCACAACTAGTTCATAATTATGTTTCTCATTTGTACTGCAAGTGAACTTATGAGTATACTAGTAGTTTACTATTTTAATACTTGTAGCAACTTTGAAGTATACTCTCAGTAAACTACTAGTTTAGTAGTTTTATACTACAAGTTTTCTTTTAATGTACTCTCAGTAAACTACTAGTTTAGTAGTTTTATACTACAAGTTTTCTTTAAGTGAATTTAACATCATATTTATAGTTTACCATTTATATATTATTTTTGCTCTTTTAGTGTACTCTCAGTAAACTACTAGTTTAGTAGTTTTATACCGCAAGTATACTACAAGTTTTCTTTAAGTGAACTTAACATTATACTTATAGTTTACTATTTATATTTATTTTTTGCAGTTGCAGTAGGCCTATACTACTATGTTCAAATTTTATTTTTTATACTTGAAAAATACCTTTAATTTTACTTTCATTTTAAAAACATTTTATTAGCTTCATCTTTTTTATCAACACTTGAATGTCGGTAAGTTTCATAAAGAAAGGCAACATTTTAAACAAAATAGTTGAGAAAATCACATTTGATCAGATTCAAAACGATGATCAAACACAGATGGAGTAAATCGAGTCCGACACCCCCACAGCTAGTTTTCTCTTCATGGGTTAGGCCTACGCTTTATTTCATTTGGAAACATTAAGCAGTTTTGATTTACAAGCTGTTTAATGTTTGATGATCACATTATTTTACACTTGAGTGAGCATTGATCACTTGTTTCAGCTTCTTCTTCTCCTGTGTTTTGATCCGGAGATTCTGTACTAGAAGATATAGCGCCCCCTACCGTATACCAGTGAAAACATGGATAGCTGGAAAATTCAGTCAATGGTGGGGAAAAGTTTAATTAAAGTAAATTCCTATGTACACCTGTGGACTAGCCTACACAAAAATTCAGATACATATCTGTTTTATATCAATATTTTAATCAATATTTTCAAACAAAGTTTCATAAGACTGTATATGAAAAACGATGTAAAAAAAAGTATATTTAATAGGCTACTCAATCAAAAGAGTTAACACAACTACAAGCCAAGTATACTTTGAATAATTAAACTTTTAAGTATATCTCGATCAAAAGATTGAGTACAAGTACTGGCCAAATATACTTGGACTTTTCTCTCAGTATAAGTCAAGTACACTTAAGTAAAGTACATAAAGTATATTTCTGAGAAGTATATAAAAAGTAGACTGAAAGTATACTTTCTTATTTTTTAGTTTAAAAGAAGTATACTAATAGCACACTTGAATAAACTTCTTTTTCGTAAGGGGTATTGGCACTTCTATATTTTAAGCTGTAGCATATCCTAACTTTTTCTTGCATACCGGCACTTCTCACATGTTACAGGTACCGGGGGCGTCACTAGGTCCTTTTTCTACTCCGCCCCCCTAAAAAAAAATTATTAGCTCTGTAATCTGTACATTAATTTGTGATTGTCTCAGTACCCTTTAAACATATATGAAAATGGCATCAGGCTTCAGCTCCTCCCCGTCTTTTAGTCAAATTTATTCAGCGTGTTTTTCAGTCCGTAGTGGCGCACGGGTGCAGAGACAGCGTCAGAAGCAGAGGACAATGTGTGTGTTTATCTATAGCTTTTCATGATATCTGCATCTGCAGCTCTTTGTCATGAATGCTGTTTACATAATGTGATATGGGAGTGATACAATACAAGTTATGAGATACGAGTTTCCCATCCACTGTAAAGTTTTCGCTGCATTCATACCCTTTCACACATAGAAGATGAAATGTGAAGAAACACTTTAGACGTATTATTCTGGATATGGTATTAACATCATGCACAGAAATTATTAAAGACACAATCACACTGTAAAAACTTCTTGGTTTAACTTAAATTACCCTAACCTGATTCATTCATACCTCATTTAATCTAAAAATTTGAGTTGATACAAAGAAAGAAACATAAACTCAAACATTTGTGAACCTAAGCTAATTTGACAAATGATTTGTTGAAAGTTGTAATAACAAATCATGATTTTTTTTTAAAAGTGCAGTGATAGACAGCACTCAGTCAATGCACTGATTTAAACTGTGAATGACAGAGACAGAGAAAAATCATGTGGAGTTATTTAGTTCTACTATTATGACCCAGCAGCTGATATATAGCCTTAGAGTAATATAGGGCAAATTAAACCAATTGCCAATGTTGACAATTAAAGTGTTTTTTTCTGTATTCTAAATTAATATTAAATTGTATGATCTGGTTAGTTAAAATGATGATAATTAAATGAAATTAAATCAATATTCAGGGATTGACTTGATAGGTCTATTGTCACTTGATTGACTAGTGTAGAACCTATTGTATATATGTTGTTCCTTGCTTCCCTAGTATACAAACAATATATTAAATGACATACTACACATACTAAATATGCATTAGTAGATACATTTAATGCGTTATTGACTTTCATGACTAAACAAAACAAAATACATAATTATTCTCTGGAAGCCAGATTAAAGGAGTAAATACTGTTACTGCATTCCTAATATGGGTCAGACCCTCGGTCACCTCTCAGATAACAAATACAGACGTTGCCCGCAACATAAATACTAGAATAAATACACTGGTTTCAAGAAAACTTTGATTTCCAATTCATTTTATAATACAAGAAGAGGGATTGTAAATCCGACTCCTTCAGTATATATAGTCACTCAGTTTCTGTGCACTACAAACAGTCGTAATTTAGTAGCCTAATACATGAACATTTTCCACCCTATCTCTGACCATATTAATAAAATGTTGAGTTTTGGTGCTGCCTTTCATTTAAGATTTCAACTACTTTTATGATTGACTAATATTTTGCATAGGAAAAAAGGCTTAAAAACGGTGTGCTTTTGTTACTGCTAGAAATGTATAAAGCCTGCCAATTAGATTAAAACTTGCTATACCGAGAAAGTACTATCCACTGTTATGTGCAGTATGCAGTGGAGTGAGGCTAAGGCTACACTAAGTGTGGTCAGCTTCTCCATCAACTTTTTGTTTTTGTTTTTAAGACATTCATGCCACAGCATCTTAAAAACACAACAATCATGGTGTGAGTAACATACTGAAACAGCCATACCTACCACAATAGTCAAAGACTTATATTAATTAAAATGGCACAAACAGTTATAGTTCTTAAACAAACAGTGCACATGACAAGACATATAAAAAAAATATGTAAGTACCAATCTAGAGCATTTTTACATTTAAATGTACAAAATAGACCAAGAATGGATATTTACATCATCCCATAAACTGTGAAGATACGAAAATTGTTAACTATTTAAATATACCTGACATTCTGTATAACTAAGTTGAGTTCTACTCGATTTGGTATTAAATCTGTGCAACTCAACTGTGTGTATGAATCCTGTGTGGTCAGACTGTCAGTTTCATTTGTGTATTTATTGAGATCAATTTACTATTGTTATAGCTATGGTTATTGTCATATTTATTTGTATGTAAAAAAAAAAAAACATTTCTATTTATTTCGAAAAATATAGAGGCTACAATTCCAGTACCTTCTGGAGATAAGAGGGATGTTGTTTTCCTTATTGATGGCACAACAAAGATGCGCACTGAGTTCCCTGCCATAAAAGACATGGTTCAGCGAGTGGTGGAGAAGTTGGATGTGGGTCTCGACAATGTCAGGGTCTCAGTTGTGCAGTACAGCGATGATCCCAAAAAGGAATTTCTCCTCAATGATTACTCCACCAAGGATGAAGTTCGTCAAGCAATACGAAGAATGAGAAGCAAAGGTGGCAATCAGCTTAACACTGGCCAAGCTCTGGAATTTGTATCAAAGAACATCTATCAAAGATCATCCGGAAGCCGTGTAGAAGAGGGTGTGCCCCAGTTTCTCATCCTGGTAACCGGGGGAAAGTCAAATGATGATGTATCTGGTCCTGCTAACCAACTGAAGTTAAGCCATGTTGCTCCCTTAGCAGTTGGAGCTCATAATGCGGATACAGAGGAGTTAAAATTAATTTCTTTTAGTCCGGAACTAACATACACCATTAGGGACTTCCAGCAACTTCGAAGTGTGGAGCAACAGCTTTTGACCAAAGTCAGTACCATGACCAGAGATGAAATTGCTACCCCCCCTATTCCAAAAGGTATTCTACTTTTTCAGGTTTTATTAAAAAGTTATTTCAGGTTAATCAACTCTATCAGAATAGTTGATGCCTAAATTATTCATGTCATGTTTATTTTTACACAAGCACATAACTTTTTTAGAATATGCAGTCCATTTACTAGTTTATTTTCTTTTTTGTTTCTTATCAGTCGTTCTTAATTTTGGAAGAAAGGACATCATCTTCCTCATTGATGGCACTGACAGTGTTGGACAAAGCGGTGTTGCTCACATTCGTGACTTTATCTTGAAAGTGGTTGATCAGCTTGATGTACAACCTGACCAAGTTCGCGTGGCTCTGGTACAGTATGGTGAAAGACCTAAAACTGAGTTCTCTTTGAACTCCCACGACAACAAGCAATCTGTCATCTCTGCAATCAAAAGACTGCGTCACATGGGTGGACGTGGTGCTGACCTAGCTGAGGCAATAAAGTATGTGATTCAAAATGAGCTCCAGCCTTCTGCTGGGGTACGTCTATCACAGGCTTCCCAGCACTTGGTTGTGCTCACTGGTGGAAGGTCAACATCCGACGTATCTAATTATGGCCAAATTCTCAAAGGCTCTCGGGTCAATTGTATAGGAATTGGTGCAGAAAATGCAGACCCAAGACAGCTGGCACAGATTACTACCACTTCTGATGACGTTCTGGAGGTGACTACTTTCCCAAATCTTCCAAACATACAGAGCAAGTTTATAGCCAGACTTAATGGAACAATTGCAGAGGAAATTCCCCCTGAGGAGACACGTAAGTGGGGCATTACTGTAACTGTCATTTTAGACATACTGTACATGATGCATGTATCATAATAGGCTCTAAATGTTTTATTTTGTCTGGTTTCCCGTAGCTGATGGACTCCCACCACCCAAGGCTGCTGACATTGTCTTTTTGGTTGATGGCTCAATCAATCTTGGCAAGGACAATTTCAAAGAGGTCATGGAATTTATTCTTAATTTAATTGACCTGTTCTTTACTGAGAGAGACAAAATTCAGATTGGTCTAGCACATTATGCTACTGATGTGACCGATGTATTCTACCTCAACACCTACAAAAATAAGGATGATATTATCAATGCTATAACTCGAGCAGAGTACAAGGGAGGTCGAGAAATTAAAACAGGCAATGCCATTCGCCATGTTCAGAAAGCACATTTTGTAAAAGAAAGAGGCAGTCGGAAGGATGAGGGAATTCCACAGATTCTAATGGTAGTCACTGGTGGACGGTCAAGGGATGACAGCAAAACAGCAGCATTAGGTCTCAAAGCCAGTGGCGTGCGCATCTATGCTGTTGGGGTGGGTGATATTGAGGACGAGCTCAATAATTTGGGCAGCGAAGCTACTACGGTGGCCCGAGCCAGCACCTTCCAAGAGCTCTCTGAGCTGAATGAGCAGATTTTGGAAACACTTGATGATGAGGTGAAAGGAATAGGACTGTGCACTGGAGTAAAGGATGCTACAAGAGGTTTGTTTGTTGTTGTTTTTATCAAGTGAAAGTTTAAGTGTACAGTTTAAGGGCCAGATTTACTAAACAGGGCAAATTAGCGTGAGAGCACAATTCCAATAAACACAGATGGGAGTGGAAATTTCTGCGAGTGATCTACTGGTGACATGCAAATTAAAGAACAAAGAAGCAATGACTGGGGCAATCTACCAAGAGCAGTGCAAATTAGCATCTGGTTTAGGACATGCTTTTTCGGGTGGTAAATAATGTTGCAAATACAGTTAAATTGACTAACATTAGTAAATCACCTTGCATAATTCCTTTAAATACTCTCCTTTAAATACATGCATATGCAATAAGGTCAGCCGAAAAAATAACACGGTCCACGCCTTTTCAGTGCAAATTTTTCACTGTATGTCTTTAGTAAATCCTGACAGTAGTTTTTTGTTTAACGCCAAAAGAGGGGTTGCACTTGCGCAAGCTGTTAGTAAATCTGACCCTAAGTGTTTTGAACAGCGGTTTACTCTTGATTGTCATTAATCACCATCTCTTTCTACTCCCTGGCAGCATGCAAGTTGGATGTTCTTGTGGGGTTTGATGTGGCTGCACAGAACATTTTTGTTGCTCAGAGATCATTAGATTCAAAGATGTCTGCTATTCTCCAACGAATTACCCAGATGCAGCCCATCAGCTGCACTTCTGGCCAGGTTCCCTCAGTACAAGTTGGCATGTTAGCGATGGACTCTGCCTCAGAGCCTGTGCAGCTGGACTTCACCAACAGATACACAGAGCTTCTTGAGCCCTTCAAGGCCCTCCGAAATCGTGGACCTTTTGTTCTGAATGGTGCCACAATCAAAGCTTATGCTGATAGATTGAAGAATCAGCCTTCAGACAGTATCAAGGTACATCATTTTCTTTCAGGGCAAAGCTTTAACCTCAAAATCTTACCATATTGTATGTATTAACTCTGTATATTTATAAAAAAAAATATCTGTGCTATAAATTAAAATAATTGTGTTTTTACACTCATAAAGGTTGTGATACACTTAACTGATGGATTAGATGTCCAGTACAACATTCTGAAAGAGCAAGTTGAACTGATGCGTTTAGCTGGTAAGCGTAACCATGATTATAAATATGAAAATGTCTTATGAACTGCATTAATTCACAATCAAATATATATTGGTTGTAACAATACAATCTGTTTCTTTATTTATTATTGTTGTATCAGTTTATTTATTTATTTATTTATTTATCTCCGATACTTTTGAAACTTTTGTTGTTGATGATTTATACATCTCACAATATGTTACCACACACATTTTAATTTAGCTTTTCTTTCTTTCTTTAAGGTGTTAGTAGTTTCATTCTTGTTGCACTGGAGAGAGTGCCACGATTTGAAGATGCAGTTCTCTTGGAATTTGGCCGTGGCTTCAGGTACACACGACCTCTGCGTGTCAACCTCATGGACTTGGATTATGAGCTTCTAGAAGAACTGGTAAGAACTGTCCTCATTGCTCAGTCAAATAAGCAAACTAAGGGATGACCTACCTCAGTGACAAAAAGAGATAAATATGTTTGTCTAATATGATTATGGTTGAAAAAATAAATTCTCTTTTTAAGGATAACATTGCGGAGCGGGAATGCTGTTCTGTTCCATGCAAGTGTAATGGCCAGAGAGGGGACAGAGGAGCTGTTGGTGTTCCTGGACCAAAGGTCAAATACATTTTTCTTTTAAGAAACAACATATTTCAGGCTAGTACAATTTCAAATTCAGAATTTTTCTCAGTGATGACTCATGTCCACGTTTCCATGTGTGATTGTCTATAGGGTCAGTCTGGTGGTCCGGGCTTCAGTGGACATCCTGGTGATGAAGGTGGTCCGGTGAGCATGTATTCATTAACTACTATGAATTTCTAAAATGATTTTAAAGGCATATTTTTTTACTCTCTTTTGTCTGTGATTCCTAGCTCTAGATCTAGCTTCTCACTTGATTCTAAATGCCCAGTTTCTCACTACAGTTCAATCTTTTTTTCCCAACATGCACTATAAATAGACAGATCCTATACATACCTTTTCAGAGTGTTAGGGTAACATGTTATAAGTAATGCATGTTATGTAATCAGATTACAAATAATGTGATAATTTATTAATTTAAACTGTAACACTGTTGTTACTTCTATTTATTTAATGTATTTGCTTGTAAATAAAATTAATACTCTACCTACCCCGTATCTTCTATCTATCAGCAACCTTAAACTTTGCCGTTGTCATTAAATCAATGTGCATTGTTTAATTAGAAGGCAACATTTTGTCAAAAATACAAAGTTTGTACATGTGGTATGTTTTTTTCACATGATTGTGATAATCCGTATTTTCACAGGGAGAGAGAGGTCCACCTGGTGTAAATGGAACTCAAGGATTCCAAGGATGTCCAGGTCAAAGAGGTGTTAAAGTAAGTGCATTTCAAGTAAATCTCACTTGTTAAGAAAGCAGATTATGGCTTAAACATATTGATTGACTAATCCAATGTTGTTGTTTTTAGGGATCTCGAGGATACAATGGTGAAAAGGTAAGAACTTCTATCTATTTACTTGTGTTGAATTTATATATATTAACTACATGACTATTTCATAGTGAATAATAATTATATAATAATATATTACTGTAATATAACATTTACATTTTATCATATTAAAAGAATATGTTTAATTGGTAACATTTGTTTTCTTTAAGGGTGAAATTGGAGAGATTGGTTTAGATGGAATCAATGGAGAAGAGGTCAGCTGTTGTCTAGCAAACATGTTTAATTCTATTTTTTCTAGAAACATTTTATCAGTGATCTGTTGTACAATGGTTTGCAATCAATGTTCTCAGTGAATGCCAGTTAAAAGGTGTTGTTGTCTTTCAGGGAACAAGTGGTGTTGTTGGGCCTCCAGGAGATAGAGGAAACCCTGGTCAAATTGTAAGTCATGTAGAATATAGCCGTGGAGTCATGTGGAACAAATTTAAAATAAATAAATAAAATAGAGTTTATCTGATCTTTTTTGTGTTTCTAGGGGCCTAAAGGGGCCAAAGGCCAGGCAGGAGATTTTGGTCAGACTGGAATACGTGGTGATCCAGTATGTTACTCAAGAATGTGTCGTAATTTAGAATGACTTAGTCTTCATTCAATAAGAGAATTTGATGTTGCTGTTGTTGTTATAGGGTACCCCTGGAACAGACAACAACCAGAGAGGACCAAAAGGCGACCCAGGCGATGCTGGCCCAGCGGTATGGTCAATTTTTTAAAACTTAGTCAGTCATTCTGGTGGATTTTTATATTTATTTGATTGTGCCTGGTCAGTGGTCAGGACCATAGAAAAATTTCATGCATCTATATTGTAAAGTAATAAGCTTAATCTCATCTTAATTTATAGTTCTACACTAATAATCTAATTTAAAAGTCATGTAAGTTGTTATATCAATTATTTCTCATTACATATTATTTTAGTTTCTGGCAATGGTCAAGTTCTGTAAGACTTATTAGTTTCTGCATATTTTTTCAGTGTGGACTATAAAATGTTTGTTTGTACTTTGTGAATAAAATGCACAACTGCAATGCAATCTATGGAGTTCATTGATGTGTTTTCTTTAGGGAGAGCCAGGGGTTGATGGAACTAAAGGAGGTCCTGGTGAACCAGGCAGACGGGTATGCTTTCTCGACCAAAGGGAATGATTTTTCTAACTTAATCAGTTCATAAATCTTCTCTTAAAACCCCTTAGCTCAATCAAATGTTTAGAACCTAAACATTCTAAAGAAATTTGTACACTATTATGAGATAAACTAATTAAAAAAAATTATTTGGCTTTAATAACCATTCAAAATAGTACTTGTTACCTCAAGTTTAAGCCCTGTTATCTATGGTAATACATGATTTGAAATGTTTTGTATCAGACCATGAAATGGTGAGTGACAGATGTTCTGTTCATAATATTATTCACCTTCTCTTTTGAAAAAGGGCTCTGATGGTAGAAGGGGGCCTCCCGGTCAAGCTGTGAGTAGACATAAGCTATTCCATGCCATTAATGGAAATAAACATTATTTTAACACTCCATAGTAATCCAATTGTTGTTGTTTTTATTGAATTTATTTGTTTTGTTTTTTGATGGCTCTGTTGCATCTATAGGGTGCTGCTGGAAGGCCCGGAAGTGATGGTTTAGCTGGAGAGACAGGAATTGGAGGACCTCGGGTAAATTAATAAGTTGTAAAAAGCAGTTGTGCAAAACAAAAGACCCATGACATGTTATACATGCAAACATAATGGCTCCAATCTGGTTTACAATCTGGTTACATTTATTTTTCATGGAAATTTGCACGCATGTCGTGCAGTTTTATTATTAAATAGAAAATATATTATAGATAATATAAATATTATGTATCTGTACTTATTTTAGGGTCCCGCTGGACCAATTGGAGCACCTGGTCTTAGAGGAGAGGATGGAAACCCTGGTCCAAGGGTAAGAGAAGAAGTTTAAGCATGTTCTTTTCCTTGTTTTTTTCTGCTACCAAAAAAAGTGATTGTAACAAGGATTTGGGTGCAGACAAAAGGTTTAATAACCTTATACTTGCACTAAAAAAGAGTTTTGGTTTATTACTTAACAAATGAAAAGAATACATATCCTGCTTTATATGAGGAAAGCATTCATCTTATTTTATATTTATTTTTAGGGGCCAGGAGGACTGCCAGGAACTTCTGGAGAAAAGGGTAGAAGAGGTGCTGTTGGCCGCAAGGTACTGGTCATCTATAGCATTAGCAATTCCTTTTACAAGCAGTTTCACTCTCTTACTTCAGTTACCACTGGCACGCTTAAGCAATTTATTAAAGAAAACATCTCACTGTCGACCTAAAGCAAAGTTTCTGGGGAGTTTGTATTTGTACAATTTGGGCAGAGGAAATTAACTCACTTTTTATTTTCACTGCATTAATGTGAAAAGTAAGGTGCTCTTTCAGCTGTTACATTTCATTCGATCTTAACTGCTTTGTGTGTCACCATTGCACCTTTTATATTTATAAAATTATGATTCACTTTTTTCACTTTCACTCTAAAGGGTGAACCAGGGGACCCAGGACCTAAAGGTGTTGTTGGACCCCAGGGACCCCGTGGGGAGCCTGTAAGTGAGGAGTCACAACCTGCACCAGTCATACCAAATACATGTAGCAATAATAACAAATAATAACCATCAGCATTATTATGTGAGACACTGATGAATAGATAGAATAATTATAAAAATTAAAACATACAGCACAATGTTCATTTATCAGTCCCATCTACTGTATATTAGCAGATTGGTCTAGATGGGTAGTTAAATTCAGAATACAAATGAGAGTTAAACTAAGGAGATTTCCTGTCAATACAGGGTGAGGATGGACGAGATGGGTTTGGTGTACCTGGTCCTAAAGGAAGAAAGGTGAGTGTGTGTTTCTGTATAATAATTTTTTTTAGTATAGTGCTTAAGTACTATTTACTCAAAATATATTTTACACTAAACACAATTTAATGTTGTTTTAGGGTGATGAAGGTTTTCCTGGTTTCCCTGGTCCAAAGGTGAGATTACTGGAGTTGTCTGCAGCCTTGAATGTTTTACAGCATATACTGTAGTTTTTATACTAATGCACTCTGTGCAAAACAATAGAAGTAACTAGATGTTAAATCTGAATCGATTGAAAGGGTGAGGCAGGTGACGCTGGTTCAAAAGGAGGACCTGGACCTAGAGGAAACAATGGCCAGAGGGTGAGTAATCTTGATTGAACTGTTTTTATGAGCTCATTACGTCCATAATGCTGGTAATGACAGATAATATGTTTTGTAGGGTACCTCAGGAGGACGTGGTGGTCCTGGTCAAAAGGGAGATAATGGATACCCTGGGCCCTATGTAAGCAAAATATTTTGATACTATACGGATTTCTGACGTATTCAAAAAAAATCCTGCAACAAATCTTTAAATACAGTAATGTTGACTTTGAATTAACAATGTGGCTCAGTTGAGGCATGAAACAAGGGCTGTTCTCTCTTACAAAGTGTGCAATTTTCTTTGCTTTGATTTACTCAAGCTGTTGATTATTATTACTTTTTTTTTACTGGTGACAGACATTAGTTTGGCTCACAAAAATGCTCTGTGGATTAAATCCAGATCGCTCTACCCAGCTGTGTTCAGCTGTTGAGAAAGTGTTTCTCTCTCATTTTTTGCAACTGATTTTTTTTTTCTGTTGTCAAAAACAGGGCCTTAAAGGACCCCGAGGAGTTGGTGCTGTGGTATGTACTTTTCCTTTCTTTCACTTTATAAGTAACTTTTTAACTTTATTGTTTATTCCTACTTAAATGTTTTGAAAATTAATGAACACTTTTTGTCCATACAGCAATGTGATTTGGTCAAGAAAATTAGGGATAACTGTCGTAAGTATATTGACACTCCAGTGTAGAACTAATTATGTTCCCTTTCTTATAGTTTGAGTTATACTTTTATAGACTTTCTTATAGTTATACTTTTGAAAATCTTTCTTTTTTTCTTTCTTTTTTTTAGCTTGCTGCTATGGTAAGTGAAGAGTGAACAATCTCTTCTGCATTTCCACTGTGCTGTAAGAGTTTCAAACACTCATTACATAATACTGTACTTCCAGTTCAGCTTTTGAATATTTAATTCCTCAGGTGCTCAGGAATGTCCCCTATACCCCACTGAGTTGGCCTTTGCCCTGGATTCATCAGATGGTGTATCCCGCTCTGCTTTCAACAACATGCGGGACACTGTTCTCCGCTTGGTCAGTGACATCACTATTGCTGAGAGCAACTGTCCCCGAGGCGCCCGTGTTGCTCTAGCCCTCTACAACAATGAGGTGACTACCGAGATACGCTTTGGAGATAGCCAGAAGAAGCGAGCACTTGTTGAGCGAGTTCAAGGGCTCCAGGCTCAGCAGACCCGTAAGCAGCGCAGCTTGGAGACAGCCATGAACTTCATTGCACAGAACACATTCAAGAGAGTTCGCAGTGGCTTCCTTGTGCGTAAGGTTGCTGTTTTCTTTGTCAACGGCCCTGTGACAGTCACACAAGAATTCAGTGCCGCTGCTCTGCGCCTCTACGATGCAGGAATCTCCTCTGTATTCCTTCTTAACCGTGAAGATCGTCAACTCACAAGAGCCTTGCAGGTAGGTGCAGCAGAAGGGCAAATACTGTAATTGGCATCTTTAAGAATAATAACTAGTTTCATTCCATTTCCATTAGTGTTGGTAAATGTTTTCATTCATTTAGTATGTTTCATCACTCATCTAAGTGGCTTCGTCAACTGTCCTTGTGTGAATGCCCTTTGTCTTTAAACATTAGAATACTGTTCAGAAAGTGTAGCAGCCATACAATGTTGGGCCATCGTGACAGTAGTTGTTTCATTGCCCCAGTATATAGGCTTGACCTCTTTGTACTGAAATGCATATATTGTGTAACTTTACTTTGGTGTTGGTCTCTGCCTTAATGCTTAGTTAAGCTTAAAATGTTCAGGTCATAGGCACAACAACTGTGATTGTAAAAAATTGCCAAGTAACTTCACACCTTCAGTGAGCTAATTTCCAAATCAGATTGCAGCTTACATAATTTTGTAGTGTTTGAAGTTGTGAAATGGGAAATGCTGGGAAATGTCAACCTCTTGGATTAATTAACTGTAATTAACTCTACATAAACTTTACCTGACAGGTTTAATAAGTGTTTTAGTGCAACAGTTGTAAATTAAGTGAAAACTTGACATAACCGATGTTCTGATTAGATGTTTGGTGTAAATGAAAGCATATCATTATGTTACAATCACTCTGTTTCAGCTTAACAACACTGCGTTAGCCCAGATTATTGTCCTACCCTCACCTGGAAGTGCTGAATACAACAATGTAATCAAGAAGATCATGACGTGCCATATCTGCCTGGGTAAAACTGTGTTATCATGTGTACTACTGTTCAGCATTAAAAAAGCCACCAAACGAATTTATTTTAAATAAACTTTTTAAAATGGCAAAACAGTAACAAAAGAGAATGTTTGAATGGAATATTTCATCTGTCACAATTCTTTTAGACTTCTGTGCCCCGGATCAGATCTGTGATTATATTCCTCCACGTGGAGTCCGAGACCGGAGGGATCCCACCACTGACTTGGACATCGACATGGCCTTCATTCTCGATAGCTCAGAGAGCACCTGGCCCTCCGTCTTCTTAGAGATAAAGCAATATGTGGCTCTAATGGTAGAGCAGCTAGAGATGTCCCCTGAGCCAACCAGCACTACCCATCATGCTCGAGTGGCACTTGTCCAGCATGCACCTTATGAATACTTGCACAATGGCAGTGGCATTCCCATCAGGGTGGCCTTCGGTTTGACAAATCACAACTCACCAAACAGTGTTCGAAGCTTCTTACAGGATAAGGTACACCAGCTGGAGGGAGGACGTGCCCTTGCAGCTGCTCTTGAAGGCACTGTTGAGCATGTGTTTGAGAAGGCACCACATTCCCGCCACTTGAAGGTATTAGTTCTGTTGGTGACTGGACCAGTTGAACTGCACGAGGAGAGGATAATAAGGGCCGCTACTGAAGTTAAATGCAAAGGATACTTCATAGTGGTGATGGCAGTTGGAAAGCTGTTCAGTTCAGGTGATGTCCGTGTCCTGGCCCAAATGGCAAGCGAGCCTTCAGATGTGTTCTTTAAGAGGGTGGATAGACCTTCAGGCTTCTATGATGACCATATTCAGACATTTGCCAGACTGTTGCCCAAGTACCTCGGCCGTAAGTTATCATTTAACGTTCTCAAAATGTTTAGGAAGTTGCCTATTATATCCAATGATGTATTAGCCTGTCATTTCGTACCAGGTTTTTCTTCAGGAACTGTTACTAACAGTTTCTTTATTCTTTATATATAGTTGAAAATGCTTTCTACCTGTCGCCTGAAGTCTCTAAGAAGTGCCAGTGGTATCAGAGTGACCAACCACACAAAGTCCCGTTCACTTTTCCACAAACAGAGGAGTGAGTATACTTATGAGCAAAGTTCCCTGTAAACCGCACATGTGCGCATTTGATGTTGCTCCTGCATAGACAGACAGACAGACTGTACTCTATGAGTTGCTAATTAATTTAATTCATGGTAATACTGAGTTTGTCAATATATTGTGTGAATATCGCTATGATGTCTTTTTCCAGGAAACGCCAGAAGCATTATGGACAGCAGGAGGTTCATGACACAAAACATAAAGGTACTGACAGTATGCGCTGTAGGTTGTGTGTATTTGTTTATAAAACAATGTTTAGGGTTTAAGTCATGTTACATTATGTGAATGTGTTTGTCCAGAAACAGGTATGGAGGAACTGCATCTGGTTAACGTCACCTCCAGCGGATTCTCCCTACAGTGGTTGAGTGGTGATTCAAAGGCAACCCATGAGGTTACTGTGACTCGTCTGAAGGATCACAGTCTGGTACTGAGGAAAAATGTGACCGGCAGCCATCTCTCCATTACTGAGCTGGAAGCAGCCCAAACCTATCACGTAGTGGTCAACACTCACAATGTCAATGGTCATGTTGCCAGCACTTACAAAGGCATTGTACCCACAAGTAAGCTCATCATGTTTTTCACATATATTTCTCTTTGTGTGATCATGAATTAAAGCAACGCACTGTCATGTAGTTGAGATTATGATATGTATAATGATAAGTAATGACATGAAAAGGTATGCTTTAAATGTCGTTAACAAAATTATAATCTACTCCCCTATAAAGCAGTATGATTATATATATATATATATATATATATATATATATATATATATATATATATATATATATATATATATCAGTGGAACACAAAATAAGTTATTTAGCAGAATTTCTAGATACTGTGTATAGAACAAGGAGGCAATCATTTAAATCGTCATACAGAAATTAATTGTGATTAATTGTGGTAGATTCATAATAGATAATATAGAGTTTCCAGTGTGCTTAACTCAGGACCTTATTTGGTTAGTGAAGGAGGTTTGCGACTTCCTAGTTCTTATTTATTTATTTTTTTCTTATTCAAAAAAGCAGACTAGATAGCTTGCTAAATAGTATCTTTAATGTTCCCTTATCATGAAAAATCATACAGGTTTCCAATGTCAGAGTGAATCGTTGATGTAAATACATTTTTTGTGAACTGTTCTTTTAATGTTGGGCTCTGCAGGATGACATTAACCTCATAATCATCCTTTTAAACAGAATCAGCACATCCGAAGGTCCTTACTGTAAGTGATGTGATGGGGATTGTGCCCACTGCACCCTTGAGTAAACCAGAAACAAGTAAGTGACAGAGAATTTGCTCAACAGATTGTATCAGTGGATTTTTTTTTTTTTTTTCATATTTTATTAGTACAACTTAAAGAGCAAAGAGGTTGATGTGTGTTTTTTATTCACTCTATGAATGCTTGCCAGAAAACTGAGCCCTGAAATATCAAGTAAACCTCAAATTTGTCCTTTTTAACAGAATCAGCAGAACAGAACATTCTTAATGCCAGTGAAATGATTGGGTTGATGTCCACTGCACCTTTGAGTAATCCAGAAATTAGTAAGTGACAGATTAGAAGAATACAGATTTTTTTTCTGAATATGATATAACATAAAAAGCGGTAAGAATATTGTATTTTCATAGACCTTTCCCTGTACATAGTTCAGAGTTTGATAAGTATGAAAGTATGTATGATTATTGTAAACTAAGATCCCTGCAGGAGTTAGTTAACTTCAGATTTCTTTTGAACAGAAGCAGCAGAACAGAAGGTTATTACTCCAAGTGAAGTGATGGAGATTGGGCCCTCTGCACCCTTAAGTAAACCAGAAATTAGTAAGCAGCATAAAGTATTTTCTCTATAAAATATAAGAAAGAGGCCTTTTCAGTTAATATAGTATAACAGGCACAGCTTTTGTAATCGGAATCGGTTCGTATAAAACAAATACTATCAACAGATTCATTCTTAGTGTATCCTTGATGTGAAGGCCCTTGCTTTAGTACTGTTATATAGTTCAGAGTTTAAATGTGAATGCATTCTTGTTGGCTGAAAACAATGATCTCTGTGAGATCAAACTAATTTCATATTGGTCATTAACAGAAACGGCAGAACAGATGGTTCTTGCTCCAAGTGAAGTAATGGGAATGATGTCCTCTGCACCCTTAAGTAAACCAGAAATATGTAAGTGATGCAGACGATCAACCTCACTGTATATACGGGGGGAAAAAAAGTAATTTTACATGTCCAATATGGCCTAATATGTAAAACTTCTTTTTTTGTGATTCCTTTCCACAAACAAACAGCACATACATCAGCATAAATGAATGAATGTTTTTCATTTACTTGTTTGTGAGATTCTCAGACAAGTTTTCTATTTGAATTTTTGGAGAACATCTTGTTTAAATTATACATCAAAGCAGCATTGTGGGTGCTTTGGGATAATAAAAAAAAAATCATGGCATTAGAGGTTTCTTGTATGTCAGACTTGTACAAGATCAACAATGAAATGTCTGCATATTCAATATTAGTTTTTGATTGTTTAAAAGATGTAATAACAGTTAAACTTGTAAATTTAAAAGTCAGAACAGCTTAGAAACCTGTATGTTAAACAGGCTTTTGTAGTGTTGGAGTATTGAAGAATCTGTACTATAAATGATTTCTTCATTCTGTTCTGTTATGATGGAGGTATAGCAAAGCAAGAAGATCATTGTCTTATAAGTTGGCAGTAGGGAACCCCTTTTCATTCAGGGCAGTTTGACTTTTAACATAAATGCATCTAAAAAAACTAACCTAGATTATATTGAACTACACATAATTTGACTTGATAACCCACTAACAAAATTCAGTACTTACTTTGAAGGAAAACAGTGATTGTTTCACATAAAAGGCATGTTTACTCAATGGGGGTTATGAAGCAGACATTTGTGAGATGGCCCCAGCACAGACACAGTTAATGAAACTGACATCACACTAATTACCTGCAGATGGCACTTGTACAGCATATAAATCAAATTAACTGGAAATGGCAGTACATGTGCTTTAAAGTGCTTTTGGATCAACAATGCTGACAATACTAAAGTGAATGCACTAAACTTACTCCTATTTTGAGCCAAAGATGTCTAGAATGGAAATAGAGAACTGTATGTCTTTTGGTGGCCTTTCCAAGTGTAACATACAACAAAGCTTAAACATTACAGTTTGAAATCATGCTTTGATTTGAAAATGACACATGGTTTGCATATTCCTGATTTTGCTAACCCATTAAAATAATTAGCTAATCCCATATGAGCTATAACAATCACCTAATATTGACTATATGTTCATTTTACTGACAACACTAACTGTCTTTGTCTTTCCTCTTTCATGATAATCCCTCTTTGTTTGTCTCTGTGTTTGCATGTTTCAGTTAACAATTTTATGGACCCATGCTCACTTGACTTTGACACTGGACTGCCATGCAAAGATTACCAAGCTAAGTGGTACTTTGACAGAAAGAATGGATTCTGTACACAGTTCTGGTATGGAGGTTGTGGAGGAAATGACAATAGGTTTGAGACTGAGGCTGATTGCCTCAAACGCTGCATGAAGACAGGTATGTCCGCCCTTTGACCCCTTGGCACGAACTCTGCAGCAATCGATTTGCCCTGTTATCTCTATTTAGGGGACTTCATGATTGAACAAAAAAAAAAATGAATATAAACTATAAAAGCAGTTTACAGGTTGCAGTGCTCATGTCAAAGTCTTAAAATGCTTAAATCCCAAAATAGGATGAAATTAGTGCAAACTCTTGCAACAAAATTAGACTACTTGTCAATTAGATTATTTATTTTATCTAAATCATTTACAGCACACTAAATGCAGTGCCTTACTCAGATAACATTGTATGATTCACCCAGTAACTCTCAAGCACTGACCAACAATAACCGTATTACTAGCCTAGAGACTTTCCCTCGTGGCTACTAGCACTCTTAAAAGGAAGTACAATAAAATGAAAGATAGGAAAATGATTGTTTAAAATATTATTTTTTTTCTTACTACCACAGTGGCTGAGTATAAAGCAAGTGACAAGCATGTCAAAGCTGTTCTCCTCCCAGCACCAGCTCCAGGTCAGTCCACCGGTTACAGTAACCTCTAAAAACCTCTTGAACCTTTTTCAAAAGTGATGAAGTGTTCAAAATTCTGTTATAGGACCACTTTATTAAACCTGTGCTGTACTGGGAGTAATACACTTGCAATTCAGAAGAGATCAGATTATTTGTAGTAATCACTGATGCATGTACATTGATTTACACAAGAAACAGGGTTCATGGATAATAATGTGCAAAATATGGCCCATGTGAAGGTTAAGAACTGCCTTCTTGCCAAAGACCTTTGAAAATGTTAAGACAACACCTCCTTACTTGTTATGTAATGCACTTTCCTTAGTGAATAATACTTTACCACTTTTTGATGACCTCTGGAAAGAATACAGTGAAATCATTGTGTAAATGTTGTATCAAGTGAACTGAAAGGTCTGTATAGCTATAGCTAATTTTAGGGCAAAGTACAATGTTTCAAGAAACTATGTTGCAGATATCGTGTCCACAGAGGACAACCCTTGATGCCATCTAGTTAACTAAACAAACCTGCTAATTTTCCAAAACCTCACTAAGATCCAGTATATCTGAAAGGCTTTTGCAGATAATTAGATTTTGTATTAAATTCTGTCATTTTTCTCATCCTCACTATGCTCTCTAACAGCTGCCTTGCACTCCAGTGTTGATATCTGCAAGCTACCAAAAGAAGAAGGTTCCTGTGCTAAATTTGTGCTTAAATGGCATTACGACCCACTTAGTGGAAACTGTACTCGCTTCTGGTACGGAGGTTGTGGAGGGAACCAGAATCGCTTTGATACACAAGATGATTGTGAAAAGGCCTGTGGAAAAGCGGGTGAGATTACTTCTAAAAATTGCACGTCAAAGTGATATTAGTGTGAAGATTAAGGCATACTTTAACATATTTGTTTTTTAACAGCACCTGTTAAAGAAGGGATCATCGCTGCAGTTAAAACATAGAAACTAATGAAGACTGTAAGCTAACCACTGACGACATTTAGAGGAAATAGCACCTAAAACTAGAAGCTTCACCACAGCCAAGATGCCTGCACTGGACCCTGCTAGAGGATTTGATCCAAAGAAAACCTTGAAGTAGTATTTTCCAAATAAGAAAAAAGCAGAACAAGTTTCTTTGTTTCGTGCTGGTGCTACAATCAGTTTCTTTAATATTTTTAAATTGTTTTATTTTTAATGTGTGTATGGGTTTGTATGAAACCCAGTGTAAATGTCCAGGGCAAAATAGCTTTTTTATTTTTATTTTTTTTTAAAGAATGTTGTTCCGTTTTAATCACATGGTTTGTTTGTGGAAATATTTTGATCAAAACATATCAATAAATCTTTGTAGTTATGAGACAGGTTCATGACAGTTTAGTTCCATTTAGTAAAGTCTGCTCCTACTGCAGTACCCTTATTATGTTTTTTTACTGCTTGGAAGGAAGAATCTTAATTGCTCTTTTTGGTCATACCGCTGGAGATCTCCACTGAATCTCCAAGCAAATGCTATGTTGATGTTTGCAAATTAGGTAATTATAAAATGACCATCATCTGAAATCAAAGTCATTTTTTGAATAACTATGCACTTTTGGAATCATTGCCTTACACACAAGTTTTCATTTCAAAAAGCAATTGGAATGTACTGTTCAAACTGTATTTTTTGGGGGGTTGGTGTTTTTAAAAAAAAAAAAACTTTGTATTTGGAAATGGGAAGATATAAATAAATGAGTCTTTATATAAAACTTTGATTTTGATTTGTCCTTTCTTTTTTCTTTTCTTTTTTTTACTTACCGCATATACCCGAATAGGAGGTTTTTGTCCTAAAAATAGGCTGGGGTCGTCTTGTATTCGCGATATAGACAAAATCACCGGGGGAAAGGGAGAAAGAACAACGGAATTAATATGAAATAGTGACTGAAACGCGACCCAAAACCAGCTTTCTCTTCCAAGATGTTAATCTGCACAAAAATCCTGATAATCGAGCCGTCGTCTGATGAAATCAAATACACATAAAATAAATAATCTGTGCTGTGATTTCGGCTATACTTGCATGTAAAAATAGAGAAGCAACATAATATCTGTGTGTAACTGAATTAAAACGGAGAGAGAGAGAGGTGCGTGCGCGAGACGCAGAGCGAGAGAGAAAGGTGCGTGCTGGAAGAGAGATAATTAATTATCACTGCAATTTTCAAATAAAATTATTTTCAGTTGAAAACCAAATTTTTTCCACAAAAGTCTGGCAAATGGGTGGGTCGTCTTATATTCAGGGTCGTCTTATATTCGGGTATATACGGTATTGTAATGCATTAGAAGCTTAAAATCATTTTACTCCTAGGCTGCTGTGAGTCATGCTGAGAAGAATATCCTTTTTTTATGACTCTGAACATTCAATATAAGTACTGCTAAGAGAACAAGAAATGAAATGGACAGATGTGACCTTTGCATGCTCAAGGGAGAGCACTGTGTTTAATGCAGTAAGCATTAGCAGCTTATATTTCATAGTTCCATGAACAAGATTGTCTCCTTCCTTTAACTTGCACGCTTCCACAACCTGATACATGGTTCAGACTTTGAAAAATAAAATTAAATGAATCAACTCGTTCAAAGTGCAAGAACCTGAGTGTTTATCAAAAAGAGGCATGCTTCTGATTTCCTCTGTTGCACCAAGGCGGTAATTTCCTCTCTCCCTCCTGTAAATGTTGTATTTTTCATGATGGAAATTACCCCAAATCAAGACTGTTTGGGGGAGGACAGGCAGCTTCATCAGCAGACGTTTTATAAATCAAAGTTTGTTATCTTCAGTTGCCATAGAACTTGAGAAACATTTCACTGTGAACTCTATGTGACCCAATTTAGAAGTTCTGAATTTAAAAATACAGCATGTTTTCATAGGAGCACTTCCTTATTAAACACCTGAAACCAGTTCCAGCCATTTAGATTCACAAAATAAGGTTATTAGCAAATGAGAGTGTATAATTTCCATCAACAGCTGAGGCGATAATGCATGAATTATTATCTGTTTTTCCATTCTTAAATTGGGCCTCAATCGGCACGTCTTATATCACCATATAAACACTTTACACAGCATCTCAGTCTGATTTGTTATGCACACGTGTTGCATTTTTCTCTGCCAGTCTGTAAATCCATCACTGCAGCATATATGAATTTTGTTCAATCCTGAACAATCTGCACGTGGCCTTGTGGGCTTTGCAGCAGCCCCTCTGGCCCCTTCCCATGCTGAGATTAACTGTATAATAAATGTATCAGTGCTTTCCAATAGGTTCCACAGAGCTGAATGCCAGGTTTTGGTTTTCACCACTGTTGTATTTTACCATTTATATATATTTTAAATCCTGTTTTAATGCAATGATTCATTGTAATTGAAGGATGTCATTCTGTACTTCATCAATGTCTCATGTTTCAGCTGCTCAAGCTAATGTATGCTTTATAAAGTAGGCTACTATGGTCCTATTTAGTTATTTTTCTAGAAGTTATTCTTTCTTGTGTACTACACAGAATTAAAGCACTATGCACTGATAGCGCTAAATCAACAGTGCATCTGCACATTGATATTTTCAAAAGTTTTTTAGCGTTCTTCTGCATCCCTGTAGCTCAAACAATAAAGCCTGCCGCTAGCAATGCCAAGGTCATGGGTTCGATTCCCAAATAATTCAAGAACTGAAACGTTATTATGTCAAGTCAAGTCATCTTCATTAATATAGCGCTTTTAACAATGTAGATTGTTTCAAAGCGGCTTTACATTAACAAACGGATAATTTTGGTAACAGGGATTGTTTTGGCTTTATAGCGGTTCTTGAATAAAGATATGTTCCAGCTAAAGTTAGTTTTGATTGATTCACTTCCGTCGCAAGGATCATTAGTTATTAAATTAGAGGCCGCTAAGACGACATCGTTCTCTCTACACAGACTTTAAACGCGAACCTGTGAGAAACGCTGATGGCGCTCACGTGCGCATCAATAATTAGTTATATAGCCTAGGCTATGCGCATTTGATGTGCGCAGGTTTGTAATTCCCTACAAACCAAGCCTTAAACTATGTGTCTGGCCTTAAAATAAATAATACAAATTAAATTAATAAATTCACACATATATTCTTCTAATACTGACCTTTCAAAATTTCATTTCTGATACTGGATTGGTTTTTTGCCATTCGGAGATAAAAATTCATCACTGACCCGCTTATTTTAAAGTATACAGTCTTAAGAAAAAAATGGTTCTAAACAGTACCAAATTAGATTTTTTTCGGCTTGTAACAATAGCAGAACCCTTTTTTATAAGATTCCATAAAGGAACATGCTTTGAAAGTGCTATAGGACCTTAATGGTGTTATAAATAACCTTTTCAACAATATTTATTTTCATTAATTTTAGCATAATAAGTAGCTTCATATTATCAATATTACTATTATTACTATTATTTTTTATAAATTATTTTTTAATATTGTTTTTTTAGTCCTCTTTCTGTCTGGTCTTATATCTTGTTGCCTCTATTTGGGTTTTACTTTTTTTTTTCAACAGCATGTTGTGGTACTTTTATTTTTTATTGACATGGCAGATTGTAGCAAAAATGACAGCTCTAACAACAGTTGTTAGCTGAATACATTACTAAATAACAATTTATAAACACGATATAGATGTAATGAAGACCAAGTTGAAATATCTTCACAATCCGATATCTTTATGTCCTTCATTATGTGTGTATTCTGAGTAGTTTCTCTCTGCAGATGATGAGGTTATGATATCTGAAATAAACAATTGAGTTTAGTTACATTGTGTCTCTTCCATTTGATTATGTAAAAACAATTATGTTCATAAAGGACAAAATTAGCAACAAGGGACATTATGAGCCCTTTACCATGTTAAAAGGATATAAAGTGATATAAAGTCATGGGATAGTTTTAATGTTTTTTTTTTAATGTGACTGGGTATGTTTAGGCATGAAGTCATAATTAAAAAAAAAAACTCAAACAATATGGATCATACATTCCATATCTCTGTTACTTTGTGGAGAAGAGAAGATGAGTATCCTTAATTGAACAGACCTGCTCACACTGGCATGTTCTGTTAAACTATAAAGAGCAAAATACATGATTGTTAGGAAATGATTGTTACAAGTTATAATTTATAGACATTTTAAGAAAGAAATAATTTACCTGTTATTGACAGTCTGTGTAACTGTAGTGTATAGCTGAGCTCCAGAAAATCAGTATTGAGGAGGCTTTGACAGTTACAGATTTGAAAAACAAAAAGGCGGGAATAAAGAACCCTAAACTCTAACACAAAGAACCATTTCAGCATAAAAAGGGTTCTTCAGGACATTACGGTTCTAAATAGAACTGTTACTATATGTAAAGAACCATCTTTTTGGTTTGTATGTTTGGAGTGTATGAGGAAAGGAGTTTACAAAGGAGTGGAAAAAGAAAGGAAGAATTCATGTGTACACAAAGGGGCTACAGCATGACTACACTCTGAATGTCAACAAAACTGGCATTACAAAATGGCAGTGTGGATGAGATGTCCATGTAAGTATAGAGTATGCATTTTGTTCTCCTGATTCTTTTGAATTGAATTCAGATGAAAGTTCAAGCTCCTTTGCTCTGTGACTTTGTGCTTTGAGTTTATCCCAGGCTCACATATGACTCATTGTAGTGGCATTTTGGCTTTCCACTGGTGCAATAAATACAAAAACCCACTATATATTTCACATCATAAAAGGCTCACCATAAGTCCAATTAATCTGCAATCTGTGTCACACAGCAAACTGTCTCCATTTGTCTGATCACAGGGGCCAAGCATTTCATGGCACTGACATCGTATCTGTCTGCAAGGTCAGTGGCACTTTTATAGTGTAATTTGACTCATCTGCAATTTGTTACGCATTTTTACTTTGCGTTTGGTGTAAAATAGCACTAACAAATGAGACGGTTAGGAAAACAATCATCAAACCAAAAAATCAATTTGTACTATGTTCAAAAGATTCAAGAAATAAGTGTAAATTATTCATTTTGACAATCTATTTGAATCTAATAATTGTAGTTATTTGTTCTTAATGGCATTTTTAATATTTTTTTTGGTAACACTTTATTTTACAATGTCCTTAATTGTTACATGTTTTGTGTAGTTACTGAAGTAATAACTATGAATTATCAATAATTACATGCAACAACCTTATCCATACCCTAATCCTAACCTAACCTACACAGTATTTGTAGTATGTAAACACGGATACCTTAAAATAAAGTGTAACCCATATTTATTTATTTTTTTTACTTTCTGTCATTTATTTACTTATTATTTACTTTTTACAAAATTCTGTTTGACGAGCAACATGAAGGTTGAAGTGAGGGGGAGGGGGGGGGGATTTCCTTTCCCTCTGAATGACAACATGTTTTGAGGGGGAAATAGTCTTTGATCATAATTAGCCTATGTTAAACAGATGTTTGAATGCGAAAATGTCAGCAAATTGCTTGTTTGCTTCTTTTCTGAAAGACAAAGTCCACTAATCAAACTGTACTAAACATTACTTCATGAGTGTACAAACATGATTATGTATATGAAACCATAGATTTAACCCTCTATTGCACGCATTATTAATTAGACATTGTAAAAAATGTTTTGCATGTTTTTATTACTTAACATGAGCTAAATAACAGATATATATAAAAAAAATCAAAAAAAAAAGTTTAAAGGGGGGTCGTTGGTAAATTGTTGCCATATGGCAACAATATGCAATCGTGGAAAGTACCATAAAATAAAAAAAAACTTAAAAAAACTAATTTTATTTAAAACAAGACTCAACAAATCCATCTCATACTTAGTGAAATGTTTAAACAAACATTTATACAGTAAAAACATGATATAATTTCAACAGTTATCTGAAATGTCTGGTAATAATAACCAGGAACCTGGAACCTGTCTCACTGAAATACACTATTCATTCGTTTCATTTCATTTAGTCATTTTTTTTGCTGTTTCATTTCATTTAATTCTCTTCATGACTTGTGAAAGTCAGTGAAGCAGAGGAAAACTAAACACTTGGAGCACTTGCTTCTTACAATGCCCTTGCATCCTGGCATTTTGCATCTGCCCTTCTCAGATGCATGCAAGGGCCAGTGGTCTGTGCGGTCTCTGCGGACAGGATCTGGCGGGACAAAGCTTTGGGGCCCTCTTTTATTTTTCCCCACCACAACAGCTTGTGAAGGTCTAATGTTTTTACCTTTAAAATATAAGCAAAAGTTGTAAACATAGTCTCAGAGTAGTTTCATGCTATGTAAGTCAATGGGACTCCATTAGGTTGAATGCACCAGGACGTTTCCATATTTGCATATAGTTGCCATATGGCAACAAATGTATTTTAGCATATTACAAAAAACTTATAAAATCAAAACTGAATTTAATGTTAAAAAATTAAAGTTTACTTACCCCAGATACTGATTTAATTTTTTTATTTGATGAAAATTTTCCAAAATTCTGAATAAAAGGCTATCTTCAGGAGCCCCAGACAGTGATGTTTGCATGTCAATGTCCATGAGCAAAAAGGACTGGCAAACAGGATATCCTGGTCATGTGACCTCATAAATTGTATTTTCTTAAAAGTTAAAGCCCCCTTTTCACAACTAACTGTAAAAACATAGATTTTATATCACAGCTTTAAAAAAAAATTAAGATAAAGTAATTGTTGCCATATGGAAACGCTATGCAATAGAGGGTTAAACAACACATTTTCACTGTTTTGAGGAGAATAAATTTAGCATTAAGCTCCTGTGTTATAGCCTACTGCTGTACATCTTTCTGAGAAATCTGGCGTCAGAATAGTATAATATGCACCAAAGTTTAATATTTACAGATTGTTTTAAAAATTATTTAATAATATTTAAATAAGTAAATAAAAACAAGAATGAGCAATTAGCAACACCTTATACCAATAATTATTTCGCTTTTGTACACAGCTGGGCATTTTTTATTTATTGAACAGCGCGCCGTTATGTCCACCTCGGTATAACCAAAGTCACATCCCACTCTCATCTGTGGACTTCTAAAGCCAGAACACTGATTAGCCCTCAACCCACAGACATCCCCCTGCTCCAGATGAAAGATGGGAAAAGGCTTTTTCCACTAACTAGTAATGTCCTGATGTTTCTCATCTGCCTCCGTTTTGGTTCTGGAAAAAAAATGCAAGTCAGCCAGCAATGAGACACCATATGCTCACATGCTCTGGTTCAACATGACCTGGGAAAAGGTGAAGCAGATCAGACTGCTTTCTCCACAGATATCTGTATTTGTGATGTGCAAGTATGGACTTTTCTGGTTAAATATTGTGAAATATCCACTCTCTTGTGCTACTGATTATTCTAAATGACCGACTCTATCTCAGTGATTGCAATGGAAAAGTAGCAAGTAAATGATTGGAACTAATTGCAATAAGAATTTTGGCTGCTTTAGCTGCGTGGTTAGTACATCTGCCTTTCCATTTCCTGACAGACTTCAGCTTCTAGGGAGCATTATGTCATTTTTTGGCCTGGCTGTACATGTTAAGGTTTGAATTGCATGGAAAATTACTCTAAACTTTGTGGAGTAGTGACAGGTTGGAATAATAAGAACTTTCTCAGCAATGTTTAATGTGTTGAAAATGAGATTTCTCATTATTCTCATTAGTTTTTCTTTGTTATCAAAAGTACTCGCAGTACTTCTCTCTAAAAAAAAAAAAGGTGCATATTAGGATCTTAATGATGCACATAGTACTTTGCAGGCAACATACAAGTACAATTTTATCTTCCTTTTTTTTTTACTGCAGTTTTCATGACCTCCATGATGAAAATATAAACTACTCAAAAAGAACATAAAAAACTATTATAGTATTTACAATGTGTTGTAGGCCTAATAAGAAAGTTACATTGCGTAAGTCAAGTCAATTTAAGTCAACTTTATTTATATAGCGCTTTTTACAATACAGATTGTATCAAAGCAGCTTCACATTGATAACATGAAAATAATACAACAAAGTTTGTTTGTTAAACGTAAACTCTGTAATATACTATTTGACAGGGTAAAATAACTGCATGGGTGCCTGGCAATGGCCGGAATATTTGGGTTTCCTGTTGGGTGGGCTTCAGGTCAGATAATTACACCACTGTGTCCATGCAACCCGCAATCACAAACGCAGGCCGTATGAATCATTGGGATCACCCAGACAGCTGAACAATTTCAACAACCATAGAACGTAGAACACAGAAGTCATTAAATTAGGAATAGGATTCAATCTTGGATGTCAACTAAACCTCTGCACAAAGAAAAACAATGACAATAGACATTTGCAGAAAGAAGATAAATCTTTTTCTTTTTTTATCAAAGATCAAAATGCTGGAACTAAATAACTGCACAATGACTTGGAGCCAAACAAAAAGCAGCTGCAGTTTGTTTGACTGTCTTAAATGGATTGGGTTTTTTTTAATCTGTGTGAGCTCAACTCACCACTAAAATGTTTGCAATCGGAGTATGTTTTGCATTTGGATGCCACCTCCATGTCTGGTACTCTGTTGCTCATGTCGGTCTGAGTGCTTCCGTAGTTTACATACAGAGACATAATGACAAAGCAATGTTATCCCCCTCTGACCTTTTTTGGACTAACAAGGCATGTGAAATAGACAAAGACCAGCTAAAATTAGGGAATTCCATATGGGGCAAAGTAAATGAGTCACTCTTTAAACTGTGTGAGGTTGTAAGCACTGCACAATCTTTAAACACAAGTGTCTATCCCTCCCCCTCCCCATTGGCAACAATTAACTGTAAAGACTTCAAGAGATTTTATAGTTTTAAACCATAAATAAGTCAGAACAAACAGCTTCTTCTGAATATTTTGCAATTTTAAAACACTATTTTTCCGTCTCTCGCACAAGCACACACTGTTTTAATACTTCATAGCAAGGGGAAAAAAAAGCTTATGACTCATCCACCCACATGGAAACATTTTCCCTTCACATGTGGCAGGATTTTTGTTTATTTAAATTCAATAAATCTATTACTCCCTGTTTTGACAAATAACCTTTCTTCCTCATTGGTTCATAACACCATATCCAGAACGACGTCGTCCATAAACACTGTACGATGGTGTTCAGATTTGATGAATGGCAACACTTGCAGTGCTGAATTGAAAATCTAAACGGACGCAGACAATGTGCAGTATTACAGTGAGACAAAAAAAAGTGCAGTGGGAGACAAAGAGCTAATTTTAAGAGGTAATGTAGTTGCAGCAACAGCAGGTATATGCTTAAACAGTGCCTACAGATTCATTTCCAGACTTTCATTCTGCCATCAAGCTGTTGCAAAAAACGAATCTATGATGACAAAAACTCTTCAAAGAGGATTGCATAGAGAGTTGGTAGAAGAGAAGGATTTGAAATCTGCTAACCTTTACAGCACGTCACCTCTGTGGCATGTAGCATGATGGGATACAGACATAACCCTTTAACCCTTAAAAGCGAACTCATTAGGAATGGCAAATAGCACTTTACGAACATCTGTCTAAGAAGAGGTAAGATCTGGTTTTGTAAACCTCCCTCAAGAGTGCTTGTTTTATGAAGACACTAGGCCTAAGCAAAGAAAAACACCATCATAATAATGCTGATTTATCATTTGTCAAGTAAAAATAAAAAAATGAAGCAACTTTCAAAGATTAGGAACGGATATCAGTTTCATTTGGCCTTGCAATAAGTTAACAAATGGCTGTGCTGTTTCACACACACGCACCGCAGCTGCTCCAGTAAAGCCTGTATGTGACCCCTGACCGCTCCTGATGTCTAAGACTTCAGTTCAGCTGGCCTGCATTTATTACTGCTTGAAGTAGTGTAAGGTCAATAATGACCTCAGATCTGGAAATATGTCCTTTGAAGATTTTTCATCACTTGGAATGAACAATCAAAAAAAAAAAAAAAAAAAGTACATAATAAATGAGATATAAAATACAAGAAAAATAGGCTGGTACAAATGATAATTAAAAAAACAAAAACAAAAAAAACATCTATAGGTTTCACAGTTCTAGTTTAACACATTCACCTCTCAGGAGTGCCAGTCCTGGTCACAGAATAAAACACAAAGGAAATGCATGCACACACAAATGAGGAATATGTCAATATTTTTTTATAATGTTTTGTGTTTTTACAGGACAAAATAGACCGTAGTGCAAAGGATCATGCTCTAAGTCCAAATAACAAGTCTCCTTTAAAATGTTTGAAAAGGCTATTATGAACTAAACAGTTCAGGCTCTGGAATAAAAGTTGAAGGTTTTATTCCACATAGGGGCAAACAGTGAACTTACATGCCAGAGATCTGTGCCCGGTTGCATAAAGCACCTTAAGTTTTTCCCTTAAGTGTGATACTTAAGGGGCGATTTCCCCTTACCTAAGAGAATAACTTAAGGGTGTTGCATATAATCTCTTAAACGGTTCTCTTAGGTAAGGGAAACATTTAAGTGTTTCACGACAGCGATCCTGGATTCACGTTATAAAAGTCTGTTGTTGCCATAGATACGCAAAACACTAACACGCCGCGTCGCGTCTAGAACAACTGTATCACACACCGGACGCGCACTTTCTCAGATATGGCCAGCAATATTGTTATGTTATTATGTTTAAGGACATTATGGAATTAAGATAATGTCTGTACGTTATGTTATGTTATGACTGTACTGTACAATTAAATATAATCGTTGCTATAAGTCTGCAGTCTGAACACTTTACTTCAGAGCGTCCGTTAACTGAATGAATTGAGAATATCACCTGAAAATCCGATACACACTAATTGTAGCCTACATTTATTGAATGGTAGCCGATTTATGCACATGTAAAACATATCCCACTACTGAAAACTCCCAGTTGCAAAAAAACGCAGTGCTATAAGCAGTTGTAACACCGCAGGTAAAGAGTGGTTGCGATGTGTGACATGGTCAAGGTCGCTCTCTAGTTTGTTAGCGATGTATTGCGCAAATATTGCGCGTCGATCAAATCGGTATTCTTGCAACAATTTTTCATCGCTAAAATGGTCCAAAGGGTTCTCCCTATCCCTAAAAATTCTTCTTGGCACATAATGATCTTCAGCTGGTTCCATAAATTCAGCCATGTCGTCTTATTTTTGTCCTCGTTACTCTTAAGGTTACGATTTCCAAACCTTAAGTTATACTTAGGGAAATGACCGTTAAGGGGTTTTATGCAACACTTAACACTTTTTAAGGGATTATTTAAGTGAAAAAACAGCATTTAAGGGAGATTCTAAGTGTTTATGACGTTTCACTTAAAGAAACCCTTAAGTAACACTTAAGGGTTTTTTTCTGCAACACCCTTAGGTTTAAGGGAAACATAAGGGCAAACTTAAGGGAAAATTACACAAGGTGCTTTATGCAACCGGGCACTGGCACTTTCCCCATTGACCATTTTGCCCTCGGACAAGACACCTAACCACAAATCCCACAATAAACTGCATCTGCAAAGTTGGTGCAATCTCAAAATGTAAAAATGCAATATGGAAGACAAAATTCAAAGACAAAGAGTGAAATGGATGGGTTTAATATTCTCACAGTACCATATGTGCCCATTGTTTCAGCACATATGGAGTGCACTTTTATTCTCAAGCTGAAAGAATGTGACAGTGGCCAACAGCTGGTACGTTTCCTCTACTTTTTCAAAACTACTCTGCGTGAGAAACCAAGAAGGCAGTGCAAAACATCTGAATAGCAGACAGAGATGCACTGTCAACAAAACATTTGTCAGACAGTGGAAAACATCTTAAATACCACTGTGTGCCTCCCAAAATAAACTGATTTAAGCTGTCGGTTGTTTCCACTGTTAAACAATTAGTTTTTTTTTTTTTTTTGGCTATTATAAACTCAATTTTTCCTTCACTGTAAACTCTGCCTAATAATCAGATTTTCATAAGCTTCTTTTTCTAACAACAAAATGCAAGTAAACTTTCAGTTATTTTTTCACTGCATCAACATAAGAGAATATAGTTTACATAGTATATAATTGTATGCATGGCCTTAAAAATGAGACTAGTGTTAAATATTGCAAGAAGTCATTTCGATTACCTGATGTGCCAAAATTTGTAATGTGATCACATTGAAATTACGCATGAAAAATGTGGTGATTTATTCCGATGAGTCATTTTGTACAACTTTTGAAATGAAAGTCTTAACCATCACAAACCATCGTCTTCGTTGGACCGAAATTACACAAAAGATCAAATTTTGAACTAACATCAAAACAGCACAAACGGCCTGAACAATATATTCATATAGTGGAGTATTTATGCTGAAAAATAATAATTTACGATATTGACAGCAGTGCCATATTTCAAAGCAGATGTAAAATTTGTACAAGTACAACCATTTGGAAATTGTCCTATATCACTGTGGTTGATGAGTTCAAGAAGCAGAACAGAGAAGAGAAAGATGGCGGCTCCATCACTGAGCAGGATAGATGGATGTGTGTGTTTGTGTGTGTGTGTGTGTGTGAGTGTGTGAAGGGTCCTGGACACCAGAGGGTTTTTTCCATAAAACTGAGTATCTGAGAGGTGTTGAGGAAGAGGATGGGAGAGAGTGGAGTGCTTATCAGTTCTCAAGAAAAGCCACGTAGTCAGTGAGTCTGGCCAGCTGTTGTTCGTTTGGAACCAGAGAGACAGGGGGCGGATCTGGAGAGAGGGGAAGGCAGAACAGAAACATGAGAGGAGCGGGGATTCCTTCAAATCATCTATGATCTGCTCTATAACACATAGACATGCGAATGTAAACAAAGACGTGCCACAGAATAAACGCACGAACATGTGAGAGAGAGAGGCTGTTGCAGATGCAAAAGCACAAGAAAGAAAAATGTCATGGCAACGGTTGAATTGATAAACTTCAGCTGCTTTTAGTGAGAGCTGCAGGTCATCAGTAATGGGAATAATTTCTCAATCATCAGTTACTCAAATGCATTACAGACATCTGCGCTGTCTCACGAGGCCCATGCAAAAACCCAGATGCTGCTTGTTCCTGTTTCTTTGTAATAAACATGTCTCGTAAAAATGGTTCTCAACAGTTACAGGCAAACACATAAAAAGCTGTGTGCACGACAATACAAAACGCAAAGAGCAGCATGATTCAGAACAATGAACAGAAGGTGACCAAAAACGAATGAAATTTTTGCCATTTACAAAATGAAGGAATCTTCAAGAAACTGAGAGCCAATCAGAAACGAACATGAGAGCAGGATGAAAATGGAATTGGAGTGAAGTCACCCATTCACATGCTTGTTATGAAATAACCATGCAGAACCATTAACTCAATGGAACAAGGTTTTTATACAGAGGAGGGGCCATGAGTAAAACCTTATGGAGGAATGAGTCATAGAGTGGACAAAAAACATATGTTCTTGTTGGTTATAAGAAGTGAAACAGTGCCCCCACCTGGTTTCTGTGGCATGATCATCCTGGTGTTTGGATCTGCGTGCCACCCATGGCTAACTACACCTTAAGTGAAAGAAAAACGTACATTTACATTACAAAGTGCTGCACAATAAAGGGTTTGCACATCTCTAAACCAATACAAGTTGCTTTTGCAGAAGATCAAGAAATAGTCACAGACAAAATAAACTTCTTTTCTAGTGATGACCAAACACGTGTGAAAAAACTCCAACAGAATTGCAGGCATGTTTAAATATATTTCTTCAAAATATTTGATTTACATAAAAATCATCATATACATATACATATATACACATATACATACTGTATGTGTGTTTGTGTGCGTTTGTGTTGTGGCACTCTGTCTAGGATTATATACCTTTAACCGCCTCTTCTACAGAGTATCCCACAAAGGCAGCAAAGTCGTCTGCACTGATAGAGGTGTAAGCTTGAGCTACAAGCCCATATGCCCTCCTACGGGTGGACTCTACAAGAAACACAAAATGCGAGAAAAACAAATTAGAGGTTTTCCAAAGGTGGCAATCTCCCAAATGTAATGCTTTTATTCAGCAAGAACTGACAGACTTAAGCAACACTTGTTTTCAACTTAGTTTATTAGTTCAGTTTCTTTCTTAAATAAAGTGCTGCTGTACACAGCAATCAAGAAAACCAAACAAAGACAATACAAACACAAAAACATAAAAGAATATTATTTAGTTCTCTCCTGGGTCAGACTCAAAAGCCAAGATGTAAAAGCCATTTTAAAAGCATTCAAAGTGGGGGCAGAGCTGATGGAGAGCGGTAAGTTATTCCATAACCTAGGTCCGGTTATTGAAAAGGCACGATCACTTTTTCGCTTGAGTCGGGACCGTTGTACCTGAAGCAAAAGTTTCTCTCAAATTCCTTACTGGCTGGTGTAGAATAACAAGATCTGACAGATAAGAGGGAGTGAGGCCAGTTACAATTTTAAAAATCACTGGTCAATAGTCTAGCAGCAGCATTTTGAACCAGCTGCAATCGATTCATCCCTGCCTGGTAGAGTCCTAAATACACAAAATTACAATAGTCCAGACTGGATGATATAAAAGCATGGACGATCATCTCCAGATGTCTAGAATCGCATAGGTTTTATCTTAGCAATAAACCTCAGGTAGTAAAAAACTAGTTTCCACCACAGCATTAACTTGTTTTGCAAAATTCAAGTCTGGATAATTTTTTTTTTTTTTTTTAATTATATTATATTATATTATATTATATTATATTATATTATATTATATTATATTATATTATATTATATTATATATACATACATATATACATAGAAGAGTTCAGATGCAAAAGCCTCTAAGTGCCATCTGAAATTTTCTTCTAGAATGATAATTTATATCAAGCTTGTATATTTAAATTCAGTAATTTCACTTAAATGGCAATGAAAATTAGCTATTATTGTCATTTAAGTGAAATTACTGAACTTAAATATACGAGCTTGACAAAAATGATCATTCTATAAAAAATTTCAGATGGCACTTAAAGGCTTTTGCATCTGAACTCTTCATATGCTCTCATTTAGGTGCAGTAGGACATCTGGGAAAATGCTAACTTTAGCCTGATAGCACTAAAAAAAAAAGTTTTTTAAAAATGCCCCGCTGACCAAAGCCACGCCTCCTGAAAGCATTAACGTGCACAGCCCAGAAGACCGGAGACAACGTTACTGCAATACATAGTGTGTCATTCACAGGAGAGAAAACTTTATAGTACAGTTAGTAACAGTACTACAATACCAAACAAACAAATTCTTAAAAACGGAATTAGATGCAGCAAGTTTTCGGTTTGTTTAGCTAGCAAAACTTGTCAGTGTGTAATAATATTTCTTGCATGCCAGGGGTTCCACGATGGTTGTTGTTGCTTGCCTGCCATTCTCGCTCTGTCTGCACAACGTACGCAAACACGCTGATGACTTGCGTTTACAGGCGGCGCAGTGGTATGCAAACACACACTGACCAACAGGGAACACATGCTATAGGATCGTTCGGACCGAACGCAACGATTCAACAAACATTCTATGGTACTACGCCTTTTACAGACAACATATATTCATAAAAATGCATTTAGACCGCTTAACAGAGGGGTTGCAGGATAATTTGGAGGCTTTCAACCAGCATAACAAAAAAAAAAGTTCTACGAATCACCTACGGCACCTTGGCTTTAAGTGGAGAAAATTCTTAGCATTCAGCTCATCCAGCATTCAACAGCCTCAAGACACTTAACAATGCTGGAAGAGGGGACTTATCAACCGGGTGTAATGGGACATACAGTTGAGTGTCGTCAGCATAACAATGTATGAGATCTCATATTTCCTGAAAATAGACCCCAAAGGTAACATATACAGGGAAAATAGAATTGGGCTCAATATGGACCCTTCTATTATAATTCTCAACTGTAATAAATCAATAATAATAAATCATACTTGACAGGGCCGGTTATAGGCATGGGCAAGGAGGGGCAATGCCCCCCCAAATGCCGTGACTGCCCCCCCCAAACGTGATGGCATGCAAAGATCCCAAATTTAAAAAATATTTCAAGAAAAATGGTCAGAGTGAGCGCTCTCTGCTCTGGTAGATGCATAGGGAGGGCGTGGCCAGTCGCTTCACCGGCTTGTGTTTTCACCCTGTTTTGAGTTTCCTTCGCCGTCAGTCACTGAAATTATTTGGTTACTCTTTCTGTAAGCGTGTTCTCATTCCCTCCATATCTCTCTATCGCTTTCTCTTGTAATTTGCACCGAGTGACGAGTCGAGTATGCGCCGATTTCTGGTTGCTAAAGCTAGCACTGGCAGCAGCAACGAGGCTGCTAGGGCATTAGCTGCAGCAGAGACCGAATCACCCGGCTCGTCGGGTGATACTGCTCCTCGACTCGCTACAATTTCTTCTAACCCCCGTGCCCAGTCCAGTACCAGTACACCTAGTTCTAGTTGCACAAGACCCGCAGCCCCCGTCGTTCCCAGCCCATCCGTGGCTGTTGCGGATGAATACAGCCTCAATTCTGGCTCACGAGAAGGCCATAACAACAGGTCTAGATATGGACGCATTTGTTAGGACTTTTGCACAGAAAAGCAGACGACTGATGCTATAATGACTGATATAAGCCATGCTGTGTACAGAGCTAAAGAAATGAAAACAAAAAAAAACAAAAAAAAACAAATAAAAAAGATTGAAATAAAAAACGAAAGGACAGACAGACAGATAAAAAAAAATAAAAATAAAAAAAAAAAAAATAAAAGATAAATGCAGCCTCAACAGGGCACAAGCCAGTGTCCTATTTGTGCCGGTCCCAAGCCCGGGTAAATGCAGAGGGTAGTGTCAGGAAGGGCATCCAACATAAAACCTATAAGACAAATCAAATGGATCAAAGGAGCTGATAGATTAGAGCTGGGCGATATAGGATTTTTTCATTTCACAATATATTTTTTCATTTCTGGCCATATCGATATATATCACAATATAAATCAAATCACTATATTTGTCAAATTTAAATGTTCCGTTGCTCATAAGTGAGATGTGAAATCATCAGCAGCTTGTTTGGATTGAAATATTTCTTTCCTGTCATAGATTAAACCTGACAGACATACTGAAGGAACATGACAACTTTCAAAGCTTTATTCTGAGTGCTGAGAGATTGTTGAGAAGGAGCGACAAAGTGTGGTCGACACTTGTAATTTCATTTCCCTTCATTTATTGCCTCACAGCACAACTTTTTCAGATAACTAAAAAAAAAGTTACACATATTACAAACTAAACAAAAAGTGAAGGTTTTCAAGTTTCAAAAGATAATATTGTCAATATGAAATGAATTAGCTAGGAACTAACAACAAATTATCAGAATAATTGTTTTTTTTAAACAAAAAATCAAACAGAATATAGATACATTTTTGTTTAAATCCTTGGTGCAAATTAGAGCAGCTTTCAAAGACAACATAAACTAAATGAAATGCTAAGCTATTAGCAGTGTCAAGCCAGATGTTAATTATTTTGTTTAGAATCAGACCAGAATCAGGTGTGTGTGTGTGTGTGTGGGGATTTTTGACTGCTAGGTTATATTCTGTGTGTGAAGGCTTATTTTATTTTAATGTTTAAATCTCTTTGTTTTTTTTTCCCTCTTATGGTATAACGCTGGAGTTCTCGGTAAATTTTTCATCAGACGGAACATTAATGTTCTCCGCTGCCCGGTCGGCTCCTGCAGCCCAGACATCCACATGTGTACCGCTTGCTAATTCACAAGTGCTGTAGGTAACAGTGGGAAGTCTGGGAACATGGCTCTGTTCCCACAATGATTGGTTCGGCACAGCGCTACTAAATTCTGATTGGCTATTCTTATGTCTATTTTAAAAAAATTGGACAAATGAGTTCTATGCAATAGTCTCATATTTCTATCGAGAAAATGTTATTTCGCGATAGATATCGTTATCGTTTTATCGCCTAGCCCTAAGATCAGGGGTAGCTGGCCAATAGAGGGCGCTAGGGCGCCGCCCCCCCATGAGCCAGACCACAGTTTATGAGCCACACTCATTAAATAAATAAGTAAATACATACATAAATCATACATACAAATTGTCAGTATTTGTGTGTTTAAGATATTAAATACACCCAGTATATGTGAAAAAAATGACAGAAATTAAAAATGTCTGCTTTTTCAACACGTCTCCTCCACCTGCGTGCACGTCTCATCAGCTCTGGGGCGCTTGAGAAATCGCCCCAGAGAGGCGGGTCTGTGGAGCAGCTTAGCCAATTGTTGATTTAAGATATACATGTTTGACATAAACTGTAGCCAATCAGCGAGCTCAAATCTAGTCAGCTATGGGCGCTTTTGTTAGCGCCCCAAGCTGCGCGTGCCCGCCCGCGCACGCGCTCATGCGCGCCTATCTCCATCAGACAGCTATCGGCCTGGCTAGCTGGATGCATCATGCTAATGCCTTGTTTTGCTTTCCGTGATTACTTTTTAAAACAACATGGACAGTTACCGAAGTGAGGGATCTGTCTGAGAAAGTAACTAAACTTTTTGAGTTAAATTTCAAATGCAAATGGAAAGTTTGTGCAATTTGTTTGTTTTTGTGTAAGAATGCTTCAGTCTTGTAACGTTAATATGGCATTAAATAATTACTGACTTTTTCACAGAGCACTGGTATCATGCAGTTTGTGTTAAATTGTGTTTGGGTGGTTAACAATAATTATTTGTAATATTATTATAGATATATGAATAGATGAACTGATATGATGATAGTATAGTTAGTATAGATTTCTATGCATTTTAGGGGTTTGGGGGGATTTGACACCCCAAAAATGACTTGCCCCCCCTGATATTCTACCTGCACCCCCTAGTGGGGCTGGCTGAATCCGGCCCTGATACTTGATAGTGTTCCAAATCAGCATATGAGAATGATTTCTAAAGGATCATGTGACACTGAAGACTTGAGCAATGGCTGTTGAAAATTAAGCTTCGCCAACACAGGTTTCCAAATATATGAAATTTATCATATTATCAAATTATACATATATTTTTTTACATTTTGATAATATTCACAATGTTATTGGTTTATTATATTTTTATTCAAATAAATGCAGCCTTGGTGAACATAATAGACTTCTTTGAAAAACAGCCTAAATCTTAACGACACCAAACTTTTAATGATAAAATTAGTTGTTTGTGCGAAATGTGTGTTTAAAGTTTTAAATCTTACTTTACATATAAATATTTTTAAGTGAAACAAACTGAAATCATGTTTATTTAAACTTTCAAGTTGCATTATGCATTGAGAAATTAGATTATTGATTATTAAACAAAAGTACAATAATTTTGCTTAAAAATTACTTTATAGTGCAATTAAGCAAATTGAGATGACAACAGTTGCTTTTAAATGTTATCAAGATTGAAAGGTGATGATGTCTGTAAATGTATTTGTTGTCACACTTCGAATTACTTAAACAGACTTTAAGTAATGTTGTGAAAGCACTAAAGGAATTGTGTGACATTATCTATCAACCCAAGGTTAACCTAAAGAAGATACATGAAAAACAGATAATTTATTTATATTCCTTTGTTTGCTATAATGGAGAGAAGTACGATTCAAAGGCTTACAGACACTTCTAAACACTTTAAGCCCTTGAACTAAATATATAGCAACTCTCATAGCAACAGTGTTTACTAACAGCTACTGGTATGCAACACCAAGGAGGTCAGCATTGAATACAAGACTGTCGTTTGGAAATTACAGGCAGACAAGAACATGTTATACAAGAATGACCTCTACAGAAAGAAAAGCAGATACACCCAATGTGTGAAAAAAGTTGGTCTTAGCACCTCACAAGCAACAAGAAACCTTGAACAGAGTTACATTTAGGGGATTTATTGTATGTTGCATGTTTATTTTTAACAACAGTCATTCCAAGTGCTTGTCAATCCATGATAGACAACCTGATTCCTCACTTGCCTTGACCCTCTATCATGAATAGCAAGAGCTGCTGAGCAAGGCAGTGCTGGGGGGAGGTGGAGTGGTGTCCATCTGTCCTATTCTGGTATCCTACCCCAAGGTCCCCCCAGCCATATCTCATCTTCTTTCCTTTTAAAAATAGCATGTGCCTTTAACCAGAGAAGTTGAGAGTAAAGAGTGCACAGAGTTCACTTGTAAACAGTTACCTTTAGAGTAAGTCCAAGACGCTCTATTTAAACTGCATCCTTAAATGTGTAACTTGGTTTATACATCTAAAAAAAACAAAAATAAAAATAATAATAATAATAATAATAATAATAAAATTTATAAATAAATAAACTCAAATCTCAAATTTGAAAATTTTATTTAATACCAAAGCATTAAATCCACATTTGAGTAAACTGAACAAACAGACCTACATAACCACATTTCGTGAAATGACAACAATGATAATTTTTTTTTGTGAAACAAATGTGAAAGTATGAAGATAACTTCTAAAGTGACAACAGCAGAATTTTAACTACATTATAAAAAGTATAAAAATGGCACCTAGTTAATCTGAAATATTCTTATGATGATACGAGTTGAAATGCTGACACTGCTTAGCAGTGATATACGAACATTTAAAACATCTTTCTCATTGTCACCATCCTTGCTTGATCTTCTTGTCGTTCCACACATCCTATTTGACCTCCAAGACACTCTTCCTTTACTGCAACCCATTTACTCCTCTTCCTGATCCTCAGCATCTTCAAATTCCTCCTCCTCATCTGCTCCAAAGTCCATCTTGGACAACAAAGTTTCCACATGTTCTGTATCCAGAGTGAAATGGTCCATTCTTTCAAAGCCTGGCTCCGGCCTTTCTTCAGCAAGTGAGCTCTTCGCCGCATCCTTTGTCTGGACAATCAGATTCTTGGAGGCCTGCAGGAACTCTGCGGCACTACTTTGCTCCAGCGCCAGCACTGCAGTGTCTGTTAACTCTGTGGCTGCCTGAAGACGATCCCCATAACGCCTAGCCAGACTTCTGAGGGCAGCTACCTTCTCATCCTGCTCCTTGCCAATACGTTCCAAGAGAGCATTCTTACGCTCCTCCAAGGCTGCGTACAGAGAATCGAAGCATTCACCAAGCCTTTGCTTGGCACATTGAGCATTGTCCTGAACGACTGTGCAGGCCTCCTCCATCTGGTTGAGCAACGCCTGAAGGCGACCGTTCCCTGCCACAAGAGCATCAATGGCGTTACTCAGCTCTCCCTTTTGAGCCTGATAGACACTAGCAAGTGGTGACACCTCACAGTCTTTATGTTGGCCAAATACCTTACACATAGAGCAAGTGGGAGTTTGGTGAGTCACGCAGTAGATGTTGATCTTCTCGTCCTCGTGCTCTTGGCACAATGGCTCCTTGGAGCTTTTGGGTTTTATCGAAGTTTCTGTGGTGGTGTTTCCACCACCTCCACCCTCCTGCTGCTGTTTGTATATGTCAATTATGTTCTCAACTAGAAGATTTCTCTGAAGTCCATGCACGCCATGACGATCGAGAACCACTTCAAATCGGCAAGTAGGGCACCGGAAGACACCACCGGAGAAACGGTAAGGGTTTCGAGAGTCATAAAGATCACTAGCACATCCTCGACACAGGTTATGTTGACAGGGCAGGATCACCACCGGTTTAGTGAACATGTCCAGACAGATCGGGCAGCTCAGCTGTTTCTCAAGGCTCTCCATGGAGCCAGGAGACCCTAACAAAGAGGCAGTTCGCTGAATTTCCATGTCGGTGGTCGACTTGTCTCCTTTTACTTTACTTCAGCCACTCCAGTGGCTGTCTTCTCAAAAAAATGTGAAAAAAATAAACTGTGGCACGGCACCAAATGATCCCTTGCAGTTATCAGATCTGTTCTGGGGCTCAGTGGCCCTGGTCTTTATACTACCCTCGGCCAGTGGGTGACATGCCATTCCCCCAACCAATCAGAGCACACATTCCTATCCACTTGTTTTCAAGATTCATTTTTGGAGACGCAAAAGCCCCCACCCCTTTACAACACATGTGTTGTGTCATGATGATACCATAACACTCCTACCCTTTCCAGTACAGTGAGATTTCAATGGTGAAATATTTTGAGTGGTGACAAACAAGTTTCATGTCAAGAAAACAAACCCTGTCTGTTACAAAAACCCTTTGACTTTTCATGGCTAATTTCTTATTTCTTCTTCTTCAGAAGAAGAAAAAAATGCCAAATTGTACACTAACTCTAATAAGCTCCTGCATTCTTTTTTTTTTTTTTTTTTTACATTTTCTTAAAATTCTGAGGAATAGTATTTTTGAAAATATATTTTATTTTGAGGAACAACCCATAAATCATTCAAAACGCATAATTTTTCTAAATAATTTCTTGTTCAAATGTTCTTTAGTAATTTGTTTGTGAAAAGCAACTGTTGATGTCCTAAAACACAGTACATAGGGAACCCATGAACACATGGAAAGGGTTATTTTTAACCTATCCTTGGCCTGGGTGGGTGCTGACACGTGGGGATCAAATGAAAGCTGTGTTTTAACATGAACCCTGAAGATACAGAGAAGAGATTGCAAAAGAACTGTTGCTGCCTTAGAACAAGAAAAGGATACAACAAAATGTAGCATTTAAATGATAAAGTAACTTCCACACTTAAATTGTCCCTACAAGCAGTCATCATTCGAAGGATTCACACTTGGCCTATGAATAGAGTTAAATGTCTGAGCTAAGTTTAGTCATGAACCACTTGAAATTGCATTCGAGAGCAAGATATGTGCCACTTCCTAGGGTAAATTCTAATTTCTTTTTGCACATCTATCCATATTTAAATGGCGTTTTTTTTTTTACACGCATATAATTTACAAATTTTACTTGGAAAGCTAAATCACACAGATAATCATATTCTATGACTCGATTGGTAAATCTGGCCGATCTCACGAACCAATTGCAATTTTATGACGTAAAACCGTAAAAAGTTCATTTAAACATTGGTAAACCGAAATATTAGTAAACCATAGTAAATCGCACATATTTATTTAGAGCATAAAGTTATGTGTAATAATTCTTGTGAAAAGTGAAATTACACGCTGCTTGGCTAAAGCCATTTTTGTGATCAGGATGCAGTGTTTTCCAATGTCATTTGAAAGTTCAACCAATGGAAACTGGATCTCTGTTATGGTGGGTAGGAACGATGTGTGAGACCAATCAGTAGGGATGCACTGAAATTTCAGTCGATAACTTTATATAATGGTATTTTCGGTTTTTGGCCGAGAGAAAAAATATATATGCCGCCCCCGCCCCCGCCCCTCAGCGATCAGCGCTCAGCGATCAGGTTTCACTCTCGTGCAGCATTTTTTGTAACTTTGCAACTTTCTCTGCTCAATGTTCTGCTACGTCTGTTCAAATAACGTGCCAACATGAAATTTCTCTGTAGAAGACTTGTTTCTGTTTGCAATAGCCCTATACTGTACTGTAGCATGGTGTGGTATAGATGTGCTGGGTAAAGCTGGTAAAATGACACTACAATTTCATTCTCTGCTCCCCACTCTGCTCACATGATCTGATAATAATAGCATGGACTACATATTATTTTGATAATTGGTCAAAAAATAAATCTGATTATGTTGCACAGAACTGAATGAGGAATAATATATTGAGATTTAATATTATTTTAATATATTTTCTGTCCAATTTTGGTGTTACTTTAAATAAAAGTGTGGTTATTTTATCTTATTGGCTTGTACTTTTTAAACTCAGATTCAATAAAAGTCTAATATTAACATGTTTTAATACTAATATTAATAATAAAAAAACTTAATTTAAAATATGAAATTAATAATTATTTTAAAAAAAGTCATTTTCGGTTTTCTGCAGAGTGCATCCAGAATTTTCGTTTCGGCCCAGAATTTTCATTTCGCAGCATCCCTTCCAATCAGACACTGTTTTATAGCTGGAGTGCGCTTGGATTGCATCGGTCGCTCAGATTGACAGGTCTTAATTTACCATGCGTCATAGAATAGAAGTGCACATCTGAAACAGTGCTGGAAGATAATCACAAATCAACCAGAATCTTTTTACTTGTTTCATATTCTGTGGAACTATTAAAGTGGCCCTATTATGCTTTTCCACTTTTTCAACTTTAGTTAGTGTGAAAGTTGCTGTTTGAGCATAAAAATATGAACGATAAAATGGTGGATCACATCTATAATGTAGGGAAATTACAACAAACATTGCACTCTGAAATGTCCTGTGAAATATGTGCTTGCAAAGTCTGTGCATGAAATCCATACTGCACAATCCTCTTGTTCATTAACATTGTCAGGTTCTGACTTGTCAGGGTCTCGAATTGGTTTGAAATTGACGCCATCCGTAATATTTACACTAGAGAAGAACTCTCTGTTATGGACGGAGGGACGGCACTTATCCCGAACACGCGCAAACCGGTGCCAATCACAACACACTGGGCCAGCTAATCAATCATAGCACTTTTAGTATTTTGGAAGGAGGGCCTTCATCGAAACAGGAACTATATGGCATGTTCGAGCCAGACTGGGAAGAGAGGTGTTGTAATAATGTAAAATATGTGAAACAATGTGTTTTTTGAACAATCAAGCATGAAAACTTATTCTAGTACACTCCAAAAAGAAAATCAAGACTTTGTAAAAGGGCATAATAGAGCCACTTTAATATTTTTATGCTTTGTGGTGTTTACATATGCAAGTAGTTCTCATGTCAGTAAAACACATGTTTAGAGAGGTTTTTGGACTTTTGATAAAAAGGGTACCATGGTTCCAAATGTCCAAAAACTTTTGATTGCTTTGAGATATCAACACAAAATTTGTAACATAATGTACCTCCGTGTACTTGATACCTTGTTGTTTTTGTTTGTTTGTTTGTTTGTTTTTTGTAGAATTATAAACCATTATTTTAAGTATGCCACTTGAAATCAGGAGAAATCATTATGTATGCCACTTGAAATCAGGGTGTAAGGGGATTAAAACCAAGAAGCATAGTCATGATTACAGCAGAAACACCAAAAATATCGAAGATGGGGGGGGGGGCTTTTTGTAAGAAAACCAGGGGAACTTCATGTCAGAAAAGTTGAGAACCACAGTTTAAGATGACCAACCAACAATTCATTAATCACACTGTTTCATTATTTAATTATAACATTATCAAAGCCAGTATATAGACAGCTAAAAGGAGCTGTGAGTCTACATCTGGCCAAGCACAGAACCCTACAATTTCTTAAATGTCAAATCGAATTGAGGATTTGTTTAATTAAACAGACAAGAATAACCACAGAGCAAATGAAAAGTTCAAGACAAGTATACCCATCTTCATTATAGACTTCATTTTAGGAATACAGCATAAACCCCAAGCCACATGATCTCAGTACCTTGTAAAGCTTCCATCACAGGGAGAATGCTTTCAGACCACTGGTAAGCAGCAATAGCAGTGTAGATCCCTGGAAAGTCTCGCTGCCAGATACGCTGTCCTACCGCCCATATAGCCGCCAGCTCTGGGTTTGCCTGTAATTAAAATCTGTATCAGAGATCTCAAATTTATTGTGCTTTATGTTGGACTAATTGGAAGCAAACATAAAACTCACTGTTTTGATTGCTTGGGGTATCCGTTTCCAAAGGTATCTAGCATTATTCCTGCATAAAGCAAGTGACTATTATGACAATCAACTGGTAATTTAAATGTAACTTATATTAACATCAAATATAATCTATGTAACATACTCACATGTCATTATGCAGAAGATACAGGACTAGTAACTGAGAATACACCTGAGGTGTAGCAATGCCACCGGGAGCCTACAATACAAGGTAACATGCTTTAAAATGAATGACATTTAGATTTAGGAGATGAATATGACAATTTGTATAAAAACAATCAGTCATGCCTGTAACGTTAATAACAAATAAACACGAGCACAAGGAAAACTATTACTACACACAAAACTTCATAAACATTTACACACAAGTTCCATACCACATGAATGAGTTTAAAAGTCTCTATTTTATCTTACACTGATGCCTAGAGCTGGCTTTACATGACTAATGTTGTTCAACTGACAGACCCATATACTTTAGCTGTTTAACTTTAGCAGATAACAAACATCCGCAAAATAAACGCATTAATAAATCAATATATCTGTCTGCTTTTACCTCCAGTTCTTGAGTTTCAAACTGCAACAGCAGCTTTTCATCAGGTTCAGCCATCATGACAGACACGGGCATCTTTTACAAGAGCTTCATATGCTAACGGCTAAGGAAAACAAACCGCTGCTGCTCTGGCTTTGCGACGCCACACTGACCCCTGCTGGACTGGAGAGCAAACGACGCCACCACGCCTTACATTTTTGTATAGCTGAAAAACAAAAATGTGAGGACTGGAGATACAGGTGGCTAGTTTTACTCCTATTAGCACGTATATTGATGGACGTTACAGAGTCGCTCTACTTCCTTCAGAGACCCATTTGTGCACAGATATGAGAAGGCTTAACAGCTCACTGAACTGCTCTTCTCAGAAAAGCATAATTGTGAGGTCAAATTTGATTGACTGTCCTACTGCTAGGCCAGCTGCTCACTATGTTGTCAGAAGAGCGTGTCTCAGTGTCTATAATCCACCTCTCTTAACACTGCACTGTATTTAGAAGCTTCTCCTAAAGATTGTTACAGTGAATGCTTACACATGGATAAGTCCTTGCGTTGTATGTTTAAAACTTTCTGAAGTTGCACCAAATATTCCATTATATTGCGATTGTGATAATACACTTTATTAATCCATGTTTCTTTGCTTGCTCCACTCTTGTATGACTGACTGAGATTTCACATTGGTTTTGACGTCTTATAAACATTTAGATCAACTTACAGTCGGACCTGTGTCTATATTTAGATGTAGGCCTAACCACCGAGAACAACAACAGATGCGCAGCATATGACACTTATTACAGTCTTCGGCATTGTATGGAAGGGGAAAACCCTACTAACAGTGACAGTGTTGTGAAACAATGTCAGACGACATTGTATTGGATTACCCTGTTGAATCAGAATTTGTACAGGCTCTTAAAGAAGCACAAAGTAAGAACTCTACATGTGTGCAGACCCTTCTCACAGAGGCAAGCAAAGAAAACCCAAATATCGTCATAGAGTTGTCAAATGATGATTGGATGAAAGACCCTGATGTCGAGCTCCCCCCAGTAATGCTGTTGGGTAAGTACAACACAGCCATGCTATTATTTGATCTTGAAAATGTATGATGGAAAACAAAATGTTTTTCTAGAGTTTGAATTTCAAACTTAGCTATTTCAAAATGAACAGATTTATTTCTCCCAATAAATCAATACGAATAGGGAGACCGGGTATGGTTGTAACAATTTTTGGCCAAATTTTGTTTAGCATTTAAACTTTTGCAGATATAATCATTAAACTTGTATTAGATAGTTTTGCAGGCTAATTTCAAACCAGTACGCTGATATGGCTAGTTAAACACCCAACAAACACAGAACGTTCCCCTAACGTTAGTATTTGGTTCTTTTTTTTTTTTTTTTTTTTTTTTTTATAGAACCAAATAGCCTATTAACCCTCTAAGAACGTTGGTTTAAGTTAAAAAAAAATTGCAATTATAACATTTCCAGAACGTTGGTGGGTGGTTCTTTTTAAATAACCTAAACATATCTTCGACCAAAATAATGGTAATTTGTAGGTTATTATTTTTCAACCATAAAATAACATTTCCAGAACGTTGCAGGGTAGTTATTTTAAATAACCAAAAAACAACTTATACAGAACATCCCCTTATGGTTATTGAGAAGCTAAGGTTCAGCTAAATGCTTTATTGTCACTCCCACATCCTAAAATTAATTAAATGAAATTAAAATGTAAATTAAAATAAAATAAAGTTGTGTGACTCTATACATTTGTAATAATTACACAATTGGTTTTGTAAATAGTTTGTAAAGTGTGTAAATTCATTTGAGTGGAATGATATTTCATGTTTTAATAATTCAGTCTTAAAAAGAAACCTTTAGGGGCCATTTGCATAAACTGCTTGCTTAGACTTATAGTCTCACAATTTTGTTGTCTAAGTTTTTTCTTTAAGACTAGTCATACCATTTTTTTAAGTGAGTTATATGAAAATTTCAATTGGACTAATTTGAGACCAAAAACCATGCTTGTGTTTATGCAACTTGCCCCGGTTTGTAACACAAGTCCCTTCTCCATGCTAATTGTGTTTAAAAGACCCCTGCATGAAACCAACACTGCTTGTTGCTTATCAACATGAAAATAACAAACCATTAATTTGAATTTGTCCTCATTGTCCTCATCAGTACAGCCATAAAATACCCAAGTATGTCATCAGCTGTTTGGGAGATGTTTTAAATTGTATATAGTTACATGCGAGGTCAGCTAATGACTACTTTCACATGCACCTACACAACTGCATTGGAACTGCCTATAAAAACAATCAAAACCTTAAAGCCATATGTTAAACAAATGTTTTGACTTAATTCAAGAAATCAGCACATAATGTTAAATAAATTAATGAGTTTTCATCAAGGAGAAATTGATGCCCTTTCACTTATCACTGGAATTATAGTTAACAGCTCAGGGCACTTTTGGAATTAAGGTCACAAGGTATAAGCACCTGTGTGGATCAGATTCCGGGCAGCTGTGTGGCCAGTCTGATTGGAGGACAATGCTGTCACACCTCATGATTTGTTGAAACGGAGAGTTGGATTCTATTCCTGGCTCGTTTAGTGGTGATATCACCAGCAATGCTTTCCACTCAGCTGTGCATCTGGCATATTTATCAAACTCAGCCTCTGTGTTGTTGGTGAAAACAATAATCAAGGCATCCTTGACATGCAATTGTGCTGCACTGATCACATGTCATTTGCACTAAAAATACAGGATATAGAGCAACAGTGATAATATAAATAGCCATAAAAACGGACAGGTAAGAAGTGGAAAGGGTTGTCAATATTACACTCAAAAAAATGCTGGGTTGTTTCTGTAAACAAATTGTTGGGTTGATTGTGCTGGGTCAAAAAGTTGGGCTGTTTGGGGTACTGTAAACACATTATTGGGTTGATCATGCTGGGTCAAATGAGTTGTAAGGGGGTCATTCACAAATAAACCGCTGGTTGGGTTATTTTGACCCAGCAACTGGTTACTTTTTTCATTCTTTGCAGAACTTTCTGGATTCTTCACTTCTGACTCGAGGAGCACGCCACTCGGAGCAGGCAGTGTTTTATGGTAAGTTAATATGAATGTTTACCTATATTTTTAATAAGTTGTGGTGGTAGCAGCAAGCTAATTTCACTGTTCAACATACAGTCTTTGATATGGAAGTGTGAGGGGTAACTATTTATTTCTGTGAAACATTAAATAGCCACAGCTAGCCGGTTAGAATTTTTTGACAAAATGCCACGTTAAATCCTTAGTTGAAATTAAACCAGCTATATCAGCAGCCTTTTTGAAATATGCATTTTAAATTCTAAATTCATCATGTAATTATCGTAGGCCTATTCATTGTGGACGTTGCGTATTTAAAAGTGAGATAAGCGTTTTGTATGAAATCCATACGCGCACTTTCCTCACAGGGCTCGCACGTAAAATCAGCGGGAAATGAGTCTCTAATGTAGGCTAGCTAGTGAGTTGTGAGTGAAAAGTCTGCTGGCGTAGTTTTAGAAATACTCGTCAGAAGAAGTGACTGAGGTAAGTTCCAGCACAGTCTGCGTGTGTTTTCTGTAATGTCTCGAACCATCGTTTCTGCCAAAAAAAGGCTTTCAAGAGCTTGATATAGCCTAGTTTTTATTATGTAGGATATGACTTGCAATCTTTATATACAGCGACTGAGGAAAGGAGAAATAAATGGACAGGCGTCAGTTTTGAGAAGAAAATTATACCCGTTTAGTTGAACGAATGATCGTCAATATTTAAAACTTAAAAAATGCAAACTTACATGATAGCCTACCCGAAGTAGCCTATTTTATTGTGTGTAACATCTAAACGAGGCGATCATCAGCGCCAGTCAGGAGATTACCGAGCAGCTTTGTGGGTTTGTACGTTAAAGACACTATCAACATTACAGTAATATTTTACTTTTAATAAAGTAATGTTTTATTTGAATGCCTTAATGTTGATAATATTTGTCCAAATTACTCTTTTATTACTATTACTATAATTCAGTTTGCAAATACTGAATACACATTTTGTTTGTTTTTCACATTTGGTCATTTAATGTTTGCAATATTTTAATTGCATATTCAATAATAAATTGATACTTCCACAAAAAAAAAAAAAACTTAACTTGCATGTCAGTTTTATTGCAACACTCTCCAAGTGATTGTCTGGGAAGCAGACACACTCTGTCAGTTTAAATCTAAACTAAAACGCATATCTTTTACCTGCCATTCATATAGAACATTATACATTTCTATTATTCAAATGATTATTAGGCTGCATAGGTCAGCCGGAACCGGGGACACTTTCCTATAACACCTGATGTTCTCATTATTTAATAAGAAGAATGGCATCTATGCTAATTTTTGTCTTTCTGTTCATTCTAAAGTTTACTGAAGTCAGCCGGATCCAGGCCATATCCAGATCAGAAGGTGGACCTGCGCCTGGACCCATCCATGACGCATCCCTGAAGGGCCAGCCTCATAGCCCTGTGAAGGCCTCATCGACACAACTGATCCTCAACAAACTCGTCTCCATACCGGTGTGATGACTCCGACTTCCAACCAGATGGAACTGGATAAATATTCTGAATTTTCTTATTCAATCTGACCTCTGACCTGTAATGCTGCCTGAATCATAATCATACACTGTTCGCTCGATGGCCAGAGGAGAACTGAACGACTGAGCCTGGTTTCTCCCAAGGTTTTTTTCTCCATTCTGTCTCCTGATGGAGTTTTGGTTCCTTGCCACTGTCGCCTTGGCTTTTGGCTTGCTTAGTTGGGGACATTTAATATTCAACAATATTATTGATTTGCCTTAAGGTGGACAATGACGCAATTTTTCATCTAGAAACAAACTTTGTTGTATTATTTTCATGTTACAGTATTACTGTGAAGCTGCTTTGATACAATCTGTATTGTTAAAAGTGCTATATAATTAAAGATGACTCTACTTGACTTGTGTAATCAACAGGTGAGGACCAACATGGTTGAATATTTACAAAATGAGATGACTGGTGAATTGCTGCACATTCTGTGCCTCAGGGATGAAATGAGGGGGACATGTCAGACCTTTGACATTGATTAACATTTGTATTCAATAACGAAAAGTATTAAAGAAATGTATAAAATAAAAAAAAAATTAAATGAGATTGAAATCACATATACTGTGGCCTCTCTGTATTATTTATTGTATTACAGAGATAATAATTATTTTACATTCGTAATATAACAAATATTTGTTACTAATTTTATTAAGGCAATGAGACAAGAAATAACCCAGCACATGAGTAAGACTTAACCCAGCAAGAGGGTTAATTTCACCCACTGGTTGAGTCAAATGAATGACTCATAAATATGGGTTAAATGGTAAAACCCAGCACTTGGGTCAAACCAACCCAGCGCGTGTTCTGTCCAATAGTGACCCAGCGGTGTGGTTAAGGTTGGGTTATTTTTTAACCCAGCAGTTTTTAGAGTGTAGCCATGCTCTCCCAAGGCGCTGTGAGTCGAAAGGCCACGTTCTTGACAGAGAGAAGGCGGTCGTCTTTAGAAAAGACCAAAGGTCATAGACAACCAGGGTTGGACTTTCTTTGTCCCCCTGTTCTCGATGACCTGTTAACTCACCACTGGAGGGACATTCAGGATGGATTCTCTGATCCAGAGCAACTGAACAAAGTGTTAGAGTTTCAGAGTGATGAACTGCTGTGGACTGCTCAGAAACAGGGTGAGTCAGATCTGATGAATAGGATAGAGATATAAAATATTATTTTAGGAAAGACAGTGAAGAATTGTTTATATTTCAGCATCATTACTTTGGTCTGAAGTGTGAATAAATGTGTAAACTCAACTTTGTGCATTCATAATGTTTCAGAGAGGACTTTTGCTAATTAAAATAGAAAAATTCAATGATATTCGTATCAGTCATGTTCTTGAGTTTCAATATCCTGCTGAAAGGCAGCATGTGTTGTGCATCTGTTGTGAATAACACCAACCAACATATGTTGAAGTTTGGATACTGGTTCCCAAAATTTGGATTCAGGTATGCTGGTGCAATTAACTGGCTTCTTAAATGGCTTAAATAGGTTTAGTGTTTGTTTTGTTTTGTGCAGGACTAGTGGGTGCAGCAAATCAATGTTGTTCACCAGCAAAAAGTGCTAGTCAGTGATGCCATTTCTTTTTCTTTTTTCTAGTGAACAACATTGTTTTGCAGGTCAACCAGCTATACCAGCAAAGAACCAGTTTGGACCAGCATGAAAGGCTGATCTTTTTAGCAGTCTCATTCTGACATCACATGTAGAAATCATATTCTAAATAAACTAATATAATGTATTAAAGGAGTTCACCCAAAAAGGAAAATGTGTCATAATTGTTCTTTTGTCATTCGAAACCGTAAGACTTTCAATAATCTACTTGGTTTAACTTTGTTAAACTTGGTTAAATCCAAGTCTTCTAAAGAGACAAGATCGCTTTATATGATGAACAGATTTAATTTGTGCCTTTCTTTGCATATAAACATTGATCATCGCACATATTTTGAGTACATCACATACAGTTGTATAAGCGGAACCTCAACTGTACTTGGCTGATATTTTCATTAAAAAAAATCTTCCATTTGTGTTTCAAAGATGAACGAAAGTCTTATGGGTTTGTAATGACATGAGGGTGAGTAAATAATGAATTTCCAATTGAATTTGACAGTCTATTGACCAATAATCAGGTTTAACAATTTTGGTGATGATCTGCTGTAAATTTGGTCATCAACTGGATATGAAGACTTCAGATGCAAAAGCCTCTAAGTGCCATCTGAAATTTCCTTCTAGAATGATCATTTTTATCAAGCTTGTATGTTTATGTTCAGTTATTTCACTTTAATGGCAATGAAAATTAGCTATTAATTGTAATTAAAGTGAAATTACTGAACTTAAATATACAAGCTTGATAAAAATGTAATTTTATAAGAAAATTTCAGATGGCACTTAGAGGCTTTGTAATCTGAAGTCTTCATAAATTATATATATATATATATATATGACATATACGAGTCATACTGTAATCCAGGCTTTGACTTCGGACATCGCGTCTGCTAGTAAACTCCCCTCACATTCCCTACACTCACTCTTGATGAGACAGGCGTCTTATATGAGACACACTGACATTTTGAAGCTTTTCATGCAAGGATAACAAAGCTTGCGTCTTTTAAAATAGACTAAACTTGCCACGCTCTACAAGTCTTTTATCACTTAGAAAGCCCTTAACACACAGCATTGTGCTTCACACTGTCTGTGGGCAGATGGCACATTACTGAGGTGAGGAATCTGTGTGGAGTTGACACAGGATTTCTAAGGGATTGTGGTAATCTTATGTGCATATGAATGTCATGCACATATCAATACTCAAGAGCCCTGATCCCTGTTTGGTTCGGTCTCCATGCAACACTCCTACTACTCATCCTGCAGATTCCAGTAAAGATTTTCCTGGTGTGCCCTCACAATAAATGATCTCATACAACCCACAGATTATGCCATTGCAATTAAACTCTCTGCTTCTACTATAAATATCTAACCTGTTACGCTATAGGCACTTTTTGGCATAGGCTACATGGTAGTAGCATAAAATTTGATTCGTTTAACAGAGCATGTCTAAACTGTCACTGAAAGATGGGTCTATTATTCAAATAAAACAAAAGTCTACAAATGGACATAGATGTTTGCAGCTCAAAGGATTTAGCATCTATCTCATACATCAACAACTGAAAATGGCGCCAGTAAGCTATGACCAACTGATGGAGAACAATGGCTTACTAAAAATAGAGGCAAAAAGTGCTTGAAGCCATAGGAAAACATGACTAGCACTATATAAACTCAAGTCCTTGAAAGCATAGGCCATTTGAGAAGTTAGGCGGAGATGCTAAGAACTATGTGCTTTGAGAACCTCTGTTCAACTGTGCAGCTGAATGGATGGCAGGCTCTGCTGGATGATAACGGCGAGTTAGGACAAGATCATTGGGAAAGAGCTCATTTACGCTCCTTGTGGCTCTATAGAGCTGTAGTGAAGGGAGACTCCAGAGGGCTTCGAACCCTCCTTAAAAGGAACTATATTGATGTTGATGTGTTTTACAATGTGAGCCGGGAGGAACTCGAGTGGAAATCTCACACAGAAACCACATTTGGACCCTCAGGTAAAACAGTCATTTGTGGGACAGGTATTTTGAAAATATTGTACTTTTTTGTGATGTGTTGTTGGATAAAACAAAGATTGAGTTTACTCCCAGTTGATAACAGAGATTAAATGTTTTATTTTGCTACTGTGGAGCATTTTTAATTTCAGATTTGTTTTAGATGTATTATTTCTCTATTATTTTATATTTTGAGTATTTTAAAATCTATTATTTTAAGACTTTATTGTAGTATTCCTACTCTTATTACTTTATTTCATTAATATTATTTTATTTACTTTTTTAGAATCTATTCTGAAATATACTACTGGTCAAAAGTTTGGCGCCAGTACAAATTATTATTATTTTTATTTTATTTTTTTATTTTTTTGAAAGAATGCTCTTATACTCACCAAGGCTGAATTTATTTGATTATTTTAATAGATTTTAAAATGTAATATTCCTGTGATGGCAAAGGTGAATTGTCGTCATTACTCCAGTCTTCAGTCAGTGTCACATTATATAAGTGACATTTAATAAGTCCTCATTTTAACATTTTGTCTCAGCGTTCAGCGTTAGCGACCCGGAGCTATATCTAACACAGATGGATCTCTACCTGTCACGATAATATAAAACTCTCCTGATATTAGAGTAACAATTACAGAAGAATAAAGTAAAGCATATGTTGTTACCTTTTGGAGCTTGGAAGGGTTCAGTTTGAGCAGATGTTTTATACCATCTTCACTGTCCTCGTCAGAGCTCATTTCAGATTCAGCATCTGGGTCATATTCACAATCTCAAACATATTCTCAAAACTATCATTTTTAAAATATTTTTATCGCTGAAAGCTTCTTCACCAGATCCACCATCAAGTGACAGTGACACTATTGATTGCGTTCAGTACTTTGCTCTGCAGTAAATCGCTGAACCGTTTCAAGTTTTGATGATCTGTTTTTTAGTTTTGTTTTTGCCTACAGTTACTCACTTCATCACTGTGTATCAGACATTGCTACCTAAGTGAATAATTGCACTTATTCAGTCATCAAAGATTCAATTATCGTTGTGCAGAAAAAAATATATACTTACACTGTTACACACCTCGTGTACTTTTTACAATAATGGGAATACAGGCATTTCTTTTATAATTTTTCTTGCTATATTGTTTATAATGAATTGATTGAGGAATACTAAGAAGGTATATACTTTAAAAAATGAACGAGGAGGAAGGTAGTGAATGAAATTTAAAGGTTAAAAAAAACATATCACAATTGTGATTGTCTGGTAATACTTCCCATTTCAGGTCTATGGTCTTTGGAGTACAAAAGAGAACTGACAAGCCCACTGTGTATTGCTGCTGCACAAGGTTTCTCTGAATGTCTACAGTATTTACTGGAGCACGGCGCACACCCCAACCTTCTCGCAGGAGGAAGAGCAGCACTTCATGAGGCCTGTGTTAACGCCAACACTGAATGTGTAGAGCTGCTGCTAGAACATGGAGCTAATCCTAACCAGATTACAGAGGAGGGACTGACTGCCTTACATCTCTGCAAAACACCACAATCACTACGGTATCATCATTTGAAAAGCATACATAGTACAGTATAGTATTAATACACCTTATTTTTATCATTATCATGAGTATAATTCAAACGCAATAGTAAAATATACTAAATTAAGTATATTGATAAGTATAAGTAATAAAGTATGAATATGTTGTCAAATTATGTGTTGTTTTACATTAATAACTCATATGAAACCCATATTAATATTTTATCTTTAGTGCAAAATGTGTAGCAAGTTCTTCCCCCCGAAAATAATTACACCTATTGTTTTTGCAGTGCAAGCTGGATTATTCAAAAAGTAGGCCTATATATAATAAACTTTAGGAAAAATCAGTTCAAGCTGCAGTGTGTGTATTCTCTCATATTGAGCATTTGCTGTACATTTTTATTGTAGTTGTGCAAAAGCCTTGGTGAGATATGGTGCCAAGGTGAACGTACCCAGTGAGGAAGAGGAAGAAACGCCATTGCATGTGGCAGCTAGACACGGTCTGCCCCACCATGCACAGCTGTACCTACGATTCGGAACCTGTGTAAACCATAGCAGCTCTTCGGGTGAAACACCACTGGGGGTGGTTTGTGGAGTCGCACCAGAAACGACAGCCAACAGCGAAGATGAACGATACCTCGAGCTCTGTCATCTCCTCCTGGCCTATGGAGCAAACATTAATTTAGCTGATAAAGAACGCCGCAGTCCTCTGCACAAGGCAGCCCGCAATGTTCAGCATAAGATGGTGGACCTTCTTTTGAATCATGGGGCTGATATCAATGCCATTGACTACAACGGATGTTCACCGCTATCTAGTGTTCTGCAGAGCTCTGTGGTTCGGCAAGAATGGGAACCTCACATGGTTGTTCAGACCTTGTTAAATCACGGCTCCATTAAAGTCTGGCCACAAGCACTGCTGAAGGTGATCACTAATAACATTAGATAATAGCATTTCTAATACTCGACAAAAAAAAAAAAAAAACTCATTACATAACATTTTCTTACTACTGAAAAAAAGCTGGTTTAAAGTCTTTAAAGACTTTTAATTTGCTGATGTCTCATGAAATTTCTATCTCTTTGATATGATCAGTTTTTTTAATTAATTAATTAAATGTTTTTTTTTTTTGTTTGTTTGTTTTAAGGTATTGACAGCCTGTGCAGGGGCACCTAAAACGGTGGAAATCCTGTTTAACTCATACACACATGTTCCTGTAACCTACAAATGGGTTGAGGCCATACCTGAGGATACTTTTCATGTGAGTCTCTTATCATTTCACCAGGATCTTTGCATTCATACTGAACCTGTGTAAACATGATTTATAGCATAATTATTTCAAATACTGTGTAGCAAAACAAGGCTAAAGACTTAAAGGAAAATCAAATCAGCTTTGGAATGAGTCAATGCATGTTTGCATTATTGTACCATAGTGAAGCAAAATAAATAAATATTAATACATTGATTATTTTTTATAGCTTCACCAACCCTTTTATGAGTCTCTTTTTGCACTGGAGTATAGACCGCGTAGTTTACAGCATCTGTGTCGGTCTGCACTGAGGAAAAAGTTTGGGAAAAACTGCTACTCACTCATTCCCAGTCTCCCTGTGCCAAAGCCACTACAGCAGTATCTTCTTCTGGAACCGGAAGGGTACATTGACTAGAAGTAGAACCAGACCTTTTGGCAAATAAAACTTTAGACAACTTCTGAAGGCTTTTTTAGCATTATAAATAAGTCTGACAAAGCTGACTTCCTTACATTTCACTTGCAGTGAAAATACAGTGATATTTTAAAGATCTTTTTTTTCACCTGTTTTTCACCTGTCATACAGTATATAGACTGATATGATGTATTAGTGTAAGTAGGGTGAATTGCCCTAAAGTGGGCAAATGTCCAGTCATATATGAGGGTAAAGTAATCATCAAACAAGAAACACCTTGTGTGAAGACCACCCAAAGGTCAGTGACATAGCTATTTTTTTGGCCTAATGTGCTTATTAAATGTTTGTCCATCACAAAATAGTATAACTTTGTATGTATAAACTATATTTTTTATATTTTTTCCAAATTTCCTGGTGTCCCACTTTAAGAAATGTGGTTTCGCAAAGTGGGACAGTATTAGCCAAATGTGGGACCGTACTTCCATCAGTCAAAAATTTGTGGTGGGGCATGGTTTGGGGGACATAAATGGTTATTTACAGGGTTTTTAGTGTTGTTGTGCAATATTAGAATGAATTCTGACTCGAGGTTGAATCTAGGCTAAAGTTTGTTGTTTTTTTTGCAAGTTGCCAGATTTTATATTTTGCCTTCAAATAGGCCTAGGCTATGCCTGTTGTGATTGAATGTATTTGTTGTTAAGTAAAATTAACTAGAGAACAGTCAGGAATTCTGACTGTGGATTTAACTGTTAACATCAATAACATCGGCCTATGATAATAGTTGCTTAATGTCATTATAATAAATGCATCAAAACTATCATATTGTATTATTTGTCTAATGATGTTCAATTATCCATGTTTCATCCATACATTACCAAGAGAATAAAGTTAACTTAAGAAGATTTCTCTATTTTACATGAATCAAGGTGATTGTGGCCTTTTATCATAGACTTTTCAGTGTCCCACATTTGGGACACAACATTAATGCTCTTAGTGTAAGTCATGAGACTATCATTTCTTTTATGAACGTGTAATCTGCATTTTCTTTTTTGATTTGATTAGGACACATCCTGTGGATTTTAAAATGGTATTGGGTGTGTGTATTTAGTGTTTTGGCTACACATGGCTATATGTCACATAAGTCTGAAATGCAAAAAATGTCCCATATTAGGGCAATTCACCCTAGCTTTCCAATACATTTTATTGTTTGAATGGCAGTGTTATATGCAGCCTATGCTATGAATTCTTCTTTAGGCTTAATTTCTATAAATATGTAGTTACAGCTCATTTGATGTTTTTGCATAATTATTTAATTAAGAAATATTATTCTTGTTTGTCCTCCAATAAAATAATATCTTTTGTCAAGTCTTCTTCATTTCTCAGAATAATTTTATGTTTGTGCTTTGTAAGGTGCACTGAGCAGTAGCTACCCAGCAAACACAGAACATAGGCACAACATACCCGACCTTCCAACAACGTTTTAACAACGTGGCCAAAAGGTTGCTATAACTACGTTGTGTAGTGAAGGTTGTTACAGCGTTGTCACAATGTTGACATTAAACCACTGTTCATGTGGTTCACCACCATTGCTTAAGGCATACTATGCAAGATTTGTACCTTAATATAACAGCTTCAAAATCATTTTGATGGTAAACAAACTCGTAGTAGGGCGAATCATCCCGATAGCAAAGCAGGGGGGGACGCCGCTGGCCAAACCAGCAATGCAGGTTTGCGAGACGGCACCCCGACAAATCTCGCGAGAATCACGACTTGCTTTACGGCACAACGTCACATACATCAACAACAAATGAAGCAGCCTCTATGGAAGACACTTGCACGCATTTCAGACGTGAATCATGGCAGAGTCGACGAAGAAAACGCGATCGGAAGAGTCAAGGAAAAGAAAACGAAGGCTCTGCGTAAGTGGTATTTACAACAGTAATGTTAAATACAAGTACTCCACAGCGACTCTAGGGGTCGCTGTTTAAGAAAAACGGAAACTGCATAGTGTGCCTTTAAAGGAGAACTCCGGTCAATTTTAACATTGAGCTCATTTTTTTGTAAATTTGGAGTGCTGTCAGTACAGAGAAAAACGACAAAAATCGGTGTTGCCTACACCGTGTTATCCTCTTTTTAAAATTTGCACCCTGTTGACTTAAATGGGGCAAGTTTTAAACCTGCTTTTAGCCTCTTAACATCCTTGATGTGTAATTACAAGTGCCCAGCCATGTTGAGTGATTCCTTCAGAGTGAACACGGTGAATCTGACTGCAGTAGATGTGAAAGATATGAATAAAAGTGATGTTAATTCAGCCAGCGCACATACCTGTATTTACATCCTGTTTTCGGTTGAAGTCCACAGTAATCGATTGTCGAGTTCACGCGCATAGGTTTAGTACCTATGATCACGCGCGTGAACTCGAAAATTGATTACTGTGGACTTCGACCGAAAACAGGATGTAAATACAGGTATGTGCGCTGGCTGAATTAACATCACTTTTATTCATATCTTTCACATCTATCTTTCACATCTATTCATATCTTTCACATCTACCGTGTGTGTGTGTGTGTATTTGTGTGTGTGTGTCGGCAGCTCTGTTGTTAACGGCCCAAACGCTCCAAATGTACCGAGCACTGGAAAAGCAAAGTCCACTCAAATAACGTGAAATTTATCTGTAGACTTATGTTTGCTGAGCTGGTACAGTCATGGGCAACAATGGTAAAAGCTCTGATCACATGCTCTGGTAATAATAGCTTTGTAGGACTATATTTTATTTTGATAATTAGTAGGGGGAAAATAATCTGTTAAATTGATTGTTGATTGATTATTGAAAAAGAATAATATATTGATATATTGATGTTTAATATTATTTTAATATAGGGCTATTTTCTGTTCCTTTTTTCCCTGTGTTGTTTAATTTAATTAGGTGATTCTAAGTTTACATATTGATGATTACAAGCTTGGATGAAATGCAATTAATTACAGCAAATTGTGCAATTTTTTTTTTATCGATTCCCAGCCCTAGAATTTTTTTTCACGCACGTTAATTGTTTTGTGTGTGTGTGTGTGTGTGTGTGTGTGTGTGTGTGTGTGTGTGCACGTGAATTTTGTTTCATGTATGTGAAATTGTCAAGCCATGTGAATCAAGTTTTTTGCGTGAATTAATAATGAGACTGATCTGATTCCATAAATACACGTTATCATTGTTGTTGTATTGGGAATTACAAATCTGGTCATGTGTCACCGCAGCCATGAGAGGGCGACCTGCTCCATGTAGAACAGTGGTGGTTGAGGAGATTCCCCCTTCCATAATAAAGCGCTTAGCCTACCCAGAAAAGCGACATATAAATGTAACGAATTATTATTATTGGAATAAAGCTTTTTTTCTTGAAAGAATGTATCTAGCCTACATTAAGCTATTTAAGTTATCTCAAGAGTAGGCCTATTCATTTGCTTAATATGTAAAACATTTTGGCAAAATAAACAAATGTGAGTGCGCCTGTAAAATATTTCTGTCGGGGATTTGTCATTGTGTCGCAATTAACGCATCCATAATCCATAATGCATGCAGCATCCATATCGACTATGTTTTAAGATTAAAAATATTTCGTAATCCATATAGTTTTGTAGATACTTTAAGTGATTTTTTTATTTTATTTTATTATTTATCTTAATGTCCACATTCCACGCAGACTGAGTGCGCATTATGTTTGTCTCATGGTCCAGTGAAATACTCGCTGTGCCACCTGGGAGCGGTAAACGCAACGCTATTGAATTGAATGAACGACGGTGACGCACAAGCTTCACGAACGAACCAGATCAGACAGACTCTGGCGTGTCACTGTTAGCTGTTCCTGTCACCCTTACCGGGGTCTTTTGTCCATCCCAGCTTTATAAAGTTATTCGCAGTTATTGTGTGCCGTGTACGTGGGCGTTAAAGTGCAGAAGAGAAAACGGGAGGCATGTGAAGTTACTGTCTGACACTTTCACCAGAGATGAAGAATTCAGTAGAAGATGAGTGCGCTGATTCAGGAGCGGAGACCGGAGGGTGAGCGATGATAAAGAACTTATTTTGCTTAGATAATGAAATAAAGTAGCCTACTGCGAATATAGCCATAATGCACAAGCTTAGACGCCGATGTGATACAAACACCAACGCGCTTAGAAGAATCTGATTCATTTAAAGTGAGTATTTTGACGACGAGGATTCTGATTCATTATCCGCGCAAGTCATTAATAAAAAATAATTTTGACAGGGCGCTTATTTGAAGTTTTCTTGTTTCGTTTCTACCTCTTTTGCCCCATTTCTCATTTAACCATCTGTTGTTTGGCATTAACACCCAAGACATCTGGCGCAGAGATTTACTGATGAAAAGTAACTGGAAAGCCAATGAGTTTAGCTGTTATTGCACGCTTCTTGGCTGATTAGCACTAGAGAGTGACAGAAGTAGCCATTCTAATAATCACATACCTCTCACATTGGCTCTCTACCTGAGATTTAACTCTTATTATTTCAAAGTCATGTGTGATCTGTACCATCATTCTGTGCTTTCAGCTGTGAACGATGAAAAGATGCATCCTGGTTTGTTTATAGGTATGTCACATCGTAATGGCTGTGTTGTAGGTGTAGGTACTGCTTTAGTAGGACTGTAGTCTTGGCATATTGCTTAAATCCTACATTCTGGAGTAGGCTACATGTAACTGTATATAATCTGTTTTAGAATATTATTTCTTTAGATATGCTAGAATCATTTGTTGGCCTCATCACCTTTCTAATGACTTAAGTGACAGCCTTCCAGTCTTCAATTAGCTGATGCATTTATCCAAAGCCACTTACAGTACACAGCAGCAACCTTTGGTTTAAGTTCAAATGTTGATAGCTTATCCATCATTGAGTTAGAACCACAACATTTCTGTTCAAATTTTATTTTTACCAGTGAGATTGATAATCTAGTTCTAGCTCAAACTTATCCTTAAAATGGACAAAAATGTCTTAGAAATTTATCTGACCTAAAAATGCGTTGTATCTGGATGATCCAGTAAAAATTATATGAAGGGCTCGTTCCCATTTGTAAATATAGCCTATTGAATATCTTCCACGAATGGTTTTCAGATTAGGTTTACGTGGGTGTCTTGTTGTGTGCCTTATGTTCTCATTTAGTTTGTTTCCAAAACAGTAACTGACTGTAAACTGCATGAATGGCAGTAGATCAGAGAATTTTAAAAAGGATGCTTTCTAATGATGCTCAAGAGTTCATTGTTGAAGTGTGAGACTAATAAAAATCAACAGAAAATTCACCACTTCTATCACCTGCATTAAGATTTTCATTATATACAGCACAGCACTCATTGATTCAGGATTAGCAAATGTAAAACACATCTCATTCACTGTAATGACAATGCCTTTTATGATACTTTTCTTTGTATTAAATATTAGAAACACAAAAGTGCTTTTGCTGTTGAATGCCAAGTAAAGACCATGGTATGTACAATACAGTTTAAAAGTTTTTGAAAGAAGTCTCTTATGCTATCATCATTCTAATCATTTAATATGCTTATTTGATGCTCAAGTAACATTTCTTATTATTATCAATTTTGAAAACAGTTGTGCATCTTTATATTTTTGTGGAAACCATGATTCATTTTTTCAAGATTCTTTGATGAATAGAAATTTATTTGAAATAGCAACCTTTTGTAACTTTATAAATATCTTACCATCACTTTTGATTCATTTATTGTGTCCTTGCAAAATAAAAGTATTAATTTCTTTAAAAATTCTTACTGACCCAAAACTTTTGAACAGTAGTGTATGTCGCACCATATTACCAGTAAATACCATAACATTACAGCATTAAATGACAACATTCAAAATTCAAGTTTAACTATACACAGAATTTCCTTGTTCTTAAAAAGAATTGGTATTACACTGTTCTCATTACCAGAGAAACAGGGAAGACAGCGAGAGAGAGAGAGAGAGAGAGAGATAGGAAAGGAAAAAGTTTGACCAGAGAGCGATAAAACAAAGCATGTACAATGAACAAAAAATAAAAAAAAACAAAAAAACACTAGGTCACAGTGGCACGTGTACATAAGGTATGAAATATTTCAAACAGGTCTCATTCTTTGTTTCTTATTAACCTTTCTCAGCAACAGTTGAGCTGGGAGCATATCTTATGCTTTGTTTTTGACAAAAAGCAGCTAAAGACACAATCTTTGATCATAACTTTTGCATATATGTGTGTGTACTGTATACACTAGAGGATCTACTGCACACACTATATACCATGACACCCAGGATTGTTTGTCCAGATGTAGGACCTTCCTTTGAAACCTTGGAATCCTAAATCACTCTAACAGTCTCTAACAAAAGTATCTCTCTGTTTCTCTCTCCTTTCTGTCATTCACTCTCTTCTCAGGTCTGACTACAGTCTTATGTCATCAGCAAGCAGTGAGTACATGTCATTTGTTGGTACATTCCCCTTGCAATTCAGATTAACTTTCTAATAAAACATGTCTTAATCAAACACATACACACACATTTTCAACTCGCCATATCTGACTGATGCACTTCAAATACCATCATGTTGTCTTGTTCTCACTGGGGTGTTTTTAAGGGACTATTATTTGCAAAGCTAATCTTGGAACAATATGTATTTCAAAAAGCACATTAGAAATTACAAGTGGAAGATTTCAGTTAGTTAAAACACTTGACAATTGTTGCCATGACAGTGAGATTAGTTTGTTCTTGAAATCACAGCTTGAAGTGTTTCGCAAGCTCTAACACCTCCGCTTGTTTGTGTGTGAGTGCCTGCTTGTGTGTGTGTCTGTGGCTGACCTTTCCATGTGGCTGTGTTGGGCCCAGTCTGTTTCCCTATGGAGGGATTAATGTCCAATATTAGCCCATTAATCTGGGCAGCAGGAAACACTCCTCCCAGTGACAGCGCAGGAAGAACACTCTTTTACTCACCCACTCACATATAGACACACTCACCTACTCACACACGCATACACACACTCTAAAACCTAGAGCCCATCAAGGACACCGCATAATAGACTGTATAATTTACTGAAGAATGAAGAAAAGTGGTTCAGTGGGAAATCAGGAACAGAAAATGAAGAAAACAGAATGAGACTGTTTGAGAAATAAGGAGAGAGGGGGAGAAAGAGAGGGGCTGCTCTCTCTCTCTCGCTCTCTCGTCTCTCTCTCTCGTCTCTCTCTCTCTCTCTCTCTCTCACACACACACACACACACACACACACACACACACACACACACACACACACACACACACACACACACACACACACACACACACACACACACACACACACACAGGGTGCAATTTATAATGTTCATTTATAATGAGAATGTTATTTTGAATTCATATTCCATTGTCTTTTTCTTTATCAAAACACCTCCACATGGAAGGGAAATGTTTTTCACTTTTTCCACCACATTTCCCTTCATTGTTTCTGCATTCTCTCTCTACTTTTTCAACAGTATGACAATATGCTTTCTTGAAATGCTGCCATGAATAACTGCTTACTACTGCATCATCAGTCATGTCAGCATTTCGTCGCTTCTGCAGCTCATCAGATTTTGTCTGTAACCATGTGCACAACACTTTCCTCTCTATATCTTTGTTTTGTCACATCACTAACAACTTCAATGCTCTGCATAAACAGAATCTGGAGTTGATTGCATATTCTCTGAACTCTGTGTTCCCTCTTTATATCTCTGTACATTTACTTTTCTACACTGAAAAAAAGAGAAATGCTTCATGTGGTTACATCTAAATTAATTGATTTTAATTCAAGTCAAAAATATTATTTAACATCACTCAGTCAACCTAAATGCATTATGTTACACCAACAAGATTAAATATAAGGGGCAGATAAGAGAGAAATAGCCATAATTGCAGGTCACCACTTTTACAGTGTAAGAATGGCACCAGATTGTGGTGTATATTAGGGATGGTTAAGCTGGTGCTAAACTTATTTAATGGTGTTGCTTAAGTCTCACACAGCCAAATAGATTACATTCCATTACAGACTCAACTGAGATTACAGATGGTTTAAAGTGATCAAGCTCAAGTTCTTGAATCTAGCTCAACGCAGAGCTGCGTCTCATATTACACAGATACACAGAAACTTACAGATTTCCCTTATTTAGACATACAGTATGTGACCCTGGACCACAAAACCAGTCACATGGGTCAATTTTTTTAAATTTAGATGATCTTTACTTAATATCCTAATGATTTTTGGCATAAAAGAAAAATCGATAATTTTGACCCATACAATGTATTGTTGGCTATTGCCACAAATATACCCGTGCGACTTGTTACTGGTTTTGTGATCCAGGGTCACATATGCTAACATGAGAATATGCTGCTATATTTCAACCCTGTTACAGTAAGTTTGGAATTTATTAATAATATGAATAGATAACTTAAATTATGTGAATTATGGTAGTATCACTGCCTTGTAATAATTCACAAATTATAACTGAACATTTTTTAATAACTAATAACATTAATGTCACAATCCTCAGTCACCAGACCAGTCACCTTGCACTACAATTCCCATAATCCCTCCTGGCTCACACCTGCACACACTTCGCAATCATTCACACTAGGGATGTGAATTTCTGCCAAAAATGCCATTTGACAATCGAGTAGCAGAAGTCGAATATTGTTCGAAAATCAAAAATAAACGCACATTCTCACAATGACAGAAAGGGAGGCCTATTTCATCTTTAGCGATTTGTCATCAAACAAACTGTTTATTAATTGAACAAGTAACATGTTCTCGTCGTTATCTTTTTTACATAGTAGGCCTATGGTAGGCTAATTGGAAGAAAAAAAAAGTATAAAAACAATAAGCACGACAGTCCGTTTCTGCATCGCCAAACCAGATGCTCGTTAGATCAAAAAATAAAATAAATGCGGTAGTATATATGTCATAATGATTTTATGCGAACCTGGCTTAAATAACTTTAACTGCCTACTTTTTTAGTTTCAATCAATGTAACTATTCATAGCCTAACGCTTAGGCATATGTCATATTCTTGTTCAAAAAAATTAGCATGTCAACATGTTCTGGGAGGAGACGCAAGCGCAACCTAGTCCAAGCCGCGGAGAACACCCGCTCGGATGGCACAGAAGTCACAGGCACACCCAAGTAGTAGTAGTAGTAGTAGTATATTTTATTGTCCCTTTAGGGAAATTATTTTTCACATTTCCAGAAACGCTTTTCATCGTACATATTCACACCACATACGTATGGCACATATAGACATACATATTTCATACACAATAGAAATTTGACACAGACATATACTTATATCATCGGGGTTTACATGGGAAAAAACATACATTATTTCAATGCATACAATTTATTTATCTGTGTGGCTTTGTCTTGTTGAGTGTTTGGATGGCTGAAGGGATTAGGCTTCTGCTGAAGTGGGTTTTATTGCACCTTATGCTTCTAAACCTCCTGCCAGAGGGTAGGAGTAAGAAGTAGCGGCTGAGTGGGTGAGTAATGTCCAGGGATATTACATGAGCGATACGTGTAATGGCTTTGGTGTTTAGTTCTTGTAGATTTGGAGTGGGCAAACCTATTATTACTAAGTAGGAGATTGCTAACTTTGCCAGGCGGGGATATTTCTTCTCGTTGGCCTTCCACCATGTCATGGGGTCAGCGTTCATTGGTGGGCATATGTCTTGGCAGTATTACAAGAGTTCGGTTGTGGCTGTTGCTGTCTGCTCGATGTTATCCTCGCCAAACAAGACAGCAATCGCTGCAGCAGAGAGGGCGTCATTTCGTGGATTTTTAGCCGCCGGTGGTTCTGTAGGCCTTTCTCCCGATTCCTCTGCGCCTTCCGTGTCTCCAGTGTTATCAATGCTGGACAGGAGGTCTCTGATTTCGGCCTGCACAGCGCCTCTAACATCATCTGTTGCAAATCTCAGGTGCTTGTGCCTTGGGTCTAGGAATGATGTGATGTATGCAACCTTTCGCACGTTGCTGACTTCTGCAGGCCCAAGTTTCCTTTCCAGTGAGACAGACACTGTGCTTTTGAATCCCTTGACTTTGGCGTTCTCCCCTGGGATTTCTTTGAGATGCTTGGACAGTAAAGTTATGGTCACTGGGTACACCATGGAGATGGACACGTCATATTCCCCACACAAGGCAGTGGTGGCACATTTTAGCGAGTGCAACACGGGTAAGACCTCCTCCATTACAATCCAACTATCATCTGTCAATTCTAGGGTGCATGCATCTGATTGCTTAGTGACACTCCTGTCTGATAAGGCAGCACACACGGCTTGAACATGTCATATACTGAATTCTACCTCGTCTTATAGGATTGCACTAACTTATGCTCAGGTATGTTCTGGAGTTGTTGCTTTTGCTTTAATGCCTGTGTTGCAACTGTGCTGTGATGGAAATCAGATGGCCGCCGAAGATGGCCGCCGGAGTATATGGCTGGTAAATGATTGTTCAAACTGAAAGTGAATATTGCGACTATAACTGTTTTTCTTTGGGAAAAATCGTGTTGTCCTTACTAGAAGAACATTTCACTAAAGGGCTTTGACTTGAAAATCTGAGAATGACAAAGCCAAAAAGTAAAACCAAACAAATTGACCCAGATAATGGGACTGAGGAAAGCAACGCAGCCGCGTTTGGTATGGCTGAAATACTTAACGAAATAAGAGCATTTCGCACTGAGACGTCGGGGAACTTTGTGGCACTGAGGAAAGAAGTGAGTGATCTACGAAATGAACTTGGAGATATTAAAAAAAGAATGGACGCTGCTGAGCATAGGCTGTCTGATAGCGAGGACAATGAGAGGAACATTACGCGAGTAATGATTCACATGTTACAGCAACAGACTTTACTTAAAGAAAAATGTGAAGATTTGGAAAGCCGCTCAAGAAGGAATAACATCAGGATTTACTCAGTGCCCGAGAAAAGTGAGGGAAATAATATGATTGATTTTGTGTCGAATCTGATTCGGGAACAACTTGGTGTTGCCATAGAGCTTTGCATTGAGCGTGCGCACAGGATATCCGTGCCAAAGCGGCCTGGGCAACACGAGCGTCCCCGGTCAATTATGGTGTTATTTCAAAGTTTTGCCACAAAACAGAGTGTGCTTAAGGCGGCGTGGATGAAGAAAATTGTACAAGTGAATGGTAACAGGATCTACTTTGATGAAGATTTTACTCCTGCTGTCTACAAGGAAAGGGGGAAATACAACGGTGTGCGTAAAGTGCTGCGCGAGAGGAAGATCAAACACCGCATATTATTCCCCGCCAAATTGAAAATTTTCTGTGAAGACGGTAAAGCCAAGATCTTTGAAAACCCAGCGGCTGCTGTGCGAGGCCTACCTGAGTTCGGCATCACAATGGATCTACCTGCGGAGGAACCAGACTTGGAGACAACGCTATGTGCAGCTGGTTGGCAAACTGTCAGTCCACGCAGAAGGAAAACGTCGGTGTGCGATTTCGTAGACGCTGTTAAAACATTGTTGGAAAATAAGCATCCAACTGGAGCTGCATGCTAAAGACTCAGGGGGTTTGTATTGTCTACGGATCAAGATTATGGTTGGGACAATGAAATCAAGAAGTGAATGCGCACACAAGGTACTGACTTCAAGTTTTTATTTTAAAGGCGCTGGTTCATTAAGAAAAAAGGAACTGTCGCGCATTGAGTTTCGTTCTTGTGTATTTATTTTTGAACATTTGATCCACGACTTATGGCTGAACAAATGATCCCATTAGAAATGAGAGAAAATGGGGAGTATAAAATATATGATTTGGATTTAGATTTGGATTCAGAAAGGCATGTGCGCAACCATAATTTAATTCCGTGCAAATATTATAGTGAAGATGAATTCAACTCAAATGTTAAATTAGATAATAATTTTTCACTTGTCCATTTTAATTGTAGAAGTCTTTATACAAACCTTAATACAATTATAGATTATTTAAATACATTAAAAGGCAAGTTTGATATAATCGCTTTTTCTGAAACATGGTTAAATGCGGTCAAAGGTTATGATTTAGGAATTGATGGATATAGTTTGTATCATGTGGACAGACCGGGAAAACGAGGAGGAGGTGTGGCATTATGTGTCAAAGAAACATACACTTGTAAGGTTATTGAAAGTATGTCTGTGGCTATTGAAGGTCTTCTAGAATGTGTGGCGGTGGAAATTGAGTTGGAAACAAAGCAAAAAATAATTATAGCTTGTGTGTACAGAGCACAAGGCTCAAATGTAGAAGTATTTAAAGATAAACTCACTGAACTTCTAGACTGTACAATGTTAAATAAGACTATGTGGTTATGTGGTGATGTTAATGTTAATTTAATGAACCCACAAGGCCAAACAGTAACCCATGATTTTTTAAATGAAATGTATAGCAGAGGTATGTTTCCAGTGATATCACAACCCAGTAGAGTGACACGGACAACTTCAACATTGATTGATAATATTTTTATCAATAATATTGACATTACTTTCCATAGTGGTCTGCTATTGTGTGATAGCAGTGATCACTTACCAGTTTTTATTGTCGGTGGCTTAAAAATTGGTAAGAAAAGGAGTGATGTTGATAAAGTTAAATACACTCGAGTTCGGACTGAGAAGGAAATAGACTCATTTAGGAAGGATCTGATTAATCAAGATTGGAGTAAAGTTTTTGTAGAGGATGTTAATAATGCTTATGAGGTCTTCCTGAATATATTTGTAACCCTTTATAATAAAAATTGTCCCTTAAAAATGGGTAAAGTGAATAAATTTAATAAAAAACCATGGATAACCAGTGGGTTACAGAAGGCCTGTAAAAATAAAAATAAACTATACCGAGATTTTATAAAATACAAGTCTAGTAATTATGAAATTAAATATAAAAGATATAAGAATAAGTTAACAACTATAATGCGACAGGCAAAAAAAGACTATTATAAAAACAAATTATATGAACACAAGACTAATATTAAAGAAACTTGGAAAATTTTAAATAAGGTTATGAAGCCAAATTCTCAGAGTAAAGATTTACCTGAGTATTTTGAGCACAGAGGAATGGTTATTGATAATGGAACAGATATTGCAAATGAGTTTAATACCTTCTTTGTCAATGTTGGACCTAATATTGCGAAAAGACTTGAAAATCCCAGTAATGTTGCATATGGTAGTAATGCGACAGTAGGTAGTAGAATTTTACATTCAATGTTTCTTAATGAAGTCATCGGGACTGAAATCTTAGCTATTGTGAGAAAGTGCAAAACTAAAACTTCTTGTGATGGTGATGGAATAGATATGAGCATTGTAAAAAAAACAATAGATTGCATACTTCAACCTTTAACTTATATTTTCAATCTTTCTTTCAGTTCAGGTGTTTTTCCTCAAAAGATGAAGACTGCAAAGATAATACCTATTTTTAAAAAAGGAGATAAACACGAGTTTAATAATTATCGACCCGTTTCAATACTTTCACAGTTTTCTAAAATAATAGAAAAATGGTTTACTTATAAATTAGATTTATTTTTGGAAAAAAATTATTTACTTTTTGATTATCAATATGGATTTCGTTCCAATAGATCAACTGCCACTGCACTAATTCACTTAACTGAAGAAATTCTTGCTGCAATGGACAAAAAACAGTATCTTGTAAGTATATTCCTGGACTTGCAGAAAGCGTTTGATACTGTCAATCATAACCTATTGTTGACAAAACTACAACACTATGGATTAAGGGGTCAGACATATAAATGGCTTGAAAGTTATTTAAGTAATAGAAGCCAATATGTTCAATTTAAAAATCATGTCTCGGACTATAAAACTGTTGTATGCGGAATTCCCCAGGGTTCTGTAATTGGCCCTAAACTTTTTATATTATTTATTAATGATATATTTGAGGCTTCCAAATACATAAATTTTTTGTTGTTTGCTGATGACACAACTGTGTTCAAGACGGGGACAGATTTAAATGAATTAATGGTCATTATTGAAAGGGAAATGACAGAGTTAAAGAAATGGTTTGATTGTAATAAATTGTTTCTAAATTGGGATAAGACAAATTATATGGTTTTTGGAAATAAGGGAAAACAGGGATGCACAAAATTAGTTATTGAGGATGTAAATATTGAATGTGTTTCAGAAATCAAATTTTTGGGAGTTATCCTAGACAGCAAACTTAGCTGGAAGTCTCATATTGAGTATATCAAAGGTAAAGTTAGCAAAAATATTGGTATTCTCTATAACGTTAAACACACATTGGATGAAGCTTCATTACAGCTTCTATATTTAACCTTAATTGTTCCATATTTAAAATATTGTATCGAAGTGTGGGGTAATGCATGCACCAGTTATATAGATAGGCTGTTCTTACTGCAGAAGAAAGCGATAAGAATTGTGACTTACAAAGGTTTACGTGATCACACAAACAATCTGTTTATAAAATTGCAGACCTTGAAACTGAAAGATTTGGTCAAATTTAAAATACTACAAACGATGTGGAGAGTGAAAAATAATTTGGTGCCAATACATATTCAAAACAAATTCATGCTAATCACAGATAGTAACAATAGAAGAAAAGGTAATTTTTGTGTACCATATTCACGTACCTCACAAAAACAAAAAGGGTTTCTTGTAATTGGGATCAAATTATGGAACTCTTTGGACATTGTGCAAAAATCATGTAAGACGATTGTTCAATTCAATAAATTGTATAAAAAAAATGTACTTAGAAAATATGAAGGCAGTGAAGCCTAAGAACCAAGGTTTGACAAATTTGAATTTAATTATTTAGATGTGAATTAATATTGTACCTCAACAGAAAAAAAAAAAAAAAAAAAAAAAAAAAAAAACGGCGAGCCATTTGTTTCAAATTAGTTTAGATTATTGAAAAAAGGGGCATGAAATTATAAGACTAGGTCTTCCTCATGCTCCTATTCAGCATTGAATGTTATTATTTTGTTGATGTGATGTTATTATTGTGTCTGTAGTAACATTATGACTGAATAAAGAACTTGAACTTGAAATGGGAAGCTAGGCGATTAGCAGCTCCAATTATGTGTTTTATGTTCGGTAGATTGAAACCATCGTTTATTGCAAGTTGAGTGTGTGGAACAGGGCTGTGAGTCCCATTCAAGTTCATCGTTAGCGTTGGCCAAAACCATATTTTTGGTGTTGTCATGCACGCAGGCTGTGACCTTTCCAGTTAGCCCCCACTGGTCTCTAGCATTAGAAAGAACAAGTGCCAGATTTTCAACTCTACACATCCCTGTTAAGCATGTAATGGCAAGTGATCGTGATTCATTTGTCAATGCCGTCCACAAATCCGTGGTCAATGACACTGTACGTGCACTCGCTAAACGGCCGCGCAGATCAGTTGTGCTTTCACCATGCATTTTTTCTACTCTGGTGGTGATTGTCTTTCTTGTTGGAATGGTGGATTCAGGCTCAATGAATTTCATTAGCTCCCGGAAACCTTCTCCTTCAACAAAGCTGACGGGAAGCATATCCTTAGCTATCATCTTAGTAATTAGCATAGTGATCTGCTCACTGCGCCTAGCATCCAACTTACGTCTACCCAAGAAACTAGCCATTGACTGCTGGGTGCTGCCTGAGGAGGATGAAGCTTTGATCTCAGGTGGCTATGTATCGTTGTTGTAGAGTGGTGGTATGCCAGCTTTGCTTGGCATAATTTACATTCAACTTTATCATTGTTAATTTTTTTAAACGAGTCCCACATGGAGCTTCTTGGTTGTTGCATGGTTGGTTGCAGAGTTAACAGTCACGACAATGCTCTTCTTCTGTTGTTTGTTTACACTATGTACACAATAGTGTACTCTCTTAATAGCCTAGATCGCGCAGTAGGGGGTTTCATTCATGTTAGCGAAACCTTGTGTCCCCGACAGGAAAATACCCTGCTGCGTGATCTGTGTCAGTAGGCACGGGGTCAATTATGTAGAACACATTGGAATTGCACGAAAATATAACGATATTCAAAAAAGCTATTTTATGATCGAACTTCGCATGCAGTTTGGCTATTCGACTATTCAAAGATCGTGACTCATCCCTAATTCACGCCTGCCATCAATCACCATCAGCTCCACTCTATTTAAGACTGCTCCACACGCACATCAGTGTCTGGTCTTGTTGTTCAACACTGTCCATCGTACTGTGACTTATCACTCACATGCCAGTATCACCATCAAGATATGCAATCCAGAGACTCACCTGCTAACTTCCTGTGTGTTATTCAATAAACTCTATTAAGATTTTACCTGTGTCTGCATTCTGTTCCATGACAGAAGACCAGACCTTAAAATGGATTATGCAGCGCGATTTGCTGATGTGGCTCATGAGGTTTTTTATACTGAAAAATCTTTGATGACAAGACCCTACCAGACACCTCTGGGCTGAACTGGAGGGATGCTATAATCCGGTGTCTGGAGAGTGTTTACCCCCGGTCCAGAACACAGCTTTGCCCAGAGTCCATTCCATCACCATCGAGCACGGAGGAATCATGTGAGCCCCTCGCAGACGGAGAGCTACCACCCGCCGCGTTAGCCAGTGCCCGAAGATAAGAGGTCAGCACCTTTAAGAATGTCTAGCCTTCATCTGCCTCCATCACCACCCTGCTCAGCCAGTCCTCCAGCCCCGCCTCTGCTGGAGGTTGTCAGCTCTTCACCATCTCCTGTAATGCCAAGCACTCACGTTAAGCTTCAGGTCCTACAACCACCATCAGTGCCTGAGCGGATAGATCCAGTGGTTCCGCCTCCAGCCTCGGGTCGTCTTGCTCTGCCTCGGCCCATCAACCTGTGTTGGCTCCACCTTGGCTCCTCCCATCTTCAACTCCACCAGACACCCTCTGCCTTTTGACTTTACTGGGTTGCCTCGTCCCACCGGCTCCCCCTTGATCAGTTGTCACACCACCTCCACCACGGACTTGCAGATCTTCCGCTACGCTCCGTTTCTCCACCCCTATGGCTGCAGCAGGCTCCTCCTTCCCTTCGGGTACGCCTCTGTCCTCCATCACACCGGCATCGCCTCAGTCTTTGGGCAGTCTGGCTCCTCCTCAGACAATTGTTGCTGCGGCATCGCCTAGGAGTCCTGTGCCAGAGATGTCTCTCTTCTCCATTGGCTCTCCATCTGCGCCCTGGGATCCATCGGCTTCGCCTCTGTCGGTCGTCCCTCAGTTGACGTCAGCCTCCACCTTTGCTCCTCCCTCCCTCGACTCCACCGTGGGACGTCGGCTCCTGGTCTGTGCCTTCGGATGGATACCATCATCGCCGCCGGGGTCTCGTCGTCCGTCTGTCACCATTCTTCCGCCGTCTGCTAACACCGTTCTTTCGCCTGCTCCTCTTACCATCTCCACGCCCCCCTCCTAAGCATCCGTCTTCACCTCTTCAAGCTGTGGGGTCACTCCTTCTGGGAGGGTGGGGGTACTGTCACAATCCTCAGTCACAAGACCAGTCACCTTGCACTACATTTCCCATAATCCCTCCTGGCTCACACCTGCACACACTTCACAATCATTCACACCTGCCATCCTCATCAGCATCTGGTCTCATTGTTCAACACTGAACCTCTACCTGACTACTTCCCTGTGGATTACTTACCTGTGCATCGAACTGTCCCTTCGTCTTCAGTCTTCTTGTGTGTCATTGTCTGCCAGTCTTCAGTCCACCAGCCACTTCTCTTCTCTACCTGCAACAGATAAGACTTATCACTCACATGTCAGTATCACCATCACGATCTGTAATCCAGAGATTCACCTGCTAACTTCCTGTGTGTTATTCAATAAACTCTATTCAGATTTTATCTGTCTGCATTATTCTTTTCTGTGACAATTAGGCTTCTCTTTTGATGTTTCACTAGATGTTTCTGCTAATCCTCATACATTGAAAAATGTTTAGGGTTGTCACAGATTGCAATAATCACTATGTCTGACGATAATTGGGGAGAAAAAAAATACACAATATTGTAACCATTATAATATACTGATAGCGTGTTCAAAATATGTCAGAATGATCAAAACATTTAAAAGGTATAAATATTACAGCATAACTAAACATTTGTAAAAAAAAAAAAAAAACAACTAACAAATAAAGTTATAATTATAAGCCATTAACCTCATAAATGGGGACTTGCAAACTGCAATATGAAATATACCAATGAAAAACACCACTTAAAAATAAAATTACTTTTATTTTAACATTTCCTTTGAGTTAAATCTATAAAACAATCTGAAGTAGTTCAGTATCTGTGATTTCTTAATTGCATTAGTAATAAGTCAAAGGATACCGTTTCCTGAGAATCAACCGTGTGTCTGCGGGGCTAAGTGCCATATCATTCACATTTAATTTCTTCCAGCTGAAAGCTTTTGGCAATTGAAATTATTAACTGGATCACATTAGGTCTTTCGTGAGACTGTCTGCATATGTGTATTCAATCTAGAGGTCATACAGTAGAAAAAATATTGTATGGTTTTAAGTCTGAGCAAGTACCTTTGCTTAGCGAATATATAGGGTACTGCTTAGTTTTTCTACACTGATCAATTGAAAGGATCCTTCATTGAATGATGTGTGTCAGTTACACCTGCAAGAGTGCAGTGCAACTAGAGAAGTGTGTTTACTTGCGTGAGTGTGTTTTTGTGTGTACGTGTGTAAGAGCATAGCGTTCCCTCGGCCTCTGGTGCCCCCAACCTTAAACAACAAACAAACTGGGACGAGTCCCATGAGTCAGGAGACAGAGTTTTGGGGGGGAGAGTGGAGGAAAAGAAAGAGGCAGGTGTCCATGCCCTGCCACTTTCTGCTATATACTGAGAAAAATGTTTGATTCTGTGTTTGTTAGAGTAGCTATAAACAATAACTGTGTTCTCATAATAACAACACAAAGATATATCTTGCTGCTATAGATTAAAGCAGCCAGACAGATGGATATATCAGTAAAAGGGTTTGCTACATTATGCAGCATTTCTTAGAATGTTGAGAGATCATGTGTTTTTACATCACGTCATACAATTACAATTGTTTCCTGCTCATGAATATTGAGGTTTGATTTCTGCAATCATAAAATGTCACATATGCCTTTATCACTTTGTGAACTGGGTCTTTTATGTACTTTAGTGCTCAAGGATATTTGTGTGTGTGCGTATGTGTGTGCACTAAAGGCTCGGTCTGGTCAAAGGTTCAGTGGAAGGGCAAACCTTATTCAGAAGTCCTACAGGGAGCCAAAGCATTTCTCCAGGGTTACTAACCATCCACTAATGCAACTAATGAGGCTGTACTGTTCACTATACAGCCTGATTACAGAACATGAGCACATGGATGAAAAGATTTCATTCAGTCTTGAGAGCCCATCCATTTTTTTTTCATTTCCCGCAGTGCTTTCCTTTATAGAAGTCAAAGTTGAAGTAGGTTTGCCAGAACAAAGCAGAACATGTAACTCACAAATACACCTAATATAAATAAAGGCAATAGTGTGTGGTAGGCTTGGTAGCAGTGCACAAACAGGGAAGTCTGGGGAAGCATAAATAAGGGATAAATGTCTTACCATATACTTATTTCCCTAAATATTTTTGTAGTAGGAAACATAATTAAACATCAGTTTGCTTTAAACAGTCAGCAAAAGGGTAAATGTAGTGAATTGTGATTTCGGACTGTATTTTCTGTCCCTTTTAAAACAATCTGACTAAAACTGCATGCCTTCCCTTATGTCTATTTAAACATATGATATTTTTTATTATGAAAATATTATGAAAAGAAATATGAAAAGCAATAATGGTTTGAGGCAGTCTTAAAGGATTGTGTCCTTAGTTAAAAAGGATTAAAAAAATCACTTAACTGGATTATTAATCCATTTTATTTATATATTACTTTATAAAAATAATTTAAAGTAGCATGAAATGAAAATTCTATCTATTTTCTAAATGTACGTTAATGGTCTTTGTGAACAATTCATCCATGCATGTTACATTTTTTAATTATTAATTTTACCTCGTAATGTTTAATCAATATGTTTAATCCTAACTTTATCTTCCGGTGAAACAACAGACTTCTTTCTGCTTATGTATTTTGTACTTCTCCAATTTGGTCCTTTTAAACCCCACACCTTTCTTACAATTCACTGCAATCTCACATTCAGATCTGCCTCCATCCAATTTAACAACCTAAGTCTCCAACCTACATTTTTCTATAATCTGTTTCACACGGATGTTTGTCACAATACAGAAGAAAATCTGTCGCTACATTGTTTAATTGGAATTCATATATATTATATTGAATTAGTGCAGCAACATGTTTATGGATCATTCTCTTCATGTCTCTCTATCCACCCACCTCTTGTTATGTCTTTGTGTTAGGTGATTTGTCCATGGGGGACCTACAAGACCCTTTCCTAGTTTCTATCCACATCATCACTGACCCCGGTCAGGCCAAAACGCTCCAGCAAGCTGCTGATCAGGTCCTCTCCTGGCTCCACCCGGAACTTACCCTCTTCAGGGTGTCAGAACGGGCAGGTGGTCTCTCTCGAAAGCCCAAGGCCCACCTACAGCGCGTCACTGAACCGCCATCACACCAGCCATCCTTGGCCGTCATCCTATTTCTACAGGATGAATATGGAGGTGAAGAGAGTCTTAAACGTCTCCACTGTCAACTGAGATGCCCACCGTGGCGGTACCACCACACAGAGCGTGTGAACGGACGAGGGCTGTTACCCCTTTCACCAGCCAGCCAGGACTTTGTCACACTGGCACCAGGCACACCGCTATGGGCACTTCGCCAGGTGCACTATGGCAAAGAGATTGTGCGTTTTACGGTCTACTGTCGCTACGAGACCTACACCGAACAGGTGCGTCTGTACAGGCTGCTCCTGCGCCGAAGGCTTGCCCAGAAGAAGGAGGATTTCTGCTTCTGTGTGGTCTACTCCAACCCTGAGACAGAAATCCAGTTGTCATTCAAGCGGGTGCCCCGAGGCCAGAGCCCCGCCCCCACTGAAAATGCTGTGATGGAGATTCGAGTGAGGGATGTCGGTGAACTTGTGCCACTGCTGCCACGCCCCTGCACGCCCATCAGTGACGTCCGCTGGCAAACCAACGATTATGACGGGAACAAAATATTGCTACAGGTAAGACAGAGAGTATATTATTGGAAAATATAACTTAGAGTAGCCTTTTTTGAGGTCCTAAAAATTTGTACGGCATGTAAATGACATCTCAGAGACCATATACTGACTTCTTTCCATGAACTGTGTAAACATTTAAATGACTAAACTATGTGAGTAGAAGTATGGGAAAATAAAGATTCCGATAGAAAGTTTATGAATCCTACAGTAACATACTACATACTAAGACTCCAATTATTTTACATAGCATTGTATAAACTCTTATTAATCAAGAGACTACATGAACTATTTGTTCTTTTATAAAGTCTTATTTTTTTCACACCACAGTACTGTTGAAATGAACTAGAGAATGCAAAAATGATAATAAAAAACACTTTCCTTTATACATTTTAAATATTGTTCATAAATTGTAACCTAAAAATGTTGATTTAAAAAAGCTCATGACATGTTATGCATCAACTAACAGTATACCATTTGAAACCTTTTATCATTAAAAAAAACAGGGTCCCCGCGGGTCCTTAAAAAGTCTTAAAACGTCTTAAATAAAATATACGTTTTTTAAGGTCTTAAAATGTATTAAATTTCACTATTTTTTGAAGAGTGGCATTAAATTTCATCTGGGCGGCATTAAATTTCATCTGGCGGAGTTTCTCCTTTTGTCGGGAGAAACTACCGGTATTTTCCATTTCACCAGCGCACGTCCCTGTCTAAAGACAGTAAAAAGTAGCGTGTGCCTATTTGCACAGGCATCTCACACCATTTAGGGGGCAGTACGTGTTTTCCGTAGGCCTGTCAGACGAACAGACGAAGAAGTGTAGTGGCAGACGCGAGCTAAGATAGGGAAGTGCAAATTTAATGATAACTGGCTCGATGATGAGAAATATAGCGGCTGGTTACAAAAAAACGACGGTATACGAAGTGCGGTGGGCTGCAAAGCCCTTGACGCGCATATGAAAGGGGGGAAGCACAAGCGCGACAGTCAGGCAACAACTGTCCCCATTCAGCTGTTTGCCTACATCGAGATTTTTAATCCAAAAAGTCAAGGATAGTCTATCTACATACGTGACTTTCACGTTTCCATGGTAATCAGTCACTCGTGCATCACGCCCAAATGCACGCAACTGCGCGGCCGCGCCGAATAATTTTCATAGAGGTCGCAATGAGTTCAAAACGGCAAAAAAACTCTTCACTCCTTATTCACGAAAAAGTCAAGCACTACAAGTAAGTTGTCATCTATAATTCATGTGGTATTCGAATTGTGTTGCACAATGCGGATAACTCAGCCTATTTCTCTTGTTGAATAATTAACAAGTTTTGTTGTAAATTTAAAATATTCACTAACTGTTTTTATTCGTAATATCTTTTAGTTTCACAGATATATTATCGAAGCCCTTCAAATTAGAATAAACATGGTGATTGTTAATGCTGAATTTGTATTTTCATGCATTAACAGCCTCTATCTGCTTGAATCAGGCAGTAATGTTAGGTTAGATTATGTTTACCATAATTTGTTCACACTTTACAATTAGATAAAATTTGTCTACGTTTGTCTAAATGTTGTCTACAAACTAAGTTCTCTTGAAAAAGCCTAACTAGAAAGTTTGAAGTAGTTTTAAAAGGTTTGCAATTGGAAAGTTTTAGTAAGACTCTGCTAGGCTATTAAGGAAATGTAATTTTGCCAAAATAACAACTTTTATTTTAAGTAAATGTTATTTTTTAAATCAGCTTAATTCAGTGTGATTTTACCATATTATCATGCTTAACACTGATCATTTGAATAATTGTAATGCAATGATCAGATGCAGATATCTAAATCGGAGAATATAACGTTAGGTTTGGGCGGTTGGCCGGTGGATTATTTATTTTTAACAGTGGATTCGAGTGACTAAGTGCACCAGATTAATGAATTTATCTTTAAAATGTACAAAATTTTCTTTTTATTAGCTTACTTTATTAACTAGTAAAATACATGATCAGGATTTTACCATAAGTATATAAAGTATAAGTATACTTTTTTTATAGCCTATAAAGTATACGGTATACTGAACATCTGCATTTCTTTCTTTCTGTTGTATTGCTTTAAAAATAAATAGCATTTTAAGCCAATTAAAGGTGCTGTATGTAGCTTTTCAACCAAAACGAATAATTTTTTTATTGCCTGTGTGTGAAGGGGTTGTAATCTCACATTAAAATTATCCACTTTGCGGGTTTTGCTATTACCTCTGAAAGCAAGTATTCTTATTTTTATGTGAAGGTCCCGGGTCGGATTTACCGCCAGTGACGTCACCTGCATGCGCGCTCCAGAACCTCTCGCCTCGTCTAGCCTACTGACTTTGCACTCAACAGCGACGACACTGCAACTTATGACATGGACTTATGACTTATGCAACTTATGACATGTCTGATAACACTAAGAAACGACCTGCGCCCAGCAAAACACAGACTCCAACACAAACTCCACATATTGATAAAAAACAACAAAAAACGTTTTTTCTGCTGAAGCTCGTAAGGCCAGACGTGAATCGGACGAACTTCGGGTAAAAAACACGGATCAACATCGGCAGGGCATTTGAATAATGGAGAAACCTTATCTACAAACCTAGAATGTACATTTCCTGAAGAAAATGTGAAGTGGTGCTTGCAGTGGCAAAATTCGGCACGGTTGATAGGGTTCCATACTTATCATGGTACGAGCATGGAGCATTAGTTCAACGTCAAGCTGATAAAAGTAGCCTATTATTTTAACGTTGCAGTGGGAGTTTACCTGAGTTTCCAGCATGTTGTGGGATGCTTTGTGTGTTACGTCCGGTTGCGTCTCAGTCTGGCCGGTACCCACAGTGCTCGCTCATAAATTCGAGCACGCGCTTGTAAACTTATTGGTTGCAATCTGAAACATCACCGCTAGAGGCCGCTAAAAACTACATACAGCACCTTTAAAGGGGTCATGAACTGGATTGTTTTATTATTTTATAATGTTGCCTGGGGTGCCCTTATAATGTTAGTATGATTTTTACATAAAAAATTGTCATAATTTATAAATAAAAGCCATTTTTCCAAGCCTGATTTCTGCCTCAGATTTGAACGCTCCGTTTTAAGGGGCGTGTCTGCTGTGAGACTGCAGTGCAAACGCCCACTGCTGTGATTGGCTGACATGCTTGCAATGAAATAGCTAGTATTACAGGAACTCTCTCGAAAACTTTTACTAAGTTTTTACTATTACAGCTATCGAGATTAACAAATCGTGAAAAGTATCGTTTAAAGCATTATATTTAAATCTATTCCATCACATGAAAGGTTGCAGCATGATGCAGATGACAGACAGTCTGTTGATCGCGTGAATAAAGATCTTATCATTGCAACGCAATTTTTGCACTCTCACAAATGCTTACACCAAATCACAATGCAAACACGATGTGAATACACAGTAAGAGCTTCGTTGTGTAGTGTAACAGTGTCATTATTTCATCACGAGTTTGGTGAGTGTCCAGATAAGCTCTCGCGGCTCCCGCTGTGCTGTTTGATTGACAGCTTGGGCGAAAGGGATCGTTCTTTGATCGCTTTCTGTAGGCTATATAATTTAATAACAGTTTAAAAAAAGATTATTTTCATAATACTACGAGAAATTATGTGAAGTTGATCGTTTAGTCACTGATGCATAAACAGTATTGAACGATTTTAAGAGAAATATCTGAACTTGAATAATTACACAGAAATCACTGATCGCAGATCAGGCATTAGAATACACATGGTTACTTACATGTTGCTGGCAGATCCGTGTCGGGGAATTGTGATTGATTTAATAAAGTTTAACCATGCTGGAATCCGAAGGAAGCTTATGACTGTCTTCTTCCACAAACAGGCGCTACACAATATTTAGACAACAGCATGTTTATTGCTTGTAAGTAGCTCGATCCGGTAGCAATTATCATGTCGTCCTATGTTATTTAGCATGTTTGGGCGAATCGGTGGGCGGGGCTAAACAGGCCGTGTTGAAGTAGGCGTTGATCTTCTTTTGTGGAGGCGGTGTTTTATCCTCTTTGACGTCATTGTTCCCCACTTTGAAAAACTAGTCGTTTGCTGAGCCTGATGTCTATAAAAGCTTTTATTGGACTAACAAGGTAGTTTTCAGTTCTGAAACTTACAGGATATTATTATAGTATGATGATCTCTTATATGTCAAAAGCTCAAGGAAACTTTGATTTCTCAGTTCATCACCCCTTTAAGGAAAAACCTGTCAACAAGCCTGAAAAAAGATTTGGTAGTTATTCTGTCCCCCTCACTTTTGAAATGATGGCTAGGCTACGGCCCTGAGGCTAACATTACAGCCGCGTTGGTGTCTTTGGGGCACCATTTTACATTCTCCCCAACTAATACACTGAAGGCTGAAATGCTGTGGGTTTTGCACACGGTTAACCGACATCACTCCTATACATCCAACGAAGACATGAGCACTTCAGGGCAATGTTCCCTGAGGAATGTGCAAAAACATTTAGTTGTGGCAGGGACAAAACCTCTTCTCTTACTCGATTTGGACTTGTTCAGTACATAAAAAGGGGACTTCTGTCAAGTGTGAATCAAGGCAGCTTCGTTGTCATGTTTGACGAAAGCATGAATTGGACCACCAAAGGCTATTAAGACTATTTGCACTGTTGCTCAAATACAAATGTGCTTTGTTAACCTTAACACCCTAGAGTGTCATTTTTATATATATATATTTTCCATGGTAATGGTCTTAATTTTTATTCTTGAAGGTCTTAAAAAGGTCTTAAAAGTCATTAAATTTGTTGATCAAAAATGTGCAGATACCCTGAAAAACATGTTTAGTTGAGGAATTCCCAGTAGTATACTACATTAACCACAATCCTATTGATCGCCACGAATCAGATAAGTCACTGTTACCATGGAAATGAGAATCATTGCAAAGAGTTGTGGTAAGTTTTGCAGTAGCCAAATTTTAGCTAACTTTATATGAACCTAACTTTAGTTCATATAAGATGCAGAGTTGTGGATCAGTTTTTCATTATTGGTTGCCTATTTAGTGAGCAGCTCATATTCTTTGCATCTCTTGCAGTGGTGTCCTAAGGGTGTTTTTGGTAGCGTCTTGCAAAACGCAAATGCTTATTTTTTCAATGTGTATGCTAGTTGAGATCCAAACACCTCCAGCCTCTTGTGTGTGGACTGGATTCAATGTAAAAGTACTAAACAAACCTAAAGACAGCTAAATGAACTAACACACAAACAGATACAGGTCAATTTTGCCTGACCTGGATTAGCTGCGATCAAAGCAGGTTTGGCTCTCGGTCTACAGCCTTTTAACTAATCAACCCCTGCTGGTGCCAAATGGCACAGGGAGGATTTCACACATAATACTCATTATCGCTCAAATGAATGTGCAAAAATTTAACTGAGTCTATATACAGATATATAGACAAACTCTCCCTCTTAACTCAGTCTCCTCTATATATTATATAGGCTAGTAGCAAATTCAGCTATGCCATCACAAGAATTAATTAATCATATAGAAATTTACTGTTACTGTATTTTGAGCAAATAAATATTACAGAAGACTTTTTCAAAAAAAATCTTACTAAACCCAAACTTTTGAACATTATTGTAAATACTTTAAAATACTATAATTTTTACACTTCAAAACACATGTATTTTGCATCATTACCTTGCCAGTGACCATTTTGTTTACTCACCAAAAATATTTGGTGCTCAGTGAGTGTTAATTTGACCCTACAAGAACCCATGAGGGAAAAGGAACATAAACTATTCCAAGAGGAAGATATAGCACATACAAATTGTAATTGAATAGATTGACAAAGAGAGAAAAGTATGAATGTGGAGAACGTGGGAAATGTGTGAGTGGAACAGTGAGAAAAAGGGGCACAAAGAGGCTCAAAGATGGATGGAAAACCAAAAAACCTAGAGGAAAATGATCGAGGGAGAGGTAGAAGGATGGAGGGAATGTGCAGTGAGGTGTGAAGCAGAAAACAGTGGAACTTTGTTACTCTCATGCGCACACACTCAAAAATGCTTAAAGAGAAATTTTCCTCTTTTCCTCTCTCACTCTTTCTCTCTCTCACTCCACAGGTGTACAGTTACTTTATCGAAGCCACATTGTGTTTTGTTTGGCAGTTGCAGGAACATGGCTCCTTTTCCCAAGCTATTTTCATTTAATGTCAAACTATTATGATGTTAGAAGTTTTAAAGATTTAAAGCAGCTGATATTCAACTTGTTTTGCTTTAGGACCCAGATTTTATTTTTATATAGATTGTCAAGTGGCAACAATTTATAACACAAAAGTAAAAAAAATATTGAGATTTATTATATTGCCATGTACTGAATAGGCCCATCAACATTTAAAATTATTAACAGAACACAACACAAACCATATTTATCCTTTCAAACGATTTTTTATTTTAAAGTGTCTTTTGCTCACCAAAGCTGTATTTATTTGATCATAAATACAGTAAAACAGTAATATTGTGAAATATTATTACATTTTCAAATATGTGATTTTGTATTTAGAAATATTTTAGTATATCTAGACCTAGTGCCTACTAATTGCAAATAACACTCTCAATTTGACTTTGTCAGGTTCAAGGTTCACGGTATTACCGCAAACATACCATTGCAAAGTTTTATCACCTTCCTCCTGAAGATCCTCCGGTCACCTCCCTTCCTCCACCAGAGCCGCCTCCTCCTCCTCCTCCTCCACCATACGGTCGCGGCCCTGCCTCCTACCGGAATCGGCGCTACCACCGGAACTCCTCGCGTTTGCGGACCCAGACCCTTCCGTCTCCTGTCACACACGTCTCCAGGACGTCTCCACCTACTCTGTGTGATCAGGAGGGCCGCGTGGAGAAGCTCCAGAGGAATGTGGAACTCTTTCGGGCTGGATGGACAGGCCACCGCACACAGTCCCTCTTTTCTCTGCCTACAGATGAGTCCCGCTCCTCGTGTGCCTCCCCGTCAAGCTTCCGTCCTCGCTGCTTCTCTTCCATGGCTGCTCCAATTTTCCGTGTCAATGTCGATACTCTAGTGGGAGCTGAAGAGACAGATGTGGACACAGGACAAACCATCAGCGCCAGCTCTGTGGACCTGTCGGTGGTCTCAGGTTATTCCCACCCACAGCTGAGGCCCCGTCTAAAGGCCCCAGCACCACGGCCCAAGTCAGCTCCTCCAACAGATGGAGGTCTTGACTTTGCTGAACTGACCTATAATAACACCTCATTCTCTGTAAGACAGACTTCTGTGCCGTTTAGAACACAGAGTGTCTCTGCAAAATCCACACCTTGTGTAGTACACAAACCTCAGCGGAAGAATGTGTGGGTCTCACAGCCAGATGCGCTGCAGGACAGAGGACAGCAGAACGGCAATGGTATTGCAACAATAGATGACTGTGGTCAAGAAGGCACTGCGGAGGATGAGCAAGAATTTTACATCTGACACGTGCAGGACAGTCATCTCATTAGCATGTATGCAGGCATTTGGGTAAAAAGAGGGAGATTTTGATGTATTTTATAATTGTTAGCAGTTGAGTATTTAAATGTGGAAAACCTTTGAAGGGAAAGATCAGCTAAAAAATAAAAGATCTGTCATCATTTACTCATCCTCATGTCGTTCTAAACCCATAATACCTTGGGTCTACTTCGAAACACAAAGTAAGATATTTTTAATGAAACCTGAAAGGTTTGTTGTGAAAAGATACAATCACTTGAACAGATTAAACTTAAGCTTTTGTCCCAGTGGAGGGACATTTATGACATGATGACGAATAAATGATGACAGAATTTTGGGGTGAACTATCCCTTTTAAAAGCTTTGATGTTGTTGTAGAAAATATGTTTTATTAGCAACATGCCATGCTTAACAATGTGCATTCATAATGAATGACTTTACTTGTTGTATGCAGTGATATTCTGTTGTGTTTCATAATAGTTGTAATAACAAAAGATCAATTGCTGATGTCAGAGAACTCAATGAAGAATATAACTCTACCACCTAGTGGTTGAACATGGCAACTACACAGGTGCTAGACACTTGTATTATGCCACATTATTTTTTAGAGAAAAATATTTACTTCTCTACAATTTGTACAGTTTCACTATTTGTTCTGTATAAGAGTTTAGGAAAATTGTTTTGTTTCTGGCCTGAAAGTAATGCTTTACATTATCACATATTTTAAATTATATGTACATACTTTGTTTTAAATATCAGTGAGATTTTATTAGAATGACTTCTGTGCAAAATATCAGTGATTATGTGGATAGACAAGAAAATAATCAAGGAATTCATTAATGTCTGCGTTTACAAATATAAAGTAATTACATTCTTTTTCAGTTCATGGTGTGAATTACTTGCTATTGATGTGATGTAATAAAACCAAATAATTATTATGTTTATTATAGGGCTTAGCAGCTGTTTCCAGGAGAGAAAAAATAATAAATAAATTGTGGGAAGTTCTTCTCATACTTGTACTATGATTGGTCACTGGGTCCTGTTATAAATTGTGAGTAAATTATTTATCTAAATGTATTGCATGTAATGCATAATGTGGCCAATATGTTCACCTGGTCAAACACAGGAAACAAGATTTATACTTCATGGAAATAATGTATGCCTGTTATTCATTATAAGCTATTATGATCTGATTCAAATACTGGTTGCAAATGTGTTCTGTATTAGGTTATTGAGCCATGTAAAAAAGTGACTAATTTCTCACGTAGTACCCTTTTATTTCATTCACCCCCTGTACATTTCTTCTTATTTTTTTCCGAAAACAGAACATTAAGTACCAGTCACCTAACTGAATTTCTGTCTCAAAATTCGTTCAAAACATGGTTCAATGTAGGGTCAAAGGTCAAAGATGTTTTCAACAGTCAATGCCTTTATGTTTCAGTACATTCATGTAACCTGTTGATACTCGTGCACATACATATATACACATACAGGACAGACATGCCTGAGTTCCGTCCTTTTGAGTTGCCCCTCTGTCAGTGCCAGAACACCCCCTCCCCCAACTAATTCCGTGAGCGTACCTGGCACATCGCTACGGCGATACAGGCTCTCAGTGCTACCGCGCTCCGGCACTGGACTGGGATTCTGTTAATCCGGTCCAGCAGCCACAGAGCTATGGAAATAGGGCAGGAGAGGTGAACGACAGAGAGCACTCACCAAATATCACAGAGCTTTAGTTCCAACACACAAATCTCGGACAGACCCTGCTAGAACATAAATCAGTTCTAATAAAGTCAGTTCCTGTGAAGCAGTTGTAGATTAAATATGCGATTAATACAATGACAATCATCAGTCAAGAATAATTATAATCATCATCATCATCATTAGTATTACTACTACTACTATTAACCTATTACATACTCTCTCTCTCTATATATATATTAATAATAATCATAGTATTAATTATATAATAATCAGTATTGATCACATAATAATAATGATTGCTACTATTAATATGTATAATTATACACTTGTATTAATATTTAGCTCTGAGAATAATAATAATAATCCAATAATAATAATTATTATTATAATTATTAATAGTCATTAGTAGTAGTAGTAGCAGTGCTCATATCATAATTTTATCATAACAATTCCTAGCATGAATATTTATTATCAGGCCCCGTTCTACAGGGGTTCTTGCAAAAGCAAGAGCAGCCTCAGTTGATACTGTAATAATATCATATTGGCCCTGTCCCGAATGGCACCCTAAACACTCGCGGTCTTCATATATGAGTCCGCACTTTTGTGAAGTAATGGCACTTTGGCTGGATCCCAAATGGCACACTTCATGTGGACTCGCGGTCTCGTGGCCTTAAATTGCGCGTGCTTGCCAAGTGTACAAGTCCGTAGGGTGTCCCATTCGGCATTTCAGCGCTCATAAGTGTGCTCGCGAGTGCTGCCTTTGTGCCTTCAAAGCGGACTTCGGCAAAGCCTGCACTTTCGCACCCTCCACACGAGTTACCTAGCCAGGAATCATTGCGAAGTTGCGAACGCCCAATCAGATAATTGAGGGGAGGAGTTTCGTGGCTGTTTAACTTTCGGTGGCATGATGTCATCAAGCCTGTCCCAAAATACACTCTCGCATGGACTCGAGGCCAGCGCCCCTCAGGTCTGCACTTCTTGACGTCACCAAGTGTGAACTCGAATGAGGTCCACAAGCCCTGACTGTACCATTTGGGATCCAGCCTTTGACTGTCGGGAAGTGTGCTGTGGAGCTCGCTTCAGTGCGGGCTCAGCAAAAGTGCACATCAAGGGCGCATATCTTCCGCAAAGGGTGTGCTTCTGATACCTAAAATGACAAATGGGACACCCCACGGCCTCATAGACTTAACAGACGCGCACGTGGCACCCATTGGAAGTCCTTCACCGGCAGTCACTCGAGGCGAGTATGACTGTCCTCTCCGTTGCTTCTACTTGTGGGTCTTCAGATGGCTGTAGAGGCCAAACCGCAATCCGCTTACTTTGGTGCAGTGTGGGCAGAGGAGAGTAGTGATCGTTGGTGGTGGTTGAGCCTTTTTGTCTTTCTACTGCATTATTGTAATGGTGATGCTGGTCATGTTGGCTTCCTCCAAGACGCTGTTGTTGGTGCGTCTGTCCTCCCAGCTGATCCTCAGAATCTTTCGTAAGGATCTTTGATGGTATTGTTTCATTTCTCTCAGGTGCCTGCTGTAGGTGGTCCATGACTCGGCTCCATACAGCAGGGTTAGGAGGACAGCGGCTCTGTAGACCAGGAGTTTTGTTTGGACTGTTAGGTCTCGGACTTCAAAGACTCTTTTCCTGAGTCTGGTTTAGGCTCCACTGACACAACTCAGGTGTTTGTTAACCTCAGAGTCTATGTCAGCTTTTGAGGAAAGAAGACTGCTGAGGTAGGGGAAGTAGTCCACGTTTTCAAGAGTTGTCCACGTTTTTGGTGTTGTCCACTTTTATGGTGGGCTGGGTAGTTGGCTGGTTCGGTGGGGATTGATATAGGACCTGGGTCTTCTTGATGTTTAATTTTAGGCCCAGGGCTCTGTATGCTTTGGCAAAGGCATGCAGGATGCCCTGGAGGTCTTCTGTGGAGTGTGCTGTGATGACGTTATCATCTGCGTACTGAAGCTCTGTGACGGTGGTGTAGTTGACTTTGTGCTTGGCCTTGAACCTGTTAAAGTTGAAGAGTCTGCCATCAGTTCTGTACATGACTGGAAGCCCCTATTTGCCATCTTCATTGCAGCCATTCTCCACTTAATTGGCAAAGAGGGGCTTCCAGTCATGTACAGAACTGATGGCAGACTCTTCAACTTTAACAGGTTCAAGGCCAAGAGCAAAGTCAACTACACCACGTCACAGAGCTTCAGTACGCAGATGATAACGTCATCACAGCACATTCCACAGAAGTGGATTTGGAGCTGCAACGGCAGCTCCAAATCCAATGTGAAAGGCTTGGATTTGGAGCTGCCGTTGCTGAGTACTGTGACTGACATGACATCATGTGGAAGCCTCAGTATTCTGATATACTTGTCATGACAGCCTTACCTTGATAGTATGCTCCACAGAGCCTGGCGGTCTACCATGTCAAAAGCCTTTATCAGGTCTATAAAGGCCATGTACAAAGGCTGCCTTGCTTCACTGCATTTTCCCTGTAGTTGCTGTTCTGTGAATATCATGTCTGCTGTACCTCTGGATGGGCAGAAGCCACACTGTAATTCTGGGAGTAATCCCTCAGACAGTGGTAGCAGTCGGTTTGCAAGGACTCGAGCAAGGGCTTTGCCTGTTTTTGACAGGATCGAGATGCCCCTGTAATTTCCACATTCAGCCTTGTCCCCCTTCTTGAATATGGTCACTATTAGAGTGTCCCTGAGCTCTGAGGAAAGTTCTTCTTTTTCCCAGACCTTGAGGAGTAGGATATGAATGTGGTACAGGAGCTCTGATCCACCTTCCTTTAAGATCTAAGCTGGGATCACATCTGAATTGGCGGCCTTGTTGTTCTTAAGGCTCCTGGTAGTGTCTTGAACCTCTGTTATAGTTGGAGGTTCCCCCATGCCATTTCTGATGGGACTTTGGGGGATGTGTTTAGTAATTTCTATTTCAGTTGTGCTGTCCCTGCTGAGGAGTTCTTGGAAGTGCTCCTTCCATCGGGTGTTAATTAACTCATTGTCCTTCAGCAGCTACTGCCCGTCCTTTGTGCGCAAGCGATTTAAGCCATGGTAGCTTAGACTATAGACGGCCTTGGGAGCAGTGAAAAAGCCTCTGGTGTTACCCTCTGTCCACCAAGAGTTATTTAACTCCCTCACCTGTCCGCTTTTGGCCTTGCAGGTTACATCATTTTGCCAGGCACAAAAGGCTTTCCTTTTCTTGGAGATGAGTTGTTCCATCGATGTGTTATTCTCTTCAAACCAGTCTTGGTGTTTTCTGGACTTGTACCCAAAAATGGTTTTGCACGTAGCAAGGATGGTAGACTTGAGCAGACTCCAGTGCCCTTTAATGTCATCAGGGTATTCTTGTTGGAGGCTTTCCCAAGAGGTCACTGTTGGATGGCAGTCTCCAAGATGCCTTAAATTGGTTTTTCTAGCAAAAGAGAGTGTTAGTGATGGTGAGGTTGTACTGAGCAGACTTGCTGAGAAGCATTACTTCATTAGAGTTGATGTTACCAATGCCTTCCTTTCCAACAGTTCCCTTCTAGGGGTGTTGATCCTGGCCATCCCTGGCAGAATACGTTTATCTTCCCTGGGGATTATTGACAGTGTCTCGTCTAAGCAGGTTTAAAAGGTCTCTTTTACTTACTCTTAAGAGTATAAAGTAGGGGCATAGGTGCTCACAACTATTGCTATCTGGTTGCTGGCAAGCACCAGACGGATGGTCATGAGACGCTCACTAATTCACTAGTTCATAGAGGTGGCTGATAAGCTGGTTCCTAATAGCAAATCCAACACCATTTGATCCTGGGCTCATCAGCAGCTTTTCCTTTCCAAAAGAAAGTGTAGTCACCATTCTCCTCTTTTAGTTGTCCTTTGTCTGCTAGTCGGGTTTCAGAAAGGGCGGCTAGGTCAATCAGGTATTTTCTTAGTTCTCTAGCGATGATTGCGTTTCTCCTCTCCGGTCTATATCTGGTTGCACTATCCATCAATGTGCGCACATTCCATGCTCCAAAGTTCATGGTTCTGTGTTTCTGACAGTGAATGGTGATCCCTCTGGACATGGTAATCCAGTCAGGAGGTTTGAAGCAGGCTATTTTTAGGGCACCTTTTCAAGCCCCTTCCCCACGTGGGGTGAGCATAGTGGATCCTATAGGGCTGCTCAGTTGTGGGTGCAGCTATGGTTGCAGCACCATTGACAAAAACAGATTTGGCAAACTCTCCAGTGCGTATTTGTGTTTGCGCTCTGGAGAATGTCAAATGTTTCTATTTACTTCTAATCTGTTCTAAACTGTTTTCACATACTATATAGTAGGGAAGTATTTGATTTTGGATGCAGCATAGTGTTTTTGCAGTGGTGAGCAATGTAGCCAATCACAGAAAAGTGTGTTGATCTCTTGAATTCAATGGCCAATCAGGGGTGTTTAATTTAGTCAGAATCCACTCACCGGTCAAAATGCTGAATCATCTCATTATGTACACATAATAAAATAAGAGTAAATAAGAGATTCATTGTGCGGTGGAGACAACTTAATTGATTATAACAGAAATTTGTGGTAATTACACACTGCAAAGTTTTGGAAGTAACAACCACATATAAATGCGGGATTCACTCTCGAAATTGCAATGATTGACACATAGCACGGGACAAAAATAAGAAGAGATAAGAAAACCTATACGCATTAAGAGCACTAATTTCAGAAGCATCCTCAGTGATTTGATTATGGAACCTTTATTTGATTTGATTCTGGATATTAATACTAATATGTAAATATGGCTAAATGCAAACAGAACTGTGGAAATATTATCTGTGTCTCTCCCACTTGCCCCTTCCTCTATCTATTTGCAATCCTTCTCCACTACATACTTAATTGTGAGAATGTAATGCTGAATTTAGTATGTCCAGGCAGCAAATGTCACACACTGATGTTACTCCCACTTAGGATTGCCCAGTTGTAATTTTTTTTCCATAAAGGACTGAAGATAGTGTCAAATTGTAATGTTTTAGACATATTTTTTTATCTTTTAATGTTTTAGTCCATCAATAGCCTATTTGGCCCATAATCAACCTTCTGTATTCAAAAAATGTTTTTCATAGCTAATTTTAAATATCTGACCGTCAAGATGAAAGAGGAGTTGTTTACTTTGGCCGCCATTCCTTTGGGTGCATTGTCCTTGCTCAAGTGACCGTGACTTTCCCATCATCGTTTCCCATCTTAAAAATTCAAATTCCATGGACGGAATGCTGGAATTAAAGAATCTGTCTTCTCCACTGACTGCTGCCAAGTTAGCTCTACTAATTAACATGCCTTCTGATGGGCACAATCCAAATACCTGATGCTTACTAATCATTTCCCGGTTGCAATTTACCATGGGAAAAATGCGTCTACAATCCATTAGGGTCATTTATGGAAACTCCAATTAGATCTGACTTTGACAATGTGAAAATACAATAGTTAAATATGACAATTTCTTAATTTTATAAAACAAACAGGACTGCTTTTAAATGTTTCACAATGACCCTGTTCAAAAGATTAGGGTCAGCAAGATTTTCTTTTCTCTTGAAAGAAATTAATACTTATATTTAGCATTAAACTGATAAAAAAGTGACAGTAAAGATTTTTACATTGTTCAAATAAACTTTCTCCATCAAAGAATCCTGAAAAAATATGTATCTCGGTTACCACAATGATATTAAGAAGCACAAGCGTTTTCAATTGTGATAATAAGAAAGATTTCATGAGCACCAATTCAGCATATTAGAATGATTTCTGAAGGTTCATGTGATACTGTTTTACTGTATTTTTGATCCAATAAACGCACACTTGGTGAGCATAAGTATTGGTTACACTTAATTTTAATGTGTCCCTGTTACAATTACACATTTAAGTACAGAGTAATATTAACTATATGTACTTATTATAGGGTTAGGGTAGGATGAGGGTTTTGTTTAGAGGTAGTTGCATGTAATTAAGCCTAATTTATAGTAATTACTATAGTAAATACATGTAACAAGGACACATTAAAATAAAGTGTTACCGAAGTGTTTAAAAACAATGGCCAAGCACATGCAGATGTTAACAGTAAACCTCACAACGTGCATTACATGAGAATATTAAATATTAAATTGCATCTCGTGCAAAAATGCTGATGCAGCATGTTTGCCATGTGTTCCTGTGCAACCGGGATGGCATTTGTCACTCCATCAAAAGAATAAGCTGCTTGTGTAATGACTTCATCTCTCTATATGTGTGTGCGCGCGCGCCTTCTTTTCGAGTGCGGATTTGCTGGTCGCGCGCATGCCTCCCTCTGCCTGGCTCCTTATAGTGCCGGGCGGGAGGCAGGAATTCTGACCGAGTGGTACGGACATCGCCGCCAGAGACCACAAACACGGAGCTCTCCCTTTAAACAAGGTCTCATGATCGACAACTCTTTCAATCAGTTGTCCTGGCGTGGAGGATCAGGGCGAACGCACGTCTTCCTTCACTTAGAGCAAAGCGCGTGAGTGACAGTGACAGTGGAACTGAACATCAGCATCTAAGACTCAAGGAATCCACAGACGACGAGCCGGCATGTATGAAGTTTTATTAAATATTTTAATTCAGTTATATATTTTACTTTTAATTAAATAATTTAAATGTAATAAAGATTTCTGTTCAGATGTTTAATTGAACTATTTCTGACAGAAATAGTTCAATTAAACATCTGAACAGAAATCTTTATTACATTGTGGTTGATGCTTTGCAAAACATTTTTTTTTTGTGTGTGTGTTTTAATTTATATGAATGCTCTGGACTTAAAGGGACTTACAGTTAAAATTCACCCAAATATGCCAATTTCCATCATTTACTCACCCTCATTTTGTTCTAAACCTGACATCAGATAAACACAGAAGATATTTTGAGAAATGTCTCAGTATCTTTTTCTCCATACAATGGAAATCAATGGTCACCAAAACCAACATTCTTCAAAATATCTTCTTTTGTGTTCTGCAGAAGAAAGTCATGTTTTGGAATGGCATGAGGGTGAGTAAAATATGGCAGAATGTAAGAATGAAACTGCTACTGAAAAGTGGGTGATCGTAGAAATAAATTTTTCATTAATCAATCATCACCATAATATTAAAAAAACACTTGAAAAATCATTGAACAGCTCTTTCAACTAACAACCAGACTGGAATATACCAAATTATTTCAACAAATTATACATTTTGCTGTTTGGTAAGTTTTTTAGTTACCAAATTAGACATCTATTTTAACTGGTTTTGCTCACAAATATGATTTGCTTCTGAATCAAGGCTTACAACAATATGTATAAATGTATTATATAAAATTATTAAAAATTAAATATTTATTTAATTAAATATATAAAATAGATTTGTAACTTTGTCCAGTGTATGTTACAGAATATGGTGTATTATTTGTTTGTCCTGTAAAATGTCTTCATAATTATATGATCAATAAGTTATAACAATATGTTTTTACATTGTTTTAACTCACCAAAAGAAGTTAAACAATTTAAAAAAGTATAAGTTATGCAAGATTCAACTAATTTTTAAAAAAGAAAGTTTAATGCAATTTAAGTTGAAATGACTTAAACATCCAAGTTGATTGTACTTAAAAATTTAAGGCGGCAACTTTTTTTTTTGTACAGTGTTCCTGTTGGTTTTATGTGTGCAGATTTTGACCTGTTGATCATGCATCAGCTGTCTGTGATTTCCCTGTTGGTCTGTCTGTGGCTGGTGGAGCGCTGCCATGGCAACAGTAGCTTGGGAAACAGCCTCAATGATCTACACACTCAGTTTGGTGTCAGCCTCTACCAAACGCTCACAGAGACAGAGAACAACTCCAACCTGATCGTGTCTCCAGCCAGCGTCTCATTGTGTCTGGGACTTCTGCAACTAGGTGCCAGGGGCAACACTTTAGCACAGCTTGAGGGAACTCTGGGATATGATGTCAATGGTAAGAGTAAACTAGCAACACACTTGTAATCTGCATGTTGGTGTCCCAAACAGCTAGTGCAAAATCTAAATCAGCAATGCCTGACAACCTGCCTACCTTTGTCCAATATTTGAAGAGGAAATGTATGATGATACAATGGTCTTCTCGTAGATGCTCGTGTACAGGACATTTTGTCTCGGCCACAAGGAGACCTGGGTAATTCCAGTGACGGGGTGCGCCTTCAGCTTGCCAATGCCTTATTTGTCCAGAGTGGTGTGAAACTCCTGCCAGAATTTACTCAGCATGCCTTGGGATGGGGTAACAGTAGTCTACTGAGTGTAAACTTCAGTAATCCCAACTACACTCATAGTCGGCTACAGCAATGGACACGTTACCACAGTAAAGGTGAGTGCCGTGACCCTAAAACCACTAGGATCATCATGATTTATGTTTAAAATGTCTTTAAGTGATGAGTAAGGCATATCAAAAGATTTAGAATCTTTGTATATGAATTTAAAAAAAAATTATATTGTTAATTATATAGTTATGTAAATATATATTATGCAAAATTAAATACTGATTTGAATTTAAAAACAATTATGACTTAAAAATATATAATTATGTAAATATACATTATGTAAAATTAAATATTGATTTGAATTTAAATGTAAGTATAAGTATATATAAAAATATAATTAGCAAATATTTGTTATGTAAAAATAAATATTGATTAGTTTAAATATGCATTAAAAATATAATTGTGATATAGTACGTAAAATTAAAGTTGAATTTAAATACAATTATGACTTTTAAATATAATTACGTAAATAGATATTATGTAAAATTAAATATTGATTTGAAGATAAATACAATTATGACTTTCAATTATAATTTTGTAAATATGTTTTATGTAAAGGTAAATATCGATTAGAGTTTAAATATAAGTATGAATTAAAAAATATCATTTTGCGATATAGTATGTAAAATTTGATTTTGATTAGAACTGAAATTATGATTTTAAAATATAATGTAGAAATAAATAATCTGAAATTAAATACTGATTTGAATTTTAATATAAGTATGAATTAATGTAAATGTATTTGATGTAAAAGTAAATATTGAATTTAAATTATTCAATTTTCTGTAATAATAAATTAATTATGACTTTAAAATATATTTTTTATTATTAATATTAATATATATACATTTTTTTATTTAAATGATTAATTATCATTAATCATTAATTATGACTTTCTAATATAATTATGTAAATTTATATTATGTAAAAGTAAATATTGAATTCCATTTAAATAGTTTTATTACACATGACACTAGTATAGTTTTTTAAATGATGTAATTATTATGATTTCTAAAGCGGATGACCATCACCAGACAAGAGCGGAGCAGCTTGGGTCCGGTGAGGCCCAGGAAGAGGCCTCCGGGAGAGACAGTTTGCTGCACATTGCTCTTCTGAGCACGGTGGTGTTCCATGGTGCCTGGCAGAAACAATTTCTCTTCACTGAGACTCAGAACCTGCCCTTCACCCTCTCAGACGGCAGCACAGTCAAAGTGCCCATGATGTACCAGTCAACCGAAGTCAATTTTGGTAAGGGAAGGAACAAAACAAACACAATTTAGATGGAAGCCTATCAGAATTATATTGGAGGTTTATTTATTTTTTTAAAAGAAAGTTCCCTCGCTTTACCTGTCCACCTGTCTCAGGGCATTTCCGACTGCCTTCAGAGCAGGAATACACTGTGCTGGAGCTGCCATACCTGGATCGCTCCCTCAGGCTACTGGTGGCGTTACCTGGTGACCGGAAAACCCCTCTGTCACAGCTGGAAAAGCAGCTCACGGCCCGTGCTGTGGGACTGTGGGATACTGGATTAAGGCGCACTAAGATGGATATATTTCTGCCAAGGTAACTTTAAAAAAATATTTTATGCAGTTGGGTTTCAAAATTAATTATATTATTTATATCCAGGTCTTGTGTGTATTTCAGGTTTAAAATGCAGAGCAGGTTCAATCTGAAGCCTGTTCTTCAATCTCTCGGTATCTCTGATGTCTTCAGTCCCTCAGCTGCTGATTTTAGAGGAATCTCAGGTAGGAAAGTGGGACTGAAAACAGTTTAAACCAATCACAGATGCTGAGGATACAACAGATATCTTCAGTTGAAATCGGTGATTGCAAGTTTTTCTCACTATGTGAAGATTAAACCTGTTTAATATGTCTACAGATGGGGAAGGGCTTTTTGTATCAGAGGCTTTCCATGAGGCAAGAATAGAGGTGACAGAGGAAGGGACAAAAGCAGCTTCAGCAACAGGTATGTGAGATTTTGCTTGCTGAAAAGGATTAGTAGGGAATTAAAAATAATAGAAATGTTTAGGAATACCTCTAGATATCAAGTACTATCTGTTTAATGTTAATGAAGACTGATCCGATCCTACGTTGACATGCCAGCATCATATTATAAAATTGGATACATTGTGGTTTCTAATAGAAGTCATGTTGCACCTGGAAAGTCACGATAAAGTGGAAGCAGTGGCAGATCTTTTCTTCTGTATTGTGACGTACATCCAAGAGTAACGGATTATTGGGTAAAAAAATGTATGACAGGGACTTGCTTCTGTGGTTTTACTGCAGTAAATATTTAGAGAAGTCTTGCATATGTCACCAGATAGAAGTCTTTTGTTTCCCCAGGAGATTGAGTCATGACATTTTGATGAAAAATTCCAAAGTCAAAATTTAAATACAAAAAGAAACATGCACCGTGAGATCAAACACAATGAGATCAGTGACATGCATTTATAAAATAGGGTGAATTTTCCTTGTTTATCTTTTACAAGAGGACAGAGATGATTGTTTAAGATGTAATGTCTGTTTTATATACTCAACAAAGCTACTCCCTGGGGTGAGTGTGTGTACCTGCTTGAGAATCAGTTGTAGTCAACAGATGGGATATAGTTGAACAGTCTGATCAAGCTGTGAATCCACTGGGAAATAATGACAGAACTGTCTTTCTCCATCTTTCTTTTTAGCGATGGTGCTACTGAAAAGATCCCGTTCAGCAGTTTTTAAAGCAGATCGACCATTTCTCTTTATCTTGCGACAGATCAATACAGGTAAATACTAGAAACTGTAATTAGTATTCATGATTTTTTTTTTTTTTTTCATATTTGATTAAAAAAATACAGTAAAAACAGTAATGTTGTGGAAATATTATACTTTAAAATACATTTCTATTAGCCTGGAAATCCAGGCCTAAATCTAAAAGATTAATGGTCTGGCGTCGACTAATGAAAATCGCCCAGCTCGAGGGGCGGCACCATTTGAAAATCTCACTGCACGCAATTGGATAACACTACGACCAATCACAACAATAAACCCCATACGCTACCAGGAGCTAACTGGTAGATTAGACTCTTACCATATCTGGTCGGCAAAACAGCAAAAAAGTCCTTCTTGTAAAGGAACGATTCGAGCGGCGTCTTCTGTTCCTGTTTTAAATAAAAAGCCAAGTCTAACTCGTTCATTATAGCAGCCAAAGCCGTTTCAAACAACTGGTATTCATCCATAGCCATCTTGCAATGTTTACTAATGACTTCGACATCACAGTGCTGTCCTCATCTATTTAGCTCGCCTCTGGCCCGCTTATATCAGATAACCCGATGTGATTGGTGCAGCTCAGATCGAGGGGCATATTTAATGAGCATCATTACTGGACACCAGAGTAACTCGCTGAGCAAATTCAACTTGTGCTCTCGCGAGAACTCTGGATTACCAGGGTACATTTCTATTTGAATATATTTTAAAATGTAATTTATTCCCATGATGGCAAAGCTGAATTTTCAACTCTTCAGTCTTCAGTGTCATATGATCCTTCTGAAATCATTCTTATGCCAATTTAGTGCTAAAGAAACATTTCTCATTAAAAATAATTTATAATAATTTTTTTTTTTTTTTCACAATTCTTCAATGAATAGTATAACAGCATTTATATTTGAAACATTATAATTGTATTTAGTTTAATGAGTCCTTGATGAATAAAAGTAGGCAATTAATTTCTTTCATAACAAATCTTACCGTTTTGAAAATTAATTTGTGGGCTTTTATTCCACAGGTTCGTTGCTATTCATAGGTCGGGTTCTGAATCCAGCTGAGATGTCTTGAGAAGATCCCTGCAATCACAACTGCTTCAAATTATAAACACACACACACACTTGGCAAAATCATACAAATGTATATTAACATGACTCCACACACCCCTCCTCCTTTATGGTTGGAGGTGTGAGAGGAAAATTTGAGGACCGTTAGGAGGGTCCACTGACACTTCAGGAAGAGGGACGAGACTTTGTACATATTTGTAAATAAAATTTTATTACATCAGGGTTTTTTGCACTTCACAGCGTCTGCTGTCATTTTTTCCCCCTCTGCCCTCAATAAATTTCCTCATTTCTGATGGAAATGTTTGGTTATCATCAGTTACTAATTTCATGATTGCAGTTTTTTTTTTTTTTTACTTTAACCAAAGTGCTGTTTTCACATATACTGAAAAATGTAAAAAGGCTATTGGATCACAATGTGGCATTATAAGATGCAAAAATATAAAATCAAAATAACTAAATCCCAATAGGATTGCAAATTTCAGGAATAAAAGAGCTCTGACCATCAAGATAACACAGTCCATGCTCAACTTTCCCCACCAGCGTTTTTGAAAAAAGTTGCCAGCCACCACCAGAATTTTTGATAATTTTCACAAGTTTCATGGCCGCCAGAATGTTTTGTATGAATATCTGAAAATGCAAAATGTGGAAAAAAAGAAAGAAAGAAAAGCTGCATGAAGCTGAAAGAAAACAGCTTCATGCATTATTTTTTTTTATCAACATTTGAATGTGGGCAAGATTAATACAAATAAAAGGATCATTTTGAGCAAAAACCTGAGAAAATCCCGTTTTTGTCAAAGCTACGTCTGGATGGGATTCACAACTATGATAAAAACATTATAGACGGAGTAAATCGAGTCCCTCAACACCCCCTAAAGCTGTACAGTTCTACTCGTCCTGGGTCAAAATTTCCTTCAATAACATTCGGCAGTTTTGATTTATATGCAGTCTAATGTTGATGATGGCGTTTTTTTTTCACATATGATATCGCTTTTTGATCTGCTTCTTCGCCTGTGTTTTGATCATGAGGTTCAGTACTCTTTCAGAAGATTTCATAGCGCCCCCTACCGAATAAAAGTGAAAAAAACAAGGAAAGAGGTAAAATTCCGTCAATGGCGGGGAAAGAGTTAATTTACAGTTTAGCAGTCACAAGTAAAAGATACGAAGGGGAATAAACTAGGCTAGCATTCCACAAGTCAAATGTATTACCTCAAACATCGATAACGGATTATTATTTTTTTAGTCCTACTTTTGATGGTCTCAGATTTGGAGCTCAAGACACATTTGATGAATAAAATAATGAGTTTTAGTTCTAGATCTCACAAATTTCAATAATTAGATATTATGACTGTTGGATATACCCGTGAGTTTAAGATCTGTGGTTAATCGATAGGAATTTTTTTTTTTTTAAATAATAAATGCACTGCAATGAGCCACTTGAATACTTCCGGCAAGCTTGTGGGTTTAAGTGTATGGGGGAAAAAACACCACGAACATGGTAAGATTTGCAATCCTTTTAATGACATTGTGCCACTGAGAAATTAATGACAGAAAAATGTCATTTATTTACATGACTATTCACAGTGTAAAATAGACTTTATTCAAATACATACAAAAAAGGCTTTCCACCAAAACATTCTCTTAAATAATATTTTCAATGTCACCATGTACATATATACAGCATAATAAAAATACTTTTTTTTAAAGAAGCCACAGATTTATCTATAACATTTATGATGAAGATTTGGTCCCTACATTAGGGTGCAGGGTTAGGAGGGTGAGACGCACAAAGACCAAAAGAAGCTAAGGGATACTGAAAATTTGGCAGTAATGTAGGAATACATTAGCAGCAACTTCCCATGTTAATGAATAAGTGGCTCTTGACTCTCATGGATGTTTAAATATCAACTTTACATCATTTGCATGTTTCATTATTATATCCTTCTGGTTGTTACTTCAGTAAATCAAATTTGGTTACTTAATGCATAACTGTCATTTGCAATTTTCAGCAAAGATATCAAAGTTCATACGTGTTACAGTCCTTCCTTACTTATTCACAGAAATTTGCCATGGTTCCGTGTTCTGAAAACCAGATGACATGAACCTCTTTTGCTAGAGGCAATGTTATTGAAGCCATGTGGAATAAGGATGGGTGGTTTTTAAGAATAAAACAAAAAACAAAAAAAAACAATTCAAGTAACAACTTTTTTTAAATATAGATAAGAGCTTTTTTTTTTAGAAAATCAGGAAAACAAAACTTCAGAAAGATGTTCCTCTGCTGCCAAAAGCTAAATCTTTTGCAACGACATCATTCCTGAGATGAGTTATTTTATAATCAACAATGATTTTTGGAGTGTACAAGACTACATTTAATTATAAAACCTCAATGTCACTCAAACCTCCAACATTAAATAATTGCTTTGTAACTCGCCTTTTTATTGGTGGAGAATATTGCTGATAAAGATCTACTTTCCAGTCTGAAACTGAATGCAGCAGTGAGTTTGCAGAGACGCTATTCTCGACTGAAATGAAAAATTTGAAAACATGTTTATATTGGTGATCAATGCCATGTGTCAAAATATCAGAGGGAACTGTGGGGGGAGAATACAAAAATGCAAATGAGATGAGGCGGAATATGATGCCATTCAACCAGTTCTCTTTGGCACAATTAGATAGGAAAAAACGTCTAAGAAAAAGAAAAGGAGCAGTGCGTTTATGACCATCTGACATAGAAACATTCCCATATCCCCCCAGTCCTGAGGTTTAGAGACAACCCATCAAGTCCTCATCGATAAAATCAGCTTCAATACTGATAAAAACTGGAGACACACGAGTGCCAAGTAACGTTACATAAATAGTGCAGATCTGTGCGCGAGTATTTCAAGTAGGGCAGATGGAGTGCTCAGAAACCGTCCAGATGATTCATGCTGTTGGCTCTTAAGTGAATCTCCTCTAAGAAGTTCTCCAGCTGCTCAATCAAGACCCTCTTCTTAAACCTGTGCACGCGCACACAAACAAACACACAATGTAATTAATTAGTAATTATATATTAATAGAATAGTAGCGTAATTTGTATGGCTTAATGCATTGGAAGTGCAGACATTTGTGTTCACACATTATGCCCAAAGTACACTTCAATTTTTACATGAATGCTTAGGCATACGTGCAGCAAACATGTACCGAAAGTATCCTTTTGATAGCACACAAACACAGGCACTCGACAGTCGACACATGCACACCAGAAAGCTTCATCCTTGTCCAGTGCCTGTACTACACAATTCTCTCCACAACTTGACCAATAAAAACAAATTACTTAGAGTTTTGTCCAACTTTAGTTTAAATGACTATTGCAAAGTATATATAGGGCATAAAAATGGACTTAAGCGCTATATGTATGCATACATGTATATATAGCGTTTAAGTCCATTTTTATGCCCTTCTCTCGGATGCAAGTCATTGCTTACGCTGCACAAGTGCCCACTACTGGTGGAACCCTTGCAATGTGTTTAAATGTAATGCCCTAAGCCCTTGCAGTTAAGTGAGAGCAAAGTGAGTTGCTGTTGTGAAGTCACAGTTGTGTTGCATTGTTGTCTAATTCTGCAAGAAGTGTACATGAGTACGGTAGACTCGCTCCCTCAGTCAGAATTGAGGGTCTGTCCATATATACTTCCCTCATCCACTTGAAGTTGAACGCACTTCAAAATGGTGGCGGGGATTCCACCAAGGGGAAGTGCTTAGGGAAGTTTGCGAATGTATGTCTAAAACGCAGGCAATGCATGCACCTATTGTTGCGTCTCCAGTAGTTTGTTGTTCTGTGTTTCTTTTTTTACTGCAAATCCAGTGCTGCCACCTTGTGGACCAACTGATTAGTGGCAAAAAAATTCAAGGCGCATATATGAACTAGGCGTAGAGTGAAAAATCTGGCTCCATGCATTCTACGCTGATAAAAAAAGTAAATATCATACACTGCAAGTATATCCCTTTGTATGCGTAATTTTTTTTTTTTATTTGGGCTTTACTCTTCGTACAAATACCATTAATATGTAGTTAATCTACTTCAAAATTTTGAATCTGGAGAAAGGAGTTTACCTGGCAGCCTCTTTGATTATGCTTTGCAGGAAGATCAGACGTGTTTCCAAACTGCCCTGGATTTGCTTGAGGAGGTAGAAGATTTTCTCATAACCTGCGTTAAGGACCGGGGGGGATTGGTGGTGGAAAGATTTGATGTATGGTGTCATGAGCAATGTCAAAAAATAATTGTAAAAACACAGGAACAAATTAATTTCCCAAGACCGGTAATATTGTACAATGTACAAATAAAAATAACAAAATGGAACCCAGCTGTAACAATATTACAGATTTTCACATTTAGCAGAAGACGCCAAAATGTCCAGTTTATTTCACAAGACAAAGCGTTGGTGGGAGACCACCCCTCCTTCGCTTATTGGACGCCGTCCAGGAAAGAGCATCAAGAGAGGAAATGATGGAAACACTTGAGCAGTGTTTAGTTGCAGACATCTGCACATTCATGTTGTTACTTACGTCTTCCAGGTTTCCGGATCTCCTTGGTGATGAGCACTCGGAGTTCAGAGTTCAGCTCCTGGCTCTCTTCGTTTCTGATTTTCTTCAGCTGGCAGGGGGAAGGGTAGCGGCACGGGGCCTCCTCTTCACCCTCACTGCCCAGAGAGAGCTCGCTCTCGCTGGACTGGCCGTTCTCCTGAACTCCGTCCTGCTGGTTCTCAATCTCATCCAACTGGAGGTGGTTCCTTTGCTCGATCGGTTCAGACTCAGGCACAGGACTCAGCTCCTTGTCCAAGTTGTTGTTGTTTGACTCAAGATGGTTGGTGATGTGGTTTTCCAATTCTGTGTGATCATTATCTGCTGCTGTGTTGGATCAGACATGAAACATGCACAAGTAAAATTGGAGTTTTCATGTTTTAGACACTAAGGAACCAGAATTAAGTGGGATGATTGTCACACCTGCTACTAAAGGTTTTTTTCTGCATGAGTTTATTGGTTACTTACTTCTGGGTGGTGTTTTGGGAGGTGTATATGCCCGTCCCGGCCGAAGCAGTGGAGACATGCAGCGCCTGCGTTTGGGGGCCCCTACCCCAGCAGGACTGCTGGACTCTCCAGGACGTTTGCCTTTGCCTTGAGTGCCAGTAACAAATTCATCTGCCTCATCCACCATCATCGCCTGACATGAAAAGAAGAGAAAAAAAATGCTATTTGCCTGAAAGTCAAATCTGTGTAGTGCTTCTTTTTGAAAGCCGGAGATCCAAAATTACCTTCTTGTCCAATTTGAAGGGGTTACCAAAAGTGTGCAGACGTTTAGGCTGATCGGGGTCTGCCTCTCTCAGAGGGGACGGGCAATGCTTCAAGAAGTCCTGATAGTTGCCCATCTGAGCTATAGGCACACTGTGAAGCTGATCTAGGAAAAAAAAATAGATTTGAAGTTACATAATGTTAAAAAATGACCATATAAATGGCATCATGAAATTAACTTTATATCACAAATTGAAGTCAAAGGCTTGCAGTTCTTTTGGAAATCAAACTAAATATAATTGAGAGAATCGTCTCAGAACGGAAACCAATAACAATTTATGGCTGTCTGAGCATTACCTTGATCTTGTCCTTTCAGAATGCAGATGCTAGAATGCAGAAGGTTCCGCCTCATGCGACTCAGCTGGTCCAGTAGATGAGCTCTTGGGATATCATAGGGGTTTCGCAATCCTTGTGGTTTTAATGCCTGTGTTGTCAAAGAGGATAATGGAAAATATGAGGGATCTGAACTGACCATGGATTACTTGCTGAACAAAACCCTGTTGAAAAGTTGGTTATGCACAAAAAATGTGATTCTAAAAAGCAAATGTTCCACATATACTCAAAACACTCGCAGTCAATTCCAGCCTTTTAAAAATTCATCTCACACTGACTTGATTTAAATTTAGAGAGGTCATATGTATGTGTATTCTTTGTGGATCTCCTGGTCTTGAGCACATGAAAACAGTACAAAACATCTACAAAGTGTGCAGTAGTGTACACGCACGCACTTTATTCAGAGCAGCTAATTGAAAGCCGGCAAACTCCTTGGTGTTTGCCTCCATTGGCAGAGCTGGCCCATCTCCTATGATACTTTGCAGCAGCTGTGTGAAATCCTTTCTGTGGGCCAGAGAGAGGGCGGAGCTTCTGCAGCGAAGTTTAATCCCACCTTCTGGCACCGCCTTTTTCCCTACTGATGCACAAACTCTGTCTGCCTCGACCTTCGTCTGTAATATACACAATTTAATAATTCATCACTTCATAAAACACTTTTAAGAACAAAGCCTTTAAAAACAAGCTATATTAGTACACACCTGCTGACTGAGCTTTTTGAGATAGGTCACAACACTGTAGCTGAGGCCATACTCCATGTTGTCAGCCAACAAGTTTGGAGCTCCCATCATTCTTAGTGCTTTCCGCAGGGCCTGAAAGAATCAGGATGAAGAAAAGAGAAAATAATTTAATTTAATTACTTTTGTAATGTTAAAATGAACATGAGTGATTCCATTACTTACAGTGATGTAGTAGGGTGGCATTGTTTTAAGATAGTTTTCAAAAGATTGTCGCCACTTCGCTGGAGGCTTGAACTTATGCACAGTAATCAAGTCATCTATAAATGCATGATGAACAGTTATGTGACTTATATCCATCAACAATCAAATAAATACAAAAGCAAATACAGAGCGTCAATTCTGATAAATGAGATGTTACTAATGACACTTACCAAGCAAAGGCAGCACCACAGGGTAGTTATAGGGCATGACAAACAGGTTGACACAGGTTAGCGCTGTGCTGGCCTTCAGATAGCCAAATGGCTGCCCGAGTTCCCCGTATTTAGCACTATTACACACAAAAACCTGAGAGAGAATAAAACGTTACAGCAATAAACGTTCTGCCATAGTAGTTAGTTAGTAAGTTAGCAAGTTAGTGAATTCTGAGGGTGCTTTCACACTAGCACTTTTGGTGCACAACTGGGTTCGATTGACTTCAGGGTTTGGTTCTTTTGGATGATGTGAACGCTGTTTTCTGTTGTACCGAACCCGAATACGCATAAAAAGGGAGTAGTGTGTAAAGCTGCGACTGCAGGGTGCTGCGACTAAATCTGTGATCAAAACTTCTCAGGGATGAACTGTAATATCTAAAAATGGATCTCAATTATATTGTTTGCGGTTGTGGTTGCTGAATAAATGCACTTACGTAACCTGTGTGAAAATATTAACTTTTTGTAGCTGTTTTAATAGAAAAAAACATTCATGTAATTTGGAATTACTGGAATTACTATTAGGGATTTCACTGTTCTCATTTTTTGAAGAGAACTTTCTTGTTTTACCAGTTTTCTTAAAGTAGACAGGTAATTTATGATAAATAGCCTAAAATAAATAAGAACACTAGATGAGGTAAAATAAAGTTGACATTCTCTTGATTTGTGCTTATGGTGAAAGTGAAATAATTATGATGTAATGTAAAAATACTTTATCAAATGACAACAATCTTTTCAGTTTAACCATTATGCAGCATGATGAAAAAAGTTACTAGACAAACAAACAAACAAAAAAACACAAGTTGACTAAATATGATAAAAACTAAAAAGTACATTTAACATGATAAGCTGACAAAATTAACTAGTTCTCACTCATTTTCCTGACAAGCGTGACTAAGCAACAGGGGTAAACAGCTGCTGCTTTAATTATGAAAATGCACCACGGTTCAGACACAAATACTATAATGTGAACACAATCCAGCGAGGGCAGGGGGGAGCAATCAAACTCTGGCTCAGTCCAGTCAATCGAACCAAGTGTGCAAGTACCCTGAGTGAACATACATGTTCCCCGATTAGCATGTATGGCACTAAAATACTGATTCTAGCAGTACCTGCCAGCAGGTGTGTGGTGATTTCCTCTCCAGTATATACTGAGTGAGCGGGGAAGGCTCTAGCTCGTACTTGTCAAAGGGCACTTTGTCAACCACCATGGGCTCTGAATCCACACATGAAAACTTTACTTGTGGGTGAGATGCACGTGGAGGCTGCAGAGGAACAGAGGCAACTGAGCATACAGCACACTTACAAGTTTACATTTCACTAGAAAAAAAATACAGTATTTATCATTTAACAACATACCAGCATCGAAGGCTATGTTCATGGCAAACTCAAGAGTAATAAAATGAACAATAGTCATAATAAAAATTATATTTAAATGAATTGCATACAATCATTTACATTACACTAGAAAAACCTAGAGCATATACATATTACATTAGATATAAAAAGGACTGAACAGATGGTACAACATACACAAATTGAAACATGTTTTTATCGTACCAAAGTAGGAGAGTTCTGGTCAGGCCAAAAGGACTCCGGGATAGGCCAATGGCCAACAGGAACACCAGTTTTAGGGTTGGGTCTGACATAGATCAACTTATGACAGCTGTGCCATGATTGAGGTCCATACTTCATCTCTGCTGGACCATCTGGAAAAAACAAACAGTAGTGTCATTAATAATGGCTTGGTTTACATTTTTTGTAAAGCACACTACCATTCAAATGTTTGGGGTAAGATTTTTTTTCTTCTTTGTTTTGGGAAATAAATTAATTATTTTTTTCAGCAAGGAAGCACTAAATTGATCAAAGGTGACAGTTAGAAAAGATTTCTATTTCACAATATTACGGTTTTATTGTATTTATGATTAATTAATAATTAGATTTATCATTAATAGGTGCTTTACTGCAATATGTCTGAAAACTACAAGCCTGGTCCTCCTTTACCTTCAGTAGGTGGAGGATCAGGTCCAGTCTTCTCAAAATTGATGACGACACCACTCTGGATCTTCTGCACCAGAGACTCCAGGCACTGGTTCAGCATTCTCTGGGAAAACACGCTGTACGAGCGGCCTAAACATGGAAACAAACGGGAAAAAGTTCAATTGCATCTGACGTGCTTAAATGTAGGGATGTACCGATATGAAAGTTTTGGCCGATACCGATAACCCATAATTCTTTTCATTTGAAAGCAGATCACCGATATATTGGCCGAAAAATCTAAATTCAAATTTGTATATACTTTGATAGCCTGTATACATAAACAAAGGGCTTACCATTAAAAGCCATGTCCCAAAGTCTTCAACATAAATCAAACATACAATACAGTAGCCTAGTTTGAACCAGTGTAAGATTCCTTAACTTTAAACACTTTATAATAAGGTTTCATTTTGTTAGCATTAGTTAAAGGGTTAGTTCACCCAAAAATGAAAATTCTGTCAGTAATTACTCACCCTCATGTTGTTCCAACTGCGTAAGACCTTCGTTCATCTTCGGAACACAAATTAAGATATTTTTGATGAAATCTGAGTCATTTCTGAATCCTCCATAGGCTGCTATGTGACCGAAACTTGCTGGCCCAGAAAAGTTATTAAAGAGATCGTTAATATAGTCCAAGTGACTCCAGTGGCTCAATCTTAAGTATATCAAGCGACGAGAATACTTTTTGTGCGCAAAAACAAACAAAAATAACGACTTTATTCCACTTTTCATTTCCTTCTCTCTGGGCCTCGTAGTGTTTTTGCGCTGCGCATCTGTGTTGCACGTCATCACGCATCACACACATGACCGGCGTCGGCCAATAGTGAGCCTACGTGGTGACGTGTAACACGGACGCGCTGCGCAAAAACACTACGCGAACCAACTAGAGGTCCAGAGAGAAGGAAATGAATAGTGGAATAAAGTCATTATTTTTGTTTGTCTTTGCGCACAAAAAGTATTCTCGTCGCTTGATAAACTTAAGATTGAGCCACTGGAGTCACTTGGACTATATTAACGATCTCTTTAATAACTTTTCTGGGCCAGCAAGTTTCGGTCACATAGCAGCCTATGGAGGATTCAGACATGGCTCAGATTTCATCAAAAATATCTTAATTTGTGTTCCGAAGATGAACGAAGGTCTTACGGGGTTGGAACAACATGAGGGTGAGTAATTACTGACAGAATTTTCATTTTTGGGTGAACTAACCCTTTAACATGAACAAACAATTAGGCTAATGAACAATACTTCTACAGCATTTATTAATGTTAAGCTCAACATTTTATAAGACATTAAGATCCAAAGTTACATCTGTTAACATTAGTTAATGCACTGTGAACTTACATGAACACAAATATTTTAACTAACATTAACAAAGGCTATTGCTCTCTGTTACTTCATGTTAGTTAATGCATTAACAAATGAAACCTTATTGTAAAATATTACCAAAAAATATATTGCCTACATTTTTTTTTAAATAAAATTGCTAAATAATGCAAACAAGTCATTGGATAACATTGGGCTGCATATAAAGAAACAAAATGCCATGGATAAATAAAATGGAATCGCCTCCACACAGACAATAAGGAAATTACTTTAAACAAACCATATTGATGATGTAAATAATACCAGAACAAAAAAGCGCTAATCATTAATAATGCATCAATGTTTTGAAAAAAACAGTAATAGTAAACATTTTTAATATTAGGCTTACTGTTTCAAATTACATCATTGCTGTTTGAGCTGCGCGCGCTGAAGCTTTAGAGAACGAACGTTAAACTGAATCGCTTTGCGATTTTTTAATGTTTTGAATTGCTGTTTGATTGCGCTAGCTGTAGGAGTAGGCTAGCTGAAGAGGAAAACTGAAAAACTTTTCTAGCAGGTTGTTTAAATCACTGAAACACATCTATGTGAGATTAATCAGATATTTATATTACATAAACATAATATTACGACTTATATCTGCACAAAATGACGTGAATGCACAAGCAAACTAGACTGCGCTGGTCAGAACATGTAATCCCTATTCTGGATGTGCTATTCCCACAACAATGCGCTGAAACGGCAACTAAACCCAGAGAATTTACAATGTTTTATAACAATTGTGTTCTCATTATAATGGCATGTATATGACAGTCCCAATTATAGTTATAAATATGCATTGCCTTTTGAGCTGCGCAAGCTAAAGATAAGGATGATCACCGCCGGTACAATTAAGCGTTTTACTGCATCGTTCATTAACTCTACCAAACGCATCCTATATATACACATATATACATACATATAGGTCTAATATTTTCTTTGATATAGGTCTAATTTTCTTATCGGATCGATAACATCAAAAATGACCATTTATCGGCCGATATCGATATGTGGTCGAAATAGTGCATCCCTACTTAAATGTACATTTTATCCACTGCTATGCATATTTGAACTTAAAGTAAATTAATACTGTCTGCTTTAAGATGAAATGGTTCACTGTGGCTTTTTTTCCTTGTCAGTTCACTGCCAGACCACAGCTATTCACATAAAGCTGCACACGCACACACACAACACAGTAGCCACCCTATTGTTTTTAGAATTTATCAACATGAGAGGACAGACATTGTTCTTTTCTCTATAGTAAAGTTTAGTTTGTCTCCATTACACAGATGTATTAGTCAGCACACACAAGTCCAGTAAAATCTGCCCTTTAACCACAATTCAGCAATTCTCTTCAATTCACAATTCAAACACTATTTCACAGCATTTAAACGTCACCCAATAGGTATGACCTGACATTTACTCAGCCAGGCATGTACAGCTTCTGAAAGAGTAGGGCTGCCCCCAACAGTCGACTAAAAGTTAAAAGGCTTGGTTGACTAAATTTTGATCAGTCAGGTAGTCTCAGAAAAACAACAACAAAAACTCCACAGGAATTGGCAAAAGGAATTGTCATGCAGTGACAGATCGCTAAAACTGTTTTTTTGCGGTGATATGCCGGGCAGGAAATCCAAAGTGTGGGAACATTTCAAGAATGACCTCAAAAAGGTAACGGGACCTCAAACATGACTTGCAACATGCAAGTAGTAGCCTAATGTTAGCCACTTTTCATGGCTGCTCACTCTATCGTTAACATCAACCTAGATAAATGTGCGCTAATAAGGCGAATATCCAAGTGTTTGTGTGGAGTGTAGAAGCTAAATTAGTACCGCACTCATTGCACAACGTCCATGCCATTAGAGCTCATCTCCTCAAAGGCCGGCTTAATTGTGAGCAAGACACAGAGCTAACTTCTCTCCGACAATGTAGACAAACGTATGTTCCCTTCTCATAATATGAGAAGACTGAGATCGGAGGAAAGAAAATAGTGACAATGAGTCAGATCTAGGCTTAAATGAATGACTAAGAGTCGACAAGGAAAATCTTTAGTCGACGGCAGGCCTATTAACCAAATCTACTTTTTCTGTAACCTCAAAGCTATAAAAAATAAATAAGTAAATAAATAAATAAAATCTTTTTCAAATCTTTATTTTAAATGCAAAGACCTCCTTTGTGATCTCAAACATACTTGATCATAAATAATTCTCACACACACAATCCAACCAAATATTTAATGGTGGCTATAGCATCTAGCACTAGAACCAATAAACATTGCCAGTCTACTTAAAGGGGTAGCCTACTCCTAAGCTGAGAAAATGGGCTTTCAATAAAACTTGGCTGCCTATGCAGTAGAAAAGTGAAAAAAGAAAATTTAAATCTGTGCCAGAGTCAAATTCCATTACTGGGATTCCATTTCAATTACTTTGCAGTCATTTAGTTATAATGGTGTCGACTTGTATTATTCCCAGGTGCAAGAATTCAAAGAGTAAACGTTTAGCGGGAGCGAGTTACTTTTGGTTTCCAGTGAAGGATCCAGTTCGTTGTAAGGCAGTGGCTAAAGGCTGCAAAAGAAACGTAAATATGGAGAAGATGACCATGAAACACAGTGTTTTATGCCAAACGGAAGGGAAAACTGAAAGAAACTGCTGTTCTGTCAGTTCCACCAAAGAATTCCGGAGTACTCTGACACGTGAATGACAGATTTACTTGTCCGAAGGACAAGCACATGAAAAGACTTAATGTCGAGCCCTGATTATTAAGTTTTATATATACTACCGGCATTGTAACAAAAAGCAGGTGGAAAATTGACGAAGTTACATTTTCATTTGAGTTCACTTTTAAAACGTGCAGTCCATTGCCTTTTCTATTCTACACCTTTGTCTTTCTGTGATAAAATTCACTTAAGTAGTTAAAATGCATACACACCCCCGGTGACCTCACACATGGGTGTAATAGGAGAAGAGTCAAGAGGAACTCCACCCAATGGTTCAGGGTCAGGAGAGGAGTGGCCTGGAATGCGGAGCACTAAAGAGAAGAGTCGCTGGTCCCATCTGAAGGGCTCTTTGGTCAGCTCACTGCCAGGTAATGGTGTTGTCAGGGGTAAATGCAACTGGAGCAGAGAAAAAGGATGAATTAATTCACATTTCAGCACATAAATGGAAAAAATTCCTGTAGGAGACACTGACTTGACCATTACTCATTTTACCAGCTAGAGACTGTTACTTTTACAGATGTGCAAGTCATATTGTTAAAGAGAACAACAGAAGATAGATATGGGAAGGAAGGAGCAAACTATATCAAGAGGAAAAGGTTTAAGTGGAAAAAAAACAAGCACAGGATAGCAAGCACAAAAGAAAAATAGGAAACCCATGACTAGACAGGATGCTATCATGGGTCTGCAAGTCCGGCCCATACTGACACATGACCCACCTCGTCTTGCACCCCAGAACTGCTGGTCAGCTTGCTGCCATCAGTTATGGCCAAAATGATAGCTGGCTCCAAGAAAAAAGGGTTTCTACCCTGCAAAACACAAGACAAAATAAAAATGATAAAATAACCATAAAAACTGTGCACCTGCAGTGGAGCTCATTAGACAAAGGCATAGCTTCATACACCCACTCTTTTTGATGTTAACACACTGGCTTCATTATACGAATCAAAAATATGACATCTATGCACTGATAAAATAATGTAAAATCAATCAGTTAAATGCTCTGCTCTTTCAATGATTACACTAAATTGTATCTTCAGCACAGTACAGATTTTATGGTTGAGTAATTTCTGAAACAAACACAAACTAGAAACAAAAGAGATCCATACTATGCAATCACAATAATATAGAGAGTGAGTCTAAATTTACCACAGGCAGGGGAAAGATTTAATTACCCTATTTTTCTTGTGTCATGTCATTACATGCCACTAATAAACTATATTGTCTAAATCAGAACCGAAGCATATTTTACAAATTATTCTTTTCGGTCCAAAAAATAAACATGTAAACAAAAAAGCTGGGGCCTATACCATGAAGCCGATTTAGGTAGCGTGGGAGGTTTCAGTTTAGTTTGTGTGCCAACACTGGGTTTTAGGCACCATGAAAGCAGCTCGGCTTTTAGCGGTGTTCATCTCCATAGTAACTTATGCTCCACGGATAACCTGCTCTGGGGCAGGATATGTTCTGGGTAAGAGATCGCAAACCAAAAGGTTTGCAGACCAATCAGCTGTAAGCAAAGTGACAGCTCTGATGCAATAAAGTCACTCTCCCAGTTTCTCTTGCTCCAAATAAAAGGTCATTACATAGAAACATTTTTTTAAGACAAAATCATCTGGCTTTTAGTGATGATCATAATTATTTTTTATGATTTATATAAATTATTATACCCTTAATCCATTAGACATGAGGAATTTTAGTTTAACAATTATTAAACATTTAGTTTAAATGTTTATATCTAATGAATACATACAAAAACGTAAATACGCAAAGAATCAATAAGGCTTTTGTGAGAAGTGAATAACGTTTTTTTTTCTATATTTTTAAGCCATGTAATTGGCTGTTCATTACTGATGTCACTTTCATGTGAACAAATTCCATGAACTCAGGATCAAAATCTGAGTAGAGAGGAAGTTGATGATCAGTGTCACGGTACAAACAAAGCTTAACCGGATTGTTTTGGTTTAGTCAATGCAAAACTAATCCCGTAACCCTGAGTTTGTTCAACTACCACAACAAACACAAAATATGTGTGGGGAAAGCTTGCATATGTTGCATTTTACCAGCTCAACATGCAGAAATACAAGAACTGTCCTCTAGAAAACTTCTGAGATTTTTTTGTTTAAAACCAATGAACTAAAACGACACTCAACCTGGAACAATTTTAACTAGAGCACACTTTCACAGCATAATCGAGGTTCCACTTCAGTTAGTCATCGCCCTTATTTGCATCCACGATGCAGTTTACTTATTACTACAGTGTGTCACCAGGGGCCCTTGGGATTGTGTTGGCACAGTGTGAGCCTATTGGGTGCTTGTTTAACTGTGAGATGTTGGGGGTGGGCTCATGGGGTTAGGCCACAGACTTTATACCAGTCCCTGGTTTATAACATACCTGTCCATAGTTGTCTATCCCCGAAACTAATCTATTGAGATTGAGCAAATCAAAAGAGGTCCTTAAAGACTGGCCGATCGATGTCAATCCAACTGCTTGCAGGTTCCTCAGCTCGGTCATAAAAGTGGCATGACTGTCCTTCCATCCGGCCTGAAATATCAAGACACAGCAAATGATTAGTTATGCTTATAAAGAGATCCTCGCATCACATCCCTTCAGGATCTGAAACTGGCTGAGGCAATAATGTAAAGAGCAGTGAAGAGTCCTCTCTCTCTGGGTGAGAAAACTAAGTTAGGTTAGTCCCCCATCTCTCTTTCCTCAAACACACACACAGAGAGAGAGAGAGACAGAGAGAGAGAGAGAGAGAGAGAGAGAGAGAGAGAGAGAGAGAGAGAGAGAGAGAGAGAGAGAGAGAGAGAGAGAGAGAGAGAGCTCTCTGCTGCCACACTGAACAAAATGTCGGCCATGTTTAAACACAAATTCATGCTGGGCAGAGTGTTTTCACACCACAAATTTAGACGTGGTGTTTTGAAACGTAAACAGACGAAGCGAGTGATTAAAGTTTCTGGATTGAAATAAAACAGGTTTGGAAAGAAATAAAAAGAGTTTGTACCTTAATTCCAGCCGGTGCTTCCTCGAAACTCACTAACATGTATCTGTCTCCCCTGCTGGCCGGATCTCTGCTCCTCAGCTGTGGAGAAAAGTGGATGGAAACGTACGTTTTTTTCTAAGTTTTCAGTAAAGTAAGAATGTGGAGCAGAGACGTGTATTAATTTACCTTCAGGAAAGTCTCAACTGCGCCCTTCGCTATGTCCAGATAGCTAGTGCCCAAGTGGGAGCGCTGGTTCATGGAGGCGGACGTGTCTATCAGAAAAAGTAACACGGGCATTGTGTTGATAATCGCCCCTTCTACATGGACCGAGTGTCAGTGCAAGCGGACAAATGCAGATAAATCTTTTGTTCGCCTCCTGTCGCTGCTGTCAGCACGCTGCTAGCCGGCTAATGCTAACTGTCTCGCGCATTCTTTCTGTCAGAGTGTAACTGTAGTTAGTGTTGAAAGATCGATGCCTTGTAAACTTAAGCAAACCTCAGACCCTGGGGGGGAAAGGTTGTTGATTTACAAGGGAAACGGGTGTTGTTGCTGTAATTTGAAAGAAATGCCTAACTTTTATCATGGTAACTTTCTGTTTAGTTTACGTCCATGATTCTCCTCACTCTGAGATGTGCTCGCGGGCTGCAGTGGTTTTATTCTGCGTTCAGCACTTGACTCCGCCTCCCAAGCCCTGCCCGAGTAGCGTGCGCCAAATCGCCTCAGCTGATTGGCACCTGAAAATCAGTCATTAGCATATTCTCAAGAAACGAAGCTCAACGGGAGCATGCGCGTTTGTAAACATTTTGTTTTTGTATTGCATAAACATTAACATTGTACATGCACTTTCGTTCAAATGCAGATACTGAATTATGCATACAAAAATAAAACATAGAAAAGAAAAAAAGAAAAAAAACTTATATAAAAAAAAAAAAAAAAATATTTATCAAATAAATACTCTGTAAAGCTCTCCAACTTTAGTCTTTATAGTTTTTTTTATTCAAAGAGTCTCTAAGTCTCTACTAAAAGTACAGTTTATATTTGAAGAGTTCAGATGCAAAAACTCTAAGTGCCATCTGAAATTTTCTTCTAGAATGATCATTTTTATGAAGCTTGTATATTTAAGTTCAGTAATTTCACTTAAATGGCAATGCAAATGACCTATTAATTGCCATTTAAGTGAAATGACTGAACTTAAATAAACGAGCTTGATAAAAATGATCATTCTAGAAGAAAATTTCAGATGGCACTTAGAGGTTTTTGCATCTGAACTCTTCGTTTATACTTCTTTTTTAATTTCTGTAAATAATGATTTGCTGGATAAATTACATATATTACATACATATACCCACCTTTCCATATAAAGAGTTGGAAAGTATGCATAGAAGTACATAATATTACGATGTAGTGGCATGCTATTGTTGCTTTATTGACATTTAATCCTGTTCTCTGTGTTTATTTTTTATTTATTTTTTTTAGTTGTTGATCTTTGGAAGCCCTTGCTCTCTTTATACAAAGTGACAAACAGCAGGAACTTCTTAGAAACAAATATAGAAACAACAGAGGAACAAATTAATCATGTTACCAAACAATATGAGCCACATAATCTGCAAAATGATTTGGGATATTAAAAAACACTTACAAGACAAAACTCACTAAAAACATGGGATGCAGACATTTAGTTATAGGCTTTCTTGTAGAGATAAGAGAATGAACAATAGTTCTGTGGTGTCTGTCTGCACATGATATGATAAAGCTGAACTATAAATAGAACAATTTCCACTCTGTGTTTTTATTGTTTAGACCCAATTATTATTTAAAAATGTTGAGGGGAAAAAAGAAAACAGATTAAACTAACATACATGATTAAATTCATTATACGGGCATTGAACAATTAGCACCGTTGTACAAGATGTGGTGCAGTTAAACAATGCTCATCCTACAAATGTCAATGAAGTGGAAAAAAAAAAGAATGAAGTTCAACTTCCTGCTCTACGCATTTGGTATTCGTCAGAGTCAACACTGCACATCGCAAACGCATACATCTGTGATTCATTCAAAAGTCGGATCGTCTGGTTACACGGGCAGAGAGCGAGAACAACACGCTTATGTATTCAGATGACATGGCATAGAGATCGTGTTTCACTAAACAGAAAATTGTGTGAGAGGTAATCAGCTGACCTGCAGCACCCCCGCTCGTCACACTTCACCGTGCTGCAGGTCTAATAGTCGACCTGCGCTCAGCGTGTTATGCAGCCGAGAGAGGAGGATTCAGGTGACGGAGAAACTACAGCGCCATGGCGGCAGAGATTCCCCGTCCGCAGACGCGAAAGCCCGTCCTGTTGAGTAAGATCGAGGGTTTCCAAGACGTGGTGAATACGGCTGTGATCATCCCCAAAGAGGACGGGGTTATCAGCGTATCTCAAGACAGGTCAGCAGCACGCGTGTATTAGAAACCCGAAACAATTACTAGAATTGCAATGCAGAATATACGCAAAACACGTCATGTATACAATAATCTTATAAGCAGCACTGACACAATAATACATTGCAACATAAAATACATGTGTCCTGTATGGTCGATTTTTTTTCTTCTGGTTGAATAAACGATAAACTAAAGAATATGCTTGTCATAGAGGGAGTACAAATGGAGGATAATAAAGAGGCTGTAATATGCAAACACGTTCAGCTCATTTAACCTGCGGCTATCGATGATCTCCGTTTGCGCGTATATTTGCCGATCATTCCCCTGCGGATCTTTTTCTGAGTGGCGTATCGTTCGTGGGCGAATCGGTGTATTTGAGAGAATCTTTTAAGAGAACGATTTTGTGACCCATTTGAAGCGCGTGACTACCTTTTCCTGCCAATTTAAAGACTGACAGAAATGATCAGAAAGCCCTAACTGGGGGAAAAAAAAAAAAAAAAAAAAAAAAAATCGCTGATTTGAATTACATAAAGATTCGGAGCGACATCTTTCGTGAACGAACTGGCCGAACGAAACATTTTGTTTGTGAACGATGGACGTTGCTGTCAGTCTCGTTTTCAATAAGAAGGGTAATTATTAATAAAGTGTAAAAATGATTAATGACCATATAAATGATGAATGACTATATATATATAAAAAAACATACATAATTTATATAGTCATTCATCATTTAGTCCTATATATACAGTGAGGAAAATAAGTATTTGAACACCCTGCTATTTTGCAAGTTCTCCCACTTAGAAATCATGGAGGGGTCTGAAATTGTCATCGTAGGTGCATGTCCACTGTGAGAGACATAATCTAAAAAAAAAAAATCCAGAAATCACAACTATTTATTTGTATGATACAGCTGCAAATAAGTATTTGAACACCTGAGAAAATCAATGTTAATATTTGGTACAGTAGCCTTTGTTTGCAATTACAGAGGTCAAACGTTTCCTGTAGTTTTTCACCAGGTTTGCACACACTGCAGGAGGGATTTTGGCCCACTCCTCCACACAGATCTTCTCTAGATCAGTCAGGTTTCTGGGCTGTCGCTGAGAAACACGGAGTTTGAGCTCCCTCCAAAGATTCTCTATTGGGTTTAGGTCTGGAGACTGGCTAGGCCACACCAGAACCTTGATATGCTTCTTACAGAGCCACTCCTTGGTTATCCTGGCTGTGTGCTTCGGGTCATTGTCATGTTGGAAGACCCAGCCTCGACCCATCTTCAATGCTCTAACTGAGGGAAGGAGGTTGTTCCCCAAAATCTCGCAATACATGGCTCCGGTCATCCTCTCCTTAATACAGTGCAGTCGCCCTGTCCCATGTGCAGAAAAACACCCCCAAAGCATGATGCTACCACCCCCATGCTTCACAGTAGGGATGGTGTTCTTGGGATGGTACTCATCATTCTTCTTCCTCCAAACACGTTTAGTGGAATTATGACCAAAAAGTTATATTTTGGTCTCATCTGACCACATGACTTTCTCCCATGACTCCTCTGGATCATCCAAATGGTCATTGGCAAACTTAATACGGGCCTTGACATGTGCTGGTTTAAGCAGGGGAACCTTCCGTGCCATGCATGATTTCAAACCATGACGTCTTAGTGTATTACCAACAGTAACCTTGGAAACGGTGGTCCCAGCTCTTTTCAGGTCATTGACCAGCTCCTCCCGTGTAGTTCTGGGCTGATTTCTCACCTTTCTTAGGATCATTGAGACCCCACGAGGTGAGATCTTGCATGGAGCCCCAGTCCGAGGGAGATTGACAGTCATGTTTAGCTTTTTCCATTTTCTAATGATTGCTCCAACAGTGGACCTTTTTTCACCAAGCTGCTTGGCAATTTCCCTATAGCCCTTTCCAGCCTTGTGGAGGTGTACAATTTTGTCTCTAGTGTCTTTGGACAGCTCTTTGGTCTTGGCCATGTTAGTAGTTGGATTCTTACTGATTGTATGGGGTGGACAGGTGTCTTTATGCAGCTAACGACCTCAAACAGGTGCATCTAATTTAGGATAATAAATGGAGTGGAGGTGGACATTTTAAAGGCAGACTAACAGGTCTTTGAGGGTCAGAATTCTAGCTGATAGACAGGTGTTCAAATACTTATTTGCAGCTGTATCATACAAAGAAATAGGTAAAAAATCATATATTGTGATTTCTGGATTTTTTTTTTAGATTATGTCTCTCACAGTCGACATGCACCTACGATGACAATTTCAGACCCCTCCATGATTTCCAAGTGGGAGAACTTGCAAAAAAGCAGGGTGTTCAAATACTTATTTTCCTCACTGTATATGTATGTATGTGTGTGTGTGTGTGTGTGTGTGTGTGTGTGTGTGTGTGTGTGTGTGTGTGTGTGTGTTTAACTGTTTAGTTTAAACTGGAGTAACGTTACTGAATTTGACAGCCAATTTTTTTCATATTTTCTATTTTCTTATATCTTTTTTATTTAAAAAGTAACTAAACTTAAGAAACACCAATGATTTTGGCAATCCTGACCCTGGCTATGTTTTTTTTTTTTTTTACTTGGCAACCAAATTTAGTTTGAAGTCTTATTGTGTCTGGCGATTAAGGTGATTAGGACTTATCTTAGCCAGCGACGTGTTCTTAACTGTCCGTCCGGGTAATTTGTGCACTGTATTGCATGTCATGTTGGTAAGTAAGGTTCTGCTAAATATACAAAATTTTATGATCAAGATTATTTATATAGTTGCTTGCTTGTTATCATTTTTAGGACAATCCGTGTGTGGCTGAAGAGGGACAGTGGTCAGTACTGGCCCAGTGTCTATCACACAATGCCTGGTGAGTTCAACACAGTTCCTGGGCAGCTTTCTGAGAGCCAATACAGCTACATAGATCTCAACATTATGGGACATGCAACCATATAACTTCAGGAATTTTACTATCAAAGTAAAAAGGTGAAGTGAAACCAGTGTGGGCATGAACTTCTGCTTGTGTTCATGTTCAGACAGCAGTTTTATTTCTCAGCAATGATGTCACGGTTTTGCTTGCTTTCTAGTTAACTATTGCAGACTATGGCTAAGAGGTCACTGACTCTCAGTAGAGGGTTTATGTTTATAGTTGAATGGCGATCAATGGATTTTGTAGGATAGAAGGAACTCATATTCATTGTCTTTCTTATGTTGCAGTGGCTTGTTCATGTATGTCATTTAACCCAGAGACAAGGAGGATCTCTGTAGGGTTGGAAAATGGCACAGTATCGGTATGTTCGTTAAACATTTATTATCGTCAACCACATTATAAGTGGCACTGCTGCAGTATTCTTACACAAACCTGTTTTCTATGTAGCTGTAAATGTCACTAGCAGGTTGTAAGATACATTCCTAAGCTTCATTAAGCCAGGAGTTTCTCTTTCCAGGAGTTTGTCCTATCGGAGGACTACAACCAGATGACTCCTGCGCGAACATATCAGGGTGAGTCACAAATCTAGTTTGTTTTCTTAACTTAAATCATATGAACGTGCAAAAAGGCCTAATTAGTAAAGCATCTGGTCATTTTGGGGATTAGATTTTTTTTAATTATTTTAATCTTTAAATGGATAGTTCACCCAAAAATGAAAAGTCTGTCATCATTTACTCACCCTCATGTTGTTCCAAACCTGTATGACTTACTTTCCTCTGTGGATCCCACTGAATTTCGTTGTATGACCAACAAAACACTATACAATACAATACAATACAATATATATACACTTGGTGTCTTTTTGGATGTTATTCTAAAACATACAGATGATTCATATTCCGGTTCCATTCATATAACAGCAACCAAAGAACAATAGACGACTAATCCTTTAATAGCCATGTACATAATTGTAGTCAGGTCAGTTCTGTAGAAACCAATATATATGCAGGGCAACTTTATTATTCAGTACATACTCTGAACAATCAGCTTTCAATCACAGTGTGTCATTATGGCCTAGAATGACATTATTGTGAAACAGCTAACTAACCTTTTTTAAAACGCAAGGCATTAAGTAATGCTCTCAACACAGATAAATGAAAACATTAATGAAGTAAACACACAGAGTGAAGTATAATAAGTGCTTTGGTTGTAGTCCGCTGGTTCGTTACTGAAATTCAATCTCTGATGTTATGTGACTTTCTGCTGTATTATTAATAATATATGTGAGAGCATAATTCCCTGTCATTTTTTTTAATGTGGTAAAGTGCTCCCTTCCTGCTTTGCTTATTGTGTTTTGTCTTTTGTTTGTGTTAGCTCATCAGGGTGTCGTGACTGTGGTGCTGTTCGTCTTAGAGATGGAGTGGGTTCTAAGCACAGGTCAGGACAAGAGCTTTACATGGCACTGCTCAGAGAGCGGACAGCAGCTGGGCACGTACAGGACCACAGCATGGGTTTCTGGACTGCAGTATCCATTCTTACGCCACTTCAGATATGAAATATCTCAGAAGTTTTTATTCCGTCTTTATAAAATATGAGCAGTCACAAGTCAGTCACTGTTACTATTTTCAGTTTGTGCTGTCTTCTGATGAAAGACTTGATTTGGTTGAATTTACTTTTGCTTTATAAGGAAATAAGCTTCCTTAAATTATTGCTTGTTTTTTCTGCTTGAAATCAAAACAACAAAAGCACCAATTATGTGTCATTTATATTACAAATATAACTAGATAAAGGATACTTTGCCCAAATTGAAAATTCTGTCATCATGTACCCACCCTCATGGTGTTCCAAAATGGTCTGTGGAACATGAGAAATGTCTCACTATTATTTTGACCATCCGATTAATAGATAAGAAGAGATTCAGGAGGGGTTCTGAAATTTTATAGTGTGGGCTTCTTGACGATCTGTGTAAGATTTGATGTGGAGACCAGACATGCCTTCGTTGGAGATCTTTCCGGACAAGTGACAATCCTGAAGCTGGAGCAGGACAACTGCAGCCTTGTTACCACCTTTAAAGGCCACACAGGTGCTTCCACAAACAGCACTTTACAAATAGACACACTTTTCACAGGTGTCAGCACAATCTTTCAACATTAGCCCAGACACATTTTGCCATTTGCTGGTCAGTTGAAGTGTAGAGATTCATTCACACATCTCGAGCACTTCAAGCAAGAAAATAAAGTAAATACTTTATTGGGCTTCAAGTACAAACATAAACTGCAGAAAGCAGAAAAAAGTGGTAGCATGAAAACAAGCAACATGATAAATGGTTGCCTATTACCAATATAACTAATTAACATGGCATGAAAGGAAAGCAGTTGGTCAGTACAAATAAGCAAATTAACCAACAAACAAGTCCTCAGTGTACCAAGGGTGAATGACTACCTCCAGTCATTCTTTTGTGGATGGCGGCCCCTGGTGGTCTGGATGACAATACTGTGCCAGAGTAACAGAAATATCATCATGTCCCCCTTTAAGAAGCCTTCAAGTCCTCATAACCACAGGATATACAAAATATACTAATCTTCATGCATACATCCACATAATATTGTATAATGGAAAGAAGTATCCCATTACTTGCACTGTAACTAACCTTGCACACTGTAAATGTACATCTTATTGAATCTTTTAACATTGACCCTGAATGTGTGCAGGCAATGTTACGTCCCTGTCTTGGGATCCTGTGCAAAGGGTTTTATTCTCTGGAAGTTCGGATCATTCAATCATCATGTGGGACATTGGAGGCCGCAAGGGCACAGCCATTGAACTACAGGGACACAAGTAGGACATGGATAAATTGTTGTCATGTACTTAAGAAAGCATGGGTGTCATGTCCTAATATTTGTGTCTGTGTGTGTGACAGTGATAAAGTGCAGGGCTTGTGTTACGCTCCTCACACTCGTCAGCTCATTTCCTGTGGCTCAGATGGAGGAATAGTTATCTGGAACATGGACGTCACACGACAAGAGGTGAGAGAGATGTAGAGCTAGAAAGTATCATCTAGGACAAAAGGGATTGTCTCTGTCAACAGGATGTGTGATATTTATGTTAGTTACATATGTCTGTTTACATAGTTTCAGCATGTCCTCATCTGTTCTTTATCTCAGACCCCGGAGTGGCTTGACAGTGACTCGTGCCAGAAGTGTGAACAGCCGTTCTTCTGGAATTTCAAACAGATGTGGGACAGTAAGAAAATTGGTCTCCGGCAGGTACTGCACATAAAAACATAGATTGTACATGGTAAAAAATATAAATAAATAAAAATAAGATAATAATAATCATTTTAATCAATATAGCAAAATCTTAAACAAAAAATCTAAACATCTTTAAAACAAGATAGATTTATTTGAAAATCTAAAGACTTTTATAGAATATGCACTACTGTTTAAAAGATTGTTTTTCATGTTTTTGAAGAAAGTTTCTTATGCTCACGAGGCCACGTTTATTTGAATAAATGAATAAAAATATATGAAAACAATGATCTTGTGTAAAATCAATAAAAAAAAAATTATTTTTATATATTTTAAGATGTAATATATTCCTGTGATGGCAATGTTGAATTTTCAGCATCATTACTTCAGTCTTCAGTGTCACATGATCCTTCAGAAAACATTTTAATATGCTGATTTGCTGCTCAAGAAACATTTCTTATTATTATCAATGTAGTTGTGCAGCTTGAAATCTTTGTAGAATCAATGATTTTTTTTTTCAGGATTATTTGATGGAAAGTTAAAAAGAACAGCATTTGTTTGAAATAGAAATCTTTTGTAACAGTATAAATGTCTTTACTGTCACTTTAAATTAATTGAATGCAAAGCAATTGAATGTTTTATTTATTTACCAAAACTTTTGAACATTAGTGTGTATTGCATAGTTTAAAAATATGTATTAAAACAAGTTTTAAAATACAAATTTGTAATTAAGTTTAAAAATATTTTAGCATAAAATAAATGTACCTGAGGACTGTAAATGCATGAAGAATAGTTTTCAGAAAATATATCTCATATTAAGTTTTTCCTGGTTTAGTTTGATGATTGTTTGCAGTACTTTATTCAGCCAAATCTTTAATATAATTTGAAGCAGCTTGATTTTGCTCTCTTTCCCAGCATCACTGCAGGAAGTGTGGCCAGGCCGTTTGTGGAAAGTGCTCCTCTAAACGTTCCACGATTCCTCTCATGGGATTTGAGTTTGAAGTGCGGGTTTGTGACAGTTGTCACGACTCCATTACAGATGAGGAGTAAGTCAAATTTTGATTGTCTTCAATGTTTTGACTGTCTCAAATGATAGGATCACCCAAAGCTTTCTTCTTGTCCAGACGGGCGCCCACTGCAACGTTCCATGACAGTAAGCACAGCATCATACATATGCAGTATGAACCAACCAGAGGCTGGCTCCTCACCTCCGGGACAGACAAAGTCATCAAGGTCGGTCACTGTTCTCACACAAGAGTGTGAGTGTGCTGTTTAATAAATTGTGGCTGGAGATTGAAATCATTCTAAAATCTGTGGTGTGTTTACATGCAGCTATGGGACATGACTCCAGTGGTATCATGAGAATCATCTTCTGATCCTGAACCATGGAGAACGTTCAGAGTTCAGGTCCCTTTCCATGGGCAGCTTCATCTCATGGTGGAAAAACTCAAGGATATCATGAGATTTAACTGATGGTTTAAACTGAGCATGTGCATTTGTATGTATTTGTGCATGTGCACGTGGGTTATGGAAACAAACGTGTAAATACTGTCCAGTCTAAATCTGCTTAGTTCTAGTTGTTTATATATTGACATGATCTAATGTTATGTTGTCTGTGAAATATATTTCATCATCTTATGTCTTATCCCAAACACAAATGAATCCTCCTGATATTGCATCAAAGCATGCTGGAACTGTTTTTATATTCAAGTGCCTTTACTGCACATCAATCAGTGGTTTTGGCAAGGGAAAATACTGTCTGCTATTGACTCTTGGTCATGATCTGTTAATCTTGACTCTTTAAATGTAAGCACTTAATCTTACTGATATTTTTACACCAGTAAATTTAATAGGAGAATTAAACATACACATAATCACAGGCGTTGTTGTTTATACAGGGTAAAATTCAGTAATGCTTTAGTGTAATAATATTGTGTTTGGTTTGATTAAAGCTGATGTTTCATAGACATCTCATTACTGTAAGAAACATTCACGGCATTTCATTCTTTCATTGGCAATGAGAAATTTGATATCTTTCCTCGGGCACAGTTTTTGCTGTATGTTAAATCAAGCAAGGCTTCCATAATGACTTGCAAAGTGAGTGTCCTGTCCTATAACACAATATGGACATTTGAGCATTTTTAACAGGTCACTGTAAAAGCCACAATATGTGAAACACTACAGCTGAATGGTTATGGCGAGGTTAGTGTTTTTGAAAAGGACTCATTTGACTAAAATGAAAACTGGTTCATTTTAAAGTATACCGTTGTAGTTTGGGGTCAGCAAGTTTTTTTGAATGTTTTTGAAGGAAGTCTCTTATGCTCACAAAGGCTGCATTTATTCTATTTGTATATATTTTAAAATGTAATTTATTTCTGATGGCAAAGCTGAATTTGCAGTCACTCCAGTCTTCAGTGTCACATGATCCTTCAGAAATCATTTGAATATGCTGATTTGGTATTCAGGTAAAAAAGAAAAAGAAAAAGATCAGCGTTGACAGTTGTGCTGCTCAATATTTTGTGGAAACTGATGCATTTATTTTCAGGATTCTGTGAGCAAAATAACAGCATTTATTTTTTTATTTGTAAAATTACAAATGTATTTGCAGTCACTGTTGATTATTTTAATGTGTTATTGCGGAATAAAAGTATGAATTAAAGAAAATCTTACTGACCCCAAACTTTTGAACAGTGATGTAAGTAATGGGAGTGAAGTTTTTGTTCACCTTGAATTAAAAGCCCTTATTTTTTTGTCACATGATAGTCAGATTCTTTTTGTTTGTAATGGTTCTATGAATATGAATAATTTCAAATCCTGCATAAACATGATTTGATCAGTTGTTTTGATAAGAAAGTCTAATGTAAAGCTCATAATTGTTAATAAAAAATGTAAATAAATAATGATTTGCCTAAAAGATTCAGACAGAGATTCATTGTTTTTATATTTTATTAAAAATCACGGCAATAGCCACAAATTGACATAAAAGTACAGTAAGTTTTAGTTAATAATTAGCTAGTTAATTGTAAACATTTGTAAATGTGTATAAGAGGTAAAGACACATCTATAATATTTGTTTATATGTTCATCTTCACATTTGTTCAGTTTGAAACATGTTAACATAGTCATCTATTTTTATGATAGTGCGAGTACGAGTTATGGGTAGTGTTGTATATCATGTTCTCAGACACCTGTTTAGGTTTGATGTCAGTTTCTTGGCCAGCCTGTGAGGCTAATTCAAAATTTGGGGTTTTATGGAACAGCAGTTTTAGATTATGAATCAAATAATCTGTTTTTTACAGACTGCAATAATTGTCCAATTCATCAAGCAGGCAAACTCAAAACCTTGTGGTAGTTAAACTCACAGCTTTACAATTCATGTTTGGGGTATGACTGTGTGCAATTTATATAGAAAACACATTTGAATAATGTTAACCACAGATGCCATTTTACTTTTAAATCAAGAAAGTCATTCAATTGCCATTCCAAAAAGCAGAAGTGCATGTATTAGTTTCTAGCCTTAAACTAGTATAATAAAACATATTTAGGAGTGTATATGTTCAGAAGAATGGACAATAAGTTTGAAATATTTTAAATATACATTTTAGGTTGTTTTGGTTAGCCTGTTTTGGTATAGAAATCATGAGCTTCTCACATCTCTGCAATTCTAACCATTATTAAGAATGAATATCACAATCTCCGTGAGGAATGATTCGGCCAATAACTCAACCGATTAACACTTGAATTTCATAGCGAGCTCCTCCAACGTGGTCATCAGCTTCTGGTCTTCAGCTGGAGAAGACCTGGAGAAGGCCAGAGGCAGATGCGTAGAAACAGCTTTTCTGTCTGCAGATGAATCAGTTTGTGGAAGAGAGGTCAAAGTTCAGTTACATGTTAAAGAGATCTTTAGTCTGCTAGACATAAAGACATATTCAAAAGATGTGAACAGCAAACTAACACACACTTTCTGCTAAACAGTGCTGGGTAAAATTACTTTTAAAAGTAATGCATTACAACATTAAGTTACTCCCTAAAAAGTAACTAATTTTGTAACTTAGTTACTTTTTCTAACCTGGTCTAGGCTTGCTTGTTTGGTTTATAATAACAAAAACAAAAGTTCTGTTTTTGGCAAATGTAAAGGCTCTTTTACACCAAAAGTTATATGACACCTGAGAAGAAAGTTCAACACTCTTACTTTAGGAAAAAAAAAAGAAGCACAAATGTGCTGTTTATCTGAATGTGCTGTTTAGCTGTGTTACCCCCAACACTGCTGCTAAATGACAAATAACTGCACACTTTATAAAGATGCTTGACCTTGGAAGAAGAGGCCACTGGGCTGTTTGCTGGCAGCATCTGATATAGCCAGCCACACCACTGTGTCAGCGCCCTGAGCTTCAGTACGGAGCTTATTCTTCATTTTCGCATGAAAATCTGGCATGGATGACTGTACCGCTGTGGACAGAACACAAACCCAAAACAATATTTTAGCGACTGAGGTTGCACAATATCTTACTGTATATAACTGATGTAAACACGCTGCCCACCTGGGGTGTCTGCCCAGCCGGGGTGCATGGATGAGAAGTGGATTTCCTTGTGCTGAGCTGCCAATTGCTCTGTCATGATCACCTGTTGCCTCTGAGAAAGGTCACAGTTTACACCAATACATTTTTTTTGCTAACACTAACACTATTTTTACTGAAAACATCAAAACAATATATTAAATCCATTAAAAAAATCAACATAAACTCAGAAATAACATGAGGACAGTGAATCAGGCTGCACGATGTAAAAAAGCTTACACAGTGACAATAATAAATGATGGTCATTGTAACAAAAGCAGAGTGGTGATGCTGCTGGAACATGTTGTCTTGTGCCACTTATTTTTTATCATTGATTGACTGACTGGAATGGTTAGGCACCAAAAGTATGATGGTTTTGTAGTCTATGGACTATGGAAGTAATAATAAGAGTTAAAAAAAATGCAATGCAAAGTTTTTACTGAAGAAGAAGAAAAAACAGACAGATTTCAATTTGAGTTTATAATTTATAGTAGTACCTTGTTCTGTGCATAAGCCATAGTCCCGTCAAAAGTGCCTTTCTCAAGCTGAAGGTCCTCTACATTCAACTTCTGAACTAACATCCCACCAGATGACACAGTGATCTGTAATAAAACAAAATGAATAATAAAATAAAAAAATAATTATAAAATAAAATAAAAACAATAATTGTAACACTTTACAATAAGGTTTCATTGGTTAACATTAGTTAACTACATTAGTTAACATGAACTAACAATGAAAAATACTTCTACAGCATTTATTAAATCACAGTTAATGTTAATCTCAGCATTTAATGATACATTGTTAAGTGCAAAAGCTGTATCTGTTAACATTAGTTAATGCACTGAGAACTAACAAACATTTTTATTAACTAACATCATAACGGTTAATAAATGCTGTAAAAAGATATTGCTCATTGTTAGTTCATGTTAGTTAATATCAACAAATGAGACCTTATTGTAAAGTGTTACCCATAATGATAATAAATAAGTTTGAGGGAAATTCTGTTGAAACATTCATAAAGTTGCCACCATGTCACTAAAGTCATACTTGTGTAAGTGTAAATGTGTTTGGAAACAGAGATAAATGGTGGCACGGTCTCTGTTTGCAAACGGCGTGTGTTTATTACTCTACTCATTAGGAGGCAGGAGAACTGATGCATTTCTTCACACTCACCACTCTTGGATTCTCTGACTTCTTCAGTGTAGGAATCAGTGCTGTCGTCAGAATATAAGTCCCTGCAAAACAAACAAGATCAGTGTGCCATCTGGTCTCTTTTATCTTATCTCTAGATTTTAAGTGGTGACCCTAAAAACATTCTCTACCAGGAGGGATAGCCTCTGACCTTTGTAACTCAGTATTATAAAGTAGTATAAGTAGTAAGAGCTCATACTTTGTGGTCCATATTGGAAGAATGTTAAGATATTATCAATATCAGATCAGAAAAATCATGAATTAACTTTCCTACCAAGTGTGTTTGTCGCAAAGTTTTTCTCCAGACCATCCTCAGTCAGTTCTCTCTGGTTGACCATGCAACCCGCATTATTGATCTATGGTAATAAATCACATTACAAGTACAATAAATCACAAGTGGAGACAGCATGACAATGTACAGATCACACATGTTTTGTTGTACACTGTAAAATGGATAGTTCAGACTAAGAGTTGTCACGCCATTTTATAACAGTGCTGTAGTCGTCACATTATAATAGCAATATCCCTGTGCAATACAGTGATTTTGCTATGCACTCAGCCTCTTGTGACTTATTGCTTTAGCTTATTATGATACGTTGATATGTCCAAATTAAAACCATTTACCAAAGCATGTAGATTGTGTTTCTGAGAGAATCCAATGGCAAACTCCCACACTTTCCGGGGGCTGGACATGTCAACTAGGTGAACATGGACATTCTGAAAGCACACGAGACAAACTCAGACCAGAGTTCACTGCTTTCATTTCAGACGCATGTGAAATAATGATTTAAAGCATAACATTTACCTCATTTTTACTTTGCTCCACGATCTCTTTTCTTGCCTCCTCCGCACGATCTTTATTTCTGCACAACATATGTACTGTCCCACCTGAAGAAAAAAGAACTTTGAATTGCTGTGGTTTTTAGTAGCACTAAACATCATTTGCCAGTAGGAGTCACTGTTGTGTGCCTTTTGTTGAACCGTCCAATTGTCATAACAAAGGTGACAGAATGTACGAGATCTTCCCAGTTGATCAGTTATTAAAGAGTAGAAGTTAATGGCAGTCGTCTTCGTTCTGTTTTTGTTCTCACCTCTTTTAGCGATTTCGTAGGCGGCGGCTTTCCCGATGCCACTGTTCGCTCCGGTGATGATGAACGAGCGGCCGCCCACACTCACCTCCAGATCCGCCGCGCTGAAGCGCCTCTCCGCTGCCTCATAGCCGCCCCTGGTGACAGTAAACTGGACTTTAACTAGAGCAATGCACAAACTATCGATGGTGAAATTAGGGAAATACCCGTTTATATGTCAAAGTGATGGGCAGGCTGAGGCGAAATTAGACAGACCGATTATGACTTACTTTGTATATTCCTGAAGACCCTTCAGGAACCAAACTGTGTTTCGGTAGAGAGACATGAGTACGATCCATAGACTGTAAAAAAAAAAGTACAATCTCACTCGTTTCCACTAAAAAGCAGTGTCATAAACCACGAGCACGTTTGTAATCAGAGCCCCGCCCCTGAAGCGTTTAATAACAGATCACATGTTGAACGTGTTGTAACGCTGGGTTGCCAATTCCGCGGTTTTGCAACGCAATATCAAACTTGCCGCGAGGTTGACATTGATTGCAAAAAAAATATTCGCCTGAAATGCTTGTAAATATTTTATATTCTACTCATGATAAAACTGTCCTATTATGAGTTTGGTAAGGGAGGGACGCTAGCATTTGAGCCTCTGTGAGCTCCTTTATGAAAACAAAATATGTTAATGATTACTATAGCGATTTTCAAGTTCAAATTGTGTGCATAACAAACAGTGACTGTAAATGTGTATTTTAGGTATGGGAGTGTCATGTTTTCAGTTGGGCTAGTTTAGAGGTATTTTTGATTGGCCTTTGGCAACCTTGGTTCAGAGCCGTTTTGTACGCGCGGTTACAATACGCATGCGCACTTGCGCAGAATCCTCAGAGCCTGGCTTATACTTCATAAAACGATAAACGTGTTCTTTGCTCAATGAAAAAAAAGTTAGTTTTGTGCGCTTATTTGAAAAAGTTTTAAAACATAAATGAAAAACATAAATTATTAGATTCAAGTTCCACCACACACTGGCGTCGTATTTTTTTAGGCCAAGTTGAGTGTTTCAACCTAAGTATATTTGTATACCTAAGTGCACCGCGCGCAACTTTCTGTCTTATATATCTTTTCAGAAAAAGTTGACAGTTATAATTAAAATCCATAGGGGCGTATTTTTATATGCTTCTCAGTGTCAGGATGGCCGAGTGGTCTAAGGCGCCAGACTCAAGGTTGAATCCTTCCATATAAACATGGGTATTCTGGTCTCCGAATGGAGGCGTGGGTTCGAATCCCACTTCTGACAATAACTTTTTTTCTTCATTTTGATTATTACCGGGATAATGGATGAATTAATTGACATACTTAAAATGAATGCAAGTGAGCATACAGGAAATGCACAATTCATCTGTGGTTTAAACGTTTAATAAAAAAAGATTAATTTTTGATATCATTCAATGAATCAGCATTCAAGACGGAACGACAAAAAAAAATCTCTGTTAATACATTTTCATATAAAATATAATTTAATTATATCCAAATGTTTTTTTTATCATGATTTTTCATGAGATACAATTTTCAATGGTCTTTCTGTGTAATTATTTCATCAATTTTGAGAGACATGCATCACTTTTGAGAGACATGCAGCACTGTGTGTAGTCTAGGCTATTCGGTCTTAAATAATGAGTAATAGCCTACAATTAGACAAATACAACTCCACTTCCAATCCAGGTCACAGTGTTATCAGTGTCACTAAGCATATACCGATAAAGTAATGCTCTTGTATTGAACTGCAATGGCTTCGAAGCTCCTCGAGATGGCACAAGACAAACAAGGTTTATTCAATTTGTACAAATTTCATAGTAGCCTAGTTGGGTTCTTGGAAAAAACAAGATATGAAAAGTCGCATGAAAAGTAATGTACAACAACCACTTAAAGTTGAAATAATAATAATGATTTAAAACCTTGTTAGGGACACTTTTTGAAATCTTGAAAAATCAAATATGTTTCATTTAGGCTAGTAAATATTCACATTTGTTAAAACGGTAACACTTTACATAAGATCCCATTAGTTAACATTAGTTAATGCATAACTAGGCTACTATAACAGCAATAGCCACTTGTTATGGTATTTATTAATTAATGAAAATACTATTATTGACAAAAATATGAACATAATATATAAAGTTTAGAAACTTTAAAATGCTGGAATGTTTTAATTAAAGAGACAATACAAAGTTTAAGCTATTATAATCTGTCCTTTAAACTAATGGTGATTCTTCTTCTGTTGTTGTTGTTGTTGTTGTTGTTAATTTCTTAATCATGTTTCTTTAAAATACTGGTTCAGTAAAAAATATATAGCCTAAATCTCGGCCGCGCACTCATATCAGCTATTAATGATGTTCTCTCCGTACTTCCACGAACAGACAATTTTACATTTTCAATCGTTTTGGTTTCGAGGCATGTATCCTGTTTGTCAACTTACTACATGAACGAGTTTGTACTTTTTCTCACGCAGAAAAGGGAGGAATTTAGGCGTGTCTACTTAAGAGGCCATGCCAGGTAAAAACCCTAATGAATGGGAAACACGGAAGTTCACAAAAACTGACAGAGAGCCTCCACAATCTCAGTTGGAGATCGCGACTGTCACCTGTGATGATGCTGAGCGCGTCTCGGTAAATGTTCTGTTTACAGTCTCGATCTGATGGTTGGATTTGATCTCAAACTGCCTGTAAAACCGACGTCTGTTCAGCGATCGATCGACAGGCGATGATGTGAATTCAAACGCTCGCTACTTCAGGCGTTTTTAAGAATCAGGCTCCATAGTCACAATGAGTGCTCCAGTCACCGAGGGTCAAGCGCCCTCCACCTCTGCTGGAAATCCACAGGGACTCAGTGTAAATGATGTCAATCAGATGATCATGGAGTTCATGATGTTCATGATGAAGGCGATTGTCCTGTGCTACCCCGTGTACCTGACCGCCTCGCTTGGATTCAGCATCAGCTGGATTCTTCTGAGCATTCTGATGTGGACAATGTGGAAAAACAACCGCAGGTGGAAAGATCAGAGGATCGATACAGCCATTGACTTTTTGGAAAACGAGAAGGACGTGATCAGCACTGAACTCAAGTCCACGAACATGCCAGCTTGGGTGGGTGGTCTTCTTGACATTTTTACTGTCCTGGGATAATACTAGGCTAATTTAAGTGCAGCGTGCAAAATATACATTTGTGAGTTGATACTGAAAATGCAAACTAATGCTGGTGGGTAAATACTGTACTGTATTTGTGTATTAGCCTACTGCTTAGTATCCAAACAATACTAGATGGTATTAAACTGTCAAAGGTGTGGCTTCTTGTTGTGTTGCTTTGGGAACATCACACACAAAGATGTCAGCTTGAGCTTTTTAGTTAAGATACCCAGCCCTTCATACTTTAAAACAAGAAACTGACACACCCTAAAGTTGAAATAAATAAATGCAATGGGTTATGACGTAGAACCATTTTAGTGGACCTGTAAAGTTTCAAATTAAAGGGTAGTTCACCTATTAAAAAGAAAAAAGAAGAGACGTGAGGCTGTCAGATATCTGAGGAATGTTAGTGACAACATAAATCAATTGTGACAAAATTTTCATTTTGGGATGTACTATCTCTACCCTATGGAACCAAAAAAGTCAGCCTTTCTCAGGTTGTCAGGCTGCTCTCTAAAATAACAGCGTGACATTACACACCTGATCTTTACTGTTGATTTTGATATATAAAAGTTACACATATCCATGATACCATAAAATTAAATAGAAAATAAAACCTGGTGTTTTCTGTTTAAATAGCCCATCTGAATATCATAAAGTTATTCATGAATATTGATCCTTTCACAAGAAAAGAAATAGTTCAGTGGCATAAAAACTTTTTAGGAATGATTCTAATTCATATTTCATAAAAAAAAAAAAAAATCTGAAAGGAAAACAGAATTAAAGGTAATTAGTTTAATATGGAGAAAATTAATTCATATTTAAACATCTTGAAACAACTTGATCTTGAAATTATTGATCTTGATCCAATTATTATGTTCCTTATTCTTTGCCCTGATAGATTGATTTTGCAGATGTTGAGAAGGCTTCTTGGATTAACAAGGTAAGATTTATGCTGCAGAAGTTAATTTGCCTCTTGACATATTTTTGCAGACCTCTAGTCTTTTTCATAAACGTGTCTGCCTGTGGGAGTTTAGACTACTATTTCAATATTTCTGCCTTAAATACATGTCTCTAAATGTGCTTGTTTGTTGTAGATTCTTCAGCAGGCATGGCCGTTCTTTGGCATGTACATGGAGAAGCTTCTCATTGAAAACATTCAGCCAGCCGTAAGATTATCCAGCACCCATCTGAAGACCTTCACCTTTACTAAAGTTAACATGGGACAGAAGGTATAATTCCACAATCTGAGGCTCTGTGTCCTTAACTGCGAATAGACCGTGATACCCCACTACTATAACTATATTAGCAATCATTATAGAGTTTACAACAGTGTATTTGCGTTTCAGGCTCCAACTGTTACATGGGTACGAGCGTACACACATGAGCTGGAAACAAGAGAGGTCATCCTTGACCTCAACATTGTGTAAGCTATGACTTTAAATGTCATTTTGATACTGTATTATGCTAACCCACGTATGATTGCTATAATGTGTGGTTTAATTCTACTGTAGTTACGATGCTGATGTGGACATTGATGCAGATGTTAAACCAGCCATCAAAGTAGGAGTCAAAGGGCTTCAGGTTAGTGAAGGAATTTAATGAATGTTAAAATGAAAACTTCAATTTAATAGTAGTAGATAGGCTTTTTTTTCAGTTGATGTTCAAATGTTGACTTTCAGTCAGACGAGATCACATTTGTGACATACACTACCATTCAAAAGTTTGGAGTCAGATCAAAACATTTTTCTCATCTTTTTCTAGTCTCTTATTCTCACCAACGCTGCATTTTTTAAATCAAATATACAGTAGAACAGTAATATTGTGAAATATTAGTACGGGAAAAAAAAATCTCTTTTACTAGAATTTAAAATGTAATATATTCCTGTAATGGCAAAGCTGAATTTTCAGCATCATTACTGCAGTCTTCAGTGACACATGATCCTTCAGAATTGATTCTAATAATATGCTGATTTTCTGATCAAAAAACATTGATTATTGTTATCATCAATGATGTAACAGTTGCGCAATATTTTCGAGGAAACTGTGATACATTTGATTTTTCTCAGAATACTTTAAAGAATAGAAAGTTTAATAGAACAGCATTTATTTAAAATAGAAATGTATTGTAACATTATAAATGTCTTTACTGTCACTTTTGAGCGATTAAATGCATCTTTGCTGAATAAAATGATTAATTTCCTTTAAAAAAATCTTACTGACCACAAACTTTTGAATAATAGTGTACAGGAGTTTCCTGCCGAACCCTCAGCCACAATGTTCCAAAAAATGTATTGTGTCCATATGTTTGTTTATCATCATTTGAGAGTATTTACAGGAAATGCACCAACATCTAGGAGAGTCCCCACGGCACAAGTTAATGTATAAAAGTATGAAAATGTGTGAATGAGTTTATTTTTTCCTTCAGCTTCAGGGGATGCTACGTGTAATTCTCGAGCCTCTGATTGGCCAGGCACCCCTTGTAGGTGGAGTCACCATGTTTTTCATTCGCCGACCCGTGAGTATGGATATTGCAAGCATTTGGCATGCTCAAAGTAAAAAAAATAAAAGTGTCATGAGTTCATTAGCAAAACATGAACATTTTAAATGGCATTTCCAGGCTCTGCAAGTCAATTGGACTGGAATGACTAACCTTTTGGATGGTCCAGGGCTAAGGTACGTTCACAGATTTTAGTAGTTTTGATTGTCACTCAATAATATGTGTGTAGAACCTTAAAATGTTGAAATGTCCATGTGCATTTGTTGTATTTATGAAAATCTGTCAGAATAATGTTTTTTCTTTTTTCTTTTTTTTTTTTACTTGACAGTTCTCGATACACATGTTATCTTAGAAGTATTGAAGTATTATTATTGCATTATTTCATAACTTATGCACTTTGTTAGTTAGGGTTAGGGTTAGATTGTGTCCTTAAATTGTGCATATACATTGTATTATCAAACAGTTAACCCTGTAATAAGCATGAGCAACTCAGTCACATTAAAGCTGGAGTAGGTAAACATAAATGAAAAAACAAACAGTAAACTAGCTGGCCACCTACACTCATCTTCAAAACTGCTTCAGGACATGGAATGTTGTCATGCAAGTTTATATATAGACGATTGTGTGTAGCCTGAAAGCCTCCAGTGTGTGGAGGGATAAATAGGACAGGTGTAATAATAAGGATTAAAGGTGTCCTTTTTCCAATTACTGATTACCTTATTGTGCTCTTTGTTCTTAGTCTGCCATCATTTTATATATAATACATAACATGCTGTCTCAAAACACAATTTTTCATTATTTAGTACAAATTGGAAAAATAATGTTATTTCTGATAACTGTTAACTCATTAATCTCTATAACAATCAGGGATAAACCCATATATCCTGCAACCCAGGACAGATTTTACCTGGCTGTAAGACTCTTGTAGTCACTGAGTAATCCAGGCATATATTAAATGATATGTAACGTGATATGTAGTCTTTTTCAACAAAATCTGAATCTCAATTTACTCTTTAGTCATATGTCAGAATCAGCCATTGTGGACATCATCGCCTCTCTCATGGTTCTGCCCAATCGGATGTGCATCCCTTTGATTGACCAAGTCAAGGTTGACGAAATGAAATTTCCACTTCCTCGGGTAAGACTGGGAATGATCATTTTCCATTTCCAAAATCAGTCAAAAAGCTTTGTATGTGTTTGTTTTCAAACTGGAGAATAATTTACACCATGTGAACATCTTTAGGGTGTTGTACGGGTCCATGTTTTGGAGGCCCGGAATCTTGTAGCAAAGGACACGCACATGATGGGACTAGTAAAGGGCAAGTCAGATCCATATACTGTGCTGAGGGTCGGGAACAAGCAATTCAAAACAAAGACCATCAAAGAAAATTTGAATCCACGCTGGAATGAAGTTTATGAGGTAATTATTATGAGCAGTCCTTAATCTATCTGTATAATATTCAAGGTCTATTCCACTGAATGGGTGTCATGTGCTTGTTGTAACTCTTCCAAGTAACACATCATTTTTTTAATCGTTTTTAAAACTGAATCTAAAAACACATATATTTAACCATTCAAAATATGTATTGGTCCATCTCAGGTAATGCTGTTTCATTTTTTACAAGGTTTTTAATTGGAAGATGGATGCATTTTTCTCCAAAACTTGTCTTTTAAAAAGAATGTTAAAAAAATGTCAACTAATTCCTTTTTTTTGGAGATGTTTGTTTTAAAGAAATTGTTAACTTGTGCTGTTCTAAAAAATATTTTTGTCCTTTTAAAGGCGACTCAAGCCTCAAGATTATACAAAAATAATAATAATGTATTAATATTAATTGGGTAACAGGAATTAACATTGGGTAACAGGAATATGTGTCCAAATGTGTATAAAGGCTTGACTACACTTGTGAGGTGTTAATGTGAGCCGCACCTTACTGGTAAAAAGGCTTATAAATCGGCCAAATCATGTTTCTATTTAAATCTAGTGTTCTGAACAGGTTTCTGTGAGGGTTATGATTTTTTGTTTTATTTTTTTAAGGAAATAATTAATAATTAAGCACAGATAGGATATGGAGGCACACACCAATGCAAAAGAAAAAAGATTTCTGAAGGATGTTAATCATATTTCATGCTAAAATGTAGCAATAAAGTGGGGGCAGGTAACATGCTATTTTTTCAGCGTTTTAAGTAGTTAATAATTCATGTTTCAAATGATATATTTTACATTTGCTGTTAGATTAAAGTGCAGGACACTTGACTTAATCATATTTTTTTTATTTTAGAGTTCATTTTCATGCATATTTGTACATATAATGTTCTGGGGACAGAAATGGAACCCACAAGTCATTTCAGATAGTAAAATAGGAAATGCAAAGAGATCTCATTAATATTTGATTTCAATAGTTTGTCATTCATGAAGCTCCTGGACAGGAGTTGGAAGTGGAACTTTATGACGAAGACACAGACGCTGATGACTTTTTGGGCAGGTAATGATGATTATGCTATTATAGATGCTCATAGTCATTATTTTACCCATTTTATGTGATTGAGTGTGAGATGTTGGATTGTCTGCCACAGGTTCAGTTTGGATTGCGGAGATGTGAGAAAAGACCGAGAGATAGACGAGGTGAGCTTTAGAAAGATCAGAATCATAATGCTCCTTTACTGATAGTTGATTGGAATGAGAACAAGAAAAAAAAATTATATACTTCTCTGAACATTGACAAAAAAAAGTCTAAAAATATACCATGATATAATTAAGTTGTAACTTTGATTTGCAGTGGTACACTCTGGAGGACATTGAGAGTGGTCAGATACATATGAAATTGCAGTGGTTTTCCTTGCTCACAAACCCAGAACTGCTGAAAGAGGTAAGCTTGTATTTATTGCATTTATAATAGTTACCTTGATGTATTGATTTAGATACTGCGGCAGATGGTTAAAATATGTGCCGTGATTTAAGTGGTGTATTTAACAAAATATGTGTTATATCTAAAGAATCAAACTGTGTCTGGGTCAAATTTAAGGTTATTTTCATATGTTTTCTTCTTATTTGTATATTTTCACCGTTCAGACCAGTGATGGGCTCGCTTGTGCCATGCTGGCAGTATATCTAGATAGTGCCTCCAATCTGCCTGTGAGTATACTTGTACAATGAGAGCACTTCTAAAAGACTGCCAGCCTATTATAACAAACACAGCATGTGAAAACAATTGATATTGTCTTCCATTTTTATTTGACTTCAGAAAGAACAACATGAATTCACCCATAATGAGAAGCATGGAAAACAACCCAAAGTGTCTCGGGTAAGAAATTGCCTCAGCTTCTTTATTCTACACAGTTTGCAGTCGTTTCTTCATTTCTTCAAAACCATCATTTCATTGTCCCTGACTTTATGGGGGAAGAATCTACTTTTAAGCTTCTCAGAATCAATCCAGACACAGCTTAATGGGTAAATTAACAAACTTTTCAGATAGGCTTAATGCAATAATGAAAATGTTGTCATCATTTACTCACCCTTGTGTTGTTACAAACCTCTATGTTGTTATGTCAGTGGAAGACAAATAGAGTTTAAAAAAATAAAATAAAAAATAAACCTATGGTTATTGTGTCCAGCTCCAAAAAGGTTCCATAAAATTACACCATAAACACTATAAAAATACCATATCAAGCTTCTGAAGCCAAATGATAGGTTTGTGCGAGGAACAAACTGAAATTAAGATTCACCGTTAATAAATAGATGAGTAAATGATAACCAATTTTTCTATTCTTTTAAGCCTTTCTGAAAAGTTTGTCTATTAGGCTTACTCGTGAATAAGGTGAATTTTTTTTTCTTTTCTGTTAGCAGGTCAAAATGCTAGATGTCTCGGTATTTGACTCTTATTCCTTCTCATGTGTTTGGAATGCAGCCTCCTACCATCTTGTACTGAATAGAGAGCATTCCAGAGATTATATCATATCGTTTTAACTGTGAGCATGATAAAGTCAAGGTGCAGGTTTTCATTTCTGCTTCTGCTTGTAATGACCTGTTCATCTGGTTTCTACCAGTGGCTCAGCTATGAAAATGATCACGTTAACCACATATACATGTCATGCAAATCAACAGGTGAAACATTAGGACTTTTTCATGATCTGAGTTTCATAATCATAATATCACCTCATTGTCAGTGGATTACAAACCTATTATTTTGACATTTGGCTGGATTTTTTTTTATATAGTAGAGTAATCTACTGGTCAGGACATTTTCCTGCACACATTCTCTGAATTCTTTCTTCTGTCAAAAATAAAAAACATTTTTTTGCAGATGCCAGAACTGGTTTTGGCATGATGTGGTTTTTAATGCACCACTTGCTAATTCATCTATAAGCTGCATTCCAATCGATGAGCGTAATTGTTTGTCTATCACCTGACTTAGTCACTACCTGACTTAAATTAAAATCTGTGCTAGATTTGTAAAAAATCATAAACAACTGGAAAGTTTAAGGAAAAGTCATGGGAAATCATTGATGGAAAAAGCTTGGGAACCATATCTAAGGGTTACTTGGAATATACATCATCAAAATGTGTATTTCCCTAAATGAGATTTATTTACGGTGTCCATTTTTAATTTCAGCTCACCAGAAAAACTAATGATCCCAACTCATACGTGGAGTTTTCCATTGCTCAGCAAAGTCAAAAAAGCAAGGTATTTAACTTATTTGGAATATAATTCTAATGCCAATCCCCTTCAGCTTTTCCTCTTTTTTTTACATAGTGGATCAGATATTTAGAAGCTGCAGTGTTTGTATTTGTTTTGACAGATTGTATATGCCACAAAAGACCCGACTTATGATGAATGCTTCACATTCTTTGTGCACAGCGTGAAAAACCAAGTGTTGAATGTTGAGGTAAACCAGGTCTTAAAATAATCTATTTTACAATTTTAAAACAGACTGAGTTTTTCTTGTTTTTCCATACAAAAGGCTTGATAAATATAACAAACATCAGAAATTGATAGCATTATTATGTAATATATAGAAAATAAATCTATATTTTTTATTTTTATGTGACCTCAGGTAAAGGAACACCAGAAGAAATCCTCATTGGGCAAACTCACTCTGCCATTGGTCCGGCTGCTCAATGTTTCTGACATGACAATGGACCAGCGTTTTCAGCTTGAGCGCTCCGGAGCCAATAGCCAGATCAAGATGAAAGCTGTTCTCAGGGTGAGCGACTAAACACAGTACTAAAACTTAAAATCAAACATTTAAAAGTAATATTATTTATTATATTGGTTACACTTAACAGTAAGTTTAAATATGTTAACATTAGTTAAAGTATTAGGTATCACAAACTAACAATGAAATTTACATTACATTATTTATTAATCTAGGTTAATATTACAAATTTCAACATTACAATTTGTAAAAATGACATAATATACTTTTAAAGGATATGCATTAATAAGGAACTAATAAGTATGTGTTAAGTATGAATTAATAATTATGTATTTATTAATTATTATTAACCTAGATTCACAAATTAATTTAAATGGTTGAATGAATGAATTTATTTAAATTGTTGTTCAGTGTTACATACATTCAATTCCTACAATACATTGTGGTTGGCACAAACAATGTTTATCTTTGTTGCAAGTAACCCAGTATTGGTTCCTTTTTTATGTTTTATATATATATATATATATGTATGTATGTATGTATGTATGTATGTATGTATGTGTGTATGTGTGTGTATGTGTGTGTGTGTGTATGTGTATGTGTATGTGTATGTGTATGTGTATGTGTATGTGTATGTGTATGTGTATGTGTATGTGTATGTGTATGTGTATGTGTATGTGTGTGTGTGTGTGTGTGTGTGTGTGTGTGTGTGTATGTATGTATGTATGTATGTGTATATGTAAAGTCTCCCTCTAAAGGATTTGATGTAAATATAGTTATATTGTATATATGTTTTATTGTATATTAAGACATACATTAATAATGAATATAATATTTGTTGGTAAATATTTAACAATGACTTCACACCTTTCGCTTCAATTAGATCCTTGCGTTGGAGAAACGGGAACCAAAGGTTGTCACTCCACCAGCTCAGGATAAGGCAACAGTCTCATCGAGCCAAACTCGCCCTGAGCCTCCGACTCCAGTTCCTGTTCAGCCCGTACAGAGCAACCTGAAAGAAAAAGTGCCCGTTTCATCTGTCCCGCTCTCCAGAACACAGACTGTTCCTGCCCCTATGCCATCTACAGTCAGCTCCTCTAATGAACTGCAAGCGGATTATCCCCCCTCCCGACGAAGCACTTTCGTGAGCACAGAGGCGCTGCATTCGAGCCTGTCCACCCCCAGTCAAATGCGCCGCTACGATTCCCAAAGCCTGTTGTCGGAGAACTCAATAGCTTCTTCTCGCTTTGATCTAACAGACACTAGTGTCCCTTATCCTGAGTATGTAATATGGTGACACTTACATTGATTGATTTATTTATTTATATTGCGCTTAATACAATACAGATATGAAGCAATGTTATGAAGCAAACTCAGTTTAACTATAAAGCAGTACCGTGTCTTTATTTAGCTCAAGTCAGTTCAGTGTTGATTCAGTTCAGCTCAATAACAGTTCAAATGTTTTGTTCTACAAAAATCTTCAAACTTTCACCAATGAGTTTATATGTTCATTCAAAGGGCCATCTTGAATCATCAGGGCAGCTTTGGGCAGATCCAACTCACATTGCGTTATGCCACCTTAAGGAAGCGGCTCATCGTGATGGTCAACAGCTGCAAGTGAGATGCCTGTGTCTCTTTTTTTTAAATATATACCTTCTAATTATTTACCACACAGCTGAAAGAATCATAAAAACTATTATCCTTCTTCATGACTCCTTAGGGATCTGGTTTCCTGCAGCGAGAACGGCTCTGATACTTACATCCGCATGTATCTGCTGCCTGATCTGACGTGGAAACACCGCAAGCGCACTCCGGTTAAAAAGAAAACTGTGAACCCTGTCTTCAATGAGATGTTAGAGCCATTTTTCACTTCTTGAAAACCAAGTATTTTCATTGTTTGAAAAGATCTCTAAAATAACTCTTCATCTCAGATTTGAGTTTGCCGTGTCACCGGAGGAAGCAAGAACCAGAAAGTTGGATGTTGCTGTAAAAAACAATAAAATGCTTCACAAAAGGGAGCGAAAGGAGATTGGAATGGTAAGTAGATAAAGAACGTGGATTGACATGAATATATGAGGCAGCGATAGACTAAGCATTATTAGGATGTTGAGATTAAAAATGTTATTTATATTTCCCAAAAGGTTTTGATTGATTTGTCTGAAATAGATCTAAACATGGGCTCCACAGAATGGTAAGGACAGCAAATGTGGTCAAGTAAATTTGTTGTGGCATTAACTTTTACCGCACAGAATTTTTTTACTAATATGGTTTAAGCATACAGATGGTTTGTGTTTATGTATAATTTTTTCTCTCAAACAGGTATGAACTCTCTCTCCCCGGGCTAAAGAAGACAAACTAGCAGAACAGAGGTCAACTTGTCGCAAAATAACTTAGAAAATGTATTATTTATCTTATAATTTTATCTTGTACCCATTGCTGAGAGCTACCCAGATGAGACAGACTAAGTACTTTGACACTGACTTTAAAGGTGATTTGAATACATAATTCCTAATTCTACACAATATTTCCTCTTTATTGCTTATGTTGACCATATGCCATTCTGTAGGATACAATTTTATACATTATCTATTTTCACATTTATACTTCGAGCTTCATGCATTTGCAGTCTTTTTTATGTGATACAGTGATTCTTGACATGGCTTTCAGTCTTTTTCCTTCTTTCTGTCCAAGTCTTCAAAACAGGTTTATAATTTTTTTTTTATTGCGGTTAACAATACTTGTTCATTAACATTTTTTATATAAATATCAGTATGAACTCATGAAATGGTAGCAAAACTTCTTGAATTCCTGAATATAGAGACAAATATGATTTAAAAGCATCTTAAAGCATGAAGTATTATTTTTGGTTGTTACAATGGAATTCAAGATTCCTAAGATCTATTTTTCCAACAATATGTCTTTCTGCACTAATAAGAAATATAATTGTATTGATTTATTGATATATTTGTAACTAAGATGTGGAAGAGCAATATATGTGGATTGTGCCTATACACTTTTTTTGAATGTCAAAAGTATCAGCTGTATAAGGGTGTAAGAAATTACAATAAAACAATTTGAAGTTTCGAAGTTCTTTATTTGCAGTGCAGTTTGTATAAATGTGCCTGCATATTTGTTTGTGCATGTTTAGTGGAAATATCACCAGAATTAAAAAAAAATAAAAAATTTGTAAACATTTTACAGCAGAAACAGAAAAGAATTCATTATAAGGCACATGCATTTTCCATCATTAAAGCCCTTTAAAGTTTTAATGATTCAGTAAGGAACATTATGGGAACTACGGTTTCATTTACAAATCTTCTCCCTGATAGTATCTGATTGTGATCAATCCCTCAGTCTCACTGTAAACTGATTGCTCTTTAAATGACTAAGTGAAAGTGATTAAATATTCAGGATAAGCATTATCATCACGAAATACCACAAAAATGGTCGGAGCAGCAGGGTTGTCCACAACTGTGTCGTACAGGTCACAGTTGGCATTTTTTGGAGGTGGCACAAACATCCCACCTGCTCCTTTAGTGAAGTCTCCCGTAAGGACTTTGCAGAGGTACATGTGCTTATGTCCCTGAGCATTAGGCACTGAGTATGTGTTGCTAGAAGAGTAGCTTGCATTAAGTGCAAAGTATGTGCCGTTTCCAAATGCTGCAGCTGTAACAGGAAAAATTAAGAGATGAAAAATACATACATACACCACTTCAATTAGAATGATGGAATGCAAATATTATAATGCCTGTAGTAAATGATTTACCATTTTTTCCTGCATAACTGCGATTAAATCCACTCTTATTGATGTGATTGATAGTCTGCTCACTGGTTCCATGAAAGAGTCTTTTCTCATTGTTTTGATGACCATTCTTTTTTTCCATGACACTTTTGTTATTCTGGTAGTTCTTCCACATGCCAGGATTCTGGATTCGTTCAATCTATAATACAAAAACAGGCGTAAAAAACAGACAAGAATCCCATAATGAATACGAGTATAAAATTGAGTTGTCTGTGAAGTTGTCATGTGTTTATTTCCTTGTCATTTACAATTTATTGCACTGCCTTTCTAGTTCAGAAATTAGATCCACCTACACCCATTCTAAGAATTCTATCTTTAACTGGGGTTGGAATCCTATAAAATTGAATGAACTGTTCATAAAACACTAAACACAATACAATAAAATGAAACGCACCTTCAAGACTTTGTTGTTTGGACAAGTGGCCTGAAAGCGCCCCAATACGTCTATGTATTCTGTGCTGGTCGGTTGCAAATTAAACTTTTGGTACAACTCATTAGGTGCCAAGGCATCCCAATGCTGTGGGATACTTTCAGTAGCTGGAGAAAAATAAAAACTTATTTAAAATTAGTTCTAGTGCCATTAGACAAATCATATCCAATTCACATCTTTTATTTATGATAAGATAATAATTTACACATTTATTCACTTTAATTAAGTTTTTATATATGTATTATTTTCATTTTTCGTATTGATAAATGATACTACACAGCAAATACCTTTCAGTCTGTCAATGCGTTGGATGTTCATCTTGTTTCCTCCAGTGGTGCTCACCGCAGGACCCTCAGGCAGTTTGACCTGGTACGTTTGGCCTTGGAAGGTAATTCTGATGTCTGGAGCTTGGCTGTCGAGGGCCTTTTCCAACTCAAAATTTGTGCGTTGATCAAAACTTTTATATTGCCCACCTTGTTCATACTGCCAATCCACAAGTTCACTTGTGTAATCCATTTCTTTTTTGAGTATCACATCCTCTTTGGCTGTTTTGAGCATTTCTTGGATTTCCTGAGTGGCTTTTAGAACATCTCGGCTGAGACCTTGTACTGTGAGTGTGGCCTGTCCTGAGGTCCCTTCTGAACCCTTATTGGCTTTGTAGTCTAACCTTATAGTCACATTCATAGTCCTTTGCAGCTCATGGATTCTCTGTTGGTCTTTGTCTGAAAAGGTAAGTATGGCTGTGTCTGTGATAGACTGGAACACTTGTTCATCAGTGATCATGTCCTCTAAGAAACGCTTTGTTTTGTCCATTTCTGCTTGCGATGGTCCACAGATAGAAAAAAACACTGGATCTACTTGCACGCCTTCAATGACAAAGTCTTTGCCACCATGTTGTTTCATTTCTTTCTCCCAAGATCCACTGAAGAAGGATTTAGCATATGCTGCAACATACACAAAGTTGGAATGCAGAAATCGGTCAGGTCGCGTTTGATATCTTTGTTGTGCATGACCTTATTAAAATGCATTTCTAAACTACACTGTTTTATGAATTAAAATTGTAATGTTTTAAAGGTTAATCAGAAAATTTCATGTTCTATGAAATTAGGTTGAAGTGAAAGTGATGAGATTCATACTTTTGATTTTTGACCATGTACTCTCTTTCTCTTGTTTGGCAGGTCCAGTTTCTCGATACTGCATGCTTTTGAGGAATTCAGGAAGCATGGGGGCCTGGAACACAACCAATCTGACCAGCTTGAGAGTGGACTGGGGAGTTTTTCCTATCATGTCCATCACACCATCCATCATGGAGTCTGCTACTTGACCTGGAGACAACCCCGCTTGTCCTGAGAAAAAGAAAGCAATGCGACTATGAACCATGTCCATGTTTTTAGCTAAAGTTATGAACATAAAAAATATTGTACAAATTTGGGCTGCCAAAGTTAATGCAAGATAAAAAAGGTTATCACCAGTTCACCACTTATTTATATATAGTGCTAAACCAGAATTTGAGAAAATAAATTAAATGTATTGTACAAATAATAAATACATATATATATATATATATATATATATATATATATATATATATATATATATATATATATATATATATATATATATATAAATAAATAAAAAAAACAAGTGATGTGGAAAAATAAATTAACAAAAAATATATATCTAATACAGGTATATTACTTATAGAAATTGTATTCATATGCTCTCTTTATATTTAAGGACAGTCATTGTGTGACATAGATAAATAACAATATCACTTTCCCTCTCAACTGTTCTTTTTCCTGTTCTCACCTGTGCCAATAGCTGGGAGTGCAATGGAGGTTAACTTTTCCTTGGCACACATTTCCAGGGCCTTTTTAACATGTTTTTGGATCATAATAGCATTGCTTTGTGCTGAAATGTGGATTATCCTTTTACACTGTAAATTCCCCGCTTGAGTCATTATCAGTCCACTGTTAGTCTTGGCCGCTGGAAAAACACATGAACCAGAATTATAAATCTGCTCTGTTCTGTGTGTTAAACTGTGTAAAATTTCAGGACATGTGATTTTTTTAAAAAAAAAGGATGATTTATTATGTAATTTATTTATTAGTTCTTATTAAGATATTTTAGGAACTAAAACATGCTTCTTACCAAGCTGCTGGCACTCAGCTTCAACATTTGGCCCGGCCTTATCCATAATAGCCTTTGAGACACCTTGACAGTTTGAGATAAAAGTTTTATGTAAATCTCATTCATTCCTATCTTATAAAATTAAGCAACAAGCAATTAAAGGCAAAGTGCTTGAAAAGTCATTAGTAAGGCATAAAAACATTATCAGCCTTCTACTAACTCAGAATTAGTAACTTTACCTGATTTCAATGTGAACTCTTTATTGCTGGAGTTCACAATGACATCAGTTTTCTCTGTAGTAATATCACCATTCAGGACCTGAAGTGTTATTCCTCCCACTGTAGTCTCATGAATCCCGGATTTTGTTGTGACCTTTGAGAAGGGGCCTGTGATTTCATTGTAAAATAAAACAGAACTAAATAATAATGGAAAGATATCATATCAAGGGGAACTGACTTCATACATCCACTAAAAATTACATTGAGACCAATTAATTATAGGTTATAGGTAATTTGTATATGAAAATTGAAGTTTTGGGCACCTGTGCTCAGCGGCTGTGTGGGGTTACTTGCTGAGGCAGATTGGCCGATAAACCTTTTGCTGAACTCATCTGTGAATGCCTGTTGTGAAAGACATATAGTATTACTGGGGTCAAAATAACATTATTATTGTACTAAGTGTCAAAAATTGTGACTAAATGGATCTAAAAAAGGCTGATATGAGATCATATATCAGATACCTGAATGGTTTGGGTATCTTTGGGGTGAAGAGCAAATACCACTTCCTTCACGTGCTTTGAACTTCTTTTACTGCTAAACTTGAAGGCCGAGTCCAGCATTGTGCAGACCACCAGTGGCTTTGGAAATCCCAGGTTTCCTGTGCCAATGGCAGAGAAAACAATGGAGCTCTGCTGACGCTGCTCTGCCTGACCCAAACACTTATCCACGATATCCTCCAGCATCTGCTCAAAGAGAATAAAAAAGTCATCAAAAGCATCAGATTTGAAATACTAATCTCTAAATCAACCAATATTATCTTAATTAATTAATAATAGTATTACCTTCTGCTCGTTCCCTTGTCCCTGATTCCAGTGTGGTACAACTGCATGGAACACCAGTTTGTTCTTCAGGTTTGCACCAGCTGTTTCAAAGACTGCTCCAACGTTTGCAGAGCCTGTGACTTGCTGATTGAGCAGAACCTGAAGCTGTGGACCAGCTGCTTTGAGAAGGGCAATTGAAATAGCTCCTACACCAAGATTCAGGTCACCGCTGAGAGTGTTCACAACAACATCCATCTTTACAAAAAAAGAGCAGTTATATACAAATGATTAGTTTGCACATGCACCAGCATTCACTTAAGAACAGGACCTAAGAACGTCTTGAAAAACAAACAAAAAAAACCTCTTATTTTAGAAAAAATGAAATCTCCAGACATTTTGATATTTCAAATACAAAAATGCACTTTAGGAAAAAGCAATACACCAAATAATATTATGCATAATTTGTAAATATTGAACTCACTGTTGTATCCTCAATGTTTCCTTTCATAAGTGTGATAGTTAAGCCTTCTTTTGTCTGAAAACTTTGTGATGCCCCTTGAAAGAGCGCAGTTATCTGGTGCTGGCTTGGAGAAGAGCTTGCTTGGTTTTGCTGCTGGCTGCTTGAACTGCTTCCAGCTGTTATGATTGGGGTAGGTGAACTAACCCCATAAATTTTCTTCACAGCAGCTTCTAAAGCTTGAACCGTTTGATCATTATTGTCAACTAGGTGAATCTTCCTCAGCGCAATGTCCCCTTCAACAAAATCACAGAACTCTTTTATAGCTTTCACAATGGTACATGCACAAAGGTCCAGAGGGAAACCAAATACACCAGAGCTAATGGCTGGGATTGCCAACGACTGGAAGCTTTCTTGATCTGCCACATTCAGACTCTTCTTCACAGCTTTCTTCAAGAGCTTTTCGGACTCCTGAGGTTTTGAAGGATTATATTGTGGTCCTATTGCTAAGATGACATGCTTGCATCGCAGCCGTCCTCCAGCATCGAGGAGAACTGCATCACCTGTTGTCAACTTCCGTCTTTTGACAAGCTGGTCGCAGTCATTCTGAAGTTTAGGACCAGCAGCAACTGAGAGTGCTTTTGCTAAACCTCCATCCAGTAGGAGGGTCTCTTTGCATGCACCGACCACTGCATCCGCTTGAAATGAACACATGTCAGCTTTGTTTACTGTAATTTCAATTCCTTCATGTGATTTATATTGATAAGCAGGCTTTACAATCTGTGATTGAACAGTGTCATGTGGGTGGTCATACTCGTCTATTAATTGGACCAAACAGTTCATATTTGTCTTGGCCATTGTCACACACACTGACTCTTTCTCCTTGAAGAACTTCTTTGCCCCTGGTTTAACTATTTTCATGGTGCAGTGATGCACAGATGTAAGCAAGTCCTCAAATAAAGGCACACACTCAGAGACATAAAGCTTTGGTCCACTGATCATGATGGTTTCATCTTTGAAGACCACAATCACTTTACCTGTCACCTCTTCAAGCCAATCCTGCTTTTTGTGATCCTTGATGAATGTGACAACGGTCTTGTGAGCCTTCAGAGTTTTCTCGAAGTGTGAGTTTTTCTGAACAAAATCATTTAACTCTTGTTCAACATCCGTGATAGACTCTACAAAACCAGAAACCACCACCTGGTTGATGGATGTCTGTACTGTAACATTTTTAACATTGTTTTTTATGTGAGAGACAAGGTCTTGCCAATCTGATCTTGTTAGAACACTGGGATCTTCTACGTTGAAGCTCAAATGATCCAGATCGGTCTGCATTCGCTTCTCACCAACATCCAAGTCATTGTCTGTTTTTCCAACAAGCAAAACTCTCTTTCCATCAGATTCTAATGCTACATTGATTCCTTTGTTAAAAAACAAAACTTTGGACATTTCCTCAAGATCCTTCTTGTGTAGAAAATCTAAAACAGATTGGTGGAGCTCAGTTGGTTTACGAATTAAATTAAGAACAGCCTCCAGTATCTTGTTCTTTGTTTCCAGCATCTCATCTTTTAGACCGTAAAGAGTTAACTTGTGGCTGTGTGCATGGTATGTTATGTCCATTTCTGGAAATTTGTCTCGAGTTTGCTGCTCCAAACCATCACAGAGAAGAAGCTTGTAAATGGATGGAGTCATATTTATTTCATCAGTCTCACTACCCTTCTCCCTTTGTATTTTTTGGGTGACTCTCTGAACAGTTTCTCTCAGAATTCCCTCAATCCTGTCCACATCTTCTTTCAGTCCGGCTACAGCTATTGTCCCTTCATCTGTGTAAGGAACCAGTGTGACTGCCTCTCCCACCACTGCATTTTGAATTTCAGACTGTATCTCTGTCCATGCATCCTTCTGAATGTGGAGCTCAATGGATTTAAATTTAGACATTGCCACTGAGAACCCAGAGAGGGCATTGTCTGTCCATGTTTTAATGAGTTTTCTTGTCTCCCCGCCTCGGTTAAGCAAGGATGATGAAGGACTGATCTTCACTGCTAAGGATTGAAAATCCATCTCACAAAAATGACTGGACATAGCTTGGGTGACTAAACCCAGAGATTTTTGGTTTTCCTTAAAGTGGTGCCATATAGTCTTATCAATCTTCTCAGTAAATTCCTCTGGAAGTCTCAGAGTGGGTCTATCTTTACCATATAGAGCTGTTTGTAGTGTTTTGTAGTATGGCAGTACTCTGAAAGGCTGCTTTTTAATCTGATGTTGATGGTTGATGACGGTTTGCACATCTGAAAAGGCACACATTGAATAGTTTATGCATATGTAAAAATTTAATTCAATAAAAACATTTTTATTGTCACCACTTCATGTACCTTCAGGATTTTTAAAAGTGATTATTGCTGACTGATCCATTTCCATTGTAACCCCATCATCCTCTACTTCTCCAAATTTTTCAAAATAGAGCATGAGGTAGTCTAAGTTTGTGTTCGGAGGTAAGCCTTCAGCTTTCACCGTTGATGTCATCTCAAGTAATCTGACTTTTATGTTTTTCCTCTTAATAATTCCATTGCTTGGGCAGGATATAATGAAGTTTTTTGCATCTATATGGAACAAAATATAAGTAACAGGAAATGTGGGTTAAGGGCAAGGTGATCAACCCCACCCCCATCCCCATGTACATCTGGAGAGTATACTCTACTGGAGAACACAACCCAAGACTTACCCTTGCTATAAGTAAAGGTTACCACAGCACAATTGCTCTCTGGTATCATTTCAATGCTGAAGTCATTAGACTCGGCAGAAGATCCTTTCAGCACATTTTCCACCAGCATTGTCAGAAACTCTTGACCGTTGTTTTGGATGTTTTCAATTACAGCTGATCTATGGGTTGTATCTTCTTCTTTTTTCTCAGGTGGCTCAACCTTCTCTTCTTCTTCTTCTTCTTCTTCTTCTTCTTCTTCTTCACTGTGGGGTTCACCTGAAAATAAAAACATCATTCATCTGAAAAGTTTCACACATTGTCTACAATGGTGGTGAGTGGAACGCAACAAAAGACAACAATAGAATCCATTATAATTAATGATGCTGTCTACATTGGATGCAATGTGGTGCAACATATCTCATGAACTGATCCCCCGTTCTATTTCTGATGTACTCCAAGCACCTATGCCATTTCTGACACAAAGAACAATTGCAATAGTTGGATTTGCAATAGTTGCTTTGTCACGTCTGGTGTAGACAGACTGCAACTTCCTGTTGCAGCACGGTGCGTTGCAGCACGGTGCACGGTTAGTTTTGCTGATACAAATATATTTGGATTACTTATATTTAAATTAACTTAAGGATCTAAAGATAACATTTATTACTTTTGGTATCCTTTTTGTGCTAGGGTATCATGTGCAAATGACCATGCTAAAGCTGAATAAAATCTATTCAGTATAGTATACTTATCCCTTTTTTGTCCACGGCTATAGAATACTTGATATCAGATTTTCCTAATATGAATGGTCAGAAAACACTAAACCCCATTCTCTGAACATTTGTCAAATAAATCACTCTTTCTGTTAAACCTTAAACAAGTTCAGGCAGTTAGACACCATTTGCAAATCTCATGCACTTTTTGCAAAACTCTGAACACATTCTCACTCACAATCGCAACAATATTAAATAATATATAATATGTTGCAAAACACTAAACAAGGCAGGCAAGGCAAAAGTTTAACACAACTACAATACACTTGTCATCGTTTATACACAACGACTCAAAATTGTTCACACTTATTTCTAATGATGTGATCAAACCAACTGTACAAAATAAGCCAGTTCAGAGTGTACAGGTGCACTGAATGTTGATATGAACAATAGATGGAAACACTCTGAGATGGAGAGGAGGAAGAGTATGTGTAAGAGGTGGTGGAAAAGGAGGAAGAGGATGAGGACAAGAAAGAGCAAGGTGTGGACAGTGTTGTCAAGGCTGGAACCGTCACACCAGAGGGTTTTTCTCTTTGCCTGGCAAGAGACATTATTGCCTGTAATGTGGACAAAGTCCTCAGGCTGGACCCAACACGAAGACGTGATGCTGAGGCAAAATGAATCTCTCACTAACTTTGATTTTGCAGTTGCACAACTCCTTTGAGTGTAGTGTAACATGCTTTTCATTTAGAGGATTTTTTATTTTATTTTATTTTAACCTTTTTGGCTTTTGCAGTTGGACTACTATATTTTACAGTATGCAAGTGCTGAATATACAGACATTCAGAACTATACAATATTCAGTACGAAATACTATACTTGCAGTGCATACAGTATACGATCTATTCACCTTACTACTGTAAGTTGCGATTACTAAACTTTTTTTGTAATTGCTAAATTAATTTACTGTGTTACAATATACTTTTTTTCTGTAACTGCATGCTTTGGATGCTGTGTTCTCCATTTTTTTATGTAGTGTCTAATAAATGATCTGTAGTGTTTATATTTTGATTGGTTGTGTATGATCTGAAAGCATTGTTTGATTTTGAGCACAAATATGTTTATTATTATTATTATTATTATGCCAGAAGAGTCAGATGTTCTCTGAATGTAGTTTGATGATTTGGTATTGTGTTTAAGGTTTTTCAGAAAGTGGGTGATGGTTTCAAGAAATGTGTTTTAGCAATTCAGAAAAACTGTAATATATAGGGTACAATGAGGCTAAAGGTGCACCAAGGTAAAATGTGCATTTGATTTTAAACTCTAAATCACTACATGGCACAAAAGCTTGCCGCAGAACTTTCCTAAACATCTGCATTTCACGATGCAAGTGGAAATGTGGCTGATCATTTATGCAATCGCGGGCCGCAGTGCAAAGTTGATTCTGAGCTAATTGATCTAATATTTAGTATTTTATAAAATGTTGCAGATTTCAACAGCACATGAGAATCGATTCAATTATTGTCCTGTTAATGATTTTCAGTTTTGTTAAAAGTAATTAAATCAACACTTTTTAATAGCTGAAGAATATGTAAAAGTATGGTATTTGAGGTAAAAAAACAAACAAAAAAACACCCCTGCTGTTGAGGCTAAAGGCACAATCATTAACATGATAATAAATAGCTGACTGCATGACATGGTTAGATAAATATGAAACAAATGAAACAAGTAATAAAAACTCATTGAGTGTTTTAGCGCAATTTTCTCACCTCATGGGATCACAACACTAAGAGATAGTAAATCTTTTCCTGGATTTTTTTTGTGCGTTCCCGAGATTAGACCTTCCTTAACATAATGCCGAAAACCCGAAGTCTCTAGGTGGTCTGGTTGAGGAGTAGATAGAAGTGCAAGATTGGTGCGCACAGACGCACAGAACAGAAATCATGAGTTAACAAGCGCAATTTTGTCCGGTGGAAAATTGCGCTAAAAATATGATATTAATCATATCATTCAGTTTCCTGTGTTAGGTCATTGGTGCTTCTCAATCAGCTCCTTAGTTCAGTAGTTGGGACACTGATCATTATTATAATTATTTAATTATATTCCAGCATAAACATACATCCCTAGACATGTAATATTGGAAAAAAAAATCAACCAAACATTTATAATTTATTTATGGATGAAATGTTGCATGTATGTAACAAGCAAAGTATTTATAATGTACTTTAAATAACATTAAAACATAATATCAACAAGATATCAGTTCTGTTGTTCATAAATACCAGTGCCCGAATTCATGAACACGATATACTGATTCACAACCTCGGAAGCTAGGGAGCCTTTGTCCCAGTTCATTAGTTGCCATGGTTTTTGATTTGCCCTCATTTGTTATCTGTCTTGTTAATTATCTTGTTTAATCCCTAGTGTTTCACTGGGTGCTTCTCAAACGGAAGGCTGCATCCTACCGAGACTGCGTCCTTCCTAGTCCAGTCATTCTGCGGTTTGTAGGCTAGACTCCTCAGAAATTAAACGCTAGAATGAGACAGTCTAGTAAGTGTCCATGGCTACATCACACACGTTCCCGCCCCCACGGTCACGGCACGAAAATACTATTAAAACTTAATTTTGAAATTTATAATTTTATATTAACTGGCTTTCTTTTAATGCAATACAGTGAATGACAGCTGGCTTACATTATTGACAGTTTAGTGTTAAGTCAGCAAAACAAAAGATAACATATATGCTTTCATGTCCAAAAACATTATTTTTGTCTTACATTTAATAATAAACTCAGACAAGCTCAGTACTGACTCATTTTCTGTAAGTTTATTTTCGTGAATTGGAATGTGTGCAAAGGATTGTGGGTGATTAAAGGCCACGAAGGATACATCCAATGCATCCTTCAAAACAGGCCTTCAGCAAATGATGACGTGGCAGCCGAGATATGCAGCCTTTGTGGATGCCGCCTTTCGTTTAAAGCTACACTGTGTAACTTTTTTAGTTGATTCTTAGCAAAAAACACTTAGTTCTTTCAAAAATATATGTGCTCATTAATGTATATTTACTTCTTTCAAGTAATAAAGTATTCTCTTAAGTTTATAATCTGCCATTGAAAGTACATACGGGTGAGGGGTTCGAATGCCGGTCGCCATGTTGCCCCTCCATCTTGAAACTACATTAGCCAAAGAGGGACATACCTGTAAATTCAAGCTTCGCCTTTTGCGTTTTTCACTCAGTGACACCGTGACGAATGCGAGGGGGAGATTACTCGCGAGCTCGCGAGTGCCGGCAGATTTGAAAGATAGTGTGGTGTGTGTGTGTGTGTGTGTGCGTACTCACATTTGAAAGAGAGAATTAAAACGTCAACGCGACAGGCAAATCAGCAAGACCATAGTCAATATTGGAGTAACTTTTCCCAGATGGAAAGAGCTCATGAGGAGAAAAGATTTTAAAACGGACGCCGAGGTTGCCTGCTTTCTTCTCGACAGGTAATTCAGCCTGTTGTAATTCATTTGTGTAAATTCAAAGTTTTATAGTTGCTTGTCTAACCATAGCATGGTTGTGCATAACGCCAGAACGACCTCTAGTATTACTTCATCCTCGCCTCAATGGTGAAAAAGTATTGTTTACCTTGTAACATAAATCTGTGCTGCGACAGATCACAGGTGATGAATAGTTTTAAAGGCGCAATTTTTTAAGCTATATAAAAAAAAGGACACTGTAAATTTTAGTTATTTTTAATTGTTTTTACTTTGTACACATTGTAACGTTAGCCTAATCTTATTATGCTGGGATAGCCGATTCCAAGGGTGACGTTTACCTCCTGACATCTGTCCTGTAGTTTTATTCATTTTAGACGTATTGTTTATTATTGTCATGGACGAAGTGATAACTGGAAGCCATGTTAATCTTGGAATAATACGGCCACCGTAGGAGTTAAAACGCCCTCGGAATTGAGAGGAACAGAAACTAATATTCACTGGGTAGTCATATACAATTTCACCGCTAGATGGGGGTAAAAATCACACAGTGTAGCTTTAAGGAACACTCGCGGTATGTATATAGCCCCGTTTTTTTGCTGTTCCTTGTCCATTATCGTCTGCTTGCTGTATGTTTTGTTCGTGTTTTTGAGAAGTTCTGAGATACCTGAGTATTTTGTTATTTTGATTTTGTTATTAATAAAGACTATGCTAAGCATAGATCCTCCTCTTTTATCCTTTGCCTCAACCACGCCCTGTAAATCATATAATAAAATATCACATTTATTTTTACTACTGTAAAGCCATATTACATTTTCATGGGATCTCCTTCAAAGCTTTCAGAATATTTAGGTTTAAGTTTTTTTTTTTTCTGTGTTTTTAAAATGAACATTTTACTGACAGTTTATTTGTTAAAAATACATTTCCTTTATTTATTCAGATAAACAGAAAATAGTACAAACTTTCCTGAAGTGATTGTTTTGAACAAATAATAACTTAGATATTATGCAAAACATTACTTGAGCTAAAGTATTTGTACCATCCTGGTGAGCCTTTTATCCCGAATGTAGGAAAGATTTTTAAGCAAAACAAACTACTTTAATGATTTATTATACCACAAAATGTGTTGATCCATCAATGTTCAATAATATGTATGTAACACACACACACACACACACACACACACACACAGACACATACATACATACATACATACAGTACATACATACATACATATATATATATATATTATTGAACATTGATGGATAATATGTACACACACACACACACACACACACACATATATATATTAGGGCTGTCAAATGATTAATCGCGATTAATCGCATCCAAAATAAAAGTTTGTGTTTACATAATATATGTGTGTGTATGGAGTATAATTATTTTCTATATATAAATACACACACATGCATATATATTTTAAAAAAATGTGTTATTTATATATAAAATATTTATATATAATATAAATTATATTTAATATAAATATATATACACAGTATATACATGCAAATATTTCTTAAATATATACATGCATGTGTGTGTATTTATATATAGAAAATAATTATACACCGTACACACACATATATTATGTAAAAACAAACTTTTATTTTGGATGCGATTAATCGCGATTAATCGTTTGACAGCCCTATATATATATATATATATATATATATATATATATATATATATATATATATATATACATTCCTCAACATTTTCCTTAAGTTGTGCCTTTAACCCTGTTTAACCCCATTGTACCCTACAGAAAAAGATAACTTGTTACACAATACAGCATACAATATTAACACTTTTTTGTGTAAAGTGCTACAGAAATAAGACATAGACTTCTATGCATATTCAGTATATTTACAAAATAAACAGAAAAGCAAGGGTCAAAATGTATTTGTTTGTCTAAACTTTGAGTTTTGATTTCTAAGTGATCAATTTATGTACGTGTTTTCATGCATGATCGTTGGGTGTAGGTAATTGTGAAATGATTGTGGTATTTAAATGGCAGTGTTTTCTAAATGAAAAACAAGAGCTGTTAGTTTTGAGTGATGTGTCTACTGTAGAGAACTGTGTTTAACACTTTGCAAAAAGTTTGTTTTACAAATGCAAACTGAGTGTAAATCATATATAATGTGCTTGCAGTTTTGCAGATTTGGTCTGAATATTAGGTATGAGTTTCGCTAAGTGGACCTTAAGTACCACTTTTAGTATGAAAGCATTTTTTAAAAACTGTAATATTACTGTAATATTGTTGTAGTGTTCATCTTATTGCAGGGCTAATTCTATTGAAGGTATGCTGTAGTGGGCAATGTTTTTTTCTCAGCAGAAACTTTAAAACTGTTTACTGTTTACAGGTAAGATAATAACATTTCAACTCAATAAGGTTCACTCCAAATTATGAACAAACGTTTTCCATTAACGTTCACAAAATGGTAGCACAAAAAAACAAAAACATTTATACGTTATTTAACTGTTACTTGCTACTTGTTTCAGAATGTAAAGAGAACAATCAAAAGTTCCCATAATGTTTGCAAAATGATAAAATAGAACGTTCCTATAATGCTTTTTGTTTGAACCACCAGGGAAAAAAATGTTTCGAATTTTTAGCAAACACTCAGAAATTACGTTTTCATAACTTAATGGGAACTTTAGCCAAACGTTCTTAGAAGATTTTTTTTGTTAGCTGGGACCATAGACTGTAAAAAAATAGGCTGGGACACATTGTGGCACACATGACCAGCAGAGGGGAGCAGAACAGCGTTTATTCTGAAGTATAAACGGGACTTACCCGTGATTGTATTGACCGAAGAGGTTGATTCCTAGAAAACAAAGTTTAGTTTTTACTCCAAGTCAAAGAATTAGCCGTTCACGTTACTCAATTGTGATATTGAATACTCACAAGAGGAACTGAAGCGTCTGATGACGGAAGACTCACAGTGATTTTCACTGTTTTTTGACCAATCTTGAGCTCATGCGTTTGTTTGTTCAGAACCCTCTGTCTCACTGATCCAAACATAAGAACATAAATGAGTGAACAAACATTTATTTTCATTTGCATAACGCAAAAAGAAAAATAAATACATTAAAAAAAAAAGGAAAAAAAAAGAGATTGGTTTCGTTTCTTGGTCCCCTCCCACAGTAGGCTAACTCTACAACATCTTTCGATAGGCCTTATCAATAACTATGAGACTTCTAATATTAACGCATCACTTTACGATTTATGCATATATGTAACAGTGATTCAGAATTCTTAAGGAGTTTAGGACAGGAAGGCTAGGTTAACTTTACCTTCCTCTGTTTTGAACCTAACAGTTGCTGTTTGTCCGTCAGAAACGCCGTATTCCACCTCACAGTCGCCTCCGTCGGATTTCTTACTCTGGAAATAGATGATAAGTTTATTTTTTAGTTTGGGAGTGTTGGGGTCCCACTGGCCCTCCACGCAGAGAGCGTATGGGAACTCTCCAGCCATGTCCGTCTGTCCTGTGACTGAGGTGTTTGTCGAACCCAGTGTAAAGGCTAAAACTTTCACTTTTGATTTCCTTGAAGCCTATGGTCATGCACGAGGCGGGGTTTTCCCCAGCAACGACAACAAAAAAATATAATAGGCTAGTTTCAGCTTCAAGCAGAATCCCATGGTCTTTTCGAAACGTGAAACCATCGCCGTTTTGGGAAAAAACTAGGAAAGTATTGCAGTTAATAAAATAAAAAGGTGAGTAAACAGAGTATTGTAGGTTATATTGAGTAAATCGACATCTGTTCGCATTTAATGAATTGAAGGTCCCACAACTCTTTCGCTTTCGATTTAAATTTAATGAACTTTTTATGTGATTTTTGACAGTCATTGTAAGCTGTTTTGATAGAAGTTAGTCGAAACTACGATTAGATGTGTTGGTTATTTCAAAAACAAGCCTACACTTCAGTTACATTGAACTTTGTTGCAGTTTCATGACGACGCGTTTCGGCATCACGGATAAGTATGCTTCGTTGCGTAAAACACGACATTTATGTTTTAAATTGTTGATTGCAAAACAATTACTTCAACTTGTTTTACTCCCTTAATGTTTAGTGTTTGTAAATCGAATTTTGTCTCGAATTTTGTTCCGGTTCTTTTGTTGCGGAATTGCCCAGTTGTGTTGTTGATGTTGTGGAGTTTAAAGGGATAGTTCACTCTAAAATAAAAAATGTAGTAATCAGTGCTCGCCCTCATTCCTGTCTTAAACTCGTTACTCAGTGAAACAGAATGTTAGAGACTAAAAGCCTAAGTTATCATTCATTGCATATATCTGCTGCTCTCTGTGTCCTTAATATTAATCAAACAACAGTAGAAAAGATAAAAAAAAAAGAAAACTGCTCTTGACTTTTGTAGGCATATATTTAATTTATGTATGTATGTTTTATTTTTACATTTGATTATTCAGTTTCATATTTGAATTATGTTAAATAGACCTAGCTGAGCAATTAAAGCACTTTATTTCATTTGAATCTTATGTTGTATTTGTCCTATCATTTGTAATTTGCATATTTGTTCTTTATTATTTTTAATTACAAAGATGCAATAATGAATAGAAGTTAATTATTTTATCAAGATCATGGATTGTGATCCTGCTTGAAAACAATTGTAATATAATATTTTTGGCATATCACCCATAGTAGCATTTTATTTGATTCTTAAAGGAGGCTTATTTGATAGTATCCTTTAGGATTTGTTCCAAATTATGAAAGACATTCTAATATAAATCTTGAACAAATTCTAAAAGGATATTTTGACTAATGATTATGTGGTCATATTTTGTCGATACTTCATTTCTCCCCCAAAGCCATAGTTGTCTGTCCTGAGGAAGCTACAAGCCATGAGTGATATACAACAGATTCCACTGGTTCCAGAGCAGGCTGCCATTCTGGGAAGGTGTCAAAATACCTTTTGCCATGCTGTTCGGGCAAAATTTAATTGCATGGCTATTCTCCATAATATTGAAGAGACTGGTTCCTTTGGTAGCACAGGTCATGCCTTAATTGCTGAGAAGAGGTACTCCACAAAGCTGTCCGGCGGAGTGGAAATATCAGTCTGGAAAGATGATCTTACCCGTCATAAAGTGGATGCTGTGGTCAATGCAGCCAATGGGAAGCTAAAGCATGCAGGAGGTCTTGCACAAGCCCTGAGTGATGCTGGGGGACCAATGATTCAGAAATGCAGTGATGATATTATTAAGCAATTTGGAAAAGTGAAAACGGGTGAGGCAGTGCTCACTCCTGCTGGAAATCTCCCATGTAAATGGATCATACATGCTGTAGGTCCCCAAGTGTCTCAAAAACCATCCAAGACGGAGTGTGATCAAGCTGCACCCTTCTTACATAAGGCTATTAATAGTATCCTACAAATAGTTGTAAATCAAAACATTCCCTCTGTTGCAATTCCTGCTCTGAGTTCTGGCCTTTTCAATTTTCCAAGAGATCGCTGTGCAGACATTATTGTAAAAGCTATAAAGCAGTTCCATGAATATGGAGGGTTTTATGGCAAGAATGTGGAAATCCATCTGGTCAATAATGATGAATCTTCAGTCCAAGAAATGGAGAGAGCCACTAGAGCGAATTTAGGTCTGTCCAGCATCTCTGGCTCATACAGTGGAGCTGTGCAAGGCCATAGCATCCCATCCTCCTCAAGCAACAGTTTGCAGTGTGGCAACGTAACACTGCACCTTAAAATGGGCTTTATTGAGGAGGAAGAGGTAAGACTAATGTCAAACACTCAACAATGCTCAGTGAGATAGTAAGATAGACAGTTGTTAAGACAGTTGTCACAACTGTTTTATGTAATTCTGACAAACTGCTTACATCTCATGACTTTTAAATAAAATCAAAATAATTTTGAATTGTACAACAAATTAAAAATGTGGAATTATGTGCAACTTGAATGACTGAAATATGAAAATTCACTTTGCTTCAAACTCCAGGTTGATGTAATTGTCAATACAATTTCGAAAGAGCGTGTTTTGTCCCAAGGAGAGATTTCAAAAGCTATTTTGAGGAAAGCTGGCAAAAAGATTCAAGAAGAGATTTACAAAACAAAAAACTCCACAAGTTTCTCAGGTGGTGATCTCTATATGACAAGTGGAAATGATCTGAAATGTAAAGCAGTATATCATACTGCATTGACAGATACATCCTGCAAGGTATATATATATATATATATTTATATATATTTATCTGTAATTCATATCTTTATGTCTGTCAATATATGTACCCACTGTCTTATGTTGTTGTATGTAGTCTCTTTACGATGGCGTCTCAGAATGTCTGAGGAAAGCTGCTCATCTGGGATACACGTCAATCTCCTTCCCAGCTATTGGTACTGGTAATCTGGGCTTTAAGAAACGAGATGTTGCCAGAATCATGACAGATGCTGTGTCAGAATTTGGTAAACACAACAAGAGTAAACTGGTTGTATACTTTGTTGTGTTTCCAAAGGACAAAGATATGTTGGAGGTGATATATGATTATGTAATATGCTTTTTTCAGTGACATAATTTTTCAATCTGCATTTGGCTACTCATTTGAAAAAAGTGAATAAAATTAATCAAGCACAACTTAAATTCAACAGAAAATTTACTTTTTCACATTTTTTTTTTCTTCTATAATATTTAGGCTTTTGATAATGAGATGAAAAGCAGGAAAGGAAAGACAAAGTCCCCAGAAGTACGCAATGATATGACAACAAGTGAGCAAAATATATGACATTGTTTTTATTTACTTTTATGCTTCTGATTTCAAAAGTTTCACACTTTTGCCCAGCTACTCTGAGATAAAACCACTGAGATAAATTTTCTTTTGTCACTCTCAAATGCTTTCAGGCTTTGCTTCTGCAGCCAAAGAAAGCACATCAAATGAAACGCCCACTGTTGAGTTCCAAAGTGTCTGCAAAGAAGCTCTGAGAGAAGCAAAAGAGTGGACAATTAATATGCTAAAGCCATCAAATAACAAAACAATAAAGAATAACCATGTCATATATCTTGGGCAAAGAGACCATGAATACCTGCTCTCTCTCCAAACAATGTATGATGTTCAGATTGAAGAGTTCTTCAGGAGGGGTAATGGTGGCATAACCATCATTGGAAGTCCTTCAGATGTCAGCTTTGTCGCATTTGAGGTGGAGTTCATGCTTTGTAAGGCCCAGGAGGACTTCGCCCGAGCTGAAGAACGTGATATTCTGTATTCTGTGGTTCGCTGGAGCTGTAAAGATGAACCTTGGATACAAACACCTGAAATCAGTGCAATTTTGGAAAAGGCTCATCTGGCTGGGGATGTAGACCATGTGTTCAGTAACCACAAAGTCAACTTGGTGCACAGGAGTTTGGTTGACAACACAGGGAGAACGAGGACTGTGGAAAGGACATGTATGTTCTAATACTTAAACTGTAAATATTGTTGTTACAAAAGTTGGTTTCCTCAGCAGCATAGTGTTGGTGTTGAGTTTCTGTCTCAAAACATGACCTGATCCACTCTTTTGTCATTTACAACACAGGCATGTTTGGCTATTTAAAGCCTCTTAACAACTCATTCTATGCAAGAACACATGTGAACAGGAATGATTTTGAAAAAGATGGAAGGAAATTCTTCAATGCGTGTGGGCTCAGTATTGTAAAGGTGAGTAAGCTACCATCCCAAATGCATTCCTACAAATCACTTTAGGCTATCATCATGTTTCTATAGATCAGCTGTTGTATTGTTTATTTGACTAATATGTTTAGTCCATGTAATTTCTATTTACTTTTTTTCTTAATCTCTGTTTTAACTATAACATAGGAACCAATGAGAAAGTTAAGCACAGTGTTGTAGGCAATAATAGGATCTAATGTCATGTGGTTGCACTGGTTGTTGCAGGTGGAGAAGCTAGACAACATCGCGCTGAAGCAGCTGTTCGACAGGAATGAACAGAGAGTGAAAGACAAACCAAAGCGCTTCTACCAGTGTGTGTCAGCTCAGTTCTGTGATCTCATCTGCAGAGTAGGCTTTCAGAAAGAGTTCGCCCCTCCTGCAGGTAACACACATGTGAAGTCATTCAGAATAATAATTAGGTTTTTATATTCTTCTCTGAAGGCATTTCTTGTAAAAGTTAATTGATATGCTTTTAAAGTACAGATGATGTTTTGATGTTTGGCATCAGGTTACAATATCTTCTTTAAAGATGTTTTCCTTCATTTCTAGAGCAAAAGTATGGCAGTGGAATATACTTCAGCAGTACAGTGGACGGAGCCCTGAGGCTGTGGAAGGAACAGGAACATGAGCAGTACATCTACATCATTCAGGCCCAGGTCCTCACTGGGAGATCTACGATTGGGTCTGCAGACTTCATTTTGCCCCCAGCCATTAAGGGAGACCCGTTGGATCGTTATGATAGTGTGTCTGACAGGGCACAGACTTGTGTCATCTTCAGCGGTCAACAAGCTCTTCCTGAATACCTGATCATATGTGACAAATCCACCGCTGTGTAGCTGCTCACAGCAATATGCAAGGACAAAGCACATTACAAATCTGGCCACACAATACAGAACTTTACACACAAAAAAACCCACAAAAAGTTAATCATTAGTAATAATCATTAGACTAAATCATATTACTGGATTATTGATTGTAATATATGCTGGTGAAAATTATTATTATTTTGATGAGCTAAACCTGCTTTAATGTAACCAACTTTGATTAGAACTGCTCATTTTTTCATTCAGATAGCCTCTTAAGGTCTTTTTTTTTTTATTTTTTTTTTTTATGAATACATTTATAAATATTAACAGGTGTTAGGTGAATAAAAAAAAGATTTCTTGTAATAAGTTCATTAGTTGAACAGAAAAGAATGCAAATGAGGGTAAATAAATTAGCTGGTGGGTTTACAGTTTCAAAGTATATGCTGAAATTCATTAATTAATGTAAAACAAATGATCTCTGACTGTTTATCAGTAATCAATGCTTTCCTATTCTTGTATGTGATCTGCACAACTGAGTCATATTGAATGCTTTGACTTAAATAAATGCCAAATTTCAACCAAAATTCTCTCGTGATGACTTTTCTGTACGGCAATATGAGTTATATATAATGCAACTTTCCTTAGATTTAGATAAGAAAATATTTATTACAGAAATATAACAAGACCATAACGAGATATTTTTAACATTTGTAGTGTAAGAGATGCTCTACATATAAAAAGATGAAATACATCAGGGTCAAATTAAGATTTTAACAGCAAATTGAGGTTAAATTCAATACTGATGCCACCATTCTAATACTTTATTTAAATGTAAATGAAAAAAAAAAAATCAAATCAAATTTCCATTCTACTAAGAAAAAAATATGAAATAGTATTTTTTTTTTTAACATTTCTTAGGGAAACATAGCTTGATTCATATTTAGATTCAGATTATTTTTCAGTTCCACCTAAGCATTGTTCCATACAGTATGTCGTGATAAAATATTTTCACATTTAAGATCATTGTTTCAGAAGGAAGCTGATGTTAACAAAGGATTAACACGCCACAACATCTTGAATTCACCAGACACATGAAGACTGAATGAAAGAAAATATCTTGCTTGTCACAAGGCCTTGAGCCAAAGCATTTAAAACACAGTCACATTACAGTATATTTCCAGAAGAAAGTTATTGCTGAAGTCTGACCCTATTTAGAAGTTGTTGGGTGAGATTCTGGACAGAATATTCTAAACAAGTACACATGTTCACATGTAATTCACAAGGAGACCACTCTATGCTATTAAGAACATGATTGTGCAACCGCACAAAGAATAAACAATTTGACATCAATAGCCTTGTCTATACATGGCATGGCCATCATAACAAACTATCCAGTAAAGGTACAGCCATCCTCACATCTTTTAGTGTCAAAGTTAACTGCACCTTGAGAAGAAAAAACACATTGACATCACTTCCAGGAATTAAGAAATTAACCGTTTAAAGGGTTAAAACACTCACTCTAATGTTGCTGTGAGGTATTATAGAAATATTACTAAACTATATGTTTGTAAGACACATCTGTCTCTCATGCCTTTAAAATGGCCCATTACTGAACCAGCACATGCTGATCTGTGGTCAGAACATGCTATTTCAACCTCCATATATACACTTCTCATGAGGATGGATAATCCAAACACACTCACACACTCATTCATTCACACAGATCATTCTGACTCTGAGATTTCCATGCCGTCCACCAGCATTGTGTGAATGATGCCGTCTCGTCTCTTTCCGCTGCTCACAGCCTTGATGCAGCAGTCGTGGTCGCCCAGCGAGAAGTGCGTCTCTGTGCCGTCCTCAACAAACTCACCCTGAGGAGCAGGAAAGATCAATGTTTTTCTCTTCAATGAATGCCAGTTATGGTAGTCATGTATGTTGTGAAACCGGTATGCTCAGTAGGGCAGTGACCGTCTACTTTGACAGTGTCAAACATCAGTCACTGGGAAAAAATTAAAACTATCTACATTTTTACATTCTCTTTGCCCTGTTGCTGTCAGGGAAATTAATCAATAATTAGATAGTTGTGATGTACTGTAATTTTAGAGTGAGAGAAAATAAATCCTAGACTACTTTGCTGATTTTACTACAAATAAGTTGCACAAGTAAACTGATTCAATCGGATGGGATTGTTTTGATGTGTTGTTGATCTGAGACTGAATTAAAGGCTGATCAACTGCTGTTTACTGTAGATATATCCACTTTAAAGAGCATTATTGAGAGGTGCTGAAGTGCCCCTATTATGTTTTTTCGAACGTTCCCTTTCGTGCAGTGTGTAATATAGCTGTTTGTGAATGTAAACGTTCTACAAAGTTGTAAAGTCGAAAGTGCACGATAAATAAAGTTCTTGTCTCCAAAAAAGAAAGAAATACTTTAATGTATTTGCTAAAACTAAGACTAGGGTTGGGGTTGTTATTATTTCCAAAATAATATAATAATAATACTACAATAAAAAAGAATTATAACACTTTACAATAAGGTTTCATGAACTAACAAAGAACAACCATTTTTACAGCATTTATAATCTAGGTTAATATTAAGTTATAAATATAATATTGTTCATTGTTTACTTATGTTTGTTGATAACACATTATGTTATTTTATACAACTTGGAATGTGAAAAGTACAAATTAGCGTACTTGAAACTACTTAATTTAAGTACTTAATTTAGAAATTAACATTAACCAACATTAATACATGCTTTAAAAAGATTTCTCCATGCTAGTTACCTAATTGTTAAAGTGTTACCAAAATAATAAAAATGTATGAAAAAAAAAAAAAGCAACTGCTGGACTTACAGCTGTTTCCATTTTCTGTCCATTGCACCATATATCCATGGTATCTTTTTCTGTTGAGGATGGAAGAGTTTATAAGTGATGAATTAGCAGATTGCATGATGAGTGATAAAGATAAAAACAGCAATATGAATAGGCCTATTGCTTCACCATACTTTCAGTCTTCATACTAGCCTCACTGACTATTTAGTGAGACTGTTGCTGCGTTCCAATTCGCCTACTTATCCTATGCCATAAAAGTATGTACTGTTTAAGATAAAGTACTGTATGTAAGAGAAAGTACATACTTTTGAGTGTGTAGCAGAATAGGCAAGCTTTGGGATATACTACTTCATCATAATTGCGTCTTTAAAGGACAGCTCTGTCGCTTAGTTAAGCACATCCTGTCAATCATCTTGTCACAGTCTTTTATGCGGAGACTCTCCTCATGTGTTTGCAATTTGCATAATGGCGCTTTTAAAAAGTTAATGACAAAATGTATATATTTACAAAAGCTCACAATGCTGTTGTAGATGAAATCTAATGTGAATAACATTGAATAAATATTTACCTCTCTAACCGTCTGACTTGCACATCTGCAATGTTTGTAGTTTTTTAACATTTATTCGTAGTTCTAATCGAATTAGAACTGTGAGACTATTCGATTCTAACCGAATCGAATTAGAGTGTGCACGGATCTGCAATTCGGATTCTAACCGGAAAAAGTCAACCATCCGGGTATCTTTGGAATACTCATTTCAACATACTACGATTTGGGACACACTAATTATCATTTCAAATACTATTTAGGACGGATAGTGTGCGAATAGGAACAGAGCATGTGACTTACTGTAAATCTAGTACCTCAGCCTTATTTTATGAATTTTTGTTACATTCTTGTGTCTTGTGCTGAGCCTTTCTTTTTGAGACTTGACTTGTCCTATTAACTAGATTATTTGTCAGATATTTTCATACAATACCTGTGCAATGCATCATTGTTGTTTAAAAGCACAAGCCAAATTATCGCAAGTAATGATTAACCTTAATAACATAATAACATTATATTATATGGTGATAACATGCAGTTGGGATGATCTGAAAAAAGAAGTTCTCAATATCAGCCTGTGGTCTCCTATGGTTGTAGCAACCTAGTCAGATATTTTTGTTGAGTTGTCCAGCATAACTGTTATTGATAACTTCTTAATGGCTAGTTTTCAAACAGTCCTGGCCCAACATTTGTTGCAACTCCCTGGATGAGCCATATAAACATATAAATCAAAGGTCTGGAAAGTCCTTGGAAGCTTCTCTTTCACAGTTAACAATGTTTATAGATCACGTGTTTTCTAACTAGGCCATATGCTCCACTGGCCTGAGCTGATAAAAGTGCTAATGTTTGTTCACTAAAGCCAGACATCAACCTGCTCACTAGCGCCCCCATCAGGGTAACAAGACTGTTTGAGAATGTTTGTGTTTTTATTATTAGAAGCGCCTCCTATTATTAAGAACTAATTAGTTAAAGCGATTTGCAATCTTTTTTTAAACCTTTATTTAACCTAAAGTTAATCACTGCTGCTGTGCAGCCGGTCACAGAGGATAAGTGAGGAAAGGCTTTCAGCATTTCAGAGATCAGCTGTACTTTAGGGGCATAATAGAGGATTGCTTTACACACTGTGTTTCCCGTAAACAAGTTATCAGCCTATTTCTATTAAAATTAATACTTGCTTTTGGATGCTACATTCTAGGAAAATACAGGAGTGGAGAAAACAAGAGGGACAAACTTCATCACAGATCAATCAAACACCATATTTTTTTGAGGAACCTATGATCAGGTATTTCTTACCCAGAACCACCCTGCAGTCGATGCCATCCAGGTTGAGGAGCCATGTGCTGGTAACTTTGGAGCGATTCTCCATGTACTTCTTCAGGCTCTGTCCGTTGATCTCTAGAGTGTACTCGTATGCAAAGCCACTCACTGCTTCTATGTTAATAGTGGCCTTCGTGTCTGTGCCACCCACATGAAAAGCCTCCTTTCCAACCAGTTTGAACATCCAATCTCTCCGTACGACTTCCTGTGAAAGTCACAAACAAACCGGTGAGACACCTGCACTTATTTTCTAATCATTATTATACAATACATGTCACATATTTCTGTATAATCATCACCATCATCTAGTGACAAATAAAATCCATAATCACACAACTCTCTGGAATACAGATTCTTAACTTCATTATTGATCGCATAATTGTCCCTGGTAACCACTTTTCTACATAGATTTTCATCAATTATTTAGTGTGCACTAGTTTGTTTGTTTTTTAACGCCGTATCAGCTTCTTTGGCTATTTTCATTGCAAGAAAATTTATGGTAACTAAAACTACATCAGGTTTTTACAATCAATCTTTGCTAAAAACTTTGGTTTATTTGGTTTAACTTTATTAAAAATTTCTTCAAGAGTGGTAACGGAGTAAAAAAAGTTTTTCACAGGGTCAAAACCAGCACAATCTAATAAAACGTGGGTTTTGATAGAAAGAACATGTTGGCGGATCATCTAATATTATGTCATCCTGAAATGGCCTGTTCGGCAACGGGTATAAACAATCTGGTTTAGTGTGCACAAGTGTACATTGTCGTTCAGAGGTTTGATTTAAAAATGTATCCTGAAAACATGGTTAACACAAAAATATTAAGTGATATAAATATTATGATAATATTAAGAAATGTTTCTTGAGCAGCAAATGATTTCAGAAGGATCATGTGACACTGAAGACTGGAGGTATGGAAAGCTGAATTGTCAGCATCATCATAGGAATAAATTACATTTAAAAAAATATACAATATTAACTTCAATTTTAAGTAGTTTAATAACTATTTGTATTATTATTTCATTATTATTCATCAATTGTTTTAAAATAAAATTTTTCATTTTATAATTATTAATTGGCAACTGATCTTCTACATAGATTTTCACAATGGCAATGTCACGATCTCAGCCTGTGTTCATGTTTTGTGTGAGGACTTTCCTGTCTTGTGCCATGTTTTGTAGTTTTTCATGTTGATTAGTCTCTCCAGGTGTGTCTTGTTAGTTCCCTTGGTTACCCTCATATGTTCCCATGACAATCAACCACACCCCCCTTGTTACCTTGTTAAGGTGATGATACACAGGGCAACTTTTTGAGCAATGTTGCTGTGCAGTCTTGCCGAGCGATTGTTACTTGGACACTTTCCCATTGAAAATGGGCAATACATTTCTATCTGGATAATTTTTATCTGTCGTGGGCCCTGTATCTCATCTGGTTGCCCGTTGACGGCAACATTGCTCAAAAAGTTGCCCTGTGTATCATCACCTTTAGCCTGTGTATAAATTGCCCTTGTGTTTCTCTTGTGGTTTGTCAGTCGTTGTTTGCCGTACCATGTTCCTGTCCTGAGTTTCTTTGTTTGCCCTGGATTACCTGTTTGTATTGTTAAAGTAGTGCTCGCATGTGGATTCTCTCTCCGCTTCGTCCCTGCCTCTCCGTTACAGGCAACACACTAACTGCAACTTTTTTTCCATCCAATTTGTGTACATCCTTGTTATTACAAAATAATTATTAAAATGAAAATAAACCCAAGTTTTCACTTTGTAATTTGTCAGTAGTGGATTCAACAAGTACTATTGAAATTTTACATGGATTGTCCTCCTGATTGTCAGCTAACGTTATGTGTATTAAAAGCAGAGCCGGACAGTAACGGAGTACATTTACTTGAGTACAGTACTTAAGTACAATTTTGAGGGATCTGTACTTTACTTGAGTATCATTTTTGGGGAGTACTCATGACTTTACTCAAGTACATTTGAGAGGCAAATATTGTACTCTTTACTCCACTACATTTCTATCCATAACTGTGAGTACCCATTACTTCTTCTTCTAAAAAAAAAATATAAAAAAAAAAAGGAAAAAAGAAACATCTCGTAAACCCTCAATTTGTTGTTTCCCTCTCAAATGTGATTGGATTGTGCAGGCGCCACTGATTGGGACAGCCTATCAGCAATCACCCTCAGCTTTCCGCCAAAGTCAACTCCATGGTCAGATTTAGATAAGAGACGAAACCATGGATGAAGACGCAGCAGGTCCATCCCGGGAGTATTTTTTTTTCCCAGGATGGTAGGGGAAGACTCATGAATATTCTTTAGTGAAGTCATCCCTGATTGGTCTTAACCCCAGTGACGGGCAGGTTTAGGGTTAGGGGTAGGTCATCAGACCAATCAGGGATGACTTCCCTAATGAATATTCATGAGTCTTCCCCTACCATCCTGGGAAAAAAAATATCGCATCCCGAACCCGTGGCCCCACCTCGCCAGACTATTTCAATTTTCTGAACAAGTTAATGATAGTTTTCGCTTCAAGTGTTTGCTGTGTTTACCAATGTAAGCACAGTGGCAGTAGTAATGCAATATTTAGAAAATGTACTCTTGTACTCTTGATACTCAAGTACTTTTAAAAACAAGTACTTTAGTACTTTTACTTAAGTAGACATCTGACTGTAGTACTTTTACTTGTACTTGAGTAAAATTTAGCAAGGGGTATCTGTACTTTTACTCAAGTAATGAAGCTGTGTACTCTGTCCACCTCTGATTAAAAGATTTTTACCTTTCCATCAATGTAAATAACCCGTTTCCCTGTGGTTGTACCATGTTCAAATTCAATCCTGTGCACACCATCACACAAAGCCACTTCCCACACAGCTACAAGATCTCCCGACATCCTCCAGACCAGAACCTTACAGAGATATGAGTGAATCGCTCATTAGATCACATAGATAGTAACATTAACGTTACACGAGAATAGACTGAAATGAAAACAGAGAAGATGAGTAACGTTAACGTTACAGAGTAATTGCAGTCGTACACATAACTTAGAGGAGATACATAAAGAGAAACTGGCAATATAAAAATTCAATAACATACGTATTTGATAGAAATAAATGTGTGCAAGTAAATCTGTTAACTTAAATGTATAAATCAGCACTGGATTTTGAGCGACATAAAGTCTTGTTTCATAACGTTAACTTACCCAATAAACGCTAAACATTACGTATAACGTTAATAAAGAATAAACTCTAACAGCAATGGCAAACGGCCTTACGTAAATAAATGAAATAATTGTGGTCTGAAAATAATTTGGTTAACGTTAACTTACATGACTTACTATTCTTTGGTAACGTTAAGAACATTTAAAAACCTTGACTAAACCTGATCTGTGATAACGTTACTGAACAAGCTGTCGGTCGTTCAAAACACAGATTCAGAGCAGTAAAGACAGTAAAGTTAATTAATACATGTAGTTACCGATCCCAGTCAGAGCAGAAATAAACCGTTTCTCTGTATATTTGATAAGGCAGCCGATTTTAACACAACTGTGGCCCACAGCATCAAAACACTAACGTTACCTCCAAAATTAGCCAACAACAAATCTGCTCCAGCTAACAACAGTAACTATAGCAACAGCTTATTCTTCTTCTGTCCGCAGTTATGCGAGTTTAAAAGCCACAGTTGACTCTACTGACATCTATTGACAATAACTTACGAGCCGTTAATATGCACGATGTGATGCTGCTGCCTCTGGAATGCCACAAATTTTCCAGCACACAAATATGAACATACATTTCTTTTCGGGTTTTCACATAGAATATCTTCAGAGCCAATTTAACTCTCTCTGGACTGTGCGCGATCTCACCACCCATAACCACAGGAAAAGAGTGTAGCGCCATCTGGTGGGGATGGACAGCTAATAAATGCACATACCGGTACTAACGTTAGACCTACAGTGATAAAAAAAAAATATATATATATATATATATAAAATAAAATAAACTGCGTCCCATTTATTTATTTACGTTTATTTCATTGTAACTCACTCTCCATATCAATTTTGTGCAGAAACAGTACCGTAATGAAATAACAAGGCCTAACCTTTGGTTAAAATGTATGCATGTTTAAAATATTCCGTAAGCTGACAAATCTTTTGAATGTGTATTTTGATAATTAACCCCCTTCTGTAATATTATTTTGACTTATTTGTTATTTATGTATTTATTTATTTTGTTTGTTTGTTTGTTTGTTTGAAGTTGTTTTTTTCTGCTATTTGGCTTGTATTTTCCTTCCTATTTTAAGTTTTCTGTTTGCTGATGTTTTGTATTTCATTAAATAATACAAATAATAATACAAATTATGCAATTTTATTATTATTAATATTATCATCGTCATCATGTAATTATTATTATTATACAATGTAAATATAGGTGGAAGACTCTCCAAATACAATCATACAACAACAACAAACTAAATAAAGAATTGCAAGAACCAACCCCAATACATCTATAGGAAATAATGTTTAAAACAAATCAATCAACTTCTTTATCATTTTTAAATATAATTTTCATTTTGGTCAAGGCTTTTGTCACGAAGAAACCACATGACGCACCATGGTCAAAAATTTCCTTAGTGGTTATTACCTCAGCTTACTGTAGATATGACGCTATTAGATAAGGAACAAAAATAAACTAAATGCTCAAATAACACATAAGTATATACAGGATAATTATTATAGTTATGTTCAGGTATTTTCAGATGCATCCAAAAATACAGACAACAAAGTTGTGGCATTCACAGTTCCAGAATTCAATGTCAAAATCAATAAAAGAATTTCAGATAATTTACCAGCCTATACGGGGGAAATGATTGCAATCCTATGGCCTACAGTGGGTTGAGGAGAATAGACCACTGAGGACACTGATATGCTCTGATTCAAGCTCATTATTAATGACATTAGAAACAGGTCATACAGAAAGCAGAGCAGATGTGCTGACTGAGATCCTTCTGCCATTGTGAATTCTGATGATGGGATTAGAAGTGAATTTCTGCTGGGTACCAGCTCATGAAGTAAAAGGGAATGAGATGATCGCAGATGAGTGCGCAAAGGAAGCAACAAATAAAGCTGACATAGACATTAGGTAAAATATAGTAAGGCTGAAATGAAATGTTTAATCAAACAACATGTAAGGAATAGATGGCAAAAACAGTGGGAGGAAAGAACAGGAATATGGTTTTATAACATTCAAAGAATCGTAGATAAAGGCAGACTAACAGGAAGAAGTTGAAATGAAGAAACAATGTCTGATAGTACATTGAAGACAATAGGGAAACATGAGTAAAACTGAAAATTGTAATCAAAAGGAAACTGTAGAGCATGTTATATTGATATGTCCTACTATATATATATATATATATATATATATATATATATATATATATATATATATATATATAGTATAATGGGTGATGCCATCTTGACCTGCTCTAAAATGCACCTAAAAGTTGTATGCCAACCGCCATAAACAAGCCAGAAGAAGAAGAACCACATGACGCACTGATGACGCAAAACTTCCGCGACGCGACACAGAGATCCTTCGGCGACATTGAGGATCATCAGACTCGCTGGAGTTTCTGAAGTTTCGCGATGTCGTTGCGGTTATTTCGGCTGGTTGTGCCCTCGGGTGCAGCAGCTTGGAAAGCAGTATCGCCTGTGTCGACGGTAAGATCGAAAAAACACTCCAGAACAAAAGGTTTCTCTATTCTGTCGGGCCTCATGTAGTCCAGACTGAAGGACAACAGCAGAACTACAGCTGTGGAAATCACTTCTTACTGTCAAATGAATGCATCTATTCATATGTTTATTGAATCATTGCAACTTTGATTGTAACATGCATTCACGTTTGTTCAGACATGACCAATATATAACAATGGATCTCCTTGTGCGGCTGACACTAGTTCTGTCAAAACATACTTGTTTTATAGTTTTGTATTTAAGAAGTGTGTCAGCCGTAATTAATCGCTTGAATCCATATATAGGTACTTCAGCTGAGCAGGACAACATATGTACTTGCTGTCAGACCGGCTCAAATCCACACAAGTGCTGTCAGTAACCTGCGGTATGGATGGTGGGCTTATACTCTGGGGGAGAGGACAACCTCCCGCTTCAAGGAAAACAGCAAGATCATTTCCATTGATGGCAACTTGGCATCTGGAAAGGGAGCACTTGCACAAAAATTGGCTGATAAACTGGGTAAGACAATTTCTGGCTCCCTCGTTTCTTTAAAACTACACACACACACACACACACTCTGTCTCTTAATGTATTTGGGAATAGAATATTTTGTATTCTATTCTTTACTATTCCTATTTCCTAGAAGTATTCGTTCAGTTTTCAATGTTTCTCTCATTAGGCATGCTGTACATGCCAGAGCCAGACACTTACTATGTTGACAAAATGACAAAGGAGAAAGTTCCTCTAGATCAGGCTTTTAATGGAAACTGCAGTTTGGAGAAGTTCTACTTGGAGCCCAAAGCCAGTGACGGTAACTCTTACCGCCTGCAGTCTTGGATGTACCTCATGAGGTTGCTGCAGTACTCTGATGCTATTGAACACCTGCTCTCTACAGGTAACCAAAGCTGTTGATGAAAACCCTACATCATGAACAGATTTTCCTATATACATTTTTTTAGTAAGTTGTGGGAGCGCAGTAACAGTTTAGGATATTTATGTCATTCTCTCTTCTCTGTTTCCCTTGCTCAGGACAGGGAGTTGTTCTGGAACGATCTCCATTTAGTGACATGGTTTTTTTGGAGGCCATGTTCAAAGAAGGCTACATCCGCAAACAGTGTGAGTGATTATGTCTGAAATTCATATTATAAAATATTTTAGAATGTAGGTAAAATGCTGTTGGTGACTGAAGTCGTACTTCAACTGATAATATATCAAAGTTGCTTTTTGTTGATTGAAATGAATTATGTGTTGGTTGCTATTCTGCAGGTGTGGACCACTATAATGAGATTAAGGATATCAGTATCTGTGAGTTTCTGCCCCCTCATCTGGTCATCTATGTCGATTCACCTGCTGAAGAGGTCCAGAAGAATCTCAAGGCATCAGGAAAGGTGTGTGTGTGTGTGTGTGTGTGTGTGTGTGTGTGTGTGTGTGTGTGAGGATCATGTTGGTCCAAATAATTCATATTTTGATTATAATGTGTAAAAATGACGCTGACAAAGATTTTCAATATCACACAAAATAATTGATTACAAAATGATTAAATTATGGCTGGGTTTAATGTTGAGTTTTGTTTAAATTTTGCATAATTGTAGTAATATAAAAAAAAATCCATGTTTTTCTGCATGGAGGCTTTTTTTTTTTAAGGAGAAATATTTCAGGAGATTTTGATTAATTCAGGAAGCGCTGATTATACAATGATGACAGTGAATTTGAATTTTCATTGCCTTATACAGTCATACCTCCAGAATGTTCCTTTAAGCTACCTGAAGAGCATTGAGGCTGCATACAAGAAGACCTTCCTTCCTAAAATCAGGTCAGCACCTAATATTCATTATATGTATTATTGTATATAAATGTCATAATTAATATAAGTACTGTAATTGTATAAAACATTAATAATATTATGTAAATATAATCATACTTTAGATTAGGGTTCAATTCTCACTATTAACTAACAATCAACCACTCAATAAACTACTAATTACTGCTTATTAATAGTTTTAGTTTTGAAAAACTGTGTATCTCATTTTCAGTGAAGAGGCAGAGGTTCTTGCCTATGACACAACCCAAGCCCAGGACATTGAGAGGGTAAGGTTCAAACCTGTATGTGGAGCCCTTTGAGGCAGGCAAATGTCACTGCTTTATGACTTCACTTTGCCTTTGCAGGTTGCAGAGGATATTGAATACTTAAAGTTTGAGAAGGGCCCTTGGCTGGAGCAAGATGATGTCACTTTCCACCATATGCGAATGATGTAAGTGCTTGATTTATTTACATTTCACTCATGTTTTTTTGTTTCTTCCATAGACTTTTGCTAGTATTGGCTGTAATTATTATTTTTCTAGCTTGGCCACATCCTTGAGCACATTGAATAAATGTACCCTTTCCCTTATTCCCTAGGGTGGAAGACAAGCAGAGGGTAGCCACCCTGACCTGCGTCCCCAAATATCTCCCAGAGGTCACAATCGGTGCTCATGAGTTTGATGCTGCCTACTATGCTTTCAAATCGGTATGTGCCCTCCACTGAAACTGTAACAGTACATGTAAAAGACTGATCATAAGCCACATATAGGTTGTTTTGCCAAACAAAATAATTTTGAACAATGTTGATATTCAAAAAGTTGACTTTCATAGTTTGGGGCATAGTATGGAAGTCAATGGGGCCTATTAACTGTTTGGTTACCCATATTCTTCAAAATATCTTCTTTTGTGTTCAGCACAAGAAAGAAATTCATATAGGTTTGGAACGACTTGAGTAATGACAGAATTTAAATTTTTGGGAGAACTATCCCATTAAGACCTAATTATGCTTAAACCTTTAGCAATTCCAAAATTCATATTTTTTATTAGTAGTGACGGTTAATATTGTCTAGGGCTGTCACGATTCCTCGATTAAATTCGAGTACTCGTTTAAAAAAAAAATGTTGATTGCAAATTACCTGTGTCGAGTAATCGGCAAAATACCAGAAGTGGCGCTTTCCACGGACAAGAATCCATGAAACGCATTATTAGACCGATATATTAAAACCATTTAAAAGCCATACTATAGCATAGTGCTATTGTGAATTCACAAAGGCTGCGATTCAGTTAAATAAATGTATGCCCTGCGGGTTTAATATATATAATTAATCGTCTCAAACTCCATCTCTGCATATGCTGTGAATTTAGTTTGCTTATAACGCTCATCTGGGAACGCAATGTGCGCCATTTCATCAGATTTGTAAGATAAATCAGTTATAAATCTACGCCAACACAGGAGAATACATACATTTTTTCCAAATATGCAAACATTGCGTTTCAAAATAAGTTTAAACCCTCGCTCTGAGTTTGCATGTTTGATGTCCACACGTTCTTGTTCAAGAAATTAGTGACTCGTTCTATCGTAAAGAACTGGCCAAATATGAAAGATTAAGTTAACATTTTAATTAAATGTCGTTTGACCAATATTAAACAATGATTTGATCTTGCTGTAAAGTGTAACAACACCAGGCCGTTGGCGCCCTTTGCAGACATTTGTTATGATATATGTGCATAAGATAATTGTGTTGTTCTGTAAAACCATCTGATTATTTGCTTTTGATGCTTTATTTGAACCAATTATGATTGCCTCAATGTTATGATATAATGTATGAATTAAGTCATTTTAAAAGTCTTTTTGTTTAGGTCTATTTTTATTACCACAAAAAAAATTACTCTATTAATCGTCAAAATAATTGATCAATTACTAAAATAATCGTTAGCGACAGCCCTAATATTAACTATATTAATTAAAGAGAGTATGGAAGCAGTGATGCTTTAGGTGCCTCGCTGATGATAGATCTACCTTAAATGATATTTCTGTCAGATACATTTGTGTACAAGTAATTGCATATGTCCAGGAGCCCAAACAGTGTCCCTTCAAATGCCTGCACAGTGATTGAGTGTTTTCACAGATCAGGAGTGTCACCTGAGGACATTCAGTGATGTCGGTGGCATTACAAAATCAGTAGACAGATAGACTTTTGGAGTGGGTGACAGAACACTTTGTATGGCCATTAGTGATTCCTGGCAATATTATATTGATCTTTGGGAGCGCTGTGTTCAGCCATCAGATTTTTCATCTTTTCATTTGCTCATCTGATCACCACCTTGTCAGTGTTCGCACGAAAACATATGGAGCTTTACCTCAGCCCAGAGAACATGTGGAAGTGGAGCTCATGAATATAGATTAAATGTCTAGTCTTTTACTCTATTATTTTCAGTGCATTTCTTTAAAGGTCACAGTAAAATGTTGCCAGGGCTTTAAAGAATCTAACATGTGATATGAAAATCTCTCCTTAGCTCCCAGGAAAGAAGTACGCCGAAGGCTATAATGAAGACGTTGGTGACAAAGGCATCTGGCTGAAGTGAGAAACGCCAGTGTCGCTGGAGGGCAAGGGACATCTTAAAGACAGATTCCTTGTGGTATTTCAACCATTTGTCCATGTCCCGTGGAAAAAGATGTATTCTGCTCTTCTGCAGCTGAAGATATCATTGTACATTGCTATTAAAACATTTATTGTATATGTTAAAAAACGGTTTCCTTTCATTTTGAGTAAGTGTTGTTCGTGGGTGGATCTTTTTGAGATTGACTCAAGTTCTGGTTCCAAGGTCATGGTCCAAGGAGGCCCCTGGGCACGACTTTGTGCCCACTTATACGTTCCCGCTCTATGCACCAAGGGGTCCAGGGCCCCTGGTGGTTTGTTTCTGGCTATACAAATTTAGGGGCACAGGACAGGTCAAACTGAATGTGCTTATGACACTGGTGATCAGCTTCCTTCGGCAGTTTCAGGCCATGTTGCTTTAGAGGTCCCTGGCAATCAGAGGCCATTAAAACTAGATATGAGACTAAAGTACAGTAAAGTCAATTATTATTTTTAGATAAAGTTAAAAAACCTGAAAATTATGCAACGAATGTGACATCTAACTGAGGTATTAGCTGTGTAAGGGAAAAATCAATCTGCCGGCCGATATCTTATTTTGTTTCATTGCGGTGAGACGGTGACTAAACACCCCAATTAAAATACTTTTTGTTTGAAATAGCACTGTGCAAACTGGCCGCAGCTCATTAGACACCTGAAACCAGTCGTTTCTCGTCACTCAGATGAGATGAGAGAAGATGATATGAGTCTGCTGCCGGTAAGAGAGCGGCCACAGGTCCAGGAATAGAGCCGCTGCTCATTTGTTCCTGAGCGCATCTCATATTACCATCATTTCTCATATTCTGCCCTTTATGGGTGATTATTCACCAAAATCTGCAATGACGCTGAAATAAAAGTGGCTGTTTGGACAACGCCGGCCTTCAGATTCCCTTAGCTTTCATCAATTTTTACACTCCTCTGAGTCCCTCTATAAAAGGGATTGGGATTCCATAATTTTAGAATTCATTTAATACTTTGGGAGAATCTGTTTTCCTATTAAGATGAAAATATCTGAGTGGAGAAAATGAAGAAAAAGACCTGAAAGTTCCAAAATTAGTCCCAAAGGAGATCCTACAGGTCTGTAAGTACAAGTTTATTTCATTTTAAAATGACTTAGAATATCATTGAGGTGTGGTTGTGTTCGCCGCCATAATTTCTCATTTGTTGTTTGTTGTTAATCATGTCAGCTTGGTGTTTTAAATGTGTCATTACAAGTAGTTTTGAATGGAAACCACCAGAGGGCGCTTAACATAGTTTGAGAATTACTAGTGTCACAAGAGAACTGCCTTTGTGTTTGTCGTAAGCCCTGGCTATATGAAAGGGATATTTTACCAAAAAATGAAGATTTCGTCATCATTTATTAACCCCCCATGTCTAAACATATGATTTACTTTATTCCGTGGAACACAAGAAGACCGTGATTGAAGACCTCAATCACCATTCCCTTTATATGGAAAAAGATGCAATAAAAGCAGGGTTCTCAAGTCTCACGCATTGGCCGTGAGACACACGCAATTCAACCAGTTCACACGCTCACACGCCACACCGTGTATTTCTCACGCTAAAAAGGCAATGTCAACCAAGTTGTCCTGCAAGCTTTATATATAACGTTGTATACGAGGCGCGGGCACACAAAGTGAAGTTTTCTGCCGCCAGCACGTATTTCGGCCAGATTGCGTTCGTTAATAGGCAACACAGATGCGCGAAGTCGCGAACACACGGAAGTTGACGGAACATTCTCGGCCGCCGTACGTTCGTTACTAGGTAACCAACAACATCGCGCGAACACTCGTGAATGATGGAGAAGGTAAGTTGGAAGAAAGCTCGTCTAACATGTTTAGGCTAGAACATTTAATATATAGCCCATCGTATACATTATTATTGATGCAGTCAAAAACACTACAACTACTTTGCAACCAGGCCAGAAGCTTTGGCTCAGTTTGGCTAGCTTACGTTATCTGAAACTAAGGGGAAATGTTAGTGGGTATGGGAAGGAATGAAGATGTATTTCTTCATTTTATTTTAAATACATTTAAATTTGTTTATTTTATTTTATTTTAAATTATACATTATACTGTATTAATAGTCTTTCTAGTTACATTAAGGCTACATGTATTAAAGCAGAGTGCTCTGGGTAATATTTTATATCCTGTCAAAACATACATTAATCATTGCCATTGCATTTGTATTTTTCAAACACTTACAACACAAAACACATTTCATAAGCTGGAGTGTGTACTCTTGTGTACACACACAAACACACACACACACACACACACACACACACATACACACACACCTTAATAATACTCTAGTATGTCATTTGTTCACAATGTCCCACCACACAATAAATCATTATACCATTTCGACTAGACACATTCAAAATGCAAAAATATTTGTTTTTCAAAAACTGTTTGGAGAAATTTGTTATATTTTTGTAATTTTTGTATAACTTATTTGTAGTTTTGAAATATAACATTAAAGAGTATATTTGATGTGATGAATTGCTCTGTCATTTATCAGATTTACCAATTGTTATAATTTCAATTTGTGCTGGTTAATTTGGGTAAAATTGGGGGGCGGGGACAGATGGGGGCGTGGCTCCATTATGGCTCCTCCCCCAACTGCATGTGATCTCACTCCAAGCTTTTGATAAAACTTGAGAACCCTGATAAAAGTGAACGGTGATTGAGTCTGTCAGGCTCAATTCTGCAATGATTTTGAATTTAACAGAAGAAAGAAAGTCATAAGGGTTTAAACATGATGCTAGAATGTTAATTATTGAATGGATGTCCCTTGAAGTTCTACTTGTCTTGCTTTCCTCAGAGGAGGGCACTGTTGTACTTCCATCCTAAAGAAACCACTCTTCAAGTCTCTTATGGATTCATGTCTCACAGAGCAGAACACTTTCCCTTTCTCCTTCACTTGTTTCTTGTGTATTTGACTTTATGAGGCTTTTATTTTGACAGCACTCTTTTAAATACATAAATATTTCATACACATAGATCCTCCCACAGCTGTTATTATATGCTCTTTCAATGCAGGTCTAACTTGGCACGGCAAATAGGACTCTGAATTTAAATTTAAAGTGGTTAGAAAAGTGCTACATTTGAATTAAACTACATTAATGCATTTTCAAAAAGGGTTTAAGAGGTTGAATTAAAGCGGTTAGTTCTAGTGAATTTGCTGGATCTCTGTATTTAGTGCTGCTGTGGATGAAGGACTGTCACATTGCTATTTGAGTTGTCGGTTATTGGTGGTGTTATCAGGCAGTTTGGAGGGGTGGTCTGCTAAATGAGGAGGATGGAAAGATAAACAAAGCTAGTATAACATTGCTGACAGATAATAGACACACGGCAATGCCCTGAAGCTACATGAATGGATGTAAAATGAACCTTGAATAACGTCAAGGACAAGGCAAAATAAACTCAACCTGTGACATAACAGTGACAGCTTCAACTTCTGCTTATGTGCAACATTAGTTTTCTTTTAAAAAACAGCTTCATGGCGTAGCCTGCACTAAAGGATTGGGGTCAGTAAGTTTTTTAAAGAAACTCATCATTTTAATCCACAAGGATGCATTCATTTATTAATTCAATAAGATTTGCCATCAGAACTAAATTATATTATAATTAGGGGAGATATATGTATCCCCTGATTATAATATAATATATATATATATATTAATTATATTACTGTTTTTACTGTACTTCGATCAAATAAAAGCAGCCATGTTGAGCATAAGAGACTTCTTTCAAAAACATAAAAAATTGTACTGAGTGCTGACCCCAAACTTTTGAACAGTAGTGTATGAATGTACAACAGATGAATTCTCACTATAGAATAAATGCGCTGCTAAATCAAAATCAGTTTGCAGGGTATTCTGAATATCTGAACCTTGACATTGACTATAAACCAATCATATCAAATATGACATATGTTTTAAAATACTGCATTATAATTTAAGAAAGAGCCCAAGGTCATGTTTAGTTACATTCATCCAGCAGTTCTATATCTTTCTATATAGTTTTTTGATAGTATGAATTTGCTGGAAGATATGATAATTGCCCATCTCTGGCTGAGATCTGCCACACCTGAAAGTTCAAGACCTTTTGTGTCCCTCTAAAGAGAAGCTTTCACACTGCTTAAAAACCTGGGGCCACAATTTCACAGTCAGACCATCAGGAGTGGGTCTCCTTTTGACAACTCTCAGTTTTACCTCATGTGACTTTAATCACATTTCACAGCTCGTTTTAAATGAATCATTTACATGCCAGGAAAGAACACTATTTGCTGGCTTTGATTACTTGTGTACTCTTGTCAAAGTGATTATGGGTTATTTTAGAATTTCTGGAGACTTTTCTTTTTTTTTTAAACGAAAGACGAGTTTTATTTACTACCGAACAGGAGCAGAATTTGTTGAGAACCAATATGCTGCCACAGTATTTATTCACATAAACTGAACACAGTGAATATTTAGATGAACTGTGACGCAACCAGCGCCGTTGCTAAACTTCATTGACCCCTTGTCAAATTTGTATGTCCCCCACAAAGATAGTAAAATCACCAATCATCTACAGGACATTGTGAGCGTTAACTTAGTTCAGTATAAAAACAAATAGATTTAAAATGAGCTAACAAATAGTAAAACGCATGAAAATGATGTAAATGTGAGAAAGTTCTTCAAAAACATGCCAATTCCAAATTAGCAACTCATGACAACATACAAACTAGCCACTCAGTAATTGCTTTAATGGTCTGTCTACTTTTATAGGTTATCACCTTTGAGAACAGCGTCAGATAGCTCTCTTTGATGTCTCTCAGCGTCCATATTTCTCATGGTATGTCAGATTTGTTCTTGATGATTTCTACAATGTTACATGGGTTCTAAGCCGCCATGATGAAAACCACTTTCATTTTCAGGTATTCTTACCTCATCTGCTATCAGATAAATCATTTGTCAAAACTGTTCACATTGAGGCGCTTTCATGTCAAATCTTCAAATCAGGATATCATGCTTGGCTGAGATTTTTGTCAGACCTTGAAGTCACTGATATCAAAAACAAGTGCACATATTTCAGCTCCTATTAACAAAGTCTCTCACATACATTTTAATCGTCTGGCCTTTAAATAGATGCTTTAATCATATTTCCATATGTTAAACACACTCAATGGGAAAAAAGGGGGAAGTTTCTTGAGGGAATCTCTGGAAATCCAGTTAATTTGCTCTCTGGCTAGAATTAAGCCCGGAGCCATCATAAATTACCATTTCATTAAGATTCAGAACCCAAACAGATTTAAATATTCATGGATTCTCTCCTTTCTCTGATTAGATTTTAATTACACGATATCGTCTTAAACAAATGAGGGACGTTCGCATAAAGGAGCTATTTGTTTTGAGGGATAATGAACACCTGAAAGGTAGAGCTGCTTCAAAGAGCAGAAGCATTTATCCGACGAGACACAAAGGGCCCCTCTGAGCCCTGGGTTTTGTCTTGTTTCTGTCAAAGAAAAAAGACAGAAGGAAATAAAAAAAAAAACCTACACCCCGAGCACTCTGCATCACACCTGGTCAGAACCTCCCCAGTTTGTTCTTCAACCCATTCATTCCTTAATTCCTTTCCTCCCTGCCTTTGTTGAAAATTTAATGACCTCTAGTAATTATTCAGAGTGGTGCGATACAGGACTCGTGTACATGATGCTTTATTTTATAATGCAAGTTACACCCATCAGCTTTTCGGCTCTTTCCCCCAATGAGTATTCAGATATTCATGTAAATTTCTCCATTTTAAATTCAAGGCAAGAGAAACATGATGCACCTGTCGTGACCAAGGTTGATGTAGAGGTTGCTGTAGACACGGTGTTCGCAACAGGGTTAAGGGCATTTACTTTCTGTAACCAGAATAGCATTCGTGGTTGCTTTTTTTAAAGAACAATTAAAAATGATATTTTTACTCCCCCACTGCAGCTGATTAAAAAGCTCTGCACGACCATTTGTTCGTTTAATAAAACGCCTTTTTCTGGTGTCATGTCATCTTGTTTTTCAGCCACGATGCTGTGATGTTAAACCGAAAGCAATGAGTAATGAATGCTTATCAACTTTTACTGATTACTTTGGTTTGAAGCCAGGGTTCACAAAAGCAATATCCAAAGGCTACAAATAATTGCTGTAATACAGCAGTCCCATCTTACAGTACCATGAATGCCTCTCTTCACAACAGAGATGTCAGCTCCTCACTGCAATGGCCCTCATTAAATTCACTTGCAGGTGAGCAAAGTGTACAATGCTGTGAAGGCATATCAAAGCCACAGTGTGTTTGCCACAATAGTGCTGTCCAAAAATGTGAACGAGCACTTAAATGAGCATGTAGCTTGTTTAGCCCAATATTTATGAAGTATTCACACAGCTGAATGTCCAGGGCGGCCACATCCACCCATTACAAATACAGAACCACTTTCCCAATAAACAAACAAATCGACTGCTCTTTTCCATAAGGCGGCTGTCTTGCCCACCTAGCACTCTTGGTTTCAAGGAATAATAGGCTATGATGAGCGGAGATAAATCAGCTCATTCAGGTAATTGTGCCTTATGGGGATTTCCAGCTTCTGTGTAATGGCCCCTCTTAAACACACCGCATAAGATGACCATGGCTGACTCATCAGGTTTGAGCCGACTGCACACATTTTCTTTCTCAGAAAATATCCTCTGCTTGAAACTATTCGACGGTTTTACTGCCCATTGTGTGCTTGGAGAGACTAAATCCTCAGATTCATGCGGAGCGAGTCAGAAGTGTGGAGCAACACTTTGAGTTATATGTTGAGAGGCAGTAATGGACTTTAAAGACTTCAAAGACTCACTGTGAATGAATTGTTAATAGTTTGCATGTGTTGTCTGGGCTGTTTTAGTGCTTGGTTCACTAAAATAATTATGCAAGTGAGGTTACAATGCAAACACGACCAAAATATTAGTGCTGAACAGAACGCAATTTGCACAGCTCAATGGTATAAAGGTATTAAGTTATGGAGGATGCAGCAGACTACTGCTATAACAGTGACTTTAAAGCATTGCTTCACTACTGTGAGTCAGACACCTCAAACAGGCCTTTAAAATGATGAAAGTGCACTCAAGTACACATGCATCGGTATATATGCCAATTGTGATGCTTTCAGTACATATTTGGATCGTCATTTGATGAATGATTGCTGCCGTGATCAATAGAAAATGTATGCAACCATCTCACCAGATACAAGGGTAAACTGCTCAAGTTTTGGACCGAGCAAATATTGTTTTAAACAATAAGGTCTAATCTGTAATGAAACAAATTTACAGTAGCACCTTATTTTACAGTCCTGTTCACCATGTACATATTATGTACTTATTATAGTAATTACAATAGCTGGGTAATAACTAAGTACTAACTCTGAACCTACCCCTAAACCTAACCTTAACCCATGTAGTTACCTTATATTACCCAGTACTTTCTTAGGTAAGTAGGCTACACTGTAAGTACACGTACAGTAAATGCACATAATATAAAATAAAGTGCAACCAAATTTACATATAAAGGAAGCATGTTTGTTATTAAAAAAATTACACTGATTAAATTTAAATCAAGCACAGCGCAATTTATCACCTGGTTAAGATGATTTGCTGGATTTTTATTTATTTTTTGTGCTGAGAAAGTGTTTATACATCTACATCATGAATAGATCCATTGTTTGTCTGATGCATAAGAGGTGAATTAAGAAATGTAATTTTGTTAACGAATGTCAAATCAAAAGAATGATAGTCATACAGATTTGTTTTAAATATAGCTTTAATGCTTAGATTTCTGTCCAAGAGTTCTTAGTGGAACTTAGCACCATTCTTCAAGAAGTCAAGTCTACAGTTTTTCTAGCTGAAAATCTGCTTTAAAACATCCATTAGAGCTTCATATCTGGTCATTGGGGAGGTCAGGAAAAGTTATTTTCTCAACATGGTCCTCATGAAACCAAATTCTTAAATGTATTTAGCAGTTTTTATTGGGGCTCCATCGTCCTGGCATATTGGAATATCACGGGCAAACTACTTTATGAACATCAGGAACCTGTTCCTGTAAAAACCTCATATTACTTGGCAGAGCAAACATCAGATTTAATGACTTTTCCAAGACAACTGCCCACACCAGTACAGAGCTCTCACTACATTTAACACCTAACATCTTTTGTCCAGATGTAAACCTGTCCGGGAGTCTTGGTTACAAATGGTTTCCTTTTTCATATTGTGTTTATGTTATTTCATACATCCTCTCTACTGTCTAATGATCTGTGGTGAGCAGTTTGTTTCCTCTAGAGTGTTAACACTGTTCAGGAATGCTGACTCGATATGGAAATTTCATCAGGCTTTTACAAAGTGTCCTTTAAGGACCATTGGCCATTTTTAAGTATTTGCTGTCTCAATATGTTTCTGAAAAGATAATAAAGGACTGCCAGACAAGCACTGTCAATGGCATCCTTTTCTGAGAAGAAAATATCTATATAAGATAACAGGGATTACTTGAACAACTTTTAAGTTGTATTTCATTAAAATACTGTTACAGTACACTGATGCAGTAGACGAGGACTGTGTAGAATATTTTCACACATTTTGCATAATTTGACAAAATTACAGCTTGAATAAAAATGTTTTTTTTTTAAAAGTGATATTTACTATACCTTGATTTGTAGTTCAACTGACATTGTTGTCTTCTTGCTAAATTATAAAGAAATATAATTAGACAATTAAAATTTAAAATTAAAATCAAACTTTAATAAACAAACCTAAATTGTCTGTTGTGGCCGAAATGACTGACACACACACACACACACACACACACAAAACACACACACACACACACACACACACACACACACACACACACACACACACACACACACACACACACACACACACACACACACACACACACACACATTCTTGTACATCTTTATGAGGACATTCATTGACACAATGCAATCTCTAGCCGCTTACCCTAACCTTACCCATCAAGTCAAGTGCCTAACCCGAACCCTTACCCTAAACCTACCCTTAACCTAATTATAACCTTATCCCTAAAACCAAGTCTTGACCCTCAAACAGGCCTTTAAAGGGGTCTCAGAAAGTGAGGACCGGCCAAAATGTTCTCACTTTACTCACTTTGTCCTCACAAAGATAGTTGTACAAGTACACACACACACACACACACACACACACACACACACACACACACACACACACACACACACACACACACACACACACACACACACACACACACACACACACACACAACAAGACTAATGACAAAACAAATACACGACAACACAAAAATAAAACAAAAAATAATCAATTAAATCCACCCGTTACACACCCTTTTTTGTGTAATTAATTTCAAAGTGAAAGACCAGTTGTGTTCATCTCAGTTGTCCTTCGATCATCTTGATTTAAAAAACAGAACCAAAAAAGATTCATTCCAAAAAATTCAGTCCAAAAAAGCTGCTCTCCAGTCTCCACCCACCTGAGTGAGTAAAGTTATCTGACAGAGGAATCAAAGCACCTTGGTTGTGGATTTAAGCAAGTTCAATAAACATGGCCAGGCCACACTCTCCTGTGGAGCTGCAGAGGGCATCAAGGTCGCACTGAGTCACAGTCATTTTCAAGATGAACAACCTTGTCCTCATGGTCTAAATATATCTGCCGGATTTCCAGTTGTGCAGACCAGCTCCCTCAAGCCACCCCACTAAGGACAGATGTCAGCCTTCTGTGACCCTGTCAGTGACACACAGCTGGATGAGGCGAGCAGATCTGGAACAGTCTCTGCAGTGCAGTGGCTGAAGATGGTATGTTGTTGTGAGCATAATGTCAGTGTGTGATCCCAGCGCACCGATGGCTGAATTCAGAACGAGGAGGGGAAAGTAGGTTAATGGAAATCATAGTGTGCTGTACCTCTCACCTTCTCTTCCTCTCTTTCTCATACAGGTTTGCAAAGACATACAGCAGTGTTCATTATGGCTACATTTAGTCATACAAATCTGTCTCAATTTAAATGGAAAATAAACACTCTGCAAAACACAAAGCTTTGAGGTTTACATCCGAGGACACGTGAGGCTGTCTGAAGGCAAAGGAAACTGTCTTGTCAGTGACTTCACAGGCAACGTGTCTGTATGAGGGAACCTCCTTGGGAAACTACTTTTAGACAGACTTCCAATGCACAATAATGTCATGTCTAAGTGAGCTTATAGGAGCCTCAGAGCCACACGTTTTTGCATCAGATTAATGGTAGTTTAAAGGTGTTTATAAGCCGGAGCAAACTTTTCCCGAAATTTCGCTGTGGCAAGTTGTTTCGAACTCCAGAAACAAGCTCCAAACGAACTTTGTTTCGGCCTGTTTTTTTTTTTTTTTTTTAATGACATCACACAAGTTTGTTCTTTGATTTCACTTGAAGTAAATCAGGGCCTTAAGCAAAGAATGAAAAAGAACTTGAGTGCACTGAGGCCTTTAGAGATAACCTCATTTTGTATTGGAATCGTAACCTTAAATTAATATCAATGTTGAAAACTGTTGTGCTGCTTAATATTTTTGTTGAAACAATGCTTTTTTTTTAGGATTCTTTGATGAATAGAAAGTTTAAAAGACCTAAATTAATTTAAAATAGAAATGCTCTTTGCTGAATAAAAGTGTTCATTAAAAAAAAAATCTTAGTGACTCCAAACATTTGAACAGTATTGTATGTGCCCTTGTGATAAACGAGCAAACTTTACACACTTTTTAAAATGATGAATTGGGAAAGCAGCGCTCTCTATTGAAGCTGTAGCTTTGATATTCAACACATGTGAAATAAAAAGCCTGTCAAGCTTTAACCCCTTAACTGTCACCTGCCCGTATACGGGCAACCTAAATTTACTTCACTATATTACTATTAAATCCTAATCTAGTCATGACAAACTATATATCGTTGGAAAGGTCTAAGACTCCTTAATAGATATTTCAGCACTGTTTTTTGTTACAATTTATGCAGGAACAGTAATAGATTAATTTATGACAAGAGCGCACCTCAAAAAATCTACATCATAACAGGCATTTCTGCCGTTTGTCACAAAAAGTCGACGCACACACTTTTAATAACTGAAACTTTGGTTTTCATGCTATAAGTTCATAATAAAACATTTAATCTAGTATTTGTCAATAAAAAAAATAATATATAATAATATTATCCTCTAAAAAGTATAATATACATATATCCTCTAAAATATAATATTATCTTTTTTATTGCCTTTTTTTATTACATAACATATTTTAGTAGTTATCATAAATTAGGTATCATTTGAAAGCTTATGATCTCAGAATTCATCCTGTGAAAACTGTTTTGAATTTGGACATTGTGTTACCATAGAAATGGTACTCTAAATGATTTTATCAGGCTCCTCCCCTTTTGAGCGTCATCATGTTTCATAATTTATGATCAAAATATTTTCTAATCTTGACAAAACACATATTGTTAGAAAGGTCTGAGTCTCAAGGTTCCATATTTTGTGACAGAAGTGATATTTGGACAGAAATTTATACATTTTTTATGGTAGAATTCATACAGTTAAATTCAATGGAATTCAATGACACCCGGTGGCTATTTTTGGTAATACGGCTAAACAAAATCTCATGGGAACTTCAATTTTTGTGATATCAACTTCAAATTTGGAACACAACTTAGTTAGATTTATGGCTTTGATTTTATAGTCATTTTTTTGTAAAACATATTTTGTAAAATATATATTTTATATAAAATAAAAATATTAAATAAATTATATTTGATTTAATGTAAATTTAAACTTCCATAACTTTTTCATACTTTAATTTTTTGAAGTGCTTTCACTTCAGTTATAATCTGCTATTATTTCCCTTTAAAACAAGACCAAACTTGGGTCTATACTCCAAAGCATCCTTGAATTACAACCATTTAAGCTTGAATAGTGCATTTTAATGTCCATTCTCAAAAAGGGGGGTGACAGGTAAAGGGTTAAACTCAGTTGGGGACAGTCTTGAGACTTTATTCCCCTCCAGTGTTATATTTGTAAAATCAAAATATGTTACAAAAGCAATTTGTTTGGCAAGAGCTACCGTATTTCATGTGAAGAGAGATTCTGAATACTCAATCATCAGAAATGTCACAGAGGAGTGTTCTGCTTCAAAAGTGAAAAACTGATGTGCTGATGGCTTCTTTCTGCTCATATTTGTTTCAGTTTTATTTTCACTTTTGTATTGTTTTGTTAACAAATCCATGTCTGATTTCAAGTCTGCTTGACTTCCTCACAACTGAAAAACATTCTGACATTCTGCTTAATTGCAATATAATTGCTATGTAAAACATACTATTCAAAAGTTTAAGTTCTATAAATATACTATTCAAATGTTTTAATGTGACTTTTGAGGAAGAAATGCACCCTTTTAAGTCACCATGAAATTTTGTTAGGGATACTGCAGTATTTACTATAAATGATTTATCTGTATACATCTTGAACCCTCTTAAACTTTAATCAAAATAACTTCCCCTCCTTCTTGCAGCGACATCTTTACTCATCTCAGATGACATGTTTACTGGCTTGAGGGCGGGACAACCTGTCACTCACATGAGATCACAGTAATAGCAAACCACAATGATCCAACAATCCAATCAATTCCCGATGGACAAAATCAAGTCTCGTCCTAGATTCTTTCTTGTTCGAGAAGCTGTTTCACTCGGACATACCTCACAATAGGGAAGAAAAGTCTATCGCTACGTCCGTTTCATGCCGACTTTAAAATACACATACACAGAGCATTGCTGCACTAACCTTAAGGCAGGTCTTACAGTTCACTTCAAAATGACCGCCAGGTGTTTTTTAAGCATATGGAGTGTCAGGTTTGCTGGATCACCTCTGGCTTTCTGTTGTGCTGTGAAATAGACAGTAAAAATAGCTAAAGGTTCTCCCAATCTCCTGTGGAAGCAGATTCTGAAAGGCCTGCACATGATGTGAACACCAATATTCTTCAGTTCATTTGATCATTCTTAGCAAAAATAGCAACAAAAAAAGTAACCCTTAACCTCAGGTCTTTTGTGACCTGGGACATCATATACCCTCCTCACTTATTATGTTTTTCAAGTTAGACATCAACCTTCTTATTATTCCTCAGTCAATTCATTATAAACATTAAAGAATTCTTAAAGAATGCCTGTTTTTCCATTAATTTTTTGTAAAAATGGTATAGGGTCGCTAATGACCCAACGTGTGCAGTATAAGTATATTTTTTCTGCACAACAATGATTGAATCTTTGATGAAATAAGTGCAATTCACCTTTATTCCACAAGGTGGCAATGTCTGATACACAATGATGAAGTGACGTTTCACTCTTAATTACCGCAGGCAGGAAACAAAAGAATAGGAAGTATCATCATCAAAACTTGAAATGGCTCAGCGATTTACTGCAGAGCAAGTACCGAATGCAGTCAAATATTAGTGTCACTTTCAGCGATCAAAATATTGATTTTAAAGATGTTGAAAATGATAGTTTTGAGAATATGTATGAGATCGTGAATATGAGCCAGATGCTGAATGTTACATGAGCTCTGATGAGGACAGTGAAGTAAAAAACATCTGCTTTTAATTTTTTTTTAATTTTTTTTTTTAAATATGCTTTATTTTATTCTTCTGTAATTGTTACTCTAGGAGAGTTTTATATTATCGTGACGGCTAGAGATCCATCCCTTATAGATCCGGGTCACTAAAGACCCGAATATGCAATAATGATTGACGAAACATTCATACATTTAAGGGTTAATGTGTGGTGCAACTGGCTAGATTTGAATGCATCCAAGGAAGGAAGGAAGGAAGGAAGGAAGGAAGGAAGGAAGGAAGGAAGGAAGGAAGGAAGAGGAAGGAAGGAAGGAAGGAAGGAAGGAAGGAAGGAAGGAAGGAAGGAAGGAATAAATAGCCTATTTTTTGAGAGCATATTTCATCTTTTTTTATCTTCACAGTTCATTTTTGTTAAGCTCTGGGAACACATTTGAAGTTTAAAGTATGATTTAAGTTTTCACGAACAGTTAAGAAATTATGAAGTGATGTGACTGTAGGAAACACGTTTATGTTGAAGCATTGTGGGAGGTGATAATTGTGTCCTCACGCACATCTCACTCCTGTTTGTGGATTGTTAATCATAGAGGTGTCAGTGTTGATTATCAAAATATAAGTGATGACAGGGATTCTAGCTATTACACAAAATTGTCCTTTCAGTTGTTAACTTCACTGTTAAAAAAAAAAAAAAAAAAAAAAAAACGCTGCAGAAACCTTTAGTGGTGAGGTGTCATTAATCAAGAGCGCTGGACGGAGGAAGAGGGGGGTGAGAAGGTGAGATGAGATTTGGTGCTCAGGGCTTATTTTCAGCCTCCATCCTTGAAGCAAAGAATTAATCAAAAGAAAAATATCTCTCACTCGTGTCGGATTCTCGCGGTGCCGCTCACCTCCAAAGTGTCTGGCATTTTCATTTTGTTGCATCAGCATCTGTACTGGCCTTTGAATAATGTGTACATTTTTTGGTAAAAATCTTCCAGAAGAGATCTCATTGAAAAATGATTTATCACGGTACACATCAACTGAAATCATATTTATAGTACTCCACGTCCCACTGCCATGCAAACTGTGTGCTGGAGATAACATTTCTGTTTCCCACGAGTGAATAACGCAACACCTGTACTAATTACTCCCCCATGTAGAGGAACTGAATCTATCAATGGCCCGAGGCCTGGCTGCTTGATCCAAAATAACTAAACTACACACAGCATGAGCTCACTTTACTACCAGTAGCTGTGAGCTTAAAGGAAATAGTGTACCCAAAAATGAAAATTCTGTCATCATTCCAAACAATTTTTTTCTAAACGTGTATGACTTAGTCTTCTCTATGGAACAAAAAAAGAGATGTTTAGCATTAGCAGAATGTCTGCTGCTCACTATTCACTACATTTATTGTGTAGAAAATGTATCTGCTATAAAAAAAAAAAAAGTCATACTCAAAGTTTTGAAAGATACAAAGAGGAGTAAAAAATTGATTTTACAAACTTTTCATTTGTGGGTGTAGTTTTTCTTTTCTTGTCATTTCTTTTTTTAGACCTGTCCTATCAAAATACTGATAAAATTGGGAAATTGAAAAAAAAAAAGCAACTAGCACAAGAAGCAATGTAGTTAATTTTATTTGTTACTGAAGAGTTGATATATGTAAATGAAAAAGTCAAGGCACCTGAAGCAGATATTTGTATCATTTATGTACTCCTCTGACTAACTCTACTGCTTCTAATTACAAGCAGCCTTTCATTAAAGGGACACTTCACCCATTTGCATTAAGCTTTGTATCGTTAGAAACCCAGACATATTTTTGAATGGTCGTGCAATATACCCTCATTTTCCCCTGAGAAGGGAGAAATACGGATTTCAGTGTTGCAGTTCCTGCTTATAATGATGTAAAAATCATAATTTTCGTCATTCTAAGCAGGAAGTCCCATATCTTTGTAGAGGGGTTGAGACTACAAACACTCGTTCCTCATTGTTCCAGGGGGTGGGACCCACTCACGCTACAGACCTATTACAGATCAGTGGGTGGGACTTCACTTGCAGAAACTAAAAGCAATATCCGCCATCTTGTTTGAAAGCTAAGCTAACAGGCGCTGTGGAGCCAGATGTGAAGTTACGACAATGGCGGAAGGTACTCAAATATGATTTGAAAGAAGAGGATTTCGAAAGTCTGATGCTCGAATCAGATGTTCGTGGCTACCTTTACGAGCCGCAATATAGCGAAGAGCAGCTGAGGCTTATGGAGGAACAGGGGGCGGCTGCTGCGGCTTCTGCAGCCGAGGCAGAAGACCTGCCTGTCACAGACGAGGAGCCCGGACTGGCTCCAGCTGGGGCAGACTGATGGTGCCTGTGCTCTCACTGTGCGCCTACGGACAGAGGAACAGAGAATTTCAACGGTGCCAATTTCTCCTGGACAGTTGTGTTGTGAACTGGATTAGTGGGAGTGGCTTGCGGAGCTGTGCAATGTGGTGCATTGTGGGAGTTGTTGTCTTCCATACAAATGCGCCCTAAAGTTACTTTCTGTCTTTCCTCAGTCAAGAAGGCACCAAATTCGAAATTTGTGTTACATTTCGACTACGTATATGACACACTTTCAATAAAGATTAATGTTCCCACGGGTGAAATGCTCCTTTAAATTAGTCTAACAATTAGATCTTATAAATTTTTCTTTTTTTCACAACCAGAAGAAAAAGTTATTTTCAGAATCATCACAGTAAAAACAGAAGCATGTAAATTTGTAACACCGTATTAATATGGATGACATTTTGCCCAATGGCTTTTCCTGAATGTTTTTTCCTATTGTCAACATAAATGTTCTCATATCCTGAACTTCTGACTAACAAGTCAATTTTTTAATATTATTAAAATAATTGCACTTAAAGGTGCAGTAAGCGATTTCTGAGAAACACTGTTGGCCCCTTATATGTGCCACGTACAGTATATAGATGTGAGAGACCAATTAATTTCACTTGTTTGAAAAGTGTTTTTGTTAATCCTACCAATTAAATGTCTTGAAATATTGCTTGCCATTCATATTCAAATCCTGTCTAAGATCAATGGCTTTCCTTTCCTTCACCTGAATACCATCACATTCTCCTAAACTGATATTTGTGCTGACAATCAGCTTCCAATAGGAGTACAGAATTTTTATCCATACTCAAATGTTACCTCTTTTATTCAGGAAGAAAATATATAAACAATGTCAGATATTGAAATATATAGGAATTTCATAATACTCTTCTTGTTTCTTTCTGTTTGCGGAGAGTTCTGTCAGCTCCTTCACTGCTCTAGCAAACAGCATTAAGGCATCATGTAAGCCGAGTTGGGCTATCTATTGTGCCTCATATGAAATACTCTTTCTTGCTCTCATCCATGGCGTCCTGCAAGGCTGGGTCTCTACGAAGAGCGGAGTCTGCTGTCTCGGAAAACTCTGTGCCCTTGGCCTCATTGGTATGATATGTGCCCTTGTGTTTGTACATGTATCGCAGAATGACGCCCAGGAGGAGGAGCAGGACCAGAACCACCACAGCAATGGCAGCTAGAAGTGAGAGAGAGAGAGAGAGAGAGAGAGAGAGAGAGAGAGAGAGAGAGAGAGAGAGAGAGAGAGAGAGAGAGAGAGGGGGGGGGAGGTGATGGTGGTGGTTATATTTGAAGATAACCTGTGGGCAGCAGCTATAAGGTGCGACTGAACTAAGAACAATTTAGTCTGTTTATTTCAGGATGTTCACTGAAGTATACTGGCTCAAGGACCAGAAAGGTAGTAAAGACATTGTTAAAATAGTCCATGTGACTGTTGCTGTTGCTGTTCGCTGTTCACGTGGCCACCGTGACGCATGAGTGTGATGCTGACGCAAGAGCCAGCCAATACTGAGCCGGCGTTCAAGCGCTGCATTGTTTACAACGTCAACAGCGTCAGAGACTGACACTGTTTTTTTTTTTTTTTACCTTTTCACATGTAAGTTTAAAGGGAAATGTTGGCGTTATTTTGTCACTTATTGGGAGCAGTATGCTAGCTGGGGCCGTTTACCTCCAGTCTTTGTGCTAAGCTAGGCTAGCGGTGGGTGCCTCAGACAGAGTTACAGCACGCACGGAGATGAGAAGGGTATGTATGGACTTATCTAACTCTGGGGGATACAGTGAATAAGCTAAAGTCCCCAAAAGTCGGCGTGTTCTTTTAAAATATTCTAACTGACCCCCCACCATTATTTAGAACCTGTCACTTTATTGTTTCCATGGTGACGCATCATTGCTTGTCACGTGACACACCGCAACCACAACAGCGCTGAATGATGATGATCTGCTTTTATGTCATTTTTCCTTTTTTATTCAAAATATTCACAAATCATTAGCTATAGCATGAAATATCTGACATTCCGATTGTCAAATATGTGCAAGTGGATGTATTTTGTTGTTTAAACACCTTTATAACAATCACGTTAGTTGAGCTGTATGCGCGATGGGCGCAGTCATGTTAGTTTGTGCCATAGTTCAGAGAATCGGATCTGTTTGATTTACAACATGTCAGTTCATCCATTTTTCACAAAATACATGAAAGTAAGTGGCCGGTGAACTGGGAAAAAAATAGGGTAAACTTTAAAGCTACTTACACAGTGTATATCTGATATAAATAAAACGTGTCGTCTAACTATAATGGAAAGGATTATTATTGCCGCTTCCATTGACATCAGTGTATTTTACAAACTCAAATGCATTGTTTTGCTAGTACTTATGCGATTTTAAATGTCTGAAACCTAAAATAAACATTATGTGGTTGAAAACACTGAATAGCTGTGATATATGACAAGCGCTGAGCACGTCTGTCTCTGGCTCATCGCCAGCCAACGCACGAAAGTACGTTTAAATTTAGCAGTTGATCACGTGATGCACTGACTGTTCTAATCACAACACCAGTGTGATTGTACTTCCCAGGGACCAGCCAAGACTGATCATACCGGTATGATCGTATGTGCGAAAGGGTTAAATATATATTTTTTGCGCACAAAAAGTATTCTCGTCACTTCATAACATTTAAGGTTGAACCACTGTAGTCACATGGACTATAGAGGGTTTTCACTAGACGTCATCAATCCGGAAGTCGCCCATTTTGGAGGCACTGAACGTAAACAATGCCACTGAACTGAATGGACTCGCAAATTTTCTGATTATTGCTGCTGAAAATGGTTGAGTTTTGGACTGTACTAATCGGTCGCACCGGGAAAAAACATTTCGAGTGACAGAAGTTAAAGAGAAGAGTGCAAAAAACTGATGAAAGAATGCATTTGTGGTTGAGAGAGGCACAGCATCAGCCACATGGGTAAATGAAGCGTTGACTATGGCTAAAATGTTGACGTAGTTAACTATGGCTACATTCACACTGTCAGTCCAAATCCGATTATCTTTGTATCCGATTGGAATGTGATTTAAAATTATGTCCACACTGTGTATCGCAACTGTTCAGATCCGATTTGTGTGTCCATGCAGCTCTTTGGCAATATGGCAATGACGTTGCGTTGTTGGAGGGGTTTGCATTTGCAATAGAGATGTTGTCTTATTTAAAATTTTACAACATGGAAATGTGTAGCCGCCGCGCTGGACTACTGCGTCTTGAGCATTAGTCTTGAGCCTGCTGCAGAACTGTAGGAGGCTGGTATGCTTTTTTCCGCGCTCTTATCTGCCCCGGTTTCAAAAATAATAATTTTCTGCTCATCCGGCACTTTGCAACAAAACAGCCTTGTTTCGGCAGCGACTTTCAGCATGTTCCCTATAACAACTGACGTTTACATTTTACGTGGCATGAGAAAGTAACAAACCACGCAAAATCCGATCAGAGCATTCAGACTGAAGCGGATTTCCTGATATGTGATTTGAATAGGATTTCAAACCACATATGGATGTAGCTTGAAACGGATTTCATGTGCTTTTTTGGACTGACAATCTGAATAGAAGGAAGAATTGCAGTAAGGGCTAGAGAAGCTAGCTCGTTCGGATCTTTACCACATATTAACTTAAGTTTGGCTAAATTTCGCGCTCTTTCCTGCTAAGTTCTTCTCTATATGATTTTGCAGCTTCCATGTGTTTTTTCCGTGGTTTCTTAGTGTGACAGTGTGTTCAGTAGTACATAAATTGTGCAATCTATGCTGTTGTTTACATCCGAGTGCCTCCATAATGGCCGCGCATCCGGGTTACCGCCCAGAACGTTGGTGAAAACCCTCTATTTTAACGATGTCTTCACTACCTTTCTGTTCCTTGAAAGTGGTAATAACGTTGCAGTCTATGGGGGATCAGAAAGCTCTCGGATTTCATCAAAAAGATCTTAATTTGAGTTCCGAAGATGAACGAAGGTCTTACGGGTTTGCAACAACATGAGGGTGAGTAATTAATGACATAATTTTCATTTATGGGTGAACTATCCCTTTAATGTTACACAAGAAAGATGTTAGAAAATTAAGATTATTTTTTTGTGGTACTAGTCAACATTATGTCACAAATACTGTTGCTTGAGCTTAACTTACTGAACCCAGAACATTTTTCTGATTCAGTAGCTGCCGACTGATACCAATATCTAAAGATCAATGTGGTTAATGGTCATAACAATGATGCTATATTACAATTTAATGATAGCAAATCAGATGTACACAATTACTTCTGTGGATGAGAACAAACCCACACACTGATTCATGTGTAAATGAGCTAAAGTGAGACCACTGTGGCACTGGTCTTTTCTTTTTTTTTTTTTTTTTGCTCAGCCAGATCTTCTGAGGCCAGGAAACATCTTGTGCACAAATTACCTCTCATTTGTAGAGAAATCATCCAAGCCTCTCTGACCATCATCAATGTGCTGTTCTCACAATGTTCTCATAACTGGCAAAAAGCATCTTTCTCCTCTGACACCCATGCATTCTGAATAAGTAATTTTTTTTGCAAGTAACACATTAATAATATTTCACTATGGCATACAGGAGATATTTTATCAGTGCCCAGTTTTGTTCTGAAGAGTTAATTAAAGCGTTAAATAGACTGGATATTCAGAAATGAAAATCGATGTTTTCCCCTGCCTGATGCTTTTCATATCACAGCTCAGAATAGTTGTTAGAAAAATGTTTTGGATTGTGCGTGTTCCTGCTGTGCCACCTATCACATCATTTTTCTGTGCCTTCAAAGTAATTAGTCACATGACATCTACAGCTCAGGTGATTGGCTCAAAACAATTGTGCCCAGAACTAAAAATACCCATAAGCCTACGTAGACATAGGAACCAATGGCACCAATAGTCGAGGATACTTTTGGGAAACGTAGCCCTGACTTTTTAAAATTACATCAACAAAATAATTTGTAAGGGTCAGATCAGGTAGAAATAGTGACTAAAGGCAAAAGCTGCACATTTTTAAAGTGTATGTGAGTTGAGGGCATATTGGATATTTGTACGTTTGTGAGCTGTTACAACACTTACCTCCAACTATAGCTTCAAAGTATGGTCCTGATCGCTCTAAAGACAAAAAGAGAAGAATATTTAAAAAATGGTAATATATGACAAAACAGAATGGTCACAACACATAGGCTGTCCCTTGTCCATTTAAAATTTCAAAGTGGTTTCACTCATACATTTAGGTAGGAATTTCTAATAGAAGTAGATATCAAGTATTAAACAGAGTAAGGCAATAAAGTAGAATAAAGAAACTGTCCTTAAACATGCCAGTTCTAGTTCTGCTGCTGTTCTGCTGATTTTAAGTGTAAATGTCTTTACATGTCATTAAAGTTTAGTGTTCTGTTTGATCTTTTCTCAGTGGCTAGAGTCCTGAAACATTTTCAAGATGAATGCTTTTTAGGAGTGCTGCAGTGCAGCCATGTACTGTATCTCTACAACGCCTCACTGATCCCTCGCAAAACACGTACTGTTGACTTTCTTCCTGTGTTGTAATAACACACGTGAATCTTTCATGATGCTTTGTTTTTATAGACAGCTGTCTCCCCCGCTGTATTGAAGCGAGACTCATTCTCTCCATCACCATGGGGACAAAAAGCTCGTTAAAGAAAGTGACTGAAGATAATCATGAATTATTGCAAAGGCAACATCTGCTGCCTTGACTTGACTTTCACAGAAGGACAGGCAAATCAAAGATGTTGCTTTCAAAATGGAGATGGATCTAGTGAGACCCCCAAACTATTTTTCAACAGAAAGGATAATGCAGGTTTGACCAAGCAGATGCCCCCAAAACATGAACAATTAAGCTCCCTCATTAGTGTCTAATAACCTGTTACATTGTGATTAAAAGCTCATTGTGATTTTGGTGTTTACAGTGAGACTATATTTGGAGTAATTAAGGAGACATAGAACATTCACATTTGGGTAATGTGAAGGGCATGAAGGTGTGTTTGAAGGTATAATATCCCCTCATGTGATCTTTAATGTCTCCTTATGACTTTAGTAATTAGTTGTCCTTTAGAAAGGTTGGAGTAATATAAAAAAAGAAAAATTAAATAAAAATGACAAGCTCACAGAGGCTCTGAGCCATGCAGTGGATTATTTATAAATCAATCAAGTGCTTCCAGCTCTACCAAACCACATGTCAGAAAAACGAAGACTCTGGATGAAATAGAGTTGGTCTTTGTTTCACAAAGTACCACAAATTTTTCCTGGGAATCGTCGTCATTTTAACACCCAGATGTGTGACCTCAAAACTGTCCTTAGCTTCCTCTAAGCAAAGTTAAGTCAGTGAAGTCATAACTAGTGACATTCAACATAGTAAAAAATTGTTTTTTCTTTTCTGGAAAATGGACCCCAGAACATATTGATAGGTCTGTTTATTTAAACTGTATAGTGCTTTCTGAGGCTCTGTGTACCTCCTATAGTAAATGATAAACTAACTACTGAGAAGAGAAACAAAGGTCATGCTATTTTGAAATTAAAGACAAACACCCTTTCAGTACAATTACTAAATTGTACATCTAATAAACCACCAAGATTGAACCAAGACCCCGGCCCTACATTTTTTTTTTTTCGTTTTTCAATAATCCGTTTCATTCAGATCTGTCACTACTTCAGTTACATCCCAACCTCAAAAGTGCATTCCTTATTGTTCCTCATTAAAAAGATTTACAAATAAACGTAACAGTAGTGTAATAATGTTTGTAACTGGTGAATGTTAAACATAACTTTAATAATAAAATAAACATAAAGATCAAAATGAAAGTAAACTAAAATAAAGCACCAACATAAAGTCCAGGCCTGGTCCTCTCTCATCCTTCACTGTCGTCACTGCTCCTTTTATGCTTACGGAGCTCCTCCTTGTGCTTCGAGACTGGTATATGGTTTATTAGCACTCATACCACTGGCCTCACTCCGTTCCCACAGCTCTCTGCCCCGCCCTGCTTGCCACAAGTAGTATTTTTAAAAATCTGTTTAAAACCATGTACACTAAGATGAGATTGAGACTACAGTTGTATAAGTAAACTAATAAAAGCTGTTTTTGTCTTAGGCCTCGTTTACACTGCAGGTCTTGATGCCCAATTCTGATTTGTTACCTTTATCCGATTTTTTTGACCGTCCGTTTACACGTTCTTTCAACTGCGACCCATATCCTATTCATGTGTTTACACTTGCCATACTATCTGAAACATTGCGCATGCTTAAAGGGTTAAATGATCTTGCACAGATGGACGAACGCGAAATATGATTGATGCTCTGCGATATGCAAAGTTCGCCAAACATCACCATGATTATGAGGTGAAGGACGACGAAAAGTGCCATCATTGCAGCCTGCGCATGATTCAGTTGTTGTGTGCGAGAGAGATCTCAGGACTGGTGGGAGCATATTGTGGCGGGCTTTAAGAGAAGTGGGTCCGAAATTTTAGGATGAGCAAGCCAACCTTTGATATGTTGTGTCAGCATTTGTTCACACTCTCCTACGACGTCACGTTTCGTCGGGCCATCCGTCCCTTTGCAGAAGAGCGTCGGCGTCATTAAACCGCGGAGACGTTGCCTAATGCCTCAGAAAATCCGATCTGCCTGTTTACATGACAGTCGCATTGGCACATATCGGATTTATTTCCACATATGAATGAGGCCTGAAACCGATCTGGAAATATCCGAATGCATGCGTTTTTAGTAATCCCCCTGTTAGTGTAGGCCGCCCTACACTTTCCTCGCAGAATAAATTAATAATGGCTGACTGCAAATTTCTACAATGGCACTGGTAACCGAACCTTTTCTTTTGTAATGCTACATCCACACCAGTAGGTGTCAATAAAGCCCAAGACAACTCTGATTTCAACCAGCAATAAACAAAAAATTAGTTCACCTTTAAAGTTGGCATGAAAGGGAAGTTATAATACGTCTTTTCTTACTTATTGTGATGTATATGTTCAAGTAAAAGTGCTCCTGGAATGAGAAAAAATCTAAATTAGGACGGGACTTGATTTCGTACTCTGAAATTGATTGGATTGTAGGAAGTTGGATGTTGAGAACTAAATGGACATCTAAATGCCAGTTTTCAGTCATTTGTGGGAGATATTTAGAGAACAGATGTTGCTTATATAAATTGTCTCTGTTTGAGGGGGAGGAGAGGTTCATGTTTTTGATTAAAGATTATGAGGGCATTTGAATAAAAAAAAAAGTTAAATAATAAATTATTAATAATAAACACTGCAACATTCTTTAAAAAAAAAGAAAAAGAAAAAAAGAATTGTCCATTTAGATTTAATGGTGACTTGAAGAATGCTAAATGTCCTATGGTTTTAGCTAGGGAAGTTGGAAAAGTTTGATTATTCAAAAGGGTTATGAAGGACACAGTTGTTTTTATGTCTCACAGGTCATATTTTTGTTTCCATTCAGTGAACAGAGAGGCAAACTGTTGAAATCTATTTAGGACTTGAAGCTGAAGTGTGGAATTTCTGCACCACTACCTTCACCGAACCAAATTGCAAAAATAATGATCGGTTTCAAATAGAAAATTTTGCTACAAACTCACCACTGACTGAGCCAAAGCTGCTACGTTGGATGCTGAAACAAATAGAGTGATGTTTTGACAACACCACAAAACAGAAATACTACACATATTGGGAACATCAACCAACAAATGGCTTACTCTGCTTTAAATTGGGATGGTAGAATGTATTTTAATTACACTCTTCACCTTTAAATGGAGTGTACACAGTAATGTGTGGGATGGGGAGTTTTGAAATTTTCAGGCTAATATATACTTATCTTCTCATTCTACAGCAGAAATACTTGGTATAGTGGATGTTAAGCAAGTTATAAAAGATCTTTCTAAGTCACACTCAGCGTAGAGCCATAACACCCCAGGACGGATTAAATCTCTGCTAAATTTGCCATGCAAACACGAGGGAGCCTGTCTCGCCTGGAGGCGTCCCCTTGTTAGCCTCGTTAGTGAAATCCGCCAGCCGCTGTGACATGGAGGAGGACATCTGTGCTGCGTGGCCAGATCTGAAGAACAGCTTCTTTTTTTTCACAGCCAGCCATGAAACCCGATGGGTTGGACCTGAAAGATGATGAGGGCCACAGGCATTCCACCCTCTCTCTCACTTCTGCCACACAGACCCAGGGCAGAGCAGACCCAGCAGCGAGACATTTGCTTTCATCACCTTCCCAGAAGTGGAGCTAATCTTGCCCAAAGCCGGCTTTTGAAGCGCACTGGTAATTGTCTCCCGATAGGATGGGCAGAAAAACCAGGAGCCAGAATGAATTCCAGTCCCTTCAGTTCTTGGGTGGGAAACGCATTAAGCTGATAATTTTCCAGCTTGAATTAATGCAAATTTTTCATTGTTGCTATGCCCAGTGCCCAAACTGGAGAACTACCAAAGCAATGGCATTTAGCTCTGATCGGAACATTTTATTCATGGGGACAACCAATGATCTGGCTCTCATCCGTTAGCCTCAAACACATTGGATAACTAGGTAAGCCATCCTAAACAGTCTACTTTTAAGGTCTACTTTTGGTCATATTAGGTGCACATAAGGCACACAATTTTGTGTGCAAAAGCAGGTCCGTTGTCTAATACCAATAGTGTAAAGATATGTAAAACACTGCTCACACAAAAGTCACTTATAAACGAAGCAGCATGACTGGATTTCTCCTGTGACATTTCGCTGAACAACTTTAAATGTGACTTCATCAGATCTTGAAGTCATTACACTGAAAAAAATGATTCATTGACTAGTTGAATTTACTAAAAAAAATTATCATAAGTGGTTTCACACAATTGGTTTTAGCTACATTTAAACAAATGCATTACGTTGAACTAAGTTCAGCTTAATGCATTTGTTTAAATGTAGCTAAAATCAATTGTGTGAAACCACTTACGATAATTTTTTTTAGTAAATTCAATGATTTCAGTAAATTCATTGAATTTACTAAATGTTTTTATCGTAAGTGGTTCCACACAATTGATTTTAGCTACATTTAAACAAATGCATTACGTTGAACTTAGTTCAACGTAATGCATTTGTTTAAATGTAGCTAAAATGAATTATGTGGAACCAATTAACATAATTTTTTTTAGTAAATTCAACTAAGTCAATGAATCATTTTTTTCAGTGTAGATATTTGCCTACCATAAGACAGAAGACACCTCAACTACTGTTTCCTTTCCTAATTTGCATGCAGAACTTTGCATGCTGAATTGGTTGATTCTTCCGCTCCCTTTAATTCACTAAGGTAAAATGAACCACAAAAGGCCCATCACCTCCCTGGGCGTAGCTCTATAGTACATTGTCAAAACCGCAGGAACGGAGGTCTTTGTCTTATCTGTGAGGTGATGAAGTGTCAGGGCAGGCCTCCGTGTTTCATGTTTAGAATTAACAGCTCCTTCGATGTCTGTCAGGAAAGCACTCAACTGTGGCCAGCTGCCTGTGCCAAACTGAGAGTGAAAACAGCCACTAAACGCCTGACTAAACTCTCTGACTAAAGACACTACTTTCCTCTCACTCTTTGTACTATTTATCATCCTTTTAAAAGAGCAGCTTAAAAATGGACAGACACAGGTGCACTTGAAAACTAGAAATCCATCTCATTCAGGCAATCAGTCGTTCTAATGTCTTCTAATGCACAATTATTTGGCAATTATAAGTTGTATTTTTGAGGATTCATTTTATTATTGAATATCTACAGTGCTCTCAGTGAATCCAAAATATTAATAAACCTCAAACCTGAATATTTAAAAGTGAGGTTTTGGCTTTCTAATGAGAATATATATGTGTGCAGAATTATTGGGCAACTGTTAGTGTGCAGAGTTATTATGCAACTAAATGAAAAACGGAAATTTTCCCATCTCACTTGTTTATTTTCATCTGGTAAAGTGAGAATAATAAACAAAGTAACAAACAACTCAAAATTTACTCATAAGCATTAAGAATGTTGCAATAATGAAAATATGATCCTCAACATGACGGGATGTAGACTCCAAACTGTATTTTGGAGCTCTCCAACTCTCCAAACAGAGTTGTTTGGAGTATGACCACACTGTAAAACCTGATGAGTTAGTTCAACTCAAACCATTTGAGGAAACCGATTGCCTTAAATCATTTAAGTTTATAAACTCAAACAATTTAAGCATAAAAAAATATTTGATTTGTGTCCAAGTAACTCAATAACTTATTGTTAAGATAACTTGGATAAATAAAGTTAATAGTACTAATTCCATTCATTACACTGTAAACCCGAATAAGTTGGCAGAACTCAAAACATTTAAGGCAATCAATTGTTTAAATTCAAAGTTTAAGTAAGCAGAACTAGCAGATTTTTATTTACTTAAACATTTCAAGTTAAGAACAATTAAAATGTATGAGTACATTAATTCATACAATTAACTTAAAACTTTCATGTAATCTCAATGTGAACACTTTTATTAGTATAAACCAAGCGGGAAGGAAGTCGACCGGAAGATGAAGTCGGCCGGGTGCCGACATCTTGTAGCGGAACTTCACTTGCGTTAGCATCCCATTGACTCCCATTCATTTTGGCGTCACTTTGACAGCGAATAACTTTACATCTGAGGCGTTTAAAGACTCCATTGGTCCATTATTTATTTCTAAAGATACACGACAATGTATAAAATGCTCCATTACCTTGTAGCTTATGTTATGGCCCTGTAGAAGCAGTTTTAGTAAAAGTAGGCTAACGATTGCGTCATACCCACGCGACTCTCTGTCGCACACTAGAGAGATTACCGTATGGACAGGAGGAGAAGCTCGCGGGCAATCGGGAGGACGTCGAGGCAAAATGACAATATAATTAATCAGAATACCTAGCAAAAGTTGCTCCTGCTCCAAGCTCATGGACAGCTCCTACTCACACTCTCCATCTCTGCAAGTTTCGGAAGGGAATGATTCAGATTTCTCTTGGCACAGCTACTAGAAGACAGACGGGTTGCTCACGTGGTCCGTGTAACGCTTTGCTCGGTTTGAGTCTGCACGTCAGGAAAGGAAGTGCTAAGAAATCGCTGAAAATGGGCTTCACTTGTCTCAATTGAGTTCCAATGGGGTCGCTGTGTCCATTTCTTTTACTGTCTATGGTATAAACTTAGTTAGCTTTAAAAAGCTAATCTGCTAACATACTAATTTGCTAACATATTAGCAATAGTATGTTATACAGAAGCACTTGCTGTATGAGCGCAACAATATAAAGGGATTATTTGCTCTCAAATCAAGCTGCATGCACCACTTGTCACCATGATGGTAACTAAAGCCAACATTAACAGAAATTCTTCTAAATTAGCATAACAAAACATTAATCACTACTAAATCTCACACTTAACATTAATCTTACACACACACAAAAAAAAAACACATTATATTTCACTTAATTTTAGCATTTACTCTCCCTTTCGAGTGCCATCGGCAAAGCATGCAGTGAAATAGACATCCCAGCCGTTTCAGTTAAACTTAAGTTCCTCTAAATTAAAATAAATAATTTCATAAAACTCAAAACAATGAAACAGTTCAGTTTACTTAAAATATATCAGTTCTGTGAACTTGAAAGAAAAAGAAAGTGCTAAATACTCATAAAAGTTAATTTGACTGAACTAATTTGTTTAATTTAAGTTTGTCCTACTCAAACCAATTAATTATTTTGAGCGTTAGGGTTTACAGTGCTATTGCAAAAAAAGTATCGGAAAATTTCAGGGAATGCCATTTTTAAAGTCATGGAATATCACTCTGATAACAAGGATATAACTATAGCTATACAAAGTACTGTCAAATTTGCACTTTCATTCCATACATTCAGAGTTTCATTACATATATTCACACTTTAATTATATATATTAAGTTTCATTCTATATATTCAGTTTCATTACATATATTCACACTCGCATTCTATATATTCAAGTTTCATTCCATATATTCAAACTCTCATTCCATATATTCAAGTTTCATTCCATATACTCAAAAATTCATATTATAAATACAATAATTTCCTACAATATATATAATTTTGCTTTTGACACAGCTCCAATAATCAAGCAGGTTTTCTAACCTTAAAATTAGTGTTTGCAAGTGCAATATCAAATAACTATTGTTTTAAACAAAATAATTGCCAATGGTCAGACAAACAGGCAGTCCCAGTCAAAACCACTGGTTGAGCCAATGTTGCTTTGCTTGACTGGCAGGATGCAATGTTTTGTTATCATAAAGATAGTGTTTTCTGGGAAATCAACCTTGGTAGTAAAATTTAAGCCCAAATCCTGCTCTGTATCCTGAGCATTAAAAGCTAAGCAGCTTCGTCTTAAATAGCCCATTGCCAATGAGGACATTGACAATAGATGATAACCTGAGGGAGCTGCAGAGCAGCCTCAGCTTATAATGAACCTCTAACAAACCATGCAAACGCTCAGTCCTAGTTAATCAACATATTTTAATTAGATACATTTTTCAATGGTGCAGCAGTCACAGTGAGCAAGAATAAGGCCACCGCATAGTCGAAAGTTTATGTAGTATCCTGTAAAAATGCCTAATGGTTCTCACACTGTTTTACATATTTTCTGCTCCTCAGAGAAGGTAAGAATGATAATTCATTCCCACAGTCCTAAGGCAGGGGTGTTCAAGGGAGCCCAAAGGAAATGTTTGGAAGGATCATTTGGGTGTCTATGGAATTTTTTTTTTAAGTTTGAAGGTTTAAAGTACAACTGACCTGCTGTCTTCACAGGAATATATTTTTATGTTTTAAGCTCAGAATGACTTGTAGTAACCATTTATCAGACTTGGGATTGTAAAAAGGAAATATTGATCATAAAGTTATTTACTATGTCTGCAATGCACAGATCCACATCAAGAAAGGCCTCAAAACAGCCTTGAGTGAAAGCATGTTGTGAGCCCATCAATAAATCTCTCATTTACTGGTCAGGAGCTCTTCTCAGATTCTATACCACCTCTATACACTACCAAGGCGATTCAGACCTTTAAATCCTCCTCTTAAACAGGTTTTATGATAGTCATTTCTATCAGACTTGAGAGAACTAGCCACTGTATTTCTGCACTGTATTGCTGGTGATGTGATTGCTTTGCAAGATCATATAAGAAAATTGATTGAGGAGGCTTGTGTCAAGGCCAAAGGATGTTCATCAGCATTCCCAATGTGATGAAGAATCGTTCTATAGAACCAGAAACCAGAAACTGACTTGGTACTGTTTTGTACCTTTAAGGTGTGCTCACATTAGTTAAGTTTCATTGAAATTTCATTGGCAAAAAGGGTCCATTGTCTAATGTCAATAATGTAGTGATGTGTGAAGCAAAGATGACACAGAACTCGCTTTCAAACCAAGAAACGTTCTGTTAAATAATGCGACAAATTCGCATAAGCAACTTGAACCTGTTGTGAAATCTGCATGGGGAAATCTTTAGGCTTCACGCAAAACTCCTGATTGCATAGCTTCCAACTGAAATGACTGTAATTTTGGCAGCAAAAATTTCACAGAACAACAGTAAATGCGACTGAACCTTTATGCAGAAATATGCTTTAAACCAGGGTTCCTCAAACTCGGTCCTGGAGGGCCACTGTCCTGCAGAGTTTAGCTCCAACCCTGATCAAACACACCTAGCTGTGAGTTTCTAATGATCCTGAAGACATTTATTAGCTTGCTCAGGTGTGTTTGATCAGTGTTGGAGATAAACTCTGCAGGACAGCGGCCCTCCAGGACCGAGTTTGAGGAACCCTGCTTTAAACCATTGCTGGATAGTCAGTTAACATGTTAGAAACACACACACACACGCACGCACGCACGCACGCACACACGCACGCACCTAGCATCCTAAAACAAGATATAGCCTAGGCCTAAGCAAAAGAAGCAACATTTTATTAGAGTTAAGTTTTCAGACAATATATATTGAATTAAAATGTTCTCACCCTGTTGTAAGTCATATATCATAATCTAAACAAGGTTTATCCTAAAAAAAACAACAAGAAAAAGCATTACTGTGAGAATTTTTTGTTTTTGTTTTTGTAAACAATATCTTACATCTTTGCTTCTCAATTAATTTATCTTATTTAAAAAAATGTTTTTACATGTCATTTTTTCCCCTTACCGTTTATTCCAGGTAAATCTTGACATTTCTTTTATTAGCAAACAACCCAATGTAAATTAAGAGAAAAAAACTACTTAAAGCTACACTGTGTAACTTTTTTAGTTGATTCTTTGCAAAAAACACTTAGTTCTTTCAAAAATATATGTGCTCATTAATGTATATTTACTTCTTTCAAGTAATAAAGTATTCTCTTAAGTTTATAATCTGCCATTGAAAGTACATATGGGTGAGGGGTTCGAATGCCGGTCGCCATGTTGCCCCTCCATCTTGAAACTACATTAGCCAAAGAGGGACATACCTGTAAATTCAAGCTTCGCCTTTTGCGTTTTTCACTCAGTGACACCGTGACGAATGCGAGGGGGAGATTACTCGCGAGCTCGCGAGTGCCGGCAGATTTGAAAGATAGTGTGGTGTGTGTGTGTGTGTGTGTGCGTGCGTGCGTGTGTACTCACATTTGAAAGAGAGAATTAAAACGTCAACGCGACAGACAAATCAGCAAGACCATAGTCAATATTGGAGTAACTTTTCCCAGATGGAAAGAGCTCATGAGGAGACAAGATTTTAAAACGGACGCCGAGGTTGCCTGCTTTCTTCTCGACAGGTAATTCAGCCTGTTGTAATTCATTTGTGTAAATTCTAAGTTTTATAGTTGCTTGTCTAACCATAGCATGGTTGTGCATAACGCCAGAACGACCTCTAGTATTACTTCATCCTCGCGTCAATGGTGAAAAAGTATTGTTTACCTTGTAACATAAATCTGTGCTGCGACGGATCACAGGTAATGAATAGTTTTAAAGGCGCAATTTTTTAAGCTATATATAAAAAAAGGACACTGTAAATTTTAGTTATTTTTAATTGCTTTTACTTTGTACACATTGTAACGTTAGCCTAATCTGATTATGCTAGGATAGCCGATTCCAAGGGTGACGTTTACCTCCTGACATCTGTCCTGTAGTTTTATTCATTTTAGACGTATTGTTTATTATTGTCATGGACGAAGTGATAACTGGAAGCCATGTTAATCTTGGAATAATACGGCCACCGTAGGAGTTAAAACGCCCTCGGAATTGAGAGGAACAGAAACTAATATTCACTGGGTAGTCATATACAATTTCACCGCTAGATGGGGGTAAAAATCACACAGTGTAGCTTTAACTATTTAAACTATTAACAAAATTTAAAACAAACTATTTAAAGTACTTCAGTTATTTAGTAATTTTAAACCTGATGGCCATGTATATTACTTGAATAATTACATTTTTGGTTAGAAGTGAGTTATTCATTGAGTCGGTACGGTAGGCCAGAGCTGAACTCTTGGTAGACTAGCATAAGGAGGTTAATCACATCAAGCTATTGCATCAATTTACATCATGCAACACACATGCAACTCACTGAGCAGAGAAAGGGCAGACACCAGGACAGCACAGGTGCAAGCATATATTACACACTGGTCATTATAGCTGTAAATTCATAACCATACTGGGCTGAGATGGCGGAGACAGAATGAGGAAACCACATGCTAGTCTCTCTCAATTCCTAAAAGAAAAATGAGACAGGGAAGGAAACAGGAGTAATGGATGTGACTAATGGAGTGATATTTTAGCATGTCTTGGAGGAGGAGGGAGGGTGGGAAACGTGCTGAAAGCTTGTGCTGTTACAATGAATAGAGGAGAGAGGAACAGCTTTCTGTTATTGAGCTTGGCAGTCTCATAAGGGAATGGAGGCTATAGAAAATTTTATCCTGCCTCACCTCAACACAGCTCTACTGACATTCTCATCTCTGTTGAGGATTATGTAACAGCAAACGGTATTACACAAATAAATATCACATTGATATTTTTGAACCTCTAACCCCACACCTAACCACTAAACACAACAATATCTTATATTTTATAACCAGTTCACACCAAGAACGTTAACTATAACGAGAACTATATTATCATCCATTCCAAACCAATGGACGATAACTCGTAACTTTGTTTATTACAGTTTTTCTCGATTGCTTAAACACTATAACCAGGCTTTTGATCTAAAATTTCAAAACCATAATGCCATTTATCAAAAAGCACACCCATTTCACTAAACTATAAACACTATTCCCTGTTTTGACACATGAGTCAGATTTGTTGAACTGTCACTGCAAAACTCTACACACAAATCCCTTCATTTCTCATTGCCTAGACCATGTTGTCATTTAGAAAGCACTAGTATTCAATATTGTTCACTCAAGTCAGCACAGCTTCAGCTCAGTTAGCACACAATTGCCCAAGTGGAAACACTAAGAGTCAAAATTCAACACATATCAATCAGATCCTTCAATAGATAGATAAAAGGGCCCAAATCAGTTTATTGAGTTTTGGAACAATGGATCCAGAAAGACATGAAGGAAGAGATGGAGGAGGGATAAGGAGGAGGACGAAGGGCAAGGGCAAGAAGACAAGCAGTCTCAGATGAAATTCAAGCCACTCTAGTTGCCCATGTCTTTATCAATGGTATGACTATGAGGGAGGCTGGGCTACGAGTAAGGCCAAATTTGAGTCGTTTACTGTCGCCTCGAGAACCTTCAGGGAGGTGTGGTGGCAAACAAAATTCTATCACTGAATAAAAGACAAACATTTCCAATAGTCTTTGATGAGGTGTATTTTTTTGCAAGAAAAGGCCAACAGTCGTACAGTCACACAGAGTGGCTGCAGAGTGTGACAGTGAAGTGAGGGCATCCTTTCTCCTTTATAGTCTTGACTCGCAGAATGTTATCTTTCTAGGCTGGTATTTCAACCATATGTGGAACATTCTTAGATGTGTTTCTTCATATTGTCTCCTTGAGTGGAGGCCCTCCTGTCACCTACCAACACTCTTTACCATTCCAATACAATTCCATATTAGAATATGGTTTGTCTGTGCTCTTTTACTGTCATATGATGGTCACACACATCTTACTGTAAGTAAATATAACACATTTTTTTAGAGGAGAAAAAAAAAAAAAAGTAAACCAGGGAAAAAATGTTTGTTTTGTTTTGTTTTGTTGTGTGTGTGTTGTGTGTGTGATTGCTTTAAGCAATCGAGAAAAACTGTATTAACACACACCAGTTATGTTGTCTGCCACTTTAGATGCTCGAGCTCTTTAAAGTCATGTAATTCTGATTGGCTCATAATGAGTGAAAAAATCAATGGTTGTCAATGATTTTATCATTCATCAGCTGGAAAATTAGTTCTTAAAGTGATTCCAGCAATACAGTTCCTCTGTGTTGTTATCAGTATAGTTATAGTGTGGACTTACCTATTCTTATAGAATTAGAATGATTATTAAAACTTTATAGTTATAGTTATTATCACCCTTGGTGTGAATTGGCTTCAGTAAAGTTTGGCATCTGTAAGATTTTTGAAAGTTTTCATCATACTCCAGTCTTCAGTGTCACATGATCCTTCAGAAATCATTCTAATATGCTGATTTGCTTATTTCAACAGTACTGCTTAATATTTTTGTGGAAACTGTGACACATTTTTTCAGAATAAAATAAACAGCATTTATGAAGAAAAGTTGTGTACTATTAAAAATGTTTTACTGTCATTTTGATCCGTTTAATGCATCCTAGAATAAAATTTCTTGCTGACCCCAAACTTTTGAACGCTAGTGTACCTCAACTAATTGGCTGAGGTCAAAAGAAAAGGCCACAATGAGTGAAAGAATACCTCAGAATTTAAAAAATGTAATAGAATTTATTGTAGGAACAGCAACAGTGTTAACATACTGTGCTAATCCACCCACAACCATTTGAATTTGGTGTTTATTGGTGCACTAGTTTATGAAAGATTGTTGGATTGAAAGAGGATCCACCCCAACAGCTGTGCAACTTAAAACACGAGCAGCTTGCTCTTCCACACCATTCCATAGCCACACATCTCTCTTTACTTCTCTAACACCCTCGCTTCCTCTCCAAAATCTCTGAAAGACCTTGTCTGTAAGTGGCCAATAACAGTAATTTACATCATACATTGACAGCTATAGATTTGAAATGGCAGTGTTTTATTTTTCTATTCTGGTCATAACAGGTCAGTTGGGTTTGTCAGCATCTAGAAACGTTTGACTCTTTAGACCCTTACGTAAGCTGGTGTGAACTGCCCTTGAGAAACCGTACGCACATCAGAGCGAATCCAACATATTCCTTTGAGCGGCGACACAATGAATCCGAATGGCCTCTGCTGCCTAGATGGCTTCATTCATCATCTGGATATGTCTCACAATGCCATGTGCCATAATCAAAGCTGCATAATTATTATTATGATATTCATTTCTATAGACGGCACTTGCCCTTAAGAAGGTCAGTCTATCATCTTTGGGACCAGGACATCTAATCTTTGCGAGCTGCGAAAGTATGAGAAATAGATTGAGAATCGCAGAAAAATATGTAAGAGAAGGAAATTGCAAATGACCCCCAGGTCACTCGGCCACAGATACAGTTATTCAGTGGCCCAGAAATCAGATTGTGGTGCTGAGGGGGAGGACAAATCAAATTGAGAAAGAGGACCGGAGGCGACACAGTGCACGTCTATGAAGATAAGAGGAATGTGGAAATATCCACAGGGACCTAAACCTGCGTGTACAGAAAGGGTTTTAAAGTTTTCAGACTTTCCATTGCGAGTTTATAAGTATACAGACATGACATTAAACATACATTGCAGGTAAAGGATTAGCCCTGTTTCACACAGCAAGCATCCGCAGCGCGTATGTGAAGCAGCAGCATGACTGCAACAGCAGGCCCTGCCTGCATATACACTACTGCTTTTTTCAGATTGCTTTATGATACCTTCTTTTGAAAGTGCTTTTGGGCCTCTTCTCTGTAGTAGCAGTTATGTTAAAAGTTTTAATGAAAAACTGCTGTAAAAAACACACTTCCCTTGTCCATGCTCTGCTCCATCATCAGCACAGTCCGCTGATGTCTGTACACACTGCAGACATATTTTTGCGCAGCGCATGTGCAAGTGATTTCAGTGCTCAAAAACAAAAGGTCCAATAGGTAGTGCACATGCACCAAACACATCTATTTGCTCATTTGAGTGCTAGACTGAGTGGAATGCGGAAAATGCTGAATTACACTGAATTAACTTTTTGTATGTAGACCTACACAGATCTGCCATTTTCTGTGTACTTTCTGTGTAGCAAAACATATCATTCTAAATGTAAATATCATTTTATTTTTAATTATACAAAAATGGCTCTTAGAAAAATAAATAAATTAAATAAAAGGTAATACTGCTTTGCAGGAGCATTATGAAAGGTAAAGTTTCCCCCAAAATCCTGTCATTTACTCACCCTCATGTTGCTCCAAACCCACCCCAAACTTTAAGAAGGGCAACATTATTATGGCGAGCAGGACGCGGCAGAGGGCTGTGAAAGAACGGCGCGAGGCCAGTGGCGTGATTGATAATGAGCACCGGTCTTGTATCTCTCACAGAGGAGCGGAAGAATAAAAGGAGGAGCGACGACAGTGAAGGACGAGAGAGTTCAGGCCTACGCTCATCAGTAATCACGCCACCGGCCTCGCGCTGTTCTCTCACGGCCCTCTGACTCGTCCTGCTCACCACAATTATAAATATGTGTATACATGCAGCTGATGAGACCATAGGGTTAAAATTGCAATAAAATGGAAGTAGAGTCAGATCTTTTTTTCTGTATTGTGAAAAATGAATAATAAGAAAAAAATGTAGGTTGGGGACTTGGTTACGGTGGCCCGGTAGTGCACAACACAACGATATTTAAAAAGCCACGACACAACGGAATCAAGCCACACCACAACAGAGAGAAGAGAAGTGTTGTCAATGGAAACAAGCCACAACAAAGGTTGAAAGGTCAAAAAAGAGATGGTAAAAAATTGGTTTCTTCAACAATCAAATTGGCTTGTCTGCTCATGACACTGAATCCTCCCAAAAAGCAAAAAGAAAGAACTCCTTGACAGTCTATCACGTTTCTGTCAGTTTCAACACGTCTTGACAAGTTTGTTGCCCATTAATGGACGAATACATGTACAATCTGTAATTAGAAACAGAAAATCTATCAGCAGCTTTCTAACATCCTTCTGCCTTCTGTTGCTGCTGTGAGGTTCATCATGACCACAACACTGAGTTTAAGCTCACTTGTTATTGGGGCTAGTCATGAGATTCTGGTACACACACACACACACACACACACACACACACACACACACACACACACACACACACACACACACACACACACACACACACACACACACACACACACACACACACACACACACACACACACACACACACACACACACTCAGTCCCGTGGGAACCTTAGTTAAAGAGCTCTTCACTATTCCCCTCTCTGTGCTTTTCTGCAACTGATTTCCTCAAACAATCTGGTGTGTCTCTCATGTTGTCTCTTTCCTGCATGGCCCGAGGTTGCATTTGCCTGGGATTTGAGGCTGAAGTGGTAAACGCTCCTATCTCACCCAACCATATGTCACGCATCTCGCCTCGAAAGAATACCACTCCCTCTATCCTCTCTCTACACTCTCAGATTCCCTCATTCAAGCTGAGAGTCAGTGATTCTCTGAGAGAGAAAGCCTTTTCAATGAGTTTACTAATGGGCATGTGCTCTCATGAGCCAGTCAAGTGACTGCGAGTCCACTGAGGTTGATTATAGACAGCTGGTTGAGAACAGCGCCTGGTTTTGTCAGTAATAATATATAAGGCATCCACTGTTGATTCTCCAACATTCTTCTGGAGGGACATATAAGGCTGTATGAATCACAAACAGGAAACTGCTAAATATTGCTGCAAAGATACAAACTGTTTTTAAGCTGTATTTCATACTGTACATAACGCTGATTTTATGCAATGCTCTTTCAACAGACTCATTATTTAGCTGAAGACAGCAGCTTCATTAGCTAACTGCATTGCATCAGTGTTTTATTTAAAGAAAAGCTAAATATTTTAGCTGAACTCAAATTGTGCAGGTTTGTTAATCATGTTTCTCAAATGAAGCATATTTTTTGTAGTGGCCTTAGAGGCCCTGTTTATTAAGATGCGTTTTGGTAGATTGGATCACAATTGGATGACGCTAAATACAAATGTAAACAGGGTCTAAAACATTTTGAGCTTGTGCACTTTCGACCACTTACAGAGGTAGTCGAAACCACATTTGACCGGATTGGTTTCATAGTGTAGAGGCTCATGTGGTGAAACAGCCACAAAAGACCACCTGCTCTCTGTCTATTGACTTAACGTCTGAACATTATGGGAAGCGTGCTAGCCGGACGGGATTTAAACTTTTGAAGATGAAAAACGTAACAAGCAACGTTCTCTCACTATTAATGATATCTAATGCGTGCGGTGTTGTCTTGCGGCTGTCAGAGCAGAATTTTCATTGCGTGAGCTTATTTTGTCCATTAGATCAAAAGATCTGAAAAAAACCCCATATATTTACCTGCCTATAGATCAGTGGTCGAAAGTAGACAAAGTAAAACGGATGTGTTTTACACCTAAAAACCCAGGTGTAAATGGGAATGTGTCTCCCTCGTCTTCTTGTGATCCGATCGACCAAAACTCATCTTAATACCAGGTGTAAACAGGGCAAGAGATACATTTTTTTGTATGTAAACAAGATGAACTTATTCTGGCCTATCGCTGTCATACAAAGGTCATTGAATTTTAGGTCACAATTATCAGTATTTTTGCTCAGACAAGAGCAAATATTCTAACTGTTGACGCAGAGTCAGTAGAAACAGAATCAAATGTAAAGATAATTTGAAAAACAAACAAATTTAAGAAAAAGAAAAAATTGTGTCATTTTTAAACCATTGCAAACAAAGATGTCATCAACCATAACAATTTACTTATGTTCCAAAATCATAAAATCAACAGCTAAAAGTCTTCTTATTAAAATAATATACTAAAATATTTTTGACTTAATTTTATTATTATTATTTTAAAAAATGTGTAAACCATAACCATCCTGGCACCAACTGAAAAAACAGTCCATCACTGGTTTAGTAACCTCTGCTGGTCCATTAGAGCCACAAACACAGATGTGCAGACTGTCCTTCATTTAACAATTCCCAATAAAAAAACAATGTCAAGATAAGGTGTCAATGCAAGGTGAATGCACATGCAGCTGTTGTACTGAGGTGAAATAAAGACCAACAAACGTTTTCATTGCTATTTTTTCCATCACATTCTGGGGGATTTGGATGTGAGGGTTTTCAGAACAGAAGATAAATCAACATTTTGGCTTGCTGTTTTGTTCCTCTGAGGAACACATACACACACTCACTCAGCGTTTGTCCTGTAGCTGGAAAACATCTACAACCCCTCTGGTTCCAATTTCGTTTCATCCTCCTCCAAAAACAAAGCAAAGTCTTGTCCTATTTCCCTTATTTATTCTCTCTCTTCTCTCGGCTTAGCTTCTTTCCTCGGATGTTTCGCTCTACAGTATCTTCGTCCCTGTTTGATGATTTAATTATCTCTCTTTCAAAATAAAATAAAAAATAAAACAAACGTAAAATGTCACATCAAGAAGTCATCAATTAGCACTTCTCCGTCTTCAGGGACACAGAGAGCCAGCTTATGCCCCATTGTTAACACACAAGAGTTGATGGCCTGCTGGGTTCTTTGAAAATGTATTCAAATTCCAAAGCCTCTGATCTAAAATATAATCTTGTAACATGTCTGATCTGTGGCAAGACTTACTCACAATGCTTTTAGAATGACAAAAAAAAAAAAAAAAAAAAAAAGCAAAACAGAAAAGCATATAGAGTAATAAGATGGGGATGATGACAAACAGCATTGTCATTATTTCGAACACAAACATTTGTCTTGAGACTCATGAAACCCTTTTCCAATAGTCACTTGTATGTTTGTTTTTTAGTTACTTTTTGGAGTACAATAAAAAGTCAGTATTTCTTCTTTTTGAGTTCTTTTGAGTGTCAGTTTTCATTTTTTAACAGACTGCACACAAACATCAAATGATCAAATCAAATGAAAGAAAGATGCGGAGTGAAAATATATTTCAAGTGCTAAGACATCTATGAGGTTCAGTTTTTAATAGTTTCGATATGAAATATCAATTAAAATATCACAAATACCGAGCACTTCCAGAAACATCAGAATAAATGAATAATCAATGTTAGAAACGCCATCTTAAAAATGTATAAAGATCAATGGTGTAATGAATGTCAGGAAATGTCAGCCCTCAACCTTGTTGCCTTGTAGAAACTTTAAAAAAATGATCCCATAAGTACATGGATTTTAAAATATTTTAATCTGTTTTGATGGGTATTTTGATCTTTCTAATAATATTGAAATACTAGAAATATTTCAATCAGTTTATTTCCACACTTCAGGGAATAAACAGGCATAATTACTCAACATTATATATATATATATATATATATATATATATATATATATATATATATATATTTTTTTTTTTTTTACTTCAAACTCCTATGGGTGTGGAGAATGTAATTCCAATTCCATCCCATTCATTAAAAGGGAGGCTATTTAAATTTTGTCCAACCCTGTTTTGAACATTATTCATATTGATCATGATATATGATGTCTTTTTCAATTCCTCTTTGCATGTTTGTCCTCATTTCATTGCAGCATCAAGTATTACTAGTATTACTCAATAACATGCCTTTTTTGTGTAATTAGCCTCATAATAGATTGCACCTCATTCAAAAAACTTGCCAGGTCATAATATTAGTCTGCTGCAACCCCAACTACTTAGAACTGACCAGCAAGATTGGAAATTTCATCAAGCAAACGGTAGCACTTTTTGGGTGTGTTTTCACCATTTCCTGATTTGCATAATTCCCTCAGGTGCTAAAACAATGTAAACAGCATGTGTAAATAAGGGACACTATCAGTTGGCACAATTCATTCATGGTGAATTATCCCTAAAGTGTACTAATACTGATTTCTGTTGATTATTAAGAGCCTTGCTGTATTTTGACTCTCATGTGCTTGTTATGCTGTCGGCTATGTTTTCACAGCTGGTTGTTTCTGATCTAGTAAACATATTCCATATCTCACATTTAGAGCTGGCACACCCATCACCCACTGTCAAACAGTTCTCTGGTGTGCCAGTTGTTAGAAACAGTTTTGGGAGCAACCATAAGTCAACAAATTGGTTTGATGTTTCAGTTGTTCCACATTACTTTCTTTTGATACAGCACATACTATTTATATTCAGATATTGTACAAGATGGGCAGAAATACATCAAATATGTAGTCTTTATTAATATACCATTCTAAAGTTTGGGATCAGTAAGATTTCTTTTTGAAAGAAACTAATACATGTTTTTGTTCAGAAAGGACATATCAAATTGACCAAAATTGGCAGTTAAGACAATGTTTTAAAAGATTTCTATTGCAAAAAATGTTCTTTGGAACGTTCTAACTTCTATTCATAAAAGAATCCTGAATAAATGTATCACATTTACCACAAAAGTATTAAGTAACACAACTGTTTTCAACAATTATAATTAGAAATGTTTCTTGAGCAGAAAATAAGCATATGATTTCTGAAGGATCATGTGACCGAACACTGGAATAATGATGCAGAAAATGTAGCTTTACCAGAAATAAATAACACTTTAAAATATATACAAATAGAAAACAGCTATTTTAAATTGCAATAATATTTCACAATATTATTGGATTTACTGCATTTTGATCAAATAAATGCAGCCTCCGTGAGCATAAGAGACTTCTTTAAAAAATATTTGAAAAATCGCACCAATCCAAAACTTTTGAACACTCACACATGCACACACACACACATATATAGCAATGTACACTAGGGTGCGAACTACGGGGGAGCTAGGGGGAGCTCGGCTCCCCTTAATAAGAGATGGGCTCCCCTGAAAACGTGATTTGTGAAATTTTGGGGGGTCTCAAAAAATATTGACAATGTGTGATTTTGACGTGCAATTTCAGTTTTGTATAATGTGATCATCATGGACTATTATGTGTAAAATAGAAAAAATATCATTAATTCATGCATGACGGCGATTTAAACCTAATTCACTTCAACAAAGATAACTATACATGCTATTCTTGTCATGAGCATCAAGGTGGCGCTGCGGGGCAAATTCCAATCATGTTTAGTACATGTGTTAACTGCGAGCGAAGTCCTTGAAATCCATTCTGTGTTAAGGTAAGGCATATTATTCCCAGCTGTGTGTTGTGGCTGGGTTGTTATAGGTCTGCGTGTCTCTCTATGTCTTAGGCCTAATTGAACGGAGGAATTATGGTATTATGAGTAATTTAACCGTTGTTCATGTGAACTCAGAGACAGCCTATTCTTTGAGCCAACCCCCCCCCCCTCCCCCCCCCAAAAAAAAAAAAACTAGTGGGCTCCCCCAAAGGACACGCTATAGTTCGAACACTGACTATGATCATATATTATACCTTACATACAAAAATATGACTACACACACATTTGTACACCACACATTTCATTGCCAACATACACATACCACAAGACTTAATTTCAGTTCCACATGGTGTGTGAAATTCAGAGCAGTTTGCTTTTCTAAATGCCACCAGTCCACATCCAAACACACCCACTTGACACCCTGTTGTCACAGATCGTGCTGACACTCATTCAGTATAGTGCACAAAACTACAGAATACTTACGAACAGGTATGGATGATGTGTCAAAGTTGCTTTCAGCAGAGGTTGTGTTAAGTGCTTGTGCTGTGGAGTTGGCCATTACAGACATGTGAAGGAATATTTGGCAGTGAGATTGAGGGGGACAGCTGTGGGAGAGTGTTCTCAGGGATGATGAGATGCCTGTAGAAAGAGAGAGAGGGCAATTGCTTCACTCCAGTGTGCTCTCAGGGAAACAGTGAGGAAATAGCTGGAGAGTTTCTGCTTTCTGGTCTGAGATAAAGCACACATAAAAGATTACATCACCCAAATCCCTATGTGAATAGTGAATAATATTTGCACTTGGTTTTGTAATGTTAACATAAGCCACACTTTATTTACATAAGCCACACTGCATGTTTACGTTTTCATTAAGACATTATTTAGCATGTTTATTACGTTTTCCTTGTGGTCTCATAACCACAATGTAGGCCAAATGGTCAAATGTTGCCATAATGCAAACAAAACCTGACCCCCAGGTTTTTGCTATTAGACCATATAAAGATAATGTGATCCATTGGCAGCAAGCTGGCACATCTCCAGCCAGCATTGCACATGTCGATCTGAGGCTTGTGTGGATTTTATGAATCTATGTTGTGAAGTTCCTTCACATTTCTGTAAAAAAGCAACAGAAGGTTAAAGCTTGAATGATGACTTCCTGGCTTTCGACCAGGTCAGTGGAGCATATTAAAAATAATTCAAAGTGGGAATAATGTAAAAATGACTATTATTTTATATGTACGTCATTGTAAATCAATAAGGATGTGATAGCCAAGCATGGCAACATACTCAGAATTTGTCCTGCACTTAATCCTCCAAGTTAGTGCACAGACATTAGGAGTAATGGTATTGAGAATCAAACCCACGACCTTCATGTTACAAGTTTGAATCTCTAACCATTAGGCCACAACTGGCCCACATTGATCTGTGCTTAATTTTAAGTGGATGCAGGAAACTCCCATTTTGCTGATTGAGTCCCCATACAGCTGTCATATGTGCAGTCAACTTTTCTAACACTTATGAGTTTTAAGTGAGTGCACTAGCTCTACACTATAAATTAGGTCCTGGCAACTTGATCCTGGTGCTATTGTAGTCACAATACATATTGCATTGCACATTATAACGCTGAAAGGTATGGAGTCAGTAAGATTTAAAGGAAAAAAAAAATCATACTTTTGTATTCAGCAAAGAAGCATTATATTGGCAGTAAACACATGTATAATGTTACAAAAGTTTTTTGTTTCAAAGAAATGCTGTTCTTTTTATTTTTTTTATTTTACAGTGTCCTTGTTACATATGCTACATGTACTTACCATAATAACAGTAAATTATGCATAATTACTGTACATGCAACTAACCCTCAACCAAATCCTAATCCTACCCTTACCCTATAGAAAGTACATGTTGTTAATTAATATTACTCAGGTAATGTATAATTACATTGTAACAATGACACCTTAAAATAAAGTGCAACCGGACTTTTTATTCATCAGAGAATATACAGACATTTTTTTACAGTGTCCACAAAAATATTAGAGCGGAACTGTTTTTAACATTAATAATAATAAATGTTTCTTGACCACCAATTTGGAATGATTTCTGAAGGATCATGTGACTGTTTTTTCCCTTTTTATTACTGTGAAGCTGCTTTGAAACAACCTGTATTGTATAAAGTGCTATTTAAATAAAAGTGACTTGACTTGACAGAAGACTGAAATAATGGCTGCTGAAAATTCAGCTTTGTAATCACAGGAATAAATTAATGCAGCCATGGTGAGCATAGGAGACTTCTTTCGAAAACATAAAAAAATCTTACAGATCCCAAATTGCTGATACCAAGCTGTCAGCCCTAACATACAGTAAATGTTTAGGTTCTGTCAACTGTAGATCTGATATGTTGTAAACATTATAGTGCTTTGTGGCACACTCTATGGCTCTTATTTATCATTTGTTGACCCTTCTGGCTGTTAATAAACAAAGGAAAAGGCCTTTAAAAGAACACTCCACCGTTTTTTGAAATAGGGTTTATTCACCGTCTTTCCTACATTTAGATAGGTGGGCAAACTCATTTTTGTCTCAGTGCATGCATTGTTTTAGTTTGGAAGCGCTACCGCTAGCTTAGCTTAGCATAATGAATGGTATCCTTTGTTGCCAGCTAGCATGTCGTGAGTATAAGTGATAAAAAATAAAAAATAAAAAAAACGAATTACTTCTTGTGGCCTGCGTATTCACAACGAGTACAAATAGCAGTGCAGACTTCCTCGGCAGATACTGACTTGGGACTATATTGGGGTGAAGCACAGGTGAAGCACTGCTACTTGGGCGCAGAGATATCACACTCACCACCAGTTCGTGTTGACTCTCATCCTCACGTCCTCAGGCTGTTGAACGATTGCAACCTCCTCCCCCTGTCGTTCTATTTCCAAAGCACGCAGCTCCTCTTCTGAAAACTCTGGTTCATAGAGGTATGGTTCTGGATCTTGACTGTCTGAGAAGTCACCCTCTTCGTCTCTCACAAAATCCACCATGTTCATCGCCATTCACTATGTCTACTGTAGGAAAAATAGCCGGCTACAATTCACGCTGGTATGTTGACGGAAGTTAGGGGATTTCAGATGTTGCGTGATATCTCTGCGCCCAAGTAGCAGTGCTTCGCCTGTGCTTCCCCCTAATATAGTCCCATGTCAATATCTGCCTAATCGCCTAGTCTTAATCTGCATTGCTATATGTACTCGTTGTGAATACGCAGGCCACAAGAAGTAATTCGTTTTTTTAATTTTTAATTTTTTATCACTTTTACTCATGACATGCTAGCTGGCAACAAAGGATTCCATTCATTATGCTAAGCTAAGCTATCGGCGGCGCTGCCAAACTAAAACCATGCATGCATTGAGACAAAAATGCGTTTGCCCACCTATCTAAATGTAGGAAAGACGGTGAATAAGCCCTATATCAAAAAACGGTGGAGTGTTCCTTTAAAGACTCTGGACCTTATCGCCCACAGTGAAACAAAAGAAACCCACACAGTATTTCCTTCTCTCTCCACACAGTGTCCACACCCAGTCCTTCCTTCCTGAAATCAAGCAATTGACTTCTATTTGAAAATATCTAATGTATCGTACACTGACGTTCTTCTGTTTTTAGTTTGTAATATTTGCAGGATAAGAAACTTTTAGCTGTTTTAAAAGAAGGACTTGACAATGCTACGAATTTATAACTTTGTTTGACTCCATGAAGTTGTGTTAATGTTTATGCCTGCGGCTGAATTAAGAGCTCTCATAAATGTTATAGATGATAATGGGAAACAAGTTCTCAATTTCGCTCTCTAATTTAAGATCACTTTTTTTTTTACCTTCCCTCATCAGTGCTAGAATAAAGCAATTAGCTCTTCATTATTTAAAGATAGCAGTGTTAATGTCAGCTGTGTTTAATTATAAGCTTTATGTACAAGCACAACTGGCTTTTACTATTTACACCTGCATGAGTAGCAAAGCAATTTAAATCTACTGTTTTTGCTTTTTTTTTCAATGTTAGGCAAGGCAAGGCAAGTTTATAAGAGATAAGATATTAAAGAGATAAGAATAATTAAAACAGTTTAGAAAAATAAAATAAAATACAGAACAGTACAAACAGTCGGACGAACAGTGGCACAGTGCTCATTCAGTAAATGCACAGCTAAACAGAAGTGTTTTGAGACTGGATTTGAAAGTGACTACAGTAGGAGCACATCTGATCTCCTCTGGAAGCTGGTTCCAGCTGCGGCTGGCATAATAGCTAAAAGCAGATTCGCCATGCTTAGAGTTAGTTAGTATCTACTGTAATAATTATATATATATATATATATATATATATATATATATATATATATATATATATATATATTAGGGCTGTCAAAAGATTAATCGCGATTAATCGCATCCAAAATAAAAGTTTGTTTTTAATAATATATGTGTGTGTACTGTGTATAATTAAATTTGTATATATAAATACACACACATGCATGTATATATTTAAGAAAAATGTGTTATTTATATATATCTATAAAAAATTATATTTATATATAATATAAACTATATAAATATACAGTATATGTATGCAAATATTTCTTAAATATATACATTACTGTGTGTGTATTAATATGTACAAAATAATTATACACAGTACACACACATATATTATGTAAACACAAACTTTTATTTTGGATGCGATTAATCGCGATTAATCTTTTGACAGCCCTAATATATATATATATATATATATATATATATATATATTGATAGATTCAAATAAAAAATGTTTCTCGTGATCTAAAAACCCTAACTTTCCAGACAAATATAGTGTCTACATATGAATGAACTATAGTTTATTTGGACTGCATAGTGAGGAAAAAGCAGCCAGCAAAGTTCCCATCAAGGAATGCCAAGACAATTTAAAAGCATCCCAAATGGCACCTCATGGAAGCAAAAGTGGCAACTTTGAAAAGCTAACATATAAGTTTTGATTTTGAGTAATAATAAAGATTGGGCCATTTTATACAAAATTACACAGAAAAAAAAAAAAAAATTCACTAATTCATCCTCATGTTGTTTCAACCCTGTGTAACTTTTTTTTCTTCTGTGAAACATAAAATAGGATACCTTGATACATGTTTTTTGCCCATGCAATAGGTCAATGGGGTTTAATGTTGTGTTTTGTGTTTTAAAATTGTGTTTCATAAAAGAAAGTCATACAGGTTTAGATCGATGAATGAATTTTGATGAATAATGATGTAATTTTCATTTCGATATGAAATGAACTACCCTATAAGACAAACATAATTCAAAGAGTTGATTGTCAAAGGGTCAAAAAAAAAAAAAAAGATCTAGAGTTATTATTCTCTGTGTGTTTGGAGTATAATGGAATATGTGTGCATCTTAAATTAGCAGGGCAGATGTCCTCACAACTGTTTGCGGTTATTTGCTGACCTGGCATGTTTCATCTCTGTCACTCAACACCTTTAAACAACCACAACCCTTTCAAGGACCAGACATGAAAGACCAGATATGAAAGAAAGCCACAGTTTTATATATATATTCTGTATAGTATATATATTTAACACTTTGTTCTGACCATGGGAGAAAAGCTGGGCAGATGTATATAGCCTAGTAGAACAACTTTTGGACAGTATACTTGCCACCATCTAAAAAAAAGAAGTATTTACTCATTTAACACTTCACAACTTAATTTACAACTTACCACACATTAAATCTTACATTTAAATCTGCAAAGCAACTCACCAAATTTTCCTTAACAGTTCTGCAACAAGTTCTCCCACAGCCTGCAAGCTTGAAAACCCTTTAGGAACAGAAATAGGTAACACTTTATATTATGACCCGCAAACAACTGCGTAAGTAAACCGAAATTACGGTGTACGTTTCTGTAATTATAGTGTACTTCCGTGTAGGTATAAGGGAACAATATGTTAAGTTTTGGGTAATAAAGGGGTAACAAGCAGATATACAACCTGCAAAGAACTTCGTAAGTAAACCGAAATTACGGTGTACGTTTCTGTAATTATAGTGTACCTCCGTGTAGGTATAAGGGAACAATATGTTAAGTTTTGGGTAATAAAGGGGTACAACCAGATATACAAGCAAATTATTTATAATGTAATTATTTTAAAACTAACAGGTACCTATTCTGTTAATATATCCCAGGCAAAAATTGTACGTCTGTTGTATATAAAAGTTTTTATCACATTTCTGGAAAAATATGTCTTTGTGCAATGTAGTTACAGGGTAATTTTGACATCTGTGGGTTGTAAATTTTATATATATATATATATATATATATATATATATATATATATATATATATATGGCTGTATGTAAGCACAGTATGATAAAAATTTAATCTGAAACAATTTTATAAACAGCTGATTTCGAAAAACATTGGCAATGCTATTTATTGGCTTTTCTTACTAAACTACTTAACATTTAGCCAAAAAAAATAATAATTCTGCTATGACTTTAATTTAGAACGTACCATGTAGTACTTATACTTACCTTATCACATTGTATTGCAATGCCACTTAAATGTCAGGGCAAATATACTGTGTAATTAAATTTTTTTTTTTTTTTTTTTATAAGAGTAGCTTACCTTTCTCTGTAATTACTGTGCAAATAGTGTTGTTTCGTATTGTTACATAGTAAGTAGTGATTGTTACCCGTTTCAACTGTGTATTTACAGGGTAAGTGTAACTCATGCGGGCTGTAAATTAAAGTGGCGCTTGTTACCCCCTTGTTCTGTGTAGTTACAGGGTAAGTGTAACTCCTGCGGGCTGTAAATTAAAGTGGCGCTTGTTACCCCCTTGTTCTGTGTAGTTACAGGGTAAGTGTAACTCCTGCGGGCTGTAAATTAAAGTGGCGCTTGTTACCCCCTTGTTCTGTGTAGTTACAGGGTAAGTGTAACTCCTACGGGCTGTAAATTAAAGTGGCGCTTGTTACCCCCTTGTTCTGTGTAGTTACAGGGTAAGTGTAACTCCTGCGGGCTGTAAATTAAAGTGGCGCTTGTTACCCCCTTGTTCTGTGTAGTGTGCAGTAAATATACAATAAAGGATCCAATTTAATTTCTGACTTTTATTTTACAAAAACATTTCAAAACACTTTTTCATCTTAATAAAACATTGTCTTTTCTACAGTATACTCAAACAACAAAGTAACACATTATACCCCCCAACCCCTTTATTTGCTTCTCTTGCTTTTCTTCTTCTTTCTTTTCTTGCTCTTCTTTTTCTTAACTTCCACAGGGGACTCTGAAGTTGAGGAGTTGATGGAGTCCCATTGGTCTTGCTGCACTGCAAAAATATGAATATATATACATGCTCTTAGCAAGCTACACCTTCAATTTTAAGTTGTCGAACAATCCTCCACTCTAAACATTTTGTGCCACCTGATATTACTGTAGTAACTGTAATTTTGAAGAAAACACATTTTGGTGAAGTTTGAGGCAGATCATGGGGGGGGGTTGTGACATTTTATAGTGATAATGACTGTAGTGCAGCAGAAAATGTTTTTAAAAAAGGCATAGTTGTTCTGACAGCAACAACAAAAAAAAAAAAAAAGCATGAAACACAAACATGAGGGCTGTGGCACTATAGGAACAGCATATCTTTGTGTCATTGCAGATGGGACAGCAGACTTCATCTTTTCAATTTCCTTTTTCAAAAAATCACACTCATCTTTGAGCAAGGTGATCTCTGCTTTAAGAGTGATAATCTTATCTTTGAAAGAAAGAAAGAAAGAAAGAAAGGTTAGACGTTTAAATTTTACTCCTGCCCTACTCCAGGGCTTATACTTGTGACCACTTTCCTATTTTTTAAAACATCAAATTGAAGAACTAAACATCACTGGTACTGTACATTATAAATGCACTTGTTAAAGGATTAGTTCACCCCAAAATGAAAATTTACAACGGACAACGGTAACAAACATTGGTCACCATCGTTAAGTCCAAATCAATGCAGTTTCAAAAGTCTTTTAAGTGTTTAAACGGGCTGTACGTGATCACAGCTGAAGAAGAGGTTGTTATCTAGCGAAACGATAGGTCATTTAAAAAAAAGGAATATATAATTTATAGACTTTTTACCTTCAATAGTTCGGATTGAGCTGATCAACAAACGGACAGGGAACTACGTCATCACGTTGAAAGGTCACGCCTGCGCCGGCTATTTGAACTACTATTCATATTCATCAGAATGTTATTCATATACTATTCATATTCATATTCACTGAATACTATTTCTATATATATAATCGCAAACAATACTATTTGAATTATCCTCCTACGTACGGTCGCATTGTAAACAGTGGGGCGGTACTTCGGCCGGCGCAGGCGTGACCTTTCAACGTGATGACGTAGTTCCCTGTCCGTTTGTTGATCAGCTCAATCCGAACTATTGAACTATTGAACTATTGCCACTGCCCTCAGGTTTGTGTTTCATGCTTTTTTGTTTTTTTTGTTGCTGTCAGAACAACTATGCCTTTTAAAAAAACATTTTCTGCTGCACTACAGTCATTATCACTATAAAATATCACAACCCCCCCATGATCTGACTCAAACTTCACCAAAATGTGTTTTCTTCAAAATTACAGTTACTACAGTAATATCAGGTGGCACAAAATGTTTAGAGTGGAGGATTGTTCGACAACGTAAAATTGAAGGTGTAGCTTGCTAAGAGCATGTATATACTGTATATTCATATTTTTGCAGTGCAGCAAGACCAATGGGACTCCATCAACTCCTCAACTTCAGAGTCCCCTGTGGAAGTTAAGAAAAAGAAGAGCAAGAAAAGAAAGAAGAAGAAAAGCAAGGGACGCAAATAAAGGGGGGGGGGGTATAATGTGTTACTTTGTTGTTTGAGTATACTGTAGAAAAGACAATGTTTTATTAAGATTTTAAGATGAAAAAATGTTTTGACATTTTTTTGTAAAATAAAAGTCAGAAATTAAATTGGATCCTTTATTGTATATTTACCCTGTAACTACACAGAACAAGGGGGTAACAAGCGCCACTTTAATTTACAGCCCGCAGGAGTTACACTTACCCTGTAACTACACAGAACAAGGGGGTAACAAGCGCCACTTTAATTTACAGCCCGCAGGAGTTACACTTACCCTGTAACTACACAGAACAAGGGGGTAACAAGCGCCACTTTAATTTACAGCCCGCAGGAGTTACACTTACCCTGTAAATACACAGAACAAGGGGGTAACAAGCGCCACTTTAATTTACAGCCCGCAGGAGTTACACTTACCCTGTAACTACACAGTTGAAACGGGTAACAAACACTACTTACTATGTAACAATACGAAACAACACTATTTGCACAGTAATTACAGAGAAAGGTACTCTTATTAAAAAAACTAAACAAAAAACTTTTAATTACACAGTATATTTGCCCTGACATTTAAGTGTTATTGCAATACAATGTGATAAGGTAAGTATAAGTACTACATGGTACGTTCTAAATTAAAATCATAGCAAAAACAATTTTTTTTGGCTTAACGTTAAGTAGTTTAGTAAGAAAAGCCAATAAATAGCATTGCCAAAAAGTTTAATTTACAACCCACAGATGTCAAAATTACCCTGTAACTACATTGCACAAAGACATATTTTGCCAGAAATGTGATAAAAACTTTTATATACAACAGACGTACAATTTTTGCCTGGAATATATTAACAGAATAGGTACCTGTTAGTTTTAAAATAATTACATTATAAATAATTTGCTTGTATATCTGGTTGTACCCCTTTATTACCCAAAACTTAACATATTGTTCCCTTATACCTACACGGAGGTACACTATAATTACAGAAACGTACACCGTAATTTCGGTTTACTTACGAAGTTCTTTGCAGGTTGTATATCTGCTTGTTACCCCTTTATTGAGATGGTCCTCAATGCAGAGCATAAAATCCGGGGGGAGGAGTCGGATAAAATCCAACTCCTCCCACCTTACATACCTAAACCTACCAATCTCCACCCCCTGATCCCAAAACCCACCCCTAAACCTACCCATCTCCACCCCTAAACCTACCAATCTCCACCCCTTATATAAGATCCGACTCCTCCCCTCGGATCTTGTGTACTGCATTGAGGTGCTACTGCCTTTATTACCCAAAACTTAACATATTGTTCCCTTATACCTACACGGAAGTACACTATAATTACAGAAACGTACACCGTAATTTCGGTTTACTTACGCAGTTGTTTGCGGGTCGTAATATAAAGTGTTACCCAGAAATACTTCCTCGACTCAGGCTGAGTTGTTCTTTCACTTTCTAAAAGGATGGGAATAATATCATGAATCATAGCAGTGGTCTTTTTTTTAGACCCGTTTGGTTTAAATGTATAGCACGTGAACTTCCCCTTTCAGCCCTCTCCACCCTTAACATACTGCTTTACTAATGGTTTCTTGTGTTCGACCAATGGCTGGGCAGGCCCCTCCTCCAAAATAAGGCACAACCGAACAGACTCCTCCTCAGGAATAACACACAGCTGTTGTCAGACTGAGCTCAGGGAAGGGGGAGACGGTTTGGCTGTGAGGAGGGAAAACAGAGGCAATAGTTATACAACAGTTCAGATTAAGTTTATGGTGAAATCCTGCATTTTTCGAGATGGGTTTGTCTGCATCCCTCAGTACTACAAACCACGCCCTCTCAAGTTAAGCCTAATCCCTCTTGCGAAGAAACAAGCATGGATGTCATTGCCTGAAGCAATCTTTTCAAGTACATTTACTTTTATGTTTTATGTATGAAATGTTTGTAAAGCTAAGGTATATTGCTTTAGAACTATCACTAAGTGGTGATAGTGAAGGTAAAAAAAGCAAAAAGTGAAGTAGAAGAAAAGAGGGCAGGCTGCATCGAAATCACATTCTTTCTTGAGTAGGTTCTTATTTTTAATAAGTAATTACTTAATGACTGCTAAAAAAGCATGTTCTATGAGTGTGTGTGGTATGAATGTAATCTGGACTACATCTGCCATGCTTTCATTATCATGTGACCTGCATCAATAGTAAAGTGTTCATCAAATGCACACTCCAGAGTCTCGCCTGACCTATGAGGTCATCCGGGTACTTCTTACCTGCTCCTTTATGAGTGCTGTGAATTTGAACATACTACTTTTGTCACATTCTTTTTTTCCGCCTATGCTATTTCGGATGCAGTCGATAGGAGGTCTAACTTCAAGTAGGGCGTGGTTTGTAGTACTGCAGACGTTTTTGTTATTTTGTTATTAATATTATTAAGTGGGACTATTAATGAAATAAAAATCTAACAATAACAATTATGTAAAATAAAATGAATAATGATTCAGCTATATCAATATTTGCTGAGAAAAGCCCATATATTAAGATAATTTGATAATAAATATATTTTTTAAGTAATTTATTTTTGTGTGCAATTGTTATTGTTATTTTCTCAGTAATAATAATATTCATAATGCGCAAATATATTGTAATGTTCAACACTGATGTTGGCCGCATGCCCTTTCAAAATGTACACCATTGTACCGCATTTACTCCTAAAGGGAAGCTTATTAGTCCCAAAGTGTACTTATATGGTACATGCTACCTTCTGAAAGGGTACTGCTCCAGTGACAGTTATTGTACCCTTTTTCTTAGAATGTATAGAGCACCCGTAGTTTTGGCTGTCCAGTTATTAATCGTATCAGCTAAGACAGGAAAAGCAAAAGCAGTGGATGAAGGAATAGAATAAATTCATGAAAGCATCCAGTCACACCTGCTCATCTTCACACCGGCCAACTGCAATCTCACACCTAGAAAAATAAGCTACAATTCACCAGATAGTCACTGATAATCACATGCCTTGAAACACAGATAAACTGTAATTCGCTTCTTGCAAGAGAATCAGCGAGATTCATTTCTCTCTTCTTAAGAGATTTGGAGATTGAAGAATATGAAGTGCATAAATGCATTTACACAGCAAGAAGAAAATATAGTTGACAGTAATCTACTGATTCCAAATCTTATTAATATAAAATAATTATAATAAGTTATCATCGCTATAGCCAGACAATTTTGTCTTTAAAAATCTGTTACTATTAATCTGTTACTAGTGACCTTTAATTTGGAGCAAGATAAACTGGGGGAGTGACTTTACTGCATCAGACATGTGTCACTTTGCTCACAGCTGATTGGTCCAATTTCGGTTTGACATCTCTTACATAGAACATAACCTGGCCCGGAGCAAGTTAGCCGTGAAGCATAATTTATGATGATGAGCACAGCTAAAAGCTGAGCCATCCACTTTCATGTGCTTAAAACCCAGGGTCGGTACCAACTAAACTGAAACATATACTGATAGGCACCTTTAACCGACTTCATGGTATAGGCCCCTGCTCCGGGGCAGGATATGTTCTGGGCATATACATCAGACTCTAACTTCAATGTACTTTGAATGAAGCAATTCATCTTAAATGCGATTATTTCAGCTAGTTAAGCACAGTGTGACTATTCATAATAAGGGCTTTAATTATTCATCAAATTGCAACACCTATGACATGCTAAGCAGCAGTATGTTTAATTACATATTATGAAATTAAGTATACAATATCCTAAAAAACTGTGTGATCAGTATAAATAGGCTATTTATAAACAAATTAATTGCATTTCTGTTTTCAATTAATTTCACTTCTTGAGGAGTGCCCAAGAGTCTCAGTGTCATTTCGATTGACTGTGATATTGTGATATGAATTCAACTCAGTTATGTCAGAGTAGACAGGGATTTTAATTGCTGTCTTTTTCCTCCCTAAAAAATGAGGGGTGACTTGTGACTGCTGGATAGCACATATGCTGTGCAAACTGTTTTTCCATTTCTGCTTTGCATGGACCAGATGCTGTCCCATTCTGTCCCTGAAATCCATCAATGAATGGACAACATTATTTTCTTCTGCATACAGTGCTGTCTTGAGGAGTGTCATATCTATTTAAAGACTTCTTAATTAGCACAGCAAATCTAACAGAATAAATTAGATTGACTTAGAGAACTGAGACTTCCTGACACAAACTATATATATACAAGATTCATCACCTAATAAAGAAGGGGAAAAAAGGAATATTCTGCCACCATTTACTCACCATCACGTCATTCCAAAATTTGTATTCATTTTCTTGCTTGGAACACGAACTGAGATATTTAACCAACTGAGGCCTATTGGAAAACGTGTCTTTGGCAACATTTCTGCAAAATGATATTGTGTTGCTTGCACTTTTTGCAAATGAGTGGCATTAAAAGTGCTTTCAGTGCATGAATCTGCCACCCTAAACATAACCGATAGTGTTAAAAAGCAAACTTGAGGAAAAGCACATTTGCTGAGGCAACAATGCACTTCAGCTTCCTCCTACAAGTTTTTGAGCTCTTTGATTTGTTTCACTGGACTCATAACAGAGCGCACTGTATCACAAGTGCAATGCTTTACAAGGTGAGCATCAAAAAGCCATACATGGACCTGCATATGTGATGTAAGCTTGTCATTGTTTACAAATTATGCACAATGGTGAACATTTTTTTAGGTCATGTATTATGCAAGAAAGCATGCAAAAGTAAGTGTTTATTAACCGAAAATATGCCCCTGTAATCATAATTTGTGTGAAAAAGAATAAAAGTTGTTATTTTACTGCCCTGAATGCATAAATGTAGGTGCATAGAGGGTCTTTTTTTTCAGTGGGCCAAGATTGGACATAAGAGTCAGTCAGGGTGACAGAATGTTCATTTTTGTCTGAAATATTGCTTTAAGCTGTATGAAATTTGTATGAGAGCACTGTCTGTTTTCATTTTACAGATATAGCAAATGTGTTGTAGATTTATTGTTTTGTAATAATAGATTCATTAAGTTTGTTGGGCTAATTAGAAGTTAAATCAGCCAACATTAATGATATATGACACCCAAAATCAATAAATACTGAAAACTCCCAGCAAGAACAATCGGTTGTTTGGATAACCAATCCAGCCTTCAATTACATGTTCATGTTCTGGTAGCTTTGCGTTTCAAATAAATTTGTGTCGTTTTCAGCGATACAGTCACCACAAAACTCTGCAGAAATCCTCAGGTGTCTCTTAGCTTTTGTGACAGTCATTCTCTTCCATTATGGGTGTTCACAGTAATTAGAGAACAAGATCTCTCATTCTCTAAGCCAAGAGTGTTTAGACAGACCTCTGATTGGCTGCCAGTGAGAACATTACAGTCTCCTCACACACAGACAGAAATCAATGGTTGGGAAATTGTGCAAAGAAATAATGCTGGCACTTCTATATGTGCAACAAGGTGTTATTTTAAATGGTATATGAAGTAACATTACTTGTTGGTAATGACCTGAATTTGTGTTTGGTATAGGAGTAAATGGTCTGATGTCCTCAGCAGAATTTGGATGAGAAAATAATATTACATAAAAATTAAACCGACTTAATATCTGCTAACTCTTTATTGTGTTGGTCCCCCAACAGCCACTCTACTGACTAACTTTGCAAGTACAGGTCAACTTATTCTAACCCTAACCCGTCTCCTAATACTCTAATAACACTCTAATGAGAGTAGACATGTACAGTAGGTGCAACATTACTTACAGTCAACAGAATGTGTTAAAGGGACCATCAAAATAAAGTGAAGCCAAAATAGTATTTCAATAAATGTAGCATTTTTAATCTGATAAACTTTGCTCTCAGAGAAAATAGAGGAATTTCTCTTTAGAAAACCCAACTTGTTCATAATAACTACAACACCCTGCAACAAACAACCTTGAGAAAAAAAAAAAATCAATTTTAATTGGCTGTGTTGACAAACTTCCTCTCTTGACATTGGTTTGATGGTTTTCAATCAAGGACAGTCAATCTCCTGCTGTTTAAACTGCATCTGAGGGAGCGCTTGAGTGCATGATCAAAAGCTGATCATAAATAGCAACGAAGACGAAATATCATATACATACATTGATGACAACATAAAGACTTTTCAGGTTGCTCAAGGAGAGACTCAAGTCGTCAAATTACTGACAGACATGAGTAGGCTACAGAGAATCAGGAGATGTGCGCAGTCAACCAGAGCGAGTCGGTTCATCAGCATTAACAACCCAGGACTTTAATGAGGTACTAACTTAAGACTCCAGTAGGATTTCACCTACACTTATCAGCTTCTCTGTTTCCTAACATTGATAGGATCTGGAAAATCAATCTACACCACCAAATTCACTGAAAGCATCAGCAACAGCAACAATGCAACATGCAGCTAACTGTTATTTTGCACCCAATAGGGGGTGCACTGGTTCCTCATCACAGAACCAGGAGGTTCTTGGGCTGTTATCATAATTTCACTTCAACTCTATTCGGACGGTTACTACCAACATAACTTCTAACTTTTTTTTGCTTAACTCTAAAATTAGATGTATTAAAAAAAATGTAAAATAGAAAACTGACTGCATTAATGTCTTGAAGGGATAGTTCAGTCAAAAATGAAAATGAAATATTTTTTTTCTTTCTCATGCCATTCCAAACCTTTATGCCTTTCTTCTATAAAAGAAGATATTTTGAGATATGTCTTAATACAGATGTCTTTTTTGTTTATACAATGGAAATCAGTGGTTACCCAAACTGTTTGTTTGCTAATATTCTTCAAAATATCTTTTGTAAATAAAGTAATTGAAGACAGTGTTCATTTTTTTAAAGTCAGTATGAATTGTTTTTTGCAACCCATTTTCCTTCCATATAATTGCCAACATGTTTTTGAGTAGAACGGGATATTCAATAATAAAAAAAATGTTGGCAGGAGCTTGATTTTATCAGTTGACTGAATTATGAAAAGTGGACATTATGTACCAGATTGAATCCAGTTTTCTAAAACAATGCCTAAATAGCAGGCTATTGGTTAACATTATCAATGTCAATGCAAAAGAAAAGTAGTTTCAAAGGACAGATTCATTACGAAGAAATAATTATTGGATTAAGGAATATGAAGACTTAAAAGACTAACATTCTTAGTTACATACACTGAGGAATCTTTCACAATAATAGCAGGAATGTGCATTAAATAAATGCCAACATTTCAACTTGACTTTAGTTTTACTAGGCTGTTTGCAGGTTATTATCCTTTGTGACCTGTGAAGGAATCATTACATAACCAGCCGACTCCCCCTTCAACAATCTAATTATCCCTGTCACTGTCCTTTTGTCTTCCTTTTCCTTTTTCATATTCCCTGTCCATTTTCCCCCCCAGTTCACTTAAATCCCTCATTTCATTTATTTTCATTGTCTCTCTCTCTCAGACACGCTTGTACGCACACACACACACACACGCACACACACACACACGCACGCGCACGGACGCACACACACACACACACGGCGAAGGGCCAAAGGGCTAAAGGCAGAAGACTGGAAATCTGTGATGTTTGTTTTGGCGCAGTGATGGACAACAGCAGCCAACACATGAGTGCCAGCACACACTCCACACTGGCTGCTGGAATGAAAATGAAGCTGAGCTGTATGTGACTTTGTGGGTGTGGTTTATAAAACTGGATTGACAACTGTACCGTATTAAACTCCAATTAGGTGTCACATAGCTTACATAAACAACAAACAAAAAGTGCGGACTATGTGTTTTTGGTAATGATAAGTGGTTTAGGCAGTGGTTGTTGAGCTATTATGCTTGAGTCTCAGGCCGTTCTTCCTTCCGAGAGAGTTTGGGAACATTGCGATGTGTGTTGTTTATGTGCCCCCAAGTGGAAACGCAAGGAGAGCTGTGGCCCAAGTGGTGGATTGTGTACATAGACAGTTACAACGTACACCAGATGCTCCCATGCTTATTTTGGGGGATTTCAATCATTGCAAACTCGAAATGTCTTTACCTGGGTTTGAACAGTACATTAAATGTGAAACTACAAACAGTAAAACTCTTGATAAATGCTATGGAAACATCAAGAATGCATATACAGCCAGAGCTAAACCACCGCTGTCCAATTCTGATCATAAGACTGTTCAGCTAATCCATTAAGAGAAGCAAACCTCTTGTAAAAACTGAAACTTTGAAGGGATGTTACTTGAGTACAGACTGGGATATCTTCCATGAGTCAGATTTGAACACATCCACAGAAGGCATCACAGCTTATATTATCTTCTGTGTGGACGCTGTGATACCCCAAAAGACAATAAAGCTGTATCCCAACAACAAGTCCTACATTACTAAGGACGTCAAGGACTGTATTAAGTGCAAGAGGCTTGCCTTTAGGAATAAGTACCAAGTGCAACTAAGATCAGCACAGAGGGAGCTAAAACAGAAGCTCAACAAAGCTAAAAAACAATACAGGGAATCCATAGAAAAGGACTTCTGTGCAAATAATAAAAAAAAAAAAAAAAAAAAAAAAAAAACTGTGGGCCACCATGAAATCCATTACAAATATGACTTCCACCAGGAAACCACTGCACACAATAGACGAAAATACTATGACAAATGATTTGAATAACTTTTATATTAGCTTTGATTCAGATGATTTCTCTTTAGAATGGGACAGTGTTATTAACATCATTACAATTGACGATGGTGTTCCACGGATAGAAGTTAGTCCCAGGGAAGTGACAAGACTTTTTAAAGGAACAAACACTAATAAGGCAACAGGCCCTGATGGAGTCTCGGCTTTCCTTTTTAAGACATGATTGTGCAGAGGACCTTACACCAGCCTAGGTCCCTGTTTTTCAAAGGTCTGTTGATTCACATACAGTTCCATCTCTCTGGAAAACGGCAATCATTACTCCTCTTCCAAAAATATCTGTACCTCTAGAAAATAATGATTATAGACAAGTAGCCCTGACTTCTATTATAATGAAGTGTCTGGAAAAGCTAATGGTGGGGAAGCTGAAGTCAAACATAAAGGGATGGCTAGATCCGTATCAGTTTGCTTATAAAGATAATCGTGGCACTGATGATGCTATATTAACTATAGTGGACTTTATTTTGCAACATCTTGAAAACCATAAAGGCATACGCCAGACTACTATTTGTAGATTTCAGCTCTGCTTTTAATAATCTGCAGCCACACATCCTTCTCAGTAAACTCAGACAGATGTCTGTTAACCCATACATCATCAGGTGATATCACTCATTTTTGTCCAACAGGACTCAGCAGGTCCAAGTGAAGCAGACATTATCTGAGTCGAAAGTCATCAATACAGGTGTTCCTCAAGGATGTGTAAGTTCGCCCATTTTGTTTACATTATCATCCCAGCACTTTTATTGTTAAGTTTTCGGATGACACTGCCATCTTGGATGGAATCCATCCATTTGAATGGAGACACTGACATTTCTGGCTATTGTTTGGAGGTTAAAAAGTTTGTACAATGATGTGAGGACCATCATCTCATTGTAAATACTAAGAAAACAGAAGAAATTATTTTTGATCCAGGACATCTGGGAGATCATTCAACATTTGTATTACCCAGGTTTATTCTTACAAATTCTTGGGTGTTGACTGTAATCTGTCTTGAAATGTCTATGTGAGTTCTGTATGCACTATGATACAACAGCGACTTTACTTTTTGCGAAGACTCAGGGTGTTTGGGGTTAGACAGAGTGTAATGATGTTATTTTATCATGCTGTGATAGAGAGTGTATTACATTACGGAATTGTAGCCTGGTTTGGTAACATATCAGTTAAGTTAAAATCACAAATAAATAGACTGGTTCATACAGCAATGAAAGTGATGGGGGTGAGGGAGCATCCCTCCCTCCAAATTCTTTTTGAGAAGACCATAGTTAAACAGGCTAGGAAAATTATAGCAGACCCCTCCCATGTCCTGCATTCAGAGTACAAACTGCTCCCATCAGGTAATATAGGGTTCCAATTAAAAGCAGGAATAGATATAGGTATACAAATTATTTTATCCCTTTATCACTGAATCTCCTAAACTCAGGACATAAGGTGGGTGTGAAATGAGGGGCTGTGTTGTAGGTGCTGAATGCACTTATGTCTGTACTTGTTCTGTGTTTATTAATGCACTATAACTGTATGTATTTTTATGTGGCAGCCTGTATGTCCAAGACAAATTTCCCTAGGGACAAATAAATTCATCTTGAATCGACATTTTAGAGACAGTATTGCCACTTTACTTTGTCTGTTTTTGATCCATCAACGAAAATAGATCCAGACGAAGCAAGTAGTACAATCAACCATCTCGCGTCTCTGAACAACATACAGTACAATAGTGGTTGATTGAATCGGTTGAGTGAATTATTCGTAAATCATAACCCACTCTCTTTGGCTAACTGAAAAACGCTGCCTTTGGATGACGCATTCCAGTGCAGGAAGGAATCAAGGCATGTCCGAATCCAAAGCTAGCTTCACTTCCTGCCTCCTGAGATACCTTCATCTGATTGATTTTTGAAGGCAGCATATGTTTTTATTCACCTTTGATGTCCCAGAGTCCTGTGATTTAATTCTTTGACAGCTGAGCTAAAAAATAAAGATGGTGTCTGAAAGTTGTGGTTGGTAGTCAATTTGTGTGTAAATGTAAATTTTTGACCAATGTTTTCACCTTCTGATATCATTTGTAGCGAGAAATTGTAGTAATTAAATATTTGCTCAGTTAACACCAAAGCTCTCTCTATTTTGCTGTAGATCATTAAATCGGGAGGCAATTTTTGAACGAATCTCTTGAACTAACGAATAAAACAGTTAGGCTATTTGTCACCACCTACTGATTTAGCGAGTATTTAAGGAGTAATGACTGTCATTTTAGTCAGACAATGTTTACTTTGTAAAAACATTTCATTGGCCATGTATTCTGCATCAGTTCATTTATCAAGACCTATTAATTAACTTCAATACTATCTGACTAATAATAATTATGTCCCCTTAGTTGCCACAGAGTATTGTGTCTCTGTGAATGTTCCCTCACAACATGTCTTCCTGTCCATCATGTCCAATTCCTTGTGTTCATTTACTATCAAACACAATTAGTCAGTGAGTGACAAACACACTAGGTTATAATTCTTCAGACCTGTGAGCTTCAGTTTAGCCGCACGGGAGGCAGTCAAATCAATTACAGCATGTGTTTGTTCTCTCTGACACGGCATGGCTGAATAGCTGTGACCTTGCAGAGATACTCACTGTTCTTTGCCTCTATCTTTAGGGATCAGTAATCATTTAAATGGAAATTTCCTCCTAACAGTGTGTAAAAAACTGGGGCAAACCGTTTTTTTGCTTGACACCAAAGACCACCCAGTGGCTGGCACTGAGTCTTATAAATGTAAACTGCCTGGGTTATCAGTGCAGAAAAGAAAAGCATTGTATTTCTTATTTTCAAGTCATTTTGTTCCCATACGACTAAGATTCTAAAATTGTTTTTCACACTAGTCTGCCCCCAATATGGGTAAAAAAATCCTTTCTGTGCTCACTCAGAGGGATAAATAATATTGAGGATGTTCTGCAGAATGAAGGGAGGGTGAAACCTTTCATTAGTGCTGCACGGGGTCTCTGGAGCTGTTTAACTCATCTGTGACATCCTGACCTCAGCTTCCTTTCACTGACAAAGTCATTTCCCTCTTGAGGAGCAGTGCGAAATCACTGAATCCACATTCAGCATGATATATTGACTATTTAGCTGAACTTTGGTTTTGGACTTAATTGGATGGCGTGTAAAAGTATAGGTGTGAAACAACCTTTTACATTATACTGATTACCAATTAGGTCACATTCATATGATGTGGTCTTCAGCACTTTGCTGAAATCCATTTACCAATTATTAAAACTCACCTAAGAGACATCTTCCCAGCTGCAACAATGAGCCATAATATATGTTTAGCGTCTAAAATATGAAAGTTGCCTCAGGTATCAGGCAATATATGTGTGATTCTATAATTGCAGGTGCATTTGGTGTCCAAAGTGATTCTTTTTCTGCTTTTTTTTCAAATGGGTTTGATTATTTTAATAATTTGTTACTCGTTGTCATGGATCACAAAATGTTACAGGCTATAACAATATACTATTTTCTGTAAAAAGTGTCTTATATAGCTGAAAATCATGATTTTTTTATTTTCCAAATTAGTCAGTGTATTTTTTCCATCATGTATCATTGTGTAATCAAAATATTTCACTTTACCTTTCTTTGGGTAATATTTCATTTATTTTATTTATAAAAGCCCTAAATAGTCAGTTTCCTAATTCTACAACATTAAATTGTTTAAAAATAACTTATTTATTTAAAAATATAACTTATTTTTATATTATAATAAATGTGTGTCCATAAATCTTGCGTGAATTCTGTTACCGTACCATACTTTGCCTTTAAATTGGTGGATTATCTCCCACAACTATGTACGATACAGGAAAGTATGTCACTTTTCCTCACTGATAAGATCTGAAGCACTGAAATGTGTGCTCTCTCTGAGAAAATATTTTAATCTAAAAAGTTATTTCACCAAGAGTTATTTTGTAAAACGTCAAAATTGTTACCACAATGTCAAAATGGAAACACTGATCACAATTTATCACTGATCACACAGCGGGTTGTTTAAAAGTCTTTTAATCATGATTTCATCAGTGCCATGTGTTCTTAGCAGTTATTCTAGCAAGTGGAGTTTTTGGCTAAAACGTTTAAAATGATCAATTCTGTTACTATAAAACTATGGTAGGGTAACAATGTTGACAGTATATGTAACAGAATTGACACTAACAGAGTTGACAAACAATACTATAAAGAAATCAGTTTTTTTCGTTAAAAGTAAAAAAAGGAAATAACTTGTGTTTGGCTAGCACTGAATTATTAAAATGTAATATGTTTTCAGTAAGATCATGGAAATAATTTCTGTTAGTGAACAGTTTGAAATGCAAAATCACTCATATACTGTATATATCTTATTGCCATTTTAAGCATTTTGCATGGACAATGTCAGTCTTTGCCTTCAGCAAGAACATTAGCCAAGATAAATTGAAAACTGTCCAGGAATGTATCTGATTGATTACACCCTAAAAAAAGTGACCTTTCAGTGACTCCATTGAACTGATCTGGGGAGCTGATCCATTCTGATATCTTTTGATTTCTCACAGCAGATGTCAGCTGACATTGTATGACTGATTCTGTCACACCCTCAATTAAACATGTTAGTGTCTCTGTGTCAGCTTTGTTCAAAGGAAGGAGGAAGTCAATGCTTTTAGAAAAGGGAGGTAAATCAGATTCGTATTAAAAAGGTTTCAGAGTGTCTGTGTTAGAACGGAGCAATAGAACTAACACAAGTGAGCCCCCACCAACAGCTAATGTGCAGATATATCAGAATATTGTGTGGCTTTTTGTGAAGCTTACTAATGCATTTTCCAGACTGGTGCTTAAAATTCCCACTATAGAGCAAGTAGAAATTCATCCCTTTTGCTAATGTGCATGAAATTGGCTGATATGTATTCCTGATTCCTGTCAGAAAGTCTCTGTTTGACTATTTCTGATGCTCTGTGAAATGCACTCAGCACTACAACAGCAGTCCAATTTTATTTTTTTATATTTTTTTTGTGTGTGTGTGGCTAAAACATGCGTAATTACAAAATTGGACCGTGTTAGCACACCATATGTTAATATGATCGAAAGTTATTGCCATGCTAATTTGCCAGAAAATTTCTTCAGTGTCACAACTGTCTGTCCATCTTAACTAATAACGTGTTAGATCTATCTATCTATCTATCTATCTATCTATCTATCTATCTATCTATCTATCTATCTATCTATCTATCTATCTATCTATCTATCTATCTATCTATCTATCTATCTATCTATCTATCTATCTATCTATCTATCTATCTATCTATCTATCTATCTATTGTTGTGGCGAATTCTAAGTTCTTTTTGGTTCAGGTCTCAAAGAAGCTTTCTCGGAGTCGAGGTTCCAGGTCAGAAGAATTTACTTTATTGTACAAAACAACAAAGGAGAAGCCAGCTGGACATCTGACGTTATAATATTCAGCATTCATTTTTATACCTTTTTCATATCATCAAGTCTCCAATGGGTACCCTAAGACCTATCTCTTCTCTTCAGTTACGCCTGGTGACCTTGGCACAGCCAGACATGACTTCTCTATTGGTCAAACCTCACACAATGGTGCTCTGTTGGTTCAATATTTTGACACTTTGCATTGCTGATGCAAGCTGGTTATTTTCCATTCTCTCATCCTTTCTCAGACCTATTTTGTCATGCTTGTCATTTTTCATTACATCATACTTAGACATGAATCAAGGAAATTCTCCAACACTATCTATCTATCTATCTATCTATCTATCTATCTATCTATCTATCTATCTATCTATCTATCTATCTATCTATCTATCTATCTATCTATCTATCTATCTATCTATCTATCTATCTATCTATCTATCTATCTATCTATCTATCTATCTATCTATCTATCTATATATAGTTAAACTGTGGGAATATAAACTGTAAGTGGAGAACTTGATTATATTGCAATATAACTGCCTTTAATTTTTCAAAAAACTGGAAGGCAGTGGGAATATGTTTGATTATGGCTACACAAGTCATTTTTAATACCAGTGAAACAATACTTTGTAAAAATGTGCAGTGTCATACATTTATGGTCATCACTTCTGCTCCCTGTGGAGTCTAATGTGGTTTTTATAATGACAAACACTGTATATAGAGAACAATAACTATTTTACACTGATGCATTCCACACAAATGGTTGAAGAAGTGAAATAGCTTTACAATGAAACAATTTAATCTGAATCATTTTAGCAATAAAAGCAAAACTTTCTGTTTTGCTTATATAAAAGTTGGAGCTTTAAAACCCCGTTGTGCTTGTTTAGTCTCCAATATAGGCAGCTATCCTTTTGAGTAAGCTTCCTATAGTCTATCCTTACAGTTTCTCTCTCTCTGTGGGCCATTTCCCCCAATGAATGCTCATCAGGGCATTCCCAACCCCTTTAATGGAGCCTGAATGGTCACTGGCCTGTTATTGACCACATGTGGACTCTAATAATCACAATGTAATATTTCTCCAAGGGAGATGAAGATGAGCTGTAATTTGAGAACTGTCAGGGATCTCTTCAGTAAAACCTTGAAGGTTGTAGTGGGACCGTATTTTTGTGTATTTTTGTGTGGGACCATAATTTTGCAGCCGAAAAATGTCCATTGTCCATTATCAATAGTGTAGCAATGATGAATGATGCACCGATTACTCAGAGGTGATTTCTAACTCCAAACTATTTGCTTTAAATTGAAAAGTGCTGCGAATTCACGTTAACCAAATTGAATGCAATGAGAAATCCGGATGGGAAAATGTTTTGCCTAACGCAAAATTCCAGATTGAGTGGATTCCTTCTGAGATGAATGCATTTTGCCCACGGAATCTGGTTCTACAAAGATAAATGTGACCAAACCCTTAGACAGTAGTGTGTGGAAAGTAGGGACAGTATATTTATTGCATTAATACTGCAATACGATAGATTGCAGATAAAAAGATGGATAAAAAACCCCAAACTTTTTCTGCTATTGGCAGCAGATTTACCCAACCATAAATACACAACTCACTTGTTTGCAGTGGAACAACAGATGGAAACTCCACTAAACAGCTGTCATTTTATCCCAACAATATCAAAACCTGCTGATGCGATGTTTACACATGTAACATTGTCCTATGCTCTGTGATGAAGTGGTGATACCCACTAAATGTCTTTATTTGAGTGTGTTTGAGGGCCCATATGTAACTGGTCCTACTCGACCCACTCAGAGCGGGTTTCAAACCTGCATGGGAGGCGGGCATGCTAACAAGGCTTTAGTGTGTTTGCCTGAAATGTTCGGTTCATTTCAAGTCTGGTAGGGTGATAAATATTTACACGCACAGCTCTTACTGGCCTGCGTTGGAGCGGGTCGATCAAGACCGTTTAGATTTGGTGCCGTGACCCAGATGGGAGTGGGTTTAGGGGGGTGAGTGTAACGGACTCAGGCCAAGCCACATACATAAAAATGTTGTTCCAAGCCCCACAAATTCAAGCAACAAATCTGTCCTCATCTAAATCCTTTGAAAAAGACTTAATGTAAGCAAGAAATTCCCTTGCTCTTCTCTGAAATCTGTTACTGCAGCACATCATAGGGATGAATTCTCTCAGTCTCTCTGGCTGCACTGATGTGAGACTCAGGCGAACATCAATGAGGCTTATAAAATCCCTGTGCAAATGTCCTCCTGTTATTATCGCTCATAACTTACACCATGACAGAACTATGTGTTTTAGAACATCTCTCACTTTAGTAACTTTTGGAACTCAACTTCTCAACCATATTTACCTTTCACTGGTACTGCAGGGACGTCTGCAGATCACTGCCTCAATCAGACAGTGTTTACACTTAAGCTCTTGAGTCTAAAAAGGGACTGGGTAGGTTTTTACTTCAGAACTACCTCCAAATACTCTCTAAATTGTCTCTCAGTTTGATGCCTTGAGATTTGAGACACTTGTAATTTCAGTCGAGCTGCTGTTTCATTGCATAATTGTGCCTGTCGACCCAGACGAACATACTGCTGATTCTGAAATGTTTGGTTTATTTCAAATTTGCTTAGATTTTTTTTTATGTCATTCTAAACAGTTAATATCTGACTACATTGAAATGTCTCAAAAATACCTGAAACTTTGACAATTCCTCATAAAACATAATGTGAGGCTGATGGCCATAACAAAAGGTACAGTATCCTTCATTTTATTCTCAATAATGGCCATTAAGGTGCTCCTCATCATAACACTTAAAGGATTAGTTCACCTTCAAATAAAATTTTCCTGATAATTTACTCACCCCCATGTCATCCAAGATGTCCATGTCTTTCTTTCTTCAGTCGAAAAGAAATTAAGTTTTTTGAGGAAAACATTCCAGGATTTTTCTCCATATTATGGACTTCAATGGCAACCAACGGTTTGAAGGTCCAAATGTCCGTCTCAATGCAGATTCAAAGGTTTGTCACTATCCCAGTCAAGAAATAAGGTTCTTATCTAGCGAAACGATTAATTTTCTAAAAATATATAACAATTATATACTTTTTTTAAAACCACAAATGCCCGTCTTGTACCATCTCTGAGATGCGCCACGCATTACGTCATCACGTTGGAAAGGTCAAGCGTGACATCGTTAAACATCCAGGATATGCACACATAAGGACCATTTTAAACAATAAACTGACACAAATACATATAAATATGTATCATTCAACATACAATAACTTTGAACGGTCCTCCTCCAAACTTGTAAACACTGGGTCGGTACTGCTGACTGTGTGACCTTTCCAACGTGATGACGAAATGCGTGGGGCATCTCAGGGATAGTACAAGACGGGCATTTGTGGTTAATATAATATATTTATTTATTTTTAGAAAATGGCCGATCGATTCGCTAGATAAGACCCTTATTTCTCGACTGGGATTGTGTCGAGCCTTTGAAGCTGCATTGAGACTGGCATTTGAACCTTCAAACCATTGGTTGCCATTGAAGTCCATTATATGGAGAAAAATCCTGGTATGTTTTCCTCAAAAACCTTAATTTCTTTTCGACTGAAGAAAGAAAGACATTGACATCTTGGATGACATGGGGGTGAGTAAATTATCAGGAAATTTTTATTTGAAAGTGAACTAATCACACAAAGGCTGAGCCTGGTTTCTCCCAAGGTTTTCTCCATTCTGTCACCTGATGGAGTTTGGTTCCTTGCCACTGTCGCCTTTGGCTTTTGGCTTGCTTAGTTAGGATAATTTTATATTCAACAATATTATTGATCTGCCTGCATTGACACCATTATATGAGAACTGAACTTAGCTGGACAATGACATCATGGTTTTCTCCAGAGCGGCTATATATATATATATATATAAATTAACTAAATAAATAACTTTTTACAACAAAAATGAACCATCACTGAACTTACTTAAGCTGGACTATGACGCTATTTTTTTATAGAAACAAACTTTGTTGCTTTTTCCTGTTATCTCTGTAAAGCTGCTTTGAAACAATATGTATTGTAAAAAGCACAATAAATATATATAAAATAACATAATATATAAAATATATATAATATATATATATATACTGTATATATATTTCCAAAAAATGTGAATATCATGGAAAAGTTTATTTATTTCCATAATTCCATTCAAAACATTAAACTTCCATAGATTATAGATTCAGGGCCCACAACTTAAACGAATTCAAGTATTTAGTTGTTTATTTGTACATAATTTGGGCTTCCAGCTCATAAAACCCATGAAAACAGGATTTAAAAAAAATTGAATATTACATGAAATCACACAGTAATTACACAGTGATACCATGGTCATTGAACCAGGTTTTGGTTCTTTTGGCAGTGTGGGCAGGTGCAAATCCTGCTGGAAAACGAAGTCAGCATCTCCATAAAGCTTGTCTGCTGAAGGAAGCATGAAGTGCTCTGGAAATGTCCTGGTAGACGGCTGCGACAGTGGACCAACACCAGCCGATGACATGGCTCCCCAAACCAACACAGACTGTGGAAACTTCACACTGGACTTCAAGCATCTTGGATTGTGTGCCTCTCCATTCGTCCTCCAGACTCTGGGACCTTGGTTTCCAAATGAGATGCAAAGTTTGCTCTCATCAGAAAAGAGGACTTTGGTCCACTGTGCTTTATTAAATCCAGAGTCAACGCAGCCGTCTACCAGGACATTTTCAGAGCACTTCATGCTTCCTTCATTTTCCAGCAGGATTTGCACCTGCCCACCCTGCCAAAAGAACCAAAACCTGGTTCAATGACCATATATATATAAATAATAATATATATAATTATTAATAAATATAAATATAAATAAAGGGTGACTTGACTTGACAAAGGGGCTTTTCTTGTATTCTATGGGCTCCCAGGTGGAAGCTGACCTTTATCTGTTCACCTTTATTTTCATTTGTTTTTGCTGACAGAAAGCTCTTTAAATCTATAAGTGCTGACCAATGGCATGTACTTTGCTTGGAGTGTGTTGTCTGATTAAACGGGTCAGCAAATTTCCATACAAACATCCCACTTGATAATAAGAAACCTACCAATTAGAGATTCCCAGGTGGCCTGTCTGAAATGGTTTGCAGTGGAAAGTGTATACACATCTACATAACCATACATGGAGGAAAAGGCATGGTGAAGGATGATTGTTGGAAAAATTAGAAAATTGAGACAAATCTGTTTTATTATGTTATTTTAAAGGTACACTTGGTAACTTTTGGCCCTCTAGCGGTTAAAACACAAAACTGCTTTGGAACATTGTTTTGGTTGTGCTTTGGCTCTGAGTGACTGTGTGGATTAATGGTTATCCTATAACATTCACTGTTCAATAAAATACCTTACTCACCTGTTGAGTAATACAAACGGCATCTCCGTGTCACTTTTACAACATTTCAAATCCTTCAGTTCTCGCCATCTCCGAAAAGCCAAGCCAATGTTGATTCTCGTTTTATTAAGCTCTGTCACATTCTCTTTTGCCAGCAGACTATCCTCTGTTTGGTGTTTGTTTAAAACGGGTGATTCCCCGGAGGTTTAAAGTTTAGTATGCTCCATGTCAATCTTTCACATCCAGCATGCTCTGTGTGTTAAAACTGTGCCACATCATTTGTATTCTACGTGTGGAGCTGCTGCCACTCTCTGCTTTAGTGACAAATGAGGACATCTCTCTACATGAGACTTGAGTGGCATTAGGGCTACGGTGCGAGAGTCACGCTTGATAAACCTTGGTAAGAGGTGGTCATTTTAAATCCCTGACACTCGGTCGGCCATCACTGATTAAAGAGTGATTGACTGTCACTCACAGGCTCATCACATGCTTGCACAGAGACCTCATGTGAAATCCTGAGAGAGGCATTAAAATTCCAAAATCCCTCTGACTTGACAGAGCGGTTTTATTTAATGCAATAATGTCAACGCTTAATGCACAGTGACAATGAAAACTCTTTTGATGGAGTGATTATGTGCGTCATTTTGAGAAAAGATGATGCAACAGAAAGATGCAGATACATCAACTTGAGAAAATAATGTTTCTTTGTGAAGCTTACCTCCATTTGACTGACACACAGTCTGCAGATAATAATGCACTGATGATGAGGATTATTTCTAATAGCTAAAATATAATGTGATGTTATTATTACCAAAACACTTTCACAATTTTAAGCAGAACAAACATTTTCAATTGTGATAATAACAAGAAAGGTTTCTTGAGCACCAAATCAACATGTTTTCTAAAGGGGATCATGTGAGACTGAAGACTGCAGTAATGGTTATTTTAAATTGTAATAATTATGCTAATATTACTGTTTTACTGCATTTTTTATCATATAAATACAGTCTTGGTGAGCATAAGAGACCACACAGCTGCAGACTTTTATGAGGCAATGGCATTATATAGAAAAATCAAAGAAAGATTTGTTGCATGCAGATAGGCTAAGTTTTCAAGGGATTTCTGCAAAGTCTTCTTTCATGTTAAACTCTTGTAATTTGTCTACTGCAGAATCACTTTGGAGTAAGCCAGCTGGAAATTGCACCACATGAGGCAAATCAAAGTTTAATGACACAAGTTCCTTTTTATAATTATTCTTACAATTCTGCCATCAATTTTCAGATCTAGTCTTTAGAGTCTTGTACTTTAAATTCCATATGGAGAATGTATAAAATAACTGGCTATCTGCTTCATATTAAACTGTCATTTTGCTTCTGCCATAGATGAAAAATGCCTGCAACTTCTTCATTCACCAGCTTTGGCAATAACAATTTTCTAATGTGGGGGGAAATCAATTTATCCACACCATTTTTCTCTCCAGGTAGCGGAACAAAATGATAGCATATGCATCATACCACTGAGCCATTTTCTGCCAGTCTCTCTGTTGAATAATCCATTTATTAAGCCCTGTGGATGTTCTGATCATTGCACACCTAAATGTATGGGTGGTTTCAATCTGAACAATCCCTAATGTGTGGTGCTTGTTTTGAGTGTATATTTATTTTCAGTGATTTTTAACAAGCTGAAGTCTCACATCTATTGAGCTTTCACCATTCAACATATTAATGGAAATCTGAGTGAAATGAGAAACATGAAACTAGTATTGCTATTTAGGAGATTGTTTACCTGGGACACAAATATGCAGTTTAGTGGTTATCATATAAAAATGTTTCACAATTGACCAGTTTCCTGTGGAATCATTTGTTTTCTTTCCATCACATTAGTTGGCAATGGCATTTTGTCTCTGTGACTTCTGACTCAGACACTTCTGTGCTTTCTGACCTTTTAAATCCGGCACAAAATAATTCAAATGCACCCTATCTATTTTCTAAGTGCATATTATAGATCTTATTGTGAACATTTTATCCGTGCAAATGTTTAATTTTTTCTATAAATATATATTCTGACCTCATAATGTTTAATGAAATTGTCAACTGGACCTTCTGATGAAAAAGACGTATGGAAGACTTTTCCAATCATTGTCAATTAAACTCCACCCCTGTAAGCTCATGTTCATCTGCCACTACATTTGAATGCAACTCTCTCATCTTCAATCTCAAAATCCAATCAACAACTGATGCTTTGAACCAAGTCCCCGTCCTACACTCAGATGTACGTCACAATATGGACGAAAAGATCTATTTCTACTTTCGTTTCATTGTGACTTTATCCACCTTATTTTGCAACACGGAAGTAAATACGATGACGTACTTCCTTTTAATGTGTAAGACTTCCGTTTCGCTAGCCGGTAGGTAAGAAGCCATGTTATGGGGGCACGCACAAAACACTGTTAAACACCATGATGGTTAATATTTATCACACCTGCGGTGGGGGGATGAAATGAAGAAGTGGCCTGACATCTTATGAGAATATTTTCAATTATTTTGTGTTGTGACTCGGAGTAAACGGGTCTTGGATGCGCGTCTCAGCAGCTCGTTTGTGCCATCTCTGCATATGCTGTGAGTTTGGGTTGCTTATGACGTTCATATGGGAACGCAATGTGCGCCATTTCACCAGATTTGTAACGTAAATAATCTATAAACCGACGGCAACACAGGAGAATACATCAATATGTTTCTGAATATGCAAACTGTTAATTCATTGCGACTTCAAAATAAACGTTTTAACCCTCACGAGTGTGCATGTTTTGATGTCCACATGTTATTGTTCAAGAAATTACAGTGGCTGTAACATTTCTATCGTAAAAAAGTGGCCAAATATTAAAGGGATGATCTTCCATGGGTCTGCCATTAACGAAGTGGAAAGAGCAAACGTACCGACATTTTGGCGGTTTCTCACAAATGTGTCGCTCAAATACACACAAGAGAAATACATAAACTACTGCTGCATTTAGAACCTTACCGTCATTTAACATGCACCGTTTCACATGTACTGCATCGTGTCACACATTAAGTGTGTACATGCAAAGAACTCAAAATGGTGATTGAGTGGTTAATGCAACAGATACACTGTTAACTATTTGACTAAAACATAAAAATAACAAGCAACTCGCATTGCCAGTGTGTTCACACATTACAATAATGCTTTTAACCAAAGCCAACAAGCTTTTTGCAGCGTGCAGATCATAGGTGCTCCACATCCACATTCAGTTCTGGTGCGTGGATTATGGTCAAAACAAATATCTTGCATGTATTTTTTACACTTGAACCAGTATGACACACCCTAACTGCGCAAACGACACCAGTCTGTCTGTAGTCCATATTAAAAAGTAGCTAGCCAGTCAAAACTACACAGTTGACGCAAAACTACGGGTTCACAATCAGTGTTGCCAGATTGGGACGGTGATGTCCAGCCCAAAAGCTCACCAAAACCCACCCACTACAAGAAAAAAATGCCCAAAATTTTACTGCCAAAATAATGTGATATCATTTCATTACCATGTCATTCAAGGTTGATAAGCACAATTTGTATCTCCTTAAAACAAAATAACGATGATAAAATAAAATAAAAAATAAATACATTTTCCAGGAAAACAGATCAAAACAGGGCAATAATTAAGTAGGATTAGCCAATATGACTAAAATGTCCAGGTGGACACTGTCAAAACGGCAATCAAGAAATGAACCGATGACTTTAACCCTCGGAAGTACACATTACAGAACATAACGCAGAATTTAGCAGTCAAAACGGATTCATCGTTGATTCAAACCTTTTTCAGCAGCTGTCAGGGTCGAGTAGAGTGCATGCAGTCTGGATGGTGTAAAAGTTGCAGATGTCTGGTTAGGCTAGTGTGCACATGACCATGGACAGGAGTCGTCCCATATTTGATTTCAAGTCATTCAACTGTGCTCTCCTCTCAGAGTTATAGTCACCATCGATATCTCCCACCACGTGTACATTTTTAGAGTTGCTCACTATCTCACTCTTTACTGTAGATACAACTTACTGTACTATATCACTTTGGCATTAGCGATCACTTTGAATATACAGCTACAACTTATCACGCTCAGTCGCATCTGCCTGCGGATTGCTGATTGGCTAAAAGTGCGTGCTCGTCGGTGATGTCAACACCAATGCCAGCTGACTCTGCATGGGCGTGTGTGTACAGTAATGTCATGATGACTGATTTTATGGACTACATGCACACTTTAGTTTAGTTTTTGTAACCAATTAGACTTTAAAATGTAGATGTTTGAAAACCGCTGAACTGACCCCAAACCAGCCCAAATTTTGTCCACCCGCCCAAACCCTTCAAAACAATTCAAAACCGCCCAATTGGGCGGAAACCCGGCCAATCTGGCAACACTGTTCACAATACAACTACGATTAGCGGAAGTGACTTACCGGAAATCTAACACATTATATAAAAAACGGCGGCGCCCGCTCTTGCATGAAAAATAAAGTGAATACCCTCATGCTTTCCACTTTCACCTAACGAATCCAAACACTGCTGTTCTAACATTGGTTGAGCCTAATTCATTTAAAGCAGATTACTAAAAACAACTTTCCGCATCTCCCCTTGATCTACATTCAGAGTTACAGTAATTACCTGCTGTGTTTGTGCACTCCTTAGTGGCCACTGACTCATGTGAAATTAGATAAAGATATTCTTCAGGAGAGAGAACAGTAATCATTGTCACTGACAGTTTTATTGTCGAGTGCTTGGCTGCACTGCATTATTGGTCTCAAAGGACAGATCACGATAAAGCCAAATGTGCTCTTCAGCTGTTTCATATCAGGTGTGGAAATATTTTTTCTTCATAAACCATTTTTTTTTTTTTTTTTTTTTTTTTTTTAACCAATCATGAAAAGCAGCTAGAGCCTATCATACTTATTTAATTCTTCAAGCATTCTAAAGCAGACTGAATGAGAGACTGCAGTATTTCCTGTTTCCCAAGTTATATTTGGAGTTTAAATGGTTTACTGATTGTTAGGACCCAGAGGGAATAATTATAGAGTTTTATTGGATCGTCACTGGGAAGAGATAAGGCAGATAATTAGATAAAATGCCGAAATTGTCCTTCAAGCTACAGTATTTAACCAGGGGTTTATAAGATGAAGACGTCTTCATCAGCCATCCCTGCATAATTGGCTTCAAGAGAAATGTTGGTCACCAAGTTTAAATGTTTTTTTTAGACAAGGTACATTTTCGGAATTCACAAAAATGGTACCAGTTAGATATACAGACATATAAAACAAAAATAAAAACAATGAGATTTATCAATATTTGCAATAAATGCCTTTGTTAATTTAATTGTTAAATTAAATGATTAAAGGATTTGAGAATCTGAAGCCGACAGCCAGAAAACAATATGCCCAGCCAAGTGCAATGAATTTTATAGTTCACTATAAATTCAATAATGGCTGCACACTATTATAACAAACTCATGAGGAAATTGGTGAAACTTTTGATCTTAGATTATCCTTAATAACGAGTCATGTGTACAGTAGTGGTTTACAAAACATACAATATTCCATTGTAAAATAACAATGTGAATCTTCATGAGTGATGAGTTGTCTGGAATAGCTCAAATCAAACTTCCACATTTCGTCATGCTATAGTACACTGAACATCTTTAGACACATACATTATTATGGGGCTTTAATGGTTAATTTAACCCTAAACCCTCTCCCTCGACTTAAATAAAGCTATACAGGCTATATCACAGGTTGTTGAGCAAAACATGTGCTACACACACCCCCATCACAGTTAATGAGGCATAAAGCAGGTGTAGTGAATGCAAATTCTTCTCTCTTTGAAGGGGCAGTCATGGATTACACTATACATTTCAATCAAATTGAATGGTTAGATTGAATTCAGAGGTTACCATGTGCAGGATCTGATACACAGTAAATGTTCCATAAAGGACATTTTGCAGATGCAAATAAAGGGGTGTCAGCGCTTTCCTGGCAATCCTGACCAATCAGAGAGAAGCACAGGAGAACAGCAGTATTTTCCAAGATAGGTAAACATATGCTGCAATTGTGCGACATGCCACATACATTATCTGTATTTGTTGCTTGCTTTCAGTGGTTGTTCAATGAAAATGTTATTTAATTTAATTCAAATTTTAAAACATCCACATTTTCTACTGTTAAAAAAACCCCAAAACACTAATGCTAATGGTTACCACTGTAGGTTACAACAACAGCTCTTAATCTTGACATTAACGGATAAACTGTAGATTTTTAAACTAATTTGAAGCAGACAGATATGGGAATATTATATAAAATCTTGAGATATATAGCACAAAATACACAGCTACAGACATTTAAATGAAATCTGTTACAACGGTATTTTCACACATTTCTTATTTTTACCTTACTAGCATATGAATATAGGGTAGAGTCTGCATGCTTGAAGCATATATTTGTTTACATCAGATATAATATAATGATATCAAAATAAAATGATAATAAACAGCAGTAATCCTAACACAAGGCATTCATCTTTATTCCCTTGACTTTGTTAATCACACTTACAATTCCATGGCGAAACACAGACTGGGAGAATCCAAAACAAAGTATATTTCCCAAGCTGGATGCTGAGCAAAATGACATTGTGATAAATCTATGAGGATCCACTATTTCGAAGAGGTCTGTTAAGTATAAGACAGAAACTGCGACAGTCCACAGGCTGCTGGGAAGGAACAGGGCGGCCTGTACCATGCCTGTTACTGTGACCCGCATCTGGCTCTTCTGCTGGGGCTGGGAATAAGATTCACTGCTCTGTCCCATCTTCTTCATATGTTCACGCAGATAAACAAAGGTTTTGCCCCAAGAGATTAATAACGTGATCATCGGACAGGTGCAATATAGCAAATACAAAAAGTTTGCCAAATGAAATAAATACAGGTCTGCCTCGAAGCTTGCTGCTTGTGATGTTGTGTTCAGTTCATGTGAGGTAAAATTATCTGGGAAGGGCTCAAGCAAAAAATATGCTACTGTTCCCAAAGACAAAGAAAATAGAAGCACTATCTGATTCAGAACGAAGCCGACATATAATATGGCTCTAATATTCCTCTTAATCCAGATAAAGATGGCACGATGTTGAGGAACAATTGACATGTGGTAGAAAATGCTGATCCAGGCATTGCATGAGAAGTTGCCGCAGAAAAATTGATACATCAAAGCTCTGCATAGCGTTTGAAGCCAGAAAGGTGATTCAAAAAAAAGCATAATAATGGCAATTGCAGTGACCAGTTGCTGAAATGTTGAATTGATTAACACAACAAGTAACAGAAAGCGCAGTGGATTGCGAAGCGTCACTCCAGAGACTGGTCGCATTAGGCAAAAAAAGAAGATGATGTTGAAAACGGTGGCTGTGAGGCAAAGGGGACTGGAGATCAAAACAAATAGCCATGGCTCCATCTTCAGTGTTGCCTCCAATCAGTTGTGTGCAGCAAATGTCCTGCTCTTCCTGATACACCAAGGCTTTTATTACGACATTGCCAACAAATAAGGTGAGAGTAAAATATGTTGGTAAATTTAATGTGGCTCAACGGCCAGCCATAAGCAAATCACACTCATTCTTACATGGATTAAAACAGAACTGCCCACAAGCTCTTCTTGAAGTGTTACGTAATCAGTGCAATTGCAAAAAATATTGTTTGAACTCACTCTCAATACTTTATATATAAAACTGGCTTTCACTTTATTTTGATGGTCCCTTTAACACATTCTGTTGACTATAATGTGATGTTGTTCCTACATGTCTACTAACTCTAGAGTGTTATTAGAGTATTAGTAGACTAGTAGACTGGTAGGGTTAGGGTTAGAATAAGTTGATGTTGCAAAGTTACTTATAGTCAGTGGAATGTCTGTTGGAGGAGCATCACAATAAAGAGTTAGCAGATATTAAGCAGATAAGTTAGTTGACATGTAGTTGCAAAGTTACACTATCATTTTTTTTCTTTTGTCAAATCAACTGAGATAATTTATGTGGTTCAGATAACAATATTTTGAGTTTCTGTTGATCTCCATTGTATTATAAATTTTTAAAAATTTTCAATGAACTCAACATTTTAAGGCAACCAGGTTCCTTAAAATTAAACTAACTATATATATATATATATATATATATATATATATATATATATATATATATATATATATATATATATATATATATATTTTTTTTTTTTTTTTTTTTTACAGTATACTTAGTCAACAGAATGTTCAAAAGGGACCATGAAAATAAAATGTTACCTAAAACAGTTTATAAATATTGTATACTGCAGATTGAATCTTGTCCCAAAGTTACAGAAGAATGACCAATTTTATCTCCAAAATGTCATAATGTGTATTAAGAAAATCACATTCTGTGATATTCTGATAACCAGATGTTGAGATAATACTAATAACTGTAGTTACAACAGGTATAGGGATTTGAACAAGTCTCTAAAATAAAATACTAGGTCACAAAACAAAACAGATTTTACATTGAAAAAGGGATCTAAACCATACTGTACCTTAGATGGATTACAGCATCTTGTGGGTTGGCTCTCTGGCCAATTAGTAACCACATAGCAAGCAGCTTATAGTAGTGGTAAGTTTTGCTCAGGTAAGCACAACAATGTCCACCACTGTAAAACCTTAAGTAAATGTTCATTATTGTAACTCATTGTTCACTTTTGCATATGATGCAGCCGGGCTCCTGCATTAAAGTGTTTAATTAACCATGACAAGATTATGCAAACCTTTATGTGATATTTACATTAGTTAGGATGTTGCATGCTATGTGAAAGACAATAATGACTTTAATAAAAGGTCTACATTGGCACAAAGGCCCATTGTTGTTACACATGGAAAAAATGCTAAACCATTGTCTAATCTGGCAATTCTTTTGATAAACTGTTTAGTTTATTCTGTGATATTAAAAAGGGGGGGAAAACATTATCTCTCCTCGTGTGAATGAAGGAAATGAATAGTGAATAAATAAAGCAATCGAAATAATTATAATTAAAATAATACAGTGACAGCCACTGTAATATGAAATGAGACTAAACTACATTACCGACTAGAGGTTTTCAAACCATTATTTTCACATCAAGTGTTTCACTTAATGCTCTTGGACTTATCCTCTTCTTAAATTCCACAAGCAATACTGTAATTGTAAAGTACTTATATCTGTTGAATAAAAAAAAAAAAATCTAAACATCTGACTTAATAAATACAATTTTAGTAATGAGTGCTTGAACAAAAATGTGGCTCAATTATGAAAAAAGTCTTTTTTTTATTAAACATGTATTTACAATATAGCTGTACATTTACATTCATACAAAACAGCCCCTAAAATAATTAATATCAATAGAAGTACAAAAGAGTTTAAGATAAATATTTCAAAGGACACTTCAGTTTCCAAAGAGAAAGATAAAGATCTGTCAGACCAGTCCAACATAATACAACCACTTTTTGTGTTAGCTGGGAAGAAAGAATAATTATCTAAAAAAAAAGAAAAAAAATGCCACTTACTTTACAATGATTATCTTGTGTATTGGAGTAAAGAACATATAATATCTGTTGTGTTCATTTAATAGACTTTTAAGGAAGTGGTTAACCACAGGTAAAAATGTATAAGCTTGACAAAATCTTTTCTTCAGAGTCAATACTGATTTTGTATCACAGGCAAATATTAAAGGACTAACTGCTACAGTTACGACCTACTCAGAATTGTCTGTGAAGATTCTCAGTTATCCAGATCATTGAAGGATGTCTAGAGTTATTCTTGTCATTTAGACACTGTGAACTGATCATGAAATTCAGTGATACGACATAGACACCTGATATTATTCTCTGTCTCAGGTGATCTGATGTCACAACATAATGATTCAATTTCAAAGGAATGTTCTCTGATTTTTAGAGTAGAGCTCAAAGTTATTTTAGTCAAACTTCAGATGTACTTCTGTGTCACTGCATGCTAATGTTGGACCTTCAGAAACAGATGTAAATGGGGTCAGATTGTCTCAGGGAGGGGTGGATGGCCTGTGAAACCGGTTTTGCCCCAATTCACTTCTTTGATCGTGAATAACATCGTTAGTGTAACACAGAAATTCACACGTCCTGTAACGTTACTGTGTGCGATGAGGTTAAATGCTGGGGAATTTCCATCATCAGTTCACATATTCATAATGTCAAGAGAGAAACATGTCAAGGTAACCTCGAACAACTCAGCCAATCCAGAATCACACTAATGTTCAAAAGCTTGGGGTTGGTACGATTTTTTTTTTTTTTATGTTTTTGAAAGAAGTCTCATATGCTCACAAGGCTGCATTTATTTGATCAAAAAAAAGACAGTAATATTGTGGGATATTATTAGAAACTAAAATAACTGTTTTCTATTTTAATATATTTATTTCTGTGATGGTAAAGCTGGATTTTCAGCAGCAAGGATTCTTTGATGAATAGAAAATTCAAAAGAAGAGCATTTATTTGAAATAATTTTTTTTTTTACTGTCTTTACTGTAGCTTTTGGATAATTTAATGCATTCTTGCTGAATAAAAACATTAATTAAAAAAATCTTACTGACCCATTAGGATTTATCCATTATCAATATGGCAGATATTTCACATCATAACACAGATGGGTAATGTTACATTAGACAGCATCATGTTTAAACCTACAATATTTCTGTGCATCTTTTCAATTTATAAATTAAGTCACTTTACTGAATGAGTCTGGTCTCTGTTAGCAGGTTCTTTGTGAAACAAAAATGATTTCCTAAGGACCATTTTTAATTGCCCAGCATGTTTACACAAACTCCTTTCCTCATTAATTAACAATGCTAAGGCAAAATAATGTAAAATTGTTAGCCAGGTTTGGATAAGCTACTGTCCTCGACCTGAAGCACTGTACTATTCAAACAGTGAACCAGGACTTCCTCTCACAATGTTGCCACTTCAAAGATATTTTTTTGGCAACCTAAAAAAATTCACAGACTTATATGTGTTTAGTTTGTCATTTCGTTTAGAGTATAATTAACACTTCAGAATCTGCATTCATGCACTAAAGATGACAGTGTCATTCTCCATTCCAGTTTCTATCCAGAGGGCATATTATTAAATTAATACAAACACCTCCTAACACACCACTCACATCCCATAAATGACCTAATGTTGACTGATCCAACACTTGGGGCAAGCACTGTGAAAACTACAAGCTACTACTTACACAGATCAGAAGATTCCGCTTTTCCCAATGCAAGGAAATCTCCAACTAACGATCCTTACTGGATAGAAAGCGCCTCACGACACGTTTGCTGAAGGAGACACTGGAGGAACTGATAGCTGAACTGAAAACTACAGGGTCGGATTGTCCATCAGATGTAGTACTCTTGCATGCTGTCTCTCATGGAGTTGTGAAGGTGAAACTCTGCCCTGTAAGCAGCTTCAAGGCTACGTTGGTGCTCCTTTTCTTGGAGACTTGCAGTTCTTTGAGCTTGTCGATGTTGGTAAAGGAAACGGGTCATCACTGCCAGCACACAGAGTGTACTAAAAACTGCAGCTGTCACCACACCTGCGAATCAGATCGGACACTCAGCTTATTTGTGTTTTGAATTGGAAAAGGGGCTGTTCACATTTAGGACTCGTTCTTGAATTTCATAAAAAGATAAATGGAGACCAATGGAACAGAAGAAAAGGGAGGTTTTTCATGGCACAATTTTCAATTAAAAAAAAAAAATATTAAAAGGGTTGCATCCCTTGTGAAAGGCCCCGAAATACTTGAGCGAACTGATGTGACGTCATTTCGAACAAAATCGGGCCAAAATGAAGTTCGTTTGGAGTTCGTTTTGGGAGTTCGAAACAGCTTTCCAAAGTGAACTTTCCGGAAAAGTGAACACCTTTGTACTACCATTGGTCTGTGGTGATTACATAATAGGTAAGTGTGCGCGGAGGCTCCGCCTTCTTTCACATGGAAATCTTTTCAAGTTCATTTCTCCTCACGAGTCCTTCAACATCAGACGCCCGGGAGTAACAACTTGAACCCACTGGAGAGCCACTTTACAAGAGAAAATGAAGTTGTACTTCAGATGAAACGAGACACTGATACCGTTTTTCATGTTTAATACAGTAAAGCTGCTTGATTTGAAGATATCTATTGCATAAAGTGCTATATAAATAAACGGACGTGACTTTATTAGAGTGCTGAATTGCAGAGCTCGTGCAAACATCTATGTTGCTATGATTAGATGCTTTTCTTATACTTCTTAATACTTGCTGTTTTCTCAATTTTGTTGTGTGTTTATTTTGTTATTGAGAGGAAAGCGTCCAGCACATATTTACATGTAAGGGTTAATGCCCTTCGAGGTGTCCATTGGTATTAATGGACGACGGCGAGGCGTGAACCGCCCGACGCGCAGCGGAGGTCCATTAATACCTGACAATGGACACCTTAACCCGCTTATACCATGGTCACTTGCCAAATAACACATTTTTAAAACATTAGTTTATATTTTAATTAGTTTTACAATTGAAATCTAAAGTTTTTACAAACAATAACTTGGTTTCCCTGGTTACGCCTGACGGTTTATTTACTAGGTGTCCTCTGTCACTTTTTAATGGACACCCTGCAGCCAATCAGAATTGAGTATTCACCCAGACCATGGTATAAATTCATCTAACCGTCGCTCTCAGCAGTGTGGGTGACGTCAGATGTTCACAAACAGTATATCGCTGCTCACATATTTTGAAATTCGTTTTACCCCTAAACAAAGAATGAAAAAGAACTTCGCCGTGAGTATATCGGGGCCTTTACCCGTCAAAAGTTAATCTTAATAGGCAGCATAATGTCCATTACAGCAGAAATTATGTAGGATTTCTAAAATAATATAATATAAAATAAAATACAATAATAAAATAAAATAAATTACAGTGACAATAAATGTGCAAGTGAATGAATACTCACACATCCTACAAATTCTCTTTCTCCTTTAATGGAACATTTATGTTGCCGATAAATATCTAACAGTCAACAATCCCTTGTGACAATTTTAATGGAGATTTTATCACCATAAGTTACTGCGCACAACAAATTACCAATACAAAGTCATTACCCGTTTCTGAAATAAAGACAGCAAAAAGAAAAGATGAACATAAACAATACGTGTGATAGTGAAAGCTCATTTCATACTTCACTGACTGTTACAAATGAAACAATGAAGCAGACTGAGGTGGTAAAACAAACCTCCGATTACAGCTGAATCAGGCTGGCTGTTGTCTTCACGAAGCTCGTTATCTTTTCCCACCTCCTCTCCATGATCTACAGGAAGCATCACACAGAAATACAGCACAGACTGAACTCTAAAGAGATCTGTTTTCTCTGATAGTGCAACATGTGTGCAAGATGCAGTTGCTTTACATTTTAAGGGTTCAACCCTTTTGTTTTTCATAGTGCCCAATTAGACCTCCTTTTCATTATATTATTTCTTCTTTTAAAAATATCTAACATTCAATGGTGAAAAGTTATTTTTGTGTCTAAATTCATCTCAGTTATACGACAGATTAGTGATTTTGTTGCTTGGCAACTCCATATAAAAATGTTTAAAAAATTCTGTTCAGTTCTCATCTAACATCACATTAGTTTTTATATGAAATGGGACATTGCTTCTTGCAACGGTTTTTAAGTGTTCGCTTTTTAAATCGCATCTATTTTCTCCTAACTAACCCAGCAACGAGAAGTCTTTATCATGCTAATTGTAACTATAAAGCCAGGTGACCCACTGTCATCACAATTATCATGGTGCATTAGGAGATGTTTCCCACCAAACACATCCTTTTTATTTGTTATTTAAGTGATGGATATGATGTCAGACGACATTCAATACCAAAAAAATTCCTTCAATTGCGTTGCAACGAAATGCTACACATATGATGCAATCAAATGCAAAAATTATCCATTCTCAAACAGCTTGATCATTTCGTATTGATGTCTACGAACTTACCTAAACGAGATACAGAAGTTGAAAGGTCAGCTAATGCTCCGCAATTTGATTCCAGTAAATGTCCTCGTATGCTGACCAGAGAGCTACCTCTGTTCAATAACGCTGCCTTCAGTGGAGCAACGTGGTTATACTGGACAGATGAGAAGCAGCCGATGAATCCTTTGGACCCAGCATGAGCTACCTCATCATCCATTACATCACTTCCTGTTTGGAAAAAGAAAATAATAAATGTATAAACGTCAGAGATTGTTTCTGTCTCACACGTTTACAGTAATTATTCATTAAAAACGCTGCTTACAGCTTTTGTGAGCATTTATTTTAAAAGTTACAATTACAGACACCCACGAACAAATGAAGTTTCACTGTTTTCAAATCCCTGAATATTCCAGACACAATCACACTTCTGCTCATGTGTTTCACGATTGTTAGAAACCTTGAGAGACTGAAGGCTGACTTCAGTTTGAAACCTTTTATCTTTTTTCATTGTTGAATCACCCTTGTTTAAATGTCAGGAAAGGGGAAAATTCAAACCCATCAAGCATCATGACAGGTTCTGAATAGTCATGGCACTATGTAGCGGGAGGACTTCGGTTTGTATCAAAATACATTTTTATCCATATTACAGATAAAGTAAAGGATTTAATAAGTGTCTTTTTAAATAGGATCAATTAGACTCATTACCTGTGACTTTTCCCAAAGTCAGTGACTTCATAGTGTTAAACGCTGCATCATATGAAAGTGTGTACTTCTTATTTTCATGGTCAACCTATAAAGAAAAACAAGGGCAGTTGAGTGAATACATGAAAATCATTTTCTAAGAGCTACAGTATAGATGAATCAAAAAGCAATGTCCTACAGAACTATGTATATTGACTGCATTTCACCAGTACAGCTTTGTGCATTGACTGTTATGCAAAGACTTTTGTGTTCCTACATTTGCTAACCATAGGTATGCAGTGAAATATAACACCTGAACAAACACGTCCTTTCCCTCCCGCTGGATGTGAACTCTATGCAGTCGTCCGTCTGCCAGGCTGCTCAGGATGGGGCTGAACACATCCGGTCTCTTCTCCTTATGCAGTTGGTACCAGATTTGTAAACTCCCTAAGAGGAACAGATGCATTAGCATATTTGGCAAAAGTTACTTAGCGCTCTAGTCAGAGATGAATGATTTTGTTGTGAGCAGGTTGTAAATCATTGTAAAAATCCATTTTATTATCCAGTTGGTACTTGGATTAGTCAAGCAAAAATTTAAACCATGTAACTCCAGTCATGGTGAATTATGTATGTTCCAATATAATAGTGAGTCATCCTGTAGCGTTCTTACAGAGATCAGCATATGGACTTTACAGCTCCAGCTCCCAAGAAGAGTCTTGCATACAGTAAGTCTATAAGACAATGTATTTATATATAGACTACGCAGGCAGCTACCTTAGCAGCTGCTCTTTAAGCTTTATAAATATTAATTCCCTGGCAGCCTCTAGCCCTTTTTACTCTGTATTGAATTTGTCAATACACATTTATTTGTCCCTCCTACACACATATAGTGCACATAAAGGGTCAGGGTGCAGGTCGGTGCTGAGATTCCCTCACAAAGTTGGTACAGTTATATCTCTGTAGACATCTCTTGACTTTCTTTATGTGCCAAAGATTACTGCACTTAACACTTTTATGTCAATAATTCTAAAAAGCATTGTGATTGGATTTAGCACAAAAAGAATGTGGGTGGTACTATTATGTAGGAATGAGTGTTGCACAATAAAAATCCATATTTTGGTAAGCTGGGTGAAGGCATGACTGATCTTAAAATAATAGCTCTTTCGGCATTTTACTGCCTCTTCCATGGAACACACAACTTAGTTTAGTGGGATTCTGCTCTTTTCCACACAATGAAAATGAATGGTGACCAAAAGGACAAAAAAGTCTCATAAAAGCATTGTAAATCATAAATCGTCTCATATCATAACATTTTTGGAAATTTAAATATTTAGTTTCATGTTAGTTACGTTTCATGTTTTTATATATTCAAATGTGGAGCATCAAGGTGTCATTGATGACAAATGTTCTCATAATTTATCTATAAAACTATTATATGACTTAGGAAGACTTGGAATATAAAATAAGTAATTTGGACTATTGTTATGATATATTTGAGTTTTATATTATAGAGTTTATTAATGTTTTGAACAAGCTTTTAAATTTACATTTTCAGTTTTCATTTATTCAAATTATGGTTTCAAAAGTTTTAGTTTAGTTTGTCATTTTATTTTATGATTAGCTTTAATTTACTTTTATTTCAGTTTTAGTAATTTCAGTACTTCAGCTTTATTTTCATCTAATATTTTGTATAGTTTTATATTTAGTTAACAATAAAAACATATAGTTATGGTGCTTTTGTCATTGCTGGAGCTTGACGAAAGAATGTCATATGGGTTTGAAACGACATGAGAACGAATAAATGACGGCAGACTTTTCATTGTGATAGATGAGTGAACTATCTTGTTAGGAGTTTTAATGTGACCTTGAAGAACAGCATGAAATTAGAAGCTTTGGTTATGTGAAAAAGCCTGATCTAGTTAGGCTAGATTTACTGTTAATATGATTCGTACACCTTCCAGTGATCTACAAGGCTGTAAAACTGACAGTTAAAGAACCAATTCAGCAGGATTAATCAACAGCCGTGTGGCCTAAATCTAATTAGAGAAGAACACAATCAGAGAACTATAAATTTTTATGTTTCTTTAAATTCAATCTCGTAGTACAGTACCCAGATAATAGGGGACACGAGTAATTAATTTAATACTGCAATATCTCTATTATAGACATATAAACCTTTCATAAACTAATATGATGTACTGTATGATAAAGGTTTGCACAGCCGTCTCACCGTTGCGTGCTAAGATGATGGCTACATACTGCTGACTGAGAGTGTTGACTGTGAGCAGCAGGGCAGGACTCTGAGTGGTCTGGAAACTCAGTGCCATGTTGTCTCTGGTCTTGCTGTACTGAGAGAGGACAGGCAACACTGTGGCCGACCTGTTCTGAATGACAGAGAATGGCTCCTGAAATATGTAGGTGACCGACGCTCCTCTTTCAAAGGACATGGACACCTCTGTGGACACAAAAACACCAGATGGATATTGTCACTGGCTATAAATCAGACTGCACCTGATTTCCTTCAAGTTTTGTTTAAACACATTAAACAGGGGGTATGTCAAGACAAACTCTGAATGTTGGCTTGATAATTCCTTGTCTGAAAAGTAAAAAAAAAAAAAGTCTGTACAGCTTCAAACTCAATATGAAAGGCCATTAACAACTCACTTTTTCCCCATAATATGATGACAGACAGAGACAGAAAGAAAAAGAGAAAGAAAGAAAAAAAGAAAGACAGACAGAAAGAAAAGAAAGTAAGAAAAAAGAAAAAGCAGAAAGAAAGAAAGAAAGAAAGAAAGAAAGAAAGAAAGAAAGAAAGAAAGAAAGAAAGAAAGAAAGAAAGAAGGAACATAAAGAAAGAAAGTAGGACTCAAAGTATATTTAACACAAAAAAAATTAAACATTCCAGATATTAAATATTCCACTTATCATAAAATGACTATGGCAGCAAGAATCAGAAGAAATACTTTGGCATTAATAACCATGTTTTCTGTTTTTGAACAATGTGCATCATCACAGTGACGAGCACTATTAGACACAGACTATCAGACAAGAGAACAGAACAGTCAGACTTTCTCATCTCGTCCTCGGCGCCTTTGATCAGATCCAACTAAAGAACGCACATCCGACTTTCTGATGTCTTCATGAATACAAATGTGTGGATTTTCCCCTCTTATTTACTGACAGAGATTATACAACCAAGATTACATTATAAAACCTTTTATAACTACATTTCTGAAAAGGTATGTTTTCAAGTACGTCTGCCAGTATATCATAACTTTCATTAACAAGAAGCTAGAACATTCCACCCACACTAGAACAATGGCCAATTCAAACCTAGCAAGGTTAAGATAAGCCAATATTGCTTTGTTGTTCTGTACTAATGGAAGGGCAGCTTTTCTGTGAACTGTTGGATACTTATGTAAAAAATAGCTTTGTTTCAAATTCTGTACATCAAGATGTTCAAAAATCCCACTCAACACGTACGCCTCCAAGACTTCTGTGCTTCACTGCTCATACAGGCAACATCAAAGCTCTTCAATCCAGCATCACACAGCCTTCGATAGAGCCCAGTTATTCAGCGACTGGCAGCGCTTTTGCCCACTGACATATGGAGCAATTATTTTTACAGTATTTTATGCAAATACATAGACGTCACCAAGTCATCCATGAATTCATGTATCATATTACATGGCAGTTTCATCATGTCTGAGATAAAGATTATGCTGTTGGAAGTATTCATTATTGCATAATGACTGTCTGCAAAAACAATTCCAGGGTTTTAATTGTTAGCTTGCATCTGATTATTAAAAAGGAAATGCATTTCATATTTCATTCATTTATTTATTTGATTATGTTTATTTGGTACTCACCAAGTCATAGCAAAAAGTAGATTCTATCAAATTAAGCATGTTATTAGTTATTTTGAAAAGTGCTTTCCTTTTTTCTTCTAGCTAATTGTCATTTTCTGTGTTTTGATTTAACGGTTATGAAAGGTTTCATTTATTGACATCACTAGTTCAATTTGGAATATTACCTTCTGTGCAAGAGGGTCCGCCGTAAGCGGAGTGAGTGCAGTCGCACATGTAACCGCTGCTCTTCTCAATGCATTTCCCCCGATTGTGGCAGAGCCGAGCTGAGCTGCTGCAGTGTCCCGCACACCCTGAACTCACTCCTGGTGTCACTTTGGCCCGTTCCTCCATGTCAAAATTCACCCCATTCATGTTTAATGCCCGAATACATCCGAGAAAGCCCCTTTGTCTTGTGGCTGTGCCCCCTGAGAGATGAGAGAGGAAATTATGAAAAAAAAAAAAAAAAGAGTAATCAGACATTCTTTTCAGAGGCAGATGCATGAAATGACAACTACTACTGGACTGAATGAAGAGTAACAAACGAATACAGCTCCTTTCTTTCTGTAATGCACTTTCAAAAGGTCAGTTTTACCAACAAACAGCTGGTTTCCAAGCTGAAGGCGAAGGTGTCCGTCAGGTGGTGTTTCTGTGATCCGCAGGGGCAGCTGGTCGACCTGCAGGCAGGACTCTTTCACATTGCGTTCGGCTCGAACCCAATGCCACTGCCTGTCGTTCAGCGGGACAGGAGATTTTACGGTCAGGACTACTGGCCCGTCGCCCGTATTAAAGGAGAAAGTCACAGCTGAGGGAGCTGGGTGCACAGGAACATGAGGATTTGAAAGCAGTCTGAACAAGTAGAATAAATAACACTTCTAAAATCGCTAACAATAAAGCAAAATCTGCCGGGATTCTCAACCCTGGCCCTCGAGATCCGCTTTCCTGCAGAGTTTAGCACCAACCTTGATCACACTGACCTTCCTGTATCTTTAGTAATCCTAAAAACCTTGGTTAGCTTGATTTTAATTAACACTTATTAAGCAAAAATGCATTAAATTTATCAAAGGATTTTTAATATTACACAGACTGTCTATTTTAAATTCTGTTCTTTTGAAATAATAAGTATAAATATTTATTGAAAAACTGTACCAACCTCAAACCTTTGAATAACAGTACATTAATACATTTTTAACAATTTAATTTGAATAAATTAACATTATTTTATGCATTATGGATAAAATCAGCCAATAATAGTTCAAGGCCCCGCTTCCTCTCACATTTCTGTCCCTCCATTGACAGCTATGCAACTACCACTTTGACATCAAGTTCATAAAGAGATCGGAAAACTAATCCATTTGTATTGAGCGGTTTAGTCCAAATTTTCTGAAAAGACACTTTATACGCTGAACAGATTTAATTTAGGCTTTTATTTACAGATAAACATTCATCAACACACACATCATTAATGATGAAAGGAAGCTCAAGCATATTTACTTGATGTGCGAGAACCAATGAGGTTCATTCTCGTGTGTTATGCAGCACGTTTGAGCTTCTGCAAGAACCAATGAGGTTGTATGTCAAGCAGGTTCAGATGAGCTTCTGTTTATGTTCGCTGATCAATGCTTATATGTAAATAAAAGCCTACATTTAATCTGTTCATCATATAAAGTGATCGTGTCTCTTCAGAAAATTTGGACTAAACCACTCAATTCATATGGATTACTTTTACGATCTCTTTATGCACTTTTTGAAGCGTAAAAGTGTCAGTTGTATAGCTGTCAATGGAGAGTACAGAGCGGCTCAGATCTTTTTCAAAATATTTTAATTTGTGTTCCAAAGATGAACGCAAGTCTAACGGGTGTGGAATAACATAATGGTGAGTAAATGATGACAGAATTGTATTTTTGTGGTGAACTAACCCTTTAATCTAAATTTCTTCTATTTTAGATTTATGTGTTATATTAAAGGGGATGAATTTCTCATGAATTGAGAAATCCAATTTTCTTTTGACATATCGAGGTCATCATACTGTAAAAAAAATCCTGTAAGTTTCAGAACTGCAAACTTCCTTGTTAGTTCAAAAACAGCTTTTATTGAAACCAAGCCAAGAGAACGACTACTAGTTTTGAAATGTGCGCTTTTTATGACGTCATAGGTGAAAGACCGCCTTTGCAGAAGATCAACACCTACTTCATCATCTCAACTTTCGTGTTAGTGAGATGACGAGGAGGGAAGAGCGATCAGGGGATCACTGGACTAAAAATCCAATTAGGACCTAAAGGATCCTAATGCTAGGAATGTGGTTATTTACTTTCAACAATGTGAATGTCTCAGTTGAGCATTATTTATTTTTATTCGGTACATTTCACTGTGTATTCTTTGGTAGTCGCAATTGTGGCACAGGCTTTTCACATTTACATTTAGTCATTTAGCAGACGCTTTTATCCAAAGCGACTTACAAATTAGGACTAGATTAAGCGAGTCGTCATGAAGAGGAAAAAACAAAAACAACGCAGGAAGTGCTCAAGATACGAAGTTCAGGCATTATTCAGAGTAGTATAAGCCCGATAAGTGAGGTTTTAGAGGAAAGGGGAGGTTTTTTTTTTTTTTTTTTTTTTTTTTTTTTCATGCGGTTAAGTGCTCACGGAAGAGATGGGTTTTCAGCTGTCTTTTGAAGGTTGTCAGGGATTCTGCATTCCGGATGAGGGCGGGGAGAGCGTTCCACCAGCATGGAACTGTGAATGAGAATGTTCTGGAAAGAGATTTTGTGGCTCTCTGTGATGGAACCACGAGACGTCGCTCGTTGACCGATCGTAGGCTTCTGGTAGGGATGTAGGCTTGTAGTAGTGAGTGAAAGTAGGAGGGAGCTGAGCCTGTGGTAGATCTGTAAGCGAGCGTCAATGCCTTGAACTTGATGCGAGCAGCGAGAGGTAGCCAGTGCAGAGAGATTAACAGAGGAGTGACGTGGGCCCTCTTGGGCTCGTTGAAGACAAGACGAGCTGCAGCATTCTGGATCATCTGTAGAGGTTTGGTTGCACATGCTGGAAGTCCGGCCAGAAGAGCATTGCAGTAGTCAAGCCTAGAAATGACCAGGGCCTGGACGAGAAGTTGTGTTGCATGCTCAGTTAGGAAAGGCCTGATCTTCCTGATGTTGTGCAGTGCAAACCTGCATGATCGAGCTGTCTTTGAAATGTGATCTGTGAAGGTCAGCTGGTCATCAAGCGTTACTCCAAGATTTCTGACCGACCTTGATGGGGTGATTGATGATGATTCTAGCTGGATAGTGAAGTTGTGCTGTAGAGATGGATTGGCGGGGAGGACGAGAAGCTCAGTCTTTGCCAGGTTGAGCTGCAGGTGATGCTCCTTCATCCATGTGGAGATGTCCGCCAGACAACAGACTTTTACGATATGGACTCGACAGTAATGTTTTCAAACAGACTTTTACGATATGGACTCGACAGTAATGCCAATATGTAAGTAACTGAGTTAATTCTAAGACCTGATCAGTGACCAGTGATTTCTGATACATGTACAGTCAGATGTTCTTTGTCTCAAAATCGTTTGTAAAACCAGTGACTAAACGGTCAACTTCACATTGTTTCTATTAGTAGGATGAAAATAATCTGTTATTTAAACTGTGATTAAATAATATATAGAAAATGATCAAAGAAACGCTCCTGTTACAATCGCTGGAGCTGTCAATCAAACAAAGCGAGTTTATCAGTGACTGAATTCTGGACTCTCGCCAAAACTCCTGTTACATTCAATAAATCTTTTATTTACATCGTGTTTGCACTTAGTTATGATGAAAGCATTAGTTAGTGTGCAGAAATTGACTTGCAAAGACGAGATCACTGCATTCATGCGCTCAACATGTCTGTGATCGGCTACATGCTCATCACTGCAACCTTTCATGCCATGAACTAAATATAATGCTATAGATCTAAATATAATGCTGTAATCAACACTTATCTTGATTAGTTAACTTTGAGAGCTGTAATAGTAAAAATGTGCCTAAAGTTTTCGAGAGTTCCACATGTACTAACACAGATGTTAGCCAATCACAGCAGTGGGCGTTTACACTGAAGTCTCAGTGACAGACACGTCCCTTCAAACAGAGTGTTTAAATCAAAGGCTAAAATCAGGGTAGGAAAAATGCCTTTTATTTCTAAATTATGACAGTTTTTGATTTTTCTAAATTAAAAATCATACTAACATTATAAGTGCACCCAAGGAAACATTATAAAATAATTAAATAATGCAGTTCATGACCCCTTTAAATTATTTGTGCAATTAGATTTCTAAAACAGAAACCTTAGTATGATATTTCTACAGTCTTAAAGATGTATGATAATGGGACTCACAGCTCAGCTCAACCCTGATAAAGTCTTGAATGCCCATGTTTTCCAGGAAGATCCCAGACGGGGAAGCAGTCTTGAAGTAGAAGGAGACATCGAGGGAAAGCTCTGCCTGAAGAGCTGGGAACTGCAGACTTGAAGCCGCTTGATAAAAAGATACAGCATTCCACAGGGACTCTAACAGGGAGGAAGACAGATATGTGTCATATATTTGATAGTCTGGTCCTTTACCTATTCCTTTTATACATAGCATTATCTGCTATCTGTTGACTTTTTTCTTTTTCTTTTCTTTCTTTTTCTTTTCCTCTTATTCTCTTTCAAACATCAAACCCTGTCATGTTCGACAACAGCAGAACAGATCAGTTCAGTTCACGTACTGTCACCAGAGCACTGCAGGGGTCCTACGACATACATGGCTTCAGAGCCTAGTCTGTAAGTATCTCCAATCACAATCTCCTGCACTGGCAAGTGCTCCTTATATGAGAGGACACCAGTGTCATTCTCCCTGTAAACAAAAGCACAAATTCAAAACAGTCCTATCAATAGATGCATAAGGCAACAAGTCCAAAGAGACAGCATTTAAAAAAAAAGAAAAAAAAAAGACTGCACACAAATAGTCAATGGTTCGCATTCACTTATCCTTCATACGGTAGCCTATGCATATACTTGTGGGTAAAATGTTTAATGCAGAAAGCATGCAAAAATCATCAATCTACTCTATATTTATGATGCATTTTAGAATAAACTAATATGAATCATGGATATATTAGATATACACTACTGTTCAAAATTTTGGGGTAGGTAAGATTATATTTTTTGAGAGAAATTAATACTTTTATTTAGCAAGGATGCATTAAATTGATCAAACGTGTCAGTAAAGAATGTATACAGATTTTAAATAAATGCCGTTCTTTTGAATCTTCTAGTCACCAAAGAATCCTGAAAAAATGTATCACAGTGTCTACAAAAATATTTAGCAGTACAATTGCTAACTTTTCAAATGAGATAATAAAAATAAAACCGTTTCTTGAGCATCAAATCAGCATATTAGAATGATTTCTGAAGGATCATGTGACACTGAAGACTGGAGTAATGATGCTGAAAATTCAGCTTTGCATCACATAAATAACATTTTAAAATATATTAAAATTGAAAACAACAATTCCCAATATTACTGTTTTACTATAGTTTAAACAAATAAGTAAAACTTAAAAAATATATATATTTAAAATATAATATTTATATAATAATTAATAAATGTAATAAATTAGTGACCCAAAAATAAGTCTTATTTCAGAGTAAAAAAAAAAAACACGGATCTGGCATCAATTCTAAATAAAAGTAGTCAAGGCTTATATAAAAGGTGTTTACTGTTTTTCATCAGGTTTTGAGCTTTGTCTGTGCACATAATTGCGCATCTTGTGCGCAATTATCAGTGAATGAGACCTAGTGTTAGTAAAAGTAAGGTCCATCATCTCTGTAATCTAACAGACATAATGAGTTGCATTTGCCTTGTTACCATGACACTCTGTCTGCATCACAGTTGCAAAAGTAGTTCATGTCGACACAGTTCTCTTCCAGACCGCAGGAGCACTGCTGCACCCCTGGCTGGAATCCACCCCAGTAGGTCCTCTTCTCTCCTCTGCGGTCCACCCACCAGGACAGAGGGGTACCATCTGCAACAACACCAGATTTATTCAAGTAATAGAGAACCTGTATAAATGTAAGGCTCAAAAAATGTAACATCAATATTTAATTAATGCACAACAAACTCATTGTTTCCATTTAAGACCTGTATAATTCAGTCCTCTACCTCCTCCCAAAATTATAGACAGTTTCATGCATATTTTCGGTAATAGGCACAAATATTAAAACACAAGGACAAAACAAAACTTTTTTTTAGCGTGTTAAATAATAACGTGGGCTATAGAGACAATTTCATATGCAATTGACCAATTCACACATTGACATTATAGTGTTTTTTACTTACTGTTACCCCACTTACAACTAGCCTATGCAGCCTAGGCATTATACATGTAACATCACATGACTTAATTATGTTATACATTTTATTGACATAGCCAAAAAAACAAAACCAATTATGTATGATCTTCCCTACTGTAGTCCACACATGCAGAAATTAAAATGGAAACACATTTGTTAAAACTGAGAGGAAAGGTGGCAGTAAAAGTGACAATAATTACTTGATAACAGTGACTGGGGAATATGATACCCCATTTGTGTTAAAAAGAAAAAAGAAAAAAAGAGTATAGACTTGGAAGAACTGACAGATCTTTAAACTGACAGTTTAATTTAGCACACTAAATCAGAACACTTGTGATAAGGTGTGGTACTGTAATAATGACTTCCAATAAATCTTTGGTCTGCACTGCATATTAATGCCAAGTGGAATTTAATCTGGGCAATAATTATAGTTTCAGACTGGGATGACTGCCAGGCTGAAAATAAATATATGGATATTCTTTCATTCTCTGCTAGCTTATGAACTACAAGACATCTGTTACTTAAATAAAACTACTTCTGGGCTATCTCATGTACATTTCAGCATTTGATCAAATTTATTGAGACCTGCCTCCTGAATGCGAGTGAGAAACACTCCCACGATATTATGCCACGATAATTATGTTACACCATAATAATTCACCCACTCCACTAAAATGAAATGAAAACCTTTGTCAAGACAACAACCCTCAAAATAAATATTTTAAATGTGTTAAACAAATATGACAGAAAACAAGAAATTGTATTTTTAAGCCTTTAACATTAATATTTTACTGCTATATGTAATTTAGATATCAAACAGAGCATTTTCATCATGAAATACACTACTACTGTACTACTAATAATAATACCTCCAACATAACTCTATTACATCTTTAAAATTCAATCTTTTTTTGTATCTGTTAAGAAATATTTAAACGGAATGTTCAACTCATATAATTATCCATTTCAGTTTAATTTAAAGTGTTTTTTTTATTCTTCACATATGTAAATAAGTGCTGGGGAAAGTTCATTTTAAAAGTAACGTGTTACAATATTGCGTTGCTATCTAAAAAAGTAACTAATTGCATTACTTACTTACTCTTTATGGAAAGTGATGCTTTACTTTTTTTCACCTGAGCTGGGCTTGCTTGTTTGTTTGTTTTTAATATCAAACAAAACAAAAGTTATATTTCTGGCAAATGTAAAGGCCCTTTCACACCAGAAGTGAAAATTTACGCCTGTACAGTAGAGGCCACAGCTCAAACAAACCTTTCTGCTGTGCTACCATTCTGGATTGCAGAAGAATATGACGCAGGAGAAGAAAGTGCAACACTCTTACTTTAGCAATTAAAAATAAAACATTGAAACACAAATGTGAAGTAATTTTTGCTTTTAGTCTATATTTAGTCTAGAACTACAATAGCCATAATGTTTACACAGCGAACCAAATGCCTCTACACTTACTCCCGATTTCTCTCAACATGGGGATTGGAGAGCTGTCAGTCAATAAATGGGAAAAGAAAGTAACTTGCGTTACTTAGGCATTTGCCTACTTAGCTGACTTGTAACTAAGATATCACACTTTTAATAGCAAGAGAGGGACAGAGAGAAAACTAATATTTCAAAATGCAATAAAACAAATTATGCTTTTCATTCAAGACAGCTGGACCAGAAGAAAGAAAAAAAACATCTATTTTATGATACAATAGGTAGGGAATAATATTCTTGTTTATAGTCTGCAGTGATATGATATCTGTCTCAGGGGAACTGAGATGCATCAATTTTTCATTAACTGAGGAAAACTGCACAAGACTCCCTTTAAGAGCTGCCCAATCTGAAATAACAGCTTTCCAAAATCTCTCTCTTCCTCCCTGCAGACACTGGATGACCATTATGACCTCTCTCACATACGTTTGGTGAGATGCTAATGAAGCATTTTTGCATGCCAATATTATCAAGTCATGCACTTTTATTTTCTCATGATGCTTTGACAGACCAAAATGTATTCATGCAAAATTCTCTTCAAGAGTGGCATGTCTAATTTTGATTCATGTTACATCATAATTCAGAAAGAATAAAGAGAGGAAAGAAACATTATTGCTATTAGCTTCAGCTAAAGTAACTGACAAAATCAATCTATTATATCTAGCACTGATTGTTCTTTCAACAACATTGATGCATACTGAAACATTGAGGCCCTGTTTACACCTCGTATTAAGATGTGTTTTGGTCGATCGGATCACAAGTGGACGACGCTAAATACAAAAGTAAACAGGGTCTAAAACTTTTTGAGCTTGTCCACTTTCGACCACTTCCAGAGGTAGTCGAAACCACATTTGACCGGATTACTTTCATGGTTTCGACCCTCATGTGGTCGAATGTGTTTGAACAGCCACAAAAGACTGCCTACTCTCCACCTACTGACCTAACGCATGAACATTTTGGGAAGCGTGCTAGTCAGGCAGGATTTAAACTTTGTTGGTTGAAGACCAAAGTTTGGTTTGAAGACGAAAACGTACCAAGCACAACGTTCTCTCACTATTACTGATTTCTAACACACACTCACTGCGTTCGTTGTGGTCTTGCAGCTGTCAGAGCAGAAACAAAAGCTGATGCTCTCTGTATGTTTTCCGTCATCTCGGGGCGCGTTCATATGTAAATTGCACGAGCTTATTTTGTCGATTACATTGAAAGATTTGGGGAAAAAATAATTTACCCGACCATAGACCCTCACCTTGAAGAAATCAGGACAGAAGTGGTTGAAAGTGGACAAAAGAGACGGATTAAAACACCAGGTGTAACCGGGAATGTGTTTCCCTCATCTACTTGTGGTCCGATCGACCAAAACACATCTTAATGCCAGGTATAAACAGGGCCTGAGAGACTAAAACCAGCACTTACCCCAGGGGTTAAAGAGCCGTGACCTTCTACAGTGGTAGGTGACTCTCTGCTCACAGTGTTCTGACAGAGACACCAGGGCCTTCAGCTGTTCAGATGAGGCGCTATAATTGAACCATTCGACATGTGGCTTCTGCTGTGTAGAGCCTCGTACTCTGACTGCATTCGAGCTGTTGTGACGAACCACCGTCCACACTTTGTTCCCTGCAAAATTTGACAAAACAAATTTGTGTTTATTTATATACAATTTAAAAAATAGGAGATATAGGGCCAAATGTACTAATACGTTGTGCCAGCACAAACCCTCTTCCGGCGTTAAAAAACTACTGTTAGGATTTTAATGTAGTGAAATCTCAGCAATGAAAAGGTGTGTACATGGTAGCGATTAATGGAAATGAGCTGCTGTGTCTGTGCTCTTTAATTAGTGCATTGTCAGTAGATCACCCACAGACCTTTCCACTCCCATCTGTCTCCTGCTAAGTTGCCGTTTAGTAAATCTGGCCCCTAGTGTCTTTCCAACAAATGCAGTGATATACACTCACCTAAAGGATTATTAGGAACACCTGTTCAATTTCTCATTAATGCAATTATCTAATCAACCAATCACATGGCAGTTGCTTCAATGCATTTAGGGGTGTGGTCCTGGTCAAGACAATCTCCTGAACTCCAAACTGAATGTCAGAATGGGAAAGAAAGGTGATTTAAGCAATTTTGAGCGTGGCATGGTTGTTGGTGCCAGACAAGCCGGTCTGAGTATTTCACAATCTGCTCAGTTACTGGGATTTTCACGCACAACCATTTCTAGGGTTTACAAAGAATGGTGTGAAAAGGGAAAAACATCCAGTATGTGGCAGTCCTGTGGGCGAAAATGCCTTGTTGATGCTAGAGGTCAGAGGAGAATGGGCCGACTGATTCAAGCTGATAGAAGAGCAACTTTGACTGAAATAACCACTCGTTATAACCGAGGTATGCAGCAAAGTATTTGTGAAGCCACAACACGCACAACCTTGAGGCGGATGGGCTACAACAGCAGAAGACCCCACCGGGTACCACTCATCTCCACTACAAATAGGAAAAAGAGGCTACAATTTGCACGAGCTCACCAAAATTGGACAGTTGAAGACTGGAAAAATGTGTAATGGTGTGGGGGATGTTTTCTTGGCACACTTTAGGCCCCTTAGTGCCAATTGGGCATCGTTTAAATGCCACGGCCTACCTGATCATTGTTTCTGACCATGTCCATCCCTTTATGACCACCATGTACCCATCCTCTGATGGCTACTTCCAGCAGGATAATGCACCATGTCACAAAGCTCGAATCATTTCAAATTGGTTTCTTGAACATGACAATGAGTTCACTGTAATAAAATGGCCCCCACAGTCACCAGATCTCAACCCAATAGAGCATCTTTGGGATGTGGTGGAACGGGAGCTTCGTGCCCTGGATGTGCACACCACAAATCTCCATCACCTGCAAGATGCTATCCTATCAATATGGGCCAACATTTCTAAAGAATGCTTTCAGCACCTTGTTGAATCAATGCCACGTAGAATTAAGGCAGTTCTGAAGGCGAAAGGGGGTCAAACACAGTATTAGTATGGTGTTCCTAATAATCCTTTAGGTGAGTGTAAAATGTACAAGTATCACAGAATAATGATTCGGTTTATAAATAATAATAATTTATTCATATATACTTAAATACATGATACAGACACACACACACACACACACACACACAAAATATAATCAGTTAAAATAAAACAAAAATATATAATAAAATACTCAAAGATGCAGAGAAATTATTCAAAAGATTATTGGTAATGTCTTAGTAGTCTCAAGTTCAAATCTTGAAGAAGCATTGAGGGGCTGTTTACAAAACACAGTTTTCAATTAAAAACGTCAAACTTTTTATGTGTTTTGGCCGTTCATTTAAATGACATCTGGCGTTTTGGGTGCCTGAAAGCGCAAACTTTTGAAAACGGGTTTCAAAGTGCAAGTTTTTGAAAACCTCAAAACCGCAAATCTCTGAAAACAATGATGTCATGCACATTACGTGATTAATCTATAGCGATTCATCGCCATCTAATGGCCTGGCAGCAGAATGCAGCGCTTTAGTCATTTTTGCGGATCTGTGTGAATGGGGATCGTTTTGAAAATCGTGCCGTTTTAAATGTACACTATGTAATTTTTTTAGCCGCTAGGGGTCGCTAACCTCTTACAGTAACAAAGGCGTAGTTTGATGACGCAACATTTGCTAAGAATTATGGATCTTGTCGTCAACGTCAAGCCGACCAATCTAATAATGTTTATGGATGAGTAAATACATAGATGTTTTTATCATGACTGTGATATGAAGCAGGTCGGGATTGCTAAGAGACAGCTATCAGCTCCACACGCGACGCGAGTCCCGCGGATATAAAAGGAATATGGACATTTCATTCTACCGAACTACACGCAAGTGCAGAATTACTACTCACAGGTCAGTTTATTAGACAAATTAAACTTGTGAGGTAACGCAGCGCTGTTTCACTTGGTCTAACACTACACTATCACACTAAACTGCATTTGAATGTGTTTAAATTTATGTTATTCTGTGTTAGTTTGTCTGTATGAGACTAGCAGTAAGATAGATCAACATTAGAATAACATACAGATCATATTCTAACATTTTATCATTGTTGAACTATATAACATGAATTAGTTTTTATGTAAATGTGCTCACCTGTTTAATAAAGTACATGTAGGAGCGGTCGAAGTCTCGGACGTGGAGCTCTCAGCATCTCGAAAACACCGCGCTGATATTGATTCTAAGTCTACTTGCCATGGTCCATAATGTTTGAACAAAACAACAACAGCGTGCAAATAGACATTGCGAACTACACAGTTGTCCACGTCTGTCGCCTTGGTTACTATCAGAGGGCTCTGGTTGCTATAGCAGTACGAGCGGAAACCAGGGAGAACGCGGATATGACGACATTGATGGCGTCAAAACGGAAATAAAGAAACGTGAAGTGTCTTTGAATTAAATTACAAATTTCTCCTGCTTTGAAAGTTGTTGGAAACAGTCGGGATAATGTAAGTACACAACTAAAATATATATATAACATAGATATATTGATTTTTGCTATTTTTAAAGCAAAAAAGTTACATATTGTACCTTTAAGCATATTGTTGTGGTACCCTTAGCATTTAGTAAAACTGTATACTATATCAAGTTTGGGGTGTATTTTATGTTGTATGTGATTAAAATTTAATTTATTTTATTTCATAATAAGGGAATTTGGCTAATAAATTATTAAGTTACCGGCCATTCAAAACTTATGCTAAACAAAACAAAAATTTCAGAAATAAACCATATTATCAAAATTACTGCTTAGATTTAAATATAGGAATTCTGAATCCTTGAATGGCTTGCAGTTTTACAACATCCAATCTTTGTTTGCAGAACCCATACAAATAATATAAAATAGAAATAAAAACTAAATTCTCAGTGACTTCTCTTATAAAACCGCATTTTTCATTGTATTTTCCAAATACAGCTCACTCCAGAATTAATCTTTAATAGCAAAAGATTAGCCTTGACAGGCTGTCATTTCATAAAGTGATCAGCAGCAGTTTCCTCACAAAAGTCAGTGAACTGAATTCACTGTGTATTAAAGCCTCTCTTCCCTTGACATCCATTCAATACAAACACAGGACGAGTCATTCAGTAGGCTATTTGTCTTCTGAAGTTCAAGGCAGTAGTGAATATACAGAAAGCTCACTTCAACAATGAGTTTGAATTTAACCCTCTACCGCATGGTGTTGCCATATGGCAACATACTCTTTGTTCATTTCCTTGCCACTATCTCTTTAAGAAAACATTCGCATGTTTTTTGTTGGAATGAGAAGACCTTAGTTTAGCCAATAATGTGCTTTGGTTAAGTCACATGACATGCAGTTTTTTTCTGTGGCGCGATTTCTGACAGACTGCCATCTCTTGTCGGTAGCTGCAGAAAGCAAATTAAAATGTCAGTAACAAACAAGGACCAGTCCATATCATATACACAAAAAAAAAAAAAAATCGGAAACATCACCTCAGTTAAGTTATGATGACATATTCACCACTCAAATTTTTTTTTAATGAAATTAGTTTTTATGAAACACGCTCCCTCAATTGATCAAATGTCTGTGTAAGGACTGCCAAGGCATTTGTACACTGAACAAAATTATAAACGCAACACTTTTGTTTTTGCCCCCATTTTTCATGAGCTGAACTCAAAGATCTAAGACTTATTCTATGTACACAAAAGGCCTATTACTCTCAAATATTGTTCACAGATCTGTCTAAATCTGTGTTAGTGAGCACTTCTCCTTTGCCGAGATAATCCATCCACCTCACTGGTGTGGCATGTCAAAATTGCTGATTAGACAACATGATTATTGCACAGGTGTGCCTTAGGCTGACCACAATAAAAGGCCACTCTAAAATGTGCAGTTTTAATGTATTGGGGGTCCGAAACCAGGTGGGGTTCATTGTTGATTGTGGCCTGTAGAATGTTGGTCCACTCCTCTTCAATGGCTGTGCGAAGTTGCTGGATATTGGCATGGTTTCAGCTTCCATGAATTGTGCACAGATCCTTGCAACATGGGGACATGCATTATCATGCTGCAACATGAGGTGATGGTCGTAGATGAATGGCACAACAATGGGCCTCAGGATCTCATCACGGTAGCTCTGTGCATTCAAAATGCCATCAATAAAATGCACCTGTGTTTGTTGTCCAAAAAATACGCCTGCCCATACCATAACCCCACTGCTACCATGGGCCACTCGATCCACAACGTTGACATCAGCAAACTGCTCACCCACACAACGCCATACATGCTTTCTGCCATCTGTCATGTACAGTGAACACCGGGATTCATCCGTGAAGAGAACACCTCTCCAAAGTGCCAGATGCCATCGAATGTGAGCATTTGCCCACTCGAGTCGGTTACAAAGACGAACTGCAGTCAGGTCGAGATCCCAATGAGGACGACGAGCATGCAGATGAGCTTCCCTGAGACGGTTTCTGACAGTTTGTGCAGAAATTCTTTGGTTATGCAAACTGTTTGTTGCAGCAGCTGTCCGGGTGGCTGGTCTCAGACGATCTTGGAGGTGAAGATGCAGGATGTGGAGGTCCTGGGCTGGTGTGGTTACACATGGTCTGCGGTTGTGAGGCCGGTTAGATGTACTGCCAAATTCTCTGAAACGCCTTTGGAGACGGCTTATGGTAGAGAAATGAACATTCAATTCACGGGCAACAGCTCTGGTGGACATTCCTGCAGTCAGCATGCCAATTGCACGCTCCCTCAAAACTTGCGACATCTGTGGCATTGTGTGATGTGTGATAAAACTGCTGTGTGATAAAACTGCACATTTTAGAGTGGCCTTTTATTGTGGTCAGCCTAAGGCACACCTGTGCAATAATCATGCCGTCTAATCAGTATCTTGATATGCCACACCTGTGAGGTGGATGGATTATCTCAGCAAAGGAGAAGTGCTCACTAACACAGATTTAGACAGATTTGTGAACAATATTTGAGAGAAATAGACCTTTTGTGTACATAGAAAATGTCTTAGATCTTTGAGTTCAGCTCATGAAAAATGGGGGCAAAAACAAAAGTGTTGTGTTTATAATATTGTTCAGTGTTTTATAAAAAAAACAAAAAAACATTTAAATAGCAAATTTTTTTTCCAAATAATTTCCACTATTGTATGTTGTTGTATGGCAATATATCATAAAGTACCTTAAAATAATATTTTTTCCAAGTTTTTTTCAAGTTTTTCTTCAAGTTAAGCCATTCTAACAAAAGAATAAGAGTCAAATATTTTTTTCTATTGGTCTATCATAATGCGTGCGGTAGAGGGTTAAGTGTTTGAAAAAACAACTGTGTAAACATAAAATGTATATTATCATATTTCATATGAAATTCTGGATTTTTCAAGCCAGAATACTGAAAAAATGCACAATCTTCCAGCCTAGTCACAAATATTTGTCCCAAGCTGTTGATAATGTAATTTAATGTTTTAAAGACATGTTGCTTCTTGTCCAGAGTGTGACCCTCTTTACAGTTTATTTTGCTAATGTTGGAAACTCCTGGTTCGAGGGCATAATCTTTGAATCATAAGCCACCAAATTGGCTAGCGTACTAGTGTATTACCCGCCTGTCACCCGAGTGTATTAATCTGATTAATTAACCGGGTATCACCTGATTTTCACCTGTATTTGGTGGGTTGGCGGGTGTTAATTTCAAACCCTCTTTATAATGTATATAGTGCTTGTAAAACACGTGGGAAATATATAACAGTTTTGTCAAATAAAACATTTGAGATGGGGTGAGGACAGGAATAACTGACCTGTAATATTGCAGTAGACCTGAATGGGATTAAGAGGGCCACTTCCATCAGGATCTACAGAGAAATATCCAGAAGTGCTTCCTGCAAGCCTGTAGTGTTCACATGAAGCTTCATGGACGGCTAGGAACGCAAACAGAGAACAAAAGATTTCATTAAAGCACCTGAAACATTTAATAAACAAGATCAAGACTATTGTTTGAATCTTCTGTGCTGTCTAGATGTATGCACTTTTAACAGACATTATCTAAAGATGATTCCTGTTAAAAACAGACTTTGAGGAAAAACAGGGATCTTCAAATACAGTGTATTTGATAATGTCCATATATGTCATGTTAATTTCTGGATCGTGTGCATGTTTTCAAAGCATAAGCTCTAATTCAAATACCCAAAGGAAACTTTGATATGTGACCCACTAATTGTTACTATTTAGTTTAAAAAAGATAGGTGTTGTAAATAAAAACTTCCCAGAAATGTTGTGTGAACATTAAATCTCACATAATAAATAGACAGTGTGTTTGAAATGTAGGAATCCATTGTGCAGACCTACAGTTATGGCACGTAGCTCCACTGTATCCTGTACCAGTGCAGTCACAGGTGAAAGAAGACCACGTCTGGGAACACTGGCTGCCATGCTCACAGAAATTATACAGACACCTGTCAGGGAAATGGAAGAAACATACTGTATAAAGAGACACACAAACATTTAGTACAATACAAATATACTGTGAAAAGAATGAGAACAAACCCAGTGTGACCAAAAGTTACAATGCAGACTTAATTTAAACAGAATATAAGCAGTCAGCATTTATTTTTAACAGGCTCATTTCAAATAAAAGTTGTCAGTCGACAGAGAACCTGCTACATGTCCATTTCAAGTCAAAATCTATTTTATGTCAGTATGTCAGTATACAATTAAGTTGTCGCCGGCATTGAAAAAGACCTTAATGTGGCCTCGCCACTCAGACGGCATCGACCAGTCTGATAAATCAAGAGAATAGTTGGCCGTTTGACGGAATATTTAATATCAAGTGCAGCTGGATCTAATTTAGAGAGGGTAAAATTAATATTTTGATTTTTGTGAGGAGAGTATCAGAGACAGGGCTGATGTGATTGTTGCTTGACTGGAGAAAATGAATTTCATTTTCAAGAATGTATTTGCTTTTCTATGAAAAGCACTGAGGTTTATAATCTGTAACAAAGGAAACATTTTACAAATGAGAGAGCAAAAAACTAAACAAAAGCTCAAAGCTTACTCAATAGAAGCATTCAGTGTAATATTGGTAACAATAAATGCCATTTTAACCCAGCATATACTATTTAAAAAATACTGTAGATGACCATTAATTTACAAAATAAAAAAGTTTAGGATTTAGGATTTGATTAAGCCAATTTCAGCTCATTTCATCCTTTCTGTTTTCCCCAATAACAGTGCTAAACGAGCCCTAGATTTCTTCCTGACTGTTGTTTTATTGCAATGGCTTTCGATAAACTAACACAGAGACATGCAAAAAATTGATATGCTTTCAGGAGATGTGTTGATTAATAGCGCATTAATTTGTCTGCTTAACTTTCACAATTACCAGCCTTTTAGCCTGCATATATTATTTCACAGAGCTCAGTTTGCACGTCTGGTCCCTGAAGAGCCCACTTTACGAGGCCTCCACGTGCAATACAGCCATTCAAACAGCCATTAACCACTACAGGGAGAGTCAACTGCAGGCTGGATACTGTTTCAGGTGATGATTTCATTACCTCGGTGCTATTTCTAGTCATGCTTGGAAAAGGGCTTTGCTGGACCATAAAATTATGCCAACCAACGTGCAGAACTGCTCTGGAGCAATAAACCGCCCAGTGAAATTTTAGCGAGAGGTTGCTAGTAAGGGGACATTGTCTAAAGTAAAAGTCGATGACCTGAAAATTTGTTGTTAGGTTTGTGATGTGGAAAAAACAGGACACTATGTGCGTTTTCAATGAATGATGGACAGTCATTCTCTTTAACTGGTCTTTAACTGGACATATAAGTCCCATTAAGTCACATAACGGTCACTTTAATACTTCAGTAACATTAAACATTTAGAATATCATTAATATTATTAGCAATTTAATGCAATAACTGTAATAAATCAAAGAACTAACACATACATCAAAATGGGAATTAAAAGATAATTGTGACAAGAGAATTAATGACCTTATTATGACCGCCGCTAGCGTAGCTAGCGAAAGCGGTCATATAGGGATTGTCAAAGTTTTTTTTTTTTTTTTTTCCCGTCACCTTACTGAATTTTTCGTCAACGATACCAGGGACACCGAAGCACCGGGGAACATGAAATTTGGTGGGCATGTAGCCCCACTAGACTTCTAAGGAAAAATTTCGTTTGGTCCCCGGGGGCCACTTCCCCCCCCGCGCTGGGGCCCCCGTAAATTTTTCGTCAACGATACCAGGGACACCGAAACACCGGGGAACATGAAATTTGGTGGGCATGTAGCCCCACTAGACTTCTACGGAAAAATTTCGTTTGGTCCCCGGGGGCCACTCCCCCCCCGCGCTGGGCCCCCCCAAACCCCAAAAAATGCAGTTTTTCCTAAATAACTACCTGAAGCGTGGCACCGAGGATGAAGAAATTTTTATGGTATGTTGGTCTACTAGACTTTTACGGAAAAATTTCGTTTGGTCCCCGGGGGCCACTCCCCCCCCCGCGCTGAGGCCCCCGTAAATTTTTCGTCAATGATACCAGGGACACCGAAGCACCGGGGAACATGAAATTTGGTGGGCATGTAGCCCCACTAGACTTCTACGGAAAAATTTCGTTTGGTCCCCGGGGGCCACTCCCCCCCCGCGCTGGGCCCCCCCAAACCCCAAAAAATGCAGTTTTTCCTAAATAACTACCTGAAGCGTGGCACCGAGGATGAAGAAATTTTTATGGTATGTTGGTCTACTAGACTTTTACGGAAAAATTTCGTTTGGTCCCCGGGGGCCACTCCCCCCCCCCGCGCTGAGGCCCCCGTAAATTTTTCGTCAACGATACCAGGGACACCGAAGCACCGGGGAACATGAAATTTGGTGGGCATGTAGCCCCACTAGACTTCTAAGGAAAAATTTCGTTTGGTCCCTGGGGGCCACTCCCCCCCCGCGCTGGGCCCCCCCAAACCCAAACCCAAAAAAATGCAGTTTTTCCTAAATAACTACCTGAACCGTGGCACCGAGGATGAAGAAATTTTTATGGTATGTTGGTCTACTAGACTTTTACGGAAAAATTTTGTTTGGTCCCCGGTGGCCACTCCCCCAGCCGCTCTGGGGCCCCCGTAAATTTTTCGTCAACGATACCAGGGACACCGAAGCACCGGGGAACATGAAATTTGGTGGGCATGTAGCCCCCCTAGACTTCTAAGGAAAAATTTCGTTTGGTCCCCGGGGGCCACTCCCCCCCCGCGCTGGGCCCCCCCAAACCCAAAAAAATGCAGTTTTTCCTAAATAACTACCTGAACCGTGGCACCGAGGATGAAGAAATTTTTATGGTATGTTGGTCTACTAGACTTTTACGGAAAAATTTCGTTTGGTCCCCGGTGGCCACTCCCCCAGCCGCGCTGGGGCCCCCGTAAATTTTTCGTCAACGATACCAGGGACACCGAAGCACCGGGGAACATGAAATTTGGTGGGCATGTAGCCCCACTAGACTTCTAAGGAAAAATTTCGTTTGGTGCCCGGGGGCCACTCCCCCCCCCGCGCTGGGCCCCCCCAAACCCCAAAAAATGCAGTTTTTCCTAAATAACTACCTGAACCGTGGCACCGAGGATGAAGAAATTTTTATGGTATGTTGGTCTACTAGACTTTTACGGAAAAATTTCGTTTGGTCCCCGGGGGCCACTCCCCCCCCCCGCGCTGGGGCCCCCGTAAATTTTTCGTCAACGATACCAGGGACACCGAAGCACCGGGGAACATGAAATTTGGTGGGCATGTAGCCCCACTAGACTTCTACGGAAAAATTTCGTTTGGTCCCCGGGGGCCACCCCCCCCCCCCCCCCCCCGCGCTGGGCCACCCCAAACCCAAAAAAATGCAGTTTTTCCTAAATAACTACCTGAACCGTGGCACCGAGGATGAAGAAATTTTTATGGTATGTTGGTCTACTAGACTTTTACGGAAAAATTTCGTTTGGTCCCCGGGGGCCACTTCCCCCCTGCGCTGGGGCCCCCGTAAATTTTTCGTCAACGATACCAGGGACACCGAAACACCGGGGAACATGAAATTTGGTGGGCATGTAGCCCCACTAGACTTCTACGGAAAAATTTCGTTTGGTCCCGGGGGCCACTCCCCCCCCCCCCGCGCTGGGCCCCCCCAAACCCCAAAAAATGCAGTTTTTCCTAAATAACTACCTGAACCGTGGCACCGAGGATGAAGAAATTTTTATGGTATGTTGCTCTTAAGGGCCCACATCAACCTAGCCCATAATCACTCATTTGTGATTTGCGCCCCTCCCATAAAAAATGAAAATGCAATATTATTCTGCTTTAATTGCCCCTATCTTCAGTGGAGATGTTCAGAACTGCACCATATTTCATGTGTATGATTAACTTGACATCCTCTGGGGGTATCCTCTGCTAAGTTTTGTAGAATTTCATCCATGGGGGGGTATAAAATAAATTCATTTATGTGCACATTTAGTGACTGTACACTCATCGGCCTGTAGATGGTGCTGTTGAGCGAAGGGTTGCTGGTTTAGGATGATACTGTCACACACACACATGCAGGAATACAAACAAACGCAAGCATGCACACACACTGACATCCACACGCACAGACACACACCCATACACACACATACAAATCCACATGCACAGACACACACACACACAAACACACACGCGCACACATGTACGCACACATACATACACGCACAGACACACACACACACACACACACACACAGACACACACATACACAAACACACACACACACAGACAGACATGCACATACTACTACTTTTTTTAGGTATATACATAAACACGCAATACAGCCAAATTACTCCACGTCATTTATTTTTGTGGAAAGCCAGTGCAGGCCTGAGCGGCGGTCATATTTTGTACCGCGATGCGGTACATCTAGTTATCAATGGGACATGAACAGCAATGTTTAGGAATTTTGAGGGTTACCAAACTGATGCCAAGAATTAAATTTTTTTTTTATTAATACTTTTATTCATCAAGGATTCATTAAATTGATCAAAGGTGACAGTAAAAACTTTGACATTGTTACAAAAAAAATCTAATGAAAATGTACTGTGTTCTTTTGAAAGCAGCACAACCGTTTTGAACTGTGATGATAAATGAAAACTGGAGAAATGGCTGCTGAAAATTCAGCTTTGCCATAACAGGAATAAACAACATTTAGTTTAAATTGTAGTAATATTTCACAATATTAATGTGTTTACTGTATTTTTTATCAAATACAGTAAATGTACCCTGAACATTTCAAAAACCTTTTAAAAATCTTCCCGACCCCAAACTTTGAATGGTAGTGTACTTTCATGAATAAAACTAAAATCAGTACTAGTATAGATTACTATTTAAACTATGTGAAAAAATTATATTTAGTGATACTTCTTATTAAAAACAAAATCCTTTAATAGGCTCCAGCATCCCCAGGACCTTACATGACAAGCAGTTTGGACAATGGATGGATATTTCTATAGTATTTAACACGTTTAGTTATTAAATATATTAAATAAACAGCATATTCAAGATTAACTTTAAAAAATGCTATCAATAGAATAAAGTAATTAAAATTACTTGTGAGTTCAGTTTGAAAACCCCTGAACTAAACTTTACGTTACTAGCAAAAACAATACCCCAAGGTATTAGGTAGGGGGAGGGGGAAATGACTTTATAAATATGCATTATATATATATTAACTATACTTTAATATTATTTACTGTATAAATCAAAACAGAATTAAAGTTACAGCATTGCCGCTTTTAGTTAGTTTGCTCATTTGCAGATCTCTCACCCTGAATCGGCTTCCCATGTGTCACCACCTTCAGACAAAATACGACTACATCATTAAAATAAGTCTTCCACTGAGGCTTCATTAAGTTCGAAAAATGTAAGTGCTTCACAAAAGGGAAAAAACTAAACAAATTTGTCTCCATGGAGAAGCTCTCTTTGACAATATCCAAAACCCCAAAGAGGGCAAAGCATTGCAGGGGTCAGCTATTTTGGCACACGATTATCAGAGACAGTCTGAGGCTGCATACAGAGGGGGCAGAGACGGAGGAAAGGTTCAGTCTAGCAGCCGGGAGCATTCGCCCTCTGGCAGGCTCACAAAAACTGTCACATAGCTCACAGCGGAGCCTCTCAGACTATGACAGCTGCTCATGAATGATTTAGACTTACCACTGATGGAGGGGTCTTGTCATGTTCATACAAGTTCACTATTAATAAAATCCCACTGTACAGACAAGCCAGAGGGACATGTCCCTGCCGCCAAATGAAAACATACTGAGAGACTGAATTAAAGCTAGTTCGGTGATCTGGTTGAAGGCAGGGTAGGTGATATTGGACACCGCGTTCCAAATTATTATGCAAATTATATTTTACACTGATTTTCCTAAATAGTCGATGCAAATAACAGTCAGTATAATTTCAAAAATTATTTACAAAAATTATTTATCAATTTCATTGAACAAACCACCCAACATAAACAGTATTTTTTTCAAAAATAAAAAAACTCAAAATGCACTGTTTCAGATTATTATGCACAACGGAGTTTGAAAACATTTTATAGGTTGTAAAGAACTGAAAGTGGTAATTTGTTGAATTTGCAACATTGGGAGGTCATATTCACTGAAATCAAAAGCTATTTCAATCAAACACATCTTAACAGGGCAAGTTACATGTTAACATAGGACCCCTTCTTTGATATCACCTTCACAATTCTTGCATCCATTGAACTTATGAGTTTATGGAGAGTTTCTGCTTGAATTTCTTTGCAGGATGTCAGAATAGCCTCCCAGAGCTGCTGTTTTGATCCGAACTGCCTCCCACCCTCATTAATCTTTTGCTTGAGGATGCTCCAAAGTTTCTCAATAGGGTTGACTCTTGAGGTCTGGGGAGGATGGGGGCCACACCATGAGTTTATCTAATTTTATGCCCATAGAAGCCAATGACACAGAGGTATTCTTTGCAGCATGAGATGGTGCATTGTCATGCATGAAGATGATTTTGCTACTGAAGGCATGGTTCTTCTTTTTGTACCATGGAAGAAAGTGGTCAGTCAGAAACTCTATATACTTTGCTGAGGTCATTTCACACCTTCAGGGACCCTAAAGGGGCCTACCAGCTCTCTCCCCATGATTCCGGCCCAAAACATGACTCCGCCACCTCCTTGCTGACGTTGCAGCCTTATTGGGACATGGTGGCCATCCGCCAACCATCCACTACTCCATCCATCTGGACCATCCAGGATTGCACAGCACTCATCAGTAAACAAGTCTTCATGTATTTCTGGGCCCACTGCAACCGTTTCTGCTTGTGAGCACGGGTTAGGGGTGGCCGAACAGTAGGTCCAAAGAGCCCGGAGACACAATACCATCCATGAGTTTGATAAAAAACTAAATATTTAAATGTTTATGCATTATCCAATTTGCATAATAATTTGGAATGCTGTGTATTTATATGTATTTACATTGTCTGTGGAAGGCGTAGGACCATAAAATGTTCTTCCAATCATAGACCTCGTTCCGAGGGCTACGATGAGATGTCCAACATATGTTTTAACATACCCTCGCACACCGTTCGCGCAGACATTACATGTCATCAGAGTGTGAGTTTTAAATGGCATCAATATACATTACTATATATAATATACTTTAGGTTTTCTACAGAATCTTTAAGGATAATTATGAGTGTTGTAAGTAACATTTGACTCTAGTTTGAAAATTTGAGGTCAGTAATTTTTTGGTTGTTGATAAATTGTTGATAATACTTTTATTCAGCAAGGACAGATTAAATTGATCAAACGTGACAGTAAATATATTGCAGAACAACTGTTTTCAACACTGATAATTTATTATTAATACCCTTTTAAATATATTAAAATAGAAAACAGTTATTTTAAATTGCAATACTATTTCACAATACGACTGTTTTACTCTATTTTTGTATTTCAAATAAATGTAGCCTTGGTGAGCATAAGAGACCTTTATATATATAAAATAAAATAAAAAATACAAAATCTTTCCAACCCCAAACATTTGTACATAAGTGTATATCCCCTTCATCTTCTACAGATCTATAACTAAAGATCCCACCATCCATTGTTGGCATTTATCTTGTTTACTCAAAATAAACTTAACAAGGAGACAAGAGAAATCCCCCATTCTCCAAACAGGAGGCCTGTAGACCTGGGGACAGCAGGGGTCATGCGGCTCATGGTCGATGAGGGCTTTGATTCCAGTATGCAGTAATGAGAAGAAGTGCAGAACGCAGCACTGAGCTTGTTAGTGGGCCACAACCTTGATTACAAATGAACTTTTTCCATTTCTAATTAGGGCTCTGCCAATAGCTCAGACAGCACAACCTGAGGCCTTAATAACAAAGAACAGCTCTGATATGTTCAAGTTTCCAAGGTGCCATGAATAAAATAAAATCCAATAGATATTTTTTTGGTAGACAAATGTAAAACAGCAAAAGAAATATGGATGAGGCATATGTTCAACTGCACCTGTCACGAATGCCACATAAGTCAAACTGTAGCTGACTGTAGCTTCCTAGATGGCCTTGCTGGACTGACAGAAGATCGACAGGTTGGTTGTTGACAAGGATGAGCCGGACGCAGCCTTGAAAGGCCATCGTGGGATTCAAGCAGCTGGATTTGTTTTGGGATACAGGACATCCTGAAAGAATAGATGAAAATATATCTGACTGTAGGTGTGAAATATGTCATTTATATCTTCCCAATTTTGCACATTATATTCTATGGTTTCATGTATGCCAACAAAATGCACAAAAGGCAAAATTAGGACCATTTTGATTGCTATATCTCATTATATCTATATCTATCTATATCTATATTAATGAATACATAAAATACATAATTTCATTTATCTATCATAATTCATCTTTAGCTCTTGATAGTGTTATTGTTAACTAAAACTAAAATTATTTTAAAATAATTGTTTCTGGTAATTGATATAAAGATGAAATAAAATACAAATATTAGATTATAAGAAATGCTGCCTTGGCAAATAACTCTTATAAAATAAGTTTAACTTGAACTAAAACAGCTACTAAAAAGAAATAAAAATGAATTAAAGCTGAATAGAAATATAAAAACAACATCTAATAAAAAAGACAAAACAGCACAATAGCTAAAATTAAAATGAAAATACAAAAATAAAAGATAATTCAAATTATTAATAAATACAATATTATATAAATCATATTAAAATGACACTGGCTTATCATCTGATTCAGTTTGATTTTAAATGTTTTAACTTTGTGAGTTTTTATTAATACAAATGTCGAATCTGTAACAGAAATTATCTTTTTTGGTCCTTTCTGGAAATATTTGCATATTCTTTTACCTCCAAAATAGTGTTTGTCTTTTGGTTCCAGGTAGTTGGTCAGCTGGATGGTGGATGCGGGCTCACTGTCCAGGGTCATGATGATCTGCTGACCTCTAGCATTGAGACTCACTGAATGCCACAAACCATCATTCACCCTCTGACCTGTCAATCAAAATCGCCATGTTTTAAGGAACACACCAAGGGTGTATGACCATGAAACACCTTTAAGTGAAACAACATACCACATTACAATGATGTTAACAAACCACACACATACTATAAAGTCATCCAAGGCAACAATCAGTATGAACCGTCAACTCTCACACAAAACAAAACTATGATGAAACAGAGAACTCAATATCACAATACAAAGTGCCAAGAAAGCTAATCTGCTGGCAAAATAAAAAACCTGCCCCCTCGACCCCCATCCCCAAAAGATAAATTCTCTTTGAGGTTTGATTTAATTAATTCTGGCCATTATATGTGAAGGGCGCCCAAGCTGTGCGCGGCCACTGTGTGTCTACAGTCTCCCCTGTGCCAGCCATCTGTTTGTCGTTTGAGCTCAAGCGCTTCACTTCTTCTATTCCGGTAATTACAACACTCTCTATTTCTGCCAATGCTCCTATGACGAGAGTTAGACTCAAAAAAAAAAAAAGGTTTCAGGTAGGATAAAACAGCAGCTTTAAAACAGACTGGCCCTGCACAACAGATGGAGAGTGACCTCCTTCCCCCTGCTGCGTGTCGATTGTTGTTGAACATCAGGATTTCTCACTAGACTGAAACACACAACTGTTGGTCTCAGACACTAATCTTGTTTAGACCAGCATGTATGTGTCCTTTGATCTTTTGTCCAGAACGGTGAACAAAAATGACGTTATTGCCTTTTTGGGTGACAAGATAAGCTGTAAGTGTTGCCTTTCATACAAATGGTTTTGTTTTGCTCAAGCATCTCATTGGTGAGAAGAGGACCATAGAAAAAGCGTGTCATTCTGTGCTGTGAAAGTAATAGGATGCCTCTGCATTGCCAGGCTGGCTGAAATGAAAAACAGAGACATTTATACTCTTGATCGTTATGTGCACATAATTGCTGAAACTGAGCAGCATTTCCAATTAGACTCCTTCAAAGCAGTAATTTCAGTGGCTAGAGTGTGTCATGCCTAGATAAAAGTGACAGCTCTACCATTTGATCACAGCTGCATTTCCGTGTCACTTGCTGAAGCTTTATACCTTTTACAATTTGCCTGGTGCATGTTAAATTGCTGAGCTGAAGAATGAATGTTAAAAAGAATAAATGCTATATCAATTACATGATTTAGCATCATAAGTGTTTTTTATGCTATACTTCTGTTTTTAATTGTTTTTTTATATAGGCTACCAGCATTTAAAGAACAAAGTCTGGTTGTAAAATTATACCTAATCTGTGGGGGGGAGAAACACCTCGCTGGTCTTAGATGATTGAAACTGGTCTCCCAGCCTGGCCAAGCTGTTTTTTAGCTGGTTTATCAGTTTAAATTAACTAGCTAGTCACAACTGTTTCGCAAAACAGAATTAACTTTGTCGCACATCTGTCGCTTTAACCACATTTGTTCAACAATATAGAATTGTCGTTTATGACGTCAAGCAGGTGGTGGAATAATAACTTCTACTTAAGTTTGGTTCGCGATTAAAGTAATGTCTGATTATTACTGTTGAAAATAATGAACATGGCATCTGCGGATTACTCTGCTATTTTTGTTCCCTGTTGTTTTATTTACAGGAATGTACTGCATTTTAGCTTTCTGTTTTAATCTATTTTAGTCCTAGCAGGTCATACTAACAAGAAACTATGCTTCTAACCACATGTTGAGAGCTGTAGTTTCAATCACACAAGTTTGCGATGCTGTTTGAGAAAGTTAATTTAAATTATGGTTTCTGGAAACACCGATTCGTTGAACTGTGCTGCCAATGACGGACAATAGTTAACTAATGACGCTTTTGGGACATTCACCCCAGGCTGGGACACCAACTAAGTCTAGCAAACAAACTTGGGCTGGTTTAAGATGATTTTCCAGCAGGGTTTGCCCCAAAAGTTCTCTCAATGCAAGTATCTGAACTGTATTTTTGAGAGAACTGGGATTTAAAGTCAAGCTACAAAAGAGCCGAGATGGGTCTGCTCACCAGCTGACACTTCTGACATCTTCAGAGTTGACGTCTGATGTGTGAGGTGGAGGCGCCCACTGCTGATCAGCAAAATCAGGTAACGTGGCTCCTGTCCAGAGATCAGTGGACTGGACAGCAGCAGGCCATCAGGGTTCCAGGTGCGAAATTGCAGGCGCACCGAAAGGCCCTCCAGGAATGGTGCAGGTGCTGGCAGCGACAGAAAGCTGCTGCTGGAGCTCCGAAATGTGGCGGCCACCAGCTGTGGTTCCGAACAGGAAAAGGTCACGTTGCCCTGTGAGAGAAGGGAGAACGCCAAAGCATCGGTTTACATGCAAGCAGGGAATGACCAAATGGCAATGCAGCCTGACCCAATTGCATATCTACTGTAACTGATTGCATCTACTCAGATGACACCGATGAGGCCAAAATCACGCAATCACAAGATAGTGTAAGAGATACCGTATAAGACTGTCCTTAAAAAAAGAAAAGGATAGCTCCTTTAAAAATCTACTTCTCATAGAAATGTACAATTTGCATTCAGGACGGTTTCAAAAAATATATATATTCAAGTTTCAAGAAAAGTTGAATTGACTCTAAAAATGTCTTGTTCTGTAATCATCAAGCAAAAAGTAATAAAATGTTTGGTTAAAATATTTACTTTTGAATTTATGCACTAAAAACATATTGCAAAGAATTTTAATACAGAGATTAAAACATGCTCATCATAGAGATGGTGTATTCAAAACATTGTGTGTATAAACCTCAGTTGAAAAACTTAATGGAAAATACAAAAAGAGTGTAAAAAATGAGATGCAATTAAGAAACCTAGTAGCGAATAAAAAAAGAAAAAAAAAAGAAAGAGGAAACAAGCTGAAGGGTTACATGAGAATTGGGGAGGCTGAGAGCCAGACAGGCTAAACCCACAAAGGCAGCAGGCGGTCTGGCTAAATGTCACCAGCGCAGATCCACAGAGAGCAACAGAAACACAGAGAGCACATCCGCAGGACAGAAGCTCACGTAGGCGTGAAAAGGTTACTGCAGTGTGAGGTGAACACCTCATTGATCCCTGTGCCACAGGGCTGTACAGACACCAGATCACTGAACTGAGGCCTCTGCAGACCTTCTCCCAACCTGACAGCCTTAAGCTGTGTAACGTCAGTGCTTAATTTGAGCCAGATCCCAACGGATCTTGTTCCGGAAATATCAGATTTTGGATGTTTGCTTTCCGGCATTTGTTTTGAAACAATCCGGCATTAACAAGTGCATTAATTTTGACAGTGTGGGCGAGAGACATAGCAAGAAAGTGTAAGCATAGGTTTATGTAAATGAATTTGGAGGCTATGTTTTGCTATAGGCCCTCAACAAATATTTTTGACCAATCCGCTTTCTTAAGTTCAAAATCACTCTCATTGGTTGGTGCTTACAGCTAAGTGTTTTGCGCGCAGTAAAGCTATGTACTTGTAGTTAGAGCCGCGCAGAAACCTGAATGATGCTCTTTTAGTTGTGCCATCACCGTTTACTGACGTCATTGACTGTACAGCTTCAGTTTTTCTAGAACATACAGTGTCAGTCACAGCATCTTTTAATTGCTATTTTTGAATGCCAATTATTTATTAAGCACTGTGTAACGGGAACACATATTTGTTTCTTACAGAGATAGATGCAATGTCATTCATCTCTCCTCTGAAGTGATTGAGTTATGGTTGTCTTGTCATTTTGATTTAGGGAAATAAACAGGAGTGTGATGTGATCATTTAAAATATATTTCTGTCTTTCTAACAAGAAGCTTTTCAGCATGAAGACAGAACAAATATGATTTGTATTGAATGGTTCCCATTCTTTTACAGAGACCATTTTCCAGGACATTTCACATTTCTTTAAAAAGGGAATAAAAGACATGCAAAGAATACAGATTCACGGCCTAAAGAATAAATTCCTCTCTCTATCGAAGTCTTAAAGATATCACAATTGCATAAATTATGCTATTATGTTTAATGTTTTAAAATAAATAATTTTAATAGTAAAAAGGAAAGATACTTTTAAAAGTAAATTAAAGCTGACTGTGTGTGAATTAAATCTACCTGGCAGCATCTCTCTTTTTGTAACACGATGATCGAAGGAGGATGTAGAAGAAGATGAGGTATTACGCGGGGTTTATTTAAACAAGATACTAAGCATGTGAGACAGTGTGCTATGCACAAACAATACAGGACAAGGAACAGAACAAAAGCAGGAACTTAAATACACAGTGATTATTAACTAAAAGACGAGCAGCTGTGATTGTTAATGTCCACGATGACTGATCAGTTGCGGGAAACTAGAACAAGGAACACATGTGATGAATGTAAACAAAACAGAAAGTCCAAGAACCTAAAATAAACTGAACGTGACAGTGAAACTTTTAACAGTGAAGCTGTGGGCTTTAGTTCTTACGAAATATATGCTAGACCTTTTCATAAGCTATTTTATTGACAAATCACAGAACAGTGTTGACAATACATTTCTGCTCTACTGAATGTTTCTGTGTGCGCACGATCTGCACGTGATGTGGAGCTACTATCTGTATGTGTGTGCATTACAATGAAGCAGCGCATTAGTTCAGAACGGTGATTAACTTATAAGCTGTTTAAAATGTGCATTCACCCGATCAATTTTGAGCATCCAGATGGTATAATCAAACATATCTTGTGGAGCGCTTACAGTGTATGTATTTATTTGTCATTTTAAATGGAGCATTTAAGTGAACTTCAAAGATTTCTTATACTGTCGCGCACTCTATAGACCTTCTGCGCCAGAGAAACAAGCGCGCAGCCCTCTTTAGAATTTTGTCTTTGAACTTCCGTTTTTGCGGTAGCTCTGTATATTTCAATGGCATCGTTGTCGAAGAGTAATTAGCTGGTGAAGTGGATTTACTAATGAAAGTTATCATGAGCATTGTAATGTTTGAAGCGGATGACAAACGTCAGTAGACCGGGAACATTTTAAAACGAGCGGTTCGTTCATAAATCCTTAAGATCTGACCTTCATGCTGTGGAAATACAAACCAGCAGACAGAACACAATGACAACAGCACTGAAAGGTAATGAGCATGAAGGTAAGATCTTACGGATTTATGAATGAACCACTCGTTTTAAATCTTCCTGGTCTAGTGACATTTGTTATGAGATCTGCTTCCAACATTACAATGCTCTAGAATAAGTACTGTAAATCCAATTCACAAGCTAATTACTCTTCGACAGCGCTGTCATAGAAATATACAGAGCTACCGCAAAAATTAAAGTTCATAGACAATGCTGTCATGCATGCTGTAGTTTGCCGACCGCTTGCATATACCGTATAAAAATCATTAGTTTGCAAGAATTAATATTAACAAAGTTAAACAAAATACCTTTACTCTTGCATTGCAAATAAGCACAAACTGCATGCAGCACAAGGTTTTACTGACAGTTTGAGGATCCAGTGGAGTTATGAGGTTTAGTCACAACACAAGCTCTGTTTAATACTTTTTGTTGGTTAAATATTTGCAAAACCCACAGACAGATTATTCTGACGAAATATGGAGATACAAGGTTTCTGTCTGACAGAGACGATATTTAAAATTGTAAATTTTGTTAATTTATAAAGTAAATGTCTTATAGGTTTTAACATTAGGGTGATATAACAATAATGATAATAATTTAAAGAAACATATTTACAGATTTCGGTCACACTTTATTTTAAGGTGTCACTGTTACAGTGTACTTATACATTTAAGTACTGAGTAATATTAATTAACTACATACTTACTATAGCGGTCGGTTAGGGTAGGATTAAGATTTGGGTGAGGGATAGTTGCATGTAACTATGCATAATTTACTGTTATTACTATGGTAAGTACATGTAACATATGTAACAAGGACACTGTAAAATAAAGTGTTACCATTATTTCTGTAATTGGGCCCCCCGGACATGCGAGCATAGGCAAGTGTCGAAAGCCACTACGTCACAGCGAGTTTAAAGCAGCAGGTAATTCAAAACACTTCTCTCATGTGTCAAAACTCAGTGTCCTGAACATAGCACTTTCTGCTACTAATGTAGCTTCGGGCCAGTTGTAAATTGTTTGTTCTTAAATGAAATAAAACACGTAAAAAAAAGAACGATTTGTCCAGATTTTCCAGGACATTTTATGTTTTCTCTCATCTTCCATGTGTTTTCCAGGGCTGATAATTGGTCATTAATTTTCCAGGATTTCCAGGTTTTCCAGGACACGTGGGCCCTGATCAAGTGTGAAACTTGGCACAGTTTGTGCACACATTTAATGATTCTTGCTGATATTGAAGAGGCAGAAGTAATATGTCTGGAGTCTGGACATGATTAAACATCACTAGGTCAAAACCCATTTCTCATAATACACCAGCTGCTTACCACACTGTATATCTGAGGCTTTCGTCGTTTAGCCAGGTCAATGACATTCACTCCATTGTAGTAGAGGTTCTCCATGCAGCCATGAAAGTTACGTCGAATAAAGGTTCCAGGTTTCCCTGGCAGTGGGATCCCACCAAAGCTTAACTGTTATAGAGAATGAATAAAACATATCTAATTTCAAAACATGAACAACATTAAATATGTTTCTTTTCTCTCTCTCTCTCTCTCTCTCTCTCTCTCTCTCTCTCTCTCTATATATATATATATGCACAATATATTCTAAATATTATATATCTACATCAAATTTATATTTATTTATAAAATTTGCGCATACAAAATATATCCCTCTCAGCCCATAATATTAAACACTGCTTCTGACCATTGTCATGAGACTGGCACATTGTTGTGGTAAACAAAATGCCTGAAGTCTTTGGTATTTTGGACTGTCTTACATGATTTGTTTCAGGTCATGCCACAACATTTCAGTGGGTTTAAGATCAGGACCTGACTTGGTTATTCCAAAAGAGCCAGGCTTAGCCAGTACATTCATTCTGTGAAGCTTCATTGTTATTCTGCTTGAGCTTCACTCTGTTAGGCTCCATCTCACATATGGACAATCTGACATGGTTCTATATACAATTGATGAATACAGTCCAGAATTAATTTTTCCATCAGTTACTCCGCTGTCCAGCACTGCTGCATCTTGAATGCTTTAGATCAGGTTTTTTTTTTTTTTAACACTTTTCCTACATTCCCCAGTCCTGTGATGTTCCTTTGCAGAGAGCACTAGATTCCATTGAAAACAGTAGGATTGTAGGGGCTTACATTTAAAATTAAATATATAAATGAACAAGACGATCAAGTAATTAGAAAGCATAAAACAACAACAGCAGTGTCCTTGCTGCTGAGGGGAATAAAAGTCAGTCTGTGGCCAGGCGGTCTCAGTGGCAGTCAAGCTACAGTATGTCATGTCATTCCTGGATCTTGAGGACACCTTTTCTGCTCATACACAGGACAGTGCCATCTCTCATAGGAGAGGTGAAATGCTCCATTTATAGTGATATTAACTTCAGTGCACCTCATCAGCTGCACTCCAGTTAGCCTTTGACTGTTGTAAGTCTGGCTCTAGGACAGCCGATGGACGCCTGGGGAAACAGTGATACGAGGGGAGGCAGATATTCCATCACAGTGGATTTATGAACTACATTTTTCTTTCGATGATCAATAATGCATTTTCTTGTGGTAACCTAGCACCACATGTCTATTAAAGCCCCCATGAAATCAAAATTGACCCTATTTACTTTGTTAGCGCATATTACTAGTCTTGTGGTGAACAATTAATCCATGCAAGCAAATATAAAAAAAAAATTTTTTTTTACCATGGTAATCTTTAATCAAAATCTGAAAAGTTACTTCCGGTCTGGAATGGCGTCTTTTTCTGATGACGTAGGTTTGACGGCTTGGTTTGAAAACGCGTAACCACTCCCCTCAAACCGTTAGTCTGCTATGAGCGAGAGATTGAGAGGAGGAGCGCTAGAGTAAAACCCTGCCCTCTGTTCAATATTCCGTTTCACTTGGAAATACGTCATAACACTGGAGAAAAGTCGTTTGCAACTTCCGGTTCACGGGGACTTTAAAAAAAACATTGTCCTAGGCCTCCCGAAAACCAGACCTGTGTGATGAAGACAATACAAATACAAAAACTTTGTAATGCGGCAGGTTCCCTTTCAAGGGAACTTGAGCTGCGTCGAAACGCTGTGGGAACGCTAATGCCCACGCCGCCATAAGAGCAAGTGTCCATCTGTGTGAAATCAATGCGCACATCTAGGCGAAAGCGATTGGAGCCAAGGTCCAGCTAGTGAAGCCTCACGAATGTATGCGGTGAGGACTAGCCTGCCGCATTTTTTCTGTGGTACTGTAGTTATATTTACCTCAAACACCTGATATGCATCTCTTGGTTGGATTTTATTTGTATTGCCCTCTATAAAACACTTACAGTAATTCAATAACATATTCAATTATGTGTTCAGTAAATTATTTAATTATTCTTAGACAATGGGTATTATTTCATTTCAAAATTATATCAGTGTGTTTTATATACACTACTGTTCAAATGGTTGGGGTCAGTAAGATTTTTGTGTGTGTGTGTGTGTGTGTGTGTGTGTGTGTGTGTGTGTGTGTGTGTGTGTGTGTGTGTGTGTGTGTGTGGAAAGAATCATTTCCATAAAAATTTCCATAAAAATTCCATAGAATTTCCATAAAAATATTAAGCAGTACAACGGTTTTCAACAATAAGAAATGAGATGATAATAAGAAATATTATTGTTAGTGTGAGCACTAAATCAACACATCAGAATAATTTCTGAAGGATCATATGAGACTGAAAATATTGTATTTTACTATATTGTATTTTATAAATAAATTATTCAAATTAGACCCTTTTATCTCTCATTATAGCTATATAAAAATCATCATACATCTAGGTCAGATGAATTTAGTATAACAGGCCGTTTAAAAGAGCTGACAACATTTCTTGCACCACTTTTTAGACTTGCGTACAACTTTGACCACGCCAGACAAGTTGCACATGTGTAGAATTGACCACCTCAAAAGGCTTGTCATTTTCAAAAAGAGGAAAACAGGGGGTCCCAGAGACCTACCTCATAGTCGACCTCTAAGGAGACTCCATCACCCTTGGTCCTAAAGTGCTGAGTGTGTCTATCCAAAGTGAAGTTGACCTGCTTGTTAAAGCGTTCGATCAGAACAGAGTGCCAGTGCAGATCGTCCAGGAGACTTCCTAAGGTGACCACCATACGAGCACTGCTGGATCTCACCCGGTTGTCATCTGCCAATGATAAGTTTTTCCATATATGTTAATAGCCATGAATAACTTCCAGTCATTAGCATGCACTACCGCTCAAAACTCTGGGGTTGGTAAAAAAACTACAATATTGTGAAACGTTATTAGAATTTAAAATCATTTATTAAAGTAATTTATTCCTATGATGGCAAAAAAAAATTCAGCATCATTACTCTAGTCTTACATGATCCTTCAGAAATCACTCTTATATTCTGTACAAACAAACACTACAATAGTCTCCACTCCAAAATAAATATGGTTAAATATATGAATAATACTTCAACCCTTTGAAGTTGCTAGCTTCCCCCAGTACTGTAACTCACCCAAGTTTAGATGCAAGGCCAGCCTGCCACGATGAAGCTCCAGAGTGATATAATCCCCTCGCTGGCCTTCTCCATGCAGTAAAACACCTTCTGCCTGTCGACTCTTAAATCGCAGCGATATAACATCTTTCACTGTGCTCATAGACTTCTGGTTGAATCGGTAGAGCAAAGAGCTTCTGCCATCAAAATCAGCCACATACGATCCTATAGACACATGAGATTTTGTATGAAACACTTACTGGACACAATCTCATTGCACTTAAAATGTAAATAACAAATAAAATGACAGTACACAGAAAAACAAATTAACATTTAATTTCACATTAAATATTAAATAGACATTTAAAAAAATCATGATTAAACTAGATGATGATATTGGCTAAACTAATAACCCTAGGGATGAGACCACCTGAAACGACAAAAGACGAGGACTCTATTTTTAGGTTTCTGGTATTCAAGAGAGATTTGCAGGTGCCTTGAATTTGCTGCTAGAAACGTGTCAGGAAATAATTTTTGCAAACTTAAAATCCAAATTTACAATCCCAAATTAACCCAAGGCTGGAATACACTACAGAACTTCTGAATAACTCGTCCGACTTTGTAAATTTACATTTAATCATTTAGCAGACACTTTAATTTTTCATTTTAAAAACGTCTTGGTTACATATGTAACCCTAGTTCCCTGAAGAGGGAACGAGACGCTGCGTCGAAACGCTGTGGGAACGCCTCTGCATGATTGCGTCATGAAGCACGTATGAAACCAGTCCATTGGCATGCAAAACGTCATGTGACGTCATCGACCAGGAAACTATAAAGCACACCTTAACCAAACAGCGTCAGTTTCTGATAGGCTGAAGCAAGTCGATCACAGGTATGCTGGGAGTATGGCAGGGTGACGCAGAGTCTCATTCCCTCTTCAGGTAACTAGGGTTACATACGTAACTGAGACGTTCCCTTTCAAGGGAACTTGAGCTGCGTCGAAACGCTGTGGGAACGCTAATGCCCACGCCGCCATAAGAGCAAGTGTCCATCTGTGTGAAATCAATGCACACATCTAGGCGACAGCGATTGGAGCCAAGGTCCAGCTAGTGAAGCCTCACGAATGTATGCGGTGAGGACTAGCCTGCCGCATTACAAACATCTTGGAGGGAAACTCCTGTCAGTAATGCTTTGGAAGCAGCCATACTCCTAGTGGAGTGGGCCCGTACAGCCAAAGGTGAAGGCTGATTGACTGACTCATAAGCAAGTGAGATGGCCTCGACCACCCACTTGCTCATCCTCTGCTTAGATGCCGGGCACCCCTTTGCAAACGAACAGTGTTCAGACTTTCTCCACAGTTCTGTGGACTTAAGCATCTAAGGGCCTAACTGGGCAGAGCAGGTAAAGTTTCTCTAGGTCTGACGTCTGGAGGAGGACAGAAGGCCTGCAGAATTCTAGGTCTTACAGTATTAGTAGAAACCTTAGGAACATAACCTGGTCTTAGGGTGAAGAAAACCCTTTACCATACCAGGAGCAAATTCCATGCACGAAGGAGATACCGAAAGTGCTTGAATGTCTCCAATTCTCTTGAGAGACGAAATAGCAAGGAAAAAGACAGTCTTTAGAGATATTCTCAGAAACTTCCTCAATGGGCTCGAATGGAGTTAGGGAGAGGCCTTCTAGTACAAGAAGTTCAAGTCCCATGTCGGCACCCTCGTGTGGACTGCTGGCCTCAGCCTCAAAGTGCCATAAAGGAAACGAGTTATTAGTGGGTGTCTCCCCAAAGATACTCCACTCAAACGGACGTGGTAAGCAGCTAGTGCTGCCACGTACACCTTCAGTGTGAAGGGGGATAACCCTGCGGAGAAGCGCTCCTGCAGGTACTCCAGCAGGAACTCCAGCACTGCACCCACTGGGCAGTTAACAGGGTCCAGCTGGTGCTCTCCACACCAGGAAGTGAAAAGTCTCCACTTCAAGGTATCCAGTTTCCTTGTGGATGGAGCTCTGGAGTGGAGAATGGTCTCAACAACCACGGTTGAGAGACCAGAACTTATGAGCTGGGCCCCCTCAGAGGCCAAGTCCACAGTTTCCACAGTTCTGGGTGGGGGTGAAGGATCAACCCACTCGCCTGAGAGAGTAGGTCCCTGCTGATCGGAATCTACAGGGGAGAGCCGTCGAGGAGAGACACCAGGTCCGCAAACCATACTCGGGCTGGCCAGAACGGGGCTACTAGCAGTAGACTGACCCCATCCTGGCGAACCATTTCCAGAACTCCTGGGAGCAGAGCAATCGGGGGAAATGCGTATAGACATGACCACGGCCACGTCTGCAACATAGCATCCAACCCCAGAGACACTGGACCTGGCAGGTGAAGGCAGAGAAAGGGCGAAGCCCGTCTCTAACACCTCTGCCAGATCCATTTGCGAACCCCGCGACTCGAGAGCGATTGGCGGGAGCACAGCGTTCTCAACTGTCTCACAACAATACTCATATTCAGCCCCCTCGAGGCCTGACTGAGCGTGCTGCACTCCCAAACGAACAACTCACAATACATGTGTATCCCCACCCATGATGTAGACTGGGTAGGGATGAACACACTATTGAAAATTTGGTCACTCGCCATTATAACGTTTTTTTTTTATATATATATTTTTTATATTTATGGGTGAAAACTCCTGCCTAGCAAATTCTAAGACAGACAAAACACCAGGGACATAGATTCACAGAGCGTTTGCTGAAGACATAGAAGCTGACGCTGTTTGGTTCAGGTGTGCTTTATAGTTTCCTGGTCGATGACGTCACATGATGTTCCGTCATGCCATTGGACTGGTTTCATACGTGCTTCATGACGCAATCACGCAGAGGCGTTCCCACAGCGTTTCGACGCAGCTCGAGTTCCCTTGAAAGGGAACTGGGCATCATGTTGCACTTAACTGTATTTTCCTTTTCTGAAGTGATTCCGATCATATTTCAAGCAATTCAAAACCATCATGGCGAACAGTGCGCATCTGAAGTGTATCAGCTGAAGGAAATAATCCATTATGTATCGGCTTTAATATATCGGCCTTAACATATCAGCCAGATTTTTGTATCGGGCCGATAGCAATAACATTAAAAATGAACATATATCGGCCGATACTGATATAGTGGCTGATATATCGTGCATCCTTATTTCTAAAATTAGATCATAATATCAAACATTTTTGACATATCCTCAGACTGGATAAAATCAGTCTGAAGCTAAAAAAAAAATCTGTGTCCATCATACACAACGAAATTTTCTGTGAAATCTGTCCACTCCGAGTGCCTAAATTCTGCAGACTGATGGCTCTGACTTTGAAACGGGGCAAAAATTCTAAATGAGCTACTTAGAAAATGGGAGGCTATAAGAAAATGACTAACATTTCTGCAGATATTAGTAGAGTTCTTACAGGAGCACTGTTCCCCATTGAAGTTTTAATCGAGCAAGTTAATGGGGCTGAACAGCTCACAGCACAAACGATCAACTCAGCGAATCAAGCGTTTCACTAATGTTTAAATCTAGTGTCTGAATGCCATAACATGTCAAGAGATCAAATGCTGCATATTCTATATTACATACTGGTAAACAGAAATGTTTCTCAATTTTCAGATGACATACTTTGCTTAGAAAGTTAATGAAGTTTGTCTTGAGATAGTCAAAAAGGCATATGACCTGATGGAAAGCATCTGTTATGACTCAATTCTCTATTACGCCTTTGAGCAATGCATCCAGTGTGACCCATTGTTCCAAGACAGAAGTTTAAACATTTCTTTCTTTGTCGTCTTTTATAAACATGACTTTTGAATTTTCTTAATTTTTTTTTTTTTTTGGATACACCAAAACAGTCTAGATATTCTCAGGATCAAAACACAAAATGTTCTTTTTCTCATGCTTGTTTGCAAAATTGTTTTGCAGAAATCTCTATATCTGTGTTCCAGTTCATTACTGTATAATTCCAATCATGAAGCAAAACCCAGCAGCCTACGGAAAAAACGAACGAAGGGGTGAGTTTAAAAAATAGATCGAAAATGAATGCCTCCTTTTTCGGATTAGTGCAGCAAAGCAGAAAGCCTGTATATTTTCCAGCACTGAATATAATGACCTATTTTTGATAATAAGCAACCGCTCCATTTGGTGAAATAAGGATACTGTGAGCTATGAGGTACGTGGTCTGGTCATAGCAATCTTGCAGTCGTGATAATGACACATCTAGTATTGCACCATTCTCAGGTTCAGCTTGAGTTCACAACTGTCACAGCAGTTGGCTGATTAGCATTATGTGATATGTGGCTCAAGTTAATCTGAGCTGTTAGGTGCAATCACTGCACTTCCAGTGAGCACTAGCCGTCAAATCATGTATAATTAAAAGAACATTTATGCTCTTCTTTCAAGGTTATATTCAACACTCAAGATCCAGTGTACATAGTCAGACTAGTGCTCATAGATTCATTATATCGAAACTCTATGTTCAGATTTGTCATGGGATTCACATGTGAATTCTTTAAGTGTCTGTGGTTGATTAGCCGAGACAGCTGAACGTTTATCTGCAAAGCACACATTCATTCGAGTTTAATACATGGATCATGCCACAGAATAATGAGATACCTTTTTATAAATGTCTATGTAATTCAACAATTGAACCATTTTGTGGATCTCGGTATCATTAAAAGGCACATTTCTTTTTATTTATCTACCTAACACAGCCTGACTGGATAAGTGTCTGGTATGTAGACATCTTTGTTCGGTTTTGGAAAAGTATTATCAAAGAAAGTAATCAAACGACCTTCATTTAAAGGAGAAAAGTGAAACTGCTGCCGTCATGCAGTGAATTATCTGTGTCACCTTAACTCAACACCTGTAAAAAATACTGTGTGACTGGAAAAGGACAAAGGACAGTAGACATGTGAAGATCTGCAGCAAGAATTATGGGTAATGTTATCACCTTATATACTGTGCCACAACTATTTTATTACCCCTGCTACCAAGACTGCGGAAATGTGCTGTGTGAACTGCTATTGGATCTAGGATGCTGCTGTAATCTAATTCTGCAACACTTTTCTACTCTTTCCTTTTCAACTCTTAAGAAATAATGTGAAAGATTAACTGCATAATATGGAAAACTACATCTAAACTCCAACTTTAAAGGAACACGACGACTTTTGGGGACTTTAGCTCATTCACTGTATCCCCCAGAGTTAGATAAGTCCATACATACCTTTTTCATCTCCGTGCGTGCTGTAACTCTGTCTGACGCACCCACCGCTAGCCTAGCTTAGCACAAAGACTGGAGGTAAACGGCTCCAGCTAGCATACTGCTCCCAATAAGTGACAAAATAACGCCAACATTTTCCTATTTACATGTTGTGATTTGTATAGTCACAGCATGTATGAGGTCACATGAGACACAACCATCTTCTAACCATATACATACTGGGAACTATATTCTCAGAAGGCGAAGCACTGCTACTTCTGCGGAGTGATTTACTCCAACTCTGAGCGAACTCTCTGCTCCTCACCTCGGGGCTTCTCAGGTGCTGCGAGCAAATCACTCCGCCCAAGTAGCAGTGCTTCGCCTTCTGAGAATATAGTTCCCAGTATGTATATGGTTAGAAGATGTCTGTGTCTCATGTGACCTTGTTATTTGTACACGCTGTGACTACAAATCACAACATGTAAATAGGAAAATGTTGGCATTATTTTGTCACTTATTGGAAGCAGTCGGGTCTTTTTTTTTCCATTTTGTTTTTTACAGATCGGGCTCGGGTCGGACTCGGGCTCATTTAGCTTCTCTCCTTTCATCGTGCCCATAAAATACGTGCAGAGCGCAGGCTACTGTATGAAATATTGTTATATTGATAATATTATAAATATGCAACGCAATATGCGATTACGTGAGTAACGCGACGCGCGTGCAATGCATTAGATGACAGTTGACCATGCAGAGCATCAGGGAGAAGTTGGAGCGTGGGGAGTTACTAAAAGTTCCCAATATACTTCAGGAAAAGCTGCATTTTGAAAGAGTTTTGATTTGATTACCACAACAAACAATGAGCCTGAAGCCTTCAACAGTGGATGCTATTCTTTTTTTCACAACACTCGCGAATAAACAGTGAATGAGCCTACTCAGTTCAACAGATTTTTTTTTTCTTTATTATTTTTTATTATTATTTAACGTTAGCCAGTTGGTGAAGAGTTCTTTGAAACGTTGTTCTTCAGTAAAGTTACTTGACATCAAAAAAAGGTAGGCCGTAAATCTTAAATTACTGCTGGATCACATTTGGCTATATATTCTCTACTGCATGCTTATGCTTCTCTGTAATGGACAGTCTGTATTAATATTTGTGGGCATAATTGTCGGTGGTGGTAGTTATGTTTGAGGCCTATAATAAAATTTTACCTAGTAGCATGTGTGTATGTGTGTGCGTCTAGCAGAGACAGTGCGCATCAGAGACAGCGCACATCAGAGAGCGCGCGTCAGAGAGAGCTTAAAGTGATATTGATGTTCTTGGGTCGGGTTCGGACTGAAAAATTGCAGACGTTTTTGGGCTGGGGCCGGATTAGGGCTTGAATACCACGGGCCAGGTCTCGGTTAGGGCTGGATTTTTTGCCCCATGCAGGGCTCTAAGCAGTATGCTAGCTGGAGCCGTTTACCTCCAGTCTTTGTGCTAAGCTAGGCTAGCGGTGGGTGCGTCAGACAGAGTTACAGCACGCACGGAGATGAAAATGGTATGTATGGACTTAACTCTGGGGGATACGGTGAATAAGCTAAAGTCAGCGTGTTTCTTTAATACCAAGCACAGAAATACTGCGTACCCTTAAAGGGGTGGTTGAATATGATTTCACTTTTCTAACTTTAGTTAGTGTAATGATGCTGTTTGAGCATAAACAACATCTGCAAAATTACAATGCTCAAAGTTCAAAGCAAAGATATTTTCTTTAAAAGAAATTGCTTTTTAAGGACTACAACAAACGGCTGGTAGGGACCATAGATATTATATAGAGACTAGATGCCCTATTGGCCGCTGGGCACTGAGAAATGTGGCCGCCATCTTAAACCGGTGGTACTCCTAGTTTCGTTGCGTGGCAGCAGTTAAGATGCCAGAGCACTGTGAAGCATTTTCCTGTTCTAATCGGCGGACCATCGCAAATAGGGCCCGGGGGATTACTTTTAACATTACCGTACTATTGGTTGTATTTTGTGATTAGAATATTTCCAGATAATTGAGAAGGAACAAGGATCTTTGATATATTACTGTACTGAAATCGTAGCCAGCTAACGTTAGCTAGGCTATGTTTACTGCACCAGCCGGTGTTCACCCGGCATGGAGAGGTGGGGTAAAGTAATAATTACAAGAGTTTCTCGGTTATTTTAGTCCCGTCCGAATGTGCCAGCTCAGTAGCCTAATCATTACGGACAATGTCAGTAAAGATTACGGCGACTTCTACCTTCTGTAAAGAGGTCCGGGAAATTTACCTCAGGTAACGTTTATTAATAGACGTGCGAATAGACCCTCTGTAAATCAAGTAATGTCGTGTTTAAAAGTAGTTTCCTGTGGTTTTTCAAGTATTGAGACACTTGAAAAGGCATTCAGTTGTGTTCTAGATACTGGGAGAAGTCTCCCCCAAGTGTTTTCTCCCTCCCTCAACTCAAGTGTTTTCCACATACCATTCAGATCAGAAAGAAGTTCGAAAGCACTTGTTAGAGGCACGAAACTTACTTTTAGCGTTAGGTAAGTGCCTATTACCAACACAATCCAATCTGAAGTTAATTCATACATTGTTCGACCGGACATAACTGTTTTATATACAGTATATATAAATATAGGTTATTTGTGTTTGCACACGTGATATCAGGAAGCAATGTAATACACACACGTTTCTTCAACTTATTCAAATATCTTACTTTACTGCAACTATCTGTTTCTGCTTCTTTATCATATTTATAGTGTGTGATTTATAAAATACCTTATATCCTACATCACATATTTTGATTTTGGACGTCTGGTCACTTTATATCTTATATCAGAATATTATATTACTGTTAAGCCTACTATGAATATTAAAATATGCTGAACCATGTGTCTTGTATCATAGCTACATGACCTTTGCAGCAAAAAAAAACCCCGCGTGAAAATCAATTCGGTATTCTGTGAAGTATGATTAATTAAATGCGCTGACAGCTCATTGCACGGCACCTGCCATACAGATTACACTGAGTGGAGCGGGTGACCGGTCTAAGATGGCGGCCCCACAGCTCGACCGCGCCAGTAGGCAGTAGCGGTCGATAGGGCGTCTATCTATATGATGTCTATGGTAGGGACTACACAAGCTTCCTCCCGGGTTAGTGACATCACAAACCCTAAAATTTACATAAACCCCGCCACTGGGAACACAATTTATAGATTATCATGACCGAATATGCTAATCAATGACTAGAAGATAACTACACATAAGCTACATAAATGCATCAACTAACCATTCAGAAATGTCCTGTTGCTTCTACATGTTGTCACTTCTTCTTGAGTCTCTCCATCGTTGTCTGACTCCAGTTTGAATATAAAAGGCTAAAAGTTTTTGAAATTTTCAGTGCATGTCTGTGTGCGGTAAAAGGACACAAGCTGTTGAAGCTCCGCCCTCTGTGCCGTTTGCATTTAAAGGAACAGACACAAAAATGGTGCGTTTTTGCTCACCCTCAAAAAGTAACAATTTTAACATGCTATATAAAAATATCTGTGGGGTATTTTGAGCTAAAACTTCACATACACACTCTGGGGACATCAAAGACTTATTTTACATCTTGTGAAAAGGGCATAGAGAGCCTAAGTCCCGCCCCTCCGCTTCCGGCTCATGGGACCTTATTTCGGAAAAAATATGTATGGAAGTCAATGGCGAGAGATAACTTATCTTTTTATTCCGTCTGAACTGTGCCCTGAACTACACATATGATGTTTGTCAATTTAAAAGGTAATTATGAAAGTCAAGAAAGTCGCAGTTTGTCATAAAACAGAAGAGTAACATTTAGTTTTATGTGAAAATCGCTCAATGAACTACATCTCTCGTCTCGCACTATGTACGTCACAAGATCCATTGCTCGTATGTGTGTATTCTGGCTCAAAACACTCAGGCATGACGGCGTAACGTTACGATTATAATGTAAGACTATAGAAAACATGACAGACGTTAGCTTCAGTAAAGTTAGCTTCATTCATTGAGAGAAAATGTATGACGTCGCATGTGCGCCTTCTGGGTTTGTAGTCTTTGTAATTACGTATTTTCACAGTCTTATACCTCAGCAGTTTTACATCAAGCTGCGACTTTCTTGACTTTAAAATGTATCTTTTAAATTGACAAACATCATATGTGTAAATCAGGGCACAATTCAAACGAGATCAAAATATTTGTTGTCTCTCGCCATTGACTACCATACAATATTTTTCCGAAATAAGGTCCCATGGTGGTCGACCGGAAGGGGAGGGACTTAGGCTCTCTATTATACCACCCCTTTAAAATTGAATGCAATAGATATAACTGCTGGGTCTCAGAGAGTAAAACACCTGCTGGTCATTTGTAATATATATTTTCAACATTAAATATTCTCACTCACGGTAAGCACAGCCGTACACAGCCACTCTGAGGCCCACCCGACCACTGGGGCTCCAGTCCAGAGGAACGAAGCGGAGGAACCGGGTTCTGATAGACTGGCTGAGTTTATGGTGGACCACACTGTCTGGATTCACGTTTCCCACAATCCTCTAGAAATAGAAAAAAAAGGACAAGGTTTTCACTTTCTATGAATATGGTACACTTTGGAGTTCCAGTAGTTTTTTTGAAGCATTAGAGACATAAATCTCATGCTTTTTGTTGTGAGAAGTATTACACACACACACACACACACACACACACACACACACACACACACACATGTATACACATACATACATATACATATATATATATATATATATATATATATATATATATATATATATATATACATACATACATATATATACATACATACATATATATATATATATATATATATATATATATATATATATATATATATATATATATATATATATATATATATATATATATATATATATATGGGGTGTAACGATATACACAAACATGAAGGTTCAGTTCGAACCTCAGTATTGAAGTGACGGTTTGGTATAGGTACAGCAGGGGGGAGTAAACTAAACCCAAATTGCTTCTTCTTTTTTTTTATTAAACAGTGGTTTATTGAACAAATTGTGTCTCTCTCTTTAAATAAATTTAATTATAATTAATTTATAATTTATTTATTTTTAGATTGATTTAATAATCAACACTCAAAAAAAAAAAAAAAAAAAAAACTTGCACATAAAATTAGAATTAAGGCAGGTTTTGCATTAACTTCTCCAATTCATTTTTGAAATATAATCATTTACAGTTACTGTCACACCTTGTTTTCATGACAAATGTATTTAAACATATAATAACAATTAAGACATTAAAGTAAATATAATTAATATATAAGTTAATAGTGAAAGGATCCCCTCCAGAGTTCAAGCTGTGGACACTAATTGACTTGCCTGAGGTAAATGTAATGCTATGTGAGATATTATTCTCAAGATGTTTTATTGATTTCTTTCCACGTTTAAAACACTGATTGAGAGATTAGACGTAAACATATATATGCATAAATCGCCTGTTCTTCTTTTTCGCTTTTTTCTGATGTAACGGTTAACAAACAGCGTTGCATTACCGCACGCGCCCCATTCTGGATTGGAGTGGATAGCCTGTGGCTGACTGAATTTGTCGTCTGACTGTATGCACCAAACAGTGATGCATAATTAAATCATTACAGTTAATAATGCTATGCTACCCATTGTTAAATTGTCCATTTATTTTAAAATAAAATCACACAAATCAAGGGTTTAAGGGGTTATTGTAACATCTGCTCCCTCCAACCAGCAGAGGGAGCCCTCACCTGAATACTGACACCACTCCATTTCTTCTACAGTCACTTCCTGTTTGATAGATATAAAGAGCTTTCCACTAACACTTTGCGAAGTATTGCCAGTTTTACCTGCCTTACTGAACGTTCTATCCATTGCCATTGTTTCTGCTTCATGTTATGACCTTTTGCCTGCCTGTTTGATATCACGTTTTTGGATTACTGTTTTTGCCTTGGTTGCCTATTTGGACCGTCTGTTCACTGAACCCAGCCTGTATCTTTGACCATTGCTTTGCCTGTCGATTTGGATTTTCTGCTTCAATAAACTTTTGCATATGGATTCTCAACAGACGCCAAGCCTGAGTTCGTTACAGCTATATAAAATTAAGTAAAAACATACAAAAGAAACATCACATTTCCATGTCTTATTTTATACCATATTTATGGAAAGTGCCTTATAATAATTTATAACATGCAGGTTGATCAGATGTTTTCTGCAGAATGCCATTTATGAATACACAAATCCAATTGAATCCAAAAAGCAGTATTTCTTTCAAAGGTCTCAACAGTTTATGTAAATGTCACCTCGTTTCATCTGCTAGCACACATAATTTGACAGTAATTTGTGTCTGACTCACTTCACAGTTGAGACTTGTATGGAACATAAGAACCGATGACCAAAACATCACATTTACAGATGAATCACCAAGAGAAGATGTCTTTTTTTAAAGATAGACTTTTCCATGTCCCTTTGAGATAAATAACATCAACAATATCATCACCTCCCTTGGTGAGACACTCGCAGCCCACAAATGCTGTTATGATGCCAGCAAAAACATCAATCTTACGTTAGTGACTTTAAAGGTCCCGTTTTGTTGTCCTTGCAGACAGACTCGGAAGAAGAAACACTTGATTTTGTTCATTGGGAATTGACTGGATGGTTGGATGGTTGTGGTTTGCTATAGCTGTGATCTCATTTGAGTGACAGGTTGTCCCGCCTTCACGCCAAGAGGCAGGGGAAGTTATTTTTATTAAAGAGGGCACATTTTCTGCAAATCTTTTGCTGTTTTTTTTTTTTTGTTGTTGTTGTTTTTTTTTCATTGACTATACAAAGATACTCTGATTCAAATCAAACAGTTCAAGACTCTTTTGTAAAGCAGTTTAGATATTGTTTTCCATTATTAAACGCATCAACATCAACCTGAGCATGTTTGTCATTACATCATCAACTCTTCATCGACACTCATTTGAGCACTCAATGACGACAACATCCTGTCCCTGACAGCTGCTTCCTCTCTCTCTTTCCCCCTCTGAGAGAGAAAAAGAGAAAACAATACATCCATCCAATTACCTATCAGCTCACCTCAGCCCAAGGGCACAGCGGAGCTCCCATCGGATCCGGGGAGATGCCCAGGTTACAGGCTGCCCACGTCAACAGCTCCTCTCTACACTTCATTAACTCTATTCCTGTATCGACTCCAGCTAGACCTCCTCATTCATTAAGCCCCCGTGCACTGCTGGCGTTATCACAGACTCTCCACGGACCGTTTCATCAGCCCTGTTACGTCTGCAACGGTTACATTCTCATGTGATTCACCAGTCATCGTTTCCTTAAACCCAGAGTGAATCCACAACAGAAAGAAAAGCCAGCACAAGATGAGTTCAGTTGGGGTGAGTTTTAGATTTGCTATCTGGCAGGAAAACGCTACTGCAGTGTATGTCTCTAATGAAGGACAGATTTCAATAGCAAACCAGGGTTATTATCAACTGAAATAATAAAAATAAAGCTGAAATTAAATATAAATATTAGATGAAAACTGAAATCAGTTTAAGTTGAATCAATAATGTGACTCACTGTAAATAACTAGAGTAGAAAAAGCACGAACATAACTAAAAATGAAGGTAAAATTCAAATGAAAACAGAAAAAAGCTACTTTAAAATATAAATAAAAAACTATAATAGTATAAAATAATCCTAAAATAACACTGTAGCAAATGAATGCTAAACGATTTAATGTCACTTTTCTGAGCGGCCCAAGTGTTGATCGGGCTTCCACTGACCCCTTCTAAACAAGAATTACACTCCGTCCCCGGAGAAGCAAGGGCCCGAGAGTGTCAGAAATAGACAGCACCTCAGTGCCTCAGTGACTGTTTAAACGAGAGCTAAGACAGCAAAACTGTCCCCAGACAATAGACAAAGAGTCTCTTCTATTCCTGCTTTCCTCTCTCACTGTCACCAATGTGCATTGCCTGCGCCTGGAAACATCATAAATGTTTTATTTACAGTCGTTCAGCGGAGCAGAAAACAGACAAAATATCTAAAGGGATCCGAAGGCCTGGCAAGTGACAATTTCATCATTGTCTGAGAGCTGTAGGTGTGTTGCTAGCCAAGTGAGAAACTCACACCTGAGGTGATTTTTAGAACGCTTCTACTGTGATTCTGATTCTGGCCCGTTACGGCTAAATGAGTAAAAGACTTTTACTTCAATTATACTTTATGGCACCCAAATGGGCCAGCAGGCTGACGCTTTAAGCAAGCTAATCTGACGAAACCATGGGCCCTCCTATCGATTGCTTATGGGGCTGCTCAAGCCGCCGTGTAATGTGAGACCTGGGAGGTATGGATGTGAAATGGAGGGAGAGAAAGAGAGATATAGAAAGAAATGAGTTAGCGCATGGGAACCAAATGAAGATGAACTGACAAGCAGAAAGCATGATGTTTTTTAGGGCTGTCAATCAATTAAAAATGATTACATAATATGCAGAGTAATTAAACAGATAATCACTATTACAGTATTAGCATATATTAATATTTTTGCAGATAAAAGGCTTAAATTAAGACAATTACAAGACATTATTTTCTTGTTGCATATAAATGCATTGAACACATTACAAAAAGTGACAAAGTCACATGTGTTTGTTTAATTTCCCTTTTTACACATGGATAAGGGGCATGATTAAATGTGTATTAAAAAATAAAATAAATGCACTATATTGACAGAACTAATATTTTCAAGATAAAAAATAAGTGACTGAAAGAAAGAATGGGTTGTGTTTTATGTTTAGTGCAATGGATCATACCTAGTTCAAAAATATAATTGTACAGTATTTGTATCAATGATAAAAGCATAGAACATTTACTTAATGAGTTCAAAGACTTCATAGCACTTTATTGACAAGTTTTGAACCTTAGTTATTCAAGCACAACAACAGTTTTGCTGATGTAAGGCAAAACCTTTATGGTATTGATCCAATGATCTGATTGAAAGAACTGCCAGGATTTCACAAAATCTGCCCCCTTGAGCAGGCTACATCCACTCTGGATACCCCCCCCCCCCCCCCCCCCCACACACACACACACACACACCCCACCCCACAAAAAAAAAAAAACCTAAAGGTTTTGTGTCCTTTCTGATTAAGGACTGTTATTACATGTTAGGACTGTTATTGTTATGATTATTACAAACTTCATTCATTGTCATAAAATTGAATTTACATGAGGAGAACCATATTGTATTTTTGTTACCATATTTCACAGAGTTCAGAAAGCTACTTTAAATGTGGCAAAAATAGGCACAGCACTAACACTCAGCTCACACCTACATTCCTGCTAAGTGATACTGCTCCGGTCATGTTCGCAGTGTGAATACTGTAACCTGTTAATATGGCCACAAAATTAAAAAAAAAAAAAACCTTTTGTGTGTGGTGTGAAGCAGGCCTTGGCTTATACTGTACATTCAATCTCTTCTGAAAGAAAAACAAGGACAGAGGAGAAAAAAAACTCTTTCCCCACCATTTTTTTTTTTTTTTTAGTTGCCAGCCACCACCATCATTTTTGATCAATTTTCACAAAATTTTCATGGCCCCCCAAATATTTTGTTGTATGAATATCTGAACATGCAATATATCAAAAATGAACAAAGCCTCTGCTTTTAAACAAACAAACAAAAAAAAGCCTGTTTTATTCCAGCTTAATGCATTATTTATTATCAACACTTGAATATAGGTAAGTTTCATTTTAAAAAAGCAACATTTTGAGCAAAAAGCTGGGGAAGTTGCGTTTTTGTCAAAGACAAACATCTAAATCTGGATCGGATTCAGAACGATGATCAAAACTTGAATGGAGTAGATCGAGTCCATCAAAGCTTGCACAGTCCTGTAGCTCGTCCTGGGTCAACATTTCATTCAGTAACATTAAATGTTGTGTAATTGTTCTGGTGCAACTTCACACGATCAGCAAGGTGCGTGGAATAAAAACAAAATTAATTTTGGACAATACCAGCGACACTTGTGACGTCAAGGGGTCAGAACAAACAAAAGATGCGGCTGAAAAAGGAATATTTTTTATTTTGCCAACGAGTTTCGGCACACAGGACATTCAGTAACATTAGGCAGTTTTGATTTAGGCCTATATGCGGTTTAATGTTGATGATCGCGTTATTTTATGCATCTGCTTACATGCTATGGGGGAGAAAGGGGGAGAAAGGGGGAGAAAGGGAGAAAGGGGGGGGGGATAAAAAGAAAAGAAAAAAAGAAAAAGGTCTTTATGTCATTGCAGTGCTGCTTAAAAGCAAAATGATCCATCAGATCTCCTGGATGTCTATATCAGCCAGTTTTAACATCTGTCATATTGTTAACGTTTTCCAGTTTGACTCCTGTCATTCTAAAGAGCAGATCCTTCCTGTAAGATTCAGTCCTAGAAATTCTCCGGGTAACCTTCTCACATTACAGAGACACTTCTCTCACACACAGACTGTCTGCGGAAAGAAAAAGGCAAAGGACAGCATGAACACAGCTCAGTAGCTCGAAGCCCCACAGGCTATAAGACGAAAGAAATGACCGTGGTGAGGCCTCCACAAAGCTTATGCAGTCAGCAATTTTCCGTCAACGTAGGCGAATCCTGTTTCCCCGCAAGGAAATGATGGCAATACAAGATGAGAGAAGATGAAGACAAAGAATGAAATGTGTCAGGGAAACTCCAAAAAGATACATGTCGACAGCTATTATTGCTTTGAAGGCTAGTCTTCAGCTCACCAGGTCATGTGACACAAGCTCTTGTTTGAATCTCAAATGTTTAACCAAATATCAGCACAGGATAAAAATTCTCAACACACTCTTATGGCAATTCATAATATTTTACTTCTTGGCAATGGCAAACTGGTGGCTAATTCGTATGAATTCATATGATTTTATTCGTACGTTCTGGAGCCATCTGCTTACGGCCCAGTGACGTTATGTTCACTTTTTTCAAAAAATCTTTTGTTTTCGTGCGATTCGGCACCTCGTAAAATAGTGATGTTTTCTTGTGAGATCGGCTAGAACATTCTCCGTTATTGACTGCACGGTTATTGATTAAAGATACGAGAAATTCATGCTTTTACAAGACGTATACTTGTTTCTTTCTCTCTATCCTCCTCGGTCTCACAGCAAACACTATTACGCATCACCAAACTCAACAGCAGCAGTGCTGACTGGAGAGAGCAATTATCCGTCACTTTGGGGAGCTCATTCGCACCTTCCTACAGGAAGACCTTTTCCGACATACAGCGGAGGCAAACTCTGCGATTGTGCCGCCCTCTCAGCCCAAAACCTTTGGCAGCTTTCCTCAACACTTCTGATACAGTTATAGCACTCATTAAGACAAAGAACTAGTTTGACAGCAAATTAAGAGTGTTTTTCTTCCTATTCTTTTTATAGACAAGTCATTCTTTTCATTTATCAGACACTTTCTTTTCAAAACCTTTTCACATGAACATTGTGAACGGGAAACCCTTGTGAAAGTTGCTGTCTAAAACTCTTATTCTTTACTGTTGGCTTGTCACAGCTCGCTAAAACAAGAAAAGTTTAGTCGGCAGAGAAAGAAAGAAAGGAAAAAGCAGAAGATTCAGACGTGCAGTTTTACATTTACATTACAACATCTTATCAAAAGAGGCTTACATTGCATTTCAAAGATGCTTTTATCTATGCATTTAGGAATGCTAATACAGGAGCGCTGAGGATCTGATGACAGGAAATATTTGTTCACTCTGTCTTTAAATTTTGCTGCTGGGAAAAATGTCAGCCTAATGTACCATCTTTGCATAATGGGTTTTCACAATAATGCCTCAAGTATGAGAATATTATGTCATTGTGATAGAAAAAAAATAAAATAAGTCAAGGCAGCTAGAGTATTAAACATACACTATTTTTCAAAAGGTTGGGGTCTGTAAGATTTTTTTTATTTTTATTTTTTATTTTTTTGAAAGAATGTCTAATGTTCATCAAGACTGCATGTCTTTGATCAACTAAAATACAGTAAAAACATTGTGAAATATCATTAATAAATAGCTACTTTCTATTTTTATATATTTTATTTAATATCATTTATTCCAGTAATACAAAGCTGAATTTTCAGCATCTTTACTCCAGTCTTCAGTGTCACATGATCCTTCAGAAATCATTCAGATATGCTGATTTGCTGCTAAAGAAACACTTTTTCTTATTATTAATGTTGAAAACTAGCCTGGATGCCAGCCGAACTTAGCCCCGCCCGCAAAATGTTTAGGTCTGAGTATGACGACGTCAGGCTAGTTGAAAACACTTGTGCTGCTTAATTTTTTTTTTATTCTTCCAATATTCTTTGATGAATAGAAAGTTCAAAAGAACAACATTTATTTAAAATAGAAACCTTTTGTGACATTTTTGTCACTTTTGATCAATTTAATGCATGCTTGTGTGAAAATGTGTAGATTTTACTGTATACATAATATTTAAACCTAATCACTGCCTTGCTATAAATGCAAGTGCTGCATTTTATTTCTACATGGATGTCTAAACTTGCATGATTACTATTGATTGCCATTGATGAAAATGTCTGTATATTCCCAATACATCACTTGTAGGAATATATATTTATATTATACAGTATAATATAAATAGGTAGGGGTGGTGTAGTGGTGGTGTAGGGGTGGTGTGGAGCAATGGATAAGACACATGCCTTTGGTGTGAGAGACCCGGGTTTGAATCCACTGTGAGACACCAATGTGTCCCTGAGCAAGACACTTAACCCCTAGTTGCTCCAGAGGCGTGCGACCTCTGACATATATAGAAATTGTAAGTCGCTTTGGATAAAAGCGTCAGCTAAATGAATAAATGTAAATGTAAATAATATAATATATATTTATATAGAAATGCCTTTTCTATAATGCTTGGATGTATTTATGTGTAAAAGAAAAAGAATCAAGCTTCTTAACCTATTGAATGACAATTTTTTGAAGAATGTAATTAAAATCAATCAACTGTACCAGTTGTATAAACATTTATATCAAAAGATTATTAAATCAATCCACTATGCATGAAGGCACCGCGTTGACTGAGAATATGGACCATTTCTGACTGTATATCATGTCAAACATTCAGAGCTTTATAATGAGCCAATTGTTTATCAAATAAAAAGTGCCGGTGGAATATTAATAAAGCTGAGAGAGAGTCCTGACATTAGTCATGTCCGATTAGAAAAAGAAAAAACACACATGAGATTCTGACTTGGTAGTACTGCTAAACCAAGCAAATCAAACCTGGAAAATGCAGAGAATTTATTACTGCATCACTTCACACTGCTGAGCATGTTACCCTTAGACTTCTGATCCACTTTATTCTACATTTCCACCACATTAAAAGATAATTACATCTTACTCGACTGTAATCTTCTCTTTTCATTAAACACACTTTGAAAATGTCATTATATCTTTTATAAAGCGGCAGTCTCATCGTTTGAATATAATTACAAAGCAGCAATATGAGACAATGAATATTTTTCGTCATCTACAGGCATTGTAAGTGTGGAGGCCAAGCCTGAGGACAAAGACAATAGATGCATTGGTGGCATCAAGCTCTCTTTAAACACCTGTGATGATTGAGAGGCTCAAGAGGCTCAAGGTTCAACATCATTAGTACATTGTATTTCAGGAATCTCAGAAATTGCTGGCAGCAATTCATATGTTTGTAACTGAATTCAGAGTTCAGTTAATGGGATCAGAACTATTCAGCTCATGAAAATAAGCTGCACTGAAGATGTTCAAAACAAGACAATCATTTCCCTCTGGAGCAGCACAGGTGATGCATAATCAATTAAATCAGTAAATATTCAGCCTCAAAAAGAGATTGTCAAAAAGGATAATGACTTCATATACTTTTTTGAAATTGAATCCAAATAGGGTGATCAGAACCCAGACACAAAGCAAAATAGTCTTGTATAACCCTGAAGGGGTTTATTTTGCACTAAAGATTTGGTGAATGTACATTTCGCCACTTATTACTAACCAAATAAATAAATAAACTGACATGAAATAGTGAGTTGAGTTGAAATTGTTTGATTATGTGCAAAGAAAGAGACTGAGGAGTGATACGAAAAGCACTGAACTACCACATTGTAGGAAATTGCTTGTCAAGGACAATGGTGAAATATACAGTTCAGCGATCATTACCAAAAAAAAAAACTCAACTGCAGAATGCTGTGACTGACTAATCCCAATTTAGTATTCCAGAGCGCGGTGTAATAATTTTGTATAATGACCACTAAACTGTATAATCTTCCATTGCCCCAGACAGCTGATTTCCTATAGCTATGCTAGTTCAATATTACTCTGAGGTAATATTTCTTCCCACATAATATAGATAATTTAGACCAAAATCAATATCTCATTTGCATTTCTTCATTTATTAAGTGGCCAAGTGATAAGTGGGATAGCCTAATGCGCAGACAGCCAGTCAATTTCACAAAATAAGGCCCTTCAGGGTGATACGGTAAATTGGTACCAAAACACACACTTACCCCAACACTGTCCTCCAACATGTACTGTTTCCAGACACGTCCAGTGTCACTGTACAGGAGCATGTAGGCACTGACCCAGTCCGTGCTGCCGTGACGACCTTGTGTGGCCATTGCTGTAACCTCCATTCGGTCCTGAAGGTCAACCTGCAGCCAGGGCGACCTGTCCGTCGACTCTGGGCTCCAACCACCTCCTCCTAGAGAACCCCATAAGACCTCTGTCAATGTCTATTAAAATCTTATTCAACTTTGAGTGTCATATGGTGTCCTTGCTCAAAAGCAAGACATACAGGAAAGGAAACTGGTAAAGGTTTTCATTTAAGAAACTACATAAAATGATAAAAAACTGCTTTTCAGTTGGATTTGTATTCATGGGGTGAGCTGGTGTCAATCAGTAGACGTCTTCCACTCCAAAACAAGCCAAGAGCCTCAACCTCTTGACCTCACTTAACATGTACAGCATTCACTTTGAATCAGAGAAGGCTGTCGGCACATGTGTTCCATTTAAAGATGCATTTCTGCCTCTACAATCCTCCAGCTCAGAACTGTATGGAGAAATTGGTCTGACTTGGGCAGAGAGGTTCATTACTCAAGCACAGCGGACACCACAGGAGCAGATCAGAGCAGAATTTTAAACCGGGGACCTCTGACTTGAAAGAAGCAGCGTTTACACAGACCCCCTAGAGAGAGGAATCATTTAGTTTGTTACAGATGCATGCAGGTTGAGTTTGGTCACATCTATAAATAGCTCAGGACATGCAGAGATAGGGCGAAAGCAAAAGCTCAATAATGTATCAAACCTGCAACTTTCGGAAGTTGTAGTTTTTCTTTAATTTTTTGGGCATGAATTAATTGCACATGGATGCAGTAAATATTTAATAAGTGCTTTGCATCATTGCATCTTGTAAGGATTTTCTTCGCCTTATAATTTATTCATACGTTTTAAACAAAGATGATGATGATCTTAAAAATATAATGTAAAATATTTTAATTGCATAAAACATTGTATAATAATTGTATAAATATGAAGAATATTCTCACACAACATAAATACATTAACATGCACACATGTAAACAAAAATGTTTTTGAAAGAAATATCTTAAGATTACCAAGATTACCATCATTTGATTAGAAATAAAGTAAAAACAACCATATTGTGAAATAGTATTACAACATAAAATAACTGAATATAATTAAAAAATGTTATTAATTATAGTGATTATTAATCCAGTCTTCAGGGACACATTTTGAATGGGACGTTTGTATAATGAAGGGGTCATAAAAAAAAAAAAAAAAAAAAACATGACTCTAAGAAGTATTACATTTTCTAGGTGTCATTTATGTTGTCTCCTTAACTGACACAGATATGAATGAATTAACAAACAAACAAGAACTTAAACTTACCATCTCTTTTGTTTAGCTTGGCAAAATACGCAGCCCGACTGTCTGAGAAATGAGAAGAGCTCTGAAAGGAGGTTGCAGGCAGAAGAGATGCTAGAGTTCCATCACAGCTGTCTGGATAAAACAACAAATACAAAACAGACAAATATTAGCTAATGTGAAAATAAACCCTTCTACTCACATTTTCTTCAGGCGAATCCTTTACTGTTGAGATAATAATCTTCCGTCAGACCGGTGAGATGGATCTCTTCACTAATAAATCAGTAAAACAATCCTGATAGTGTGGAACTTCATGGCAAATTCATGGTTTTATATTGATCATATCACACCTAGTTGTACGCTAGTCTACATATTGAGAGTCAGAGTAACTGAGTGAACCTTTTTCTTAATAAGTTCAGACCTGTAGATTTGAGGCACAACCTGAAAAAATCAATGTACAGATCTCAGATGAAATTAAGTTGAGCAATTATTTGAATAAAATTAAACAAATAAGGTTAGGCATTGACATGGTCTTAAATATTGTATAATAGTTGTAATGAAAAAAATGGATAAGTGGTCAGAAGCTTAAAAATGAGATGGAGAGAAAACAGGTTTCTGGGTCAAGAAAGCAACTGCTGAAGGTTATCTCTATGGTAACAGCAAAATATACCTCCGTACTTTAGTGAAAGTGTCATAATTAGGGTTAAAACTCAGTAGGGGTCTTGACTTTACTGTTTGATAGAAAAGGGTAAGTGCTATATGTATCATGTAAAGTTCACAGACAAGACAATAAATCACCTATTTATACTATACTACTACTACTACAAAAAAAAAAAATCTAGCTTACAAAATTAAAAAAAAAAAGATATAGTACAAATCTTGCCTATAACCATGCTTTTGCAAGGACAATGAAAGTTGCCACTAGAGTGTCTGTCCTCACTGAGACCTCCAATGGCTTCAAGACACAAATACGTTAAAACCTACAATTAAACACCACACATTTTGAACTGTAAAGACAACTGCATGTTTTTAATAAATTACTGAAAATCAAAATTATTTTAATCAGCATATTGACAAACCCATCTCGAACCTTCTCCTGGGTGTCTGCTAAAGACGCTCAGCTTCTTTCACTATGGTTTTCATTACAGCTCCCAAATGATGTGAATTACTTCACATTGCAAGCAAAGGCCTTGAGGCAGGAAGAAAGATATGAAAGAGTAATATGTGATATGTGAATATAAGTGAAAGTCAAAGGCTTTGAAGGGCACTTAAATAAATTGATAGCTATAAACATAATGAAATTATAGTCACCAGTTGTAAGTTCTCAGGGTCAGATACTATACAGTATGAATAAGTACTTTAATCACAAAAAGCATCACAGACAAATGCTGCACGCTCCAGATAACCCCTCCTTTTAAATTTAGACGACATATGTTTAGCTATTAACCTCCTGCTAAGCGCTAACCACTTTTGACCTTCATACATATGTGAAGTCACCGCAGTGTCTGAATCTCTTCTCTGTATCATATTCTTATGTTCAAGCTCTCTTGACCTTTGCAGATTCCTAGTGAGACCAACAACAGCAGAAAACAAAATCTCTTTCCTGAAAGCTGTCATGAAACGTTATTCGTTTTGGAAATGAGAAGCTCTTATTTCAGAAGACCTTACAATCTCTCGTTCTGCATGTATTCCTAAGCAGTGATGGCATCAATTCACCAAAATCCAAGGTATGGCAGACTCTGAAGACGTCATCCAATCTCACTCCCTCGACGTGACAGTCCCACTTTCAAGTACTTCACACAACTTTTTCCAGCATTTCAAAGCTCAAAAGTCTGAATATTATTCAATTAAAATGTCAAAATAAAATACCAAAAACATTTGTTGTTCATCCTTCAAAGATTATCCTCATTTGTAAAAACTAAAAAGTGTCGCGATGAAATATTTTTTTATTTTAAAATTCTAAAAGTATTTTATTTATTCTAAGAAGATGTTAAATTATCACTATGGCCAGCAGCATAGTGACCACCAGCAATCACTATTATAAAAACTAAAAATCTATTTTTGTCATTTTTTTGTACAGAATTACGTAGGAAAAGTCACAAAGTCTAATGAAAAACAAAAACATTTCTTAAAATTGGAAATGAATTTAGACAGCGAGTAAAGAGCACTTCCTTTATAATCAATGAAGTTGTCTGTCAGTTCAGCACAAACTCATTGAGTGCGAAAACTTTTAATCAATTAATCTGTCAAAACTGCACAACAAATATTTTATTTACATCGCGTCTCCGCATTGTTTGTTATAACAAGAGGATTTGGGCACTTGCAGATCTTAGTAAACTTGCGCTAAACATAAATTCAGCATTTTGAACTATACTGATCGGATTCTCACTACCAGTAACTTAAACAACTTGTTCATTCATTTCAACAGAAATCCCTGTGATTGGCTACAATGTTCAACGCTAAAAAATATCATTATAAATAGACACATTGACAAACTCACATGACATAATAATAAATTAATAATAAATTTATTTTATAATGCGCCTTTCTCAAACTCAAAGCGCTACAGGATACAAAGCAAAATCAAACAATCAACATTGCATCAGAACAAGTGTATAAAAAATAAAAAAAAATAAAAATTTTTTTTATAAATTAAAAGCAGTAGTAAAAAGATGAGTCTTAAGAAGTTTCTTAAAACAATCCACAGAAGAAGCATTTCTGATAGGTGCAGGTAAAGTATTCCATAACTTTGGCGCAATACAGGAAAAGGCTCTTCCCCCCATAGTTTTTAATTTAAAACGAGGCTGCAACAAACAGAGAGAGACAGCAGAGCGGAGAGAACGAGCAGGAATGGATGGTGTAACCAAATCACAGATGTAATCCGGAGCCAACCCATGTACAGCTTTATAAGTTAAAATCAGAATTTTTAAATCAATACGTGACTGAACTGGAAGCCAATGCAATTGCTGGAGCACTGGTGTAATGTGATGGCATGAGGATGTGTGAGTCAAGACGCGTGCGGCCGAGTTCTGGATATATTGCAACCTCTTAATAGAGTTTGCTGGTAGACCCACAAAAAGAGAATTACAATAATCAAGTCTCGATGTGATAAAGGCATGGATAAGCCTCTCTGCATCAGGCCTAGAGAGAAACGGTCTGATACGTGCTATGTTCCTCAGGTGAAAAAAAGCCACCTTCGTTATATTTTTAAAATGTGAATTAAAAGTAAACTGGGCATCAAAGATCACACCCAGATTACGGACCTGGTCAGAAGGGGACAGCTGGGTATTGTCAACTGAGATTCTAAAATCCTTACATTTACCAACATTCACTGAAGTTCCAATTAATAAGACTTCCGTTTTGGAGCAGTTTAGTTTTAAAAAATTGAGTTTCATCCACCCTTTGATTTCCAGCAAACAATCAGACAGTATCGAAGAGGAAGAATTAAGATCAGGTTGAGAGCTGATATAAATCTGGGTGTCGTCTGCGTAACAGTGATAGCTTAGGCCATACTTCTGAATGATCTGCCCGAGAGGCAGCATATAGATACTGAATAAAACAGGACCCAAAACTGACCCCTGAGAGACACCCTGACACAAAGGAATAGTTTGAGACCTGTTAGAACCCAGGTAGACAAATTGGGAGCGATCTGAAAGGTAAGATCTGAACCAGTTCAAAACAGTTCCAGACAGACCAGTCCACTTTTGCAGTCTGTCCAATAATATACCGTGACATATGGTATCGAATGCAGCAGTAAGGTCTAGCATGACCAAAATGCCACAAGCCCCAAAGTCAGCTATAACGAGGAGATCATTCAGAACCCTGACAAGAGCAGTCTCTGTACTGTGTCCAGATCTAAACCCGGATTGAAATCTTTCTAAAAGGCTATTTGTACAGAGATGAATATGGAGTTGGCCAGCAACCACACGCTCTAGCACTTTTGCCAGAAAAGGTAAATTAGAGATCGGTCGATAATTTGACATAACGGTGATGTCACTCCCAGCTTTTTTAAGAACTGGTGTAATCACAGCCATTTTTAGCATAAACATCACAAAACGCATAAACATTACAAAATGTTCTACTTTGGATGTACCAATGAACATAACAGTCTCCATAAACATGAATATAACAACCAGATCGCTCTAATTTACTTACTTTTCTGTTTTATTAAACAATACAGATTAAATTGTACACATAGTAATATAACTCTGTTAATCCTGCAATAAAAACATCTTACTTGCATTGACGTGACCAGGCAGACAAGGTATGGCACTTGCCATACCCTGCCATATCCAGTTGACTCCCCTGTTTCTAAGATGCCGCATAAACATTACAAAATGTTCTACTTTGGATGTACCAATGAACATAACAGTCTCCATAAACTCCCTGGCATCTGAGCCACTGAAGACATAGTGGATGAATTGCATTTCTGAAGGAAATGTGCCAAAGAAGTTAGGTAAAGTCTTATATGTTTGTACACATACTTTTATGCCGGACTGCTTCGCAAACGAGGTCAGTTCAATGCTGAATTTGCACAAAAGTTGATTCTAATAAAAGATGGGTTGATACCAACTGTTCAATACCAACTGTTCGATACCAACTTCATCTCCAGAACAAGTAAGTAGTGCACTTAATTTTTTGTGTGAATGTTTCCAAATCATGTTTCTGAATGTGCTTGTTAGCATGCCGTAAGGCTAATGTGGCTAAAGATGATTATGTAAATTATAACCGTATTTAAACAAAATGATATCTGTCCAATCTCCCTGCAGTATATATTCTCTGGCTCTGAAGGAATCTTACTACAGTTCCCACATGAGCACCTGTACAAGTTAACTCCCCAACAACTACATAAATTCATCAACTAACCATTCAGAAACGCCCTGTTGCATTCTAAAAGTTACTTATTCTTGAGTCTCTAGTGTCCAACTCCGGTTTGAACGTATAAGGCTGAACACCTCTACTGACAATTTCTGGCATTTTGGCTGTGTGAGATTCTCCAGTTTTCAGAGTACCCAAAGCACGAGCTGTAAAGGCTCAGACTATTCCTGGAAAGGGGGCGGGGAGCAGCAGCTCATTTTCATTTAAAGGTACACACAAAACGGCGTGTTTTTGCTAATACCCAAATAGTGGCAAATTGGACATGCTATAATAAATATCTGTGGGGTATTTTGAGCTGAAACTTCACAGACACATTCTGGGGACATCAGAGACTTACATTACATCTTGTAAAAAGGGGCATAATAGGCCCCCGTTAATACTTAATGGTGCTTTTCCACTGCATGGTACAGCTCGGCTCGCTTTGGCTTCAGCCATTTATTTGTTCAAGTTGTGTGTGACGGTCATTGAAAGCAAGTCGTTTAAAAAAGTCGTGTGAACAAATGATACTGCGTGGCTGTTGCAAATCGCAAATCCAATGACGTTGGTAGTGACGATTCTCTCTGACCAATCAGTGATCTGCAGTGTTTACACGTCACATTTTAGTATCGGTACAGCACGCTTGGAACCTCAACTGAGGTGGTACTATTTAAGTGAATACCATGCAGTACCGTACCATTCAGTGGAAAAGCGCCAAAAAGTGAGCCGTACCAAACCGTACCATACAGTAGAAAAGCGTCATAAACCACTCTTAAGATCAGCAATTTGTAATTCATATAAATTGATACTATAATAAGATAAAAAAAAAATTAAAAGCGCTGTGACTGACACTGACTATACAACTTCAGTTTTCCCAGAACATACATTGACGTCACTAAATGGTGATGGCACAACTATAAGAGCATCACTCATAGGTATCTGCACAGCCCTACCTATATATACTGTAGGATTTGTGGGCAAACCAAACACAAATTAATCTTCCAGATGATTCGTTCAAGCATAATTTCACACAAAACTCAACCCCTCAGACCCCAAATCACCAATCCAGAACCATAAAATCCAGGCTTCAGCCAGTCTACGCCAACCAACGAAAACCCCCAGCTAAGAACTTTACAGCCATGCAAGCTTCAAAGAGATGAGCCCAGCTTAAGGAAGAACGTTGTCAACGTTAGATAGTTTTTATGTGTTGGAATAATCAATAAAGTCTTGTTTGTATTTTAAAAATAAGTGTTCTTGTGTTTTGTGCTTACGAATTTAATGTCTTAAACTGCTGATCTAAGTTACATTGCTAATAAAGAGTGCTTTCACTAGTTTGGATATTTATATCCACTGCAGAGCTGATTTACGGCCTGTTCAAATGAACGCTGGACGAGTCATTTGCTCGGCCGTATAAGTGATTCTTTCAAGATTTCCTATAAATGTATTAATAATTTCTTTTGAGCTAAACTGACCTGTCTGACCCTTACACTACGTTGAGACCAAATACTATTCAGTTGATCAGTGATAATCTCTCTCACCTTTGACGTTGTTGCTTCTTCCATTCCATCAATTTCTGATCCTGACTGCCCCCTTGCTTGTCTCTTCCGCTATCCTGATTATAAGTAGTTACATCTTCAGCTGGCCCCGATCTACCATCCGGGCCCTTGCGCAGAGAGGGGCCCTCCGTTTTTTTTTTGTGCTATATAAAAATAGTATACACATGGCTTGGCCTCGATCTTGACAATTATCCAATCAGAATAAAAAAAAAGTTGTTTACAAAAAATGAAGTATCGTGATTGTCTGTTTCATATGTCAGTTGGATGGCTGGACAGGTGATGATTGGAAGCAGGCCGCATGCACTGTGTAGATTGGCTAATGATAAAGGTGGGCGGGCATAGAGCAGGTTGTTTACATCGTACTGATTCAAGATCAGTTTTTTAAGAACGATTTAAGATTAAAAGAGTGGAATTCATTTGTAACAGATTCACGGTCAGATTGGGTTGTATCAGCGAGTGTGGGGAAATTAGCGGAAAGTTGGTGTTGGTGTCCAAAAAAATGGACAGCAACCAAAAGCCCAGCGGGGCTGCCAAGAGAAAAAAAAAAAAAAAGAAGGAAAAGGAAGAGAAAGAAGCGGCTGCTATGGAGGAGGATGTCAAGGAGGATAACCACCATTAGCTTGGAATAATCGCTGCCCTCTACCGGCTAAGCTCAGCCTCAGCTAACGGGAGCTAGCTTTAGCGAAGTTGTTGTGGAAAAAGACAGAGATGAGGCTGGTCATCATCAGCAAAAAGAACAAGGTAATGTTGTACATTGTACAATGTACATGTTGTACACACCTGGTGGGCCTTAGTATTGTGTGTGTGTGTGTGTGTGTGTGTGTGTGTGTGTGTGTGTGTGTGTGTGTGTGTGTGTGTGTGTGTGTGTGTGTGTGTGTGTGTGTGTGTTTGTGTGTGTGTGTGTGTGTGTGTGTGTGTGTGTGTGTGTGTGTGTGTGTGTGTGTGTGTGTGTGTGTTTGTGTGTGTGTGTGTGTGTGTGTGTGTGTGTGTGTGTGTGTGTGTGTGTGTGTGTGTGTGTGTGTGTGTGTGTGTGTGTGTGTGTGTTTGCGTGTGTGGAGTGGGTCTGGTCGTGCGAAGGTCAGCTGCCTGCACTTTGTTGGTTGTCACTATATTTTTTATCGCCTTCTTCTTTGGAGGGTGTGGTTGTCAGGTAGGGGAGGGGGGCCCATGAGCTTCAGTGCCCAGGGGCCCCTGGGGGTACTAATCCAGCCTTGATCTTCAGGATCGCTTTTGATCAGAAACACCATCAGCTTTATTCGTGAATATGGAAAATGAAAATATGCTTGCCTGTCTTTTTGACATTTTGGCGATATTAACTTATTTTTATTAGAATAAATCATTAGATATGCACTCTCTCCCAACTTTATGCTTTACTTGCTCGCAAAACAGTAAGAAGTGAGAAACAAATCAATGGTAGTAGTGATCACTGGGCACGTTTGTTGAAGTCCGAGTCCGAGCGCGTTTGTTTCCAGTGCCCAATAGCGTCTGGCTGCAGACTTCAGTCACCTGCGCTTCCTCTGCAAGTGACTTCACTAACTATAGGGTTATGGTAGGATTAGGATTTGGTTTAGGGTAGGATTAGGTGCATGTAATTATGCATAATTTACTGTTATTGCTATGGTAAGTTCATGCATGTAGTCTGAGAGTGCAAGTCTGAGAGTGCAAGTGCAAGTCTGCAGCCAGACCCAATTCTGCAGTAGAGTAGAGGACAATACAGGAGTAGAGGAGAATATACGAATATTGTTTGTTTGGATTTTTACACTTCAAAATGGACCATATTCATAAAAAGAATTTTGGTGTATGCACAATTTGCAACCCGGACATGGTACAGTATGTAACTGTATCTTATGGATAATTTCTCATAATATCAAGAGATTATGAAGATATTTGATGTTGAGTTTTCTTGCTGACTGAAACATAAAATAGATGGTGTCAAATAAAGTGTCGAGCAAAGTGAACAATATGAGTCTCAAATTAAAATTAGTGTATAATGTATATGTTTTCTATGAAGATAGACTTCAAAGAAGTTAGTGACAAAACGTCATGACATCCAGAAACATTCTCAAATAAAAAACATAAATATAAATAGCAACGTAAATAAAATATCACCAAAATGTATAATAGTCTATATATAAATAAATAATACTAAAATAACACTGGACCAATTAAGCTATTCTAAACTGTTTTTATAAGATTCATATAATTTGCATATAGTTAAACTATAAAGGTACCCTTTTGAAAAAGTAGCTACCTCTAACAGAAAGTACGGATATATGATATTATACAATCATATGCACAAGGCTAATTAGCCTTGGCATATTTAGATTTTGTCTATTCATCAATGCAAATTTACTGCAACTGCTGCTATGCAAATCTAATAGGATGTGGATACAAGTTATTATTATTGTATTTAATTAATAAAGTTATATTCATTAATTTTGTATTTATTATATGAATAATATACTTCTGCATTTGTATAATAAGGCTGTTCTATTTATTTATTTTTGCCCAAGCATGTATAAAGTTGTGAGGATTTGTGTAAATAATAATAGCAATAATTAATTCCCAAGTAAGGGAATGAAATGTAAAGTAATGTCCATAAAAGTCGAAACAGTCATCATGTTGATCCTCATTGATAGATGGCATGTAGTGCAAATTATTGAACAAATATGCACCTTTTGATGAAAGGAATAAAAACGTACAAGTTACAAGACATCATGTATAGTAAGCTAGGCTACTAAGTGCGATGACAAGAACCTTTTCGAGAAAGTCTATGGCGGCCCCGGCTCTCCCTGTGTGCTCGTTGAGCAGCGTTTAGGATTACTGTGCCTCCAGCGTGGAGTGGCAGATTATGAGTACAGCGATCTGAGTGTGTCAGCACTCACAGGCCGCTGATCCGGGATAAGGCAGGGGAACAGATCTGCCTGGACTCCAACTCTCTCCCCATTGTTCCACGTCTCCACGCCAGTGCACAGCAAGACACTCTAATCTGCCGTAGAGCAAGCGAGGACACAGTGAAAACTGTCCGCCAAGCGATTACAATAATCACTGCATTCCAGCCATCTGTGGGTCGAGAGTTGTGTTCATTTAGCGAATCCATTCGGTTTCAAATAGTGTCCACGACAGGCTAGAGGGAGCTGAACAATGTTTTCAGCTCGATGGAGAAAAAAAAGGGATTGAGTGCAGATGAGGTAAAATATCATTTCATTGCGGTAAAACCCCTCTGTGTGACCTGCTTGACTGCACTCATATCATGTATGTGAAACAGATGTCTGTAATACTGATTTAACAGCCAAATGAAGAGGATCAAGCTGTTTTCATACATCAGAGTGTCTTATTCGGCCATTATATATCAGCCGTAATACATCAGAACTCCTTAGGGATTATGCCGATGACACTGTCACAAGCTCTAATGGCACAATTCAAGCCCTTTATGATTTAACCTTTTCATTCTTTCTGACAACGATCTCTATTCCTCTGATTTCTATCAACACCATACAGTCTCATTAGCTGTGAGAAATGTAATTCATATTATACCACTACACTTTAGGCATTTGAAATCAGAATCAGAATATTAAATATTTTATTTTGATTGTTTTTATTTTAAAATTATGTTACAGTTCCATCACGAACGCCAGTCTAGGTAACACTGACGCGGCCTATTAATATTTAATGCACTTCATGTTGTTGAAAACAAAGAGTGGGATATATTTTCTTTCTCTTTTCTCTTCTCTTTGTTTTTTTTTTTTTGTTTGTTTTTTTTATATCAATATGGTACAAGAAAATCCTATTCAAATCTATGTGATGAACGAGTTGTCAAAGTAATCTAAAAAGTAACCCACTGAGCAAAGGTACGTACAAAAGACGTCTTTTCAACGTCTTTGTCACACATTGAAAAGACGTCCCTCGAAGAGCCAAAATATGTCAACAAAGTCCACATTTGAACTAGTTTTTAATATTGTACAAAGGTCAAATGGAAGTTAATATCGGACGTTCAGAAGACGTCATAAAAAGACGTAATAAAAACTTTCATTCTGGCTCTTCATGGACATCTTTTCAACATGTGACAAAGACATCGACTTTTGGACGTACCTTTGCTCAGTGGGAATCAAAAAGTAGTCAGAATACATTACCTAAAATTTGTAATCTAGATTACATTACAAACTAAAATTTTTGTCATGTAATTTGGAATCAGTAACTGACTACAATTTGTAAGTATTCTACCCAGTACTGTTTATTTGAAAATAAATATTTTGTCAAATTCTACAGTAAATGTCTTTACTGTCACTTTTGTTCAGTTTAATGTGTATTTGCTGAATAAAAGCATTAATTTGGGTTTTGAACAGTAGTGTAATTTATAAATTAATCAAAGCTGTATTTTTGCTGTTTTTTAAATCATAAAGGGACACCTTTCTAAATAAAACAAAATACCCCAACTTACACAGTCAAACTTTAAAGATAGTACAGTGAGTCAAATCAGTTGAATCATTTTTGTGTATCTGTTCATTTGAAAAAAACTCACAAACAAACTGGTTCAATAGATAGACTGAGAGGGGAGCACTACGCCGCAGCTTGGTGGAAGCTTTGTTTTTTTGTTGTTGCTGGAAATAGGCAGATTTCTCTAAGGTTTTGACTTCTAAATGCAAACAGACATGCGCATATAAAATAAAAAAAAAGAGAGCAACATCTGACAACAAAGGTGTTTACACAGCAATAAAGGTGTTTACGTGCAGACTGAAATCTGTGTAATGGGCAAAAATCTGTGTGCTGAACATGTTTCACTCCAAGAATTTTCCATATTACTCCAATTACACTCCACATGTGCACACCTTTAACAGCTTTCTGATGTTTTTTTCAGTGTCTCCATGTCTTGAATCCATGTGTGTTTGTGTGTTGACATTAAAACCAGAGAAAAACACATCGACTTCCAGTTTTTATGTAAACATTGTAAATTCATGTGTGAATTACACTCTCTGTAATTCAAATCAGTCCCTTTCAGCAAGTACTTGTGCTTAGATCTGGTCTTCATTTACATGTTAGCTGGTAATTCAGAGTCTCTCTTGAACTCTGCTCTCATTTCTCATCATTTCTCTTCTAATAACCACAGGATGACCATTTTCATTAAACTCAAGTGGCATTTGTTTTTGTTCTGCAATCAGTGTGTTTGTGTTAGCAAAGGATGCATTGTCAAAAACAGTCCCTTTGTGATAATATGTATTTAGTATCAATGTAATTGTATTATCCTGCTCTCAATGATAAGCATAAGATGCTTTCTCACTCCTACACTTGCTGGGAAATGAAAGCCCAGTAAATCTGATTCTATCCGCATCCGTCTAGAGCGAGCCATCCATCTTTAACATCATTGACTCCCACTGTCACAGACTGCAGCCCAAACAGATGCTGGCTGCATTAATTATATTTCACAATTGTCAGCAGATTAACGAGGACACTTGTGTTCGCCAGCATGTCATAAATTGCCTTGACTCTGTCAAACTGTAACAATCTTTTGACCTTTGTAAGCATTAAATGTAGCCAAAAGGTCAACACTCAATGGTAAGGCTTAAAACAATAAAGTGAGACAGTATTCAGTAAAAAAAATGACTAAATGCTTGTTTAGTTCTAGCGTACAACTGAGACTTACAGCAGGTGAGCTGATTAGAGAAAGGAAAAGCCATACTGACAGACTATCTGAGCTCAGTGTTTTTTCCCACAGTCTCAGCACTGAAACGCAGGTTAAACAAAAGATGTGTGTGTGTGTGTGTGTGTGTGTGTGTGTGTGTGTGTGTGTGTGTGTGTGTGTGTGTGTGTGTGTGTGTGTGTGTGTGTGTGCTGTATATATATATATATACAAACACACACATATATATATATATACAATATACACAATATATATATATTGCATCATACAAGTAAAAGAGCATCATTTCAGGAATATCTTTATGCACATTTTATATGCGCATTTATTATTAGCAGTGACCAGGGAAGGGACTGCATTGCTGGTGTCGGCAAAATAGCTTTAGTGTCACCAGTGAGGTGAATTGTGCAGCCACAGTGGCTTGGGAAATGTGGCCAAAACTTATATCTCATTGGTGTCACAGTTTGTGTTCGTTAGTTCAAATTTACAGTTTGTTTTTGATCTGTTCTGTTCATGTCTGCTTCTAGATTAGTTTTCACTGCATGTGTTCAGTTCATGTTTCCCTGTGTGTGTCTGTATTCATCTCACCTGTGTTTGGTTCAGTTCAGTTGTCAGTTCTACGTTGGTTTATGTTGGTTGTTCTGTTCCTCGTCCTGAGATTCTGTTTTGTGAAGTTGAGTTTATTTCTAAATAAAGACTTCTGCACTTAGATCCTGTTTTAATCTCTGCTGCAACCAACCCTGACAATTGGTCAGTCAGGTTTTTTTTTTTTTTAATTGGATGAAAACAGTCTTTCGGTTCTCTCTGTCTGGGAGTGAAAAGGCCTTGAGATGGCCTTATGTTTTGGCAACATTCATGCTGGTTTTGGCATGGCTACACAGGTTGAAATAGTCTACCTGCAAAAATAGCCAGCGTAACCAGCCTGTGCCAGTAACATACATTGTCTTATTCCAGTAACAGCTTGTGCAAGCTTGTGCCAGAAACAGAACAGCATTTCCCATCTAAAAAAAAAGTCCAAACTGTTTTTTCTTCCCTTTTTCTTTTCAGCAGTAGTGTGGGGACTGCCGTTAGTGGTGTGTGTGGTCTCTTTTTGAAAACGTGAGTTATGTCCTAAAGCAGTAGCTCTGCATGCACACCGACCCAGGGATTTGCTGGCCCAGCAGTAAGCATGAGAATACTGTTCCATAGACAAACCATATGAGAACTTGACCTTCCCATGCAGATTGGGCAGGAATACTTTTTTTGTGACAGACATGCATCATGAAGCCAAATAGGAACATTACTCAATGCCTTCATACGTTATTCTCTCCAATGACTTTAAGTAGAAATTGTAGCCAGGCCTATGAAACATTAACCCTTCTTTCAAAGTCAATGATAACTACTATCCATTTATGATCTGCAGATTTTTTTTCTATATCTCCTTTAATCATCCCTTTAATACACAGCTGCAAAAAAAATGCATTGCTTATTATGTGAAAAACCTTGATAGTGACAATACTGCTGCCTTCACTTAAAACAAAAGAGGCTCATGCTAATTCTGTGCATATTTGCCAGAAAACTATAGGGACCTTATTGCCAAGACAACTGCTAAACTGATCGAGAGAAGGTCACCCAGCAGGAAACCTAGCCAAGTTAATTTTTAACATCACCCAAGCTGTTGATGAGACTCAAGCTAGGATGTAAAACAGCATGTTACACCCTGAGTGCACCATTGCTCATAATTAAAGGCAGCCAGACAAGACCCAGTATTTTACACAAGAGGAACCCCTAAGTGCAATACAATATATTGCAAAAAGCTTTTTTAACATCTTTAGTGCAATTTTTCATCTAATGGTTTTCTGGAATATGCCCAGGAGCTTCATGCACTTTTTTTTTTTTTTTTTTTTCAGTGACAGTTCTGACACATCTTCCTAAAAGACATCAGAGTCTAGTAGTGTAATATTATAGTGTGCATGGGGGTTGGGTACAAATCCTGATATAATATAGTACATTTTTAGGTAACACATTAGTTTGGGGACCAATTCTCACTATTAGCTAGTAGGTGTTTATTGAGGCAAAAGCCATAGTTAATAGTGAATCTGTTCTCCTCAAACTAAAGTGTGACCAATTTTGATAACAAACTAAACCCGCCTGCCAGTGATCGCCCTGGATTTTCATCTATGGAAAACTTGATTCCCTTGATTTGAATGGGCATGACGACTGAATATGCCTGGCCTTAATGTGATAATCTCAGAACAATTCATTACTAAATGAAATGTCTTCAATTAGACTCTCACCTGCCCATATTTTTTTGTTATCGCTGAACACATTGCTAAACGAATTAAAGCATGATATTTTAGTAACGTGAATTGATTATGATGAATGTCTATTGTCATTTTCCCACTTTCCACGCCTGTGAGATAAGTTTCGTTTTGGCTACTCTGCCAGCTATCATTTTTCAACATTATTGGTCAGCATTTCCGCCTAATAGCTTTTGAACAGCTGTTATTCGGTGGCCTCTGCATGCATGGAGCTGTATGGGAGATTGGCATCACTCGGTCCCTAATTAGGCAGCCTGCACTTCCCCAAAACAAACATTGCTCTACAAAGAGATCCGACTTAATAATGCCAACAAATTGCGTTCTGTCTCCCAGCAAAAACATTTCTGCCTCACGTCTCTGTCTGTGCCAGAATAAAATCAAATGCCTCAGGTAGGTGTGTTGTGTTTGAAATCTAAAAGAGAAAAGATGATTAGAAATTATAACTTTGCTATAATGCAGAACATGATGAACTGGATGTTAAAAGATGTTTTTTTTTTTTAAACAGAGCTGATGGTTTTGGTATATGAGATTAAATGAGTATACTGACATGCTTCTATAGAAGCTCTGAAGAGAAATGAATGAATTGAGGAGGATTGCAACACAGGAAGATCAAGTAGCTCAAGGGTACATGGCAGAATGCAATCCGGTCTTCTATTATGAAGCACAGACCTTTTTTATGGCAAGATCAGCCTTTTCTCCAATAAACACTGAGCATGAAAACCTATAGGAATGAAAATAACAGCTAGAAGGCAACATCAAGCATCATAGCACAAGGAAGAAAATAAAGATACAGAGGAGCATGAGGAAAAGACATGAACCACCAGACCAGAGATCATGATTGTATATCTATGATATTTTGTAAGAATGATGGGTAGTAAAAATGTCCCCTTGGCACACAATACCAGATTGACCACATGTGGAAAAAGTAGTTAAAAGACATATTAAATTCAGTCAAAGGTTATTTAGACGGTGCCACACATTGGCTAAGTGACTTAAATCCTCTTCTGCTATTGATTCCTGTCTGAAATTGGGAGTCTTGACGTCACGCATTGCTAGATCATTGTTAACCTGTATGCTGGACAGAGTGAGGGAATGCCTAAGGTTACTGTCCTGTGAGCTTCTGGTGAATATCACATGTGTCCGCTTCCATCCCATCAGCCCAGATGGTGGGGCACATGCTTTGCCCCCAGCTGGCTCATGGAAATGTCACAAGATTGGCTAGCATTTAGTTCATTATGGGGGGCGGGGGAAATACAGGAGCAGTAAGTTTTACTTTTGCTGATGTTCTTTCTTTCAATCTCTGTGTTATATACCTTTATAGAACATGACAATGTTACCACATCACAGTTCTTCAGTGTGACATACTTTGGATTCTAAGAACGAAATAAGGTTTTAACAGGGAGAGGTAAAATAATTTGGAATGGGACACGATACGCTCCTCTTAAAAAAAAAAAAAAAGTTTCAAGGCATGTTTTGGTAATCTTAACACTGGGAAGAATGTTCTTTGATGTGGTGTTTCCCTTCGTGAAAATGTTTTTTTTAATAACTCTCATCAGGTTCTTTAGCTTTACAAATGGAGTCAAACAAGTCTTTTGAAAATCATTCCACTGGGCGTTTGGTGAGAGAGAGAGAGAGAGAGAGAGAGAGAGAGGGAGAGAGAGAGAGAGAGAGAGAGAGAGAGAGAGAGAGGCACTGAAGTGGCATATGCTAAATACTTTTGACATTGCGTAAGCATACTGTTTAAAACAACAGTATCTGACTCTCTTCAAACACCCACAATGAGTTACAACACACTTATTCGTACCACACTTCAATACAATCACTTAAACAATCACTTAAAAGTGAATAGAGTTATATACAAATAATTACATACTGTTTAAACATTTGGGGCCAGTAAGATTGTTTTAAAGAAAAAATGCTTCTATTCCGCAAGGATGCATTAAATTGATTAAAAGTTACAGTAAATACACTAATAATGTACAAAAAAAATATTGTATTGTCAATGTATCATGCCAAAAATATTGTATTATCGCTGTTTTCAGCATTGATAATAAGAAATGTTTCTTAAGCATCAAATTAGCATATTAGAATGATTTATGAAGGATCATGTGACACTGAAGACTGGAGAAATGATGCTGAAAATTCAGCTGTCATCACAGGAATAAAAAGCATTTTAAAATAAAGAGAAAAAAACAGAAAGCAGGTCATGGATTTGATTCTCAAAGAATGCATGAACTGAGAAAAAAAAAAATATAGTCCTTGAATGTAAGCCGATTTGGATAAATACATAAATGTAGCTGTATCACAATTAAACCCAATTTAAGTTTAAAGATAAAAACAGTACTTTTTAAAGCTGGTATCTCAAGGTATGTGATTGGGGGAAAAAATAGCCAAATGTTGGGGGGATTTTAAAATGTTTAGAGGAAAGCTTCAGGATTAACATTCAGATGGAGCCATTGTTAATGTTACATTTCTGTTCTATTATTCCTGTGAACATCTTAGTACTGCAAACACACCGAGGCACTGTAATCAAAAGGCAAATGAAACAGTATCTAACGTTACTCTGACAAGTTACATATTCATGTCTACATGTCTTATCTGCATGTGAATCATGTTTTAATTGGAGAGGGATACTGAATGCACTTGAAGGAAGGTTGATCGCATGCGTTATCGTGGCTGATATAATTCAACAACATTTACCGGAGTGCTGACTGTATGAAGATTTGAGATAGATTAACACCGGGAGCTCACTAGAGATAAATAATGGATGAAAGAATAGAGAACGCAAGATGTAAAGCATTGCAAACCACCATTTAATGTGCATTTCTCATCAATGATCTTCAAATAAATGAAACTAGACCAGCAACAGTGCCATCCTGCCAATAGCTCTCTGGATACTTTGGATTCTAGAACGAAATAAGGTTTTAACAGGGAGAGGTTAAATAATTTGCAATGGGACACGATACGCTCCTCTTAAAAAAAAAAAAGTTTCAAGGCCTGTTTTGGTAATCTTAACACTGGGAAGAATGTTCTGAGTGCAAAAGCCTATTTCATTTAGGACTGATTATTTTCCAGATTTTATCATCAAAAGATATCAGATGAAGGCAAACGAGATATAATGAGAGGCCACATTCATGTTCTAGCTCCTTGTTTGTGCTAATCTCAAACGGACAATTCAGACAATTTTCAAAACATCGCACTAAAAGAGTTTCTTTCGTATTAAAGTAGCTATTTCAAGCTTTACATTTAAGTAATATTTTGCACTGCATTGCGCCAGTTAATTCAGTTCAATTAAATTTACAGAACCAAACAGAAGAATAAAAATACAAAATAACATTTGAACCTCTTTTTCTATTATAGCTTGGATTTACATTTCTTTAAATATATTGATTAACTTTCCCAGAAGAAATTTTACACATGCCAATACTGTAAACATTTCAAGAGAAATATTTCGCCATACTCTAAAAAGAACAAGAGAACAGGCTCTGGTCGAACTCCAGGGAAACGATCCGTTATATATTTTTTGTGCATTTACACTGAGGGAAGAAAGTTATAGGAACAGCGTGATGGATTATCACACAGAGAACAAAAGGAAAGCCATATGTGTGCTAGTAACTGTAAATGATCTGTAATATCTGCAAGAGCAATTCATTCTTGTACCAAAAAGCCACAATGACTGAAAAGATTCATGATCCAAAAAAATGTTGTTCATCTAATCATAACAAATGAGTGATTCAGACAGCCTTTACAACGACTCTTATTTAACTGGCTGAATGATTAATATGTTGACCACAATCCTCCTAAGAGGTCACAGCCCCACTGGGTATAGCTATATCTCAGATCATAGATAGATTATAGATGCATGATCCACAGTAAGGCAGTCTACAACTATCCACTCTATGATGTAGGCACAGAAAAACTACTAAGCTACAATAATTGCAGACAGAGCACATGTGTGTCAATGTCAGCGTTTCAGGACAAGCACGGGTTAATTGAAAATGTATCTTTATAAGATTGCGAGCAGAATATATCTGCTGACTATCCACTAACCTGCAGTACCAAAAAAAAAAAATGTCATAACTAGTTTGTCAGCATCCGAAATTCAGCAAAATCTGTCTCATTCTGGTACGTGTATCTCCTTTTACAGATGTGAAGCAGGGGATGCAGTGATTTAGGCTGAATAAAGCCTTGATTAATCAATATTTTCATGCTCTGACGCCCACACAGCATAAATCAGCATGGAGAATGAAGTCAAGTTTACAATATGGACAACACTGTCAATGCTCTTTGCCGCCTCTACCCTTTCAAGGTGATTTATGTGCTATAATCTTAATGACATTCTCTCCATTGTCTCTTGTATGACTTTCCAAGATGAGTCAGTGCAATTTATTATCTTTTTACATAAGTTAAAACAGAAGCAAGTTAGCTGTGCATCAAAATTTCAAAGAAAATCTGAACAGGTCCTTTCTCATGTACGCTAACCCTAGTGCCAAACTATTATACAGGAAACGGGGAGGAAAATCCTCTAAAGTTTCCCTCCCCTACAAAGCCCACAGGGAATCTGGTCAGCTCCACAGGAGAGCTCCCTTTAAAAAGCCTCCCGCGTTTGACCTCATAAGAAAGTTGAAATAAACGACTCTATCATGCTAATGCCCGACAAGACTCTGCTCTCCCCCACTGAGAGGGGAGTTGTATTTAGAATGTTAAATCAATCCGCCTGCACCACAACAGCACTCTGACATGCGTTCAAGCTGAATAAATATCTGTGTCCTGTTTGGGTCAATGCACACATTTTGCTCTTCAAACTTGGAGTCAAACTTCAAAGAGAGAATTTAGACAACTTTTAGCTTCTGTCCGTTATAGATGGGTTGATTGACAACACTGCATGATTTATTCAGTCTTGTTCTAACAACAACAGCAAGCACTCTTAAAGTCGGAATTACATGAAAATGCAACTGTTTTCTAAATTTACTGTATGCCATTAATCTTAATTTATTCATGCATGATTTTTGATCAAAATGTCATAACTTGTTCTTCTGGTCAAACGACAGACTTCTCTCTGGTGACATATGTCGAACTTCTCCAATCACTGAGTCTTCTTGAATCCCAACCTTTTTTTTACAATCAGTGTTGCCAAGTCCGTGGTTTTCCCGCGGAATTGGGCTACTTTTAAGTTGTTGCCGTAGATAAAAAAAAATCTGCAGGTTGATTTCCACCTGTACTCTTTCAGTACTATTTAAGTACTAGTTCGGCGCTCCAACACCAAATTCAGTGGAGTATTTGGTCGCCCGATGGAGAAAATCGCATTGAGCTATTTTTGGGCTACTTTTGTTGCAGAGACCTGCCAACCATGCTTAAAATCGACTGCAAGCTCTCAGATCTGCCTCCATTGATTAGACTTGAATACAACCAGGTTGCCAGTTGTTTTTTGTTGTTGTTTTTCTTTAATTTTGATAATGCGTTTCATTGACGTTCTGATGTGCATCATAATGCAAAAAAAAAAACATCTGTCACTCCGCCCATTTCATCGCAACTTTAAAGAAATAGTATGGGTCTAATACTATTTAGCCCAGAATTCTCCATTAAAAATAAATAAATAATTTGTGAGAGTTCCATGAAGAACCTTTTACTAAATAAAAGTTTGGCATTTATATGTGTCCATAAGGAACCTTCAACAACCATGGAATCTTTGCATTGCACAAAAGCTTCTTTATAGTGGAAAACAGTTCCTTAGATTATTAAAAAGTTCTTCACACAAAGAAAAGCAGTGCTTACTGGAAGGTTCTTTGGGGAACCCAAAATGGATCTGTTATTTTAAGAGTGTATAGAACCTTCACATTGCACAAAAGTTCTTTGTAACAGAAAAATGTTCCATAAATTAGAAAATGTTTGCCATACTAATAATAAAAAAATATGGACCTTTCTTTGTGGAACCAAGAATGGTTATTATAGTGCAAAAAGGCACCATTATTTCTTAATGGAGTAATAGTGAATATATGGCAGCACAGTATGTTCTAGAGATGCTATTAAAACATGTTTGCAAGTCTCACACTCAGAAGACAATTCTCAATGACTTAGATCAACTATTCTGCATTATCTCTACTTCTATTCATTTTTTGAGGTAAAAAAAAAGCTGGATATTTTTACTACAATCATGTCCACAGACAATGTCAAAAAACACTGATCCTCTAGGTCTTGCCTCAGTTTGCCCTAGCCAGGTGAAACAAGGCTTTTATCTTGTGTCATGTTGAGACCATCCACTGTCCCAGTGGTCACAGTAAAAGGGATGTAGTTGTTCTTCCAGGGACACCAGATCTGAAAGGACATCCCCTTGTTATCCCTCTTTGAGAACCGAGCCAGGGGCTCCTGGGAGAGACAGAACCAACCATTATCTCTGTTACCTGACACAGATGACAAGGGCATGATGGATCTCCAGCTTTATTCTGGTACCCCTGTGGTAAATATGAGAATATCCTTTTGCATGTCCTCAGTAAGGATTCACTTCATCTGATCCAGATCCACAGAGCACATATCATGCTGAGCAGAGCCATGAATGAAGGAAGTTTTTGTTTCATATCATGTAACAATGCAAACGGACTCTGAATACATAGAAATGACAGATATCATTGCCTAGTGAAATCTACAGATACTTCCAGTAGCATAGTGTTTCTCATCTTAATAATACAGGAAAAGGTGGATCTATGAGGGGAACAATGTGCTCTCCTGATTCATGCATTTATAGCTGAGAAGGCACAGTGAGAACGCTTTAAACACATCGAGCTTCACACACATTGCGATCATTCACAGTAATGAAAATAAAATAAAGTGTGTTGGAATGACACTGGAAATCATCCCGTTTGGCGCACATAACTCAGCTACAACACTGAAATAGTATAGAGGAGAGCAAAGAACAGGTAAAACCATAAATTTAACTGATTAGAAATGAGCTACGGAGTGAAATCACATCATAAGAATAATTTCACGCTAGGTATATAATTTAATTTTGGGATGTCATTGCATAATGGATGTTACATGACAGGACTGGAATCATTTGGATGAGAAGGTTATCTTGTTTAATCTGATATACATGTTATAACTAGAATAATGGGAGAGGTTGTAACACTTTTCAATGTACTTCAACTGGAAGCACACAAATTAAAACAAAATGGTACAGTATATGTTCCTACATTTCTGATTAACAGAACTGTTGTTTTTAGAGCTTTTTTTCTCATTTTTAAATGTGTTATTTTGTTCCTAGCTGCTGAAAATGCTTCATATACAATGTTTACTGGTAATGCATGGGGAACTTGCCACAATCAATTAATGCACAAAATGTAAAATGTGCTTTATTAGTGTTACAACCCATCCGGTATTGCATATACAGCATTTAAGCGGTCTCTGTACTTTATATTAATTTAGACAGTTTAGTAATAAGTAGTAGTATTTTTAAACTACTTTATTTGGTAGCAGACACATATGGGAATATCATATAAAAGCTAATACACAAATAAACAATGAGTTGCAGACGTTGAAACAAAATGTTACAACATTGCCCATCTCCTACTTAATCGAGAAATGATACAACCTGCAAATAACTGCTTTTTATGCCTCATTTTTCGTGATAACATTTGAAATGCACAATGTCTCACACCTACTCCATTATCTTTTGGCAAATGCTTATGAGAAGTCACATCGTGAAACGCGAATGCAGTCATTCAACATTGTTACAGGTTCACCAGATCCAGTAAAAGTTCATATTTGCAGGAATAGTCTTTAAATCCCCTGCATTCTTTCAATAATTTAATTAATTTAAGGATCTCCGATTGTATAGTATCAGTATGAAATCATTGGGTCTAATAAAGACGCATTTTTAAAAACAAAATCACAAACCAAAGCAACTTTTAATGGGATACAGTGCTCAACGGCACTGCATGTACTTACAGTGACTGGCGCACATTGCCGAGCTGAGAACGGAGAACAGCGTCAGACTGACAGCAAAAGCCTGTGACTTTGGCGACTGCATCTTGTCCAGGTTTCCCGATGGCAGTATATCCTAAATGTGTATGAAAATAAACGTATTTCCAATACGATGCGTGTCTCTCTGTTCTCGTGAGTATTTCAGTGGCTCGTGCCTCTCTATCCTGACACCAGTGAGCAGCTGAAAGAAGCTCTTAAAGACACCCACAGCTCCCCAAACACCGTCATCGTCATCCCTCTAACGCGCACACACTTACACATCGCGCTCCCTCTTTTACCACGCGTCCCTCATTTTCCAAAACAAACACTGGTTGAGCTCCAAATGCATCATAAGTCAGTCCCATATGACGTATAAATTTGTTTTGGAGAAATAGAGGCGAACGATGTGGAAAAGTGTATGTGGCATATTCATCAGGGCATAGTGATTTCATCAGTGAATTGTGAGCCGGTACGCTTTCAGCACCATGGACAGCTCCGCAGCTGTTTTCCCTGCTGGAGATGTTCAGGAAGATGCTAGCTGGTTTCTAGCTGGTCTAAGATAACCAATCCACTTAGTAGGTCATTAGTTGGTTGACCAGCACCAGTTAATGTCTAACTTAGAATATTTTAGCTAGAAACCAGATGTTTCAACACAAAGCTACCAGCTTAAGATAGATTGTCCAGCAGGTTGAATTACGATTGACATCAACAACCAGTGAGTTAATTAAGCCTAGTTAGTGTTCCATTGCTTTACAGTTGACATTTTTCCAGGTGGTCTATAAAGCACGAGAAAAACTTCCGGAGGCTATGCGCTCGATGTTTTAACAATTTAAATACAGTTCTGAAAATTTCCCACCCTTTCTCTGTTGTCTGTGTAATTATAGCAACAAGAATTTTTAAAAATAAAGACATTTTTGTGAAAATATAATTTATTAATGCTAATGACTATTAGTATTAGTAGTGGCCAAATTACTCATCATTAGATTATGAATGTAAAACCTGAATTTCATGAAAGGAAAGTCTATGTAACTTAACAATATACAGTAAAGAAGTTGGCCATCAGTGCCACTGACCACTCAAAATTGTGAATAAAGATGGATGCTCAACATATTTTCGAAAGTGTTTGCCATCCTGTGAGCCTATCCATTTAGTCATGTGCACTATTTATTTATTTATTTATTTATTTATTTATTTATTTATTTATTTATTTATTTATTTATTTATTCATTCATTCATTCATTCTTGGCCTGGTGGTTGTAAACACTTTTGGATCTCATCCATCTTACTTTACTAGACAGCTGGTGACACCCATAGGTTTTAAATGGGATGACAACACCTGCCTACTGACTCAGACAACTGCTCCTCCATTTCCCTTTGTGAGGACTAAATGATTCACATGGAAAGAATAAACAGGAAGTGGAGTGAAAAGCAATTAATTATGTTCAAACGCCATGAAAAAATACATAAAAAGCTTTCGTTTGGCACCTGATGCTTTTAAAGTCAAGAACCAAACTCAATAAAACCGGCTTCATTATCTCATTTTTGGTCGCCTTTTCATCTTCATTTGGGGGTTATTCTCATCTTCTCACATTATCCTGACTGCATCACTGGCCAGATCAACAGCAGGTGAGTTAAACAACCTTAATCTAACCCAGTGACTGAAACTAAATCATCACAGGTGATGTGAAAGAGTATTGCTCTAAATATAGCGGTGCAGTAAACAGATGCTGTTGAGTGTACAATTCTACGGCATATTTAAGCATTCAAACTAATACCAAATAATGGAATTAAGAGATATTAAAGGGTCATACAGTAGATAGATAGATAGATAGATAGATAGATAGATAGATAGATAGATAGATAGATAGATAGATAGATAGATAGATAGATAGATAGATAGATAGATAGATAGATAGATAGAGACAGACATTGCAATGGAGGTTCAAACTGGTGTGGACAGTTGGATGATAAGTGTGTTTGTGCAACAGTGGCTTAATGTTGCGGTCAAGACTCCCACTGGGAAGAGTGATAAGCATGTTATCACATAAGAGAGTATAAACAGGCTTCACATGGGACAGAATGAAGAGGCAATAACATTAATATTTAAAGTTTTACCCTCTCAGTTCAGATGTCTGTTTCTCGTGGGTCAAAATACGAAAGATTTAAATATTAAGGAAGAAGTGAAGTCAAAGCCAGCACTTCAATATCTCTTTATCAATTATTTATTAACTGAAAACCATGCATGGCGATATGTCAGATAATGCGTATAGATCATATTGCTCATGAAATGGTTTGCTTAAACAAATGCATGACCACGCTTGCAGTTTGCAATGAATTGATCTTATTCATGAGCTGTAACAGTTTTTTCTATATTTGCACTACTTCATATTACATGGATCAATACTGAATGCTTTGTAGATCATCAATTGTGTGCAATAAATATGCTTGTGGTCTGATTAGTGCAAAAAGATTCATGATCTCAATGCCACAAAGATGCTAGAATTACGCACTCTATATCTAATCTCTATATGAGGACTTTTCAACCGTGCATGCTAGTTCCTGTTTTCTTCTCCAGTGGTTGTGATGGAATTAGATTTTCAATGTGACAAGAGTCTCTAGAGAATATATTGCTGAAGTTATTGTTTGATAGACTGTCCAATTATAGAATCATTATACACTATTTAATTGATATTTAAAATAGTCTGTGCTTTAATGCTTTAGTAGTAGAAGTTGCATTGGACTATTTATTAATGCACATAATGGTGGAAGAAAATGATTCATGTGCCTGCCTTCTACTGACGGCACTATTTCCACCATCTGCATAAATGCATTCAGTTCTCATTTATCTAGTAGCTCAATAGACTCCCCCTTAAGGTCTTACGCTGAGCTTTTTCTTGTTGGATGTCAAGTTATGAGTCTGTACCGAATCGCCATTAAATTACAAGGCCGCTTTTGACACTTTCTTCCACCCATACAAATCCGATTCTGGTTGAACATCGCCTTGCTAAAGATTGAGAACCATGAAAAATGTATTATTTATTCTAAATTCTCAAAGGTTGCTGGATGTTAAATATTTCAAGATCTCTTACATCGCCACTCAGAAACGGATACAATCTCACACAATGAAGAATATGTCTGCTTAAGGCTGTATACCAATCTTATCCAATGTCCAATGATGCTGTGCGAATTCAGCTCTTAGGTAATTTCCATATGGTCTTTCATCCTGGGAATACAGAATTCAGAGGTTGAGATTCTGGTTTGATAGATTTGTTTGGTGTACTATGGCTCAGCATTATTGCATTTAAAATGCTTATGTTTATGCTCTGCACCAAACTCTAAAATATATAATGAATACATTTTACACTTAGATCATCCTGAGCATTCACTGATATCAACAGTCAAAACTAACATTTGATTCATAAACTGTTTTTTTTTTTTTGTTTTTTTTTTAACTGTGATCACAATGTTCTTATTGTAAGCAGACCTGGAGTGAAATGGAAAGATTCTCCTATAACTGTTTGGAGGGATGGATTTTGTCTGTTCTGGTCTCCTTCATTCGAGCTGCTTCATTACTCACACCTCTCCAGAAGAGTCTTCACCTTCACTGGCCCTATCAACACTGAGTCAGATATATGTGAGGCTTGGAACGACAGTACTCCAAAGGGTAGATTTCCTTCATGAGACAGCTGTCTGTGTCTATCTACCTTTAAAGAGTGAACATTTGTTACAGAGTGCTTCAGGTCTTAGAATTTGTTTTGTTCAATTTAAATTTAACAGGAAATATGAAAATATAAACTGCAAAGTCTTTAATCAAACTTGGTATCTTTATATAAAACTAGTGGATTTTATGAAAAACAATTCTTGAGATATCCTCCAATAGAGGACCTAAATTTAGATACATTTATTCTGGGCACGACGATCTGAAAAGTCCCACACAACTCAGTTTTCTCTCCCGCTTAAATGAGTCACAGTGTGGATTCTGAATAAAACATTTTAGCATATTCAGACCAGTGCTGATATTGTTAACTAAAAATTATTTCAATATTAAAGCTGAACAAAAATAAAATAAGAAATATATATTAGATGACAAACTTAGACTTAAAATCTTAAATAAAAATGAGAAATTTTCCCTGGGCAGCTAACTGAAATAAATACATTTAAGTAGTAAATATGTAATAACAAAAATTTTAATAATAATAATAAAAAAAAAATTCAAGCTACAAACAAATATTTAAAAAAGTACAAATGTGAAAAACACATCATAATTACTCATAATTTCATAAGATCATAAACATAATTACTAAAACTAAAATTGAGATGAAAAAACTCATTCAAATTAATAATAAATACTATATAAATTATACTAAAAGGTTACACTTTATTGTAAGGTGTCATTTACAGTGTGATTATATATTTAAGTACTGAGTAATGTTAAATTAACAACATGTACTTACTATAGGGTTGGGGTTTGGTTAAGGGTTAGTTGCATGTAGTTATGCATAATTTACTATGGTAAGTACATGAAACATGTAACATGAACAATATAAAATAAAATGTCCACTACTAAAATAACAATGAAGCATTTATGAAGGCAAAGCCAACACATTTATCAAATATTTATTTATTAACTACATATTTATTATTATTATTATTAGTAGTAGTAGTAGTAGTAGTAGTAGTAGTAGTAGTAGTAGTATTGGATTTATAATCGTGTTTGATGTGCTGCAATTGTATTTCCATGTGGTAATGATGGGGAAAAAAAGGACCTTTTGCCTATATTACTTTCATTACAAGTCACCTCAGGCTCTTGTGCTCTAGATCGGAGTCCATATGGCTCTGTGTAAGGACATATATTCCCACTTCATAATAAACAAACTAAATCCATTATGAGAGGATGAGTTTGTTGACTAACGTAATTCTTCACTTGTGACTCTAGGTTAAAAAAAATAGGAGAGAAATCAAACTCTCACTGGCAAATTTCAGGCAAGGACTCATCAGTTTGATTTATAGAAACGCCAGTGACACCCATCATTTCTGTAATAGCAGTTACTGACAGATAGCATCACACGAGACGGCCGATGTCAGGGTGAGAAAGAAGTAATGCTCAAACAATGCATTTGCTATTTCAGAGCGGAGACACATTTGTTACAGGCTGACACTAAATATTATGAATGGTCAGGCAGGAGATTGTGGCATTCTCAGGGGTTTCAGAGATACTTCTGGTGCAGAGTTCACTTGGATATGTGAATTATATGTCTGTGGGAACATTTAAAGGTGAACTAATTTAAAGGTGAATATGCTGAATATACTGAATCATGCAACATCTGCCATATGCTATGGTAATTAATAAAAGAAAGCAAGAAAAACTCCAGATTGGCCCTTTTAATATCTTTGTCTACAAGCCCATTTTCTGTATTTTCTGTCATCAAAAATCATAAATTAGTATTTAAAGCTGCAGTCCTCAGTTTTTCCTCTGTGTCGCCATCTCTGTTCGAAATCTGCAATTGCAGTTATTCTCGGAATTATCAACTTTACGTGCGTTGTGCCTCGGCATGGCACAGCGCGGATGAATCCAATGTTTTGAGGAGAATGTGCGGCTGTCAATCACCGCTCTGATGGTGTTGATACTGTCATTCGCAATCACAGATTCTACTTTTTGGAAGAATGGACCAACATAAGAATTTTCACCAGAAAATCTGAACAACTAAGTAAGTAACATCCACTTTTGTTGCAAAAAAGCATTGCAGTAAATCGCGCTGATTAAATCTAACGATCGCTTATATCACGTCAAACCGTGCAAATTAAACTTGGTTCTCAAATTGTTAATGTTAACAACATCAGCATTACGTGACTACATTTAATGCCCTTCCGATATTTGTCCTTGTTTTCGCATGGGGCCCAGTTGCAGTCTCTTTTTTTCTCCGAAGTCCGAAGTCTTTTGCGTTTTACAACGGGTGAATCTCCAGTTGTCACTGGTGATTGTCATTTGAACCTTTCTGGATCCGTCATGAAATTGATCAGTTTAATTATATCAAGTGCTGTGAGAAAAGGCTATAAATCTCCACCTCCAACATCCTCACACTCATAGCCTACTAGCCGAGACTCCTTCTTTATGTGACGCAATGACGCAAGACATGCTCGAATTTCCCGCGGAAATCCACCAGTACCACTGGAATTAAAAACATTATTACAAGCTTACCGTTTTGAATCGAGCTAAGGCAAGCAGATAGATAAACAAAAATAAAAAATTATATTTTGGATCATTTTTAACCCAAAAAAGCTATGTACTGCAGCTTTAAAAAGTTGCCTGCACTTATCTCATTGCAAAAATAACTAATAAAAGAGATGTCTTTGAGTTGTCTCTCTCTCCCTCCTGCTGTCCTCAAATTAAAGAAAATATTCAATCTTTGTCTTCACCAACAAAAGAAAAACTCCATGGAAACCTGACAAACCACAATCATCACTGTGTCTTATTGCTTATTTTCTGATGTAATTATCTCGAGAAAAGAATGACCCTTGCTAATATGCACTGACTAATGCTGCCATTAAATGACAAATGTACCATAACATTTCTAGATGAAATTAAAGCTCTTCATTGCTTGCACAGCAGGAAAAGTAAATTATATGATAACTGAGCAATATCAAAAACATCACATAATAAAGAATGCTGTTGTTCCAAATATCACTACGACTTTGATTCAACCACAGTGAGGCCAGTAATCGGTCAACAGCACAACTAACTAACAATGTTTTACATTATACTCATATACAGCACATGTGAATTTGGCCCTTTTGGTCCTCCTATGCACTCCATGAACTTGTTTCCCAAATGATGATTCCCACAATGATTACGGAACTAGAGTCATTCTGTCATTATGTCATTAGAGAATGTTCCTAGAACGTTATTATTTGGTTCTCAAAATATAACCAAACAGAAACGAAATACTAACGATAGGGGATCGTTCTGTGTTTGCTGGGTTACTACTAGTTAATAGTAAATAATAACACGACTGAACGCTTTGCGCATCTCCGAACAGCACACAATAGTGGCGTGTGTTTGGTCTCCGAATCAATCAGTGTTTTATGGAATCGTTTAAATAAAGGATTCAATGATTCCTATATTATTAATACAGACAAAACAACACTTCTCCTCGTCATGGCTTGAAACGTGAGCCTGTAAAGTCTGACATATTGATATAGTCAGAAAAATATAACCGTTAGACATAATGTAAAAGAAAATCTTTAAAAACAAACGTTTGCAAAAGTTTTTATGAAAAGCACAACTTTATTTTGCGCTTAAAGAATATACAAAAAGAATAAACATATAAATTGAACACTGTAAACACACCAGCAAATCAGAAACAAGACACCATGAGCAATCACACATCAATGTTTGCAGAAGTGTTTGAATGTATGTTTGCAGAAGACTTTATTTAGCATGTTTTTTACTTGTAAAATAAGTTGATTCAATCTAATGGAACTGTTACATTAAAGAGAAGAGGATTGCTCACAAGACCCACCAAAACGTAAAAATGGTTTGCTCTTTTCAAACACCCTGGAATAATTTGAACACTTCTAAACGTGGAATTATCTGAATACACATGCTAGTTTTGTTTGCATTATGACTCAACAAAACCAAACTGCTATTCTTAAATGCAGCATCCATCTCTTCAGCCACCAGGCTTCCAAGTGTTTTAAAAACATTGTGAAATAGGAAAACATTTTATAAGTCAAAGCATTGTTCATTTCTCTATTTTCATCTCTCACAGAAGTTGAGTTGGGTGCGGGGGGACAGGTGGGCCGCCAGCTGTTCCTGCAGTACACAGCCATCACCCAGAAGAGCCAGATGGGAAATCTAAACACCTCAGAGAGAGGGCTCCCCTTTGAACGTGAAGGGCTCTCCGTGTCTGCAATGTGACAAATGGCTTTATTTATATGCAAAACTGAAAAGAAATATATTGGATCAGTTTTACCATGCTGAGGATGAGACCATCGCTAAAGGCAACCACGACATCATCCAGCACAGTGTTAGTGTTTTCACACTTCATTCTCCTCTGAGAAAGATTAGCAAGGTGCTGCTGGTGTATTAACTACAGTCAGATGTGACTACATGAAATCATGAATGACAGCCACTTTCTTGCGTAATTGCAAAAGTGTGCACTGCATCCATGTTTCTTTTGAGATTATTAAACCATTAAGCCCTAACTGAAAAACAAATTTGCCGTTATCCAAAACAGCAGAAGCAGCAGCAGCAGAATGTATTGTTGTTGTGTGTGACCGGAGGATGTATTATAAAATTATCTTGCTCCCCACAACCCACAGTTCACAAGCGCCTCTTAATCAGGATATGCAATATGATAAATATGATTGAACTTCCCCCTCAGGATCTCACAGGCCTTGTGCGAATGATTTCTTATCTAATTACCACAGTTATATTGAGAGAGAGGAATACTGTACATAATAATAAAAAAAACCATATTAATTATTCAAAATGTGCAAAAATTATTCAGAATTTAGCACAAATGAGCCAAAAAACTGGTAATTCTCTGAATCCCTATACTCAGATGAACTAATTCGGGTTTGCTTTGTGGTTTTGTCTTTTCAGAACAGTTTTACATTCATTTGGTGAAATGGATCTATGTGATGGAAAATGCCAGGGCAATTACAGTTCACAATTACATTAACAAAATAATCATTATACATTAATCAGGATCATTGCTCATTAGCCACAATTTTGCCCAGAAATGAATCAAGATGCCCTCTGCACTTCATAATTTGTCTTTTGCTTGAGGGCCCACCAACAACCATATTCACAAACACCATTAATATCACAATTTCATTTCCACTTGGGAAAAGGGCAGGATAACTGACAGGGCATGTGGGGCATTTCCCATCCTCCAGCATAGTGCCCCATTAACATACCTTGTTTTAACTGTGACAATATGGCATTTCGGTCTGACCCTCAGAATAATGTTGATTTTACCTCTCGCTGTAGCACTCGTGTTATTCTTCTGGACAGTAAGTTAACAAGAGGATGCTGTAAAGACAGGTTAGAAATACCAGTTGAAAGTTCATTTTAACCCCAAGAGAGCAACAGTTTAGATATCCTGACAGCACCTCTCTGGACACTATTAGCTGATCTGGATGTGAAGCGTAAAGTGCCGCAAGCTGGGTTCGTCAGGAGACATTTGCTGAATCAGGTGTATGTTGTGGGAGACTCTAATGGATAAAGTACCTGGAGACATTTTGGGAATGAAACCACACAAGTGAAGGCTAGAGGGAAAACTCAGACTTTATAGACCTGAACAATGTCAGCGTGGCAAGCGCAATGTGAAACAACTCTTATCTCGACATGATGGCAGACATAAATCATGTTGCTGACAGCCATTTGACTGTATAGTTATTGTGCTTTGGGTATAAGTGTTGTACATCAGAGCAGTAGGTGTTGCTGCTCTATTATTGAGCTTTGTTAACTATAACTGCATGCCACTAAATGGTACTGACCGATGCTCCAGAAACAGTTGAATAAAGCTAAACTCGTTGCATACCAAACATTCCATTATTACTTCTGTCTGCATTTGTTACATAAAATAACAACAATAAATAAACAAAACAAAAGCTATTTTAATCACAAAGTCAATCATTTCTGCTATTTATCCCTGGAAGAATATAAATAATTCTAATAAATCCCACATTTTACAAATGTCTAGTGCTTTTATTCGATTAATTTATATAGATTAATAAATGTCTTCTTTAATCTTAAAAATAAAACGTCTTTATTGCATCTTTGGTTTATTCCAGAAATAAATAAACCCAAAACATAATGACTAGTGATTTGTGATCTTGACACTGAATTCTCCAGTGGTGCATACTGTATTCACTGTTGGACATTGTTATGTATGAAAATGAGTTTTTAAGTATGTTTTATTTCTAAAAGTTAAAGTTGAGGTAACACCGAGCTCATTCTATATGCTACAGTACACACTATAAATACTACAACAGATTTGCCTGTTAAAAAACTCTGATGAGTACCCACTTCATTAAGCATCTTGATATTTTCTAAGTCTGTTGAGTGGATTTTTAAGTGCATCCAGATGTGGAATTGTGGAAGGGAATGACTGCATTCTGCCTTTAATAACCGCATTAGCATTTGTAAACCAAATCATCTCTCCAAGAATGGCGAAGTGGGTTTATGGCTAACTTATCAGCCACTTTTTGTTTAGCTCAGCACTGCACTCATCAAATTTACTTGTATTACTTCACTAAGTAAATTTCTATTGAACAAACAGTCTGTAGGTCAGTAGATCGCATTGACCGATGTCTCACGAGGCATGGTCCTGTCTAAAGGAGGCTTCAAACCTCCTCAGATCATTGGATGAGGAAATCTAATTAATATTCATTGCTTCTGTCCACAATGACAGAGCTGGGATTCAAAATAGCACCACCAAAGCCTGAACTTGCACATTATAACCTCGATAAAATAAAATAAAAACACACTCTATCTGGCTTACTCTGTGTGTTTACAGTATATCAGATCTGGGTATTTTCTGAATTAGTATAGAGTCCAAGGTCTATTTTATGTTTCATTCTTTAATCAATTTGTAGTTCTGGAAGTCTTTGATTCTCATCCTTGAAATTGATGTAATGTTTAGCTACATGTGGATTTTGAATTTTATTTCAGGTCAGATCTTTGCCTGAGAAAGCTTTAATTTTTCAAACTTTATTTGACTTCCATTATATTATTAGGTAAAATAAGAACTGGTAATAAAAATGGTTTTAAAGCGAAAGTTCTAATTGGCTTGCTGTGCAAATATAGTATTCAAATGACTGTCAAGTGGGAAAAAGCTGTTACTGACATACACAAATGTGCAATCTTTAATTGCTGTAACTGTGAGGCTGTTATGCTAAAGCAAACAAATGTCCTCAAACAATTAGCAATGTTATCATATATTTCCGCATGACTCTGCACATATGTTTATAAACAGTAACTTAATTGTGGGGCTCGCAGGGGCATTTCTTTAATTAGGAAGTGCCTGGTTTTAGCTTTAGACAAGGTTGATTTATCTTTACTGAAATGCGCAGATTGTTTCAAGACATCATAACGCCAAGGGCGTAAGTTTAATTTGAACAATTTAAAATAAATCAAATGTATATAGATGCACCATGTTTTCTCTACACTGTGTAGTTGCCTTCTATATCTGATACGTTTTTCTTGTATGTACTGTATATAATCATGTATATGTCCACTACGTTTTCTATACAAAATGAATCATCCAGGTTCTTGTATGGCTCTTATTCAAAGTAAAAATAAAAGCACTTTTAATAGCATTTTGTGTTTAAATCCTAGCTCACTTCTTAATACGATATAATATGTTAAAGGGAACATCTTGATGCTAAAATGTAAACTTGAGCCTCTTTTGCAAACTACTGCAACTTACAGGTTGATCTCATACTTTCTCTGTACTGCCCCCTGTAGTTTTGGAGAATGTCACCACCTTCAATGATTCAAGAGTGAATCCATTAGGAATAAACAAGGCTTTAAATTGCACTTAAGTATTAGTCTATAAAGGGAAATTCAATACTTACATTTCATCAATGAAAACACAGAGGCGCATACTTACTTTGCATGACTGATTTGGCAATGCAAGATCGAGTGAACTCTAGCATAATGAAGGGAATGTCCCTAAAGTCGCCACCAAGTCTCCACCACCATGCCTAATGCAAACAATATTTACATTATGACATCTGCAGTACAGAATCTCAAATCATTCATTTCTCAGTATATATGTGTTTGAATCTAAATGACAGATGACCAGTTTCTGAATTGCAGCACTGTTACGTAAAGCAATGTTGTCCTTTATCATTTATCTCGGGGAGTATTTTGAGGGTTCATGATCTATTTTAATTCTCAGATCACAGATGAGTGTTAGGACAGACCGCTGTCACACAAGCACCACAACAGAAGAGCTGTCAGTCAAACGCAAACACAGTCTGTGACATCTGAGGCCGACACTGACAGATGGTCAATAAAGCTCTAATACGACCTATCATGCTACATGACAAGAGCAGTGAATATGACACTGGCGGATTTTGTTTCCTAAAGGGCTCGTATCATAAGGAATCAAATCTGCCTTGATCTATTGAGATAAAAGAGTTCAGTGTATTATGAAAACATGCTGTAACTTTCAGAACTCAAATCTTCCTCCCCAGTGAAAAAAAAAAAAAAAAAAAAAAAACAGTTTCACGTGTTCACACTTACAAATAATCAGATACGTATTTGGCTTGCTGTCCGGGGGAGAGCTCAGTGTTAAATATTTTGGCCCGAACATACTCCCCCTGTATCCCCTTGGCTCTGATAGGAACCAGCCAAGTGTAAGGAGTCGGGGTGGAGGAGGGATGCTGAAAACTGTCGAGGAACATAGGTGAGTCGGCTGCCTGTATATATACAGTATCACCCAAGCTGACTGGATAGATTATTTGAACGTGTTCCTCCCAACATTTAGTGAAATCAAGATGCAAAAAAAAAATTAAATAAGGAGATAAATACATTTGAAGCCATCATAAGCACAGATGACTGCCCACATTTTTGTTAATATAGTCTATTCAGCATTCAAAAACATGAAAGAACAACAACAGAAGTAATGATAAAAGTAAAGACTGTTTTCACTTGCAAAAAAAACAACAACAATGCATTTGCTTACAAAACTGTTGAGTTTTTGGGGGCGAGCGCAACGTTTCTCAGAGGTACGCAAAACTTTTGCAAGTGAATGCAAAGTTTCTCAGGGGAATGCAAAAGTTTCACAAGTAAAGTTTTGTGGAGGAACGGAAAAGCATTGAAATATAAAATTTCCTCCTATATATCTTTTTTTTCTTTTTTTTTTTTCTTTAGGGGTCCATAAAATGGTGCTGAAGGCACAGTCACACTGAGTAATGCATAATTTCTACGGACATTGCAGACATTAATATGGCATCATACGTCTTTTTATGAGCGTATTTTTATTCTACATATTATGCATTATTCAAAATGTAAATAAAAAATGCAATCTAATCCACTTCGATGCAACACTTCAATCCTGCAGATTTAAAGTTTGCTTTATTTTAATTCAGCTAAGAGGTCTCACCTTGACGTAATATTCTATTGGTCACACATCTTCATGTGACACAAATTCACATGGCAGAGTTCACCAAACTTGAACTTTGGAACAGTGCGAAATTTGCATCTGTCTCCCTCATTCACATGCGTATAAATAAAAGTCAACAGAACGAAAAGTATAGTGTGACCGACCCTTGACAGAGGAACAAATGTTTAATGTATATCCAACAAAGCAAATTCTACATTTGACCAAATGCCATTGGATTCCTTGCTATCATTTTAAAAAGGCAAGTGTCAATCACCAGAAGATGTGAGTGCTTATAGTCGCACGTACAAGATTACATGAGAACCAATACAAGATTACACGAGAACCAATTTTATTGATTTAGTGCTGTTACACATGCAGCAGAGACACTCAGCTGCTGTCTGCCTACATGTAGAGCCTGAGAATAGTAAATGTAGGCAGGATTACATATATTACATATGCAAATCTGCCTAAACTGTGCACTGTATGCGGGAATATAAAACAAGGCACATCTGAAACGTGAATTTCTCATTGTTGATGAAAGGCCACTGATGGTCAAATTCCTTCCCACAAGGACAATGAGAGATCATCTGAGTGCTTCTTTGATGGTCCCATTGCAACTGTTTGGCATCTCATCTGTTTCAAAGACAGCAAAAAGAAAAAGAGAGATAGATTCTGAGTTTTGGTATCTTCAATTGAAAATTCCAATTTGAAACATTCCACTAATCTTCTTCTCTGATGTATTGCACAGTTGGCTCCCATTCCCCAGGAGATTTGTCATAATACCCAGCCAGAGCCGGATTTATTTCCATTTTGTCGGTGGCCTTTTGTCTTGATTCTACACAACATCCCTTCATTAACATAACTGATCCTCACAGGGGGCGTTTTCCATACACGACTGAATGTCTTACTCACGAGCAGTTTAAACCAGAAGACAAGTTCGGAGAATGCCTGAGACTATCCAAAATGTCTTGATAGACGATCAGATCATATTATGTTTAAAACAGTGGTAGAAGCAATATGGATAATGATTTAATATTATGCACAAAATATTGACTTTCTTCTAATTATGTCTTTAAATGAAACTAATAATGTCAGATTATTGTAATGTGTGCAGTACAAAAACAGACAGAAGTTATTTTCAGTAATAAACCTAATTCTGATACCTAAAAACTATTGAACTGGCGGTTTAAAAATAAAGCGTTTATGAAAGTCTTTGCATCAATAAACTGTATTCTTTATTAATAAGTTGCGACATTATTGCATGGTGGCAAAAAAAAAAAAAAAAAAAAAAAAAATGCTGAGAGCCCAGGACAGCTCATAAACATGTAAGTGCCTGCCAAAGACACTAAATATCCACTGACTGCTCTCATATCAGAGGCAGCGGCTAATGTCTCAGCGGTCTAGAGCACAATGTGCAGATGTAAGCAGGTTTCGGTCTTTACTAGCCAAGTGAAGAATCTGACACTTCCATCCCAGAAGAACAGAATCATTAAGTTTAGAGCTGTTTAATGGGCAGATTGTACATAGCTCAGCTCTGTGTTTGTGTTCATTATGCTTAAAGGACAATTCCGGTATTTAACACTTTGAGTCTATTTTGTAGTTTGTTTTGGATGAACAAGAGTGGTGGACAAAGAAATTTTGACAATGGTTCCTGTCTCGACTTTTTGACTATTTTAGAATTGCCCATGACCGCTTTAGAATGGGAGTCTATGGCCATGCACAAACATGCCCTTAAAACAACCCTTAACGTTCGTTTCCAAAACTGTGCAACTCACCGAGTGGTTAGTGGTGTTCGTTGATGATTAAAAACAAATATTTCGGCGCAATGTATGATTTCAATCCGTTTATTTTTCTATAGTGGAACTATTTTTTCAGATACCTCACAACCGCGTATAAACTTCCGCTCTTCCGCAACTTCCATTGGTCTGCTCACGCTAGCTTTCTGAGCTCTATGCTTCTGACAACCAAGCGAAAAGACTACAACCAAATGTAAACAGACCCCTTTCCGTTTCCGGTAGCGCAGTAATATCAACGAGCAATGAGTCCTCCAACGGAAATCAATGGGATTTTACAAAATGCCAAATAATACACGACAGAAACTGTATTTCGCTACGCTACTTGTTTTGGAACATCAACGAACACCACTAACCACTCAGTGAGTTGCACAGTTTTGGAAACGAACGTTAAGGGTTGTTTTAAGGGCATGTTTGTGCATGGCCATAGACTCCCATTCTAAAGCGGTCATGGGCAATTCTAAAATAGTCAAAAAGTCGAGACAGGAACCATTGTCAAAATTTCTTTGTCCACCACTCTTGTTCATCCAAAACAAATTACAAAATAGACTCAAAGTGTTAAATACCGGAATTGTCCTTTAAACTTGAGGAAATACATCTGAATAATTAAATCTGACTGACTGCGTTTTTATAAAATTGTTATCATTTAAGACTGAAAAAAGAGGTTTGATATCCAATGTAGCCTTGATGTTCAATTGGCTGTTGTCATGGGGTTCAGCATTCTCTTTCCATGCAAAGTGAGGAGAAAGATCATGTTTTTTTTCACTGTCATTATGCTAAAAGGAAATCTGGTAAAGGCCATTTCTTTTTAGTGAATCGCTCTTCTTCTTTACTGGCCGAAGAAATATACTCAAACCATTTATTATCTGTTTTCATGCAAGCTGAACTCTGTTGCCCTTTGCAATGATTAAGATGCAAAGGCACATTTTATGAAAGGAGTTTTCATAAAAATACACTTGCTTAGAGCATACATTTGCAGTAATGTTCATGTAACTCAATTTCCTTGCATATAGTCTTAAAGAATTTTACATTGACCTAGTTGCTAAATGTCAGCATGTGATACTGTATAGGTTTTACTCAAATATAACAAAGTACCACAAATAAGGCACTTTCGAATTGGATTTATGCAAAAGAAATGGCCATGAACCAATGGCATAAAAAATGCATTGCTGGTGTGTAATTAAATATGATTTTAAAATCATATTTAACTATACACACCAGCACAGATGGATGATTATCATTAATCTTGTTGACAAAATATATTATACTAATTAATACATTTGATTAATAATCATTATATTGTGACTAAATCTAATATAGTCTCTGACTACACTGGCAACACAACAGTACCACAGCAAACTTCGGAATAAAGGACGCTAATGAAAATGATAGCGATTCTGTGCAGAGAGTCAGAAGTACCTTGGCAGAAGAAGACACAGTGAGTCATGGCCAAACAGGGGGATTAATTATTCACTAGAGCAATGCATCAGTGGTTTATTAAATTAAATAATGTCCGATGTTCCAGAGCATTCCAGTAATCACCACCGTTTCTGATCGATACCTCAACCAACTGCCATTAAAATTATTCTCATTCATTAGAGAAAATAGCCCTTCCTTTGATGTGCCCTGAAAAAGAGCTGAGTTAATTGGTAGTATGTTCAAGGGTGTGAGTATTCACTGGATAATACAAGTGCACAGAAATAACTTACAGTACATAACACTAGTTTGATTTCACTTGTTATTGTATAGTCTCAATTATTTTCCAGCTGTGTTAATGGCACAGAAAATCAAGAATGCTTAATATAAATTTTTGAAGTCAAGAAACCTTTACAGAAATAATTTTTGGCAAACAAAACATTGTGCTAAACTGATATAACACCTATTATTATTTGCAGTTTGAATTCATTTGAATTAATTACAGTTTACAACAGCATTACCACTGTTTTTTTGTTGTTGTTTATTTGTTTGTTTGTTTGATAGGTTTTTTTTTACTACTTGTTAGCTATAAGCTAATTTGTAAAAATTCGACCTTGTTGGAATATTGAAGATGTCTGCCATAATGTTATGAAAAGGGCAATCATTTGAAAAACAGCATCGAAAAGGAAGATTTATTAGAGAATATAACCAACACCAGCAGTTCAGTCCAAATAAAATACAAGGTGACATGTCATAACAAACAAATGCAGGGCAAAAAGAATTAATTGGGAAAAAAAGAGTACCAAAAGGGAAAGAAATAATGAAACCTATAAGGTTTTACCATTTCACTACCCAGTATCTTCAACAGCTCCAACAACTGTCGCTTAAGGACACCGTGCCCTTCTCTTCCGTAAGTGTCATCTCCTAAATAAAAGCCCTGACCACCTTCCCACAACACTTTCACTCTTCTGTTTCCGACCACAGAGTTCAATTAACAGAGAATTTCACGATCCTTCGCTTGGCTTGTCAGGCCTGGAGCAGAGTGACTCTGAATGACTTTGAGAGGCCACAGAAGGATCAATAAGTCACAGACACCTTTCTCAACAGAGCTGTCAGGCCTACTAGACACTTTTAAAGCAACAAAACGTGTTCCAGCGTGTGAAGTGATTAAGCTTGAGCCTATTCATTCAAAGAAAATGAATATATTCTGTGACATTACATTTGTCCTTTTCTGAATATGGATGTCCAACACAGAACTATTTGAGATATTTGGTTCATTGACAGCTAAAGTGTAAACCAACACACAATACATATCATTAAGTGTATAAACACCAAATTGTTGTATTATGTTCAAAATAAATTCTGCCTTCAGTCTAAAAAGCCCATTTGAAATGGATAGTTTGTCCAAAAAAAAAAAAAAAATTCACTCATCTCCAATTTGTTCTCAAACATGTACAACTCACTTTCTTCTTTGGAACAAAATGCCTCAGTTTTCAATGGGGAAAACTGTCAATGGGGTCCAATGCTGTTCTGGACCACAATGAAAAAAAATGTCCACTATAACTGTGTGCTGCAAAAGAGAAAGTCTTACAGGTTTGGAACGGCATAAGTAAATGATGACAGACTATTTTTTAAGTATAATCGGTTACTCACTAGATGCTTTTCTCTGCATTTTCACTGTGTCTGTTTTTCCTATTGTTCCTGTTCCTGTCTAAAGCCCACCTCAGTGAGTCATTAATAAACCCAGAGACCGCAGGCTTTGCTCTAGACCTACCACAGCTCAGAGCGGGATATGATGGACATCTTGTCAACAGAATCCATAGATGGATTAGATGAGAAGCTGAATAATTGTGGTATTCAGTCTGAGCCCATCTGTTCATGTATAAGATTCATTAAACCTAATTAACTTCCCACATGCTTTGTGAAGGTTTCACATGTAGCTGATTGACGTTGTTCACTTAAGAGATGCACACTCAATTCATTGTGTCTTACTGTGTTGGCAGTAGAAAGAAGGGGAAACAACTCCTGTTATAAAAGGTGATTTCACATTAAATACCACGTTATATATTTCTGAGGGTAAGTGTGGTAGAGATTGAGCGTGTTTGATCCTGCTGTAAAGGGAGTCTTGTAACCGGAGGGGGCAAAGAGCCTGGCAATCATCACTAAAACTGCTGAGACTGGACAACAACCAGGGCGCATCAAACATGCAGATACTCACCAGAGGTGTCTACTCCTATTATACGAAAATGACTATGCATTCATAATGATTTTTTACTTTAAATTTAATACATAATGACAAATAAAACCTGTAATTTAAACCTTAGTCATGCATTTATTGTATTTTTATTGTTGAAAATGTAGCGTTTCTCAAAGAATTCACACAGAATTGAGCTTTTGTTATTTTTTGCCAGATCCAGAAGTTTAATTTAAAAAAGATTTTGATGAGCATTACTTGACCTTGAGTACTTCAGAAAAGCAACGAAAACAGTAAAACTCAAAGGTGCCCCTGCATCAATGTAGAGGTGGTTGAACTCTGAGTTCCTGTAATTAACTTTGTCTTGCTTTGTGAGGTCACCCCACTCAGAGTGACTGTACAATGCAGTGCACGAATTTCACCATTAATTTAGCAATATGTGAACAACACATACTGTTAGGGCTCGAAGTGTCTTGTCTTGGCATATGCACCCCCCTGGGCAAAACAACAGCCCGTTAAGCTGCTCTGTCCTTGTGTATGGAATATAAATGCTTTTTTCCTGCCCTGAGGCTTCAAGTCACCCTGGGAGAAATTTGTGAATAAGCAAAGGTTATTTAAGAGGGGGTAAAATCGCCAGATGTCTCTCTGTCACCGCCATTATCTTGTTTTATTTATTTATTTAAAAATAAACTGGACTCAACAGTAAGGTTTATGATATGCATTTACAATTATTCTTTATTCTTTATTTTCAAGGATAGCCCCTTGAGATGAACCAACTCATTTTCGAGGGGGTCCTTACAGTACAAAGAAACCAACATCATAATAGAAAATCATAATTAAAGTAAATACAACACAGGACTATAACAAACATTTAGATACATTGACATTCACATTCATACACATGCACACTCTAACAATGCTCCCACAAACCTAGTCCCTTCCCTTTTGGCCCATTCCATAATCAAAGACAACCATCTGTGAAAATGCAAATACAAAATCAAGGTGTAAATATGCTTACAATTACATTTTTACCTGGAATCTAAAATGCTCTGTTGGATCAGTGTCCAGTTATATTCACCCACTGTTGTAGTCTACCATTATTGCAACTAAGTTTAAAAATCTTATAGACAGACACAAGACAGAACTGTTACATGTTTAAAATAAATAAATGAATAAAAACTCTAGACGAAGCACAGTGAAATAGAAAAGAACGCTGGGTCTAAATGCTAAAGAATATCTATCAATTTATCTTAAGCAAAATTTAAATCAAATAGCTTAGTAAAAGGTCGGTTCACACAGAACCTTGTTTTGCAGTTAAACTTGTATGACGCAGGTCATTGGAACAAAAAAAAAGAGAGAGTAACTACATCCGCCATGTTTTACTGTCACGTGACCAACTGTTGCGTCGCTTCACTGCCATTAATAAATCCTCTCCTGTGGCCTCAGGGGATAGTAAAGTGTCCATTGAATGCGCACTTCAGAATCTCGCTTGAAGTATTAAGTCATCCGGGGTCTTTTCACCTACTTTTTTTCGAATACTATGCATTTGGACATAGTACTCTGTTTGCCAACTGTTTTTCACATACTATATATTGTATATATATATATATATATATATTCCTTCATTTTCCAGCAGAATTTGCACCTGCCCACACTGCCAAAAGAACCAAAACCTGGTTCAATGACCATGGTATCACTGTGTAATTACTGTGTGATTTCATGTAATATTCTAATTTTCTGAGATTTTGATTTTGTGGTTTTCACAAGCTGTAAGCCATAATCATCAAAACAAATAAAGGCTTGAGATATCTCACTTTGCATGTAATGAGTCTATATAATATACAAGTTTCACTTTTTTAAAGGAATTACTGAAATAAATCAACTTTTTGATGATATTCTAATTATATGACCAGCACCTGTACAAAAACTATGGAGAAGTAGTGTAGTGGAATGTAAAAATGCATTCTGTGTGAACAGCCCCACATGAAGCTCAACTTTTAAAAAACCCATCTCTAGACCTTGCGCTTTTTCTGTTCTACTGACCTGCGTCTCGCATTTTTAAATGATGTGTTATTATACGTTCGGGAGGAGCACGTTCAGATAATCTAATCAATCAATGTGAGAGGAAGCATCACCTCACCTCAGCCGACTCCCTCCTCCACCCAAACTCCTCACCCTCGATTATTCCTATCCCAGCCAGGGTTGGTGGGAGTAGCCTATGGGTTCAGGCCAAATTCCGAGCTCAGAGCCCTCTCCCCGGACAGCACACCAAATACGCATATTTCATACCCTATCTGATTATATGTAAGTGCAAATTAGTGAATAGCAAAAATGTGTTCTGTGTGAACTGGCCCTAATTGTCTATATTTGTATGCAGCAGACTGCTAATGGTTGTTCTCTTGCGTCCATTTAAGCGCTGTGAGGTGAGAGTTCTGCTGCGTTCTCTGCTCTGTATGGATGGAAACAGCTGTGATTAAGGTTGGCCCTTGGAAACACTAAACGTAATGGGGCTCCCCGGACCATCTCCCAGCTGCAGCACACATCTGCCTGCTGCCTTGATGACAGGGAACACAGGGAGAAGTTTGGGCAAAACAAAGGCTGAGCTGTCTCTTGTGAGTTCACACATGTTCAGTGGTTTTGTTTTCATTTTCTTTCTTTTTTTCGTGCTATTTTCTCATGCTGGTGTAAAGTACAGATGTTGTTGGTCACCAAACATCTGTGACAGTGGAAAACAGTATGTTATAAATTACCACAAACAGGAGAACATGCCAAGACACTAAACATTAACTCAATTTATAAAGTTCACATGCATGAAAAAGTTTCAGTGATATCCTTGCTAACGTCAGTACTTCAATAGCAGTAAAGATCTCCTCTAGCAATAAACCATCTTTGAACATCATGACACTTCAAAGGAAGCCATCATACAGATCAGACTAATTCAACAGTATGAGCATCATACAACACTCTGATAATAGCAGCATTAGGATACATGAGATAGTCCATTAGCAGATGAGAGGGTCTCCAGTGCTATTACTGCTCATTTGCTCAGCACAGTAATACCTCAAATGTCTGTTCAGATCCACAGGAAAATGAGATGTAACATTTGAAAGCGTGCCATCAGAAAGACAGCGCTAATGTTATGGTTAATTACCATATTTAGTTCTGCGTAAGAGGAAATGGAGGAAAATGACCTTTAGGAGATGAATCAATCAATTTGTTTACCTGTTGTTATGCACAGCCACATAGAAATGCAGGAGCATTTGTGATGTCTTCTACGGTGAAAGTAGTGTTTACCCAAAATAGTGGAATATAAAGTAATTAATTCTTCATAATGCAGACCACATAGAGAGGTCAGTGGGGTGCTGCATCCGGATGTCTCATTTGTGTTTGATATTAGCAGACTGAAATGGTTTTGTTTGTCACTAATTTTTGATTTTTTTTTTTTCCTGCAAAATTCTTTCCATTAGGCTAATTTGTTTATCATCATTTATTTTCTATGAGCTACAAAAATCATCTGATGCAGTCTCATAAAAAGTAAAGAAAATACTTACAAATGAACTCGGCTTTTAACCTATAAACAGGCCTGCAGACATTACCACATTGCCTAATTGAATGGCTTTAAATTCGAGAAGTACTGTAGAATTAACACACTTTATTTATTTATATGCCTTATATTTTCAGATAATGCCTAAAAGGGGAAGTGTGTCATTTCTACACTGCTAGTCCAAGTCCTGCCATTAACACTGAAAGCAAACACATCTGAAAAACATTCTCACAAAGTAACAGGTCTGAAATCTCATAAATACAATTCAGTATTCAATATTTTGACAAACAGATGTGAATGACCGCTGTAGTACACAGGACTTAAATACTAAAACAAAGAGCTGCAGTTCACTTTGTTATGAACTGCTCTGAGACTCGAAGTTGAAGATCCAAATGCAGCTTTATTACAGAGTAGTCGTACAGGCAGGGTCAACAACAGCGAACAGATCAATGGAGGAAACACAGAGAACATCCGAATAACAGGCAGAGGTCAGGGCAGGCAGCAATTATCAGAGTCCAATAAACAATTCAAGTTAGGCTAGGCAGAGAAACAATCAGGAAACGGTGAAACAGTCCAAGGTCAGTAATACAAGAATCAAACACAAGTAAATAACGCTCAGAAATGCAGTAACATTACAACAAGACTTCGCACTGAGTGAATGTGAAAACCATGTATTTATGATGTGAGTGAAACAAGGTGATAAGACACAGGTGAATGAGATGATGAGTGCTGATGAGTCCGGGCAGTGAGTTATGGGAAATGTAGTTTGTGAGGAAGTGATCATAGTCTATTGTGGAGTGCCCTCTGGTGGCTCTCGAGGGCACTCCAGCTGGTGATCGTTACACACTTGAATTCACTTGAATCTGTAACAAACATTTCATAATTGGCCTCCCCTCACACATCTACTCGGCTATCTACCACAAGCCCAAGGACAATGTTCCTGGTCGCACCAAACAAACAGCTAATCCTGGTTCCGAACAGTCCCTCAGGTTTGTGCTCTTCTGCTTTTCTTATCTTGACTGATTTTCTTTAAATCAGTTCAATGGTTTAGTCCATAGAGAGGAGAAAGTGAACAGTTCCAGCAGTGTCACCACTGTGCACCACACAGCATCTGGACAACAAGTTCCCTCATGATTAAAAGCAACAGCAACCACATGTGCAGAGAGAACAAGGACAAACCTCAACAACCGAGGAGAGAGAATGAGTCATCAGGGTTTTGTTTTTAAACAGTTTGAATTTTGGTGAAGTTTCAAAACTAGATACAAATCTAAAAGCCTTTTTTTGCAAAGCACCAATATCTTGGTTAATCTGGAATTATAATGTTTGCTAGTATTAGTTTAAGTGATAAAGTAATTAAAATACATATTAGTTTTCCTATCCACTGTTTTTGCAGAACTTCCTTTATAATGGCTATAAAATTTTGACAGTCAACTTTCCCGTCAATTTCGTGTGGGTTACAAATTTTCACACGTCAGTCTTCTGCTCTGCTATGCTGCACTGTCTGCACTATGTAGCAGACAAATAGGATACTGTAAGTAGAATCAGTTGTAAATGGTATTCCAGAGCCTTGGAAAGAGATGAATAACTGACAGCGTTTTAAAGCTCTTTAAAGCGGGTCATGACTTCCGTGGTCTTTGCAGGCTGAGAGTCTCCAGCTAATGGATGAAAATAGAGGCAATATTCAAGGTAAATGTTAAAAACCCACTTAGTATGCATTCGCCATGACTTTCAGCAAAACAAAACATTAAAATGTAAGAAGTGAGTGTCATGCTAAAAGTATGTAAATGTCAGCAAGATTGAGGCGACCAAGAAACGGTCAGTCATGAGCTCGGCAGATCTTGAGCACCCTAAGGAAGTGAAAACACCAAACGTCACTGGTGGAGGAATGTTTGCTACAATCTTTTAGTGGTATCATCAATATTTCCCAGTGGACTGTTGAATACAGTGAATTTAAGGCATGTCTACTATCTGACCTTATCAGTTATAGGAGACCGAGGTGTAAAACGTTGAATCAGGTCAGCCAGAAGCTGTGAAAACCAGCTTCCAGAGCGCATACTGTTCTTTCTGATTGCCTTATCAACATGTTTGGTTCTGTGCGGCAATAATCTGTGTGTGTGACACAGAGAGAAAAAAAAAAGCAACAATAAATGGTGTTCAAACACAGCTGTGAAAGTTCCAAGTGCCAGAGAGGACAGCTGTTCATGCATCATTTATCCCACTGGCACCTGAACCAGAAACTTCTCTCGTCTCTCTCCCAGTATCAGAATCACTTTGGGGCCTGTAGAAGTTGCCTTGTAGTTTGTGAAATCAGTTTTGGTTTTACTTCACTCTGTATTTTGACATTTGAGGGATGTTTTAGATCAATTTATGGGTAAAATAGACCATTTTAGCTTGAGGCTGAACCATTGAGTCACTTTGAGTCAGGCAAACAATTCAAGGCAATTTTCTAAAGGTTAAAGGTCTAAATGTAAAGACTAGTCTAAAAGAAAGAAAATGTTGTATATCTCACTGAGATCACCCTCATGGACCTACAGCCAGTGAGTGATATAGAATAATTGTGCTTTTAGGATTTTGATAGATAGACTGACTGACTGACTGACTGACTGACTGACAACACAACACAACACAACACAACACAACACAACACAACACAACACAACACAACACAACACAACACAACACAACACAACACAACACATTCCAATCATAAAACAACCGGAAGGAGTGACACTAAACTGAAAGGTCACTTGGCATGACTGCATCAAAGTATGTGACGAATATCCATTAATTTGAACACTGGCCATGATAGTGTGTCTTCTGGCTGCCTGATACAATAACACACCTTACACAAGAATGGAAAGTGACAACCATTCATTATTTGTTCTTTAATTACAAATCACAGCAACTGCGAACAAAGATATCAAGTGGTCAGGAGAAAGCAAAAACTCATTTATACTGAGACAAGGAATGAAAACGAATGAAGGGAAGGGAAGGGAAATATGAAAAATAGCAGTTTACACTTATCAACACTTCAATTTCCATTTATTGAGTGAATATCACTTTAACGAAAAAGTAAATTAATAGTGAACAATGACCAATACATTCACAGCATTTATTAATATTATTTAATGTAAATTTCTATACTAATACATTTCAGCACTTCTTTTCATACTTTTTTATGACAACATGTTTCATAACTTACCTAGACATCTCTCGCTGGTCTTAACACACACACACACACACACACACACACACACACACACACACACACACACACACACACACACACACACACATTCTGATCAGATGGAAATGATGTATGACTTCATCTCTCTGTCATTGCAGCATGAAGAAACCCTGCTAGTTTGGAGTGAAATTACACAGACAGTTCATTGCACCATTTCAGTGAGATGGATTGTGCCTCTTGGGCTTAGTTTATTTTGGATGAAGTGTTGTCAGACAAGTGGCCCAATACATTATGAGGCCATCACGTTATGACAACTGCGTTCAGAAGCAGGAACATGCTGATGTGTTGAGACTATTGCCCTGCCCATCACCTATTGCCTTGCCCATCACCTGCCCTGACTATTGATATGCCATTTCTATTTACTCATTAATTTGTTCTGTTTGTTTGAGACATCATTTAATATCTACACTTTTGAAGCACTGCATTCTGAATGCATTTTATTCCTCTGATGTTCACCTTACACCAATCAGTCAACAAAGAATATGAGGATAACAAGTCGAATTCTGTCTCCCCATTGTCATGTCAATGCAGTCAGCGATAATGAGAGTGTGTGTGTGTGTGTGTGTGTGTGTGTGTGTGTGTGTGTGTGTGTGTGTGTGTGTGTGTGTGTGTGTGTGTGTGTGCCCTTGTTTATATTACATTGTGGGGACCAAATGTCCCCATAAGAATAGTAAAACCTGAGATCACCTACATTGTGGGGACCAGCCAGCGGTCCCCACTTTTCAAAAGGCTTATAAATCACACAGGATGAGTTGTTTTGAGAAAGTAAAAATGCAGAATGTTTCCTGTGATGGGTAGGTTTAGGGGCAGGGGCAGTGTAAGGGGATAGAATGTACAGTTTGTACGGTATAAAAACCATTACGTCTATGGAGAGTCCCCACAAAGATAGTGAACCAGACTGTCTGTGTGTGTGTGTGTGTGTGTGTGTGTGTGTGTGTGTGTGTGTGTGTGTGTGTGTGTGTGTGTGTGTGTGTGTGTGTGTGTGTGTGTGTGTGTGTGTGTGTGTGTGTGTGTGTGTGTGTGTGTGTATCTTCTATATATATATGTTGTGTGTGCATTCAGGATTCCTAATGTGACTGTTTTGAGTTGGACCTTGTTATGGTGTTTGACTTCCATGTTATCAATCGATGATCTGGTATGAGAGCTAAGTGACTGTATCCTCTTCTAAGACCCATGTTATCACATAAATTTATAAAAAGCTGAATAAATGGCACTCGCTTGACAATTTGACAATTACTTGCTAACATCCCTCGAATGTGTTAAAGTAGAAAGTGTGCATCACTTTGATGAGATTTTTAGAAGATGAGATGATAAGAGATAAGATATATTGAAAGTGTTGATAATAATCTTGTCTGTCTCTTTGTAGATGAAAGACTTTTACGTGAAAAGCCAAAAAAAAAAAAAAAATTAAAGATCACAAGGAAGGATCTCAAAGTGTGCAGTTTCAAGATTTATATTTCTAAGCACTTCACATCCATCTCAAATACTATTAGTCAAATATACACAGCATAAAATTGCCCAAACTCTGAGTAAAATATAACTCTGAGTAAAATATAACTCTGAGTATATAGCCTATACATTAAGACAGCTTCAAAAATGTAAATTGTCATTAACTATTGTGCATATTTCTAGACATGTTTTGATGGATGTCTTTTTCATACATTGTCCACTCTAGGTAAGATGTAAAGACTTTCTTTATGAACTGTTGAGAAGGCTCATAAATATCTCTACTTCAGCCCCACACACTATTTCCAGAGCACTTAATCGCACATCTTTCTCATACTGTCATTCTGGATGGACAAAGACCACAAAGGAAGCCTAAATGAATGGTGTCAGGATGATTGGATTTGCTCAGTGGACCAAGTGAGAACGGAACAATGATTAACTATGTTTGAATTAAATCCAGTTAAATACAAATCCAGGTCATAATAACTTTATTTTAAATCCCATTTCAAATTACTTTAATGGTTCTTCAACTAGAACTGTAAATACTGTATTTTTGTCACAAGTTACAATGAAAAATTTAGTGTATGGCCTCATCAGGTTGTGTTGGTCTCATATAATGTTCATGAACAGCTGTCCCAGATGATCGACAATGCTGAAAACTTTCATTTTAAAACTGAACAAACATCAATATTACACACATACCGTTCAAACATTTGGGGTCAGTAAGATTTAATAATTGTAATAATAATAATTTTATTCAGCAAAGATGCATTAAATTGATCAAAATTAAAAAGCAAAACATTTATAATGTTACAAATTTCTATTTACAAATGTCTATTTCTAATATATAACTGTCTATTCTTCAAAGAATCCTGAAAAAATGTATGTTTACAGAAAAAAAAAAATTAAGCAGCACAATGTTTTCAACATTGATGTTAATAAGAAATGTTTCTTGAGCACAAAATCAGCATATTACAATGATTTCTGAAGGATCATGTGAAAATTTTTTTTTAAATAAATAAATAAAAAAACATTTTAAATTGTAAAAAAAATTCACGATATTGCTGTTGTTATTTGATCAAATACATGCAGCCTTGGTGAGCATAAAAGACAAAAATTAAATAAAAAAAAAATCTTACCAATCCCATACTTTTGAATGGTAATAGGCTACATCACATGTGCTATATTATTAAGTTGGCTTGAGAGAGCCAACTTACTGATATTGTACTTACTAAAATTTCTATATGTATCTCCTCCTAGAGCTTTAACTACATACTCCAAACTCGGCTCTGACACTCAAACTGATCTGACTGGGTGTGCTATTCGGTTGTTAAGTCTGACGTCACGCGTGACGTTTAGCCTTTTCCGGGTCCAAGCGCTCCGCTCGTCGTCCAGAAATGACAATGGCGGAGCCTGTAAATTTATTTACGATCACGTCCTTCTTTAGTGAGGCACCCTTGGCGGTCAAAAAGGGATTAAATTCTTTTAACTCCAACAGAGTGCTTAGTGTAGCTCATCACTCAGGTGGCATAATTAAGGGTAGAGTCCAGGCATCAATGAAAAAGAAGATTTACGAGGTTGAGGTGAGTTAGCTGTAACGTAAGCTAGCTAGCTAAGCTAGTTGACAGAATTTGATATTCCTGGATGAGGTATTTCAAAAGAAAACATGTTCAGGACTGCTATAACTGTGGATGTAAACGAAGATGAAATGGCAAATATGTGACTGCCAGGTTTTAGAGGGTTAAGTTAGTGAACTTAGGCTAGTCAATTTAGTAATGTTAGTATGATCTGACAGCCCCGGGATGGCTACAGAAGTATAAGGATAAACATGGTGCTGGCGGCAATGTGTTTTAGAAGTGTTAGGGTCAGGGTTAAATTGTTTTCAATACAGGTTCACGTTGAGGGCCAGGCAGTCAGGTACAGCACATGCGAGTGCCCAATCGGCAGAGATAAGTGCCATCATATGGCAGCTTTGTTGATTTGTGTTGAGAAAAATGTGTCCCGCACCGACGTGGAATGTGTGTGGAAGAAGGCCAGCACTCCGAAGGGGGACGAAATTACATCCAAGAGAGTGTCTGAGATGACACCAACCACAACACGAGGTTTGTAATAAGTTTGTTGATGTTGCCTGGTTTGAATTATTTTCTTAAATACGTAATGTGCTTTAAAGCTATTGGCTATTGCTAATAAGATTAATCATATTTATGAAACTCTTCTGACATACACTCACGGTGTGTTGTAATTCAGCTAGAAATCATGACCATGAGCTTTATCACCACATTGAAATATAGTTGCAAGAGGCTGAGATGTACACTGTGAAAAATTTTTTTTTTTTTTTTTAAAGCTTAGATTTTGTGCTATAAATGAATGATCATAATAAAAGGCTGTTAAATTGAGAAATAATCATCACTTGAAACGATCTTAAATACTACTATTCATTTTTATAACCAGTTTTATACCATTATTTCAGCTGGCATCAAAAGACCTGTCACCCAGGAGGACAAAGAATGGGCTCGGGTGTCCTTATTGCAACTTGGGCGTTTTACAGGGATGGGGTGGATTTTGAGTCCAGAGACGCCTCAGGTAATTTTTTTTTTTAACTTTTGTACTTTAATGTTCCCTTAAAATTAGTAGAAACATTACAATAACACTACATTAAACCAATGACAATTCAGCTAGGATTTTGTCATCCAACACATAATTTTGTACAATGTTATGTTTAATCATTTCTTGAATCATTTATTATAGTTAATAACTAACATTACATAATTTAGGCTCATGAAAAATGTGGTAAACTACACACATGTATGTATGTATGTAAACCATTGCTTTCATTTCAAATGTATTTTGTAAACACAATGTGGCTAAGTATGTGGACACCTCACTGACTTTACAACTTGTGCCTAATTTTAAATCTAGACTCTCCCAATCAAGACATTTGATGGGCTGGTGACCAGCCCAGGTTTTGTCCAAGCTGAGGACAAGGCTCTATATGTGCTGTCAATGCTTGCTGTCAATGATCAGGAGAAGCAGCAGATTGAGGAAGCAACAGTTGGCCAGGCTAAGAACGCATCATGGTAAGAAAGCTTATTTTTGCTCAGAATTTAGAAAATGCACATGCCAAATGTTTTTTCGTACATGAAACTGTAATGCCAATTGTTGCGCAACAATGGCCTCTCTTGTGGCTGGTTTCTTTAACAGGTTTGCGTATCGCAAGAAAAGGATAACCGCAAGTAATTTTGGTTTGGTCTTGGCAGCAGTCAAGCGGAAGTCTTACCCGCCTTCCTTATTCAAAACCCTGCTTGGCCAGTACAACCTCAAAGAAGGATCTAAAGTAAGTTGTAGTTAAGTGAATATTTAAAATGAAGGCATCTGTGTCTATGAATACACTTATTAAGACTAAGTGGTATTTGTCCCCTCCCCCCCAAGGCATGTGATTGGGGAATCCTCCATGAGCCAAGGGCGAAGCAGGAATACACTGAGCGCACTGGTGTTGTTATACAAGAGAGGGGACTGTTCCTATCTGATAGCGGCCTGCTTGGTGGATCTCCGGATGGGACGGTGTCTGGAAACTGCGTGATTGAAGTCAAGTGTCCGTGGTCAGCCAGAACCAAGACTATCCGGCAGGCTGCAGAGAATAGGGACTTTTTCCTGGAGTATGATGAAGCAGTTGGTTCCCTGACACTAAAACAAACTCACAACTACTGGCATCAGATCCAGGGAAACCTGCACCTGACCGGAGCTAACAGCGGTCACCTGCTTGTGTGGACTCCTCTTGACCTTGTCCTTCTACCAGTGCTCAAAGACCCAACATGGGCTGTTAACATTAACATTCTGGAAGAATTTTATAAAGATGTTTTCCTACCATACATTCTCTCACAGTTGTAAGTACTGTTCAATTTGAAAATAAATGAGAATTTGGCATTTCACACAAGCAAGGCATTTATTTATTATACACGTTTGTAGGACCTTCATGCTACACACAAAACTTTTAAATGTAACATTTTATTTTATAGTGTCCCTTTTACATGTTACATGTACTTATCATAGCAATAACAGTACATTAAGCATAAATACATGCAACTAACCCTCAACCAATCCTACCCTAATAATACTCAGTACTTCAATATATAATTATACTGTAATATTGACACCTTAAAATATAGAGTAACCAAATAAAACTATCTATACAGTTATTTATCTGATTTCTGCAAGCAAATATGCAGGAACGAATGTATGTACAGTAGTTAAAGGGATAGTTCACCCAAAAATGAAAATTAGCCCATGATTTACTCCCCCCTCAAGTCATCCTAGGTGTATATGACATTCTTCTTTCAGATGAATACAATCGGAGTTATATTAAAACATTTCCTGGCTCTAAGCTTTATAAGCTTATGCTAAAAGAGTAACCCTTGAACTTGACGCACAATATAATGACGATGGCTTCAGGGTGAGTAAATCATGGGCTAATTTTTATTTTTGGGTGCACCATCCCTTTAAGCTCAATACCTTTAACTCATCCAATTTCACGGAGAATGGGTGTTTGTAAATTTGTAAGACACACACACACTTTAAGAATTTTGTTAATATTTTGTTTGAACTGGTACGGAATGTGGTCCAAAATATGAAACAATTTCAGTCGCTGAATTGAACGCTCCACGTGTATCCTAGCTTTTGAGATGAGTCTGTTATTGTTCACTTCCTCCTGGGTAAACTGTCCATTGACGAGAAAAGACGGGATGTTCAGGGAAACTCCTTCTGGCAAAATGTCCCGAATTGTGAAGCCCTTGTCTGCCATTACCATATCACCAGGATTTAAATGTTGGAGAACTCCACAGTCAGCTGTTATTGCCTTGTCTGAGGCACTCCCACCGTACAGGTCACTGGCAAAAGTGATAACTCCGTTAGGCGCAACACCAATTAAAGCCTTAAGTGTGGTTCGTCCTTTGTACTGGCTGTACAAATTACACTGTGCGTCAAGCCTCTCTGTGTTAGAGACGGCAACCTCTGTGCAGTCGAGCACGATCCTACAGTTGGGGAAGGGCTGGAAGCAGTATGGCAGTGATGTCTGATTCTTGGCTGTTGAGGGGATGTTGTTCTCAAGCAAACCGACATACAAAACATCATACAGGGCACTAATGATGGTGGTGAAGATGTTAGTTACTGTAGCTGTGCTACAATTAAACCTGGTTGCTAGGTCTACGTGGCCGCAATTTAGTCTAAGCTTCATTAAGGTCAGGAGCAATTGATCAATTAGGGGCATAATTTGGACAGTCCAATCAGAATGATATTGAAGTTCAAATTTAGAAAGAAGTGCTTCCAAAAACAGGACAGTGGCAGCATCAGGCAATCCAGTAAAATACTGAACTCTGTCAGGGCTGGAAGAAATCTGACTAAAGGAAAAAGTTTGCTTCTGTTTCTCCAATTGTTTTTTCAATTGGTCATTCTCTCTCCTCAGCATGTCATTCTCCACCTCAAGTGCCACAAGACTTTTTGAAGTACATGGGGTCTGTGCAGTTACCATGTCAGCATCCGTTCCCTCATCCTCACCACTGCTTGGGACCATTTGTTTCTTCCGTTTAGGGAGATGGCTGAGGTGCTCAGGGAATTGGAAAGTCTTCCCCTCATTCCAAGCAAATCGCGATGGCCCAGCAGCTTTCCCACTGGGGAAATGCCAACTGCACACCCTAGAGTTGCAGTTTGGGGTGAAGTTTTCACGTCTGTAAAAATTATAAACAAAATAATTTTAATATTACTTAAATTATTTGTCATGTGAACACACTACAATAACATTAAAGCAGTCATTGGCAATAATTGCTGTCTACAAATGTTTTGTTTCAAGTGTGTACTGTACACTGTAGTTTGTGTCCGTTTTTATTTAGCTTGTTGTCCTGTTAGTTTATGCTTGTTCTGTGTATGTACACTGAGTGCTATGTAAGATCAGAGTCAAATATGTAAACATACCAGGCCATTAATCATGATTCTCATCTTATATCTCAGACTCCCTCCAACAATACTTAATTATAGCGAGAAAAAACATTAAACCAGTTAAAGTATGATAATATGCTAACATAAATTAAAGTGAATAATTTTAATAAAAACATGCTAAAGTGAAAATTACCCCATGATTTACTCACTCTGAAGCCACCCTAAGTGTACATGACATTCTTCTTTCAGACGAATACAATCGGAGTTATATTAATAATGTCCTAGATATATTATTGAAATGAGAAACGTTAGCAGATTATCATACTTAAACTGGTCTAATGTTTTTTTCTTGCTACGTAGGCTAACGTTACACACATCTTCGTGCTTCAGCTTATATTTGACTATTGCCAAAGCTAATCTTAGCTAGCTAGTTTCATCTTAACTAGACGGCACAGAACAATGCATGACAACCGAAATTTGATGCAAGATTTGTGTTTATAGCAACAAACAACACATAAAAACCATAGACTACATAAGACTTTTTCTCAAAGCACTGGTTTTGCTTTGGCGCCAGTGGGTGCTAACGTTAGCACCCACTGGCGCCAAAATGTCTTCATTCGTTTAAGATTTGTAACTTACCTTATCAACTGCAGCCATTTCCTCTTCTCTTTGTCCTCACAGGGAAATCGGTAAAATGAAAGCTGAATTTCACTTGTCTTTTTTAACTCAGATCTGTTGAAACAACACGGGACACAGCACTGCGGCATTGTAAAAACACTAGCGAAAGCGGTAGGTAGGTAGAGAGGACGCGGACTTTGGACCCGGAAACAGTATTATCGGAGAGTGGTTACGTCACGACTTAACAACCGGATATCTTTTCTAACTGATCTGACTTACGGTTGTCCTAAAAATAACGATCAAAACTAGGAAAAACTCCCATTGACTTAACATTGGGCATTCTAAAAAAATTCAAATCCAAACTGCCGTTTTCACACACACAGACACAAAGGGCCTGACACCCCTGCGTTTCTCTCCCCCTCTCTCTCCCTCAGAGGATTTATATTATCGAGCAGCCAATAAGTAATGGCCTAAAATCTCCATAGCAACCACCCAGGACACCCTAGCAACCGCCTAGCAACCACCCAGAACACCCTAGCAACCACCCAGGACACCCTAGCAACCACCTAGCAACCACCCAGAACACCCTAGCAACCACCCAAAATACCCTAGCAACACCATAGCAACCACCCATAACATCCTAGCAACCGCCTAGCTAAAAACTTTCTGGTCCAAACTTTCTCAAGCCAACTTAAAGTTTGTCTCGATGAACTTTCGCATCTAGTTATTGATTGTATTCCGATGTGACTGTTTTGAGTTTGACATTTATGAAGCTTCCTGGGTATAGAAGATAATCCAGTGTTTAAATTTGGTCATTACCAGGAGATCAGAGTACCTTTTGTTACAGGCAGATATATTTTGTCATTGGGCAAGTGTTTTTTATTGATGTAAATATATATATATATATATATATATATATATATTTACATCAATAAAAAACTATTTTTTTTATTTGTTTTTTTCTTTTAAAACATGTTTTGTTGAAAGTTTATTATTTTATATGTTTTTTATTATTATTATTATTATTATTTTGGGACGCGTGACCAACCGCCAGATTCACACTACTGTGTGAGCACGCGTGTTTCATTTCAACGCCCTAACTCCACTGGCACAGAGGAGAGCGAATGTTTTCAATTAATTCTAATGGAAGTTGAGCTTTAAGCTCATGTGTGAGCGTGAAGCTAATCTTCTATATGAACTGAAAACTGCTCCGCGCTAGGCTAGCGGAAACGCACCATACATATTCTGTGAGTGAAAACTGCCTCATGTCGCATAATGTGTGAATCCACTATAGAGCATCAGCCTTGCACTTTCACGTTATGATGTTTTATTTTATTAACAAAGTTCGGGAGGAGCATATTCAGATAATTAAACACCTGTGGAGCACATTCAGATAATCAATAAAGTTAATTAAACACGAGTGGAGCAGATTCAGTTAATCAACCCAATCAACAAGTTAAGAGGTATATAGCAGACTTACCTCCGTTCGTTGACAGTTTAACAGCATCCCTCCACCACCCCATATCCTCATTTCTAGTCCTAACTACTCTTACAACAACCGGGAGAGTACTCTGGGTTCAGGCAAAAATTTCGAGCTCGGAGCCCTCCCCCTGGACAGCATGGCAAATACACATAATCTTTACTCCTTAATTTGATGTTAATTAAACAGTTAATTTACACTGTTTTGATGTGAGTGTGAACTTGTGAAGTAGCCTACTTTGCAAAAAAAGTTGCAAAAAAGAGGCAGAGTGTAAACGAGTGAGTTTTTACATTTTATTTTCAGTTCAAAACCTCACAAAACCATGTAGCTATAGAGATTTTTCATTTATTTTTCAATTGTCGGTGAGCTCGATGATGTAGACAAGCTTGAGTGAGGCTGACCACAGAACAAGGTCTGGTCGCTTGGCCCCCGCCCTCCCAAACAAATGGTGTCGGCTGCCACCGGGATGACGGGAGAGGAAGGGCATTCACACTTGTCCGTCGACTTTACAGCACTGCTGCAAGACACTTTAGCACCTGGTTGTGCTGCCAGGTAAAATGGCCTTGGGTGAGGCTGGTCTTGCATCCCACTAAGATGTGCTTCAGTGTTGCTGGACTTGAACATAGAGGGCATGTGGGGTCTTCGGCATACCACAGGCTTAGGTTTGCGTGGGAAGGCAGGACATCGTAGGCAGCCCTGATGGTAAAACTTGCCCTGAATGCCTCCATCTCCCACAACTCATTCCAGGAGATCTTCCTTTTCTCCACACCTTTCCATGCCATCCACTGCCCTTACTCTGCCTGCACCACAGCTTGGGCGCACCTTCCTGCACCTTCCAAGACCACTCCTCCCCTCCTGCACTCGGCCCACGATGTCCTTGTGTCTGAGTGCTACCTTTGCAGCAGCATCATCTCCAGTCTGACTTTGCCGCACTTATACTCCTCTGTCAGACTGGAAGTGGGCAGGTGTAACATCCCTTTGCCGTAGAGCCCAATTCTGCTGAGGCACCTGGGAAGGCCAAGCCACTTCCTTATATATGAGCTGACCAGTCTCTCCAGCTTCTCCACCTTTGAGAGCGGGACTTCATAGAGGGTTAGCGGCCGCAGGAGATGTGGAAGTAGTCCATACTGCATGCACCAGAGCTTCAGTTTGCCAGGAAGCATGGTTCTGTCGATGTTCTCCAGGCCGCTGGCTGCCTCCTTCCTGAGCTGCTCTACTTGCTCTTTGTCTTTGAGGGAGGCATCGTACCAATGACCTAGGCTCTTCGGAAACCGCTGGAATGGGTTCCTCGCCAATGTGGAAGCAGTGGTCTGACAGCTTCCCCTTGATAATGGAGATGCTTCTGGACTGGCTTAATCTTCATGCGAGCCCGCTCAATGTTTTCCTGGAGTTTTTTTAGTAGCCGCACAGTGCAAACCTTAGTCGTGGTGAGAGTTGTGAGGTCATCCATAAAGGCTCTGAGCGGTGGCAGCCTCAGCCCTGGTCTTATTTGCTGTCCACCAACCATCCATCGAGAGGCCCGGATTATATTCTCCATGGCCAGGGTGAAGGCCAGCAGGGAGCTGGTCCATGTTTTACTTATGAATTGTGAATTATGAATTTGTGAATTACTTTTGAGAATAGTAACATAATAATAATAATAATAATAATAACTGAATGCAAATTTTCACATGAAACACATTTATTTATTCTTAGCGGTTATTGGGTGTCACTCTAGGTGTCAATGCCGAAAGTTGGGTTGACGTCAGAACCCAACATCATATTGACGTCAACATCCGATGTCGTACAGACATTGGACATTGGTTGGAAATGAAAGTTGTAATAATAATAATAATAGTAATAATACACTGAACAAAATTATAAACGCAACACTTGTTTTTGCCCCCATTTTTCATGAGCTGAACTCAAAGATCTAAGACTTTTTCCATGTACACAAAAGGCCTATTTCTCTCAAATATTGTTCACAAATCTGTCTAAATCTGTGTTAGTGAACACTTCTCCTTTGCCGAGATAATCCATCCTCCTCACAGGTGTGGCATATCAAGATGCTGATTAGACAGCATGATTATTGCACAGGTGTGCCTTAGGCTGGCCACAATGAAAGGACACTCTAAATGTGCACATCAAAAAAGGGGAAAAGAAAGATTTGAATAGGCCAAGACATTTTGCAAAATTACATCTGTGCTTCCCCCTCTTGAAAAGCACCAGCCTCAACTGATTTGAGTAATGTGTATATCAGTTCAATGATCTATAAAAGGTCATTTGCCCCAGCTCTGGAATATCATCCACTAATGCTGCTCTGAAGCAGATTTTCTCAGTAGTCTGAGTAAATTGGAGATAACTTTGTGCGTAAACACTGTGGTTATGTATGCTGCTCACTGTCCCTCGGTTATTAGCCATATCCTCCATCTCAGCACTTCTTTGGATGACAGATCTGCCAGGTGGTGTTGTTCTCAGTCTGGACAGGCTTATTTCTGCTGATTTAGATTTCACTGACCTTCAACATTACACACTCACTGACTGAGAGTTAAACAGCTCTGTTTAATTAATAAACCCATATGCCATTATCAAAATATATTATAATTATATTAAATTTCTTTATTATTGTTTTTAAGCAATATACTCGACTGCTTCATAACTATAAAGAATATGATGCTATTGTGCAGGTATGAATATCACATATGTTTCCCTTACTTTCCATGTTGTTAATAATCCCATTAACCATAAATAACATTCAAACATTGTGTCATGCACAAGAAATTAAGTCATATGTCTGGCAATAATTAAACAATAATTAAAAGGCAATAATTAGATCTCAATGTGACCAGACATCTGTGAGAGGAGTTGAGGCATTAAATGTGAAGTTTCCGTCTCTCTTCCTTAAACCACTGGCTTTCTATCTTGAATAATGTTTTAACACTGCTATGATTGCTATGATGAAATTAGAATAGAATAGAATAGAATAGAATAGAATAGAATAGAATAGAATAGAATAGAATAGAATAGAATAGAATAGAATAGAATAGAATAGAATAGAATAGAATAGGCCTTCTTAAAGGCTAATTCCTTTTTTTTAAATCATATCCAAATAATATTATTCACTGGGTTTGTTTGGCACAATTTATGACTGAATATCAACACAATGGTGTGAAAGAGAATTAATTAAAATTAAATACCAAGCATTTTTACAACCCCAATTCCAGAAAAGTTGAGACATTTAGTAAAATACAATAAAATCAAGAATCACATGTTAATTCTCTTTAATGAATCTTTATTCAACAGAAAAAAGTCCAAAGAAAAGAATGTCCAATGTTTTCACTGGCCAAATTAATTGTATTATATATTATATTAATATTAATATATATATATATATATATATATATATATATATATATATATATATATATATATATATATATATATACACTCACCTAAAGGATTATTAGGAACACCTGTTCAATTTCTCATTAATGCAATTATCTAATCAACCAATCACATGGCAGGTGCTTCAATGCATTTAGGGGTGTGGTCCTGGTCAAGACAATCTCCTGAACTCCAAACTGAATGTCAGAATGGGAAAGAAAGGTGATTTAAGCAATTTTGAGCGTGGCATGGTTGTTGGTGCCAGACGGGCCGGTCTGAGTATTTCACAATCTGCTCAGTTACTGGGATTTTCACGCACAACCATTTCTAGGGTTTACAAAGAATGGTGTGAAAAGGGAAAAACATCCAGTATGCGGCAGTCCTGTGGGCGAAAATGCCTTGTTGATGCTAGAGGTCAGAGGAGAATGGGCCGACAGATTCAAGCTGATAGAAGAGCAACTTTGACTGAAATAACCACTTGTTACAACCGAGGTATGCAGCAAAGCATTTGTGAAGCCACAACACGCACAACCTTGAGGCGGATGGGCTACAACAGCAGAAGACCCCACCGGGTACCACTCATCTCCACTACAAATAGGAAAAAGAGGCTACAATTTGCACGAGCTCACCAAAATTTGACAGTTGAAGACTGGAAAAATGTTGCCTGGTCTGATGAGTCTCGATTTCTGTTGAGACATTCAGATGGTAGAGTCAGAATTTGGCGTAAACAGAATGAGAACATGGATCCATCATGCCTTGTTACCACTGTGCAGGCTGGTGGTGGTGGTGTAATGGTGTGGGGGATGTTTTCTTGGCACACTTTAGGCCCCTTCGTGCCAATTGGGCATCGTTTAAATGCCACGGCCTACCTGAGCATTGTTTCTGACCATGTCCATCCCTTTATGACCACCATGTACCCATCCTCTGATGGCTACTTCCAGCAGGATAATGCACCATGTCACAAAGCTCGAATCATTTCAAATTGGTTTCTTGAACATGACAATGAGTTCACTGTACTAAAATGGCCCCCACAGTCATCAGATCTCAACCCAATAGAGCATCTTTGGGATGTGGTGGAACGGGAGCTTGGTGCCCTGGATGTGCATCCCACAAATCTCCATCAACTGCAAGATGCTATCCTATCAATATGGGCCAACATTTCTAAAGAATGCTTTCAGCACCTTGTTGAATCAATGCCACATAGAATTAAGGCAGTTCTGAAGGCGAAAGGGGGTCAAACACAGTATTAGTATGGTGTTCCTAATAATCCTTTAGGTGAGTGTGTGTATATATATATATATATATATATATATATATATATTATATATCCTTTTTTTTTTTTTTTTTTTTTTTTGATGGTTGCAACACGGTCCAAAAAAGTTGTCCTAACGTTCTTGCAGTGTGTTGTAGCCATCAAAATCTAAATTTGTTTATATTTACAAAATACAATTAAGTTGGTCAGGGAAAACATTGAAAATATTTTCTTTGTATTTTTGTCAGTTAAATAAAGGTTAAAGAGAATTAACAAATCACAGATTCTTGATTTTATTGCATTTTACAATATGTTTCCGGAAATGGGGTTGTAAAAGCAAAATAATAGTAAACCAATTTCAGCATGGTACTGACTGCGTTAAATTGTTAATGCCAAGAAAGCTGTAAGACAGATTGTTATTAAATAGGCCTACTTTAATTTTAATATTGACAACATACACATTTGAACAAAGAAAGTTGCACTTTTGTCATCATAATATTTCCCTCTGTTTTACCCTGTTTCCCCATTAGGCTATATCTGTTCTGTTTTGCCTCGTTTTGGGTAATGTTTGGGTAATAAATGCAGTAGATATGTTTTGCATGTTATGTTGTGATGTAGAACTAAAGCAGACTGACTGACCCCATGGGCCAAAACAATGGAGATAAAATGGATGGATTAGAAATGGTATCTGAATCTGTCATGGCTTCCTTGGGAATAGACTAAATGACTCGATTGTCCTCTCCATATAACAGGTCAGACATGGCATTCCCTGGCTTCATTTTTAGCTGACTTAATTCCAGCAGACACATTTTATCTTTCTGTAGCATTTCTCCCTGTGAGACAGACACATGCACACAGGATTTCTGTGGAAGACACTTCTGCCGAAAAATAATGATTCCATTTCACAATATGATTTCATGTAATAAAGTAAGGATGCCACCATTCAAGCAAAAACTTGAAGCCAAAAATAAGAGTCATTTTTGATTTACAATGCTTTGGATGTTATAACATTAAATCTTATATTTTCTTTTTGAAATAAGTATTTTATGCTCACCACGGCTGCATTTGATATATACAGTAAAAATAATAATATTGTGAAATATTACAATTTAAAATAACAAACAAAACTAGACACCAGACAATGGTAACATGAGGGCTATTTACACACAAAGACTAATGAATTAACAAGACACACCTGAAAGCAATGAACAATGAACCAATGACATAACAAAACAGACTAGACTAGACATGACTACACATGACTAGAAAAACCAATGAAAACATAACACATGAGGAGCAAGGGAAACACATGCAGGAAACATGACTAAGAGAAAGACAAGAAAACATGAACAAAATCAAAAACATCCATGACAACATCAATAACTTACATTTTTAAATCTATTAAAATAGAAAACTGTTATTTTAACATGTAATAATAATATTTTTACAATATTACAGTTTTTACTGGATATTTTTGATCAAATAAATGCAGCCGTGGTGAGCACACGATGTAAAATATCTGACCAACCCAAAATAAGTGCAGTACAGTAGTGTATGTATACTTCTGTCAAGGTTATGGACTCTAATTTTGATGTTCTGTTTTATTTCCCTTTCCCTGTTCTATTTAGTTTTGGTTTCCTTGGTTTCTGATTATGTCCCTGATTGTTTCTATGGTTACTTATAATTATCTGCTGTGTCTTATTTAGTTCATTGTTATCTCCTGCATAGCCTACTCCCTGTTCAGTTCAGTCATCTGTCGGTTATTGTCTGTATGTAATGTGTTGTTTGTTTCCTTGTGTTCTTCTAATGCTTTCCTTAAAGATAAAATATTATCTTTAAAATATTCCTAGTCTGTGCGTGTTGCTTACGACACGTTACAACTTCCTGTCCTCACAAATTTAAACGCCTTGCATGATGTGCATGAATAATCCCCAATTAGCACACTGAGACAATTGACTTTTGTAAAAATCAAATAATTTTTCTACAAAATGATGTAGGAATAATTCAAATGTCATCTCAGGTAGAATACAGAATTCATTGTTGCTGCTATAATACCAGGCCTGTCAACTGGCTATTTATATTAATCTAAATACTTCCTGATTTATTCAACCATACAATTTAAACACAAAAGACAATTAGATCTTACATTACTTAGCAGCCATTGATCTGATTCTAGAAGAGCTATGGGGCGGATTATGTCAGATATTAAGAACAGAATGGATCTACATGGTGTCAGTTGCACACTCTTGGTGTAAACTATCATTTTGAAGGATATATTGCTTGGTGTCTGTGAATACTGACACTTTGGTGTGTTTGATTTTGTCCCAGCAGCTGTCTGGTCTAAAAATAACCCCCATTTGCCCAGTAGAATGAATATGGGGTTTTCATGCATCTGCTGCCTCTCATAACAATTAATCAAGGAGATCATGCCAGAGCTTTAAATGAATTCTCCCTTCCTTGGAGAGTCAGAATGCTTTAACTAATTGTTAGGAAATGTGTGACTGAAAAATAGGCACAGTCCCTGGGTAAGAGCATTCTACACAGAATTCAGCCTGTTACTAATGTGCTGTCTTGCTGGATTTTAAAGAATTACCACAATGTTAAATGAGAAGACCATTAAGAAATAAAACATCCCTTCATGAAGCAAACAAAGCCCTGTGCTACAAAAAGGTTTCATTTTTGTCAATGGAGTACTTAACAGAATGGATTGTAATCTGGCTTTATATATATGTCCTGAATCATGATCAGGGAAGCATTGTAGACTGGGCATCCTCCAGCACAGAGGCCCATTAACATCCATTCTTAAAAAACATCCTTTTTCACCCTTGACTGAAATGCTACAAAAGACCAAATCATGTGATGAGTGATCATTATGAACATAATGATCTATGTTGTCTATTATTTTCCATGTTTATCTTTTCCAGCATCCTTACAAGCCTACATAGGACAAGCAGTTTGGAGAATGGGTGGACGGATGAATGGATAGTTTATCAACTACTGTTTTTAATTTAATTTTACTGTAGTTGTCATGATCCTTTGATTTGCCCTGTGTTGGGGATTAAAGACCCAAGACCAGATATGATGAATGAAGAACAGAAGTCAGAAGTGCAGTCAATTAAATATTTTTTTTTACTGAAGATAGTTTGCAGTTTCATCAGCAGAAGTCAGCTTCAAGTCTCACAAGGAGGTCATAGGCGACTCTGATTACATTACAATTTCACACCACAATTATACCCTTCACCAAGGGCTCAGTGCTTAGACCACTTCTCCATCACATAACCTCACTAGGATATGTGATTCAGAAACATGGCTTTTCCTATCACTGCTACGCTGATGGCACACAACTCTACCTCTCATTCCAGCCTGATGATCTGACGGTAGCTGCTCGCATCTCAGCCTGCCTGACAGACATTTCTGGCTGGATGAAGGACCACCACCTTCAACTAAACCTTGTGAAGTCAGAGCTGCTTGTGGTCCCGGCCAACCCAACACTACACCACAACTTCTCCATTCAGCTAAGTTCGCCATCCATAACTCCATCAGTTCCTCCGTCAGCCAGGAACCTTGGAGTTGTGATTGATGATCAATTGAACTTCACAGACTACATTGTTAGAACTGCCCGGTCCTGCAGACTTGCCTTATACAACATTAGGAGGATCAGGCCCTTCCTATCAGATCATGCTACACAACTCCTTGTCCAAGCGCTTGTTCTATCCAGACTGGACTATTGTAATGCTATCTTGGCAGGTCTTCCAGCTTGCACTATCAAACCTCTGCAACTGATCCAAAATGCTGCAGCTAGAGTTGTCTTTAATGAGCCGAAGAGAACACACATCACTCCTCTCCTCACAAAATTGCACTGGTTGCCAGTTGCCGCTCGCATCAAATTCAAGACACTGACGTTTGCCCACAGAACAACCACTGGCTCTGCTCCCTTTTACCTAAACTCATTACTTCAGACTTATGTGCCATCCAGAAACTTGCGCTCTGCAAGTGAACGTTGTCTTGTGGTGCCATCTCAAAGAGGCACAAAATCTCTTTTTCTGACCTTTTCCTGGTCTGTTCTGTGGAAGAAATTTTGTGTTTAAGATGTGTGTGGCCATCATATGACAGTAAAAGAGCACACACAAACCTTATTCTAATATGGAATTGTATTGGAATGGTAAAGAGTGTTGGTAGGTGACAGGAGGGCCTCCACAGGATAAAATATAATGAACAAGTCTAAGATTGTTCCACATATGGCTGAAATACCATCATTGGCCTAGAAAGATAACATTCTGGGAGACAAATCTATAGAGGAAGGATGCCCTTCCTTCACTGTCACACTCTGCAGCCACTCTGAGTGACTGTACGACTGCTGACCTCTTCTTGCAAGAAAATAAACCTCATCAAAGACAATTGGAAATGTTTGTCTCTTATTCAGTGATATAATTTAGTTTTTTTTTTTTTTTTTTTTTGCAGGATTGGCAGGACAATTTGGCAGGATTCCTTGTATGTGCCTCTTGGACCCGAGAGCGGACGGTGTTTGGCCACCTGGACTGATCAGTTCCAGCCCTACCTTGTAAATTTGAGAGACGAGGGGCCGACTGCCAGGGTCCAGGAGAGACACCACTAGAATCACAAAAATAAATGAAGTGGCGTAAGCTGAGACTGGTAAGAGACAAAGTCTAAATTATAAAAGGTACCAGAGGGGGATTGACTCATGATGGTCAAAGGAACACTGTGACTAGTATGGGGATACTAGTCTAGATTAGTAGGGATACTATTCTGGTGGGTTTATTAAATGGATGCATGACATTAGATGTCTAGAGAACTTAAATTTATATGATAAGGATTGAAGGAGCAAGTAGCTATAAGGCTGTCTGTGCGACTTGGGGATTGAGATATTAGTAGGCCTAATATAATATTTTGGTTTCTGCAAAACAGTAGAGATAAGTGGGACCAAGGCAATAATGATAATACTTGTTGTATCTTCAGACTAACTATTTGATAGATGAGAAGAAATATAGTAGAGAAGAAATAATGTAATAATGTTATGAAAAAAAATGGCACTCAGAAGGTGAGAAAATGTGAAAGTGACAGAAATTTCTGGTGTTAATGTGGGTTTGAAAGTAGATCAGTGTTTAATATAACGACATTAACGTTTCCGTCTGAGAAAGAATAAGAGATAAAAACAAGGTCAAAAGATTGAAGTCTTAAGGGAATCCTTTTGAAGGAAAGATTTATAATAATAATTTTTATAAGTGAATGGATAAAATTTTGTTTATTTGAAAATGCATGTAATTTCTGGCAAAGACGCCTTAAGCTGGGCTAGAATTAAAATATGGTAGATAAAGTCTGATGTTGGTTTATGCCTGAATGCCTCAGAGTCTCTCTCATTCAAAGTCAGCTAAAAGCTGTTATCTGAGCCTGTGTCAAGTGATAATAAGCTATTTGTAGTAAAGCACAGTGTTTCAGTTGAAAATCATAGACATGGAGATGTTAAAAGAAATCATGCTACAGGCAGTTCTAGTCTTAGTCTCCACCATGATACAGGGCTGATGGCTCCAGTTACAGATGTAACAGTACATTGAATGGATGGTTGTGATAACTAAATTCACTGAGTATAATCTCAGCACTGAGATTTTGTTGATTTGGAGATGTTTAATGGATTTTAGTGATTAAATACTGCTGTTATTAACCTGTCTCCCTGTGTTAACACTATTAGGCAACCTGATGGCTCTGGTGACTCTTGAATGCGCCTTCCCTAAGCTCCAGAAAACAACTGATTCTGTTGAAAACGGTCAAAGATTCTGTTATGGGAAAGAGCGGTTACCGGTGTGCACGCGGTGATTTCCGAGGAGATCCTGTTTGGCCAGACAGAGGGCAACCTAAGGCAGGGGAGCACCGCCGCCACTGGGCATCTCCTGATGGGAGGTGTTTTCTGTGAGATGGGTATGAGAGTGGAGTGGATGACTATCGTAATTCATTTGCAGTTGCTTATGATTTTGGGGCTGTGGTCAGATGGTCGACCTATCTTTCATGCAGGGTTAATATCAAATTTGCTGGATGCTATTTTGTTGCCTGATCGAATTTCTATTTGTAAATGCGCAGCGCATACTGTACTAACAAAAAAGATTTTATTTCGATAAGAAATGGCATGGCAGACGCATCTGAAAAACTGCTGCCACCGAACCGAAGGAGATGTGTAACGTTGTCTGAAAGTAACCTTGATTTTTCTGACTCCTGACAGAGCATGCAGTCTTTTAATTAAGACATAGAGAAGTCTGTTTGGAGGAAATTTGGCTGCTGTATTAAAGAAGCGTTTGGTTTAGTGTTGATGGCAACCCTTGTTGACACAAACATTCCTTCAACCACTATGATAAATGATGCACGGGTTGGGCCATGCATCAAAAGCTTTTGTAACTTTTGTAAAAAAAAAAAAAAGGTTTGCTTTGAACATTGTTTGGGAAACCCATTTATGGGAATGGAAGGGGTTATGCAACGAGTGTCATCAACCGAGTGTGAACATGACATGTTGTAAAGAAATGTCTTCTCTCCTATCTAACATTTATGGTTAGGTGAAAGCAGCTCAAGGAAAAGCAGCTGATACACCACTGCACGACTTGCATATTGTTGTCATATTGTTAGTTTAACTGCTTCTATTTTTCTCATTTGTAAGTCGCTTTGGATAAAAGTGTCTGCTAAATGAATAAATGTAAATGTAAAACATGGACACCACAGGCTGAAGTCTGTACCCCTGTGACCTCAGCTGTCTTGGTCAGATACAGATATGTGACCCTGGATCACAAAACCAGTCACAAGTCGCACGGGTATATTTGTGGCAATAGCCAAAAATACATTGTATGAGTCAAAATGATTGATTTTTCTTTTATGCAAAAAATCATTAGGATATTAAGTAAACATCATGTTCCATGAAGATATCTTGTAAATTTCCAACAGTAAATATATAAAACATTTATTTTTGTGAGTGGTTTGTTTTTATTAATAACCACGTCATGATTTTTTATTTTATTTAAAAGAAAATGATTCATACCATAAGACATATATTAAACACTTATTGTTCAAATACTTGTTCAATACATAGATACTCAAAATAACCACTTTTGAAGCAACTTTCAGTTTATTTAATCATTTTAATAATTTATTTAAAAAGCACTTCTAAATTATTAAGCTTTTAGTAAATGCTATGTTAGTTCAGGCATATTTCACAAATAAATCTCCATATTTGATTTGAATAATTAATGTGTGTCCACTTTGCACATACCTCACAACATTAAATTGCACCAATCTCTATACCTAATTATGTCAAGGATGACCATACTATAAAATGCTTGAGACTAATGAGACTTGAAAGAAGTGTCATAAATATCTTACTTTATAGCGTTTGATAAATAAATTAATAACACAGGAGCCTGTTTGAAAAAAGTGATATTTCACCACTTATCTCAATAGGCCTGTACTCTCCTGACAGAACAGTTCCACACCTTTAGTTCTACTTCATACGCAACGACTGCATCCGAGGACATGGCCTCTGACTGCAAGTCCTCCAGGGTTCACAGTTTGTAGCAGAAAATACCTTGTAAATTTGACAGGCTGCACTTTAACGTTAATGCAGCATTGATTTATTTCAAATCCACTCTGCTGGAGTTCAGAGCCAAAAACAGCAGCACTGTCCAAATACATCAACACCACAAAAAGAGTGTGCAAAAAGGAGATTTTAATTTTCATCAAAAGATATAAGGGGTGGATTGCGGTGCTTGTGTGGGAGGATGTATTGCCGAGCTGAAACAGGAATCATGACTGTCATATTACATTCAACTGTTTAGCCATAAAACTCACTTATGGAACAGCAGGGATATATTTATATCATTACATGCACAAATCTCACTAATGCTTCCTGCATGCATTTTGCTGCTAAAGAAAGTGGTTTTACAGTTTCTTGTGCAAAAATTTATGAAGATTCCAGCCCCCTCATTCTTCCGGCACCTGAGTTATGGTGTAAAACAGGTCTGGCGGAGAGCTTTATTACTCAGCTTCTGAAGGCTGCAGATGAGAGCTAAATATCAAGCTGAGATCTCCAGCTCAGAGGAAGCAACATTTACCCAGACGCCCCCAGGGACAGGAATCATTCTGTTTGCTACAGACTCCTCACACAGCGGAGGTCAACGTCTAAAAATAAGGCAGGCTTGAGTTACAGTTGAGTTCAGTTCCGAGGAGAAATTACTGGGATATGGGTAGAAATTATAGGGCTTTATGCAGCTGTGAGACAAACAATAAATGTCGAACTGTCAGCTTTGAATGCCATTAAGTATAAGGGTTTCATTAAAAGCAGGTGATATAAGCAGCGGTTGATATACAGTAAGCCTTACTCAACGTGCATCAGTAAAAATCTAGTTTACCACAATAATAAGCAAACAAGCAAAACAAATTACAATATCAAAAATACAGGGGTGATTTATATTTATATAACAACATGCCCTGAACTAATAAAAGTTATGTACTAACAGGTAATGGATACATCTTGGCCTATTTAATATGAAAACTAGGCTTAGGAATTGAGAACCAGTTATGATAAATAAAAAACATCCCAAAACCAATTAACATTCGTTTCTGTGAACGGTTTTGCGCACATAGCCTACATTTTTCTGAGGTTGTTCATGTGAAAACATGCATAAAAAACAAATAAAGAAGGCATTACATATATTAATACAATGTTGATTCGTTTTAGTAATGTTTACTGTAAATATGATTGTAATTTTAACAGTAAAAGTAAAATTGCGACAGTAAATATTGGTTAGCAGTAAGTTACTGTACTATACAGAGAAAAACTGTAACAATTTTACCGTAAAATACAGTATACAGTAAAACATTTTTGAAGTAAAAAGAACAAATCATATTATAATTTACAGTGAAAAGTCGTAAACTGATATTTCTAGAATTCCCTGTGTGATACTTCACATTTGATGGTTTTTGATGGTTTTTAATAACAAAAAATTAAGAAGCATTCTTCTCCTGTTTTTGTTATGTACATTAGGGTTTTATGTTACATCCTATGTTGTTAATTGGATGTTTATGCATTATTTTAGTGTCATGTGATGTGTGTTACCATAATGGTGTTTTGTATTACTCGGCATAATCTGCTAGTATTTACTTCAGCTTGTGAAAAAGCTACTTATGATGAATTTTGATTTGTGTTAGATGGTTGATGTCAATATGTTAAAAGTACAAAAGCAACATGGCCTTGCTAATTCAGCAGAAAAATGCTGTTGGATTTACCAGTTTAAAATGTTTTATTTATTTATTTATTTTTATTACAGTTTGTTCGGTAATTATGTTTACATTTTTACTATATTTTTACTGAATTATTCTGGCAACTAGCTGTCCTTATTTCTGTAAAAACTACAGATTTGTTTTACAGTGTTCTATAATAATGGTTTTATAATCAAAATTATCTTTGTCTTTTTTATTTTTGTCCATTTCTTCATTGAAGTGGAATTGGAACTGCACCACTAAATTATTTAAGTTTGCTTACTTTCTTCAGTATTTCTCTCACTGTAGTATATCCACAAATATCATAAAAAAATTATCACAGACTAGCTCTGAGAGACATTTAGGTTTTATGTGCAAAGTATGAAGCAGTAGTTTATACCGTGCTGTTGTTGCTGACGAACTGGCCAAACCGCTGGTGACACCAAGTGAAAGGCGGAGGAAGTGCACTTGCAAAGCATTGTCTTTGCATGTCTTAGGTGTTTCTTTCCTTTTCCCCTCTGTATATGTGAAATGGGACAGCCACTAAGCCTATTCTGCTTTTGAAGTTGCCTTTATACATCCAGCTACTCACAGAAGCAATAGTGTGTAATGATCAATCTCTATGCGTTCCTCACTGAGCGGTTTCTCTATAGCAGTTTGTCCACAGGTGCTTTTTCCAACTGAGCAGGACTCTTGATTCATCTAATTAACTGGTCCTAGTGGGCTGAATCAGATGGTGCAGTTTATGGTTGCAGCAAACATCTGAGAACAATAGAACCCCAGAGATGAACAACACTGGAGCAAGTGGGATTAGATTCATTTCTAGCAGCTGGTAAGGAAAATCATTTCCTTTCTAAACCCATAGGAGAGGAGAGGCACATGCAATCTAATCCTGCGAGTATTACTGACACCAGATATACGTTAATGCATCAAGTTAATAAGCTCTATGATCATTAAACCATAGGCAGACCAAACTGGCACTTCTTCTTGGCTCTAGTTCAATTTCAAACAACATCGGATGCTCTGATATACAGTAATAAACGCAAACCAATGATAACAGTAAAATGCAATATTAATTTTATCCACCTCACTATGTCATTAGTAATTTCACTACCGTCTCTGTAAATAGCTGATAAATGTCCAGGCAGTAACTATTTAAAATCTTTCTTTCATTACTTTGACAAAAATTCTCCTTTCAACCGATGTTATCAGAAAGGGAGCACATTTTTCTGAAGTTATGATTATGTTTTTGTTCCTCTGAATGTCAAGCTTTTTTTCTTTTTTGTCTTTTTTTTTCTGTCACAGTTGATGTGCTTTTCAAAGATTTTGGTTCAGAGTTCCATATAATCGCACAATCGTTGTTGTTCATCAAAAGACTTTCTCTCATAGAGCACTTCTAAAAACACTTGTCAGGGGGTATAAGAACCAAACCCGCATTTGATTTTTGATGGCTTCAGCGATCGCTCATTGAGATCAATATATTTCTACTTTAGAGAAAGAAAGAAATATGGCTTGTTTTCATGCTAGACCCAGTGGTTTATCACATCTGTGAAGCTTTTTGATATGCTAAGATAGCAATTATTTGAAATTTCAGAATTTATATTCAATGAGCATCGATCTGTTTTCTTCTATACTCTGTCTCGCAGGGCAACATCAAGTGCTTGACAAGGTAAGCATGTGAAATAAAGGCTTCACAGAGTGTGTTTCAAATTATCAGAGCAGCTGCACAAAATCAATGCTGTTTAATTATAAATGAGCTCATTAATTGATCTCTTAAAAAGAAGTCTGTTGTCAGCTGAGAGATGTCAGTGCTCAGGACACCTTCAGGTCCCAAACTTTTCAAGTTTTACTAAATAATCACACCGCAAATTTGTTTGTTTATTTAATTCAGTTGTTGGTTTACTGTTTTCATTTAAATCTATAGCACAAAAGCATCCAATTCAGTAACATGAATTGAATCATTTAAATAATAATAATAATAATATCATTATTAACCCATTTGTTGTTTTTGATATTTATCAGTCAACAATCTAAAAAAAAAAGCCAAAAATTTGATTTTATTTCAACAATTTCACCTGAAATGCTTGTGTGCCTTAATGGTCTGGTGGTATAACTTGTGTCAGAATGGTTCTGGGTTCTAATCCACCCTTTTTCTTCATTAAAACCAAAGATGTTCATCAGTGATTGTATGTCAAGAGCATGGACACGTTTGTGTGCATTTTATTTTGTGATTTCACCAGAACGAATAGAGAGTCTCTGCAACAGCGTTCAGTGATAGATTGAATTGCTCATCTGTGTCAAGTGCATGAGCACCAAGAGCACAACGCTGTCTTCCGCCACTGATAACATTGGCAATGAACTCTCAGCATGAATTAAAAAACAACACATTCCAGCATCAGATTGCCTCTTATCTTAACAAAAGAACATTATGAATGCTCTGCTAGTTAACTCAAGATGTTTCATTTGAATTAGGAACATTCGTGCAGAGAGATGTTTCAAAAAGTGGTATAAGGACAATATCACCCCTGGCAAAAAGTGCTGGGGACATCCCACATGTCCCACCCGCAAATTATGCCTATGAGTGTAATGCGTATGCGTGGGACGTCATTACGTATAGAAGGAAGACGAGTAAAGACACAAGTTGACCTCACAAACATTCTGTCTCAACACTGATTCAATTCGACGTGGTTTGTGCGAAGACAAAACAATGGCTACGAGGACAGTTAGTAGATTATAAAATAAAGTTAAATCGGATCGTACTCAAAAGATGGATCCTACATCAGTACCGGAATTCGACTGCTTTTGAACCCTCTATGCTAAGACAGAGATGGCTGTCGGCATTGTTCGCAGATGGAAAAGGACTGCTGTTGGGACAAAATGCAAGTGATGCAACTAAACAACGAACAACAATGTACAACAATTTTTCACACGGCTTAGACAAGCTGCTAAAGACTGTGACTTTGGATTTGACAGAGATAATCAGTTATGTGATACCGTTTTGAGCAAATGTAGTTACAAATGTCTGCCATGCATGTCAGTCAGCCGGAGAGAGAAACGGGAATTGTGTGTCGCGTTATGAAAACGGGGAAAATGTGACTGCACAAACGGCTAAATATGTCAGCAGAGGAATTGAGAGAAATTACAATAATCAATATTATGCATTCATGGTGAAAGACTGTGACTCATACAGATATTGGTGGAGTCGATTTAGACATGTTGATTGATTCTGGGGCCACAAGCAACATCATAGACAAAGCTACATGGTACTAAAAAGCAAAAGAATTGTGTGCCACTCATTCAGGTCTGATAAGAAGCTGCATGCTTATTCTTCTAAAGAGCCCCTGCCCATAAAAGGAGCTTTCACGTGTGAAATAGAATGTGTAAAATGGAGCACCCAGGCCGAATTCACAGTAATCAGAGGAAAAGGAAAGCCATTATTGGGTAAAGAGACAGCTACTAAACTAGGATAATGAAAGTCAGAGTCAACTAGCTGCAATCAGAAACGTGGCAAGCCAAATTCGGGAACAGTATGCAGTTCTGCATCCAGTATCCAGCAAGCAATATCAACATGAAGTTGCATCAGCACTTGCAGGTATGAGGGAGTGGAGAATATCTCTGACTACATTATTATACATGCCCCAAACCAAGAGACACATGATCAGAGACTACATGCAGTTTTACGGTGGCTTGTAGAATGTGGGTTGACACTCAACGAGGAAAATACAATACAATATAAACAAGTTATTGTTTAAGGGAATGCTGCTTTCAGAAAAAGGGATTGGCCCAACAGCTGAAAGAGTTTGTGCTGTGGTTGAGGAGAGAGAACCAGAGAACTCATCAGAAGTACAAAGCTTCTTGGGATTAGTGGGATAGTAGCCTGTTCATTTCACAATTTGCATCAGTCACTGAACCACTAAGGAGACTGACAAAGAAAGATACTCCATTCACATTTGGTCCCGAACAAAGACGGGTGTTTCAAGCTTTAAAGAAGAATTTAGCTGAAGCCGGAACCCTTGCTTACTTTAACAAGTGAGCACCAACCAAGGTCATTGTGTAGGCATAGGGGCTGTGCTGATTCAAGAACAAAATGGAGAACTGTCCCGTATGTTATATCAGTCGCAGCCTGACTGAATGTGAGCAAAGATATTCCCAGACTGAACACGAAACATTGCCTTTAGTATGGGCATGTGAGAGACTCCATCCATATACACTCACCTTTAGGATTATTAGGAACACCTGTTCAATTTCTCATTAACGCAATTATCTAATCAACCAATCACATGGCAGTTGCTTCAATGCATTTAGGGGTGTGGTCCTGGTCAAGACAATCTCCTGAACTCCAAACTGAATGTCAGAATGGGAAAGAAAGGTGATTTAAGCAATTTTGAGCGTGGCATGGTTGTTGGTGCCAGACGGGCCAGTCTGAGTATTTCACAATCTGCTCAGTTACTGGGATTTTCACGCACAAACATTTCTAGGGTTTACAAAGAATGGTGTGAAAAGGGAAAAACATCCAGTATGCGGCAGTCCTGTGGGCGAAAATGCCTTGTTGATGCTAGAGGTCAGAGGAGAATGGGCCGACTGATTCAAGCTGATAGAAGAGCAACTTTGACTGAAATAACCACTCGTTACAACCGAGGTATGCAGCAAAGCATTTGTGAAGCCACAACACGCACAACCTTGAGGCGGATGGGCTACAAGAGCAGAAGACCCCACCGGGTACCACTCATCTCCACTACAAATAGGAAAAAGAGGCTACAATTTGCACGAGCTCACCAAAATTGGACAGTTGAAGACTGGAAAAATGTTGCCTGGTCTGATGAGTCTCGATTTCTGTTGAGACATTCAGATGGTAGAGTCAGAATTTGGCGTAAACAGAATGAGAACATGGATCCATCATGCCTTGTTACCACTGTGCAGGCTGGTGGTGGTGGTGTAATGGTGTGGGGGATGTTTTCTTGGCACACTTTAGGCCCCTTAGTGCCAATTAGGCATTGTTTAAATGCCACGGCCTACCTGAGCATTGTTTCTGACCATGTCCATCCCTTTATGACCACCATGTACCCATCCTCTGATGGCTACTTCCAGCAGGATAATGCACCATGTCACAAAGCTTGAATAATTTTAAATTGGTTTCTTGAACATGACAATGAGTTCACTGTACTAAAATGGCCCCCACAGTCATCAGATCTCAACCCAATAGAGCATCTTTGGGATGTGGTGGAACGGGAGCTTCGTGCCCTGGATGTGCATCCCACAAATCTCCATCAACTGCAAGATGCTATCCTATCAATATGGGCCAACATTTCTAAAGAATGCTTTCAGCACCTTGCTGAATCAATGCCACGTAGAATTAAGGCAGTTCTGAAGGCGATATATATATATATATATATATATATATATATATATATATATATATATATATATATATATATATATATATATATATAATGACAATTAATGGGTCATTTTCATTGCCATTAAAGTGAAATAACTGAACATAAACATACAAGCTTGATAAAAATGATCATTCTAGAAGAAAATTTCTGATGGCACTTAGAGGCTTTTGCATTTGAAGTCTTCACATATATATACATGTCAAAATTGTGTGCCCGCTTCGAGAGGCGGATGTCCACATTCTCAGCAAGCAAAATATATCAGACCCACTTTTACATCTTGTCTGTGGAAAGCATGGAGCTGTTAATGCCACTCCAGGCGCACTTACAACAAGAACTGAATCAAAAGATGATGAAGTCAGACAGGCCATACAAACTGGTTGTTTTGATGAATGCAAGTCGTATGCTCACATTTCCAATTAGTTAAATGGGATTGGACAATCCGTTTTGATGGGTACGCACATTGTATTACCACAGTCACTGTCTCCAGGTGGGAGCTTTAAATCTAGCTCATGAAGGACATTTGGGCATGGTAGGCACCAAGCAGAACCTTCGAAGTAAAGTGTGGTGGCCTGTCATGGATAAGGACGCAGAAAGGAATTTCAGATCGTGCTGTGAAAGCCACTTGGTGATGAGACCTGATAAACCAGAGCCACTGAGAATGACACGTCTACCCGAAAACCCTTGGCAAAATCTAGCCAGTGACATATTAGGTCCTCTGCCAATGAGACAGTCCATACAAGTGGTAGTTGATTATTACAGCCACTATTATAAGTATGCAATATTAAAGTCTGCTACGGCTGATAAAGTCATTGATTGTTTGGAGGAAGTTTTCAGCCTTCATGGTTTGGCTTGCACCATCAGATCAGATTGTGTTCCACAGTTTATGTCTGCTCAATTTCAACGATTCTGTGAGACAAATGGTATTCACCATGTGAAGATAACGGCAAAACGGGCACATGGCAAACCTCAGAGGTGGAGAGGCAGAATGCATCTTGAAATGCATATGGATTGTTCAGGCAGAGGGGCTAGACTGGAAACAGGAGCTCTGCAGGTATGTGGCCATATTGACCACAGCTAGTGACCACAACACTACTGGGAAGAGTTCTGCAAAATTGCTTTTCAATAGGAAAATCAGGGATAAACTGTCAGATTGTACCATGCCGCAAAATAACCAGGAGATAAGGGATCATGACACTGAACGAAAAGGTAGAACAAAGCTTTGTGCCGATCACCGCCGCGGGTCAAAATATTGACAGCTGGAGGTGGGAGATCAAGAAAAGATAGAAAAAATTGACAACTGCATTCAACCAAGTTCCATACACTGCTGTGTATAGGGAAATTCTGTGACCATTGAAGATTCAGGTGGAACACAATATAAAAGAAACACCACATTTGTGAAGAAATTCTTCAGTAAGAAGAATGCAAATGACAATCCAGTTGAACAGCAAAACCAAGACAAAACCAGCAAAATCAGGACCAGAGAAAACAGTTTCTGACAAAATGCCAACACAGAGTTTGCCACTAGGTGGTATGACGGCTCCACAAATAAGACCACAGACACAAATCAGACTGCTTTTTATTGTTGTTGAGTGGTCCTGTTGAGGAAATAGCATGCGCTGAGATGTTGTTCTATTCATAATTTCACTGTTTTCATAAGATATGTTAAAAAGGTATCTGGAATCTTTTTTTTTTTATGTTAAAGGGAAATGTAAGAGGAAGTTGTTTATCTAGCAGTAGGGAAAAAAACACAAAAGAAAGTCTATATTCTGAGTTATCACTTGTATGTTGGTGACACTTTGATATGTCACACTGAAAATAACAGTTGAATATGTTCAGCTTCTCCGTGTTTCTGTATGATAGCGTGCTGTGTGACATCTTTTTATCATTCTTTTGCGCATACGGGTCAGTCCAGGACCAAGATTTGAGGCCACATTTAAAACAACAATGTGAACCACTATACAAAAAATAATAATAATAATAATAATCAGATGTGAGCAGTAGCCTAATCGCAATTGAGCACTAAGGCTCGCAGGCTGAACATAACCTTTGATACCCATATGTATGTTAATATCATTAATTAAATTACCCTGCTAATAACGATAATGTAAAAGGCTGTTCAATAACACTACTATGATTTTATAGTAATTTTACAGTTTGCTAACAACAACAAAAGCAAAAACTTCCTATCAGCTGGTTTTGGATGACATCTAGTGGTTGTGCCCTATCTGTGCAACTATAAATTCTTAATAGTTGATAGCTAGAGATCCACAATCCTGAAGCTTTTAGGTGGGTCTCTGGAAGCAGGACTACACTGCTCTGGATCAAATAAATTCACAGAAGTGAGAAAATTTAGTTAAGAAATTAATCTGTTACATTGAGGACAAGTGAATATGATATTATCTAAATGAATGGGAATGGGAGCTTAACTGGATTTAAGTCAAAAATTAAGAGATACAACATATTCCTTGAGCTTAGCATTCAACTGGCAAGTTACAAACTAAAAGGAATGAAGAAAAATGATGTCTGTTAACAAGAAGCCTGTTTAAAATAGGGGAAACATGCATTTTATAAAATTGTATAAAATGTTACTTTATAAAAAACTAGTATGATGTACTTTATCAAGGAGGGAATTTGTTGCAATAAGGAAAGATGGGGGATGGAAGTAACACTTTTTCTTTGAGCATCAGTAACTCAGTGGTTGTTTGTTGTAGATCTCTCAAACTTTGATACATGGTAGCCACATTTGTCTACTACAAATATAAAACTCACTTGGATGTGTACAATCACAGATTATGTGAGTAATGTCAAATACAAAGAGTTTGGTTACAACCTACCCCACTTCTGGGGTGAATTATAACACTAGCTGGGGATATGAGAGGTAATTTGCTGAAATAAGATCCACATTAAATTTGTGCACGAACTTCACTGAAGAACAAATAATAGTCATTTTTTAATAAAGTAAATGATTTAAACATTTATCACAAAAACAACTGCCGTGTGTTTGTGTGTGTACTGTATTCCTGACACAAGGTTTCAGTCACTAGCTGTAGCCATCCACCTATTTTTATGTGAATTTTGGTTTCACGTTAAACACACACACACACACACACACACAAACACTGGATGGAAACACCAAGATGCACATTTTATCTGTTAAAAGACGTGCAAAACTACCACATAAATTCCTTGATGCACAATAAAAAAAACTCACATGACTTTGCCTTAACAGAACATGTGATGGATAACTGGATCATCATAAGGGGTTGGTTTAAAAACATTTTAAATGAACCATTACAACTATCCAAACCCCAAACAGCCATAACATGACTAACTATTTTAGCATGTGGGTTTGAGAGGAAGAGAAACGCTACTTTAGGTTATGTACTAAGTCAAATAATGGTACAACAATATGATTGCTAGGCAAAAAAAAAAAAAAAATGTATCTTGATTAAAAAAAATTCTTTCCTGAAAATATTTTGTTGGTCATAAAATCTACAATGTTGCTGAAAATCACATGCCACTTCTTATGTGAGCTCAAAATGGAGATGGGAGTGTATAATGAGATCACCACAGCTCTTTTCTGACTTGTTAAACTGACATAACATATTGAACTGTGGAAATTGAGATCTACGTTCTCTAACTGTATCCAGTGTAAATTTGAAACAAATTTAGGTTACAGGTTACAGAAATAAGACTACAAGGCACAAACCGCTTTGCTGCTACATGTCCACCAGGTGATGCCAGACATGTATTATTTAGACACATTCCTCAAAAGGGTTGAACTTGATGAGCTGATTAGATGTAATTTCGATGTCGCAACTTTTTTTGTGACTCACAGTTTATTAGAAATGAGGTGGAAATTTATCTAGGGCACTAGGCTACATGAGGCTTTCTTAAAATCAAATCAGATTAGCCTAATTATCTAATGAGCAAGATTTTCAGTGTAATTTAATCCAATAAATGGAACTTCATCCTCAAGAGTGAAATAGCCTAAAGCACATAAAACTACAATAAAACATTTAAATTTACAATATGGAGTAGGCCTAGGCTAATAAGGAATATGCTACCTTAGCTCAATAAAACTTGTGTCAGTTAAAAAGCTGTATGGCAGTTAAAGTGTAAAGGGTTTTAGGTGAAGCCTATAGTGCCAAATTCGGACCCCCTCCACCGCCAGATTATTAGGCTACCCCTCCAAGTCCCCAGTATAGGTAGGTTTAGGATTAGGTATGGAGGTAGGGTTAGGGTTAGGCAATCAGTTAGCGGCTTAAATAAGGGGGGTAATAATTTGTCAGGGAGTCGAAATTAGGCACAACAGGGACTCCTCCTGGCTAATGACGTCACGCAGTTTCTCCACTAAACAGCGAAGCGCTTGGGATTGAGACGCGCGCTCACGACAGCCTCACATAACGGTCCACACACTCAAGAGACTGGACTGCATCTGCAATAAAGTAAGTAGGCTATAATTCATATATTTTGCCTTTATTTCTTCATCGTGGTTTCATAGATTAGTGTTGCATTGCTTTTTCCGCCAATAGACTACCATTGAGTTACAACTTTCCGAGCTGAACTTACAGCTGCGGTTTCTGACAACTCAGTTTAAATCGAGTTTATGATTTTTGTTTTCGTCGTGTTAGACACTAAAGTGGATTAAAGTGGATCCCGTGTGAGTGTGTAGGTCTACTGAATGTCCTCGTCCGTTGAGATTTCACAATCCGTCTCAACTTGTCTGAGATACACCCACCAACCGTCTTTTATCTTACATAAAGAATTTGAACTTACTGTTTGAGAGTTTAAACTTGCATGTAGTTCTAAAAACCTGGAAAATGTCAGAAAATGTTCTTTTGCACCATATCTTTCGCCTGTAACTGTAGAGTATCGGATGCAAATTTGATTAGTAGGCTATTAGAACTCAAACCTTCAGGAATCCTCTCATGTCAAACTAGAAGCTCCTCTTAAATAATATATACTTTCTCTGCAGCATTAATGTTTAATTTAACAGTCTGAACATGATTTTGCACCCATTTCTCCTCAAAAGTTATCTGTAGCCTAGATATTGAGATAAATGGGAACATATTAAACATGGTCCAGACACTGTTTTGAGCTCTGCCTGGAATGTATTGTCAAAAATGTTTTTAATTCATTTCATCTTTACAGGATAAAACATTACAAATTCATGTTTAAATATTGCCCTGTACAAGGCTGGAACGCAGAGGAAAAATAGGCTAGCCTTTTCGGTGGTGGGATCTATCACAACTTAGGGCTGCTTCCATATCAGTTTTTAAATCTCTCTTAAAAACTTATTTGTTTTCTTTAGCTTTTAAATTTTAAATGATTTTTCTTTTGATTACTTGGCTTTGTACACCACTTTGGTCAGTCCTGGAACTGTTTTTAAAATGTGCTTTATAAATAATATAACTAGAACTAGATTGTTTATTGCAATGTCACCAAAAGCAGTGGCCATTTTTCAAAACTCTGCAGGCTTGTAAAACAAGATCAGTTTGGAAAAAAAGCCAATGATATAAATGTCCATGACAGTAATAATTAATTCAACAAGCATAGATATAGTTAAATTGGGTATGACTGGTAATGTCCTACCATGTTGACTCGCTAATATATGATAAAGTTGTACAATGTAAGTTTTGGGAAATGCAGCACATCTTTATTTCACAGGCATTTCCTCTGTTTTTCTGAAACAAAAGGTGGAACAATCAAACAGTCTTTCACAGAACAGATCCTAAACACACACACACGTTTTCAGGAACATTTTGACCCAATTCTAAAGAAACTAGCCTAATCTCTAAATAAGCAGTTTACCACAGATAAATTTGTAGTCATATCTCATACAATATGCAACTTAACACAGCTGCTCTCCATTTGCTGATACTTAATTTGCTGCTTATGTTATCTATTTACGAATGGTCTTACTGTATAACATTGCCATTTGAATTTTACAAAACTGTAACCCTCACTGAGTGAATTTGCTTTCACTAACGGTGAGGCTTTATGGAGACCTTCTAGTTTTAAACATATTGAAACATATTGAGTCCAGCCACATAGTGATTGCTTTGTTGGAGTGATAATCTGATGGAGTGCAAAACAGTTAGTAGTTTCATAATATGTCAGACTGATGTGTGTGAGACATTCCTAGTAGCCTACAGCTGGGCATTTTCTCTAAAGGCGCTTCACTGTGTGTGCTTTCTTCCCCAAGGTGGTAGCCATGGAAACCACTGATGTGTACAGCTGGAGAGCCTTTATAGTTCATGATCAGACTTAAGAGGATGCCGAGTTCCACTCAAACACTATCCTACTTTTGATTACTAAAAGCAAGCGTTGTTTGATCCTCACGCTTGCAGATTGCGCACTTAAAGCAGCTCAGATGGAACTTCTATTTATTTATGAATAATTCAATCACTTTGCGCAATATTTTAAGCAATCATTTGACAACATATTGCACAAGTCATTGCACAAAAATAAAAGTATAATAAAATAAAAAAGGAAATACATTTTGTTCCTTTGATTTCAGGATATAGAAGCAATTGACTGTGTGAACTTTCATAGAGAACAGGGCTTTTTATTCTCAGTTTGTTTTCAGGAGGATGTCATGAATAAGGTAGCCTAGACATGTCTGGACAAGAACAAATATTTCTGCCCATATTAGCCTTATCTTCAAGACATGTAGTAGCAAAGTGTGGCATCTCTTAGGTTTAGGATAATAAATGGAACAAGGAAATGAAACTGAAATTTCCCATATACACAAGCCTGATAGACCAATATGAAAATAGTTGTAAGATTTTCTCTACAATGACTAATTAAATACATTGAAGAAATCACAGTTAACAGCGTTTTTATTTTTTATTTTTATATATATATCTATATATAGATATATATAGATAGATAGATAGATAGATAGATAGATAGATAGATAGATAGATAGATATTCTCTTTGTAGATTCATTTTCTGATTGCACTTCTTAATCAAAAAAGAACTGTCAGAAAATAACTGTCACACAATCAATATAAGAAAATCATTGTTCTTAAGAAAATATTTGAGAAATAAAGATATTTTAAAGAATTCCACATAACATTCTTATGAAATTCTGGCCTGGGTGCCAGCCCGAACCCCTTTCCACAACATTTTTTGGTCGGGAAGTTCGGTCTGGACTCGATCCGTTGAGGAGTAATTATGCTCAGCTCCCAGAAGGCCGAGCCAATCAAATTGCCAGGGAGGGCTTTAATCGATGATGGACAGATGATCTGCGGTTACGTAATCAGCTACGTCACCAAAGAGTGCTTGGGTTGAATTGGTTTTCAACAATGACTGCAGCTGGAGAATTGAGATGTTTAGATTCCGCTATCGCATCTGATATAAAAGAAATCGACAGCGCATTAATTTTAAAAGACGAACAGAGAACCGCAATCAAGGCATTTGTCGATCAGAAAGATGTGTTTGCCGTCAACATACATCACTTACTGCGTTGCTCTGATTGGTTGTAGGTCTATCCAATTGAGTGCAGAGTTTTTTTTTTTCTTGGTTCGGTTAAGACACGCCTCATAATCAAAGCCCTATGGAGCAGTATCAGACTCACATTCTGCCTAGAATATGAGTATGACGAAGTCAGGCTAATGAAATTCTTAATTTTCATGAATTCCTAGTTTATCTCTGATGGTGTTATTGTGCAAATAACATCAAATTTCCTTAAAGAAAAAATCTCATAATGCCATTATATTGCTTTGTAACAGATCTCTCAATCTGAAACAGAAACATGGGAAGAAAAACTTGAGACAAGAGGTGGAGTTAGATACTCACCATGGCTGCCCATCGCATTCGATCAGCGAACAACAACACTGTGCTCCCTCGCTGCAGATCTGAGGGCGCACTTATCGATCACAGTGAAGGAGTGTCAGAGGCCACCCTTACAGGTGTCAAAGGTTTCTTGTCTTATTCTTACCTTGAAATCAATGTATTGTTAACTTTTACGTTTAATCTCATGCACCATTTCTTTTTATTTTTTCCAGCGCCTTCTCCTAGCGCCTTACGACTGGATGTTACCTCATTTGGAGCAGTCAAGGAAGTCATTGCCATTAAGGATTACTGTCCGTCCAGCTTTACCACTCTTAAGTTCTCAAAGGGAGACTGTCTTTATGTTATAGACACATCAGGGGGAGAGTGGTGGTATGCACACAACAGTAAAGAAATGGGATACATCCCAGCAGCCTATGTCCACCCAATCAATTATCGAGACTCCTCGTTCAGTGATAGTGGTATGATTGACAGCCTAGGTGACATTTCTGAGGGAGTGAAAGAAATGGACATCTCAGGGGAGTGGCCGGGGTCCTCCAAAACCACAGAATCTAGAAATGAAAATCCTTTTGTTAATAAACGGATGTCAACTAACCCTTTCCTAAATGACACGGTGCAAGGCTCCTCTGACCAAAACAGTAAGCATAATTCAGCAAATGCTTTGTGTTTTGATGATCTCTCACTTCCCATCTCAAACACCAGCAGCACTGTTAACATTAATGGCTTTGAAAGTGGGCTCTTTCCCGGCTCAGGGATCTGTCCAAATCTTCGTCGAAACAATTCGTTTTTTAGGGGCAAGCGCTGCTACAGCATGTCAGAGCTGTCTGTCCTACAGTCCTTGTCTGATGGGAATCAAGGTTCCTTGAGTTTTTTTGGTGGCATGAAGTCACCTAAACCTGAGCATTATCAAAGTAGAGAGGATTTCAAAACAGCATGGCTAAATCATCGTAAACTTACGCGATCCTGCCACGACCTGGACTCCATTGGACAAAACCCAGGTTGGGGACAAACCCAGCCAATAGAGACCAACATTGTGTGCAATCTGGACAGTGCAGGCGGTGCCGTGCAGCTACCAGATTCCAGTATCAGCATACATATCCCTGAGGGCCATGTTGCACCTGGTGAGACTCAACAGATATCGCTGAAGGCCCTTCTAGACCCACCATTGGAGCTCAACAATGATAGATGTACTACTGTAAGTCCAGTGGTAGAAGTAAAACTCAGTAACATGGAAACCAAGACCCCAGTCACTTTAGAGATGAAGGTGTCTGTTGTAGTTAAGATAGAGAGCCGCAAAACCACAGAGGTGGTGTGCGTAAGAAGCGACTTCAAAGAAGGCCCATATGTCTCGATTCCACATGTATACATGTATGGAGACACAGTTCAAGTGACTCTGGACAATTTAGAACCTTGCATGTATGTCTCTGTGGTTGCCCAAGCACAAACTGTGGCCCCATACAACACGGTGTGGGAACATGTCGTAAAAAAGGTCACTCTTGGGGTATACGGGCCAAAACACATCCACCCATCCTTCAAGACAGTGGTGGCCATTTTTGGGCATGACTGCGCCCCGAAGACGTTGCTAGTGAGCGACGTAAAAAAGTACTCACACTCTACTCCACCTGTCGTCCTCCAGCTCTGGGGAAAGCATCAGTTTGTACTAACAAAACCTCAAGACCTTCAAGTTGGCGTGTATTCGAACATGTCTAATTTTGAAGTAAAAGCCAATGAACAGGCAAGAACAGTGAGGGGATTCCAGATCAAACTCGGCAAAGTTGCCCGTCTCGTCTACATGATTGCAGCCCGGGATTCAACTGACATTTTAGATTTTACTTTGCGAATTCAAGTCAAGGATGATAAGGACTGTATCCTGGCCCAGTTTTGCGTTCAGACCCCAACCCCACCACCAAAAACAAGCACAAGCTCTGCTCAAAGGCGCTTCCTAAAGAAAAAGGAAGTGAACAAAATTGTACTGTCTCCTCTTGCAGTGACCACAAAGTACCCTGTGTTTCAGGACAGACTAGTCAAAAACATGAAATTTGCTAAGTTGCTAAAAACTGTTATAAGACAGTCCAAAAGCCTGTATTTGCTAGAGTATCTTAAAGGAGATGTGATGGCTCTTTTGAGCGAGGAAAAAATTAAATTTAAAGGACATCTATGGACCAAAGAGTGGTACATCGGATATTACCATGGAAGAATTGGGTTGGTGCATGCAAAAAACATTCTAATCATGGGAAAAGTGAAACCTGTTCATTTCAAAGGGCCTGATCTTATGACTACAGTCCTTTTAGAACAGATCCTGAAGCCCTGCATGTGCCTGACATACATCTACGCATCAGTGCGAACGATATTGATGGAGAACGTGGCGAGTTGGAGAGCATTTGCTGATGCTTTGGGCTACGTCAATCTGCCTCTGGCACATTTCTGTCGGACAGAGCCGGACAGTGAGCCTGAAAAAGTGGCTTGTGTTCTCGAGAAGCTTAAGGAAGACTGCAACGCAGCTGAGGGCAAGGAGAGGAAGTCTTTCCAGAAGGAACTCATGAAGGTAAGCGTTGATATGGATGTAGATCTTTCAGCTAAACTTGAGTGTGTACTGAGAGCACCTTCATAGAAACTAAACATAATAATTGTATAAAATGATATAAATGATGTTCAAAATAAATAAAACAAATTATCAATTTATTTTTTCTTTAGTCATACATTAATTAATTTATTATTTATAAGATTAGTAACTGCAAAGAGAATCGGGAGAAGAGGGACGTTTTTGAAAGTTAACAAGTCAAAAGTCTGAAAGTCAACTATGATAGCAATAGATCCAGCCTGAAATCGAAAAATGTTACTGAAAATTATAAAAACGATGAAGCAGCATGCAATCGACCTCACAGATGTGATTGAAGGATTTATTACACTTTTCGGTTTTGCAAATGAATAGATTTGTATTAATTAAACTATGAATAATAGATTATTTCTGTAGTTCATACCAGAGCCAGTCAAATAAATATTTCATAACATACTCATAACTTATGTCAACAGGAACCTGAAGCAGGATGTTTCCTAAGGAAATATCAAGTTGCATTTTAGCTTGTATTACAAACACACTTTTAAATATAAATCTGCTCTATAATGCATCAGTCAATCTGCAGTTATTCCCTAAAACAAACCTCTCTATGTCAGAGAGAGTTCACTGAAGACTCTCTAAATAAAAATATTTTAATACACATTTTAATATCAAAAAAGCAGTTGTGATTAAACCTCTAAATATATCAATATAAAAATACACATGTAAGAAGGACTTGCCTTGCCTACAGCAGTCCACCAGTGGCCTTCTCATTAATGCTGTGTTTTGCTCAAATATTTCATTTCATATGAGCTTCAATGAAAATTCCAATGCTTATTCTGACAAGTCTTTACAAAGCAGCACAGAATGAAACCATTTTAATGTTAAATATTCAAGGTCAATGTGTTAAATATCTGTAGGTTGACTTCCTGAAAAGTGTAAACACTGTCAGAAATTACACACATTTTCCTTTAACGTTTATTTTTGGCTGCGATAATGTATGCAATTGTGTGTGTGTGTGTGTGTGTGTGTGTGTGTGTTTCAATTACTCAAACCAATTTTGAAAAGTCAGAAACACACCAAATCACCTAAAAATAATTTAGCAAAATAGGGGTTTAAAACTTTCAACTTATGTGCAACTGTAAAAGTAAACAACCACCCAGATGAAACAAAGCATACAGTCGAAATGCACAAGACTTAAAAAGGTTATCTTCAGTATCTGATATCAAACACGCAAAGACACATCATATAAAGTGCATGCGCATACACGCTTAAGTTTAATTAATGCTGGGTCTCAACTGAAATAACAATGAGCTGAAACAGCATCTGCTCAAAACACCACATTTGTTGTGAGATTAAAATGATATTGACAATATACATTGTCATAGCACGCCCCTTTGACAAAGTCACTGAAGTGAAGCTAGCAGATACTGTCAGATACATAGAAATGTTCTTCATGTCCTAAAATTAGGAAGGGTCATCTGTGACCATCTCAAACGTGACAACAGACCCGTTAGTGAAAATGCCGGAAGATGTGAACGTGTTGAAGAGTCTTAGTTGTGCAGATGTTTCCTTTCTTATTGTTAACATTTACACAGAAGCATCAAATATGGACCGAGAGGCGCCTTAAAGTACACAATCCCTCCACACCTACAAATCTATTGCCAAGATATCGCTAACAGATATGCAACTGTAATTCTCTGCACGTTTTAATAAACTACTTGCATATTCTGAATAGAGAAGAATTTGCATTTTAGAGCAATGGATTCCCTCTTGAATTCCCTCTGGCTTTTTGATTTATGAATAAAATGAGGTCTCCGGTTAATATTACACAAAGAGACTTTACTGTTTTGTTTTACAAAATAAATTACACACAGTCAAATGTGAATTTTGAAACCCATTAGAAATTCCCAAGGGAAGCTGTAGTGAATTAGTCTTTCGGGTTACCTAAAAAAAATGGACATTCTGACTGAACAGCTTTATAGAACTTTGCAATTCCATTTTTAATCAGTAAAAGTTCCAGTTGTAAAACTTTTTCCTGGCATATTCTCCAGTCTGGGCTTTATTTAGGGTCAGATGAATTTACAGACATGCTTCAGAAGAACAAGTGAATGTCTCTAAACTTTGAGTCTTTGATTCCCCACGGTCTCCTCCCATTTCCCTTAGCCTATTGTTCCAGCAGAAGAGTGGTTCTGTATAAATGGTCAGAGATTTCTGACAATAGTTTATAAACAGACAGAACGGTCAGCTTATATAACAGGAAATCAAAAGAGACAGGCAAGAGGAAATATAATGAAGTATGAGTAATATCATAAAATCAGATGTTAAAGAAGATGAATTTAAGAGAGAAACGTACTAAAAGCTTTCAAGTAATCGTGTGTTCAGCTGTCTTATTAATGAAAGCTGCTTTGTCTAGTGCACATGCAGTGTTAAATCAAGACTAAGCAAATGTACGAGCATGCTAACTAATTCACGTGTTATGTTATATGAATTTAAAGAATTTCTGCACTGATAAAATATCTCGATTTGCTCAGGCAGGCTTTGTGTGTAATATAATTAAATTCCTGTAGTAGGTCAACTGGTAGATCGTGACGCTAACAATACCTGTCAATTGGATTCCGACTGAACATATACTGATTCATTTTTTTATATAGCTTGATTTCACTCCAAGTCACTTTAGTGAGTAAAAATACAACGATGCGCTACTCAATTCTCAATGTGTGTATTTACAGACTTTTTATAGGTCAAATTAACATCACTTCTTTTGGAACTGTTTACATTTTCCAGAATATTAATATAAAATAAACTTTTTCAAAAAACTTTTTCTGCACACCAAAAAATAAACAAATAAATCATGGAGATAAGAGGCTCAGAGTACTTATGGGAAAGTCCAATGGACTGAATGAAACATTTTTTTACTTTTCTTTTTTTGTGCACCTCAATTTATAAGCCTCTTGTCTGCCATTAATTGTTTGTTTTATTGTTTTATTATTATTATTTTATGTGTGGATTTCAGCATATTAAGAGAAATTTAGGAGAGAACAAAACGATGAAACCAGCTTTGTGTGCAAAACAGTGAAATTATTAGGAATTAAAATCATTATAATAACAATTTGCCCTGGATAATTTTCTCAATATATTGTTTAAATGATAACACATTTGGATATTCTGTTTTCTAGTAACGTTTACTTGACGTTCTTGTCATTTCTGAGGAATTAACATCTGGTTCTGGATTCTGTGACAGTCAAAATCCTGAGCAGCAGATTTTGTTTGTCTTTCTGTTGCTACAGTGTCTCTGGAGGGTTTACTTAATAAGTTCCTGACTGTGACAGGGGTCAGAGGTGAGACACCTCAGGAAACAGGTGCACATGAAAGGCCTTATCTTTCTTTAGCTAATGCACACAATCAATGTGTACAGAGTGTGATACTTTCACACACAATATGCTTTCTATTTCACTTGCATCCAGACAGTGAGTGGCAAATTCACTGCTTGTGCTACAGGAGAGGAGTGAAGATTGTACCGATCACAAAAATGTATCTTCCTTTTAGCACTGACTGAATGTACAAGTCAAAAACATACCGTCCTGTGTGTTTGTAGAACTAACATCTTTGATAAGATGGAAAGCATCCAAGACTCCTGCTATCTCATTGCTCTGTTTGGAACCAAACAGGTCTTCTGGGGCATCAGTGCCGTGTTCCTCCCCCTCTGAGCAGACTTCCTGTCATTCCAAACATTCCAAGACACGGAACTGGAATCAGAGATTAGTGGGTTCAGGGCGTGTAACTTTTAAACACTTGCTGCTGTTGTGAGACCATATTTGAGTGCATGAAGAACACCTGCACTTTTGACAAATGCTGAATTACATTCACCGATGGCACTAGTAGAAAGACTGATTCTTTTCTTTATTGTATAAAATAAATGTCACATGTCATCATCACCAGATAACAGTTTTGTAGATCAGTGAATGTCACATATTCAAAAGGCACAGTGGAATATAAGTCCTTATTCAGTTTTTTAAATGTCAGAACAAACTCTAAGGGAGAAAAGAAGGTCACATTAATAAGACAGAACACTTGGCAAAAGAACGGCCGGATATTCCACCCTAACATTTCCCTTGTCCAAGGGGCCCGGAGTCACTCTCATTATATTGTGCTCACAGGAGCATGCACGTCGCTTCCTGCATATCGCCACATTTATCAAAGGACCCTGGATGATGACTTGAGCTCTTGATTGGTCCAGATCTTCTGAGGCGGTGCTCAGAAAACCTCTAACACTATCTCAGTTTTGTAGTTTGTGTTGCTGTGTACTCTTGGTGAAGGTTACTTATTAGAACAGGCTTTATTTAGCAACAACTAGGGGAAAAAGAAAACACTTTTTTAAATAGCAGATGACATGATGTGAGATTATGAAAGCAGCTAAACAATAGTACACAACTACACAAACTATAAATTTCAGTTTGATTTGAACTATTTTACTGTGTCAAATATTTGCATATAGATGCAACGTCATTTACGATTTTGGGCATGATATTTTAAGCATGGGGTAATGCATTGTAACTAGGGATGCACTGGTAATAAAATTATGGCCGATACTGACCTACCATTATTTTTTTTATGTTAAAGCTAATAACCAATAAATGGTCAACGTTAAAATTCGTAAATGAAAACAATGAAAACTAAAATAAACCATTTTAAATGTTACAATAGTGTTTAGGCATACAATATTAAAATGTACAGTTTGAGAAAATGGATATTCCTTTGCTAAAGTCTGCATCTAGATGGACAGTTGCATTTTTGTTATCATTTACACTCATGTCGTTCCAAACCAGTATGGCTAAAAGAACATATTTTGAAAAATATCTCTCTTTTTTGGCATGCAGGGAAAGTCAAGGGGTTCCTGTGTGGTTTTGGACCCCACTGACTTTAACTGTATAAATAAAAACTGTTTTTAAAAACGTATTTTGTGTTCCACAGAAGAAACAAGTAATAAAAACTCAGTGAGTGTTTTAGCGCAATTTTCTGACGTCATGGGATCACAACACTAAGAGATAGTAAATCTTTTTATGTTTTTTTTTTTTTTTTTTTTTTTTTTTTTTGTGCGTTCCCGAGATTAGACCTTCCTTAACATAATGCCGAAAACCCGAAGTCTCTAGGTGGTCTGGTTGAGGAGGAGATAGAAGTGCAAGATTGGTGCGCACAGACAGAACAGAAATCATGAGTTAACAATCGCAATTTTGTCCATAGGAAAATTGCGCTAAAAACTCATACAGGTTTAGAACAACATGAGGGTGAATAAATGATGACAGTATATTCATTTTTGAGTGATCCCTATAACACCTTTATGAAATTATAACTCTAAGCAAGTGTTAGACAATTGCAAAAGAATTGCACAATTAAATTTCCATTATATGCCAATATCAATAGAGAAAAAAAATTGGTATGCATTTCTGTATCTTTCTTTCAGGCTCTTCTGAAGATGGACTGTCAGGGCCTGGTGGCACGACTGGTCATGGACTTTGTGCTGTTGACCACAGCGGTGGAGGTTGCGGGACGCTGGAGGGAGCTTGCTGAGAGACTGGCTAAAGTGTCCCGGCAGCAGATGGAAGCATATGAAGCTCCACACAGAGACATCAGAGGACAACTGGACAGCGAGGTAAAACAAACTCACAACGCACCCAAACCTGAACATTCTGTCATCATTTACTCACCATCATTTACTTTACTTAATGTGTAATGTTGATGTTTGAGCATAAACAACATCTGCAAAGTTACAACGCTCAAAGTTCAAAGCAAAGGAAGATATTTGCTTTTAAAAAAATAGTTTTTTAAGGACTGATACAAACGGCTGGTAGGGACTACACGACATTCCTCCCGGGTTAGTGACATCACTAACCCTAAAATTTACATAAACCCCGCCCCCGGGAACACGCGAGCAGTGTTGAGAAGAGGAAGAGTTGTTGTAGTACAGCTGCACATGTGTGAGTCTGCATCCGTCTTTTCACCTGCAATACAGTACGTAACACAAATGCAATAGCATGTCACTCTGTAGGCATCTTACAACCGTTTCCACACGAGCGGTTTTATAGATTATCATGACAGAATATGCTAATCAAAGACTTGAAGATAGTTAACTCCACATCAGCAACATAAATTCATCAACTAACCATTCAGAAATGTCCTGTTGCATTCTACATTTTGTCACTTCTTCTTGAGTCTCTCCATCATTGTCTGACTCCAGTTTCAACAAAAAAGGCAGAACAGTTTCTGACATTTTAGTGCTTGTCTGCATGAGGTAATCGGAGCTGTTAATACATACAAGCTCTTGAAGCTCCGCCCTCTGTGCCGTTAGCAGCAGCTCATTTGCATTTAAAGGGACACACACGATACTATGCGTTTTTACTGACCCCTTAACTTTTACATGCTGTAAACCAGGGTTTCTCACACTCGGTCCTGGAGGGCCACTGTCCTGCAGAGTTTAGCTCCAACCCTGATCAAACACACCTAGCTGTGAGTTTCTAGTGATCCTAAAGACATTGATTAGCTTGTTCAGGTGTGTTTGATTAGGGTTGGAGCTAAACTGTGCAGGACAGTGGCCCTCCAGGACCCAGTTTGAGAAACCCTGCTGTTAAAATGATCTGTGGGCTATTTTGAGCTAAAACTTCCCATACACACTCTGGGGACAACAGATACTTATTTTTCATATTGTAAAAAGGGGCATTATACCACCCTTTTAAGCTTTACATGAGGTTGAGTACATTTTTGGGTGAAATATTCTTTTAAAACTGACTGGCTATATATCAACTAAAAGACAAGGCTATACTCCTCCAGGAATTTAACTTAAGAGCATGTTTGATTAATGACAAGTCATGAATGATGATTTTGGAATGTGGAAGCTCTGTTATTCTGTGCTGGTGCTGATAGACTCTCAGCTTACAGAGTGACATTAAATAGGGAGGCAAAATATATATCCCGCATCTCATGGCAATTTGTAACTATTTTACGATTTGCAGAATTGGTGGCTAATTCATATGATCTCATTCATATGTTTTTATACAATCTGCTTACGCCCCGCTGACGATTTAGGGCTGTGCTTAGGGCCTTCATGCTTACTGTTTTTTTTTTTTTTTTTCTTTTTTTTTTTTTTTTTAATCATACATTTTCGTACAAATCACATTGTACAAATTCATGCCAAATCACCACCTTGTAAAATGCATATATATTCTTATGAGATTGGATTGTAAAAAAGAGTTTGTTTGCACAGTTTACACAGTGTTTAAAACATGCTAAGGACGTGGCTCAGATTGTAGAACATTGACATTACAGACAACTGTGCAAACAAAACATAGACAGATTATGAAAACACAAAGTTAAGAAAAAAATTATATCTGAAGTACACTGCAACAAGACTTTTTTTTTACATTGCTTTAACTCATCAAAATAAGTTAAGCAATTTTTAACTTTTTTAATTATACAAGTTATACTAGATTCAACTATTTTGTTTTAAGTCAGTTTAATGTAATTTAAGTTGAAATGACTTCCAAGCTGATTGTACTTTTTCCGTTTATAGAATGTTGAATATTCTAATTTGTCACAAATGGATAAAGAACAATGTCCTAATGAGATTGGTGCGAGAGACAGTAGCTGACATATGAAAAGTATGAAAATCAAGCATAGCGTCAGTTCTGGCAGGTCACGTTATTCAAGCTCGCATCAGCTGACTCTCAGCTGATCCACGTCTACCATTAGGAATACGACACACCCAGCACAGCATTCTTATAAGCTCCTTCAGTATTATCAACAGCTATCGTGCTTCTCAGGAGCTAATTACCCTCCTCCAGCTCCTCCTCTCATCCAGTCAGGATTGGCATTCTGATTCCCATTGAATCAAACTAAATTCTCGAATTATGTTGTACATTAAAGGAGAACTCCGGTCAATTTTAACATTGAGCTCATTTTTTTGTACATTTGGAGTGCTGTCAGTACAGAGAACAACGACAAAAATCGGTGTTGCCTACACCGTGTTATCCTCTTTTTAAAATGTGCACCCTGTTGACTTAAATGGGGCAAGTTTTAAACCTGCTTTTAGCCTCTTAACATCCTTGATGTGTCATTACAAGTGCCCAGCCATGTGAGTGATTCCTTCAGAGTGAACACGGTGAATCTGACTGCAGTAGATGTGAAAGATATGAATAAAAGTGATGTTAATTCAGCCAGCGCACATACCTGCATTTACTTCCTGTTTTCGGTCGAAGTCCACAGTAATCGATTGCCGAGTTCACGCGCATAGGTTTAGTTACCTATGATCACGCGCGTGTACTCGACAATCGACTACTGTCCGCGAAACCGACCAAAAACGCTGTATTCTGCTGCCAGCCCATTAGATGGTGATGAAACACGTAATATGCTTTTGCATGACGTCATCGTCTTCAGAGATTCACGTTTTTGCTGTTTACACAGAGACCGTTTTCAAAAACTTGCACTTTGAAACCTGTTTGAAACCCTTTGCATTTTCAGGCACCCAAAACGCCATTGTCATGTAAACGAACATCCAAAGCGCAGAAAAAGTTTTACGTTTTTAGTTGAAAATAGTGTTGTGTAAACAGCCCCTAAAATTTTTAATTAATGATTATCTGTAATATATTCATGTTGGTTCTGTTCTGTTTACCCTAAGGGGGGCTTATCCATGCTAGGCTGCATGGATGTGCAGGGAGTTCTTGCCCAGAACGGAACCATACCACCAATCCAAACTGTATGCTAATTGTCAATCATATTTGACGATAGTGGTCCTGACAGAACTGGGTTTGAGCAGCAATTGCAGGAAACCTGATTAAAGTGTTTGCATCTAGCTCAGAAAAGGAACCAAAATGTTCTACCAACAATTGATGAGATTGTGAGCTTCCTCTTACTCTTTGTTTCACTGGCTTGGGGAATTTGCACACATTCACTCTAATGGAGAGTATAAAGATTGGGTATAGATGGCTGGATATCATGTGCATGCAGGTTTACATGTCAAATTAAAATTTTTTTTTTTTTTTTTTTTTCCTCTCACTAAGGCTATGTGGAAACCTGCATATGACTTCCTGGTCACATGGGCAGCCCAGATTGGGGACAGTTACAGGGATGTGATTCAGGAACTTCACACTGGATTGGACAAAATGAAGAACCCCATCACCAAGCGCTGGAGACACATCACTGGCTCCCTCGTCCTTGTCAACAGTCTGGATCTCCTACGGAGCTCTGCCTTTAGCCCCTCCCCTCAAGATGACTGTGCCATATAAGGACTGCCTACACCAACTGGCTTTTACAAGACCCAGATACACCTGATTTCAATTTATATTCCTAAAGGGCTCTTATTATGCTCATTTACAGGTTAATAATTGTATTTAGGGGTCTAGAATAACATTACATGATTAAATGTTCAAAAAACAAATGTTTCTTTTAATTTACATTGTTACGGCACCTGTTTTCACCCTCTGTCTGAACGCTCTCTTTTAGTTTGTTTGTTTTTTTTAAACCTGCCTTCCGGAAAGCCCAGTCTGCTGTGATTGGTCTACCGCTTCGAGTGCGTGTCACAAATGCCTCTTACCATAACCGGTGCGTTTTAGCTTCCGGTGCTGTGAACAGGCACTGTAAAGACTACTGTAACTACGCTATGGCGTCAGTTTTGCTGTATCAGTTCGAGCCTGCGTCTGATAATGACAGTCAAGAAGAACAATCTGATCGACCCGAACCACCATTGCAAGCATAACTTGTGCAGGTCGTTTTTTTAAAACCTCTCTTCCATTTCAGATATGATACAACTTTCTCCATTAAGACATTAACTGCACAGTTCAGGAAAAAAAATGGTGAGAACACAACAAAACTTTGTGGTTATACTGCTGAGAAATAGTGTTTAAATACTGATTCTTTCCATTTTTATGCTTTTGTAAGTCCATGTAATGATGTTTTTCCCTCGCACGCAGTAAAAAAAAAAAAAAGAAAAACTCCAGTTTACATGCACACACATTTATAATAGGTAATAGGTCCCCTTTAAAGACCCTTTTGTTTGTACAATAAAAAATTGTACATTGGACCAAATGTGTATTTCTGATGTTTTAATACAAAACAAAGGCCTCTATCTCATGGATATGTAAAACTTCAAATGTAAAATAAGATATGATTGTTCAGATTCATGATTTTATACTTGTACATTTTTTTACAAAAGATATGCTTTTACATACTTGTAAATTTAATACTGTAATATAGGGCTGTGCGATTAATTGTAATTGATTTTCAATTTTGGCTTCCAACGATTATGAAAACAACATAATCGAGGTAAAACAATAATTGTGCCGCTGCCACTCAGTCCAGGGCACCTTCCTTTCCTTCACAGAACGCTTTCGTTCCTCCCTAATTAACCCAAACTTAACATCCAAAACCGCCATATCCGCAAGTATTGTAAACTGCAGTCTACTGTTGCTAAACTACGGGAAGTGTTTGATAATAAACTGTGTTATTAAAAGCGCATTATGCCGCTGTTCCCCAAGTGGCTTTCTGTGTGCACAAACAAAGATAAGAAAATGGGCTTCAGATACGCACCTTAAACGCGTACACACACACACACACACACAAAAAAAAGTCAAAATGCCCTTTTGGAGAGTATTAACGTAAACACAGTGGGTTATGTCTAAAGTAAACGTGCAGAGTTGAGGAAGAAAATGTGTGTGTAACAGTATATTGGATTTGTGCATCAGCTTTTAAAGTGACAGCAGCCTAATAAACATGCTGCAGTCAGTTAACAACAAATGATAAAGGCAAATCACTCGCTGATCTTGACTGAATAACTTAAGTAGCTTTAATAGGGATTAATATTTAATGTACAGTAAGACTATGCAGTGTCATATCATATGCAGTGTTATTTTACATTTCATAATTATTATTTTTTTGTAGAATATTACAGATCTGAATACAACTGTTAGTAGGCTACATCTTTCTGAAAATGTAAAACACTGTTTATTTAATTTGCATTTCCATTCTGTTGTATTTATTTTTTATTTTTTGTTTGTAATGGTTTCTTTGTTCTTATTGTATTGTTGACTCTTTACTTGTCTTCTGTGATTGTTTTGAGGGCTTTTTCTTATATTAGTTAACCTAGTAGGCTATTAGTTTTTCCTGAAGTATGATAATTGTGAAATTTCACTTATGTTTAAAATTACTCGATCGTGAAATAAGACTTTGATCATATCGCCCAATAATCTTCAGTATTGACCAAAAATAATCCAACAGCCCTACTGTAACAATTTTTCTCTTTTGTTTTGTGTTCTTTTATAATCCTAACTGCATTATGCTAAACTGCCTGTTTCACTTTGCTCTAAGTGTCTATTGTTTATGAAGGCCTACATCAGTTTTAAGTAATGTTATAAGGGAAAGTAAATATAAACTTAAACACACATCAGCACATGTAAAAAAGAAAGAAAAAAGCTTCTGATCATCAATTGACAAATAAAAATGTTTACTTACCATTGGTGCGCTGAAGGTGATGAGAACTTTTCCTTTGCAAATTGTTGTGCTGTAGGCCTACTTTATTTCAGCGTGTTTTCCTTTTGTTAATAATTTCCTCTGATAAACGAAATTAATCTTAAAGGTTTCTGGCTGGAGGCAATGTAATGTAATTTTCATTTATTCCGCTGAATCTGCTCAAACTGTAATTCACAGCTCACGAAATATCAACTTTGATGCGTAGCGGAAGTCGAAAATATTTCGCCTGTATGTGGGAGAAGCTTGCGTTCAAGAGGTGAGTAGCTACGAATTAAAGTGTGTGGAGCTTGAAGTATATGTCTAGCTCTAAGTAAAATGTCCCTAATGAGAAAGTTCAAAATTTTCTAACAAAATGACCAGTTATCATTGTTTGATGTAAATGTAGCCAGTAGCCTACTAAGTATATTAGCCTATTTATTATTCATGTGTCTTCTGTATTTCGTTCTAGTCCAATGGTTTATGCTGTCATTCCAAACAGCACATATAGATTTTTAATAATATAGTAGTTTTATTAATTATTTTATCAATGTAAAAAATGATCACTTTGTTCATTCAAAGTTTAAATGCATTAATAAAATAAAATTGTATAAAATTATGTATTTATTCTGTGGAAAATAAATGCTAGCATCTACACATGATGACTCCTAATCTACGTCTCTGTATCCTGTTTGCATATTTTTACCATGCCTTGTACAACATGTCACAGTAGATTTGGTTACACATTTACTGTGCACATTCTGAGAGGATACTGTTCTGATGTAAATTATATTATACATTAACTAGCATCTGACTTGCTGAAAATAATGTTTCTTTCGTTTTCGGTCGACCTGTTCTCCAAAGAGCTTATGTGGCATCAAGTTGGCTTGACTAGCCTCATTTGTAAAGGTTAAATGTTAAACTGATGTGTCAGTATTTGTCAGATCCTTCATATAATGGCTTTGTGAGCCATAAAGCCATTATATATATATATATATATTTGTTAAGTGTTAACTTGAACAGCATTCAAAGTTAATTTTCTTACTGTGGCTACTGAGAGTTTTACAAATGTCAAGTATTATGTGCAAATTCCAGTCTTATCACTCCAGCATAATTTTTCTCTCTGCTTGACAGGCTCTCCCTAGAGACATTTTGACGAGTGTAAACAGTCATCACTGTGGGTCTAACAAAAATGTGCGTACATCTGCCCAGACACAGGCATGCAGACAGCATAGTTCACGTCACAAGCCTTTCATCTGGGCCCTCTCTAACTCTCTGGGGGGGGAAGCATGCTTCTGACAAAAATCTGAAAGACACTGTGTGTGTGTGTGTGTGTGTGTGTGTGTGTGTGTGTGTGTAGCTGGGGTATCAGGGGCCCCAGTGCAGGTTGTTGCTGTGGGCCCCCTTGAAATCAGGGGGGCTCCCCTCAGATGAAATCACGTTCGGGGTCCCCTCCATTGAAATCGCGGGGCCTAAAGCCGGGGGACCCTATAATCATCACCTTTCGCCCTGCTATAGCGACAGCCCTGTGTGTGTAATGTACATGTATAATCAACTGTGAAGATTTTATACAGTTGTACCTGCTATTCCATAGATACAGTCAAGCAAGTTGTCTGTTTATGAATGTGTCTGCATTTGCTGGGATATGCCATAAATAAACTTGGGTCAGTGAGCCCTGGAGTTTTTTTTTTTTTTTCTCCTCGTTTCAGGAAGACAAAGACAAATTACTTTCCTCTGTACATTGCTTCATTTTTCTTTCTCTTTATGCTAATGCTAAAAAAGAATGGTGTTTTGAAATAGTCCATGATTGAATGTGACATCCTGAGTAATTTTCTTACTGCAAATGGGTAATTACAAAATAAGGCCAATTCTCATTCCCAGTAATTTCTCCTATACATTTCCATCACATATCTACCATCTAGTGGACAAACAGTTGTAAGCCTAAGGTTTACTCAGTAAAGACAATATCTTGACACCCAGATTGTTGCCCAGTAAACCGTTTCTGAGTTGTGTTCAATGAGCAATAATTGTATGATACCCTAATTAAACCTGACATTAATGATTATCATATGTAAAATAAACTTTTGTCGTTGTTGTGTTGTTGATGCTGGTTCCTTTGGGTTATTAGATCTTTCTTAGTAGGTCTGATTAAACTTCGGAAAGTGCTTTTAACTTTTCAGTCTATATATGATAGTTTGCCAATTCAGTGCTCCTTTTCTTAATAGCCTTGCATCGATCTGTTGATAAATACTTTGGCCTATGGATTTGTCAACAATTTTAATTACCCGATAAATTAGTGACTTAATGACTTTTCTTAATTTTATGAGGACTGGTTTTAGACAAAAAATGTATTTGATAGCATGCCACAACACTCATCCATGAAAAGTGTTACATTGCTTACGTTTTTGGTCTCAGAGGCCACAGCTACAGTGTTACCAAATGCAATGAAGTTTAGGTGCACACATAGAGATACACTCTTTTTATTAACCGTGTTTTTTCCGGAGTGTCAAACTGAAAGGCTGGGTTTTTACAAAAACACTGTACCTACTATGAACGGCAGGTGGCGCTACATACCAACAATAACAATACCCGCAATGTAACTTTTATGTAACTGAAATAAGACCGTGAGATAATGCTCGTTTTAGAAAAGATTTTGGCCAGACGAATTACAAATGTAATCACTTTGGAGAGGTAGTAGATGCTATAATGATTCAAATTTGCTGTGAAATATAGGCCTAAGTAGGCGGCCTATTTTATTTAAATGATTTCAGGGAATGTTGAAATAAGTGTCTAAAATGTAGCATTTGTTATAACGTGTTTCTGAACAAATCGGTACAACCCTGTTGACGCACCCTGGTTTCTTTACGAATGCAATACATCTTCCATGAAAACTAGGTATAACCTGTGTCCTGTGCACATACTGCTGATAAAGGTTGTGTGGAAAACCGTTTTAACATTTAGTCCTTAGAACCAACTAGTATTGAACTATTTATGTTCCTATAACTTATTTACTTAAATTTTATTACTGGCCAGTATACACTCTTAAAAATGAAGGTTCTTTATTGGCATCGATGGTTCCATGAAGAAACGGAACCTTTCCATTGGCCAAAAGGTTATTTATAGAGGAAAAGGGTTATTTGGCTATTAAAATGTTTTTCCACAATAACAAGAACATTGTTCTTTTAAGAACTTTTTACTAAAAGGTTCTTTGGGTAACCCAAAATTGTTCTTCTTCTATGGCATCACTGTGAAACGTGGAACATTTATTTTTCAGAGTGTATTTTCGAAATCACTAACTAGCCTATTATTCATTAGATATGGACGTAATTAATAATTAATGAGGGACCATTGAATTATTGAAAAATAATGTACATTCTGGGTGTGCACTGTGCATTGTTTTTAAATAATTCATTGACCCCCTCGTCAATTAGCCTATTCCATAGTTATTTAAGCACAAAATGTTTTACATGGCAAAATACATTTAGGTTGCAGTTTATAGGTAACATCACACATTTTAAAATAATAGCAAATAAAAATAATAATAGCCTACAGCAAAAATTAGACTTTCTATATGTAGACTCAAATTGTCCATGCGATGTGTTTTACTGTAAAAACAAAGAATTCGTGTAGGCTACTGATTAAATAGCCTACTAATGGTTTAATATTTAATAGTGAAAAATATAGTCATTCGTGGACTACCAAGTGTTTAACAAAATAATTGCTAGTAACAAAAAAGTATAGCCTACTAATTAGTTTAAAGGAATAAATGGCTTGCCATAAAAGGGGTTTGTTTTTCAGTTTCCACATGAAATGCGGGCGGAGTTTCTCCAGTGTGAGGAACAGCTGCTGCAGGGCCACTGCTGGCTTTCATTCATTATCATACATTCGCTTGTGTCCATCAACTCGTGAGTAGACACGTTCGTGTTATGTCTAAAACACATTTCTGATCACATTCATTCATCGCTAATGTGGACGACCACCGGCAGAGACTGAACACCGAGACGTCTGGAGGAATTTGAAGCAGTTTGTGGGGGGAATGTTGATGTGAGCTGTTACTGCGGAGACTCTCCGCTCACAGAGGAGTGTTTACCGAGCACGAGATGATCTCACGCGCACTGCAATGATCACTCCATCACATCCAGTCTGAATTTGGTCGAATCGCTGGTGCCGAGGGGGTCTGCTTTGGTTTTACCCCTGCTAACGAGGAGATCAAAATGGGGAACAGTTTCTCCAATATATCCGCGTTTCAGTCCCTCCATATAGTGATGCTTGGTTTGGATTCCGCAGGGAAAACCACGGTCCTTTACAGACTGAAATTCAACGAGTTTGTCAACACTGTACCCACAATAGGATTCAACACGGAAAAGATCAAGCTTAGTAATGGCACGGCCAAAGGAATAAGCTGTCATTTTTGGGATGTTGGTGGGCAGGAGAAACTCCGGCCCTTGTGGAAATCTTACAGTAGGTGCACTGATGGCATTATTTATGTGGTGGACTCAGTAGACGTGGATCGACTGGAGGAGGCCAAGACAGAGCTCCATAAAGTGACCAAATTTGCTGAAAACCAAGGAACACCGCTTTTAGTCATAGCTAATAAACAGGATCTGCCGAAATCTCTGTCTGTGGCTGACATAGAGAAGCAGCTCGCGCTCCAGGAGCTCACGCCTGCCACTACATACCACATCCAACCGGCCTGTGCCATCATCGGTGAGGGGCTTCACGAAGGCATGGACAAACTGTATGAAATGATAGTCAAACGACGAAAAAGCCTCAAACAGAAAAAGAAGCGATAACTCTCTTAGCCTGAACCTGCCTTTTTTCCATTGCTGATGGCCTGAGTCATTGGGTTTGCCATTACAACATTGCACTGTTGACATTCATCTGAATGGTTGGTTGTTCTCGAGCTGGATTTATGTTGCATGTGATTGTGATGGCGCAGGTGAACCAAAAAAATGGAAATGATTTGTTAAGGGCTGGTCCTGATTAAGCTGCCATTTATTTGCATAGCCTGGTCATCAGTTTGAAGGAGTTCTCTGAAGCACTGTGAAAAACGCTGTAACATTTCATGGAATGCTTGATTGCTTATTTTGACTCTTATGGAAGAGAGTGAACTTCTTAAAACATTATCGAGAACTTTAGCTTCAAAATCCCAGAAGGAAATTGGGGTTTGAGGACCTTGTAATTCACAAAATTACTGTAACTTCACAGAGCCTGCAGTGAGTATATGAGACCTCATGAAGATACAGGAACTCTGAAGAACTCAAGTGATGGGCAGGGCATTGCCTGCAACACGGTCCACCTCTAAGCACTTTTTTTCTTACCAAGATAGTAGTGTACAGCACTGTAGATCAGATAATAGACTGTCAGTGTATTACAGAGTCTAAATGAAACCTGAAGTATTTTTCAATTAAAATGTGTTAAAGCAAACATCTTCTCTCATGTTCTTTATCATGTCGATCTGAGGGTAAAAGGTGAGGTCAGTTCAGCTGTATGGATGAATCGCACCTCAGATTTTATGTTGTTCAAAGAAATAGTGATTAGATTGTCTTTTGTACCAATATGTTAGATATTAGATAACCTATAGATTCATTGGAAATTTCACTAGTATATGAAACAAATCATTTGGGCTTTTTCAGTCTCTTAAAGTGGAGTTATAAGAGCTACCAAGCTGTAGAAACATTTAAAGAAGCCACACTGATAACTTCAATGCATAAATTATAGCTTAGCCTATTACCTAAACTTATTTATGGACGGCTAAGTTTGAAATCACAATTCCACTCTCAGGACTCTGATCTTGGAAAATATTTAACTTCATCACACTTGAATTGAACAAAATTCACAAAACTTTTATTGTGAATTGTTATCCTTTGATATTATCTACATATTTTACAGTTTTCTACAAACACACACACATTCAATTTAATATGTCTTTCACAAATAGTGTGTATTTGGATACCCATGCTCTTTGTTATATTAGCTCAAGAGAATAGGTCCCCTTTCCAGCCATGCCATGCTGACAATGGTGTCTTTCTATCACATATAACTCTAAGGTTTCATCCCAAGAGAGAAGAGATGGTCAGTCTATACAGAAATCCCATTTGAGAAAACTGGCTGGTCACGTACAACCACAGTTATACCGAAGTACCATGGTCTTACCTAAAAACTCAGGATTAGATTACATGGTAACACTTTACGGTAAGGGTACATGAATTATCATGAATTCATGTATAAATTCATGCATGAAATATGCATTAATTCATGCATTAATATCTCATGAATCATCAGGAACTAACACGAGTTCAACGTTTTTCATTCATGACTTCATGGATGAACAACACCTTAATTAAAACATTAACTAAGATGAGTACATCATCATGAATTATGATTTATTACGCATGATCATGATGTTTTCTTTGATCACACAAAACATTGGTCTTTACCACCCACTGTGGATAAAGCTATGGTTATGGTACATGAATCATCATGAATTCATGCATAAAAAAGTATTAATTGATGCATGCAAGACTACTCTTCGAATTATTAAAGGAATGTACAAAAATCCACATTATCTAATGCATGCATACAGGTTAGAACAGTATATCAATTAATGTGAGAACTTTTTTTCTGAATTATGATCTGAGTTATCCAGCATGTTCATGTCTTCTTCATAGCCTGCAGGTAAATGGACAGACCCCAAAATTGGCCAATCACAGCACATAACATACGAATTCTGTTGGCGTTCAAATACTAGTCATCATTAACTAAGCATTATTTATCAATGATTTCATCATGTGTGTGGCCCCTCAACTAAAGTGGTGACTTGGTGCTTTGAAACACTGATGAACAATGTGTTTTCATTATGATCTGAGTTATCCAGCATGTTCATGTCTTCTTCATAGCCTGCAGGTAAATGGACAGACCCCCAAATTGGCCAATCACAGCACATAACATACGAATTCTGTTGGCATTCAAATACAGTAGTCATCATTAACTAAGCATTATTTATCTATGACTTCATCATGTGTGTGGCCCCTCAACTAAAGTGGTGACTTGGTGCTTTGAAACACTGATGAACAATGTGGCATAACTGTGAAATGACATGAATATGAGCATGAAAGTTCAAGCCTTTGCAAACAATGTAGGCTACTGTGGACACAAATGGACTTTGATCTTAACTTGCAACGTGATCTCATGAGAATACATGTGTATTTTTACGTAAAGTGTAGTTCTACCATACGTACATTTATTTATGTTTTATACACACAGAAACGTATAATACTGACAGTGGACAGCACACAAACGTAATTTATTTACTTATAAACAACTTATACAAACAACGACGTACAAATTTAGGCGTATTCCTATTTAACTTATGCATATTAAAATCGTGGCATTAATATTTTGACACATAATACACTAAAACACAACATAAATTCACAAAAGAAATCAATTTTATTAGCTTAATGTGATCCAAATCTTTAGAATCCATACGTTGTTTGCAAGAAACAGATCCAAATGCAGCCCTTTATCCAGTGATCTTCATCTCCATTTCTCGGCAGAGACCGTCAACGTCATATCCCGGCATCCCGCGCTCGTGGTGAATTCAAATTCAAAAATTGCGCCCGAAGCGTTACGACATGTTTTACGGCAGTGATATCAAACGCTCATTGGCTCTCGCATGCTTCGTCACAGATTGCGACATGCCGTGTTTGTTGTGTACTACATTTGAAATGGAGAAGCGCGCGCGCGCGCCTTCACAGAGCGAACAGCGAACCGAAACCGGATTAACATTTTCATGGATTAATAACTTAAATTCTGCTCTGTAACGTTACCTCATACATAACTATTATATACTGCCAGAGAGGACTGCGACACATCGTCATGTGAACGACTTTTGGTACCGGTTTTGACATTTTCTCAATAAATAAATGATTGTGATTGTCTGTCTGTTGTTTTAATTTATAATTGTAGTTACGTAGTTTTAAGAAATGGTTAGGGGTAGGGGTAGGATTAGTGGCTCAAACTATCTTTTAATGCTACATTGTTAATAAAGCTGCCATTTCTACATATCTGTCCATTACGTTTTATCCTTTTAATATTATCTATGAAATGGGTATGTTTAGGTGTGGAGTTAGGGTTAAGGGATCGTACATTTATAATCTATTAAATGGTAAAAGGGAAATTATACAGATATCTTTATGATATGAAATATTCGTAAATAGTTTAACGTACGTTTTTTAGCTGTAAAATCGTAATAATGTTATGTAACTTTACTGCTTTATTCTGAGACCAAACGGTATAAACCAGTTAAATCAACAGCTGGAAAGAGCTGAGAAGGAATTCAGTATACACCATGAACTTTATTTTAAGTGCCTGTATATCTGAAAACTCTTTACAAAACCATAAAGCTGTTACAATTTCATGATATGGAGGAGTCACATCAGTTGCTTTATACGTTAAAAGGTGACTCTTTACCCAAATAGAGATCAAGCTGTTTGTGAAACTTTTTTTTTTAAACAGCTTTATGGTTTTTAACTGGTTTATACCGTTTAAGAATAAAGCAGTACAGTTAAGATCAAAGTCCATTTGTCCACAGTACATTGTTTGCAAAGACTTGAACTTTCATGTTCATATTCATGTCATTTCACAGTTATGCCACATTGTTCATCAGTGTTTCAAAGCACCAAGTCACCACTTTAGTTGAGGGGCCACACACATGATGAAGTCATTGATAAATAATGCTTAGTTAATGATGACTACTGTATTTGAATGCCAACAGAATTCGTATGTTATGTGCTGTGATTGGCCAATTTGGGGGTCTGTCCATTTGCCTGCAGGCTATGAAGAAGACATGAACATGCTGGATAACTCAGATCATAATGAAAACACATTGTTCATCAGTGTTTCAAAGCACCAAGTCACCACTTTAGTTGAGGGGCCACACACATGATGAAATCATTGATAAATAATGCTTAGTTAATGATGACTAGTATTTGAACGCCAACAGAATTCGTATGTTATGTGCTGTGATTGGCCAATTTTGGGGTCTGTCCATTTACCTGCAGGCTATGAAGAAGACATGAACATGCTGGATAACTCAGATCATAATTCAGAAAAAAAGTTCTCACATTAATTGATATACTGTTCTAGCCTGTATGCATGCATTAGATAATGTGGATTTTTGTACATTCCTTTAATAATTCGAAGAGTAGTCTTGCATGCATGAATTAATACTTTTTTATGCATGAATTCATGATGATTCATGTACCATAACCATAGCTTTATCCACAGTGGGTGGTAAAGACCAATGTTTTGTGTGAACAAAGAAAACATCATGATCATGCGTAATAAATCATAATTCATGATGATGTACTCATCTTAGTTAATGTTTTAATTAAGGTGTTGTTCATCCATGAAGTCATGAATGAAAAACGTTGAACTCGTGTTAGTTCCTGATGATTCATGAGATATTAATGCATGAATTAATGCATATTTCATGCATGAATTTATACATGAATTCATGATAATTCATGTACCCTTACCGTAAAGTGTTACCGATTACATTTTAAATAGTCTACTAGTAATTTTACAATAATGTGTGTTTGCTTTTTGAGCGTGGTCTTCACTCATCAAATTTCCCATAAATGCACACTAAATAAACATACAAGTATAATAAAGCATTTTTGTGGTTACAAACTGAAAAAATACGATTTTTTTTTCCTTTTAAGGGTTTAGCTGGTAAGATTTGTCTTGATTTGATAGGCAATATAATAAGAGACTCGCTATACATGAAACTTTGATGAAGATCAGGTTTCACATGAGGCTTTTGTGGAGACAGAAGGCAATTCCCTGTGCTCCTCCAAATGGACAGCAGAAGATGATGCCATAATGAGGTCATGAAGGCGATCTTTACATTTTGTCTTGTCTTATGAAGACTATATATTTAACTGTACCATGTTATAGAGCAATAGTTGTTTTACTAGCCCAGTATCCAGCAACAGAATGCATGATGTGGACGTGAGGAATATTGACTCGAAAATATAAAATCTTGAATTTATAATTGTTTACATTCAAGTCAATTCAACACACCTTCGTAAAGATGTACAGGTCAGCAAAAACTCCAGAAATCTCTCTCAATCTTCTGTCAGTAACTGTTTCAGCCGAGATGTCTCACATGATTAAACCGCAGAGGAATTTCCTCTTACAAAGATAGAAATGGTGACAAAAATAAGCAACTGTTGAGTCAGAAAAAAAACTTGTTAAAAACTGCAACAGAGCATTTTAATGTTTCCACTCTGCAGTCCTCGCATTATTGCTATTCTTCATGTATTGGAACTAAAACTGTTGACAGAAAAGTTGATTGTTCTGGTTATGATTTGAGGAAAAAATAATATGAATGTCAAACTCTGTCCAAATCAGAAGAAACCTAAAGATTGTTTAAGAACATTTAAGATGTTGTGAATGTGTGTATGTTTTAAATTGTGTGTGTTCCTTCTCTTGTGGAACGTGCTGATGGTCTGTTTTCTCAGCTGCGTTTTGGGCTGTTGGCTTTTATTGTTTTGAAGTCTGACTTTATACAAATATAGGTTAGTATGTGCATATAAATCCATGAAGCTATTAGGCGGCCCATCTTGGAACCAAATGTTGCCCTCCTGTCAATCAAATGCATATCTCTGGCCTTATATGTGTAAATTGTGCAAGAGACTGAAGGTGCCTGAAAGAAAGATGTGAGATGTGAGTGAGAAATCTACGGAGGAGGGGAAAGCTGTTTACATTTCCCTCGAGAGGGGGATGGGGACTGAGACACATAATGGGTGTGTGTCTGTTTCGGGGGCAAGGGTGGGTGGGTGGATATCTCCAGGTTCCTTGAGGGAATAGCACAACAGAAAGAAGAAACCTTCAGTAAATGGCTGCAAATCAATGCCTGTGACCTCGCTCTCTCGGGAGAGAGAAGTACAGCATGAAACCCACAACCCCCCTCTACGACCATCAGGCTAGTTCTGCCACAAAACAAGTATCAAAAAGCATTTAGCATTTACATTCTCAATGCATGTATCATGTGCAAATACACTCTAACAGTCTCATAATGACGTTTTACCATGGTTTTTCCTGAATGTAAGTGTAGTGTCAGTAGAGAAAACAGTATCAACAAGTAATCCAAGTAAAACAACAGCAGATTTCAAACCTCTTATTTTGCCTATTACCTTATCCATCCCTGTGGATTGGACTCTCCCATTGGATCTAGTGTCAGGTCACCCTCCTTTCCCAGCATTCTTGGCTGCACATGCAGACTTTGCTTGGGGCAGTTGTGCTTAATTATGATCAGACAGCTTGATAGAGACATTTATCAGAATATCTGAAGTGAAAAACCTGAGTTGTAAACTCTGCTATAACTCCTCTCAACTTGATAAAAAGTAAAGAGAGTAAAGACAAAAGTAAATCTCAAATTTCAAGTAAATGCTTTTCTTTTACATCAAATAAACAATTGTTTTCAACATTGATAATAAGAAATGTTTCTTAAACAGCAAATCAGCATACAGCAACAGATTTATGAAGGATATTGATGCTAAAGTCTAATAATGCTGAAAATTCAGTTTAGGATACAGGAATGAATTACATTTTAAAGTATAGGCTATTAAACTTGAAAACATTAATTATGTTAAATTGTAGATTTCCTTTTCTGATTTTACTGTATTTTTGATGATCCAATAAATGCAGCTTTGATGAGCATGAGACTTCTTTCAAAAACTATATATACTTGCTATTATGCTTACTGTAGGCTTCAGAGAAAGAGACCCATGGAACATCCCACCTCTCCCCCAGCACAAAATACAGCATAATTAATCTATGAGAAACAAAGTGTGAAAACAATCTAAAACACATTGCACCAGCAGTCATGAGGAGACAAATGAATTAGGTCTTTAATCTAATGACAAAGGGTGCATGTCAGAATCAGAATAAACAAAAAGGCGTTTGACATCACCAGTCCACCGCACTCATGAGCAGAACTGAACTACTGAAGATCCACATGGCCTTCAGGAAAATAGAGCAATGAAGAAAAGATCCATGATACATGACTTTATTCTTTATTCAGAAAGCTGGAAATTAAATATTAGCTTAGACCTTCAGGCATAAAAGGCTTTTGAAAGGTTTCCTTCTCTTAAACCTTGACTTTGTATCATCGTAACAGAAACCACAAATGGATGTTTGATAAGTGTGAAACAGCAGCTACACCCAACAGACGTTTTGTTCTGGGGAGAAATCTGGGTCACATCTCACACCCACCTCTTCTACTATTTTATATTTTTAGGTCATTATACAATCATTGAATTGTTTGTGCTTAGAAGGATGTCTAAACTATAACTTTGGGACATTAGAGAATCAGATGATTAAGCTGAAATGATATATTCATTTGATAACATTGCGTATGAAACACTTGTGATAATAACATTGGAAATTGTAAAAGGGAACCTGATCTCACGGGAAAACGTACAAATTCTACGAGGTGGCTAATTCGTATGAATTCATACGACCTCACTCGACCTCACGAGTCGGTGAGGTCGTTTCGACCTCACTCGAAATTTTTGCAAAATCGTACATATTTTACGAATTGCCCAATTCGTATGAATTCATACGAATAACCTACCCCTGACCCCGCCCCTAAACCTTCCCATCACGTGGGTTTAGACAAATCATACAAATTCGTACGAGTGAGGTCGTACGAATTCGTACGAATTAGCCACCTTTTTATTATTCGTACGAATTCGTACGAATTGGTCGTGAGATAGTGTTGGAAATTTCAGCTTCCAGCTAAACTGGCATTACTTTTGGCTTAATGTTGATTACTGCAAAAATAATTTTTATTATGTCTCCTCTTTTCTTTAAAAGAAAAATAGCAAAAATCTGGGTTACTGTGAAGCACTTAAAATGGAAGTCAATGGGGCCAATCAGTCAACATTAAAATAACTGTTTAAATAAACATTAAATATTTCTGTAGTATAGCCATAAGATATAGACAATATACTGGTTAATATATCAGTGTGAAAAAATACACTTTCTAAACTTTTCTGTCTACAGTTTAACCCAATTATACAATTTTGATGCTACGATTTTGCCATGAAGTAATGGCTAAAACCGTAAATTGACCAAAAACATTCTGAAGCAAAATAAAGAACATCATCTTAAATGAACTGATCACCGGTAGATTTACACTGAATGCAGACATGCAACAGACACTTGTTTTGTACTGCTACTTTATTCAGACATTTCAATGCCACCTCTACTTTCCTTGAGAACGTGAGACGGCCGCTGAAGTGAAAATGATTTCCGTCTTCAATTCTCAGCAGTCCAAGCTGGGGAACTCCTTTCAGATGGAAATGGAGTGACTTTTTGTTGCCCTGCTCTCTATTGTTCCCTCTCTCTCTTTCTTTGTCCCACCCTATCTGATTCTTGTTCCTCATGTGCCCCTGAATCAAACTCAGCAACACAGTGGGTTCATATTTTTGAAGCACACTTGCTGAATATTTCCTACACTGAAACTAAAATAGATGTCTGTATTTCACAGTTTTTCTGAACTCATAGGCTACACAAATGTGTGTGTATATATAGTATATACTGTATATACCCTTAGATGCTCCTGAATTGAATTGTCATTGTGCAACAAGAACTTCCTGCCTTTTACCTCTCTTCTTACAAAATAACCGTGGAAAGCCCCAGACACATAAGGTCCTGCTTTTCCTTATGTTTACCCTGTTATATTTTACTGTATTGTACTGTTTTAGTGATCAAATGCCTTGCATATAAATAAAATGTCACTAATCACAAACTTCCACTTACTCAAGTGATATATTTAGCATATTTCTCTTTAACAGCTAGATCTTTAACAGCATAATTACACTACCATTTGGTGCCATCATTTTTTAAATGTTTTTTTGAAAAATGTTTTATGCTCACTAAAGCTACATTTATTTTAGAAAAAAATACAGTAAAAACAGTAATATTGTGCAATATTATTACAATGTAATCAACCGTTTTCTATTCAAATACATTTTAAAATGTAATGTATTTTTGTCATGCAAAGCTTAGTTTTTAGCATCATGTTCTTTTTAACTTTCTGAATCCTGAAAAAAATGTCACATGATCCTCAGAAATCATTCTAATATGCTGATTTGGTGCTCAAGAAACATTTCTTATTATTATCAATATTTTTTTCAATTATTTGATAAATGGAAAGTTTAAATAAAAGCATTGATTTTAATTTATTAACAATGTAAAAGTCTTTAATGACACTTTTGATCAATTTAATACATCCGTGCGGAATAAAATATTAATTTATAAAAAAAATAACCCAAACTTTTTAACAGTAAAGTGTATATTTGAGTTGCTTGCTTGAAAGGTGTTAAATATTATATAGTCACAGATCATTCAAAATCTCAGGTATAATGTTACTCATTCATTCTGTCTGTTTCATGACCGTTTTTGAAATGCAAAGGAAATTGCACAATTGGGAATGATGACACATACAATAACATGTTGCAGCCAAATTCTCTGTACATGATTGTGTTTGAAATAGGGAAACTGACTTGACCTAACATACTATTTGACAGACTTGATGTGAGAACATTAGAAAGTTATTTTAGAGGTTGTGTCTCAAGAAGTGTGGGTTATTGTAACATCTCTCTAACACGTCAGCACTACATTTTGCAATCTCTCAACTGAAGGTTGTCTATATATATATATATATATATATATATATATATATATATATATATATATATATATATATATATATATATATATATATATATATATATATATATATATATATATAGCCTATATATAATAACCTCCAATATGACAGGCACTCAAAGGCCCTACCGTAAGGTTCATGCAGCTTCGCAAACACCACTGTTACATTTTTTACGTTTTTTTTTTACGTTTAGGTGGGGCACACCTGTTTGCCTGCCTGTTAAATCTCCTTGACGTGTACCAGATTCTTTCATATATTTAAAATAAAAACCTGTTTTTCTCTGGTTTATAGTTGAGGCTGTATATGGTATCATATTTTGAGTAGACCAGTTTAACATGTTATGCAACATAATGAATATAACGAAGAGCATGACTTCCTCTCATTAACAGGCTCTCCTGTCTTGCCCTGAGCTCACCACAGCCATTCAGAGCAACATGCCTAATGATGTACAAAGTGTTCAGTGCCAGTTTTTATCTTCTTCTTGGAACTATAAAATCTAGATTTGGGTTGGAGAGGGGGGTGGTCAGAGATCTGCACAAAAATGCCACTTACTTGGGGGTTGTAGGCCAAGCAGCTCTATTTGCTCGGAGGAGACTTTTTGTGAGAAGTGTCACAGGTCAAAGGTTAAAGTTCTACGACTCCATGCATGGTTGAGTAAACAAACCGGCTTTGGGTGCAGCAGTCACACTAATGCTTGAGAGAAAGACAGAGCATTCCGGGGGGGGGGGGGAAGAAAGATTTGTTAAGCTTATATATGCTTTAAAGAAATACAAAAACGAAAGACAAATTAGAAAAAACAAGAGTCAATCAGGGAAAATATACATTTATTTTGTAATGAGTGGTTAAAAGGTTTGACATTAAGTTTTAATTTAAGACAGAATAAAAAAAAACAGTAGTATATTTTTCTTGGTCTGTTTTCACAGCAGAAATGGAATATATGTTTGCATTCAGCTATATAATTTAAAACTTCAGGGTTCAATACTGACTAAAGGCCAATTCACAGACACTTTTGTCGGATCAGTGTGTAACCCCTGTAGCTGTAGGAGTTTGTTGGCCTTCTGTCAGAGCTTGTTTTTGCCAATTGAACATGCTGAATCAGAATTAGAATGTCTGAGAAGTGACGTGCTATAATCTGGTGACTGTCAGTGTTGGTCTGCAGTGTGAATAAGCATATACCAGCCTATACTGGAGATCTACCTTCCTGCAAAGCTCAGCTCCAACTCTGATCAAACAGATGAGCATCTCAATCAGCTCCCTAGCTTCCGAGGTTGTGAACCAGTATATCGTGAACACGAATAAGGACAGTAAGGACCCTGGCTCACTACACATTGGGTCACTGATGATGACTCTATTTCAACATCCTCATTGAACAACATCACTACTATTTATGAACAACAGAACTGATATCTTTCTGATGTTATTTTTTATGTTATTTAAAGTACATTATGATAAATACTTTGCCTGTTACATACGGGCAACATTTCAGCCTTAAATAAATTATAAATGTTAGCTAGATTATGTTCATTACCTGAAAGGTTATAATGGTTTTTATTTTTAAAAACATCTATTGCGTGTCATTATATGAGGCGAGTTGGCTCACTTGATTTATATTTCTCACTTCAGAACTTCCGTTAAGTGAGCATAGAGAGCATCCCTGGTTTTCACGGTGCATTGAGAGACTATTTAAAGGATTAGTTCACCCCAAAATGAAAATTTCCTAATCATTTACTCACCCCAATGCCATCCAAGATATCCATGTCTTTCTTTCCTCAGTGGGAGAGAAATTATGTTTTTTGAGGAAAACATTTCTGGATTTTTCTTCTAACAATGGACTTGTTGGTTTCTGAAGTCAACACGATTTTCATGTTCAACCACAATATAACGTCTGTCCAACGTTGGAGATTGACATCAATCTGGCGTTGGATTCTGACATCAACCTGATTTTCATTTTCAACGTTGGGTTTGGTCTTCTAAATGCGAATTTTGTCATTGTTTTGGAGCATACTAGCTTACAAATAACAAGTAGATATAACAAATAGCAAGGCTAACATATTCATAAAAGCCAAAAAAACATTTCATAGAGACTTTAAATAGGGTACTATTTGAGGGAAAAGCCATTTGGGTGTCTGAAACCATTGTGGATGTTATTGAGTGCACTTATTCAATCTCACATTCAATCCCACTACTGGAACTTTGTTCTAGAAATAAATTTGATATTGATATAAAGGGTATGGGGGCGACTTCGGACACAGCTAATATCTGATTAACGTGAATATTATTACTAGTCTTCTCGACTAGATGTCATCCTTTTTTTTTTTTTTTTTTACCTTGTAGGATGTTACAACGACGTCCCTATTATAGTCACTGCTTTTTCTCCTGCAAAAGTGCTGACTCCATGCTTGATAGTGTGTGGGCTGAACTGCTGAGCACAGTGTCCTTCTGAGAAGAGCTTGTGTTAGACTAACACTCACAGTTCTGTCTCCCTTTTCTTAACAGGCGCGATGCAAAAGATTTTAAAACCTGTTCACTATCACACCAAATAAATGTAAATCCCAGTAAACAGGGACTGTTCTCAGAACTTTGGCTAACATTCTGGCAAGGTTCTCTCAAAGTTATGAACAAACATTTTTTCAGTAACTTTAACAGAACATTTGTTCAAAGTTATCTGTTCTTTAATAATAATAATTCTTTTAAAAAAAAACTTTTTTTTAAACTGGACGTTTTGAATGTTTAGTGTACATTCAGTAATTCCATTTTCATAAGTTAACAAGAACATTAGCAAAATGTTCTTAGAACCTTTTTTTTTTTTTTTTTTTTTGTATTTGCATTTGCTGACTGATGCTTGTTATTATACTATGATCCATAATATAACTGGTGGAATATATATATATATATATATATATATATATATATATATATATATATATATATATATATATATATATATATAATAACCAATTAACTAATTGATGATGATGATGATTATTCCTGGTTAAAACTTAAACACGACTCTGTGAACTAAATGTTTGGTGACCAGTCCTAGACTGGCATTGAGCTATAAAGCATCACATCTCCATAAACTCAGTTATAATAAATATATGAATAATGACTGCGCTGGATTAGTCTCATCATCTCTGTCTAAACTCTTCCACATGACCCACAGCATGGTGACAATTGAGTGAAAAGCAGAGCAAGGCATTTTGATACAGAAACCTTTGATTGTTTTAAAGGGGATGAGAGATGTTGTAAGTAATAAAGATGATCTGATGATTTCTTCATCCACTGCATAAAATATTTAAAAATCGCTCAGGCTATAAGAACACTGTCTGTGGAAACTGTATCCTCCACATAACTCTCACCTCTTTCTTTGTAACACCATCCAAAATAAATGATCAGCTCATTGCAGCTACAGGATGTGCTAACATTTCTCAATATGAGTGACTGGCGTGTGAAGGTGTGAAGTCTGCACTCACACCTTTAAAAGCTGCTCCTGGCTAAGAATTCTAAGCTGAAACATTCTGTGTTTACATACAAATACTACAAATGTTTTTTAAAGACTTAAATGCTAACCAATGCTGCAATTATCACCGATGCTTTGTGCTGGCAAAACTGGATTTTCAGTCTTCAGTGTCACATGATCCTTCTAAAATGATAATTTGCTTAAGAAACATTTCTTATTATTATCATTGCTGAAAACAGTTGTGTTGCTTAATATTTTGTGGAAGCTGTGTGATTAAAGAAAGTTTAAAAGCATTGATTTGAAATGGAAAACTTTTTTAACAATATGAATGTTGACTAATGCATCCTTGCTGAATAAAAGTATTAATTTCAATCTTACTGACCCCAAACTTTTAAACGGTATAAATGATTATTTAAAAAAATCAGCTTTCAAATATGTGTCCCATGCAAGTGATTGATCCATGAGTGGCATTCATTCATATTGCCCAACATGATTCCCATCTACTGAAATGTGAGAGAGAGGCAGAAGGATCTCGTAATGACATTCAGCTTTGTTTATGATCAGCCCACTTTCACAAGAGTGAGAGGGAATCAAGAGGTTGACATGGCAACCGGTCCATCTGGTCACACTCCAGCTGTCTTGAGAGAATTGTAGGGTTTCAGTGGGGGAAACTATTCACAAGAACGTCTTGAATGCGAAACTCTGTACTTCCTCTGAAGCCACAGATAACACTTTGTCCATGTACAACAAAATTAATTTAGAAAAAAAAATCTATTTCACTGTAATCTTGTTACAAAAATAACTTTGTTTTACAAACTAAATACCGGTTGGACAGGCTTACAATAAATAACATTCCCATTGTCTTTCATGTGACTCAATGGCTTCTTTGGACATCTTTGTGTGATGTCAACATTAAATTCCTATTTGAATCTTTCAGGCTCGCTTAATACAGAACTTTTTTGTATAATACAACACCATATGCTTCTGTTAACACTGACTACTTTGTTTGCTACCGTTGTCTGCCATGCTTCTAGTGACTGTCCTGCCAGGAAAGGTCTTCTGTGGTCAACATCTGTCATGCCATCTTGCTTCCGTGAGCACATGCAGATTACATCTTTACAGGGATATATTGGCTCTCTTGTGGTTTCCCCTGTTTTTGTTGGTCACAGTCTGCAGTTGGTCCTCTGCTTCAAGCTGGACAGATTGCATTTTTTCACTGTAAAGATTAACAATGTATCATTATGCATCAAAGATTATGTTTCAGACCAATAAAGACACAGTTTATACAACATCACAATCATATAGCAGACTGACAATTTACAGTGTGTTAAGATCCAAACATATTAGATCAGTAGAACAAGCATATTTGACATACATTGTACCTTTGACCTTGAATGAACAATATTTTTGTAGGTGGTATTTCATTTAAATAAAGAATTTGGCTCAAAAGCAATGATTTCTAAAGGCTTTTCCAACATTTGAGCATTGAGCATCATTTGTTATATTTAGCTGTGACAGAATTGTGGGTGGGAATGTGATTCATTTGGCACCATAAATGCCATTAGTCAAATGCTGACCATTCATCCACACTTTTTGATGACTCTGAAATCTATTTAGCAAATTCTGTGGAAAATCGTGAGAGCGCTATAGGCGGCTAGCATTGCTAAATCAATAGCATGAGTCACTGGTTCATCACTGGAGCAAGTAGTGTGACTCATCAATGTACTTTAAAGATATGGACATGCGAGTGTTAAATTGTTTAACAGTGAATTTATACATATTCAGACAGATGATATACAAAAATTCTAATCAAACCAAAACTATTGGTTGATGAATATTATGGAGAAACATTTAAATTCAATGCATGATCAAATGGCTGAAAAACATTTATCCAGCATCATAAATAAAAATCGAAAGCTGCTGACTAAGTAGCCTACTGAAGCCTTAAATTTAAGTTACCTTTACTGGCCCTCACGGGCAAACATTCCTCATGGAGGAAGGGACCGAGTCATTCATTGTTCCTACGAAAGCAGGTAGAATGGTCTTTCTTTGCACTACAAAAACAAGAAGAGTAGACAGAGAGAAAGAGACTCCTTGTACAAAGGTTGATTCATGGCTGAGACATTATTAGTCAGTAATAGAAGAACAACTTCACCCTGATGAAAGCTAGGAGGTGGTGGGGGTGGAAGCAATGAGGAAGACGGGACATTCTACCAGGTAATGCAACAGGAACTCATCTTTATGTCCTTTTTAAAAAGTCTCACAACTGTATTATAGTAGAAAGCTTGTATGAACAACCTAAAAACTTGAAGACTGAAGAGTTATGTAATATTTCTGTCCTTATAATGATAGAGAGCACTTGTAATAATGACTAAGCTAGGAAAAATCAGGAAATGCTCATCCTATAAACTAAAATCTACACCATTATTCCTGAAAAAAAAAACACATTAGACATTGGAGAAACATTATCTTGCTACATTAGATTAAATGATGGGCAGTTTTGGGAACTACAACAAAGAGTTCTTTGTTCTTCTTTTTGTTCTCTTCTTTTTTTCAACCACTCCCTCTAAGGAAGCAATTCCCACACATGGACAGCCTAACTGAGACTACAGCCCCGGTCTTTGTGGGACAGGAGGGTCAGAGGTGGTCATAAAGGGGTCCCCAGCTGGAGAACGTAAATCCAGACAAGCTTTGACTGCCAGTCTTCTGGGCTGCTTGTTTAATTAGCTTTTCTCTGTTTTGGTTTACACTGGGCTACATTTTCTCAATGAAACGGCACTAAATATGCCTTAAATTGCAGGCTATATAGAGCACATTACATACTTTGACCATATGAAATATTATTTGTGGGGTATTGTGTCCTCAGTATACAGAGATAGGGAGAGCACTCAGACATGTCTATGCTTGCTCATGTAGTGTTTGTGTTCTGAGTCAAACATTATCCAGTCTGAACAAGCGCTCTGGGTGTTTCTCAATTACAGGGTGTAGCAATAATAAGAGCTTGACTTTCACGAGCACATGTGTTGTTTACATTCGACAAACAAACCTGCAAGGTAAACACACCTGCAGTTGGCATTTCATTTATAGCAAAAAACAGTAACTAAGTGCATTATCGGGATTTATGATGTCCGTTATCTTGCCGGTGTGATCTCTGAAAAGATTTGCCATTTTAAATCAGATAACAGCTTATCAACTAACAAGAATGTTTATTTTACAGTTATTTTCAATGTAATTTTAAGTTACTGAAATGAGGTTTGATAAGATATATAGACAACATAAATGGATAACTGATTGTTACACAGAAGAGGGACAGGAAAATTAAGATTTTTGTTTGTAGGGAACATGTTTATATACAAAGGATTCACAGATCGAGGGTAAAACTGAACAATTAACAGAAAAGTGTCAAAAACCAAACATTTGAACATTTGTGCTTGGCTCATTGCTTTAGCTAAAACAACATTCGGAAGCAGATGAATATGTAATTTCGTCAAGTGACACCACATTTATTTGCATTAAAGTATTTTTTCTTGCCAAAAAAAAAATCATTAAACTTACAGAGACAAAGTTGATGTGTAGCAGCATTGACTGTGAACGGAGTCACTCTGAGATGCTGGAAGAAACATCTAACCTGCACGCATATGAATAATCAAAGCATCGTGCTTCACTCTGAAACTCGCAGCACATACATTTATTTAATCAAATCACAGCGTTTGTGATTTGACATAGCACTATGCTATATTGTGATTTTAAAATGCCTCTAATATATCGTGCAGCCTTAGAAAATGGTCCAATAATGAGTTTCATGGATTCTCGTCCATGGAATGCGCCAGTTAATAGACACTGGTAAATTGCAATCGAGGTTTTTTTTAAAACTGAATACTCAAATTTAATTGAAGAATAGTGATAGCCCTACATAGAATTCTGCTAAAGTTACATGAAAAATTATTATTTAGACACTCGAAATTTTATTTATAATTAGCAGTCCAACTTAGTTCAATTAGCAAATTATTTAATTATCATTTTTTAGCAAAAAAAAAAAAAAAAAAAAAATCTTAGATGGAAACTTGCCTATTGTAACATTACTGCTTCTACACCATTATTGCTGTCTTTAGAAATATTTATGCATATTTATTAGAAATCGCAATGTCTTCTTTTGTTAAAAATATGGCTTTATATTTTAAATATGTAGTCAGATTTACATGAAAGATAAGTATAGGGATTTGTAAATCACATGTTTATGAGAATGTGGTTTATGAGATCAAGTTTCAGCAGGAGATCCAACCATAATCACATCAACCCCGCAGCTTCTCTTTTACAGCAAACCACTCTAAAGCAAAGGATGAAAGACAATGTCTGATTTACCACAACCTGCTGACTATCCAAAAATAGCAAGTATATTTACAGATAAGCTTATCTCATAAACCTGAAAAGCCCAACATTGCATTTTAAAGTCAACTATGTTTTGAAGGAGATGGAAAAGATTACAGACAAACTTTAAAGTTAAACTAAGTAATACTAACTGATAGATCCACACAAGCTGTTCTACAAATCCCCAGCAGAGTAGATAAACTATTATTTGACCTCTTTGTATTCCTCCATTCCAGATACGTTATTGTTAGCTTGAACTCATAGAACTTAAATTTTCATAAGTGAACTGAACAGAAAACATGGTTCTATGGAAGGATGGTGCTACTGGTTGGTCTAATATAAATATGAAAAAGTTTGCAGAGCTAATCCTTTCTAGTCAATTATTTTCTCTGTCCATAGCACCATTGACGCAGTTATTTCAATGGCATGTCGTAACACACATAAGTGTGTTGTGTAATTATTGCGTATAATCTAGGCACAAATCCAGACCTACCACTCCTGTTCTCTGTTCATTCATAATGTTCAAGGAATTATGTCTGTTGAGGTCAGACTGGAATCTTTAGGTGTTTGCCATAGATTTAATAGCTTGAATCTCTTTTGTTTGTAAACAGTGCTTTGGAAACCAAACACTCTAAGGTCCATTCACAAAGAATGCGTTTTTGTATTCCACAGCACTGCTTTTCCATTGTTTTTTATGTAAACGTGCTAGACTGGCGTGTTTGACCATTGCCCTCGCATCTTGCCTCTTTCAGCGTCTTGCTCTGAAACATTTACTCAATGATAAATTTTACACATTTTGCCCCTATTATGGATTTTTGAAAATTACCTTTCATGTAGTGTGTAACACAGCTGTAAGTGAATGAAAACATCCTGCAAAGTTTTAAATCTGAAATTGCACTGTATATAAAGTTATTGACGACTCCTTCTCAAATCTCGGAGTTCAATGTAGGATTTGCAAACCGCTTGCTCTTGAAAGATGGTGTTCAAAATACTTTGTTTTTAGTTTTATATTGTGTAGGTCTCCTGCTAACTGGTTAACTCACATTATTATTGTCTTACTGAAATACTTCTGCTAATCAGTTGTGGGCCACTATTACCCATAACTGTGTCTATTAATGCAGATTGTCTGTCGTTCACACTACTTTGAGGAAAGATTAAGCATGGAGCAAGATTTGGTTTTCCAACATTTATGTTTCATCAGTCATTCACGCTTGAGCTCAGCTAATGTATATGCACTGTTATTGATACAGTTTGCACATGTTCACCACAACAAATTAGAAACATACTCTGTAAATAAATAAGTAACTTACAAGTAAAATAATCGGTTTGTTGATGGACATGCACTTGTTAATGCTGATAGTGAGGAATTACAGTTGCAACATCTCATAATGTACCTCAAACTGAGTAGCGTATCACTGAGAAACATCCTGCTCGAGTCGTCCATGTGATGGAGGTTCGGGTTGAATAACTAGTTCTTCCAATGTTTCATCATCGGACTCGCGCTCGGATTGATATGATAAAATCGACGTCATTGTTCGTTACTGTGTTTAGTTTACAGTGTAGGAACTTAGGAAGCCTCAGGACAAGCTAGCAGAGCTGACGTTGTTTTGGTAATGGGCGTTTTTGTTTTTGATGCGCGCTGTACGCAGTAAACCAATCACAACAGACTGAGCTGTCTGGCCAATCAGAGCAGAGTAGCTCGCGGAAAGGAGGGATTTAGAGACTGATTCATCTGACGAGTCGTTTGAGAATCATTGAAAATGTGGTGATGTGCAAATGTATATTATGATCAAATGAAACCTGTTGTAGGAAACTCCAAAACAACATTAGGAAACTTTAAAATAGCATAATAGGGGCACTTTAACATTCCCAGAGGTACTGTGTGCATACAGCGAGGTCTGTAGACCTATGTTCATGACCACCCCATCTCTCGTGCCTTTATTCCAGCGGCAAATGGAACATTTTGTTCAATTAATCATTCGCAAAGAATCAAAAGATTCAATGACCATCTTGTCACCACAGACTGGTGGAACATTATACCCTGCAGAATGAGTCATTGAAAAATCCCTGCCACTGGAACTAATGTTGAATAATAGAATATTCACCTTATTTTGCAAAGCGGACGTAAGCTATTTTCTGTGAATGTGCAAGACTTCCAATTCATTAGTAAATAACTAGAAGAATATCAGAGTGAAGTGAACGGTAACTATTTCGACTACATGTGTTTATAATTATGACAATATATTAAAATAGTATTGAAGGAAATTCTAGTTTGCAATATCAAGCAGCATAACAAGCTGTTTTGTACAGCTAAAAATAATCGGAAGCAGCTGACATCAGAAGCCAGGCACATTCAATTGACAAATTATGTTAAAAAATAAGGTTGCAAATAAGGTGAAAATGGCTCTGAGTAGGTACTTCCATTAAAAAAGTAAATTGCTTCATAAAAATTAAGTTTTACATTTTATGAATGTGTTCCGAATGAATGTGACACTTTTATTTGCGTCATTTCACTGCCATTCACAACTCCTCTCCCATGGCCTCATGGGATAGTAAAGCGTCCATTAGATGCATACTTCAGAATGTTGTCGGATGTATTAGGTCATCCTTTTTGGCAACTGTTTTATAAGTGAATTCAGACATTCTATTCTTTTTACATACTGTATAGTATGGAAGTATGAAATTCGGATGCAACTGATGTTTTTTGATGTTGTTTTAACATCAGTAGTGGTTTCCCCTGCTTTCAGGTTAATTTATTTGTCAGTAAAGTTAAACAGAAATCTCCAAAAACAAAAAAGCTTTTAATATAGCTTCCAATTAAATAATTTCACAAGTTTATATATGTGACTGTTCCCTATGGTAAATTGAGTCCATCTGCCAACATGTTGTAGACGTCTCCATCCACCACTCATTGGCATTTATTAGATGCCTGTTTTCACCCTCCCCCTCCATATGTCAAGCTTATGGCTGTTGTCATGGCAACAGACCCCCCCCCCCCCCCCCAACCCTACTGCTCCCCATTGGCTGATACAGACATTACATAAGCAGCAAATCCTGAGGTCTCAATCAGTCAGTGTCAGTTTGTGTGTGCTGATGGAAACATTTGTGTGTTGTTGGTTTTTTTTGTTTTTTTCATGTGTTTGACCCACTGTGTACATTATGTGTAAATCTGGTACAGTGCAACATCAGTTTCCATTAGTGTTGATCCTCCGGGCATTTGAAGCAATACAGTGCTGTCTTTTGTCTGGGGTCTAGCCCCATGATACCTGACTTTCATCAAGGAAACTGCATCATTTGATTGTTTGGTGGAAGATGGACAAGTTGACCTACTTCTGACAAAGTACACAACACCTCATAACAGAGCATGTGGCTGCAAAGAATCTACGCATGTCACTATGGTAAAACAGAAACACAAATTCTTACTGAATATTCTTCCAAAACACAAGAAGCTGTGAAGACCTGCAAATGTAATGTACAATCATATTGACCAATTAAATATTATTTTTCACTCTATGGCCTGGTTTCACAGACAGGGCTTAGATTAAGCCAGGAGTATGGCATTAGTTCAATTAGGACATTTAAGTAGCTGTTATAAACATCCAAAACATTAGGCTACTGGTGTGGTCTTGAGAGAAAAAAAATTATGTCAGTGCAAGTTGCTTTCCGTTAAAACAGCTCAAACATGCATTTTAGTCTGGGACTAGCTTAAGCCTTGCTTTGAAACCGGGGGAATATTTATTATAATCACATAATCTGACAAGTTTCAGAACTGTTGGGTCGGGTTCAACATCAGTCGGGTTCTGACGTCAACCCGATTTTCATTTCCAACCAAAATGCAACCCCTGCAACCAAAATCCTCCCCTGACTGATGTTACTACTTTCTACTCAAGGACCTTGACAGAATTGTAGAGGAGTAAAAAGTACTATGTTTGTCTTTCAAATGTAGTGAAGTAAAAGTAAAAAGTTTCCACAAAAAAATTATATTCAAGTAAAGTACAGATACTCAAAAAGTGTACTAAAGTACAGTATCAAGTAAACGCACTTTGTTACTGTCCACCTCTGATCATAACTTCATTTAGTGTCTAAACAAATTACAACAAAGGATAGTTAATGCCTAATGACACCAAAATAGTTCAGAGATTAACTTTAGCAGAAATACTAAAAATCCTTAGAAAAGTCTCCCACCCCCCACACCCAAAATAATTCACATATCAATAATACCATAAACCATATTAATGTAATGCATTAAGAATAAATACAATTGAGAATTAAACACAGTTGTAATTCATAAAAGACCCTGCATTTAGAAGTTAACACTCTGTGGCTCTCTGGCCATGGAGGCCAAACCAAGGCCAGAGAAGATGAAGCTCTGCAGCTGTGAGCTGTAGCTCACATGATTGTGTGTTGTGGTATGCTCACATCACCTCTGGAATGCTGTTCCATTCAGTGAACAAAGCTTCACCCCTGCTTTCAGGTTCATCCACCTCAGAGGGGAGGAGAGTATCGAACATGTTCTGAGTTACTGGAGCACCCTGACCAGCCTGGGAACATGTTGGACTGAGAAATGTGAACTGCCTTCTCATTAGTCAGATCCTAAGGCATGTACTGTAAAAAAGATTTAATGCATTTAACACACCCGCCCCGAACTTACGTAGGTCATCTTACATATGTACAGTTGGTGACGAACATCCCTCCTGAAAATGTTATGAAAACGTTATTTCTGAAAGTTTTCTGAACGTTAAAACATTAGTTTTTTTTACGTATTAAGAACGTTTTTCTAGTGAACATATTTATATTTATATGAGTCTAACATAAAATATTTAAATAATGTCACCTATGAAATGTCCATAACTTTTTTTGTGTTAAAAAATGTATAAAAAATGATATAACAAGTGAGAACATCATCCATTTTCCAAACAATACATTTTGTTTTTGTCTTATCCTAAAGAGTCTTATTAGTAGTCTTAATCACTACGGTACACCTATAATAAGTGTTCTAATAAGCAATCTGATTGGTTCAAAGCACGTTTTATGGGTAATCGCTTTAGTGTCTGGTTACAAATCAGACAAAATCACTTTATTATATGTTGTTTGAACTAGGTTAAAATGACCATTGATGTATTTTAACTTATATGTTTGAGTATTTAATCGAAACTATAGATTGTGAAATTAAACATTTCTCGTTCTTATTGTTTTTTTAGTTACCTTACATAGTAGCACAGCATACAGTTATCCGATGATGTAGCAAGCCAAATCCTATTCCACAAGACCCTTACTATACCAATCTTTTTAAGAGATAGAGAGATCTTTCTGATTTACATGTATAACTGATTTACCTGGATATTGGATATATGGATAAAAGAAAAAGACAAACACCAGTGAATATTGTTCTGTGGTCTAATAATAATAATAATAATAATAATATATAATAATAAATTAAATCAAATTAAATTATATTTTGCTTGTATCAAAATAAAACATTCAACCACTTGAGATTTGAAATATTAGTACAATACAATTCAATACAATAGCTGTCTGTCTTTCTGTAAAGCTGTGTGTACCTACTGTTAAAAGCGCTATACAAATATATGTATTACTTGATGGCATGAAAACTGCTATACCTGCTTAAAATATTTTTACAAACTGCATTCTACAAAAAGCTACCACATAGAGCTAAAACAGCCCACGTTAGCTACAACAAGGTATTGCGAGAACAGCTTTAGATCAGGCTCATCTCTTTGCTGGGACTCATATCTTCACCACACCTGCTACAATGTTCTTCTGCAAGACACATGCAGTTCTGTTTATTAAACACTAGAGCACCAAAAGTTACGGACTGCAGCTTTAAGTTTGATCAACTCAAGTTAGATTTAGGAAAGAGGAGCGCCTTCTGCGCATTCACTCAAAAAAATATTGTTTGCCTCTTGTTCAGTTTAAGTAATTATAATGAGCTAAAGTAACACGATTTTTTAACATTTTGTCACAGCTTAAATTAATTGTCTTCAATTAACCTAATCTATTTAACTGCATAGAAATGTTTACCTTGGATATTATGCAATTTGCATGACTAAAAAATAAGTCCTCGCATTCTTTACTTGTGGTACTCTCAGTGACACACCTGAATGAAAGGCTCATTATGCAGCTAATGATGAGCAGCTAATGATATGCATCATAATGATGCAGTTCATTGTGAACCACAGCATTATTCATGATCATTCACGCCCCATGCATATTGCCTTTCCAAACAAAACGTGTTTTACAAAGTTTAAATCAATGTATTGTTTTATGTGAATGATTAGGCAGGATGATTTTCAGATAAAATTCTAGGCGACAACATCCATTAGTCAAAAGTATTGTGGACACATATTTAGTATGTGTTTTGTAGCCTTTTTTCAGAAACTTTCATTTTTATTTTTTTTCAATTACCATGCATAAACATTATTCTCTCAAAAATACAAACGTACCTACATGTTGCTCACATATTATGGTAGCCCTGTTTGTGCTAAATAGAGTGTAATTACACCTTTGCCATTAATATGTTTATAAGCAACTGAAAAAAGCACAAATGTCAGGGCATGTCAAAACATCTCAAGGACCTCAAAAACACCTTAGACCCCTTTTCAGTAAAGGGAAAGATGTTGTTAATGTTAGTGTTTAATGTTCAGTTATGTTCAGGCTGTGGGCAATATGTGATCTATGCTAATGTCAGGAGTGACACCAGTCTTTTCTTATTTGTTCATTATATACATTGTGTATAATGATGAATGAAACTACTAATAATTGATTTTCCAATTAAATGTTTTAATTTAAGTTTGACAAGCATAAAAAGTAATTCTATAAATGTATCAGTTTCATTTAAACTCAGATTGATCAAATTGAGTTGGACCAACTTAAATAAATTGAGTTGGACCAATTATTTTTTTTAATTTTTTTATTGAGTTGGACCGACTCAATTAAATTGGCCAAAATTTAGTTGGTCCAACTTAAATAAATTGAGCTCAATCAACTGAATTAAATGGACCGAAATTGAGTTGGACTGTCTTAAAAAAAATTGAGATGGGCCAATAAATTTTTTATTAATTTTGGCCAATTTAATTGAGTTGATCCAACTTAATTTATCTAAATTGGTCCAACTCAATTTATTTGAGTTGGACAAACTCAATTCACAAATATTGTTCTAATAACGTTTTCTCTAAATGTTATGAACGTTCATCGAGTAAAAGCAACATCGTAAGGATGTTACATGAATGTTGTACTCAGAACTTTTTATAGTTCTGAGAATGTTATTTTAAGAACTTTTTTTTTCTTTTTACGTTTTAAAAATTCAAGATTTTGGCTCATGTTGAAGAGCGCAATATCTAAAAACAGTATTCAACAGTTCAATAGATAATAAGTTAATGTGTTATATTATAGTCACAATATTATCTTTTTATATTTTTTTTTTACATTGTCAGACATTAAAAATGTCTATCTATCTATCTATCTATCTATCTATCTATCTATCTATCTATCTATCTATCTATCTATCTATCTATCTATCTATCTATCTATCTAAAGTAAGTGTATACGTGTCTTTGACATGTGAGAGTGATGGAATCTGCTAGTCCAACTCCATTTTGCATATATAGACCCAGAGTCCAAAAACAACACTGAACAGCTGTAACTGTCATCTCAAACATGTCAGTCTGGGATTTACACTTGAGGCGGGTCTTGTGGGGGTGGAATGGATCAGGAGATTCCAAACATTCCCTCTGGCTTTGGGGTAACATTTGAAAGCTCGACTCCTCTCTGAACACAACTTCCAATTGCCCAAGAGATTTGGCTGTTGTGGACTGTCTGTCACCATGGCTCCAAGCTTGAGTTTGACTTTACGCCTGCATCCAGTGTGAAATCTGTTCATTCAGCACAGTCTGACACAGACTTCAGTGTCTCGCAGTCAAGAATTTCTTGTGGAGGTGCTCTGAAATCCAAGAGTTATATGGTAGTTTCCACAAGTTCTGATTATTAGATAAAGCTGAAATTACACAGATTCTGTAATTAAAACATTACTAAGAAATGAAAGCTTTAGCGTAAGTTCTGCCGGGAAGACTCAATTGTTACGTCACTTATTACCTTCTCATCTATCCAATCGTGTTTTAATACTTGTAGTATAAAAGATCGATACTTACACATGTCTGAGTTCGCAGATGCTGACGCTTTCATTCACCTCCATCCTCCCCACCACCACCACCAGGATGGTCCCTTCCCATAACTCCCAGGGAGTCGGCTTCGCCCCTGCCTTCGTCTTCAGGCAGGAAATGCAGATTCCGTTACCCTCGGATTACGAGCTACGGACAGGGCCAATGCCAAAGAACTTTATATCATAATATTTGCTTGCTGGGCTGTTAATAAATGTATACTTGTTACGGTATTTTGCCTCCCGAGTCTTTCTGGTAGAACTGCTTATAGGCCTACATGTGACTGACATAAACAACAGATCTACCTGTGAAGTATTATTGATAGATGTAATGTTAAGCAACTTAATGTAGTTACAGTGCAAACTTACATCAACAGACAAGGTTTTTGTAAACATCCCTGCTTCACCTGACTATCTTTCACCATCAAAAAGGTACCATGGTATTACCATTGTTTTCCTGCAGAGGTCACATGTGAGAAACAAATCTGTCATCTTTCTAGTTCTGCCTCCTACTGGTTGTATGAAGTATTACACACATTCACTTCACCAGCACGTTTAATACAACTTAAAAGATGCCTACTAAACATCAAATCGCCACAAACAAGTCCTTATTTACAAAACCTACAATGTGTAGGTACTTCTTACTTCATTCAACATAGAGTTGTGCAATTACCTGTCCCATTTGTAATTGGTAAGCTAGGCCTACATGTATCTTTTGTTTAAGTGAAAGAACAACGTTTATAACAACGTTTTATTTTTTTGGAAATCTTTAAGATATGCTTGCCTGTATAAAATTTGGTCAGAAAAACGGACACAAATAAGAGTTGTGTGTTGTGTCTTGTTGAATTGTCATGTAGGCTATGCAACTACGTGTTAACATCTCCCCATCTAGTGGTCATAAATGAAAAGTGCAAAACACCTCATACTGAAATAAATCAAGACTGCATTCATAGAAAGAGAGAAATAAACATTTCAACATTGCTTGCGTGATAGGGGAGACCAGAGGGAGACACGGGCTTGTCACTTTCTTTTTTACTCCAGTAAATGTTTATGTCCAGTGAGTGTATGCATTTTTGCACACTAACGGTCAAAATAGGCTATGTTTTTGAAAGGAGACTCTTATAAGCTGCATTTTATTTCAGCAAATATAGCCTACATTAAAACAGTAATATTGTGAAATATTATTAGGCAACAATTTATAAGAATTTCTTTCTAGTTTTAAATTGAATTTATTGCTGTGATGTCATCATGTCAAAGCTGGTACCAGTCTTCAGTGTCACATGATCCTTCAGGAATCATTCTAATATGATGATTTCAGAAGTTTGGGCAAAGGATACTTCACAGGAAAGCTGCCACAGGACCAAGAAAAACAAAACAATAACAACAATAAAGGCCTATTAAAACAGTTATTTTAAATTGTAATAATATTTCACAATTATAGGGTTTCTGTTTTCACTATATGTGGTCATACAAATGCAGCTTGGTGAGGAAAAGAGACTTTCAAAAACATTAAAAAATCTTATTCAAAAAAGTTTGACTGGTAATGTTTATGTACATACTGTAACTTTAAGCATGTCTTTGCATCATTATTCGTATAAGATTGAATTCATGAAGGTTTTCCATATAGGCTACTCATTAACGTTTATGAAAGCACAACAGTTACTACTTTGAGTTTGAGTTGATTTGTCATGTAGCCTATTTGTAACGAGTGACATTAATCAGTAGCACACAATCCAAAAACTAATTACACACAATCTGGTTGGTAAGAGTTTTTATTTTTGTACAACATAATAGGTCAAGCTATTTCACATCTTCTCCAGAAATATAGATCAGTATTACTATTGGAATAAATACATTCAGAACCTCTCATCTATGTGCAGACATTATAAATATGTTGTGTGTGCATTTGCTTGTGCATGCGTGTGCTTGTGTGTCAGTGTGAGTTTGTGCAGCATTTTGTGGGTGTGTGGTGTTTTTTCATGCAAAGCGTTGCAGTATTAACTGAGCAGTGAGCCTATTGCTTAAGACTAAACTATAGCATTAGTACAAAGAAGGCCTCAGCCAAACTAAAACAGGGTCTAGCTGTCAGTTTGTCTTTGGAATATAGACTGATTTATGATTTGAACAACCATCACAACCTATACTAAGCAAATGTAATAATTTATGCATTGTGTGACCCTGATGATACGTATAGTGATGCACAAGCGACTACAGCCACTGAAGTCTATGAACAGACAGCGCTGTTCTCCTACCTATGTGTCAGCTGATGGTACGTTACAGCCTAACACATGCTTAGATTTACAAACTAGCACAATATACCTGATGAGAATGGACGAATAAAGCAAATGACTCATAATAAACGACCTGCCTATTCTGGCAGTTGTGACCTGACATCTGAATATTATAAATACTCAATACCAAATTTTGTAAACATAATACAGCATTAATTTGGCACATTGAAAAATCGGTTACCATGGGCAGTTTATACACATACAGTCAAGTCAGTACAGTTTATATAGGATTATGGAGAAGAAGAAAAAAAAAATTCAAGTTACAACACAAGGATTTCCATCGATACGTAGCCTATATGGAATGAGCATAATGCTATTGCATTATGGCACAAACACGCCACTTGAGTAAAAATCAGTAATAAATAAAAACAATAACTTTGTCACGATGATAAAAAGAACACAAATATGAGACGTTCTGCTTTAAAGTTTCCCTCTTCAGATGAGATCACATTGAGCAGTACACAAAAGGCTTTTGGAGTCTGTGCTTCAGTTATTTGTTGACTCGTGATTGTCTGGTAATATTGGTACGATACATCAGTAGGTGTGCAGTAGGTGAGCTGTGAACCGAACCAACCCATCAGTCAGTTACATTTACATCCCAACTATATGAGACAAAAAAAATTATAAAAGCAAAACAAATGCTGATGCATTTCAATATTAATTAAGTAAAAGATAAAACAAAGAAAAACATCAAAAACAGTCAAAACATCTCCCACAGAAGCTCATTTGCTTAAACATGTCAAATACTTTGTTCGTCTGTGACATGAATTTGAGTTAATGTACTTGGGATGGTCAGTGACAAACTGCATTGTAACATTAGATTAAAAAAAACATAATTGCTGTGCTTAGGAAGCAGGTCCTGTAAAATGTGTGAATGAAAAAAATTATGTTAATTCAAATTAGTGGGCATGTTTATATTTGCTGATGTGTTTATATATGAATAAAATAAAAAGATTTTAAAATACACTAACATTCAAATATTTGAGTTTTGATAAACATTTTTATGGTTTTGAAAGAAGTCTCTTATGCTCACCAAGGCTGCATTTGTTTGATCAAGCTACAATAAAAACAGTAATGTTGTGAAATTTTATTGCAAGTTAAAATAACTTTTTTATATATTTAAATACGTTTAAAAATATCACTTATACGTGTGATAACTCCAGTCTTCAGAGTGACATGATCCTTCAGAAATCATTCTAATGCAGATTTGCTGCTCAAGAAACATTTCTTATCAATGTTGTAAACAGTTATGCTGTTTTTTTCCCAAAATCTTTGATGAGTAAAAAGAACAGCATTTATTTGAAACATTATTTTTTTTTGTAACATTATAACAGTCTTTACTGTCACTTTTGATTAATTTAATGCATTCTTGCTGAATAAAAATGTACTAAAAATTGTTACTGAGCCCAAACTTTTGAATGGTAGTGTAGTAGGTCACAAATAACAAACATTTGTATTTATGCTTCAGTCTCTGTGGAGAAAAAAAATAAATGAAAGGTGAAAACCCATTATATTATACATTAGTATTGTCAAACAGTGCAGTAAGAAACTAAAATGTGCTTTGTTTTTCCAATAATTTGCTCTCCATTGCAGAATAAGCCCTCCCTCACAAACCCTCCATAATTCAACAATCATTCATTCTGTCTACCGGAGTCCAAATCAATCATTTCCACATCAGACGATACTTCAGGCCATTCTAATCTCATTCTGTCTTGCCACGAAAGGAACATCTGATGAATTCTATTGCAAGTGGCAAACAGACACAGCAGTGCAAGCCAAGAAAATCACTGGTTAAACTTAGTGTGAATCGTCACAAAGCAAAAGTCAGATTAATTGATTTAATTATAATAAGACAAGTGTTGCTATATACATGAACGAAGATTTTTTTGCACTGAATTGCAAAGCACGCAATATCAAGCGAAAAAGTTACAGTAAGACAAGTAGATTTATTTAGGAATATTTCTGTAAATTAGTCTGTCTTTTTTATTAGCGGTATAAATGGTTCAACGGTCAGGATGTTCAACCTTATTTTGACTGTTGACTCATAAGGATTCGATGTCTGTGAAAGATCACTAATGCATTGTGGACTTTTCCAGTTAACATTGAAGCTATTTTTTCCAATATCAATATTTCATATAATTATCTTGCTGACCCAGAACTGTGTTCTGAGAGGTTTTTAGCCTACAGTATATTTGTGCGTACCTCTGGAAATTCCTGTGTGCTTTCTTCACTGAAATGTGTTTTACCTCTACACTGGAAATGTGGCTGATCTCTAGCCTGAGATGTTATTTACAATAGTGTACAGTAAAATATAAACACACCTAACAAAGCGTGACCTATAATTAGACAGTTTTGGGGTAACAGGTGGGATGATGAGATGTAACAGAAAGATGACATCTAAAACAGAGCTAAAATGCATTATAAGAGTTGCGTGGTTTCAAATACACATTCACAATTTTTAGTATAAATGAATATTTTTCCTTCATAATTTAAAAACGAAAGAAACAAAGAACATAAAATGTGACATAAAAGAATTTCATGGATGTGACCAAAGCATGATGATACTATAAATGCTGATCTCTGTTTAAAACCAAGTGTGACCTGAAACCAACCAAGTGAAAACCAAGTGTGCAAGTCCTGAAAAGTGAAGCCAAAGCATTTCGATCGCTCCCTGGTGGCTGGCTGCAGTATACTAATCTAATGGGACGCAAACCAAACTAAAAAATCCAATTACATTTCAAATATGTTTTTTATCAAAGATGGTCTCTGTCATTTTAGGAAGTTGTCATCACGTAGACGTATTTTCAAGTGTTTGTTTTCCCAATAATTTTGATTTTAGCTTGTTTTTGAAATCAGGGTGTACTATTGCGATTGAGTCTGCGGGAGTGGGAGTCTTGGTGGGACCTTGATGCCGCGGCTCCACCTCAGGATCACTAGATCCTGCGCAGACTCGGGCACCGAACGACGTAATCGGCAACGACCATTACTGGGATATTTTGGCTTCATTTTTCTACAGTGGAAGGAAGCGGAGACACGCTGTCCTTTTGTTTTTTACAGTCTATATTTAAAACCAATGACTATCCAGAATGATATCTTGGAGTGCCTGGAGTGCACACTGACCAGCTCGTTGTCCTCCCTCTTTCCTTCTTAAATGTTGTGCTGAGTGAAAGAGGACATCAGGAGCTGGTCGGAGTGATGACTCTACAAGTACGTGATGCTGAAATGGCTGCCAGCAGACTTTATTCCTGGATGTATTTGGGTATTGTGTGTGTTGAGAGAGCAGCAGGAGCAGAGAGGAATGGATGGATCCATACAATGCCTTTTTCTCTCTGAACCAACTTTACTCAAAGCGCTCATAGTTTCGAGTTTGTCTTACTCGTGGTACCATGTCAATCAACAGCCTGCAGGAGAAAGGAACAATGGAAATATTAGAGACATTATAGTGTGGATGACTAATGTCTTAAAAGTTATGGAGAAAACAGAAACTATCGGTATGTTCTGTATATAAATAGATGATCGCAATAAATACACTTACTTTACTCCATAAGCTAGAATGATGAGTCCAATCAGGACCCCAATGGTCCCATCGAGGTACCAAATGTTGGGATAATGCCTAAACACCTCAGCACTAATGAGGATGGAAAAGCCCATGACACCTCCAACCATGGAATTGAAGCCTTCAGAAAAAAATAGAAAGAAGAATAGACCAATTTATGTGTTATTATGAATTTTATCTTCATGACACATTCATATAAAAAATAAATAGTAGAGGAAAAACTTAAAAGCAAATTAGAAATGTTACCTTGCCAACTAACCAAAATAAATCAGTTTATGTACTAAAATTACTAATACTAAAACTGAAATAAAAATAAATGAAAGTTAACCATAATCGAATAAAAATGACAACAACGCAAGAAAATTACAATGAAATCTGAAAATATCAAACTAAAAGATAATCAGTTCAAAGTAGTGTAATTGTATATAAATAACATTGATAGTCACTGGGCTATTTATGTTCATAGACAGAGACAAGGAGGCACCATGAGCTAATAACCTGTGTGTGTGTGTGTGTGTGTGTGTGTGTGTGTGTGTGTGTGTGTGTGTGTGTGTGTGTGTGTGTGTGTGTGTGTGTCGTACCATCAGTGATTAGGGCTCTGCTGGTCAAAACCCTTCCCAGCATGAACTTGGCAACAGCAAGAATGGTACACATGAAGCCACTGACGATGGAAACGCTGAACAGGAAGTCATCCTGGCAGAGAGACAGACAGTAAAAGAGACAGAAAAAAGAAGTGTTCACAGTAGAAATGATACAGGGTCCATATGGCTGAATTATGAACTGAAAGTGAATGCACGGGCAAAGCCAATATGGAGATGTTAAAACTAGAACTCTTAAAGGCCAGTGGAATAAAAGAGGGATAAAAGTATAACAATATAAATAGGTCTTTCAGTTGTGCATCTGTAACATGGGGCTCTTGAGGCGACGTAGAGATGAAGTGCAGTTCATTTTAAGCACAAGCGAAAAGTAGCCAACTTAATATTTAATAAGGAATTGAAAAAGCATGACATGACAAGGATTCGACTGGACTACACACCATGAAGACTCACAAAAAATGATTTAAACATGAAGGCTATAAATACACAAAGCTAAACCAGAATTTATATGTGTGTATGTGTATATGTAGATTACAGACATTAGGTGAAGATCTCCAAACCCATTAACTCTTACGGAACAAGAATATATGGGAATATACTGCAAAATATAATGCGATATATTATTTAGTACTTTTCCATTTATGGGAAACTAGTGCTTATATTATTTTTTCAATATTCTGCAATATACGCATTGACCATGTACAGTGTGGCTTTATATTAATACATATAAAATATTTATAAATGAAGACAAAAATAGCATTACATGTAATATTCAAGTTTTATCCTTTATTGTGTACATATATTGCACATACTTTCCTATATAAATGTGAATGTATGTTCATATATATATATAAACACACACACACACACACATTCGCGGAATGAGTTACAACAGATTTCTAGTTCCCAGCATGCTTTGCTTCTGACTGTTACAGGTGTTAAAATTAAGTGTTATTTAATGTGTTTTGCTCAATATAGGAGGGAGATCTGTTAGTGTTTAATGTTCTATTATTTAGTCATTTAAAAGGTTTTCTGGTATGTGTGAGTTTTTGGGGTTACCATTGTGCTGAAGAGTAGAGCCTTTGGTTCGGTTGACGATTGGCCAAACACCATTAAGACTGTAATTACTATATTTTAAAAGGAATGACTATGCACTCCTCAGCACAGTGATGGTCTCTTGACTAATTACTTTAATACAAGCAGGTGAGCGTATGCTTTCGTAACTAGCTTGAAAATATAAAACATTTATAATGTAAATAATTAAAAAAATATAAGAAATATATTACATTATATATCTCTATGTGTGTTTATGTTGCATGAGTAAATATATCAGCAATATATTACACATGCACCAGATCTGATCACATATACATATATATGATACTATGAAGATTATTAATGAATATAAAATTACATACATTATGATATATTAGTAAATATATTGTCACATATTTTTCAATATGAAAAGCAGCAATTCCTTATGTATTATTCAATATATTGTAATATATTAACAATATATTATTCTTTTTTTTTTTTAAAAATATACTGTTAAACCATTTAATATATTGATCATTCATACAGTATATGGGAAATATATTTTCTTTTCATTAGGGACAGCATCAAGAAAAAGGAAAACAAAAGGTAAAAATAGCTATAATAAATAATAAAATGTCAGTCCTTGGGACATTTTCAGGTGCAATGCCTGAAGTATTGTCTGAATTACAGCTGTTTTTGTCTCTCTTGTTTTTTCTCTTTTCTCTCCAAAGTAAGAGTGTCAGCTTTCCACCCACACAACATGCAGAAGCACTTCTCCTACATTTCTAATATGACAGTTTGTTCAAAGACCTTCATCTCTGAGTAACAGCTGAGAGACAATGAATGTGTTTAAATTCAGTGTCATGATTCTGCCATCTAGTCTTTGATTTTCCCTGGTCTTGAGGCAGGATCATGACAGACCCATGTTTTATGTGCACACATGGCCTTTTGCTGGGCCATGTGCTTGTGTTCTCTCGTCATCTAGCCCCGCCCTCCTTGTTATCCTTGTTTAGTCATTATTGTTTCCCCATTATCACCTGCTGTCTTCATTAGTTTCTCCCTATTTAATCCCCTTGTGTTTGCTGTCCTGTGTCGGTTCATTGTCAAATATTGTGTGATTCCTACATGAGTTTTATTCATTATCAATGACTACGTTTACATGCAGCCAATAACCAGTTCAAAACCGGGATATTAGCAATAACCTGGTCACGCACGGCCATATAAACACCGGCAAAAACCGGGATATGCTCATATCCCGGTTTTTAAAAACCCGGATATGACCCCTGGGGTACCCCTTTTCTAACCCGAATATTTGGTCATGTAAACGCGTATCGGCATATCCCCATCAAAAGGAACATTGATTTGTGTTCTGCGCATGTTCTATTCGCAAGGAATCTTGGTCTTTTGAGTAGAGACGGCGCATACAAAAACCCGCGTGCAGTATACCGGAAGTAAACAAGTAGAGGTAAACATGGCGAGACGCAGCACTGCACCACACTTTTGGAGCGAGGAGGAAAGCGCAAACAAAGGCGATCGCTATCTGCCCCGAACTATTCATTATCCGCGTGCTGCTGCTGTTGTTGTTGTCTTTGGATACAGGAAGAAGAATCGGAAATGACGCATATTGTGTCTTAAGGTTGTCCGTACGTCCAGACGCTAACCGTGCGTCGCAGTTTACATCGGGATATATGACTGATTACAAATTCCATGTATACCATACTAACTCTCTCTGCTCACGCATGTAAACGGGTTATTCCGAATGTTTCAGAAACCCAAATAGTGACCCTAACCCGGATATTGGCTGCATGTAAACGTAGTCAATGACCACTTTTACAAGCTGTCAATATTCGGGTTATGGTCGGGTTAAGGTCACTATTTGGGTTTCTGAAACATTCGGAATAACCCGTTTACATGCGTGAGCAGAGAGAGTTACTCCTGTAATTTGTAATCAATTGGCAATATCCCGATGTAAACGGCGACGCACGGTTAGCGTCTGGACGTACGGACAACCTTAAGACACAATATGCGTCATTTCCGATTCTTCTTCCTGTATCCAAAGACAACAACAACAGCAGCAGCACGCGGATAATGAATAGTTCGGGGCAGATAGCGATCGCCTTTGTTTGCGCTTTCCTCCTCGCTCCAAAAGTGTGGTGCTGTGCTGCGTCTCGCCATGTTTACCTCTACTTGTTTACTTCCGGTATACTGCACGCGGGTTTCTGTATGCGCCGTCTCTACTCAAAAGACCAAGATTCCTTGCGAATAGAACATGCGCAGAACACAAATCAATGTTCCTTTTGATGGGGATATGCCGATGCGCGTTTACATGACCAAATATTCGGGTTAGAAAAGGGGTACCCCAGGGATCATAACCGGGTTTTTAAAAACCGGGATATGAGCATATTCAGGTTTTTGTCGGTGTTTACATGGCCGTGCGCGACCGGGTTATTGCTAATATTCCGGTTTTGAATGGATTATTGGCTGCATGTAAACGTAGTCATTGCTAATCATACCTGTGAGTACCTTGTGGAAAGTCTTGTCATTGTGAGAGTATTTATTAGAAGTATTGTTTGTTTATTGTTTAGTCATAGTTTAGTCTTGTCAGCCTAAGATTCCTTGTCCTGTCCATGTTTTGCCCCCTCGTGGGTTTTGTTTTCCTGTTTTTGTCCCAATAAACCTAGTGTTCATTGTACACTGTCTGCATTTGGGTTCATCTCCTTGCATCTTCATGACATTCAGACTTTCATATTTTAAGCTGTAGACCGGCTAGTTAAGACTGGCAATTTGGATGAACTGGACCACACAGATTTCAACAAGGCCACCTCAGAGATTCAGTGTGATGGCTATTTGCCAGTGAAGGGTGCTGACATGGAGAGGCCAGGTCTATCGAATTTGAGAAAGTAGCTGAGGGCTGATAGCATGAAAAAGGACGGCACATTTAAGAAGGTGGAAGCCCATTTCCGAATCATCCATCCTAATACAATGAGAGAACCAAAAGAAAAGATGGCTTAAGGCCAGCACAAATCCATCACTAAAGCTGTAGCGGTGATGTTTCATTAGCACTTATGGGGCAAAATAAGGCTTGAAAGCTCAGCTTTTCAGGGAAGAGGTAGCATTCACACATTCAGTAGTGACTTTATGACAATTTTAGCATGTTATTGAATATGGCAATGCTAATGTATTTGGTCTGCAGGACTATTTAAAGTCCTCATGAAATCAAAATTGACCCCTATTTACTTATTTAGCACACATTACTGGTCTTGAGGTGAACAATTAATCTGTGCAAATTAATACTCAGAAAAAAATAGTTTGTCATGGTAATCTTTAATCAAAATCTGAAAAGTTACTTCCGGTCTGGAATTTTCCAAAAACGTTAGTTTGACGACTTGGGTTGAAAACGCTTAACCACTACGCCACTTAACGCCAACCGTTAAGGTCCTTGCACACTGAGTCCGAAATTCTCGACTGAAATTTTTGCATGTTAAAAAATAAATACGACCTCACGTTGTGTTAATCACGTTTACACACTGCCGCCAAAACTTTCGTCCGTCATTAAAAAATTCGGATCGGGTTAGATTTTCTGCGTTTTTCGCATCCATAGCAATTGAGAGGTGTTTTGACAATTCAGAGCCACCGAATGACAAATACGAAAAAACGCAAACGAAAATTTCGGACTCAGTGTGCAAGGACTTTTAGAGCGAGATATGGAAAGGAGGTGCGTTAAAATAAAACCCTGCCCTCTATTCAGTATTCCGGTTTCACTTGGAAATATGACACAACACTGAAGTAAAATCAGTTGTTACTTCCGGTTCACAGCTAATTTAAATGTTGAGTAAGCAATTTCATTGACTCCGCAAAGGCAATCAGCAAAGGCCAATCAGCTTGTACCATGCGTTAATAATGTGGTCGCTTGCAGATTGCATGTAAAAGACCTATCAGCCTGCGCCATCTAGAGTTTCATGATTGAACTACACACACACACACACATCAATATAATCTACTATTATTATTATTTGTACATTCTTACATTACTAAAGTCTACAATTTGATCAAACTAGAACTGATGTAGCCATTTAAATAAGTGCAATGGCAATGACAAATTATTATCTTTTTTACTAGACATAATGCAAATTGTCTATGTTAGTAAGTTAGAATTTACATTCAGTGGAAGCACTGTTATTTTAGTATTATTGGCTTTAATTTATTTTATTTCAGTTTTATTTTTTGTAATTTTAGAACTTAAACTTATTTTATTTGAGTTAGGTGCCACGACAGCATTCCTAATCTTTATTAAAAAAATGCAAGTTTAAGTTTTTCATCAAATATTTATACTTTTATTTTTTTAGATTTATTTTAATTAGCAAAAATTTAGATAACAATAGCAGCCTTGGTTGTGAGTCACTCATTCCACTCCAGATTTGATTTACTGCCAGCCAGGAAATTGGCAACATTTTTCCTCTAAAAATAGACGCATTTAATATGATTTTTCACACATTACAGATTCATCAAGTAAAGGACAGTGATAAAACTTTATCTTGACCCTCATGCTGTGCTGCTGGAGTGAACCATAACAGATCCCTTACACCTATTATTCTTGTCATCTCCGTCTATGTCTGACACCAGATTACTGCCGTTTCCTCACACTCATTAGCATTTCATAGTCTGGGAAGATGAAAAGGGTGGGAACTGCAATTTCCCAGCCAGAGAAATAAACACTGAGTGAAAATACTCATTTGCATTTAGATTTTCTTTGATAAGAGAGGGGATAGCTTTAGGTCATAAATGGACAACAGTGACTGACTGTCATTAAAAATGAATAGTTTTTAGCTTCAAGCAGTATAGACATTTTTTTCACTCGACATCATTTCATAATTTTTTCTCCCTCCCTTACATGTTTCCTAATTCAACATAAACAGAGAGTATTTTGTGATGCAGAGATAAGTAGAAAAGTCTCTAGACCTGGACATTAATTAAAATTGTGTTGGTAGAAGATCAAGAAAATCTTGTTCAGTAATGTCACATTAGGATGTATCAGTGCTCAGAGATTTATCAGTGGTGTAAAAGAGATGAAAACAGGGATAGAGATGAACTCGCAATACCATTAATCACCACCTCTGAAATTATTATCCCACAACTCTTTGGAATGGTGCCAGTCTTTGATTAATTAACGGACAAAGACCTGTGTTAGCTGTGACTGCTGGGAAAAGCCACATCTGACCTTTGAGATGAAATAATGGCCCTGTCCCAAATGTCACATTTCATATGCCCTTTCGGTCTTGTAGACGTACAATGGCTGCTGCGTGCGCATATAAATATGACACCCTGGCACTGAACTCACCACTTCAGGAAGAAGTTTGGTGGCCAGATCATGGATGGCCTTCCCCAAAATACACATAGACGACAAGATGAAAATCACTCCCAGGATCACACATGCTCTGTGGATGGAGAAAAGCAGAAAAGATATGTCGATAAAATTATTCAATTAATCAAATTTTATTATTTTATGTTTTGAGTATATAACTGATATGATGCATAAAATGTCTATATTAAGAATAATATTTAGAATTTAACTGTTCACCAGTCAGTAAGATTTTTTTAAAAGAAACTATTTAGCAAAGATACATTAAATTGATCAAAAGTGACAGTAGAGAAATAAGGTTGCAAAACATTCTGTTTCAAATAAATGTTGTGTTTTTGAACTTTCTATTTATCAAAGAATCCTGCAAAAAATGTGTCACAGTTTTCACAAAAATATTAAGCAGCACAACTGTTTTCAACATTGATAATAAGAAGAAATGTTAGTTGAGTGCCAAATCAGCATTTTAGAATGATTTCTGAAAATTCAGCTTTGCCATCATAGATAACAGTTAAGGTGATGATACACAGGGCAACTTTTTGAGCAATGTTGCTGGGCAATCTTGCCTAGCGATTGTTGCTTGGGCACTTTCCCATTGAAAATGGGCAATAAATATATATCTGGATAATTTAGATCGGTCGTGGGCCCTGTGTCTTATCTGGTTGCCCGTTGACGGCAACATTGCCCAGCAATATTGCCCAAAAAGTTGCCCTGTGTATCATCACCTTTAGATAATATATCTAATTGATCAGTTATATAACAGTTCTTTTAAATTGTAATAACATTTCACAATACAGCTTTGGTGAGCAAAAGAGACTTCTTTCAGAAACATTATAAAATCTTATTGACCCCAAATGTTTGAACGGTAGTATACATTAAACCTATTCTTTGTATATATGTGTAGCTAATATTGGTTCAAGGTTGAAGCAAAAACATTGACATTTTGTGATTTTTGTAATAAACCTATAGAACCTAATCCATTCTGAAAAATATGAAAACTCTCCACAATGCATGTTCATAATCTCTGTGTGACAAGCGGCAACTGGTACACCTACAGAGACCTGCAATTCTTCTCTAGTATTGCGATATAAATCTCCCACTCTGACACATCGACCAGAAAAATGAGATTCGCAAGCTCTGAACAGACCTAGGATGAAACCAGCAGCACACACCTTTATCAACATAATACGTCTCAAATTGAGACAGTCAAGGTGAAAGCCAGAAACAAGGCAGATCACTCAACAGACTTGACAAGCAACCATGTTCAGACTTCAAACATGTTGCATTGAATGTTGGTAGAATTTAATCTAAGGACATTGTGTTTTAAGATGTTCCACCACAATTCTAAATTTACTAGCTTTGCAAGGAACAGCCCTGCCAGTGAATTGCTGACTTATATTGTAATATGTTTGGAATATATTTTATGAATGTTGGTCACAGAGGAAGCATTTTTTTTTTTTTTTTTTTTGTTATTTGCTGCAGGTCTTCTGTACCATGCAGTGCCCTACATACCACAGACAGCTCATCTTTTGTTTACTTACATGTATTCTCTATGGGCAGAGTGCACTGCTGCAGCGTTGCTATAGCGCCACAGCACTATAATGGAGGAAAGAACATCTAACGTCGCATCAAACTGAAAAACAACAGTGATTCTTCAGTGCTATAGAAATGATGCTCAAAGCATCTCACTATGTCACAAACTGAAATCCAGTGATATATTTAGTCTTATAAAACATTCCCAGAGCTGCCTTTAGCACAAGCATGTTAACACTATTTAATAATATTTACACATAGAATGGTAACTGAACATTATATACCACAACACAGCACACACTTCCAGACATCTTTGCCTAAATAATCAAATGTAATTCATTCCTGCATTGATATTGATGTAACTCTAATATGATCCCTGAGATGTAGGGGTAATTATTTTTCATGACAAATATATGCATATATGCAATAACACTGAAAATTATACTTACAGCAAATCCAAAAGCTGATGCACTGTGTCTCATGAAGGATACAGCTATGGGAAGAGCAAAAGAACAGAGAAGAAGAAGAAAGATATATCTGTAAATCAAACCATAAAGGTTACACAGTACATTTTAACTAGTGTAAATGAGCTGATGTTGTTTCTGAACTTTAGCTTATTCTGAACTCATTTTTGGCAACACCACATTAAAATGAAAAAGTAGCATGGTATTACTTACCATTACATGGTAAGTAATAAAATTATCCATTCTATTCAATTTAGTCACAATTTGATAAATAATTTTAAGGTGACGTAGTTACACGTTACTACATGTACTTACTAGTAATAACAGTAAATGATGCATAATTACAAGTAACTAACTCTAAACCAAACCCTAACCTTTTATTTGAGTTAAGTACAATCTACGTCACCTTAAAATAGAGTGTAACACAATTTAGTTCAATTCTATACCATGGTACCACCACAGTATTTTTTTGTAAAGGAAAACAATGAGTCCCACAAAAAGTATATCACTCAAAAATAAATAAATAGATAAATATATACATACATGGTAACACATGGCATAATAATGGTAACATAATGGCAACAAAATTGTATTTTACAGTGTATTTGTTACATGTTATGTATAGTTACTATAGTAATAACTCTAAACCATGCATAATTACATGCAATTAACCCTAAACCAAATCTTAAACCTATAGTAAGTACAAGTAGTTAATTCATATTTCTCCGTACTTAAATGTATAATTACACTGTAACAAGGACACCTTAAAATAAAGTGTAACCTAAATAATAATAAAATAGTAATACAACATAACATCATAATATATAATATAATATAATATAATATAATATAATATAATATAATATAATATAATATAATATAATAAGCTAGAATACAACAGACAAATTGCTTTTGGAAAGGTTGGTGAGGGGATTGTTACTTTTGTGTAACATCAGTGAATTTTACAAAAAGGGAAAATGTCTTCTGTACATGTTCAGCTCTGAGCCCAAACTGACGGCTCATTCACAGTACAGATCTGTTGCACAGTGTCTGCTGTTGTTATCAGTTGAAAGTGTACTTGTAAAATCCCTTGTTAGATTTATCGGTATAATAATGCAGAGCCACCCCACTATTTGCATCTATTAAAATGTGAATGGAAAAAGGCTGCCCGCTGTGTTTTGACTTTTTTGACAAAGCTCTCTGACTGCAGAGATGTGAGGCTCTCCATTTTATCAACCGTGAGCTCGCATTTGAGAGGCTCTATTTGCTGCCCCCCTCTTGAGTGAAGAACTCTCACTGTTCTATTGATCTCTAACTTTGAAGACAGACTCGACCACCACGTGTCATAGCAACAGAGGGGCTGCTCACCGCATGATATCTTACACTAACCTTGAAACAAAACAACAATTCTGCTCCAGATCTGTTGTTACGTATGGAAAACATGTAGAGATTTTTGGTTCATTAAAACAACTGATAAAAACAACTGGGGACTTTTTCCAGAGCCTATAACAGATTTTGATGTAGTCAGTGTATTAAAATATATAATATCCAACACCAACAACATCAGAGTGGTGGCATTGTGGTCAGTACATGAGACCCGACCGGGTCGCTCACCACTCAATAGTTTGGCCCAGATATATGCTCCCATCCCATTCTTTCTCTTCCTTTCCTAACTCTCGATCAATAAAAATGTGGCAAAAACAAGAAAAAACACTCTGGCATCTACTGGTTCAATGAAGAACCATAACAATCCATGAAACCTTTCCATTCCACAGTGGAAATGTTTTGGTGGAGTGGAGTTCTTTACACTAGGGAAAAAATGGTTCCTTTAAGAATTGTTAATTGAAAGGATGTTTGGGGAAGCAAAAATGGTTGGGTCCATGCCATCGCTGTAAACCCCCTTCACCCTCCCCCCTTTTGGAACCTTTATTTATATGAATGTAGTTGTACAGCAAAACTACAAGCTTTAAGTAGCTTTAGATTCCTTGGATTTTTGCATTTAGCTGATCAGCAAAGGGCCTAAAACTTTGGCTGAAGTGTCATAATACTAGAAAGAACAAGCTTACAAGCTTAATCCCAAACACGTGCAATTGTTTGCTGTTGGCATCTGTGAAATTGCTAATATGAGCAGACAAAAAAAGTACAGGATCTGGAAAAGGATAACATACACATTCTTACTGGCCTATTTGCATATGAAATATTCCCCCAAAACTGAGCACATAAGCAGGAATGTGATGATCAAAGAACCCAGTGAGTGTAGTTGCAGCAGAAGAAATATGCCTGAAGAAGTAGGTCAAAATAAGTGTAAATGTCTCTAGTCCTGAATTACATCAATAATAGTAGTAGTATTAACAAGAGAGAAAAAAAAAAAAAAAATCACAGAATTATGTCTTTTTTGCTAATGAAAATTGGTTTTGTAATTACTTCAACAAGCACATATAGGTGTGGTGTTCAGGTGTCATTAAGCCCAAAGTTAGTTTTTTATGTGTACGCTAGCTTATGCGTACAGTCAAACGCCTAACCTATGAAAGTATACTCCATTTGATAGCATGCACGCACACAGGCGGCCGACACATGCGCTCTAGAAAGTTTCATCTTTGTCCAGTGTCTGCTCTGCACTATTTTTCTCCATAAGTTATGACCGATAAATATGTCTTTGCATTCTTTTAAACTGAAGTTGCAGCAATCTCATAACCCCCTCACACAAGCACTTGTCAATGCTGGCGTCTGTTGCTGTTGCAGTATTTTGTTGTTGTTTTTGTTCTGTTTCTATAGTTTCGCTTTCTACAGTGAAACAACAGTCCAGGCCAGTGTTTCCACCTTGTGGAACTGATTAGTGCAAAACTAATTCAATGCGCATTGGCATTAAAAAAAATAAAAAATCCAATGGCACATGTACTATTCTGGTGATGAAATTTGCGTCACATACACTGTAAGAGGACCCTCACGTACGCATAAAAATTGAAGTATACTCTGGCCTTTATACATTTGTTTAGCGTATCTTATAAAGTTTTGTCCAGATCTTTGACAAATGCAGGTTTGACTTAAGATTCTAAGTCAGAACACAAAACGAAAACTCCCTGTAGGGGGTTTGCTAACAAGATACAAGACATCTATTAACAGGAGAAACGCTGTAGAGGATGAGACAGAGGAGAGAGAGGGAGATGGCTGGTACATCTCTGATTTGCACTCAATCACTATTTCACATTCAATCTCTTCCAGACTCAGGTGTATATGCTCCAAAGTCCCTTTCAAGGAAACTCAGTTCACTCAGAGGCCATATTTACAATGCCTCCGGGCAGCTATTTCAGGCATGCAAGACCAACTCTAGTTGAGTTGGAGAACAGCAAAATCTCCAAAATGCTTGCCAAACTCACATTTAAATGACATATTTAAAATCAGCAAAGATTGGTCAGTTGATTTGAGAGTTCAGCTAAAAAATGTAATTCTGTCATCACTTACCTTCATGTAACAACAAACCTGTATGACTTTCTTTCTACCGTGGAACACAAAAGGTGAATTTTTGGAAAAAATCCTGCCCACTCTTTTCAAAAGTGGTCCATACAACTTGATGTTAAAATGTCTTCTGAGGTCATATAATAACTTTGTATGGGGAAAAAAACAGTCATCATTCATTCAGTCAGTCAGTCACATCATTCTTTTGAATCTTTTCAAAGAAAAGGTTGATCCAAGACAACCTTTGAGCAACTACTGTAGGTAAGTCCATATTGAAAGAAGAAAGAAAAAAAAAGATTATGCAACAAATCTTATCTGGTTTCAGTCTTCTGTAACGTGTGGCTGTAGTAAAACGCACAATGATGAAGGAGATGTCAACAAAGACAGTCTTTAATGAATAAATCCAAAAAAACGCAACACACAGGAGGTCACTTGGAAAATGGAATAGCACAACCACTTCAACATAAACGAGACTGAGGGGCCGTTTGCAAAACGTTTTATGCGTTTTGGCCGTTCATTTACACGACAACAGCGTTTTGGGGGCTTGAAAACGCAAACATTTGAAAACGGGTTTCAAAGTTGTTGAAAATGATAGGCTACCGATAACGTCTCCGTGTAAACTACAAAAAACACGACTCTGTGAAAATGGTGATGAAATCACTTTTTTTGTACATCGTTGTCAAGTAAACGTACCCTGAACCATGAACTGAGGAAACTAATGACTTAAATGCACAGAGTAATTAACCGAACTAAGAACAGGAGTGGAACTAATGATTAACCATGGAAACAAACTAGCAGAATGAACTCAAGCAAACCATAACAGGGAACAGAATGAAAGCTAAACCAAAACACAATGAATATACTCCTGACAACAGAATGGCAATGAGATTTTAAATGTCCTTTTTTAATGAACGAAGAATGGTGGGAGAACCCCTCTCTCAGTGCTCCGGGCTGATAATGGCCACCGCTCCTGCTTTTCATCACACTAATCCCCGTCTCAGAGGACCGGAGCTGACTGAGGATGTCATTCCTCTTGTAAGACTGTGTGTGCTATGAATTTCAAAAGAAGGCAGAGACGTCAGTGAAATAGAAAGTAGGATTTCCTGCGTTTCTGATCAGATTTCAAAAGGCAGAACTGTTTAAAAGCTGTCACAAATATATTGCTAATATCTTCATTGTTTACTGTAGTTTGTGACTTAAGATGTCACAGATAATCGTGTGATTCCCTTTTTAATTATTTATTTGTGGTGGAGCGCAGCTAATTTGTTGTGAAGGGGATTTTCTGAGTGGAAATCCAGTACATTTCTAACAGACTGGATAAATCAATAGCCAGTGTCTCACTAATTCGACTATAATCTATTTGAAAGCAATTTTAGGAGCACCCGAGAAAGCGTCACTTTGAAAGAATCAATGGACTTAAAGGAATATCAATATAGAACATGCTCCACTTTGAGTCAGGATAGTGACTGAGCCATCCCACACAGGCCTACATGAATAATCAACATTTACCTCAGTCTGGTAATTTCTGCAAAGAACATAATTACCAATTCCAATGCAAATGAATCCAAATTCCTCGACCTCATGTAGCAGCCACGTTTGGGGACACTGGCTATCACAACAATGCTCTTCCTCAGCTCTGAAGCAATATGTTGTCTTTAATAATTCACAACCTACAGTGCTGGACAATTTGCCACATGCAGAGTGGAGTTTACTGCACTCCCACCTTCACCGGCACTGACATCAAATTAAGAGAATTTGATTTGAAAAATGGTGGAGTTTAGGCTTCATATGAAATATGATCATTATGGTGCCTTAAAAGGCCTTAAAAGCGAGTTAAAGCCATGTGCTCTGTGGGTGAGATTGAATAAGCTTAAAAGTGTACACTGAGGGTCTAACATCTTGCTATTATTTGAATTATGTTTCTTATAACCTGATTTCTGGAAACTCTCTAACCACAAACAAAAATAACTAACCAATCACAGGTCTCCTCTCCACTGTCTTATTAGAAAGAAAAAAGTACTAACTGAATCCAAGGGGAAAACAGCATTTGCAAACACATTTGCAGTAGGCCTATTAGCAATATTATTCAAGAAGGATTAAGGCACGTTGCACATTCATAAAGTAAGCTGTAATCTTCAATAGAATAGTTGTACTGCTAAGACCTTTAGTCAAAGGACAAGTAAACAGAGCGAATATAGTGAAGAAGTATGTCAGTGACTTATTGCCCCAGTGACTTGACTGTGTATATTTAGTTTAGTGTTAAGCTGGGAGCTGGAGGAAAAGTGTGACTTTAAACACAACAAGAATTTACACTTTGCCTTACACACATTCATTTAGCATATCAAACACGAAAAACATTGCAAGTGTATGTCTGCATTTCGCAAAACTACAAACCACTGCACTTTAGCTTGCTAAATTTGAATTTTACATGACACTTTAGATTTGCTTCAAGTCATTCATCAATGGGAATAATTAATTAATCTCAAAATAATTTAATCTCAATTAATAATTATAATGTCATTAAATAAAATGTTTTTAAATAAAAACAAAAGCTTTAGTCATAATTATTTAGCCATTGCATAGAAAACTCTTGACAATATTAAGATTGATATTATTAGATTAACATTAAAATAATTTGATGTAATAGTATAAAATGTGACATTTCGATGACAATGCTACTTTTTCTGTGATTACTGATTATTGGTTATTTAAACAAGTTGGAGATAAATCTCTTTTATACCCTTTATCCAGAAAGTATTCCCCTTATTCTCAGCATTATTCACAGATTCCAGGTATTCCCTCTTGTGGGACCCGCCACACGCCGACCCGACTCCTCTGTGGTACCGCATCCAGGCTCCAGAGCCCTAATCTAGGTTGATTTATTGAGGTCACACTCACAGCACATGCAGCTCACGTCTGAGCTCGGCTTCCAGGAGCCCCTTGAGACCTGAGACTCCCAGCCAATATGGCCGGTCGAGCAGATTTGCTTGGCTGCCGTTTATTAACAGGAAGAGCGCTGCACCTGCTTTCTGCTGCAGAACGCTATGAAATGTATACTGATATAGGCTTATATATGGCAAACTGAGGGTGTTTCTAAGGAAATTTTATGGCTTGTATGTGTGTTTCAAGGCATTTAGATTTAATGCCATGTGTGTGAATCATGTGACAGGATTGGCATGTCCACAGACATATCTGATCCCCAGTCAGTTGTCACACTCACGTAAACACCCCGATAGTGTGTGACTGACTGCATAACTGAATGAATTCTGCAGGACTGAAAAGAATAATCAACGTCACTTAATACACACAGTAAATATTAATAATAATAGAAGTTATATATTTTTGGAAAAAAGAAAGATGAAAATATTGTTTAATTGCTAAATGCTTGACAGTTGAAGCATGTCTGAAATAAGAATGAACAAATTAACTGAATGGTCACTGTTAACTGAGAAATACTGAGAGAGTAGACAAAACATCTAACTGTACTGAAATCATTTTTGCAATTACATTTTTGGATGGCAGACAACTGATACACTCTTAGACACTAATGGTTTCTGATTAAAGTTTCAGTCTCCGGATGTCAAAAACAAGATTAGTTTAACTACCTTGTTTAAACAGGTGTCACATAACGTGTAGGACAAAGCTCATGGAGACGAGGAATACATAGAAATAACATTTAATAACCAAACTCTCAGGGGAAACACCAAACACTCACGCTTACATTGACAATAACAGACAAAGACTGAAGGAGAACACAAGGTATAAATACAGGGACTAACAAGATAACTAATGAGGTGATTGACAATGCACAGGTGATACACATGACTAATTAGAACAATCATGGAACACTAGGAAACAGGACTGAACCAAAAACACAATGAAAGGGGGGAACACAGATCATACATGTAACAATAGGATCTGCTTGTTGGTATAATGACTTCATATTACTCAAAAGCTTATATGGTGTATTTTAGAGCAACCTATTAGACTATGGCACAGTGGAAACTATAACTATATTGGTAGATCATTTCAATGTAATTTTTTTAACATTTTTTATTTATTTTTTAAACATGAAACATTTTAACGTAATTCTTTATAGTGAATTTGAAGGGCTTTAGGGCTCTACACTGAAGTGTGTAATAAACCAAAAAACATCAAATAGAATTGTAAAAATTGCAGATTACATGAACATGTCTGCCATTGTTCAACCAAACTAATGTAATTGGTTGAGTAAATCTGAAAGGAACGCTAAAACGAGTAAAGTTGACAACGCACTTTTCTAGGGAATCATTATATAATTAGCTTACTAATATATTAAAGACAGAAAAAAAGTATTTTAACATTGAAGGTTGAAAGCTGACCTGATGAGCTGACATGCTTTAGGTGCACCTGCTCAGCACGTGAATGTGCTGTAGGCTACATGAACACATGTCTGAGGCAATGACAACAGGCTTCCAGAGGAGCAGCTGTTCCTGTCCATATTTGAACATTAGCAGTACAGGAGTTCAGATGAAATAGACTGTAATGTCCTAGTGTTAAATATGGTGTCCTTTCATGCATTCCTAAATCATGTATTTAGTTATATTTAACCACTTTTTTTTTAGGGCAACAAGGTTTTTTTTATAGGCTACTAAAAACAGTTTTTCAGCTGCATACATTTCTATGTGAAGCATTACTTGAAACAAAATGATTGAACCTCAGTCTAGGCTTACTAAACTGCACTAGCCAGGGGGAATTCAGGACCATGGACAGCAGGAGTCCACAAGGTGATGTTTCCTACCTTTGAGCTAGACAATGAGAACACATAGACTGGACACATATACAGCAGGAATATATATGCGCTGACTGATGGAACTGAATGCTGACAATACCAGTAATACCGTCGGTGGAAAAAGAGCTATTTCATCACGCCTCGTTTTCGCAAGAAGAAAAGCCCACGGTGGTGATTCTTGTCGAAACTAAGGCAGAAAAGAAAAAAGCTTTTAGCACAAGTTTAGTGTTGCTAACAAAGGGCTAAAACGCTTTTCTCAAACAAAATGTCCAAACTCTCCACATTCACAAGAAAACCCACGTTGGTGACTCTTGTTGAAGGAAAAGGCATAAAAGAAAATGTTTTAGCTCGAGTTTAGCACAACTAACAGACTTTTTCATGAGAAATATCTGAACATAAGTTCTCGCCCCTGTCCTATGTCATGTGGGTGTTTATGGTATACTCATGAGCACTGTCCGGTGTGTTTGGAATTGTGTTTGGCGCTAGGCCGGATCTCTCCAACCCCAACACATGTGTGCACTGTTGACAGCACTATCGTTCCACACTGGAGCGGCGTGCAGTGTGTGCTCGGCGGGGCAGTGGCCAAACACGGACCGCACCTGTCTTCGGATGCAGATCCAACCCAGGGTAGCTAGAGGAACTCTGTCGTGAACAAATTATTCGTGGCCTCCAAAAACAGCGATCACTGGCAGTGATCGCTGTTTTTGGAGGCCACGAATAATTTGTTCACGACAGAGTTCCTCTAGCTACCCTGGGTCTGAGCTAAACTTTGACTTTAGGGGGATGATTGGATGCGGACGAGGAATGCTCTGACGATTTAATTTTTTTCAAGCAGCATCACGGCTTCCCCGAGGTGGTGGGTGGAAGTAAAGTGATGGCCCTTGCATGGATCAGTATTTGAGACCGACAACTAAGTTTGTCGGTTGATTGGCCTGCTCTCATGTGTTAATTTGTCGAAACAATCAAAATGCATTAGAACCATTAACCTCACAGTCGGGCCATGTGCTGACAGAGGAGGAAAATGCATTGATATGCAATATACAACGATGCTTGCAAATAGACGCCGGGGTTCCCCAGGTGATGCCTAGGGATCCATGCTGTCTGTCTCGATCGGTGGCGAGCATGAGCACTATCACCGTGGCTTCTTCGCACGATTCCAGTTGGCCTATTGGCTGCGGTTTCTTCCACACCCCTCTCTGTTACGGTGGAGTAATTGCAGCCAATTCCAGCCAAGGCGGCATCTATTGTATATATCTATGCACCAGTCTGCGCACACGTCACACAATAGGAAGCGCACGCGCCTTCAGATCACTTGGACGTGGCTGTGTACAAAAGGTAAAAACGATATAAATACTGTTCGTTTTCTCACACAAACCGCTCGTTTCGTGTCTTAGGCCATCAATGTGTACTTACGATGGGGAATTGTTTAATTTGGACGATGGGAAATTGTTTTAATTTGGACTCTGTGCATGCTCTTTGTGACAGTGACCACAGACCTGCATTATCTGACTGAGAGACAAGAACGGTTTGACCTAAAAATATCAAAATTTAAACTACTGCGAAAAAAAAGACACCTACATCTTGGATGCCCTTGAGGTAAGCTAAAACATACCAAAATTTAATTTCAAAGTGAACTATCCCTTTAATGTTCTCCTCAGCAAAGAGGCAATTCAGGTGGTGCCACAAGGGAAGAGGTTTTTCAGCCGTTACTTCATCCTTCCAAAAAAAGAGGGGCAGCCGCCCTATCGTGGATTTGCGGCAGTTTAACAAACACTTAAGGTATTACAAGTTCAAACATGCTTGCAGTATGCAACCTGTTATGCCCTTAGGTCCCTATAGCGCCACACATATCTGAAAGATGTGCAGAAGAGGTGTTGGCTCTGCTGTGTCATCAGAGCTTAAGAGCTTTCACAGCTATCAGGCTCAGTGTCAAGATTAATGACACAGACAACAGCAGGAATATTAGGCTGCTGTCACTTTAAGGCCGAATGCACAGACGGTATATACTGACACACATCCGGTTTCACTTATGACATAACCGAAAGTATACTTGTCCGTTCAAGCGCAAGTAAACGCGAAAGAGAAATCAATTCAGTGTTCAAGCGTCTGAAACACGCCTCTCTCTCTCTCTCTCTCTCTCTCTCTCTCTCTGCGTGCTTCGGGTGTGTGAGGCTGTGCGCACAGATAACAGCGCGCGAGTCCCGATTTTTGCCTCTTTTTCCGAGTTTAAAATCGTTTGAATGTGTAAATTGGCAAGACAAAACACGTCCAAATGATAAACTTTCACTCTATGATGGTTAAACTTAGCAGTTAATCTGCGAATCACATGCATGCCGAACTGTGGGGCCTGGTCTGTACGGATGACAGATCAACTGCGATCCGTTGCACCCGTAATAATTAAAGGGGGGGTGAAATGCTAATTTTCACTCAATCTCCTGTTAATCTTGAGTACCTATAGAGTAGTATTGCATCCTTCATATCTCCAAAAAGTCTTTAGTTTTATTATATTTATAATGAAAGATAGGCTGTACCGAGTCTTTCCGGAAAAAAACAAGCAGCTGGAGGCGGGCCCTGTGGGCGAAGCTAAAGCTGTGCTAACGCGCCGAGCTAGTAACAACACACAGAGACAATAGAAGCAGTTTTACTCACCGAACCTTTATCATTGTGACTGCTCGATCCTTAAGCATTAGACGATCTGCAAATCCGTCGATCTGGGCTTTGTTTATAAAACAATCATCGTCGAAATGCAGGGAACAAACAGTCTACACATGCTCAGGAAAAACAAACTCCATCCACTGGTGCCTTAACGCCGGGTTCTTTGGGAATCTGTGCAGGGTTGTCTTGCCCTGGCAACCAAAAACACACTTCTTTGGTGACATTGGCTTCCCAAAAGCCAGGCAGGGCGCTTTGATGGCGAACTGCTTTCGCTCTCTTGCTCTGGTCTACGAGTGCGCGCGCGCCCGCGATCTTACCGGAGAAGTGCCCTTAGAACCCATATAAGGAAATTCCGTTACATCTGACGTCACACATACCCATACTCAAAAAAAACTTTCCGAAACTTGTGACAAACCGGAAGGACAATTTTTGGCACAGAAATACTCCTTCAAACGTACAATTTAATTTTTGAAACTTTGTCCATGTTTAGCATGGGAATCCAACTCTTTAACAGTGTAAAAAACTCAGTATGCATGAAATAGCATTTCACCCCCCCTTTAATGAACACACTTATCATCATGACTGATGATCCTATTCCAGTAAGTAAACGTGTCCCTGTCCCCAAAAATGTTGCCACTTAAAAGCACTTCCCTCCACGTTTTCTGGTGCGCATCATTTATTTTTACCACACCTGCGCACCAGTTATGCGCACCCCTGGAAACGAGGTAAAACACCTCTGAACCCCGCACAGTCACATCAGGACTGAACAAGGTAATGATGCATTCGACTGTATCTATATGCTGTGGCCAGGTGGCCCCGCCCACGTCGTCATGCATCATCGGCCTTTCAGGCGTGAATAAAGGTGTCTTCAGCAGATGGTGCAAGAGTGCGATATCCCATAGTCATGTGTTGTACCTCGTTTCCCTCCTTCTGGGAACAGTATTTATATGCATAACTCAACGTTATTGCTGTAGTGCATGCGCACAAGTAAAACAACTCTGAACTAAAAAAAAAAAAAGCATCATAACAGCAGGCAGAGAAATTAATTTAAAAGCCAAGATATTATAAACATTTCCCAAATGGACCACCACAGTCTCTGGATTCCATCATCATTCAATAGGCATTGACATTCTCTAGGGAAAGAAGTTCCCATATGTCTCGAGCAATGATTTGCCATTCCGTCCAAATGATTAAATTAAAATGTTTTTTAACATATTTAAATAAATTAACAAATCGAACAAACAAATATGTATAGCAATTCTTGTGAGACGAATTATACTTGTGAGACAAACAGACACAAAGGAGGAAAGGAAGGAAGAAAGAAAAAGCTTCCCGAGTCATTCAGGTACAGTTTTACAGTGACTAATGATGTGTCCCATAAACACCAGCAGCATATCTGCTATCAGGAGACTGGTTCCATTATCAGAAAACAATTTTGTGATGCTGGTCCCGCCTAAATGGACTGGAAGGAGAACTCAACACCGAGACTTAATGTGTTTAGACAGGTTCCTAATGGAGCAGAATGGCAGACATCTGCAGTGCTCTGCTCGGGTTACAGGGCTACAAATGCATCTCATTTAGCCAACCCTTTCTTGATGCTTTAAGCAGGTCCTGCAGAGGGACAATACCATAATATACTCAGCTTACAACATCGGGGATGGCAAAACCAGGACAAAACAATAAATCATCATCATCATCTTGTGTTTCATCATTATTATCAACATGGTCAAAATAGTTTCAGGCAGCACAACATGATGATAAGGTGAGAAGAACATTCAGTACGTGCAGAAAATGGGGTGTGACTTTAGGTGAAATGTGTTGCTGCACTGAAAATGTCACCAACCACGGTCCTTTTAAAGGTGATGTCACATCTCACTGATGATTCACAAGTGAAAGGGAGTGCCTAATGATTTACAAAGAATTGGGCTTATATGTGAGGAACTGAAGAGACCAACATGGATAGCATTAAAGTACTCGCAATGTATCTGAAGTGAAAACGTTCTCCTGAATGCTTGGTTGAATTTGATATACAGTAAGATGCCTGTCAGCAGGACAGAAATAAAGACAGACAGCTGGGAATAAAGTTCAACTGCAGCGAATAAATCTTCTCTGTCTTTTGGCACCGTGTGCTTGTATAATCCATTATACTGTGAAACTAATAGCTGTAGTGCATGTCAGGACGAGGCTGATGAAGACAGCAGCGTAAAGATACAGCACTCAACCAAGACCCAACAAGCTCTTATTGAAGTTGTTCTAATGGGCGATATTATATTTCACACACACTATTTTCATAACCCCTAATTAACTCTGACCAGCGCTGTTTGTATCCGTAGAACTTGGACTCAGCTGGCTAAATGACAGTTCAATTAAACAATCCCATTTGTAATGTAAAGTTACCATAAGATATTTGATCTCTGTAGGTAACAACATTGAAATGGAATAAGACACTGCACCTCACGTTGAAAAGCACCGTGATATAGCACAACACACTGGTTCATTAAAAAGGCTGAAATTGCAAGCTAATGACTCACCATTATCTTTTCTCACATTCAGTATTATTTTGGTACCAAGCAGCATGGGTTCACATTGGAAGGGCTTAATTAAAATGAAAATGTCTAGTTATTATTCCACATATCATGACTTATACTAGAATACTGAATTCCCATGAGTGCCACATTGATCCTGTGCCACGTTGATCCTGTGACATGTTTAATGTCTAATTTTTTTACTATAAACCCAGTTCAGGTGTCAATTATCATTATAATACATCTGAATATCCCCATGTTTGCTGCTTAACCTAGACATTTATATAAATACAAATTTATTCATAAGAATAGCAACCTTGTGTGTTGTTATTTTTCCCAGGGAACCCAAAATTAAACATTTTTAAAGAATTTTTAGAAGATCATGTACCGTATGACTTGTAGACTGCTTTTGTGATATGATGCATTTATGGTGTTTTTTTTCTTCTTCTTATATCTTCCCTCTTGGAAGATGCTTTAAAAATGTCTACTTCAATAGAAGCAAAATACTAGTTTGTAACAACATATATTTTGAGTGATCTACTCCTTTAAAAATTGCTTTCTGTTTTTACAGCCAATGTAATGTGTGAATGTAGTGAGCTACTGCAATATGAGGAAGGTGACACTGAAAGAACAAGAGAGAGACAATAATTTGCATGAAAGGCAAATATTCTCTGAGCTCATTTGGCATTCAGCCAGTGAAAAAAATCAGATTTAAATTAGTTACTAGATACTGCTAAATGTTGCTATGCCCTTAACAATTACTAAATGCTAATAGTTTTCTAAAACACAAAGATTGTATCACCAGCATGAAGAATAACAACACTAACCCTTCATTAAGCTTCACCCAGCTTTATTTACTTTCGCTAACTCTTATCAAGCTTTTCAACAAGCACTTGTTCTACTCTCTGCTTTGTTCGTGAATTAACTCAGGAATCAATCAATAAGGATTACCCATGCTTATTGCTTTATGACAGTAATAACATAAGAGAATAATAAGAATGATGATAAATTATAAAAAATATATATAAAAAAATCTTATAGAACCATCTGCAAAGTAAGGCTTTTTTAAGATCGATTTTTTTTAATCAAACCTCTCAAGCAACAAGCCAATGTTGTCAAATATTTAATATTCTAGAAATCATATAAAAGTGACATTGAATATACAGTAAGAGGGAAAAAATCTAGAGCTAGAAAATCATGTCCACCAGGATGGACTAACGATAACAGGCACTTATTGTGAAGTCACTGCTGGAGAGAGATACCAAACCATTACTACATGACAATGACTGATGAAGCAGAACAAAATATCAAGCTCTTTTGATGACGGTGCGTTAAATTGAAAAAAAGTAAATAGGTGGTGGAACTAATAAGACATGGAATTATAGGGCTTAACATTGAAATAACATCCATCTTATGGAAGTAAAGCTACCTGGCCAATGCTGTAGGCAGAAGCGTTTCATTGACGACGCAAATCTTTTACACAGCATCTGATCAAAACAACTGCGCAAATATTAAAAAACGCACATCTCAAATAATTTTAAAGACGTGACATCTGCTGCAGGTTGATCATTTCTATCTAAGTGCCAATGAAAAGCATTGTTTAGCTTTAATCATTTTTATATGTCAAATATACAGACAAGTAAAGGCTGGCAGACATGTTATTAATGTATTTTCCTGCTAGTCAATTAAGCTTGTGGAGACTCATTTCCTTATGGGAAACATAATATATATAATTACTCTGAATCTAAAATAAGTACAAAGGAAGACTTAAATCTTTTTCACAGAAATACTGCCCTAGTTAAGAGTTTTACCAGCTCTCATTAAAATAAATGAGAACAAATTAGATATTTAAGCAGAACAAGGGGCTTTATGTTTCTGTAGTATAGATGTTTTAAACTTAAAGGATCAATTAAAACAGTCATGAAAAGATGTTTCAAATAGTTTTAATTACAGAGGACGTGTAATTGATGATTTAAGAGATACTTTTCTTTATGATTTAAGAGATACCTAATCCTTTCCTTAAAAGGTTTACCTAAAAATTAAAACTTGTCATCATTTACTCGCCCTCACACTCTCTTTGAGATGTTCAAGTTGCAATATGAAAAATATCTTTATTTTGAGTTTTAATGAATTATTGATACAATTCACTAAAACATTCTAAATGATTTCTTTACAAATCAGACAGATCCAGTTCTCAAGGTCAATTCACTAACACAGTGATCCACAACGGTCAATACGGCTCACTAGACTAGAAGATTTTCAGTGAATAACAACTTTGAAATTTCAGTCTGTTCGTCACACAAAGCTACTGTGTGGTTTCAGAAGACCTTGAATTTAGTGAATGTTTTAATATGGACATCTTTGATATTTGATTATATGATATTATTACATAATACTTGTATGTTTAATGGGTTATTTCCTTTTCTTTCTAGTGATAAAGTATGTTCACAAGCTGTTAAATTCATAGTATTTTATCAAAATAAATGAATTAGTTAATTAAAATGAAATCCATAAAATGATCCCATGTTGGGTACCCCTAAAAGGTTCAATCTTGTATAAAAAAAACAACCTTTAAGGTACTTTATAGAACCTATACAGAAGAAAATACATGAGGGTGAGTAAATGACAAAAAAAATTATTTTTGAATTGACTATCACTTTACCATTTGCTGAAATATTCCACTAGATAATATCCTGACTAGCACTGAATGTAAAGTTAGTAGAGCGAGCCAACAGTTCCTGCTGTGAGCCACAATAAATCTCTGAGCTTTCAAATAAGATGCATTGCCTGAACATAGGTTTTATAATTCCCCATGAGTTAAGATATTCAGCATATCATATGATTTCCCAATTCACTTGCATGAAATATCTGGAAAAATTGATGTATTCAGGCCAAACCACAAAAACAAAGCTGGGTGTTCTTCTTCTGAGAATCCAAAGACGGTCACAAGCCCCACACCACTGGCATCACAAGAGTCATGATGTCTGTTCAGTGAAGAACGATTTTTTACAGTGAGAGTGTGACTGTGCGATGTAAGAGTGACAGTGTAGTGACTTCTGCCACAAGCCACATTATTATGTCTTACAAAACACAGAGGACAAGTTAAACATGCTGTTTCAGCATGAGAAATTCAGACTGCACGTGGACAGATGAGCCATGGGTTTTGCGCAAATTAAGGCTACGGAGGCAGAAAAAATCGACTGGTACAAACTGTAGACACAGTCGATATTGAATTTAAAACAGCATTTGTAGCTTTTGGAAAGTTCACAGTCTCCGACAACACAGTGACTATTGTCATGTTAAATGTCCAACAACCATACGCTTTATCACTATGGACAACTCGTGATAAACAGACTGTCTGCTTGGTATGGGCCAAATGCCAACTTCCTCTTCTCCGTTAAACATCATATTACGAAATAAAGATTACAATATAGACAGGGATGATATAATGATGTGCATGTGTCAGTAGGGTGTCATGTCATGTGTGTCTGTTTGTAAGGTGTAGGTGAATGTAGATGACTGCATTACAAAGCGTATACATTACAAAAGATATGGGGATGAGAAATTGCTTTTCTCTTCATTTCAGGGCCGTAGCATTAATCTTCATTTCTCTGAGCTTATGTCTTACGACAATTCTTCCTTTTAAATACAATTTTACATAAGCTTTTCACAAGACTTGAGACAAAGGCAAAAATGGCAAGAAAGAATGAATGGTTAGGTAGAATGAGGAAGAGACCTTGGCAGAAACCAAGACTCAGATGGGGGAGTCATCGTCATCTGGCAAGCAAATCCTGAAACATCCTGTCAACCTTTCACATTTTTCCTTCGCTTCCTCTTTGTGCATGTGCTTCATCTTCATACACGCTATATTGTGTTTCTAAAAGCATTGCATAAATATGATGTATAAAGCACATTCATTCTAATGATAAAATGCTTGGAAAATACATCCTAGTGCTCTCTAAATTAAGGGTGTGAAGACAAAAAAAGCATCAACGAAACAAGGTTGCTTGCAAATCTTCGGATCACTGTATAGATATTTGAATTTTGACATTTTTAATGAGTATCTGATTCTGCAGCATATATGTTACACCTCCTTTAAAATGAGCAACATTCCTGGACTGCATGTTGCCTCAATCATATGAGCAGTTAAGAGGCTAATGTCAAGAAATGGCAAGGGGCCCCAAATATGTTAAACCCACTGAGACGGACCTAAATTACAAAGGCAGCTAGTGTGAGTGAAATAGTATACATGATATTACAATTAAATCATTAAAGGGTTAGCTCACCCAAAAAGGAAAATTATGTCATAATTTACTCACCCTCATGTGTTCCAAACCTGTATGAGTTTCTTTCTCCTGTTGAACTAAACAGCAGATACATTGAACAATGTTGATAACCAGAAAGTTGAGGGTAGCCATTGATATCCATAGTAGGAAAAATAAGTACTATGGAAGTCAATGGCTACAGTCAACTGTTTGGTTACCAACATTCTTCAAAATATCTTCTGTTTTGTTCAACAGAGAGAAAAAAAACTTATTTTTTGGTGAACTAACCCTTTAATAATTAAATAAAGCATTAATTTTTCATTGCACTAAATCCCCCAAACAAATGTTGTTGTTTTTTTGTATTCATAAAAATATAATTTGAAAAAAATATTAGTTTTTTTTATCGAATATCAGAATATGAGAAACCTTTTCAATATTTTACACCTTTTTAATTTTTAATGTTTCATAATAAATAGTTTCAAAGCAGCATAAAGTCATCTGCAAGACCGCTGATTAGCAGGCAAAACAGTCTATATTGGCAAAATAAAATGTGTTCATACATTTGATACAGTTCTGAATAATTTATGGTGAATTTAATAAGGTAGGTTTACCAGAAACTTTGTGTGCTGTATCAATACAGTTGCTCAGTTACTTTATTTTATATTATAGAATCTTTTTAGTATTTACTATTTTATATTATTTATTTGCTTGTTTGTTTACTTCAGATATAAAAAAAATATATAGATGTAACTCTGTGTCTGTTTTCTACCTAACCAGAAAAATAGAAAATAATGTTTAGCACTATGACAGCAAACACTACTAAGCCTATAAAGGATTTAAGAGCTATAACTCAGCCATGCCAAAAATGTGCAGTTGGCAAGTTCTATCCTATACTTTTACTGAAGACTGCTCTGCCAGCTCTAGTCTCAACTAGCTGCCCATCCTGATGGATGCCACTGCCAGTTCAAGCTAGTCTCACATAGCCAGGGCTTTGACTCAACAGCATAAGGTCCGGTCCACATTGCAGCTTAATTTGGCCAAAAACGGCCCACTTAGACAGGAGGATTTTCATGTACTCCTCCGTTTAGGGCCAGGTTTATCTGAAATTTATCACACCACAATAGTGGCGTGAATTTTTTAAATAATAATTTTGGGCCATAACTGCGAACAGCTGTACAGAAAATGTGTAATCAGAGTAATCATAATTCCGTCAGCCAATCAGCCTGGAACTTGCCAGACTGAGGAAGCAGTATCTTCCAGTATTGTGTGAGATATGCATCAGACAGTCGGTGAACAGACTGTGGGCGGTCTGTGGGTGATTAAGACTAGTTCTAACCAAAACTAGCTGAACATCCTGAAGACTGCTTGCCACAGCCAGGAAAAGCATCACCATGAACTTACTGAAAGCGGCCACAGCCAGGATGAGCGTCACCACAATGGAGATCCAGGACACCCACAGAGCTTTCTTCCTGTAACTCTGAGCTTCATGAGGCTTCAGGCGCATGCTGCTCTCCAAGAGACCTGTCAAAAAAGTAAATAAAACACTGGTTAAAGGCCATTATACAATTACATTAAGTGCTCTATAGGGAAGCAAACAACAGGGGCTGATTATTTACTCACTGGACCATGACAGGCATTGAGAGGGAGAGGGTAGAGACATATTAAAGAGCAGAAATGAATCTGCACTGTGGGGCAATGACTCTGTGTTTAATTAGCAGAGCAAAATGGTTTCAACAACATTTAGATGCCACTAATAAATTCAGTTTATCATGTATCAAGTCACAAATGATATGACTTTAATTGCTGTTTGCTAGCAGCCCTGCGAGATCTTAAGCTACTGGAAGATGAGACAGCGATGAAAGCCTGTTTCCACCTCTGAGTAAAATATGAAAAGGTACTTATGACCTCATATCGTGTAATGTACGCTATAGTGTTTAAAAGTCTTTTGCTTATTTGATCAAAACTACAGTAAAAATAGTATAATATTTGTATGATTGTATGACTAATATGATGATTTGCTGCTCAAGAAACATTTATTCTTTTATTGTTGAAATTTTTTGGTGAATAAGGTGAAAATCTTTTGTAATATACAGTAATAACCCCCAGTTTCTATATGCCTAAATGAATGTTTGCACTGTTTTAACTGAAAGCAACTTTTTTTGTCTTAAGTTGCACACCAGTAATGTTTGTTTTTTTTTGTTTTCTAAGGCATGTTTATAAAAGCTACTTAAATGCCCTAATTGAACTAAGGTCTAATCCTGGCTTAATCTAAGCCATGTCTGTGAAACCGGGCCTTCATGTCTTTACTGCATCTTTGATGAATTAAAGTATTAATATCTTTAAAAAACAACACAAACTTCTGAACGGTAATGTAACTTTTATATCTCTCAATATGACTTTGTGAGATAAAGTCACACTGTGAAATATAAAGTCACAATTAAGAGAAAGAAAGTGACATTATTTCTTCATTTTTAAACTTTGTCTCACAATTACCTTTTTAATTTTTTTGCTCCAAGGCAGAAACAGACTTCCACAAACAACAGCATACCTTACAAGCTGATAGATAAATGTTTAGCTGAGGTACTCCACAGTATGTGCGAGACAATACATCTGTGTCCCTCAACAGAGTCTTTATCAGGTCATTATTAGAGATATACAACACCACAGGTCACAAATTTAATCCGTGAGTGTAATTATGAATAAGACTAAGTGAACAGAAGCCGCAGAACCTGTTGACTGTCTATTGTTAAGCGTCCAAGCAATGTTTATATTGTGCTGTGTTTGCCAAAAAGGTAAAACTCAAATATGCCTTTGTCATCTGTTCAAAATGAATGGCAGCTATGTCATCGTGACAGTGGGAAGCTGTGTGTATCTTCCCCCATGTACACCGAACTGATCTGTCAGGCCTGTGGAAGTCACATGCTGAGGGTTATGAGCACAGAGTCAATAGGTGGTCAGTCAGTGTGATTGTAAAAGCTGAAAAACAGAGCTGGGGAATGTGGCCGCTCACATGATTTATTTCATCAGTAAGGATGGGGAGCATGTGTTGCACTCACACAAATGTAACCCATAAGTTCCAAACTATTTCATTTCCAAACCAAAACACACTCCAGTCAAGTTTGTCCAGATCTATTACCACACAAACCTTTACACACAGTACATTTGTTCAGTTTGTTGGAACTCAATGTAAAGGGCCTGCCCCCACTCCATCCCTCTGCTAATCATGTGGAAGCAGGACATCCACATGACCCAGCAATTCTTCCATGCTTAATAGGGTTTACATGAAAGAGAGAGAAACATTCCTCTCAATGGCTTAAAGGACATCGACTAAAAGATTTGCTTTTTATTAAACTTTTAGGAAAATCTCTAAGTGGAATTAAGCCATTTCAGAATTAATGATGTAACTTAGAAAAACAGGATATGCTTCCCTTAACAACATGCATCATTTCTGACAACTGGGCTGCATGTTCAAATTCAATGAATAAATATGAAGAAACTGTTTTTAATCCATATTACTTTAGTTTAAACAAATTGTGACCCCATTTTATGTAACTGCAGTTAAGTAGAAATGTTTTTTAATATTTTCTTCAAAAGTATAAGACAGTAGTGCCAACAATTCTGACTGCCAACTGGCACGGTGGCTTAAAGTCTATACTTGCTTTATGTGTGTGTAGAATTTACTGAAGGCAGCCAATGCGAGCTCTATCCTAAACTAGCTGTCCATCCTGATGGCTGCCACTGCCAGTTCAAGTAACTGCAAGTCATGAGCAAACAGATATTTGACTAAATGACACAAGCTTGGTCTGCATTGCAGCTTAGACAGGAAGAGAGTGTTCGAGCGGCATGTAAAGTGAACAACCACAGGTTGTTGTATTATGAAATATGAAATGGATCACCAAAATAGTAGACCAGCATGAATTCCATCCCCATCAGTCTTTTTCTTAGACGTCTTAGATTTCCTAAGACTTATTCTAATGCCCTCACAATTTCACCAGTGGAGAATTGAAGGGTCTTATGCATAATTCAGTGGCTCAAACTGATTGCACAGGGGGGTGCTACAGCATACAGCAACACTCAGATCCTGCAGGTGCAGAGTAATGCTGCTTCTAAGAGTGGAAGTGCTGATATGAGATAAGATGCACCTCTGTCTGAACATCTCCACTGAGGTGTGAGTCAGCCGTAGATTCGGTTTGAGCAGAAGTAGAAACAAAGTTTCCAGTCTTTAGCCTATAGCAGGAACGTAACCAACATAGATGGCCAGATCATAAACATTTGTTCCTCCCAAATCATGAAAAAGTGGTTTGAGTCTGTAGCAATAACATGCATGTTGACAAAAGCACCTCATTAGTCCACTGCTAAAGTCAACTAGTCTAGAATTCTAGAAACTGCTAAAGAAAACTAGAATGGAGATTTAATACAAAAAAATACAAACACAATTAATTCATTCATTTGAATTGCCTTGAATTTTATGTTTTGACCCAAACAACCGTTCAAATTATATAACCACTTTACTGTCAAAACGCACAAAAAATGAAGTTACAAAACAGGTGTGAGGACATTAAATAAACTTCTTTTAAAAAAAAGTGCTAAATGACACATTCTGTTGTAAATGTCAAATTTCGAATTGCAATAACTTAAAATCGCATTGCTGCTCCATTGAAATTCATAACATGTCCATCTATTCGTTAAAAAGCTATTTAGTTTAAATTTATGTTGTTAAACTATAGCCTATCCAACTCTTAAACGTGCAAACCCAGAAAAGATGTTAAATCTCGGGTCCGTTTTTTAACTTATAGGCTAGGCTACTGTGAATTTTTTTTTTTTTTTTTTTTTTTTGTGCTCACCTGAATTATTAATAGCTTCAAGAGCGCCTGCGTGCTCCTTTTGACCGCAACCTTTGCGAGCCTCCTTAGTCTTATTCACATCACACCCCAAATAGATTCTACTTTAAAGAATACCATTGTCTTTTTTAAATACATTTCTGTAACAACTCTACAAAAGTACAGCCTGATCTGTTAGAGAGATGATGTGTGTTTACCTTGTCCCTCAACGCTATCTGTGATTTTCATCTCCTGGTCCCGGTCCATATTGAAAGGATCGCCCTGGCTCCCTCTTTTGGGTAGGTTTGGATCCTGGGCAGCGGCGCATTGTCCGTTTCGCACAGCCGACGGGTCCACAATAGTCGGATTGGGAACAGGGCATGGATCAGAAGTCGTACTGTCTGTCATGTTTGTTAGCTTTTTTGAAATCAGATGAAGCCCTCAATAAATGATCTCACGTCGAACTGCGACGCGCAGCCATCCAGTGGGAGCATTAAGGGTAACGGAGCAGAGATGCGGAGATAAACGCAATCTGCCCAGCATCAGCAACGGACCCCCACCCCACCCTCCCACCGAGAACAACTCCAATCCGAGCGCAAGAACTGCAGCCACCCAACTGTCATTTGACATGGGGATAGTTTGGTTAAGATGCTGCCTCGCTCTCTAGATTCAACATTGACTTTTCTTATTTTGCACGTCATCTGATCGTACAGTAGCTGTACAGTTCAGTTGTAGTTCCTCCTTCGATTGACACAGATTTGAGAAACTGTTTCTGTTTTATTATTGTTTTATACAAAGTCAGTAGCTGCCACAAATCCATGATAATGAAAAACTTCATATAATCTTGTCTTTTTTAAGTTTTGTTATTCATTCAAGTCTGGAATGTTTGTTTACATAGCCTACTAGTAGGTTAGTTGTGTTAGGCTAAGAAATCACACAAGCACTTGTTTTAAATGTGATTCAATCTTATAATTAGCAGGCTAGGCAATTGCTTTATGTCTACATATAAGTGACAATTTAATTTGAATTATATATAAAAAAAGAATATTCTGTCATTATTTTCTCACCCCTATGTTGGTGAGTTGCTTTCTTCTGTTGAACACAAAAGAAGATAACCAGACAGTTGACTAATGCTGCCTTCATGTGCTATGGAAAAGATATGTTCCACTTGTGAACTGGTATTTACCAGTGTGTTGTGTTCAAGTGCTTTTGTTGTGTAATGTAGTACCCGCAAGGTCTGTGTCAGTAGAGTATCTTTTTTATCTTTACAAAAAAACAAAAAAAAACAAAAAACCATAAATGTGGTGCTTTCTGATTATTAAAACATAATAATAAAATAAAAATTAAAAAACGACATAAAATGATTAAATATGAACCAAGGAAATTGCGGCAAATTTGAAAATTGAGTGTTAAAGGAGAACTCCGGTCAATTTTAACATTGAGCTAATTTTTTTGATTTGGAGTGCTGTCAATACAGAGAACAACGACAAAAATCGGTGTTGCCTACACCGTGTTATCCTCTTTTTAAAATTTGCACCCTGTTGACTTCAATGGGGCAAGTTTTAAACCTGCTTTTAGCTTTTAGCATTATGCGCGTGAACTCGACAATCGATTACTATGGACTTCGACCGAAAACAGGATGTAAATGTGCGCTGGCTGAATAAACATCATTTTTATTCATATCTTGCACATCTACTGCAGTCAGATTCACCCGCGTTCACTCCGAAGGAATCACTTAATGACCTGTGCACTTGTAATGACACATCAAGGATGTTAAGAGGCTAAAAGCAGGTTTAAAACTTGCCCCATTGAAGTCAACAGGGTGCAAATTTTAAAAAGAGGATAACACGGTGTAGGCAACACCGATTTTTGTCGTTGTTCTCTGTATTGACAGCACTCCAAATGTACAAAAAAATGAGCTCAATGTTAAAATTGACCGGAGTTCTCCTTTAACGCATTATATTACAATTGTTAATGACACAACATTGTATAGGCTACAAAAACTATCTGCTAACAGTATTCACGACTCTTACGTTGCTCTCCGCCATTTTGAAAAGGTCAAAGGTTATCTCATCTCAGCAACTCGTGCATCAAAATATTCTACGAGCTGCACAGTGAAAAATACCACATGAGGGGATGTTCATGTGCATTTTCCACGTCGGCTTTTGGTATTTACCATAATTACCATAGCACGTGAAGGCACCATCAGGCTAGTTGCACGTGGCCGCCATTTTGTATTTCGGATCAGCGAGTGTGCGGTTAGACACTTCCGGTTTCGCATTATGCCGCGTTCCAGGCAACCTGTAACCCGTGTTTTTCCAACTCGTAACTGGGAGTACATCGATCTAGTACGAGTTCATGGGTGGGAAGTCACGATTGACTGCCGTTCCAGTGCACTTTCACTGGTATAAGGTTGGAAAAACACGGGTTACTGGTTGCCTGGAACACGGCATAATGCCGCCTCCATAATCTTCTGTTCGTGAACAGTTGTATTTCATAATCTGACTATGCATCCGTTAATTTAATTGCCATTGGCTCGTGTGATAGTAATATGGATCTTAGTAGTATTTTAAGTGATAATTGATTCTATAAACAACTATAAAAGATAAATTTCGGCTTTCTCTGGCTCCCTGCACTGGGCGTAATGCGAAACCGGAAGTGTCTAACCGCACACTCGCTGATCCGAAATCCAAAATGGCGGCCACGTGCACCTTTTTTTTTTTTTCCTACTATGGAAGTCAATGGTTGCCTGGCTTCAACTGTCTGGTTACCAACGAACATTCTTCAAAATATCTTCTTTTGTGTTCAACAGAATAAATACATTAATACGGGTTTGAAACATGGGTGAGTAAAAAAAAAAAAAAAAAAAGTATAGGCCTGGTAGAAAGAATTAGTAAAAAAAAAAATCATTTACATTTTTGGGTGAACATAAGTTTCGGACAAAAATAGCTGGTTAAAGTGCGGTCACATTGCCGTTGTTCGGCATGTTTTTGCGAGATCCACGCGATCTGGAATTTCGCGTCTGAACGATTTTCCCCATGCCGTTTTCAATTTCTAGTTGTCGGATTTTCCAAGGTCACCAACAGCAATCTGTTTGGTTTGACTTCTGTGTGAGCTGTGCGTCATCATACATCTCTACACTATTGACAATGGACATTTTCCCGCGAACGAAAGCTCCAAACGGAATTTAAAAAAAAAGAAAAAAAAGAATGTTAAAGCGCCCGGCTGTGCACGTAACCAAGCAACGGACAGGGTCGCAAATAGTGGACCTGAGCGACATTACTATAACTTTCCCTCCCTGGCTGTCCACCTTTTTTTAACAGACTCGTGCCCAAACCTCTCAGGATGTCCTGGCTGCAGTTTGTAGAGCGAACACGTACTGGATTAAATCCAATACAGTGGATTTTCTTCTTCTTCCTTAAAACAGGTAGCTAAGGCGCTGTTTTTTTCAACAGCAAGAATACAAGATAAATGCCAGCCCAGTAGCTTCTGACGTACTACCTCCAGTAACCGCTAGAGGTCACTGTTGTGCAGGATGTAAAGTTATTTAGATAAAGTGATATTTCCTAGATTTTTCGAAACAGACATGAAATGGTAATTGCAGACAGCAGCCTCTCCTTATATATGTTTAAACCTTATTTTTAATGTTTGTTCATTTGTCTTAACCTTTTTTAGTAAAAGTTGGCCATATATTTCACAAGTTACAAACATGAATTTGTTCAGACAATACATAACATGTATACAGGTACAGTATGTATTCACAAGTTATAAAAAGCTAATGGTGCTGGTTGGTGTCTCTCTTCCAGGGGTTTTCATTGGGCCATTTCAAAAGACCGGACTCAGGGGTGGGAATGTTTGTTTTCTGCTTCACACACTGCTGAACATTCACAACTGCACGAGGAGTGAACATTCAGTCTGCAAGCCTGTCAAAACTTCTGACTTAAGAATTGAGCTCTTAATGTCAGCAGAATGAAGATCGATATTCATAATCATATTTTACCAAAGGAATGGCCCGACCTGAAACAGGTAGGTTGCGTAAGGTGTGAAAGTTATCTTTAGTTATGGGTCATAATGAGTTATGGATTAAGTGGCTTATAACATATTTGTCATTTTTTCAATTATTTCACTTGCCAGTTGCCTTGCGTCTTTAGACAAGCCTCTATATTGCCCCTGTTGGATTTTGATATGTTTGGGTCAGCTGTACATTAAAGTTTATTTAATATAGGCCTAAAGTGTGCCTGTCCAAATATAAAGGACATCTGCTTTTCAATTTTTAGATTATATGTTAATGTTAAAAATGTTTTTTCAATACTAAAAGTGACACGACAAGACACGGCCACAGATTTACTCATAATAATATGTATGCATCTGTTAAACATTAATGAAAGGGTTTGATCACTAACCCTGACCTTTATTGCTTGTTTATCTGACCGAGCTAAGGAAGAATTCTATTAATCATTTCTCATGTCTTAACAAGCAAATTAAAGCCAAGTTTATTTATTTAGTCAATCATTTATTGCCATAGCAAAAGTGTAATATTATTATAGCATAAAATTACATTATAAAATTAACTTCAATATTGACATTTCATGTTTCACAGAGGTATGGATATGATGGATTCATTCAACTCCACCATCACTGCAAAGTAAGTTTAAAATCTGCACTGGAACATGAAACAAAATGTTTTCCTGCACTGATGATGATAGTGGAAGAACACCAGCTGGATGGAAAAGGTTCTGCATGCTTGGCCATAGATCCAGCTGGCATGAGCTCTTCCTGAGAGAAAGTGTGAGTGTGTGAGAGTATGTTACGACCCCCATGAGGAATGAGTGGGCAGCAGAGACGGATCTGATCCTCCACTCAGAGCAGGAGGATGTTAAAACTTCTGCCAGCCTCATACCTGCAGGCCTTTAGAGTAATTGGATTGTTCTGTACTGCGTTTCTGCTGGTGTCTCTGGTGGTTTCTGGTCGACTCAGACTTATTTTGTTCTACGCTGCAGTAGGAAGAACTATTTTAAAACTGAATAAACAGACATAATGGGGAAAAAATGCTCATTAAGCAGTCCAGTTTTTTTGCTTGAATTCCTTATCAGGCAATTCTGCTTTTCTTTTTAAACCTTTTCTTTAAAAAATACTTATTTTTTTAGATTATCAGTCAGGGGTGTGTGTGTGTGTGTGTGTGTGGAAAAAGAGGACATCAGGCCTTCCCTGGGCTCCCTGTAAGAGCAGCTGTAGAGCTCCACATGGGGTTTAGCTTCAGTAAAGTAGCAGAATAAAACCCGATCATCTTGAGCACAACAATGCGGCTGCTGCACATAAACACACACATAGACTTTAATAAATCTTACCATTTCAACTGTGCCTTATAAACTAATAAACATACAACAATATAGAGCGAATGACTGCAATAATAAAACAAAAATAAAACTTTTTAAATAAACTGTATTTGGTTGAATGAATGACACTCCATATTCAAAGAAAATCTATATTCTTTGATCTGCAAATAAACATTGATTCCTGATGTAAAATGTGCTTGTCACGCCAGAAACGTTGCACCTCCTCTCATTCCAAAGTCCTTTGCGTTGTATTACTGTGTGAATTTGACTTTGCTCTCCACTGCCACCAAGTGGCTGAAAATACTAACTGTCATGTAGCAATGTGTCAGAAATTCACAGAAATGTCAGATGCGGAAAATATCTTCTTAAAAGAAACACCATGGGTTTTTGTGTACCAGGGAGAAGCTAAAATGATGAAGGATGGAACATTGTTCAGAGTGATCCAGGAGAACTGCTGGGATGCAGATGCTCGGATTCTGGATATGGACAAACATGGTAAAGAGTGAAGCAGTGTTCAACTTCAGTTCTATCTATCTATCTGTCTGTCTGTCTGTCTGTCTGTGCGTGTGTGCGTACAAATATCTTTTAATTCTTATTTGACATATTGTGGTGCTTATTTGACTTATTTCTACTTTATCTACAGAACAGTTCAACTTTAGTTCATTGTTTTATTTTTACAGAGATTTGTTTTAATTTTTTTTCAGGAGTGACAGTACAGGCCCTATCCACTGTGCCTGTGATGTTCAGCTACTGGGTAAGAATCAGTGTAAAAGTTTCAATTACACTTTTCTCTTAGATTACATAAAATCCCATATTTACCTATTTTACAGTACTACTGTAAATTCTTTTTGATGCTTGTCGTCGATTATTTCAGTCTAATGTTCCTCTGCATTTCTTAAGGCCAAACCCCATGACACACTGGACCTGTGTGGGATTCTGAACGATGATCTGGCTGATACAGTGAAGCGATACCCAAAGCGTTTTGTTGGGCTGGGCACTCTGCCCATGCAGGCGCCTGATCTAGCTGTACAAGAGATGAGACGGTGTGTGAAACAGCTAGGCTTTCCTGGAGTGCAAATTGGCTCCCATATAAACACATGGGACCTCAATGCCCCAGAGCTATATCCTGTCTATGCTGTAAGTGCATTTGCCTTTAGTAGAACATGCCACATTCACACTAAAGTATTTGGTGTCTTTTTTTCTTTTTTTTTTTGTCAAGTAGTCATTCAGTTGTGTCCCAGTGTGTGTAGGGCATTTTAAAAGTATTTGGCCTCTTACAACAGGCCGCTGAGGAACTCAACTGCTCGATATTTGTGCATCCGTGGGACATGCAGACAGATGGCAGAATGGCAAAATACTGGCTGCCTTGGTTAGTTGGTGGGTTTGATTGAGTGTCTTGACATGGGGCATTCTACGTTTTTTTTTATATTTAATAGCAGATTGTGATCATTTTTATTGAATCAGTTTTATTGAAGACTAGTATATATATCCCAGTCATTGTTTGACCCCACTTGATTTCTTTCTGACAGGTATGCCAGCCGAAACTACAATGGCAGTTTGTTCCATGATTTTTGGAGGTGTTTTTGAAAGATTTCCCAAACTTAAGGTCTGCTTTGCTCACGGAGGTAAAAATATTCATGCTATGTTTGGATAATCATGATTTCATGTACAATGATAACCTTGAACTATAAAGACAGGTGTGTTTTTTGTGGTGTGGATGTGGTGTTATAGTTCATATACTTTGTGTTCCAGGTGGTGCTTTTCCATACACCATTGGCCGAATTGAGCATGGCTTTAATGTGCGCCCTGATCTTTGTGCCGTCGACAACAAAATCAACCCACGCAAATACATAGGATCTTTCTACACTGACTCTCTAGTGCATGACCCACTTTCACTGAAGTTACTCATGGAAGTCATAGGAAAGGTAGTAATTTGAATTCTTATACCAGCAGTAATGCTAAATCCCCTAGCAACCACCATACTGTTGAGTTACAACAATGGGCTAAGTGAAGTTAGTGAACTCTTTTATGTGTTATTTTATTTTTTACAGTTTTTCTCCATTGGTTTGGCTCATTTCTTGAAACAGAAATGACATTCTCAAAACAACATGGACAAACCTCCAAACCACTTGGCAATTGTTCACAACAGAATTGAATTTCTCATTCATTTCATCAAATTGCAAATGTCTAACTACATGTCTCAATGTCTCAGTACATCTTTGCAAATGATTAAGTACAGGTAGCCTACATTTAGCACAATTTCCAAGTGAATAGATCTTGTTGATCTAAACTGATTGTTGATTCTCAGTCTAATGGTTGTTTGCTCCAAAACGTGTCAGCGTCATTTCATTGTATAAGTCATCACATGCACAATAGTCTGTTCAATTGTCAAAATTAGTCAAGACCATAATTATAACTATGTGTGTTGCCATATCTGAGAATGGCGTGGCCACTCACATCCCCAGTCTTGGCCCATACAATACACAGAAGCTCCTCATCTTCTTGGACCGCCTTCATTTTGATTTGATCCCTGAAAATGAGAGAGGTCTCGTAGGGCTTCACCTACCACAATATGTCATTGTATGGGACAATGTGAATTTCCATCGTGGCCTGCTCATCAGGGCCTGGTTCACTATTCATCCAAGGATGGTCATGGTGTTCCTACCACCTTACTCTCCTTTCCTCAATCCTATTGAGGAGTATTTCTCCGCTTGGAGGTGGAGAGTGTTGAGCAAATCCTATTTCTTTTTTTCAGTTTTATACACAATTGTATTCTGTTAGCTAGACAAAAAACAGTACAGTAACCACTGTCAGTGAAGGACTGGGCTAAGACTGAAAGGTGGACATGAGGGATATTTCAATGGTCCTCTGCCATAGTGACAAAACATCTAAACATTTTGACTTGCAGTGCTTACACAATGCCAAAGGGACGAAGCATTTTGGGGCCACTGACTATTTAAATGAGAAGGAAATTTAGTTTTGACACATGAGTGAACTGTTTTGGGAGAGGTATGAACTTTTGCAGGTGAACCATGGTGTTGTGCCGAACCATCCACGTTATTTTGGCAAAAGCACCAAGAGTGTTGAGAACGTCCGGTCTGTTTCAAGAAATGAGCCAAAGCAATTGAGAAGGGTCTTTGCCATTTCCGTGGCACTGACTCTTTATATGGGAAAGGAATTTAGTTTTGAAGCATGAGTGAACAGTTTTGGGAGAGATATGAGCTTTTGCAAGTGAGCTATATATTGTGCTGAGCTGTAAGACTGTTTTGCCAAATGATCTTAGAGTTTTGAGAATGTAATTTCTGTTTCAAGAAATGAGCCAAACCAATGGAGAAAAACTGTAATAAAGGTTTCTGCTTTTTGCAGGATAAAGTGATGTTAGGAACAGATTACCCATTCCCACTGGGGGAACTGGAGCCAGGCGCATTGATTGAATCCATGGATGAGTTTGATAGTTTGCTAAAGGTATAAGAAACTTCTATCTTTCTATCTGAACACACTAGGTTTTTTTCAAATTTCAAATACATTGATCTTCTATGTTGCTGCTGAAATATTCAGTTTGGGTATCGGTAATAATACTATGATGAAGTTAATAAATATTAAGTGCATGTACAGCATACTAATATCCAAATGCTTGTCATTTTACAGCTTATCTTTATTTTACTCTTTTTTTTTTAGGATAAACTGCTTGCTGGGAATGCTCTGGAATTTTTAGGACTGTCAAGAAAACAGTTTGAGTGACTGATCAGTTGTATTGATGTCTATTAGAACAGAAGTGATTAGACCAAAGAGCTGGAAAATGATAATTAAACCATAGGCAGAGTTTGGGAGTGCAAATGATTTTGTCTGAGCTATGAAAAAAAATAGAATTCATATTTTCTCATTTTATTTGTCTTATCTTATCATGTTAGTGTAGAATGAGTAAAGCTGTTTGTTGTTAGGATGATAAAATTTTAGGCTGAATAAATTTGTTAGGCTGGTCTGCCTCATTGTCTAACAGCGCACATCAATGTCAAAGTGATCAAGATGGCCAATCAAATCAAAGAAGGTGGGTCTGTCTTACTGTCACGGTCACAACGCAACAAGAGTTGCTGGAAAGACATAGACATACGAATACGAATGAATGTGTGCACATTTTAAAATAAAATATTATTTTCAAATAGTTTAAATTGATTACTTAATAACTAATTAGACCTAGAACTTTTACCATTCTTGCTTATTTATTCCTTTAAATCCCTTAATCCTTTAATTATTTAATTCCATTATTTTAGGCCTATTATTATTATTATTATTATCATTTATTAAATAATAAATCCCCCAGCACAAAAGTGAAACTCTGCATATGAATTCAATCTTACTTGATTTGCTTTATTTTTTATTAATTTGTGTTTTATTAGGCTATGACACCCTTCTGTCTTTTTTATTATGTTCACAGATTATAGTCTTGAGAATACATTTACAGTACAGGATGTATATAGTACAGTTCTCTAGAAAAATATAGTTTCTTATTTTCTTTCATATTTAATTTTTTTATTATTATTAATTATCGGTTACTTTTAAAATGATTATTAAATTATGAGATATAAAATGTATTAAAAAAATTATGTTGAACCACAAAATATTTTACATTATATTGATCTCAGATCTCTGAACAATTAGTTTCTTGTTCATGTCAGATTTGAATTTCTTATTGATTTGAACAAATTGCATGTGTTTTGGCACATGTGTGCAAAGAAAAAAATAAGTACAATTGTCTACAATTTGCACAATGACTAAATGCACCTGGCTTGTTGATCAAAACTGATGAGTTGATTCTCAGTGAAACTGTCAAACTCCTCACAACTTCTTAACATTCTTTCATCGTGTGAGCCATTACATGCAAAATAATTCATTCAGTGATAGTAATCTGTCAGACATGTTATATTCCAAAAATATTTATAACATAATATTTGTAATGTTTGCTAAATTAGCAAATGGCCTGCCATTGCAATAAAATGGAATCACATTCTTCTCAACCAACCAATCAAGTTTGGAGTGTATATATATATATATATATATATATACATACAATATATATATGGAGTTTGCTGACAGGACAAAATATTGTGATATTGTGAGTTGTGATATTCCAGCCAACAGTTGTAACAATTGCACTAATGCACTTACAGTTTACAGATTGTTAAAATTGTTTAAAAAATGTGCCAAAGAGATTAAGAAAAACTGTAATACAAAATGCAAAAGGATGATACTGTTTAAAAAGGGAGTCTGGTGTTTGCTTTGAATAAATCACTAAAAAGGCTTTTGATAAAACATTTTTGTCTTTCAAAGTATTTCTTTAACCACCCAGTTTGTGTACACCTATGAGTCATGACATCATCATTCTTCATACTATAAAATATATACGGTAACTAACTATATAACTATTAATGACGTTGCTGTGCCTAATAAACTACAGTTCCCAGCAGCAACGCTTTCTGAGACGTACGTCAAGGACGTGACGTATGTGAAAATACGTGACGCTCGCTCTCTGTTCGTTTGCTGGACGGTAATGGCGGCGTGCCGGGGATCATCGTCCAAATGGTTTTTCACCCGGGAGCAGCTCGAAACCACCCCGTCCCGTCGCTGCGGAGTGGAGCCAGACAGAGAGCTGTCCTATCGACAGCAAGCCGCGAATCTTATTCAGGACATGGGCCAGAGACTAAATGTGTATCCTTCATACGCGTTGATCAACAGCAAGGCCCATTTGTGTCTCTCGCTGCGACTGTTTGTTTTACTTTTACACCTGTAATATCTGTCATTTCAGGTTATCGTGAATATATGTAATAGTTGTGACCTCGGCAATTAAATTATTAGAGATAGTCACTTTATCCTCGTTATGTTAGCAGCTCGTGCAAATGTCTTGCGCAGGTTGTTGCTAATTAATGTTAATGTTCTACAAATGACTGACGTACAATTTGTATATTTACATGTTGGCAAGTTTGCTATAACTACGTCTGTCTAATCGTAACATGATAATAAGCTAGTTGTAACTCGCTTTGTGTTTATGTTCTACTTGCTAATGCGCGCGACAGCACGCATCTCACGCGCATGTGTCAATGGCACGCGAGCAGGCCGGTTACTGTAAATGTTAAAGCCGCTCTGCACTACTAACGTTAAACCTGTCAAAATATGAATTATGTGATTGTTTCGGTGTTTGTTAAAAATATATATGTTGGCTTTGCGACCACCTTGTATCGATACGAAACACGAATACGTAGTTGTAAGTAAAAGGCTGAAGTTACATAATCCTACGTTTTCCTTAACTCTAAAAATCAGTTCTCAACTCACAATAAATACTGCCATTGTTTACATGCACAGATTTTATATGTACCACTCTTTCACCAAATTCCACAGAAATGTAAGTGTTTCCATCCACACTGCCTTCATCCATTGCATGTAGCCTTTTTAACATTTGAATATTCATGAGCTTCTGTGTTTCATTTCATCTGGAGTGTAAGAATGTTTCCACAGTGCTGGCATTGCAACAGTTAATGCAGATTTTAAAATTAAAGTGGAATAGAAACAGAATTATGTGTTAACTGCAGATGAAGTGTCACGATGAACATGTGAGAGATACTGGTAATATCTGGTCTACCCAGCTGTGATGACATTTTTTTTATCGTTCTTGAAGGATTAGTGCACCCTAAAATGAACATTTTGTCATCAGTCACTCACACTCATGTTGATCCATATCCGTAAGTCTTTCATTCATCTTTAAAACACAAAGATCATTATAATGAAACCTGTTGAGATTTCTGTCCCTCCATTGAGTCCATTCATCTAAAACATGCGAGAACCAGCCTCATTGGTTCCCGCAGGTCAAGCAAACATGTTTGAGCTTCCGTTTACCATATTTGATGTGCTTTATGTGCCTTGATCAGTGTTTTTATGAATAAAAGCCTAATTAAATCAGTTCATAAAAAGCATTTATTTTACAATATCTTTATGAACTTTTTAAAGCATCTACATTTTGAGTGAATGGACTTTTAATGGTGAGGCCGAAATCTCTCAGGTTTCATTAAAAGTGTCTTCATTTGGGTTTCGAAGTTAACAAAAGTTTTATAGGCTTGGAATAAAATGAGGGTGAGTAAATGATGATATCATTTTCATTTTAGGGGGAAATAACCCTTTAAAGTAGACTTGCATCTTTCAACGTGATCATATAATCTTTTCTTTCCTCTACAGACCATCTCCCCAACAACTTTATTTCTGGCTGCAAAAGTTGAAGAGCAACCACGGAAACTCGAACATGTCATTAAAGTAGCGCATGCGTGTTTAAACCCACAAGAGCCTCCACTGGATACAAAGAGTAATGTAAGTCATGGGTATTATTATTGATTTTATTTCCTCCACCTTTTCATCATACTGAATAATTTCCGGTTCACTTGCCTCCATAAGAGTGTTTAGATTCTGTCGCTACAGAATCAGGCGTCTCACTAGTCAACTCTAAACAACTCGACTTTGATCATGGGTTTCTCATCTGCTAAATGTTTTTTATTTGTATAATTTTTTTTCTTGTATGTATGTCACATCCATTAATTAGCATTAAGGGTTAGTTCAACAAAAGTGAAAATTCTGTCAACGTTTACTCACGCTACACCCTGATGAACCAAATTAATGTATGCTTTTATTTAGGGCTGTGCGATATAGCTAAAAAATTTATCACAATATAATGTTTCATATTGTTCGGTATCGATAATTATTGATTCAAAAATCATTTTTTTATAACCTTTTTTAAAAAAAAAGACATGTAGAAAAGTTTGAGTTTAAACCACTGTGTTTTTTTTGTGTGTGTGGGGGGGTGTTATCTACATTATTAAGGCAAACAACAAATTATATTAGTTTTAGCAGTCAAAAACAAAATAAAATGTAAACAAAAATATCTTCTTTATGTCTTATATTAAGAAAAAAAAGTAAGCTTTTTATATAGGAAACTGGTGTCACGGTTCGGTATGTTTTCGATACAGCAAAAAGAAAGAAATGCCAGAGAAATTTCCTTGATTAAAAAAATAAATAATGTATTAAAAGAAAAAATATTTTTAAGTGTGAGTTTTCCTACATCTTGAAACTTTTAGTTTTACAAATGGGGGTAATCTTTGAAGGATAAACAAATAATGTTTCATCACTAAAAATAACATTTAAATATTATAATATTTGAGTTTTGGAGTGCTGGAAAAAGACTTGTGACGTACTTGAAAGCATTTTACTATTCCTGCCAAACTCTCATGGTTAGTGTTACTACATTAAATCCATGTTGAATGTTGCTGATCTTTGGACTTAAAGGCTGTAACTAGTTCATTCATGGCACAATGTTTCTCCTGGTTTCCATGCCAGCTCTGTTTGATCTAGAGATCAATAGAGAATAGAGATCTACAGTTAATAACGAAATTTGAATGCTTTTAATGAAAATATCGAGCGCTGTATCGTTACCGACAATGGTGTACTGTCGATAAATACTGATACCGCTTTATCGCCCAGCCCTACTTTTGTTCACGTATGAGTTTGGTAAGCACACATAAATAGACCACATCAAATATGGTCAAGAGAAGCGCAAACGTGGTTGCTTGATGCATGAGAATTAATGAGGTTTGGTCTTGCCTGTCATGCAAGCACTTTTGAGCTTTCTTTTGACCACATTTACAAGCTTGGAGCGACATAGGGTAAATTATGACACAATTTAAATTTTTGGGTGAACTATACCTTTAACTACTCTAACTAGCCATTTAAGGAGGACAAATGCCTCTGATATTTCTCTACATTCCCGTTCATGTGAAACTCACAGACTCCCTTTGATTCTCCAGCAATGATGTAAATGAGGCTTACAACTGAAAATGGACTAGTGAGACACTGACATTAGACATCCAGTGTGTCAGTGCTAGGACATAAATCTCCCTTGAATGAGGAAAATATTGTCTTGAGGGTCTTAATTTATAAAAAGTGTTAAATTGTGCGGCAAAAAATTAGTGTTGCCTGTAATTGGAAGAGTGCAGAGAATTCTGTTTATTGGATGAAGATACAGAAAGACACATTACAAGCCTCATGTAATGATTGTCTATTGAACTTCAGGCATACCTCCAGCAAGCTCAAGAGCTGGTGATACTTGAAACCATAGTGCTGCAGACTTTAGGTAAGTCTATGGAAGGAGGTTCCTTTGAACTGAATATTAGAGTGAACATAGAGGCTTGCTGACAGTGGTTCACCTTTGAAAAAAAGTTTGAATTTAAAAAAAAGCATTTCCACTCAGTTTTTGACTGAAAAGTTGTATCATCATGGCTAAATTTAAAGACAGAATGATCATCTTAAGCATTGTTGCAATGAAGTCAAATTGATTTTCAGTTAATCTTGGATCTTCTGATTCTGATTATTTTGCAACAGGACACATGGGTATCAATGATTCTGCATTGTTTTAAAGGCTTTGTTCTAAATAATGCATGATTCTTTCATGATCCACAGGTGTTGAAAATTGTGTGATTCAGTTAGGAATTAAATTCATGTGCTTTATATTGCAGGCTTTGAAATAACAATTGAACATCCACACACTGATGTTGTGAAATGTTCCCAGCTAGTCCGAGGTATAGACTTTACTTCATATGCTCTCTGCAATCACCATTAGAAATAAAACAATGCTGACTTAATCTATTAATCTGAACTATTGGCTTTTGAACTATGGTTAAGCATGCAGTTCATGGAGAGGTAAACCTCACTGATTTGAGTGTAATTAGGTCTCGTTTTTACTTGCATATAGAGTTTTACTCACTCTTTTGCCTTTCTCTTTCTCTCTGTTTACTTTCACAGCAAGCAAGGATCTGGCACAGACTTCCTATTTCATGGCTACCAACAGGTTGTTATCCAGAACCTCATTTGTTGCACTGTGACTGCACACTATAGCTTCCTTTACTGCAGGTTACCCTACCAGTGTCCAACACCCTCCTTGCACCGGTGGCTACTGGGACGCCCCCCCTCTCAAACATGCCCTCAGATCGGGGTGGGGAGGGGGTCCGGCGGCACCGGCCCCGGTTGCAGTGCGGTGTATTGTACGAGGGATCATTGTTGGCACAGAGGGGTTGAATGCACAATGTGAAGTGTAGTGGTGCTCTTGAACCTCACGTTTGCTCGGTTACAGAAGTGCATTTGTCTAAAAAAGACACTTTGGTAGCCTGAATAGCAGCTAAAGATTACACAGATGTAAACATTACATAGAAGTTCTCACGGTAAGTACCCAGACCCCTTTGTTTTTTTCTTATGATTTTGTTATTCTCAAAGTGATAATTAAACCATGTTTTGGTCTTTCGTATTCAAACTATTTAGAAGTATTTTTTATTTTATTTTTTGTCATTCAATGCCTGAATTGATTTGTGAGATAAAGACATCTGTTGTGCTTCCATTGTGATGTTCCTGTTTTAACGCAAGCAAACCCATTAAGGACCTGTTTGAATTTGTAAATTGAAATAATTGTTTCAGTGGCTATGTATTTGTATACACCCTATAATCTGTAAAAAAAATTGTCTATATTAGGTCCTTAAAGGGTGTAGTCTTCCTTGTAATTTAATCAAATTTGATTTTGTGTGTTCCCCCTCATTGTTTATTTATCGTCTTCATTAAGTTAGGTTAGTTGTCATTAGTATTATCCCATTTTTTGCAAAGGGATACTGCAGCACTATATGCGATGTCTGAACATGGGACTAGAGCAGCATATGCTTAACACGTGGTTTGCATATAAAAGGGACGTTCTCAAACAAGAGCATGTTACCCAAAGGATGAGGACTTTAACTGAATTGATAAATCAGCCCCAGTTTCATATGGCCAATGACAGTTGATGGATGATCCGATCATTTTTATTCCCTTGTGTGTTTTTCCTTCAATTTTTTATTGTTAAGATAAAAGTAGAGGCTGTATTGTTTTTATCACAAATATCTAATGCATTTTATGAATGTTGCAGTCATAATTTGTTTGTCTTTGTTGCATTAGGATTTAAAAGCTCCTCTCACCCCATGTCCAAACATTGATTCTGTTCTGTAGCACAAGGTTACCATCCAGCTTTGACTGAGGCTTCAGTTTATTGTTATTCATTTTCAAAAGACAGTAAAACACATTTAAAAAAAAAAGATTGTTAGCATGTTGGTTGAGAAATGTACGATTCTTCATTGTTTCCTTAGGGTTTAGGGACTATTGATGCAGTTTTTCTTCTGGCATCAGTATAGCAGAAAAAGTGACTAGGCAAATTCAGAGATTAAAGAATAAACACTTAATGAGGCCAAACAGCTTTATGCCTTTCATTACACGGGTTTACATTTCTTATGATAAATATGGATGGTAACCATATGCTTGTTTGCTTCACCGTTCCCTACAATTCTGTTGACTGCCTTTTCACCTGTTATTGAATGTACTGTTTTATGTCAGTAGTATCAATTTACCCTTGATTATGAGTAACAAACCTATTATTTTTTTTGCTAGCACAGTTTTAATTCCTCAGTAAAATTTATTTTATGGAATCTTTTTTAGACTTTTTACTGCTATTCTAAACTTCAAATGTAGGTATGCTACAATCGATCAACTGCTGATCAGAATTGGCTGACTGCAGTCTGACAGTAGGCCTTGTAGACCATTTCCTCATAAGCCTTTCTGTGTATTCTTGTATGGATATGTTGAGTAAGCCTACTTGTTTTTGTTTTATCAACTTACAACCAGTATTGGATGTAAAACAATTCTTGATCAGAGCATCCCTACTCATGTTGTCTTTTTCCATTCAGATTGTACCTTTTTGTAGGGCACAAAATATGAACAGTAGCTTTGGAGAACAAAATACTTTTATTTTAATGTCTAAATTGTAAAATGTGACTAAATTACATGCCGCTATATCAAGTAGTTTCCGAACTGTGCAAGCAAATTTTGGAAGTATGTTGCTCAGAATTGGGGAACATCTTAGTGCCTATAATGCTTTCTTAACCTTAATAATACTTTCTAGATGTTCAACATTGCATTCCATCTCTTCAGCAATTGATTATTTTGTGCTCTTTCTTTGTTGTCTTTTTTCTTCCTCCATGACGTGCTGCTCTTGCAGTCTGCACCTCACCACCTTCTGCTTGCAGTACAAGCCCACAGTCATCGCCTGTGTTTGCATTCACCTGGCTTGCAAGTGGTCCAACTGGGAGATCCCCGTTTCCACTGATGGAAAGCACTGGTGGGAGTATGTGGACAACTTAGTTACACTTGAACTTCTTGATGGTAAATGGACATTCCCCTAAATTTCCACACATGGCTCATTTTGTCCTATTTGTAAGTCACCCATCATTTATAGTCATTTGAATTTTGTTGTAGAACTGACCCACGAGTTTCTGCAGATTCTGGAGAAGACACCTAGCAGGTTAAAGAGGATTCGTAACTGGAGGGTGAGCAGTTAGACTAAATCATCCATTTGGTGTCTTTACATTGTTAAATGTGGTTAAATTACACACAGTTGCTGCTATATTTATTTCTAGGCTACACAAGCGGCTAAGAAGCCCAAATCAGATGGTCAGGGCTCAGATAGCAGCTCTTTAGCGGGACCCTCGTTAACACAGGACCTGTCCTTGATGGATGCCCTTCCTGGGGTCTCTACAAATACAGCATTCTCCAAAGCCTCCACGTCTTTCCCAGTGACCCTGCCGGGCAACTCAAGCAGCAGTCTTTCTCTTGATTCTATTGCCAGCATGCAGGGAACCTCTTATACTTACACCGCCCCCAGTGACTGGCCTCAGGACCAAGTACGCTCAGACCTGTATTCTGTCAAACAACTTCCTCCACACACATCTATGCACCCACATCGGCCTGACAAAAGTACAGAGATCAACCCTGCCAAACATGAACACAAGGCCAGTGGTGGTGCCAAGCACCAGGCAACAACCTATCCTCCACCTGCAGCCCCCACACAGAAAATGTCTCTGGACAAGTACAGGGAGAAACACGCTGCTGAACTGGCGGTGCAGAAACGCAGGCAAGAGCAGCAGAGTGTGGAGACTGAGGTCTATGTTGCTCCAACACAGACAGATTACCGCAAACATTTACCCCAACTGTCTCATGGGCAGCAGGGAGCAGGAGTCACCACTGCCTCGCCCCTGAAGATGAAACTGCCTGTCCCTGGGCAGGACAAGCTCCTGGACAAACGCGAGAAAGGCAGCTCTTTAAAACTGCGTCTTCCAGTCCCCTCCCAAACCGAGAAAGGCGGATCAAGTAAGGAGGAGCTAAAAATGAAAATAAAGGTGTCCTCTGAGCGGCATAGCTCCTCAGACGAGGGTGCTGCAAAGAGCAAACATTCCAGCCCGCTTGTGAGCAAGGAGAAACACAGAGACCACTCAGCCCATCGTCACCATCACAAACACGGCCACTCGCACACACACACACATAGCGGCAATGGCAGGAGCGTCCTAGAGGCACCCGCAGCTAGTTCGGCCCTTAGGAGCCCATTAGGTCCTGTTGCTGATGGTGCGAGCTCAGCTTCCAGTTCCTCACGCAAGAGGGTGAACCCCGACGCCAGCCACAATCACCACTCCAAAAAGAACAAAAGCTCCAAAGGCGGTGCAGGTAGTTCCTCTCATTGTTCATCTGTTCAGCTGTGTGTGTCATCTCACAACTCTGTTCTTAACCTTCCCTTCCCCCCTCCCCGTCACATACCAGGTGGGCTACGGACATCTCAACACCCTAGTGAAACTGGACAGGAAACCAGTGGAGAGCCATGGCCTTGAGGGCGTCGGCCTAGCTAATGGCCAACACACAGACTACAAAGATACTTTTGACATGCTTGATTCGCTGTTTAGTGCCCAAGGAATGGACTCTTGAACTGATTGGAAAAGAGGATAAGATATAAAAGAAAAATCAAGTATAGATTTCTTTAAGAAGAAGAGAAAAAACAGGAATGTGAAGAGTAAGAGAAAGAAAATAAAAATGCTTCCCGATCTTCTGGCAGTTCGGTTAAGTCTAGCCATCTCTGTGTAACTGCTGCTTTTTTCTCAGTATTTCCTCATGAACAGTCAGTATGAATGCTTAAGCCAGTATGTGAAATTCAGGGCCATTATAGTTTAAAAAAAATCTTTACGTGATAAAAATAAGTAATGAAAGTTTTGCCACAGTGAACATTTATAAGACTGAAAGCAGCCTCTAAAACAACTGACGCTCCTCTCATTTGTTAGTTAGACGAATGCAGAATCAAGATTTAAGTTCCATAGTTCCTTGAATGTTTTTTTGTTACCTTCCCCTCATCTGATACCCTCTATATGAGCTGCATGTTTAAAATGAAAGGGACGAGTTGTTTACAGAATGTGGAGAAAAATTTACATACATTCTTGTATGTTAAAAGCTGTACCATAACTTCTCAGGTTTGGAGCTGCTTGTAAAATGTATATATATATATATAAATATATGGGGGGGATTTTGTGACTCAGTGTTAGAATCTATTGTTGGCATTTCTAGCACAGCCTTCCAGTGATGTTTGAACTGGTGTTCCAGAAGAGGGTGAACTAGCAGGCAATCTACACCCTGCCAATTACCTGGCATGTTGTCAGAGGCCATGCAATTTGTACCTTTTTTGACCTTCAAGATGACCTTAAGCTGGATGCCAAAGGTTGTGCCTCAAAAAGTAGTTCTATGAAGTTTACATAACCTTCGCTGTGAAGTGCATTTTTATATATTTCTTGGCTTGAAGCAGTAGCCTATTTGTGCAACTCTGTAAGTCAATAACAAATAACAAGAAACAGGTGGGTAAAAAGAGATTGATTTCATTATCACAGTGCTGACCCAAAGAGATCTGGGCTTTCACAGGCCCTCAACATTATTTCTGAATACGGATGAATGGTTTTGATCTTTTGATTTAGTTTTTTTCGGTGTGAGGCTATTGGTAAATGAGGCCAGCATTGTATAAACCATCATTTTACTTTTGATCACTGAATTGCAGTTGGATAAGGCAAGTGCAAACCCTGGCACCCCCCCCCCCCCCCCCCCCCTCCCCAATTTTATTTAGATTTAATAAATTACATGGTTTCCACTACCTTAACCTCAGTCTTTGATCATTTGTGTTAAAAGCTTATTGCCACTTCAGTCAAATGACTATTTACAGTTCTTTAATGTGTTTTAGTAAATTATATTTTCCCCATGTCAAATGTTGGGTCACATGGTCAATTTGCTTTGTATCATTGTTTTAAAAAGTTACTTTTTGATTTGGTGAACAAGTTTTCAGTTCACTGGTCTATTGCAGGTTTGGCTGTGATGAGAGATGAATGGATGTCTTAACAGTTCCTCTGCTGACGGTCGTTGCCTTGGATCTCTGCAAACAGACAATTTCCCACTGTTACAAAGCACACAAGAAATGTGTGGAAAACATATGCTGAATATATACAGTGGATTTAAAAACTTCACAAAAAGAACCAGAGCAAATATTTCTTCCTTTTTGAGTAAAAGAGCAATGTACCTGGTTAGGCAAGCCTGGACAAAGTGCTTTGCATGTGTAGAGTAGTCATCAGACAGAGAAGGCATTAAGCCCTTTCTAGCTCCAATGTAAAAAAGGGCTGCCATCTTGTTCATGTGTGCAAGGGGTGGTTTTCCTGTGGCCATTTCGAACACAGTACAGCCAATGCTCCAGATGTCTGATTTCCGTCCATGACCTGTCTCACTTATCACCTCTGGTGCCATCCAGTATGGAGTACCATGCACAGACTTCAAAAGGTCACTCTTACTTCCATTTGAAGTCTGAAGACAGCTAAGACGACGAGCGCAACCAAAGTCGATTAACTTGATCACTCCGGTGGGCATAAGCATGATGTTGTTCCCCTTCAAATCCCTATGGATGACCCTGTTGGCATGAAGATAGGCAACACCTTCCAGAATCTGTTGAGTGTATAGAACAAAGACCTTCTCTGGCAATGGTCCAAACCGGCTCAGGATATTTGAGATGGAGCCACCTGGAACATACTCCATGAATATGCTTACAGTATTCTCGCAGAGAGCTGTTCCCAAGAAACCAATTATGTTAGTGTGATGAAGGTTCTTAAGAAGCTCCACTTCTCTCTCCAGGCGATCATACTCTTTTTCTGCCATCTCTGAAGTTGAAGCATCCAGTGCCACTTGTTTTACTGCAATCAGCTGACCTTGACTGGTTAGCCCACAATACACCTATAAATTAAGATATAGAACACAATGAGGAACATAAAACCTTTATATCAGATTGTGCTTGGAGAACATTTTGAAAATAATTTTATTTTAAATCTAAAAATGGTGCTTTGAAATGTTTATCATTTAAACACCTACTGTCCCATAAGCTCCTTTACCCAGAACCTCTCCTTTTGTCCATGTAATAGCTTCATGTGAGCAAGATTCGAGAGTGTTGTGTAGTTCACCTGAGGAAACACCCTGATGGATGAAAGAAACTCAAGTTGATGAGCCATAGAATATTGACTTAAGGAATGGGGTAGTCATCCCTGCTTTTGGAGAGCTATCATCTTGCAGAGTTCAACCCCAATAAAATGCACCCATACCAGCAAATCAAGGTGTTCAGGGTTACTGGAAATTGCAGGCAGGTGTATTGAAGTGGGTTAGAGCTGAAGTCAGCAGGAAAGTAGCTCTCCAGGAGCATTGCTGGCTACCCTGACACTATGTACAAGTAAAATATGTTAGAATGTTACCTCATTTAGAAATGTCTTAAATTTTGAAGGCAAGTTATGTTTAAACTCTGTGCCATCTCCATTTTCAGTCTTGAGTGTTTCAACATCTCTTTTCTCAAGTGAGATCAACTCCTCTACCAAAGACCGCAGCAGGTCATCAGTGAGAGGTCCATCACTGGCCTCATCTAAAAACCTCTGGCGCACAGGTGATACCGTTCCGTTACTTGTCCATGTATTGATCAGTGGCTGCATGGGCAATCTGTTCACACATGATATTTCAGGTTCACTTTTAACACCTGCATCCATTAGAGTCTGTTCTTGATGTATTATGTCCTTAATGAGATTTGTTTTGGGCACAGTGTTGGAAAGTACTTCTTCAATCACTGACAGTATGGAGGTACATTGTCTTTCTACGCCTGAAATTTCCCTCCCGTCACCAGTAATGATGGGCATTTCAGATTTCTTCTGGACAGGTCCACAAGTAGAAGTTAAAATGACATGGCATTTATTCTCTGAAGGAGGAGGGTGTTTCTTCATCCCTTTGGTAACATTATCCCTCCGCTTGAGATGCCTGCACTTAGCTCGACTGGATCTCTCAGATTGTGCTTGTTTCCTTCGATTAACCTCCACTGTTTTTTGGCCCCTCGGTTTTCCATTTATCTGTCTTTTAACTTGAAGCGCTGTATGAACCTGTCTTGCTTTCTCCGCAGAGCAGGCTACTCTGAGATTTTCATAAATTGGAGTTGCAAACATTTCATAGATTGCTGGACCTTCATCTCCCTGACTGATTTTCAGAAACATGTCATTGTAAGTGACATAATCGACAGCAGATCTTGCTCGTTGTGCTACTCCTGATGTAGGCTTTTTGGATGCTCTTGCACTTCTTGGATCTCTGTGAATTTGCTTTTGACTGTTATTGTTTACTTTCTTGTCATCACTTGACCTAATGTGCTGAAAAGGTTCAGAGATCCTTCTTGTTGTTGGGCCTTCATCTGCTGTTTTTTTGCGAGCTATTGTAGGTGCTCTTGGCAAATATTTGTTAGTAGTCTCTCCTGCAGTTACTAGGCTTGTGGCTTTACTTTCTCTAAGTTGCAGCTTTGATTGAATTGGTGAATGTATCCTGTTCTTTGTACTTTTAACAGTACTTTGATTTCTGTGTGCCAGAACATTGAATGACTGGTTTGTCTGAATAGATGTTTTGCCTTTCCTGTCATTTCCTTTAGTTGTCTTAACTGGTTTGTTTTTTTCATCTGTAGTTTGTTCTACTTCAGTAATATCCACAGTGGTAAAGTGCTTCTCATCTGCGATAAAACAGGATTCTTTGACTAAAGGTTGTATTTCCCTGGCTATGCTTTTGTGTCCTTCAGAAACAGAGCAGCAGTCCAAAGTTGGACACTTTCTGTGAATATCCTTTGAGTTTTCAATTGTTTTAGAAGACTTGGAAGATCTCGTATTAGCCTCGATCTCCTTAACAGTCAATGATTTGATAGCTGTATAGCCTTTATTGTTGTCTGAAATTATATTGTTTTTATCTTTTGTGGTATTGCTAATTACAGAACTGACTAAATCCTGAAAATCCAAATAGGTCCCTAATTCCAAATTCAGTGACTTCTCTAATCCCACATGTGTCTTGTGCGCATCTTGAGGCACAGTCTCATCCTCCTCTTGGCTACTACCGCTGCAGGAGTTGCTCTCTTCACTGCCCGATCTGGTGCCTCTGGATCTTCGGGAAGACTGGCTGGAGATCCTTTCCAATCTTCGTCCAGATTGTGATGAGATGGGCAAGATGCTGCTTTGTTTTAAGATCAGTGGGTGCTCGAGACTTGAACGTGCAGAACCGTCTTTGTATCTATTGTCCAGAGGAGTGAGATGTTTGGGTGTCCTTGAACATAGAGTAGGTGGTGTCTGGTGATCACATCACATTCTATTAAAGTCAAGACTTTTTAACTTTTATTATTTGTATTTATTTTTATAAGATTTCCCTCACCTTTTGCCTGGTATTGCCATCCCCTGTGTCAACAGCTCTAAGCCCTGTAGTTAATTAAGAAGTTTTAGAAGTTTTATTATATGCTTTCCCTTCATGTGACAACCTTCTCAACAGTATTTTTCATTCATGGCAATAAAATTTGCACACCGACACAACTTAAAAGTATAGTTACCTTCAGCCCCATTAACTAAGCAAGTACATGTCATCATTTTTGGTCACACACCAACCACAAGGTAGGCAACATACATTTTGTTTGAAAAATACTTCTTGAACATCCTGTAAGCCTCCCCCTTATAGATCATACAAAGTATTAGTGCAGACGAGGAGTAGTTTCAGAGCAGCTCAGTGATAATGTCCATAACATTACCCCAGCACTAGCATGCTATAGTTCTACTCCTCATCTACACCAATACTGTCGCCTGATGAAAAAATTCCCTCACTCATTCTTCTCAAGCTATCTTTGCAGCTGATCAAGACTCTGGGGTCTGCTGAAATCAGGGGTTAAAGATGCACAGCAGCTGGATCATCCTGTCACAAAGTCTGAAGGATGTTTTGCAAAAGATGGGCTGCCCCAGAACCACAAAGACTATAAACCAGTTGCTCTCACTTATGATGAAAATTATGGAGAGGCTGTTTTTCATGCTTTACCTACTCCTACCTGGATGAAGGTACCTCTGTCAGGATTCTGTTCTCTGAGATTGGGACTTCTCCAGCTTCTTTCAATTCATTCTGTTTTTCTAACTGTAGGACAATCTCCAGGCAATACAAGTAAATGTCTCCTGGACTACCCTAATAAAACAGAAATGACTAACACTGGCACTACTTCCCTTCTTGTTCATCATGTACGCAGTGCAATTCTAGTTTGTGCTATCTGCAGATGTTCTTTGGAAACTCCTCCAGTCTTATCAGCAATATAGAGAGCAATGTAGAATTTCTTGAGCACTGGGAAAGCAGTGAAACTATGTAACTTTCAAGGTAATCTGGACTGTTTGGGGAGCTACACCAGGGCTCTATTGATTCTGGCTATGAACACATCTCCATTGTGAACTCCATAGTGCTCCATGATCTGTAGCTACCTTCTGGATTGCACGCAGTTTTACTAAAGGCAGATGCTGGCAAAATGATCAGTTTACTGCTCAAATAATCACTCCTCAAACATTCTACGACCTACCAATAAATGCTGATTGAAAATGCACAGTCAATGAGAACAAACTGCAACAGACACCATCAGGAGTAACCGACTAAATTTGATGAATGTGTCTGTTGGTGTTGGTTGACATCTGTCGGTGCTGTGTGTATAGCTTGTTTGCACATGACATTATGTCACTGCATTGCTGTGGCATGAAATGCAGATGGAGGGCAGGAAGCGATTTTCTACATAGGAAGCACTATCGCAAACTCAAAATGCCTGTTTTGCATCGTTTATGGTTGCTCAAATCGATCAAACCGAGAAACCACAAGGAGCTTTTATCGTTTACTTAACTTTTATCATTTTTTAACTTTAAAAGTTGTCGCCTTTTAATGCCGCTTTTCATTTGCTGATACTGAAATGAATATGGATACCTGCTTAACTTTTGTTTTGTTATTGACTTGGTTAAATATTCACAATCTTCATGGTATCGTTTGCAGGGAAGAGAAGATATTTTATTGCATTGCATGATCATTTGATGTTTTCACTGAAGTTCTGTAGAATTCCATTCACAATGTTGATCTGGTTACCGTGAAAACAGTCACGCGCTGCTGCTTGTAAATGTGTTCAACAAGTTGACAGAAGTCGATCCATTTATTTGTTGGAAAGGTGAAATGTAACTGAAGTTTAATTGTTGTCATTGTAAAAAATCACTTTCTCATATGGCCACGGAGGATAATCGGAGAGGGTTACATTAATTTCAACAAATGACAACCAAAATCAAATCCACAGAAGCTTGTGAACAGTTTTGAAGTGGCTGCGTGCAAGTTAATTCACAAGCCGAGTTGACAGTCACACTCGCAAATGTAATGTTAATTATTAAACCAAACAAAATACAAAACTTTCAAAAACACTATCCGGTGTCTTCCCGTCACCTCCTCAACCTGCTTCCTT